>NC_143409.1:27445000-29945000 GCF_052110815.1 Crocodylus siamensis | reverse complement strand
GCGGACAATGTTCCAGCTTTGTTACAAGCCACAGATTTTCTTGAAAGAAGTAACTGCACAGTTATCAGTCATTCTGGGATACAACAATTTCTAATTCTTTAGGAAAAAGATATGCCTATTTCAGAAATTCCCAAAATTATGTTACTTATTCTTGTAGCTAGAATCATTATTCAAACTCACAGAAGGGTGATCTTTTATTATGTGTTTGACTTTTGGCAGTGCTGTGTTGGAAGTATAATATGCCAAGTGGGCAGTCTATGGAAATAAATGCAAAGACAAATTTTAGTGAGCCTGGATGGTTTCTGTGGACTCGTATTTCTGGAAACAATGCTTTTTCTACATGTCTGAGTCTCCTAGTTATCAGAATTACAGTATGTGGAGCTTTGGTCCTTATTTTGTGCTTAAGTGACTCATATTTTGTTTTTAACGACAATTTTTTTTTCTTTTCAACATTTTAAGCTAGAAGTTTTTCCCAGGAGCACTGTTGTTTTCATTCCCCTTCACCCTTACCTGTATTTTCACCCTACAGTGACTTCCCCTACCTCCTACAATATTACAAAATCACATAACATCACTTTTCAAGAAAAGTGTTTTAAAATACTTTAGAATTATAATGGGGAATGTGTATTTGCTCTTTTCATGACTCACTCGTGATAATTTAAGCATAAATTATAATCTAGCTGTCCAGATTTTAAAACTGTTTGTTAGTGGCTGTGTTCAAAATGTGGCTAACTGTGTGCATCTTACAATAAATGTTAATTTTTAAAATTCTCCTGAACAAGGACACAACATACAATCCCAACACCTTTACAATGTTTTCTGTTTTACAGGATGAATTCCACTGAATAGTGGAGTAGTGCTGGCTTGAAATTGGCTCCTACAGGTTACCCTTTTGAGAATTAAAGGCAGCTGAGAATACTCACAAAGCAGAGTTAGCTTAGGAGTCTCCAAAGCATAAAACCAGCAGGGGGTCATGGGGCTCCCATGTCTGTCATTGTGCAGAAAGCACCTGGGATCTCAAGAGCAGAGGCTTAGAGTCAGGGCTTCTAGACACCTGGCTATGCTGCGGAGATCCCTGAAATCCTAGTCAAAATTGTTATGTTTCTATTTTGATTTAGATCAGTGATTCTTAACTTTTTTAGACTAAAAGCACCCTTTATCAGACTCAAATCACCCCTCGCCAGACTCAGAGACATTCCTGCATAACTTTTGTGAATTACACAGCAACCTATTAAAAAAAATAATTTATTTATTACAGGGCTTACCTACTTACAGAGGGGGCAGGTAATAGCGATGGGGGAGCAGCTAGGCAGCAGAACCTGAACCTGCCCTTATCTGCCTATCTCTTCACACCTAACTCTTTACCCTTTCTAGGACTAATGGGTGCAAACTAGTGGAGAGTAGATTTAGGTTAGACATTAGGAAGGAATTTTTTACAGCAAGGGTCGCCAGAGTCTGGAATTGGCTTCCAAGAAAGGTGGTGCTATCACCTAACTTGGAGGTCTTCAAGAGGAGGCTTGACAATCACCTGGGTGGAGTCATCTGACCTCAGTCCTCTTTCCTGCCAGGGGCAGGGGGTCGGACATGATGATCCATTGGGTCCCTTCTGACTCTATAATCTATGAATTTATG
Source organism: Crocodylus siamensis (assembly GCF_052110815.1). NCBI lineage: Eukaryota > Metazoa > Chordata > Crocodylia > Crocodylidae > Crocodylus > Crocodylus siamensis. Next base: position 29,943,368 of record NC_143409.1, on the reverse strand, counting down.
AAAACCCTTCAAAGGATTTCCCAGCACCCTGGTTGATAATCACTGTTTTATATGAATAAACGTTTTGAATCAGAAAAGTCCCTTCTTCAGTTGGGATTTCAAGGGGCAAAAACCAAATTAGGCCATTCAAGATAAATCATTTTAGCTAATTTTAGTTGATTTTAGCTGCTAATAAAGTATCTCTAGAAATCCTTGGGACTAGATACTTAAAATTATCAGTGATAAAACTCACTCTATAATGAGCAAAGAGGAAGTCTGCAGTTCTGCCAAATTACTTGCTAGTAAAATCATTGTGGGTAACCAATTACATCTGTACAAACAGCAGGCCTGTTGAACTTCTGGTAGCCCTCCCTCTCTCCACTCACAGCATTCTACTGAGAACAGCTCCATTTTATAACCTCACCTGTTTAATTCCCAAAATAGGGTATGCATGTGGCAACAAAGGCTGATGCTTTTCAGACACTTAAAGAAAAAGTAAAGAACAAAATGGATATGACAATAACAAATACATTTACCTTCCATTAACAGCAAAGCACAGTTGACACATTCCATGTAAAACTGCTGTAGCATTTTGCAGAAAAGTAGCTATTTTGGGATTTTCATCGACAGGGCCTTGGACTGAGAGGAAACAGCAGCGTAATTTGTCTATCAATCCTATATTCACCACATAACTAGAAGAGGAGGGAAAAACACCATGTTAATAAGTGGCACCTCAGCAATTTCTGTGACTTATTTCCTTTAGTTATGCCTGCATCATCAGTATTAAATTGTACACAAACCAGTTCCTGAACTCAAATATACAATCTTACAAGGGTAAATATATTTAAGATAAATCACTTAAAATAGATCAAGTTGCAATAATCTTAGATTGGCCCTCTTTAGTGTCAATAGTTTCCATTAAGACATCTGTCTATCAAGGGGTAATTTTTATTATTTCTTTTAAGTAACATAAATGTAAATATTTATTTTATCATACTCTTAGCAGAACAGTGGATCTTGCCATAATAAAATGATTTATGATAAACTTTATAGCTCTGCAGTAACATGATTTTTTTTTCTATGAACCAATTCTCTATGACAGAATAATGCAATAAAGAGATGATGTTACACAGATAAAATCTTATTACACTACAAACTCAGTAACAACCACTTTATAACTTTGCTTTTATTTTACAGATAAGAATTAACAGACTAACAAATAATACTTAGGTGGAAGATTTCTACTGTCTGGAACAATCACTTGTTGATGTCTAGTCATCAACCAAAATTAACACAGACAAAAGTGAGGTCCTAATTTTTCTCCCAGAACATCCCCTTCTGCCTTTTCCATTATCACAACAGACAGGACCACCATTTTCTATACTGATGACTCAAATCTCTCTTAGATACAGTGTGGATCAAAAATGTTGCTGCTTTTTCCTATATATCATCATCCAAATCTGGCTTTTCTTCCTGGCCTCACTGCTAAGACTCTTGTCTAGGCCATATTCACCTTGTACCTTGATTGAAGCAAGGAGGTAGGGAGCTATAATTCCAGTGAGGGCTGCTACCAACCAACTTACAATATTTACATATTGTGCACCCAGCTAGTCTCATGAGAACAGCCTAGTATTCCTATGTATTCTCTCAGCTTGCTTGCTTGTCAAACCTGACGCTATAAATGGAAGATGTCATTTGCTATATGTTTGTCGAGTATCTAGTCCAATGGAACCTTGACCTGACTGAGGGTTTTTATGTGTTGTTTCAACAGATGCAATAAATAATCAATAGAATTAGGTAACTCTTGTGCAAAGAAGTGTCTAAGCTTAGAAAAAAGATAATCTCTATTCCAGTCTGAATAAGGAAATATTGAAACTGCTCCTAGGTTTGGGAATGAAGGTCCCTGTCTGAACAAGGTGCTTTTCAGGGATTGACATCTTTCTGTGGCTAGAAGGTAGACTTTCTGCCAACGTTCATGCTCTGGGTACACAGCTATTGGAAGCAATGAGGGTAATTCTGAATTTAAATTAAGCTGAATACAAAGTAGTAAAACTTGCAGTTTTTAAAAGGCTGTTTAAAAGTTGAAGTTTGACAATTAAAAGTATTCAAAGATGCTCAACCACTACATAAGACTGATTGGTCAGGTAAAGTTAGCCTGGTGAGTGACTTCCATTTAGCAATGTGAAAAGTTGCAAATATTGAGTTTATTTTGCTTCTCTCATTTAGGCAATCCATTTGAATCATACAGGTGATAAACATGCTGTCTGGTATTGGCAGGGTATTTGCACAAAGACACTTAAGGAGTTAGTTGTGTGCTAAGTCACCAAAAGAAAAGTGCTAAGTGCTGAATATCTCTCACAGAGCCAGGAGGGGGAGGGAATGAACAGGAGATGAAATGGTATGCATAGCAATACATGAAAACTTTAAAACAGACACACATTTTCTGATTAACGTTATTTTTCTTTTTTCCAGGGTAATTTTTATACTCTTACAGATTTCCTCCATTTCACTCTCACTTTACTCCCCCAAAGCTGGGGACGTTTTCTTAATTGCCATCCTCCTGACACGGGAAGAATGGAAAAGACTCTTTAATCTGTGAGGGTCCTTCCTTAATGACTTCTGTGGAGGGCAATGTGAGAGACATGAAGCTCTCCCTTGCTCCAGAAATTAAGCACACAGCTGAGTGAACTTATAAAACTTTCCTTTTCCTTCCTTTTAACTATCCATTTCTCCCATGCTAGAGTTGTTCCAGAGTCCCTGCTATTCCAGTTGTTTTTGCAATATGCACACTGGGTGGTAGTCACTTGGTTCTAATTGAACACTGGAGTAATTTTTTTCCCACAAAAAGAAGAACATTTACTGAAAATGCCACCTCACCTTCCCAAATATATTAGTTTAAATATGTTCAAAAGGATACACAATGCAGTGATCCGGAGGTGAAATATTTTCATTAATAATATTAATTTGTCTGTTTGTGACTACTTTAAAAAGCCCTCCCTCTTTTTTTCCTAATTGCACTATTACCTTGTCATCATGCCTTTCATTCTCCTGCTAGAACCCGATCCTTTAAAGTGCCTCAGGTGAAAGGCCTAGTCTGATTCTCATGTATCTTTTTAGCTTGGGGGCATGCCTGTGCTTCTACAGTCAGTGTCAGATGTCAGCACAGCACAAAATATCAATAAGCAGACCTCCCAGCCTGTCATTTATATATAGGAAGAATACAACATCCTGAAATTTCACACTCCTTGAAAACCTGTTTGGGAAGGAGGCGGGGTTAACATGGGAACAATGAAGTTTTAGAGGTCACTGGTATCCATGACAACTATTTGTTTTGCCCTTTCCTACAGCTGTCCTTTTACATTTTCATTCAGCAACATCAGAACAGAACCTTAAAACTTCTGAAATGCACAAATTTATAATATTTGAAGTAGAATGGACTGGGGGGGGGGCAAAGTTCTTTTCTGTTGTCATCTAATCCACCTGTACCACATTTTTTTCACTATATCAGCATTCCAATCTTGTAGTGGCAAAACACCCATCATAGATAGCTTTTGTGTATTTAAGACATTAATTCATTAGCAGTTCAATAAGTATTGTTCTGCTGGGGGAATCTAAATTCCCTATCTTAGTTAACACATGACATTAATGGACAATAAAGAATGAGCATTTAATAGAAATGGCAGGGAGGGACCCTGCATTTAGTTCAATCCTAGCTTTCTACTGCTTAATTGATTAAAAAAGAGCCAATAAACCATTTGAATGCCAGACATAAGGTGTATATTCAGTGGCCATGGAGGTTTCTGTGATGGCCTAATGGTTGGTAAAGTTCACTATAATTCATTATTCATGGTACATGGAAGCAGAAGTGTTTAGTGGATAAAGCATAGGTTTGAGCATTAGAAAAATATTTTTTTACAATCTGTACTGAAACAGAAGGCTTTCAAGGCACTACAAGCAGCAAGGAGTCCATACAGCTTCACATGAAAGAGAACAGGCATATTCAAAATGTACAAGTACCTACTCTAAACAGTAGTGTAAAGAATATGAAATATAATGTGTTGTAAAAAGAACAAGTAATAATGAGAGATTTCAGACAGGTGCCATACCAAATGAACCAAGCCATACATTCAAGAACATAGTGCCTGACTTATTTAACCTACAAAATCTTTAGACAGAACCAACAAAAATAAATTCTAATATGGCCTGAGTATTATCAACCAGTGGAATTCAGTGCCTCAGAAAGTCACTGAATTAAAAACTGTGACTGGATTGTAAAAGGTCTTGATAATTACATAACTACTGACATGTTTCCTAGTTACACAGATTAAGATAATAAGGGCAATCAAATCTCATAATTTGGGGTAAGAGAAAAGCACCTACAGGAGTCAGAAAGGGATTTTTCCCATCCTATTTAGCAGTACATAAGCAACTAGGTGTATTCTGGATTTCTGTGTCTTCCTCTAAATCATCACACATTAACTATTGCAGGAGACAAGATTTATGATTAAAGAGAACAATAATCTGATCTGATATGGCAAAATCTACATTCCTAAAAAAGTCAATGGAAAGATGACAGTGAAAAGTTACTGTCTTCATTCTAAATAATACCAAAGACACAATCAGAGATACAAACATTTTAAAGCTACTACAGTGAGATTAGGACTAAATTAAAAGGGAGTTTTTACACACAAACAAACAAAGCTTCAATTATTGAGATTGTAATACCAAACATTCAAGAGTTCAGAAATGCCAGAATTTAGGTTACCAGTTCAATCTTAATTCAGTTCCCTTGTGCCTTCAGTCTATAGCCATACAATCATAATCTATTTGTTCTATAGGATGCCTGCCTCATTTTGTGCAAGGTAAGGATAGTGTTCATACATTTTCTTTTCAGCATTCAAAGAGTGGCCCCATAACCATTCAAATGAAGTCCTTAAGAGAAAATTAGCAATTTCCTCATGGACTTAATAGGGTGCTCATCATGGAGTGCTTCGTAAACATTAACTATTTTGTGGAGGTATTATTATCATGCTTTACTGAAACAAAGCATAGAGAAATTAAGGTTAAAGGATCCACTGATTGTTTTCAGAATTTGAGAGGCCCAGGACTAGGTTTTTCAAAGTCCTTAGCATTACATACTGCTTGAAACATATTAAACTCCCTTTCACTACAGCTGGAGTTGTGATCTCTCAGCTTTTCTGCAATTTAAACCCAAGGCTCAAGGGATCCATTAAGGTGTCCAGAAAACGAAGAACAACAGGTATGGTCCACTCACCCAGTGTGGATTAAGGCTGTTTACAGACTTTAAAACAAACTGTGCTTTACTGGAAAAGCAGTGTATTACTTAAACCTGGCTCTACAGCATCTGTAAAGATAGGGCAGGGCTTTTTGGCACTTTTAAAGCTGTTTCAATCAGCTATTAGATAAAAACACCAAAAAGCCCCACTAAAGTGCCTGATCATTACTGATGTTGCATGCACCAGGTTAATTCAGTGAGTTGCCTCTTCTGGGCATGTGTGGGGTTTAGCACGGGAATGCGCTGAGTTTATAGTAAAGAGCTGTTTGTTTGTTTTTTTTTACGGCTGCAAGCATCCTAAGTGACATGCCCAACATGAAAGAATGATGTCAGAGGCAAGTTTAGAATCCAGCTCCTCAGTGTAAAATACAACGGTCTTAACCTTAAGACTATCCCTCTACTTCTTGAAATCCTCTACACAATTACTACACAGCTTCTGACTTCCGCAGAAGCAGTAGATGTCCCATGGACAAATGTCTCCTTAACTGAATAATCCTGATTCATTTGCAGTGCAGGTCTATCCTATACCATAAATGGGGCTAGATTTGTATTACAAGTAGACTCTTCTGCTCAACTCTCCCAAGCTTAATTTCTTTTGTCTGTTCTCATCAAACTGCCCCTGCTTCAGTCCTTTCTCTTTCCCAGCTCAGTCACTCTTCGAAATCCAATTCTCCTCACTTAACTAGACCCAGTTCCACTCCTTGGGCACATCTACATGTGCCCCTAGGGCACCATTGTTACTGCACTGTCATTTAGTGCTTCCTTTTGTATGTTTGTACATGTAGATATATACACACGGATGCGTACTGAAGTACATATGTAAGTGCATATGCGGACTCATGTTTTACCACAGAAAAGAGTGATCAAGGGTACGAAAGAGTTATATTTAAAAACAGTACTATATAGGGTGTCAGTTGTAATGACAGTCTCAAAAGAACAAATATCAAAGCTCAGTTCATTAAAAATGCTGGCAAAAATTAAATTAAATCAGAAATCAGTGCACCTCTACTCAATATTTACCATATGGTTCACTGGGCTGGGCCCCAGCAGAATCAAGTGTTTCAAGTCACAATGACCCCATCGCTCAGTGCAGCTCAGTATGTGTGTACTCCAGATACCCTCATAAACCATCCATATGCTAATTGGCCCCCCACTCATGACTGGAATTGGGTGTTTTTCTCACGAGTCCTGAGATCCTCCAAAAATGTATATACAGCTGAAGTGCAGGACAACCAGGTCTGGCTCCACCTCACAGGGGACAGGGCTGTGAGGTGGAGCCTGTCACTTATCATATGTGACAGGCTGACAGAGAAGTTAACAGAGGGATTCTGGGTGAACTGTTTGGTGATGTCTGCCAAACATTAAAGGCTGGTGAAGAAACAGGAAAAAACAGGAATTATTAGAAATGGGAAAGAAAGGCACAGCTGAGCTGTGGGAATGAAGAGGAAGTCAAAATGTATTTAACTTAGTGACTCACCATGACCCGAAAAAGAGTCTGTGCTGAAGAGGACTGAGTACAATGGGCACTACCATATATCTTTTGGCTAAGATCAAGTGATCTTCTGAGAGCCTGATCAATGCCTTAAGGACCTGCTCCTGGGCGAATCATGCCAAGCCATGTGGGAGTGCATCCAATGGAAGGAGCTGTACAAAGATCACAGGGACCTGAATTGCCTCATAACCCAGTGAGCTCTATCAGTGAGGGCCCGGAGACATAGAGAGGGACAGTTCGGGAGACCCAGCTGCCTGTGGCCCAACTGCTGCAGAGCCACGGAGACAATAGAGCACACCTCCTGTGGCTCTGCACCTGCGCCAAGTAGGTATGGAAAAGGCTAAAATAGCTCTGCGAGGCAGTGACCGGCATCAGCTGGCTAACCAGTGAGGCCACACTGTACGGGCACCTCGCCAAACACCACGGGAGCCTGTCACTCTGTTTCGACCAGTTTGCATCCTGTGTCAGGAGCGCCTTGTAGAAGGCACAGCTCCTGACACAGCTGATCTTTGTACAGCTCCTTCCAGTGGATGCACTCCCACATGGCTTGGCATGATTCGCCCAGGAGCAGGTCCTTATGGCATTGATCAGGCTCTCAGCAGATCACCTGATCTTAGCCAAAAGATATATGGTAGTGCCCTCCTCCTGTACAGGCAAATGGACATACGAGTAGTGGGCTGCTTGAAGATGGTGCTGAGTGAACTCTGGACCTACTACCAGAAATCAGTAGCAGAGGATGCAGCAAACGCCACCTGGCACAGGGACATGTGGCACAGGACCATACAACCCCCGCTGAGTGAAGAAAGGAGCGAAGACAGTGGAGAAGAGGAACAGAGAACAGCAGCGAATCCTCCAGCAGAAGCTGAAGCGACAAGGATGAAGAGACCACTTGAACCGACTATAGTACCTGATCCTGGAAGCGGAGCAAGGGTGGAAATGAAGGGAGAGATGGCTGGAGGGACCAGAAGGAACTGATGGGCTTTTCTGGGTGTGTTGCGTGCATTCACGGATTTTATAACGGGTATGGGTGGCCAGCAGACCTTTGTACGGGTGCAGATTTCTGTAATGGGTAGGTTTAGTCCTTTTGTGATGTAATAGGCAGAGTGTAGATATAAATAACCTTTATATATAGAGAGAGACGCACAGTTTTACAACAACAAAAAATGCCTTAAGGACAGAGAAAGACATTGATAGAGTTTTAGGATGGTATGAATGAATGAAAGAAACTCAGAATCCCAAATAATGGTGGTGATGGCTGATAACCAGGAGGTGGGAAAAAAGTGAAGAGCAGAAATTAAGGTTTGGAGACAGAGGGAGAGTGGATAAGGTGGAGAAGTGGAAAGAAAAGAAGGCACTGAAGATGAAGGCAGGAACAACAGCAGAGACAGCAACAGAAGCAGCGTCAAAGGCAGTGGTGGAGAGAGTGACAGGCTTGTAAGAGCAACAGGCATGCAAAGGCAGAGTCAATCACGATGAGCATCGACACAGATGACCCTTAAAGGGACAGGCACACCCAGTTTAACACAAGCACAACTGCACTGATTATAGCTTAAATTAATGTCAGGAGTGTCTTAACAAGCAAAAGATGGGAACAGGTCAAACCAATATTAATTCAAGGAAAGGAATACATAATCTGCTTACAAGAGTGTGGTATACCGGTGAGAGAAGAAGTTTTGAGAAGAGGCAAAGATGGATACTGTCTTAGTGGTCAGGGATAAATGAGAACAAAGCTGCTGGAGTGGTAATACTATTCAAGAATCCATAGGTGAAAGCACAGCAGGTGGAAGACATCATTAGTGGCAGACTAGTGAATGATAATATCAGTCAAGGGAGCAGAATTAGAGGTTTACAATGTATATGTACCACCAGAGTGGGAGGGAAGGAAGGCTCTGCTTAGAACAAGCAGTTCATGTGGTTGGAGGGAGACCACGGATAATAATGGGGAACTTCAATGCATAATCAAAGAGGGTGACAGAACAGGGGAAAGACGAAATGGAACTTCAGACAGTTCATCCAGATTGTTAACAAATATAATTAGAGTCACTAAGGACATTTTTACATGTGCTCCAGGGGTGGGCTGCTTTAATGAAAGCAGATCCAAGAGCTGCTCTAATCAAAGTGCCCTGAGTGTCCCATGTATCAGTGTCTCCTAACTTCAAAATGGTGGCAGGGTGCTTTATCTAAAGCTTGTCAAACAAGCTTTAGTTAAAGCACCCTTGCTGCCATTTTGAAGCCTGGGAATGCTGATACATAGGATATGGGGGCTGGCTGGAGTGTGCTGATTAGCATGCTCCATCTAGTCTCCTCCAACAAGCTGTGGTTACCATGTATTGGAGCAGCTTCCTGGCATGTGTATAGGAACCCAAAGAGATGTGTGGGCAGGAGAGAAAATTTTCCCTAGAACTAACCCCAGTGGAAAGAAACAATCAAGAATGGACTTTGTGCTTGTATCAGAAGAAAGAAAGAAACTATACGTGTAGCACTTAGTGATCACTCGATCCTGGTAGTGGTGCCGTGGATTGGAGTGCACAGAGCCGGATGGGGAGGAGGGGCGTGCAGGGCTGGAGGCAGAGTAGTGGCAGCATTCCATCTCTGCCTGCCTGCCACCCATCATTCTTGATGGGCAATTGGCTAGTGATTACATATTTGAGGTGCTAACAAAAATGGAGTTCCCTGAGAAATATACATGTTGGATACGGTTATAGCATAGAGAGAAGTAGGGAGTCGGATCCAAATGAATGGGCACTTAAGCGAGGCCTTAAAAATCCATACAGGAGTGAGGCAAAGGTGCCACCTGTAGCCACTGCTATTTGTGTGCAGCATGGACTCATTAGCACAACGAATAAGGAAAGACAAGGTCATAAGCCGAGTAAAAATACCAGGAGGGGAAGAGGTAAAATACGCACTGTACATGGATGATATAAATGTACTAGTTAGAGACAGATTTTTAATGGAAACGGTGCTAAAGCATACATCAGAATACAGAGAAGCAACAGGGCCTAAGCTAAATAGCTCAAAAAACACCATAATGGGAGTGGGGAACTGGAGGGACTTGGTAAGTTGGGCCTTCAAATGAGAGAGTGTGAAATTAAGAGTGCTAGGGATCCAGAATGGATACCAAGGGGAAAGGTAATACAGCCTAGGAAAAGGTGATGGCAAGGATATGGTAAATACTTTGGTTATGGTCCATTTTTTTGCTGGAAAAGTGACAGTGGTCAAGGATGTGCTATGGCCAATTATTCTATATATGGGAACTGTATTCCCACTGATTCAGTAGCAGATAGCAAATGTACATGGGGAATATATGTGTTCTTTTGGAATGCCAAAGTGTGGACAGTTCAGCTTCTTGATACTTGATAGGACTGAAACAGTCCCTTAGGCCTGCAAGGCTAAGAGCAGCCTTGACATAAGTAGGCTAAGAGTGCATTCATGGAGTTATGAGATCGTATGACCTGCTCTCTACAGAAAAAAGGTCTGATGCAGCCTGTTTTTCTGCAAGAGTCTGATGATAAAAATGCTTGTTATAAGTACGTGTTTGTTACGGTGCATTCCACCCCATATCTGAAGCAAATGGCTCCTGGTACCAAGAGGACAAAAACAACGATAAAGCAAAGACAAACTATTGATAACAAATAGAAAATTGGCCTAATTCAGGGATGGGCAGTTTGGCCGGGCCGGATGGATCTGGCTGGCAATGAACTCCATTTCCTAGCCACCCTTGCGCATGACTGGGACCAGTCTCCATGAAGACCCCAGCTGCAACTGCGTGGGAAAGCTGAAGGCTGGGGTTCCCATGGAGACTAACCACAGCCATGTTAGCAGTGTGCATGGCAGAGCAGGGCAGGGGGCTGCTCTGGAGGTGCTGGGAACTTGTGATGGGGCAACTTGCTCTGGAGCCAGGGCAGAGCCATGATCTGTAGCCTGCACATTCTGGGCAGAGGCACACAAGCAGGGGATCACAGTTCTACCCTTGCTCCAGACCAGGCTGTTACCACTGCAAGGAACCAGAGCAAAGCCATGATCCCCTGCTTGCGTGCCTCTGCTGGAGTGTGCAGGCTACAGATCACAGCTCTGCCCTGGATCTGGAGCAAGCTGCCTCCATTGCAAGATCCCAGTGGCTCTAGAGCAGCCCCCTGCCCTACTCTGCTGTGAGTGCTGCCAACAAGGCTGCAACTAGCTTCCATGGCAACCCCAGCCTTGAGGTTTTCCATGCAGCTGTAGCTTGGATCTCCATGGAAACCAGCCCCAGCCATGTAGGCAGGGACTGCTAGGAAATGGAGTCTGCCTGCCAGCCGGATGGGCCACTTTGCCCACACCTGGCCTAACTGGTAGCTACATGACTAAAGGACTATAAATATTACCCGCCTCTTTTCCTTTTCCCTTCTCTTCCCCTTTTCTTTCCCATCCCCTCCTCCTTTTCCCCTCACCCTAATGATGCCTCAGAACTGGAGACATCTGACCTTCTTCAAGGAACCTTGCCCACTCTGGAAGCCTGGCCAGCTCCTGAGTCGTGTATTATTAGAACTGGTGACATACAATTACTAGCTTGCTTAGACTGTATCTTGCTAAGATTACTGAAACTGCTACGATTATATCTATACGCATACTTCGAGTTAATACATTATAATGCTCAATAAAACTGATTTATTAAAACATATACTGGGTATATTAAAACAGATAACTGGGTTCCCATTTAGAGAAGATAAATAGATTCTCATTTGGAGAAAACTGAGCATACTTTAAGGAAATATTAAACTTGCTGGTTGCTCCTCCTCCATTTGGGAAGAGAACCAGATACACCCTGATTTTTAGGGCAACAAAAAGAGAAAGATTGGCTAGATCTGAACTGCACAAAGCAAGAGAGATGGGCGGATGGGTCTGCCAGACTTGGGATTGTTTGTCTATGTGACACATGTAAGTGTGGTATGCAAGACAGTAATGGAGGGAGAGGAAAAACAGAATGTGGAGAGGAAAAACAGAATGTATCACCCAATTTCACACAGCTGCAATTTTGAGGAAATGGGGAGTATATCAGACCTCTTTGAAGAGTCCATGGGCGTGGCAACTAACTATTCATTACATCAGAATGGAGGGTTTCATGCAGAGGTGTAAAATAGGGAAAGCATGGTTGGAAATCCAGAAAGATTATTTATAGAAGGACAAGTGAAGAGGGTGTGGGGAGTGGTGGCGGGTAAACAACTAAAAGGGGAACATGCTGACCAAGCGTGGATGGTTGTAAGAAATATCCTTCCAATAAGAGACGTGCATCATAAATGGGGCTTTATGAGTTCTTTTAGATGCCCAAGGGAGAGATGCAAGGAAGAAGAAACAGTGGAATATGTCTGGGAGTGTACCTATGCAAAGCGGGTGTGGGAAAGGGTCTGCCACTTTCTTAGTGTCACCAACTGTTTACCTTTGCTTCAGCCCTTTATCCCAGTCGCATCTTTTTTTCATTTCTCTGACAAACTCAGTCCAAACCCTTTCACTAACATCATTCACCAGTGGCTGAGTGTGCAAACTAAACTCTCAAGGGCTCGATTTTCAGAAGGTATCCACTAAAGTTCATTGGGAGCTGCCAGTGCTTCTCACCTTTGAAAACTGGGCCTTTATTGGATGTTATTGGAAAATTTATGTCTGTCTGAAGAATAAGCTTGTGAGGCACTGTACACATGAAATTCCAGATGGGACACTGTAACATGGCATCTATTGCAACAGTGTTGCCTGATACCCTTTGCAATAGCATCTCAACAGATATAAGTTGATTATTGTATTACAGTTGATTATTGTATTATATTACTAGTATTAGTTTTACTGGGCTAACATTTCCAGAATGATTTTGGGTGCCCCTATTTTGGATGTTCCTCTTGAAACAAATTTAAAGCCCCATTTTCAGCAAATCCTCTATAGTCAAGACCAATTTAAAAAATACATGAAATTGGCAACCAAAAACACTTTTTAAAATTAGGGAAATGAATAGTTAATTATCAACCCAACCCCAGATTCCTCATTCAGGCATAAATCTTAGAATTGGGTCACGGAGGTCCGGGTGAGGGAGATTCCTTGTCCTCCATCAAAGCTGACCTCATGAAGGAACACCTTAACAGGCTGGATACTTTCAAGTCAGGCGGCCCTGACAGTTTACACCCAAGGATACTCAAGGAGCTGGCAAGCATCATAGCTCAGTCCCTAGCATGGACCTTTGAGAACTCCTGGAGCTCTGGTGAAGTGCCTGAAGATTGGAAGAAGGCCAATGTGGTGCCTATCTTTAAGAAAGGGAGGAATGTAGGTCCGGCAAACTACAGGCCCATCAGCCTGACCTCTATCCTGGGGAAGGTCTTGGAAAAAATTATCAAAGAGGCCATCCTTAACAGACTAGCTGATGGCAATATCCTGAGGGATACCTAGTATGGGTTTGTTGCGGATAGGTCTTTCCTGACCAATCTCATTTCCTTTTACGACTAGGTGACCTATCACCTGGACAAGGGGGAAGAGATTGATGCCGTATATCTTGACTTCAAAAAAGCCTTCAATTTGGTATCCCATGATCACCTCTTGGCAAAACTGGCTAACCGGGGCCTTGACCCCACCATGATCCGCTGGCTGGGGAACTGGCTCCACGGTAGGACCCAGAGGGTGGTGGTTGATAGAAGCCAATCGTCTTGGTGTGTGGTCACCAGTGGAGTCCCTCAAGGCTCTATCCTAGGGCCTATAATGTTTAACATCTTCATCAATGATGTGGACATTGGTGTCAGAAGCTGGCTGGCCAAGTTTGCTGATGACACCAAACTCTGGGGTAAAGCATCCACACCTGAGGATAGGAGGGTGATCCAGGAAGACCTTGACAGGCTCATGAACTGGGTGGATGAGAACCTGATGGTGTTTAACACTGGAAAATGCAAGGTTCTCCACCTTGGGAGGAAAAACCTGCAGCATGCTTACAGTTTTGGCAGTGCTATGCTGGTTAGCACTACAAATGAAAGGGACTTAAGGGTCATGATTGACCACAAGATGAACATGAGCCTTCAATGTGATGCTGTGGCTACTAAAGGGAGCCAAGCGCTGGCTTGCATCCATAGATCCTTCTCAAGCAAATCCTGGGACATCATCCTCCCATTGTACTCGGCCTTGGTGAGGCCACAGCTGGAACACTTCGTCCAGTTTTGGGCTCTGCAATTCAAAAAGGATGTGGAGAAGCTTGAGAGAGTCCAGAGAAGAGCCATGTGCATGATCAGAGGTCAGGAAAACAGACCTTATGATGAGAGGATGAGAGCCATGGGACTCTTCAGCCTAGAAAAGCGCAGGCTCAGGGGTGATCTGGTGGCCACCTATAAGTTTATCAGGGTGCTCATCAGATCTGGGGGAATGTCTGTTCACCAGAGCACTCCAAGGGATGACAAGATCAAATGGTCACAAACTCTGCCGTAACCAATTCAGGCTGGACATAATGAAGAACTTCTTTACTGTCCAAAACCCCAAGGTTTGGAATAGATTGCCGCCAGAGGCGGTTCAAGCATCCACTCTGATACATTTGGATGCTTATCTTGCTGGGATCCTATGATCCCTACTGACTTCCTGCCCCTGGGACAGGGGGCTGGACTTGATGATCCTCTGGGGTCCCTTCCAGACTGAATGTCTATGAAATCTATGAAAATAAACCTCTTGTTAGCATGGGAGATGGTACTATATGGACTCATACAAAAGGGACTGGAGTAAACGTTATTAAGGACTTTGTTAGCATGATTTCAAACTAGTTTATGGAAAGTTAAAAACCTTCATTTTTTTAAGGGGTTGGCTTTCACTAAGAGAGACTGCCTGAAGCTGTGGTTGCATGAAGTGAAATACTACACTGACTGGGACAAGGGAGAGATCAGAGAGGATGAGATGGAGAAGTGGAGGAAAAAGGACTGGATACATGTCTTTCACTAAACCAACAGAGAGCAGTCATGACAGGGGCAGAAAGTTTAAGGTGGTTACTGAAGTAACAGGTTTTCATGGGTTTCTGTATTAAGACAGAGAGTTCTGTAAGTGTTTTTTTGTGGGTAGTTAACATATAACATTTAAGGGTTTAATATATATAGCTGCATGCTTTTTGGGTTATGTAGTTGTTTTTGTGATAAGAAAATTGTGGTAAAACAAGGATGTTCAATATGTGACATTTTGTAAGTGTAGAGTGAAAAGTGGGTTTTTAATAAAATTTGTGAAAAAAGTTCCCATAAGCATCTTGGTCTTTTGGCTAAGATCAAGATTTTTTTAGCACCAAGGGGAGGGTGTCAGAGCTGGCTCTGGCCCTCCAGGTGCCGGGCTAGTATTGCAGTACTTCCAAGTCCAATGCCAGTTCCCTGTGGATGGAACATCCACCCATATTTTTTAAAGGTCAAAAAGAAAAAAAATAATAGTATGGGAAAAAAAGTATCAATATGTTTGCCCATTTGGGTTATGCATTTTACAGCCATGCTCAGTGGTGGTTGGATTCAATCAATTTCATAGCTGGTTTCTATTACTGAGCACATACTGTTTTTGGCAGAAGTTTAATGATAGGCAATGTATTTAATGATTTTTCCTTGTATGCAAATGCAAGGTGAAGAGCTTTTCCACCCATGCTAACTGGGCCGGGACTTTGTCTTATACCTGAGTAAATATGGTATGTGTGAACTGCAAAAAACTGTTGCAAAGAATTTTTGTCATTTTATCTAAGAAAAGTAACAGAAAGAATGAACAATCAACAAAATGATTCCACTGACTTATAGGAACCATGAATTCCCAAAGGGAGAATACAAAACTTTTTATGCACCAGAATTAGAGAAATGCAGGGCGTGATCCTGGGAAGTGTTGAGCCCTCTCAACTCTGTGGCTTTGAGACTGCAATGCTTATGGAAAAAACAAAAACAAAAACAAATGGAGACAGGTTATCATTAAGTGCTAAAAATGATCCTAGAATAAACTTTCCTTTTGTATGAAGTTTAAAAAAGTGCTCTTAAAATACTGAATAAATAATCAAGACCCTCAGTAAGAAGGAAAAGCAGTTTTCAATTTGGAAAACTAGAAGCAACATGCAACTCAAAAAAGAGACAAGCCCAACTGACTTTTTGTCCTATTCCCTTCTCCTGCTGTCTGTATATTACCAGTTTTCCTTATAAAATCAGGTCCTGCTCAAATAGAAAAATGAACTCTCACATGAGCTTTCTATTCTTTAAGAAAATTTATTTTGGTGTTGTGTATATTAGTTGCCTTTTCTTCTGTGTATGTTTCTTGACGCTGATATCCCTGCAGTTCATTTTATGGCTTCTCTGTGAATAAGGATGTATTTGTATGGTTCACAAGAGGAATAAAGGAGTTTCTCCACATTACAAGGGGAAAGCTGGACAGGACCAACTTCACTTAAATACACAGACAACTTTCCATTTAGAGTACATGCATATTTGATGTTCCACAGTTTTCTGAAAGAGCGATTTCTCTTGAGAGCCTCTACATAGCCATTTAATAGTCTTCTCAATCATGCACATGTGTTACTGGCTACAGTTTAGGGAGACTAGTGACCTCTGGCAGGTCACTGTAATTTTTTTTTTTTACTTAAGAAAAATATAAAGATATTTCTTTGTGTTTTTACCTGATCAGGTCCTGGATCCTGCTGTTAAAAGCCTCAGCTTGTGAAGGTTTGTTTTTTACATCCTGTATTATTTTTGGTAAGGCAGGCTGGTTGTTCCCATCTGGTAGAGTAGAGATCAGGCATTCAAAAACTACAGCAGTGATCCTGACAAGTCCTGTTGTTAAACCTTCAAATACTTGCTTATTTGCACTTCTTCCTAATATGGCATTAAACTCATCTGGAACATAAACCTATATAAATAGAAAAAATAACCGCACTTTACTAAAATATCTATAACTTAACTAAAAGCATTATACCTATTTCCTTGAGAATATAGTCTTAATCAATGCTTTCAGAAAAGCTGCCTATACAACCCCCACTCTCGTTATTAGAATCATAGATAACTATGAGGTAACAGCATTCCAGCATTATTGATGAACATTTAAATGTAATGCCTCTATGTTGTTAAAAAGCTACATTACTCCAACTTCCATTTGCAGTGATGCTATTTAGAAATGCCCACTTTTATAATACATGCATGGTGAATTCTAATGGATGAAATAGAAGACATTTCTAAATGGATGTCTGTATGCAAACTGAAATAGGAACCCGACAACAAAGAATCATGTTAGGACTACATAAAGGCATTAGCATGATGAACAAGAAGGGTCTTATGATTAATTAGCAAACATATTTTGAAAAAAATTGAACTCTTTTTTTTTTTAATTTAATGTAGACTACTGGTGTATGTTTGGAGTGCTGCTGTTAATGTGAAGTCCAGAAAATACATGAGACAAGGATATTTCTGGTGATACCTTTTATTAAATAGATTTTTGCAAAAAAAATTATCTCACCACTTCCAACACTCCACCAAGAGGCCCCTGTGGTTCACCTGGCAGCTCAAAGCACACTAAAAACCTGTTACACAGTTCGTACCGCGTATCCACATGCTCACACACCCATTCCCATATCCATACCCTCCCCCACTGCCTTCCTCAGAAGGCCTGCTCCTGAAAAAGTCTATGCCAGACCTCTCTCCACCAGGTGAGATCTGCCATTTCTTTCCCATTTTCCTCGTCTGTCTTCCTGTAGTACCACTCCATTTCACTTAGTTCCATTTTAATACAGTCCTCAACTGTGGGGTCTGAGTGTCTGCTTATGAGCAGGTTCCTGGAACAACCATGGCAGTTGGGGTGTTAGACAAACTTTTGGCCAGAAAGTGCCCAAGCTCAGGTCCATCTGCTTTTAGACTAATAGGGGTAGTTACCTCTATCCTCAGGTCTGCGAAAAAGGCAGACAAAGCTTGAGACAATGGCTTTGTGGGTCATTATAATCTACCTGTTATCTCTACCAACCTCTCTGCAGTCCAGAGGTAACCAACTTTTTTACCTTTGCATGATCTTGCTCTTCCCCATAATTACGTCATCTATTCTAGTGTACTTCTCTTGTTTTGCAGCTACTCCTAAGACCAGCTTTGCTTCCAATTTACAGCCCTCCTTCATACTTTAAGTGACTCTTCTTCATTTACATTTCATTTACACAAGCCATTGGTCTACCTGCTATTTAGCTCAAGCTCTGTCTAACATCTCTCCCAGCTATACAGTATTCCAATAAATTGACTTGTTTATTTCATTAATTCTAGATTAAGGAAATTAAAAGGATGACTTGCTGATTCCTTGACTCTTTGATTGGAAAACTACAGAGATTTCACACTACTCCTGGGTGAATATTGGACTTTTTGTTACTCTATGGTTATCTTCTTGATTGACTTTGGAAAGATAATAGTATGTTACTGTGAGAATGCTATTTAACTCTCTTTAGTTAAAATGTTAGTTAGGAGAATAGCTGTCTAATAAGATTTTAAGAAAAAATAAATTGCCTATAGAATATAGTAACTGTAAACAGCAAAGACAAAAATAGTGTAAAGCATTTAGGGCATCAACAGTTCAGAATTATGAGATATCTATGAAAAAAACCCCCAAACAATATACAGCTGAAGAAGTTTTAGACATAACATGTTTTAGTTCCATGGTGTTTTTTCCCCTCAGTGGTTCATACTGAAAGGCTTAATAAGATAGACAGTCCAAGAAGTTAAAGGAATGGGGACAGAATGCTATAAAAAAGGAGTGTTATTATGCAATTAGAATGTGAAGTGCATCCCAGCACTCTATCAGATTCCACTCTTTACATAACTGCCTGATTAACTTTACTTTGTTTGAAGAGTGATGGATTGCTTTTTATGATTCATTATTCTTTGACTTTACCACAACCATATAAGAAATTTTAACTTCCAAGCATTGGAAGTATTTTATTAAACATAAAATACTTAAGAGTTCTTTAAGTATCAGCCATGCTGATCTTAAGTCTTTCAGGATCAGAAAAACAAAAAAGTTTCATCCGATCCAATTCCAGCTGAATACAGTAAAATAACAGTAGTATAAATACTTAATTAAAATAGAAAGGAAAGATTCATAGATTCAAAAACGTTAGGGTCAGAAGGGACCTCAGCAGATCTTTGAATCCAACCCCTTGCCTGGGCAGGAAAGACTGCTAGGGTCAGATGACCCCAGGCAGGTGCCTGTCTAGTCTCCTCTTAAAAACCCCCCAACTTAGGGGAGAGCACCACCTTCCTTGGAAGCCCATTCCAGATTCTGGTAACCCTTACCATAAAGATGTTCTTCCTGATGTCTAACCTGAATCTGCTCTCTGTCAGTTTGTGGCCATTATTTCTAGTTTCTCCAAGGGTTGCCGTGGTAAACAGAGCATCTCCTATCCCTTGCTGTCCCCCCACTGATGAATTTGTAGGTGCCCACAAGATCACCTCTCAGCCTTCTCTTGTGGAGGCTGAAGAGATACAGGTTCCTCAATCTCTCCTTGTAGGGCCTTACCTGCAGGCCCCTAACCATATGAGTGGCCCTCCTCTGGACCCTCTCAGGGCTATCCACATCCCTCTTGAAGTATGGTGCCCAACACTGGATGCAGTATTCCAGCTGTGGCCTCACCAGTGCCACATAGAGAGGAAGTATCACCTCCCTGGACCTGTTTGTGATGCACCTGCTAATGCATGATAAAGTGTGGTTAGTTTTACTGATCAATTCATCACATCAACGACTCATAAATTTATAGATGCTAAGGTTGGAAGGGACACTGAGTCTGACCCTCTGCCTAGGAAGGAAAGAGTGCTGGGGTCAGGTGACCCCAGACAGATGCCTATCCAGCCTTCTCTTAAAGACCTCCAAAGTAAGGGAGAACACCATTGCCCTTGGAAGGAAGCCCATTCCAAATTCTGGCCACCCTTACCATGAAGAAGTTTTTCCTTATGTCCAGCATAAATCTGCCCTCTGTCAGTTTGTGACCATTGTTCCTTGTTACCCCAAGAGGCACCCCGGTGAATAGAGCATCTCCAGTTCCTTGCTGCACCCCTCTAATGAATTTGTAGGCAGCCACAAGATCACCTCTCAGCCCTCTCTTGTGGAGGCTAACGAGATCCAAGTCCCTTAGTCTCTCCTCGCAGGGCTTGGCCTGCAAACCCTTAACCGTACAAATGGCCCTCCTCTGGACCCTCTCAAAATTATCCACATCCTTCTTAAAGTACGGCACCCAAAACTGGACGCAGTACTCCAACTGCAGTCTGACCAATGCCACAGAGAGGGGAAGTATAACCTCCTTGGTTCGATATGTCATGCATCTGCTAATGCATGATAAAGTGCACATCAGCTTTGCTGATGATTTCATCACGCTGACAACTCAAGTCCATCTTGGAGTCCACAATGACTCCTAGATCTCTTTCCGCTTCTGTGCTGCTGAGAGGGTCATTTCCCAGCCAGTAGGTGTGCTGGATATTTTTACGCCCTATGTGCAGCACTCTGCTTTTGTCCTTGTTGAACTGCATCCTATTGTGTTCTGCCCACTTTTCCAACCTACCCCGGTCTGCCTGAAATTGTTCCCTACCCTCTAGTGTGTTCATTTCACCCCACAATTTAGTATCATCCACAAACTTGGACAGAGTACACTTTACACCTATGTCTAAGTCACTGATGAAGATATTGAAAAGTACAGGTCCAAGGACCAAGCCCTACAGGACCCCATTGCCAACATCCTTCCAGGTTGATACCAACCTGTCCACCATCACTCTCTGGGTACAACCCCCAAGCCAATTTGTGACCCACTGGACTGTGTAATCATCTAAGTCACCGCCTCTTAATTTATTTATGAGAATGGGATGAGATATCATAATGAAGGCCTTCCTAAAATCCAAGTAAATAACAAACATCCACCTCTACTCCTGTGTCTAAGTTTTTTGTGACCTGGTCATAAAAAGAAACCAGATTAATCAGGCATGATCTACCTGCTGCTGCTACCTGCTGCTATCCATGCTGGTTGCCCTGCTACATTGTTTTTCCCACTGGACTCGCATAAATATGATCCTTACTAATTTTTTTAAAGACTTTTCCAAGGATAGAGGTGAGACTACCTGGCCTATAATTACTTGGATCCTCCTTCCTCTGCTTCTTGAAAATAGGGACCACAATGGCCCTTTTCCAGTCCTCTGGGATCACCATGAGCACTCAAACAGCCAGTGGTTCTGCTACGATACCGGCCAATTCCTTCAGTACTCTCAGATGCAGCTCATCCAGGCCTGCTGACTTAAACACATCCAGTCCAAGTGACTCTGCACCAAGGCAGCGTCGACAGCTGGTAGGCTGGTGTCCCTCTGATGTCCATCTAAGAACCCATTAGGACACTTATCTTGACCCTTGTTCAAGAACACTGAGGCAAAAAACTCATTGAAGAACTCATCCTTGTCCCCTGTTTGTCACTAGTTGCTCCTGCTTCTTCAGTAGGGGTCCTATGCTGCCCTGTGCTTTCCTTTTACTCCCTACACACCTAAAAAAAAGACTTTATGTTGTCTTTAATTTGTGCTGCCAGCCTCAGCTCTGTAGTTGCTCTGGCCTTTCTAACTGCCTCCCTGCAAATGTGGGCCAAGTAGATATACTCCTCCTTGGCAGCTTCCCCCTGCTTCCACAGTCTGTATGCCTCTTTTTTTGCCCTTAGGCTTCCTTGGATTTCTCTGTTTAGCTAAGGAGGTTCTCTAGCCCCTTTCCCTTGCAGTGGGATTGTCTCCCTCATGTCCATCTTGGAGTCAGCTATGACTCTGAGATCCCTCTCTGCTGCAGTGCTGCTGAGAAGGTCATCCCCCATCCTGTAAGTGTGTTTGTGATTCCTTCTCCCTAGGTGCAGCACTTTGCATTTGTCCTTGTTGAACTGCATCCTATTCTGTTCAACCTGTGCAGATCCACCTAGATTCGTTCCCTGCCCACTAGTGTGTTTACTTTACCCCATACTTTGGTGTCTGTCATCTGTGAATTTAGACAGAGTGCTCTCCATGCCCTCATCCAAGTCACTGATGAAGACACTGAACAGCACTGGCCTAAGGACTGAACCTTGGGAAACTCCACTGCCCACATCTTTCCAGGTCGATGCCAATCTGTCCACCACCACCCTCTGGGTGCATCCTATTAGCCAATTTGCCACCCGCTTGACTGTGTAATCATCTACGTCACAGATAAGATAATTAAATTAGCAACACCACAGTGATCTTTTCCTTTTTTGTGTCTTTGTGACAAGGTATTTAGCAGAATTTATAGGTTTGTTGGGATCCGACAGGGCCACACAGTGAGCACTTATGTTATAGCCTCAAACTTATGACTGCTGGGCTGTCTACCATGCCCCTTAGCACCCATGTCACCCCTGCCCCTACCACAGTGATGACTATAAATGATTGCCTAGTAAAGTAAAACGTTACTTCTTCTGGCATACATACAATAAGCCTCTTTACAGAAAAAATGTAAAACACTTAGCAACCCAGATGAATGACCTTTGTACTAAGATCAACTCCGCTATGTACTTTTTCTATTGTAGGAACATGAGGCTCTCAGTGTAAAAACTAAATGAGCCCTTACAATCTATTTTGGGTGAAATGTTTGTACCAGAAGAGTTATAGAGCCTATAGGAAAACACACAAAAGGAATGATATTGATTAGGGTAGAAAACAAAACAAAATAATAGAATCAGGAGGCATCACAAACTCTTTGGGAAAAAAGATATTACCAGATTTGAACAACAAGTATGGGTAACCCAACCTAGGCACATGTGGCCTCTTGCTTCAATTGAGAAGTACTTTGGAGATCAAAGGAAACAAATTTTCCTGTTAACAGGGAGACATTGGGTAGTACTCTTTAGCCTTGCTAAAGCCAAGCCTTTAGCCTTGCTTGAAGGGATTAATATCTGCTGGTTCTGGTTCCTAGCTGAAAGAAGTCTATCAAATAATTTGCTTCTCATAATGACTGAATGGCTGATAAAAAAGTTGAACAGACTGAGTCCAACAGAAAAGTTGCTTCTGGACAGCATTGAAGATAATATAAAACAGCTCTTTAGTTTTCCAATATTATCTGCTCTTTTATTTCAGATTGCGGGGAAACTTAATGCTACTACTTTCCACTATTTATTATGGAATCATTTATCCTATTACCTCCTTTTATGATATCCTAATAGGTCATATTAATGCGTCCTGGAGTTTATGGTGGCAGGCTGTATCTTTCCCTATCAATCTGCATCTTGCTTTAGTCCCTCCCTTTCTTCGGTAGAAACTGTAAAGCTGGTTATACCGAATCAGAGAAGCCAGGAGTTTGGGTCTAGTTACATTTTCAATCTAAAAAGGTCAAGAGGCTTCTAGATCTAAATTCTAGTGCATGCCATGCATTGGGAGGTTGAACAGAATAGATATCTGTTTTACAGTAATATATATTTAAGATGAACCACAAGATGAACATGAGCCTACAATGTGATGCTGCGGCTAGTAAAGCAACCAAAACTCTGGCTTGCATCCATAGATGCTTCTCAAGCAAATCCTGGGACATCATTCTCCCCTTGTACTTGGCCTTGGTGAGGCTGCAGCTGGAGTACTGTGTTCAGTTTTGGGCTCCACAATTCAAAAAGGATGAACAGAGACGCTTGAGAGAGTCCAGAGAAGAGCCACGTGCATGATCAGAGGTCAGGAGAACAGACCTTATGATGACAGGCTGAGAGCCATGGGGCTTTTTAGCCTGGAAAAGCACAGGCTCAGGGGTGGCCTGATGGCCACCTATAAGTTTATCAGTTTATTCACCTGTTAATGCTAGGTGAATGAGTCACAGAAATCAATGCAAAAGAGTCTTTCTTTTTGGTGTATTTTTAGGACTTAGTGTTAGGGCTAAGATGATAGCATGTTAAAAAAGTAGACAAATAAGTGGTTTTTCAGGGACTTATAAAGGATGGAAATGGAACTTTGTCCATTTAGGTGCCTAATAAGTGGTATAGGATCCTACCCAAAGACTAAATTATCAACTGGAATGATCTTACTCTAGAGAGAGTAGTAATACACAGCCAGTTTTACTGCATGTAAAATATAATAGGAAAAATATTACCTATATATCCTGTATATATGTAAAATATATGCAGGATACAAAGCTGGGGAGGGGGAGAGAGCTGAAATAGCAAGAAATGAAGGGAGTGTGAATGATGGGCTAGCTGTACAGACAGAATCTGGCACTTTGTGTATATGAATTAAGAAACATGACTCCAAGCTGGGTTCACTGTTCTTCATGAGTGCTCAGGCAATTTCATGATAGAAAAGTTAAATGTTTCCACATTGATCAATACTGTTTGAAGTTTTCCTTCAATCCATTAAAAAATCCCATAGACTTGCTATATATTAGTGAGTTTATAAAGTGTTGTTGCTATATAGTTTAGCCCTGTATAGGTATCATGGGGATTTGGTAACACTTGGTGACAAAGAACAACATGCACTTTTTTTTATTATTCATTAGCTCTGAGCCTCGTGTTGGTACTTAAAACTCATTGTAATAGTCTGTTCCTGGTGATGAGCCAAGTCAGCAAGTGAGAAGTCTTCAGCTGCTTATTCAAGTTCAACTGAAAAAAAAATACCATGTAGCTCCAGTAATTTACATTGATTAAAGTAATTCATACCTAATGATTTTGAGACTCTACTGAAATTGATGGATTGTATTTTATAATGCATATAGCAATTTAAATATGGCAGTCATGCACTACGAACTCCAGTCTTTTGAATGTGCTAACATGTACTAGCCATTGTTTTTGCATTTCAAAGATATAAAATGATGCGCATCCTGTTTCTTAAAAGATTATTTAATAATAATACTCCACATTAGCAGCTTTCCACAACATTTAAGCCAGGTAGTGTTTTATATTTTCTCACACTGTTATTTGTTTAATCATTACATTTTCTACATACATGCTGCTCAGCTATATAAGTCAACTGAATACATCCTCAGCTACATAAGTCTTCTAAATACATGCTGCTCAGCTATGCAAATACATCAATATGTCAGTATGTATTTTCTCATTTTTTATATCAATATGTATTTTCTAATCTTTGCCCTGGTGTTAATAATTTTTAAAGAAGCTGGTCCAACTTTACAGCTTATCTGTAGAGCATGTGTATTAGTTAGTCTTTACTCTGTTCCTGTAAGGAATGAGAAAGAAAAGGGAATATTCTTTTTGATAATTAATTTAGATGTTGAATGTTTTCTGTGTTTCTGAACTGAACTAACAGAAAAGGTAAGAGTTACTTTACCATATATATGGTATATATTTACTACAGCAATAGTTAACTGGATGTCTGATCAAATGAGTTTATAAAAATATTATTAGGTGCTCATTTTTTAATGTTTTAAGTGAAGGCATTTTAAGTAACTGCCTCTAGATTTGCGTTCTTTTGCTTGTTGATTATTAGCTCTGGGCTTGAAAAACTTATGTTTTAAGCAGAAAAATCATGGAAGGTTTATTATTTGACTGATTTCAGATTCAGAGTTTTTAATATTGATGATGAGCAGAATTGCCAGATGGATGTAAGGTTGTTAGTTGAACATTATCTATGAATTTGTATTTTCCAATATAGGCAGGCAAGGTTCTTTGAGAAGATGTGATATCTTTTATTAGACTGAGTAATAGAAGATATTACTAATAAAATAAAATAACAAAAAATAAATAATATATATAAACTATAGATAACATGAAATAATAAAATAAAATAATATATCACTAATAAAAAATATCCCATCTACTCAAAGAACCATGCCTACCTATGTCCTCAGAATAATATGGCTACAGCCAAAAACCCTATTTTCCAACATTTCATTTTTAGTGTTTAAATACAGTTTTTCTTTGGGTATTTTTAATGTTATCTGACATACACCTATCACTGTAATGCTTAGTTACAGTAAGAAGGTTTATTTGGTAATTGGTATTAAGCATTCTTAAGCCTTTAAAGATGAAAAGAAGAAAGGAAAGAGAAAGAAGCAACTCAGTCAATACCACAGCACTGTACTGACAGCTGTAATTATTGCAAACAGTGGACCAAATCCTGAATTATTTACTCATTTTTATCAGTCTTCATATAAGATGAGTCCAAGAGCCAAATTTACTGCTCCAAAACAGTCCCTTTTGCCCTGCTCTGGTACCCTGAAGGGACCACAAAATCAGCTTAACTATTCAACTGAGAATTCCCTTGGTGTGGGGAGTCCCTTGCTGGTGTACAGTTAGTATAGCCTCCTCAGCTGTGCCCAACATTGAGGACTTAATCCTGTTATGGTGCTGGACATTCTGGCCCCAATCCAGCAAAGCACTTAACCACATATTTAATGTATCAGAGAAACTAGCTCCTCAGAATTCATGAGAACATGAAGCTGGAGTGTACATCAACTTTTCTACTGAAAATATACAATGCACCCTTCGGATATGTTCAATTTATGAAACAGATTAAGAGTTCTCAGTCAGCATCAGAGTGCAACTTCTTGTGCTCATGCTTTTTCTTCCTAAATTCAACAGTAATATTCTCATCAATTCATTTGCAGTAGGATCAGATCGTTTTTTCTCTCACGATCACTACTGGTTCATATCATTCAAAATTTCAAATAAGGAATATGTTTTCAGGTAGAGCACATTGCACGTTACTCTGAATCTTTAGAAAGGTAGCTCAGGCAGTATTAGTATGAGATATGTCAAAAGAGAGTTCACAGACTCATTCTAAGGCATAGCATTTCAGTTCATTTGATTTGTTTTTGTTGCATTTACTACTACTTTTGATTGAAGATGTCTTAATTTTGAGTTTTCTTCCACTAAGGGGTTGCTTATATTAGGAATTGTTCATTAATAATTATTCCTGAATGATTCCATGTGTTGATACCCTTATTCAGGAATAGGAACACTTTGCTCATTTTTGACATATCCCACTGTAATAGCTGTTCCTGAAAAGCTATGTAATCTAACCTACAGATCTAAAAAGAACTGTGAAAAAAACCAGGCCTAGATTTACAAAAGCTAATTCTAAGCATTATATCCAGAGTTTGTAAGGTCAGGGGACTATGATTTTAGGCTGGATAGAGACATAATTTTCTACTCTGTAATCCCTATACTACTACTGATGGAGTTAGAATTTTGGCTAAAAACAGACAACAGATTTCTGTCATTCTAAACTGCACATGTACACGACTGTTCAGTGCCTGGTGTGATGTGAGTCAAGGCCCCTGACCATCAGACCTGGGATTACCCTTTATGACCTGTGGATGAGATGGAATTTTAAATTATTTTGAACGTTCTTTTGCAGACTGACTAGATTTTGTGTCTATCACAAAGCAACCTATGTTCTGTGGCTTAAATAGAGAAAAATACTAATCACTACTACCCCAAGGAAATGTAAAAATATCTGTTCAAGAGCCCACCTGAACTTGTTCTTACATGAAAAATACTCAGGGTTATTCTTTAAACTTTATTTTCTTTTTTAATTTAAATAAGAGAAGTCTAGATTCACTGATAAAGTTTCAAATGGAAGTAAAGGTTTTTAGATATTAAGGGCCAGATCCCTAACTCTTTAAAATGTTGTAGGTACTTTCAAATCTGGAGCTTTATCTATCTACACTGAATAAGGGGATTTATTTCTGAAAATTGATCTTTTCTCATCTTTCTCATAAAACCTAGAACCTCAAAGAGCTTAGAACAGCTATAGTCCAAGTAATCACAAGATAATCAAAATAAGGATATGTTTTGTGACTGCATTTACTCAGACAAATAGGATATTCT
This sequence comes from Crocodylus siamensis, assembly GCF_052110815.1. Classification (NCBI taxonomy): domain Eukaryota; kingdom Metazoa; phylum Chordata; order Crocodylia; family Crocodylidae; genus Crocodylus; species Crocodylus siamensis. Next base: position 29,915,855 of record NC_143409.1, on the reverse strand, counting down.
TCTAAGCGATTTACCCTCAAGGGATACATTTTTGGGGGTGTTACATACCTTTTGCTGCTATCTCTGCTCACTCTCTATGTTAGTATCTCCCTGTCATAATCAGTGGTGTTGCTATGCTTTCTACAGGCATAAAGCCACTGGGCTTGCCTGAACAGAAACATTTTGGAAAATATTTACACTTTAACAGTATTTGCAGTAAGTACTGCTGGCTCCTTATATGATTTAATTAAGCTATGAAGTTGGAGCTAATGCTCACCCTTCAGGTGGGTGGTCTGTGCAGGTCAGAGTTGAGGTTGATGGTAGGATGGGGCAGAGAAATGTTACACAACCACTGTCTGACTGTACCTGGCCATGAAATAAGCGTTCCTTAGCTTCTGGCACTTTCAGTCCTTTAAACTTTGGACAGAAACATAAAAATACATTCTTCCTACCCCCCCAACCCCAAAGAAGAAACAAGGGCTACTAACTTAAGCAGAATATAGTGGTAATTCAGTGCATAGCAGAAAATGCATTATCAGTTTTACTAGTGGAAATGTACTTTTCATAAGGTTTGTAATTTTGGCTCTAAATCTTTATTCTAGGCTGAAAATTGCTACTCAAAAGTAAAAATATTCACAGCAAAAATATTCACAGTAAAAATAAAAATAAATCCAAGCTTTTCTAAACTTACCAATACAAAGAAAAACCATACCAGTTTCAGATGCTTTTCACATGCCAATATTAGGACATTAGAAACTGCTTGATCAGGATACCCTCAGCCCAATAAGGTGCTTTTCCTCAAGCATGCTCTCTTTCTTGAAGCCAGGAGGGACATAGGTTTCTTGCTTTTTTTTTTTTTTAAGTGATTCTATGGTGTTCTGCTATTTAGAAAATCTGCAGCTGATTTAATTGCTGTGAAGTGCAGGAAATGGGCCCCCTATAGTAGTGTACTACAAATTTTCATATGGAGAACTCCTACACAAACCTCTGTTCTCCCCTGCAGCAGCTCCTATAAGATCTTTCTCCTGCAGTGTCTTTAAGTGCCCCACAGTGACTGAACACTATGGAACATGTAAACTCTGAAGCTTCATTCCAGCAGTTTTGAATGTACAGTGCTTGTAGTTTGTGTAAATTGTAAACTATTCAGGGAACGGGATGTGAATAAAAAACTGGGCTGTTGTGGAGTTTAGAAGCGTCACAAAAAACTGAGATATATATAATTTAGAAATTAATACATTTGGTAGGATGCAATGTCCTATTTAGGCAACACAGGCCAATCAATTAAGTGTCAGTCCTTTTCAGTAAGTTACACCAAACAATAAAAAAATCCTGAGAACAGGACCATGTAAGTGGATATCCTACCACCCAATTAATTAAATGTACTGTCAAAGTGAAATTTTACAAGTGACTTGTCTATAATATGGACACAGATTTAAGAGTAAGAAAGTATATAATGATCAAGTTGATCTTTATAGCTTTTAGTGCATCTACACTGACAGATTACTTTTTACTGCATTATAAACAGAGCTGGAATCAACAGGTAAAGACATTTTTGCAAGTATTTCTACTGCTTAATCACATATGGTTTTGTGGCTTAAATGGTGCTTTATAAACATTCTGAGTGTATAAATATTTGAGGACTGTCTTGAAAAAAATCAATTTGCTTAGATTAAACTTTTAAAAATTGTGCTGAGAATAATAAATGTTCATGTCCTCTGGAAAATCCAGCTTGTGGAGAGAAACTGGCAGGTCTAGAACTACTTTATTCAAAAATAATGTTTTGTATTGTTGTATTTGCATTTATTATGTAGTTTGATGCAACCATTAAGAATCATGCATGTGTATACAAACATTTTAAAACTTCTACTGAAAAAAATTGGATTGTACCCTCTAGTAATTAAAAAAAAGGCTGAAAGATGGAATTTAATATATGTGTACAGAAATAATGTAATGGGAAAAGCATGTGGAGAATTAAAAACAATGCACTTGAATAAATTAAATGACTGGCAGCAAATGTCTCTGGTGACATAACTCTTATTTAGTTTGTGCTTTCAAAAAAAGAAAGAAAGAAGAATTATTTTCATTTTGATGCTTTAGCCCACCAAGAATTATAACAGTATAAGTGCACTGGGTCCCAGTTCTTAATAAATATGGATTTGAAGCATATTTTAAGTGGCAACAAAGTAGGGTGTGTCTTACAGCGAAAGGTATGAATGAAAGAACAAAGCACATAAATAAGCTTTAGAGAAGCTCAGATTGCCTGCTGGACTAGGCTGTCCTGTCCAGCTTGTTATTTTCAAAAGCTTTTGGAAACTTCCCTTTGATCCATCTGAGAACATATAGTTATAAACTGTCAGGCCTTTTGTGGGATATTTTTAAACCATAAAAGGACAGATATTTGTAACTTAGCAGATAAAAAAACCAAAAAATCATGGAACACTTGCTAAAGACCACAAATTATTTACACATTTATGTAGAGTGAAACATATGCTTTATACCAGGGGTGGGCAATAATTTGAATTGGAGGGCCACTTAAATGAGTTTTGTTGAATCGTTGAGGGCCACATGTATGAGCGCAGACACACACCCATGCACAGACATACATGTACACACAAGCATGCACAGACACATGCGCATGCAGATATGTGTGTAGACACAGGCATCTGCAGACACACATGCGCAGGCACTCACACACACAGGAGCACAAGTTTCCTGCAATGATCCCTGCACCAGCTCCTGCAGTTCTTAGACCCTGGCACAAGGCTATGCCAGCTACTCCAGCTGCACTGTAGTCTGAAGTGACGCGCAGGAACACAGTGTGGCATTGACTCAGCCTGGCCATGCCAGGGACTTGTGATGGGGTGGGGGTGCAGGGACAAGGGGACCGGGAGCCGCAAGTTACCTGGCCCTGGCCAGGCCAGTGCTGCAACATGTTTCCCCCTTCTCCCTGCCCCGAGTCCCTGGCAGGTGGCCAGGCCAGGCTGGTGCTACACTGTTCTCACATGCCACTTTGGGCCATGTGGGCACAGCTGGAGCAGTTGGCATGGCTACTGCTGGACCCAGCTGCATGCCAGGGATGGACAGGAGCTGTACCAGAGTCAGACAGGAGCCATGCCAGCCTTCTAGCTGCTCCCACATGATGCTTGAAGCAACATGCAGGAACACAGTGCAGCACCGCAGTAGTGACACTTCCATTCCTACCAAGCCCCAGCCTGTCCTGGCAGGGACCAGATAACTTGTGGCTCCTGGCCCTCTTCCCCCTGCACCTCCTCTCCTGGCAGCAGGGAGAACCTTACTTGAGCTTCAAGTCTCACCGGGGGCCAGGCTGTCTAGTCTGCAAATGGATGTAGGGTCAGAGCTATGTGCAAACAGCCTTGGCAGGCAGAAGACTGCCCAGGAGCTCAGTGTATCCTGCCTTGGATCATACACTGTAGGCTGCGGGGCAGGGCACAGCAAGGCAGGCTGGGCTGGGCTGGGGAGGGGAGTTGCTGCCTGGCCACTGGAGCTGCTGCTGCAGCTAGCTATGGCATGGGGGAAGGGAGAAGGGTGCGAGACGTCAAAATCCAAGGTAGCCATGGGCTGGATACAATTCTCCTTCAGATGAGCAGCTGTGGGCAAGATAGAATAATTTGGTGGGCCAGATCTTGCCTGTGGGCTGTTTTTGCCCACCCCTATTTTATAAAAAGGATTATCACTAGAATCCTTATTTGTAAATCTACTTGACAACTGTCATTTGTATAGACAAAAATCTGCTACACTACCACAGAAAACAATCCCAGCTTGCAGTTCAAATGGAAGGAGTCATTCTTAGAATCAGGCCTTCCAAATAATACATCTACAAAAGTTTCCACTATATATTAACAAACGTATGTCTACACGAGACAAGGAAAAGCAGAGCAAACAACGTTGTACCTAATATTCCAGTTATGTGCCTACATGCAAGATTTCTATGTGTGCAAATATCCACAACCACTGAAGTTAACAGAAAAACTCCCATTGACTTCGATGGGCCTTAGGTTATTCCCTAAGTGAGCTGGATGGAGAGATGAAAAGACTGAGACTGAAAAAGGAGTCGTCACAAACATTTTGGACCAGTTTTTCCAGATAAATATGAACATGTGTGTGATGTTTTAAAAGGAAATTTTAATTACTAAATCACAAAAGCATACAATGTTAAATTCATGTTTCTTATTTGCCAAACATCCAGTTTTTCATCAGTTTCCAATTGGTTTGGTTACAGAAAACAGCTTTTTAAATTTTTAAATTTTTTTTTAACACAACTCTTAAACAAACCCAACATTTGCCCCAAGGAAAAAAAAAATACATTTTCTTGGTAAAGAAAATGAACATTTGGTCACCAATAAAAGGCAATGATTTTTTAATCAATTCTTAAAAATTTATGGCTTGGAATTTTAGCATCTGTTAGGCTGACATGAATCTCTTACTTAATGAAATCTAAGGATAAGTGTATGTAGAAGCAGAAACAATACCGCATATACTTGCCATTTGAACAGAAGGTTCAATTTTCACAATAAATACCAGGAATTTTTAGTGGATTATAGAAATAATCAATGCAGCTGAATGTCTTCAAATGCATGGGTGACTGGTGCCTCCTGAGTTAGGTGGGGCACTTGCCCCCCAGCAGCCAGTCAGCAAGCGGAGGGGGGGAAGGGGGGAGTCCCCCCCGCAGCTGATCCCCCTAACCTGCAAGATCAAGCCCAGGGCTATACGTTGCCAACCCCTGGTCTAGATGAAATCACGATTAAGTGAACATACAGAGGGTTGGAAAATCACTCTCAAAGGGTAGTCATCACTGGTTCTCTATCAAACTGGGGAGATAGCTCAAGTAGGGTCCCCACAAGCATCTGTCCTGGGCTCAGTTCTATGCAATTTTTTTTTAATGATCTGGATTATGGAATATAGATTATACTTATAAAAATCATGGATGAAACCAAGCTGAGAAGGGCTGCATGTTGGAGGAGAGGATCACAATTCCAAACGATTGCGACAGAGCATTCTGAGAAGTCTGAAATCAACACGGGGCACGCCTATACATGCCTATTAATGTAAAGCAATAAGCTCTGAAGCTTATTGCTCTGGAGTTTATTGCTGCCAGCCGCACATTTGCACGTGCACCTGGGAGCACAGCATGTTGAGGTGGGGAGGAGCAGCCCTGGCTAGCAGGAGGTTCCTGGGATCAGCCCCAGCCCTGGTACAATCTGTAGGCAAGGCAAGAGCCCCCAAGGGGACACTTGCCTGCCTGTACACAAATGCCAGGAGATTGGGGAACAAGCAGGAGGAGCTCATCCTCCTGCTCAGTGCAAATAATTATGATGTTATAAGGATAACGGAGACCTGGTGGGACTCCACTCATGACTGGACTGCGGGTATAGATGGCTATACCCTGTACAGGAGGGATTGAATAGATAAAAGGGGCAGGGGTGTAGCTCTCTATGTTAAGGAAAGCTACGCATCCCTGCAAGCTGATCTTGGCAACCAGGGTGGACGACTGGAGACCCTCTGGGTTAAAATATGTGGGGAACACAGCACAGGGGACACAATGGTGGGAGTCTACTACAGACCTCCCACTCAAAGTCCTGAGCTTGACCAGGAGTTTGCTCAGGAACTGGCTGAGGCTGCATGCTCCAGGACCATGGTTGTCATGGGTGACTTCAATTACCTGGACACTTTGTGGGAGGATCACTCAGCAAAATCTGAGTGGTCGCAAAGCTTCCTCTCATGCGTGGATGACCTCTACCTGACTCAGGAAGTCTATGGGCCAATGAGAGGCAAAGCACTGCTCGACCTGGTACCGGCAACTGGGGATGACCTAATCGGCGACCTAGTAATTGATGGGAAGCTGCGTGACAGCGACCACGAGCTGATCACCTTCACAATCTGCTGTAAAGTTGGAAAGTCAGTCAGCAACAAAGAAGTCCTTGACTTCAGGAAAGCCAACTTTAACAAGCTCAGGAGGATGGTCAGTGAGGCCCTAAGGGACCATGACCCCAGGGAGAGGGGAGGTCAAGAAGAGTAGTTGCTCCTCAAGCGAGCGATGCTCAACGTACAAGCTATGTCTATTCCATCTCAAAGGAAAGGCAGCAAGAGGACACAGCAGCCCTCCTGGCTCTCCAGGGACCTAGCAGACCTCCTGAGGCTAAAAAGAAAGCCTACAAAGGATGGAGGATGGGATTCACCTCCAAGGAGGATTATTCTGCACTGGTCCGGTCCTGCAGGGAGCAAACCAGGAAAGCCAAGGCTGCAACTGAACTCCAACTAGCTGTGAGCATCAAGGACAATAAAAAGTCCTTTTTCAGATATGTGGGGAGCAGGAGGAAAAGCAAGGGCAACGCTGGACCTCTGCTGAACCAGACGGGGCAACTGACAACTGACACCCAGGAAAAAGCCAAGCTATTAAATGGGTACTTTGGGGCAGTATTTCATCGGTCCCATGGGACGCCCATGCCCGCTACAGGACAGGGAGGTCCAGGTGAGGGAGATCCCCTGCTCTCCATTAATGCTGACCTTGTGAAGGAACACCTTGAGAAGCTGGATACCTTCAAGTCAGCTGGCCCTGATAATCTACACCCCAGGGTACTCAAGGAGCTGGTGAGCATCATAGCCCCGCCTCTGGCATGAATCTTTGAAAACTCCTGGCACTCTGGTGTAGTGCCCAAAGACTGGAAGAAGGCCAATGTGGTGCCGATCTTCAAGAAAGGGAGAAAAGTGGATCTGGCTAACTATAGGCCTATCAGCCTGACTTCTATCCCGGGGAAGGTCTTAGAAAAGTTTATGAAAGAGGCCATCCTTAATGGACTGGCCAATGCCAACATCCAAAAGGATAGCCAGCACGGGTTTGTTGCGGGTAGTCCTTGCTTGACCAATCTCACTTCCTTCTACGACCAGGTGACCTATCACCTGCACAAGGGAGAAGAGATTGATGTCATATATCTTGACTTCAAAAAAGCCTTCAATCTGGTATCCCATGATCACCTCTTGGCGAAACTGGCCACTTGTGGCCTTGGGTCCTCCACGATCTGCTGGTTGGGAAATTGGCTCCGTGGTTGGACCCAGAGGGTAGTAATTGATGGAAATCACTCATCATGGTGTCCTGTGACCAGTGGGGTCCCTCAAGGCTCTGTCCTTGGACTCACACTGTTCAACATCTTCATTAATGATGTGGACATTGGAGTCAGAAGCAGACTGGCCAAGTTTGCTGATGACATCAAACTTTGGAGCAAAGAATCCACACCAGAATATAGGCGGGTGATCCAGGCTGACCTGAACAGGCTCAGTAAATGGGCGGACGAGAACCTGATGGTGTTTAACACCAAAAAATGCAAGGTTCTCCACCTTGGGAAGAAAAACCTGCAGCATCCTTATAGGTTCGGCAGTGCTACGCTGGCTAGCACTATGGAAGAAAGAGACTTGGGGGTCATCATTGACCACAAGATGAACATGAGCCAGCAATGCGATGCTGCGGCTACTGAAGTGACCAAAACGCTGGCGTGCATCCATAGATGCTTCTCAAGCAAATCCCGGGACGTCATCCTCCCCTTGTACTTGGCCTTGGTGAGGCTGCAGCTGGAGTACTGTGTTCAGTTTTGGGCTCCACAATTCAAAAAGGATGAACAGAGACGCTTGAGAGAGTCCAGAGAAGAGCCACGTGCATGATCAGAGGTCAGGAGAACAGACCTTATGATGACAGGCTGAGAGCCATGGGGCTTTTTAGCCTGGAAAAGCACAGGCTCAGGGGTGGCCTGATGGCCACCTATACGTTTATCAGGGGTGACCACCAAGATCTGGGGGAATGTTTGTTCACCAGAGCGCCCCAAAGGATGACAAGGTTGAACGGTCATAAACTACTACAAGAGTATTTCAGGGTGGACATAAGGAAGGTTATCTTTACTGTCCGAGCCCCCAAGGTCTGAAACAGCCTGCCATGGGAGGTGGTTTAAGCACCTACATTGAACACTTTCAAGAGCAAATTGGATGCTTATCTTGCTGGGATTCTATGACCCCCAGCTGACTTCCTGCCCTTTGGCCGGGGGGCTGGACTTGATGATCTTCTGAGGTCCCTTCCAGCCCTAATGTCTATGAAATCTATGAAATCCTGGCTCAATATGCTGCAGGCTGACTGGGGATGAGGGTGTTTCAGTGTGGGGATAGCTGGCAACCAGCTCTTGCACTGAAGCATCCTTGTGCCCCAGATGCCAAGATGTTTACTAAGCAGCTAATCCCTGTTCCCCGAAGCACTCCCAGGAGTGACAAGAAATAACTGTCACAAGCTAGCAGAGGGTAGATTCAGGCTAGATATCAGAAGGTGCTACTTCACTGTCAGGGTGGCTAGGATCAGGAACCAACTTCCAAGAGAAGTGGTTCCCGATCCTAGCCGCCCTGACAGCTGGCTCCTACCCTGGGGGTCTTTAAAAGGAGGCTGGATAAACACCTGGCTAGGGTCATTTGACCCCAGTACTCTTTCCTGCCATGGCAGGGGGCTGGACTTCATGATCTGCTCAGGTCCTTTCCGACCCTACCAACTATGAAACTATAAACTATTTCAGTCTAATCAGCCCTGCTCAAGTCACATGTGAGATACTGTGTTGAGTTTTGATACCATGTTTTAAAAAAAAGATATAAGCAAACTGGGAAGAGTACAGGAGAGAAGCAACATTTGTAAAACTTATAAGCAAAAGCTGAAAACACTGGGTTTATTTAGGTTAGTCTGGAAAAGAGAAGGCTTATGGAGGGACATGATAACAGCCTTCCAATAGGTAAAAAGTTGTTATCAAAAGGAGGGTGGTCATCAGTTGTCCTGGCCAATGGGGAAAGGACAGGACAAAAAGAGTTTAATTTACAGGAAAGAAGGGGGAGATCAAATGCTAAGAAAACTTTCCTAATCATAAAAATCATGAGACACAGGAAAAGGCTATCTACAGAGGTTGACAAATCTCCTTCATGGGAAGTTCCTTGCTTCAGAGAAAGGGATTGAACTAGGTAACTAAACTATTTTAGTTTAGTAACTAAACTAAACTAAACTAGTTTTAGTAAGTAAAATAGTTAGCTAACTGCATGAGTAAGTGCCTGTACTATTTAGACCCAAGTGCTTAATTTAAAAGCCCAATCAAGTCCATCTAAAAACTTCTACTGACTTCACTACATTCTGGACAAGGACTAGAACTGCAAGCCCTAAAAAGAGCAGGTACGTTATACTAGTAGATTGAAATATGACAAGAATGTTTTTCCTCAAAACATTACTTTCTTTTTATAAAGATGTCAAAGTCCAGGCTTGATCTAACTCAATCTTTAGTTAAGAACTCCAGAATGAGAAATATGATAGTAGCATCTGAAATGTACACCACTGGGGCCAACTTTTTTGGCATGTGCGCCATAAGGTAAATCTCACATTCTCTCTATGTCCTACTCTCATCCTCTGCCCAATCTCTTGCTCTGCCTTCTGCTTCCTGCCTTACCTGCTGCTGTGTTTCCTGCTCCCTCTCCAGTTTGTGGCATGCCACACACAGAGGCTGCCCATGCCACTTGTGGCAGGAGTGCAGCAGGTTGACCACCCTATTTCTTACTATGTCACTCAAGAATTATTTTGGAGCAGCACAAGGCCTTCAAGTTTTCTTCATATTATGAAGACATTCCAGTTTAAAATGGTTTACATTGTTCTAACAGATCCACTGTACTTCAAGAATCATGTGCGTCTTTACGGTAAAGAGTCCTATACTCGATTGATGACTGCTTTAAGACTATGAAAGTTTTCTTACTGGACATAGCTATCTAATACTAGCATCTTCACTAGTAGAACCACAACATGTTGATACAACAAATATATTGTATATTTCTTCAATAAAATTGCAAGTCAGTGGAAGAGAAGGTGCTTGGCATCAAAATGAATCTTGTCACTTCTAAAGTGCTGAAGGATTTCATCTCTAGTCTAATTAACCATGGAGTCTGTGTTCTGGCTATTTCTGCAGAAAGAAAACAATGTTGTCGTTGGCCTACCAAAATATATGCACTTTTCACTAATTATAATTGAAATCTAATACCTGGAATCCTTTTGGAAAGATTTGGTGAAAAATGAGCTGGCAACTGCTTAGAGCAGAATGTACAGGTTGCCTTCAGGTTTTCTTTGTCTGTGTCAAGGGCCTTTTGAGGGTCTTTTTTTTTTTTTTAAGTGTTCATCAACAGTCCTATGGCTTGTTGATTCTAACAGTGTTGCATAAAATATTTAAGGCATGTACATAACTTTTCAATTAACAAACTGCTTGGCTCATGAAAATACATACACACAATTTACAAGTAGAAAATCTAGACTAAATATCTCATGATGAGCAGGTCTCTATGAATTAAAAATGACTTTTCAAATAAAATATTAAATGATATCTGAAATTAAATAAAACATTGGGAAATTAAAGTTTCCCAGTTAAATAGGTTTACTACTTAACTACTTCTCAAATTATGGCTACTCATTCAGCAGGCTTTAAATTTAGATATTAAAAGATTCTAGAATGGAACATCTTAGGAAATACAGCTAAGATAAATATTTTAAGTGTTATTACCAATGGAATCAAAGCTGTAAAGAGCAAGAAGAGTTAAAGACAGACCACTGAATACCCATTCGATGTGCCTTTTAGTTGGTTCATGAACATATTCAGAGTGTGCTAGCAGCATTTTCAGCTTCTATAACAAGTCCAGTATAAATACATTAGTCAAGTACACAAAACAAAAGTCTTAGTGCTCCAATTCATGTCTATTTTGAGTGCTGAGACATATGTGAGTACTAATATAAACCTACTCAATTTTTTTATTTTCCTAGTCCAGCCAAAAAAAATTAAATTGAAGCACCTCTGTAGCAATACATTTGCTTCCTATATTTTTACTAGCGTTCTTACGTCCCAGAGATTCTAATATACTAGCACTAGGCAAACAGACTAAATTTCTAAGTCAAGGTAAAAATTCTACATACCATTAACTGATGCATCAACATGTCCATTAAAAAGGTTATCTTGTTACTAAAAAGAATATAGGTGCAGTTTTCTACACAATTACTGCAGGTCAGGTTATAAGCATGTACTGTATTGCAGAGTGACCTAAAAAGTAAAAATAAAAAGGACTGTCAACAATTTTTATTTAATTTTATTAATCTAGAAAAACAAATATCAATATCAGACAACCTATAATCCAGTAATTTAAATACAAATTAATTTATTTTCCACAGAAAACACAAATTAGCATTAAGTAGATAAAATAACTATTGACACAAATGCAACTGTTTTCAGCGTAGCCACGTATTCCAAATTCTGCACTGTATTTGTTTTAGAACTGGAATTTGGATTTAAAACTAAATTATGCACCTCAAAATGTTTTTTTTTAAAGACTAAGCTCACATATATTAATGTGTGCAGACAACTGTGTATTTATGTGTGAGCATAGGTACATATTAGGGCAAAGGTTTATATCAGGTATGCACACGTGCGCGTGAACACAACACCGCTTTCTTCAACAAAAACTTTTTTGATATTTTTCATTATAGGTACACTAGAAATACTGTACATGAAAGAATATAGATGGAGTATCAGGTAACTGCACCATTTGAAAAGGTAACATTTTACTATCAGCACACGACATCAGAGTCATCAGGTAGAAAGCTATAGAAGCATTTCTTGCAGGTAAAGCAGTAACATCATCCTGCTTTATAGAAGGGCTGGCTTGGACTCTCAGTGAACCAGTCAGAGGAGAGGAGGCGGTAAAGTAATTTCTGCTTGACAAAAGAACAATGAACAGGTGAAATGCCATTCTTTTGCATCAGGCTGCATGTCACCTGAAAAGCTATTCTGGACTTGTGAATCACTGGTGTACCCATTATGGAGTCAGAAAGCATGAAAGTGTAGCAATAGCTGTAAAGAGTTCTGTATTTACATGTCTGACTGGAAGAAAGGTGGCACGTTTATAACTGTACAAGAGAGAGAACTCATTCTGGAAAACTGGGAAGAGGAAAAGGAAATAGTTAAACAATGTAAGTCATAATGGTTCAAAATATAGGCCTTATTCTTCTTAACATTCCACTTCATTTACACCTGTTCAAGGTGAATGCTTTAGTTGTGACAAGGCTTTCATGGAAGTTGGAACCAAGCCTATGACACTCAGTCACACAAAAAGGTACACGAGACCAAGGATCGTATCACTTCTAGTATAAATGTAAAGCTCATTTGTTGATCTAGTTTCTCTTTAAAAATGTCGTTGCTTGCCTATTATTAAGCACAAAGGCACAATGACAAAAATATATAAAACAATAAAACCAATAAACAACTTAATCTTTTTAAAGGGCAGCAGAGATGCAGGTTATTTTTATACCTAATTTTAAATATGCAGGAAATCTCCAGCAAATCCTTGCAATCAGGGACAATTTTCTTCCATGATGGTATTATCTGGGGTTCAGAAAATGGCCAACAAGAGCAATTTGAGATCAACAGACTGTGATGTAACTCAGGCATGTGTTTCCATGTGGGGTCAGTGGCACTTGCCACCCAGGAAGTACTCACACACTAGTGTGATGGGGGCCTAAGCAGTTTCAATAGACTACACAAAAACAGAGTGCTTTACTGAAAATTCACACTTTAAAATGGGTAAGTAGCACTAACTGACAAACGTCTTTAAAGAAGCTGTGAAATAGATATTAGATATGAATAACAGTAAATTCATTTAAAACCTGAGACCTGAAGAAGAATGCATTTCATTCAAAAGCTTGCCTAAGTCTATCTAAACCATGGTCCAATAAAAGATACCACTCACAAAAAATCTTGTCTCTAGCATATTTCCTGGACCATCATAGCTGTAACATCACTCCAAACTACCAAATTAATTTATTTCCAAAAATATAACTGGGTTTAATGTTTTGTTTTTTTGAAACTGGCAAATGTTAAAATGAAATAAAACTAAATAGAGTCATAGCCAACAATATTTACTCAAAACCACCATATTATTAATTGTATTGTAGTATTCTACTGTCTTGTTACAAATTAACATATTCATTTTGACTGGAAGGTAATCTTTTGGTAATGTGGTTCAAATGGAATAAGTACAGTATCTAATCACTACTTACTGGGCAGCAGAGTTTCAATTTGTTTGGTTTCAATCTACAGTGATAATCCCCATGGAAAATTCAATTAGCATGCTTCTTATGTATAATGTTTAAAACTAAATGTATCCTGTGCAACTAAGTTCTCTCTTCCTGTTGTGATTTTAGAGGTTTATATCTTTCATTTTTGTTCCCAACAGTAATATTGAAAAATTACTTCTCAGATGACTTAGTTATACTTCTTAGTGATGATAAATCAATACATAAACACATGGAGCTAGGATCAGCTAGAGACAGCAGCAGTGGCAGTGGCAGAAATTCTCTTTCCCTACACCTGCTTCTGAGCTGGTAAGGAACAACCAGGGGACTGGACAGGCAGGAGGAAACTGCCTGCCCATGCTGCTGTCCTGGGCTGAGCCCAGCCCCTCAGAGCCCAAATAGAGCAGGCAGGAACAGTTCATTCTGAAGCCTTCCCTTGTCCTGGGACAGCAGCAATGGCGGGAGAGGGAGGGGGATGTGCCACTGAGCATGGAGGAGAAAGGTGGAGGAGGAATTTTTACCCAATCTGGGGACTTAGAAGTCCCTGGCTGCTGCTCCCATGGTATTCTCAAATGAAAGGGGGTTACAACTACACTACTCCACCCCCTCTAGAGCACACCCATGTCTTAGCATATGCATTTACAGTTAGAAACAAAACCAACAACAGATAATGTTAATTTTCAATGTAAAGGAAAGATTTTAATTTTTCACTTTTTGGAAAACTGTCATCCACTATTGTAAAGTAAGGATCAATGAATTTAAATATGAAAATATATTTTTCTAACCCTTCAAATTTGAAGTCAGCAGGTTAACTTTTTATCATGATTTATTTAAAGTTTTCTTATTGCTATACTCTATTTTTCATAATTCCAAAGAATACTCATTCTAGATTTCAAAAAGGAGAAACTTTCCTCTTTGGTGTAGAATAAATTAACCTGAAATAATGCACCCTTGCTTCTGTATTTCCCAAATGAATCTTATGTCAGAAAAAGTATTTGAATTTGCCAAAGAATCAAGTAATGCATTTGAAAGGGTGACTTAAGCAAATGCATGTCAAATTAATTTTTCAATACAATAAGAAGGGTTTTTAACTGATAACATAAGCTTGTTAACTATAGACTGCTGTGATTAGAATGTATTTAGACATGTTCTTAACTAAGATGCAGTTATATAATTTTTTATTTCAAATTGGAAGCGTCAGCACTGAAGCAGGCCCCAGGTGGTTTGCAGTGTTAAATGGCAGATTAAAGTCAGCACAACTAATTTCTTTACTTTAATCTTATTAGGGGAACAACAGCTGTCAACTGTCACCATTTCTGCACATGGCCCCGGAGACAAGCAGAATACTGCATGTGTCAAGCAAGAACTTTATCTGAATACCACTCAAACTCACCAGCTTCAAATCCTAAATGTATTTCTGACATTCTGTGGTAAGAACATTTTATAGTTCACATGTAAAAATGATATATCAATAAAGCTATCAAAATTACATTATGGTAATACAACATGTTCCTTACATGAAAATGTTTTTTTTATTGATGTTGTTTTAAACTTTATATCACATCCGCAAATCAGCTTTAGAGTCATGTTAAATTGCATGTGTACTCAATCCATGTAATAAGTCCACCCTCTGATGTAAGTGTTTGCTTGTGAAAAAATCTAACCACAAATACACAACTTCTGATACATAAAGTTTGGTTTACAAAAAACAAGTTCTACTTGGAAATTTACCAAAATCTGTGCATACACATTATATATTTATTTTTACAAGAAGCATGTTAACTTTCAATCAATAGCTGCAAGTCAGAGTACAATACTTTAGATTATATGCTCTTGCTTCTCTCTTTAATATATGCCAGTGTATCACTACTGTCTTCAGTGGAGACTCTCATAATTTACCATGATATAAATGAGTGGAGAGTCATGACCTGTATCTAAAATATAGAAAAGAAATAACAGTGTCCCACCGCACAAAACTAGTAATAGTGCACCATGACATGTCGGTGAAAAGTCGCAACCTTTCACCCCATAAAATCAAGGTACCATGAACATATTAACTTTGGAAATAAGGATTTATAAGTTAATTTCAAGAGCAAAAGATTGGAATTAAATGCAAGTCCTGCTCCTCCCTCCTCCCCTGAAAGCTCATTTCTTGGGGGAGATATTATAAAAACTTAAAATTTATAAGAAGCATGGTTCTGCTACCACAATGGTGAATTGCAAACGTTTAACCAACCAGTTCTGTTGGAACAGAACCTGAAGAGATGCCTGAATATTGTTTTTATTACTGTGAAAGGTGTTGGCTTAGAAATGGTATTTAAAGGTTTGCTTTTTGGGAATTGGCTTATTGGTATAGATATATGCATTACAAGGGTTCAGAATGGGCAGCAGGTGTTACTTCATTTCTAAGAAGCTTGGGTCTCATACTCAGAGTTTCTCCTGGCCCTGGAGGCAGACAGGCTGTCTAACACAACAAGGCCAATGGATGGACACAGCCTGAAACTTGGGGCATAAGCCATACTGTCTAACACAACAAGGTCAACAAGAACACAAAGTCTGGGAACCAAGGTAGTATGTTCTATACTGCGCATAACACAAGATAAGTGCAGCTACCAAGGCCTCAGAGCAGGGGCTCAGCAGGAGCTGAGTCCTGGTTCTGGGGGAACAGACCAAATTAGAAGGCCCAGAAGGCTATGTGGATGTGTGACCACAGAGAGACAACCAACCAGAGATAGTCATGGATGAAATCATCAGGAGGGAAGGAGAAAACAGAAGCAGAGACTTGACAGTAAAAAGGGTCCCTCCCTGACGCTCTTTGTCTTGCCTCTCCTTCTCCTCCTTCCTGGTCCCTCTTTGTCCCACTCTGTTCCCCAAGAGGGGTCCCCATTCCCATTCCCCTGGGAAGGGTCTCCAAAGCTGCCATGGACAGAGGGCACAGCAGCAGCCTGTCTCATATACCTCACTGGAAGGGGGCTGTGGGCCTTGTCATCCAACCTTCAGGCTGCTGACACCTAAGAGAGAGCCTCAGAGTGGAGCCTGCATCCTGGTCAGATGTACTTTGACTCTGATGACAGCCCTAGGATTTGGTAGATATGTAGAATTGTCTGATTGTTTATATTGATTCTTTTCTATTATCACTGTGTATCAATAAATTTGCCTATTATCAAATGCAAAGGTTGTGGTCAGTCTGAGGGTGGAACAAGGTATCTGAATCCTAAATCCGGAGCCAACAAAAGAGAAGAAAGAACTGTTTTGCTGTTTATAGAACAACAGCAAGCGGAGGTGGGAAATACAGTGTTTTGAGAAGACTGGAGAAAGAAGGACAAAATGGCCATGCAAAGAAGAGGAACAAGGCATGGATATGGGATGAAACTAAAACTAAACCAGGCAAATGTTGATTTCTGAGGCTATATTTCTACCTTTAGGTGTGGAAGTCTGCATAAGCCATAGAGACTCGCTCAAATGGTTTATGATGCCATTATAAACCCTCAAAGGAATTACAGCCCCATAATTCAGTTACCTATTTATGCTATGCATTATCAATGCTATCTTAAATTATCTAGGTCAAGCAAAAGGGTTCCTCACACTAAACCCTGCTCACAATTACTAAATAAAGCAGAAACAAGAAGCAAAACCATATATTTTTTACTGGGCGCGTTTACATGTTTACAGCGACATAGCGTCTGTGGTCAAAACCGTGATGCTGTAGCTACATCACTGTAACAACATGCTCCCCCATTATTGCCGTAGCAACGTGTTACATAGTGCCTAAAAATAACCGTGTGTGGCATGCATCGTGCAGTACTGGCTGTTACTGCGCTGTCTTTTCCTACTTCCGAAAGGAAGTACTAAACGACAACACAATAATAATGGCGCCACAATGGCATGTGTAGACACGGCTACTAGGTAGCATTTAATTTAGGAACCTATGCCTCTTCTACAGAATCCCTCTATTTGAGAGCCTACTTTGTCCATGTCTTTTCATAGCATCTGATTAAATGAGTTCTTGCTCACAAAAGCTTAGGCATATCTGATCTGCCTCCTGCCTCGTATAGAAACTGTTATATGACATGTGACAAATGAAGTATAGACAGTCCCAATATTTACATGAATGACAAATGTAGTAGATACCTATATGCAGTTCAGAAGCCTGGGCTTATCAATTTACTCATTGCAAAACAGTATACAGAGCTTCTTCTATCTGCATACTTTGTTCATATACAGGTTTAACAGTGCAATACTGCTTTTTATTCAAACCCTAACAAATCTGAAATCCATCTCTGTTACAAAGACAGGATAAAGTGGGCATGAAGAGAGACAGATGTTGCAGGTTTTGGATGTTGATCTTGCAAAGAGGTAATTCTCCTCAAACAACATTTATGCCCTTACACCAACTGCTGGTTTTCAATGTGTATTTCCCCAGAGGGAATACCCTAGCGAAAAGGATTATAAGAAAACCTACTTTGCACTTCAGGTAACAGGCTTTATGAAGAACACTTCAGGACTGACTGAACAATTAAGAATCCTGTTACAAGATATGTACTTCTAAAGCGAGTAAAAAGTTGTAAAAAAATGGAAGAGAAAATCTGAAAATGATCCCAAACCAGGGTCATTAGGATTCACAGTAGAGATGATATCTTTTATTAGATCAACAAGTTTTTTGCAAAAAAAAGAAGTTTTTAACTGCAAGCTTTCAGACAAACACCTTTCATCAGGCATTGGAGAAAAGATTGTAAAAGTTCTCCTGGATAGAAATGAAAGTTCATATTTCACAGGATTTCACAGAGGAATCAATACATGGAAAACTCCTTTGGGCAGTTAGTTCATAGGTGATATGGAGCCTCTCACCTCCTGTGAGGATCTGTGATGATGCAAATTACCTTGAAACTAAGGAAGGAGCAGGATCTCAGGTTTCAGGTGGTCACAGTTGCTTCCTGCTTGGGAAAATATGAACATATCATTTTAAAAAATTGGCTAAAATTGTATATCTTGCTTGTTTCAGGTATGCAGGTTGTAGCCTCCCAGCCTAAGGTGGCAGTTAATCCTGTCACTGAAAAATCTTTCATTTTACACAAAAAATACTATCAATTTTATTAATTTATGTTATTATGAAGACACTATTTTCTACATACTATGCCACAGTTCTAGTTCCGATGAGTTTCCCATAGGGCTGTGCGAAGCTTCAGGGGCTGATTTGATTCGGAGGAGATTTGGCCTGATTTGGTGGGTGAATCTCTGAATATGAATTGAATCAGGAGACCAATTAAAAGGTCTGAATTGATTTGGAAAAGATTTGGACAACTTCAGTGAGTCGGGCAGCCCCTGCTCGCTGCAGCAGGAACCTGGACCTGGACTCCATGCTGGTAAATAGGGGACAGGGGGCTGAAGAAAGGTAGGGGACCATACGGGGGACCCCTACCTGTTCCCTCAGCTTCCCTGAGCACCCCCGACCCCCACCTGCTCTCCCAGCAGCCCCCATGGCTGCCCTGCCTGGCCCAGTTCCCGGCTCTTTAAAAAAAAGCCCCTGCTGCTGCCAGGTGGGGAGGCCATCCCTGCTGCCCCCCACTGCTCCACGCTGTGTAGAGGACTCTGCCACAAGCCCCCCAATCCCCACCAGC
Source organism: Crocodylus siamensis (assembly GCF_052110815.1). Classification (NCBI taxonomy): domain Eukaryota; kingdom Metazoa; phylum Chordata; order Crocodylia; family Crocodylidae; genus Crocodylus; species Crocodylus siamensis. The sequence goes on along the minus strand of NC_143409.1, from coordinate 29,897,132 downwards.
TCTGCCAGTGCCCCCATGGCTGCCCTGTCCAGCCCCAGCTTCTGGCCCTTTAAAAAAACAAACAACCCCCCCAACTCACTGGCTACTGCAGTGGCCTTGGGGCTTCTGGGGGTTCATGGCAGAGCCCCCCCCGCAGCATGGAGCAGTAGGGGGCAGCAGGGATCACCCACTGCCAGGCAGCAGCTGGTGAGCTGGGGTTTTTTGTCTTTTAAAAGGGCCAGGAGCTGGAGTGGGCGGAGCAGCCATGGGGGGGTTGGGAGAGCGGGCAGGGGTCCCGGGGCTTGCAGCAGAGCCTCCCACATGGCATGCGGCAGAGGGGGGCAGCAGGGATCACCCCCCCACCTGGCAACACCTGGTGAGTTGGGGCCTTTTTTTTCAAAGAGCCTGGAGCTGGGAGGGCAGGCAGGGCACCCACTGAGAGCAGGCGGGGGATGGGGCCGATTCGGAGATTTGGCTGTGGCTGAATCTCCAAATCAGATTAGGCCAAATTGATTCAGGACAGTGATTTGAATCACTGAATTGAATCGCTGTCCCCCAAATCAGCCAAATCCAAAGTGAAAACTAGCCACTTCACACAGGCCTAGTTTCTCATGCTAATATGAACTTTGAATGAAGGAAGAAAGAGGCAGTATGACTCAAGATGCAAGGAAAGAAAAAATATTTTTTATTCCAATGAGCTTTTTAATTGTAATAAATAGCTTTCCTCTTTGTCCACTATCATTCCACTAACACTAAAATGTTGAACTTAAACAGCACCACTTACACTTACCCAATGAACTCAAAGTGTTCTCAAATTTATTAATTAAGCCTCTTGACATCATTTTGCATTGGTAAATATTGTTTTACTCACTTTAAAGATGGGTAAACACAGTGATACACAAGGAGGTTAAATGTATTGCCCTGAGGCAGTAAATATGACAGTGGCAGAGGCAGGAATCTTGTTTCCTGTTCTGTTAGATCCAATATTTACAGGCTTTCTTACTATACAACTCTTACTGGAATTTCACCAAAGGTGAAGCATCCCAGAATTCTATATGTTTATTCAAGTATGATGAGTTATGGTTTATGCTGGAAACTGGAACAACCGAACCACAATGTCAATTAATAGTGAAAATTAAAAAAAAGTTTTACAAATAACAACACACTTGGACAATAATTCGTAATACCTTAATATCAATAATAAAGCTATCATAATCCAAGGTTTTCCCTTCCCCCTTTTGAGTGCTTTATTTGGGAAGGGGAAAAATGCACAAAACAAATCATCTTACAAATGTCACATCCTTCTCTCAGCATTTGCTATCCTGCTGATCTAACTAACTAACAATCAGTACAAAACAACAGGCATACTGTTAAATCTTTTTTATTATAAAGCTTTATCTTGTAGACATGGGATTAAAGTTCTGAGCTGCACCATGCTGCCAGGATTTTGGGGAAAGAGACGTGTAGATAATAGGCCATGTAATCTCCTCACCTACTTCTAAATAGCTTAACCCCATGACAGATTTCTAATTTAAGACGAGCACTACTGGTTAAATATTGCAATGCCACACAAACAATCTATTTTAGTTAAGTATACCTGTATCCTTCAGCTAGACTTATTCTAGGGTGGGTGTTCATGCAGACAATAAAAGTAAGTGGCACTATATACAGGGTTTTACTTCTTGGCTGGCATTAGTGCTGAACACAGGGCAACACTGTTTCACGGGACTCAAGCTTTTGAAAATTAATATGGATGTAAATTATATAAACACCCAAAACAATTTCTGAAAAGTGAATTTTAGATTTCCTTCAAAAGTTAAGCCAGGAAGAACATTAATTTAAACTCTGTTTTTCATTCATTAAAAAAAACCAAAAACAACTATAACCAACTGTTTTTATTTTCTCTTTAAAGGAGACAGTTTTGTTGGCAAACATTTCATCTTCAAAAAATCCCTATGTATGAATATTTGTCTGACTTTTGGTGATATCCGGTTAACTGGCATCAGAAAAATAGTTGTTCGAAAGAAGTCTAGTCTCAGCTTGCTCCAACTGTTCAAAGTCATGCTCTGTGGAATCAAAACTCTAAACAATTCAGTTGCAGGTTATTGACAAGGCACATTTATTGTCCTTGTTTCTGTAAAAACTAGCTATGAAATTGTCTGATGGGGCAGGTTTGCACCATAAAAAAGAATAAAAAACTCACTCCAACATTTGTCTTATATCCTACATTTAAGGCAGTGGTTCTCAATCTTTTAGAGTTGAGGCACACCTCAGACAATGCCAGTGCCTAACTTTCCAACATTTTTGACTACAGAAAAATAATAGAGCAATGCTTCTGTTGCAGAGAACTCAGAAAGCCCACAACAGATCAGAATGTTTTAACACTATGGATTCCTATTTGTAATCTCTGTGTTTCTCTTGTGAATCATGTTTGCGCACCTAACAGTGATAATGTTGATGGCAACTGTGGCACCCTTGAAAGGATCTCAAGGCATCTCAGGGTGCCACAACACCCTGTTTTAGAATCACTGACTTAAGAAGTAGAAAGCAGACTTTATACTAATGAGAAGATTTGTCAATAGACTATTACTCTATAAAAAGGCTTGATAGCTACACATTGTATTATGAAGTCCTCAGAAGGGTAATAATATTTGACAGATAACCACACAGACTAAACATTTATAATGCCTGAAAACACTGAAGTGAGAAAAAAGACTTTATATTAATAAATGAAAGGAAAACAAGTATTGTTATAGTCAACGGCACAGAAGGGCAGCTCCATGCCCAGGACAATGCTGACTACCGCAGTGCTGATCATGGCAGGGACTATTTCTGCAAGCCTCCAAGAAATGCAGTGCCCAAAGCTGCTGTGTTGGTCACTCTGCCTCAGCTCCTGAGTCGAATAATCTATTACAGCACAATATTTGAGACAGGTATAAAAGCCATTGCTTGGTTATATGCTTTTTGATCGCTGTCAGTGAAAACAAAGATCCAAATACAGAACACATACCACTTATAAATATTATGTGGGTTTGTTACATTCTCTGGTATGCCTGGGTTTACGAGAGCATGAATAACATGATGACACAGGAATGTCAGCTGTGGGTCCCACAGAGCATAGCGCCAAACGTGCCCTGCCCATTTGAGTCTGCTGATATGCATTAGAGCTGGAAGTTCACTAGTGGAGCTACTCTGGGCTTGCCTCCAGTAACCACTCTCTTGCATCCTCAGTATCTAGTGAACTAGAGAACAGGTCCTGGAGATGAAGCCAGAGAAGCTTTACTGGCAGACTTCTGACTCTGAAGCCTGCCAGTGACCCCAGGAATATGGGGAGTGTTCAGCCCTGTTCTCTTTAGGATGCCTTCCTAATATGACAAAGGCAAACGATAAACAATTTTTCAGCCTTAAATGTATAACTGTATTGCTAAAATTTATCTAATCAATCCATTTGTTTAATTAACTTACAGTGCAGTCAGTAAACATTTTTTTTTGTGTAAAAGACACCTCTTGGTCGAATGTTGTTCAAATTATGTAAAGGGAAACTCCCTAACAACTTGCAGTTCACATTCTACAACACCAAAAGAAGAAAAGAATCTCTAAGAAACAAAAAAGTAAACAAAGCAATTAAAAGCTTAGGTTAACCAAAACACGCTGAGCTCAAGACAGGGACTAGAATGTTACTTACACATTTCATAACTTCAGATCTGCAAACCAAGATCCATAGTCAGTGAAAGGAAACAATCTGGTAGAAATCTTGATTATACCATGAAGAGTACTACTTAAATGCTTCCTTCTAACTTTAAGAACACTGACATTTCCCAGCCCCCAAATTAAAAAAAATGTGTAAGAAGATATAGCCATACATTTCTGAAGTCTCCAAAGGAGAAAGAAATGCACAACTATACAGAGACTACACAAGGCCCACGTGCAATTTCTGTCTTGATAGTCTGAATTCAATACTTGCATTGAGAACATTTGTGTGTGATCAATAATAATAAAAAAAAGAGTTTGCCTTCCAGGAGTTTGCCTTCCATTTTTCTACAAATCTGTAAAACATTCACAATTCACCATTATTCCTTTATGTTTATGGCATCTACTAACATGAACACTTCAGACTATTATTTTGTACAACATAACCTTCAAATATTAGAAGAGAAAACTAAAAGGGGAACAGGGAATGTTTATAAACACACATGAAAGGCTCCTGCCACACATTCCATATATTCAGCAATTCACTGATTAATTGCACAATAAATTTAGACTGGGCACAGGTGTGAAGTAATTATCACACCATAAAAATGTCCATCCAGCTATAAAGAGAGCCATCCAGTTACAAAATTAATGCTTGAAAATGTGTAACAACTTTATAGTTTGTTTCTATCCAGCTTTAATTCTGAATGTGTGGCAGGGCACCGAGTCTGATATTAGGTATGCAGGTAGATATATAGACTGTCAGTGATTTTTACAAGCAGTTGCAAATGTATAGACTGCAACTTTCATTTAAAAAAATGCACTATATGAGAAACTGTTAGAAAAACAATGAAAATGCCTTGCTACTTCAGTGAGTTAGAATAAATATATATAGTTTGAAAAAGATCAATCCTGACTTATTTTTAGAACAAAACTAAGCAAAACATATTTTGCAAGCTCTTCCACTCATAAAGTTCCTATAATATGATGATCCACACAATTACTGATCCACACAAGCACTTATTATTAAGTCCTACAATATAAGACTTCCAGGTGGGTACTGTATTATCATCTTCCACCTGTGAAATCAAACTGATTCTGTTCCTGGCAATGGCTTATTTGGGAAAGAATCACGATGTGGATGAATCATGGTCAAATTTGAAAGAGTGCCAATACATGTTTATTTTATATACTTTAATAGATACACTTTAAATCACAATGTTAGCTTCATTATTTTAAATATGTTTATAAACATATAAACTATCTTTCACATTTGTTTATGGAGTAAAAATAGCTGAAGGTTGACACTGTGGCTTTGTACTTACACTTTGAACCTCATTTTTGAAAGGTTTAAACATCTTCCACCCTGATTTGCATTAGGCTGAAACTCAGGAGACAAATTTTCAGCCGCAAACGTAAAACAGCTTTGTTAAAATTTCTCTAATTAATCCATCCGTTTGATTAATTTAGAGTCCAGTCAGCAAATATTTCTGAAAGTTTCTGATGAATCCCAAACCTTTCCCAACTAAAAACCAAGAACATTTCCAATTGAAATACTGATGATGTAGAGCATAAACTAAGTTTATTTAGTACACTATTCGTGCTTCCTGATGATCTGGCCACACTACTATGCTGAAGTGACTGGGATATTTAACTCTGAAAGCAGTTATTCATCTTGTGAAATACAATAAATTAGCTTATGACCTTTAACATGGATTACATTCAGTACTAGAATATACATAATATGTACACAATGTAAAATCCTACTAAACAGGGGCCATTTTATTACAATTAATCTCAGAATAGCTCTTTTGAAACCGTTTTGCTAATTTTCACCAAGGTTAACTTATGCAGGTTAATTTATGACAAACACAACTGTGTCCTGCATACAAATACAACATAAAATTCCAGCAAAAGGATCCATTACATGGACTGACTGGGGGCCCTGATTTGAAAGTTCTCTAAAATATCAAAATAATTGGCATGTTTGTATGTTCCTTACCAATGCAAAACTGCTCTGTCAGAGTTTTCAAAACGTTTTACTGAGCCCAAATCACAACCTGATTCACTGTCTATAGCAGTGGTCTCCAAACATTTTTGATTGTGCACCCCTATCAGTAAAAAATTTTTGAGCATGCACCCCCAATATATGTATATTTATATAAATATAAATAGAAGTTCTAATATTTTCTTCCCGCACCCCAATGGATCGCCTTGCGCACCCCATTTTGGAGACCACTGGTCTATAGGAAGGAAACTCCAAAAATGTCTATTCTACATTAAACACTGCAGGCGAATATTTGATATTTTCAAATACCAAGTCAAGATTTGTTCCACTTGTTAATTAATAACAAATCAAAGATGCTTCATAGGCTTTAAAAAAAAAAAAGACCATAGTTGTACCATTCATTCATTTGTTCAGCAATAAGTTACAATACTATTATTTTCCTCCATGTGCTGCATTTTTGTTATTCAGTTTTTCTGCAGGGTAGTCAGACACTGAAGGAATTTATAACTAGATTTTGAATTGTATTTCCTGGCAATAATGCATCACTATTTAGCAACTGCAATGCCCAACATACCACCTTCCCTGCTTAAAAAACTTCTAAATAGAAACATAAACAGATTTCAATGTGATACAACGTATAACATAATGGGGCTGGCTAACAGTAAAGCTAATTAGCTGATTTCAATTCAAGACAGGTCTGAGCTATGGCAGCACAAGATTATTTGGTAGTCTTCCAAATAGCAACTACATTCTTCAAGGAGAAATTTTTAACTGTATTCTATTTAAATCCTACTATATAAAGATCCAGTAATATTTTTGTGCAACTTTTCAGAGAGTGTTGCAGTGGTCATACATATTGTGGAAAAAAGGGTCAGTGGATAATTTATAGAAGATACAAGTTAAAGACTAATTAGCTACACATAGCGACTGCCAGCTAAAAAGAAGATGGATGCCCTGCTAGGAAAGAAAAACATGAAGACTAAACCTTTGTTGTATTTTAACTGTGCATAGTATTCTTAAAACAATTCTTTTTACAAACCAATTAGCATGCTGCAAGTGACCCGTGGTTTCCACTAAGGTTCTTCCTTAAGAAGTGCCAAGTGAACTCCTTGAGAATAAAAATAACTCAATTATCTGAGCATATTTCTTTTACCTCCTACAATTATTCACCATAACAGTCCTTCAAGCTGAGGAAAACTAGAACAAGCAAATGAAAATCTGTCATCTTCAGAACAGCCTTATGGGCAGGAGCTATCTCACAACAGTTCATAAAGTCCTTACCTCCTATGGCTCAGAGAAGAAGTGATCTCCACACAACTTAGAAAGCCCTCACCTCATGGGCTTTCTGTCCTGCAAAAAATCTGTGGGCTCAAGTTCAGCTTTTCACCCAGAACCCAAGGGACTGACTGCTGCTTACAGAACCCATTTAGCTTCTGAGCCATTTTCTCCTTGTTCAACTTTCTCCTCCTCTTTACATAGTCCCATCCCAAGGTGGGACAGGGTACACCATATGCTTGCAGCTACAATACCAATACCATTCAACATCATTCTTTCAATGATATGTGTTTCTGGGATTTCACTTTGTTTTCCATTCGTTCTGAAAAAAGTTAGGCTTCTATTCTTTGGATGCTTACTATACAACTTGCAGCAACTTGAAATGAACTCTAATAACGGAGCAGAGTTGGTATTAAATATATCTCTCTGGATCTACTAGGCATATAAAACTGATAGAATATTTATTTATGTCCTCCCTAGATACTTGTTTTCTGCACACACTGCACAGATCGACTTACCTATTAATACAGAGTCCTACATTTTAGGAAAAAAAAATTTTAAAAAGCAGTTTTGTTCATTTAAAAATGAGTAAATCTGATGTTCATGGATGGGAGAAATCAATTACACTGGCCTGAATCACACATAGAATGTATAACTGCTGTGAAAGAAGGAAAAAAAGCTTTGATATATCTTTTGGAATTTTTTCTAGTGCACAAAGTCTACAGCTGAAGTTGGACTTTATTTATTGGCACAGCAAGTCCCTTTCAGAACAAATACATTTTCATACTGTCCAATAAAGTTTAAACAACATTTTCTCTGCAATATAAACACTGTTTTTTCAAATCTCATGTAACAAAACCCTGCCAAAGTTCAAACATACTTTTAAAAATAAATTAGAAAGAAACAAAAAAATGTATAACAGATGCATATGCTAATCATTTAGGGTTAAACTGTGGCAGGCTCTTACGTGGCCACACAGTGTGAGGAAAATGAAAGAGCTCCCTGTCCTTTGCACAGCTCATATAAAGGCCAGTTAAAATTACAGTTCCTGTGCTTTAAGGAATACAAGGGCTACTACTGAGCTGCTTATTGTGGAAACAATACAGTAGAAAAAAACATCCCTGTTTGCTGTTCTGTCGAGCTGGCCAGACCAGGAGGAAGTGTATCCCCTTAAATAAGTGAAGCAAATGCTTTGTTCTTTGCTCCTAGTGCAAGCAGGGAACTCAGAGAAGTATTCTACCTCTTGTGTTTTTGTTCTGGTGATGTCAGTCTGAGAGATCACATTTTACAACAGACTATGCCTACCTGATGTGAGAGAGAGGTAGTTAGCTGTGTTGGTGTAAAGACAGGTAACAGGTAGAGTAGAGGTGCTTCTGATTCAGTTAGTCTATAACATGCACCCCCACCCTCTTCTTCTATCAGGGATAATTTATATTGCAAAATTCATGGGAAGGAAATGCATGTAATTTATAAGCATATTAAAATTTGGCTGTTATCACTTTTTCTGAGCAAAGCATGCAAACAGTGCAGGAGAGATTATTTTGGGCTTGATTATTTCTCTAAGGACTTTTTATTCTGCTCTTATACATTTTAGAGCTATAAGGTCAAATAAAGAAGGAAATCATATTATTACTGCATTTCTACACTGCCAGTGTATTATGATTAATGCTAATAACAAATCCAGCCAGTAACATAAGAGTAACTCTTTCACTTTGGATCAAGACAGGAACACAACTCATAAAAACACTTGAATAAAACTGACACAGCACAAAACAAAAGCCCTAGACCTTTATAGTGTAACTTCTTAAAATTGTTTGTAGAGGTAGTTAAGTCCCTGCTGTCCCAGACTAAATGTGCACTGCTTTGGATAGACAGGGAGACTGCTTCTGATGGATATCATGCTTAGAAACAGTGATACTGAAACACCTGAAGTTTTAAAACTCTCCTTAGAGCTTTTTTGGGGGGGGAGGGGGAGGGGGAAGAGAGGAAAGGGAAAATAATGTCTCCCATTTGCTTTCCAAGACTTAAATGTCAGTGTAGAATGTGGCCCTTGATTTTTAGCTTTAGTAGTACAAGAGAAGGAACAGAAGCAGACAGATAAATTATCAAAATAAATATAATCAGAGAAAAAGAAATAGCTTCAATAAGGAATGACACAATCTACAGTGGCAACTGGAGCATTATACTTACTTAACAGGAATCCGTGACACTGCATTCAGATTTGTAGAAGACATCACTATCTGAAGAATGTGTTCAAGAGCTGTCAGTCCTCCTGCGACCCGAAATGAGATCTGATCTGCCATGTTCTGGATAAACACAATTACAGAGATATAAAAATCTACAGAAAATATAACTGAAATTCAAAACTTCAGATTTTGAAAGATGTCTGATATGTAACAGCTCTGAGGTACACTCAATAAAGTCTCAGTATACAAATGCATCAAATAGCTCACATTTTTATTTTGTGCACTGTTTCTTTCACTGCCAAAGTACAGAGAAGAGTAGTCCTCAGGAAAAACAGTAGTTAACATTATTTGAATGTTTTATTTGAATAATATTATACAGCTGTAATTTTATAATAAACACCAAACCCAGAAATCAACTATTTTAAATGTTTTATGAGATAATGATATGAAGTCAATAGCAAAACTCTTTAGGAGCTGAATGCTCATCAGGATGATGAATTATCTCCTGATTGTGCTTGAAGACTAGAATCAAATCACTGGTGGTAAGTTTCTGAAACAGGTATCCAACAAGGATCAATCTATTTTTTCAATTTGAGGGGACTAACTAGGGAACTGTAAGTCAGGTTAAAGAGTCTGTGGAGATTTTTGATCCAAGGAATGCCATTTGTCACATGTGATTCGGGAATGTAACTTTCAGCTAGGCAGTATGGGCAACTTATGTCCTTATATCATGTGATAATCTGGGGATAGCAATGCATGCTCTCTTGACCTTAAGGCTCACTTAGTATAATTCTGCTTTACACAGATTCACCACTTGCAGCTAGTTCAGAAGGCAGTAGAATAGTTGTTCAAGTGTTTGAGCTTCATAATTATATTCAATCTATTTTGTGCATTTTAGCCTGGCTGCTTATTAAATGGCAGATTCAATTTAGACAACCTTTACTTGTGTACAAAGCTCTGAATTGGTATTGGCTCAGTTTATATTTGAGACTTCCTTTTTTACCCACCAAACTGGTTTTCATGCTCTGATACCTCCTGCCTAAGGGTTCTGCCATTGAATTGAAGTTGGTAAATGATGAAGTGTTTACTATAGCAGACCTAATGGTTTGAAACTTGCTCTCCCAGAAATTTAATTAATTTAATCTTTCTTCACTTAAAAACAAACAAACAAACAAAACAAAACACAAACCCAATAAATCTTTCCCCCGGAAATGTAACAGTTATTACAACTTGTAATGTTTTACTGAGTGCTTCTATTGTTTTGTTTATCCATCTAACTGTAATTCTGTTAAGGCTGGGAACATTTTTAGTTAATGAGAAACTATTTTATAATTGTGCATTCCAAGTGTTTGCATAAACAATCTACAAAAAACATCAGTACAGTAATTTTATAAAATAAAAATATATTGCTTTTGTTCTAGTTATTACTATTACTAGTGAGTAAAGGGCCTACCATGCTGTGAGGGTTGTATTATACTGGAGATGCCTCTCAATTATTAAAAATACTTCAATGTTCAGAAATGTATTTTACAGATCTTAATATGATTTCATAGTAGAGGAAAAGTTTCTCCTTGCCAAAGTTAGAATCAGAAACCAATACAACAATATGCAAATTTCATTTGAGAAAATTCTCTTCAGCAAGTTTCTCTCTCTCAAGCAAACATTTAGACACATTTAAATGACTTCCTCAACAAAATTGTCCCTGCTGATCTACCAAGATTTCATTAAGAAGCATTTTACTACCACATTGAGAGCTAGCATGTGAAGGAAGCAATTTTGCTTGACTCATGAGAATTGGCTGTAGATTTGTACGCAGCCAAGTAAAGACTTATCTTCAAAGGATGTAAATGCAATAAATGAGCAGAAATCTGCCTGTGTGTATCAATTTATACAAGCAGTTAAAATAATCAATCAGCAATTCCCTTTAGGTTTATTTTTTAACACAATTTCTAGGAGTCAATATTAGTTCAGTCTACACTTAGGGTATGCCTTCACTGAAACATTTTTTTGAGTTATACCTCATATTGTGCCCATGCGTTGAATCCCATCAACTATAAAAACCTTTAACTTGAATGCAGTGGTGCCCCATCAAGGTTATAAGCTAATGCTTGATTTCGTGCTCATCACCATAGCTGCTTGCAGACATTAAAAAAACAAAGCAAAACCCAAAAACAGCGCTTTACTTTAAACTTGGTGTGTTCCTGCATTGAGCCCAGAGCATGCTCAGAAGAGGCAGAGCCTTAGTTGAACCTGGTTCTGCCGCATCTGTACATATCAGGCACTTTAGTAGGGCTTATTGGCACTTTTATCTAATAGCTGATTGAATCAGCTTTAGCTAAAAGCATCAAAAAGCCCCGCTGAAATGCCCAATCTATACAGATGCTGCAGAGACTGGTCAAAGTATCTCACTGCTTCTTCCGGTAAAGTCTGTTTATTTTTATTTTTTTTAATGTCTGCAAGCAGCCATCAGCTGCTAACAGGACTACTCTGTAGTGTGGATTTGGGCTACTTTCACTTGAATGCTGCTCGCCTTCCAGTGTTTTACCACTAATCCCTTTGTATGCCCATAAAAGAAAGGCAGATAAGGTTCTCTGGGTAAATGTGATATCTTTTATTACCTGGGTTTTTGGTTGTAGTCATTTTGGACTAAAGACATAGGCAAGCAAGGTTTTTGGAGCAGGTGTGATAACTTTTATTAGACCAACTGAGTAGCTGGAAAAAAGCCTCATATATCTACAAGAAGAAGATTCCAAAGCAGAGTGCAGACCTCAGGATATCATTGAACTCATATACTTCACAACAACTTCAGTTTCAATAATCATCACTTCCTCCAGATCATGGGCACAGCTATAAGCACCAAAATGGCCCCACAATATGCTAAAACTTTTATGGCCTACCTAGAAGAATTTCTCAAGAACTGCACCATCAAATTCTTACTATACCTGAGATACATAATGACATCATCATCATTTGGACTGAAATTCTGCAGTCTCCAATTGATTTCCACCAAAAATTCAACAAAATCATCACCCCTCCATCGCTTGAATACTCTAACGCCAGCATTTCCTTTTTAGACACCACAATCAATATTCTAGATGGTAAAATTCAACCAACATTTATAAGAAACCCATGGACCAACATACATATCTACACAGGACCAGCAATCACCCTAAACATACCAAGAAAGCTGTAATTTACAGCCAACCTCTCCGATACCGCTGAATCTGCAGCGAGAATACCCATGATCGCCACCTCACAAATCTCAAAAGGGTGTTCAGCCAACAAAGACACTCCTCCAAAGTGATAGACTGAACTTTTGAAAGAGTGACCAAGATACCATGTACAAATTTGCTGCAATACAAAAAGAAAATCCCCACAAATCACGCACCATTATTTATGACATATCACCCTTCCCTGTAACCTACACAGAAAATCCTCAAACAATTACAACCAATACTAGAAGACCCAATTTTTAAAGAGATATTTCAAGAACCACACATCCTAGCCTTTAAACAAGCACTGAACCTGATTAACCTCATCACCAAAAGCAAACTTCCTATGACCCAAACCATACCTAATGGTAGTTAGCACAAGAAATGCAAAACCTGCCAACACATCTCCACCCTTCCCCCCCCACAATAAATATACCCCACAACAGAATCATCACCATTCCTGGATCTTACACTGCACCTTTGGAAATGTTATACATCACATCCAGTGCACCAAATGCCCTGATGGAAAATATGTAGGAGAAACCAAACAACAACTGTGCACCAGAATGAACACACACCAAATATCTATCAAAGACAAGAATATCCAACTACCTGTGGGTGCTCACTTCTCACAGGACAATCATTCCCTCTCCAATCTCTCAGTTCTATTCCTCAAAGAGAACTTACAAAACACCTTTCTTAGACAAGCCAATGAACTTCACTTCATAAATCTAGTGGATACAGTATTGGATTTATGACACATTACAATCTGCCTGACATCTGATTCACCAGGTACCTGCCAAACTTGACCTCTTACATTCTTCTTCTCTCCTACCTTTTATCCCCTCCTCTTCCCTCCCCTATTTTTCTGCCCTCTGTCTTCCTAATTTTCAGCTATTTCCTTTGTTATAGACAGCCTCTTTTTTACCTTGTGTTACTATCACTCGAGTGTCTCCCTTTGGCCTTTTCTTCCTTTGCTTTCCACCCTCCCCTTCCCTGCTTTACCTTTGTCTTTCTAATTGCTACCTATTTACATTCTCACTGACATCCTGCCACACTTTCAGATTCTCTCACTCCTTGGAGTCTCAGAACAGCAGAGACTCCCTATGCCTGAAGATGGGTGTTTGTGCCCAAAAGCTTACCAAGAACTTTTTTCCAGCTACTCAGTTGGTCTAATAAAAGATAACACATCTACTCAGAAAAGCTTGCCTGCCTATATCTTTTATTAGACCAACATGTATTACATGTATTATATCTCATCCAGTACACTAAATGCCCTGAAAGAAAATATGTACGATAAACCAAATAACAACTGCGTACCAGAACAAATGCACACCAAAAACATACAGACAAAAATATCCAATTACCTGTGGGTGCAGACTTTTCACAAGACAACCACTGTCTCTCTAGTCTCTTAGTTCTAATCCTCAAAGGGAATTTACATAACACCTTTTGTAGACTAGCCTACGAACTTCACTTCATAAATCTACTGGATACAAAAAATCATGGACTAAATATAGACTTTGGATTTATGACACACTATAACCTGCCTGACATCTGATAAACCCAGGTAACCTATCTGTATTTTAACAGCTGCATTCTATCACCAGTTCAACATTTCCCCGTTTTCTCTCCATCTACCTGTCTCAAGCCTATTACCTCCTATTCCCTCTGACCCTCACTGCCACACATTTGCATTTCCACAGACCTGCATTTTGGCTTCTATTACACCCAGGAGAGCACACAAAATACCAGCAGACTCTACCTACACCTGAAGAGGAGTATTTGTGCCCCAAAGTTTGCAAAGAACAATTTCCCTATTTACTTAGTCTAATAAAAAATATAACATTTACCCAGAGAACCTTGTATGCCTATGTCCTTAGACCAGCACAGCTACAACCAACAACCCATAAAAAAGGAAAGTTTTTCTACCATTCACTTGGAAGAAACACATCGTGTGTTTCAGAACCTTTTGGTCCAAAAAATATTAGCTTGCCTTTTTAAAAAGAACTTAATTTTCTGCCTAAGTTTGTAAATTCTGTAGGTTCTCTTTGTATTATTTTTCTGTCCCTAGTGGTGTGTTTGCAATTTCTTCCAGTTAAATATCTTTTGAAAAAAATTCATGTACTGATTATTCTCTCTTCTAAATCACTAATGAAAATTCATAAACAGTTTGCTGTTAAAATAAGAAGGAAAAAGACATTCTGATGAATATGAGAGAGGAAGCCAGAAAACAATCTTAAATAAAAGGAGTTAGCTAAAATGCTTCTGGTGACAAAAAAGCCAGGGAAGATGTAGGAAAAAGATACTGCTCAATAAAAACTGTCATTCAGTGAACTGGAATCCACTGCTATATCCACTGCAGAAAGAAAGAATCAGATTTAAGAGTACTTTCAAAGTATTATGATTATATTGTTTTATTGTAGTTGTGGCTGAGGACATTGACTAGGTCAAGGCACCTCATGCTAGGCATGCAGCAAATACAGTAAATTACATGTTATCTGCTAAACCCTTATTTTAAAAGCGTTCAAATTCAATTAAAATTGCTGTATGGATCCTAAAATATTTAACCTCTAATATACCTTTGCTTGGATACTTATCTGAGATCTATCCCACTAACCTTTTTGTAAAATTTGTTCCTTTGAAGGGAATTCAACATTTATATTGGGAAAGTCATTCATCAAAGCCCATAATTTTAAAAGCCCATCTTGAATATATAAGATGACCCTGATTTTAAGACATCCCCCCAATCATTAGATTCTATATATGGAAAATTTATGAATTTGATATAATTTTCTAGGTATAGAATCTAATTAATGGTGGTTTGTCTTCATTTTGTCAGCCTCCCACTACTATAGCAGGAAAAATAAGTCTGGGGGGGTTAGGTAGCCTCTTTGCCTTCTGCCCACCTCCAACTTCTTCCCTTTCCAGCCCCTCCCTCCCTCCTTCCTGTCAGATGCTCCTCTCTCTCTGATCACATGGAAGGGAAGAACAAATTTGAAAAATCTGACCTTGAAATAAACATATTTGTAGTAATTTGCATAAAGTACTCAGACTTAATTCACCCAGAAATGATGCATTTTACTTTTTAAGCTGCAGCAAGTTTTAGCATAGGTACTCCATAAACACAGTTTTAAGTAATGCTTTAGCACAGAGGTTCTCAAATTTTTTCTTATTGCGTACCCCCTTCCAGATTTACCAGCTGCCCACATACTTCTACCAGCATACTTTAATCCCTTAAATACCAATTACTATTCTAATGAAAATTAAATCTGCCATTACACAATTTCTTCTATATATCCACCAGAGATGTCTTGTGTACAGTTTGGGAACCCCTGCTTTTACACAAACCATGCATGATACTAGTCCAAAGCTAAAAAACTCATGATTTACCATATAGATCATTGAGCTGGGTCCCAGCAGAGATAACAGCATTTCAAGCCCTGGTGACCCCACAGCTTAGCAAAGCTCAGTATGTGTGTGTACTCTAGACACCCTGCACAAAGAATCCACGTGCTAATTTTCCCCCACTCTTGACTGGAACTGGGCGTTCTTGTCATGAGTCCTGGGATTCTCCTCCAAAAATGTATATGCAAATGAGATATAAGGCAATCTGATCCAGCTTTGCTTCATGCAAGGTGGGGCCACAGTCATCATATGTGACAGGCCAGGAGAGGGGGCAACAGAGGGGTTCTGGCTGAACTGCTTGGGGCCCTGCTTGGCTATGTCTGGTGAAGAAACAGGACTCATTGGATAGGGAAAAGAAAGGCACAAATCACCTGTGGGAGTGAAGAGGAAGCTGAAATGTATGCAATTAAGTGGTTCATCATGATTGAAAAAGAGTTAGTCGTAAGGGGAACTGAATGTAATGGGCACTATCATATGTCTTATTCAGATAGGCTGCACTAACTTATCTTTGTAGCAGGTTCCTATCAGCATGTTTGCCCTGGCAATGGAGATACCATGGTATTAGTCCACGTGGTTTTCCTGCTATAGCAAGAAAGGAAGATCCCCTTTTTGCAGATGGTTGTATGACTGTGTAGTTGAGGGTGGAGACCTGTCCTTGCGCTGCAGGCAGGCCCCACAAAATGAGTCTATCATAGCCTCACAGTGGGAGGATCTCAGCAACACACCTATTTTATGGAGATATGGGATTTCTCCTTAGCTTGCTTCTTTGGGCTGCTGCTAAGGACACTTGGGGAATCCAAACCGCAAGACCCCTGGGCTTAGGTGTGCATGTAGGATGCCAGCCATGGATTTGGGAGTATCTGAAGCCCCAGGTTAAAGAGTCTGGGAAAGAAGATACTTGACAGTGGGAGCACCACATGGATTTGAACGATTAGGTTTTATTCAGTAGCTAGGATTAGGAACTGATTTGGCTAATTTGACCCAGAACACAAAATTAAAATAAATAAATAAATCAGCATGTTTGCTCCATGTGGACCATGTGGTTTATAGTCATGCCCAATGTTGGCTGCATTTAATCAACTTCATACTTGGTTTCCATTACTGACTACATGCTGTTTTTAGCAGCAATTCAAAGATAGGCGATGCATTTATATCCTTGTGTTCAAATGTAAAACGAGGGGCTTCCCCCCTCCCCCTCATGTGGATAGAGGGAAAATACCCTTATCACATTAGAATACACAAGGTATATTTGTTCAGAAAAAGGAAATCACAACAAATATGTTAGGCTTTGTAATAGAACAAGATACTATGTTGTTCTGCTCTTATGTACATTTGCACCAATGTGTATATAACACAATAACATTAAAAAATTGATTTCCCTGTGATTTCAAGGTCTTAGACTATCTGACCATGCAGGAAAACAAAAGCAGGTGAATAGACAACAAACAAACAAAAGTAACAAGCTTTCCAAAAAGGTTATACAAAACAGCTGGCCTTTTTTTTAACATATGAAAATCTGAACAGAACTTTAGGAAAAGAAAATTAAGAGATAAAATACAGTGGACAAGTAGGAGGCACCAAAGCTGTTATTGGACTGAAAGGCCTTTTTATGTCCATTCACATGTACTTGTGAAATATAATGGTTTTGTTTGTAGAGAAGGAGAGCCAGCACACTTGACTAATGAGGTACTAGAATATAGATACCTAATCTTTAGACCATTATAAGTTTGTCACACACAAAATACAGCAACCCATGTAACAGTTCCAGAGTTTGGCACCAATTTAGAAGTATTGAAGATGGATAACACAGATCATTTGTTATTTGCTATATAGATAGATAGCTAGATAGATAGATACACACACACACACACACACACACACACATTTTTGCCATGTGATTTGTTTCATTACGTACATACAGCAATTAAACTATTTTTCAATTGTAATGTTTTGTATTTAATGACAACACAATAAAGACAATTCCCTTAAGAGGGAGTGACTGTGTGTGGTTCACTTGCCTACCTGCTACAACACCTTAATGGATCTGAATTCCCCTTATCTCCTCTACTGTGACTTGAGTGACAACTGACTAATAGGATTACAGGCTCCATTCCAATAATACAGCTCAGCTACATGCCAGCAAAAAATGACAGCCTAAACCTGAATTACATGGCCTGGGAATCCATCCAATTATTAACTAAAGTAACTGTTATTACCTAACCTAATCAAAGGAGAAGCAGCTGTTAATCTTTGGTGGCCTGCAGTGTGGTAGCGGTCAGACTGGATGAACTGTCTTTGTACTTGACTCTTCTACAGACAATAATTATGTCCTTTGTGATCAAGAAGGAAGGGCTTGCTAACCTTTTAGACAGAGGCAGCAGATGGGGAACAACTGTTTGCATGTTCATTAACAAGATAGGCTGGATTTTATCAGGGTTTGGCATCTGGGGCACCACCAGAAGCACCACTTACAGAATGATACAAGTAAACCCAGCAGGTCAACAAATTTGAAAATTAGCAGCCTAACTTACAAATAGTTTAAAAGAATTTTTGACCACTTCTTTCAACTCCCCCCAATGATAAAAATCTCAAACAGTAAAATACTTAGCTGACATTTATACTTCTTTTTCCTTTTGTACTTGCCTATAGCCGCCTATATATAGAATAGAGGCTTATGTGGACATGTCAGTGTCTCGTCATTGCTCCTATAATTAGTTGTATTGTTATCTTAAAATTCCTTATCTACTTTTTTTAAACTATAGCAAACGTGTACTTGTAAAATCTTGGACGTATTTGTACAAGCTAAGTGCCAATGCATGGTAACACTGGCAGTGAAAAAAGTGACTTTAGTAAATAGCTCTTATGGAAATAACACAAAACACTGTTGAGGCCATAAATAGCATTCTATTGTCCAGTTCTGGTGTATTTTAAAAAAGATGTTGTCAAATTCAAGAATTCAGAAAATAACTAGGAGAACAATACAAAGTCTGAAAAAGCTGCCTTGCATTGAGACTACAGAAGGGCAAATTCAGATCCTAATGTGTGAGTTTTTCATGGTAAAGAACAATGAACGTTTGGAACACGTGGCAGAGTCTCTATAATCTGAAATCTTCTCATCCAAACTAGATGTTTCTCTAAATTATATGATGCCAGTTTACCCATAATTTATTGGCCTAATGTGGGGATTACTGGATGAAATCCTATGGCTCATGGTATGTAGGAGATCAGAGGAAATGATGATTGTAATCAAATAGCCTTAAAATTGAAGAATCTATGAAAGAACAGTCAAACCAAGCAGTCAATTTTCATATATTTTCTTTCGTACCTTCTCATATTATTAATTACACAGTAGAGCAGTACTGGAAATAAGTCAGAACCTTTATCATCTGGAATGGTTTGATAACAGCTCTGTCACCTCTACTCTATGAATCTAACTTCCATACCACGTGTCTCCAGATAAGACCTGTATCTTTTTTTGAAAAGGCAGAATGAGGAAAATGATTTGGCTGCGAGAGAGAGCTCTGGCCCTGAAGACTGAACTCTGCTCCCTCCCTCCCTGATGCAGCCAGGGGGAAAACCCAGCGGCTGTCTTGCAGCAGTGTCTCCCTGCCATTTTTCCATTTTTCCGGGCTTTTTGGTGCTTTTATGTAATAGCTGATTGAATCACCGATTAGAGAAAAGCATCAAAAAGCCCTGCTGAAGCATGCAAGTTATATAGATGCTAGGGAGCTGGGTAAAACTGATGCGATTCTTCTTCCTGTAAAGCTTTATATTTTTTTCCACATCTGTCAGTGCCCCATGTACCTATCTACTGGAAGGTCAGAATTAGGGAAGAACATTAATCAAGTGAATCTTTTAAGTAACTGAAGTGATGCACAGCAGAGGTCAGTCAGACCTACTTCATACGCCTCTTCTCTTCCTGTCTCACCTCCATGCCCCATCAGACAGAGGTTCACACCTCCAATACTTGCTTATTTCCAAGTATAGCACAACTTGTAGTACTCAGATCTATGGGCATAAGTATCCCTTTGCTGCAAAGCCTTCAGTCACACTAACTGGAGCCTTGTATTACAACCACAAAGTTAAAAGTAAAAAAAAAAGGTGAAGATTCATGGATTCATTTAACCTTTGACACATTAATCAAAACCCAGAAAGAAACAATGAATGCACGTGTCTTGCTTTCTGAAGATGTACTTTGATAATCACAGAATACAAAAAGCTGTTTTCACATGAAGTGATTATTACAAACAAATCATGTTGCATAGGCCTAGCATGCAAGAGATGACAGAACTTTAATCTGCTGTGGTTGTGAAAAAAATAAACCCAGACCTTAGGACTATATTCTTATTAAGTAACGGACACACACCCATATCTATGTTCTAAAGTTCTGCATCTCCCTTGCTTTTAAATTTAATTTTTGCCTTAGTGTGTTCCGTATCTCATTCATTCTCCCTTTTCCATCCTTCTACCCATATTGGATGTCAAGCTTCAGTCTTAAAAAGTAAGTGACAAAGGAAAACTGGCTACTATTTCTCCTCCTCCTACAGGTTTCTGGGTTCACCAATCAAACCTGAGTCAGAGAGACATTCTGTTAGCATCTCTGCTGATATTCTGTTGAAGACAACCCTGATTTATCTTTCAAAAGACACAACCCTGTTTGTAAACTCTAAAGCATCCTTGCAAACTATTAACCAGAGACAGGTAAATTATTCTAGTGCAGTGATGCTCAACCTCCTGTCCCCATGGGCCGGATGAGAGTGGTAAGGCCAGTCTGTTAGCTGGATCACACAGGTAAGTGTTGCAAAGCTGGCCCGCTGGCAGGGTAGGTCCGTAGGCCGGATCCCATGAACAGGGTCAGTGGACAGGCCAGATACAGCGGGGTTGGTACACAGGGGTGAACTGGCGTGCCTGCCCAGCCCAGCCTTGCATGCCAGACCTGGCATGTGGAGCTGCACAATGGTCTGGAAATTTGGCAGTGAGGAAGCAGTGGAAGTGTTAATTGCCATGCTTCCAGAGCCAGTTCCAGAACTGTGGCACCACTGGTCTAGTCAATACCACATATAGTGCCTAGTGTCCTCCATTTATGTTACTTGCCAAAACTGGAAATTGTCGTAAGTACTGCATGTGAATGCGCTGAAAATTGTAGCATTTGGCATCTAATTCCAAAAAACTATAAATGGAGATATTAAACAGTAGCCTCAAATCAAGAAGGAAAAATATGAATCAGGGTTTAATTCTCCAAGCCAAAATAATCCTGCTGGCCTGTTACAGAATGAGGGATTCACGTAGGGATACATTAGGGATTAATCTTGATGGTATGATTTTCCTGGTGTTTCCTGAGGTTTCTATAACATAAGGAAGATTTGATTTCTGAGGTACTCAGCTAGCAGAATTTTCCAATGGAATACGCTAAAAATATCATTAGCTGATTTTGTTCCATATGCCCTTGAACAGCAATATTCACTTTATTGTGAGTGATCTGTTGTCAGCAAGTACAAACAAATGGAGGAGCTTCAGGACTCTTGCACCATTATGATGCTCTCATCATCATGGATTTCCCATCATTTGGAACTTCCTGACACTTTACTCAGCTTCCTCATCTCTAAAATTTTTTATAAAAGGCTTCTGTGTAAATTAATTAGATGATGTTTTTAATAGCATTGGAATGATGGTGTAGTCACGACAGTCCTGAAATTAGGAATGCTTTGCATTTTTAAGATTGTCTAGATTTATTGCAACAATGAAGTCGGTCCAATAAAAGATAATCACCCACAAAAATTCTCGTCTCTGACATGACATTTTTAGGCATTTTGAACATGAAGTTGCCAAGTAAAGAGCAACACTGATATGTATTGCTAATATTATTAGTGATAACAAACAAAGGACATGTTTCTTAAAATATTGTTTTTATGAAAACAGCTGTGTCAAGAGACACTAGAAGAAAAACACGAAGTAAAAACTTTAATCTCAAAAGGCCACTTAAAGCATTAACCTCTTACATTGCTATGCTCCATAAACAGTTGCTGGCAAGTGGTTCCTAGTGTGAAACATGCTTGCACAAGCTACTTCTATACCCTTATAAGCATGGTGCAGCACTTCTTTTTAGGGGTTTGCATTCAAGCATCTACATCCATACCATCTTTAAGAAAGGGAAGGAGGATCCAAAAACCTGCAGACCGGTCAGCCTCACCTCAGCCCCTGGAAAAATCACTGGACAGATCCTCAAGGAATCCATTTCTAAGCGCTTGGAGGAGAAGGTGATTAGGAACAGTCAGCATGGACTCTACCAAGGCCAAGTCATGCCTGACCAACCTGACTGACTTCTATGATGAGATGACTGGCTCTATGGATGCAGGAAGACCAGTGGACATGATATACCTTGACTTCTACAAGGCTTTTGATATGGTCTTCCACAACTTTCTCGCACGCAAACTAAGGAAGTATGGGATGGATGAATGGACTGTAAGGTGGATAGAAAAGTGGCTGGATCATTGGGCTCAAAGGGTAGTAGAGCAATGACTCAATGTCAAGCTGGCAGCCAGTAGCAACTAGAGTGGCCCAGAGGTTGGTCCTGGGGCCACTTTTGGTCAATATTTTCATTGACAATCCAGAAGATGGGATGGAGTGCACCTTCAGCAAATCTGAGGATGAAAACAAGCTGAGGGAGTAGTAGATAGGCTAGCGGGTAGATCTAGAATTCAGAGCGACCTAGACAAGTTGGAGGACTGAGCCAAAAGAAATCTCATGGGTTTAACAAGGACAAATGCAAAATCCTGCATTTAGGACGGAACAATCCCAAGTACCAGTACAGGCTGAGGGCTGACTAGCTAAGCAGCAGCTCTGCAGAAAAGGACCTGGGAGTTACAGTGGGCAATAAGCTGAATATAAGCCAACAGTGTGCCCGTGTTGTGAAGAAGGGTAATGGCATACTGGGCTGCATTTGGAGAAGCACTGGCAGCAGATCGAGCGAAGTGATTATTGAAGGAACTGGGCTTATATAGTCTGGAGAAAAGACGACTGAGGGAAGATTTAATAGCAGCTTTCAACTGCCTAAAGGGTGGCTCCAAAGAGGAAGGAGCTAGGCTGTTCTCAGCGATGGCAGATGAGAGAACAAGGAGGAATGGCCTCAAGGCGCCGCAAGGGAAATATAGGTTAGATATTATGAAAAAACTCGTATAAGGAGGGTAGTAAAGCATTGGAACAGCTCACCCAGAGACTGTCCGTCCTTAGAAGTTTTTAAGACCCAGGTAGACAATGTCTTGGCTGGGATGATCTAGTTGGAGATGGTCCTTCTTTGAGCAGGGGTTGGAATAGATGACTTCCTGAGGTTCCTTCCAAACCTAATTTTCTATGATTCTAGCCATATAATGATTACAAGTAGACCAGACGAATGCACAGAAAAACAGACTACTAAAGAAACCAATGAATCAACCAATATTTTTACCCTGATTTAACTCTGCAGAATATACTGTATTTACTTGATTAGAAGATTTCATAGATTTCATAGACATTAGGGCTGGAAGGGACCTTGGGAGATCATCGAGTCCAGCCCCCTGCCCAAAGGGCAGGAAGTCAGATGGGGTCATAGGATCCCAGCAAGATAAGCATCCAATTTACTCTTGAAGGTGTTCAATGTAGGTGCTTGAACCACCTCCGCTGGCAGACTGTTCCAGACCTTGGGGGCTCGGATAGTAAAGAAATTCTTCCTTATGTCCAGCCTGAAACGGTCTTGCAGGAGTTTGTGACCGTTCGACCTCGTCATCCCTTGGGGCGCTCTGGTGAACAGACGTTCCCCCAGATCCTGGTGGTCACCCCTGATAAACTTATAGGTGGCCATCAGATCACCCCTGAGCCTGCGCTTTTCCAGGATAAAGAGTCCCATGTCTCTCAGCCTGTCATCGTAAGATCTGTTTTCCTGACCTCTGATCATGCGCGCGGCTCTCCTCTGGACTCTCTCAAGCTTCTCCACATCCTTTTTGAATTGTGGAGCCCAAAACTGGACGCAGTACTCCAGCTGCGGCCTCACCAAGGCCGAGTACAAGGGGAGAATGACGTCCCGGGATTTGCTCGAGAAGCATCTATGGATGCACGCCAGCATTTTGGTCGCTTTACTAGCCGCAGCATCGCATTGCAGGCTCATGTTCATCTTGTGGTCAATGATGACCCCCAAGTCTCTTTCTTCTGTAGTGCTAACCAACGTAGCACTGCCGAGCCTATAAGGGTGCTGCAGGTTTTTCCTCCCAAGGTGGAGAACCTTGCATTTATCGGTGTTAAACACCATCAGGTTCTCGTCTGCCCCTTTGCTGAGCTTGTCCAGGTCAGCCTGGATCACCCGCCTATCTTCTGGCGTGGATACTTTGCCCCAAAGTTTGGTGTCATCGGCGAACTTGGCCAGTCCACTCCTGACTCCAATGTCCACATCGTTAATGAAGATGTTGAACAGTATGGGTCCCAGGACAGAGCCTTGAGGGACCCCACTGGTCACAGGACACCATGATGAGTGACTGCCATCAATCACAACCCTCTGGGTCCGACCACGAAGCCAATTTCCCAGCCAGCGGATCGTGGTGGAGCCAAGGCCACAACTGGGCAGTTTGGCCAAGAGGTGATCATGGGATACCAGATCAAAAGCTTTTTTGAAGTCAAGATATATGACATCAATCTCTTCTCCCTTGTGCAGGTGATAGGTCACCTGGTCATAGAAGGAAATGAGATTGGTCAAACAAGACCTACCCGCAACAAACCCGTGCTGGCTGTCCCTTAGAATGTTAGCCTGGGCCAGTCCCTCAAGGATGGCCTCCTTAATAAACTTTTCTAAGATCTTCCCCAGGATAGAAGTCAAGCTAATGTATTTTTCCCCTCAATTTAACATGGAGAAAAAGCCCCTCACCTTACAAATGAGCATGAGACAATCAAGGAGGGCAGGGAACAGGATGTTGCTACAACTCCAGCCCCAACCCAGGATTGGGCCTGGGACTGGAGCCACAGTTGTCGCTTGCCCCCCCTGCTGTTTCTGCATGCCCCACCACTCCTCCTCCACAGCCCCTAGTCCCTCCCTACCACCGACACCGCTTCTCCCTCTTTCTCCCACTCTGCTGCACTCCTTACTTTTGCTCCATGCCGGCAGGCTCCATCTCTGCTGCAGCATGGGGCATGAAGCATGACTCTAGCTTGGATCTGTAGCAGAAGCAGCAGGGAGCTGGTGCTGCTGCTATGGAGCCATGCTCCGTGGCCCAGGCTGCAGCAGAGATGGAACTTGCTGGCCTGGAACAAACGTAGTTGGGGGAAGGGGGACAGGGATGGAAGGGCAGGTGGGGAGAAGAGACAGGAGGAAGGGGAGGCAGGGAAGCTGTGGGTGGTAGAAGCAGCATGAAGAGGGAAAGAAGGAGGAACAGGGGAAGGGGTAATTGGGGCACCCCGAGACTGGGGGGGGGGAGGGGAAGACACAATGGGCAGCAGGGGGCAAGCTGCCTGCCTCTCTCACTGCCTGCTCCCCACTGCTTGCCCCATTACTGCCCCATCATATGCACCCCCTACTGCCTCCGCCATTACTATCCTCCTCATCACTGCCCCCTACCACCTGCAGTAGCTGGGGTGGGGTGGTGCAAATTTAAGATGATCCTTTAATAATTAGATTCTGCACCTGGGAAATTATAATAAATTTATAAATTTCCCAGGTGTAGAATCTAATTATTGGAGGTCTTCCTACATTCAGGGTTGACTTGTATTCAGGTAAATACAGTATATAACCTTTTACAAAAAGTACCATTTGAAAAAGAAATGTGCACAACAGTGTGTCAGTTTCAAGAAGCTGCTCCAAGGGTATTGACAAAGATATAGTTTTAGCTGCTTTAAAAGGGGAGAATGCTGGGAGAGTGCATCAGCAGTTACACTGTAACTGTTATATTTGCATGATCCTGTACCAGTACAAGTTGGCTAAATTACCCTATTTTAGATCCTGAATGAAGCATGGTTAAAGCTGGAGTGGTTTTGCTGTACTTGTATCCCTGCAGAATCATGCAAATGTAACAGCTGCATCCAAACATTTTATAGAAATATCCTTTGATCCTGATTCAATTGTTATGCCTGTTTATACTATTAGAGAAAGATCTGGGCATAAAAAAGAAACTGCAGATGCCAGCGAGGCTAGTACCACTCTACAGTGAAATGCACTTCACAACATTCACACTGAGAAATCAACACAAACACAGATTCCAGTAACACACAATATGCACAGCAAATCAACCTTTGGAATAAGCTTGGAGTAAAGACACCCCAGAGCTTATCTGTGAACTGAATTTGCCTTTTAATAACGTTTCTAGCAAATAGGTTAAAAAATTAGCCTGCAGCTGACATCTGGTAACATGTTCTTGCTTATACGTTCATCTTGAGAAAAAGGTTAATCCATGAAGTATTTATAGGCGAACAGAAAATTCATGATCTAAGGCAGGGTAGTTATATATACCCATTGACTCACATGCTGCATTGGACTGGCCCTGCATGCAGTGCTCACTGGGGCCAGCCCTGGGCTGCGTTGCTGGTGGCACTTGCTGGGGCTTGTACCCAGACTAGCCCATATGGGTGCCATGTGCGCTGGAACAGGCATGTGGAGTGGAGGGGAAGGGACATGAACCTGATCCAGCCCATGTATCAGACCCATGCCACTCATTTGGACCACAGGGCCAGGTGAGTTTGACAGCCTTGATCTAGGGTAAAGGGATATTTATGCCACCACTGGCAATTTGGACCTTTGGTAGCCATAGTATGATGAAAAATACTCTAACTCAGGGTTGGGCAATTATATGGGCTAAGGGCCACTTAAGGAGTTTTGGTGAACTGTTGTGGTCTGGGGGAAGAGGGGAGAGGCTGACCTGGTCCAGTGTGGCAGAGGCAATTGATCTTATGTGGATCCAGGCCCATCTGCCCTGCACCTGCTGCCAGGGGGACCAGATGGAGCAGGTGCGGTCTCCATGGAGACCAGATAGGACCCTCATGGGCAGGGCATGCTTGGCCGCACAGATAGGATGAAGCTGCAGGTGGGTCGGAAGTGGTGTCTGGGAGCAAGATGGGTGGGTGGGGCTGAGGCCAGGATTGTGATCATGGGGTGGCAACAGCATGGGGCTAGGGCCCAGGTCCATGCCAAAACCACAATCTGTTCCCCACACATCCCTGTGACAGGGGCCAGTTCTGCAGGCAACAATGTACGGGGAGCATATCGTGTCTCTGCCCCAAGCCCTGCCCTCACACTGTCACCACCCCATGATCCTTACTGTCCTGCTCCCAGATGACACTTCCCACCCGCCCACAGACTCATCCCATATGCCCGACTGAACACATCCTATCCACAGAGTGGATTGGCAGTGGCACCCAAGCAAACTAAGCTGCCACTGCAGGGGCTGCCAGGAAGCCAATTCTGGCCACATCATTGCCCCTGCCCAACACCCAGGGCCACAGGACTGGCCACACATGCCACAATTTGGGCTGCCCCCCATGCCTGGGGCAAGCAAAGCCGAGGGACCTGCTGTGAGCCAAACAGAGTCCCTTGGCGGGCTGGATCTGGCCTGTGAGCTGTATTTTGCCCACCCCTGCTTTAATCATTCTGTGAAAGCTCCTTCAAATCAACACTCTTTCCTGCCTAGGCAGGGGGTCGGACTCAGTGATCTGTTGAGGTCCCTTCTGACCTTAGCATCTACGAATCTATGAAACAAGAACATATAACGCTGGCACTAATGGTCTGGGTGGGGGAAAGAGGGAAGGGAAAAGGAGGAGAAAAATCACCAAAACCCTAGCCTACCAATTCATATACTTCAAAAATAGCATCAGCTCTGAAAGGGGTTCGCCCATTTCAATTTTGTAATCATTTAGCTGCTTGGCCAAGACCTGGTTTCAGGTTCTTATGGTTCTATATTTTCTTAAATACAATTAAAGCCTAACTAAGGCTACCAGCAAAAGCAGTGTAAAACTATAAGCCCCTATGCTGTTTTAAGTGTTAGTGATGCCATTTACCTTTGTGGGAGAAATACAGATACCCATGGGCCAGGTTTTGGCAAGTACGCAGATTTTCGGTTTACATTTGATATGCATTTAATTGTGGTAGTGTTGGAGTGATGCTGTAGCTGTGGTGATCCAGGAAATATGAGGGGTGAGGATTTTGCGGGTGATATCTTTTACTTTTGAATTTTATTTTGAAATTATCTTTATAAACCATTTTAATTCATCTTAACATCTGCTCAAAGACATCCTACATGCTTACAATGGCATTAAAATGGAACAAGCTTTGTAGATATCAAACCCAAAGACCTGATATGTTGCATTACGTCCTCATCCTACAAGCTGCAAGGAAAAGACAGTGATTTAACTCCAGGTTTTTACTGCTCATGAATTCAAGTGTGATTTCTATTTATACGTGTCAACAATGCAAATATAAGTAAATATAATTGCTGAGGGCATTTATCATTCTTTAAAAGTGATGTAAAAAGTTAGATGTAGCCATTAACATTGCTTATGTTTTATCAGTGTTTTGTCAGTGAAACTCTTGGTATGCGATAAAAATTATTTGTTAAGAAACCAGCCTAACCTGCTGAACCAAAATCACTAGAATTTGTGATGCCTGAAAAGTTTCTTAGTGGAATAAAAATATCACATTTATATGATGGCAAGATGATTTAGAAGAGAGGCCCATGGCATCCTTTTGCCAATGCAAGGTCCAGTCTAGCAGCTGTGATACCTGTGAGCAAGGGCTACTGGTCTATCTTCAAGCCACATAACAAGCTGCCTGGGGAATCTAAAGAGTTCTGTGCTATCTAATGACTGCAGCAAAGCACAAAAGGCTCAAAGTTCAAACTGTGGGTGAAACTAAAGTACTGTGTGACCTTGGATAAATACTTGACCTGTGTGTCAGCAAAAGGAGCAGCAAAACTAGTCAAATGCATAAGAATTAACTAAAAACTGCATGCTGAATCTGAGTTGAGCTCTGTGTTGTACACAATGTATTATATATAGCCAGCAATGATTATATGATATTTTGCAGACATTTATCTAAAACCTCACTCTCTTGATGAATTCCTAATGAAAACACTACCTGAACAGAAGGGAAATTATACTGGTCACAGAAAAGTGCAAGTACTGCTAAAGACCAGGAAGGCAAATTCTCCAGCCTTGCCAGTGAAATCACAACTGAGATGCACTAAAGAAGGGTGGGTTGCACAAAGCTTTTGAAGAGTCCTTGTTCATCAGCTACCCAGACCCTGCTGCTGAAGTTTTAACATGACATGCAAATGAATGAGCAATTTTAAGAGGAAACCAGTTTTAACATGACATATTAGTGACTTGAATTAGCACTGTTTTGCCATGCCCACTCCTTCCCATCTAAAATGTCACTCAGGCTGCTTGAGGGCCAATGTCTGAACATCAAACAGATTTGCAATGAAATGCCCCCCATCTCAGCACATAATGAAAAATCTTTCATTTTTTAAAAATATTTCAGGGTCAGTACATTTTAAATAACTTCACTTTGCATCCCATGTAGCTTGATTTATCTCAGTAAAGAAAGCTGAAATCAACAGTTAATCTGTTGCGTTATACCTATCCATGAAAGAAAAGTTTGTTTTTTCTGGACATATTTCATTGTCCCTGTAATGACAAAAGGGTTTACTTTTATCCTCTACACTATGGCATCATAGCAAACAGCCAAATTCGCTCTCAGCTATCCTACAGAAATCAAAGGAATAAATACTCATACAGAGAACAACTTAGCTAATTTAGCTGAGCAATAACTAAATCACAGCACAGTTAGAGTAGCCTAGGGCACTACAATTACCATAAGCCATACCACCGTAGTTCTATTTCTGAGAAACAGGAAGTGCTATCAGGTCTGATACCAATTTGTATTTTTCAAAATCATGATACTTTTTCAGACAGGGCAGAATGTCATTAGATTGAAATATGTCTTTTATTTCGTACCCTGGTCTCCTGCATTATGGTTAAAAACGATCCTATTGTCATAATAATAAAAGCCAGTGAGTAGCACACATGACATCTATGAACACTTTCCAAATAATAAGCAATTTCACAGTTTTTCAGTGAGACTTTCTAAAAATTATACAACACAGTACATCAGAAAGCCCTTTCTTAGCTGTTGCTGGGTCAAGGACAATCTGAAAGTCTGCCGTTAATTCATTTTTCCCCTTACACCCACTACTTCATCTTATTGCACCATTCAGGAAAACTTATTAAATATACATAAAAAAAACTTTTAGCATATGCTCACTGGTTTCATTAACTAGTACATTTTATCAATTGCACAATAAACTGCCTTCTAAAAATTACATAGTTTGGATCTTTGATCTCAAGGAGACATGACACTTCTTCCTGTTTTAAATGACATTTATACTTTTATGTATAGTACATAGAAGAACAATTTTAATTCTGTCACAGATGCCAAAGAACTTACTAGAAACTCACACATTCTAAACTTCTGAAATATGTAATAAAATGTTTATTCTTCATATGAAAAGCAAGTTTCATTGCATAATAACTGTAGAAATTACACAAAAAACCAGGAAACTTTTCTAACTCATAACAGCTATTTGAAGTACATCACAGACATTGATTAATGTAAAGATCAAAATTTCAAATCTATTGCTTCAGTATAACAGATGAAAATAGCTATCCCATTTTTCCTTTTCCACCAAACCAAACCAAACCAGGAAAACCTCAGTCAATTTTTTAAAAAGAAAACACTATGCCACTGCAAAAACACAAATCGTGGCACTCAATTACAAGTGTTTAACTTCAGGAATGTAGTCAGACTTATTCATTTTGATAAAAAATGTTCAGATGAATAAAGTTACAGTCATAAATCAAGTCATGGCAGGTTAAGGACCTCTGTAAATATCTTGCACATCAAAAATAGAAGGCACATCAATATTGATAGTTCAATTAAAAAAAACATAGTGTAATCTGTGTTTATTTGTCAGTAGCACAAAGAGAGGCTCTGATGCTACAAAGGCATGCTAAGCAGTTCCACTGAATTCTGTAAGAGTACTCGAGCAGAATTTGGGCCTGTTTGTTAAATGTAGAAATGGAACAACATTTCAGTCTGGTCATAAATAATTTCTAATACAAACATCCTATATTTAATTCTGAACAAAATCTCTCAAAATTTAACAATAACATTCTTAAGTAATAATACCTCTCTCTTAGAAAATAATAATTATGTCAATGATATGTAAGCATTTTCTCTTTCAAAAACAGTATTTTCTGAGAACAGTGTCAAGGATTCAAAGTACAATACACTGCTTCTGCTACTACTGTCCTCTAGTGGAGAAATAGCAGCAAATAAACAAACAAAAAAGCAGACTACAGCAAAAAATCATTATTTCAAGAACTAACACACGAAAAATACTCTTTATCCCAAAGATGCTTACTGAAATTTGGTTTTTCTATAGAACTTTTAAATTACTATTAATTTTAGCCAGCAGTCCTGGACTAATGATATCTGACACATCAGCTAACTGCTACTAGCTTGTCTGTCCCTGTTTGGACTTCTCTAGCAGCTTTTTGCTTGTTCCAGTTTGTATCATGCATTCTTTAGGCACAAGTTTACTAAAAAAACCCAACAAAGCAACCTTCTCCCCTCTCCCCCTCTTCATTTAGAGATGCTCTCCACTTTATGCTTTGTAATTCCTAGTAGAAAAATGTTACATTTAGGTAGGTCTGTACATTATCGGGCAGACCGTGACAGAGGCTAGAGATAGACATTACATATAAACTGATTTAAGTGATCAGAAACTGGTTTAAACCTGTAACAGAACAGATGTTCAGTGCACATTAACCAGTTTGAAAATGGCTGAAACTGGTTTGAGATATACCTGGTTGAATGTACTATTAGACTTAACTAATTTGGGTCAAACGAGTTTATGCAATCTCTGTCCCAGACCCCTTCTTGGTTTAACTTACACCAGAGTCCCCCAGCATCCCAGATGCTTTGCAGCTCTGGGCAGGGCTCTCTGCTCCAGCCCAGCAAGGCTGGCCCCGCCCCTCTGCTCCCTGGCTGGAGCTCTGGCAGAGACTGCGGGTACAGTGCCATCCGCCTGGCTTCCTGCTCCCTGCTCAAGCAGGGATTTCCCCCCCTCCCCTCTCCCACAGTGTATGGTATGCTAGCTAATGCTGAGAGGTGTCTGTGTAAGGCAGACAGGACAGTGTCCACTTAGGGCTTTTTGAAGCTAATCAACAGGTAGCTGTTAACATCCCTCCACAGGAAAAAGTTGTTCAAGAAAACCTTGAACTAATGAGATGCTTTTGTTTTCTGGTGGGGTGCTAAATGCTATCAACTCCCTGTGTAACTCCCTGCTGTGTAACTAAATGCTCTGTTATCAGCTCCCTACTGGCTCCCTCACTGGTCAGGAGTGGCAAGGAGGGGGAGAAGAGAGGGAGAACCCCTCCCTAATCAAAGCATACTGCTGGGGCCTGGCCAAGACCCCCTTCAGCTCAGTGCTGTGGCTCTAGCACCCCCCCCGCTCCAGCACCCCACGGATTCTAGCCTGAGCCACTGCAGGCATGTGCTGGCATTTCTTCAGACCAGAGGGGGTGTCTTTACAGTTACAAACTGGTTCAGCCTAGCTACGTCAGACTAACCTGCAATGATTGAATCAACCAGGCTCAGGCTTTCTGAATGTCCATCCCTAGTCAGAATGTTCAGCAAGCACAGGTAGATCAGGTAGGGTGTGGTTCTATAAACATCTGAATGCACGTATGTATACATTAGGGCTGTGCAAAGCTTCAGTCCCTGATTCGATTCGGCAGAGATTCGACCCTATTTGGTGATTGACTCTCCAAATCCAAATCAAATCAGAGGACCCTTTAATCTCTCCAAATCGAATTGGAACCCTCCAAATTGATTCGGAGAGATTGAGACATAGAGATAGCTTTAAATGTTTTTTCTACATACCTCTAAGTAGCAGGGACTCATGAGTGCTGCGATGCTGGGGCGCATGGAGTGTCCCACAGAAGCACAGGAGGCTCCCCAGCATGTTTGGCAGCAGACCTAGAAGTGGACTAGATGCACTTCCGGTCCACTTCTGAGTCTGCTGGGGAGTGCGCAGGGGAACACCCGCCCCCCCCAGCTTGGTGACTGGTGCCTCCTGGGTCTGGGGGGGGCACATGGGATCCCCCTGTGGCTGATCGCCAAGCCAGGGGGAAGCAGGGAGGCCCCCCGCATGCTCTCCAGCAGAACCGAAAGTGGACCAGAAGTACTTCCAGTCTACTTCCAGGTTCGCTGCCGAGCACATGTAGTGCTCGCCCCCCCGGCCTCTTGTGGGACGCTTCATGTACCCCACCATGGCAGCATTCACAAGTCGTGCCTGCTACCTCAAGGTATGTAGAAAATACTTTTAAAGCTGTGTCTGTGTCCAAATCGCTGATTCTTTGAGTCAGCATTGAACCTTCAGATTCAGATTTGGCCTAATTGAATCAGGGACAGTGATCCGAATCAATGAATCGAATCACTGTCCCTGATTTGGGCCGAGTCTGAATTGAATAGGGCCCACTTCACACACCCCTAGTATACATGTATCTAGGGAAGCTGAGGGACAAAACTTTCTGGACCTTGTTCAGCTGTCAAAGGCTTAAACAGGTTCTGTATCTGCAAGTACAGCATGGAGTTCAGCATTCTTTATGGGATTACAATAGTCTAAGTTACAGCTGGCTTTACACTTCTTTATGGAACATCTTACCTTCAGCATCACAGTGCTCAGGTTTTCATAGTTTATCATTAAATCCACAATTTATCTTTCATTTCACAACTACTGAAGCCACAAAATCTTCATACAAAACATCATTCTCCACGCCATCAAGAGTGTGGCTGACTCCACATTTCTTAAAAGATTTAACAGATGTTTCCAGCTTGACTTGATCCCAAGAAGCTTTTACCCACTCAAAAATATGTGAACAATAGGTCTTTTTATAGCCTTCCTGAAGTTGTGTGCTCCTGGCTTCCACTGTCTATCATCTACTCCTTCCAGTGTTCCTTCATAAGGATTCAAAAGACTTATTAATAGACATACGCAATACCTGAAGTTGTGATGTGAGATCACAAGGCCAAATCATTTCTTCATGGAACCTTTTTTTTAAATTGTCTTCACATATGCACAAAATTGATCACAGATCATCAGGAGCTCCAATATGGCTGCACTGCATTTTGTTCACTCATTGGCCCATACCATTTTTGTCCAGCCATCTGTTTTCATGGACATAAGCAAAAACACCATGAAGAATTATCTCTTTCAACTTTGTATTCCATTTGGAAACCAGAACTAGTGGTAATTGTGTCATCAGTACAACATTACAGGATAATGGTGTATTGCAAATGTAAATTTACATTTTCATTGACTGGCTTTCTTGCATATGTATTGGCCTCTGGCGTCTTTACTATTCCATCCAGGAAGAGCACAGACCAAGTACAGATGCTTCCTCAGCCTGATGAAGGGTATTTATACCCGAAAGCTTGCAAAAAATATTTTTTCCAACTATCTGAATTGGTCTAGTAAAAGATAATCAGATTTACCCAAAGAACCATGTCTGCCTATGTCCTTAGACCAACACAGCTACAACCTATACCTCTTATACAGTGAAAAATATTGTAACACTGATTTCATTCTGGACCTTAAATCTGCTACAGAATAATGAATAAAAATGTTTCACCATTTATTAATTTGATACTTTTTTTCTTATTTCTTATAATCAGTGTTCATGCCACCAAAAACAAATCCTCAGATAAGACTTATAAAAAGGACAGGGAATGTGGACACATGACAGTGTATCTTCTAGAAACTGTTCTATTAATCTTCACAGCAGCAATAGGTCACTAGGCAGAACAGCTCTGACAGTTTGTAGACTAAAATGTAAATACTGGGCTTGACTCAGTACTATTGAGGCCAACCATTTCTGACAGTCTCTACAATGGGATAAACACTGTCTGTCTACAGTCCCCCTGTATTTGAAAGTTATGACAAACATTTTACTGAAATGTAAACAATTGACATCATGACTGGTGAAGCAGTGGGCTGCAAATTTATCTAAAAATCAAGAAAACAAAAATACTGTTTGACACTGGATAAACCATTAGTGGTCACTGGGGGTGCACATTTTAGAGGTCACAAATGTTAAGCATCAGCCTTGAAAAATGTATTAAAAACCACTGTTGTCAATAAATGGTTCAGAATCAAACTGTTTGGAAAAGGCAAAAGTAAACAGATAACCCCAGGTTTTCTCTTGAAAGTTGCTTTATATATTAACACAGATATTAAATAGTATAAAATTATTTCCTTTTTATGTTGGCAGAGGGTCACTAACCGGTAGGTATGGGATCACGGAAAATGGTAAATGTATTTTTTTCCCTGTTATATGTGGGGTTCCTATTAATAATAAACTGAGGAGCCATAAATGTTGGCTAAACTGCTATACTAATTCTCTTCTATTTTTTGTATTCTGCTCTTTATAGTATTTATAGGTCTAATTATGTGATTACTACTTATTGGCTAAACACAGACATCTGGGAGTGTCAGAGAGAGGCTAAATAGATTCAAAATGACTGCCCAATATCATTTAAGTCAGGATGAGAGGGCTAGCTGGGGGCTGGGGGTTCAGTAGGCTGGAAGGGATTGGGGGTCTGCTGAGGGATAGGGGGGCAGGTATGACCTGTGAGGTATAGGAGGAGTAGGTGTGACTTGCAAAGGGTAGGGGGAGCAGGCATGATCTGTGGGTGGGGTAGGGAGGACAGGCATGACCCACAAAGGGTGGGAAGGGACAGGCACAATCCACAGGTGGAGTGAGGTGGAGTGGGGCAGGCAGGCGCAACCCACAGGTGTGGTGGGTCCTCCCAGCAAACCTAAATCCCCATCCCTACTGCCCCACCTCCCACCAGGATTTACTTGCTCAACTCCAGCAGTTGCAAACACTGGTAAAAGTAGTTGCACCCAGAGCAGCTTGTGGGATGGGGTTGAGAGTGCTGACTGGGGGGCAGCAAGGGGCTGGGACAGGGAAATAAACAGACCAGTGCAGGGGATGGGG
Organism: Crocodylus siamensis; assembly: GCF_052110815.1. Classification (NCBI taxonomy): domain Eukaryota; kingdom Metazoa; phylum Chordata; order Crocodylia; family Crocodylidae; genus Crocodylus; species Crocodylus siamensis. Next base: position 29,861,304 of record NC_143409.1, on the reverse strand, counting down.
GAATGAAAAGAGCAGCCCTGGGGCCAGGGCCAGTGACTGAGTTTTCCCAGGCCCAGCGCTGTGCAGGGGAAGTGGACAAAGTTCCATGTTTGACCTTAATCAAATGAGTCTGATACTACATAGATCCAGGTTTATCATAAACCAGGTTCTGTAACTTTTTGACTAGTTTGCGTGCATGGAACTTGTGTTCAGTTACAAGTTCAGACTGACTGCTAGTCACTGAGACTGGGTCTGTAAGTGTAAGGTAGGCACCAGGACAAGCTAAGTTTAAATCAGGTGGCCATTCTGAACCCAATTTAACCTCCCAAATGTCTGCACTTAGCCATCAAGGGTATTTGGTAACACCTAGCGACAAGCAGTGGAGATCAGGTGCCAATGTGCTAGGTGCTATACAAATTCATAGTAAGAAATATTCTGTTGATTCAAAGACAATGGCAGTAGATTAAAATAAACAAACCAACCAACCAGGAAGTAGAGCTTATATTGTAATTAGCCACTTTTTCCTAACATGCCACCCACTGCAGCAATTCATTACCTTTTAAAAAAAAACAGAATTTTGATAATCTTTCGCTTCTTTTAAATTCTGATATGAAACTCATAATCTACACATGTAACAGAGTGCCAAATACCACCTACAAAGAATTACACAACTTCTGAATGTCTGTTTTAAATTGTTTTGTCTAACTGAAAAACAGCATGTTAACCATCTTTAAAATGTTCCTGGTGGACTTAAGTTGTTTCTTATTAAAGGTCCTTCATCTCCACTAGAAAGAAATCTGGAGAAGATAAACTTCCTCTAAGAAAATAACACAATATTAGCATTCTGCCTTATCATGGACAGAAACTAGCCATGATGGTAGGGTGCTAATAATGATTGGAATTCTCCTGCGATATGTTTGTTTTGTAAAAATTAACTTCAGATAAAAGACATACCTTGAATCTGCAAAAACAAAAACATATTTCACCTGTACTCTCAACTCAGGATGCTAAATATTCTTGATTTCATCTGAGAACTTGACTTTGGGTAAAACTGTTCTTAAATCATGTAGGCATGAACAAAATTTATGACATGAACAGCATTTTCAAAAAGTGAATGAGGCACTCAAGGTTAGATTTTTAAAAGTATTCAGACACCTAATGATGCATAATGATGCCTGGAATAAATTTCAAAACATGTAGGTGCATAATTCCCATGAGCTAGGAGCTCATATCCTATTGAAGATATATTTAGACATCTACCTACATCTCATTTATTAAGAATTCTGGCTAAATGCCACACTCCCACATCTACCTTTACACACAGATGTCTAAGTACCTTTAAATATTCATCTAGGCTGTGTAAGTTCCACATACTTTCAATGAAACATAGGCTCTGAAATGTCCATGTCACTTTTGAAAAGGGCCTTGGTGCTTTTTAAAAATGGTACTCTTATATCTAATGTTGCAGCTTAGTTATATGCTGCTTAGTACATCCTGCTGGCAAATGGAGAATTCTGTATGTTTAAAAACATACAGCACTTTAGCTTTTACCAACAACTTCTGTGTTGACAGAAGCACATTACAATAATTTTGGAAAAAAAGGACGATTTCTCTAACACTCTGAATAAGACATTATTATGTATTAAATAGATATTAAGAAGTTTAACTTTGCCTTACATGACAACAAATAGTTAACAAAAAATTATTTCACAAAGGGCGCAATTTCTCAGAAAGCCTGTTCACCAACCACTTCCTCTGATTTCATTTAGAGGTTGAAGTGAAATTCAACTAGTAAAATTCAACCTAAGTGATTCTAAGGCAATTTTATATAAGCCATCTGTTGGTTATCTTGTGCAAGATCAAATGTCTTTAGTAGAAATTAGGAAACTTTTTCTATGCAACTCTGTATCTAGGTAATTATTGAAACAGGATTAGGAGGAAAAAAATAACCATTTAACCTAAAGCTATGTGAGAAACAGCTTTGGCGTTTCAGAAATTACCCATGATTGGGCAACTTCCAAAAGTATATTATATAACAGACTCAGATTCCAAGAACTATGATTCCTCCACAAGGATACAATGAACTAAACGCTATATTTCAAATTGGAAGGAAGTTAGATCAGGGAGATATCTACATCCAGTTTTGTACCATTAAACTATATTAATTTAGAGGAGATGTACTTAAGTCAGTGTAACCCCAATTGTGCATAATATAAAAATGTTTTAATCTATATAGTTTTTTTCTATAAATTTAGTAAGATAAATTGTACCAATATGAGCATCTTAATATTATATTATTTATATTTAAAGAAATATTATTCATATTACAGTTATTGCTATAGTGATATATTTGAAAGTTTTGCCTCCTTTGCTACTTTTAAAATTGTAGATGAAGTATTATAATCATGTCTGAGCACCAAAGTGAGAAATTTGGTTACCTTAATAAAATACAAAACTTTATCACTTAATAAGAATTGTTGACAAAAGAAAACTTAAATGGGAAACCTGCTTATCCTGTGCTTGTAAAGGACTTTGTAAAAACTTCTTTATTTTACAATTTTTTATTGTGCTCCTTGTACTTCTAAAGAACTTGTAAGTAGCAAAGAGCTATTGCAGCAAACTCTGTCCTCCCTTAGGGCAATTCTTTATCCAACCCAGGCCATTAGCAGAAGTAAATCAATGTAACCAGCTCACACACGCTGACAGCCTGTGTGGTTTCCACTCCCTCATTCCTCCCCCGACATCATGGTATATTTTTATACTCTCTAGGGAAATTCAATTAACAGTGTCAGTCTCCTCCTCTCAGTCAATGACTGACACCATCAAGATTCTTTTCACCGCCCACTGACATGTAAGATGTGTCTACTGATTTCTTGACTTGCAAGTTAACAAGAGAATTACTGCCCACTTCTATAAATGACTGTATATGATCTGTGTCATAAACACAGTGACAGCTACTGAAATCAATCCTTCACGACCTTATTGATTAGGACACTCAGAAATAATAAGACTTCACTGGTGGCAGAATAATGCTTGGGAAAGAAGAAAAAACAACAAAATGAGGTCTTGCCTATTAACTCCATCAAATTTATCTTTTCTTTCCCCATTCTAGAGTCTACAAGTACCAAAGTGTTATAGAAGTTAATAATCAACATGAAACTGTAATTAAGGTGTCTTTTCATGAAACATCTAATAAGGAGATGCTGGATACAACAGCACACTTCCTAATTATTATAATTACTATTATTATTATCATTACTACTACTACTACTTGTATGTCAGCAGTACCTTCTAGCCTATTTTTATGTACAAATATAAGGAACACTTCTGGAACTTACAGACTTTTAAAACAATTATCAGATTTCTATTGTTTGAAACAAGTGGATTTTCTTAAATGATAAAAATTAAACACTGGAGAAACAGAAAATTAATTTTCTAAAAAAACTTAAAAAATGTTACATTGCACATATCTGCCAGTAATATAATAGGTAGAATACACGTTTAAAAATATGCTTGTATATCAAAACAAACCTCCACAATTGGATAAACACCAGCCTAATAAGAAACTGTGATATATTTTTCCTAGTTAGTTATATCAGGCAGCAGCTCACCAAAAAGACAGAAAAAGGTTATAATCAATGAGAATAAAACTGAAGATTGGTGAAAAAAGAAATGAGATATTTCTACATCTGGAAAAATCAAACAAATGCAGTTGTCCAGAGAGAACAAGAAATTATTACAGGACATAAGATCTTGTAGAACAGAACTTATGCTACTACTTTACACAATGTAAAATGCCTATGCACTAGATCAGGGGTCATCAACCGGGGATACACAGAAAGGGGCTGGGGGTATGCACAGGTGGGGGGACAGAATGCTGCCACCCACCAACCCGCACTGCCACCTCCCAGGAGCAGGGCCAGTGGGGAGGGGGGCAAAGGCAGTGACTCCCCGCTGTGGGCCCAGCTGGCCAGACATGGGGGGAGGGGGGAACTCACATGTGGCGGCTTCTGAAGCCATCCACCATCCTGCACTGCCCCATGCAATCCCCCCACCCTCTGCTCTGCATCCAGCCACTGCTACTCGCCACTGCTCCATGTCCGGCTGCTGCCACTCTCCCCCACACTCTACCAGGAGTGTACCCAGAAGGGGTACACTCCTTTAAAAAGGTTGAAAACCCCTGCTCTAGCTGCTGTATCATCAGTTGAAAGAATAACAGAAACTGTACATAGCAATAAAACAAAACAGCCTTTACCTACATAACATACAGTTAGCATACAACTACAATGCTTAACAAAATCTCCCCAGTCTCTCAAGTTCCCTCATTAAATCTGCATACTGCACCTTCACTTTCCTCACAGTTAGAGAGCAAGTTAGGGAGTGCATTCAATAATCCTGAGGACCTCCTAGTACATGTTTTGCAAGCAGCCTCATCCAAAATAGGCTCTAGCACAAGCACTTCTGCCAATCTAACTAACAGAACTACAGCATAGAAAGAAATAGAACTTTCCTGATGGGCAGGCTCTGTGCTAATAAGGACTTTAAAAATTAAGGCTGCTTGTAAATGCCATGGGGGTTTAATTTGGTTTAGTTCTCCTTAAATTGAAATGGTGGGCTTTTAAAAACATCACTTCAATTTAGGGAGAATTAAACTGAACTAAACCCTTGTGGTGTGTACGCAAGGGTGGGGGTCTGATCCTTACCTGCCTCTTCAGCGGCGGGGGGTGGAGGGGGCAAGCTGCTGGCAGACTGAGCAGTTCCTGAGCTGCATGGGGGGCCCCCCAGGCAGCACCCACCTGCTGGCACCTAGACTGGGCAGTCCCTGGCCTGGATGCTGCAACTGTGGAGGGAAGCACCAGCCCCCACCACAGCTGTGGAGGGAAGCACCGGCCCTCGCTCAGCTCAGGCAAGCAGGCAGGCTCCGGGGGGAGGGGAGGAAATCAGGCTTGCCACTTTTTTTTTTGTTTTAGTGGAGCCTACTTGCATGGGCTGCCACTGGGTGCCACAGTCCCTAATCTGTGTGAAGCCTGCCAAGCTCCAAGCACCTCGGTTACCAGCACCCCGTGCACTGTTGCATTTCATTAGGTAGAAAACTAAAACACCTTGGAGGTGTTTTATCTTGCTATGTAGTAAAGTCATTTAAAGTGGAATACGCCACTGAGCATGCAAACAGCAATGCTATTAAGCAGAATATGCTGCTGAACATGCAAAAAGCAACGCCATTAAAGCAATGCAAAAGCACATTTAAGCTACTTTAAAGGCCAATTTTGTGGTGTGTACAAAAGCCCTAAGTCTGCAACTTTAGCCCCTGCTGTGAAAAAGCCAGAGTTGTTTTATTGTTTTTTCTTTTCTTTTTTTTTTAAATGGAGAACACCGAGTAAGCGTTTGAAAAATTCTTTTGCTTTCTGAACTTCTGTGTCAGTGAAGTATTCCTATAACAGCATATATTAGAAAGCTTTTAACAGTACCAATATTAAGCCCTAATTTCAATGTGCAAATGAAAACAAACTATTGTGAAAATGCTGAAGTCTTGTTAGGTCTGCTAAGAAACAAGGATAAAGGGATATGGGTGTTTAGTGGGTGAAGTTGTCCAGTGGCTGCTGAACAGACAGCGATAGTGATCTTGAAATTTATGAAAGGTGATAGAGCCTATGTGAAGCTGGATAGCTCATCTTTATTATTTTTCCCCAGTCTCTGGTGTATGTAAGATTAAATTTCATAAGTGATTGTTTCCTATTGTAATTGCAAGTAAATTTAAAACCTTATTGCAGATACTATAGTCAAGAGATTAGTGATTATTAAGCACCAGGATGAATTTATGGGACTTAATTAAATGCATCTATTGAAGAGGAAGAAAAGAACAGGCTGATGACTGATCAAACTGTGTGTACATTTCAAGCAATAAACAGTTTGACTGAGGATTAATACAATGGCAAAAGGTATTGAAAGGTGTTTTAGATGGATTTGACAGATTACAGGTTGCTGACACTATTATTACAGTTTCAGTGGTTTAATTTAATTAAGAGTTAAGAACTGGAACCACAAAAGGATACCATGAAAAATGGAATTTTTTCATCACTCTGTCAACGTTAGTGATACAAAGTAAAAGAGGCCATGTGCTGAGTGTAGAATGGGAGATGAAACTAAAATGCAGCTGATATAACAAAACCTAGAATTTCTTTCTTCTTTTCTGGGGCATAGGTTGTAGCCATTTTGGGCTAAGGAAATAGGCAGACAAGGTTCTTTGGGTAAATCAGATATATCTTACATTAGACCAACTCAAATATTTGGAAAAAATTTCTGCAAGCTTTCGGGTACAAATACCTTTCATCAGGCTGAGGAAGCATCTCTAGTTGGTGTGTGCTCTTCCTGGATGGAATGAATAGTAAGGAGCCAGAGGTTGGTATGCATGCATACAAGCATACAGCCCCCTCTCCCCACAACCTGTCTCTCACCTATCAACTCCTCAAATTTACATCTTCACTGACTGGCTTTCTTGCGTGCATACCTGCCTATGGCTTCTTTCCTATTCATTCCATCCAGGAAGAGCACACACCAACTGCAGATGCTTCCTCAGCCTGATAAAAGGTATTTGTACCTGAAAGCTTGCAAAGAATTTTTCTAACTCCAGGAAGGGTGGCTGTTCCTCAAGAGAGTGATCCTGCAGGCACAGAAGGAGACAATCCCACTGCGCTTAAAAGGGGGCAAAGGGGCCCAGAAGCCTTCTTGACTGAACAGGGAAGTCCAGGAAAGCTGAAGGGCAAAGAAAAGGGTATACCAGCTGCGGAAACAGGGGGTAGCTACCGAAGAGGAGTGTACCTCCCTGGCTTGCACTTGCAGGGAATCAGTTAGGAAGGCCAAAGCAGGATTAGAATTTAGGCTGGCAACAAAAATTAAGGACAACAAAAAGTCCTTGTTCAGGTGTATAGGGAGCAAAAGAAAGGCGCAGGGTAGCACAGGACCCCTACAGAACAAGCTAGGGCAATTGGTGACAGAAAGGGGGGACAAAGCTGATCTCTTCAATGAGTTCTTTGCATCTGTATTCTTAGACATAGACCAAGACAAATCTTCCAATGGGATCACAGATGGACACAGGAGGGACACCAGCCCACCAACCGTTAGCGCAGACTTAGTAAAGGGGCACTTAGAGGGGCTGGATGTGTTCAAATCACCGGGTCTGGATGAACTTCATCCAAGGGTGCTGAAGGAATTGGCCACTGGCATGGCTCGTTGAGCACTCATGGTCCTCTGGTCAGGTCCCAGAGGACTGGAAAAGGGCCTATGTGGTCCCTATTTCCAAGAAGGGGAGGAGAGAGGAACTGGGAAACTATAGGCCAGTTAGTCTTACCTCTATCCTTGGGAAAACTCTGGAAAAAATCATTCAGGATCACATTTATGGGAGCCCAGCAGGGGAAATAATGCTGAAAGGAAATCAGCACAGGTTCATTGCAGGTAGATCCTGCCTGACTAACCTTGTTTTTTTTTTATGACCAGGTCACAAAATGCTTAGATCCAGGAGTCAAGGCAGATGTCATCTACCTAGACTTCGATATGGTATCACATTCTGTTCTTGTAAATAAGCTGACAGGCTGAGATGTAGATGATTACATGGTCAGGTGGGTGGCAAATTGGCTTAGGGGTTGCACCTAGAGAGTGGTGGTGGATGGGTTGATACTGACCTGGAAAGATGTGGACAGTAGAGTCCCACAAGGTTTGGTTCTTGGACTGGTGCTATTCAATGTCTTCATCAGTGACTTCAATGAGGCTGTGGAGAGCACCCTGTCCACGTTCACAGATGATACCAAACAATGGGGCAAAGTTAACACACCAGAGGGTAGGGAATGGATCCAGGCAGATCTGGACAGGTTGGAAAAATGGGCAGAATGAAATAGGATGCAGTTCAACACAGACAAGTGCAAAGTGCTGCACCTGGGCAAAAGGAACCACCAACACACTTACAGGCTGGGGGATAACCTTCTCAGCAGCAGAAAGGGATCCTGGAGTCATAGCTGACTCCAAGATGAACATGACTTGTCAATGTAACGAAGCGATCAACAAGGCTAACTGTACTTTATCATGCATTAAGCAGATGCATGACAAACAGGTCCAGGGAGGTGATGCTTCCCCTCTATGCGGCACTGGTCAGGCTGCAGTTGGGAATACTGCATCCAGTCTTGGGCGCTGCACTTCAAGAGGGATGTGGAGAATCTTGAGAGGGTTCAGAGAAGGGCCACTTGTATGGTCAGAGGCCTGCAGGCAACGCCCTACAAGGAGAGACTGAGGGACCTAGATCTCTTCAGCCTTCACAAAAGGAGGCTGAGAGGTGATGTTGTGACTGCCTATAAATTCATCAGGGGAAGGCAGCAGAGAATAGGAGATGCTCTGTTTACTAGGGCACTCCCTGGAATAACTAGGAACAATGGCCACAAATTGATGGAAAGCTGATTTAGGTTGGACTTTAGAAAGAACTTCACAGTAAAGCTTGCCAGAATCTGGAGTGGGCTTCTAAGGGATGTGGTGCTGCCCCCTATCTTGGGGGTCTTCAAGAGGAAACTTGACAAGTACCTAGCTGGGGTTGTTTTATCCCAGTACTCGTTCCTCCCTAGGGCAGGGGGTCAGACTTGATGACCTACTGAGGTCCTTTCCGACCCTAACATCTGTGAACCTACAAAACTATTTGAACTGGTCTAATAAAAGATAACAGATTTACCCAAAGAACCTTGTCTGCCTTTTTTCTTTTCTAGAATATAAAACCAAAGATACAGATTTTAATCCTAAATGTATGTAAGAGAAGCTGTACCATCAAAACAGGAAAACTCTAGAACTAAGGTCACAGAAGAGGGGATAGTTGAATTAAAAATGTTACCAATTTCTAAAAGACCTGCCATCTTCTCCAGACCAACCAATATCAGCCAAAATGTTTTCAGCATTTTCAGTGCAGTTTCATCCTAACTTTGAAATAAGCAAGATACAGAAAATGATAAATAAGTTAGTTAAAGTCTATTGGTATAAAAGGGCAGGTATAAAAGCAAATTATGAGTAACTGATCAGTACACTGAAGACTTGTCATGTTTTTTGCTTTTATTTACATAAGTATAAGCTTTTAATTTGGGCAATGGGTATGTGATAGTTTATGTGATAGTTTATGTTTCAGCAACAACAATAATTAGGATGTATACCATATAGCATATGTTGTTTTATTTCATTAAGTTTTGTGGGTTTTCCTGCAAAAGGTGAGAGTTTTTGAAGTTGGGGGGAAAAATTGCAGCAGGCAGGGAGCATGAATCAAGGAGCACTGGTGCTTTGTTTTCATAATGGGATGATTCACTAAGAAGCAGGTTTGTACCAATCTACAATAGATTCAGCTTCCAAATACTGTTACGGTTTAGCTCTATGTAGAACACATGCCAGTTGTCCAATGTAGATGTGACAATCTTGCTTGATAATCTTCACTTAGAGACTGACAGGAGAAATTTTACCCTGTTAATCTCACTAAATCTGTGATAGCTGACCATAAGGTGCTGATGAGGCATTCACATGTCCTGGTAGGTATTTGTGGGACTGTTCTAAATTGGTCCTGGTCTTTGCTAGCAGGGAAGTCACAGAGGGTGGTGATGAGCATGTGTTCAGTGTCCTTCAGGACATTTCCTGTGAGGTTTGCTAAGGTTCCACCTTCTTGTCACTCCTGTTTAATGTCTATATGAGGCTGCTGGGCAATATCTCAAGGAGATTTGGAATGAGGTGTCATCTTCTAGTGACTGGCTACAGTTGGAAATTGGATGCAGGCGAACCTTTCAAAACTGAATCTAGACAAGATGGGGTGATGGGGATGGGCAGAATACATTGTGGGGTTGGGGCACCTATCATTAATTTAGCCTCCCCCTGTCACTTAGGTTCATAGCCTTGGGAGCTCCCCAACCCTGTGCTGCACCTGGATCTTCAGACAGCTATGGTGGGTAGCTTCAACACTTTTTTTCAGATCCAGATCTGGTCACCATAATCCATGCCTTTATCACCACAAGGTTAGACTACAGCTGTGAGCTCTATGTGGGGCTGCCTTTGATGACTACCTGAAAGTTGCAGTTGGTGCAGAATGTAGCAGTCCAAATTCTGACAGGCACGTGTCACCAAAAGCACATAACTGCAGTGCTCCAGAGTCTGCACTGGTTTCCAGTAGCTTTCTGCGTGCAATTACAGATGCTCATTTTGACCTTCAAGACCCTAAATTGTCTGGGCCCATCTAAAGGACCACCTTTTCCCTTATGCCCCAAACCTGAACTCTAAGGTTAGCCAAGAGCAACCTCCTGAAAGTACTAACAGTGTACCAAGTTTGATTGGCAAAAGCACATGGGGGGTCATTCTTGGTTGCTGCTCGTGAACTTTGGGACTCCCTCCCCTCTGAAGTCCACCAGAGCCCATGCTCAGACATCTTCCAGAAGCTCTACAAGACCTTCCTATTTGGACAGGCATTTAGCAAACATGGCTAAGCTGGGATAGCATTTAGGGAATTCTAATTTTATTTCTTTTAAGAAATATTCTACCTGCTTTGTTAACTTATTTTGTCACCTTGAGCTTTATTAGAAGAGTCAGAATATAAATCCAATAAATAAACACAAAAATAAATAGCATAGGTACTTGTAAAACAGGCTGTATCCAGCAGCAAATAATGCAACCTCATTAATTCTAAACTCATGTTTTGTTGCTTCCAAACCACTCTGCCACCCAACATACAAACACTTCCTTGTACAAAGCCGGCTTCCTTGGGGGGAAGGGACACAAATCATTCATATAAACACAAATACAACATATCCAACAGATAAGGAACTTCATAGTGTGATGAGTAAAATCTGCCTCAGTAAATTATATTACTCTAATATTTCTTTAAAAAATGCTATTGCCACCACACTAACATTAGAGGTAACATGCTGGATTTATTTTTAGACTACTAGAATGTTTCTTCATATACTAGCCTAAGCTGATGGCTTTGGTACCATCTAGAACACAGGAAAAATAGCAGTCTGTATTTAAATTACTGTACTCCATATACTTATCATGCCAAAATGGGGCCAGTAAGCCATCATTCATGCAGCTTCACCACCATTTGTAATAGTGGAATGTGTTTAGATGTTATTAAATAATTATGTAGAACCACTCTGAATAGTATTAGATAATAAAGTTGTGAGGGGGTCAGGACCCCATATTTCCATCAAGTCGTGGCAGGCGAGAGCGGCGAAGCGGGACGGTCCAACACGTACCCCCCCCTCTCCAGGGGACATCCGGGGATTGGGGTCTCATGGTAAGTGACGCACCCCCACCCCCTTACAACAGTAATCAAATGCATGTATTGGGTCCAGTCTACATTACAGTTTGCATTGCTGCCCCCACCAGTGAGGCTGTACTAGTGGACACTAATTGTTCAATATACATCCCAATTTTGCTTGTACAGTTGCAGCTTATTTGAAAACTACTGAAGAATTATATATGATCAGGAATGTAACGTTTTGCTAATATTCTATCTTCTAAACTACTTAGAGTTGTCAAGTTTTCAGTGAAGGCTGACAGACTGTAGGCTGTATTCACAGCTGACATTTTAAAAATATATTTAGAAGTTTTATATAAAATATTGCAGGTGAAGGAAGATGCATTAAAAAACTGAATGAGTTTAATCATTACATATTAAGCCTACTTTTATTTAACAAGATAACAGGGACAGCATAAGAAACAGCAATCCAAATATTCCCACACCGTCCCAATGAATATGCCTAAAGTCTAATTTGGATGGACAAGAACAAGTCAGCTTCTCTGTTGTAACTATCTATTACAGCGTCAATTAAAGTCAATTGTGGTGGCTGCGGTTTTTGCATATGAGGACAAAACTGGACTGAAACTGTCAAGTTTTCTACACAGGCCACTGAAAAGCGTTCAGATAATTAGTACTGACACAGAACCCAATTCAAACCATTGCCTTGACTGGAGAAAGTATCCACATTTCATTACTAATCTAGTAAGGCAGCCAGCCCCCCCCCCCCCGCAATCAGCTATTTTAAATAGCTATTTTACCCTGCTTTAATAACAAGATACATAAGAGATGGCATCATGCCATCCAGCTCTGCAGCAAAAGCATGCACCCGGAAACTAGCTCCTCATTCAGAAGGAATCAGTGTTATGCAGAAGCCTTCTGGCTGTTCACTCTGGTTCAAGCAACAGCGGAGAACAGGAGAACCAATAATTTAAAAACAGTATGCATTTATCAAAAGTGAATTAGTCATGAGCCTCTGAAAAATCACTTCTTTACAATATAAAGTTACTCTGCTGGTAGGGTAACTGAGATTCTGAAAGTCCTAACAAAAAGCTCATCATCCCTCATTTTTTGTCTTAGATTTTAAATGCATCATTTCCAAGCTACTCTTTACTATTACAGCTGCATATACTTCCCCGCTTCCACACACATATTAAAGAACAGCAGTGTAATGTACTGTAAGGGTGGGTTTAATAAATCTGATTGAAATACATTCTAAAGTGCTTGCATAGAACAGATCTAATTTTTCTTATTTTTGCACAAATGTTTTCTTTAGATGTCTGGGATTAGCTACGCATTTTCCTGGCAATTACATTTTAAACCTTGCTTTTTCTGCAGGTTAAAAATATAAACCAGCAGGATGAAAAACTGTTTCTATATTTTTAACATCCCAAATAAAAAGATTAATATTCACCAAAGACCCCTACAAAATAAAAAACAAAAGCAAAAAGCCAAAAAGTGTTGTGGAAGTGTAAACCACAGGCATTACAGATAAGAGACTTGCTGGACTGCAGTGTTCCCTTCCTCTGACAAGTTTTGCACAGCAGAAGCTGCCTAGTAATTCCCTGATACTATTATTGATGATCTTTTGAGGTCCCTTCCAGCCTTAATGTCTATGAAATCTATGAAATCTATTCTCCACTTAGCAGAAAAGATGACAGACAGCACCAAGAGGATCATTAAAGGCACATGTAGCCACCACTCTCCTCATTCTGGGGTCTGCAGAACATAGCTAAAAAGTAGGGCTGTCAAACAATTAAAAAATTGATTGCGATTAGTTGTGCGATTTCATAACTTAGTTGCAATTCCTTGTGAGTTTAAATACACAGCTAAAAATTCAAAATTATGCACAGAAAAAGTCAAAATTATGCAAAACTATGCAGGTACACTGTATAGGTGGAGGGGCGTGTGGGAATTTCTGATGGCGTGGTGAGCTGTGGGTGTGTGTGAGGGGTTTGAAGCTCAGCGAGAGGAGTCCCTGCATGCGTTAGCAGGATGTGGGGTACTGTAGCTTGAGAGTGAGGGGCAGGGCACAGGCATATCACTGTCCCTCCCACAATCATATTACCTCCTCCTCAGAGGTGATCTGAGCAGAGTGTGGGGTTGGGACAAATCAGTTCATGGCAGCCCCGCCCCAATCCCACGGGCCCTGGACCCAAAGAAGCTGCCACCGCCATCGGCAGCAGCCACGGGCGGGGGGGAGGGGGATGCGCGCGGCTGAACATGGAGCCGCTGCTCTGCCTGGCTCTCCGGGCCCCCCAAAGTGCAGGGCCTGGGGTGGTTGCCATGATTCATGCCCCCAGGGATGGTTGTGGCCCCCCTCCACAGGTGTCCTCTTTTTTGAAATTGGAAATATAGTAACCCTACAGGAACACAGCTCAGCAGTGTGTAGAGCACTGCCCAGCAGGTAAGTCTGTGGAAGGGAAGGGGCAGGAGAAGAGGGAAGGGATGGGGGGGCAGATCGAGGCTCCTATGGTGAGGGAGGGAGCGGGGCAGGAATGAATGGGACAGAGCTGTGGGTGGCTCATGCAGAGGCACGGGGGGGGGGGGGGGCGGCATGGCTCCCTGCTGCTGCGTGCAACCTTGAGGGAGGCAGGGGGCATGTGCCCCCGCAGAACTGTGTGCAGGGAGGAGGCAGGCTACCCACTGAAGACTGGGGCTCTGCGCCCTGCTACCTTTGCCCTGGGAGCTGTGCACTGGCCATGCCGCATGTCCCCTGCCTGCCCGGTGGCAAGAGGCAGATGGTGGCAAAGTGGAGCATGGGCACAGGCTCTAAAACCATGTGTACGATTAATAGATTAAAATAATTAACACAAAAACAATTAATGCATTAATCATGCTTGTTAATGGTGATTAATTGATAGCCCTACTAAAAAGATAACAATCTAGGACTGTGGTATTATCTCTGTGGAGCTCCTCTTGGAGACTTCATAGGTCACTGCAGCAACAGATGGGGAGGAGTTAGTGAAACATTTGTGGAAGTGCTTGGCCTCTGCAGTGATGGGTCTGAAGTACCTCAGAACTTGGAGTATACCTCACAGTCTATTTCACCGAATGGGGAGAAAGCCAGACCTTCCCTTTTGGAATAATGAATACCACAAAGAGTTCCTGGACAAAATTTCTTTCCCTAGTCACCCTATTACAGACTTGTCTTGGCAGAGAACAGCTACTACTAGAAATAGAATCAATCAAAGACTAATGGGACCGCTACACATGATGCCTCTGATAAGTGAAGTTTTGGGTTTCTTCTTTTTGATTTTCCAGTGGGGTCATTAATTCTCTTGAGTGCATGTGGTATGACTGTGAAGGAAAGATGCCAAAACAAAAATAAAAAATACAAAAAACCCAAGCACGATGCCCATTTCAAAACTGTTCAACTAAATTTCCAAAACAGATACCCTCCAACATGGAAATTAATCCTGGCATTGAGCTACACAATGGGTGTGTCTGCTGCCATATAGTGACATTGCTACAGAGCTGTGCACCTACACCCCCAGCCCTGCTGGTGCCCTTCACTCCCGACCCTCTGTCCTCCCTGCTGCCTCGGATCACCCTCCCCCTGCTCTCACCAGCAGAGCAAAGCAAAATTGCCAACTCAGCTCCCAATCACATAAGTGCTGCACTAGGTATTCTGGGAGCTGTAGTTCTACCTAGGGGCGGTCATGTTGAAAATGGACAAGGGGGAGGGAATCCCAGATTTTTTGCTTGCATCTAAAAAACCCACCCAGATGCAGCACAGGGGGCCAAAAAAGAGGACATGTCTGGGAAAACCCAGACATATGGTAACACTAAATTAAACAGAATGAAGGCAAGCTGTGATGGGCCATTTTCTAAAATTCTAAGAGTTAAAAAAGGGCCTGCAAACCAAATTAGATGCAGGAAAGCACACAATGAAAATTAAAAACATGCAAGTGGATCGTCCTTGTGAAAGTGCTAAATAGGGAGATACATACTCTTTTAAAAAGTACAAAAGTACTTCAAGACCAGTATGTTCCTAAATCCAAGTGTATTTGAGTCACTGAAGTTTGTACCTTTCTAGAAAGAAACAAAACATTATCTGTGACCCATTCTCTCTTCTCAGTAAACATTTTAGTGGCTGGAAAAATAAAACAGCATGCTGTTTCAGCAGTTAAAAATTAGGCACAAAGAGGGATACAAACAGAGTCAGGACATTTATATCAAACTTACAAATTCTGGTTGAGGCTTTGAAATTGCTATTGTAGCCTCAGTGGACATGGAGTCAGCTAACAAAGACTGTTATAGCTGTGTAATGTTTCTCCCAAAGCACAGGTAAGGGAAAGATATTAAATCCTGACAGTCCATTCAAAGGGTGAATCTTAAAAAAAGAGCTTAGGACAAATATGCCCCCTTCCCCCCCAATCTGAACACCAGGGAGCACTAACTATACAGCATATGAAGTAGTAGGGGACCTTGCTCAACATGAAAAGGCTAATGAGGGAGTCACCTAGCAAAGAGGATTGGAAGTTACAGAAGGAAGGATCTTTCACTGGATGTTTCTGCAGCTATGGCAGAAGAAAGGGACAGATGGACATACATTTTTTAGCCTAGGAATCTTGTTAAATGAAGAAGAAGAAAGCTGACTGTACAGGAAACAGACTCCATGATTAAGAGAAGTCATATGCATGAGATGGTATCTTGGACTCCCCAGAAGACTGATATAAGCTCAAAAGAATGCAAAAGAGTGATGAAGAAATGGAGGCAGGGAAATGCATATAGCTGTTTATTCCTTTGTCTAGATCTCTGTATTTCTTACGACAGCTAAAATAAATGGCAACTGATTTTTGGAATGGTTACAGTAGGTTGGTGTTTGCTCCCTTCAACAGTTGTGCATCTCTGAGGAGTTGTACTGGGAACCCAGAACACTATCAGAGTTGCGTATTTAGAACAAAGTATCTTCTTGCACTGGTCCTGCAAGCTGTAGGGGCGGGGGGGGGGGCGCAAAATACAGCCCGCAGGCCAGATCCAGCCCACCAAATGATTTTACCCAGCCCATGGCTGCTCCTCTGAAGGAGAATTATATCTGGCCTATGGTTGCCCTGGCTTTTGGTGCCTCTTGCCCTTCTCCTTTCCCCATGCCAGACAACTGCAACAGCAGCAGCCACTCCCCTCCCCTCCCCTCCCACGCAGCCTGCCATCCTTCCCCCCAATCCTCAGTGTAAGCTCAAAGGCAGAGGGAGCTGAGCTCCTGGCCAGGCTTTTGCCTGAAGAGCCTGTCTGTGCAATGCTCTGACCCTGAACCTGGTGAGTCGAAGCTCACTGAAGTCAGTGTGAATATTTCCATTGACTTCAATGCCCTTTGGAACAATATCCTAAATGAAGCTTGGTGTGGTGGTAAAGTGGTCTTTCTATACCATGATTATTGATTTGTACTATTAAAACAATTATGTGCTCATGAGTATATTTCAAATAGGCTGAGACATTTACAGTAGAACTATGCACTCTGTTTCAATACAGGCTAAGACCTCAGGGGGTTTTTCAGCTGCTTAAAAATAATCTTTTAAGAAAGTGAGTTATGGCAACTGTCCAAGTACAGATTCTGTTCATGGTATTATTTCTTAATAAACATAAATCTTTATGCTGTTGTGCACAATACATAAAAGCAGTTTCTAAACAAAAATGTGTATTATACAGATTCTTTTAATAGTGCATTTTTCTTTGTATTTTTCAAATTATTAGTATTTGCTTTTGCAGTCAAAGTCAACTTACTGGACGTGTATTTATTAGATCTATATTCCAGTATCCTAGAAAAAACAATTTTTAAGGGAAAAAATTTCTAGAAGAAATTTCTTGGGGTACATTATATCCCAGACTGACATTTTTCAGGTATGTGCATATACGGCCATTTTGTCTTTACAATAACGTTTAATTATACCTTTCTTTGGTACTTGTGCTTGTGCTGTTACTTAGGACTCTACAAACTGTTCTTTGTGAGGCAGCCCATGAGGGAGGTTGCATTTTGGACACATAGTCGGGAGGACTATGTCAGTCTCTCCTGTTATCTCTATTGCTCTAGGGATGCCTACAGCATGGGATGTAAACTGTGCCTAGACTGTATCTGGCACGGCTTTGCAGCTGAGAATGTTGGAGGGAGCAGAGTCAAGGCTTCATCCAATTGTCACCATCTCCTGAATGGAGGTGAAGTGTAGGGGCAGAAGTGGGAGGGGGCTTGAGAAGTTTGCTTCCCTTCCTGTGCCACTAACACATGTAGCTAGACAGTGCAAAGGAATGAAAGAATGTCTGGTGCTCCCTTATGGCCTTTAGCTTAATAAGCAAGGCCATGATTTGACCCTCAAGGAGCAACTCAGTGTAGCATAGAATGGCGATATACTTTATAAGTGATTTCCTCCTCCTACCTGAGGTATATATTTGCCAACATATTTACAGATATTTATGGGAAACTACTGCATTTCACATAAGAAACATTATTAAAGGATATAGCAAAGCTAAACCTTATATGCTGAAAAATCCAATAGGAACCTAAAGTATTAACTGAACTTATATAAGAACTGCAAAACTATAAAAATACACTTTCAGTGACATCATCATTTGCTGAACATTATTTTAATGTGCATAGCTAGGTAAAATATGAACTACATCATCTCTATAAGGTATCAGTTATATTAAAATGACTCAATGAATATTTAAGAAATATTCATTCAGATGTACCTTTTTGCATGGATATTTTTATAGTATATTCATTATTGCAATATAGCAAAATTATAAGAAATAGAATCAGTTGCCTTTATAACTCTACAATTACAATAAGGGTGAAATATAACAAACAACTATATTTTAACTTAAGCAGTGGACTTATTTTCAAATGTTTCTTAGGCTAGGAACAGAAGTTGCATATAAACCAGTATAAGTGATCAGCAACTAGTTCAAATCTGCAATACAACAGAAGTTCAGTGCACAAACTGCTTTCAAAATGGCCAAAACTATTTAAGATAAATCTGGATAGATGTAGTATTAGACTCAACTGATTTAGATTAAATCATTTTATTGAACTTCTGTCCCAGATCCAAGTTAACTCACAGTCCCCCAGGATGCTTTGCACCTACCCCACAAAAACCCCATCCCTCACAGAGTGGGAAGGCTAGCCTTGGTCGAAACTGTCTGCTTCAGACAGGCAGGGGGGCATGCTTTAGTGCCCCCCAGCTTCTGGCCTGTGCCACAGCAGACATCTGGTTGCATTTCCAGAATCAAAAAGAGAATGTCTGTTCATTTGCTTATTGGTTCAATCTATACAGCTTAGATTAACCAGCAAAGGTTGAATCAATTTAGCATCAGGATTTTTGACTGTACTTAGCCTTAAAGCTTATGTTCAGAACATTTCTTCCAAACAACTATAACTATTATTCCATTATCTGATTGGCATCAGCAATCAGCAATAAAACAAAGATAAACTGTCTTTCTGGTAAATATATATGCTGCACTAGTTCAAACGGAGCACTTTAGAACATGGGTATGTAATAACTATTTGTTTGCTCGTTTTCAATATCTTATAATGATGGTGCTGAATTTTTTTGGTCTGTGATGCAGAGTCAGTCTACATGTCGAGTGGTATTGGTCTATTAGTTTGATGCAGCCCTGGACTTGTGCCTTAGATCAGTGGAGAGCCCCATGGGCCACATGACCCTGTTCTACAGGCTGAATCTGGCCCACAGGCTGCAGGTTGAGCACCACTATCTTAAAACATAAAAGTCCAATTTCAACTATAAACTAGTAAAACTAAAATTGATAAAATAATGATCCAACCTATATAAGATTAGATTAAAGCAAGCTTTTGAGTTAAGTCACACTTGTTTAAAAAAAACTTTTTTTATTCCTCATAACTTAGTGAATAACAAAGCTAGACCCATAGAGATGTAAGGAACCCAGAACTCCCACTGATGTCAATTAAGATATACTCAGGATTAACCCCAGCATAGCTGAGAGCAGAATCTGGTCCTCTGCTTCTGATTTTTGACTAGTCACTTGCGTTAGCACACACACTGTATGGCTGTTACTACACTACAGAAAACCCTTTTAACAGAGAATTAGTTCTGTTGTACCTATTGTATAAAAATGTATTTCAAACTATAACAGTCATGAAGCAACATAACATTTCAATGTCAGCCAAGGACCTACCACCAACATATCAAAGGAGCTGCCAACTAGTGCAGTGCAGAGACCTTATGCTAGTTTTATACCAAGTACAGAGGCCTCCTGCACAGGGGCCATCCTCAAGAAGCCTTTTGACCCATTTTAAGAAATTTTACACTGGAGAGTAGCATAGAGGAGGCAATGTAAATGAGAGCCAGATCCAATGGCTTTAATAAGTTTATACAGAGTATTAATCATGATACAATTAGGCCCAGAGATAACCTACTTACACTGCAATGTGCTATGTATGGTATGCCATGAAATGTAGAGAAAGCACAAAGGGTTTACAATGAAAAAGAAAACACCTCAAGGCATAACACTTCCTTGGTTGTTTATTAGGCAGAAAATGTTCTTTGGGTCCTTTAGACCAAGAGGGCTATAACTGACACTTACTTGTTTATTTACACTTATGCACACTGCTGATTTGATCACTTTTTACACCCACTCATTTTGTGCACACGAGTGACTGCGCAAGAAAGAACTGGCTTATTTTCTTTCTGATCCAAAGCCCCCAGTCAGTAAAACAGTATCTGACTTGTGTGCATCTGGATCAGGTGTTACATGAAGGAATATACCTCAGCTGTTTAACCGTGCACTGTACCACTACAGCTAGTGAAAAATGTCTCTTAAAAAATTTTTTAAAAAGGAACAGAAAAGGCATTTCTATCAAGAAATAAATTGCTTCCCTCTCACATAAGCCATACTTCATTTTAACTTCTACAATAATAAACTTCCCTGTTTTCCCTTTTGCTAAAAACTACCACTCAGTCCTGTTTACCCAAGTATCTTGTTCCTAAGTTCTTGGAGTCCTTCTCCTTTGTAATACAGGTAGCCTGATGGCATTTTAACCTTCTAATGCAAAAGAAAAAAAAAGCAACATGCTACCATTCCCAATAGCAACATAATAATGTTACTTACTGCTTCTCAGAAATAGGCAAGATGAGGATAATGAATGAGAACCTTAAAAGATACCGGCTGTACCACAAACACAAACATCAGAAAGCTTTTGTCAAAGCATAATGTGCATTTGGAATATGTACATGTTAAACAATGAGGAGACAAATTCTCTCATTCCCATTTGGAACATGATGATCAGGGATCTGGGTTTTCCATTTTCCATGGAAGAATGGAGCAAAACAGATTTTCCCCCTTAACAGAGTAAAACATGGATTTCTCATTTTAGCACAGACAGCTACAGATTTTGCAGTTTTGCAATGAGCTCTCTGTAGGGTAGCAGAGTTCCAGCCTGCAGGGGGCTGGGAGGAGGGCACTCAGGCAGGAGGCGCCATGTGCATGTATATGCATATGGCCATCAGGCAGCCTGAGGAACAGCTCCAGCAGGTAAGGGGCTGGGGGGAGGTGTTGAGGTCCCCATAGAGAAGAAGGGAGGAAGCTGGGCAGGGTTGGGGCTGGGGTTGTTGCCCAGCAAGGCAGTGTGTGGGGCCTAAGGTCTCAATGCATGGCTGCTGGCCCCAGTAGGGAAGAGGACAAGCCCATGGGCGGCTTGTCTGGGGGTGGGGGGTGGGGCTGGCTCCTGGGGACCCCTGCCCTCCAGATCTGTGCATGGGGAGGATGTGGGCACAGGCTGTCCACTGTGGGCTCAGGCTCCTGCCCTGCTGCCCTCCCCTGAGGCCTCTGCAGCCCACAGCAGATCTGCTCAGGGATCTCTTTGCTGCTGCAAGCTCCACACTGCCCTAGTGATGCATCTTCTGCATGTGCAGCAGCAGTGAGGGTGACAGCATGGGGTTGTGCCCCTCACTGCTGCTGCTTGCATAGTGGACACCTTGTCAGGGCAGCGCAGAGCTGTAAGCAGCAAGCAGCTTTCCTGCATGGCCCTGCTCTGCCCTGCAGTGCTGGGTTGCACCCGCTGGGCTGTAGAGGCCCCAGGGGAGGGCAGCAGGGTAGGGAGCCTGAGCCTGCAGGAGGCAGTCTGTGCCTTCCCCCTCCCTATGCACAGATCTGGGTATGGGCAACTGGTGCCTCCTGAGTCAGGGGGACACTTGCCCCCCCAGCAGCCTGTAGTGACTGGGGAGGGGTCCCCCCATGGCCAATTGCACCGAACCAGAAGTGGCAACAGTGTGTTGCAGGGGAACTGTGGGGATCGCTTCTCCTGGTGCCCCCACTCCCCAGCCGGTGCTCTCGGGGGGGGGGCACTAGTGCTCTTGCCTGCCCCCCTGCCCAGGAATGCTGGCTGTCAAAGGGTGCACCAACACTCTTAGGGGGTGCACATGAACCCCCCCCATGCACTGCCACTGGATCTAGAGGGCACAGGGTCCCCCTATCTCCCCAAGAGTGCACACAGCAGCAGGGAGCTGCCCCCCCCACCTGAGCCCACAGCAGGCAGTAGCATGGGGAGCCAGGCTATGCTGTGCTGCAGCAGCCGCTACCTTCTGTTGGGGGCAGAGGGCTACAGACCCAGGTCCCTGGCTCCATAGACCTGACAGCTGGGCGCCCCTTCTGGCAGGCCTGGGGGGTGCGTGCTGTGGGTGGGGAGTGAGGGGTACCAGCAGGGCCAGGGGCCTGTGGCGGGGAGTGAGGTGCATGAGCAGGATCAGGAAGATCTGTGGGGGGAAAGAGTTGGGGACAGCAGCAGGGCCGAGGTACGGGGTAGTGAGGGGCACCAGCAGGGCTAGGAGGCTGTGGAGGGCCTTTCATTTTAATCACAGATTTTGGTGTTATCAGAGAATTTGTGATTTTTTATTAGGGAAAGCCAGATCCCCGATCATGATAATCCCAGCAGTGTAAATCACTGAGAAAGCTGTCAGATTTTCTTAGCTGTGAAGAAGCTCTGGGCTGGTGTAGCTGCAGAAGCTGGGGTGCAGAAAGGGTGCCAGAGCCTGCCAGGGTAGATTATAACAGAAGCAGGATTCAAATACCACAAATGGTACCACAGCCAAACCAGTACTAATCTACACTAGGGTTTCTGCCAGCATGAACTGGCCTCAGAATCAGGAAGCTGCAGTGACTCCACTGCAGCTCTCTTCAGATAAAATGAACGGATAATAGCAACAGTCTCACCATAGGGTGTCACCTTCACAGTGAACATGGCTGGTATGCACAAGCACAATGGGGAGGACACGTAACATGCCTCTTTATTCTGAAAACATTTCCTTACTTTAGCATTTAAATACTTTTATTATGGTGTCTGTGGTATTTGAGTTTCACTGAACATGAAATGAAGGAGGATTTGACACAATGTAGCATAATATAACATTATATTTTATGACACAGATCACAGAAAATTATGCTTTTCTAAATTCCAAATGTCAATCTATTTATAAGCTTTGGCAGATATGAAGTTACTTATATAGGTTCATAAGACTTGCAGCTGAATTCCAACTTAAATCTGACAGGATTCTAAAATATCAGGAAAAGCAACTGGAAAAAATCCATGCTGAATGCATCTGCTTAAACTTTGTTTACCCCACACATGTCTAAAGTTACTGATAAACCACAGAAAGCTTATGTAATCCTGTTGCTATCCAAAAGTAAAACAATATTCATCTTCAACTAATAGTCAAAAAGCATCACAATCCATTTGAATAGAGAACCCAGTAATAGTCTAATTTATCTGTTAAAAAGGGTGGAGACTGTCACAAAATTAAGAGAAACTAGAAAAACACACTCTGCATCTCAGGTTTTGGTAGAGAACACTATTTAAATGATGTAAAATCAAATTAAGTTTTTTTTACACTCTTTTCTTCATTTTCTGTCATTTATTTTACCTTACTCTTCCTTCTCCCCCAACAACTTGAATAGAAAAGCGAAACATTTTCACATGTAAAAATCTATTTAGGAACATAAGAAATACCATTCAAATTAGCGCAGCAATCCCTTTAATTCGGTTTTTCTCTCTCAGACAAGTCAGTACCAGATGTTTTAGGGGAAGGTGCTAGAATCTCCAGAGCAGATATGGAAAGTTTTTTCCTAAATTCCTTCAGGTATGAATATATATAAGCTATGCAGGGGTGGATCAAGGAGTGGTCCGGTCTTATCCCCCAATTCTTCCATTGCTGCCTCTGACCCCAGCTGACCCAACTGCACAAGCCCCCAAACCCCTCCTGCCCTGCTCTAGCCACAGATTGCAGGGAACAACTGCATGGGGTGCCAGGTTCTCCTGGGGACAGCAGTAGCAACAGACAGGTTTCCTCCTCTTGCACCTGCTCCCTACTGTTCTTCCACCATCATTTCCACTGACTGGAAGCAGGCACTGGAAAAAGTAACCCACCTCGCCTGCCACTGTCCCTAGCTGAGGGACCCAAGCTCCCCCCTCCCCCTAGAAAATCCTAGCTCCACCCATGATGCTATGACCTAAGAACATAACTCCTATGTTCATCAGCATGTCTAATACTTTTTGGATTCAGAGTCAGCTGTTGGGTTAATGCCATTTTGTGGCAAAGTAGTCTACATACCTCTTTTTCCAGAATACGAGAAATCTCTCCCAAAGTCCTGTCTAGAGCAGAAACCTTGTTGTTTGCCAATGAGCTGCTATCTTGTACTTGAAGCTGCTTTAGAAGATCTTTTGATAATCGCTGCAGCCTTCAATATTAAATAAAAAACAATAAAATGAGTCACAACAGAAAAAGGTACTTGGCACATTGAATTTTACTTATGTAAAGACTTTTTTAACCTCAGTTTGATTAAAGCAGAGTTGTCAAATGTAGCCTATAGAATGCTGTCATGTGGCTCTCCGGGCTACTAGAGAGACTGGGAATTCAGAGGTGCAGCAAGCAAGAGTAAAGCCCATCGCTGAACTTTGACGCAGGGAGACCCACTGGCAATGCATGTCATTGGAGGAGGGCAAGTAATGGTTGCATCAACCATGCCGCCTGCCCTACCACTGCTTGTTTTGCAGTTTGGATCTAGCCTGGGAGGTGGGACAAGTTTGACACCCCTGGATTAAAGTAATGGCATGTCCACACCTTGAATGTTGTTCCCAGTTCTAGTCCCCATCTCATAAGGATATACAAGAACTACAGAGGGTATAAAGAAGGGCAACAAGGATGATTAATGGTGCGGAGGGACTTGAATATGAGGAGAGACTAAAGAGGCCAGGTCTATTCAGTTTAAAAAAAAGACGCTTGAGGGGGGACATGTTAAAGGTTTACAAAATACCAAATGGTGAAGAGAAAGTAAATAGGGATTATTTACTTTCTCTCAATACAAGAAAGAGGGGTCACAAAATGAAACTAGTAGTAAGTTTACAACTAACAAAAGGGGGTTTCTTTTCATACAGTGTCTAATTAAAGTGTGAAAACTCATTGCCACAAGATGTTGTGGAAGCAGATGGTTTAGCCAGATTCAAAAAAAAGACTAGAAAAATTTCTTGGAGAAAAGGGGCATCAGTAGCTATTGAGCATGGGAGTCATAACATTATTATGTTGCTATTGGGAATGGTAGCATGTTGCTTTTTTTTTCTTTTGCATTAGAAGGTTAAAATGCCATCAGGCTACCTGTATTACAAAGGAGAAGGACTCCAAGAACTTAGGAACAAGATACTTGGGTAAACAGGACTGAGTGGTAGTTTTTAGCAAAAGGGAAAACAGGGAGGTTTATTATTGTAGAAGTTAAAATGAAGTATGGCTTATGTGAGAGGGAAGCAATTTATTTCTTGATAGAAATGCCTTTTCTGTTCCTTTTTTAAGCATGTATTTCTTAAATGCTTAGATGCATTCTAGATCTTAAATGCTGGAGGTTGTAAGTAAGAAAGGAACAGTGGAAAATCCCCTTGGTCACACTCAGTTAACTCTCCATTTTAGCATCTACTCTCTGTCACTGTATGACACAGGATACTGGGAAAGATGGGCCTATGATATGACGCAGCACATGGCAATTCTTATGTTCTTACAACCTTTTTACAGGTAATAATTATAATAGATATATTACAGTTGCATCCAAAATGTGAAACAAAAAAGATATAGGCCCAGTGCGAGATCATACAGTTAAAAAAAAAACCCAAACAAAAAAAACGCAGATGAAAAAAGAGGCAAGAGAGGCAACATGGAATTAAAGGTGCTGTGATTGTAAGTACCTGAAATATATTAGCTACATATTTATCTACTGCTGCTGTACTTTTTTCAGTTCAGCACAACTAATTTGCCTCATCTACCTCCACAATTCAGCCCACCTGCCCTTGTCAATTTTAGTTCTGGTAGCTTTTTGGCTCCTTCCTACCGCAACATTCAAACATTTCCTTCCATACAGAAGAGCATTTTACTCCTGAGAAGAGTAAAGGAAACAGGACGGCAGATGATGTAGCTCAGGGATCAGCAACATCTTCTGGCAGGGGGACCAGAATGACCCAGCTTGAATCATAGGTAGGCAGGCACTAAGACCCAGCCACCTCTTCTCTCAGGTCTCAGCTGCCGTGAAAGTTCCTTTTCCCTGAAGCCTGTGCACATCATGGGCAAAAATCCCCCTCTCCTGGAGGTCCAGGTGGTAGACAAGGAGGTAGTACAAGGAGAGCCCTGCACTGCTGAATGCCACTGAAATCAGGGCCAGATCCAAAGGCTCTGAGGGCCGCATCCAGCCTGCAGTACACAGGTTGCTAACCCTGAGTTAGCTGGTTTCCTACAGGTATCATAGGAGAATAGGGCCTTTAGGGTTGATTTAAATAAGGAAAGGATTGTGGCTCTACTGGCCACTGTGCATTCCATTTGTCAGAGTAGCACAGAAGAAAGTGCAGAAATAATTGCAAGGGAACTGGGATACTGGGAATGAGTTGGTAGAGCACAGTATGTGAGGGAGGCTGATGTGATAGGGCGCAAGTATAAATATGGAAGGAAAAAGTTATTTAGGGCCTTGAATATGATCACAAGAAATCTGAATGTCATACGCAGGGAAGTAAGAGCCAGGAAGCATTCACAGTGGAGATAATATCATTAGACAGACAGGATAAGGAATAGCTAATAACCTTGGTGAAAAGGGAAACAGAATGTAGACTTCAAAATATTCTCAACAAATTCATAGTTTCATAGATGCTAGGGTCAGAAGGAACCTCAACAGATCAGAGTCTAAACCCGTGCCTAGGCAGGAAAGAGTGCTGGGGTCAGATGGTCCCAGCCAGATGCCTACACAGCCTTCTCTTAAACACCCCTAAGGTAGGGGAAAGCACTACCTCCCCCTTGGAGGGTCAAGACCCGAGCAGGGAACTCCTTTTTCCTTCTGTGAATAGGTAAATACATTTATTAAAAGCCCTTCAATACAATACCTGAAGATACAAACATGCCCAATAAAGTAAAAACCAAAAAGATATTTAGGATTTCACTGAGCCTTGGAGTTCCTACCACTTGGTCAGGTGAGTCTACTGACATTCATCTAGCAATTTTTTCTGTGAAAGGAATGCTAAGCGTGGATTAAATTTTCTGCACTATTAACTCCACTGCTGAAAATAAAATTGGGGAATTTTCTGCTTAATTTACTAATAGAGATGGGAAAAAATCCAACAAGCAATAACAAATCAACAAATGAACAACAGCATAACTGAGCAACAGAAATAATGGCTACAATCTATTGACTCGAATACTTAGAAAATGTGTGAGGGTTGTTAACCTAAAAATCCTATCCTTGAATATGCCTACTAGGCAGCTATGAAGAAAGCCCATAAAAACCTCACTGAAAAGAGAGAAACAGCAGAATCCTAACTCCTTTCAAATTGGAGAGGGCAAAATGGCAACCTGTTTGCTTCAATTAGGATACAAAGAAACAAATTCAACTGGTAGGAAGATGCAAGTCCAACCACACGAACTAAAAGAAGGGAGTCTACTGCTCTGAGAGAAAAGACCCTGTGGAAAAATAAAAAGAAAAGCTTTAATTTTCCATGAGGCAAATCTTAAAAATCCTTTTTGATGGAAAGTGTGGGTATTTTACCCCATAAGACATCAGTGTCCAAGTATTAAATATTAAGCAAGAAACTATTCAAGGCAAGAAAAATGACTCACTGCATAATTATAGTATCACATTGTTAGCTCTGTTGACAAGTTCCCTTTTTTCCTTCCTTATCTGAAAAGACCTGTCAGTATGGCATCTGTAAATGCAAAATGCCCCCCTCCCCCATAATGTAGCCTTGTTCAGTAATATTGTATGTTTTTATAAATACTTTATATTGCATCAATTAAAAGTTTGTAAGTTCCAATAGTGAGAAACTAGATTACCATCCTTTGCTACAGCAGTGTTCACTCCTTACTCAAGTATTTTCAGTGAGGGCACTGACTCATACCAGTTTTTTTCTTTTGAAATGCTCTTTCTTTAGTAAAAGTGTTATTTGGTTTATGTTAGACTGCATTAGATGGATTAGTCTTCTTTTCCTTGGATTATGCAGAATTTCTTTCATTTCTTTATTAAGAATGAGTTAAAAAGGTGTGGATTTTATACAATATATGACTTCTACATTTCCTGTACTGTCTGTATAATATTTACTATATTTCTGGATACCTACCCACTCTAGGTACTAGGACTATATTTTCACTAAAAAGACATACTTATTAAAAATTATTAAATGATGCATCTTACATCTGTTTCTCTGACAAACAGGTTATTGAAGTCTCTAAAAAGGAGTTGCACTATCCAGTGTGATATTTAGTGTATGTACATTTGAGTACAATTAAATGCTTATCTACCTTTTCTTACTTGTTTTTGTCCTTATGCTTTAAATTATTTTTAAAACTGTAATTCAGTTGTAATGCCCTTTGCTATGTGTGCATAAAGAAAACCTTATTTTGTCTCTCAATTTCCTGATTAAAAAAAAAACAACTAGGCTGTTGTTGAGCTCCAGGAGCATCACAGTGTCTTTAGTATCATCTGTTTCCTGCAGTACAAATCTTGGGAGCTCCCAAACCTCTGTAGCTCCCCATATCCATACCGATCTGCAAAGAGCTTCCCTTCCCTGCAATTGGTACCTAAGAGGTATAATTTGGTCTACTGCAAGGAGCACAGTGGCTTTGCTTTTCTTTGTGAATTGACATAGTCCTTTTTCTATGATTGTCTGACATTTATTAACTGACTACTCAGTCACTGCAATGGCAGGACACTATTTCCTGTGGATGTTGTAGCTTCTTCTTGATGTTTCTAATTTTGTGCCTTGTAACTCTGTGAGCATGCAAAGTAGATGACTAATGGGAATCCTTGGGTAAATGATTGCCTTTGAATGTAATGGACAGGATTTGATGGCTTGGGAGGCTCCTTCCATTCCTATATTCCTGGGAATCCCTTTACAATCAAATTAAAAGGGGATGGTGGTGGTGAAGTGATTTTATGCATCTGATGGAGACTCCTTCTATACTCTTCTACAGTCTCTGCCAGATGTGACTTCACAGTACAGGATTCCCAAAAATAGTTTCTTCTAAAGAGCATTTCTCTTCTCACTTTGCCAAAAATCAGATTTTCATCAAGTATTTAAAAATCCCACGAGAAGATATTGCCTGTTTTTCCACATTAATACGGACTTATTTCAAATTGCACTTATTGAATGCTATCCTTATTATGCAGTTTTAATACTTTGCTCTGGTGATTATAATGGGAAGATAATTAGGTCCCCTCTCCTCCTCCAGGGAAAGGAGACATCATAATTTGCAATAGTATCCTCTCTCTCTCTCATGTGTTCTGTAAAAGAGAGTGGATTACTGCAGAAAACAGGAGGGCAGAGAATGAATGAAAGAGAAGAAGCAGAGAAGGATCTGGTAAAAACAAACCTGTGAAAGAGTCATTTGGGAGAATCCTTACTATATGAGGGAGGGCCATGTGTGGCAAGTATTTTGACATTAACAGTGAGAGATACTAAGACAGTTTATGTGATTATGATTACATCAAAAATTAACAACGATCCTTAATGTGATTATAACAGAATGTCAGTGGAATGATCCGGTGTGATAGGTAACACCCATTTACTGGAAGACATGCACTGAGGCCCTTATGGAAGAACAAAGATCTCAGCTTTATTCCAATATATTTCCAAAGTAGGGAAGTATTTTCAGTTTTACTGACAATTTTGCTACCATGCTAAATTATTTTAATAAAATGTACTGTCATGTCAAAGTAAGGCAGAGCATACATTTATATATTAGTTTTTTATATTTTGATAAAATCCAGATCTTTTATATAAAATATTTTCTCCTGTGCATAATTTGGTGAGGAAAAAGTATAAATCAGAGCAGTGCAGTAACGATATATATATTTATTCTCCACCCAACAGACTGAATTTCTCTTCAGTGATGCTACAAAATCAGGCCCTGATTCAAAAAACATTTCAACACATGTTAATTCACATCCAATCCAGCAAAGAACTTTGGTGCCTGTTTAAATTCCTGGGATCTGAGTATGTGTTTAAAGATAAATAAGGAAAGAGTTAAATAATTTCCTAAATGGGATTAGGCTGTTCTTCACAATCTTTGGTAAGATTCCTTTCAATTTACATGGTTGCACAGTAACACATTGGAGGTGGCATTATTTCATAAAAGTCTGGGTTAAAAATAAAAAACCCAAACAAATAAAAGCAAATGTACAAATAAAAATAACCAGGAATACAACCCTAAACTAATGATGGTCAATGACAGGTAAGTTACGACAGGGGTGGACTACTCTAAAGCATCTATTACTTGCTACTGTTGAAGACAGGATAGAAGACTAGAGGGGCCACTGGTTTAACCCAGGATGGCACTTCTTATGATCTCAATATATTTTTCTAACCTGGAAAAATAAACTAATGCATTTCAAATTAGATACATTAGTTTTTATTTATGACACAGAACAATAGTGTATGACATGAGTCACATGATTTCCTTACATGATTCTTTTAATACATTTTTATCATTAATATTTAAAACAGCTACACACATATGCTAAAATTAATATAAACATAATTAGACAATAATTTTTTATCTCATTGTATCTGAATTTGGACGTATGTCTCATTAGATTAATGTAATAGGCAAAACGTAAGATGGCTGGTAAAACATTCAATTTGTGGCAGTTTCCATTTTGCTGGTTAGGGGACTGTTCCACCACTGTGTGGAGCTGTGGTTCTCAACCCTTTCAGATTTCAGGCACTACTTGTTTGCCTCAAGGCACCCCTCCAAAACTTTTGTGAATTGGGTATCATCCCATTTTTAAAAATGTTGCATTCATTACAATTTGTACTTCCTTGAAGAGAAGCCAAGCAGTGGGGGTAGGGCAGCAGCCAGGTAGGGACAAGCTTGAGCACTTGTCCCCTTATACCTGCTTATCTTCTCACAGCTCTGCACACGCTTCAAAAGATGTTGTGGCACTGTGGTTCAGAATCACTGGCATAGCATAATTCTAACATTTTTAGAAGAATATACTAAAAGTTAACTAAACATATCTATAAAATGCATAGGCTTATGGTATTTGTAAACCGTTATCTTTATGAATTGGGCATATACTCAGTCTCATGCCAAGGGTATTTAAAAAGGCATAAGGCACATTTTAATTCACTGAACAAAAGAGGCCTGTATTTAACCCTGAAATAAATCAAAATGGTGATTCATCTGAACATAAGCTTAAAGGAAGAATGCCAGGGATGTTTCAGTAATATAAGCTAAATGTTATGTCCAATTTCCAACCTCAACGGAAGAAACACCACAATTAATGTATTCCTTCTCAAGAAAAAGACTGCCAGATTGCAACTTCAACTATAAATAATTCCAGAATTTTTTACTAAAAGACAAACTTTGGGGATATATTTTCAGCTTGATGTAGTAGTAAGTACTAAGAACAAAATGTCCATCTCTCCATGCTGACGATTTACTCCCGAGCTGCTTTGTCCTACCAGATGCTAATCCTTTGCTTAGAAAATGGCATACTATTTGGTCATATTGGCTAAGGACAGCCATTCAAAAAGCCTGAGGCTGAATTGATTCCATCTTTGCAGGTTAGTCTAATCTGGCCAGGCTAAATCAGTTTTGTAACCAGACTGAAACCCCAGAAACACAGGCACAAAGCCTGCAGTGGCTCAGGCTAGAAGCTTGGGGGGAGGTGGGGGCGCTAGAGCAGTCCTCCCTTCCCTTCCAGCTGAGAGGTGCATGGCCAGGCCCCGGCAGGATGCTATGATTAGAGAGGGGTCCTCCCCCCTTGATAACAGAGCATTTATCAGCTCTGTTATCAGCATTTAACACCCCATTAGAACACAAAGCCTAGATCATTACAAGTTCTTCTTAAACAGCATTTTTCCAAAGGAAGGAATGCAGGGACATTACCATATGAGCTGCTGATTACTTCCAAAAAGCCTTAAGTGGACCCTGTCTCCTCTGCCTTACACAGCATTCGCTAGCATACCACATGCTGGCTACAGTCTGTGCTGTGGGAGAGAGGAGGAAAGGATCTGTTTTAAGTAGTGAGTGGGGGGTGGGGGAGGGCAGTACAGGAAGCCAGCAGACCCCGCTGTGCCTACAAGTCTCTATCAGAGCTCTGGCTAGGGAGCAGAAGGGAGGGGCCAGCCCTGCTGTAGAGCAGAGAGCCCCGCCCAGCCCAGAGGGCATGCCAGGATCCTTGGGGGTGTCTGGTTTAGCTTAAATCAGCAAGGGCTCTGGGAGAAACATTCCATAAACAGGTCTGACCCAAATCAGTTAAGTCTGATACTACATTCAACCAGATTTATCTCAAACCAGTTTTAGCCATTTTCAGACTGGTTATATGCAGTGAACAACTGTTCTGTTACAGGTTTAAACCAATTTCTGATCACTTAAACTGGTTTATGTATAATGTCTGCCCCTAGCTATTGGGAGAACAGAGGAAATAAGAAATTTCCTTCCATGCTACTAAATACTGAATGAGTTCTCAGCTCCTAACAGACCTTACACAGATTTTGGGGGTGGAAAAATATTTTCTGTCCTTGCTTTTAAAAACCAAAGAATATGTATAAGGCAATGACTTGTACTTGAATATAGACAATCATTGATAAAGAAATTTGGGAGAAGAGAATGTTACAGTCTTGTATATTAGTAGGCAGAGCCAACCCAGGCAAGGTGCAGAGCCCAGGGGAAATCAGCCCATGTGGGCCCCCCCCCCCGCCCACTCTGATCCCACAGGTCCTGAACCTGAAGAAGCTGCAGCCATCACTGGCAGTGGTGGGGACGAGCAGATGGATGCAGAGACACCGCTCTGCCCAGCTACACGGGGCCCCCCCAAAGTGCAGGGCCCAGGGCAGCTGCCCTGATTTGCACCCCTTAGGGATGGCCCTGTTAGTAGGTTAACATTAAATGATTAAACATTTACTCCAGTGATTATGTGACATAAGTTTTCCAAATCCATTTACTTCATGGCAATTATTTTATCTTCCTTATATCCTAAGTCCCGCATTTCTTTACTTCTTAATACACCATGCTAGAAATTATAAACAGGAAAAAATTCACTGAGTTATGCAGAAAAGAATGGACCGCAAAAAATGCCTAAATATTCTGTGCATCTTATAAATCTAAAATGACTTATTTCTGATTAAAGTGTTGTTATCACCTACAAACATGAATAACTCAGAGTTTAGAAGAATATTAAAAAGAAGAAGAACATAAGGGATTGGCTGGCCTGGAGGTGCCAGCATAACATACACGTTAACTAACTCAGTAATAATGTTAGCAACCCAGTTTGTTTCCAGCATTTCTACACTTTTAACTCCATAAAAGCTTGTATGGATTCTCTGCATGCCTAAAAGATATTAATGTGGCTGGTCACAGGACTGGATTCTGTCTAGACCCTATGCAGGCCCACAAGAAAATAGCAGACTGCAAGAAACTTTGTTCCTTCCATTCCTTTTCAAGAACTTCCCAGAATCCCAAACAGTGCTAATCATTATATGTCTTAGAGCCTTGACAATGGAAGCTAGCTGAAAAACACGGGATTCCATATATGTTAATGCTGTTGATTAACTCTTTGATTTGGAGTGAGAGGGCCCTACAACACTTTGAAAATGAATCCTACAGCGAAACAATGGATGACTTATCATTAGAGTTGCATACTCTTTTTTTGGCTCCTGTGTGGTTCACACAGCTGTTTCAAAAATACATTCTATACAAATACTTCCATCTTTTGGGATCATCTGGTTCTAGAAATTCCTTCAGAAGGTTTGTTGTCCCTGACTGTTGCCAACATTTTCTTCTAATATCTTATATTTGGTCTAACTAAAAACTAATACATCCGGCCAAGATGGCCAGAAATACATCTTTGCCCTATAAGCAAGTGGGTGCACCGAAAGGGAAACAAGACTGAACTGTAATTTACAAGATGTTTAATTTTTGACTCTGAAAGAATGTAGGGCTGTCTCAATTTCTGTTGTATTCAAGGTGTTATTTTTTTGTGATCAAGTGTTTTGAGACAAACACTTAGAAAATGGACTCATAGGAATAGGAAGTCATTTTATGTTTGAAACACAAGACATTGATTTTTAACTCTGCTACTGGCTCACTACCTGTCTTTTGTTATATTTGTATCTTTCTTTGTGTCACTTGCTTTATTTATATAAAGGGAACACCTGAGCACCTCACAGGAGTGTTCTGAGGCTATAATGATACAAGGTCCTCTTATAAGAAGGGCTTTGTGATAATTCACTTTCACTCTGGTCAATGCAAATTAATAGCATAGGTTCCCAGGGATCAAGTCACATTCACAAAAAAGATGCAAAAACAACCATCGACCGATCAGTTAACAAGCAGTTGTGGGAAGCCAAGGAGCAATAGGCTGACTACTCCCAGGTGACAGCCATGGCACTCACTGTCTTAACAAGTCTCTTTAGCCACAGGAGACAGTTGACAGTTCACAGAGCCTCATGAATAGCTAGTATTTTGGGGTCATTTCCTTTTTGCTGCAGGGGATGAAAGTTGCTTGTCAGACTTGATAAAATTCTCTCCTGGTCATCTTCTAAACATCTACTTCTGGAGAAGAACCACTTTGAACCTTTTTTCAAACCCACAGAGAAAGCACTTATTTTCAGTGCTATGGACCCAACCAGAATGTACATTTTGTGACCACCAATAAAGGCAAGCCCAGCCTAATGACTGATATTAGTGTCATCCAGTTACTTAATGTACTTCTTGGAAAACATCTGATTCACTTCTTGGCCATAGCAGAATTATGTAGAGCTGCAAAATGCAAAGTAACTGCAGCTACTAAAAAAATCTGTGAGTTGCAGCAGGACATTAACAGTCCTCACAACATTAATGAGTCTTAATCTTAGAAGTGATCTGAAAAGCTTTTTACTTGTCAAGACCCTAAATTCAGGGTTCTGTCTTTCTTCTACAAGAGTTAATGACATCACTAACACCCAAAATCAGACAGGGAACTGGATACCTTAAATAGTTTTAGTCGTTGATTGGATCAATCACAGCTGAAGAAAAAAGGCACAACAGATCTTAGCAGGAACAAATAAAAGAACTGAAAAAATTACTTTACGTTGTATTTGGCATATTAATTCCATACATAGATTGTATTAGTGACACAGGATCTTAAAACATTTGAAGATTTAAAAAAAAAGTATTTCTTGTTCAGTTTTAACTACCCAAGGCTACTGAATTAAAAATAGTTCCTTTTATATTTCCAACCTAATTTAATTACCTAAAACCTTTCTTCAAAAAAAGAGAGATTACTGATATGTTTGCTTTACAGATATAATGCCCCCACCAGAGACTGAAGTTAGCTAACAATCTGTCATCATTCCTTTTCAATATTAGCATTTTTTTGCCCCCTTCAGTCCAGAATATGACTTATTTTAATAGCTTGGCAGATTTGCTGACTGTGTATGTTGGACTCTTAGCACTGGCAAGAATCTGTCTTTTCTCAGCCAGGTACAGTAGCAGTTAATATTAGCTCCCAGTACAGTGCTCTGTGTTCTGCCTGTAAGTATAGAAGTCTAACTATATTTTTATAGTTTCTCATTAATAATACCCTCCAATCTAGACCTGCTGTTCCTGTGTTTCTTTTTCCCAGTGTATTTTTTCTGCTATTGTTTTTGGTAATAGGGTTTGTTAGTAATCCAGTCTAGCAAAGTATAATTTTTCTTCCTAGTTTTGCCTCTGTAACATCTGATGAAGCAGGCTGTTGCCTACAAAAGCTTGAGCTTCTCTGAATCAGTGCTCTGGGGGTGGGTGCTTTAATTCAAGTGGCTCTTAGACCAGCTCTAGGAGCCACTCGAATTAAAGCATCTAGAACATCTTGTGTATCCGTGCCCCATGCTTCAAAATGCTCTTGTACAGGTACCTGAAGATGTTACCTTGCCCTGTATTCTGTCTGACTTTAGACAAACACAACTATCTCTCTTTAAAAATATTTGATGTGAGGAGCCATGTAAATCAGGTTCTATCCTTACCTCATGAATTTTCTTGCCAACCCATACTTGTATTTTTTTTTTTTATTAAGTGATATAAAATTACACCCTTTCTAGATTATTTGACTATAATTTTCTGAAATTTTTGCTTACTTTCCTTGTACAATATATAAGAGGTAAACTCTAAACTGAACTTCTGACTGACTCATAGGCAGTCCTCTATTCGCTCTTCCACAGTGAGCTCCTATTGCTGTTTCCCTGACCTCAAAGCAACCAGCAAAGATTCAAAGTGCTGATGCTGTGTGGAAAGATATTTTGGAAATGTTAACTGATGTCAGGCTACTATGCTAAAAGGTGAGTTTTTGATGGAGTTGGATTTCAGCACTATCTTGATCACTGCTTGAGGAGTGCAAAGGAATCTTCCAGAAAGTCTGTCAGGAATTCAGGAGGACATTGGGTAGTCTCATGTTTACAGTTTTCTGAGGGTCTGTACATAGCTTGAGAATGTAATCTATACTGTGCCCTCCAGCAGGATAATGCTGTAGCATTATGCTAGAGATGTGGAGCTTCCTGGCACACGTAGCAGTGTGAGCCTTGTTTCAGCTCTGAAGAGGGTGTAGTGTGTGCTTCTCTGTGACCAGATGGCTCTGCTGCTCCTCTCGCCTCATTCCTTCCCTTCCCTTCTCAGGCCTTCAGTTCCAGCCTCACATGATCCTTACACTCAAATGAATGCAAGACTCATAATTATGCTCAGTCTTTAAGATGGTGCTAGCTGTTTTCAACTACCACCCTTGCGACCCACCCAGGGGCAGCATACCATCTAATCCTATATTTTTCAGACATCTATTTAGAACATAATCTAATTTAATGAAAATAATCTGACAATCTTGTTACAAAATAATCTGATTTAATGTACTGTGGCTGCAAAAGGTTGCAATCTGAGCACAACCTGGGAGTTCACAGTGGAGGGCAAGATGTGGTTTACTTCAAGTCCATATTTATAAACTTTGGTCAATGTATTTCTTATATTTAAGTATATTCGAGTGATTGTGGCACTGGTCTCAAAATACCACAATCAATGTTCTTGTTGTTATAACAGTGAAGGAAGGAGAAAGTAAGCTGCACAAGAAGACCTTAAACCATTCCTGAATTCCTAGTTTAAGCCTCCTGATCCTCCATTCAGGCGCCAGGAGTGTTTAAGGGGAAGGAAGGTACAAGAGTGGAATGTCAGCATGCCTATACATGGCAGCAAGGCTGCTCCCATGCACTGTAATTACAGCTCATCAGAGTAGACTTGATTAATCTACTCTACTTGATTAATCAAGTCTACTGGAGTGTGGTAATTACTGTTTTCCAGCAGACTCCAGTATCTTGTGTACCAGTGTCCCCAAGCTTAATACTGGCAGCGAGAGTGCTTTAACCAAAACTCAATTGATGACCTTTAATTAAAGCACCCGTCGCCATTTTAAAGCATGGGGACACTGATACACAAGATGTTTCTGCTGCTTTCATTAGAATGGCTCTTGAAGCCACTCTAATTAAAATGGCCCTCCCCTGCCACCTCTACTCCCAGAGCACGTGTATAAACACCCTTATATACTCAGGCAAACCTGGGCCAATGTAATGGTCCCAGCTGGGTTGCTTCAACTGACATAAAATTAGAGTACTTATCATGTTGCTCTAATTTGTCCTGGCAGCTGATTTGACCCTGGGACCAGAAGAGACAAAAAGATTCATAGACTTATAAAAAAATAGGGTTGGAAGGGACCTCAGGTGGTCATCTAGTCCAACGCTCTGCTCAAAGGAGGACTTTCTCCAACTAGATCATCCCAGCCAAAGCTTTGTCCAGCTGGGTCTTTAAACCTCCAGGGATGGAGAGTCCACTACCTCTCTGGGTAACCTGTTCCAGAGCTTTTACCACACGCCTAGTGAGAAAATTCTTCCTAATATCTAACCTAAACTTCCCTTGCTGCAACTTGAGACCGTTGCTCCTTGTTCTGTCACCTGCCACCTGTCTCAAGTGTTTTATTTACTTTTCCTCAATAAGGATTAAAGCCTCATGTATTTTTGGTTGGTTAGTTGATTTTTGAAAAAAAGCTTGCCATGAATAGCTAAAGCTTTTTAAATGTTACCAACATTCCAAAAGAACGTATAAAACTTTGGAATTATCTCCAAGATTCTGTACTCCACTAGGAACAGAATTACCCACCAGTAAAAGGATTCCTT
Organism: Crocodylus siamensis; assembly: GCF_052110815.1. Taxonomy (NCBI): domain Eukaryota; kingdom Metazoa; phylum Chordata; order Crocodylia; family Crocodylidae; genus Crocodylus; species Crocodylus siamensis. The sequence continues at coordinate 29,823,370 of NC_143409.1, read as the reverse complement.
CAGTGCCTATCAGCAGTTCAGACACAAAAAACCCCAAACAGACATGAGAGAGAGAAAATAGGTAAAGCAGGAAAAATCTGATTATAAGAACAGAAACTAGGAAAACATTTAACTAACTAGTGAGGGACAGCAATGGCTAGTTCCAGGAAGCAGAAAATCATCATCATATTTGGCATAAATCAAAAACAGATATAAAGTTCGGATGGAAAAATTAACTGACTGTTGAGTGTCTGCTGTACTGCAATGTAGAAGTTAGAAAGAAACTGATGACTGAAGCCACTATGGCTTAGCCATTTCAAACAAAGCCAGACACATGACCATCCTTCTACTGATTGACAATCATACTTACACATGGGATTTCCAGGACCCAAAGCCATTTAACACAAGTCCAAGAGTACTAATTTGCTAAAACACTCACCCTATTTTCTTGTTAATACAAAGTCCTGATTATTAATAAAGTCAACAACAGCACCCACTTTCTGAAGTGCTTACGATACATATTCTATCTGATGGAGATGCCCAACCTCAGTGATGTTATCAGTAAAACCACCTGAGATGGGGGAACCATTTGTTGAATACTAGCAATAGTAGAAAGCAACTGAAAAACAAAAGCTGTATTGATTGGAAAAAGACAGTTTTGCTCACAAAGTACTGTAAAGTCTCAGCTGCCTCTGCACAGCTGCTACATGAATTTTTAAGAACATATGTATTCATATACAATTTGCCATACCGAATCTTAGCAGTATGACTGTTTCATTTGAGATTCATCATCATACGCATGTAAGTAATAATGCAAAAAAATTTTTTTTTAAATATCTGGAGAAATTATGCTTTTATTTTTGTACCCACAGTAATTCAAACAAGCATTTCCATGTTTTTTTCATGGAGATTAATTTTAGTGTTGGATTAATTTTTTTTACAAGACACTGGCTTCCATTTTGTACAGAGAGAGGTAGTTAGTAGGGCTGTGTGAAGCTTCGGTCCCTGATTCGATTTGGTAGAGATTTGGCAGCCAGACTCGATGATCCTCTGGGGTCCCTTCCAGCCCAAATGTCTATGAAAATCCAAATTGAATCAGAGGACCATTTAATCTCTCTAAATTGAATCAGAACCTTCCAAATCAATTCAGAGAGATTCGGAAAGATTTGGAGATTCAGAAATAGAGACTGCTTTAAATGTTTTGTCTACATACCTCTAGGTAGCAGGGGCTCGTAAATGCTGCAATGCTGGGGCACATGCAGTGTCCCACAGAAGCATGAGGGGGCTCCCCAGCATGCTCAGCAACAGACCTGGAAGTGGACCAGAAGCCCACTTCCAGATCCACCAGGGAGTGCACTGGGCGGTCCCCTGTGCCCTCCTGGCTTGGTGACTGGTGTCTCCTGGCCAATCACTGTGCTGGAAGTGGACCGGACTACTTCCAGTTCACTTCCGGTTCATCGCTGAGCATGTTGGAGGACTCCCCCACGCTCCTGTGGGACGCTCCATGTGTTTCAACATCGCAGCAATCATGAGCCGTACCTGCTACCTCAAGGTATGTAGAAAAAACTTTTAAAGCTGCGTCTGTGTCCAAATCACTGATTCTTCAAATCAGCATCAAATCTTCACATTTGGATTTAGCTTAATCAAATCAGGGACAGTGATCCAAATCAATTACTTGAATCACTGTCCCTGATTCAGGCTGAATCCGAATTGAATAGGGCCCGCTTCACAAACCTCTAGTAGTTAGCTATGTTAGTCTTAAATCAGGCAAAATGCAGAGTAGCAGTGCAATTTATAGACTAACTAAATCAGAGCTGCATTTATAATCTGCCTAGAGATTAACAAACAGGACAATCCTATGGTAAGATGAGCTAAAGTAGTCTAGATGAAGAAAGACTGCAAAATTGCCAGACCAAGAATCAGCTTGAGAGGGCAGTCAGGAGCAGCAATGGGCAAGATTTCCCGATGGTGGGCCAGAATGACCCAGATTGGGTCTGATGTGGACCAGTGCTAGGACCCAGCCACCACTGCTGGTCCCTGCTGTCCAGCTGTGGCACTACATAGGAAAACTCACCACCACCGGGACGCAAGACAGGCAAATGCCTCCCCTGCTGAAGCTCCAGCTCTGTGAGCTGTAGGCTGCTGACCACATGTCAAGGGAATACTGGAAATGGCCACATTTAATTCTTTGGTTAAGGACATGTTTTAAAAAAAACCAGGCAGAGCATTAAGTAACAAGTTTGTAAATGTTGGAAAAGGAAGATCTGCCAGGATGTTGCATTTATATTAGCAGAACACCTTTTGATATATAAGGGTGAATGAATACCTCGTGCCTTAAGCTTGCTAGGGTGCAAACTGAAATCACAATTCATGCAGACTAGGAAAACTAATCACATGATTCTGATCACCTGAAGTGTGAAACAAGCTGACTCCCAAAAATGCATTTTCAGGAATTTAGAAATCAAAAGTGTCAGTCAGAGAACATACAGATTCAGGTGATATCTCTCAACTCAACAAGACAATAGTTTCATAGCTGTGGGCAGAAGGGCCTGGCCCCACCAGCACACTGCTTCTGGGCAGGGCTGCTGCTGCCACTGCTGCAGCTCCTGGGGACCTGCTTTGCTTCCCCGGTCTCCTGCTGGCTCCAGGGAGCAGGTAGGGAAGTGGTGGGGACAGGGTTGCAGCTGAGTGGGACCACAGAGCATGGGGCAGGGGCTGGTAGCAGCATGAAGCCTGCACCCAGGGGGTTCCCAGTATATAGAACTGGATTAGTGCAGAATAGACCTGTTTGCATTTGGGAGAGCACATTTTCTACGGGGGAATAAAGTGATCTGGACCTGCTGAAGGAAGTACTCGTTTCCAAGCTATTTTTTGCTACTCACCCCTGCCATTCCCTCCCCAAGGGGGTCTCGATCTGCCCTCCTCTTCACCCCGCCCCCCGGCAGACTGACCTGCTGATCAGGGCAGGGCAGGGCAGGGCAGGGCAGGGGCGAGGTAGATCCTGGATTGTCCTTTACTTCAAAAAGTGATCTTCACCTTCAAAAGGCTGGAGACCACTGCTTTAGAAAGTATGCATGAAAACCTGGCAAACCCCCAGTAATAAACTGGATGCCTATTCTACTTATAAGATGCTATCATTCAGTTTAAATGCGCCTGGACTCCTAGAACACTTGTAGCAAAGTCTGGCTGCTCAAACACAACCACAAAGCCCTTTAGCCAAGGTGCACTGCAATGCTTCCTTTTCTTCCACGGAAGCTTCAAAAGCATACACAGAGCAAGTATGACATATAAAGAGAACATTTTACTGTCTTAAATGCAGAAAGGAAATGCCACTTCTTTTTGTAGGAAGAAGAGAGATTTCATGGATAAAATGAGAGATGCTTTCTTGGCCCCTTTGGAAAGAAGCTAAATGATTGTTCTTCACTGACCTTGTACAGATGAAAAAAATGTCAGTGCATCTATAGGAAAAAATAGCTACCATATTTATTCGAGTGCAAGATAAGCCACCCCCTCAACAAACATGAGGTTCCTCCCATCTTACATTTGCATACAAGGAAACCTAATTAAATATACTGTCTATAATTAAACTTCTGTCAAAAGCAGCATATACTCAGTAATAGAAGCCAACTATGAAGTTGATTAAATACAGCTAATACTGAGCATGACTACAAAACACATGGCCCATATTAGGCAAACATACAGATGGGAGTATATATACACACTGAGCTGTGCTGAGCTGTGGTCACCATGGCTTGAAATACTGTTGACTCTGCTCGGGCCCAGCCCAGTGAACCATTTGGTAAATCTGGTGAGTCTTTTGGCTTTGGACTAATATCATGCATAGTTTGTACTATATATAAGTAGATACAAAAGTGTTGCCCAAAAGTGTGTTTGTGGAGTACCTGTACAAACCTGGGAGCAGTTTCAAAAAGGCAAAATTCTTCAATTCTCGATAACCTAAGTCTATGGGTACCTGCAGTAATTGTATGCAAATTACTACATGTATGTGTAGTTCAAGGTCAGTGTTTTCAAATTTGCCTCTCACTTCCATGTGCTGAGGGAGAGCAGGGTGTAACAGTTGGGGAGGGGAAAGAGAGGAAGGACTACAGAGGAAATAAGTTGGGAGCAGAGGACAAGGGGCCACTTGAATTTCCCCAGATTTATTTTTCCTACTGTAGCAGTGGGAGGGAGACAAATTCAAGGCAAACCTCCAATAATTAGATCTATACCTAGAAAATTGTATCAAATTTATAAAATGTTCATATATAGAACCTAATTATTCAGGGGAGTCATCTTATATTCAGGATTGTCTTACATTCATGTAAATATGGTAATTCTTTCTCCTACCTTTGGAGTACTCTGGGTTCTAAGAATAGCATTTTAATTGTTAAGTGCAGCCAAGGGACTGTTCACCTGGCACATAATTATGCTCCTTATATTATAAGCCAAATTACAATCCCTTACTTGCCCTACAAATCAAGCAAGGATGACCTTGATCTTTCTTTCTGCCCCCAAAACCAATAGTTCTCTGACACCTTCCTTCATGCCTTCTTTAAAATTGTTTTAAGGTATGAATGGAACAAGCCTTAACTGTTTACCCTAACTTTTTACCTCTGAAATGTTCCCCAAGCCTTTTACCACAGGGCTGTCTAACTGGCGGCTCACAACAGGTTAATACGGGCTCTTTCTCCCCCACTTCTCATCAAGCCACTGGCTCCCCAAGCTTCTCAAGCCAGGGTCTCCAGGCTCCCCTCTGCCTCCTTCAGCTGCTGCTTCTTATCTTTGCCCTAAAGGGCAGGGCAAGGCAGTGCAGCAGCACAGGGTATTGAGGGTAAGTCTCAGGCCACACTGGAGTTGGGAGGGAAGGAGGGGAATAGATTTTTGAGGTATGGGTTTACCTTTATCTGTATGCAAGAACAAGGACCTTCTTTGATTCTTGATCAGAACAGTCTTATGCAGAAATAACAGTGGACCAAATTAGAGTATAGATGGTTTTACAGAATTATGCATAATAGTTGCATAATATTGATTTTGGATTAATAATGTATCTGACAACACAGACAAGTGGTCTGATCCTCACTCAGTTGCTGTGAACCAATTGAAACCAATGACAAATCTGGTACATGGTGTGCTATCAATGACAAAATTTACATGAGGTGAAGTAAAATTCTAGAGCTCATTTTAGTGAATTAAGGGTTACTGAGAATTGCTAACCCACCTGTGCTCTCTACTGGACAAGTATACTGTAACTACTGTACTATCATTTGAGTCAAAAGGCACACAAATACTGGCTCCCGATAACTTCTTTAACTACTGTGTTTAGACTTATTTCACATGTCAACACTGAAATGATACTGACTCAGCAACAAAGTGACAGTGGTACCACACTGGCTCAACTAGAACTGTTTCAGAAGCATTTCTGTTACAGGCAGAAAAAATAAGTTTACAGTTAAATACCTACTTTGCTTTGTATGGCGAGTCAGAGGTGGGATTCTTTGCTTCCATTAAACTTTCATATTCCTTAGCCCTCGGAAAGAAAATATTCAGCACTGATTATTCTTCACATACTCGACATTTCATAGCCAATTATACAATTCCAATTTTTGAACTATTCAGTTTTATCATAAGCAATTTTTGCTTTAACAACACTCAGATTGATTCCTAAATACTATTCATGCATTTGAATGTTTATGGTTATTACTTTAACTTCACCCTTTATCTAGTGAAAATACATTAACATGATTTTCCAAACCAAATATTATACATGGAATATATATAACAATGGAGATAGAAATAATATTTTAATTCTAAATATGTTATCTCATGATTAAATAAACATATTCAAATTTTGACAAGTTGAAGGAATCTAAAGAAAAATTAATCATAAACATGTTTTCATTTATATGCAGATTGTTTATTGTATAAATAGCAATAGTAACATCCTTTCTGAAACACTAATGACTGTTCTGTAACTTTATAAATACCAAGAGTTAGACAGTTAAAAAATAAATATCTTCATGACAGACTGTTTTAATTTGGAGAATGTAAATAAAATTAGGTAGCATAAACCTGTCCAGGTACTTAAAGGTATTCTTGTTTAACCAGCCACATGCCAAAGTACAGGAAAGAGCAAGACAGTACTTCTTTACCACTGCTTAGTTTGGCTCCAGCTGGCCTGGGCCAACAAGTAATAACCATTATCAGTCCATCAACCTAAGATAGGGTTCAGTGCAGAAATCCATTATCATTAAAATTAATTTGGTAAAACAAATTTAAACTGTATTCTGAGGGGAAAAAAAGAAATTCTTGTTTAGAGTTTTATCATGAAGAAAAATCCGGTTGGTACAAAAATTCAGCTGCAAATCTATTAAAAAATCATTACACTGTTTTAATATTGAAGACAGAAAATAACACCATACACAGAAATCCAAATTGAGGATGTTTGAGTTACTCCACTACTGATACAATCTCTGACATTAGGCAAGTCTTCCAAACTTTCAAAAGGGAGTCCTTTTGAAAATCCTGCCACTTCCTTAGATGCCTACATGGGAAAAAGGTTGTTTGAACAAAGGAACTGCCATACTGGATCAAATCACCATTAAGATCTGGGGCCTGTTTCTGACAACAGCTATGATGCGTTTCAAAGGAAGTAACAGAAAGCCCACAGTAGGCAGAAGTTAAATAATTTGTCCTCAATGAAAGTCTTATTTTAATTGCTAATACCTAGTGATGGCCTTAATCTCTGAAAAAATTAAAAGGTTTAAATTAAAAATGTTTTATATTACTTCCAAAATTATTTTTATCATTAACTATTATAACTCTGGATATTCTTGCTATCCATATAAATGTCCAATCATTCTTGGAATCTTTTAGCTCTTGGCCTCAATTATTTCCTGTGGACAATGAGTTCTACTGTCTAATTACACTGAAACAGTTGAGTGAAAATATCTATTTTTTTTTTTATCAGTTCTGAAATTGCCACCTTTCAATTTCATTTAACATCCTTTTACATTTGTTTTATGAGGCAGGGAGCAAAGAAGTTCAACTTATCTCAACCACTCATTATTTTACATACTTTTATCACACATCGCCTCTAATTGGCATGTAAACTATCCCAAACTTTTCAGTCTCTTGCCATAGGAGAATTTTTCCATGCTGTAATCATTCTCAACACCTGTCCATGAAAATGCTCTAATTCTGCAATATTCTTTTTGAAATGGAATAAGTAGCATAACATTTAGTATACCAAGTGAGGGCATATCATTTACTGTTTACTGTAACATTATATTATCAATATTATTTTCCATTAGTTCCCTTGGTGCCCTAACATGTTCTTTGTTTATTTTTTACTATGACCGTATACTGTATAAAAAAGTCTGCATGAAAGTGTCAGTGAGGTCCAGGCTCCTTTCTTAAGCAGAGGTAGCTAATCTAAATCTTTAAGTTGTATGAATAGTTCATAGTTTTTTCATTCTGACACACTACATTGCATTTATCAACACTAAACTTCATTTGCTATTATTTCATCTATTTGCATACCTTTATCAACTTCCTCAAAAAAGTTTTGCAGTGTTCCCACAACTCAATGAACCTAAACTATTTGGGGCCTTAACCAATTCTGCTACTTTTCTTCTTGAACCCTTTCTGGAGCATAAATTGTACATTACAGAATAAAATTGCTAAAATGAAACAAAAAGGCACTTCACTGTTTAACTTTTGATGATAACTGACCATTTATTCAGACCTGTTTTCTGTTTTAGCAACTATGAAGAAACTAACTTTGTATTCAGTTCAGAAAAATAAGCCAAACATGAATATTCACCTAAACACACATCACACCAATTCTTGCAACAGGACAACTTCAAATAAATTGTAAGGGAGAAATACTTGCCTTAGTATTTTTCACCTCTATTTTCAAAGTTTAGAACTGAGGTTTCAGTGAATCCCTATCTGCCTTGCAGATGTTGAAGTATTCTTTTGATGGTACAACATAATGTTAAATATGGATAATTTAACCAACTATATATCAGCTGTTGCTACAGCACCAATTTAATTGCTTAGGGTTATAAATATCATTAATAAGCCCAACAGAACTTCTACACAGTACTAATAAACCAGTGATCACAATTTGTCCCTCCATTCACCTTTGCCCGTGGTTGCTTTCACATTCTGATTGTGATTTATGGTCTAGCATCTCAGGAAAGCAACAGGAATCTTTTTTTTAAACGTTGCTTGCGTGTTTTTAATCTAAAAGTTTAACAATATTTCTAACAAACTTCTAATTCCAAGCTTCTAAACCTAGGAGTTTCCCATAACCATTTCTTTTTCATAAGGAAAAGGAAAATAGCTGTAAAATATGCTAAAATGATATACATTAATAACTTGTACAAGACTTGTTTGAGAGACCCTCTATGTATCACACGTATCTCCTCCTTTTTATCTGTCTCCCCAACCTTTAAAAAAAAATAACAAATAAGGCCTTTAAATCAGCAATCCAACTAAATTATGAGTTGGTTTTGAGTAGTAGTTTCCAACATTTGGTGGTTTTACAATCTGGATTATTTTTGGACAGATACCACAGAATTCATTACATGTCATATTGTTATTGTGACGTTCCTGTTTCATTTGTTTTAACCTCCTAGCTTAATAAAAAATCCTTTGGTGTTCTATATAAGGGAAATTCCTTTCCCTACCACAATAATGAGCATACAGAAATATCCAGGGAATATTTTCCATTATTATAGCAAGTTAGTGAGACATCATCGACTGATGAGACTAAAAAAGCTGTGCAGTGTTGAAATTATTTTCCTTAATATACATAGCTAAAGATTTTGGTTTTGTTTTACATCTTATGGAACAAGCTTTGTTTTGTTTTGCTACAGGCTTGAACCATGTACTATATTGTTGTTGAAGCTTTTATAGTTACATTTAAAGATTTATCATTAAATGTTAAACTGAACTCCCAACCTATCTCGCTCCCAAAGATAAATGACCTAAAGTAACAGAAAATCATTTGCCTGTTCCTTGAAATTAAAAATATAAAACCATTGTATTCTTTACTCATTTTTCTAAATTTTTTTTTGAAATTTGAAGATGTCACCAAAGTTTTCAGCGCTCTAAATAATTTGTAAAATTGCACTACATTATTATGGTATAATAATTAACAAAGAAATGTGCTAGTTTATATGAGAGTCTGATACATAAAAATTTAAGATGAAATGAAAGAATACTTCAGTTAACCATCCCAATTACATACAACTGGCTTGATCATAAATTCTTTATTTGGCTAAATCTCTCACTAAATTCAGTAGAAATTTTGCTACAGTGAAGAATGTAAGACTGGCCTCAATAAATGTGACAAATCAGTAATAAACCCTGCCATCCTCAGCAGTCAAAACCTGGAAAGACAATAGCTTTCAGTACATATATTTGTGCAACAGTAAACTATAATTTGGCAATTTTCATACATAAGATGCATAAAAAACACCCCAAAACCAGGAAAATAAAGCAAACAACAAAATGAAAAAGAAAAAAGGGGTAGAATTATTGTGGCAGTTACCTTCATTCACATTATTACAATACAATAAACTATTCAATTAAAGCATTCTTTTATTAAAAACTACTCTGAAACCTCCTTAGCACAATTAGAACCAAGTAAGAAAAATACATTAAATAATAAACTTTAAATGTTTAGAACTAGTGTTTTAAATCAGTGGTTCTTAATCTTTGTAGGCACCTCTTGTTTGGTTTAAGGCACCCCTCAGAAAATGCCAGCTCTTAGCTTTCACTCTCTTCTTGACTACAGAAAAATAACAGAGCAAGTCTGCTGCAAATAATTCATAAACGACCACAACAGATCAGAATGGTTTTAACACTATTAATGTGTAGTTTAAATCTCTGGGTTTATTTTGTGAATCATGTTTGTACACCCCACTGTGTTAACATTGTGCAACACCTTACAGCATGCTTGGGAGGATCTCAAGGCACCCCAGTTGAGAATCACTGTTTTAATTAAACAAGATGATATTTACAAGGAAGTCCAGATAATAATATCAAGTGAATTTATACTAATATGGCGAATATACTAAGACAGAACTGTTCATGGTATAATGATGTCCTAGGTATCTTTCTGATCTGCAGATGTCGCTTTTTAGGCCAATGACAAACTACAGGTCTGACAACTCACTTTCCATTTTAAGATATTTCTAACTTTTTCTTGTTGTGACAGGCAACAAAATTGATTAAATCCAGCCATGGGATTTGACACTACAGCAGACTGGCTTCTATTTGTTGATTACTATTGATTTTCTTTGATACCTCATTTAAAAAAATCAATAGCTAGGAAGAAAAATAGGCATGGTTTACACATACTTAAACATACTATTGTATGCTGAAAGAGGCTACAGTTTTGGCAGGGCACCGGCATCCAATTATGAGAAAAGCTCTTAACAGGTGAAAGCAAGGGCTCTGGATCGATATTCAGTTTTCTTTCTCAATCAGAGAAAGTGGCCATAAATTAGGCTCATCAGTGTTATTTTCAAGACATTCCTGAAGCAAATAACTTTCCGCTTTTTTCCTCCTTCCATAGCATTCCTCTTAAAGGACAAAAAACAAAGTTTAGAGCAAAACTTAAGGAGCAGTTGTGCTACCTGGAGTTCATCCGTGCCTTCAGCTTCTTGGCTTTCTTTTTAGTTTTTTGCTTTTCCTCTCCATCTTTTAAAGGTTCTGTTGGAACAGAGTTTTCAACCACAATATCAACAATATACTTCTTCAATGACAGGTGTTCCTGCAGAAGATAGAGAAATATTGTCTACTGAATGTGAAGATAGTTAAGACTCTGCACCTGAAGAGCACTGATGCTATTTATCAAATGGCTGAGAAAATGAACAAATAAATGTTTACATATGAACTTTGGTCCATGTTTTCAAGATGTTTTGTTCCTATCTGTTACGTTATATGGTATCATATTACTTTTTCATATATTAGAACACTGTATGCAAACTAAAAAAAGGACAGAGAACTGTCTTTTGGTCAGATCAAAGTCAGTGATTAAGAAAATAAATTTAAAGCAAAGAAAATATGTTAATTAAAAAGACAAGGAAAACAATACCAAATGGTATCTCAGTTTATAAATTGTCATATCAACTTTAATAAAAATTCTTGCACACTAAAAATTAATTAGGATGAAGGCCTATATTTGGTAAAATCAGAAAAGCCTTTTCTTTTTCTTTTTTAGGTAACTTATTATGATAATGGGACATCTAATCTATGAACACTTCTATGATGCAATGAAAGAAAGTTTGCTGTAAATTTCTCATGATGATGAGTAAAGACCAGTTATGCCATTCACAACCAAGTGAAATTTATGTAAAACACTTTCTACTAGATTAAAAGCAAATTTATACACAGCAGTAAAGGCGCAATAGATTTTTCTCAAAGCAAAAGCTTAGCCAAGAAGAGAACTCCCATAATATATCTGCTATGTATACCTTTCTTCACACAGCTAAAAATCAATGCTGGGTTATCATGTAACCAGAGACAAAATATTAACATTTTCACATGCCTGCATTTCACATGACTTCATTTTGATTTAATAATAGAAAATTTAGGATCATATTTGGTACTAGGATATTCAGCTGAGATTCCTACAATATCCTACATTACAGAGGTCCCACTCATGGGAAATTTGTTTGGAGTAGGGCTGCTGACACCAAATTCCCATAATTCCTGTTTTAGGTAGGAACACAGCAAGTAAAGGCCCCAAAATTTACAGTACTGAGAAGAAGCTTGTCCAAATCATTTGGAGATCTGCTGAATGCCTAATTCAGGCTCTGCAAGCTAGCCTTGTAACAGATAGTTAAAGCTGTCCTCCACGTGAGAGCAGTACTACAAATACTGCTTGCTCTCCTCAACAGATGACTCCCTATTAGGTTCAGCTGTTATTGTGCCAGTTGGAGTAAACAATCTCCTTGTGTCTGACCATGAAAAAGTGAGTCATTCAGTCTTGTGTCCTCTTCTTGATAACACCTATCATACCTCACTTGCCTCATTATAGAGGCAAATAAATGAGATACAAAAAGGGAAAGAGCTGTGACCTGACATCAACATGTAGATCTTGGATTGGCCTCCTCAAGTCATCTACAGACTCAGTAATGACCTTCTTATTTACTGGAAGATTGTCATCCATGAATTGAGGGACTGCTGACAGTCACCTGGTCTGATTCATCTTCTTTCTGAATTCAGTCTTTCAACATGTCAAGAACAGGTTCTCTTCTGTCCTCACCCTGTCCCAGGAGACATAGTAAGGGGAAATACCAGCAGCTCGAGATGCAGCATGCAAGGGGCAGAATGAAGAGCCCGTGCAGCTCGTCAGCCAGCTTTTTATTCAATTACAGTCGACTGATGATGTCAGTGTCAGATGCCAGCCTTCGGAGTTAAAAATGGCAGCCAGTGCCGCGGATGGGGCGGACAGCATGGGCGAGGAGCTGCAGCCGCTGCTGGCAGTGAGAGGGACTCTCCCCACAGGACACACGGAGCCTGGCAAGCCAGGGAGAATGCTGACGGCGCAAGACAGAGCACCCTGACAGGAGCCCGTACTGGACGAGGGAGCAGCAGGCATGCCGGCCAGAGACATAGTTGGAGCAGCACCTGGGAACAATGCTGATCACATGTGGGAGTGCCAGGACGACGGGGCACAGAGGAAGCCAAGCCAAGGGGAGAAGACCCCGGGAGAGCCTTGAGGGGGTACAGTCAGGCAGGCATTGCTGCCAGTCCCAGATGGAGTGATGGGCAGACGAGAGTAATGCTGGAGGTGACGGGTCCGGAGTGGACCAAAACCCCCCAGGGAGAGTTCTGGGAAGGCTAGTAAGAGGGCAGGGAGTGGCCTGTTATTCAGTATTTTGTTGTTATATTTATTTAGTTACCCTGGATGAAGGGGCATAGTGGAAGGGGGCGCGCACCCCAGGGAGCAAGGCTGAAGAGAAGCCTCAGAAGGTTTACCAGTTTTTAGAGAGTTTTCCCCTGAAGGAAGGGGTGAAGGTGAGGAGGGCAGACAGGCGGGCCCCTACAGGTGAACATGGCTACAGGCTGTGGCACATAGAGGCAAAGTTGGAAGGCGTTACCCCAAAGAGGGGATGAGACCAATCGGATGGGTGATGTGCCGAAGGAGGCTTGATGCTGGGGTGTAGGGGTGGCGGAGCCCCGTGAATAACCGCCGGGCGAACCACGGGCCACCGTATACACTCGACAACCAACCCCGCCTACTCAAGGAAAAACAAGTCGTGGCAGGAGAGAACGGGATTGGCAACCCGGGGGGAAGACATCAACTTGGGCGATGACACTAATTCATAAGGCATTTGATGTCTAACAACAGAGCGAAGGCTGCCCGAGAGCGGCTATTCGAAGCCCGGTGGTCACAGACCCTTTCTTGGAAACACCTCTGCTCCAGGAAAGAAGGCATTATTAATTGATATGAGCCCATTATACAACTGGAGTTAATGGGAGCTCTTCCACCAACTTTCATGGCCTGTAGATTGGGCCAAGACAGTTTCTTGTATTTTCTGCTTAAATTTCTTTGTTGCAACACTGTTAGAGATGTGATTTTAAGTCAGACAGACTAGTGATCTAATTTCATGTGGAAGCCCATGTACTCCTACATAAAAAGAAATATAAAACATATTTCATAATTAAATATGGAGTTAATGTTTTCAATTAAATTTCTTTGTGGCTATTTTCAATCCTAAAAGAACAAACTTATTCCAAAACAGTTTAAATATAAAAAAAAGAGAAGCCTTTACAACTCTATCAAAAAAGTGTCCTATACACATGAAAGACGCGTTGTTGCAAAACCCAATGCAAAACACAGTTACACACCAACCCAGGAGCAGATCAAGTCACAATCTGCCTCACAGTTTTCATTTGCTCTGAGAGAAATGCATTCTGAGGCAGTCCTCAGTGTACGGATCGGCAAGGATTCTGGTTTTCTCTGTTTAAGAGTCACTAATTCCCTGATAGGAAAAAAAGCAAAGTCTCTAATTAAAAGCTCCAAAATCTACATTTTTCCATGGTTAAAATAAAATGCCATATATCAGTTGAGCATGATGTTTTATTGATGTATTTACAATTTTAAAGCAATTTGGAAGACTACCAGTGCCTCAATCACCATCATAAAATAAATTCTAAAAACCTATACATTTTGGCATTTGATTTTGGGTTTATCATGGAAAGTCAGAGTTCCCCCTGACCCCTTCTCTCAACAGGACACGGGTCCAGCTGCAGCTGTTCCCTTTCCCCTCCCCACTGCTTTGTGGTATTAAGCAGCCCTGATATGCTGGTGCCTGCCCATGCCATTGCCCCTCATTCCTGACCCCCAGCCCCACCTCACCTTGCACCCACAGCCCTGCTGGAGGGGACCTCCAGCTGCCAGGGCTATGGGGCCAGGAATCAAAGTCCACATCATCCTGATCCCCTCCCGCCAGCAGTGCCCAAGCCTGGCTGCCACCCATGGCTGCTATGGCCAGAGCAGAGTGCAAAGCCTGGCTCCCCACAGACAGCATGGCTAAAGCAGGGGAGGCGAAGCCACAGAGTTCAGAACAACAGAAGAAAAAAGTTCCAAGCTCCTACGCACTCCTGCTCATAATGGTTAGTCCTTCTTACCTAAGCCCCCTTTTTCTTTTTCTGTATTTTGTTGTTACTTTTACAGCCAGGTTTTTCTCAGTCAGTCCTTCCTCTGAGCTTTTGCTACATTTTGCTTTCTCAGCTCTCATTCTTCCTTCTGCATACACTCTTACTGTGCTTCCCCAGCCAGTTCCTCAAACTGCTATCATTTGCATTCACCTAACTCCAACACAGATACACTCTTCTTTCACTAAATGAAAGTAAGCTGCCCCCTACATAGACAATTCCCATCTTGCTGCACCTACATAATTTCCATGTTGCATTATACCCTCTATCAAATACTGCAACCCAAAATAAATAGAAGAGTCATGTAAGCATAATTTACTGCAGTCTCCATGTCTGATGTCTCTACTGTTCTGTACTGATTGATCCTGGGTAGCGTTCAGTAGAGCAGTCATCTGTAACCCTGTGTTCTATATAAGCCTAAGTCTATCTGCCTGTAAGTGTGTATAAGATGTATTCATACCATCCAAGTGTCACCTCAAAGCATTTTTATTTTAACTAGTGAAACTCACAGATTTCCATACTGGAGTTTAATTGCTTGAGCTGATTAAAACAAACTATATTTTGAGATCATGAGCCCAAAGAAAGGAGCACCAAGAAATTAATTAGATACATTCATTTTAGTTACTGGAGTATTTTCATTGCATTTATTAAAATAGTAAGCCATTTTTTCTGTTTCTTGAAAAACAGAACTCATTTTGAAGGAAAAAGAAATAAGAAATTTCTATTTATTTCTATTAATCCTTGGAAATAGGCAGGATCATAATCAGAAGTAGGGCCCCCTTTCCTTTCTTAAATGCCATTAAAAACTGGAATAAATAAATAAAATGTTAACTAATAAATTTAAAAAGTGACAGGAGAAAATATTGTTCAACAATGTTTTCAGCAATTTTTCAGCAATACAGATAGTGTTTTCCAGAACACAAGCAATCATATTTTCTTTTACTCATTCAGGAAAAAAATATGTCTGTTAAAAAATTAATAAATTGTTGTGACATTTCCTGGAAAAAGGCTGTTTAGTTTTTGTAATACATTACAGTACAATCTAGCTTAGCAATACATAGAGTCAAAATTAAGTTTGACACTTCTATCTTAAATCATACAATGCAAATGAATGTTAAACCAACACTGTGAGTGAGAAATTAAATATACAAATCACAGGAAATTTGAAAAGTTAATGCAATGTTAACTTGCCATCCTGCATATCTGAGAGGATACATATTTAACAAAATACAATTTAATGTGTTTTGGATTACACATTTTTCAGTGTTTTGCCCCTTCTTGATGGTTCAAGCAAAGAAGTTTTTTTAACACTATCCTCTGGAATCCTATTCCTTTGGTTAACAGATTTAATTATTAGATACTTTCTCCTGATGATAATTCAAATGGTATTTTTATAAATATCATCCCATTACTTTTTTAACCAGATTCCCTTTAAATATCCCTGAAAAGGAAAAAAACAGTGGCCAATAAGTCTATTTCTTTATGGATGTTCTTTCAGAATTCTCCCTCTTTGGCTCAATTCCCTATTGAAAACCTGGCAACCTCTCCCAAACTCTTGATGTCTACTAACTGCTAAGGGAAAAAATTGCAGGGTAGAACATGAGCCAGCCATGCCAGCACCCATGAAACTCTCAACTGCTGCACTTCTGGGCTAGAGAAAGAAATTACAAATAAACCAGTATAAGTAATCAGAAACCAGTTCAAATCTGTAACACAACAGAAGTTCAATGCATATAAACTGCTTTCAAAATGACTGAAACCGGTTTAAGATAAACCTGAATGGATGCTGTATTAGATTTAATTGATTAAAGTTAAATCAGTTTACTGAACTTCTATCCCAGATCCCTTCCAGATTCAAGTTAATTCACAGTCCCCCAGCATCCAATGATGTTTTGTACCTCCCCTGCATATCTCCACCTTGCAGGATGGGTCAGCTAGCTTTGGCCCAGGGAGGTGTGCTCTAGTGCCCCTTCACCCACACAGCTTCTGGCCAGAGCCACTGCAGGCATGCAGCTGCATTCCTGAAATCAAAAGGGAAATGTCTATTCATTTGCTTATTAGTTCAACCTATGCAGAGCTTAGACTAACCTATGAAGATTGAATTGATTCAGTCTCCGACTTTGACTGTCTGTACTTCGCCCTGATCAGATTCTGATTGCTTGTGCAAAGTTGTCTTAAAGGTACCTCAGCACAGAGCTCTGCATTTTAACATTAAATCTACCCTTTATCTAGCCACATCAAGCCCTGCTGGCTTAAAGGTTTCAAATTTTTGTTTTTCATTTTAAGAAAAGCAAGACCTATGCAATAGCGCTGTGCGAAGCTTCGGCTGCCTATTCAATTCGGAGATTTGGCCCATTTTGGTGTCTGAATCACCGAATCTGAATTGAATCAGGAGCCCCTTAAACCTCTGTGAATTGAATCAGAAGCCTCCAAATCATTTTGGAGAGAGTCAGAGAGATTCAACAATTTGGCCATAGACACAGCTTTATATGTTTTACCTTTTACCTCAAGGTACCAGGTGTGGCTCATGAACTCTGACATAGTGGGGTGGATGGAACGTCCCCCGCACACTCGGTGGCAAACCCGGAAGTGGACCAGAAGTACTTCCAGTCTACTTCCAGGTCCACCACAGAGCACATAGGGCACCTCCCCACATCCCGGCTCGGCAACTGGTGCCTCCCTGGTCTGGGAGGGCACCCAAGGTCTCCCAGGGGCTGATCACTGAGCCCAGGAGTGCATGGGGGTCCACTGCTGAGCACATGGGGGACCCCCCTGCACTCCCGTGGGATACTTCATCCACCCCACCATCTCAGTGTTCACAAGCTGCATCTGGTACCTGAAGTACGTAGAAAAAACATATAAAATTGTGTCTATGGTCGAATTGAATCTTCAGTTTCAGTTTCGGCTGAATCAAATCGGGACAGTGATCTGACTCAGTGAATCGAATCACTGTCCCTCAAAGCAGGCTGAATCCAAATCAAATACAGCCTCCTTTGCATACCCCTAATATGCAATGCACTATTGTTTTGCTACATAGGCTTATCAAGTCCCTGGAACATGTTTAGGTGTTTGATTAATATATAATAAAACAACAACAATGAGAATTATAAATGACTGCAGTAAAATTCAACAGGTAAATTAAATCTTTTCAAATGGATTCTTTAATGTATATTATAGCACTGGCAGTACTACTAGTCCTACCCCACCTCATGGCTCAAGCTGATAACCTTGTGGAATTCATAACTTTTTCATTTTTTAAAAAACATTTAAACGCTCATAATTTAGCCTCTACAGGTGTGGAACTGATCACAGAGTTTATCAGATGCTGTAAGTGTGGAATCAAACTTTGTGCTTATCGGATCTACAGACTATTTACAGTACCCTGCAAAGTGACAGCAGGAATAAAATGAAGCTAAACCTCTGCTTTGAAATAGACACCAGATAAAAAACCCTAAAAAAACCCCAAGCCATCTTCATTTAGATATAAGATGATAATCAACCAGCTGTCCCCCTGCCACTCAATGACAATTGCAAATGCTCTATCAGATTTCTGATAGGTGGGAATGATGAATGAGAAAAAGCCTTGTATCCTTTTTGCAGACTCTAATAGTCTCTTTCCTGATCTAATCTTCAGTTTAATAGATGACTCAACCAGAACTACAGAGTTCAACAAGCTTATTCATTTATCATCCTGTGAGGGCCAAGAGAGGTCTTGGCTGTCAATAACACAACATGGAACAGCTACAAAACATGAACTCAAGCACCTTAGTAAAGAATGTTTCTCAGAGTTCTCAGCTTTCAAATGTGGCAGTTTGGATTAATATCAAACTTCATCCTTACAGCTCATTAAAATAAGACTAGAGTAATAACACCTTGTGTCACAAATAACTGTCACTTTTTGAAGGTACAGATCAAAGTGTAGGATTAGCATTGTAGGCAGATCTAGCACCTTTCAGGTGTGAAACAAGAAGTACAACTACTACTTCAGATAGTATTGAATGACAGATTTATTCTGTGAACCCAGAAGCTGTTATGTCATGCTATGGAACATCAGAGGTATATTTATTTCAACTTTCCATTAAGCTTCTAAAATTTGACTGAAAATAACATATATTTTTAAAATCCATCAACCCTCCTACACCACAGTAAGAGTTCAAACCAGCAAAGTTACTGAAATTATCAGTGTTTGAAAGACTGGGCCCTTAACAGTACTGTATTTATCAAGTAAATTTGCCTAATATTCGTAAAGCTTTTACTTTAGCAATAAATATTTATGTTATGGAATCTCTTACGTCAGATTACTCTCTAATCAAGACAATATACGCTGTCTGGAAATTTATTTTGTTCTTGCCAAAAGCACTTCTCTGAGTAAATGTTATGTGTAATAAGAAATGCAACCACTAACTTACCTACTTCATATTGGTATTATGAAAACTAATGAATGAATTTTACAATATGAGGTTGTTAAGCAATGCAGACCAGAGTCTGTAAGGTGCTAAAGTACTTCTTGAGAGATGAATGCCCCAAAATCCCAATGGAATAAAACCACGTCCAGTCCTTTAAACTCTGGCCAGTGCAAATTCTAAGCATTATTATTATTATACTAAAACTACCTAATGGAACTCTAGCATTTTCACTCATTTCATAATTTTAACATGACTGATTTCATTTCTACCTGTACACCTCCTCAAAAGGTCCAGTATATTAAATTAGATTTTGAAATTAGAGCTGTAAAGAAGCAAACATTACATTTTCTGTCCCCCGAGTAAGATTAAAAATATGCAATGTGACTGATGGCCTCCTTATTCGCAAATAGTAGCACCTGCTGAAATCAATCAACTTGCAGAATACTTAGTGATGACTGCACAATTGGGCCCTCGTACAGTATTGAGCGCTATGACAGCCTACGGTAAAACACTGGAATAGAGCAGACATTGTGTGTTGAGATATTTGCACATCATTATCTTATATTTGGGCAATAACGTTTTTGCTACCTGTAATTTTGTGTACTATGTGTTCAGTAATTCAGTGTAGCAGGGCACCAGGGTGCCTGCTACTGATAATGGTGATATAGGCTTAGCTGCCACTCAATAGGGCAGCACAGCTGTGAGTTGCCAAAGCAACTAATTGGGTCAGCTGACCGCCAGGGGGCAGGGCCTGGCCTTCATAAACAGAGAAGGCTGAGGCCAGAGCCAGTTATGGCCTAGGGGCTTTGTGTTTCTGTTTTGTTTGGTTGTTGTGATTATTACACCGGAGGATCGGCCGAGGATGTAGGGGTGGGGGAGGCCTCATTAGGAGCTCCCCAGTAAAGTGGGGGTGTTCGTGGCACCACTGGGGGTGCCGTGTTTTGGGGGTGTCCCGACCCCAGCCCAGTGGGGGCAGCTTCGGGAAGAGCTCGGTGTAGGCAGAAGCCCCAGTGGGGCATAGGCCTGAAGAGGCGGGTCTGGGGGGGCCAGGTGAGGCTAAGGCCGCCTGAGCCCCAATCCTGAGAAGCCCGAGTCGGGTGCAGGATCCGAAAAGGGATCCGGGGGCCAGGTAAGGCTGAGGCCGCCTGAGCCCCAATTCAGGGAAGCCCGAGTTGGGCATAGAGTGCCCCAGTGCGGACGGGTGCAGGAGGCGTGAGCAAGGCCCCAGTGCGGGCGGGCCCCGGTGGGGGCGGAGAGCGCGAGAAGCGTGAGCAAGGGCCCCGGTGGGGGCACGGGAGCGCGTGAGGCACGAGTATCTTGGAGCAGGCCCCAAGAGAGGGGGCGTATCTTGGAGCAGGCCCCGGGATAGGGCGCGTATATGGGACATTGGGCAGGCCCAGTGGGGCACTGCCTGTGAAGGGGAAGCCCCGGAAGGGGGCAAGCCCAGTGGAAGGCCCTGGAGAGAAGGGCAAGTCTACTAGGAAGCCTGAAGAGAGAGCAGGCTACTTAGAACAGTCACAGAGACAGGCCGGCGAGGGCTGGCACAGGGAGTAGCCCCGGAATCATGGTATAGCAAGACCGGCCCCGTGCCAGGGGGGGCAAGAAGGCAGCCTCCTATTGATAATATAAGATCAAAGACATGGCGGACGAGACAGAGGGTGCGTTCAGGACCCAGACTTGGCAAGGTAGGCAAGGACATCAGGGGAGGACACGGCACCCCTAGGTTGTCCTGCCACATTCAGTAATTAGAAAAGTGGTTCTCAACCTTTTTAGACTCAAGGCATCCTTCTGTAACTTTTGTGAATTGAGAACCACCTCATACGAGACACAAACTTATTACAGTGCTTACCTAGTTACAAAGGGGCCAGGTAGTGGGGTAGGGGAACAGCCAGGCAAGGTCTGAGACTGAGCTTGAACTTCTCTGCTTATCTCTTTACATCTGCTTATCTCCTTACACTCTGAGACGCCATTCAAAAGATCTCTCTCAGCATCAGCACCTTGGTTGAGAATCAATGAACTAAAAACTCTTCTATTCCGTATAATGGGCTTTTACGTAATTTTATCATAGCCATAGTAAGAATATTGTATTAAAAAAATAGTAGTGTATACAACATCTGTTCTTAAACAGATATACCCAATGGATGAGACAAATCATTGCACGCAGAAGTTATTGCATATATTTCAATTTTATATTTAATGGCATTTTGTAAACGTGGTAATTTAAAATCTTGTAAAACTTTACTGGACCTACAAGAATTTGTATATTACATGTTATGTAGCAGCTTCTGAAAAACTTGTGTCTTTTTGCAAGGCCATTGATCACTGGACATACTACTAAGGCTATCTGCATGTTTCTCCACTTACACTGCAGGCAAATGGGACAGATATTTTATGCCCCTGAAAAGCTGCAGGCACAAAAGACACAGGTTAGGAACTCAAATATAAAATAATACATTTTAAAAATATGAACCTTTAGCACTTTACCCTTATTCTTCAAACTGTGAAAACTTCATTGCTAATACAATGTCCTGAATTAAAAGTACAAAATAGTGTACTGTACATATACAGGTGCTCAAACTTTCCAAAGCCAGATAGGTGTTGAAAGACCACTGAGTACTGATATGTCAAATAAAGCACAAAGTCACTGGATGCTGGCTTAGATCTTCAGAGTCAGTTAAGGCACCTAACTCTCACTGAAGTCAGTAGGAGTTAGGTCCAGACTTTCACAGGTATTCAGGTATTTTCATAGGTGTTTAGGTACTTCCGTGTCTAAAGCGAAAGCTTGATAATTCGTATGCCACTATTCAAGGTGCTTCTGAAGATAAAGTTGCAAAACAGTTTTGATATTGGCACAAGAAGAACAAACAGAAATGCTGAAACATGCTTCTGTGATTACTGAGTTCTGTGCAAGAAGGGAGTGATGAAAGCGTTCCTCACTTTTACTCCTACTGTTATTCTGGAAACTGATCAGACATAAACAAAATTCCTAACAAAAATAAATAGCTCAGATTTTGTTTGAGTAAAAAAACCAAGAGTGTGGACTCAAGTTGAGTACAGAATTTCTATAAATAATCTGTTCTAAAATCATCAGGCATTGATTTTTCTTACTCTCAGAAAACTTTTCTCACCACACCCATTTAAATCCATATATTGCTTGAGTATAAAAATCTGAGTGACAGCTGGGATTAATGCAAATATTATGGGGCAGGATGGTTCTCTTCAAATGTCGGTTCTTTGATTTCTTGCCAAAACATCATTAAACAATTTGAAAAAACATATTTATTTGCTTTCTTTCCTCTTTTTTGGACTATGCACTTATTTAATAATGACAATTTAAATACCTAACCAATGATGCTCTATTTGCATCAGATGCTATATTTCATTTTCTGTTTTAATTGGTATAGGTAACTTATGAAGTTTAGGTTTATCTGTACAAATTTACCGTATCATTCCTAGTCTGATTTATATTTTCAGTTTGTGCCCCTTTCACACACTTGTAACTACAGATTTTCTTCTCTTGTATTTTGAAGTGAAATAAGATTTTGTTTATAACAGGAAACTGCTAAAAAAATTCCCTCAGATACATATACCAATTCAACATAAACTCTGGAAGCAACAGAATGTTCCTCTACACTAGAGCTCCAGAAGGAAATTTGTTCTGTAAAAGCTTCCAGTGTAGACTACACAAGCAAGTTTAGGCACTAGCTGTGCAAAATATGTCTAAAACCCACTATTGTCAGTAACAGCCTTTCCCCCCCAAAGCTCCAAAATATGCACAAAAAATTAACATATAAAAGGAAAAGGGCAAAGAGAAAGGGACCTAAGCTAGTGATGATCAACTCATCCAGCCACAGCCAGCCTCATATGTATGAGCGGTGTATGGCTGTGTCATCTGGCCCGTGGGGCTGGAACTGGGTGGTGGCAGCATTAATTACTGTGGCTCCAGAAGACAGATATGGCAGCTGGTGCTCCTACTACCACCAAATTTCCAGCCCCACAGGCCAGATGACATGAATCTACACTCCAGATCCGGCCCATGGGACTCCCCACAGGTCCAAAAATTTGGGAGTGTGATCAGCATACAGCCTTCTCAGTATGCCTATTATACTGGTTTTGATTCTTTCAGATTCAGTCTTTTACCACCACTGTAATTTACCTGTCATTCTGGTTCAGTGTTGAACCCTAAATTACTGTAGTACCTATGCTAAGGAAGGAGAGTCATGCTCAAATTAGATGGCAGGACATATTCCCTTACAGCACCAGGGATTGGGGCTTTACCACTACTCCCCCCACCTCCCATTTTCCCATTCCCAATTGTTGTCAATTGTAGTTAACAATGGGAGCAGTGTTACCCTCTTGGGCACTGGTCCACATCAATACAGTGGCTCTAGCAGCTGCCCTAAGACGCCCTGCCGGCCAGATCTGAAGATGATCCACCACTACCCCACAAGATCTGGCCTGCAGGCCATGTCTGACACCTGTATCCTAAGGGGATAGAAAAGAGGAACCTGATCAGAAGGTATAAGAAAGTACAGTTAGAGGCTCTGTTCCTGCAAAGAACTATGCAGATCCTTAATTTGAAAAGTAATGAGTAATTAAAACAAGTATAGAAAATTACAAAACAAACAGACAAAACAATATACTGACAGACTGGACTTTCAGTAATTAATATAAAGATATTTTAATGCCCAACAGATCAATAAACTATCAAGACAATTCCAGCCATAAGCAGAAAACCACAATGGCCTATTATAACACTCAAATCTATAATTATTTGAAAAAAAATTGCATTATCCTGAATAGTACTTTTTTTAAAACAAAGTTCAAATGCAGCAATTTAAGTGCTTGAAGTTTTAAACTTAATGAATCTTCCAAAAACATAAACTTCTAGGGTGACAGTACAATTAAAAATCAGGATATAGAACTGAAAGCAGAAAGAACATTCAACTGATCCACAAAGAAATGGCTTTAGTCCCATTCTACTATTTTGACTTTCAGTCTTTGACAGTTTTGTAGCTTTCCAAATACAACAGATGTGCCTCATCCACAAGCTGCATGAAAAATTGCACTGCCAAAACCATTACTGCTAAAAACTAGTAAGGTCACCCACGAAGTCACATTCCTACTGGATATATCCTTCTCTGCTTCAACTGTGCTGCTTCAAACTGAAAACCTACTCCGTTATTTTATAAGAAAGTGTTTGTCTATATATAAACCTCCTAAACCTTTTATCTAAGAAAAAGGAAACATTAGAGATATTACAGCATCGTTTTAAAAATATAAGATGATGCTTTTGGACTCCAAAGCATACTTAACTGCAAAGTTTCTTCATGAAAAGTATAGCAAGCACTACCAAATGCTGAGATGTTATCTATTCAAGAAGGAGGCATCTCAGTTTGGATGAATTAAAGCGCATCATAACCTAGATTCTGACCCTTGGTCATTCATGTAAAATACAGCAACTAGAGATTACTTTCCAACTGAGACTCTGCACATAATACATGACAACCACAAAGTAGACTGCTAAATGCATCTGATGCTAGAAAGGAGCTCCATTAATTCTGAGAGACTAGTTAACATAGTAACCACCAAAACCAAGAAATCCTACCAACCTGATAACAGAGGAAAGATTTTTCCACAAGCAGCATGTAATAAATTCACTGGTGATAAGTTCTGATGGTTGCCAATAGTATTAATGATAATTATATCTGTGTAAGAAGACTGTTACAGTCTTAAGATGGGGTAGGCAAACTTTTCTGGCTGTGGCCCAGAAAAGGTCTATCCCAGGTCACTCTCAGGCAGGAAGACGAAAGGACTTAGCAGCTGCCAGGGCCGAACGGCTGCTGGATGCTCATCCAAATAGCAACTCAGGGAGAGCAGGCAGATCCATGGGAGGGGAGGAGCAGGGGGACTTGCAGTGGCACAGACACCCCCTAAACCTATTTTCAGTTGATCATGCTGGGGGAGCAACAGCTGAGGACTTCTGTTTTGGGTTTTTTGAGTCTCCAAAGCAAGAAAGAATTTGATTAGTAAATTAGAAGACTGGGTGACAAGTCAGAACAAAAGGCAACATTCTCCTCTCTACAAACAGAAGTGATTGGAGATCCTGGGAATGCAAATTTCTGTCACCAAGAAGAAACTGCTCCTGCCCCTCCAGCCAGGCTCTGCAGGGAGCCAGAGACAGCAGCAGCACTGGGTGGGTCCCCCATGTTCCCTGCTATCCAGGGAGAAGGCATGGGGGAATGAAATCTGACCGCTGCTCCTAGTGCTGTCTCTAGCTGAGTCTAGCTTCATGTGCAGCCTGACTGCAGCAGGACAGGACTGACTTTGAAGACCCTGTCCCCAGATCAGCTGAGGACATGTTGGAGGGAGGAGAGGGGAGGGAAGGGACTTGCTAAGGGGAGAAAGTGGGGAGGAAAAATCTTACCTGCTTGAAGGACTTCAAGAAAGTCTCCCACTGCTGCCCCTATAATGCAGTCTGCCCATCCAGGTGCGTTGGGAGTAGGACAGCTGGGAGCCAGGGTGCAGACACCCCTGAAGCATCAGTCCCTGCTTCCACACCCGGAGCATATCCTAAGGAAGGCCATTTGCAAGCATTTCAAGGAGGAAAGGCTGATCACAAGCAGCCAGCATGAATTTGTGAAAAATAAATCATGTCAAACCTGGTCTCTAGAGGGGCACCGATACGTTCGTCCACTATCGGATTGGCAACAATATAAAGAAAATTGTCTATATTGGAAATTGGCCTGTGGCTGATAATTTGGCTGATAAATGCCCTGTGCATGCGCGTAGCTGCAGTGCAGCACATAGGCAGTGAGAGGCACAGACAGCAGTGTGGAGAGCTGTGTGCAGCTGGTGCAAGTCTGGTGTGGTGGAAGTAGAGAGGGAGGAGCAGGGGGAGAGGAAGGGGTATGGCGGGCAGATCAAAGCCCCCACAGTGAGGGAGGGAGTGGGTCAGGGGTAGGTGCTTCTCAGCTGGCGCGGTGGGGGCATGGGATGGACTGTGGCTCATTTGGGGGGCATGGGAAAAGGGGGGAAGTGGTTCTTGCCACTGCATGCCACTCTTCCAGGAGTTGTTCATCTGACAGCTCCCCTAGTACTTGTCTGCTTGTCCAGCAGCATCCACTGCTTCTTCTGCCACTTATCTGGGAGGGCATGGATGGGTGGGGAGCATGTGCCCCAGGATTTGTGCGGGGTGGGGCTGGGTCGGGCTGCACCTGGGGCAGGTGGCGACAGCACTGGAAGAGGGCTTTGGGGAGGCTACGGCAAATTTGGGGGTGGCTGCAGCCCCCTCCCCCATAGACCTTTCCCAGTGCCATCACTACCTGCCCCAAGCAAAGCCCAGATCAGCCCCCCTGCTGGGAAGAGCCTGGCACTGCCCCGGCCCCAGCCCACCCTGCACAGATCCAGGAGGTACACCGCCCCCATACCCTCCTGGGGTACACGGAGCCGCAGAAGCCGCCCCCCGCCTTTTGGACGAGCCATGGTTCTGTCCCATGCCCTGCTCCATCCCAGCTGGGCAGCGCCTACCCCAGCCCCTGCCCCTCTCCCTCACACACTGCAGGGGCCTTGATCTACCCCCCCACACCATCCCCTTCCCTTCCCTCTCCCCTTTCACCACAACATACTTACCAGCTGCATGCAGCTGTATCAGAAATCGAATTGGTATTGACCGATATTTCTTCTTAAAAATCAGCTATCAGTATCAGCCCCAAAAATCTCTATCAATGCACCCCTACTGGTCTCCTTCTTTGACAAAGTAAGTACTTGGTTAGATGAAGGGAATGCTCTGAATATAATATAACTAGACTTCACCAAGGCCTTTGACACGGTCTGGTATGATCTTCTCATAAATAAATTGAAGAAATGTGGCTAGATAAAACTTCTGTAAGGTGGATAAATAACTGGCTCCATAGCCACAAGTAAAGGTGATTATTAATGGGTCCATTTCAGAATGGCAGAAGGTTTTGAGTTGAGTCCCATAGGGGCCTCTCCCGGGCCTGATGCTGTTCAACATGTTTATTAATGATTTGGGTGCTGGCAGAGAAAGCTTCTTGAGCAAGTTTGCAGACAACATGAAACTGGAAAGGGCTACAAACATGTTGGAGCATGCAAGTGCAGTTCAGAAGGATCTTGATAGATTGGAAAGGTGGGCTAGAGCTAACAGGATAAAGTTCAGTGCAGACAAATGCAAGGTTCTACACTTCGGGAGGAATAATCAAAAACACAAATATAAAATGATAGACGCCTGGCTGGATGGCAGCACTATGAAAAAGGACTTGGGAGTCTTGGTAGATAACAGACTCAACAGGACTCTGCAGTGTGATGCAGCTGCACAAAATGTGAATGCAGTTTTGGGATGCATAAATAGAAGCTTTAGGTGCATGACACAGGAGGTCGATAGTGCCTCCTGTACTTGGCATTAGTTAGGTCTCCTGTGGAGTACTGTGTGCAGTTCTGGGCTCCACATTTTAAAAGGGATGTTAGAGAAGGTCCAAAAGCAGGCAACAAAGATGATCAAGGGTTTGGAAGGCAAGCCATATTAAGACAGGCTGAAGGAGCTACACATATTCAGCATGTGGAAAATGCACTTAAGAGGAAACATGATAGCATTCTTCAAATACTTGAAGAGCTGCCATAAAGAAGAGGGTAAGCACCTTTTCTCATTTGCTGCAAAGAGGACACAGCCAATGGCCTGAAGTTGCAGCAAAGTAAGTTCAGATTGGATATTTGGAAAAACTTCTTCACTGTTAGAATAACGAGGCAGTGGAATAGACTGTCTAGGGAAGCTGTGGACCCTCCACCCCTGGAGGTGTTTAAGACGTTGGATAGCCACTGGTTGGGGATGATCTAGGCATAACTATGCCTATGTTCTACCACATGCTTCTGGGCTTTGATGGGTGGCCCTGCCCCCTCCTGCCACCATCACCCCCTTTCTGCTATACGTGTCAGGGTGTTTTTAAGTCTTCCCAGGCATTGGGTGTTGGCTACAGCCAAGGCTGTGTATATGCTCCTGCTCGGAGCAAAGCCAAAGGTTCCTGGCTAAAGGATCTTGCCCCTCCCCTCAGGTTCAGACTTGTGCACTTTATTTGGGGTCAGGAAGGGATTTTACCCCATGATCCAAGTGGTATGGACTGTAGAGATTTCTATCTTTCTTTGTAACAGGGGACATGGCCTTCTACCTAGGACGTGCTGACCATATACTTGCATTTTATAGAATAAGGACATTGGCTGCCAATCTGCTTTACCTGTGGCAGATTAGGGTGCTAGGTCTCTGTTGTGTCAGGGTTGATGGTTGCCTTATGTAGAATTTAGATTATGGTTTGTATAGGGATGATCCTGCCTTAGGCAAGGGATTGGACCAGATGACAGCTGGAGGTCCCTTCCAGCTCTACTTCTCCATGATTCTATGATACATTTGCAGCTGCCCTGTTTTATTGGGGCCCCTCCTCCCCTCATGCTCCTTATTCTAAAGCCAGACAAGAGTTGAGGTGCTGGCTTCCTTCTCCCATTTCTGCTGCTTGTTTCCCACTCATTTTTCTCTAAAATCACTGTATTCTACTTCATGTTGCTCTCATCTACCATGTGCCCAATTTATCCTCATCACTCTTCCCCTCTGATATGGTGTGCTTGCCCTTAATTTTTCTCCTCTTAGTCTCCCACACAGATCCATGCTTGCTTCAGTTTCCATGTTGATAACTCATCCAGACCCTTCACTTTACATTTCTTTGTCCTCAAATCTTCATCCAACCTGCATTTCTGGTTCAACTCTCCTACTCATCATTATGGGGAGTTCTATCTGACTCAATAAATCTTCACTAAGCACTGCTCTTTTTGTGAGCTTTCTATTACTGAGTTCTTTCTGTATCCATCCTGTTCTCTTTCAACATCACTTATCAGTCCCAACCTTGTCCTGTCACTTGTTCTTTGCATGACTTCTAGTCCATCAGCACTGATGACTTCTCATCTGCTCTCAACATTCTTCCTCCTTTCTTCTAGTGACATGACTATTTTTTTCATGCTCTATTTTCTTTCATCCTTGCCTCTTTTGCTTTTGTTTCCCACTGCAAGGCCTGACCTGCCAAGCCCTTTTACTATGCTTTCCTAAGATACATTTCCTATGATCCAGGGATATATTTGGTAGCCATGTTGGTCTGACACAAAAAGAAATCCAAACCATTTTGCATTTCCTATGATACTGCTTTCACATGGAGGAGGCATCTATGGAGGAAATGCTAAAACCAGGCTAATTTTCTTTACAACAAATCCATCATCTGCTTCTTCAGTTTTGCCATGTCTTTAACAAAACAATTGCAGCATGACATCTTAAGTAAATCCCTTATTCACAGTCTCACTGTCCTTTTGCCACTGTTGACTTACCCTTCTACTCTTCTTATCCTCATGTGTTCACTTTACTCTCCACTTAGAAAAAATATCATAGATTTCATAGACATTAGGGCTGGAAGGGACCTCGGGAGATCATCGAGTCCAGCCCCCTGTCCAAAGGGCAGGAAGTCAGCTGGGGTCATAGGATCCCAGCAAGATAAGCATCCAATTTACTCTTGAAGGTGTTCAATGTAGGTGCTTGAACCACCTCCGCTGGCAGACGGTTCCAGACCTTGGGGGCTCAGACAGTAAAGAAATTCTTCCTTATGTCCAGCCTGAAACGGTCTTGCAGGAGTTTGTGACCGTTCGACCTCGTCATCCCTTGGGGCGCTCTGGCGAACAGACGTTCCCCCAGATCCTGGTGGTCACCCCTGATAAACTTATAGGTGGCCATCAGATCACCCCTGAGCCTGCGCTTTTCCAGGATAAAGAGTCCCATGTCTCTCAGCCTATCATCGTAAGATCTGTTTTCCTGACCTCTGATCATGTGCGTGGCTCTCCTCTGGACTCTCTCAAGCTTCTCCACATCCTTTTTGAATTGTGGAGCCCAAAACTGGACGCAGTACTCCAGCTGCGGCCTCACCAAGGCCGAGTACAAGGGGAGAATGACGTCCCGGGATTTGCTCGAGAAGCATCTATGGATGCACGCCAGCATTTTGGTCGCTTTACTAGCTGCAGCATCGCATTGCAGGTTCATGTTCATCTTGTGGTCAATGATGACCCCCAAGTCTCTTTCTTCTGTAGTGCTAACCAACGTAGTACTGCCGAGCCTATAAGGATGCTGCAGGTTTTTCCTCCCAAGGTGGAGAACCTTGCATTTTTCAGTGTTAAACACCATCAGGTTCTCGTCTGCCCCTTTGCTGAGCTTGTCCAGGTCAGCCTGGATCACACGCCTATCTTCTGGCGTGGATGTTTTGCCCCAAAGTTTGGTGTCATCGGCGAACTTGGCCAGTCCACTCCTGACTCCAGTGTC
Source organism: Crocodylus siamensis (assembly GCF_052110815.1). Taxonomy (NCBI): domain Eukaryota; kingdom Metazoa; phylum Chordata; order Crocodylia; family Crocodylidae; genus Crocodylus; species Crocodylus siamensis. The sequence goes on along the minus strand of NC_143409.1, from coordinate 29,792,944 downwards.
CTCATCGTTAATGAAGATGTTGAACAGTATGGGTCCAAGGACAGAGCCTTGAGGGACCCCACTGGTCACAGGGCACCATGATGAGTGACTGCCATCAATCACAACCCTCTGGGTCCGACCACGAAGCCAATTTCCCAGCCAGCGGATCGTGCTGGAGCCAAAGCCACAACTGGGCAGTTTGGCCAAGAGGTGATCATGGGATACCAGATCAAAAGCTTTTTTGAAGTCAAGATATATGACATCAATCTCTTCTCCCTTGTCCAGGTGATAGGTCACCTGGTCATCTATTTCCTCAAGAGAAAATTAGCACAATGTGGATATCTAAGCTGGCAGTCCCAGCTGAAAACAGCTAAAAGAACTCTTAATCTTCCACCCCAGCTCTCCCCTTTCTTGATCACTACAGACATCACCACTATGTTGCCTGGCTTTCAGGCACCTATGTCTGTCTTACAGATTTCTTCCACTGAACATTTTTAAGATACAGCCTCTCTCATCTAACAACATGGTTAAAATTCTTGTCCAGACTCTCCCCTCATCTGATAACTACAGTACCCTTTTCTCTGACCTTCACATATAAAATCTTGCCCCACTTATATCCACTGGAAGGCTGCTGCAAAATAAGTGTTAGCCATTGCTTTGACTAGGCCACCCTGCTCTACATCCCTCTACAGTCACTGCTTCTCCATTGCATTTCCCTTATCTATCATCTCATCCAATATTAAAATGTCAACTCCTGCCTCTGATCAGCCCATTAAGCCAGGCTCCATTGGCCACACATATACTTACTTGCATACTGTCCAATAAGACTGAGCTGAAAAGACTCAGTCAATGTCAATAAATTGAACCAAAATACCTTGATACATAGTCACGGTCAGAAAATTAGTTTATTTATTAAATAAATAGCTTACTAAGAACTGTGCAATAAGCAAAATATGCTGAAAACAGCAGACTTCCTAGATGTAACACCCCTCATGAGCAGGCATAATGGCTACTCACAGAGTTAAAAAGGAAAAAAAAGAAATGGTACTTTACTTCAAGCTCCCACACCGGGCCCCGCCTACACATGCCCAGAAGAGGCAGCGCATTAGCTGGACCCAGCTCACCCAACTGGGTGCTTCACTGGGCTTTTTTTGGGTGCTTTTATGTAATACCAGATTGAATCAGTTTAGATAAAATTGCCAAAAAGCCCTGCTGAAGCACCCAATCTATACAGACACTGCAGAGCTGGGTTAAAATAACATGCTGCTTCTTCCGGTAAAGCAAGCAACATTTGTTTGTTTGTTTGTTTGTGTTTTAATGGCTGCAAGCAGCCAGTATGGCAGCAGGGAGGGAGGTGATGGGGGTTCAGATGACAGGGGGCAAGGGTTAGGCCACTTTACGTGGTCAGGCCATCTGCCCCCACTATCACTTTCTCTGCAGCAGCAGTGGGGGAGGAAGAAGGCGACAAATTTAAGAAGACCCTACAATAATCAAATTTATACACGGAAAACTATAACAAATTTATAAAATTTACATGTATAGAATCTGATTATTGGGGGGGATTTAAATTTAAAGTCATCTTGGATTAAGGTCTATTGTAATGAAGCTTCTACAGATAAGCAAGTCAGAAGAGGGCAGCACCAGTGGTCAGATACTACTCCACCTAGGTGTCTAAGGCCATGGACAAAAGTTACATTTGGATAAATGTTACAAAAAAACGGGTATACAAATGTGCCCTCTACAAGTAGCACTACAAAAATGGAACAAGTGTTACAGCAGTTTTCCGACTTGAAAGAGGAACTTCTCTGTAGCACTACATTTTATATCACCAAATGTAACATTTGTATAGTTACATGTAGGGTTATAATGGATCCAAAGGGAGGATGGATGTGGCAACTTGACAGCCCACTGCAAAAACAACCGAAGCCCAGCCAGGACCAGGGGCTGAAGCTCTGTTTTCTGGGATAGCAGAGACCGCATATGTGTACATATATATAAATGCACACATGGCACTGATAGATGTCCAGCTCCCCACTGTAATTCATGGCGCTTCACAGAAATCACCATAAGTTACAGTGACCCCTCCTCCCCCCAACCCAACAGACATTTGCTGTTTGATCATAATTTCATAGTAGCTAAGGTCAGGAGGGACTTGAACAGATCATCTAGCCTGAACCTCTGCCACAAGCAGGAATGAATGGTTGCATAATGCACAGGGACAAACAGAAGTTAATGAAGGCACTCAACTTTGGAGCACCTTCATCTGAGCCTTTATTAAATGAGGGTTAATTTGTCACCTGATTGGACACTTTTAAAGCATTTTGGAGCCATGCACTTCTGTCAGGGCATGGCTGTAGAGCACTTTCAAGGAGCTGACACTGCAATAAACATCACTTCTGTCAGTGTGTACATACATACATATACAAAACAATATCACCTCCCCACTGATCACTAACAACTTGCCCACTAGCCCCCCCTTCCCTGGCATAGGAGAGGGGCAGCCTGTCAGTAATCAGGCTCTCTTGAGGGCAGGGGTCAGAAGAGGAAATAAAGAAGGAACCCCCTATCACTCCCTGGAGCACATCTTTGCAGTGACTTTGTCACACACCAGCCAGAAGGCTGTAAACATATGTACTCCCCTCATTTTGCAGCACTAGAAATGCAAACCTGTTTACAGAATGAGTAGTATTTGGACATGTAGGCTGTTTGCAGACATTAAAAAAGCAAACAGAAAAATGTGCTTTACCAGAAGTAGCAGCGTGTTACTTCAACCTGACTCTGCAGCGCCTGCAGAGATCAGATGCTTCAGCGGGGCTTTTTGGTAACCCACTGAATCAGCTAAAACTGATCGAATCAGCTATTAAAAATGGCAAAAAAGCTCCACTAAAGTGCCTGATCTTTACAGACACTGCAGAGCTGGGTTGAAGTAATGCGCTGCTTCATCTGGGCATCTGCAGGGCTCAGGAAAGAAGTGCATTGAGTTTAAAGTAAAGCATTATTTTGGGGGTTTTTTTTAACGTTTGCAAGTAGTCCTAATATTCAAGCATGGTCCTATACCATATTCCTTGGGTCTGAAAAAATAGTAATGAACCCATCAGTGGGTCAACATCTTCTTACAGCTTAAATGAAGACTAAGATAAACAAAACTAGATGTATTAACATTTTTTCAGGTATTTGAGCAGGGTGGAACAGAATTGGGCACCAAAAGTCTTGCACCCGCTGCAAGGACAGCTGTACTTCAGTTATCTGAGTTCCCTGAATGCAAAGACAGGCGAATTTGCCCCTGGCAAATTTCTGGGGCACAGAATACCTTGAAGAACATGATTCTGGGATTCCTTTAGCCAGAAGAATTGGCTGGCCTCTAGTGGTGGTAGCAGGGGGCTAAACAGCATTCACCTAATAAGTGATACAGAGGGAATGCTTCTCTTGTCCACTGAGTTGCTCTGGAAGGCTATGTGTCATCAAAAGAAAGTCAACGTTTCAATGCCACAATTTGACCCTATATATACCCACTGATTTGGCATTTCTGATACAAAAGTACCATATATATTTACACTTCATGTAACATATTACAAAATTAGCTGCATTTTCTTTTTGCAGCAGATAACCAGTTAAGGTAAAACTTAAAACCTTTCACTCTTAGACAGTCACCCAAACAAATCAAACTGATGCCTTTTGGAACCGGAAAAATATCACTTATTTTTCTTCTATTATTATTTTTTAATTTTGATTCCTTTCTGTATGCCTAGCTTTAGACCAGGACCAGAAGCAGAAGTACCCAAAATTCATCAACCTGGTTATTTGTATTATTGTGTTATTTCCAGCCTGACCTGAATCAGAAAGTCTGGAAAGAAAAAGTATTCTTATAAGATCTAGCTAAACTTAGACCCAGGGGAGATGGAGAAGTATCTTACACTGGGTTCTGATCACCAAAGCTTTCCTAAATCCTGTATCAGTTAAACTAAACTACAATGTAATAGACATGTAATAAGTATTAGCCAGAACACTATAATGTAATAAAAGTCCAATAAAAAACTGTTTTTAAAAATTGTTAAAAGTATAAACGTACATTTCAAAAACATCAATATCCATTCTGAAATACACATTTGTATTTTGGATTAAAATGTACAGAAGCTTTACCCGTTTCAAAATAAATTGCATGCTATTATGCCAGAAAATGAAAAAGTGTTCAATATTTATGTCTTTAACTTGTGTATGATCACTTAGCACATGTATTTGCCAAATTTTAAAGGGGTCTTAAGGTAGACTTTTAAATCATATTACCACAAGAAAATTTGTTCATGGTTTTATTACACATTGAAACAAAACTTCTTAGTATTCTACATTTTTTCATATAAGATAGAACAATTTTTAACACTGCTAATTCTTGCTGAAAGAGGGTATGAGTTATATCAAATACAAAATTCAATCTTCAACATTATAATCACTGATGGGTTGAAACATAAAAGTTTATTAAAGCTGGATCATAAAACAGAGCTGTGATCAAATATAGTATCATAATGTCTCATATGATGATATACTTTAGAATCTGGAGGGGATTCAGGACAAAGGAGCTATTTTAAATATTTTAGTGGGTTTTTAAAAGAAAGATGGAAAATGTCCCATGTGTGAAGAAATAGCCCATAAATCAAGCAAGGTAATGAATATATGTTTTTTTAATGCACCTCTCCTTAAATCAAGATACTTTAATTATTCCCTACATTGATATAATCATGCTTTCAGTTTATTTTGATTTATATTTTACCAAGTTTATAAAGAATCTTTTATTAAGCATCTGAAACTAAAGAGCAAGATTCACTATAAAAGTAAAATCTTGCATTCATTTCTTGAATTGACATCTTCTAAAACACTTTAAACAAAGGACTGATTGATAAGTATCATGGTAAACGTAAGCTGGCTGCTGGGCCTGTCCTTAGCACAGATCTCTCTACATGTTGTAGTTAGGCCATCCATGCTTTCAGTCACCCTTGTCACCCATAACCTTGATACTGCCACTAACATATGTGGCAAATGGTATTGCTAACAAGAGGCTCACTTTTTTCTTAGGTATGCCTTTTTTAAATTAAATATTGCTCTTATTTTTAGGGATACATGTGGTGCACCTCCCCATCATTCCCTGACACTAAACAGGCTAGTAGAGTAGGTAGAACCCCTCCTTCCACAGTAGTCAAAAGTCAGCTTATTGAATGTGAAGAAGCTTAACCCTGAGATTAGTGGGACAATTTGTGGAAAGAGTGCCAGCATCATCTATCTATAGTGCAAGCAGACTGAAGATGGAAATGATAGTGTAGCTAGCCCTTCAATTAGCAAGATTTTGGTGCTGTGGCTGTCTCAGAGAATATTCAAGGAAATTCAAGCCAACAGGAGGCAGAACTGGGCCACTAGCAATGATGTATCACAGTTAAAGCCAGCCAAAAAACAATTACTATTATTTATTTGAAGCCTGCCAAGGAAAAACAATTATTTTCTATAATAATATTACATGTAAGAAAGCTATTGTTGCTTAAGGCACACAAAAAGCTAAAGCTGAAGTATAGAGTACTAAGGGACATTCCACAAAATATATCACAGAACAAACTTTATAATAAACCAGTAATGCATGACAGCTTCTGCCAGGACTGATGGATTCACAGTAGGGCTGATGAAGCCAAAGAGCTCCTGTGCTGAAAAGGCCTTAGCTATCAGGCAGCCAAACAAGAGCCAAAACCAATAATGGACCACACAGGCGCCTGACTCCTTTCTTAAAATGAGGTAAATCCCCTCTGAAAAAACTCTCTCCACAAAACGAAAAAAACCCCTGACCATGGCTAAAGCTTCTAAGACTAGGAAAGCTGTTACAGAGGATCTGGGATTGGCCATCTATGTGCCTAAAATAATTCCTGCCCGTAGCTTTCTAGGCAGGAGAATTCTGTAGGAGATTGTTTCCATAGAGTGCTCCAGAATGGAGTGAGGGAAGAGAAATATGACAAACCCCTTCTAGGGCATGTATAATTAATTCATTCTACTATAGTTAACAAGGACTAGAAGCTCATTCAGTAGAAACCAAATCCTAACCTAACTACCTGGAAATCTTCACCAGTTACAGACAAGAAAATAGGCGATGTATTCAGTAAGGTCAGTTTCTGATGGAGGGGTTTGGAATCAGAGCTCAACTTGCTACCCAGCTCTGTAAGCTGATGGAATCCCCCTCTCCACTAGTGTTTTCAGATATTGGAAGATTTTAATTTCAATTCCTATAAATATAATCCTTTCCTCATACAGCTATATTTAACAACTTGAACATCACTGTGGTTACATTTCCAGATTTTTTTGGACAAGGAAAGGTGCTTGCCTGTGAACCACACATTTTTGCACCTCTGCTTAAAATGCCAATGACCTCTCTTTTCTCCTTTTACACAGCATGTGTGAGCTACTGTAAAGAGAGGTCTAGAGACTCTTCCTTAGTATGCTCCACAAAAGTACTTTCTGCACTGACCATTTATGAGTTGGCACAAAATCCTTCCCTGCAGCATGTGCTGCTACAAACAAACCACTCCATGACTGCTCCCCATACACAACACATTGCAAAATTCAAGTTATATGGAAAGTGAAGCATGGACCTTCTAAAGCCAGCATGCTTGCCTAAATTTTATCCCAAAAAGAAAAGAAAACCAACAAGAAACAAAATAAGTGATTTAGCAAATTATATTTAAGATGCCAAAGGCAGTGGACATACTGGCTGCTTCCAGACATAAAAAAGAACCCCCCAAAACAAACAGGCACTTTAAATTGTGTGCCCCCATGCCGAACCCTGTGCATACCCAGAAGGTACATTTGTGTTAACTAGACCCAGTTTGCCCAACACCTGTATAGACTGGGTGCTTCAGCGGGTCTTTTTGGCACTTTTATCTAAAAGCACCAAAAAGTCCTGCTGAAGCGCTCAATCTATACAGACACTGTGGAGCTAGGTCAAATTAACAACTGCCTCTTCAAGTAAAACCCTTTATTTTTCTCCACATCTGTCAGCAGTCATTGATACTTTGCTTTTTATAGATCTGTGAAGAAAGAAAGCAGAAAGGCTTTCAAAGCTTTACTCAGACTAGAAGCATCAATAGGCTGCTTAAAAAGGATATACCATATTTACCCAAATCCAAGATGACCCTGAATTTAAGATAACCTTCCAATAATTGGGTTCTATACATGGAAAACATACAAATTTGCTATAATTTCCATGTATACAATCTAATCATTGGAGGTTTCTTTTAAATTCATAGGGGGATCCCTCAGAAAGCAGTGGCTGCAGCGCACACGGTCAGTGGTAGGTTGTAGAAGAGGCAGTGGGTGGCAGCTGGTAGAGGGAGCAGGAAGTAGAGGAGGGTTAAGCAATCTGATCCCTACCCCTTGCCCACTTTGTGCCTGTCCCCGCACAGCCTGTACCAGGATGAACTGAGGATAGAGCAAATATATGCTCCACGCCCACGGCTGGAGTTGGGGTGGAGCCTGCTGAAACAGGGGTTAGCAGCTGCAGGGGAGGGAAGGTAAGGGAGTGCAGGGGGGGAGGGTGAGTAGGAGGGCAAGGCAGAGGGAACAAGTAGCAGCTGCTCTGCAGCTCTGGCTCCAATCCAAGGGGGCCGGAGCTGGAGCCCCAAAGGTACCTGCCCCCTCACTGCCTTGTACTCACCTTGTACCATGTAAAGGGGTGTGCTCATCTTGGATTTGAGTAAATACAGGATATGGTAATGACAATATTGTAATTTTAGTTACCAAGTAGTTTAAGGGCTGTGACAACAGGTCCAAATTCTAATGGTAGTTGAAAAACTTAGAAGGGAAGAAAATAGTAATGACAACAACACAAATGCATGACAAATACATGCTGCAGAATCAAGCTCACCTGATCAAAAATATCTCAGAGAAATAAAAACATTTAAGCACATAGCTTCGAGGGATCAGTTGGGAACAGAACTTGAAACTAAATCCTAAGAACTTTCACTACATATGATAAAATGAAACAAAAAGCAAATAGGATGCTGGTGATAAACATCATAATCAGCACAGTATAAACAGACATGTAATACTCCGACTACACAATTTATAAATATAAATGTAAACCATTAAACTCGTATACAATTTTTAGACCACATATTCTGGGTATAAAAGCTTTAAATTCTTTCACAAGATTCAATGAAAACAGTGAAGACAAGCTGGAGATTTCATGTCATTTTTCATTTTGATTAACCATTTTTAAAGTACTGGAAATGCAGTGAACTGTAGTATTCTTTTACATCTCAGCAAAAAAAAATCCTTTTATTTGGTTTTGATTCAGAAAGCAAAAGAAGAGGGCTTTTTTCTGATGTTTGCTAAGACAGTGGCAAAATAAATGAACATAACACTGCAACAAACAACACATTTGTTCAACACATTGTTTACTGATGTGCAGAAATCAGGAAATCGCTAAACAAGAATGTTAGTTATGAATACAAAAGGAAAGAGAAGGTCAGGCATGAAAAATTCCCAAACCTTTTTCCCTAGGAATCCATCAAGTGAAAACCATCTGTACCTTTTAACCATCTTTTTTGATTGCAGTTTATTTAAGAGAATAAAATAATGTTTCCAAATATGACAAAGCTCAATTCAATTTAAAGAATATTAACTACCAACTAATGTGAAATATAGGAAACAAAATAAATGACTATTTTAAGCTGTATATGCTATCTAGAAGACTTTTGTGACAAGAAGGCTGAGGAAAGCAGACTATGGTAGGTCGTCTGGTGGTAGGCCTACACTGGCCAAGCACTCAAACAGTGTAGACTCAGCTTATCCTGGTAAGCACTGTACTTTCTTTAATTAAAGTTTCACAGAGTGGTAAGCCATGAAGTCTATACTAGTGATTCTTAACTGGGTGCCACGGCACTCTGGGGTGCATTGAGATACTATGCAATGTTAGCACTGATAGGTATGGAAACATGAGTCACAAGATAAACCTATCATTTCAAATATGAATCCAGGGTGCTAGAAAAAATTCTGACCTGTTGTGGTCTTTGCACAGAAAAATTGTGGCATGATTTTTCTATAATCAACAAATGAATGAAAACTAAAAACTGGCATTTTCCCAAAAAGGCTGAGAATCGCTGATCTACACTAAGAGTTTTTGCCAGCACAGTTATGTTGGTCATAAATCACAACTCATTGGATCCCTGACATAGCTATGCAGGCAAAAGTTTGTAATGCAGAATTAGCCTACCTGACAAGATCCACAGGAGCTGGTTTTAGCCTTTCAGTGACAGCTTGATCTTTCTTGAGAAGAATGTTGGTGGGCCCTGCCAATGATCTCCTTCCACAAATTTCTGGGTTTTAAAGCTGTCAATCATTAGAGTAGATACTGAGAGCAGTTGTTCTCAACCTTTTGGAATTAAGGCACCCCCAAAAGACTCAAGCCCCCCCTGCAGAGACTTAAGGCGCCCTCTGAAAGTTTTTAGTCTTCACTTGTTTTTTGACAACAGAACAATTATACAGCATTCTGTTGCAAAGAACTTAGAAAAAACTGCAACAGGTCAGAATGTTTTTTACACTAGAGTCCTATTTGAAATCTTTGTTTTTATCATATGAATCATATTTGCACACTTAACAGTGCTAACATTACATGGCACACCACAGCATCCTTGAAAGGATCTCAAGCTTCCCCAGAATGCCAGCAGCACCGTGGTAGAGAATTACTGACTTAGAGTATGAATATTTCCTGCCCGCTCACCAATAAATTATGATTTTCTTTGAACTTAAAAGGGAACTGCAGCCAGATACATCCCTAAGCCGTGGCCCCAACTGGGCCCAGAAAGAACTGGCAGATTTGACTGATATTTGGGTGGTTGGCGATCACCCATAGACACCACCAGCAGCGTTGGCAGCGTCCAGCAGCGATCACAGACCGCCTGCAGACACCACTGGTGGTGTCGGTGGTGAGGGGGGGGTGGCACGTGGAGACCACCTGCAGGCACCACCAACAGTGTTGGTGGCACCTTTTCGCAGGGGGTGCACCGCCAAACTCAGGGGGTGCACGTGCACCTACGTACACCCCCTATGCATCACCAATGACCTAGTTCACAAGAATCCACAGAGGCAGGAAGCGAGACCTCACAGCACCTGAAGAATGGGGACAGCTAAGACAAAGCTGTCTTAATGATTACCCCACTCTCCCCAGGGCCTCGCTTGTATAACCCAGAGGAAGAGGATGCATCGGATTCCACAAAGTTACTGTCCCCAGAAATGTGGGACACACCAGAAATTCCAAACAACCAAAGATCGAGGATCCACACTAGGGGATTTGTAAGTTAGGGGGAAGGGTCATTACATCAGTTTGGGTGACTAGGGCTTACGTGGATCTAGCCCCACTTTTCTGCCAAGGCCAAGTGTGGCAAGGCAGGAGGGAGGGCATTAATTTTGTAAACAGCAAATATGTCTGCTGGTTGCAGTCACACAGTGTTTCACTTACATGGGGGTGGATGTACCATGACCCCTCTTAAAGTTGCTTGGTGGGTGAGCATTAATTTGGTTAGCAACAGGAATTTGTGTTGCTGAGAGATGTACAATGACTGGGGAGACATTCAAGTTCCTGCATAATCATCCTTTGCAGGCGGCTGCATTAACTTACAAAGTGGCAGGGATGCTGCTTGGCGATTGCCAAGGCCAGGTAAAAAATATTCAAAAATGTCCAAGGCTGAATTGATTCAGTCTTTGCAAGTTAATCTAAGCTATGCAGTTTGAACTGATTAGCAAATGGACAGACATTCACTTTTACGAAATGCAGCTGCATACCTGCAGTGGCTCAAGCCAGAAGCCGTGAGGCGCTTAAGCATGCCAGCCACTGGCAAATGGAAGGGAATACAGAAGCCCTCCAAAGCTCTCACCCCTCCATGGTGGAGAGGAGGGGGCATAGTCAAGCACCAACCTGGGGCTAGCATGCTAAAGGATGGGGGTTTAAATCCCCTCCCTGGCCTACATGGGGCTCCAGCCTGCGTCTGTGGGTGGTGGACAGTGGCTTCCACCTCCCCCCCCATTGGGGGGGGGGGCAGCTGCTGCCAGACTGAGGAGTGGGGGTGGGGAACAAGGTTGTGGCACTGAATTCATAAAAGCTTGAACAAGAATAGTTCTTTTTCTGAAGCAAACACAGCACTTTACAACCTCAAGAACATGACAGAACAACCAAAAACCTTCACCTAAGGTAAGATACAGCCCAGTAAAACACAGTGAGAACACGCAACAATTTAGTCTAACTTAAAATGGAATGTAAAAGACCAAAAAGACAAGACAAAGCCTTGCATAATTCTTAGGTAATCGTGAGGGCAGTGTCTCCTAAGAGCCAGGTGTTCAGAAAGTCCTTGCTTAGGTAGTCCAGTCTCCCACCTTTTACAGGTTCTGATTTATAATGTAACTGTACTTCTCTGCATTCTTTGGCCACACTAGCTCAAGCTGTCTGCAACTCTCTCCTGTTCCATCTGTTCCTCCATCTCCAGCACATACCTATGATGATTGTGTCAGATCTTTGCTAACACCTCCCATCTCTCAATCTGGTCCTGCAGGGCTTGGCTCTGTGCTCACAGGTGGCAGAGGACCAGCCCAGTTCCTCACTCTCTTCCCATTCCCCCATGGTGTGGGGGGAGCTGAGGGAAATCATGCTCCCTCCTCCTTCCCTTATCAACTGCTTGCAGTTCTCTGCTTTCTTTCGTTACACCAGTCCAAACAGTCCTCTCCTGCCCTGTTTGACCTCAGTCAAATAAGTCTGATACTACATTAAACCAGGTTCATCTTAAACTGGTTTTGGCCATTTTGAAACTGGCTTATGTGTGCTGAACTTCTGTTTTGTTACAAGTTTAAAACAGTTTATGATCACTTAAACCAGTTTATGTGCAACTTCTGTTCCTAGCTCAATAACCTGTCCACTACAGGGAGTGGGGACAAGATCTTTGACCACGAACATCTTTTTTCCCCCATTTCTGTTACCAGCTGCCGCATCCACTGGAAGGCAGGGACATGCACCTGAAGCATGGACACCAGCACGAACCAGAGCTAAGTGAATGCATGAACACCACCACAAGCAGTGACGGTTGTGGGGGTGAGGTAAGCCAAACCAAAGAAAACCAGGCTTGTTCCAGATACACTGCACTAATGAAAGAGGACATGCTGAGAGATAAGAGTTTTCCAGGATGTGGAAACCAGGGGGGTATGGCAGTGAGCAGTAACCAGGGGTGCTGCACAGCATCCATAATATTTCCTCTGGGAGCATACAGCTTCTCAGTGTTCCCTGGTCATCCCACCCAAGGGGGGGAGCTTAGGGGGATGGGGGTTTTCAAGGCACTGGCTTTTATTATTGTGACCAGAGAAAGAATTTTGCTAATGTGGGGAGCAGTAATTGGGTGGGTGCTGCACAGCGCACATAATTTCCTCTGAGCACATGCAACTTCTCAGGGATCAGGAGTTCAGATGGTGATTGGCAGTGCAGGAAAACAAAGTAAATACAACACAAGCAGACATGCTTGACTAACTGCTAATTCCCATTATTGAAAGACAGGCATGCCCATCAGCAGCTCATACAAGCCCCTCACCCTACAAGCCAGCAAACCCACCCTTCTATACTTCCCCTGTTATGCAAAGGGAACATGAAGTGAAGACTCAAACAAAGCAAAGAGAAACCTTTATTTAAAAACCAAATATTAATCATAATTAAACAAACCAAAGAACAGGTTTTGTACATAACAATGCATAGTTACTACAACAGAGGAATTTCTTTTTACTACCCTAATGATGCATGATTCATGGGGAAAAAAAAATCAATCTAAGCAATAATCATTTCTAACTAAAAAACTTCAGCTCTAAGGTGGACTTTCTGAGCTTGACTGAAAACTGGTGGATGGCATAGCAGAGATCCATACCACCTGTCCTGCTCCCAGGAAGGAGCAGGGCCAACCACCAGCAGACACAGTATCGTTGCAAGGAGCCTGGCCATTATTTGCCAGTCTTCCCAGGCCTGGGAATGCCTCCTGGACTTGGAGCAATTCCTGTTGCACTGGATGGCAATGAATCTTTCCTTAGCCAGACAGATCTGTCTCACCATCTTGAGCAGCCAATGCTTGCAGTCCCTGAGGGCATCCATGATCCTGTCTATGCATGCAGCAGCCTGCCTCAGTAGCCTGCGTCTCCTTGGCAGCATTGTTGAAAGCAGAGCTGAAAATCAGGGAAAGCAGGAAACAGAATGAATTAAGGATGCTCAACGCTTGAGAAAAAAGCACTCAGCAAATCTTGTAAGCAAATAAGAAGTGGTCAGCCCAAAATCACTGAAAAGGGGTGCCTGGCCATGGGCAAACAAGTGCCCACCCACTTTGACCACTACTGTGCCTCCCAGCTGTGTTGCCCTGTACCTCCCAGCACTGCCCCTTAACTCCCGGGGTCTTTAAAGCACTGTTCTACACCATTCCCCTCCCTCCCTTCACCTCACAGCCCACCCTAAATACAGTTGTCAATTCAGGTGACACGTGATCTGAAAAGTCAGCAGAGCTTCACATACCGGGTGTGGAGGTCGAGCTCTGCAGTCTATCTTCCTCAGAGGAAGCAGCAGGTGACACGACTAGGAACCCTGCCGCTATCTTCTCCACTAGAGCTCCGAGTTGCAGCAGTGGTTGGCAATGTCTTAGCAGGTGAGGTTGCCCTGGAGGTCTCTGCCCCTGTGTGGTCACAGGGCAGTCCATTACCTCCATTAGCAGTTTGAATTATCTATAATGGACCACAACATGCAGTGGGATGCCCTGCTACTGTGCTCTGGTGACATGCCTGTGAAAAACAGCCCACAGCATCTTTGCCTTGATATGGCACTTGTGGCAGCTGAAAAGTATGTCTGTGTGATAAAGGTGCTTGCTGAAGGCTCAATGAAGATTAGACCAAGTGTTTTTCTGTATTTGTTTAGATATTAAGCTATAAGTTGTTCCTAAAAGCCTAATTATAGTTTAAGATGTACTGAAGCCTTGTATAAAGTAAGACCTAGTAAATTTAGCAAAGCCTAGAAGTAGTAAGGTCCTGTGCCGCAATTAAAATGACCTTATCAAAGGAATGCAAAGCTTGTACTGCTATTGGTCAGCCTAAGGACAGTTGAAGAAAAAAGAATCTAAGTGGTTGTATGTTATCAGTGTCCTTCAGAAGCTATAAATTAGCTGGAATAGTTGGAAACCATTCAGAAGGAAGATGCAGCTCTGTGAAAAGAATTAGTTAGCTGTTGCCTGGATCAGTAGGCCTGCAGACCTCAAGGAGCCCAAAAACTGCATTCCAGGATCCTTCCTGGTACCCCTCAGACAGTGTTGCTCGGGGACACCCGACCTCACTGAACTTTGTAGAAAGAGAAGCTTGCTGTGTATCAGGCATCAGAGGGACTGCCAATAAGTTGCCGACATGAATTGCTTTTGTCTATCATCGTTTGTCTTGTTACCATGCATAGTTGTGTTTTTGTTAAGTCAATAAATCTTTCTTACATTTCTACCCCAACCACACTCTCAATCCTAATCCCTCCGCAGGCAGCTAGGACAGGCACGGGACTGCCATCCTGTTGTGCCCCTGCTTGCCCATTCTCTTGGCAACATCAAGGTAGATGTGCCAGTCGGCCCATGGGCTGCAGACAAACTTGTACACAATCTCAGGGTCCCCCACCACCCATACCTTTGTTTCAGTGAAGCCCAACTGGACCTAGACCTATGTGTCCCTGTCCATTCCATCCTCCCCCGAACGTCAGACATTTTGGATCAATAAGGAGTAGCCAGGGAGCTGTGCGCTCAATTTATAAAAGTCTTGAGGTGACAGGGCCAAGGAAAGTTCACTCTCTTCCCACCCTGCTGTTGCTGGGCAAAGTTTGGACATCATACATGCTGGAGCCAGGCAGGGTCAAAGCAGGGAGGGGGGCTCTATACTGATGGCAACTTTGTATATTATGGGCATACTTCTTCTGGTTGTCTTTTAGTCCTGTTAGGCCTTTTAGCTCTGTGTATGCCATGGCACAGTAACAGGCTACCCAAAGAGCCATGTATGGAGAGTTAAACCTTCAATGGAAGCCCACAGGCTCCCTGTCAAGGCATAGTACAACAGCAGACTACCCGTGTGATCCGTGTGTCAAAACACCATTCCCAGCACAACATCTGAACTTCTGAGCAATTCAGACATAGTCAGTGAGGGAATGAATCCTGACAGAACTCACCTGCTATTCATAAAGCAGGTGTGGTTAATGGTCATGCAGGCTCACAGAACTCCAGTTGTCAGGTTTACATAAAACCAGCGAGAGAATTAATGGCATCAGGGGACAATTATGCTGCAGCCAGTTGAAAAGGGATTTTTTTTTTTTTTTAAGAGGTGCAGGGTGGAGAAGAGCAGGGGTTCCTCACAGCCGTTGCCAGGCAAAGACTGGGGATTTTTGCTAGGCACACAAACGCTACGCTTTGAGACTGTTGCAAGTTTTGGGGCCAGTCAATGGTGTTCAGCACGGCTCTCCCATAGCCTGAAAAGGGTATCCTAAAACATTCATTACACACAAAGAGTTGCAAATTGTAGAGAAATTTTGTAAACAAAGGTGCACACTATACAAAAGTTGTAGCAACACCTGATGGACAAAGGGGCTCACCACACATCTTTCGGTGAATTACCATGTACACATGGCATATTAATGTCTGCACCTTTCAAAGTTGCATGCAAACTCATTTAAATTGCCAAAAATTCACGTATGTGCAAAATGTGATGCCATTAAGCCAGACAACAGGGCAATTTTCATTATGTGTCCAAGTGCCTTAAAAGTTAAATGTTATAAGATACAAGAATTTCACCAATCAATACGGAAACTGCTCCAATGAGCTGTTAATTTTCCTCTCCCAATAACATTCATAAAAATCACAAAATTTGAGGATTTTATCAAAACATAAAATAAAATCCTTGGCATTCCAATAATACAAGTGCTTCTTTTCATACTGAAAAGAATCCATTTTTATCCAATTTCCAAACTGTCTAGAAAAATCAGATGAAGAACTCACATGGTATAGAAGACCATATACATTTTACTGGCAGGACTGATAACCATGTACATTTTGCTGGCAGTCAAACAATTAACAACAATCCTTATACTGTGAAAATTATGTTTGCATAACAGTAAAGCAATTTCCAAATTTTAAATAGATATTGTATTATTTAAATTTTGTGATAGTGACAAATTAAACATGCTGCAGTTCCTCCTGTGGTATCTTAGGCAACACTAAATAAATTCTATGGTCAAACAACAATTAAAAAAAAGCTTTCTTTCTAGGCAGCTACCTATTAGGCAGCAACCTATAATGCTTAACAGGCTTAAAACAAAATGTGTCAAAGATCAAGAGTAAGTTATCTGAGGTGTCAAGTGCATAAGGTTAAAGGTGAAATTTTATTGGGTCAAAGGTGGTATAAATAAAATCTTATATGTCAAAGAAGAAGGGTCACAGACAAGGTGTATATAATGTAAAGTCATCACAGATGACAAGTAATAACTTTAAGTAGTACAAGCGTGTTCTCACCACAGATATCTTCATTGATTAAAAATGGAATTCATGGTAAGTGACTATGAACTATAACACATTATTTGCTTCTGTATATTGTTTTGGAAACTTCCTTGCAAATGAGCTTGAATTTACTTTAGGTTATTAAATGTTGTACTTTGGGGAAGCAAAATTTTTCATTCAGCAGCCAGTTAATGTTAAGAGCACAAAACAGATGTTAGATGAATAAATGTAACGGACTTTCAACTTTAAGGTGAGAGTACCCCTAAAATTAATATTTTGTTACTGCTGTTGGAAAAAGAAAACCACAAAGACGGCCTTAGGGCAAAGAAATTTCAAACTATTACTGTATAGGTCACCATAGTGCCCAAAAAACCAACTGAAATGTAAAAATAAATCAGAGTATTTTTAAAATACAGCATAGTAATGAAAAAATCAGTATGTCAGTACTACCCCATTACAGTAGTGGCTGCAGGTTAAAGTTTTAGATGAAGCACAGTACCCACAACACTATGCATATGTTTGTTAATTAAGGAGTACTTTCTTTAAAGTGGCCCTTAATTTTCTGCTGTGTCTGTCAAGCCAGTCATTCAATTGGAGGAGTCCTTTTGCTCCTAGTTTTGGGCCTCTTTCAGAAAAACACTTAAAAGCATGTACTGTACTTTAAGGTAAGCCTGGACTTAAGCTCATGTTGGATTGTGGAAGAGGACTGGATTTGAGCATATGCTGTAGTATTTGACTAAATCAGGGCCTCTGTGCCCTCTAGTGGAATTCCTGTCTCAGTCTGGGGCACTAGAGCAAATGCCCTCAGACATTCACTTAGCTGCAAGTGATATGCTATTAAATTAAATGCAATGAACAGCCTGTAGCAATTAGAAAGGAAAATCTATTTTACTTTTATCTCATTTTTTCAAGTGGAGCAGTAACCCAGCAAGAGCCTCCACTGCTCAGAGAGAAGTGACAAACCTAGAGGATCATGAGCTTATATAACAGCCAATAAAGAAATGAATACACTACAATTCTTGAACCCCTGTGCTCCCTTTCAAGAGTGCTGGGACTTCACATAGCTTAACATATGAGACTCTGGAGCCAGAAGAAAGAAAATAAAAATAAAATAAAACTACTGAGTTTATTAATTACAATAAACAGCTCCTCTTTATGTAGAAATGGAAAAACTCTCATTATAAACCTTTTTAAAGGGATGAAAAAGAGTACTAAAGAAATCTCATATGGTTAGGGAGGTGAGTTGAAATATAGTAAGATATACTTCTATATACAGAATTATATCTTTGCAATCATTTCTTTTCTCCAGGGAGAAACTGTTAAAGGGATTTCCAAAAGTAAACTCTAGCAGGTGGAACCTAGCTGTACCTAGGTTGGATTTTATAACACAAATAGTGTAAATCTGAACCAACTCTGGAGACCATATTTAAGCAGTATTTTCAGGAACAGTATTTGATTGATCCACAAATCACGGGATAGACACAGCTAAACAACAGGCTGTCATGAACATGTTTCTTCCAAAGTGATCCTTACAATAATGTTCTAGCTCTCTCCAGGCTGTAGATGTGGGAAATGAAATTAGACAACCATTTAGAATTGTTCTTCAAGACAGCAAAGTTTTTTGAGTCAGCTAAAATGAAACAAAGCTGATTTTAAGAAAGAGTGAACTTGCAATTTTTTTTTAAGAAGCAGTTGCTAAAAATCTCTCTTGAAAAGGACAGCATTTAATGGTTGTCCTAGTTTGAATAAGCAATATTGGAGAAAGACCATCAATGAAGCAATTTAACACTGGTATTTTTAGCACTATTAGCCATTAGGTGGAACAGCAACATGTTGAGATCTTAGCAGAGGTTGATATGGTTGCTCTTGAACAGCATTGTTCATTTCTGTCTACAAATCATTTGCTGAGACTCAACCCAGACAAAACTCAGATGATTTTACAGGATGGCAGAAGCTAGCTGATGAACAGGTGGAAGTTACATTAAATCCCCTTAACTGCTATTTTGTGTCCACAGCTTGTTTCTAATATTCATGGAGCCCTGACTGCTGCAGGATTCCCAGGTGCCAACACTTGCCAAATGTGCCTATCATGAGCATGGAGGATATGTGTCTGTCTTTCAGAAGTATACTTTCACCACATCATTTCTGCTTTGTTTCAAACAAAGAGCATATTAAATTGTGCTTCAAGATATGTACTAATTACTGTTTTTCAAGTGGAGTTTAAGGTAATTGTTGTCTTTCTTTTTATCTTGAAAGGCTTTAAATGACTTGAAGCCAGCTATTTGAGAGCCCATATTTCTCCTTTTGTATCAGCATGACAGCTGAGGCACTGTCATCAGGGACACACAAACCTTCACCTTGTCTAAGAGAAGGTCAAGAGTACAATATTCTAGATCAGTGCACCACAAATTAGCCCTGCTCCCTTCCTGTCACTATCATCCCTCTCATTTACCCAGTCTGCTCCTCATCTTTCTGCTCCCTGCCCTGTGTTATATATAACCAAGCTGATGCTCTGTTTTCTGCTTCTTTCCCTGTGCTCCCCTGCCTGATCTAGTGTTCTTCTTTCTGCCACTGTGATGCACTGTGATGCCTATCACTTCCCCAATCTGCTTTGTCACACGTACAGGCTGCTCAAGCCATTTGTGGCACTCATGCCTCAGTTTGGTCACCCTTGTTCTAAATGAAAATTATACTTCCTTCAAGGCCTGGACTTGATAATATTTGCAACAAGCTGCACAATCCACTTCTTTTCACAGGTGCTTCTGGGAAGATAGGAAGGAACATGATGGGTGTATTGCTAGGGACAAGGTTTGCCAAAAGAGCTAGAAGGGGTTAAGGTAGGAGAAGAAAATTGCGATTGGGGACAGACAAACTGTTGGGTGTTCATTTCATTTCTGTTACATTTTGTTTTGAAGTGTGGGCAAACATTCCTGTTTTGTCCCCTACTTTATACTTATACTGAAACTATAATGTTGTGATTTAGGGTTTAGAAAGGTGCAGAATGAATATAGACAAAGAGCCTGCTCCTGGAACTCAACATAATGACCACAAAATTCAGCACCTTCAGAAAAAATACAAGCCTCGTCTAACATGGCTTTCACTTAATAAAATCAATCTTATAAGAAAAGGAGAAGAGAAGGATATAAAAACGAAATACATGATACTTATTAAACATCAGATTAAAGTGGTAAACATAGGACAAAAGAGAGATACAGAAAAAAATATTATTTGAATACAAATGAAGCTTATATAAATAGTGTAGCCCTTCTATAGGAAATTTATTTTACATAATATTAATTTCAATATATCAAGTTTACAAAGTTTTCTTCCCTTTGTTTCTGCTTAGAATTTATTAAAAAACATTACTGTTAAACTTTAGGGATAAGCGAAGCAGGCTCTATTTGATTCTGATTCAAATTCAGCACAAATCAGGGACAGCGATTCGACCTGTTGATTCAGATTGCTGTCCCTAATTCGATTCGGTTGAATACAAAACTGAAGTTTTGATGCTAATTCAGAGAATCAGCGATTTGGACATACATACAGCTTTAAAAGATTTTTCTACATACCTGGAAGCAGCAGGTGCAGCTCGTGATTGCTGCGATGCTGGGGTGCATGGAGCATCCCACAGGAGCGTGGGGGGACCCCCACGTGCTCGGAAGTGAATCCCAACCTCCCTGCACCTCCCCTGGCTTGGTGATTGGCCACAGGGGGACCCCTGGGTGCCCCCCCCCCAAGCCCAGGAGGCACCAGTTGCCGAGCCAGGGGCACATGGGGGGGGCCCCCCATGCGCTCACTGGGAGACCTGGAAGTGGACTGGAAGTGCTTAAGGTTCACTTCCAGGTCTACTGGCAAGTGGACTGGGGAGCCCCCCATGCTTCTGTGGGACACTCCATACGCCCCAGCATCACAGTGATCATGAGCCCCTGCTATCTAGAGGTATGTAGAAAAAATGTTTAAAGCTGTCTGTATATCCTAGTCTCCGAATTTTTCTGAATCTCTCAGAATCAATTCAGAGGGTTCCAATTTGATTCAGAGAGTTAAAGGGTCCTGAGATTTGATTTGGATTTGGAGATTCAGCCATCGAATTGGACCGAATCTCCACCGAAACGAATCAGGGACCAAGGCTTTGCGCAGCCCTACTAAACATGTATTATAGAGTATCATTTGTGCAGTTTAACTTCTTATGACCTTTGCTATTCAAAGCAATTTTTCAAATCTCTCTTTGCAATTACTTTATTACGGTTTAGCTGGCATTATAAACCAGAAGAATAGCAATGTAGTGAAAAAATTTAATAAAACATACCACTTCTTCATCTGAAAGTTCGCGTCCTTGGATACTACTATTTTCTCTCACTGCTTGTTGGTGTTTTTTCCCCTTAATATGACTAAAAAGATACACTTCTGAGGAAATCTGTAATGAAATTTAATTATGAGTCATTTTTTCATCAAAAAGGAATGTACCATATTTGACAATCAATAAACAAGTATGTTCAAAATCTGGCACCTGATCACAACCGTACTCCACATTCCTTAAATCAGTTTCAATTACTTGTAATTACCTTCTTTATAAAAATAATTATGGCTTCATACCAAAAATTATTTCATCACAGCATATAATTAAAATGACTCATAAAAAAAATCTGAGCTGAATAAAATCTGAGCTAAATAACTAATGATAAAATGAAAATGCTTAATGAATGGAAGGAGCTGTATTCCAATACCTCTGGTGTTGGAGCAAGACCTGCATATGCACTTATTTTTTAGTTGACTGTTAAGGAACTACACTGTTTTACAGTTTTGAACATGCTAGCAAAGGGCCCCAGATTGGTTGGACATGCTTACAGCAAGTTAGTGGTATATGCACCCATGTATCATATAGAGCAACCCTGTGCTTTGACATGATAAGTGACACATACATCTCAAGGATGACACAAGAAGTGATAACATCACTTTTGTTTGGTGCAGATAAAGCGTAAGAATGAAGATTAAATTACCTAACAAGCTATGAGCAGTGCTCCTGTTTAGTTCACAGATGAATCAAAGATATTACACCTACTTTGTAGCAAGATCCAAGGACCAGAAGAATGAATAATGTTGCTTTTAGAAGCATAATCAACCTAAAGCATGGTGTCTGTTGTGTCAACAGTTCACAGAAACTATGTACACCTTACTGGCAAACACATGTACAAAGATTACATCATACTCATACAGATGGTAGGATTCTGTACATGTCAACACCATACACCTTAACTTTCAAGTAAACAACATGATATGGGATCAAAATGTGGAACATGTGTATTTTACTTCACATTGTGCCATAGCTAAGATTGTATTAGTATAACTATAAAACCTGCTTACAGGTATTTTTTATTGTGTGAATTAATTAAAGTAATTTAAAAAAAGAAAACTGGAAACACAAATACCATTACATGCAACCATAAAGAACTCCCATATGAGTTGTCAGTAGTTTCAATGCTGAAACTTTCAAATCTCAACACAGTGCTCTGTCATACCCTTTTATGGACCTGTCTCTAGAGGGGGAGACTTGATACAGTTTTACTAGTAACACAAGTATTTGTAAGACAGTAGGAAAATAACTGAAATCAAGAATCTGGAGTTCCGTTCTGTTTCTGGGAAAAGTATGCTATAATGGTAAGGTAGAAATAAAAACATAACTGGCCCACGGGACATTCATTCTGAAAGGCAGCATGATTTCAGTTTTCCATGAGATGAAACCTGGGCTTCTCTCTCCACTCTGCCTAAAATAATGGAGGAATGAAACTCGACTTATTTCTTAGCTATAGTATGAAGCTTTGCTGAATGATATGCAATTAGTGCACAGAAAAATAAATGGTCATTTAACAGGTGAGAGCAGTAGTCCTGGCTCTCTGTTCAACACACTTAGCCTTAGGACACATGCTTCTCTCCTTGTCTTTTTCTGGAACTCCACCTACTTGGCAGGGCAGTGGAACAGCATCCCAATGCAGCTGAAATGCAGAACATGTCAGTAAAAGCTGGTACATTTCTGTGCTTACCCCCAAAAGAAGAGCAGACTGGAAGAGAGGGGAGGTACAGTAGTCTACTTTGTAGTACCCTCTTGAAAATAAGGGTATGAACAAAATGAAACAAAAGTAGTAGAACTACACTTAGGATTGACATATAAACTTTTGATAGCATCCCTTCAATCCAACTTACCAAAACATTGCATAGTGAACACTGCTTTTTTCGCTCATAAGGGGTAAGTTTTGGTGCATAATCAGTATTAGCATGTCTCCCACTGCTTAATTCAGCTGCCTTTTCTTTCCTCTGTTCAATTTGTTCCATGTGCCTCCGAATGCTTTCATCATGCTAAATACATAAGTATCAAAACAAAAGATGGTAAACATCATTAAATTAAAATAAAATGAACTCTGGTTAGAAATACTAAGGGTAATTAAATACCATTCAGTTCTGGATGATGCAAATGCAGATTGAAACTTTATGTATAATGCTTGCCAAAATACTCAAAGTGAATAGCTGTCCTGTATCATTGTATACAGTTTAAACATATTATTCCTGATACCATATTTTAAAATACTGGCATTTTTGCATTATTTGCAGTGATTATTATCACTTCATTATCTTTTATAACTCTAATGCTAGATTTTTCTCCTGCATGTAGGCCCTTACTTATGTGTATTGTGTTCCCTCAGCGGAATGCTGTGATACAGAATTCAACTGGTGGTGTATTCTCTAATTAATAGACAGCAGCAATATGGCATTAATTAAAGATATTATTAGTAGTATTGTAGTCATAGTAATTACAGTGCACTATATCCTTCAATTAACGTTCTGTATAATATCAGCCTGGATCAAGTATCAAAATTTGGGCTATGACATGACTGTATTTGTTTTCACAAATAAAACACATAACAGGAAAAATGTTTTAAAAATTTGATGTTAAATAACAATGTAGTTTCAATTCAAAAGAATGTTATTCTAGCTATACCTTTAACTGAATCTTCTTCTGTAGCTCTTCCATGGCTTCTTGTTGAGCTGCAGTGAGAGCTGCCAGCCTTTCCTCTCGGTCTCTACCATAAAAGAACAAGTACTGTAGCAGAATCTATGTATTTACAACTATAATATATTGGAGATTGGGGGAAAAAAAAAAAAACACACAAGGAGATAACAGCTAGTGAAGATAAAGGCAGCTTAATAGGCAGATAAACGTCTAATGAAAGCAGACAGTTGCAACTTTGTACCAGATCTTACCACAGTCCAGTTCAAAGCAGGTATGGACACCATGGTGATGGAAAATGCTAATGAATGGGATGACCTACCTACTCTAGTACTCCTGTCTGATAAAGTAAGTGGGGGTAATTACAAGAGTTGATTTTTCCCAAAACAGGTTAAAATAGATATGGTCAAAGACAGAGACATACAGAAGTTAAGGCAGCGAGGGACAAAGTCTGGCTCACAGGCTAGATCTAATCAGCAGTGGACTCCATTTTCCAGCAGCCCCTGCACATGGTTAGGGCTGGTCTCCATGGAGACCCCAGCTGCAGCTGCATGGGAAAGCTCAAGACTGGGGTTGCCATGGAGACCAGCTACAGCCACAGCTGGGCAGAGCAGGGCAGGGGACTGCTCTGGAGCCACTGGGAACTTGTGATGGGGGCAGCTTATTTTGGAGTCGGGGCAAAGCCATGACCTGTAGCCCACATGCTCTGGGCAGGAGTGTGCAGGCAGGGGATCATGGCTCCGCCCCTGCTCCAGACCAGGCTGTCACTGCTACAAGGAGCTGGGGCAGAGCCATGATCCCCTTCTTGTGCACCCCTGCCCAGATCATGCAGGCTCTGCCCTGGCTCCAGAGCAAGCTGCCTCCATTCCAAGATCCCAGCTCCAGAGCAGCCCCCTTTCCTGCTCTGCTGCACGCACTGCCAGCATGGCTGGGGCTGGTCTCCCTGACAACCCCAGCCTTGAACTGTCCTGGGGTTTTAATGGAGACCAGCCCCAGCCATGAGGGCAGAGGCTGCTGGGAAATGGAGTCCAGCTGCTGGCTGGATCAGACATTTTGCCCACCCCTGAGTTAGGGCAATGTTTGCTGTAGAAATGATGTTAGCTAGAGGTTTGAGTGCAGTAGGTCCCTGGAATTTTCCAAATTCGCTTTGCTGTTACATATACCCTCTCCATCAAAGCACTAAAAACCACAAACATATTGCAACTAGAGAATTTGCAAGAGCTTTTTTACTCAGAGAATTACTAGTCATATGTCAACATGAAAAATCAGTGGAAGACCCACAAATCACCTCCATGTGCAATGCTGTAGTGAAAGGCGCAAAACCTACTTCCTCTGATGAGAAGAAATTAAAGGTGTGGTCTCTGGAGTCTACAAGAAAGGTTTTTCCTCTGGCAAGTGGATGTTTGATATATTTGGAGCCCCCTTTACCCTCATCAAACCACAAAAAGAGATACTTTCTGGTGCAAAGAAAAGAAAGTTTTCTTTTACTATTTTGCTCCTGCTTGTTTTAAGTTTTAATCCTGTTCTTTGTGAATATTCCAACAATTTCCACTATTGCTGTTACTAGCTTTTATAATCAGTAACAGAATAAAAGTAATATGATTCTTTACAGTTTCTATCTTTCCCACAGGGTTCTGCACAGCACAATGAAATTTTCCAGTCCTGAGTTCACTCTGTTAGTCTTGCTAGGAAAAGCATTGCAGAAGGGCACATTTGAGATGAAGAGACTCAAGAAGATGGTATCTTATCTGTTCACATTTGGCAAATGATCTCTGCAACTGAAAGAGCTAGAAACTTAGATATTTTTAAGAGAAAGCTTAAATTCTGCAGAGAGTAAAAATGAAGGTTACATATCGAACAGACCAAATTTACCAGGTTTAAGTACACAAAGGACATTTTCAAACCCTGTATCAGGATTAGAATATGGTTGGCTGCTGCTGCTGTTTGTACAAAGAGAAGCACCCCCAGACTGGGAGGGAAGCACAGTTAATAAAAGCACTAAGACTGGTAATGGCATAAAGTAGTCATGGGAGCTATGTATAGAACAGACGGGGTGAGGAGGAGGGGAGCAAAATAGACCCCACAGGCCAAATCCAGCCTGCCAGGCCATTCCATCCGGCCCACAAGACCCCTCTAAAATTAAAAAAAAATTATTACCTGCCAGTGGTGACCTGTCTAAAAGATGACAAGGCGCCACCAGCAGGAGGAGCTGATGGCAGGACCCAGTGGTGGCAGCAACAAAGCCCGCCCAGCCCCACTCTGCCCAGCCCGCAATCGGAACCTTCTGCCTAGTAGAGGCTTCTAGTCTGGCAACCATGGGGCTGTTCCCCTGCCCTCCCTCCCTCCAAGTGTGGAAACTCAGGAAAGAAAGGGTGGAGTGGGGAGGATCGCCAGCACAGCAGGAGCCAACCAGGCCCATCCCAGCCCCTGCTTACCATACAGTCCCAGCCACCCAGCCAGGCACCATGTGTTGCCAGCTGGGTGGGGCTGGCTCCTGTTGCATTCCATGGTCTGGGCCAAGCAGCCAGAAACCATGGTGCTGGAGGCAGCCTGGCCCAGCCGGCTGCCCACACAGTTCCCGGCTGCATGGCTGGGACCACAAGGCGCAGCAGGAGCCAGCCAGGAGCCACGGAGGCCAGGCTGGCTCCTGTTTCATTCTGTGGTCCTGGCTACACAGCCAGAAACCAGAGGCTACCGGAGTGGTGGACAGGTGGGGGAGTGAGTGAGAGGGTCGGGAGGTGGCAGGGGAAGAGCAGCAGTGGTAGGTGGGGGCGGGGGGAAAGTGGCAGTGAGCAGGTGGGCAGAAGTGTAGGGCCTGCACCAGTGCCTCAGGACCAGGGCCAGTGGGGGCCCAGTGCAGGGCAGCAAGAACATAGAGCCTGGACTGGCAGGTGCTCTATGGGGCCAGGCCGACTCTGCTCCTCTCCCTGCTGACAGCCTGGCCACGTGCAGTCCTGGGGCTTACTGGGACCATGCACCACCAGGAGTCTCTGCCTGCCATGGGCCATGAGCCCCCTGAGGCCTCACTGCCTGCTGCTGCCGCTGGTGGCAAGGGCTATGTGCAATGAGGGAGAGAGGCATGTGTGTGTGTGGGGGGGTGTTTATAGGGTAGGGTCCCACATGCACACCCCACCATATACATGTACCCACACCCCCCTCATGCAACACTACACACCCCCACAGTCCCCATGCACACCCCATACCCACACCCTCATACACATCCCAGCCATGCTCCACACATGCCACAACCCCCCCAGCCACCCTCCCCCAACACATTCAGAACCCCCCACAAACCCCATAACCCACCCACACCCCACATACAATATACAAAAGACAGACTTCATTTTAAGCTATTATGTAATCACCTCTATGTACACTATGCAAACAGATATAAATCAGGACAAAAATATATTTTTTAATCAAATTAATTCATGTTGTAGAAGAGGCTTGATTTTTAGAATATAATTTGGGGGGATTTTTTCTGGTTCCAAGATGGCAAACCCCCTTGCCAAAAGAAGTACTTCCAGGGGCAAGGGGAGGCACTTCCGGTGGCAAAGGCTGGTACTTAGGAGGCAGGGCTTCCAGTTCCAAGACGGTGACCAGGTATGGAGCACCTGTCAAGGGGCAGGGCTACTCTTGAGGTGCTCAACAGCTTGCCAAAACTTGTTAAGCGGCCCTCCAGCCAAAATAATTGCCTGCCCCGGTATAGAGTCTAGGGCATATTCGGCATTGAGTAAAGCGCTTAAATCCATTATGCACCCAACATGCAAAAGACAAAACTCATGGAATTAGTTTTAGTAACTTCTTATTCATACAACTGTTTTTGACTGATAAATGCTATACATAACAGAAATAAAGGGACAAGGATGAAATGTTACACACACAGTGGAAGTCTTTATTTCTATAAACGTACTTGGCCTTATTATAGGTTGGACTCAAAAGCTTGTATAAAAAATGTCAGTATTGATGCTTGCTCTACCTACTCATGGAACAAAATGCGATGTCTTAAAATTTTTTAAAGAACCCAGGAGAACCCTTATCTCCTTTGAAGCCAAGTGTTTTGAGGGAGAAGGAAGCAGTCAATTAATTAAAAAAAAAAAAATACTGCGAGACCTTCCCAAAGTAAACAATTTGGATAATTTATTTTAGCTTGTCTTTCCAGATCTTGATGGCTCACAGTAGGACCACAAAAGAAATTCCATATCCATAGTTAGGCATATCTACCCCTATTCAGACAACATTATGATCATGGTGATGCCACTAACTCCTTCCTGCTGCTTTCCGTGTCTCTATCACTGAATACCTAGCATATTCTCAAATAAGAAAAAAAAATTAAGAGAACAAAACTCGTATACTAAAAGAAACCTCACTGGAATGGCAAAATTAGAAAAGGAAAAATGAAAAGTGGAAGGATGAAGTGTAAAAAAACAAGTACTTTCTTTAAGAAGTACATTCTGGAGAATGCACAAAACTAAACTTAAAAGCTCAAAAACTATAGTAAATATGAAAATGTATAAATGCAATAGAAAGATGGCAAGTCTAAGTGCAAACATGAAGCACAATCATCCTTTCAGAAAATATAAGTGAGATCCTCCGATCACCATGGGGGAGAAGGCTGACAGATGAGAAATGTTATGATAAGCAACACTTGTACTCTCGTCATACTCTGCCTTGTACTACAAACCTGAATGTCTAAAATGGGGTAAAACAAAAAAACTTATATTAGAGAACATATTTTCCTCCTTTCCAGCTTAAAGCTTACCTGTCATCTATATTTGGATAAAGGTCATAGAACAGTACATCTTTTGAATTAATATTTTACTCTCTAAGAAAACGTTAAAGATTCAATGACCTTAAGTATAAAACATTAACATTATTTTATATAGGTCTATCTTAAAAGAATAGCTTTATATTATTAGGCTCCATAATACAGTTCGATGATTTCTATTGACAGGAGTAGAATTTCCTACTCGTTGGTATATAAAACACTCAAATTGCATCTAAACCTGATTGGGAATCAAGTTATTGTACCATGAGGACACAGAGGGTCTCTTAAAGGCAGTTTTACATAAGAAGGCTTTAATCACCATCAGATGCACAAACTGAAGTGGATTTTGAAGAAATGTTAAGCAAATATTCCAAAATGACTCACTCCATTCAGTTTTAAGTCTTTTAGGATAAGAGTCAAGTCTTTCTAGTAGCAAAACAACAAGCCACATCCTTGGGTTCCACTGAACTATGCCAGAATTCAAGGGGGAGAGAACAGTGAAAGCTGCTTAAAGTCAAACTTCTCCTCTGAAGAGCGAGTTGGAATCCTGTTCAAAATCCATCATGCGGGGTATCAAAGTCACCCCACATCTTGGACGTGGAACAATCAGTGGCAACAGCTAGTGCAGCTATCTCTTACCCCCACTGTCAATTCACATTGCCAATAGGGCTTCAAGATTTTGAGGTTCCAGCACTGCAGGTCTCACCCAGGCACTCAGCTGCCACAGCGGGAAGAAGCCATGTTGCAGCTGGGGCTCCAGTACTGTGGCTGCCTCCATCTTGGCTGCCAAAAACCTGGTCTACTGCAGTGGTGTTGGAGCCCCAGCAGCACTGTGGGAAGAAGCCCAGTATCACAGCTTGTTCTAGATAAAAAGGGATTGCTTATTAACAATTACTTTTCCAATTGCTTTTATTCCTCGAGGTCACACAGTGTAGGAATTGAGAATTAAGATTTCAGAGATTTCATAGATTTCATAGACATAAGGGCCGGAAGAGACCTTGGGAGATCATCGAGTCCAGCCCCCTGCCCAAAGGGCAGGAAGTCAGCTGGGGTCATAGGATCCCAGCAAGATAAGCATCCAATTTACTCTTGAAGGTGTTCAATGTAGGTGCTTGAACCACCTCCGCTGGCAGACTGTTCCAGACCTTGGGGGCTCGGATAGTAAAGAAATTCTTCCTTATGTCCAGCCTGAAACGGTCTTGCAGGAGTTTGTGACCGTTCGACCTCGTCATCCCTTGGGGCGCTCTGGCGAACAAACCTTCCCCCAGATCCTGGTGGTCACCCCTGATAACCTTATAGGTGGCCATCAGATCACCCCTGAGCCTACGCTTTTCCAGGATAAAGAGTCCCATGGCTCTCAGCCTATCAGTGTAAGATCTGTTTTCCTGACCTCTGATCATGCGCGTGGCTCTCCTCTGGACTCTCTCAAGCTTCTCCACGTCCTTTTTGAATTGTGGAGCCCAAAACTGGACGCAGTACTCCGGCTGCGGCCTCACCAAGGCCGAGTACAAGGGGAGAATAACGTCCCGGGATTTGCTCGAGAAGCATCTATGGATGCACGCCAGCATTTTGGTCGCTTTATTAGCCGCAGCATCGCATTGCAGGCTCATGTTCATCTTGTGGTCAATGATGACCCCCAAGTCTCTTTCTTCTGTAGTGCTATCCAACATAGCACTGCCGAGCCTATAAGGATGCTGCAGGTTTTTCCTTCCAAGGTGGAGAACCTTGCATTTTTCGGTGTTAAACACCATCAGGTTCTCGTCTGCCCGTTTGCTGAGCTTGTCCAGGTCAGCCTGGATCACCCGCCTATCTTCTGGCGTGGATGTTTTGCCCCAAAGTTTGGTGTCATTGGCGAACTTGGCCAGTTCACTCCTGACTCCAATGTCCACATCATTAATGAAGATGTTGAACAGTATGGGTCCAAGGACAGAGCCTTGAGGGACCCCACTGGTCACAGGGCACCACGATGAGTGACTGCCATCAATTACAACCCTCTGGGTCCGACCACGGAGCCAATTTCCCAGCCAGCAGATCGTGGTGGAGCCAAGGCCACAACTGGGCAGTTTGGCCAAGAGGTGATCATGGGAGACCAGATCAAAAGCTTTTTTGAAGTCAAGATATATGACATCAATCTCTTCTCCCTTGTGCAGGTGATAGGTCACCTGGTCATAGAAGGAAATGAGATTGGTCAAACAAGACCTACCTGCAACAAACCCATGCTGACTATCCCTTAGGATGTTAGCCTGGGCCAGTCCATCAAGGATGGCCTCCTTAATAAACTTTTCTAAGATCTTCCCCAGAATAGAGGTCAGGCTAATGGGCCTGTAGTTACCTGGATCCACTCTCCTCCCTTTCTTGAAGATTGGCACCACTTTGGCCTTCTTCCAGTCTTCGGGCACTACACCAGAGCGCCAGGAGTTTTCAAAGATCCGTGCCAGGGGCTGGGCTATGACGTCCGCCAGCTCCTTGAGTACCCTGGGGTGCAGACTGTCAGGACCGACTGACTTGAAGGTGTCCAGCTTCTCAAGGTGTTCCTTCACGAGGTCAGCATTTATGGAGGGTAGGGGATCCCCATCACCCGGATCTCCCTGTCCGATAGCAGGCATGGGCGTCCCATGGGACTGATGAAAGACTGACGCAAAGTACCTATTTAATAGGTTGGCTTTTTCCTGGGCATCAGTTGCCCCATCTGGTTTAGCAGGGGTCCAACATTGCCCTTGCTTTTCCTCTGGCTCCCCACATATCTGAAAAAGGACGTTTTGTTGTCCTTGATGCTCACAGCTAGTTGGAGTTCAGTTGGAGCCTTGGCTTTCCTGGTTTGCTCCCTGCAGGACCGGACGAGTGCAAAATAATCCTTCTTGGAGGTGAATCCTGTCCTCCATCCTTTGTAGGCTTTCCGTTTTAGCCGCAGGAGGTCCGCTAGGTCCCTGGAGACCCAGGGGGGCTGCTGTGCCTTCTTGCTGCCTTTCCTCTGTGTTGAAATAGATTTAGCTAGTGCATTGAGCCTTGCTTCCTTGAGAAGCAACCACTCTTCTTGAACTCCCATCTCCCTGGGGTCATGGTCCCTAAGGGCCTGACCGACAAGCCTCTTGAGCTTGTCAAAGTCAGCTTTTCTGAAGTCAAGGACTTCTGTGTTGCTGACTGACTTGACAGCTTTACGGCGGATGGTGAAGGTGATCAGCTCGTGGTCACTGTCACCCAGCTTCCCATCGATCACTAGGTTGCCAATTAGGTCGTCCCCCGTAGCCAGTACCAGGTCAAGCAGCGCTTTGCCTCTCATTGGCCCATAGACTTCTTGAGTCAGGTAGAGGTCATCCACGCACGAGAGAAAGCTTTGCGACCACTCGGATTTTGCTGAGTGATCTTCCCACGAGATGTCCGGGTAACTGAAGTCACCCATGACAACCAAGGTCCGGTCCTGGAGGAAGAGGCCTCAGTCAGTTCCTGGGTGAACTCCTGGTCAAGCTCAGGATTTTGAGTGGGAGGTCTGTAGTAGACTCCCACTGTTGTGTCCCCTGTGCCGTATTCCCCACGAATTTTTACCCAGAGGGTCTCTAGCTGTTCATGCTGGTCGCCAACATCAGCTTGCAGGGACATGTAGCTTTCCTTCACATAGAGAGCTACACCCCCACCCATTTTGTCAAAACGATCCCTCCTGTACAGGGTATAGCCCTCTATACCTGTGGTCCAGTCATGGGTGGAGTCCCCCTAGGTCTCCGTTATCCCAATGACGTCATAATTCTTTGCACTGAGCAGGAGGATGAGCTCCTCCTGCTTGTTGCCCAGGCTCCTGGCATTAGTGTACAGGCAGGCAAGTGTCCCCTTGGGGGCTCTTGCCTTGCCCACAGATTGTGCCCGGGCTGGGGCAGGGGTGGGTTCCCTTAAGTGCCTTGGTCTGCTGGCTTTGCAAGGGTCGCTCAGCGGGCCAGCAGTGGCAGTAGTCCCCCCATCCCCCAGCGGGCTTAGTTTAAAGCCCGGTGGAGCAGGTCAGCCAGCCTGGCTGAGAAGAGCCTCCTCCCCAGGGGAGAGAGGTGGAGGCCATCTCTTCCCAGCAGCTCGCTGCCTCTTTCACCAAAGAGCAGGCTGTGGTCGTGGAAGCCAAAGCCTTCCCGATGACACCAGCTCCGCAGTCTTTGGTTCACTGCGTGGATCCTCCTCTCCCTCCTCAGCCCATAGCCCGAGACTGGGAGGATCGACGAAAACGCCACCTGAGCTCCCAGACCCCTAAGCCCCGCTCCCAAATCCCTGTAGCGCCTCATGACCTGGCTGGGGGTGCTCCGAGCTGTGTCATTGGTGCCCACGTGAATAAGGAGCATGGGATAGTGGTCTGCGGGCCAGAGGAGCTCTGGGATCCTCTCCGCAATGTCTCGGATGCGGGCCCTCGGGAAGCAGCAGACTTCCCGGGCTAAGGGGTTGGGGCGGCAGATTGCCCCCTCAGTGCCCCGCAGGACGGAGTCTCCCACAACAAACACCTTTCGCTTTGTCTTGGGGAGAGCGGGGGCAGTAGCTGTGCTTGAGTCTGGGTTGCCTGCGGGAGCTGGCAACTGAGCAGGCTCTGCTGGGGCTGCAAGAGGTGCAAACCTGTTGCTAAGCTCCGGCGAGGGAGGGGCCTTGGTGCGGTGGGCCTTAGGGCCCTTGACCACCTAGATCCATGCCACTGACTGGGCAGAGCGGGAGGTCCCAGAGTCCTCCTTAGTCCTAGAGGGAGACGGTGCTCTACCCTGCGGCTCCCGGGGTAGAAGGGCCTGGCAGTAGGAGTCTATCTCCTTCTCGCAGTCCCTGATGGCACGCAGTCTCTGGACTGTGGCCTGGAGCTCCTCCAGTTGGCGCGCCAGAGACCCCAGTAGGGAGCAGACCCCGCAAGGGGAGGTGGCCATGCTCCCGGGCCCCAGAGCCTGAAAAAGGGACAGGCAGCCCCCGCAGCCCAGAGCCAGGGGCTCCGTCTGCGTAGAGCCCGGGACCATGGGCTCCGTCTGGGTGGCCGTCTCTGAGGTGCCCAATGCGGGGCCCACAGAGACCGAGGGGACCCTCGGGGTGCGGTGCGTGCCCATCCGTGTCATGCCTCTGATAGGCTGGCTACGGCTGGGACTGACTACTCTGGCGGGGTTCGCAGGCAGGGTTTCATGCCCTCCCATGCCCTCTCCTGTGCGGACTCTGCGCTAACTCAAGCACCTGTTTACACAGCCTGTTCGCGTGGCTCCCTGGGGGGCTAGGCCAAGTAGGGGCCTGGGCGGGGGCTTGACCCGGCCGGGCTCCATGCAGCCGCCTCCTCCCAGGGAGCAAGGAGTTAACCCCTTCCCACCACGAGCCCGCTTACCTCCGGCTGTGCTGGGGGTCGGCAGGGGGCTCTGCGGCTGCTGAGAGGGTGTCTGGGGGGCTTCGGGGGAGTGGGGATGCAGCGGGCTTCACCCACGCGTCTCTCACCGCTCCGGAGCCTAACTGCACGTGCAATTCCTTTGATTACGTTTTAGAGGGTATAAACCTCTTCCAATATCATCTCTCCATAACTCGCTTTCTAAATATCCAGAATGGCTGGGGAACTTTGGGAAAGAAACAAGCAATGATGCTGTCTGACTGAGATGAAAGTCCAGTAGAACTTGTATAAGAATCCTGGGGCAGAGCCTAAGCACAGCCCCCACCCGGAACCGGTACGGCCATCGGAACGTGTAGCTCCAGACCGTGCCTGCAGGGCAGAGGTGGGACCCAGCATGGCATGTGGGGTCCGCGTGCCGCACCTAGCTCGGTCCTGCCGGCCCTGGAGCCTTCTGCCACCTGGCTGAGCTGGGCCCCTTGGTGACAGGACCTGGTGCGGCACGTGGGAACAGTGTGACACGTCCATCCAGGCCCTGCCGCCCTTGGGGTCCTTCTTCCACCTGACTGGGCTATTTCCATGGCGGCAGGACCGTGCACTGCGCCCGCCAGGTCTTGGCAGCCCCAGGGCCGGCAGGACCTGTCTGGGCGCGATATGCAGTCCCTGCATACCATGGCGGGTCCTGCTGCCATAGGCCTGGCCCGGCTGGAGAGCCCCAGCAGACAGCCCCAGGACCCGGCTGGGATTCGCACACGGTCCCCACGTGCCGTGCCAGGTCCTGCCGTCATGGCTCAGCACCCCACTCCCGCTGCTAAAAGTAAGTTATGGGCCTTGGGCGGGGGGACTGTGGCCCTCCAGGGTGCCCGGGACCCTGGGTGGGGGGGCTGGGGCCCTGTGGAGGGCAGGGGCTGTAGCCCTCCAGGGGGGAGCTGGGGCTTTGGAGGGGGGGCTGCACCCCTTCTGAGCAGCCACCCCACAAGGTCCCCCACACCCACCATCCCAATCGCCCCACACCTACCCACATCCGTCCACACACACACACCTTCCCCCACAACCCTTCCCACCCCCTTTCTGCAAACATCACATCCCCCCCATCACACACCATCATGTGCAAAGAAAACCAAAAGTACACATCAAGACATACAGGTATCTAGAATATATTTTATCATGATGATAGTGACACTGGTAGGCTTTAACATTGTAAATATACCAATAAAGCATTGCCCAACTGATCACTGTCTCTGTTAAACTTTTCTACTAGCCTGTTTGGGGATGGTATACAGCCGTGCGCAAGTACCATATCTTGAGCACTTGGCATAGGCGTCTCATTACATGGGACATGAAGTTCGTCCCAAGGTCTGTGATTATTTATTTCTTTGGGTATACCCATTCTCAATACCCACATAAGCAATTCCTCCGTTACCTGACGTCCTTACCTGTACAAAGTGGGATTGCTTCAGGGAACCTCATGGCACAGTCTATCATGACTAATATGAATTGGTGACCCGTCAAACTTTTTGGTACTGGCCCTATTATATCTAGTGCTATTTGGGAGAATGGTTCTTCCACTACTGGCACTGAAAGTAGAGAAACTCAAGGAGGTTTTTGTAGGCCGATGTGCTGGCAATTAGGGCAAGCTCAACAGAAGTCTTCTACTTGCTCGCAGAGTCGGGGCCAGAAATGCCACTTAGTATAGCCTCCGTTCTGGCTCTCCCCATGTGTCCTCCCCACGGGGTTTGTATGGGCCAATTTCAATAATGAGTTTCTCTACACCTGAGGAATCAGAAGTTGTGGTATCTCTATTCCATCAGCTTGGCCCTCTTTAATTCTATACAGTACACCCTTTCTTAGTTTGTATCTAGGCAATGTGCAACACCAATCAGGGCATATTACCTGTTCATCTCATTTGGCCAGTTCTGACTGCATGATGGCTAGGAACAAATCTTCTCCCTCTTGGGCTTCCCTGAAGTAGGTGTTGGTTGCCAAACTTTCTAGATCTAACTCGTCTGCCTCAAATGGATTTTCAGACTCTTCTCCCATCAAGCCCATCTGCTTTTCTTTTAGTGTTCTCACCGTATCCAACACATGGTAAATTTCCATCCAATCTTGGCCTAATAACATTGGATAGGGCTAGCCTCATGGACATTTCTCTCAAAACATCTAATACTTCCACCCAATATCTCTTCCATGGATATACTGAGGGTTGCCCATGCATACAAATCATCTTCACTGCAACCACTCTCGGGGCCCAATCTCTGAGCCAGGTCTGCCCTCACTAAAGTCTGTGCACAACTGGTGTGCACGATGGCTTGTATCTTCTTTCTGCCTACCTGAGCCCAAATAGTTGGTTTATCCTTCGGCCTTTACCCACTTGGTTTTCCAATGCTACACTCCATCATCTCTACCTGACCACTGTCTGTGTCCATTATACTCTCTCTTAGCCTCCAATGAAGTTTCTCGTCCACGTTGAAACTGGCAAGGCACGTTTGTACATTCTCTTGCCATGTGTCCTATTCGTCTGCACTAGAAGCACATTATTGTTGATTGTCTCGTCTCCCGGGCCTCCTTATGACCCGTCTCTGGTGATACAGGGGTTATCCTTCCTTTTATAACTCATTCTCGGGTATTATCTCCTTGTGTGCTGTCAAAATCTTCTGCTAATCTCAGAGCTTCTGCTGACGATTTCAGGCAGTGGCAATGCACTCATGGCTGGGTACCTTCATCCAGAGCCATTAAAAATTGTTCTAACAAAATCTGGTCACAGCTTCACTTTGGACACCTCTTGGGGTCTCAACCACTTCTCTCATAAATCTGCCAGATGTTGAAGTAAGATCTGAGGGGACTTATCTTCTATCCTCGTCTTCATTCAGAAGACTTGATGATATCTCTCGGGGTTGATGTCTAAATGATACATAATTTACTATTTTACTTTGTCATAGTTGACTGCTTCGCCCCATGGCATAGCTCGATAGGCAGCCTGGGCTTTTCCTATATGTAAGACACCCAACTGGCCAACCCATCAGCTCCAATCAAAACCTGAGGCCAGTGCTGCTTGTTCGAAACTCTCTAGAAAGGCTTTCGGGTCGTTTTGTGGAGTCATCCTGGGAACCTTCAATTCCACTTGATTCCGTTGAATCCATGCTTGTTGTTGAAGACACTTTTCCTCGAGAGCAATTTGTCGACCTCCTTGCTGTTGTTGTAGCAGCTGGCTCACCAGATGTAGTGGCTGCTGGAGAGGTTCAGGACTCCCCATGGTGCCTGGCTGCATTTCTATGTGTTCCTCACGACTTAGGCTGCTGTCGAATTTCCTGGCCAATGCAACACTTGTAAGGGGGTTCTGTCTAACCCGACGCAATATTCTCACTTTTCTTCCCTCTGATCGCACTGTCTGGGCTAATAACGCTATTTACCGACTCTCGCCTGCCACATCTTGATTAACATACAATGCTGTAAGTTGGGAGGTGTTACTGGTTATCTACCCCAGTAAAATCTGGCAACCTGTAGTGGGGAAGGGGATCTTCTTTAGTTTTTAATAAATTTTGTTTTTGCTTTTGTTAATTTTTGGTTGCGTAGCACCGCTAATACTAACTGCCAAGTTAAAATCACAGTCTTACTTTATTTAGCTTAACAGTGTCTTTTATTTATACCTTCTCGAACTTACATCTATCACTTATTTGTTATGTGTTTACATCAGTTAAATACCACTATCAACTTAAATGGAATCCAACTCGGATAAGATTTTACTTTAATCACGTTACTGCTTCTCTAACCTTTTTCAGTCTGTGTGGTTTGTACCTTCCTGGGTTTAGTCCTCATTACTCTTCTGGGCGTGGTCTCTCTTCCCGAGAACCTGCCGCACCCACTCAATTGCCTCTTCTTTGTTTCCTTTTTTTTTGTCCCCCCAGAGTTCAGTAGGCTTGCTATAGAGCCTCGCAAGTAAATAGCAACTAAACCTCAGTCCCTGTAACTTTCCAATGAGAAAAGGGTTTCTCTCCCCTTTGGGGGAATCACCTCTGGTGGATTACTCATTGGTGATTCTTCATCAAATTAACTGTTTGCCTCTTGCACTTGCTCAAAGCCTGATTCTCTGGGGTTCTCTGCTCTCCGTTTCTCTTCTCAGAGCCTCCCTCTTCACCCCCCTCTGGCATCTGTCTCCCTCCCGTCCTTCCCCTTTCTGCCATGGGGCATTTGATCCTCACTGAACAGCTGCTCCTGAACCTCCGCGCTCCTCTGGTTCTCCCCTTCTTGCCTTCCTTGGTCTCCATTCCTGCCATGAGGCTTTTACTTGCTACTCCTGGTTCTTCACACAAACAAACAAACAACAACAAACTACCCAACTACCTTGGTATCCTGAGATAAACATAACCTATCCTCAAATTCCAATACTTATAATGCCTCATAAAGAGACCTGACTCAGAAGACAAGAGATGCCTGATAGAGAAGTGGACAATCTCTGGACATAATCAGAAGCTCATAAAACCAGGTCTGTCTACCTCTTCCATACTGACACAACTAACATTACTTGGCTTGATTTTCTTCAAATACTCTGGGAATGAGAAAGAATGCAGAAAAGGCACAAGGAAAACATTTCACTATGCCCTTCAATGGGAGAAGTTCTAGACAAACCAGGAAAGGTACTGAAAGGGAATAAGCAGAGCTGAAGGTCTTGGACTTGCAATAAGTTATTTTTAATAATGTCATAGCATATTAGGCCTCTATATAAAATTAGATTAGACTCAGGTTTTTTTAAATCTGTAGAAAGTGATCAATTTACATGAAATAGTCTAAATTTGTAAAGAATACTCATTAAAATGGCTTTGAAGACTTGAAGTGATGACTATCAAAAGAGGATTTTTTTAAACAATCACCTTTCAGTTATAAAAAGAATGTAGCTTCCATTTAGATTTTATAGAAATGCTTTGGAACAAGAGAGAACAAGAACAGAACACTGACAAAGGTAGTAGGTATTAAGTAGCATGCAATTTTTACTAGTCAAAGTGTAAACGGTAACACTGCTTCACAGAAATCTTTTGCAGTATAATTCACATATCTATATTCAGTGAGTCAATATTATATAATTACATGCGTGCACACACACACAATTCATATTTGGCTGAACAGAAGGTACAGCGACAAGAAAATAAAACTTGTTTTTATCAGAAATCCCTTTACAATCCTGATCACAAAAGAAAAAAAAATTCAAAAATCATCCAAAAAAGGAAAAGGCAAATTACTGTAAGAAATAAAAGTCTTATAAATTTAGATTAGATTAAATTAGAATAAAAATCTGCATTAAATTAGAATAAAAGTCTAATAAAGTTAAAGTTAGAAATAAAAGTCTGCATTGCAATGCAGTAATTTTCAATACTGTTTAATAAGACTCACTGTTGCACAACAAACACGCACAATTTGTTAATCCAAAATAAGGAACCTGAATCACCAGATTTCTGCTGTTTCCAATTCCTAACAAGAGTATTTAAAAGGAATATGAATTTTACTTTAACTGTCAAAATCAAATTCCTAATGCTGCCTTGTGGTCTACCCAGTAGCAGCAGTCTGACACTAAGGATCACAAAGCAGGAAAACAATCCAAGAGTGTAAGAAGAGTTACCTGGCCCTTTCTCGTGCTGCATCTTCCCGCGCTTTCTCTTTTTCTTGCCGCTGCTGCTCAATTCGAGCTTCTTGTTCTCTCCTCTTCATCAGCAGCTCTTCGACCCGTGCTTGGCGTTCTGCTTCCAGAGCTCTTTTACGCTCCTAGTTATAGATTAATCATTTTCAACTATTAATTTTAATAGAAGTTAACAGCAATATGAAATCAGATTTTAGGCCTTACTACAGGCTCCTATTATTACTCTTACATACATTCTAAGGATCTAGTTTCCACAGAATAGATATGTTGGTACATGCTCAAAAATGCTCTCATGAACCTATGCATAGATAAATCACCTAAATATTATGCATTAATATAGGTTCTAAATAGTCACAAAAATAATTAGACACAAAAGATTAAACC
Source organism: Crocodylus siamensis (assembly GCF_052110815.1). Taxonomy (NCBI): domain Eukaryota; kingdom Metazoa; phylum Chordata; order Crocodylia; family Crocodylidae; genus Crocodylus; species Crocodylus siamensis. The sequence continues at coordinate 29,753,326 of NC_143409.1, read as the reverse complement.
CACTGAACAAAGCATCTCAAAAAGAGTGATTACTTAACCACAGTCCAGTTAAACATTTGGGTGTACTGTATACTGGAAGCTGAACACTGTATATGCTGCTTTAAAAAAGATCTCCTCCCAAGGAACCCTAAAATCTTTTTAGCTTGATCCTAAAACAATTTTGCAGTACTACGACATACATTTTGACTGTAGCTTTTTTTTTTTGCCTGATCAGACCCAAATGTGCAACTTCTTTCCCATTACCTAAATTTCATTTTATTGTAACCATCATAGTAAAATTACAGGCTGCACTATAAACCTCTCTGACAGATTAGCTTTATTGTTCCAGTAAAAAACATAAAACAAACCAAGTTTTAAAACCATGTTTGAAGTTTCAAAGTTGTATTTATATTAAGTTAATTAGTTTCACTAAAAGAGAATGTGGTTCTTTTATTACGAGTGGGGGTGACACTGAATTTTAGAAGCCATTTCCAACTGCTTTGACTTGACTTTTGAAATACTAGCTGTTTTTGCATAACAACTTATACAAAAATCAGATAGTTAAATATATTTTTTAAATATATCCCTAGCATGGTCTCAATAAACACAATATTAAGCCATAATTTACCTCAAGTGCAAGATTTCATTAGCACAAGGAAGCTCTTGTTAGGTGGAGGTAACATTTTTAAATGGCTTGCATTGTACAGAGTAACTTAAACACCAGATGCACAAACTTTACATGCATTAAAAGTAACAAAACTTTAATCTAATGCTATGTTTTTGATTTGACTCTAAAAGTTTGGAAATCCAAACACCAACAGTAGCCATAACTCTAGCCCTCTGCATATAAGTAACATTTTGTGTTCATGTATATGGCATTAATTTTAAAGTCTTAATATACAGGTGAAATGTAGCTGGGTCATGGTTACTGTGGGAACTGTATCTTTGATTATCCTACCTTACCATGTATAAAATTTCAATGATAACACTGCTTGAATGAATTTAATTTCCTTTCTTTAAGAAAAGTAAAGAGAAAAAAAAGAAGAAGAATGGCATGCTTGACTAACCATATAATCAAATAGACAGAAGTGCAGATACCCTATTAAAAATACAAAATGTGTCTGGAGTACTGTGGAGAAGACTGATAACTCTGCTGAACATCACTCACACAAGCCTTGAAAACATCCTTTGGAAATGGGCTAACAGACTTTAAATTAGGTGTCTACACCACCAATAACTTAATGTAAGAGCTGGAGAAAAATAGCATATTGGCAATATAATGATCAAATATTCAAACAAACACTTGAGGAGTGGATACACATGATGGTTGGTGAGTATGTATCAGTCAACATCAAGGGGGATTAATGAACTTTTCCTGAGCAGTCTGAAACATCATTTAAGCTTATAGATATGTCCACACGTGCTAGTCCATATTCATGCATTCATTTTTTTTAATGAAAAAATTATACCCTACATTTAGAAACATAAACTTCTTATATTTACATTGTATTACTAAAGTTCTTTTTCAAGGAGCTAATTCCCACTGAAGACAAAGACTCTAGTATTCATATTAAGAAGAAACAATATGTAGTTATGCTAAGTTGACTAAGCCAACAGTTGCACTTAGAAGTTTTAGTGGCAGTGGTGAAGAAAATGGTGTTTTATCATTTGTACATTGCCACATGGATGTGGTCTTCCCTTCTGGATGTAGACCTTGCTATCATCATCCATACTTTCCTTATTTCAAAGTTTAACATAGCAGAATAGAAAATACATAGATCTACCTTACATGTGTATGCATACCCACGTGTTTGCATACCCACATTTAACTGTGTTAATTATTTTTTCTTAAAACAAAAAAAAGCTAAATCATGAAAAACTGATCAGCATACGAGAAAACTGTCAGAAGTGAAGTGACTCATTTCAGTTCACTAGGACAGAAAGGATCAGGTCCAGGTCCACAGGAGGTAGCACAAATCCTCACCAACAGGACCATCCAGGTCTGCACAGTGTTTTACAGCTGAGGAGTGCAGGGAAAAACTGTTTTAGAATTCAGGCCATAGATGAAAAATAAATCTCTAGAGAAAAAAAGCTGTAAGGGGCCAAGGAATCTTGATTTTTAGTTAGGCACTGGGAATGGTGGGCAGAAAGATTGGGGACAGGATTCAGGGTTATAAGGCTGCATATAAGCCCCAGAGGGCTTACTCTGCTGTGCTTAAGAAGGATCCAGAGATCAGATCTAAAAGGACAGGTCTAGAATTCACAGATCCAAGAAAGCAAAGACAGACTGGGAATAATAGCCAGGAAGTAGATGACGCCCTAAAGGTAAAATGGAGCACTATGAAGGTGACTGGAGCCAAGTATTCTTCATAAACTTAAACGTTTTAGCAGGGGCTTGTTCAGTAGGGCTGTGCGAAGTTTCGGTCCCTGATTTGATTCAGCGGAGATTCAGCCCAATTCAGTGGCCAAATCTCCGACTCTGAATCAAATCAAAGGACCCTTTAATCTCTCCGAATTGATTCAACACCCTCTGAATCAATTCGGAGAGATTTGGCGATTCAGATGTAGATACAGCTTTAAAACCTTTTTCTATATACCTCTAGGTGGTGCTGGAGCAGATGCAGCGTCCCACAGAAGCATGGGGGGCTCCCCAGCGTGCTCGGCAGCAGACCCGGAAGTGGACCAGAAGTACTCCCGGGTCCACCAGGGAGTGTGCTGGGGGGCCCCCACACGCAGCCTCCTGGCTTGGTGACTGGTGCCTCCTGGGTCGGGGGGCACCCAGGGTCCTCCTGTGGCCAACTGCCAGGTCAGGGAGCCCCCCAGCACACTCCCTGGCAGATCCAGAAGTGGACCAGAAGTACTTCCAGGTTCAATGCCCAGCATGCTGGAGAGTCCCCCACGCTGCTGTGGGATGCTGCTCCATGTGCCCCAACACAGCAGCAATCACGACTCAAAGTATGTAAACAAACAAACAAACAAACCACCTTTTAAAGCTGTTCCTGTGTCCATATTGAATGGGGGACAGTGATCCGAATCAATGGATCGAATCACTGTCCCTGATTTCAGCTGAATCCAAATCCAAATCAAATAGGGCTCATTTTGCACACCCCTGTTGTTCAGTACATGGTGTGTCAGACAAATCTCAAGAAACCAGAAGGTTTTTGAGTGATCAGTCCAACTTCTTTTAAAAATAGGGTAAGTGCTATTTCTGTTTTTCTATGAGTAGGTAGCATTAAATTTTCTTATTTCCAACACTGATCAGCTGCTTAATATTTAATAACTAAGCACCGAAAGCAGCTTGATTAAAGTTTCACAGGTGAAAGATAGCTGTGGTGATCTGAGGCATGTATACAGAAGGAAGGAGTTTTTTATAGAAGGAAAATTTATGCTTTGGATAGTAACATAAAGAACAGTGCCAGAAAGCGGATATATGAGGTTGGGGAGATCTAGTATTGGAAGGGTGTAGTCAAAAATATAGAATTTCAGGAACACACGAACATTTTCTCTGTGGTTTAAGTAGCCCTATAAAAATTGGGACATTTATGTTAGTATGCATGATGAGTATGAAACTACAATTTTTGCATTGTAATATGTTCTGGTTTTCACCAAAAAGCGTTAAGTGTTGTTAAAACATATATGCTATTCCAGTCTAAGAAAACTAGTAAATGTTTTTTAAACAGCTGAAGACAGACATGAACAGTGCCAAGCACCCTACATCTTTATGAACCACCCGGTACAGATTTTTACACTTATATTTCTCTTTGCTTCCTTCAAGCATTATAAAGAAGTTATACATGGAAACATAGTCTTTTGTAATTTAATGGAGCAGTCAAAACAGAAGTCTCACACAATGCATAATTAAAACTAAGCAAATTTATTATGTTTTTTGCTGTCTTGAAAATAATTACCGTATTTTTCGGACCATAAGACGCACCGGACCATAAGACGCACCCCTCCTGGAGCCTCAGTCTCCGCGGCAGCGAGTCCCTCCTTCGGACTCCTGCCCCATCTGTTCCGGCCGGCCATTTTTATTGCCGGCTCCCGGCCACCGGCACGGGCGCCAGCTTCCGGTCTAAACAAGCGGCGGATGTCCCGCTCGGGCTCCACCGCCTCCGCGGGCAAGCTCCGCCCCGTCTCCCCGGGACACGGCATAAACAAGCGGTGGGTGTCCCGCTCGGGCTCCGCCGCCTCCGCGGGCAAGGTCCGCCCCGTCTCCCCGGGACACGGCATAAACAAGCGGCGGGTGTCCCGCTCGGGCTCCGCCGCCTCCGTGGGCAAGCTCCGCCCCGTCTCCCCGGGACACACACCTTCGGACCATAAGACGCACCCTCGTTTTCCCCCCACTTTTGGGGGGGGGAAGTGCGTCTTATGGTCCGAAAAATACGGTATAGTTTGAAGAGTTAAATTATACCTGAACCGCTTCATCTCGTGCTTGCTTTTCTTCCTGCCTTCGTTGGCGCTCTTCTTGTAATTCATTTAGCCTTTGTTCATATTCTTTTAGTTTATTCAACACATCATGACGCTTATTCTGGGCTTCTAAAGTGTTTATGAATGCAATTTCATTCACCTGTAATTGAACCAAAGTATAAAAGAAATTAGAGGATTTAAAGCATTCCAATATTAAAAAACAAAAACAAAACTGACTCTGGGCACTTTTCATACAACATATTGTTCTTTTTCATTTGTCCCTGTTTTTTCATCAAGATTTGTCATTTTTTAGAAGAAAAAACTAAAATAGACCCATTTTAGATGAGATTGCTGTATTTGAGAAAGCACCCTTTGGTTTAAGTTTCTGACTTAGCAAAGTACTTCAACACTAACTTGACTCACGTGAGTATTCTAATTTAATTTTCCCATTCACACGGTGAAGTACCTTGCTGGGGTACTATCAATAATTTTAACTGCATGTTTAATTTAATCAATCATATAATACAGGTAATCGCTTAATTATTTTAATTGATCAATCAATTCATTCTTTAAATTAAATTAGACTGTGACCCAAATGGACAGCCTCCAAATTACAAGTCTCATATGCAGCAAGCTTTTAAGGTCCCCCCACCAGAGATGTCAATCCTACAAGCACTTATTCTTGTGCCCAACTTAACATATTTGAATGGTCTTCCTGTCATCAATGGAAATACCCATAAGCATAAAATTAAACACACTAAATAAGCATTAAAAGGAACAAGCCTATACCATACCAACTCTCAACTACCACCTGTAGAGGACCAGGAATGTTGCAGAAAGTCCCCGGAGAAAAAAAAATACCTAGCTCCAGATCCTGTAAACACATCTAAAAAAGCAGACCTACACCTGCACAACTCTTGAATTGCATGAGGCACTTCATGGGCACAAGAGCCCTCAACCAGTTTCAACTTTTAAATTTTCTTCTATTAAAAGCATGCAAAAAATAAAGCTTCCTCTTCTCACATATCTATTTAAATGGGCAATTTATTTTCTGTTCTTTCTTTATTCAAGAACAGAGAAAAAGGAGATTTGTACTACCAAGACACCCCCTCTCCCTCCTGTGGTATCTGCAACACAAAAAATGTTAGGCCAAAAGCTCATGTTTCAGAAAGTTATATCTACGTGAAAAATATGACCTATTATTTAATTTCAACTAAAACAACTTCAGAAGGAAAACCATTCAGGAAAAAAATCACAAAATGTTATCATCATGCTAGGTAATACTGAACATAAAATTTTTTTTATTGTCATATGCATCATGCCCACTATATTTGTATGAATCCATAAAACAACTGTGCCGATGTAAACTCTGTGAAACACACCAAAGGCAGTGTTGGGTTTTAAGAGGGGTTGTTGGGAGTATGCTTTGTTTACTGACCAGAACATATTTGCAGAATAGATTTTGCAGTTGCAGTTCACTGAACAGTAAACAATGGGATTTTAGAAAACTAATTGGGCAGTAACAGTTGCTGTGGTCTTCCAGCTGCAATACACAGCTAGTATTTCTGCAAAGCCTCCTGGCCCAATTAACCTTGTTCTTGCAAAACAAAAGAACCACAAGGGGCAGCAGATCTCACACATTTAAAAATACACAGCCCATCACACATCTGTTTACATGGGAATTTTGTTAAGTATGATTTAGTTAATATGATTAAGAAGTCACATAGGTTTCATAAACGATGATGGTAAACATGCTAAACTGAATTAAGTAGTTCAGAAACCGTTTTAATCCAAGAGACAGAAATAGCCATTGAGTTACAGCACTAAACCAATTTTGGCATGATTATGTTAATTAAAAAAGGATGATAAGGTATATCAATCATAGCTTGAATACAAGAGCTCACTAAATACAAAACAGCATTCAAGCTTTAAAACAATACATATGCTGACATTACAGAAAAATATTTTAAACTATTTTTCATTTGTTTATTGAAAAAATATGAATAAAATAAATTATGAAAGTAAATTAATGGAGTAAAATAAAAACATATATTGACAACTAGGAACCTAGCAAAACAAATGCTGAAATCACTACACTGGTAAGTAACTTGTCTTCCTAGAATAATTACAATATGCCAAATATAAATTTGTGATTATATGATTTCCGATAGTTTAACAACTCATTGCTAACCTCTTACTGATTTTACCAGCAGAAACACACTTATCAACCCTCTACATTGAATGAATGTAAAAAAATTAATATTCTAATCTACATGCTAGGGATTTTTTTCCAGCTAGGCACTTCAGAGACCCAAGAGTTAAGTAAATTTTGAAATGCGATAGCTCCACACAAGAGACTCTGAATTATGTTCAGTGCATCGGTCATGTGCTACTACCTCATTTGTGTTTGGAATTCCAGTCACATTTCAACCCAGAACACTGGGTCATTATGGATGTGCACAGAATACACATTAACCAAACTCCATTTAAAGGTTCAGATTATCCCTTAATCCCAGAATGAGCATGACATATGGAAGAGAGAAACAAGCTTTCCCCATTTTTGACTTCCCATGCAACTGACAGGAACAATTTAATTATTTTGCTACTCCTTCTGTGTACCTTCAGGAGTGAAAACTACCTCTAAAGTCCCTTCCAATGGCCAGAGCACTGCCAAATCTTTTTTTCCCAATCCCTTCATAAAACGTATTTCCTCCACTTGGACTTCAAACAATTCCATGTTTACCCAAATCCAAGGCTTTGAATTTAAGCCTTCAATACATTAGATTTTATACATGGAAAATTATAAATCTGTTATAGTTTTCCATGTGTAAAATCTAATTAATGGAGGATGCCTTAAAATCACTTCCCCACTTCAATAGTGAGGAAAGCAGCAACAGGGGGCAAGGGGCCAGATGCCTGCCCATTTCTCCCCTACCCCATGTCCCTCTCAAGCCTACTCCCTGCCACCTGCCCCTACTGCCCATCTCCCGCCTCCCTGTCCTATAGCTGTGCCTGCCCCCCTCCACTCCCTACCCATCCCCCTCTTATCTTCTGTTGCAGGTCTGCTCCTCAGGGGCAGCAGCAGTGCAGGCCCTGCCAGGCCCAAGCCCAGCCCATTCCCTGTCTCCTTCCTACAGCCTACCCCTTCCCCACCCCCCCTTTACCTTCTGCTGCAGCTCTGCTCCAGCTTTGGGCCACTTGGCAGCCGCAGAACCCCAGCCCAGCCTGGCCAGGGAGAAGCAACAGTAGCTCCCAGCCATGCAGTGTTGGGGCTGGGAGGACTAGAGCCAGAACAGAAGGTAATAGGGGAGAGGGCAGCTGAGGGGAAGGGATCAGAGGGTGGGGAAAGCAGGCACAAGCACAAGGAGCAAGGATGGGGAGGCACAGTACAAATTCTCCCCACCCTCCCCCCACCAAACAAGCCATTCCAGCTTGGGCCAGGCAGCAGTTCAGCTCCAGTTTCAGACCAGGGATCGGAAGGGACTAGAGCTGAGCCACTGCCTGCCCTGGAGTGGAACTCAAATTCAAGACAAGGTCTTTTTTCCCCCATGCTGACAGAGGGAAAAATACTTCATATTGGATTCAGGTAAATACAGTAGTTCCCCAATTAATTAGGCTTTTTTTCAAAAGGAAACTTTCACCTTATCTATTTCACTGCTGATCATATGTCTGACCCGTGTTGACTGCTGTAGGTATTCTGTAAGCATTTAAACAAGTAGCCATGCAGAACCGTGCTAAGCACCGAACAAAAATTAGCAATAATTTTCTGCCCAAACTTCCTACCTTTGCTTCTTCCTCTTGTGCTTTTTTCACAATTGCTTGCAACTGCACTTCACGTTTAAATTCCGCATGGAGGAGTTTTTCCTCCATCATCCTGCGTCTTTGGTCCAATAACTCCTCTTTCCACTTTCGCACATCTTTCTCCTAAACACAGAGAGAATATTATTATATTACTAATAAAATGCTGTAGTTAACATACATATTTTTCCTCAGTACTTTTTCCTTTATAAGCTTTATCTGTAAGAAAATGTAAAGCTATCCTGCAGGGACTTTAGTCTAACTCAGAAGGGACTAGTTAACTAAACCAGCAGTGTAACTGACAGGGGCAACCAGGGCAGCAGCCCCAGGCACTGCTTTTAGGAGAGTGGAAAGGCCTGAGTGAAAATAGTCATGATCACAGCAGTGGTTGATCACACCACTGTGACCGGCCCTGAGGCAGCCAGTGCTGCTGCAGGCATCGTGCAGCTTCACTGAACTAAACTCCAAATGTCTGAGAGATCTTTGGATAGTCTCAGCATATATAGCACTTTCCCAGAGCAAAGTAGAGTTACTATGAGATTTTGTCATAAATCTTATAGGTCTTCATCATTTAACAATAACTGTGCTTAATGATTTCACAAGTCTAATGTAATACTGGGTACAGAATGATAAAAGACTTTTGCTTTAGGAAATGCAACAAAATCCAAAGGAATTTTGAACCATCAGGCAATATTTTAAAGCTGGGTAACATCTGCATAGCAAAAATATAAAACATGTGCAGAATGCATTTTTTATATTCTCTTCATCTTACTATCACATCACACCAGAGATTTAAAGCAATTATAAATCTGGTTTAACCATGCCCCAAGTCTTTTCCTTAATCTTCCCAGTCACACTAGGATCTTTTGGAGATGAAATCAATCCCTGGGATACACAGGGAAATCCCCATTAAAAGCATGGAATGGTGTGAGTTGGGTAGGAACAGGTCCCTTCACAGTTCCTGGATGTAGCTAACATTAGAGGAGTTTATACAATCTGAACTATAGACATTTTCTTTCTGATGACTGGGTTGCCTGCTTGAGGCCATGGACAGGCATTCCTTTCTAGTGGTAAGAATTTCTCTGAAATACACAGGTGGCCTCTCCAGCCAGGAGGCTCTAGATCAAAGGTGGGAAAAATATGGCCCATGGGCCCGTATCTAACCCATCAACTGATCCTATCTGGTCCACCAGCCACTGTTGGAAGCCTGAGGAGGGAGGGCTACACTCTCTGCTGCTCCTCCACATTCATCCTCCCCTCCACCTTCTTTTTGGTGCTGATGCTGCACAGTTCTGGCACTGTGGCTGCCAGCAGCTAGGCCTGCAGGGGACGGGGTGTGATGCAGCACAAACAGCAGTCATCTCTCCCACCCACCATGATGAGCAACTACCACCATGGTACCACTAGGAGGTGACTTCATGCTGGTTTGGGGGGAAGCTAGACCTGGGCAGCCATCCCTGACTTTCCCAGTGCAGCACAGTGGCAGTAGCTCATCATGGCAGGCAAAATACCTACTTAGTTCACTGCATCACCCTTTATCCTGCACGGGCCTGGCTGCCACTGGCCACAGTGCCAGGACTGCTCAATGACGACAGGAAGCCGGGTGGGTGAGGGCAAAGGATTCAGAGGAGCAGGGTGGGGAGCACAGTAGTGTTTGCTCTGTGGGGTCCAGGCTGGCCCTCGCTGCAGCACAACAGGGCAGCATGGGGTGCAACCCAGGATCAACTGGCATATCACTTCCCCCAGTCCTCAAAAGCTGAACAAAACTTGTTAAGTCACCTTCCAACCCAAATATCTGGCCACTCCTGCCTTAGATGGCTGCTTCTTGGGTGACCCCACCCTTAGGGGAGATGATTAATTGACAGCCTGCCCTCTCCCCTGCCTGGGAAAGGGACAGGCTGTCAATTGGCAGATGCTGAAAAGCAGCAGCTGCCACAAAGAGCTTGGGGATGGTTCCATACCTAAAATGTTTCCTTCTATCCTTGCTCCCTTGCCCCATCTCTCACATTTTCCTCAATGACCCTCTTGCAAGCCTTCTTCACCTGTTTCCTCATTCCCTAATTTGGCCCCAGAAAATGAACTAGCTAAATAAATAATGAATCAGCACAAATAAATTAATAAAAAGAAGAAAGCAAAGCTAAAATACATATGCCTGTAATCATTTCAATCAACTGTATATTGTTTCCCATTTTTCTCGTTTCTTCTGTTTTTAAACAACAAGTTCTTTGCAGAAAGGCCCATGACTTCCTATAAAGCACATAGCAAAATAGGGGCCCAATCTAGAATAAGGTCTTTCGGCATTTCTGCAATAGAACCAGCAGCAATCTACAAGCCTAGCAGAAATGCAGATCATTTGTGTGATGTCCTAAGAGTATGTATTCATACCCAGAAAGCAAGGTTCACTTTAGAGTTAGCTCTGACATTTAACAGCATGTCATTGTTTTGGGCTAGGCAAAAACATAAGGTAATCTGAATAAAAGCAGAATGCATCTTTTAAATGAGGAAATCTTACCCGCTCCATCAGTTTTTGAAGCTTTAGTGTTTTCTCTTCACGCAACTTCTCTCTCAGCTGTTGAGCTTTCATCTGTTTCTCTTCAAGTTTCTTTTTAGATTCTGCTATTGTTCTTTTAATACAAATAAAGTAAAATCAGCCAATGAAACAATGGCAACTAAGTATCATCAATGAACTAAAGCAACTGCACTGCTGGATGCTGCGACTTTGTCATTTATTTGATACACAATAAATGTATTTGATTAATGTATTTTAATATTAGCCTCCATACTGCTCTTTTTCCATATCAAAACTTTTTAGGGTTTAAACTCTCATGCAACGCAGTTTATAAGTAATAAATTTCAAAACAACGGCCACTTGCCCTTACACAAAACACGTTTTCATTTATACATCTCAGAAAACGTTATAAAAAAGTAAATGCTGTCATAATTATTTTATGTAATTGAGAGTCTGTTTCTGTTTTCCTATTCAAATCAGATAAAATTTTTAAGACCTTTTACGAGATGGTGAAGAAAGTTTCTCATGCATGTGTATTCCATGGCCTGGAGGACGTGCAGGTTCTTCTTCTACTATATCTCCCCAGGAATTATTCTGACGCCATGACTCACGAGCTGCAAGAGAGGAAATATCACTTCTTCAAAATGAAGTTTATTGGACATGACCTGATATTTCAAAGGAACTAGGGTCATTTTTGTTCTAAATCCATACCTAAAGATGGAAAAAAGTCTCTCTAACAAACTTATCTTGTATATCAAGCTTAATATTTTAATACATAAATGTTTACCTTCATAATCTGCTAGGACATCATTCCAGTCCATAGACATGCCACAGAAAGATATACTTCCGCTGCCCATGCTAGCCTGAAATTTCAAAACATTGCCATGAAATGAAAAGGTAAATGTCTAACATGATCTTACATTAGCATAAGGGTTTCTAAAATTCTGTGCAAACTTTGACTGAAGATTGAAGACAACTGGATTGGAAATGCAAAAAGAAGGTGAACCAACATAGAGTTATTTTTCTTTTTATTTGTATAACTTTTACTTTTAGAAAAATGCCTGAACTAGAAATGATAGCTACAGTAGACTACTCATTTGAATAATCTCGCTAAACTAAATGCTAAGGAAACTTAACTCACATGTGTTTGTGGAATAGGGCCTTGAATTCATTAACCCTTACATTTTCAAAATGATATGTGGGCTTTTAGTAACTGAATTCCCACAAATACCAAGAGCACAGATTTGCTACTCTTATTCATATTGGATGCGTCTACACTTGCCCCTACGGGGCCATTGTTACTGAGCCACCATTTAGTATGTCCTTCCAAAAGGATATACTAAATGATGGCTCAGTAACAGCCTATATTGCACTGTGCACACAGTGCAGTCATTTTTAGTTGCTGCGTCATTGTAGCGACGCATACTGAGGAAGCGTGTCGCTATGGCAACATAGTTGCAGTGTCATGGTTTTTGCCTGCAGACGTTTTGTCCTGTAGCTTGTCACTACAGAAAAGTAGTGTCACGTGTACACATGCCCGCTGAGTTGTAGGATCATAGAAAAGTAGAGATGGAAGGGACCTAACATGGTCATCTAGTCCAGCCCCCTGCTCAAAGCAGGATCCAACAAAGAAGAAGTTTTAAGCACCTAACTCCTATCTCCAGCATGATTAGAAGTTAGGAATTAAATACTTTTGTGGACCTGGACCTTTAGACATCAGTGGACACAGGTTTCAGTGGGTCATGGAGTAAAGAAGGCAGCACTCAGTGTGAGTAGTGGTGGGGAGGGACAGACAGAGGGGGGTAGGCAGTATGGGGTGGGGGCAGAGACTGTGGCTCCAACCTGCAGACCGGCCCAGGGCTGGAGCTGGAGCTACAGCAGCTGCTTGCTCTTTGTTGTACCTGAATCCAATGTAAGGGATTTTTTTCCCCTCCAATGTTGGATGGTGGGGGGAGAAGGAGTAAATACGGTATACCTACTCTTGAATTTGAATAAATATGGTATATTACATTTATGTTCTGGTGAGGTCATTAACAACTTATTTTTAAAACAGATTAAAAACTCACAGAAAAATCACTATCATTGTCCGTCTCAATGTTAATGTCATTGTTTTCTTCTGCTTCAATCTCTCTAGTTAGCTGCTCTTCTTCTGCAATAGCACTAGCTATGGCTTCTTCATTGGCCTTTTCTAGGCGGTCTGCTAACTCTTCTTTTTTAGCAAGGACTTCTGCCATAGACTGTGAAAGAAACCACAATCAGGACTGAACTGGAAATAAATAAACTAGCTTCCAAATACTAAATACAGCTTGTGCTATGCTTTTGTTTAACCCACAGTCATTCTTTGTTTCACTGGGCTACGTTTAGAGGATGCAGTTAATTCATTGATACGAAAACACTGGCATTTTCAAACTGATTAATGAAAAGGTTAAGACATTTTCACACAATGTAAGGATATTACATTTTAAATCTACATTCATATCATACCAAAAGATTATAAATAAGTACAGCATTGGTCACAGAAAGCAATGAAGTAAAAACGTGACATACCATTTTTTCTGAATACTGCCCTCCAAAAAACCCTTTTCCTAGAGCAGTGGTTCTCAACCTTTTTATACTCATGACATCTGTCAGAAAATGCCAGCTCTTAGCTTTCACTCACTTCTTGACTATCAAAAAATAGTAATTCTTCTGTTGCAAAGAACTCAATATGCCCACAACGGGTCAGAAGGTTTTTAACACTTTATGAAATCTCTGGGTTTATCTTACGAATCATGCTTAGATACCTAAAAGTGCTAATATTGTTGCAGCACCCTTGAAAGAATCTCAAAACACTCTAGGGTGCCATGGAACCATTGTTGAAAATCACTGATCTAGAGGAAAGGGTAAGCAAAACAGGCCCAGACACATTACAAAAAAAATCAGAACTCAACATAGAGGTGATCTCTTTTATTAGACCAACTAGATGTCTGTGCAAAATTTTTTCTTTATTTGCAAGCTTTCAGGCATAGGCACAGGCACCCTTCTTCAGCGATAAAAGAAAAGATTGTAAAAGTACATTAAAGGCACTCAGAACCTTTCTGTATATCCACAAATGGGACCACATATACCCTACCTTTAGTCCCTGAATGAGAATACAGAATTATTCAAAACAGAAAGGAGGATCTACGAGAGCAATGATATATTTGTTAGAGAATGTAAGTTATCAGTAACAAATCTTAGCAGAGCTTAACCTTTCAGGCTGTGCTTCCCTGGGAAATTAATAAATTTGGATGACAATGCAACATGGGCAAGAATCTGAACCTTAAAACACCAATACTTAACTGTTTAGACATATTTTTGGTTCTTAATGACACTTTCCCTTTAAATCTCCTCCATTACTAATGTTAGTTCTGCTCGACTGCTGTTAGCAAAGCTGGAAGTGCTAAAATAGATACAACAAAGTTTTGTGCTCAAGGCATGTCAAATCAACAGCGGTAAAAGTGCCTTCATTGCTAAACAAGAAAAAAGTTTTTTTTCTTTCCCAAGTCCCTGGTTGCCTCTGACATCAGACACCTCTAGGGAAAACAGCAGCCTGATCTGTACATCACAGAGCAACACTCTCCCACAAGAACTCACAGATACCCAGGAGAATGAACTTCCAGCCTCTACTTCCCCTGTGCAAAATGGAGTTTATTTTCTACCTAGAAGGACTTTTACAATCTTTGAATTCTCCTCAGCCTGAAGAAGGGTGTATGTGCCTATAAAAGCCTGCAAAAAAGGAATTTTTTGCTGCTATTCAGTTGGCCTAATAAGAGATATACCTCTGACCCAAGAGCTTTGTGTATCTCTTCAGTAGGCAGAGACCCGTTCAGTCTAGGTGCCCCAGAATTCCTGATACCAGTGAAGCTGAAAAAGTTGTAACAATAGATGCTGACAGAGGTGGGAAAGAAATGAAACAGAAAAACCCAGCACTTTACCAGAAGAGGAATTGTGTCAATTTGACTTGGTTCTCCAGCGTCTGTATAGCTCACGCGTTTCAGCAGGGCTTTTTGGTGCTTTTGTCTGATAGCTGGTTCACTCAGCTGTTAGATAAAAGTGCCAAAAAGCCCCGCTGCCACACATGAACTATGCAGATGCTGAGCAAGCTGGGTCAAACTGACAAGATTCCTCTTCTGGACATGTGCTGCACTTGTTGTGGGGGCACGTTGAGCTGAAAGTAAAGCATTATTTGGGGGGGGGGGGGTGCCCCACGTCCATAAGCAGCCGAGATGGCATATTTTTCACACATTTTTCTACTGCAGATTGGCTAGCATTATGGAAGAGGTTATCGGTGAAAATAAACTGCAGGAGTGTTTTTGTAAATTAGGTACTTAATCTTGCTTCTGAATCTAAAAGACAGTGTTTCTTCAGTGGCATCCTTGCGGATGCCAAATGAAGAAACACCAGTGAAACAGGTGCTTTAGAAGCTGCAGTACTTCTGGTAGAGTAAGTCTACAAATCTCTTGAACAAGAAGAGGTTCTTTTTTTTTTTTTTTATAAGAATTTTCAATAAAATGAAATATATTACTTGGATATCTACAGATTTGGTATAGGTTTTTTGAGCCAAAATACAGCAGTGAGAATTGTGCAGGTACAGTACAAAATTTGAGTTCATGCTGTATAGTACTTACATTGAGTGGAATAAAGACATTCCAGAAAAGGATCAATGTTTAACCATGACTAGTCATCTGATAAAGAACATGACACTGTTCTTACCACAAAGACATGATCAGATGACACAAAGCCACATCTCTACTCAATAGAATCTTCTAATATACACAAAATCAAGGGGTGAAAAGAAAGTGCATTCATTCCTCCTTTTCTCTGTTAAAGCCATGAAAAGGGTGACCAAATTAAGAAAAAACACTTCTTTTTAGGAAATTTTCTTGCACATTTCTCTGAAAACACTAAAACCAAGTCACAGACTCTTTACTGAACATCAGAAAATAAACTAATTAAAAATTGGCAGCCTCATCTTGGAAATCCTGTCCAGCTACAAACAGATACCCTTTGTGCAATGCAGGGCACTAAGGATAAATGTCAGAGATATTAAATCGGTTTCCAACTTGCTTTTTATAGAAAGGGAAAAACTCTGTTCATGTAGCAAAGACATTTATAGTATACTGTTAAGTATTCTTCAGAAAGCTACCCCACCTGTTTAAAAATTGGTAAAGGGATCAGAAATAAATCATGTTTCAGGAACTTATTATTTCAAAATACTCATCAACAATATGACAGAGAAAACTACAAGGAAATATTTTATACAGTACAGGTTAGAAATGGCCCCAATCAATGGGTCAGTCAGGCTTGCCAGTTGTGTACAAAGGCAGAAGACAATGGCGGAGTTGGTCTTAGTGAAACATAAATCTGACCATTTCCACATTTGTTTTCCAAATAAGTTTTCAATTTTGATTAGCAAAATTAGGGAAAATCAATACATTTAAATCTTGCTTAAAATGAGGAATAATGGAAGGAAAAAAATCATTCTGATTGGAAGTGAGGTCCTTCTAATCCAACTCAGTGTATTACTACACATTCAGATGACTTCAGACACTTTACTGACATAAATTCTAAAGCTGAAGGTGCTTAGAAGTATGTAAAAACAACACTTTCCATGTGACATTGGGTGTGCTTTAAGGACTTTTCCACAACTTCTCTAGCAAGTTAATGGTCAATACTGTGCAAAGCAGAATGGGAAACACACAACACATCTATTGCTTTTTATTCAGAATTCTTGCAAGGTTTCTTACCAATCTGGCAGCACTCACATTTGAAATGTCTGAAGGGTCCATTTCACTTTCTATCTTAGCTTTCTCTGTTTGAATCTTCTCTGCACTGTGAGGATTCAGAGAGGAAGATTCATCGATCTGTAGATTTTCTGAAGTATGTTCAGCATCTGTGATAACCGCAGGTGTTTCAGGAGGTGTTTGTAAAGAACTATCTTGCAAAAATGCATTGGTATTCCTAATATCCTCCGGTACACGTACAGCAAACTAACAAAAGACACATTTACAAGAGGAAAAAAAGAAGTAATATGTTGATTTTCAAATATATTGCACAGGAAAAAACAAGCTAAAATGACTGTATTCTACCTTCTGTTCATAGATTGAACAAATATTGCCATCTATAGTTACAATTACCAGACATTTTCCATTTTTGCTTGTATATAAAGCTTTGCCAGTTAAACCTTTCAGTCTGAAATGTTCTGTACTGGATATCTGCCCACAACTGATTTTTTTAATGTTTCAGTTAAAACAGCCCAGCCACTTCCAAGTAATGTTTAGGAGCAAATGTTTTGCCATGTTAAAATATTCTCACAATTATTTCAGTGAAAAGCTTTGTCTCCATGCTTTGGAACAGTGATTAAGATTTGGAAATGGTTGGGGGGTGGGGTTTCCAGGACATATCTTTGGAAGAAACATTTTTTTTAAATGTAATGTAGACTATTTGCAATGAAGTACAGAGACCAGCATGGCGATAGCTCAAAACCATGACATTTGGTCTAGCTGTCTCTGAGAAAACAGAAACAAATATGCAGCAGAGGCAGTTTTGATAAAAGACAAAAGGATTCAACTAGGATAACACATTTGAAAATACACCCTTTTTACCATCTTTGATTTGAAGAGGAGCAATGAGCGAATGCAGGGACCTGTGATATCAAAATCAAGGCAGGCATCAAAATTAAGTTACATCAGCGCAACTGGAAGCAGAATTTAGAAGGATATAAAACCGATTTCGTTTTGATGCTTATATATAACTAAAAACTGGAGTGTGCTCTGTGAACCCTTAACCTGCTTGCAAAAGGAAGGGAGTAATCCATATAGTGGCAGATAGCCAAGCCCCACCCTTTCCTCAAGCCACAAAAAGAACTCACAAAAAGAATACCCCTGAGAGCACAGCTAAATGTCATAGTGCACAAATATGTCTCTCTCCAGGATCCCATCAGTCCTAATTTATTCAAAAGAACCACACTGCTTCCTTTACAGGAAGATCTAGAGTAGCAGAGGTAATGGCAGGCGTATTTCTTTAACACTGGGACTGCATGATGTGAATGAGAACAAAATGTAGCACTATATTGTTAAATCAGTCAATGGGGTTGTTGTCTCTTGATGTAAACAGAATTTGCATGATTTGGTTTATATTGTCACCAACATTATTTATCTTACAGTCACTATTGCTAATATACTTATTTGCAATGTTTATATTAGCTTTACTGATGTTTACAATGTAGTCAACATGGTTTACAAGAAAAATCAATAAAACTACAATGCAAAATCAATGGTAATTCTTGGGAAAAAATGTTGAAATACACAAACACTCTCACCCC
This sequence comes from Crocodylus siamensis, assembly GCF_052110815.1. NCBI lineage: Eukaryota > Metazoa > Chordata > Crocodylia > Crocodylidae > Crocodylus > Crocodylus siamensis. Next base: position 29,735,288 of record NC_143409.1, on the reverse strand, counting down.
AAGAAGATGTCAACACAATAATGAAAACAACTGCTATACACAGCTTCAAAACTAAGTTTTCCTACTATAACAACACTTTAACCAATTTTTAGTGACTTGCAAATAATTTCACTGGCATTTCCATTGTAAAAAATGTTGGGGTTTTTTGTTTGTTTGTTGGAGGGGGAGGGAGTTAATTACATTCGCTTCCAGCCAAAACTTGTTCTTTTTGACTGAAATATACTTTCTCTGAATCTAGGTTTTTACACCACTCATACAGTACTTCATTGTCACTAAAAAGGACAGATTTATGGTCAGATTGCACTTGGCCCCCATTCACATGCAAGAAGGAAAGGAAGGTAGGGACTTTCACTCTGGTCCTTTGCCATTTCCCTTACCAGACTGCACAGGAACCAGATAAAATTGCAGTTAATTTTTTTTTAGAGGCCAACAACTGCAAACTCCTAGCACTCCACATGGGATGCTAAACTCCACCAAAGGAGTAGAAGAAGGGGACATCCTTAGATATGTCCAGTATGCAGCAAGGGAGATGAGGTTGCACTCTTTTTTTAGGGAGGTGCAAGAGATGTGCTGTGCACCAGGGAACACCAAGAGATACTGTGCCTGTGAACACCTCCTTCCCCAAAATGGGCCTCTGCCTTGATGAGACAATCAGGTCACCAACATTGTATGTGTGTGTGTATAACAGGATTATGGTGGTAAATAGTCACATTTAGCTGAAGCCTATGGAAATAGGTAACTTGATGGCATGATCAGCCAGCAACATTATCTATACTGCATTTTCTCACATACAACACACACCTTTTCCCCAGAACTGGGACATGTGTTTTAAGCTGGAAAACAAGCAAACCTAGACAAAGTGTGCGTGCCACACAGCTGCAAAGATGGCTGACACAACCTATCTGGCTTAACAAGCTGAAGGGGCAGAATCCTGTGTAACCACTCTCAAAGCCAGAGCTAGTGGCTGAGCACTGTAGCTTCTGCCTGAAGCAGCAAGTAGGCTGCTGACAATAACTTGATCTGTGGTTCTCAACCTTTTCAGACTCAAGGTACCCCTCAAAAAGTGCCAGCTTTTAATTTTCACTCATTTTTGACTACAGAAACATAACAGAGCAATTCTTCTGTAGCAAAACACCCAAAAGCACTTCTAGTCCACTTCCTGGTCCACTGGGGAGCATGCAGGGGGGCCTCTGCTGCGCCCCCCCACCCAGCTTGGCAACTGGTACCTCCTGGGTCTGGGGGGGCACTGGGGTCCCTCCACAGTGGATTGCCAAGCCAGGCAGGGGGGCGTGCAAGCTCCCCGGCAGACCTGGAATTGGACCGGAATTCTTCTGTTCCACATCCGGGTTCGCTGCCGAGCATGCGGGGGGCCCCCCCTGCACTCCTGTGGGACGCTCCATCCGCCCCAGCATCACAGCATTCACAAGCCACACCTGGTAGCTTGAGGTATGTAGAAAAAACGTTTAAAGCTGTGTCTATGGCCAAATTGCTGATTCTCTGAATCAGAATCGAATCTTCAGATTCTGATTCAACCATATCAAATCAGGGACAGTGATCCAAATCAACGGTTTGAATCACTGTCCCTTATTCCGGCCAAATCCAAATCTGAATCGAATAGGGCCTGTTTCGCACGTCCCTACAATTTATATACAAAGTTGAAGACCTAACTAAACAATCAAGATTATATAACTAACTAAATAAATAAAAGCTGAAGTTTGTCGAGATATATAGATATATATTTATATATACATATATCTATACCTATGTGTCTATATCTATACCTCTCTATATATATATCTATAGAACCACAACCATATTTCACCATAACCAGTTTTTTCCCCAGCCTACTCAAGTATGATTATAGATTGTAAAAATCAGTGGCCCATTTCTATCTGAAACACTGAGATTTTAACTGCATTTGCATCACCACATTAATACCACCTGCAATTAAGTTGTTGTACATTAAAACAAAAGAGTTGTTAAAATATGTTTTTAACTCGTTTAGTCAGTTTGGAGACTATACCATTGGACATAATTACAGAGATTCATTTTTCTAAACAAACGCTAGCAGCTGCAACAATAACAAAGTTAAAGAAATGGTGCTAAATTATACTCACTTGAGACCTTTCAGTAAGAGGATGCTCACACTGATATGAAGAACCTTTCTGTAGAGACTCGACCGTTTTGGATGCAATATCTCCTGTGAACAAACTCTTTGGTTTGCTCTCTGATGGGGTGCAGCATATATTCTCTTTGTCACTATCATCCTTGGATCTTATTGATTCTATAGCTAAAGGAGTTTTTGTTGTCACAGCTGTAGACCGGGATCGAACAGGCCTTCCACGCTGAACTGTTTCCCATCCTTCTGCATCCTTCCTGTCTATGTGAAAAGACCCAAACACCCCACCAAGAAACAGATTCATAAATTCAATTTTAACATATTTTCTAAGATTCTCCTGCACAACAAAAAGGCATTTTCTCTTTGAAAAGAAATGAAAATCAATTAGATCATTGTTCATAAATATTTTTCCTTCCATGAGTACTATCCATTTATAAAGTGCAAACCATTCTCCAAACTCTTATTTCAGTGGTTCTCAACTTTTTTAGATTCAATAAACTACTCACAGAATGCCAGCTCTTAGCTTTCTTTTTTTTCTTTAAGTACAGAAAATAATGGAGCAATTCTTCTGTTGCAAAGAACTCAGAAAGACCATGACAGGTCAGAATGATTTTGACGCTATGGATGCCTGTTTAAAATTTCTCAGTTTATCTTGTGAATCCTGCAAAGGTATTTGCACATCTAATGTTGTTAATATTAAGCAACACCCCTAAAAGGATCTCACTGCACCCCAGGGTACAGTGGAAAAAGGACTGAGAATCACTGTTTTATATACATAAAATATTTTGCATAGGAGTAAAACCACTGATTTTCAAGGGTTTATACTTAAGCAAAGTTATCTGTGTGCATATCTCAGAACCATGGTGCCACATACATGAGGTTTCCTTTCCTATCCAAGGATTACATCTCAGGTTTTGATCCTCATCAAAACTGTATGAAACACGTTGGAGCCTCAGTAACTTTAGTGGGCTTCTAGCAAGTGCAAAGCTGTACCAGGCAGGTTTACTTGCAATACTTTACTTGCCTTAGGCTATTAAAGTGACAATATTGTATAAAATACAAGTCATCACTTCTGCATGTAGGAAGTATGCTTATTTTTTGTTTTTGTCAGTGTAGATGATTAATGTATGCTACATAATTTCAATTTCCAGATCATCTCACCTCCTGAATTTCATGAAACAGAAAAATACTGCTAAGCTTGAGCTGTAAATTGCAGAAGTTGGTACGCTTAGAAGAGTAGCTTCCATTAATTTACTTTAATTCTGCAGAAACATTTCTACTGATCTCATGCTTTATAAAAGTTAATTTAAAAAATAAAGCCCTAACCTTTGGCACAGCTTTGACCTGACAGTGTTCATGTAACCAGTGTTAAATAATCAGCCACATTTGTTCAGTGTAGATACTGTCAAATGACTGAACAGCTAAATAATAAAAAGTCACTAACAGATCACAGATTGTTGACAGATTTTGGTGGATATTTAAAAAGGTCTCCCAAGTTGCATGTGCCTGAATGATAGCAGACTCAGACTTTTCTTAATCAGATACATTAGGATTTGTATCCCACACACAACCACTACCTCTCCATTAATAGTATTTCTACTATCTCTAGTTGTTATCAGTACATTCGTTCCCAGAAATTCCTGAAAGGCTTGGTATTTAAGCTTCCATCCACCCTTCCGCTTTCAGAAGCAAGCTGATATAAATCTTCATTATAAGCATCAACTGTTTAGCATATAAGTATATGGGCAGACTGGCTGCAACGTAATGGATCTGAGTATGCATCATCAATACAATCAATTGGGGGAAGAAATGTCATTTAATTCCAGAAAAACTATTTTGAAAACAAGTCTCTTCTCCATTTCAAAATCTGCGCCAATTCTCTGATTGTTTCCATTTTCCATTCCATTTAAGATATAGAAAATTCAGTAACACTACAAACAGATTTTAAAATCTGAGAAATTAATCCTTTTAGTACCTTTAGTAACCTCTCTCTCAGTGGGCTCCTCAACACTCTTCTAATAACACAGGCTTTGATTCTACACACATTTAACTTTCTTGCTTAATTTTGCATATAAGCAGTTCCAGGGAGACCAACAATACAACTCACGTGTAAGGTAAGGACATGTCTCAGTCTTTGCAAGACTGGGGCCCAAAAGGGGTGATTACCACAAAAAGAAACCTTAAACTGAGTTTATTTCTTAACATTTGAAAGGCACTAAAATTTTAAAAAGATGTAAATAAATTTGTTTCTTTTCATTCTCCCTTTTAAACAAAGAACACAAATTTTAAAAGTAATCTCAACATTTAGCACTTTAAAAAAGCATGGCGAAGTAAGTAACAGAGACGACTACTCTTTACCCTCTTGGAAAATAAAGAATTTTAGTTTCCAGAACACACAGCTCTTCATCCTTTATGAACACTATGATCAATCATTTTATTTTAAAACAGGAAAGAAAAACACTCTTTCAAAAGGTTCCTTGTAGAAAGAAATACTGTGTAGAGCTTGGAGCTAATCCATTAACTAAGGCCAACATAAACACTATCAGGTAATACAAATATTGATATAATAGAAGAAAATGATCAAAAAGAACATCCCAATATATGAATAAACTTTGAGCTCAATAAAACTAAAGAATTAATTAAGGACTATATTTTACAATATACCTTTGGAATAAATGTTTTTGAATAACCAGTCAAATAAAATATAGAAGTGTTTGTAAGAAAGAATACTGGTCGGGATGGATAACAAATCATAAAATGAAAATGAAACCTCAGACTAAGCTTAGAATAGTATAGGATTTATGTTTATACAACATCATTTCCATGCAAGGTATCTCAAAGCTTTTTACAACAGGAAAGATGGGCATATGGTTCAGATACAGGGGCTGGGAGCCAAAACAGCCAGCATTTTCAAACTTGGGTGGTTTGATAACTTACACCATTACTAATTGCTTCTAGGAAAGCAATAGAGGATAGTTGTTAAAAAGTACTGGAAGTGCCTAGGGAAAGTTACTGAACTGGATGATTTACCTGGTAAGGTAAACTATATATTATTCACTTTTGAAGATTTGCTTAGTGTTTAAATTACTGGATATACATTTATTCATCTCCTATCAAGCTGAATAGGAGATGTATTGAGCTCCCACATGGATGGGAGCTGGAGAGAAAAAGAACTGGATGCAAAACAATAGTTCTATATTGCGTATTTATTTTCTCTCCTTCCTTCTCATATCTAACAGCTTGCATAGAAAACCAGGTAAACCTGTAGAAATATTGTAGTATATAATGAGCTGATATAAATCAGGAAGCATAATAGTGAAGTCTATATACCTACATGACAGCTGAATAGCTACCCTGATTTCTTGTTTCTAAATAAATTAAATGCATCTAGAATGTAAACAAATCTTAACAATATTCACAGGGTCATTGTTTTCAATAAATGAAAAAAATAATGTCATTGCTGGTAATGCAAGACATGTAGCAAGGATAAAACAAGTCGTATAAAGCTCATTAGCCATCTATATGGGCTAAGTATCACATGCTGGTTAGACAGGCCAAGTTACCTCTTGTAGAAGATAAAATCTTGAGTTACTTTCTAAATCTTTTAATACATCAAGCAAAAAGCCTCAGGTAACCTCTATAATCTTCAGACCTACAGTAAATTTACTAAATAAATACAGGCAGCCCTCAACTTACAATGTTCTGAGTTACAACGTTTCGCACTTACTACGTTTATAAATTGACACCCTGTTTCAACTTTATGACACCAGTTTCGACTTTACAGCGTTCGATCCAATGCGACACCATGCCAGCGAACAAGTTCACTGCATCACTCATCTACCTGGAGAACATCTGTCCAAACTTCCTTGGACACTTTATTTAAGAAAGTAGACTCCAGAAAGACTCCAGAAAACCCTGCAGCCAAAACTCCTGAGAAGACTCCAGCCAAAAACCATCCAAAAAGTCCAACCACGTCACCTCAAAGAAGTCCTTCCAAATCAATATGATTGCTATTTACAATATAAATACATTAATGTAGCTATATTACTTATCTATAATTGATCAAGTACAAAATTCTGGAGTATTTTGGTGAACATAGGGTATCAGGCCTTGGTTCAAGAACCAATCCCCCATTTACAACATTGTTTCTTCTGAGAAAATCGGTTCCAAGTTTTAACGTTTCAACTTAAGATGCGGTTTTCAGGAACCAATTGTGTTGTAAGTCCGAGGACTGCCTGTAGATACCTTACTTAGACTGCTTAGCTACTTCCTTGGTATCTAGATTGTTGAGAGAATTGTAGCTCACTTCTAGGTGCTCTAATATTGTATTTATTGTTCTAATATTATACTATATTGCATTATTATTTTAATAACACCACCACATTGCTATAATACTAGTTCATCATATTTATTATTACCACTTTAAGGCCCCTCTAGTAAAAGCCGGGTATATATAAGTTTATTTTTTTATTAAAATATCCATTTATGCCACAGGTTCACAATTTTTACTTGAATATTATACCCAAAAACTTGAACAGAACAAATTTATCTACAGCATTTGATAGCACACTGGCCATTTGGTAAAGCTCCCCAGATAAAACATAATCGTAAAATTTACGTAAAGTGTAAATATTTCTGCAGAGTTCTCGAGTAATAAGGGATAGAGGCAACGCTGGAGGTTTTTTATGACCATCACTTTATATCTATTCATGTGCTTCAAAGTTTGTTTATCTTTTCCATTTCTAAATTTCTCATCAGTCATATATTCCTGGTAATTTTCAGCTATGCTTACATTAACAAAAATTTTGCAGCACTAATACCTTTACTGACATCTTATCACGCAGCTTTTGATTTTAAATGCATTTACTGCTCACCAGGGTGTCATCCCTGGTTCATAATAACTTCTTTCCAAAACTGGAATTCTTTTCATAGAGTTTACTAGCCATCTCCACGTGCTAAGTATCACATGCTAGATTTGGTTACTTGCCCAGTTTTGTTAATGAATAATTCATTTGACTACTCTGAGCATTCTCTAGTTTCATTTGAACTTCCCTGGCTCTCCTGGCTCTTGTATTACATGGAAGTGACAAGCCATCTGTTATGTTGGGGCCCTCATAGCCACGTGGGCTGCCTTCTTTCAAAGTTACTCCATCTGGAAGAATTGTCCAGCAGATTTATCAACAACACAAATGTACCCAAGTATTTGCAATACTCTAAGGAGTTCTGCCTCATGAGACTTAAATGCTCCCTTAAAAAAATCTCTTTACCAGTGATATATTACCTATTACTTGGCCTTCCTCATTCATTATTAAACTTTCAGCTCCAAATAAGGTACCTTTCATTATTTTTTTTTTGACATCTTCAGCAACATTACTGTAGGCACTGTGGTATAACTATGGAGAACTATGATTACACGAAGCTAGAAGAAACTGATCTATATACCTGAACACAGAAGGAACTGAAATGATTTTTCCACAACTTCTGTCAGGTCTGAGATAGACGTGTTGGACAGAAAACAGAAAAAAAAGAATATACAGTTAAAAAGTTGACAGTGATAACAACAGTTTCTCTACATAAGTTGTTTTAGGTGGGTACTGGCAGAATGGTTAAAGAACTGTTAAGAAATCTAAATGGTCTCAGTACTATTAACAGCCACATAAAAAATAATAATAGAAGTGAAGAGGAAAAGGAAAAAAGCAGCACTGTTTCCAATGGGGATTATGTGTCCTTAAAAAGCAATAAAACTCTTTTGAGAACTGAGAAGGGAACAAACTATCCCTTGATATCTTGGGGTGATATTTCTCAATATATACCCAGGGCTGGTCTACTGACTTTGTTGACATGTAACTGGGAACAAAGATCAAGTTTGCAGGAACAGAACTGGACCAAAAGAAAACCTGACAAATATCACGTACTGTGAAAAAAGCACTGTCGATGAGAGTAGCAGAGGAAGAATAGTTTGTCAACCACAATTCATTCTGGCCTAGAGAGAAAATGCAGGAAGAGCAAAAAGGAAAGGTACAGAGGAGATGGGAGAGGATAAGAAATACAATAGGACTGATGGACTAAGATGCTTAGAGAAAGCAGATGTATATATCAAAGGAGAGAGTAGGTAACAGATGCTTAGAATTGACACAAAGTGGTGAGAAAGATTAGAGGCCAAAGTTAAAAAAAAAAAAAAAAGAGAGAACCAAAAGGTAATTGACAGAATGTATAACTAACCAAACTAAATGTTTCAGAATCATAGTAACAACATTCCTATGTTTACATTTTCCCATATCTAAACATTTAAAAAAGCAACTAAAATTGGCTAGTAATAGATCTATCTAAAAATACTTTCACCACAAGTTCATGTAGAAATAGAAATATGGGTGGAAGTATGAATTTGCAGAGGCAGTGTAGTCTCAGAGTTTCAGTGACAGTTGAAAAACCTTGTTTTCTCTTTCAATAATATATTTAAATTCCTTCCCCTTGGATACTAGTGATCTGTTAGTCATGCAAAAGATGAAATGAGCAGTGACAATGGAGGAAACAGAGAACCATGCTACCCAAATAAGCATCTGACCAATTGGTTAAAAGGGAAAATAAAGAGTAACAAACTTTTGTTTGTGCCATGTCCTGTGAAATTAGTCATTTATTTTTTAAAAATGAGTTGTTGTTTTTTAAATTCATTGAGAAGATCCCAAATCAGACTGCCTTCTTTTTTATGGGAAGACTATTTGGAAGACTGACTGGTGATAACTGAAGATGTTTAAACATGAGCTATAACTTTCCCAGCTCTCAAAACAACAGGGGAAGATATACTGGTATGCACAATTTTCACAGTCCCATTTCCCAGCACAACACAGATTTAACTCCAGTGGAGCCAGGTAACAGAGTTTTCCCTAAAACACCCCAATACTATCTTCTTGGCTGGCAACATAAGAATTACATATCCAAGAGAAAGATGTCTATATCCTCACTATTCCTGGCTGCCCATGCAGCCTTTGGAGTCCACTGCCAGTCAGTGTAGTTTACGGCATTGCTGAAGACCATATCTCCTGTTACATAATGGAAGAGATTCATTTCCTGGGTTAAGCGAGAAAAATGCAAAGTGACAGGGGCTGGCAAACCTCAACAGCACTTTTTTAAAGCTGTACGCAATAGCCAACTGTCATACAACCATGTAATTGAAAACAAATATAGTGCTTATACAGTGTAGTCAATATAGCTGAATTCTAAAATTATCATGCTTAACAGGAAAAGAAAACAGTAATAAGTAATATACTTATGTACTTGACCTTTCAATTATGTCAATTACTGGTATAACGTGACCACATAGTATTTAGACCATAACTGTGCTGTAAGGTCAGGGTACTTGGTGTCACTGTATTCAAAAGCTTAATTCCAGCAGAATTAAGCAGAACGTCTTTACCTATTCCATAAGAGACCAGTGGTTCTCAAACTTTATTGGTTCAGGTATCTCCTTAAAAACTACTGAATTCAAATGATGGAACATGAAACTCACATGACCAATATTGTACATGCAACACAGTTTGGGAAACTGTGTTCTAAATAAAAGGCTCAGGACACATAATTGCAAGACTGCCTTCTATCTGAAACAGAATGTCTGGTCACAAAGGAAAAAGGGCTAAAAGATTTCCCAAGAAAACAGTAACTGATAAGGAAATGACAAAGAGGGATCTACAATGGGACTACTAATTGCATAGATATAATCTAATTAGCCTTCCTAACCATTTTTATCAGATATAGTAAAGTGTTGGTCATATTTATTCCCCAATGAAATCTGAAAGCACTGGTAAAAGAAAACGACTTCCTGTTTTATCTGGTGTAAGAAAAAGAACTATTTAGTCATCTAACTATTGAAAAACAGATTAACTCAGGAAGTCTCCCACTTACGAAGATCACTCCAATTAAATCTCAAACTAATAGCTTATAAAATTAATTCAGTCACCAACCAAAAATCTCCATCAGTGTTTGATATACTTAATTAGAATCTAAAAAAAAGAAACACTCTGCAGTATATTGTCCAATTTCTGTAAACATCACTGGTATGTAGAAGACTATGACTTGTACTTAAAGAATTCATCAGTCACATGGAGTATATAATGGCTGAATGTCCCTGGAAGTACAAAAAGCTCTGCCTTCAAAAAGAACTGTTATACCTAATCTGTCTAGAAATACCCAGGGACTACAGACTCTGCCTGCTGTAGTACCACAGACAACACTGACTACTGCAGAGTATTTCTTGTCCTTAAGCAGCTGTACCTCAGTACCCCCTTTTTAAATTGCAAACACAAAAATGAAATACATAAAAACGCCTGAAGGTTATTTAAATAAAAAGGCCTGCTGAGAAGCCAAGTGAAACCAAAGACAAATGTTCCATTTCATTTTTGGTTTTTTTCCCCAACTTAAAATGTTGCTCGAGGATGTAGCATTATAAAACAGGGTAGAATAAGATTTTATTTTATTTTTTTTACTATATTTCTACTTTTGACTGTTTTTTTCTAAACGAAGTGCATTGTTACAAAACTGACTTAATTTAAATTGTAAGGCATTCAGGGCAAGAAACGTGTTCTATTCTCCATTCATAAAACACTATGTACATTTACAACTTCATCTACTGCACATGATTTTTACTACTAGTGACAGTTTTAAAGTATAAATTCATTAAGGTCATCTGAACCAGGAGTTCTAAAGTTTTGCATTCCTTAAGTGTATCTTTATTTTATCTTTATCTTATAATAGTCTTCCTTTAAAATATTAAATTATAAACACTTAAAATTTTTAACTCATTTGTACTGGACTATTTCTATTAGCTCCCTGCTGCGTTTGCATGAAGGAAAATGGGTCAATAGATGGAAAGGTAAATAGGGAAAACAATCTCTGGAGAAAATCCCAAGTTTCCAGTATACGCTGGCAGATGAAAAGAGGGAAGCAAAACATAAGTTCATAACCCAAAAGGTAAAGGGCTTTTTAGTATTTCCAACAAAACAATCATAAAGGTTGTGAATTTAAGGTTCCTCCAAGGAGACTCTTTAAACAAAAGGAAAGAAGCTACAATTTAGCGTGGAAACTCTTGTACTTAGAGAAAGAACAAGCCATCCATTATCACTTCCTTAGAACAGTTCTAATGCTCCAGGTCTCAGTGGACACATCAAACTATTGTTAAGCTCTTTTGGAAAATATCAGACAAAAATTATTCTTGTGGGACCATTTGTACCTTTTCAAACCTGAGAATCATAGCACTTTTTGGTTTTGAGTTGTCATCCCAGATGCCCATGATGAAGTCTAAAACTCCACGGGCTTCCTTTCTAGAGAAAGGGAAGTAATATTCTTCCACTCTTTCAGATCTGTTGTCAGTTAGGATGATACTGCAGCTGAATGATATTTTATGACTGCTTCTTTTTCCTTTTTTGTGCATATTTTAACTCCTGCAGCAGGAGTAAATATGGGACATGTTAGTTACTAAAGACACTTTTAAAATGGGCCAAGTGCCCCAACCTTGCCTATAAAATTGAAAACACAATTCTCGAATAACCTAATACTTGGTAGCTGGTTTAATTTTGCTGTTATTTCATGTAAAGTTAAACTGGTGTGCTGCATAACAAAAGTTTTGACAAACAAATTTACTTTTGTTATGACATAAACCTTGGCATTCCGAACTAAGTTTCAATAGCTGAGCCATAAAAAATATTTTAGATGACAGCTTACTTAAAGACACTTACCATTTCTCCTGGATGACTTCTGCCCTGGTGTTGGCATATAAGGTTGTGTACTTGCTAGTTCTGGAGTAACAGCTTTAGCTCCATGGTTGGCTTTCACCTTATCTGCCCAACTTACACCTGAGGGAGCCAAACGGGTAGCAGCAATTGTCACAGATGGGTTTCTAAGTTAAAAAAGACAAAAGAAAAAAGAAAGAAGTTTCTAATCAAATAATTTTTTTTTTTTTTTTGGAGATTTTCTTATTTAACTTTCCTTTGTGTGTCCAGGCTTCCACTAACTCAGACTAATGAGCAGCTCCAGAAAATGAACCTACTGGGAACCAGTAGAAAGCTCATACTCTGGCACTTTTCAGGCAGCCTATCTTGCCCCTCTCTTCCTACCACTTCAGTTTCCAGAGTTAGTTACTACGGCAGCAAGACATTTAACTTGAGGGTGGCATGTGGGAAGCAAAGGACAAATCCTCCGTAAAACTTTGGCTGACTTGAAGATAGGTGGGTATTAATAGATAACAGGCACCCAGAAACAAGCAAACAGATTAAAAAAAGAATATTTTTGGGACAGTCCTACCTTGTCACTAAATCATTCCCAACCATACACAATTTTTGGAGGCCCAAAGTGAGATCCTTTATACTCAAAACAGCAGTGAAATGTTAATGTCCCAAACTAAAAACTAAAAGGAAGCTAAAGGAGAAGGAATTAATTTGAGTATTTCAGTGGTGAAAGAACATGGTTTCCATATAAAGCATAATCTAAAGCATTAATCTCAGGTTTGTTAAACCAAAAAAGTCCACAAGGAGCACCAGTTAGCCAACTGCACAACTCTCCAAAAGAGGTTTCTGCCCAAGATGTCCACAGAATGGGCACTGAGCTTAACCAAGGACAGGATGTTTGTTAAATAGCAGGCTTCTACTACATAGCTATACTACACATATCCATCATAATCCTGGGGTTTTAACTATACATCTAGTTAAATATATCCATGATCCATGCTACTGTATAGGCTGCTATCGACACACACGTTCTAAAAACAACGAACCTCACAATCCCACATCATTTGCCAAGGAGGATGCTACAATAATATTCCATACTAACCCTATCAAGTGAGGGCTTCCAGTTAAGTTCCAATCTTACACTGAGGATGGCATGGATGCAGTGTGTACCAGGGAGTTCTCGGTGAAGAATGAGGGCCCAAGTTACCACACCACTAATTAAATAACTGCAAATGCCTTTAAAAAAAAGAGTAAACTGAGAGCACTGAAGAGTTTTCTTTTGATTAGATTGACCCTGTGAAAATTACCTGGTATTTCTGAGAAGCATTTAAATTAACCCTATTTATTTTTAATACTATATATCCTTGTTAGTAAACCAATTTCTATGCAATTACAGATCATTACTTAGAAATATTTGATCCAATATACATCTCAAGGCAACTGAACATTGGAACCACAGTGGCCATTTATCCTTGTAACAGATCTCCTATTTGTTGTTGAGAAAACCATCCTACTGGGGACAGAACTTAAACACACTTGACTTAACTTAAAACAGGCCTTTAAAAAGAAAGACATTCAAAGTATATACATAAAGTGCTTTCCTGAACAGGGGTTTTAGTAAGAGCACTGCTGCCCTGAAACAACGTTAAATAATTTAAATGCATGTTTTATTATAAGTCTCCTGCCACATATTGAATTTTGGCAGTTAGCTGAATAAGAGATTCAGTATTGTAATATTAAATATTTTCTTTCAGACTAACATACATTTTGCTCTTCATCAAACTCATAATAATCTCATTTTATATTCATTCTTAGGGATCAATATTTACTTCCTGCACACTCAGCTGGCCATACACAGGTGCATACACAGGCACTTTTAAAATGTCAATTACATATATTTTGACCTTTGTTTTGTAAAAGAAAATGCCTATTAAACAGTTAACATTAAAATGTATTGATTTTTCTATCTTCTGGTCACTGAAACACCAAGGAATAAAAAGTCTAACTAAATCCAAGCCAAAAAATATATAAAAGGTAGATTTTTTTTAAAGCTTGCATTTGTCAGGTATTCTCTTTCTCATTTTCACACACCAATTTTTGGGTTCAAATATGGATTAGAAAACAGAAATAAAAACATTAGCTACAACATGAAAAATAAATTAATTAGCTTTTCATCAGAACTCTTACTTCTTGGTCTCATACCCAAAATTTAAACTTCTCCGAGCATTTGATGTTACACTGATTCTGTCGGCTGAGGGACTTGGGATTACATGGCGTCCCGGAGACATCTTCTTAACTTCCCAAGCCAAAGAAGTAGGTCTGCAAATTCAGGAGAGAATTAATTACAAATTAATTGTAAGCAGTCTTGACAACATTTTCAATGGATGCTGTTTCCAGGGAGTTGGACTAGATGGTCTCCCAAGGTCCCCTCCAGCCCTACTTTTCCATGTTCACCTTGAACAGTATTAGTGAACATTATAAAACATTAGTAAAAACAAAGTGCTGAAGTTTAATCAAAATCTTATCTGAGGTTTCTAAATTACATCTCAAACCATATTAGCCAGAACTACTTCAAAATAAATACTTGCACTGTTTTAAAATTCAAATATAAAACCTAACATGACATGAAGAGGCACAAAGGAAAGATCTGAGTAGGATGGGAAAAAGGTCCTGAGATACACGACTTCACAGTTTTAGAGATACTACTATTGACCATGAAACTTATGAAGTATCAGAGCTCACATATCTAGAGAAGCATCTGAAATGGCTGCACCCAGAGGTATAACTAGATTGCTTTTAACACAGGTGTTAAAATGGCTGCCGCCATTTTATACTGCACTAATGGAAGTAGCAATATGACATTTTTATTTTAAGTAGCCTTTTGTGAACACATCTGAGGGCTGGAATGTGTGTGTCAACTGTTGAGTAATGCAAAAAGGGAGCTATCAAGAGAGGAACTAATAAGGTGTAATAGGATGGTTTGACTTTTAAGAGGGAGCAGACAAGCCTCTTGTAGAAGCCCAGCTGTGGACAGATAGCTAATGAGGGCGTATCCCACTCACACTTAAAAATCCAGAGGAGAAAGCAGAGCAGACAAGCTGGGATAAGAAGCAATTTGTGGGCAAGAGGCAGACTAAAATCCAGATAAGCTTGCTACCAGGAAGGGGCTATGCTATGGTACTGAGTCAGAGCTAAGGGGCCCAGAGAAAGGCTAAATGTTTTGTTTGCTGGTTTATTTCTTGGCTTGATGCAAATCCTACATTTGTATTTAAAGAACTGGCCAAGGCACTCCCAAGGTGGCAAAGCCATTCTGCAAAGCAGCAGGCTCACTAACCTATTTAGAGGCAAGGAAAAACATGGATACGATCTGAATGCTCTAGGCCAGTGGTTCCCAATCTGTGGTACACGTACCACCAGTGGCACGCAGAGAACTCGTCAGTGGTACACGTTAACAGATTATTATAATTACTTTATATGACAAAAATTTGCTGGTAGTACTTAAGGTTGTATCTTTTAAATTGGTGGTGTGCAATCTGTCAGAGCTTGGGAACCGCTGCTCTAGTCTAATTCACTTTCAAAATAGTTGTGTGGCTAGAGTCTGGATTCTAGGTTCCTTCCTCTCAGAAAAATATCTGGATGACTGCCCACCAAGAACAATGAGGGGATAGGACAGAGGCCTGTGTCCAGCCCCCACTCCCCCCACGTACTTTGAGTCCGGCCCTGCTCCACCGTTCCCCCCAAGTCTGGGTCCATTCCCTGTCCCCCCCCCTTTCAGTCCAGGCCCATTCCTCCCCACCCCACGCTCTGGGTCTGGGCCCGTCCACCCATCCACCTGCCTCCCCTCCCTCCCAGCTGTTGCCAGGGCTAGCAGCAGGGGACCGTCACTGTGTCCCCCCTCTCCCTGCTTACTAGCTCTTGACAGGGCCCCGTGACAGCACCACACTCCCCAGTGTCATAGTGGGCAGGGCACCAACACTATGGCCCCCCACTTTCCCTGCCGGCTTGTTGGGGCCTGGCAGCTCCATGTCCGCCCGCATCCGGCCCCACCCCTGCTTCTCATCCAGTCGTGGGATAGGGGAGGAACAAGCCTGCTTCCCCCACCCCCCGCTCCGCCAGGCCGTCTTCTGTCTGAATGCTCTTGGAGCACTCCAACTGGTTGTTTCAGACAGCCAATCAGAGTATGAATAAAGTGTTATAGAATCAGAGGGCTGGAAGGGACCCTGAAGGATCATCAGGTCCAGCCCCCTGCACGAGCAGGAAAGACATCTGGGGTCAGGTGACCGCAGCCAGGTGACCATCCAGTCTTCTCTTGAAGACCTCTAGGGTAAATTATTGCACCACCTCTGAGGAGAGCTTGTTTCATAGTTTGGACACCCTCGTTGTGAAGAAGTTTTTCCTAATGTTCAGGCTGTAACCTTCTTTCAGGAGTTTGTGGCTGTTGTTTCCAGTTTTCTCCCAGGGCGCCCACGTGAACAGTTGTTCACCAAGCCCAATGTATGCCTCTGATATAGCGGTAAGCAGCAATCAGTGCCCCCTCAGCCTTCTTTTATTTAGGCTGAAAAGTCCGAGCTCCCTCAGCCTTTCCTCATACGGCTTGCTGTGCGAGTCTCTGATCATACAGGTGGCCCTTCTCTGGACCCTCTAAAGCTTTAGCATGTCCTTGTTAAAGTGTGGTGCCCAGAACTGGATGCAATACTCCAGCTGCAGCTGCACCAATGTTGAGTAAAGTGAGAGAATCACTTCTTTGGTTTTTACTGGAGATGCATTGATTGATGCATGCCAGGGTTTTATTGGCCCTAGTGGTTACTGCATCGCATTACTGGCTCAATATTAATCTATTGTTAACCCCAGATCCCTATCATTTGTAGTGCTGGTCAGGTTAGTGTTGCACAGCCTGTAGGTGTGCTGGGGGTTCTTCCTTCCCAGATGTGGCACTTTGCATTTCTCAACGTTGAACCTCATCTGGTTCTCTTCTGCTTAACATGCCAACCTGTCTAGGTCTGCTTGTATCTGCAGCCTATCTACAGGTGTGTCCGCAAACTTGGCCAATGGGCTTTTTACTTCCTCATCCAGGTCATTGATGAAAATGTTGAACAGCACTGGGCCAACCCCTGCGGTACGCCACTGCCCACATCTTGCCAGGACAACACCGATCCATTCATCTGGACCCTCTGCATCCTACCCCACAACTAGTTTCACACCCACTTGACAGCCCTGCAGTTGAGCCTGGTATCTTGTAGTTTTCTGATCAGTACCTTGTGGGATGTTATGGACAGACAGAAAGACAGACAGACTAAGGCTTCTATAATATTAGGATTTAATAGAGTCAGGGCAATTCTACACTGCTGAGGAAAACAGGATTATGATAAAATGTTGAAGGGAAAAAGATATTGCTTTGTTTGTGAAAGCATGAACTCCAGGAAATAAAGACCAATTGAGCTGGTCTTTTTTTTTTGTAGGTATTAAGTAAAAATCTTCAAATTGTCCAAATGACTTCACAGTCTAAATCCCATTATGAGACGTGACAGACTCCTGGTGGATGCTGAGTCTCAACAGGAGTCAACAGAACTCAAGCTTCTGATTTTTTTTCCCCAGTATCTCATTTGTCTTAAAAACAAATGTGTGATATTTGAATATGCTGAATATGCACATGAGAATATAAAGTTACTTTTTGTTATATCTCTTAATGGCAACAAATGCATAACTTCACTTCATGTTCATAATATATTCCAACCTTGCCAGCTTAGCAGCACTTTTTTCCTCCCCACACTTGTGGCTGGAAAAATTTATTTCTGAATGCCCTTGGACAAACACAACAACAAATGCTATAAGCTGTCAAAAAGCAGATACTAATCTTGGCTTAAAAACCAAGTACTATGTATGGAGGGTGACGGAGAAGTGGGAGGGAGCAAGAGGAAAGGGAGGAACTTTCCTGCTTTTTGGTTTTTTTATGCAGAAGGTTAGAAATGTTTTGGGTTTTTTAAGTGTGCATTTGGAGGAGAATATTTTTAATATTTTAAATAAAAGAATACCACAAACTTCAAACTACTGAAAGATGAGCACCTGCAAGGAAAAAGAAAGGGATAGTTTTAGGCAGAAGGCATAAAACTCTTTAGTTATTGTTTTATTTGTCAAGTTATTTAAACTCCAGTAAGTAATAAATAATTTCGGAGAAAGTATATGTTTTCAATATTTATGTTCTTTCAGTTAAGAATAATGTATGTGCTTTAAGACCTCATCCCAAAAGCTCTATTAATAAAGTGATTAGCATTACATTCCTAATATTTTTAAGGCCAGAAAATAAGCATAATCTGCAACCACCATTTTTTAAATAAGCTCCTTTACACATTGTAAAAAGTAAAGCAAAGCAAAAGCTCAGTTTTTTTTTAAAAGCTGTTGTTGGTCACTTAAAAATTTTTAAGTGAAGATAAAACTTTATGGCCATGAATACCTTCTATGAGCTACTATTAAAGGTACAGAAAAATACAACAAACGTGCAACAGGAAATTCTAAACAGAGTAAAAAATATGTTCAATAGTCCTGCTCTGAACACTGCCACAAGTGTGCACTGCTCAGATATTCCTTTTGGTGAATCCCATGTGTCGAATGTATGAACTACTTAACAAACACTTAGAACTGAACTCAAATTATTCATCACTGCCTATTTATTTTATTGCAGCAGTAATTTCTAAAAGTCTACTAGCAATGACTCATTTACTGATCAATTTGTGCATTTATAAAAATAAAATTAGCAGCAAGTATCATTATTATTTAGATTCATATTCCAAATCAGGATGCCACAGAACCCTGGTGTACACCATGGAAGTGTGCTATGGGGTGCCAAACAATGTTAGCACTGTTAGGTTTAGCTAAACCTGGAGATTTCAAATAGAAATCCATAGCTGTGGTCTTTGAGTTCTTTGCAACAGAAAAACTGCTCTATTATTTTTCAGTAGTCAAAAAGTATGTATGTGCATCAGGATCCGGGAGAATGCCTGTTTACCAGAGCACCCTAAGGAATGACAAGGTCCAATGGTCACAAACTCTTGCAAGACCATTTTAGGCTGGACATAAAGAAAAACTTCTTTATTGTTTGAGCCCCCAAGGCCTGTAATAGATTCCCACCCCCAGAGGGTGCAAGCACCTATTCTGGACTCTTTTGACAAACAATTGGATGCTTATCTTGCTGGAATCCTTTGACCATAGCTGACTTCCCACTCCTTGGGCAGGGGTCTTAACCTGATGATCTTACGAGGTCCTTTCTGGGCCTAATGTCTATGAAATCTATGAAAAGAGTTAAAACTAAGAGCTGTAATTTTCTGACGAGTGCCTTGAGTCTATCCAGGGTTATCACAAGTCTAATAAGGTTGAGAACCACTGCATTAAACAAAAACAATTTCAATCCGTTGGAAGCTACTTTGATGGCTGTGACAAAGGAAGCTAAATGAGCTGGATTGTAGCCTGAAGTCCTGGTGGGAAGTACTTTGGGGAGCTCAGTGTGGGCAGGCTTTAATATAAAAAATATTGTAGGATAATTAGATGCCCTTTTCACTCCCAGGGCAGATGGCAGCCTAGGCCTGACAGCAGGCCAAAGATTGCTCTTTGGGTTCCCGTTGTTGACCTCTCTTAGGGGTCAGTAGTCTGGAGGTGGGATGCTGAGGCCCACAGTCCCCCTCCAGTGGGGTGGATGAGACAGGCTGCTGGTATGCCCTTGGTCCGTGTTGGCCTCGGGGACCCTTCCCAGGGGACAGGGATGGGGACCCCTCTCAGGAAGGAGAAGGAGGAGGGACAACAAGGAGGGACAAGAAGGAACAGGGAGGGACGGGAGGGACTCTTTGTTAATCTCAAGTCTCTACTTTTGTATTCTCCTTCCCCTTTGATGACTCCTGATGACTTCATCCATGGCTATCTCTGGTTGTCTCTCTGTGGTCATGTGTCCATATAGCCTTCTGGGCCTTTTCCTAATTTGATCTGTTCCCCCAAAACTGGGACTTAGGTCCCTCTGCTCTCTGAGGCCTTGTTGCTGGTGTCACTTATGTTGTGTTATGGAACAGTATGGTACATACTTCTTTGGTTCCCAGGCTGGGTGTCCTTGTTGTGATAGGCACTGTCTGCCTTGAAGGCTGTGATCTCGTGTTATGGCATGCCCCCTTAATTCTCAGGCTGCATCCATCCATTGGCCTTGTTGTGCTAGACAGCCTGTCTGCTTTCAGGGCCAAGAGAAGCTGTGCATGTCTCCCAAGCTGTTTAGAAATCCATTTATCCCCCGCTGCCCATCTTGACCCCTTATAATGCATATAAGCCGATTCCCAAAAATCAAGCCTTTAAATACCATTTCTAAACCAATATCCATGACTAGGGCTTGGTTTAAATTGTGGGTCCAGCTTATAAAGCAGCAGCTCCTTTAATCTTGGAGTTCCCCCGCATGCCCCCCCCACCGCTGTTTGGCAGAGGGACCCATCAGCCTCAGTGCCCATTCCTGATGGCCAGGAGATGAAAACTGTGGTTTTAAATATGCTCCAGTTTTTACCTATCCAGTCAGGAGCAAGTGGCATGAGGCAAAAACCACAGCTTCTGCTTCCCAAGCATCAGAAGCAAGCAATAGGGCCAACAGGCCCCTCCACCAATCAGTGGGGGGGGGGGCAGGGCAGGGGTTATTCCAGCAGTTCCCTGCTGCAGCTGCCCAGAGCCTGCACAGGGCTGCCTTGTATCTCTGCTGCCATCACCACCACCTCCAAGCTGCAGCAGGGAACTGATGGCAGAGGAAGGGGGAGGGGCTGCTTTCCCCCCATGCTGAGCCGCAGCTTCTGTCCCACACTGGCACTGCTGAACCTGGCAGGCAAACTCAAAGCCGGAACAGGGCGTATGGGGTCGGGGCTGTTCAGCTAGGGTTGCCAACTCACCAGGATTGCCCTGGAGTCTCCAGGAATTAGATATAAATCTCCAGAAGACTACTGAGAGTCATTTGAGATATAAATGGTAGAGAATTCATTAAAATAAATATTAAATGTTAAAAACAATTTATACAGTAGTCCAGTGGGTTTTTAAAATGTAACAGTAATGCGTATTTGCCTTCCTGAGTACAGTACAGTAGATCAGTCATGTCCTTACATCATGTGATAAAACTTCCCAGAACAGATTCAAACAGAGCTGGAAACCCTATGTGCAGCACAGATCCCTTCTGGTACTGTGGGGCTGGGGCCAGCAGCAACAGCAGTCAGAAGGAGCCACCACCACCTAGGCTGCCTAGAAAAGCAGTCCAGCTGTGGAGCTGTCCCAGCCCTGCTGCGTGCCCAGGGAGTGGCAGGACATGCCACGGGGCGGCCTGGTGCAGAGCAGGTGCAGTGCAGGGTAGATTGGGGCTTTGCTCAGGTTCCAGCTGATCTGGTCTGGTAGGGATAAGTCCAGAGTGGATGTAGGGTAGAGCTGGGGCTACATGTTGTTGGCAGGAAGGTGCTGCCAAGCACGTGGGCTCCAGGTTGTTGTGGGATGGGGGGGGGGCTGACTAGCTCAAGGAGGGTTTGTGCGGGGGGTCCCATGCACACCCCACCGTACCCACAAAACCTCCCAGCAAACCCACCAACCACACCTTCCCTCACACAATCACACACCCCACAAACACCACATCCACCCCACCCCCTCCCCCACAGCCCCCCCACTCTCTCCCCCACCACCCACACGCATCTGCTTCTGGGGGGGGAGCCCCGCTCACTGCTAAACACTCACCCACTATACGCACACCCCACACTCACCTCCCACACACTCCCCATCATCCTCCCCACAAACCCCATACCCACCCACACATCCCCACAAACATTCCCCCCATAAACCCCCCCATTCCCACCCATATCCACACACACCCTCACAATCTCCCCCACACTCCATATCCTCACACACACACACACCCAAAGACCCCCACAAGCACCATACCCACCCCTCCATACTCCCCTATAATATACAAGAGTAAGACTTCATTTTGAGCTATTATGCAATCACCTCTATATACACCACACAAAAGCACACAAATCAGGACAAAAATTTTTTTTTAAATAAAATTAAAATGTGTTATTGTCAATGTTTGATTTTTAGCACATTATTTGTTTTTTCCAGGTACACCCCCTTCCCAAAAAAGGAGTATTTTGGGGGGCAAGGAGAGGAACTTCTAGTAAGAAAGGTCAGGGGTTGGGGGGTTGGACTTCCAGTCCTAAGATGGAGACCAGGGGGTGGGGCACCTGTCAAGGAGCAGGGCTACCCATGAAGCCCTCGACGGCTCATCAAAACTCATTAAGCAGCCCTCCACCCAAAATAACTGCCCAACCCAATCAGAGTGCAAATAAAGCCTTATGCACACACAGACAGACAGATGCATGAAAGTTGGGGGAAATTCAAGAACTGCTGCATGAAAGTGGGGGAAATGCAAGAACTGAAGTCCCCCATTTACAAACATATCAAGCCTTGCTCCTCCCATATGTATCAGACTGATCACTCCAGACATGAAGTAAAAACTGCAATGAGATAATAGTTCCATCTTCCTAGCAAGTTTTCAAGTGCTATTACTTAATACAACTGTATATCTCTAGCCTGTAAGGAATTCCCCCTTCCTCACCTCCTCTCCCCAAAAACTATCAGACTTGATGATAATTTGACCCCACAAGAAAAAATCCTTCTCTCAAACAGGTGACTAATTAGACCCACAACACTACAAAATGCAGGTCTCCTACAGCCACCAGGACAGAATGCAGGTCAATTAACAAGAGCAAGAGAAACCTAGGGAAGCCTATATGGAGAGAGGTGCAAGAATCAATCATCTGGCCCTATCCCTTTGCTCCAGCCAAAAAAAAAGTGAAGGACCTCAGAAAGAGGTAGGCAGTACTGTACCTAGACTCCTGATGGCCCTGGGGAAACTTTTAGTATCGGGCCCCTCTTCGTCAGGGATAATGATAATAATAAATTGGACAATAAAAAAAATAAACCATTTTTGAGCCCCCTTTCTGTCCAGGCCCCAGGAGACCACCCAGTTTGCCTAAACCTGTATCCGAGTCTGGTGATAGGGACAACCTCTAAGTTTACAATACATAAACTTCGGCTTTCCTACTCATTCCCCCTCCTGGACTTCTTTACATTTTCTGACATCTACATAAAATCACCTTTTTCTGCTGTACACAGTTGCAAAGATATTATTTAAAACAAAACAAAAAAAGATTTTTGAATGTCTGGTGTTGGCAATACTGTTACTCTTACATGGTCTATAAGATTTTTTGCTACATCCTCCGCATTGGGGTGAATTTCACAAAGGAAGAGTATTACGACACAGATGGAAAAAAGTCTGCTTACCTGCTTTGAGCATCTGCTTTCTCTAGTTTTTCCTGTAGCTGGATCCAGTCAATCAATGCCTTGAAATCTCTGACATAGTTGTCCAGCATCATTAGGACTTCCTGGAAAAAAGCAGCCTACATTAGATATTTATGACATTAAAGGAAAGAAATAGTATAGGAAGTAGGGAATTCTGCAAAAACTTAATCAAAATCTAAATATTTTACTTCAATAGTTAAAATGGTAGAACCCACTGTAGGAAAGATTGCACAGTCATTTTCTTTTCTGACCACATTTTAAGTTGATGATAATTTTCTGAAACGTATACCTCTGGGGCTGAAACATACCAATCAGTTTCTGCTGAAAGTGGAATTCTAGAAAAAGCCTGAGAACAAAACAGTGCACATCTTCAGGGTAACAGAACATTAAAAATACTTAACCAATCATAAATAATTCTTGTGACCTTTTTTGACAAAAAAAAAAAGGCAAAGGATAGAATGCTTATACTTGGCAAGGCAACAGGCATAAATGTCTTTTAATGTCAGTGATTTTTTTTTCTTTTTCTGAAACATTAAAAAATATAAACTAGGCATGTACCATACACAGGTTTCTACATAGGCTTTTTTGTTTAATTTATATAAACTGCATAGTGAAGGAAAATAGCACTGCACGTATTTTCATAATTAATTTGGCTGTGGAATAAACAGTGCAAAAATGCTGGAAGGGCTACTGCACATTTTGTAAGGTGAGAAGGAGGGAGTCTACTCTGAGAAACCATAGAACTTTAGCAGTTGGGGAAGACACAAAGCACCTTACATAGTTCTGTAACTTCTCAAGTACATAACACAGAATCTTCCTGCATAGCTCTTAAACTGGTGCGCAGAACTAGTGCCACATGATATTTTATTCTGCTTTGGTATCAACAAAATTATATTATATTATTATTACAGAATATTTATTACTGGGAACACTGTAAGAAACACAAAAAGGTGTTAGCTTGTAAACTGAATATATGTGGTATGATGTTACTGTGACACAGGATGTAAGGTTTATGTGCACTTTTCTAATAATAACTGCATTTTTTGTAAGCCACTATATTCCAGATACATGACTTTGGAAAAATCACATGTTCAGGCATTATCCTGTCTTTATAATTTTACCAATTCTTTCATTATTTTGGAAAGATATTGTTGGATGCAATGTTGTTATTCAAGTACTTATTAAGAAATTTCTTAAGTTATTCTAAGTTAGCTACTCCAATCAGACAAACCTGAAGCCAGCCTTACACTGCACATTAGACTTCAGTTCACATAATGACAGTCTTGAGTGATCCTAATCCATTTAATAGAGACTATAATGTATGTGCTGACCCAGTACAAAAAAATGTCATTCCACAGATATGTAGCTTTATAATGCTAATTTAATATAATTTCTCACCTCTAAAAAAAACCAAAACAAAAACCAAGGAAGTTGTAGTAATAGCTTAGCAAAACAGCATGAAGGGTCTTTTTTCCAACTAGTGGGTTTTCTTAAATGATTCATCACCCATTAGTCTTCCAGTCTGTTTAGGATTTGGAAGTGTATTACTTAGGCCAAGGTTGCACTTAAACAGTGAAAAACATTACAATTAAAACAACAATTTCCCCTTGCAAGGCCTGATTTTTCTCTGTACTCGGGTAACATTCCCATTCATTTCACTATGATTAATAAAAAATAGTGCAGGACTGAGCTCCTAGCACTTTCCTTTCCTTTTTTTTTTTCCTGAGCTGACAGCTGGCTATACTTATGAAGAAAAACTTGAAGCAAGTTCTTTCATTCTTTAATTCAGAAAAGTCCATTTCAACCTTCAACAGAGGGGCAACAGATCACTCATACCCCAGGAAGCACTCAAAATATGACTCATAACTAGGACGGAAGTAGTACATAGATCATATAGTAGACATATGCTTCCACATGATTCACTCAAAACAAAAGGGAGAAAGAATTTAGTGACAGATACTATTAAAAATATTTTTAAATACCAAGATTGTAGATTTGTAGGTCACATTCTAAAAATATAAAGGCAATTAATGCTACTGTAAAGGAACAAACTCATTCCAAATAACGTTAAAAAAGGAAAATTACGTATTTCTGGTTTGTTAAAATGAGAAAAAAAGAGAGAAACCTGTCCTACTTTTCAGAAAGAAAACATGATAAAAATAACAACAATAATATTCATTACACAAATTACATCTGAATTGAATAAAAGCTTATAATTGCTTTGAATTGTGAGGTTTCATTTTTAACAAAAGTACCAGCAAAATTTGCCCCTTTTTTCCTCCATTGGCAATGCCTTACATCTTATTCCACAGACTTTCATCTTACTGGAAGTTTTGTGTTCAAAACAAATGATGCCTACAAATATTTTTAAGAACAAATACAAGTGGAAATTCATATGCATTTGTTTAAAAAATATTTATTTAATAAAGGAATAGAAGCCTGTGCAACACACATTTTTATGCAAGGATCTAAAACTTCATTTTGAAGATACTTACACAAATATCCTCCTAACTGGAATATACTGCAGATCTATACACTCCACATACTTTGCCACACATAATTTCCACACACATATGGAAAATTGCATATTTCCATATAAAATTAAGCAGCACATCATTGATACTTTATACATACATACACACACACATCCATATACCTCTATTTTGTGTTCCCCACAAAATCCCCTATTTTTGTGAAAAGGTTATTTGTTTGCAGTGCCAAGGTAACTGGCAAGAAAAGTGTGCTACAAGACATGAATCACTTAAGCATTTTAGCCAGCCCTTTTCCTTCAATTTCACTAATAACATTCCACTTTCTAATTTAATCCATCTCAGTTTTACTCAGCCATTCTACCTTATGCTGAATGTAATTAACAAGAAGAGACCAGAAAATAAGATTTAATTCAGAATAATTTATTTTTTAAGTCTGTCACTGAGATTTTTCCCTACTGAAAATTAAGTATGAATTATACTTCTGAACCTAGTTGGCATAAAGAAAATACAATAAATGACTTAAACAACCTACTTTAAGGAATGTTTAGCTACGAATTATCAGAAATGATCAGAGCAGTACCATGCAGTTGTAATCTGAGTCATGTTTTACGAACAAGGGAATACAAACAAGACAAGCAGCTGGAGCGGCCCCATATTCACTGATGCACATCTTTCTCCCTAAAGCTATGAAGGCCATTTTGTCAAGCAGGATGAAGCAGAACAAAAGTGGCTCTGAAAGCGCCGTTACAGGCATCCAGATAACTACATATAGATGTACAGCTAAAATTACCAATTAGTTTACCAATTGGCTGCAACGAATTCGATTGGTTTGTAATTAATTCTGGTTACTGGCGCATACAGCAGGATGGTTGGCGCCATCCCTTTGTCCTACTGACACACAATACTAGTGCTCAGGGCCCTAGGGTCTTGGACATCAATACAGCTCTCTAGTTCACCTACAGTACCGAGTGTAGTAGATATACCCTATGGTGCTGAAGCAGTGGAAACTTGTACCACTTGAGAAGGTGCTGACAAAAAGGAACCTTTATGGGGTAGACTGCTCCTGCACTAGAGTTGAGACCATTTTAAATCCCATTATTTTTCAAGGTCATGTGCATCCCATACCATTTTTTAAAGGGCCAGTGCAAGCTAAAAACAAAAGCCTGAGATTGGAGATAGAATTAAAACCAATGCCTACAGGAAACATAGTAACTTGCAGCAAGAGTGTTTAAAATATCAAGGTATCTTTTATTAGACCAAATAAGTGGAATATCAGATTTACCCAAAGAACCTTGTCTGCCTATGTCCTTAAACCAACACAGCTACAACCTACACCCGTGAAGCTCTTCCACCACCATTCTAATGAATGGTCACTTGGGCACACTTTCACCTTCTACTTCAGTGCTTTTCCCTTTCTCTACAATCATGAGCTTAATTTTCAACCATTACTGTGCTTGTGGTTTTCCTTGTTTTGTTTTGTTCAATTGGTACTTCACACTGTTCTTCTAGTATTCATAGCAAGAGCTTTTCACTACTCCTCCCCATCTATCCTAAACAGCTTAGAGAAGCCTTACAACATATCAAAAGGAGGAGGAATCATGAGCATGTTAGCCTGCAGCTTGCATGACCTATATAGCTATGAGCATCTGAGAGGTTTAAGTACTTCCTAAAAAGCACATAATAAGCTTGTTTAGCAATCAGAAAATTGCCTGATGTGACAATACACAGTTAATTCCTTTAGCATATCTCAATTATTATGACTGCTCTGCAATTAGTAGTCATGAAACTGCTAATATCCGGCTCATTTCAAGGGGCTATCAGAGGTAGACACTGATAGTTACAATGTACCAAGCCTTAATGAGATGTGAACAACTAAGCAAGCTGGGAATTCATGATCTGATTTACAATAAACTGTCATTAATAAGGTATAAACAGCTGAAAGCAGGCTGTTCCTACACAAACTAGCAGACAGGCTTAAATCAATTTAAGTGGTACCTTTAATACTGACCACCAATAGAATCAGCAAATGGCCATTGTGAACAATTTAAATGGTTGCCTGCCTTAGCCATGCTCTAAGATAACTACAGCATCATCCTTAAAAACTAACATCAATACTGTATATTTTCTGAAGTGGAAAGAAAAAGAATTTGATTTCAATCAGTGTGTCTACAGTCTGTCCACTGAGAAAGCTATTTAAATTTAGGCAGTGGGCAATACAAGATGCTGCAACACTTAATACATGCTGATCTATAGTCACTAAAACATTGCACCCTATAATTAAATTCACAAAGACACACGCAGACTCGTCTTTTCCATGCATAGCAAAATCTTAATGTCATTGGAGTCAGATCAGACATTAGTAAGATCCCATTATTTTTACAAAACATATTATAGTTTATTGGCTAGCAATCTTTCTTTTGGATTACAGAAAACACCTCCCTAGTTACACTGCACAGATCAGGCTTCACAAGTGGGAAGATGATCAGCCAAAAGGATGGCTTCTGTCCAATCCATCATGCCTCCTAAATTATGCACGGATTTCAAGATGCAATTCAATGCCTATCCAAGTCAGAAATAACGTACATTGTTTTCACCAACTGCAATAGGCTAAGGGGATGGAGCAGGGCAATATGGAGCAATGTCAAGGGAGGAAAGATGCAGTGGCAGTATGAGAGATCATAGAAACACAACTCCTGGTTCTATATGATCTGTGCTGTGATGAGGATATGCTGTGCAGGAACACAGGATTTCCATATTGTTAGTACTGATCTACAAAACAGGAGCCCTGAAGACTCAAAATCTGCATTCTGGAAACCAGGATTGGAAATTTTGTGAGATTCCTGACCTCTGCAGAAGAATAATCCATAATAAACTGGCATCAAAAATGTGTATTATCATTTTTAGGAGGAGAGGAAAAAAGGAGACTATTTGATTGGGATATTGTGTAATCATTTTTAAATAGTATATTTTCCATTCACTCTCTCATTGACAAATGCATAACAAACAAACAAACCCAAAACAAGACGGGAATGGTGGTACTTTCCTAACAGCAACACATAGCAGTGAAATGAATTCAATTAAGACATACACGTTATTCCAAGGCCTGCAAAATTTAGACTATTTTTCCATAAAATTCTTTATTAATTTTGGATGATACTTACACAGTTCATTTGGAATTACAGGTTTGTCAAATCAGAGGTCATTTTTCAGTTGTTCTTGTGCACAAAGGATAACTTAGGATTTTTCTCTCGCAATTTAGCTAAAAAAAAGTCCATTTCAGCTGAATCTCTGCAGCTTAGACTAACTTGCAAAGACTGCATCAATTCAGCCTTGGGCTTTTTGACTATCTGTACATAGCCCCTGCATGTCTCTCTGATCTCCTTCTCCTGCTTGATCAGGTTGCTCTAATTTTTGCTTCCTACCCTATCTGCTGTTATGCTGCCTGTCCCCACCACAATCTGCTGCATGCCACCCCTGTGTTAGGCTATCCAGTTCTTAAAACCCTAAGGAACAAACCTTCAAACACAACTTCAGGAAATAAAGTCCAAAACATCAAAAATACCCTTTAACTTGCTACAGGTCAAGCAGGGGACACACAGGCATTGTAAATATCTTACCGCTATAAGGACAGTAAATAGTTGGTAAAAATATACACAAGATTGAAGGAATGCCCCCCACTGCAGAAGAGAATGTACTTCCCTCCCCTTGGGGGAGGAGAAGTGGAAGTCGTTCTTAGTCAGTCTAATCAAAAACCCTTATGCCATGCTCAGTCAATGAAAAACTGCAGTAATATAAGCTTTAAAAAAAAATCTTTAAAAATACTGGTGGCCCTTGCACCATTCTAGAACCCAAATGTTCAGTGTCCCATAGCTGCTCTCAATTTCCTTCCTCATCAAAGCAGCTATTCAAGAACTTCAAAAAGGAATAGAGTTAAGAGGATTAATATGTACCTTCAAGGGTATCTGGCTCCAACAAATCTCACCCTGGTTTTACACCTATTCTTCATTGACTTGTATTTACTCATACTTGGTTTACGTTGGAGCAATTAATCATTCTGTGAGCTTCAGCACCCCTGCCATCATTTTGAAACATGGGCACACTGAATACACATGACACAGAGGCTGCTAGATCATGTTAATTAACACACTCCAGCAGACTCAATTAATCAAGTCTGCTCGTATACATGCTAATTAGCATGGGTTGAAGCAGATGTCCAGCACGTGTATAGGTACAGACTGAACTGATTTAGGTCAAGCCACGTTATGGAACTTCTGTCCCAGACCCACTCCTGGTTCAAGTTAACTCACAGTCCCCCAGCATCCCAAGATGCTTTGGGGCCCTGGGCCATGCTATCTGCTCCAGCAGAGGGTTGGCCCCACCCCTCTATTCAAGAGCTGGAGCACTATCACTGCTCCACCTGGCTGAGAAGGGAGTGGGAGGAAGGAGGGAACCTGGTTTTGGACCACAGCCAGGGTGTGCCTCATGGAGTGGGAGTGCCCCACCCAGGCTTTTCCCCCTCTGCCTGCTGGAGCAGATAGCTGGCGGGGGTGGGGGGGGAGGGAGGGAGCAGCACATGGCTAGGCCCTGGCCTGGGCTGATGCACTGGGACTGAGGAGGGGAGGGGGTTTAAACCCCACTCCCTGGCCTGCATGGGACCCCAGGGGCAGTCTCCCTGGCAGGGATGAAACCACTGACAAGCTTTTCCCCACTTCCCACACAAGCAGCGAGGAGAGGGGCTGTCACTAAGCCTGGCCTGTGGCCAACATGCTGAGACATTTGGGGTTAGACAGGTTAAACACCCTCCCTGTCCCGCACCAGACCCCAGCTGGTGTCTTTCTGGCCATGGGGAGGAAATTCCTCCCAGGCTTTCCCCACTCTCCACTCAAGGAGAGATTGGGGTGGTATGACCAGACCCCAGCCCAGGTCTGACACTCTAAGCCAGAAGAGGGGAAGAAAGTTTAAATCCCCTTCCTCCCTCCATGTGCTGGAGCAGGGCCTGGTCATCTCCCCTCCTCTACTCTCCACTTGAGCAAGGAAAAGCATGGCAGGGGCTTCCCCCCCGCTGGGGGCCCATGTGGGCCAGGGAAGGCATTTAAACCCCCTTCCCCCACATCATACTCAGTGGGCCAGCTAGGGCTTAGCCACACACCCCCCTCTCCTCAAGCAGGGGGGGAAAGCCTTGGAGAGCTTTTCTCCCAGCTTCCCTCCCTTCAATAGTGGCTGGCAGGCTGGGGGGGGGGTATGCTCTAGCACCCCAAGCTTTCGGCCTGAGCCACTGCAAGCATGTAGCTGCATTTCCAGAATCAAAAGTGAACGTTTGTTCACTTGCTTCTCAATTCACTCTATGCAGTCCAGACTAACCTTCAAAAATTGAATTGATTCATCCTGAGCTTTCTGATGGTCTGTAACTTAGTCTAAATTACCTCTGTTAATGAGGAAGAGGCTAAGCCAATGAATGACAAGCAAGGAAGCAGCCAGAGAAGGTTCAGCTACACATTAAAGAACAGCCTTTCTGCAGAGAGAAACTGTGCTACATCTAAGACCAATGGGTCACCAGGAGCCCAAGACACTTGCTAGGGTCCACTGCCACAGCCCCAACTACTGGGCTGCTGGCCCTGCTACCATTGCACACCCCATGCTAGATCCAAAACTGGAGCTGTCACCGCTATTTTCTCCATGTCAGAGGCAGAGCTGCTGGCTCTGCACAAAATGTGTCAGTGGCAGCAGCTCCAGCTGTGACATGGGACACACGGTGGAAGTTGGACCTGATGCTGCTGCCACATGCGCAGGAAGGAGGCGGAGCTGATGCTGCCAGAGCTATCCCATGCCTTCAGCTGGATCTGACCTGCAAGAAGTCCCACAGTTCTGGCCCAAGGCAGAAAATAAGTCTGACACCCCAATCTAATCTATTCTGGGATCTCTCCCTTCACCTGAGGGATCACATGGTTTATGAAAAATACAGCAAGGAGTACTATATGCAATGGCTAATGGGAAAATGTATCATCCTTTTAGCCTTTGGTGTAGTTTCAAAACCACTTCGTCTTTGTTTAATACACCAGGAGAACAACCACACAGGTTGCAACTCTCCTAGCTCCCATAGAAGCGATCTTCTAAGAGAAGCAGAGAGTATTATTCCAGAGGTTCAAAGACTGAACATATCAATTCAGTAAGAAATCAATTCTACACCAAAAAAACTATTACAGTTTATCTGTCAGTTGATAAGACTTTCAAATATCTAACTGAGAAATAATTAGAGACAGAAGAAACCTCAGCCTGGTAGCTGGGAGGAAGTAATAGATGGCAGTGACTCTATCCTGCAGCTGAAGCTACACATGAACTTTTCAAAAACAGTAGGCAATATCTCCAAAACTGAAACTACAAAGTAAGTATTTTCTTTTGAAGTATACAACATTATTGTAGATAGTCTTAAATATTAGCAGGATCTTTTAATTTCTTTGGGAAAAAATGGTTTTATCACCAAGAGAGACAAGCTGCTAGGTGGAAAATTTTTTAGATAAAGATGGAGAATCCAAAAGTACCTTTTTTCCAGAAATCCAAGACTGAGGAGTAAAGTGGAAGACGCACTTGAGTAAGAAGAGCAGATCTAAGCAGAATACTTACCAGTATTTTGATAAATAATGTATATTACATTAAATTTACCAGGCCGTATCTTGATGCATCTTTCTCAAGCCTTTGGGTATTCAGTGAAAAAAGTAAAGTGACACAGTATACTTCTCCCCTATCAAATGTAGAAGTTAAGGTATCTGATGTTAAATATAGGCGCTGGCACTGTACACAACTGTGCACAGAGGTATCCCCAAAGACCCACAGGACCCAAGAAAACCAAGGCTGTTCTGATGATGACTTTTTTTGCAGCCAGTTGAATAAAAATTACTGAGGCTGAGGGTAGTTGGAAAGGTGGAACTTTGCAAGAAATAATTATTTAGGGCTGTACGAAACAGCACCTTTTAGTTTTGACTTCTGTTTCACCGTTTCAACAGGACAGTGTTTCATTTCATTTTAAAAGCACTGTTCCGTTTTGTCAAACTGTTTCACTGTTTCAACACTGTTTCAAAATTTCACCCATAGGCTATAATGGGGAAGCACGAAACTGCCTATAACTTTGTCATTTCTTGCCTGGTTCAGATGAAACTTGCATGGATAGTAGCCCCTGCTAAGGCCATGAAGCCTGCCAAGTTTCAAGGAGATAGGTGCAGGAGTTTCTGGGAAACTGCACCTCAAGCTGCTGACGAGCAAAACTTGTGAGGTGTGCGACTATGTGTGTGTTAAGGTGAGCCCTCACTAGCCCTGAGGCCTCTACATGACACGGTAGTGTGCTCCAATTAGGTCTCCTTCTCCCCTACAGCCTCATCCTGGTCCACCACTCTAAATGACAACAGGTAATAACTTAGTAAGCAGCACAGTAGTACCAGCAGCATCTCAGGCAGCTAAACAGTCACAGTCAATATCAAAACAGTCCTTCCCCCTCTCTTCCCACCCCCCTCTCCTTACTTTGTTTCCCTGAAGGCAAGCCCAGCTTCAGCTTTGAAACTCTAAACATTTCTAAAGTTTCAAAACATTTCTCCTGCCCTCATTTCAGTTTGAGGCTGTTTCAAAGCCCTTTGTTTCATTTCAGTTTCACTGTTTCGAGCTCAAAACAAGTCGAAACAGCATTGAAACGAAACAGCTGGTGAAATTTTGCACAGCCCTAATGATTATTGCTATGATTCTGGTTTTTTAAAAATCACGATTAGGCAAAAGTTCTCCACTCCTCTTGGGATGAGGAAAATAATACAGCTCTTTTTTTTTTTGCTATTATTTTTGTTAATATCTAGAAATATTAAATATTTTGTGAGATCTTTCCTTCTGGCCCACAAAAAGGAATATCCAAATTAATTAAAAGTTCTAAAACCAACCTAGAGTTTAAGAAAACAAAACAAAACTAGAAATCTTCATCCCACTCCACACACTATGAAGAATAAAGTGAGAAAGGCAGAGATCTACTTGTTCTAAGAACCTGGAGGCCATGGTATCCAGAAGTAATCAATTCTGTTCCATCAGAACAGATAATACTACCTCCTGTGTTTAATATACTGCTTTGAAATGTAAATTATGGCTAAATCAGTTTATTTTATGTATTTTATGTATCCAGACCATTTAATTAATAAAAACAATTTTAAAACTATTGTTTTTGGGCCTTTTAATTGAATTCTAATTTCCATCAGAATAGGTTTTGAGACAAATCACTATGTAAAAAAACAATTAATAAAAAGGAAAAGTATTTTTCACCATTTTCTAATACCATAATACATCAAAATTAAGTCTGCATGAGTAGCTATTCAGCTGGAAAATTGCTTAAATAAATGTGCATAGGTTTGCACCTCACTTCAAAACACCATCCCTGATTTAATAAAATCCTACATTTATCAAATTTAATAAATTACTTTTTTTTTTTTTTTAAATAAATGGAAGTTGAAACAAAATTTAAAACAATGATTTAAAGCAAGCAAAAACTGTTATTTAAAACACAATTCAAATTGAATATTTAAATCACTTGGATTTAAAACAAACTTTTACCTTGAATATTGTGGAATAGAAAATATCCATACAATTTAGTACTACAACTTTATGTCCTGTCTGATCTTATATTCATTAATCCTTATTTAAACAAAATAAGATTATTAAAGCTTGGTCAATTTTGTTTCTTAAAGAACCAATTAAACTATTTTCATTATATTTTAAGTATAAAGCATCAAACGTAATATCAGGACATCAATCTGTGGCTTCAAATACCTCAGTTCCAAACCATTTAGTAAGATATTGCCTTAGTCAATGTCCAAAACTAGGAGAAAATATACACAACCACTGATCTTCTTACACACATTTCCACTGTTTGCAGCTTTACCCACAACCCTTTCGTCTGCAGTTTCAACCACAACCAGTCACTAGAGCCCTGTCCCATTTGGAAGCATAAAACATTATCCTCTCTGACAATGTAATCAATAGTCATGCACTTCACCTCATAAGACTGAATAACTGTAATATGCATAATTTCAAAAAGTTTTCAACCTATCCCTGGTTACTCTGTAGTTATTAAATGCTGGTAAGAGTGTCACATGCTACTTTACAAAGACTTAAATCTTTTACTATAATACAACCTTTCGTACAATTAAAATGTTTAAAATAGCGCACTATGTATTTTTGCTTTTTAAAAATATCTGGATAAAAATAAAACAATACAAACATGAAATAATAAAAAAATCAGAACAAAATGAATATTTATTAGCCCAATATTGATATTTTTAATTAAACCCAGCACTTATTAAATCTTATTTTCAGAAAATTTAAAAAATAAAAATATGTATATGCTATTATAAAAAGTCAAAGGGCACTTCCAAACATAATGAGCAATATGTTGTTGCCCAAAGAGTTTTCAAAGAACACAGAGAATAAAAACAAACTTAACAATATATGGAACATGTTTTTGCTTCTCATCATCTGTGTCTTTTACTACCTCCCATACAAGTAGATTATACATAATTTACTTTTCAATTTCGATTTGTCTGATCAGTAATACAAGACAATTCTTTTTTAGATCAATAGTCTGGGCCTCCTCTAAACATACCCGACAAGTACTACAAAGAAAGCTCAGAAGTAAAATTAATGATACTTTCATATTTAATATAGATTTTACTTCAAACTCTGTAAAGAGTTCCAGGTGTGTATATGTGGTGTTCTAAAAGCTGGTTCTCAGCATTCTCTCCAGCACTGCCACAGAGACCAGGGACATCCATAAAGGAATCCAGGCAGAAGCTGCAATGGCACAGGAGGACCAAATCATTGGCTGCCTTGCTTCTAGACAGTCTATGCTGCTCAGGGACAGGAGACAGAGGAGCAGCAGCGTGGCAGCGAGAAGCCCCCACAGGCACCAAGGAAAGCACCCTGCACCTCAGGAACCTTACCGCCGGGACAGGCGGGAGCAGAGCAGGAGCCGCGTGAGGCAGCGTTGCACCGGCTCATCAAGTGGCTGCCTCCTGGGCAGGGCAGTGGCCAGCTGATGCCACCGCTGCAGGGAATTTAAAAACCCCACCAGAAGCCAGTGGGGAGAGAAAGGAAGCCAGCTGGGACCATGCCGAGCAGGCTATGGCTCCAGACACTGGCTGCAGCGGCCTGAAAGACACTGTTCCACAGCAAAGGAGGGGGAGCAGTGTCAGGTATTAGGCTGGGGACAGACAATCCCCATTCCCTCAATTTTGAAGTGTTACAGGGGCATCTCTCTTGGAGGGGGACACCAGATGCCTGGGGCTCAGCCCCTTGGGATCCGGGACTGAGGCTCCAGACGTATCAACATCCAGGCGACAGGTCAGATTGCCGAAACCAATGCTGGATCCCATAGTAAAGAGGTCTACGTAGATCATGGGGGCAATGAGTGGAATACCCGAGCGGTTGGCGAATGGACGGGGTGTAGGGGAGGCAGAGTCCTGAGGAACTTTTTTTTTTTTTTGCACCGGTCCTGGAAGCACTGCAATACCAGGTCAATGCATGGAGTGGATGGAGCACGCTCCGGTTCCACCAACCAATATCAAAAAGAATCTGCTCAATATAGACCTCCTATGGAGGACATATCAGAGACAATGAAGGCACTGCACTGCAGACTCGCCCGCCCCCCGGCTAGCGTCCTGAGGAACACAGCAGCGCACTTGTGAGTACCTGTCTTCTGGTCAATAGAGAAGAGAATACCACTGAACCCCCTCCTTTTCTTCAGATACCAATAAGTCGCGGCAGCCAAATTGGGGGACCCCAACACAGGGGGTGGTGATGTACTTATAGCACCTGCTTGAGGCGTGACAAGCAGTCATTTCTTTTGCCACAAAAAAGGAGGATCCTCCCCTAAAAATCTCTATGAATTACAGGCTCTTGCCAGGATGTTGCCTCCACCAAATGTCAGGGTTCTTCTACCATGAGGAAGCAGGGACAGTTTCATGTAAACTTTTAAAGCTGAACTTTACAGTTTTAACATGCATGCATGCGTGCACGCGCACACACACACACAAATGCCCTTTTCCATCACAGCTGTCCTCCAGAAAGGCACAATCTAGGCTATTGCCTTGATCATATTAGAAAACATATTGAAAGAATTCTGTAAGATCAACAGCGTACGTTTAGAAAATCTTATATATGACTAACCAATTATACAAGTAGAACTAGAAGAATATATTCAGGAAGTACATACAGGGTAAATTAGCTACCTATAACTGTTCTCTGAAAGGTAAAAAGATGCATTAGACATGAAGTCCTGAGGTCTCATACCTCAAAGGAAAGCTTTGCTTTCCAGCATTTTAAAATCTTTTCTTAAAAGCCCCTGCTGCTTTTGAGGCAGCAATCACACACCAGAGGATGTATGATGTGCTCCCACCACCAGTTTCTGCCTATTTGAACAAGCAAGGTCTTTCCTCTTTGCTATTTCAAATGCCTAGTATTTTTTGCAGGACAGAAATCATTTCTTTACATTTTTTGTCTCTATTTCCTATGAGTTGCCATTTACAAAAGACTTTTAACCTGTTTAAAATTATTACTGCAGTTTCTTGCACACCAGATACCCCAAATGAAACATATTTTTTGGGGGAAAGCTTATTTAAGGCACGCAGGCAGGCAGTCCTTCTACTAAATAAGGCAAATCATACCATGGCTTCATATACTACATCATTTACCTGTCCCATTCCGAGTCCAAATAAAGATCCTGATCCTCTTTTAGAAAGGCCTAAAAGGACTGGAGCCCAGCCACCTGAGTGACTACTCCCTCTATGTAGCATAATATGAAAGCTGCCTTCAACTAAGGCATAATGCATGTTTTCTAGAGAAACCCTTTTGAAACATACACATTAATGGCATATTTGATCAGTTTCTTATGTAAGTGCTCATCCATATGTAATTTTAAGACAAATTGGTATTATCCCCTTTTCCTCCTAAACTTTTTGTTAAAGTTAATGTTTTGCATAAAGCAGAAATACCGTGATACCAAAATATTCTAATATTAGTTAGGAATAGGGTGACCACATGGGACAATGTGAAATATAAGACACTACACTGCCCCCACCTACCCCTCCCCTACTCTCTTAAGGCTGCTGAAAAACAGGAACCATTGGAAATGGGATAAAAAAAAGCTCAGCTGACCTATGGGAGTGAAGAGAAAGTAAAAATGTATGCAGTGTATTGGCTCACCATGACTTTAAAAAGACTCAATGCTAAGGGGAACTGCACTTAATGGGTACTACTATGTACAAGCAACTCTCGCCATTCATGGGGGATACGTTCTCGTATCCCCCATGAATGGCAAAATCCGCGAGTAAGACACTGCGTTCATCAACACAGTGCCCCTGACAGCTGGGGAGGGGAGGTACAGCTCTGGTGGCAACAGCAGGAGCCCGGTGGCAGCAGCAAGCACAGAGCTCCTGAGGAGCTCCTGTAAGTGTAGAAAGTGTATTTAAAATGCAGGTTCAGCATTCCTGAATATCTGAAACTGCGAATGCTGAACCCACGAGTAGTGAAATTTTCCTGTATCTTATTCAGGCGGGCTGCACTAACTATCCTTATGGTTCTGATATATGCCTTAAAGGCACAGAAAGGAATCAACGGAGCATTGGGGAATAAGAAGTGGAGGAGGGAGATCCAAAGCTCAAAACAATGGCAGTACTGGCAAGTAAGCATGAGTTGGAAAAAGAGATGAAGAGCAGAAACGAAGACCTGGAAACAGAGGGAGAGTTGACAAAGGTGAAGAAGAAAGGAAGAAAGACGTGAGAGCACTGGTGGAGGCAGGAACAACAATAATGACAATGCCAGAAAGAAGATTGGAACACAGGAAAGCAGGAGACAGAGTAAGAGCAGCCAGAGAAGGTATATCAGGCAAGAATCAGGAGGAGGCAGAAGCACAATGGCAGGCTGCCCACTGAGGAGCAGAAGCTGCAGACAAATGCAACTTTAACCAGTGATGGGAGGCAGACGGGACTGACAATGAACAGATACGATTTCCTGGAAAAAATGCTATTTGAGATTTTGGAGGTGCATCTCACTATCCTGATTGCTTCTAAAACCAAAATACTTGGGAATGTGACTTATTGGGATGGAGAAGGGTAGGAGAACTTTTGGAAGAAATATGCAGAGGGAGGAAAACAGAGAAATAAAGTTCATGGCACAAGGAAAGTTGAGAGAAAGAGTGATTACAGTTCGAATGTACACAGATTTATTATAGACGCAGAAAATGTAGAAAGCTGGATGGAAAAGTATGCCCACAGGGTCACACTGATAGACAAAGTAAGGGACAAACATGGTATCTGGATTGGATCCTGGAAGGCACAAGTAGTGCTACAAACAGACAAGTGGAGCCCAGGCA
The DNA here is from genome assembly GCF_052110815.1 of Crocodylus siamensis. NCBI lineage: Eukaryota > Metazoa > Chordata > Crocodylia > Crocodylidae > Crocodylus > Crocodylus siamensis. The sequence goes on along the minus strand of NC_143409.1, from coordinate 29,696,219 downwards.
GTGTGCTGCACCTCCCATCAGTAATCCAGATCAGGACACACCAGGACCATGGGCAACCAAAACAGTGAAGCAAATGTGGAGAGGTGGAGCGCTTGTCCACACACTGTCCCCTCACAGTGTGCTACAGATGTGAAGAGATGGGGCATAGAGCAGCAGAGTGCCAGGAGTCCCTAAAATGCACTATTCATAAGGGAGAAAGACACTTGTACTGTAGGTGCCCCAAAGCCTTTGCAAGTGTAATCAGACCCCACGAGGAACAGCAAAACCCAGAGAAGAAGAGGAGAGGAGAGGAGAGGTTAGACAGCGAGGCAGAAATGGTGGAAGAAACCCACAGGAGGGTGGAACGGAGATGGAGGGGGCTAAAATTCCTGTGATTGAGACAGTGCAGAAAGAGATAGAAGACAGAATGGAAGGGAAAGCAGAAACAGAAAACAACTCAGACACGAAGGTGGGGGTGGTGAAGAAAGACAACAGAAGTGGAGATGGAGCAAGAGAAAGAACCAGAGAGACAGGCCGGGAAAAGAAAGAAAATGCAGGGGCTGAAGATACCGAAGAAGAAACCTGATAATGAAGAAGGTGAGTTGGAGGAAGAGCCAGAGAGCAGTTTCCTGCTGCTAGTGTCTCTGGGCTTGAGCCTGGAGTGGAGACCAGAAGGAGGGAAGTAGGGAATATGCAAGCCTTCCTAAATGTTAAAATGATCCAGCAGCTTGCAAAGGCTACAGGAATATGAGTGAGGAAGTGGGAGGACTCAATGACTCCGAGCGGGAGGACAGATGAACCTTAAAGGGACAGGCTCACTCAGCTCAAAGCAAGCACGGACGAACCTTTAATGGACAGGCGCACTCATTTTAAACCAAGAGTAAATGGCACTGACGATAGTTCTGCTTAATGCCAGGAGCATCTTAACAATGAAAAGATAGGAATGGATTGAACCAGTGTTGAACCAAGTCTCAAGGGCAGAGATAATCTGCCTACAAGAATGTGGTATACCAGGGGAGAGGGATTATAAACACTTCGAGAAAAGGTGGAGATAGGGGCCATCCTGGTAGTCAGGGACAAATGAGAACAAAGTGACAGAGGTAGCAATATTATTCAGGAACCCAGAGCTGAGAGCAGAAGAGGAAGAAGTCATCAATGGCAGATTGCGATGAAGGACACTATTAAAAGCTAGAAGAAATAAGGCAAGAGTTAGAAACCTGGCTTAAAGAGAAAGATGAGAGAAAATCCACAAGCATCCTGGGTGGGAGAAAATGAAGAGTGGTCCCAATACTTCTTGGCCAGAGTGAAAGTGACAAAAGGAGAGCTTAAAGCAGTGCAGGAAGAAGGTGGTGCCCAGATGGAAAAGCTGGAGGTGTTAGAGGTGACAAGATTTTATGAAGAGCTATACCAGAAGAAGGAAATAGACACAAAGAAGATGAAGGGTTTCTTGGAAGAGACTGAAGAGAAAATATAGGAGAAGCAGCAAAGAAGATGGAAGAAAAGATAAGCTTACAGTCAGTGGAATAATGTTTAAAAACCTTTAAAAAGGAGGAATCGCCATAAGCAGACAGGCTGCCTATGGAATTTTACAAGAAGTTTTGGGCATGAGTAGGGAAGGATACGGTGGAAGTGTTTAAAGGAACAGCCGAAACAGGACAGGCAGGGAAAGATTTTACAAGAAGAGTTGTGATCTTACTCTTAAGAAAAGAGAGGGAACTCTTGGAAAACTGGAGACCAATTATACTCCTTGATGTGGACTATACGTTAATGGCCAAGATGCTGACTTTGAGGATGAGGAAAAACCTCCAGAAGACAATACAAGACCACCAAGTACAGCCAGTCCTCAGACTTATGACAACTGGTTCCTGAAAACTGCATCTTAAGTCAAAACATTGCCACTCGGAACCAATTTTCTCATAAACAATGTTATAAATGGGGGATTGGTTCCTGAACCAAGGCCCAGTACCCCATTTTCACTAAAAAAACCCCAGAATTTTGTACTTGATCAATTATAGATGAGTAACATAGCTACATTAATGTATTTATATTGTAAACAGCAATCATACTGATTTGGAAAGACTTCTTTGAGGTCACTCTGCTGGACTTTTTGAAAGGTTCTTGGCTAGAGTCTTCTCAGGAGTCTCGTCTGCTTTCTTAAAGAAAAAAAAGTGTCCAAGGAAGTTTGGATAGATGATCTCCAGGGACATAAGCAACACAGCGAACTTGTTCGCTGGTGTGGTATCACATCGGATCAAGCGTTGTAAAGTTGAAAGTGACATCATAAGGTTGAAACAGGGTGTCAATTTATAAACACCGTAAGTGCAAAATGTTGCAACTCAAAACATTCTAAGTTGAGGACTGCCTGTATGCCCAGTATCAAGTATAAGAATCTCCAAAGCAATCAGAGATATACTGTCCCACATCCAAGAGAGGAAAACAAACACAGCTATAGCAAACCTAGATTTAGAAAAAGCATATGACAGAATGGATCATGATTACATATCCAAGGTGGTAGGAAAAATGGCATTCCTAGAGAAATGTATATGTTGGATATGGTTATTGTATAGAAAAGCAGAGAGTCAAGTCAAAATTAATGGGCATCTAAGTAGGACCTTTAAAATCCGTCTGGGGTGAGACAAGGGTGCCTCCTGTCACCACTATTATTTGTGTGCAGCACGAAGCCATTAGCACAAAGATCAAGAAAAGACACGGTCATAAGTGGAGTAAAGATACTGGGAGGGGGAGAGGTAAAACACATACTATGCATGGATGATATAAATGTAGTAGTTAGAGACAGACTTTTGATGGAAAGAGTGCTAAAGCATACATTAGAATATGGAGAAATGACAGGGGCTAATGGCAGTGGGGAACTGGTGGAAGTTGGGCCTTCAAATTAGAGAGAGAAATGAGAGTGCTAGGGATCGTAATGGACGCCGAAGAGAAAAGGTGATGGCAAGAATATGGCAAATACTTTGGTTATGGGCCAGAAGGACACTGTACTTTGCTGGAAAAGTGGCATCATTTAAAGCTATGCTACTGCCGATTATTGTATATGCAGGAATTGTATTTTCACTGACATGGCGCCAGATGACAAAAGTACAAAGGGAAATATATGTGTTCTTCTGAAATGCCAAAACAGAAAGGTTGGCTAGAGCTGAACTGTACAAAGCAAGAAAGATGTGGGAGATGAGGGCTGCTAGACTTGGGATTGTTCGTCTGTGCAAAATATGTTAATACAATATGCAAGGCAACAAGGGAGGGAGACGGGAAAGTAGCACATATCACTTAATTTCAAGCAGCTGTAATTTTTAGGAAATGGCGAAAATATCAGGTCTCTTTGAAGAAGTCCATGGACGTGGAAACTGCTAATTCATTACATCAGGAAGGAAGGATTCATACAGCGGTATAAAATAGGGAAGGTAGGGTTGGAGGCCCCGAAGGATCGTAAGCGGGAGCAGGCAATTATTGAGTGGAGGACCACTTAACGAAGTTTGGTGAGCTGTCGAGGACCGCATGGGTATCCCTGCCCCTTGACAGGTGCCCCACCCCCTGTCCACCATTGTGGGATCAAAAGTCCCACCCCTAACCTTTGCCACCAAAAGTCCCTCCCCTTGTCCCCCAGAAATACTCCTTTTGGAAAGGGGGAGTTGCCATCTTAGAACCAGAAAAAAAACAAATCGTACACTAAAAGTCAAATACAGACTACAGCATATTTTAATTTTATTACAAAAAATATTTTTGTCATGATTTGTGTTTGTGTACTGTATATAGAAGTGATTGCATAATAACTAAAAATACATTCTTAGTTTTGTATACTGTATGTGGGGGGTGTATGATGGGGTGGGGGAAGTCTGTGAGGGGGGTAATAGGGTATGTTGGGGGGCTGTGTGGCGTTTGTGGGGTGTGGGTGTCTGGCTCTAGAACAGGCTGTCCTCTCTTGCAGTCAAAGCAGGCAACACCTGGGGGGAGGGTGTCTGTGTGTGTGGTTTGTGTGGTCTGTGGGAGGAGTGTGGGGACCCCCCCACCACATTCCCCCATGGCACAGCAGCAGATGGGGGTGCCAATGCCTGGCTCTGGCCAGCACTGCACTTCATTGTGAGGAACACAGCTCCCACTGGGTCGTTTATTTCTTCAACTCCCTGCACCCATGGGGCACAAGGGGGGGAAGAAGGCCCCAGGTGCTAGAACCGGCTACTTTCCCTGCCCCAGCCCACTTCAGTGCCTGGGGCTTCCCTCCCATGCATCGCAAGTACAGGCAGCATCGGGAAAACAAACGGCTTGGTAGGGGCTATGCTTCTCGCAGCACTGGCTGGAGCCAGAAACCAGGCAGCAGCTCAGAGCAGAGTAGCTCCCCCACCTCCACACTGCTGGTGCCCCCATTGCCTGCCAGGGCTGCGCACCACTGGGGAAGTGTCGGGGGGTCCCCATACCCCTCCTCCCTCACACCCACACCCTGCCCAGCCAAGCTCCACGCTGTCCCTCTGGGCAACTGCAGCCAGCCCCAGCCCCATTCCACACTCCTGCCCAGATGCAGCCCTACCCCTGCTTCCCTACCTGTTGCCTGGAGGGAGCAGGACACTCGGGAAGCAGAGAATTTAAGGTGGTTACTGAGGTAACAGTTTTTTCATGGGGTTCTGTATGAATAAGAAATTTTCTGTAAGGGTTTGGTTTTTGTGGAAAGTTTATGTATGTTGTTTAAGGATTTAATATATGTAGTTGTATGCTTTTGATATGTAGTTGTTCCTGTGCTATGAAGTCTTGGTAAAACAAGGATGTTCAATATGCGTAGCTTTGTATGTGCAAGATAAGTGTGTTTTTAATAAAATCTGTAGGGAAAAAAGTTCCCATCAGCAAGTTTGCCCAATATGAGCCTGTCTTTTATAGCCATAGTCAGTGTTGGCTGCATTGCTGAGCACAAGCTGTTTTTGGCAGCAGTTTAATGACAGACAATGTATTTGGTGAAATGTCCTTGCATCTGATCATAAGATGAGGGGCTATTTTTCCCTCTTCCCAACGGGGAAAAACCTTCATCTCATATCCGAATAATACAGTAAGGAAAGTAGTTCTATCCTCCATATAGTTCTCCAGGTAAATCAAATAAAAGAGGACTTGCAATTATCAACGCAAAGCATACACCATTTGAGTCTAAGGAAAAATAAAAGGATAAGGAAGGCAGAGATATACTGTCTATCCCCAGTAGTTTTTGTAACAAGTTATATCTTGGCACTTAATCTGTACTGAATGCCTCTTCTTTTTTTTCCCTTTTTTTTTTTTTTTTTTTAAGAAAACTTTCTCAAACTTCCGAAAAATTTAAAGAGGGAGATGTTGTATTGAGAGGAAACTATAACTGTGTTAGGGACCCAAAATAGGCAGGTCTGACAGAAGTATAACAAAGTATAGAAAACATAATGTGCAGAAACCCAGGTATAGGTGCTTAGGGGGCTTTACAATCCAAGAAAATAGGCACCTAATGGACATGTTCAGACTACAAAGTATAGAAAATGGACTAAGTACCAAGATTATTGGTGGGTAATCATTACATTTGTGACTCCTGGAGATGTCTAAATAAAAAAAGAAATTTCTCTTCTTATTGAACACCACACAAATTATACAAAAATAGATACGATTATGACTTTTGACATCATTACCTAGCAAGGGTGTATTGGGGTGGGCAATTATTTGGGCCCAGCGGCCACACAGGGAGTTTTGATGACTTGTTGTGGGCTGGGCCAGAATCCCCCATCCTGCCCCTCCATCACAACAACCAACTAAAACTACCTACATGGGATGGGGCTGCGGGTGGGCAGGGAGCAGCGTTCAGGAGCAAGACAGGCATGAGAGGCTGGGATCACATGGCAGGGCTGCAGGCTGGTCCCTGCCCTGTGTGGGGGAACTTTTGAGGGGAGGCTGCTGAGCACTAGGTCCCGGGAGCTGGCCGGTGCGGGGGAGTGAGGAGGCAGCAGGGAACACATGCAACAGAGCTCACCCAGACACAGTGGTCTGTGGCTGCCCCTGCAGCACTCCACATGGGACTGAACCCCACCTGGGGCATCCCACACTACACTCCAGCCCACACCTACCAGCCTGGCCCTAGGCAGCGCACACAGGTTACTGGCAGGGCTGCTTCCATTATGGCTGCTGCTCAGTTCCCCTGACCACCAGTATGGGTTACTTCTCCTGCTTCTGCTGTGCCACTCTGGGACAGAAGGAAGCTTCAGCTGGGTGGGTGGCCAAGTGGGTGGAAGGCAACCAGAAGCTGGAGCTGAAGCTCTGCATGCTGGGACAGGAGATTTTCAGCTGCCTTCTATACACTCAGCTGCCTGCACCAGTTGAATGGAGTGGGTGGAAGGCAGCCAGCAGCTGGAGCCAGAGCTGTGTGGCTGAAGTTTCTTTCCAGTCCAGAGGAGAAGTGGAGTCCAGAGCAGCGCAGCAGAAGGAAGAGCCATTGCTGGAGCTGAAAAGCAGCTGCACTGGGAGCAGCCCCACCAGCAAGTTGTGTACACTGGCCAGGGCCGAGATAGCAGCCATGGGCTGGAGCATGACACAAGCCCCTAATTACATATTGCTCCACAAGCCCCAAGCAAGGCTCCGTCCCATGCAGAGCACTGCAGGGACAGCTGCAAGCCACATTCAATTGGCAGGTGCCCCACTGATACCCCAGATTCAATCAGTCAGCAGGCCAAATCTGGCCTGGGGGCCATATTTTGTCCACCCCTGGTCCAGTTCAGTTAAATGAAATGGACTTATTTGGTCAAACCTTGGACCAGTACAGTTTTTTTTATTGGGTGGGAGAACACACCCAAAATGAAAACTTGGCAATTGAATATCCCACTACTTCGATATGACCAGGAAAGAATTGGAACTATCAGGAGAAATCAGGCTGTATTTCACTAAGAATAATATAAATCAGATTTAAAAGAAACTTTTAAGGCAGGGCTGGCCAACTAAGCAGCTGGGGGTCACACATCAAAGGTTCTGCTAGTGGAGGCCCCCCTAGAAGGGGCCATGGGCCCCTGGGGCTGCACAATGCAGGCTCCCTTCTGCAGCACCTTAAGTCCCAGTGTCCTGTCCCTTGCTGCACAACATGGTCTGGCTTCCTCACCCCCCTGTTGCACTGTATGCCCAGGCTTCCCCCACCACCACCACTGTAACACACATCTGGGCTCCCCTCTCTTCTCTCCCTTCCCCTCCCCACTGCAGCACACCACATGCTGAGGATCCCCCTGCACTGTGGGCATAAGCATCCTCCATTTCTTCCCTATTTCACTGTGCGCCTGGGCACCCCACCTCACCCTCAGTCCTCCAGTTTCTCAGGCATCCTGGGCCATGGGATCTTACCAGCTCTGCAGGCTGTACTGCCTCACCCGCAGGGAAGGAAAAGCCAGAGGAAAAGGGAGCTTGGAGATCATGGATGTTTCTGCAGCTGGAGCAACAGGAGAGAATGGCAGCCAGGTGGGATCCCAGGGGCTGCAATTTAACCCTTCATGAACCATACAGAACATGTCAATCGTTAAGCATAGTCTAATAAATACAGCCCCACCTGAGAAAGAAAATTTGAGAAAGTTTCTGAATATTGAAAGGAAGTGCTACTTTAACAAGCTAACAGTTAAGAAAAATTTTGGAAAAATTTGAAATCTAAAAACAGAAGTGAGAAGACATAAGCTTTGTATTATACAGAGTTCTAAGGAAAAAGAAGGGCTGAATCATTAAGCAAGTTACATATAAAGATGAAGAAACACAAAAGCTTAACATAGACCAAAACAAAAAAAAAGGTTAGAGACCGTATGGAAGAGAAGGAAAGAACATAAGACTTTTCTGAGGACAGTGATTTGATTTAAAGGAGTACTATTGACAGAAGATAAATATGTCTTTGTATATATCTTAGAAGACTGGATGCATCTTTAAAGTTAAATGTGTTATTTGGTAAGTTGTTTTTGTTAATAAAAAAGTTAAAATAATTTTCTTTTTACAAAAATTCAAGTGACTTTAACAAAAATAACATCCACAAAATCCCAACAATACAAGCATCAAAGTTAAGGTTGTTGACTTATGATAAAATAGGAATTTCTTTATATGTAATAAAATGAGCTTATAAGTGTTTTGTAGCTCACAAACTAGAAGTTCGTTAACTGTTCATTTCTGTGCTGTTATAACTACCTGGGTTTTACAAACAAACAATATGACAGGTAAATGTATTGTTGTCACTTTATCAATCTTGACTGGTTCCTGAAATGAAGATTTTTAGTTTGGGACATAAATTTCCTTCCCAGAAGAGATTGTGTACTATGATTGGAATTCTCTGTGAGGTTAGAGATCTATAAAGATGTGATAATGATACAAATAAACTTATGTTCTTTTAGTCACAAAAGCTTAAAAATGGTAACCTGATTACATGACAAGGCAGACTGGCTTTCTTTAAACAAAAAATTCATCAGAGAAATTTCCTAACCAGGAAGACAGTTCAGAAACAAAATGTTATATTACATTAGACTAACCAATGGTTTAGAAGCCTCCAGCTACTGTTTGGGTTGAAACCTGTTTTCAATGAAATATACTTGTACGCTAATCTCAAAAGCAATTTGGCTGTCTCTGACTTTACCAGAAAACTAGATGCACATGATAAGATGAAAGTTAACTTTAAGCCATATATATAATTTTTTCACAATGATTAGGTAATGGCTTCCAGCATCTGTTGAGTTACCAGCCATGTTTAATATGACAACAGAAGTTGTGCTCTGAGTATTTCCTTAAAGAAGTATTTTTCTGGCTTCTCTCAATACCTGTAATCATTTAACTAATTATAAAAGTAATAAAGCATATAATTTATTTTTATTAAAAGGCAATAGTTTTTCCTACTGATTTGCTGGAAATACACTGTGCTTTGCATCTGTTTTACTTCTTACTGCAAATATAAAGTTATTTAAATTTAGAGAAAAAAAAATACCCTGCAATGATATCCCACCCAGACACTGTTTATATTCATACTTTGCCATCAATCTCACTTTCTTACCTCCTTAGAGTGAATTAGAAGAATGATAACTATCTCCGCAGAAAGGGAGCAATATGTAATTAGGACATTAAACAGGAAGCAAAGGAATGTGAAAACAGGTCAAATCTCAACAGTGCGACATATGGCAAGAAAATATGAGGAAAATATAAAAATACAAGAAAAATTGGCCAAACTGAACAGGGTTTTTTAAATATAAATTAATCTTATTACACTGTAAAAAATACATACTGCTTTGTTTCATATCATTCAAACCCATTTAGCGGCTAAGATGAAAACACGCTTTTAACAGGCAGAATAAAGAAATATGTTCTCCATTCTTTGATTTAAAGGACCCACCCAAATCCAAAGAATAAAATAACTTTAAGTTAAAGTTCTGATTTTTTATTTGTTTATTTATAGACAACTAGCATCAAGAGAAAAACCACAACAAATGAAGTAAAACGAACTGAGTCTCACCTTGCACTCTACAACACTCTGATCTGATTCACAAGTAACATAGATTTCATCGACGGCCCGTCTAAGATTGTCAAAAAGAAATGCCCAGTATCGAGCTCTCAGATCAACTTTCCGAGGCTGTCTTGTTTTCGTTGGGCTTTTGTCGAAGTTTTTATCTCCAGCTGGTGCTGATGTTACTTTACATTCTCCTGTAGTGCTCTGAAAAAACGAGATACAACATGAAAAACAAAACAAATAAAAGAATGGCAAGGGGTTGGGCTTCTGTATAACACATTTTTTCAACAAAAGTAAACATTTTCAAACAAGACATTCTTCAGTGAGACTTGCATCATAGCCTACTGACTGAGTACTTCAAACATTTTTTCTCACCTTAAACAAAAGGGGCAGTTTTGCAGGACCTAACTTCTGTTTCTCTGACATTTAATTCAATATTTACATTGGAAACTGCACAAGATATTCTGCATGCACATGGGAAAGTTATATTTGCCCCACTACTTGTTCTGACAAGTGTATGTCCAGAAGGTACAAATGCTGTTTTGCTAATAACCACACGAGGTATATTCAGTTATGAAATAAATGTCATTACAGGCATTATACAGAACTTTTGTCTCAACTGTTTTCGTTAAAATATGATAACTTTAGTGTGCAAGTCCTATGGTCAGAGAATAACTGCTGTGGCTGGCCTTTTCATTGATATTTTATGATTTCACTGTAGAGAAGACAGAACTGAATTAGCTGCAAAGAAAAGCTTTAAGACTTTAGAAGCCTCATGTTTTCGCTTGACCAGACCGCTTTCTGTTCACCAAAGTATTAACCGTTACAAGCCAATTCAAGCTCACTGTAAAGCATGGAATGCCATTTTTAATTGTACTATTCCTGCTTATGCCCTAAGTTATTTTGATTCTAAGAGTCATAATTTCCATAACATAACTGTACTTTAAACTTCCACCTTCATATTTAATCAAAATAAATGGACTACATTCGATCTAAGGTGACAAGAGGACAAGTAACTGATGTACAAACACTGTTAAATTTGACATCTGTTTTCTTTGGACTCTGATCACCCCAAAATTATCTTCATAATTACTGGATCACACAAGGTCTACTATGTGCCCTCTTGGAAGCAGTGATTTATCCCTATGCATCTGCTGATCTTGCAAGTTGAATTTCATCCCCTGTCAAAGAGGTGGGTAGGATCTTCCTGGGCTGACTGATATAACATTAGCCAGTCACAGGAAACATTCAGTTTGAAGCACATCTCCTTTGCTGTTCACTTGAAAGTGGAATTCAGTCAGATGCAAGATGCTTAAGATTCACTCCTGTGATGAGAGTCAAAGAGGAGGAGGAGTTTCCCATAGACCAAGCCAGCAAGTGAAGGAGTGTCTCACCAGCAGCTGGGACAGGAATGCCAGTCGGTCCAAAGTGATTCTTCATCAAATGCTAGTTTTTAATGCACTAATCATGGGTGGGGGCAGATGGAGGCCCCCCATGGTGAGAGGGAATAGGGCAGGGCCTAGGGTGAATGGGGCCCTGGGGCAGAGCTTTGGGTGGCTCGTCCATGGGTGCAAAGGGGGGGGCAGCTACATGCAAGCCTGGGGGAGTCATGGGGGGGCATGTGCCCCCCAACTTTGTGCATCGGACAGAGGTAAGTTGCTCACTGTGGGCTGGGGCTCTGTTCTTGTTCCCTTTGCCCCAGGAGCCACGTGCTGGCCACAATATGCATCTGCTGCCCATCTGGCAGTGGGAGGCACAACATAGTGTCTCATGGTTCCCAGGGCAAAGGCAGCAGGGCACACAGCCCCAGCCCACAGTGACACACCCACCTCTACCCCACACACAAATCTGGGGGGAGATGTCCCCTCCATGCCTCCGCAGGGGGGTATGCAGAGGCGGGGAGCCACACTCCACCCATACCTCATAAAAACCACCCGCAGCTCTGTCCAATGACCAGCCCCTGCCCCACGCCCTCCCTTCAGGTGGAGGCATCAATCTGCACCCCACAACCCCTTCCTTCTCTTCCACCCCTCCCCCTCCACAAGCTTACTTGCTGGGCGCTGTGTATGCGTGCATGCATGCATGCATGTTTCTGTGCATCTGCCCCTCAGTCCCAAGCCACAGCCCTCTGAGCCCTGCTGTTGCCTTTCACTCCTGACACACAGTACCCTGCATCCTGCCAGGGCATGCAGGGAACTCCCCTCCTTAGACTCCAAACCTCACACACACACACACACAGACAGCCCCCCACACCTTCATAAATTCCCCCCCAACACACACACCACACCAACCCCAACCATACAAGGTGGCTGCATAATTTTGAGTTTTTCTATGCATAATTTTGAGGTTTCTAGCTGCGAGATTAAAATCGTGATCAATTGCGACTATACATATTGCAACTATATTTATTTTTACACATAAAAATACAACAAACTAGGCAAAAACAATGAAAGGCCAGGTCATTAGTCTTGCATTCATTACATTAAACATACATCTCTTTCAGATTCATAAAACAAAATCTAACCTTCTTCAGCATCATGACAATGCATCCAGTAATATACTGGAAGTTATTTCCACATCTGAGTTAATGTTTCTAGCTAGAGTTAGAGTTTCTAGCAACCCTCCCTGGATCCACCTGTGAATGTGTCCATCTGATTAATTCATCACAAACCTTTTCAGCAGCTTCAGTCTTACGTAAAATAAACTCAACAACTCCAATGCAACTCACCAGCTGAGAGACACTGATACTATTTATGGTCTCTCTTTTACATATTCTTAATTTTAATTTAAAGACCAAAGGAAAATCCTTTCAATTTTTCCTACTTACAAATGGATATGAAGTTACTTTCAGCTACACTTCCACTTTAATAAAAGGCTTAAGGAGTAAGCAAGCTGGCTCCATCTTTGTTGCACTACAGAGACATTCAAGGTGGGAATGCATGTGGACAGGAGTATACAGTCTTAAATTCCACGACTGACACCTCTCCAGAGGTTTAACAAGTCAAGCTAGTGCCTGAGGAAAACCCTGCAGGAAGGTAGGTTGGAGCACGTAGGTCTGAAAGCACGGGGAAGGTGTGGGTTCTGAGTGTGCAAGGAATGGTTGGAGGCAGAGATCCAAGAGCTGGGGTGGGAGGGTGAGGGTCCAATAATGGGGAGGGGGAACAGGGCAAATCCAAGAGCCAGGGTTTGAGCAGGGGGGAAGAAGGAGAACAACAGCCTTACCCATCCAGAAACTTCTAAGGAGTCCCAGCTAAGCTGCTGTTGACATTTGCACTCTGCCTACCCCAGCTTTGTTCTTAAAGCGTGAGTGGGCAACTATTTCAGCTGGAGAGCCACTTAACTGGTTTTAGCAGGTTGTTGAGGGCTGCACACACACATGTATACGTACACACACACATACAGACATGCACACAGGAGAGCTCCATGCAGCCAGGCCAGAAATGGTGCCAGAGCAGGAGCTGGAACATGAGCCTGCCCCAGGCTGTAGCACACCTTGGCCCCCCCACAGATTCTGGAGCCAGCACCTGCTGGCTGGATCAGCAGTTGGAGCGCATGGCTAGGGTGGGCCAACTCAGCAAGTGCAGGGCCCTGTCCCACAGCACTGGCTATGTGTCAGAGGTTTCCACTCCCCAGCACTGATTGGGGCACATAGCAAGCACCTGGCAGTTACCTACTGCTTCAAGAAGATGACCTGGGCAGCTGCTGGTGGCAAAGAGGCACCATGTGGCCATGTAACATGAGCTGGCAGAGCATGGGGCACCACACAGGGGCCACTCCTAGCCAGGTGCAGCCTCTATGCATGGGGGATGGAGCCTGGCTGAGGGCCTCCACACAGGTCCCCCACCATCAGGGCTCCTGAAGCATGTGTGTACACACAAGCACCCTGACCCTGATGGTGGGGTAGGACAGAACACTGCAGAAGCCCATCCCCTGTGGACATAACCTGGACAAGCTCCACACAGGCTCTGGCTCTGCTGGTGCTATGGGGGATGTTGGACAGAAGCAGCCCTGCCTGCCCAGCTCTGCAGGGCAGGCCCTGGGTGAGATGTACTAAGGCCCCAGTCTCTGCTGATGCCACAGTACCGGGCAGACAGACGGGGCTGCTTTCACCCAGTATGTCCCACAGAACCTGGGAGATGAAAGTCTGGACCTGCAGGCCCTGGGTGCCGCCCACCATGGCTCACCCATGGCCTGCAGGGCCAAATTTCATCTCCCAGGCTGTTGCATAATACCAAGCAGGCAGGCTGACAAAGTTGCCTCCACCCAGTGTCTTCTGCAGGACCAGCGGACGCAAGAGCTGCTACCCATGCCGCCTACCAACAGAAGCCAGGACCCAAGCATAGTTCACCCAGGACCTGCCGTGCAGTGCTGCTGTCTGCCTGTGGGCTAGATGAAAATAAATTGGTGGGCTGTATCCCATGTGGCCCACCCCTGTCTTCAAAACAGTCCTGGCTGCTGTTGTTTTAAGTTCCTGCCAAGATACAGACTGCATAAGTGAGAGGCAATTCTAGCATCCCTTCTAACTTGGTGCCTAGAGCAAGTTCCCCTCTTGCTCACCTCCAGTAACACCTCTGAACTGAGCACTACAAAAGGAGGCAACTCCATATAGACAGATTAGTAGGAAAGTTGTAGAGACAGGTTTAGCTTTTACTGAAGAAAAAAATGTAATTTGCCCTGATTGGATTAAAATTCTATCCGTCTCACTTGAATTTTAAACCTGAGAATGTCCCACCACCCAAATACATATGCAGATTACATGACCTACAAAGTATAGATGTCCTGAGCCACCAACAGTTTGAATCTTATATAGGAACACCTAGGAGTAACGTGAAACCACTAAAACCTCTCTCTAATGCCATAAAAAGTCACGGATCTTTTTCCAAATTGCTTTTTTAAAAAGATGCTCCTTGGTTTATGTTCAAGGTCTTGGCCTTCAGGTTAAAGTGTATGATGGCTAATTTATAACTTCTTTAAAGTAGAGTTTATGATGGGAAAAAATGACACAGTTTAAACTAATGTTATAAATGGCTGTATTATAACAATAGCATTTACCTTCCACTGTCAGTATTTATTAAAATGTGACCTTGGTAACATGATTAAGCTTCTACTCACATTCAGCAGAGGTCATGAACATAAAGAATAAATTCACTATCTCAAAGTGGGCCTGAGGAACTATACATAATTCACACAAACATGTCCAAAAATGCCTGTTTTTAAGGATTCTTTTGAAGTCAGAGTTCATGTTTCACTCCAAGTTTAAGCTTTCTGCTATATTTGACATATATGTTGATTAGTTATCTTTCCTGAATGTCAACTGTATTTTTAGTAGGGGTAACTCAAGCATGAACTGAAGCAGTTCTATAGTTGCAGCTATTACTAGATTTCCAATATATAGCTCAAAAATCTCAACAGAAATCCCTGCTGCTTGAAACTGATCATATACAATCATTTATCTGTGAGTATTATTTTCTGAAAGCATGAAGTTATGTAAAGTTTTATAAAGAGCTGTTTGTTCATCTAATAAGATTCTAAGCTGTCATCTCTAAAAGCTTGGTCAGCTTGGTCAGGCAAATGCCATATTTAATTTTATTTACTTATCTATAAGGAGATTTAGTACAGATAACCAGTTTGTAAGTAGTAAATTGTTCATATTTACTACAAATATTTCAAATGTCTGTAAAAAAAAAAAAAAAAAAAAAAAATCAGCAGAGTCCCTTGCACCCCTGTACACACTTCCCAGTCCCTAATCACTACTTCCCTACAGCATTTCAAAAATTAAAGGTGTCATAAAATTAAAGTCTTGTATGTATATATTTAATGATCTTTAACCAATTAATGTAATCTGGGTATATTACCATATTACTCAAATCCAAGACAACTGTGATTTTTTTTCTTTTTTTTAATTTTCCACATATTAAGTCTAAATTATTGTCATCTTAAATTTGTCCTCCCCACCACTGTAGCAGGAAAAGCAGGGGGGACAGGTAGGCAGTAGGTGGAGGGCAGGCAATTGGGGGATATCAAGCAGCCTGACCTTTGCCTTTGTCCCCCCCTCACTTGTCCCCCCCGTAGGCTGCACCCCCTGCCACATCTACCCCTGCATCTCCCTGTAGCCTTAGGCCCCCTATACTGCTTTGTTCACAGTCACTGCCTCCTCACTGCTACTGGACTGGACTGAAACAAGCATGTGCTCCATGCCCCAGGCTGGAGTGGGGACAGAGCCTACTGGGCCCTCTGTAAGCTGTGGGCCTGGGCTGCCCCTCTGCAAGCTGGTGCATCCCTGCAGGAGGTGCATCTCTGGTTGCTAAGCAACACCCCGCACCCAACCCTGGCCTGACCCACCCCAGCCCCAAACCAGGGGGGCCTGGAGACAAGGAGTGCTGGCCTGGCAGAGACTTTTGCTGGCAACCCTGTGGCTGGTTCCAGCCTCCCTGCCTGCAAGAGTGGCAACTGAATTTAGGTAACAGCCCATTGGGCCAGGACCAGGGAATTCTGCTGGGGAAAAGGGGCTGCAGCACAGGGAGCTATGTGCTATGGGGCTGGGTCGGGCTGGCCCTGCATGCTGCTGCCACCTGCAGCCAGGGACTGGGGTGGGAGTACAGGGAGCTGCACATTATGGGGCTGGGCAGGGCTGGCCCTACTCACTGTCACAATGTGCAGATCCAAGGATCGGCACACTCCAGGGACTCCAAGGACCACTCCCCCCTCGTGCTCCTGCCCCCACATCTACACCCTCCCACACACACTCCCATCCCCCCACCATAACCGCTCACACACCCACAGCCCCTACCCCAACCACATATCCCAAATCCATACCCCTCCACACACCATATCCACACTGCACACACACAATATACAACAGTAAGGCTGTATTTTGAGCTGTTATTCAATTGCCTCTAGATACACAATGCAAACACATAAATGAGGACAAAAATACTTTTTAAATAAAATTAAAATAAATTATAGTAGATGTTTAATTATTTTAGTACATTCCCCCCCGCCCCCGGTTTCAAGATGGCAGCACTCTCCCTCCCAAAAGGAGTACTTCTAGGGCAAAGGGAGGGACTTCCAGTGGCAAAGGTCAGGTGTGAGGGATGGGACTTCTTGTCCCAAGATGGCAACCAGGCACAGGGCACCCATCAAGGGGCAGGACTACCCTTGTGGCCTTAAACAGCTCACCAAAACTCGTTAAGCAGCCCTCCAGCTGAAATAATTGCCCACCCCTGCCTAAAGGATTGTTTTCTTTCCTTATACAAGTACTTTCATTAACCTAAGGTATAAGACTTGATTCACATGCTTATAAAATCTGAATTTCTGAAGATTTGATTTATGATGATAGTATAATGGACAATAGTATTCAACAAATTCTACTGTTATGCAATAACAGACACTTGACTATTTCTCTA
Source organism: Crocodylus siamensis (assembly GCF_052110815.1). Lineage (NCBI taxonomy): Eukaryota > Metazoa > Chordata > Crocodylia > Crocodylidae > Crocodylus > Crocodylus siamensis. The sequence continues at coordinate 29,679,374 of NC_143409.1, read as the reverse complement.
GGCTAAGCATGAAACATGCTATATCAATAGAACAACAGTAGGAGGCTGCAGTTATATCATTCATTTATCAAAGTTCCAGCATACAGTTAAACTATAAAATAGGCAACAAATTCCTTGGGAATAGAACTATACCTAAGGGTAGACACTGAGGTAGGAGATAATTAAAGGGTTTTTTAAGCCCCATGGCCCTAGTCAGTTCTGATACTCTACATCTGAAATTGTCACCATTTGATATCTGCCACTCAAGGGAAAGGAAGCCAGCTGTTAACAAAGAACCCAGATTGCATCTGATGCTTGGCATTTTAACCTCCATTAAGTCCTTGAAAAGGGCCAGACTGAATGAGTTATTAACCAGCTGCGCTACTGGCATCAACTTAATTCAGTAGCAAAATACAACATTCAACTCTTATTTTTAAAATGGTCATGACAGAATACTTCTAGAAGGAGGATATTATCAAAGTTATAAACAAATGACTATGCTCTGTACAAACAGTAAATGCCTGTTTCTAGTCGTATTATCAGCATTGTTTTAATTAAATTACCAGCAAATTGCAAAACTAATCTTGAATAACAATTTTTTACTCTAGTCATATGCAAAGAACTAACGTTGCTTTTGAACAATAAAAGTACATTTGACAAGGCAAACAGAAGCGGAAATTTCTTAGCTGCAGATGTATGTATAAGCATTCTAAAGTTTATTTAATTCTTTAGTTAACACCTCCTAAAAATAAGTTCAAGACCATTAAACAAAAATTGCAAAGCTGCTGGCTTTTTAGCCAGATTGTACATTTCAGAAACATGCTCAGGTTAAGAATGGTACAGACTTGTGGTGTTCCTACAGATGGATTTGGGCTCTGGAGACAACTGCAAGCTATCTAGTACTTGCAGGCTACACTATCCTGTGGGGTAGAGCATTATGCTGCACACTTTACAACAAACCAGCGTGCAGAAGGATTAGGCAAGGTAATTACTCCATTTTTTCTTTACCTCCTTTGGAACCATTTAGTTGTACACTAGGGCTTCAAATACTTGAATGCATCTGCTTGAAAAAAGCATGAAGTCACTGCTAACATGCCAATTTACTACAGTGATCATCATCACAGTATGAGAACCTATAAAGAAATGCACAGAAAATTTACTCAAATCCTAAATAGTTGCAAAATCAAGTCCTAAATATTTGGTAGTAAATGCTGAAGGCAAAAGGTTTTTATCAAGAGCCTTAAATTTATATTGGTCCACTAAAGAAACTAAGAGGTATGAAAACCATGCGTTGGGATTCAGGTTGGGGTTTTTAAAAAAAAAATCTTTATTATATATACACAATCTAATTTGCTTTACATAATAGGGCTGTGAAGCTTTGGTTGGTGATTCGATTCAGAGGAGATTCAGCTCTAAATCCGAAATCAAATCAGGGGACCAACCTAAAGGTCCGAATCAATTCAAAGCTCTCTGCACGGCTCTCCCCCGCCAGCAGAAGCAATGAGTACAGGGTTTTTCCAGGTTGTTTTTTTTTTTTTATTAAAAGGGCCGGAGCTGGCCCAGATGGGCATCTGTGGGGGGGGGGGCTGGGGGAGCAAGGGGGAGGGGGGCTAATGTAGAACCCCCCACACAGTGTGGTGCAGTTGGGGGCAGCAGGGATCACCCCCCACCCAGCAGCACCTGGTGAATTGGGGCTCCCCCCCCACCCCAAGTGCCCAGGGCAGCCATTGCCAGGCTGGGAGAGAGGCGGGGGATGGGCCTGGCCAATTTGGAAGCAGCCAAATCTCCAAATCAGATTCAGCCAAATTGAAATCGGGACAGTGATTCGAAATCACCAAATCGAATCACTGTCCCCCAAATAGGCCAAATCTGAATCCAAAGCAAATACTAGCCACTTCACACAGGCCTATTAAATACTGGTGCAATTTATTAAAGCGCAAAATCATTCACAGGTGCTTGTAAACATACAATAAATCTTGGGCTTTTTTTGAAAACTGAATATGCCCAGTTTGCAGTCCAAGTGTGACTGCACGTCAGGTAGACCCAGCCTAGTTTTAAACTAGACAGCTCAGGTACTAATACATTGTAGCCCTGGCATCCTGCAGCTTAGTGCAACTGCAAACCCCACCTAAGAAGCTGGCCAGACTTCAGCTGAATTCTGTGTTGATGCAACTGCACTGTTACCAGTACCCAGTTAGCCAGCTTTTAGTTTAGCTCAATTATGCCTGCACGATTTACAGTCATGTCTTTGACTTCACTGTGGACATCCTCTCTGTGTTTTTTAAACTGAAGCATGAAAAGACATGAATACAGATTCGGTTTTTTACATAGGAAAACTAAGTTATCCCTTTGTCTGCTAAAAGCAGCTGTCCTGGGAGTTATGAAGCTTATGTTTATTCTGTTGGTGCCAATAAATTCTTGATAGTAAATATGCCAACATCCTGACAAGAGGAAGATTATACTGATAAGATCATGGGAAGGAGGTATTAAAAGTTTTATTTGTCCAAGTTTAACACAGCAGAGGCAATTTCTGGGTTCATTTCTCTCTTACTTTGGAGACTAAAAATCAGAAAAACCCTTCCATTTTGTATCCACCTGGCTTCTACCTTTCTACAATCCAACACTTGTGCAACACTTCAATGCAAGCCTGCAGGATCACAACAGAAAAGGTACATCTGAATTCTCAGTATTTTCATAACCTCCCAGCATAGCTAATTAAACTAAATACTGATAGTGAAGACGATAGTACCTTTGCCCAACTAGACCTGTACATGTAAACCCACTTACATGAAGCCTCAGTTACTTTAACAAGATTCTACCCTCTATAGATCAGACTTCAGGATTAGGGCCTAAAATCAAGAAGGTTTTCCCTTTAATAAAAGAAAACTGGGCCCTACTGCCTGGAAGAGGAAGTACAGAGGCTCCGCCAACAAACTATTACCCAATAAAAGGATCATAAACTGGTTACCTACACGAGCAGCAATGCCAGCAACTGAGTGGTAACTTTCTGGTAGAAAGAGAACATTTGGCAAAGGGTAAGATCATGCTTGCTCAGCAGAGGAGGACTGAGAAGGGAGACCAGCTTGAAACAGTAGAGTAAGGGACAGAAAAGGGAATGGAGATCTCACAGCCAACAGTCATGGCAAACGCCAGCAAAATGGATAGGAGATTCTACGTGAGGGCCCTGCCCTTCCTGCAGTTTGATGAAGCATTGAGGATGGTGACTATGGCAGTTTTAGTAAAGTCCACATATGTGCCCATCACTAATACTGCAGCAGAGTTAAAGATGTGACCATGACTGCAGGAGATGAGGAAGAAAGCTGGGTGTAGGACAGCCAGTGTAGTGACTCCAGGGTCCTCCTTCCTCAATCTCTCTCCTGTTCTCCCAAAAACAAAGCCACCTAGAGCATTAGGTATCATTCAGTCAGTGCACTAAATAAGGCACAGATCCCACAAGAAAAGGTCATATGTGATCATTTAAAGACTGTATTATAAATGCATACACACAAAAGGAGGAATTTAGACTGCTGAAGCAACTTCCATTCTAGCATTTTAACTTCCATGTTAATTGGCTTGTTCTTTCAAAGTTTTTTATACTTAGATATAGATACATCTATAACACAATATTCAGTTAATGGAGTATTACATCTATTTCATAACATTTAAAGTTTCAGTTACAGACAGTCCTTAGACTTGCAATACAATTGGTTCCTGAAAACTGGTCTCAAGTGGAAACATTGCAACTCAAAACCAATTTTCTATAGTTACACTGTTATAAATAAGTGATTGGTTCCTTCACCACACACAATACAGCTGCATCCAGCTGGTAAATCTGCAAGAGAAAGGGGAAGGAAAGGGGTGCGGAGGGTAGATCAACACCACTGCAGTAAAGGAGGGGTCAGGGCTGGGGCTGGGACAAGTGCTGCCCAGCTGGGACAGGAGGGCATCAAACAACGGCGCAGCTCATCTGGGAGGCACAGGGAGCGGGTGGGGCAGCTCCCATCGCTGCGTGCCATTGGCATGGGAGCTGCTCATCTCCCACCACTGTTCCCGCCACTCGTCTGGGAGGGCACGGGGTGGGGGGACATGTGCCCCTGGATCTGTGCGGCACGGGTGGGGCTGCGGCTGCACCACGCTGCACTCCGGGTGGGTGGTGGGGGCTATGGAGAATTTTTGGGTGGCTGCAGCCCCACCATCGCCCCCACTATGGCGAATTTTTGGGTGGCTGCAGCCCCACCATCGCCCCCACTCCACCACCCATCTCACCCTGATCCAGGAGCACATGCCCCCCACCCCTTGCTTCCTATCACTCGCCCAGCCAGGATGGGACAGAGCTGCAACTCATCCAGGAGGTGCAGTGGGGGTGGCTCCCGCCGCTGCGAGCCGCTCATCCAGAGGCAGTACAGCGGTTCTGTCCCACGTCTGCCCCACCCTGGTGGGGCAAGCAGCAGCAGAGCATAGCCCCCACTCCCAGTGCTGCCATGCCTGCCTGAAGCGCAGTGCACCCCAGCACTGCCCACCCCACGCAGACCCTGGGGCACATGCTCCCCTTCCGGTGTCCTCCCAGACGAGCAGCTCCCAGAACAATGGGACGCAGTGGTGGGAGCCACCCCCTCCACACCCCTCAGATGAGCTACACCTTCATCCTGAGCCCCCCTGCCCGGCCAGGCAGCTCTTGCCCCAGCCTCTGTCCCAGCCCGAATCCCTCCTTTGCTGTGGGGGCATTGATCTGCCCCCGCAGCCCCTTCCTGACTTGCCAGCTGGATGCAACTGTATCCAGCATCATAAAGTAGAAACCCACACTGAAACCTCAAAACATGGTGTCAATCTATAAAGGTCATAAGTGCTGTTCATTGTACCTCAAAAAATTGTAAGTCAAGCACTGCCTGTACAGCATTGAAACCAACTGAAAAAGCTAAGCATGCATACCTACCTGTTTTGCAGTTTTGTGTGTCCCTTGATTTGCTCTCTTGGATTTTCCACCTATGTGCCCTTTAGACTTTCCTATGAACAGAACAAATAAATTTTATCAGCAATCACAGAATTACAGAAAAAATAGGCCTGGAAAGGACCTCAGAACGTCATCCAGTCCAATCCCCTGCTCAAGGCAGAATCTTCATTGTCTAACTATCTATTTGAAATAGACATAATATTCTAAAATATAACCCCCCCCCAACTTGTTGCGTGCTGTTAACAGTGCATAAAAGATAATGGGACTGACTACAAATTAAGAAGTATTTCTGTGCATGACCTGCAGAAGAATGCCCAGCATTTGAAAGCTTGTTTCGATCTACCCCAACCATGAAGTTGCTCCAATAAAAGATATCATCCACAAAAATACTTGGCTTTTGCTTATTTCCTGGACCATCATGGTTAAAACATCACTCAAACAACTAAGAAACATTTCCCCAATTGTACATACTGAATTATACATTTTCATCAGTTCTAACTGAAGGAAATGATGGAAGAAATAGTTTAAAAAGTTGGCAAATATGAACACAAGACAGAATTTTTTTTCTTACAAATGGGGTCTGTTTGTCTGACTATCAGGTCGTTATGACCAAAAGCCAAAATGCATCATATTTTCAAAGAAATCATTGTACCATGAAAAAATCTCAATGTTGTTAAGTTTTATTTGTTGTTTATTTAATTCCAATATTTGTTGTGAAATTGAAATAAGAGACATTTTCTTGGAAAACAAATGTAATTGCTTAGCTGCTATTTTTTCCTGAACTGTTTAAACAGCTAGATAGTGGGTTTACACCCTTCTTTCAAGATGTGGAGAAAGGAAAGACATCAGTGGTCTTATGGCAGACTCCCAAACTTGGCTGGCACATGTGCAACAATATTGAGCAAATAACATGCTATGGGCCAAGTCATATTTTGCTCTGCCACTCAATTATAACATTGTAATTTCTGGTGGCTGCAAATAGGAAGGGTTTGTGTTCAGGGTGGATAGCAGCAGGGTGGAGCAGTAGGCAACACTGGGAGAGAGAAAGGGGGGCTACAGAAAATTTTGGAGTGGCTGTGTAGCCCACCCCATAGCCCTCCCACCCCGCCTCCCAGCACCATCACCACCTGCCCCTTCCATAGCTCCGGACCAGCTCCACACTGGGAAAAGGCCAATGCCCCAAATCTGCAGTGGGCAGCCTACTTGTGCTACTTGTGCCAGATCCAGGGGGCACGTGCCCCACCCCCATTACCCTAAGGGGTGCATGCAGCAATGGGAGCTGCCTCACCCCATCCCCTGGAGCAATGGGAGCTGCCTCACCCCATCTACCCGCGCCTCTGCCCTGTACCCTGCCCTGGCTGGGCAGCACCCACCCCTGCCCCAGCCCTACTCCCTACCTCATTGTGGGGGCACAATTCCCCCACCCTGCCCCTTCCCCCACACAGATTTCATAGTTTCATAGTTTCTAGGGTTGGAAGGGACCTGAGCAGATCACGTAGTTCAACCCCTTGCCATGGCAGGAAAGAGTACTGGGGTCAAACGACCCCAGCAAGATGTTCATCTAACCTCCTATGAAACAACGATGACCCCAAGATCCTTTTCCGCCTCCGTGCTGACAAGAGGGGAGTTCCCTAACCTGTAGGTATGGTGCCGGTTGTTCCTCCCGAGGTGCATCACCTTGCACTTGTCTGTGTTGAATCCCATCCTATTCTCATCCGCCCACCCTTGTACCTGTCTAGGTCTGATTGTAGCCTGTTGCATCCTTCCAGTGTGCCCACGTCCCCCCACATCTTAGTGTCATCAGCAAATTTGAACAGGGTGCTTTTTACCCCCTTGTCCAAATCACTGATGAAGATGTTGAACAGTGCGGGCCCGAGGACCGAGGCCTGCGGAACCCCACTGCCCACGTCCTTCCAGGTTGAGAAGGACCCATCCACTACCACCCTCTGGGTGCGGCCCTCCAGCCAGCTGGTGACCCATTTGACTGTGTGGGTGTCTACACCACAGCCCCCCAGTTTCTTAATGAGAACGGGGTGAGGGACAGTGTCAAAAGCCTTCCGGAAGTCCAGGAAGACTATATCCACTGCTACCCCTGCATCTAATGTTCTGGTGATCTGATCGTAAAAGGCCACCAGGTTGGTCTGACTCAGGACCTGCCACTGATGAACCCGTGTTGGTTGCCCCTAAGCATGCAGTCCCCTGCTGGCCCCTCCTGGATGTGTGCCAGCATAATTTTCTCAAACAGCTTGCCTAGGATCGAGGTCAGACTAACCGGCCTATAGTTTCCCAGGTCCTCCTTCCTGCCTTTTTTGAAGATGGGGACCACGTTGGCCCTCTTCCAGTCCTCCGGTACCTCACCAGAGCACCACGAGTGCTCGTAAAGCTGTACCAGGGGACTTGCAATGACTTCGGCCAGTTCCTTTAGAACTCTAGGGTGGAGATCGTCCGGACCGGCTGACTTGAATACGTCCAACCCCTCCAGAAGCTCCCTAAATCCTCGCTAACCCATGGCCCAGGTGTGCCTCCCCTGGGGCCCGAGGGGGGCCCAGCAGGGAGGTGGCTGTTCTGGTCCCTACTTAGGAAGACGGAGGCAAAGAAATCGTTAAACATGTTAGCTTTGCCGTCTGGTGTGACGACCAAGTTTCCCAATGCGTCCTGCAAGGGCCCCACATTACCCGGGACCTTCTTTTTACCCCCTATGTATTTAAAAAAAGGACTTCTTATTGTCCTTAATCTGGGAAGCTAGTCCCAGTTCCATCTCTGCCTTGGCCTTCCTAACTACCCCCCTTAATCAGCTAGACACTGCTCTCCAAGCTGCCAGGCTGCAATTCTAACCACTTGCATGCTGCAGCTGCATGCATACACTTATCATTCATTGGTGACATTATCAGCCACATCGGCCAAAAAAAGATGACTGCCAATAATGTCAATTTTCCTTTAATTGGCGATACGATATGAACCGATATATCAGTGCACCTCTAATTACTGCGCAGTAAATATGCACATGTAGACGCACCCACTGTTCCTGAAATTTCTTTTCCAGCCAGTCTCATCTGAACGTGCTAGCAGTACAGATGTAAAAGGTTAAACAGTAATTATATTTATACCATTTAAAGTTTACTGTTTACCTCTCAGCTTGGTGTTGCCCACTGTCAGGGGGATTGGCTTCTGCAGGGGTGCCTAGGAGGCAGCACGGATCTGGGTTGCAACATCATGCACCTGCTGTAACAGGGAGGTAACTAGCCATTACCTGGAGGAGCGGCTCTGGACAAAGTTGCATGGCAGAGCTGGCAAGACTTAAATAGGAGTGAGCGCAGCAGTGGGACTGCCATTGGGTGCTGCAGTGGCAGGCTGCATGGAGCCAGATACCCCACTCCCACCCCCATGGCATCCATCGGGGCTCTTGCCTGCCAGGACAACAGTGCTGCGCCATGCCCAGGCAATGCCTCCAGCTCGCAAATGCCCAGAACTCCCAGGTGGGGCCTCCCTCCCACCCCCTGGGCTCCAGCAGCTCTCCAAACCCAGAGGAATGTGGCAGACAGAGGCATCCACCTGTGTGCTGAGCGCCCAATGCTAGGAGCTGTGGCACTGGGGAAAGCCCTCAGCCAAGCAAGAGAAGTGCAGTGCCAACCCATGTGCTGGCTGCATTCAGACGGAGAAGGGATCATGCAGCTGAAGTCCAGCCAGTCCTGGCTGGTGACAGAACCTGCCACACACCTGCATACCACCCTTGGCCCCAGCTCTCCACACCGCTTTACCCCTCTGCTACAGGACCGTTTAACCTCCCCTAATTATACTGGTTAAATGGGTTGTATCCGTGTTCATGAAGGCAGTTTTCCTGAACCACACCCCGGGAGAACAGATTTTCTGGTGTAGTTCAGTACCCACCAAGGTGCAGCAGCTTTAAGCCCACTTTATGGAAAAGGGAGTCTCCTCCCTTGCTTGTTCCAAGGCCCTTACGGCTAAGGGCAAGCAAAATTCGGGGGCATCTGAACCCCAAGCCTCTGGGCTTGTGCCTGCAAGTAGAATGTCCACCAAAGGATTTGGAAACAACTGAAGCCCCAAGTGTGGGTGGAGAATGTTTGCCAGTAGTAGAGGGACTTATGGTTCTGGACTCTTGGATTTGGAATTAGTTTTGGCTAATTTGGCCTTGGATACAGGTTTTTTAAAAAAGGTAATTTTTTAAACAATATTTACATCCCTAGCTAGCAGTAAGTGCTAGAATCACAAAAGTTATAAGCAATAAACCAAAAATATCAAACCTATTTCTTCAAAAAAAGCAGAATGTATTTAAGCCAACAGAGGCATCTCAGAATTAGCACACAAGAATATTCCTTTCGTGAAATGTTTTCATGAAGAATGGGATCTCTGGGATTTAGTTAAAAAAATAAATTTAACGTTACAACTTTTTATTTTGCCTTTTTTTCCTGATTTATTCCTTTGATTGATTGATCTGATATTTTAACCTTCCATAAATGAAGAAAATGTAAAAAGTTACCACATCCTGTCTTGTGTGCAAGCAAGAAAAAATACTAATGGTATACTAAACATGCTGGTACTTTCTGACAACAGGTATACTTCTAAGGAAAAGTTCAAGATTATTTAATTAAATTAAACCAAACAAACACATGCACGAACTTAATATAGCTCCCTGAAATACCAGACTGAAAATCATTCTTGGATTTCAGAATTGTCAAACTAAGTTTTTTAGAAAAACGTTTGGGCAAAATTTGCTGATATGTTCCAGCTGTTCTGTATTCCTCTAGTTATGAAAGGCAGCTGTAAACTTGGCTCAACCACTCAGCTATAGCTGCTTTGGGCTGCTCCAGCATCTTAACAGAATCAGGCCTTTAATTTTTAGACAAATCTATATTACTTGTTTTATAATTCCTCTTAAAAATATTAGGCCAACCAAAGCAAGAAACACAAGTAAATTAAGATATTTTACTTAACTAAAGCCAGTTTTAGAAATAAAAGTGAAACTGACCACACTGACTACACTCATTCACCAAACGTCTCAAACTGAAGACCAGGTATATGCCAGGATAAGGAAAACTAAAACTCTACCACCAAGGTACCTCTTCTCAAACTGTTTATATTCCCTCAAAACCTTATAGGTTTGTGACAGTATTACATGACAAACTGTAACAGGCCAGGTGTTAAACCAATTTATTCCTGGATAAAAATGGTGGATCAGCTGCAAGAAGTTGCTACAGAAACTTCATGGCATAAAGCATACTGCAATAAATTTTAACATGCAGCCAGTTGGCATGTTACAATGCGTCATGTGATAATCACATATAATGCACACCATAAATATATCATCTGCCAGGGGCTTCAAAAGGTAGTACTGTATTAGGAAATTGCCCATTTTTACTATGTAGCCGTTGTGCAGTCCCATCTTCTAGTCGTGTCCTAGCACCTCTCCCCATCTCTGAACGCAAGCTCTCTGGGAGACACCGAGAAAGTGGAAGTTGCAGAGCTATCCCAATGCTGACAGCTTCCTATGCTACATCTTTTTCACGGAATCCAGCAGTTGTTTGTTTTAACAAAGGGATAAAAGTTGGCTGCTGTAGCCCATTTCAGTATGATAGAGGTGATGCTGTTTGTGTAGAAAGCAACCAGGAGACAGATTGTTTCTTCACACCCTAAGGAAGGAGTGTTCCCCTATTTTAAAGTCTGCAATCTTACTGGATGCTGGATTACTTTGAAAGCTCACATAGTGACAGTAGATGAGACTTTTTTTTTTGGTCTTGCAAGACTAAAAGACTGGATAAACTACTGTGTTTTCAAGTGTATAATCAATTCATATTTGCTTTTTTCATTTCCAGGATGGATTTCTACAACACTGTTTACATTTATAAAACTACCATGTCATTTAGCAGAACATTTTACCCAAAGACAGCACTAGTTTCTAATTAATTTAAATGCAATTCACAATTTGAGACTTTGAAAGAATGAAAGAATTCCTTTTTCCTAACGTTTACTTGGCCTGTTGTATTCACAGCTCAGCTAGACTCTGATAGATGCTCCTTACATTGGTCCAACAAAGCCAAAATCTGATCTCCATCACGTGCTACAAGGCCTGTTCATTCTATCAAGACTTTTCTTAAACAAAAGGATTCTTTTTCAAGTGCCTAAGTGTGCCAAGAAATCTCTCATCTAAATAAAATACATTCCCTGCCCTGAAATCTTATAACAATGATTCTCAACCAGGTGCCACAGCACTCTGGGGTGCCTTAAGACCCTTTAAAGGGTGATGTGGTATGTCAATGTTAGCACCGTCAGGTGTGCAAACATTCTTCAAAAGAGAAACCCAGAAATTTCAAATAAGAGTCCTTAGTGTCAAAAACATTCTTTGGTCAGCTTTTTTAATTCTTTACCCCAAAGATTTGCTCTATTATTTTTCTGTAGTCAAAAATCAAATGAAAACTAAGAGCAGGCATATTCCATGGGGTCGCTTGAGCCTATCAAGGGGTACCTCAAGCCCACCAAGGGGTGCCTCAAATATAAAAAAAGTTGCAAGCCACTAGCTCACAAACCTTCAGTGAACTCTGCTGGCAGACTACATATGGAACCACAAAGATTTCAAACAAAAAGGGAATACAGGAAAGGGACCATTACAAATATAAGATTACACAATTATTTTGTCGTGTCCGTATTTATTAAAATTAGAAGTATGTATAAACTATTTTAATTTAAAGGGAAGGAGCACTTATGGGGAATATTTAAGTAATACTAGTTGATTGTAGTAGATTCGATTCTATAATATAATTTGTGTACTGCTCATCCATGTGCCTTAAGTTGTATAGTAAGCACAAAGTAAGTAAAAAATACACAGATACTGAATTCCTGTATGAAGAACCCTCACATTTTTTAAAACTAAATAAGGATTATGCAGTCCCCATACACAATCACAAGCTCACTTTTAAAGTAGAAGTCTAGATACCCTTTTTGTTCCACCTAGTTTTGACAAACACAGAATTATTCTTGGAGTAGACTGTGAGAAAGTATTATTTTTTTTTGCAAATGAATCTAAAACAAGACTTTCTTCTGGAGTAAAAAGGACTTATTTTCAAATATGAATTCAATTGTATTGTTGCTTATTCTGCCTCACAGTGAAGAGTCAGCTACATATTAATAGATCCTGTTTAAGTAGCCTCTTTGCTCCAACAGTTGAAGCTGGCTGTTACTGGCCAATATCCAGGTATTGATTTGTGACTGTTCAGTTTTGTTTGATATGTACTGGCCAATTCCACAGTTTAAAAAGTATAAATTTGATGACAAGGTACATTATTCCAAAAGATGAGAGAAAAGTTGCTTGGGGTTTCAGTAGTTTCTATCCACTTTCTGAAATCTCATTATCCGCATATGTTACCTATTTCTTCTCAAGGAGTCATATTTCTGCTGCAGTTCTTCTCACACTTGTCCTTTCATTCATACCACTATGTATAAATAGCCACGAATCCCAGAATAAAAATTGAGGGGTGGAAAATAGAGTAAGTATATACTTTTTGAAGGAAGTAGAGGCAGAGAGGATTTATGAACTGAAGAAACTAATGCCAAGGACATATGAACAGGATATACTGGGGAGGGGAAAAAAAAACAAACCAAAACAGCTGCCATGAGGGGGGGAAAAAAAAAAGACATGACACCACCTTATTCCAAGATAAATCTGACCAAACCTGGGAAATTTTATTCCATTTCCTCTCATGGCGTGGTAGTTTCTTTCCTAGACAAAAAGCACATTTGCGCTTGCTGCTTCAAGAGTTATCTGCAAGATTTTGCCTTGGGCAACTCCTTGTATAGCCACAGTCTAATACAGCGTTCCCATTCACAAACCCTCCAAAACAGCACTACTGGCATGCCTTTGCTCTTCACACAGAGAATACTTTCTGAACAGTAACAGAACTCTGTAACATGCCAAGATAAGTTACATGCTGGTAATGTTAACACAATACCTCTGGATAAAAGCTGTGAGCAAAAGAAATATTAGCAATGACAATTCTCTCCTATAGAAAGTATTTAAAATACAGGAACAGAAGGAGGAAAATGCATGATTTCTGCTCATTTTGGTAGTCTTGAGGATTCAGACTCCCTAATCCTGTGGGCTGACTTAAATCAGGACCTGCATGAGTAGCACAGAAGCAGTTGTAACATACATTTCAACTCTATGGTCCCAAAAGGGTCCCAAATCCAAGTGCAAAATCAGCAGTATACATATTCTTATGCCAAGGCAGAGGTCAAGAGTGCAGAAACTGTCTCTACCAGCTACACACCAGCCAAAAGTTCCCTTCCACAAGGTAAATTTTCTACAGATCAACTATGAACACATTCCAAATAATTTGTTTTCAGTGTAGTGCAAAGAATTCAGACAATAGGTAAGAATTTGGCCCATGTTTGTGTAAAGAAATTAAATTTGAAAAATCTGTTAACTTTTAACAGCAAGCCAGCTGAAGCACAAGACCAAGAAAATGATGAGCTATGGCTTTTTCATTTACTTATCCTGTTATGCAAAAGTATTTGTGACAAAAACCATTTAAAAAGCACTTCTGTATCTAACAGAGGCTGAAGATTCGCATTAATTTTCATCCTTCATGCCTTCTTTAGAAAATGGTTACAAACCTAAATAAATATGCACCAACAAACATGGACCCAATGAACTTCATTTATTCTTGGGAAACAGTTACGTGACAGCTTCTAAGGCTATGAAAAGATATCACCATTTTTCTATGAGAAAATGTTTTCTCCTCAGGCAAAGCACACTCCTATACCCTTGTCATTTATCACAGGACAAAACCCCAAACAGGACAGCAGGATAAGAGGTTCTAACACAGGGGTGGGCAAAATGTGGCCCACAGGCTGGATACGGCCCACCAGGCCATTCTATCTGGCCCGCAGAGCCCCCAGAATGTTCAGAAAATTAATATACATTTGCCCCTGGCTGCCTGTCATGCAGCCCTCAGTGGCTTGCCAAAACTCAGTAAGCAGCTCTCTGCTTGAAATAATTGCCCATCCCTGTTCTAACAGTCTGTCCCATGCTATCATGAGGAACATCTAAACAGCTGTCCTGAGACATCATTTCCATTTGGTTTTCTAGGCATCCACACTTCTTTGACCTCAAACCCAGCCCTTCTCAAACTCTATGTGGCCCTCATCACAGAACAATATTGCGCAGAGGTGACAGGCTCCACATGTCTACCCCAACCTGTTAACTGGCCTGCACAACAACTTACCAACCATTTTCTGCTGATTACCCAAATTGAGATTAGCATCAGTGTGCACCTACTGAACCAACCACAAATATCACCAGCACCAAGGACCTCCATCCATCTAACCTTTCAGCTGTCAGGGCTGTCATCAGACCCATCTGCCACCCAAAGCAAGATCGGGCTTCCATAGACCCTCACAACCATTCATCCTCTTTCTACCATGGCCCCTCAATTTAAGGGAGCAGCATGAACAAGCGCAGCAAAAACTGGACCAAGAAGGAAGTAGCAGATCTCATCACCATATTGAGGTGATAATAAGAACCAAAGGGCACCCCAATCAAGCCACTAAAACAAGGTAGTCTATGAATGGATTGTGAAGGAAACAGAGACCCAGAGCAGGGTTGCCAACTGTCCATAAATCTATGGACACTCCATTAAAAAACTCCCTAAAAATGCCTGTCTGTAAAAATCCATAAAAAACATAGAGCTGCCACAGCTTTAAGCTCCATCCCTGGAAAAAAGCTGGAGCAGTATTGAAAAACAGAGCACAACAGCACTACCTGCTGTCCAAACAGCATGGCACCTCCCTCATCTTTTGTCATATGCTGCTGCTAGGACCCTATGCCAGTCCTCTTCTTCTAACAGCCATTTGTATCAAAGGTACAAGGAGGGTGATACTGCAGCCAGATAGAGCTGCTGGCTTGGAATGGGAGGGATACAGGAAGTGGGTCTGTGCGAGTGCAGGGGGAGCAGGACCTGTGGGAATCAAGAAGCAGGCTGCGGGGGCCATCATGGTGCAGGCTGTAGTCAAGAATCTCAGGGTGTGGGGTGAGACCCCTAAGGTAATGGCAGCAGGGTATAAAACCACTGCTGTAGTCACACAGGGCTACCAACCAAAGAATTTTTATTTTTTTTTACTGATAGTAAAAACATATACAAGTAACAAAAGTTTCTCTGTGTGTAAAAAACAGTTTCTTGGTTTGGCAACCCAGGCCCAGAAATACGACGATGGCTGGGCCCAGTGCTAGTTCAAGTGCAAGGTACTGAGGCAGCAGTTTGCAAGGACACAGAACAGCAACTATGTGTCAGACGCATGCAAGGCCACATGCATCCACTAAGAGGAACAGTTTTGCATCTTCATGATCAATGACACTGTCATGTTAGAAAACACAGTAGACACAGTGACCCCCATTGTCCAGGAGAACAACAAGGACTGTGACGACACACTGCCCTCACAGGCCAGCACAGCAACCCAGACCATCCGGCCCAGCTACACACACTCAGCTCAAACAGATACAGACTCTGAACTGGAACCAGACTTGAACAACAA
The DNA here is from genome assembly GCF_052110815.1 of Crocodylus siamensis. NCBI lineage: Eukaryota > Metazoa > Chordata > Crocodylia > Crocodylidae > Crocodylus > Crocodylus siamensis. The sequence continues at coordinate 29,663,902 of NC_143409.1, read as the reverse complement.
GAGCCTGTAGTTCCTTGTCCTCCCCTGCATCTTCAGTGTCCTTGCCAGCCGGCTCCCAACAGGGAGCCAGTGCCCCAGAAGACCTAGCCTACAACAGGACAAATTCCGCTTCCAGGGATGTTAAGTAGCGGCCCATCATTAAGGTGGGGTGAGATGTCAGAGAGAGGAGCAGTGGGTTAGAAGCCAGAGAGTTCCCAATAGAATCTCAATGGCTTACTGAGTGCCTGGACTATGGCCCTAAAACCTGCAGCTGCTTAACCATGCGTGGGTGGCTTACATGGTCAGGCTAACTGGCTTTCAGAATAGTCTGTCTGGCACTGGCACTCAGTGTTAATCAGCCCATGATACGCACTGTGTAAAGATAGCCTGCTTCCAGGTTAAGAGGCAACAAAATCAGAGCGGTGTAGTGTACACTGCTACAGATACAAAAGTTACAATAAGACTGTGTCAGCACAGTAGTCAGCAGGATGTACTAATGAAATCAGCATTATTGGTAGACAAAACAGCAAGATGCAAAAATTCACTTTTATTTAATCTTTCAATGATCATTGTTACAAAAGAATCTAAGTTGCACAGAGACCATATGAGAGAAATTATTTTAAAACTTGAATATAAATAACATTTTAAACAGTTAATTTTAATACGTTTTCTATATGAAAATTTTTTTCAAAAGTGTTCCCATACTAGAGATACACTTTACAGAGTAACTGAATCAGGGATGCATACATTTTTATAAGCAAGAGTTCACTTCAGACTAACATGGCTAATTACCTCTACCCATATTAATGAGTTAGATTTTTGTTTTTCCAAGGGGGAAGACAGGGAGGAGAACAGCTGAATGCTTACCATCATCCTCTTTATTCTCCAAAGGGACACTCCATGCAATTAAGTTCCGTGCTGTCCGACCTTCTTCTGCAACTATTTTCCTTACTTTGTCATGACTATTAGAACGCTGGAAGGAAGCCTGTGAAAACATGAAAGACAAGAAATATATATCTTTTTGCATCAAACCAATGTGATGACATACTTCATGGCTCTTACAATGCTTCCTGGGAAACTGATTCAAAGCAGAAATCACTGTCCACTGGTTTGTCTATACTTGTCGTCTTCTTCACCTCAATTGAACTGAATGCCAGTGCTGGAGGAAGTGTTCAAACCAATCTTTACAAATGTGTTAATTACCTTGAGCGAACTGAAATAAATTAACTTATGATAAAAGCCTAGTGTAGACAAACCTCTGCAGGCTGCATCATATCACTCTACCCGTTGGCGCAGCAGCAGGAAATGGAAGCCAGAAAAGGGAGGTGCAGCCCAGAGACCCTGGCTGCTGCTGCAGTCAAAGCAATGGCAGGGAATGGAGGCTGGGTGGAAGCCCAGGGGGCGCAAATAAATCACTCATGGGCTGAATGTGGCCTGCAAACCACCAGCTGGACAGCCCTAATCTAAATCACCTTGTATGTTAAAATAGGCACCTTCGTGCCGCTAAAACAAAGCCCTAAAAGGTAACTTTCAATAACATAAATAGAAAATGCTGCATAGGAGCTCAGGATGATGACAAAGAAGCTGCAGTATGAAACAGAAGGATAAGATAGTTTATTAAGAATGATCTTCATTTATGCAAAAATGCAAGAGTTTGGCTAGTCTAGATCAAGAACTTTGAGAAAAGTACAACAGACATTCACATAAAGTAACAAATGTAAACTAAACGAATTCCTGCTTCCCTACAGGTTATACCCAGACACTCCTGAGGACAAAGCCTGAACAAGACAAACTGTTATGGCATACTGGATCCTCAGATGTTGGGAGATTGAAATACAGAAAACTTAACGCACGTAATATGAAATTTCAAGTGCCAATGGAATGATTTGTGCTGTATAGAATACAAAAGACAACATGTTCTCTGCACCAGGGTACTTCTAACTACAGGCCTCACCCAATCTTTCAACCATTTCATTTTGTGAAGAATCATCTTAAATAACCAAGTCCTGTAAAAACAAGTGCACTAGGTGAAGAATCACATTTATTGCATTTTGTATCACCATGATAAATTATATGTGAAAAACTGCATATTATTTTGAATGCTTATACAAGTCATTTTTAACCTAGGCTGGTGTCATCCAGAAGATCTCAACCAGCTTGTTTCAAAGCCACAGTGTGCCACCTAGTGCCCTACAGAGTATTGCTATATATCGGAAAAATCCACGAAACAAGAAAATAACTGAGCTCTCTAGAAAAGCTCATACGTGACCGTAAGGAAATAAAGCAAACAAAAATAGGGCCCATATTAAAACTGTTCTAATCCATTTTTATTTCATCTAGCATATTTACCTGAATCCAAGATGACTTCAAATTTAAGATTACCCCCACCCAATAAAGATTCTATACCTGGAAATCTATAATTTTTTTAATAATTTTCCATGTACAGAATCGAATTAGTGGAAGGTCGTCTTAAATTTATCCCCACCACTGCTGTGGCAGGGAAAGCAGCAGCAAGGGGAGAGGGTCCCAAATCTCATGCCTTGCCCTCCCTGCTTGCCCCCCCAACCCTTGTCCCCACCATGCCTTTATCCATCCCCATTGTGTCTGCCTCCTTGTTGCCTGATCACTGCCATGTGTCCCCCTGCTGCCTGCCTCTTGCCCCCCTACTCCCTGCCCACCCCTGCAGCCTGCCCCCTTGTCCCTCATGCCTGTGCCTCTCCTCCACACCCTATTCTCTCCACAGCTTGGCTCCCCCGTGCCTGTGCCTGATCCCTGCTGCCTGTCTTCTGTGACTGCCCAGCCCTCTCTCACCTTCTCCTGCAATTCTGTTCTGGCTTGAGGTAGTCAGCAGCAGTCACAGCTTAGGCCTGGTCGCAGTCCAGACCAGCTCAGACCAGCCAGGGATAAACAGCAGCAGCTCCTGACCATGCCAAGTCATGGCTGGAGGGACCAAAAAGTAAGAGGGATGGGGAACGGGGGGAGGAGAGCAGTGGGTGGAATACACAGCAGGTTCCCTTCCTCAACCTACCCTATAGTCTCTCCTGCGCCCTCCCTGGGTATGTGCCCCCTCCCATGTCATAACAGCCATTCCAATCAGGAGTAGGCAGTGGCCTGGCTACAGCTTCAGCCCTAAGTCCAGGGCCAAAGCCAGAGCTGAGCAGCTGCCTCCCCTAGGGCCAGTGCTAGAATCCAAAATGAGATTTCTCCACCTCCTCATGTTGCTTAGGGTAAAAAGAATTAAAATAAAATAATCTTGGATTGAAGTAATATAGTTAGAAGTTGAGTAATAGCCCATATTTAGGTAGAACCAAAGTAATTTTATGTATTACTGCACTTAACAGTATGTCCAAAAGCTTGCTTGCATCTTTAAAATGGGTTAACAAGCACGCAAAACACCTTAAGTTTCGCCAACCACAGTATGATAAACTGTGTAAGAAGTGAGAGGGGCAAAACCAATTTGCATAAGCATGATTGTATCCTTCATACTCTTGTGCTGGGTGAACACAACCAAACCTACAGAAAGGTACACCAATATAACGTAATCTAATTTAAAACCAATTTATTTAAATCTGTGTGAATACTTATTGTGGTTTATTCTGTTTTAGTTTAAATAAATTCCTAACCAACTTAAGATAAACTGAAACATGCCTGGTTTAAACCAAAACAGAAGGACCAAAATAGTTTTCTGCATGGATTTAACTAATTTATTTTATACAAACACCTCTAGTAAGAGCACTGCAATTTTCTAACATGAAAATGCCTGGAATTATGAAAAACAGCAGGCTGCTTTACAGAACTTTGATCATCCCAACATTCAGTTTTACTCAGAAACAAAAGTTTAATTTAAAAAAAAAAAATGCATGTGGTTAGGGTTTCTTTAAAACATCTTTAAAACCAAGCAGAAGATAGCAGAGAAACTGCATGCCTTTATCTTTTCCCACTCTGAAAACAGGTATTTTAATAGGGTCTCTTCTCAATATAACTCAGACTTCCTGAAGTGAAATCACATACAAAAAGTAAGCAATAGCCAAAACCTGGGACAATGCTACAAAAAATTCTAAAAGCCCTTTTTAAACAGAAGTTTGCTTTTTAAAATCAAGCCCAGTTGAACTGAAATTTAGATTAGATGTTCATTCCCTCTTGAAAAGACAGAAAGCTATCAAAGGCATAATGATCACGAATTCAATGCAAAATAAAAGACATTATGTTTTAGGATAGCTATCAACAGCTTTAACACCCCCTAATCTTTATAAATGATATGTTCCATTCCCAAAGAGCTTATAAATCGAAACAGAAGAACTGAACCCTATGAGATGCCAAACAAACAAAGCAAGCAAGGAACCCTTTTAAGCACACTGAGGTACAGCCAGCAAAAATACACTGAATGTACAACAACAAAAAAGAGAAGAGAGGAAAGTATGACCCATTATGCCACAGGCAGTAATGGATATTAAGGCTGTGGCGGGCCAGTAGGGGGAGCTCTTGCGTTGAGCCTTCCACCTCACTATGCCCATCCACCTTCCAGACTCCACGTGCCTCTCCAGAGGCGCCTAAGCCCAGAAAGACCTGCTTTCAAGCCCCACTGCAGAGTCCGGGGGTACTGTATGATGCCACAACCCCAAGAAGGGACTGTCGAAGTCCTGTGTCCTCAGGGAAACACAGGCCTAATAGTCCTATGGGTATTTGACCCAATACAAGAACTAGGTTGGCGGACCTCCTCCGGCGGGCTTTAAACTAGGCTTGTTGGGGGAAGGGGAAGATGAGGGTGGAGGAAACATCAGACTCCCAGATCAAACAGCACCCACAACTACAGCCCAGCCCAGAACAACAAGCAAAGCAAATAGACAGGTAAGAGATAGGGGCCAGGGTAACGCTGGGACTAGGGGGTCAGTACACACATCCATGAGGGGCCTCAAATGCCTTTACACAAAAGCCCATAGTATGGGTAACAAGCAGGAGGAACCCACCCTCCTGCTGGCTGACACCAACCCGGACATAGTGGGGATTACGGAAATGTGGTGGGACTCAACGCATGACTGGGCGGTGAATGTCAAGGGCTATAGGCTGTACAGGATAGGAAAGAGAGGTAGGGGTGTGGCACTCTATATTAAGGAGGAATACACATCCTCGTCAATTACCAAGGAGTCAGGGGAGGGGCACTCTGAAGTGCTTTGGGTTAGAGTACAAGGCAGTCGAGGGGAAAGGGACTTAACCATGGGAGTCTACTACAGACCTCCCAACCAGGGAGAAGAGCTTGACCAGGAATTCTTGGGTCAGCTCACAGAGGTAGTGAAGGCTAACGATGTGGTAGTCATGGGGGACCTGAACTTCCCAGACATCTGCTGGGAAGAACAGTCAGCCAGGTCTAAACGATCACGTAGGTTCTTGACCAGAGTGCAGGACCTCCATCTAACCCAGGAGGTGCACAGCCCCACCAGGGGAGACGCCTTGCTGGACCTAGTGCTGGCCACGGGTGATGACCTGGTGAGGGGGCTGCGGGTGCTCGACCACCTGGGCGACAGCAATCATCGCCTGCTGGAATTCACCATCCAGCGCAAGGTGGTAAAGGCATGCAGTAAGGCAGTGGCCCTAGATTTCAGGAGGGAAAACTTCAACGAGCTAAGGAGGATAGTTGGAGAAGCGCTGAGGTCCCGGAGGGGAGAGGAGCCAGGTGTCCAAGGACAGTGGTTGCTCCTTAAGGAGACAATCCTCCAAGCCCAAAGGAAGGTAATCCCAACGAGGATCAAAGGGAGCAGGAGAGCACACAAGCGTCCGTGGTTCACCAAAAGCATCCGGGAATGTCTCCTTGCTATTCTGTAGTTGCTCGGGGATGTAGGGCTGTAGTTAGGAAGGCCAAGGCAGAGATGGAACTGGGACTAGCTTCCCAGATTAAGGACAATAAGAAGTCCTTTTTTTAAATACATAGGGGGTAAAAAGAAGGTCCCGGGTAATGTGGGGCCCTTGCAGGACGCATTGGGAAACTTGGTCGTCACACCAGACAGCAAAGCTAACATGTTTAACGATTTCTTTGCCTCCGTCTTCCTAAGTAGGGATCAGAACAGCCACCTCCCTGCTGGGCCCCCCTCGGGCCCCGGGGGAGGCACACCTGGGCCATGGGTTAGCAAGGATTTAGTTAGGAAACTTCTGGAGGGGTTGGACGTATTCAAGTCAGCCGGTCCGGACGATCTCCACCCTAGAGTTCTAAAGGAACTGGCCGAGGTCATTGCAAGTCCCCTGGTACAGCTTTACGAGCATTCATGGTGCTCTGGTGAGGTACCGGAGGACTGGAAGAGGGCCAACGTGGTCCCCATCTTCAAAAAAGGCAGGAAGGAGGACCTGGGAAACTATAGGCCGGTTAGTCTGACCTCGATCCTAGGCAAGCTGTTTGAGAAAATTATGCTGGCACACATCCAGGAGGGGCCAGCAGGGGACTGCATGCTTAGGGGCAACCAACACGGGTTCATCAGTGGCAGGTCCTGAGTCAGACCAACCTGGTGACCTTTTACGATCAGATCACCAGAACATTAGACGCAGGGGTAGCAGTGGATATAGTCTTCCTGGACTTCCGGAAGGCTTTTGACACTGTCCCTCACCCCATTCTCATTAAGAAACTGGGGGGCTGTGGTGTAGACACCCACACAGTCTAATGAGTCTCCAACTGGCTGGAGGGCCGCACCCAGAGGGTGGTAGTGGATGGGTCCTTCTCAACCTGGAAGGATGTGGGCAGTGGGGTTCCGCAGGCCTCGGTCCTCGGGCCCGCACTGTTCAACATCTTCATCAGTGATTTGGACAAGGGGGTAAAAAGCACCCTGTTCAAATTTGCTGATGACACTAAGATGTGGGGGGATGTGGGCACACTGGAAGGATGCAACAGGCTACAATCAGACCTAGACCGGTTACAGGGGTGGGCGGACGAGAATAGGATGGGTTTCAACACAGACAAGTGCAAGGTGATGCACCTCGGGAGGAACAACCGGCACCATACCTACAGGTTAGGGAACTCCCCACTTGTCAGCACGGAGGCGGAAAAGGATCTTGGGGTCATCACTGACTCCAAGATGAATGTGGGCCGGCAGTTAGGAAGGCCAACCGCACCTTGTCATGCATCCACAGATGCATCTCAAGCAGGTCCAAAGAAGTGATCCTCCCCCTCTATGCGGCACTGGTCAGGCTGCAGCTGGAGTACTGCGTCCAGTTCTGGGCACCACACTTTAAGAGGGATGTCGACAGCATGGAGAGGGTCCGGAGGAGGGCCACTCGCATGATCAGGGGACAACAGGGCAGGCCCTATGAGGACAGCCTACGGGACCTGAACCTGTTCAGCCTCCACAAGAGAAGGCTGAGGGGGGATCTTGTGACCTGTTATAAACTAGTCAGGGGGGATCAGCAGGCATTGGGGGAGTCACTGTTCCTCCGAGCACCGCCAGGAGTGACCAGGAATAATGGTCACAAGCTGGCAGAGGGTAGGTTTAGGTTAGATATCAGGAGGCGCTACTTCACAGTCAGGGTGGCTAGGGTCTGGAACCAGCTTCCAAGAGAAATGGTGCAGGCTCCTGCCCTGGGGGTGTTTCAGAGGAGGTTAGATGAACACCTTGCTGGGGTCGTTTGACCCCAGTACTCTTTCCTGCCACGGCAGGGGGTTGAACTAGATGATCTGCTCACATCCCTTCCGACCCTAGAAACTAGGAAACTATGAAACTTGGGGTACCTCCCCAAGTCAGGGGTAAAAAACAGTCCCCCTTAGTCTGCAGACCCAAGGGGCCTCCTAGGCATAATTAAACCCACCCCTCAATAAGTCTCCTACACCAGTCACAAAGGAGAACTTTATTGCTTCTGACAGGATGAGGTAGAATATGGTAAGAGGTAGAGCACTATCAAGGGATTACCATTGAGCAAACAATCTGGCTGAGGTAGCCGTTTGATATGCAAATGCATCACTGTGACCTGACTAACTCTCTAGAAACACAAGTATCATTCAGAAGATGGTAGAGATCTGGCTTGGAGATTTCCAGAGAGAGAGCGTTTCAGATGGATCAGACTCTCTCCCAGTGTCCTGATGCTTGTGCAATGCTGGTAAAATGGCTTCTCTCCTTCTTGGACCAGGCCCTTATATAGCCTTTCTGACCTCAGCAGCCTGGACCAATAGAAGCCAGCAGTGTTAGCAGCTAGCCAACCAATTTAAAAAGCTTCCCTGGTTAACTGGGCAGATGAGTAGGGGTTTGTTCCTCCCCCAACTCAGGTGACCAGAGGAACCACACTCTAGGCACCAGGCTTTTGTCACTTAGGCAGGGAAGAAAATCTTTCCTCCCTTAGGAATTCAGCTCCAGTGTCCCCAGCTGACAGGGACAGATTCCTGGTGAGAGACACAGACAGTGGCATTTCTGCCAAAAAGGCTTCAAAGTCCCTCTTTTTCCAGAATGAAGTCATCTTTCACACTTTTGGAAGTACTATTCCACTTGAGTGAAGTTTAAAAGCCAGAAATTACACTGATACTGTGTAGGCTTTTGACAGTTTTGACTAATTATATGCAAGAGAAATACTTGTGTTTTATCCTTCCCTGCAACTTCTAGAGCTGGTCATCAGTTAACCAAAAGGAGCTACTACAAACTTACTCTGTCCTTAGATATCAGCTAGTTATTATAAGATCTGTACTATTTCCTTTTCAACTTATCTTCCTTAAAAGCACTGAGAGTAGAAAATACATGAGTCATTATTAGACGGCCCTTTAAGAAGAGTTACCTTGTTCATTAACATTCTCATTAACATGTATTTTCTCTGAACAAGACAGTTATTTTCCTCCAACCTGCACTCTGGAGCAAAACTTCAGCAGCAATCTCAGTGATGCTATAGCAGAACAACCTCCCAAAACAGGTAGATGTTGACGTTTGAGAAAATGAGATCTCCATTAAGGTTTTACATGAGTACGTGAGTTCGATGAAGCTGGGAAACATAACTACTTTTAGTATCTGTTGAAAAAGAAACAAATCCCTTATAGAATACTAGGGTAAGTTATTGGTAACGCAGATCAGGAGTGCTCAGTATTCAACTCATTTAGCCTCAGAGGATGGATCCTGACTGTAGGGCTTTTCATGGGCAAGGCAACCCACTTTCAGCAGCAGGCTGGCAGCTTGTTGGCACAACTGCCACAGCTGCTGTGTCGCCACAGTTCTGGAACTCAGGGGGTGAATGTCATCACTGCCTACCTCCCTTTTCTCCATCTGCTGATTTTAGTGGCCAATGGCAACCAAAGACCCAAATTTGGTAGAAGAGGAGCGGCAAGCTGTAGTGGCATTCAGCCCCTGGGTTCCAGAGCAGTGGCAAAGCAGCAGCTCCAGCAGTCACACCAACAAGCCCTGTGTAAGCCACAATTTAACCACTTTGTGGGTCGCAAGCAGCCCATGGCCTGCCAGTTGGACAGCCCTGCTGCAGAAGATGCACAGGCAAGGAATGCTGGTCACTTTCCCCATAACTTCTTATTCTTTTAGGGTTTATGGTGATAGCTGAGGAAACTTAAAACCAGAACTCTGAAAGAGGAACAATGCAAAATGAATTCCATCTTCAAAAAATACCCCAAGTTAGCCCTTGGGTGCCACTTTCACTTTTTCCTTAGTTAGGAACCAAGTATCTTCAGCAAGCTACTAAGTATGCTAAATTCCCACTAACCTCACCAGGAATTAAGGTTACACAGAATCCAAGTGGATTTTTCATTAGGACTAATAGTTTAGAGGATTTCTTGTATCAAGTCACGGATAAAGAGAGACCAATAAAGCTCATATTTTTAAATCTGTATTTTACGTCAGGATTGAAATACATATATTTTTATAAAATGGCTTAAAAGGTAAATAATGCCACTCCTGTCATTTTGTAGGAGTCTGACAAATTGCTTCAGCAAAATAAAAAGGTACCTGTATATAAAATCAAAGCATTCTTCAAAATGTTCTTGATTCTGCTCATTTGAAATATGCTCCATTTTCTATTTACACAGTGCATAAGAAATAAACTTGTCTCAGAAATCTTTTCATAATATATGCTAATATTATAAAAGCCATAGTCTGTCTGTCCAAACATAACGCTTTATTTGCACTCTGATTGGCTGACTGAAACAACAAATCAGAGTGCAAATATAGCGTCTGGACAGGAGGTGGCAGCATGGTGGAGCACCGCCACGATGGTGGGGACACAGGGGATGGAATGAGGAGCTCAAGGCTGTGCTGGCCTCACCTCCCCCCGCCTGCCCTGCTCCCTGGAGCCAGTGAAAATGGAGTGGACGGAACAGGCGGGGCAAGGCCAGCTCTGGCCTCACTCCCCACTTTGGTCCTTGGGGGTAGTGATGGTAGCATGGGGTGGAGGGTGGGACCAGCAGCGCTGGGGATGGCAGGGATGGGAGGAACAGGCCCAGCCCCGAAACAGCAGCAGGGAGGGTAGGGGGCACACCAGGCCCAGTCCAACCCCAAAACAAAGGGGGGGAGGGAAGTCCCTGAAATGATGGTGAGGAGGTGGGGGGGGCCACGCCCAGCCCCATGGAGGAGTGGGGCAAACAGGGAATGGCACCTCCCACTCCATGGAGGAGATACAGCAGCATGAGGGTGGGGGGAAAGGGTCAGGGTTGCCGTGGTGAAGGGGGGAGGGACAAGGAGAGTGGCCCTGAACCTGAACTTCCAGGTGGGAACAGGGTCAAGCGCAAAGCAACCCGGGGGGGGGGTAGGGAACCTGGCCATGGGACAGGATCAGGCCTGAATTGGAGGGGTGGGGCTGGACAACAGGAGTCGGGGTGCAGAGCCAGATGCTAGGCTCTGGCCCTGCCAGCCCTCCAGGTGAGGGTAGGGGGACCGGCCCTGGCCCTAAAGCAGCAGGGGCGAGGGTGGGGGAAGCAAGCCTGACCCCAGGCCTCTGTCTCCACCCCACCAGCAGGCAGCGACGACAGAGTGGACGGGGGGCAGGGCCAGCAGACAGGGGTGGCCCATCCCTATAGCGGCAGGGGGGAGAGGGGGAGTGGTCCTGGCCTCTAAGGTGGGGGGAGGCGGGCTAGACACAGGCCACTGCCCCCCGCTGCCCCTCCCCACCCCCGTCGTTCTTGACAGGCAATTGGCTAATATTTCTATAATGCTTTTCCTTCCTCCCCACCCATGATACTTATGGGTTTCTTGCCAAGAAAATTCTCTTCTGGGAGATCTCATTTTGGTGTGTGCCAAATTGAGGTGGACCCTAATGGAATGCTGCCAAAAGACAAATAGCACTCCAGTAATATAAATAAAAATATTTTACATGTATACTTAACACTTTCATCTTGATCATAAATATTTTAGAACAGAATTACAATTTTTTTACCCAATTTTTTAAAAACTTAATCTTCTTTTGATATAGCTTAAAGTCCCGAGCTTGACCAGGAGTTCGCCCGGGAACTGACTGAGGCCGCTTGCTCCAGGACCTTGGTTGTCATGGGTGATTTCAATTACCCAGACATCTCGTGGGAAGATCACTCAGCTAAATCTGAGCGGGTGCAAAGCTTTCTCTCGTGCGTGGATGACCTCTACCTGACTCAAGAAGACTATGGGCCAACGAGAGGCAAAGCGCTGCTTGACCTGGTACTGGCTACGGGGGATGACCTAATCGGCGACCTAGTGATTGATGGGAAGTTGGGTGACAGCGACCACGAGCTGATCACCTTCACCATCCGCCGTAAAGCTGGCAAGTCAGTCAGCAACACAGAAGTCCTTGACTTCAGAAAAGCCGACTTTGACAAGCTCAAGAGGCTTGTCGGTCAGGCCCTTAGGGACCATGACCCCAGGGAGATGGGAGTTCAAGAAGAGTGGTTGCTTCTCAAGGAAGCAATCCTCAGTGCACAAGCTAAATCTATTCCAACACGGAGGAAAGGCAGCAAGAAGGCACAGCAGCCCCCCTGGCTCTCCAGAGACCTAGTGGACCTACTGTGGCTAAAAAGGAAAGCCTACAAAGGATGGAGGACAGGATTCACCTCCAAGGAGGATTACTCCGCGCTGGTCCGGTCCTGCAGGGAGCAAACCAGGACAGCCAAGGCTGCAACTGAACTCCAACTAGCTTCAGGCATCAAGGACAACAAAAAGTCCTTTTTCAGGTATGTGGGGAGCCAGAGGAAAAGCAAGGGCAATGTTGGACCCCTGCTAAAACAGATGGGGCAACTGACAACTGACGCCCAGGAAAAAGCCAACCTATTAAATAGGTACTTTGCGACAGTCTTTCATCGGTCACACGGGATGCCCATGCCTGCTATGGGACAGGGAAATCTGGGTGAGGGGAATCCCCTACCCTCCATCAATGCTGACCTTGTGAAGGAACACCTTGAGAAGCTGGATACCTTCAAGTCAGCCGGCCCTGACAACCTGCACCCCAGGGTACTCAAGGAGCTGGCGAGCGTCATAGCCCAGCCCCTGGCATGGATCTTTGAAAACTCCTGGCGCTCTGGTGTAGTGCCCGAAGACTGGAAGAAGGCCAATGTGGTGCCGATCTTCAAGAAAGGGAGGAGAGTGGATCTGGCTAACTACAGGCCCATTAGCCTGATTTCTATCCTGGGGAAGATCTTAGAAAAGTTTATTAAGGAGGCCATCCTTGAGGGACTGGCCCAGGCTAACATCCTAAGAGATAGCCAGCACGGGTTTGTTGCGGGTAGGTCTTGTTTGACCAATCTCATTTCCTTCTATGACCAGGTGACCTATCACCTGCACAAGGGAGAAGAGATTGATGTCATATATCTTGACTTCAAAAAAGTTTTTGATCTGGTATATTTCACAATAGAGCTCTAAACCACTACAACAAAAAAACAAGCAAACATCTACATTTTTTATTTTGCCTGCTTTGTCAAAAACTGATTCAGATACAACAACCAATATTTTGTGATTATAGAGTTAGAGAAGTAGGGCAGAAATGGACTTCCAGAGGTCATCTAGGCCAACCCCCTGCCTAAGGCAGGATTATCCCCATCTAAACCATCCTATGCAATCCATAATCTAAACTCAACATAAGACTCTTGTTGATCTGGACACAACACAGACCTAACATCCTAACCTGCCCCAGGTAAAGCACACGAATCATGGCAGCTAATGTCCTGCTTGTATGAAATACTGTCAATATACGCTCAAGAGATCGCAGGGCCATTGCTCCCACTACAGAGGAAGGCAAAAGCCCCCACAGTTCGTACAAATAGGACCATGGGGTAAAATTCCTTCCTGACCACAAATATGGCAACCAGTCTGACCCCAAGTGGAGGAGGGAAAACCCTCTAGCCAGGAACCTCTAGCTTGGGTCCCAGCAGAATTGGCACAGTCCAGTCCACATCTGTAGCCTTGACTATAGCCAACACCCAGTGCCTCTGAGGAAAGCTTAAAAACACCTTGACACATTACACACTCGATATAATTCAATACTCTTCAACATATTCCTAATTGCAGTTAAAGAAATATGTAAGAATATATTCAAATTGAAAATGTAAAAAGCCAGAATATGCTACAATTCAGTTTTCTTGTGGACCTTTGCTTTGGACCCCTTGATCATATGCATCACTATACATAGTCTTTAACTGCACAGTCGCATACTATTCATTTTCCAGAGCCCCAGCTTCATTCAATGAACTGTATGCACATGGGGTTCTCAATCCCTGGGCCACAAACCAGATTTGGCCCCCAGCACCATGTAATCCACCCCACAGGATTTCCCATGGGTTTAAAAACTTGGCAGCAAGGCAGCAGTGGCACCACTCCCTTACTGCTAAATTTCCAGACTAGGGCAGAGTTCTGTGCTTCTGCATGCTTGACAGGACACACAGGGCAGTGTGAGGCCTGATCCTGGGGCTCCCTGGGATGCGAGGAGCCCCAGGGCCCAATCCTAACATGCAGACAGTGTGAAGACAGGTGGGGGAAGTGGAGGGCGGTATAGCTGGGAGGTGGAGATGAGAAGGAAAAACAGCCGCAGATGAGTCAGGGAGGAGAAGTAGCAGCAATATGGAAGCAACTTCCAGGTGAAAGCTGCACACAGGCCACAGCCAGAAGGAAGCTACAGTCCTGAGGGGAGAAGCGGCAGCAGCAAAGAAGCAGCTAGCCTCAGCACGGCTCTGCACTGCTTAGCTCATTTGCTATACACATTCCAAATTCACATTATATGACCTTAATTCTGACATTTCCTAAATTTTGCAATACTTAACTTTGTACAACTAATAATACCTTTTAACATAGATTATTTTATTGTAGTAACCCAATTTTTTATCAAAGAGAATACTAAAAAAAAATAAAATACGTGGCTTCAGGCTGAGCCCACCTAGTGATCATCAGCAGGCTCAGATTATTAAATCCACGGCACAAACCCTTCTTAACTGAATTAATTGAGAAACTGTCAGCTAGCCACTAGAGTTTCAAATCCAGCTGTTGATTGCAAAGGAATTTAGAGAGATTCTGGAAACCTAGAGGGAAGCATAGAGCCCATCTCCATTCCTATCCATCCATTTTACTCCTACCACCATACTGCACAGAGGAATGGCTTCTTAACTCACTATGGCACAGAGACCTCTTCCATATCTTCACCCAGTTCTGCTAATGAATCATTGGTGAACCAAGAGATTGAATCTCTTGGCTCAACTCTCAGTTTTGGGAAGAGGAATTTACAATAATTTATTTGTAATGTAAAACACAGAATGAATAAAACACCATCTATAAATGTACATGGCAGCTGGAAAATACATTCTTCTCACACTTTTAATCTTCAAAAAGAGAAGTCTGGGGGGATATGATAGTGGTTTACAAAATACTGAATGGATCAGAAAAAGTAAATAAAGATTTAATATTTACTCCTCTTAAGATACTAGACCTAAGGGACATAAAATGAAACTATTGGGTAGTAAATTTAAAATTAACCAAAGGAAGTTCTTTTTTCACACAGCAAGCAATTAACTTGCCAAACTCACAACCACAAGAAGCTGTGGAGACTGACAAGTTAACCTAATTCAACAAGCACATTTTACGTAACGTGATAGTAATATAATCACTCAAAGAAAGCCTAGACCTTTCAAAATCAACAACAAAGCTTCCATTCACTTCCAGTTCAAACCATAATACTGACAAGTGTCAAGTGAGGTTTCATATTTTAGTATAAAATACATACATGAAAAATGCACGAGTCCTGCAAACAATACAGAAACGTAAAAACTCAGGAATCACCAAAATCATTCTCTTTTTCCTCCTCTTCATTTTTACTCATTCTGCCCAAAAGACCCTTCACTAAAGGGTCTCTCTCTCTTTGTTAAGAAAAGAATCAATGCAGCTCCTTCCATAATTTATAACAGTACTGCACTTACCACAGGCCAGAGGCAAGTACTGAAGTGCGATGTAGGTACTCCCAGTCCCTCAGGCATTAAATGAACAGTTTCCTACTCCTTTGTAATGAGGATGAACAACATAATTTTCATTTCAAATACAGTATCCTAATTTAAAGCTACCAAGGGAAGACCTGGTGGAACACAATCTGCTTCAAAGCCACACCCTAAATATTTTTACACAAGATAGATGACTTATTCCCATAAGAAAATCTGTATGCTATACGACCACAACATTTATAGGCCCGGAATGTCAAGAATCATTAGGTTGGCATTAAAATATCTGTCGCATTTTAAAATGCCTCCTCATCCTTACAGAAAATACACAGAATTACCTGAAGTCCCTTCACACATCAGATGATGCCCAACTGAAAAAGCTATACCGTTACAATAACAAGAAGAAAAACTGTAAGCCAGTAACACAGTATTTCTTTCCTTTCAATAAAGAAAAATCTTAAGACACTGTCGTACTAGACGGTTGACTTACCATCGTACTAACACCCTCCTCAACATCAACAGGTTCACTTACGGCATTTTTGGCTGACCCCATGGAATTTTGATACCTGTGTTAAAAAAAATATACAATTAGACATTAGTAATAGTTTAAGCCATGTATATTTAAAAGGTATAATGTAACTTTACATTTGGCAAGGGATGTAAATAAAGTCACATTTCATGCACAGGCTCAACTCTGTAGATAAATATACTCTGAACATTTTATCAAGAATTTCAAAAGGTGTTTATTAAAAGATAAATAACTAGCAGAAAATTAAAAGGAAAGTTAATTAATCTAGAAAATAATTAAAATGCTCATGTAGAAATATCATAAATAATTGCATAAAATACATGTAAACTAATTCAAATAAACCATATTGGAAAATATATTCCCATTATCCTGAAGGAAAGGAGTGAAACCCTAAAATCTATTTGGAAGAGATATCTATGGATGTCCACAGCTTTCAAGTGGCCTCAGTTTGCATAAGGAGCATTTTGTCACATAGAACAGCAATTTCAAACTAACTGACCACATATTTCTAATCTGATGTATTTTATAGCTAATACCATAGTATTTCAAAATACTGAAGATGTTTGGAAGGTGATCCTCCAGTCCACTCTCATGCACTTAGTCCTTCTAAAATAAATCTCTTACAGCTGAACTGATACATTAGTCCAACATCAGATCGGCACCAATATAGAGAAAACTGAGCGTATTGGAAATCAGCCTGATGTGGCCAATAATTTAGCCGATAAATGCTCATGCATACACAGCTGCAGAGCAGCACACAGGCAGCAAAGAGCACAGCCCGGTAGCTTGGAAACCTGCATACAGCTGGCAAGTCTCTTGTGGTGGAAGGGGAAGGGGAAAGAAAAGGGTGTGGGGGGCAAATCAATACCACCTGTGGTAAGAGAGGAAGTGAGGCAGGGGCTGGGGCAGGCGCTGCCTAAGTTGGGGGGCGCACACAGCATGTGCCCCAGATCTGTGCAGGGAGCTGGGACGGGGGGGCTTCCCTGCAGGCTGGGGAAGGGGCCAGGGCTGTTCCTGGCTCTTCCCGGCATGTGGGAGCTGTGCTCTCGGTGTGTGGGGGGTGCACCTGGGGCAGGGGGTGGTGGCGCAGGGAGAGGGGTAATGGGGGGGACAGCAGCCCCCTCCCAGCACCACTGCCATCACCAGCCCTGAGTGCAGCCCCCATACACCAGCCCCACAGCCCTGAGTGCAGACCCCACATGCTGGGAAGAACCCAACGCAGCCCCGACCCCAGCCCACAGGAGCAGCGCCCCCCGCCCCCCAGAGAGATCCAGGGCACATCCCCCTGTGCCCTCCCAGTCTGTGCACAGCAGCGGGAGCCACCCTGCCCCCTCCCCATGCCCTCAGGATGAGCCATGGCTTCATCCCACACCCCACCCTGTCCCAGCTGGGCAGCACCTGCCCCAGCCCCACTCCCTCCCTCAGCACAGGGGCACTGATCTCCCCCCACATGCCCCTTCCCCCACAACAGACTTACCAGCTGCACGCAGCTGTATTGGAAACGGAACGGTATTGGTCAATATGCCTCTTTAAAAATCAGCTATCCATATTGGCCCCTAAAATCTCTATCGGTGCATCCCTAGAATCTTTTAATGATCTTCATCATAAAGGGTTCTGTTCAATTTCTCTACATTTTGGATCAGCATTCACACCTTCTATGGGTTTTTTTAAAGTGGGTGGGTGCAGTTATGTATACACATTAGCAAACTGCCCATCCAGAATGATGGTGCAGGGTACCCCCACTGGTCTGAATCAGGCCCCTGTCCACGCCCAGATGGATTAGGATTATTGTGGCCCTCAGCAAACAAAACTGGGCCTATCTAGACATGCACCGATATATCGGTCACATATTGTATTGACGTGGATAAAAGGAAAATTGATGTTATCGGCTTTTTTTTGCCCAGTGTAGCCGATAACATCACCAATGAGTGTTGCCCATGTCACCATGCAGGTGGCCAGGAATGCAACCAGGCAATTTGGGGAGCAGCCTCTATGCAGTAAGTCAGGGTGGAGGGACAGAGAGATTGCACAGTGAGCAAGGGAGTGTGGCAGGGTTAGTGAAAGGGACCTCCAAGTGGGGCGTGGGAGCTAGGGCAAATGTTTGGATGACCACAGGCCCCCCCAAGGTGGGGGTAGGTTGGGTTCAGCAGTGGGTGCAGGTACCCAGGGGTGGCACACACACGTGTTGGGGCACATGTGCGTTCACAGAGGGTAGCAGATGCCTAGCCCAGCAGGGAAGTTGCAGCTGAGCACATAGGCAGCAGAAGGGGGAGGCTAATGGGGCTCAGCCCCCCCCAAACACAGGGCAGCAGGTATGGCCACAGGGCACCCAGCTGCAGGCTGCTGCAGCAGGAGGGGAGGGACACACACACTGAGATCCTCCATAGCCAGGATCACAGCCAATCCAGCACGCAGGTAAGTTTCTTTCAACTTGCTGTCATTACTGCCTGGGCTGGGGAGAGAAGGAGGGAACACGGAAGATCAAGACCCCACACAGTGCAAGAGGGAGTGAGGTAGGGGCAGGGGTGAATCATTCACCACTGCCCTGCTCTTTGCTGCACTGTGGGGATTGCCCCAAAACCTGGCTGGGCTGGGTCATGGGACAATTGGAGCCTGGCGGCTCCTCCAGAGGCACGGCACTGGGAAGCCAAGGGCGGGGCATGTGGCCCCCCCGATCTTTGCACAGGGTAAGGGCAGGCTGCAACTGTGGGCTGGGCTCTGCTCCCTGCTTCCAGGCCTCACTTCCATCTTTGAAATGGGCGCAGCACGGCACCATGTGTGTCTTGCTGCGGGGCAGGCCAGGCAGTGAGGCACATGGCACCACACAGCTTTCAAAAGTGGCAGCGAGGCACAGAGGCCAGGACCAAGCAGAGCCCAGCCTGCAGCTACAGCCCACCCTTTCCCCATGCAGAAATCAGGGGGGCACATGCCCCCCGCCCTTGGCTCCCCAGTACCATGCCTCTGAAGTAGCCACCAGGCTGTGCCAGGCTCTTCCCAGGAATGACCCGGAGCAGGACAGGGCAGGTGCAGGGGTTCCGAGGGATCCATCCCCTGTGGCCCAGTGGTGCAGCCAAGCTTGGCCCTGTGCTCTAGCCCTTGGCTCCAGGTCCCCCCAGGCAGTGCAAGGCCAGAGCCACTGTGGGGCTGCGGGGCTGGGAGGTGGCAGATTTGCGTGGGGCCGCTGGGTGCAGGGGAAGGGGCAGCCACACGGGCACAGCAGGCTGCAGCCCCGATCCCAATCCTGGGCTAGCTCTGCTCCACTCTCTCCTGATCCCACACTCAGCCCCACAATTTTTTTCTCCCTCTGCCTATGGCTCCACATCTGACTCTGCCACCCCTCCCCTCCCCCTCCATCCACCTGGCCCGCATCCACCTTCCTCCACTCCCAGCTCCTGCTCCCTCCCTCCCTGCCCACCACCTCCCTTTCCTGCTGGCTGTTCCGGGGGTGGGGGGAGAGGGGTGTCAGGGCCAGGCGGTGGGAGGGCACTGCTACCCTTTGCCCCCCTTTGCCCTCAGGCAGGGAGGTGGGGGGCAGCCCTGCTGCTTGGGCAAGGAGGGGAGGCAGAGATGGGCTGGGACGATGGAGGGAGCCATGGACAGACAGACATACAGGGAGACACACTAAGCCTTTTATTATGTTAAAATTCATTTGTTTACATTTACGTTAGAAGTCCCTAGTATGCTAATAGAGAAAATGGTATACTTTCAAATATTGCCAATTTGAAAGATACTGGATTCATAATTTTCCCTATATTCCCAACTCTGCAACTGTACAGTGAGGTAATAAGAGCATTATAATGCCCCTGTACATATCAAAGGTATGGTTAAATCTCGGACAACATGTATACTGCTAGTCATCCCCATCTCATAAAGCAGGGGTGGGCAAAATACAACCCGCGGGCTGGATCTGGCTGGCCAGGCCATTCTATCTGGGTCCCTCTAAAATTTAGAAAATTATTACCTGCCAGGGGCTGCCTTTCAAAACTGACAAGGCGTGACCCAGAGGCAGCAAGACCTAGCGGCAGCAGGAGAAAAGCCCACCCAACCCTGTCCCACCCCCAGCCCCCAACTGGAAGCTTACGTCTAGCAGAGGCTTCTCTCCTAGGGACCATGGGGCTGTTCCACAGCTCTCCCTCCATCTGAGAGAGGAAACTCAGATAAGAATGGGAAGAAGATGGGGGTGGGGAGGACTGTTGGTGATCGCCTCACTCTGTGGGGGGCTGGGCCAAGCCAGGCTGGCTCCATGCCATTCCGTACGGTCCCAGCCATGCTGCCGGGAACTGCATCCTGCCAGAGCCAGCCCACCGCAGCCAGCACTACGTGGAACTCGGCTTCATGGGCGGGACCACACAGCATGTCATGGAAGCAGCCTGGCCAGAGTGGGGAGGGGGAAGCAGCACCAGGCAGGCAGGTGGGAGGAGTGGCAGTTGTAGCTGGGAAGTAGCAGGCAGGCACACCGGGGGGGGGGAGAGAAGCATAGAAAAGCAGTAGGGGAAAGACAGCGGTGGCAGCAGGGAAAGTGGCAGTGGTGGGGGAGCAGCAGTGGTGGTAGGCATGAGCACAGGGCCTGTGCTGGTGCTCCAGGGCTGGCAGGGACCCAGGACGGGGCAGCAGGAACACAGAGCCTGGGTGCGGGGTCCGCCTGGCTCCATCGCACAAAGCTCACAAGCAGTACACCTGAGCCACACGCTTCTGGGAAGAGCCACGCATGATGAAGCTGGCAACCTGGCCCTGCTCACTACTATATATAGGTCATGAGGAATGACAGGGAGCTCCATGCTATGGAGCTGGGTTGGCTCCACTCCTCTCCCTGCCACCCCAGCCAAGACCACAACCTGCACTGTCAGCTTCTTCTTCAGGGCTCACTGGGGCTGGTCCCACTCGCTGCCACCACATGTAGCCCCAGGGACTGGCACACTCGAGAGACTCCAAGGACCCACCCCCCTCACGCACACACCCCACCCTGTCTCCCACCATACCCCAAACACTCACACCCTCCCACACATTCCTCACCACCCACCATTTCCCCAAACACACCCTCCCACACACACTCCCACCCCACTCACCATAATCCCACACCCTCCCACTGTCCCCAACCCAACCACATACCCCACATCTATACCCACAGTACCTACACCCCACACCCCTTCAAACACACACGCCCACACATACACTTGCTTATCACCCACACATAATATACAGAAGTAGGACTGTATTTCGAACTATTATGCATTTGCCTCTATATACATATATATCAGGACAAAAATATTTTTAAAATACAACTAAAATAAGTTATAGTACGTTTGATTTTTTATTATATGATTTGGGGGTTTTTTTCCTGGAGTGCTTCCAGGGCAAGGGGAGGAACTTTTAGTGGCAAAGGTCAGCAGTGGGATTTCTGGTCCCAAGATGGCAATCAGGGACAGAGACTACCCTTGCAGCCCTCAACAGTTCAGCAAAACCTGTTAAGCAGCCCTCCAGCCAAATTAATTCCCTACCCCTATCATAAAGGATATTTCAGAACTAAGGGGATTCAAAAGAAACAAGAATAAACATGAATAAAGACATGAAAAATACTTTCCAAGGAAAAAAGATTGAAAACATTGGAACTGTCTACCTTGGAGAAGATATTAATAAGAAAGGTTATGATAACAATACAATGCTATTTTCTTGCATACAAACGCATACAATTTCTTCCAAAAACCAGCTACCAGAAGTTGCAGTGAGCATTAGATGCAAGAAATGCAGTAAGTGCAGTTTCATTATTTCCAGCAAGGCAGAAAGTAAAATCTAACAGGACTCGCACAGAACAGAAAAATGAGCAGGCTTGGCTCCCTACCTGTTGCTAATCAGGTACTTACTACAAGGAAAGATCTTTTTTTCTCTATTCTGCTTTTCAAAAACAAGATGTGTATTACATTTAGAGGTGTATTATATGCAAGAAAATATGGCATCAAATAAGAAATAGTGTTGAAAAGACAGTTTAGGCACTTCTGCTCTCCCTGTCACAGGAATAAGTGGGCAGTCAATGAAAGGTAGAAAAGTCAATGCTGAAAAAGGAAACACATTCATACATCATTATTAGATTTTAGAATCTATTTTCACAGGTCAGTGAGGCCAAGTGTCACTGATACATCTTTATGCAAGATTAATTTTTTAGTACACTATACATCAGGCAAATCAAGCTACCTGAATGTTTGATCTCCAGCAACAGCTTATAATCAGCTATGATCATGTGAGAGGCAAGGATTTTTGTGGGTGATAGATTTTATTGGCCCAACTGTACAGTTGGGAGGGACATACAAGAGTTGGTCCAAAAAGTCACCAGTTGGTTTGTTGACAAGTGTAACAGGTTTGATTTCTCAATAACCAGTTGCTATTAAGCAGCCTTATGGAGAGACACTGCAAGGTGTTATTCTCAAACAATGGCCAACTGCATTCCAAAGAAAAAGCTTTTAAGGGACAGGGCCTATATGCCAGGCCAGGGGCCTGGGAAGGCATAAATCTCAAGCAGAGATTGATATTTTTCACTCCTTAAATAGAGCGAAAAAATAGGATAGAATTGTATCTGTGTGGAAAGAACAATCATATGCAAGGGTAAGTGAAACTACTTTCTTAAAAATAATTGTGAATTAGGAAGAAATCCTGGAGTGGCAGACAGGTACATAGCTGGAAGAAGAAAGCCATCTGCATAACAGAATTATGCTGAGGTAATTTCAGGGCCACTGGCTATTTTCTTTGAGAACCAGTGGAGGTCAGGTGGGGTTCCAGATAAATTAGAAAACAGCAAATAGAGTGCCCATTTTTAAGAAAGGAAAGAAGGTGGCATGGGGAAATTACAGCTTAGTCAGACTAACCATAATACTTGAAAAGATGATGGTGCAGGTGCTCGAGGAATCGATTGCAAAACACCTAGAGGGAGAACAAAGTGATCAGGAACAGTCAACATGGATTTGATGAGAGCAAGCCATACTTAATTAACTGGCTTTCCATCTATGATAATGTGACAGTTGTGGATGGGGAGAGTTGCGAGGGAAGCAATGGGCACCTATACATATGCATCAAGGCTCCTCTGACAAGCTGTAATTACAGCACATTGAAGAAGGCTCGATTAATAGTCTGCTGGAGTGTCAAAATTACCATGCTTCAGCAGACTCCAGCAGCACATGCATCAGCGTTCCCACTGAAAAATGGTGTTGGGGGCACTTTAACTAAAGCTTGTTGAGTTAAAGCACCCCCACCACCATTTTTCAGTGTGGGGATGCTGATATACGTGACATTTCTGGTGCTTTAAAGCGACCCTGCCACTCCCCCTGGAGTATGTGTATAAATGCCCAATATACCTTGACTTTAGCAAGGCTTTTGACACCATCTCCCACTATATTCTTAATAATAAGGTAAGGAAATATGAACTAGATAAAAATACTATAAGGTGGATACAAAGCTGGTTGTATTTTTATCCATAAAGACTCAATGTCTAGCTGGGAGGAGGTATCAAATGGGGTTCTCCAGGGGTTTGCCCTGGGTCCAGTATTGTTTAAAACTTATTAATGATTTAGATAAGGGGACCATGTTGGGTGGAGTTGCAGATACTCGAGAGCAGGGCTAAAATCCAGAATTACCTGGATAAAGTGGAAGAATAGTCTGCAATCAATCACATGAGCTTCAGCAAGGGCAAGTGCAAAGTTCTGCACTTGGGACAGAACAACTGCATGCAAAGACACAGATGGTGGACAGTGACTAGTTTGACTACAGTACTGCAGAGAAGGACCTGGGGGTTACAGTGGACCATAAGATGAATATGAGCCAGCAGCATGTAAAAAACTTGTTGAAAAAAAGTCAACAGCATGGTGGTTGTATTAACAGGACTGTGACTTAAAAATGAAGGGAAGTAATTCTTCTGCTCCATTCAGCCCTGGTGAGGCACCACCTGGAGTACTGTGTCCAGTTTTGGGCCCCACAGTTTAAGAAATATGTATACCGATTGGAAAGAGCCCAGCAGAGAGCCACAAAAATTATTAGGAGCCTGTAAAGTATAATTTATGAGGAAAAGATGACAAAATTAGGGTATTTAATCTGGAGAAGAGAAAACTGAAGGGGAGGGATTGGACAGCAGTCTTCAAATACCTTAAGGACAAGAATGGAGATGGGTTTTTATTCTGTGGCTATACAGAACAGGATTAGAAGCAAAGGACTCAGATCGCAGCAGAGTAAATTTAGGTTGGAACTTTTCACCTATGACGGTGGTCCAGCATTGGAGCAGGCTGCCTAAGGCAGAATCTCCATCCCTGAACATTTTCAAGAGTAGGCTGGACGGACACTTGGCTGGGATGGTGTCAGGGAATATCCTGCTTTGAGCAGCGAGCTAGACTATATGACTTCATAAGGTCCCTTTCAGCCCTACTTTTCTTTGATCCTAGTCATACAAACACACACTTGGTTTATGAAAACAACATGTCCCCACACTGGTCCCATTTAAAAGGTCAGTGCACAGAACATAAGAATGATGCCAACCCTAATGCAAAGTGACAATGAGCTTCCAGTCACTTTCTGTATGACAGAACTATAATGCCATCCTGTCAGCTTCTCAAACCATGCCATCTGCACTACTATCATAAGCACAGCATCGATTCAAAGCTCTGGCAGATTTTTAAGTTTGATGTCATAGCTAACAACATGAGTGCTTGTATCTTTCCTGATATTTTTGAGGTTTGACCACTGAGTTCTCTTACCGACCTGCTTTTCTCCCTTGCTTACCCATTCGTTTGGTTTTTATTTATTTATTCATTTTATAAGCAGCAAAACAAACTAGAGAGACACAGGGAGAAGTGACCATACCTAGGGCACTATGAAACGCACAAGCTGAGCCAAAGGACTATCCCCTCTACCCTCTCAGAGCTGAGCTCTCCAGCAGGAACCACAATCAGATGCATTTATTTCTCCCTCCAGCTAGAACCCTTGTCCTCGCGGGTCTCCGGCCTGCTGACACTGGCCTGGCTGCCACGTTGAAGTGCTGACAAGCAGTGGTTTGGAGCCACTGGCGGGGCCTGTTGAGCCCACAGTGCTCACAGAGAAGCAAAGTGACTCCAGGCCGCCGCGTCCACACGAGGACTGGGCCAGGCTGCAGCAGCTGCCTCCTACAAGAGCAGCGCCCCCCGCCGGCCGGGCAGGACACGTCTCCCGCAGTCCCCGGGGAGCGGTGCCCCCGCCCCACAGCGAGCTCCCGGCCAGGGTCCGCGGGCTCCGCGCTGAGGTAAGCCGGGGGCGGCACCGAGAAGCCCCTGGGCCCGGGGGCGGGGGGGGAGGAGGGGCCGCCCAGCCCTGACCTGCACCCAGCGCCGGGGCCCGGGCGAGGGGCAGGAGCAGCCGGCCGCCATCTTGCCCCTCCGGGCAGGCCGCCCCTCCCCTCTACTCCGCGGAGCGCAATAAGCGACCGACACTCACGCTCGCCGCCTGACTGCGCCGTCCCGCCCGCGCGCCTCCCGCCGAAGTGATGTCATCGCAGCCCGCCAGCGGCCGGCGCGGCGCCAGGCACGGCTGCTAGCCAAACCGGAACTGCGCATGCCCTCGCGACCCGCGCATGCTCGCTGAGCCTCTGAAGGCGCTGCCCTTCCTTGCCGCCGGTGCCTGCTGCGCTCTGGGGGGCGGGGCTAGTGACGTTAGATGCGCGCCTCTATTGCTGAAGTGACGCCACGCGATCGCACCTGGCGCTTTAGTCCCCCCTATACCTGAAAGAGGAGAGTGATGGGGGGGAGCTGCTTCCCGTTGATTGACCCGCAGGGATGATTTCGTGCAGCTAAAACTGAAGGGCCGCTTCGTCACTGGCCAGCTCGATGACGTCTCCTGGCGTCACGGTGCCCCCAGCAGCGTCATACCCTGTCCAACGCACAGGTGTCATGGGGCCTTGGCTGTTCCCACCCTGCTAGACCAGGGCTTTTTTTTTTTTTGCCACAGGTGGGAAGGGCCAGTGTGTGCAGACTCCTGCTCTTCTCTCATGGCAAGACCCCCAATGGGCAGCTGAATCCCTGCAATGGGGGAGCCTACACCTGCCTAAAAGCATCACTGCTCCATCCAGGAAGCGTGCAGACCATCTGCAGATGGTTCCTCAGCCTGAGGAAGGGTGTTTGTACCCGAAAGCTTGCAAAGAAGAATTTTTCCAACTCTCTGAGTTGGTCTAATCTGGGGCAGGCAGTTATTTCAGGCAGAGGGCCGCTTACCCAGTTTTGGCAGGCTGTTGAGGGCCCCATGGGTACCCAGCCTTGACAGGTGCCCTGCCTCCGGTCACCATCTTGAGACCAATGTCCCAATGTCTTGGGATCAGTGTCCCAGGGCCAGCACCGGTGGGTCCCAGAGTAGGCACAGGCTAGCAAGGGTCTGTGGAGCCAGGCTGGGCTGCACCAGCAGGGAGATGGAGGAGCTGGCCTGGCACAGGGATCAGGCTGGCAGTGGGGCCAGGTTACAAGGTGGTGCTGAGCACAGGTGACACAAAAAGTGTCCCTTTGTCCACCCTGCGCCTGGCACCCTGCGCTGCAGCTACTTGCAGCCCACCTAGGACTGCCTGTGCTTGCTCCAGACAGCCCCATGCAGGCTGCAAGTGGCTGCAGTACAGGGGGCAGGCAAGGTGCTGCTTTCTGCCCTGGGCCACTTTTCCCTGGGCTCCTTCCCTGCCTGGGGTCCTCCCCTAGCCTTTCCCCTGCCCCCCCTTCCCAGAGGTTCCAGCACCACAGGGGCAGCCACTTGCTCCCAGGCCAGAAGCCCCTGCTGTTGTGGGAGCCTGCCAGGCTTCCCTTGGGTCCTACTGCCCTTGGTTCCTGTCATTTTTGATAAATATTAATTTTCTAAATTTTTTAGGGGTCCCACGGGCCAGACAGAATGGTCTTGCAGGCTGGATGTGGCCCATGGGCCATATTTTGCCCATCCCTGATCTAATCAAAGGTCCCGGATTTACCCAAAGAACTTGTCTGCCTATAAGCATCACAGAATTGTTGCAAGGTCTATTACTTCAGGCAAGCTATCAAAGACAGACAACTTTTATTAGGGGCAGAAGGAAAAGGCCATCCTTCTAAGTAATATTTAGCATATTTAAGTACTTTTTATATAGCTTTTAATCATGGCAAAAAAAAAAAGTGGGAGCAAAGGCAAAACCAAAACCATTTACCTAAAAATACAGAGAACTGCAAATCCGTATTCTGACACTGAAATCAAACAAAATGATATGCATTAACAATGAAAGCACATTGTATGATAGCTCAAAAGCAGTACAAATGAAAATTTAGAGATGTCAAAAAGTTATAGTTAAAAAACAATCACAAAAGAGAATTTTACCTGCTTGAGATTATCTGGATGACTGCTTACCCGTGGTTTTGTTGCTGAGCAACTGCTTTTGTGGTGACAAACCAAAACAAAAAAGATTCAGGTTTGCAAAGTACTCAGAACAAAAGAAACTTTAGCTTTATTACAGTTCATGGAGAGAGGGTCAAAGATAATTTAACAATCAAAAACTGTTTGGAGCATGACTTGAAAGAATTCCTTGGGAACTGAAAGAACAATTTCAAATAGAGATTGATGAAGAACCCCTTTTAAATCTAAAACAGAAGGTAGTTCTTTCCCCCAGAAAATTTGTTATGGAGACTACAAACATTCTTCTGTGGCA
Source organism: Crocodylus siamensis (assembly GCF_052110815.1). Lineage (NCBI taxonomy): Eukaryota > Metazoa > Chordata > Crocodylia > Crocodylidae > Crocodylus > Crocodylus siamensis. The sequence continues at coordinate 29,636,407 of NC_143409.1, read as the reverse complement.
TGATTTGTATTTCTAAATCTAAATAAACTGTGAAGTAAAAATAATATGCCCAACTTTTATTTACAGGTGAAAACACCAAGTCACTTGTCATGCAAATGAACTATTTACAGACTAAATTCTAAAGAGTATTTCAAGGAGTCTTGACTCTCCTTCCACCATACCATACCTTAGCAGACTTATTTTGACTATTACCATAGGACTGATTAACTGAGTGTTAGAAAATATCTGGATTACGCTAACCCAGACAAGCTATGAAGATAAGCATATGATTTCCTATATTTGCCAAGGTGTACAATTTCATTTAGTGTATAATATATGAGATTTTGTGGCTTTGTTTTATTCCCCCTTATCTCTACTTTTTCTTTTCTCTAGCCTCAGTTATCACAATGCATCCTCACATCCGTACTAAATTTATCTTATTTTGGGACTCATACTAATGGTGGACCCTGAGATATATAACCTCACACACTTGACAGTTCTAAAACAATGCAGCAAAGATGCTTTGCTTTCCAGATGATAAGTGTCAGTAGCAAGTACAGCTCATTTGGTGCTGAACACAGTATAGCATTCAGCACCAAAGTACAAGTATAAAGAAACCCAAGCCCCTTTTAGCAGCATTTTAGAAAGTGATTAATCTGACTCTAGATTCTGAAAGTGCCAAGCAAGACTTACCTTTTTTCACACATGCCACAAAGCAGTGCTACCTTAGTCACATTTTGCAGAAGATATCTTAACATTATAGGGCTGTTGGTTGCAGCTGTGTTGGTCTAAGGATGTGTCTGCCTATGTCCTTACGATATCACATTTATCCAAAGAACCTTGTCTTAACGTTACATTATAGATAAATAGCCATGGAACAAAATTACTTCTAAACTAAGATATTTAAGTCACTGTTACAGTTTTTTGTATATGAACACTTCACAGAACAAGCACTCATTTTCTGACCTCACTATCTACCTGCTCAAAGTAAATTTACAAAAAAACAAAAGGTGACAGCCTGGGAACAAAAATTCCTAAACTAACTAGATAGTAACAGCAAAGGACTGAATACCGATACTGATTTCATGGCACACTAAGCTTTACCTGACTCCTACTAATCTTCCTTCACACCAGAGGTGATAATGACTGTCTTCCCTTTTGAAAGGTCTTGATCTTTTAACTAATCAAGGTCTTGATCTTCCAACTAATCAAATCCTTTCTTCAGTGGTTTTCTTGTTGGCCACCCTGGGAAGGTCTCTCTTCTCCAGTTTAACAGCCTTGCAAACTGTTTTTTGTGCTTATATCAGTTTCTTTCTCAGACCTGAAAGAAGAATGCACTGCATTCAAAAGCTTGCCTAAGTCTATACCAACCATGCTATTGGTCCAATAAAATATATCACCCCAAAAAATCTTTGCCTCTTACATTTCTTAGACCATCATGGCTACATTAGTCCATATTACCAATGGATACCTTGAATACTTAATAAGTTGTGATAAACCATTTACTAATTTAGTACAAAGTTTACTGTTTACTCTTCAGAAATGCACTGTCTTATCTCTGTGTATTTTATGGGATTTGGGATTGATTTAGCAACAGTGAATTGACAGAATCATTAAAAGGAATTGACTTACGAAGACAGGAAGATACCAGTAATTCTGGACAACTCCCTTAATTTATATTGTGCGTATTTAAGAAAAGCTTGCTGTTTCTTAGAAATTAGAACTTCTTAATCATATTTTTGTTTCTCTCAGAGAAATCCTGGAGCATACTAATAGTGAAATAAAAGGAAAAGAAAGGAACATTATTTTAGTAGAATGACCAAGGATTTTTCATCTGTGACAAAACAGGACAAATTAAATAGTGTTCAGTTCACATACAAAATGAATATAATTTCACAAGATACATTCAGTGGTTCTTAGAATATCTCATTAACTATACAGCTCTTTTCCTTCACAAACCTGTTTTTTTTAAGGTAACTAATGTCTATTGCAGTCCATAGGAATATTTCAAGTTATTTGCTTAGGTTCTGGATTGAGCTGGAAATAATGTCACAAGCCTACTCTTATGTGACAGTTGTTGGGAATGTTTTTCCACAGAACTCTATTTCCCACTTACTCTAAATAGTTTTGTTTTGGCCAGAAGTAATAAATGTGACTGAGTTTATGCTTTGACTTTCTTTTATAACATTTATGTTGAGCAACATTCAACATTTATTTCAGCTAATCTTATTCTTTCATTTATATGTTCTTTTGGAGCTTGTTTCTAGAAGTAGAGGTATTTTTTGTGAATGCATTCCTAATGCAGAAAGGATTTTCTATTGTGGCCCACTACGAAGATCATCATGTTATTATACTGATAATTTCCTGATACTATTGAGCTCTGTAAACTGAAAAGGTATTTGGAGACAAGAACAGACCACTGTATTGTCTAGTTGGTATAAAAGAAAGAGTGGGCAGAAAGACAAGTACTAAACTTGTCATTTTCTTGTTTGTTTTTACAATGTATTTATTCACATAGGCTCCAATACAGAATTTATCTCTGCATTGGAGCCTATGCATAAGAATTTATGAATACTTATAACTTTGGATGCCCACAGGTACGATTACTGTCATATTTGTAGGTGATTAAGTACTGCCTTGTATTTCCAGACTCTGTCTACCACGTGTTCTCTCCACTAATTCTCCTGTTTATTTAAAATGGTTATTGCAGTTAGAAAAACAAAAGCTTTACATGGATTCTGGAATGGGTGTTGGAATATCTCTGCCACTCACAGCTATCATCTACTCTGCACTTGAATTTTTTTTTTTTTAAGGAAAATTTTTTGTGTTCCAAGCCAAGTCAACCCAATCAATTCCAAATCTGAGAGTCATTCATGAACCATACGTGGCCCTGCTACTGGCAAACATCCCCCACCCTCCTGGGGCTTCAGATGCTTCCAAATCCTTTGGCAGCATCCTACATGCAGGCTCAAGCCTGGAGGCTTGGGGCTTGGATGCTCCCAAGTTTCGCTTGCCCTCAACGGTATGGCTTCAGGAGCAAGGTAGGGAGGAGTTTCCCATTTCCATAAGTGGGTGTAGAGCCAAGATCTTCCCAGTGGAAGTGAAAGTGGGTGGCTGGGTATACATTACCTCACTCAAGGTACCTACCAAGAAAGTGGTTTTCCCCTGCAGCTAGGAAAACCACCTTCATGGTCATGGTGTTTCCCCTGCCAGGTGAGTTTTATACCTGTCCTATGTATGAGGCACTTTTTAGTGGAGCTTCATAGGTAAGCAGGCAAGTGGTTTCAAAGCACCAAGGAGGTTGCTGAAGGAAGGAGCTGGAGAACCCCGGAAGCCGCTGAATGCCGAGTCTGTCTGCTAAACGCTTCACCTCGGTGGGGATGGGGGTGGGATGGGGTGGGGGGCACCTTGCACTCCCTTAGCACCCCCCACCCCCAGGCAGTCAAGGGCAGAGTGCGGAGCTCCCAAGAAACCGGCCGCCTCGGGTCCGGGCAGCTTCACACTTGGAGAAGCGACACAGGAGTGGGCCTGAAGCAGGCGGAGAGGGGGTCGCCCCCCGGGGCACGGCCTCGCCACAGGCCGGCGCGGAGCCCTCGGGTCCGCAGAGGAGCTTCTGCTCGTGGCGGCCCAACGCGGGGGCAAGCTCAGGGGCGGGACAGCCGGCGGCCGCCATGGAACCGCTTGTCCCCATGCAGGCGCGCTTCGGGACCCGGGAGGCGACACAGCAGCGGCCGGGCCGAGCCGGGGGCGCCAGGTATCTCGATGGGCGGGAAGACGGCGCTCAACCCCCGCCCCCGCCCTGCCAGTCACCCGGGGGCAGGTCTCCGCCTCCTGGCCCGGCAGCCAAGCCGAGCCGGGCCCCGGGTGCGATGCGGCCGCTGCTGGGGCTGGCGCTGGGCCTGGGGCTGGCGCTGCTGTGCGTGGCGGGCGCGGGGCCCAGCCAGCCGCACTACGCGGCCGGCGAGCACCGGGCCGACTACGACCGCGAAGCGCTGCTGGGCGGCGAGGTAAGGCCCGGCGCGGGCGGGGACTGCCGGGCCCGCCCCTGCTGCGGGGCGGGACTGCCGCGGGTGCGGGGGCCGGCCCGGCGCTGCGGGGCCTCCGGCCAGTCTTCTCCGGGGGCCGTTGCGAAAGGCATCGGGCGGGCCGGGTCCCGCTGGGCCTGTGCGAAGAGTCCCAGCATTACAGGACTGGCGCCCGGGCCTTGACCTTGCGCCTCCTGCCCCTCCACAGGAGGAAGCCGAGGACTATGCCAAGCTCAGCCCGGAGGAGCAGCAGAAGAGGCTGAGAGGCATCCTGAGGAAGATCGACCTGGACACAGACGGCTTCCTGACAGCGGGTAAGCGCCGGCCTGGAGCTGGCAGGACCACAAGCACACCCTCCCTCCCTCCACATCGGCACTTGGGTGCCTGCGGTAGCCCCTGTCCAGGCTCCGTGCCCTCACCAGCCAGAGGCTCAGGTGAATGCTCGCCTTCCCAATTCTTCACGGATGTGCCTGGCTTTGCTGCTGCACCAGTATCTGTAGCAGAGCAGAGGGGAACAGGCCCATCACATTCAGGGCTCCTTTCCTGCGGGCAAGTGTTAAAACGGGCAGTGTGATGTTCATCTCGCTCTGCCACTTGCAGAAAGCCCCGAGGAGCAGAAAAGGCAACGTGTGGATCTGGGTGCAGGAAAGAGGAAGGTGCCAGAAATGGAGGAAGAGGGACAGGTTTAGTTATTTTCTAACAGTCATACAGCTTTAGAGTGAGAGTTAATTTCACCCTTCTTCTTTTTCTTCCAGCAGTAGTAAGGGACACATAAAGCATTTGGCTAGAATCAATAATGAAAGATAGATGTCTTTACTGCTGGAATCCTCTCCATATAGCTTATATTTGCCCCGTTTAGTTTTTAGTTCTGAAGTCAATGGCTTCTGATCTTAAGACCTACTTGAATACATCCCCATAAGCTATAACTTATTCTTATATGACTGTATCTAATGTTACGTTTTATATCCTTCGTTTCATTCTACCCTGAAAAGCAACCAAAGTGTGGTCTGGCTTCAGTGCCAAAAATAAGTTATTACTTGTCACTGCCTCAGTAAACAAGCCAGGGGGCTTGTGAGTTAGAAATCTATTTCTTAAGTACCTTTTTTATAAAATTACTTGCTTGAGGCCATTTGTGTTACAACTATACAGACTTTTTGAAAGATCTGACTCACCCAAAACTTCTTCGTAAAACAAGCAGGCACCATCGCTCCACCAAGGACTTCATATGATGTCCCAAAATGTGAGGGCTGCAGTTAAAAACAGGGGGAATGGGAGAAATAAATAATCTAGAGCAGCGGTTCCCAACCCTTTTAGGCTGTGGACCAGAAGTGACCGCAGACTAGCATACTGCAGACCAGAAGTGACCAGCATACTGTGTTCCAGCAGCCAGGGCTTGTGTAAAAAAAGGGTTGGCTGCCAGTCCACCATATGCTTGTCACTTGTGGACTTCCAGTCTGGCAGCCAACCCTCCTACGGACTGGCAGCCAAGCCTTCACGGTCTGGGGGTTGGGAACCTCTGATGTAGAGGGAAAAATATTATAGATACTTGCTAAAAGTCCTAGTTCCACAACTGAATTCACTTCCTGTACCTTCATGGAGTCCCTTTGAAGCAAATAAGTGAAGTTCTGGTGTAACTCAGATACTTGGGTTGGGGTCTAAGGCAAAGCCATTTGATGGTTGCCTCTTCTTCCCTTTCATAGTTGTCTTTACCTTCTCAGTTTCCATAGCAAAATGATTCATAGATTCAAAGACATTAGGGCTGGAAGGGACTTTGAAGATCATTTAGTCCAGCCTCCTGCCCCAGGGGCAGGAAGTCAGCTAGGGTCAAAGGATCCCAGCAAGATAAACATTCAATTCTTTCTTGAATGAGTCCAGAGTAGGTGCCTGCACCACTTCTGGAGAAAGTTTATACCAGGCCTCAGCGGCTCAAACAGTAAAGAAGTTTTTCCTTATGTCCAGCCTGAAACAGTCACAGAGGAGCTTATGACCCTTGGTCCTTGAATTCCCAATGCCACTTCCATTCACTATTCTAAGTAGAGCTGTACTTAAACATAATAATGTGGCTTAACTGCAGTTGCTATAGGAACATAAGTTTTCTATTTAAAGTTAGTGTTTTCATTTTTTTAACCCTAACTATATTAATGTGGCATTATGTCATGAATTGTCTCCAGGCTTACAGGGGACAAGGAAAGGAAAAATACTGACTACTTGCCTACCCCAAAACGAGTATAATAAGCGCACTTATGTTAGTGTTCACGAACATGCTTTATGTTGCAGGAATACCTCATCTAATAAACAGTTATTTACTAGGTATACAGGTATAGTATAGTATTTTAAAACTGTTTCACCGCTAACACTGGACACTAGCAAAGCTATGTAAAGAGAAAAGTGTAAAGGAAGAATTTTACACACATTAAAGTGTAAAAATGCCACTCTAACGGTCTCTTTTCTCACAAAGTGAAACTCAGGTTCTTAGTATGAAAATGCCTTCAGCCATAATTATAATGTTGCTTCTGTGGCACTTGCCTTTGGTTTTGGATACCTTGGCTCCTTGCAGATGTTTACAAAACAAAACAAAAAACCCAAACCTGTTCTTTACTGGAAGAAGCAGCGTGTTACTTTGACCCAGCTCTGCAGCATTTGTATAAATTGGGTGCTTCAGTGGGGCTTTTTGGTGCTTTTAGCTAAAGCTGATTCAATTGGCTATTAAATAAATGCCAAAAAAGCCCTACTAAAGTGCCTGATCTATACAGATATCAGGTGAGCTGGATCTAGCTAAGGCATTGCCTCTCTTGGGTATGCAGTGCACTCAGTGCAGGAGCGTACCAAGTTTAAAGTAAAGCAAGAGGTTATTTATTTATTTATTTTAACATGTGTAAGCTGCCTTTATGAGCTACCTGCTGGTTTCAGTAGCAGTGCCAAGTTGGAGGTCAAGGCCAGAAGGAGTTGTGGTACATTATAATTGTTCAGGGCACTAATGTCACAACACCATTGCTGTTGAATGGCAATAGGTTTCGTATGCCTGGGTGGGTGGGTTCTGTGTGCACCAAATACTAGAAAGTAAAACAAGCCATGAAAGTGAAACCATATATACTTCTCATCAAGGACATCCATGAAGATTGGTTCACAACAGAACTTAACTCTTAAGAGCAATGCTTTTTTCATGGACTGACTTAATAGGATAAGACATGTATTCAGGTAGCAACTTCTTCAGCATACCAACTGTAATACTGGCTGCTGCAGTAATAAATTCTGCATTCAAAGCTTAATTAACAATTATATAATGCTGTGCTGCTCATGGGAGACACCATCTCATTCTTCCAACACTGCAGTGTTAATAGAAGTAAATAACAGAGACTTATTTTGGCATAAAAAACTGCCACAATTTTTTTTGCATCACAATGCAAATTGGTTGAATAAAAAGATGACGGTTTTACTTTGTCATTTTTCAGAGTAGCAGTACAGTGTAATGTCTGTCTAGGTGTTATGGAGTTTTGAAAACAGTATGATAACCTTGCCAGTTTTCTTTATAATTAGGTTGTTAAGACCATCAGTGTAAGAAGAAGAACTTGGCAACACTTGCTAATTTTGTCTGTTTGTTGTGTAATGGTGTGGTCTATGGAAATAATAGCTTGGAGCAGCTTTTAAGTTACAAGACCTGACTTCAGTGGAAGTCTTATGTTTAATATACAACTTCAGCATATGACAATGGATTCATGTATTATATATTCCCATTTGTGACTTGATTTTCAAAAAGCAAAATATTTATGAATAATGTTTAAAATGGTGGAATCTACTTTTGCAAAAGCTATTTTAGAGTGCATATTTTGTACCCATGCATTGTTCCCTATTATTTTAGCTCTAAAAACAATATAAAATGATCCTCATGAAGTCAGTTTTGAGCTGCTAATTAGTTGGGAAAGTACAACCATAAAAAAAGAATGTAGGATTTTAACTGTGTTTTGATTCTTGTGGTTAGCTGGCTTGGTTGGGTGTGAGAGCACAGGGAAAACCCAAAACAGAGAGTGGATTTGCATACTACACCTACTGCTTTTTTTTTTTTTTTAAAAGTTAATGTTTTTATTTAATATGAAGAGATGCATGACATTTTTACACATTCCAAGACTTAAAATTTAATTATTTAAACTTCTTTAATTGACAGAGAACAAGGTATAATAATGGATTTAAATCTATTGTATGGAATTTTTACAGATGAGCTAAGTTCCTGGATCCAGAAATCTTTTACACATTATGTTATGCAAGAGGCTAAACAACACTTTGTTGTATATGATAAAGATGGGGATGGCTTGGTATCTTGGAAGGAGTACAATATTCAAATGTATGATCACCTAATCGATTTTGATGAGCACACTATTCTCGAGGATCAAGAAGAAGAATCTTTTCGACAGGTAACATGGCTCACGAATAGTTTTTACAAACTATTGGCGAATGCAGTGATGTTGGTTTTGTTAATTATTTTATCCCATTGATGATTTAAAAACCAGTCTCAGTTTAGTTCCTTGGGATAATTGGGTAATTAAATTAATAAAATAGGTTGGTATTCTCAAAATGGATGAGCGGGTATTAATTAGGTGCTGGTTTATATCTTGAATTAGGAGTTGCTATCCTTTAAATTCTGGGATTATGAAAACACTTCACTAGTTAACAGTATCAAGTGCCCTATCCTAGCATTATGGTGATACATACTATAGAAATAATTAATAAAATTAGTTATATTAATATGCTATTCTGTAAACAGTTTCAAGTGAAAGTACCGCTGGAACAGAAATCACCGGGTAACTGTTGTAGGTAACTGTCATTTGATATATTTTATAACTACTATTGTTAAAGTAGTTTATCTGGTCTTGAATCAGAATTATTTCATTAAGGTTTTTTTATGTTAACTAAAATGACTGTATTTGTTGTATTGTAAGTTGGTCCTGCAGGGCACTGTGTGTAATGGCTTCAGTCAAGGTAGAGCACATTAAGCATAAAAGGAATTATTTCCTGAATATACCTATACTACCTCCTTATTTTGCTTTGTTTTTACTGGTAGAGAATGTAGTTCCTATTATACCCTTTCGCCAATTCATTTCTCCATAAAACAGCTAAACTGATGTTAAAAGTGTTGGGAACCTTACTACATAAAAGCTGTGGAAACTATCACTGCAATATGTTGATTACACTCACTGCCTAGAAATTAGCTAATTAAGGTGTAATATATGTTATCATTCACAGGCCTGTCTATGCTTTGGCTCCCAGTGTTACTGAGAAATCAGAAAAATTCCCAAGTCTAGACTAGGAGACTGGATCATACAACCTGTTATGGCCACGTGTTTATTTACTTTTGTGATTTTTGTCCCTATACCTGATCTGCCAAGTGTGGCCTTCTTCACTGATGCCTAAGTGGCTTACCTTTTGCTGTTCTTTGCCATGAATACCCTGTGCTGAACTCCCATAGTTGCTGGTCTCCCGTAGTTTTGATTACTACTACAGTTCTTCACACTAATAAGTATGCAGTTTCCCAACAAGGTCTGTTTTGCATCGTGGTGACATCCACAGGTCCAAGAAGAATGTAACATTATGTATGGCAAGCAGGAATAGATAGTCTCTGGTCTCAAGATCATGCAACTCAGACAACAAAAATGACAGGAGAAAGCAATATAACAAAAACAGAAAGCAATATAACAAAAACAGCTTGTAGATTTTGTTGGTGCCACCATTGAATTTCTGTATGGAGAGACTTAAAGGGCTTGTGTGTGTTCTTTCTTTAGTTATGAATGGGTTTTGTTATGGGACAATTAAGTGAATGGATAGGCAAGAGCAGGAGAGGAGTAGGAAGGTAAATGGAGGTAGGCAAGAGGAAGAGAAAGGAGAAGAAAAAGAGGATGAAATGGAGTGAGGCAGGGGTTTTCAACTTTTTTTACCAAGTGTATCCCAGGGAGCCAGACAGAATGACGACACCCCGGGATGGTGGGTGGCAATGGCGGCTGCCATGTGTGAGCTTGCACTCCCAATGTCCGGCCAACACAGCGCCTGTGTGGACCACAGGGGGGCACTGCTGCCCTCACTTCCCCCTCGGCCCTGCTTCATGTGCCATCAGAAAATAACAGGTGCGCTGTGGAATTTTGCTGTGTAATGTGCTACAATAGGTATAAGGTTGGGGAATGCCTTAACAGGCGTGTCATGCAAAAAAAATTTACTGTAAGTGTGCTCTAAAGCTGTATGGCACCTTAACTGTGCAACTCCAATGCTCTGAAATATCATAAGAATGGCATTTTCGTAACAAAATAGTTTTTTGTTCAGTTTAGTTTGAATGTCAGCTTTACAAATAATCTGATTCTTAGCTTACCTTTAGCTATACAGTATAAAGCTATGAATTTCACATCTCCTAAGAAGGATTGGAATGAGACACTACAATCCATAAGGTTATCTTTTGGTAAAACTTAACCAGAGTCCTGCTTTGGCCCTGTAAGGGGGTACTGTGTATTCCAAGATGCCATATCCTGAAGAGGAGGGATTCTAATAATTTTCAGCAATTACCATTTTTACTTAAATACAAAATGAGTTTGTTTTTCTCCCAATCATTAAGGGGGAAGGAGTAGCCCCTTGTCTTATGATTACATGCAAGGAAACCTTATTAAATACACTGTCTGTCATTAAACTGCTGCAAAAAGCAACATGTACTCCAGAATGGAAACCAACTATGCAGCTGATTAAAATGTAGCCAACACTGTGCGTGACTATAAAACACAGGACCTAAATTGGACAAACATACTAATAGGAACCTTTTTTTTGGTGGGTGGGGTTGCCCTTTTTAAAAAAAAAAGACAGTTGCTACACCAGCTGGCTGTGGGCCTAGAGGTATTGGAATACCAGGCACTTGGAGAGGCTGGGGCAAGCTCCAATACCCTCATCTGGTGCCAACAATGCTAAAGGGAACCTTTTTTTTTTTTTTTTTTTTGCCCTTAACAAAAACCAAACAAAAAACCAAACAGGTGAGTGTTCCCTCCGGAGGGAACTGGCACTGGGTCTAGAGGTACTGCAGTACCAGGCAGGCATCAGGAGAGGCGAGAGCCTTGGACTCTTCTTGATCTTATCCAAAAGGCAAAGCTGCTGATGGGAACTCACCACAATGACAGGCTAGTGCAGCCCATGTAAATAAGGTATGGTTCCCCTCAGTGCCAGCTTTTCAGTGATCGGGAGCCACTGGATTGAATACAATTCTACTTTATTTTCATTCCTACAGCTGAGCTGTGCCTTTCTTTCCCATTTCCAATGATTCCTCTTTATTCACCAGCCTTCAGTGTCTGGCAAACATCACCAAATGGGGCTCCAAACAGTTCACCCAGAATCTTTCTGTTGCCCCCATCTCTCAGCCTATTGCATATGATAAGTGTGCACCCCCTGCTTCACGCGGTGAAGCTGAACCAGGTTGCCCTGCACCTCATCTGCATATCAATTTTTGGAGGATCCCAGGACTCGTGACAAAAACACCCAGTTCCAGTCATGACTGGGGGCGCTAATTAGCACATGGATGCTTTGTGGGAAGTATCTTGAGAGTGTGCATCCTGAGCAGTAGTGTCACTATGGCTTGAAATGCTGTTGAGTGTACTGGGGCTAAGCCCAGTAAACTACATGATAAATCATAAGCCTTTGTAGTTGTATCTGTCCATCTAAAAATAAATATTGTTGCAAAAAAAAATCATCGTCTTACCTGGCAGGGGAGATAACATGATGGTGATGGTCCAGGTGGGTTTACTGTACCTGGCAGGGTTGATCCTTTTCCTCCCAGTCTTGAATGACTTCGTGTAGTTGAGGGTGGAGACCTGTCCATTGTGTTGCAGGTAGGTACCCCTACAAGAGTCTACTATAACCTTCCAATGAGGAATCTCAGTTACACAATTTAAGGTAATGGGGGATTACTTTCTGGCTGTTTCCTCTTGCTCGCTCCTATGGCCTTTTGGCTAGGGGCATGCAAGACTTGGGGGCATCTAAACCCCAAGGCTTCAGGCTTGGGGCTTGCATGTAGTATGCCTCCCATGGATTTGAGAGTATCTGAAGCCCCAGTGACCTTGGAATCTCAAAAAATTATTTTTTTATGTTTTTAGTGGTGAGACAGAGACCCCATGGTATTTGCTGTTCTTAAACCATTGTACATAAATGTTTGTGTAACCTCTTCTTGTCAACCTAGAGGAAATGCCGTAATGTTCCTAAGTAATTTATTCCATTATTTTACAGTTCTTACAGATAAGAATTTTTTCCTTTAATTTAGATTATATCTGCTTTGCTATAGTTTGAACAATAAGAAGAAGCTACATAAATAAATTAAAATCAAAAGCACTTCTTTTTACCTCTGAGTAAACAGTGGCAATATAGTCATAATAAGGGTTATGATGTATGTATGCTGGGTTTTTGGTTGTAGCCGTGTTGGTCTAAGGACATAGGCAGGTAAGTTTCTTTAAGTAAATGTGATATCGTTTATTAGACCAGCTGAGTATTTGTAAAAAAGTTTTTAGCAAGCTTTCAGGTGCAATCACCCTTCTTCAGGCATAGGGGGGTCTCTGGTTTGAGACTTCAAGGAAGTCCTTTGAGTCTCTGAGACTCCAGACCAGCAGAAACTCCATATGCCTGAAGAAGGGTGATTGTGTCTGAAAGCTTGCTAAGAACTTCTTTCCATTAAAAAAAAAAAAAAAGAAGATATCATATTTACTCAAAGAACCTTGCCTGCCAACGTATGTATGCAACATACACTAACAATATGCATTGTAACTCTGTAAACCAACTACTTTAGATGTTGTTTTTCCTACCTCACTAAGTGGTCTAATCTATCTTAAAATGTGTAAGCTTCATTTAAAGGAGAAGAAGCGTTTTGAAAAAGCTGATAGAGATGACATTCCTGGTCTGAGTCTGGATGAATTTGTTGCTTTTGAGCACCCTGAAGAGGCCGAGTATATGACGGTAAGTCGTGGACAGGAGAAAAGCAAGGAAGTGGGGTGGAAATAATTTTGTTGCAAAGCTCATTAGTGATTCTCCGCCAGAGAATCCATGCAAGGTTAGCATTCTTAGGTGTGCAAACACTTACACAATTCACAAGTTAAACATAGACATTTCAAATAGGAATCCAAAAACATTGTGATGTGTTATGATCTTTCTATGAGCTTTGCAACAGAAGAATTGTTCTGTAATAAAAAAAAAAAAGGAAAGCAAAGAATTGATACTGTACAAGAGATGTTTAGAATCTAAAAAATGTTGAGAACTGCCAACTTACTAACAAGAGATTTTGGGGGCTGATACCGATAGATTTTTAAGGAGGCATATCAGCTAATACCAATCTGATTTCTGATACAGGTGCATGCAGCTGTTAAGTCTGTTGTGGTGAAAGGGGAGGGAGAAGGGAAGCGGTGTGAGGAATAAATCAACACCCCCTGTGGTGAGGGAGGGAGTGGGGCAGGGCAGGGCAGGCCGTGGGATGGAGCCACAGCTCCTCCTGGGGGGGGGCGCAGCTCTTGCTGCTGCTTGCACTCCTGGTGCGCCCCAGATCTGTATGGGGACAGGCAGGGTGAGCTGTGCTGTGGGCTGGGACCGGTACTGGGGCAGTACTGAAGGGGGCTACAGGGGGGGTTGCAGCCACCCCAAAAATCACTGTAGCTGCCCCATAGCCCCCCTCCCAGCACCACCCCTGCCTGCCCCGGGCAGATCCGGGGCACATGTCTTCCCCCCATACCCACCTGGAAAAGTGGTGGGAGCCACCGAATGAGCAGGCAAGTTGCCAAATAAGCTGCACACAGTGCCAGGAGCCGCCCTCCACTTCCCATGGCCCCCAGACAAGCCACAGCACTGTCCCGCCCCCCCTGCCTGGATAGCACCTGCTCCAACCCCTGCCCCACCCCCTCCTCACCATAGGGGCCTTGATCTGCGCCCCCCACCCCTCCATTCCCACTTCCCTTCCACCACAACAGATTTATCAGCTGCACATAGCTCTCCAAGCTGCTGGGCTGTGCTCCTCACTGCCTATGTGCTGTGCTGCAGCTGGATGGATGCATGGGCCATTTATCAGCCAGGTTATTGGCCACATCATGCTGATTTCTAATACAGACAATTTTCTTTATATCGATGCCAATCCACTGTATCAGTGCACATCTAGCTACTATTCCTGTCTTGAGGAACAGTATATATGATATGCAGAACTTTACCTTCTTGCAGACATTACTTTACAAAATTGTTATAAAAAATAATAAGGATTCAAGCCTTGGGATTCAGGATTTGCTCGAATAGCTTAGTGGTGCTTTAAGCTGTTACACAAGAGCCCAGTTCACTTAAATATCTTGGACTCTTCTGTCAGGCTGGTAGTACTGTAGTAAAATGTTAAGCTTGAAGGAGAGTTACTTCTAGTTCAAAAAACGGTCCTAGTCAGAAAGACAGGTCTCAAACCTTTCCCATGCCAAAAGCTACTTCTTTGGTGCAGGAAGTTCCTAGCCTGCTAAAAGGGACATCTGACACTCAGATAAGTGCTCAGATTTGCTAGGTGAGATGAAGATATAAAATTCTTCATCTCTTTAAGGTGGTGTTTGCATGTGCAAACACAAGAAACTATTCCAGCTTATAGGCATCAATCAGTTTATGAAAAATTGTTCTAAGGTGACTTGTCAAACAACATTCTCAGTCTTAACATGGTTAGATTTTAGAGTCCATTATTTCAGACTGTCCCAACTGTGTTTATTCTGTAGCTGACTGGTATTTATGAATATATTGTATATATCTGTTGTTGAGTTCAGTAAACAGACTTTGAATGCTCAACCATATTCTGTTTTTGGTTGTGTGTTCCCATGGATTTGAAATAGGAGCCTGCTTTTGGTCAGCAGGAGCCATCGGAGGGTGGGAGAAAAGAAGCATGTTGTTGTTAACCAGTGTTTCTCAATTTGGTTGCTGCAGCATTCTGGAGTGCCTGGAGATCCTTTCAAGGGTGCCACACATTGTTACCACTATTTGGTATGCAAACATGGTGCACAAGATAAACCCAAAAATTTCAAATGGGAATTCATGGTGTTAAAAATATTGTAACTTGTTGTGATCTTACTTTAGTTCTTTGCAACAGAAAAAATGCTCTCTTATGTTTCTGTAAGCAAAAAATGAGAGAGAACTAAGCTGCCATTTTCAGAGGGATGCCTCAAGTTTAATAAGGGATGCCTTGGATCTAATGAGGGGTGCTTTGCATCTAGAAAGGTTGAGAACCACAGATATACATAATGTCTTTGTTCTCCTGTGAGAGTGCAGAGGGTACAGTGGACCCAAACACCATTTGATTACTTCTCGCTGCTCAGAGCAATGAAACTTATTTTCTCAGTGTCTGCATCTAAACATGCATTTTTCCCTAACTAATTGGTTGCGTTCACATTTAGTAATTGCTTGTTGGCAGATATTTTCAGCAGTTTTATTTTGAAGTTTGCTTATTTTCATTTGGACCTTTTTCCTGACCCTGGGACAGAGTAAAGAACATCCTAAGTTTCCCAGTTTTAGGTATTAACCCTCTTGTGAGTGGGCACTTCTAGTAAATTATGTGTATATAGGATGTCTCTTGTCACCCTGACAAGAAGTTCATGTTCCTAACAAGAAGTTCATGTTTGCAAACTTTACATCCTAATAAATGTGTGCTGTGCATGTCATCTTCTAAAAGGATCTTAGAAAGAAGTGAGGTGTGTTTGAAATGAATTTGTTGGACCATTCCAATTGGCTGCTTTAAGGCTGTAAGGATGCGTAATACTGGGACTCTGATTATGTCTTAAATTGAAGTAAGTTGCCTCCCAGCACTAAGGCCAGAGTGTCTAGAGCAGGGGTGGGCAATTATTTTGGCTGGAGAGCCACTTAAGTTTTGATGAGCTGTCAAGGGCCACACCCACAGTCTTTCAGAAGATATAATTTTAAGAAATTATAGACAAACAAATTGTATAGTAAAAATCAAACATCTACAATAACACATATCATTTAAAAATAATTCTTTTTCTAATTTATGGTTTGGGGGGGTTGTTTTGTATTTTTAGTAGTGTACATTAGAGGCAATTGCATTAATAGCTCAAAATAAAGTCTTACTGTTGTATATTGGGTACGTGTGGAGGGAGGGCTGCCCACACACTAGGTCCCAGGAGCTGGCCAGGGCATGGGGAGGCAGGGAGGATGGAGTAGAGGTGCGTGCAGCAGAGCTCACCCAAACAGTGCAGTGCAGATGTAGGTGTGGGAGCAGCCCCACTGGGAAGTGTGCATGGTAACTGGGGTTGCCTATGGGAAGGAGCATCGTGTGGGCTGCCCTGGGCAGGAGCAGGCAAGACTTGGCCCCATGTGGAGCACCATGGGGGCAGCCACAGGCCTAATGTAATCAATTGACAGGTACCTGCGCATAGGCCAGATCTGATCAATTGGTGGGCTGGATCCAGCCCGCAGACAATATCTTTGCCCACCCCAATCTAGGGTTACAATGGCAGAGAGCAGATCCTTGCGGAGAGTAGTAGTGAGTACCATTGCTACCAGTCTCCTTTAGTGCTACTTGCTTCTGAACTAAATGTGCTAGTAGTGTGCTTGTACACGTGACAGTGTCACAATGTACACATGACAGAAATATCACTTTGCATGGCACCTTGTGTGGTGTGGCACATTACATGTGTGCCAGTTTTGCAGGGTTTAGATGAGTTTGCATCCTGATGTAGTTTAGTTTGCAGTGATGTGTTGCAGCTATTAGTCAGCTCATCCCCCAGCTGCAGGAGAAGTAGTCAGGCTCTTCAGCAGATACCTGCTGAAGACAGAATCAGCAAGGGGCATGATCCTCCTTTTTGGGTTTTTTTTGGCAGGGTCTGCCTGTGGCTAGTGGGTGAGCTTCTGTGGGCCAGATCCAGAATGGACATGATCTGGCATGCTGGCCCTCTCCCATGCTCTTGATCCAGCTGCAGAGCCATCCCACACTGGAAGTTGCAGTGATTAATTGTGCCACTGCTCCCCTGTACTGCCAAATTTCCAGACCTATGGGGAGCCCTTCCAGCTGAGTGACATGACCCCACAGGCCAGAGGTTGAGCAATACTGTTCTAATAGAACCTTTCAATTTTAGTACCCTGATGCTGCAGAGCCAGCCACAAGAGGGAGCATAAAGCAAACTTTACATCAATATGTGCTGACCTGACTGCTGATATTCAGCAAACAAGGAATGATACAACTATGCAAGTGGGTATGCTGGCTTCAGCTGCACTGGAAAATAAAGTGCCACAAGCGGAATATGAAATAAGAAAGCTCTTTTAAAAAAGAAAAGATATAGGAGGCAACAGAGAAAGGAAATGTTAGCCAAGTGTCACTCTGCATATGGTTTTTTTTTTTTTTTATTTTGCAGGTATCTGTATAGTTTTGAAGCAAATTCCAGGATTCCAAATCCATGCATCCCTCTGGGATTTGATTACAGTAAAATTTGATTACTTAAAGTCAAATATGCAGTATGGAAATGAAGAATGGACTTTTTTCTGCTTCATTCTTGCACCACTTTACACAGAAGCAGAAGTCCTGGTTTGAAAGCAGTAATATATTCCATGTTCTCTCTTATTTTATTCCTTTAGACTTGTACTTTCACTTAAGTGAATACTGCTAAGTTTTGACCAACACCAACTAATGTTTGTTTTACATATATGTGCACCCAAAAGGAATTTGTCATTCAGGAGGCTTTAGAAGAACATGACAAAAATGGTGATGGATTTGTAAGTCTGGAAGAGTTTCTGGGTGACTACAGAAAAGATCCAAGTAAGTATAAGCGATGGAGGGACAGGGTGAAAAGAAGCTTTGAGTTTTCTGTAACATTTATGGTTTGAGAGGTTTTACACATAAAATCAAAGAAAACCTACACAAGTCTTTGGGTGGCCCTAACATACTTTTTTTGAAATCACAGGAGGAACGGAGCATAACTGAACATTTCTTTTCTCCCATATTTTCTGTATATATTTGTCAGTTGTTGGGATATAGCCCATTCCACTGTTTCCTTTTAATGGTATGAGAAAAGAACTATTGGTTCCTGACACTGCAGGAAGATGAACTACATTCCTAGTGTCATGTTTCACTTGGCTCCAGTTCAATTTATTTGAACACAGCTTGGAAGCTAGTCAACAATAACTCAAGGTCAACCCTTGTTCCTTGATCTGTATCACCTGGGAAGACTGATGGCAGCCCTGGCTTCCACCAGTGTACAAGCCATCATTAAGGTTTAATGGTACATAACTGGGGGGGGAGGAGAGAATGGATGTTCACATACCAGACATTAAGACCCTATCCTTATCTGCTGCTGTGAGGGGTTGTCCTTCCCTAATCTTGCTTCCAGTTGTGGTGTTCTGTTTTCTGATAAATCACACTTAATGTGCAGTTGTGCTGGCTACCTGAGAGGTTGCAAGAACACAAACAGTTGAACTACTGGTCTCTGAGTTGCTGCAGGAAAGATGCAAAAAGACCTTCTGCCAATCTGTCAGTGTGGAGAAATTCTTTCCAGCCCCCAAAAGACAATGAGAATGATGTTCACCATTAGCTCCTGAAATCTATAACTACTTTAATGTGGTGAAGAAGATGAGAGTTCCTGGATGCAGAGCAGTGTTGCAAGTGAAAGGAAAGATTTGACTTATAAGGAAATGTGGGGGTAATGAGTTACTTTTTGCTTCCCTTCCATCCAGCGCAGCACCTAGGGATTTTTCTCCCTAGTTCCCCTTCCTCAAGTCAGCAAAGAAGGGTTGGGGCTGCAGACAGTCCTTAAAGGGTTTTCTTTTTCTTGCAGACCTTGATAGAGCCTTCTCCCCCTCTAAGACTGTGGGGGACAAGTAGAATATCTGATGCTTCCACAGAGTAAAAGGGAAGAGAAACATGAGATTTGAAAATCAAATCTTGGCAGCTGGGACTTGAAAGCAGCTCTGAAACGTATAACTGCTACTTGAACTCTTAAGGGTTAGTTTTCACATAGAGGATGTCCCTGAATATTCAGAAAAACTGATTGATACGAACTAGAGGGAAGGGGACTGTTTGATAATTACAGCCTGCCCCAGACAAGAGTTGATTTCTGTAGCATCCCACTACAATGCAAGTTTGACAGTGGCAGCAAAGGTTGGAGAATTCCAACAAGATCATATTTGGATGGAGATATCTTTGTTAATGAAGAACAAAAGACCTTGCTTTCTTTACAAGAGAAACAGTTGTTTCTAAAGAGAGATTTTTGTTTTTAATCAGTCTTCTGTGTGATGTGAGCTAGCTTTTTGTGGTTTTTTTTTTTTTCTTTTTTACTCATTCCATATGCTTCAGGATGTCTCAATCTGAGTTAATCCTTCAGAGTAACGTTTTCAGTAGGAAAAACTGGCTTGACAAACAACTACTTAAACTATTGAAGAGGCAGAGAAGAGTAATTGTAGTTGGGGATGTGAATGGTTAAACAATTAAATGTCCACATATTGATAACCGGTGATACCTTACTGGTTATCATTTAACATGGAGTGAGAGAAGGTGTGGGGGGGAGAAGGGAAGCAGCGCCATGCCTCTGGAGGCAGAAGAGCAGGCAGGAGTGAGGGAGGCGAGACTAGTACCTAGTGCAGTGGGGGAGCTGCAAGGGACCTATCCTTGCGGCAGTGCAACCCCAGCCCCTTCCCCACCATCCACCCTAAGGTGCATGTGCACCTATTGCCAGCAACAAGCTGGGCCAGGGCTCTACAGAGCCCAGTGCAGCCACTTGCAGCCTGCCACAGCTGGCCTGGCCTCTCAGCAGGCCCCTGCCACCGAGCCCAGGCTGTTCGTGGAAGGGAGCCTGCAAGCAGCTGCACTTGGGTCTGCAGAGCCCTGGTCCAGCTCTTTACCATTAGCAGGTGCACATGTGCCTCTGGGTAGACAGCTTGAAAGGGGCCAGGGCTCCACTGCCACAGGAAGGATAGGGCTTCTCTCGGCTCCCCTGCCATCCACCAAGAGGTGTGCTCACACCTTCTACTGGCAATGAGCTGGGTTGGGGTTCTTCAGACCCCCATGAAGCTGCTTGCAGCCCTGGCCCCCAGGCAGCTTTGTGCTGGTGGCAGCAGCAGGCAAGGGGCTTTCCTAGCTCATTGCTGCTTCCTGTGGCTTCACAGGGACTGTGGTGGGGGCTCACCATTGCCACCTGTAGCCAGCTCTAGTCCCTAGGCACCTGTGCACTGGTGGCAGCAGCAGGCAAGGGGCTTTCCCAGCCTGCATCTGCTGCTGACACACAACTGGCTGGGGGCTGGGACCAGCTGCAGGCAGCAGCAGTGGACCCCACCACAGCCCCACAAAGCCACAGGCAGCAGCAGCAGTTCAGCATCTGGAAAATGAGTGAGTACAGGTGGGAGCCAGTTCCCAGTAGATGCACATTATCAGTTAACCATTTAACCGATCAAATTGGGGGATTTTAAATAGGTACTTAATTGTTATTTACGTCCCTAATTGTACTGGAGTTAGCTTTCAGGCAGAAGTGGAATGGCTAAGTTGATAATACAGTAGACCCCCATTTTATGTGTATTTGACTTACCTGTGTCTTGCATTTACACAAATGAATATTAACACACAAGCAGAGATGCACAGACTGAGTCAGACAGAGTTACACACAGCTTAGGTTCCCAAGCAGCGTTCTGGAAGCTCACTCAGTCTGTGTCACCATTGTAACAGCATATGTTTACAATGTTTTGTAACGTAATAAATAAAGTATTGGTTGAAAAAGGTTTTATTTTGGTACCTTTGGTGTCATAAATGTGAGGTCTAAGGAACACAACCCCTCACTTTTCTGTTATTTCCTATGGGAAAATTCACCTCAAGTCACATAAATTCGACATATGCAAAGTTTCTCAGGAATGTAATATATGTGTAAGTCATGAGTCTACTGTAGCCCTTAATTTTTACTCTTTCTGATTATTTTTTTTATGTCATGCTTTAATGTAGCCTCTGCTTGTCTTCATCCATAGGAATTTTGGGCAGCTGTGGTAAGAATGGTCTGTAATACTTGCCTTAGTCTAACAGAATAGGTGTCTTTTGTTTATTTGGGATGGGTTGTTTTGTTTTTGTATTTTATTTCTTTAGTTGACACTTCCTAAATTTAAATCTAGTCATATTTCTATTAGGGGAAAAATGAACACCCATGTTGCAAAGGTTTTGATTTTGTCAATACTCTAGCAGCAAAAGAAGATCCTGAATGGATACTCGTTGAGAAGGATCGATTTGTGAATGACTATGACAAAGATAATGATGGAAAACTCAACCCTCAGGAACTGCTGACTTGGGTAGTACCTAATAATCAGGGTATTGCTGAAGAGGAGGTATGCATTTTCAGTTCATGGCTACTGTGTAGACTTGATAGAACCCAACTAAAAATTATGGACTACTATAACGTGACCAAATACGTATTCATCCAAATACACATTCATCCTATTTAGTCTATCAAAAAACTGGTAATACAGCTTGGTAAGCAATGAAATCACTTAATAGATCTTTCCATAACTTTTTCTAAAAGCTCTTGGGTTTCAATTTAAAATTTGCATGTCACGTAGTGCAGCAGTTGGAATTCTTATGAACTATTTGAATGTTGGTCAAAGCACAAAAATCATACAGTTACATTCTTCAAGGTAAATAAGTCTGTTGAGCTTGATGGACAGATACAGTGCTGTAAGCAAACTGTTATAACTATAAAGTAAGAGGGATAAAATGAACCAATGAAATAGACTAATCAGAGTCTATTACATGCTTGCAGCTGATAGAATTTCATTAGATCTTTTGACAACAGAAATTTGTTACCCTTCATGTAGCTGCATAAATTGCAACCATTTAGATCTTGGCTAAGCAAAGAAACTAGTATTTGCATAAATCAAAACAGGATCCAAATATTCCATAATCTAAAGACCAGTAATGCAAAATTAAAAGAAATCCATTGATTTTGACATTATGCCATACCACCTATTTTTTAATAGATTTTTCTTGGCTGTTTTTTCCCCCTCTCCTGCTTCCTAGCAGACAACTGAAGTCTCGTCTCTACTTTTTGATTTCCTCCTCCCCTCAGTGGAAAAAATAGAAAAATAATGCTATTGCTGAGTACAGTAGACAGTTTCTCCCTCTCTGCTAGGAATTATCTGGTAATTGGTATGAAGTGACTTCCTTTGAATACATTGCAAGGAAGAATATGCCTCACTTCTACACTTAAGTCACCTACTGTTCCCACTTTAAGAGCACACAACTTGTGCCAGAAAGCTGAGCTACCTTTTAACATTTTTGTTATACTGACATCAGCAAAAAAGCTGAAAAGCAGGACCCAACATTGGCTCTCCAAATGTCAAGTCTTTATGAGGTTAAGTTGCAGAATGATACCTTTCTTATATATGAGCCCACTGAATCTTTGCTAGCAAGGTATCCCAGCCTTCTGATATTTCTACCATTGAACTGACTTTATAAGCCACTCCCATTCTTAGTTTAAGATAGTATGGTTCTTGCTAAATAACTGTTTTTGCCTCTTTCTCTATGCTTTCCTTAAGCCCTGCATTATCCTGTAATGTTTCAATAATTTTTTGATTGTTCCCTTGATTTTTAGCCAATAAATCAAATAGTTTTACAAGGCCATATCATTGTGCAGGCTGTCTTCTGACAGATTTCAGTCACTTTTTTCCATAGTGATGTTTGTTAAAAAGCACTTTGTGGTGCTTTTCCACAATGAAGGGTTTGCTGAGAGCCTACATGCTGAAGGAAAAAGTGATGTTAACTTGGACATTGGATGCTTGGAAGTTGTCAAAATGAACCTACAAACACTACAAGTGACTTCTTTTGTCTGTTGCTTGAGCACTAAATTACCCCAAAAAAACCTCTCATTTAATTTCCTTAGGGTAATTGCTCAATTGACCAGCACATCTAGAGACTGGTATGCATTTACCAGAACTTGCCTTCAGTATTGTAAGACTTTGCCTCTAAAAAGTGTGGTGGTCTTAATTTTTTTTTTTAATTTTTGTTCATTGACCTTAATAGCTATCATTTTCTTAAATCTTGTTAGGGGTATATTTAAAGTACATGTACATAGCATCACAGAATGATTTAAGTCATGTTGAGACAAACCAAGAAATGCAGACATATTTACAACACTTCTCCAGTCAGGTGTTACAGCAAATGTGGATATTCTTCATAATAATAATCCAGTATGAAGTAATACTCCAGTATTTATCCCAAGAAAAGAATAGATATGACATTTCCAAAAAGATCAAAGTGCAAGAAAAATGCTGTATCAGCTTATAATTATTTGTCTTTAAGTCACAAAATGAAATGCTGCTTAGCAGAACTAGTGTTCCTTTAATGAGAGATGCTTAATAATCTACTGTAAGATATGCACCTAGTGTCATTTTGGTACTGCTGAACTTATTCGTAGCTTACTATTTAAGTGAAAGAGGATCATTATCATAAGTGGCCTGAGCAATATCTGATGCACTTGCTGAGGATGTGGCTTGTGTTTTCAATTATAGCGTGACCATTTAAAGCACTTTCCGATGAGCGTGCACTCTGTAGAAGAAAAAGGACATGCTGAAAAGTTTTAATGTAATAGCTGAATCTGGTCATCATATTTCAAAGTTCAGAAGGTTGTAGAGCTTTTAGAACTTTTTGTTGATCATTAATACAGAAAGATATCCTACAGAATATAGAATAAAGAATATCCGGTTTCAGATCTGTACCTTTAAAGTACACAGTTAATTTAAAATGCCTATGGCTGGAGAGATGAGTCTTAAAAATGTAAGTTTACTTCCTGTGTTTTGGCTTTAAACAGAATCTCTTGTTTTGGTCAAAATTTATTAAAGAAAATATGCAAATGTGAGGGCCACTAACATTAGCTTTTAGCATTAAGGATTTTCAACGCTAAAAGCAGGTGACCTAAAAAGATACGTTCTGTAGATGAGAGCTGTAACAAATTTATTTTGGTAGACATGTGACATACTGACCAAATAATTAAACTTCCTGTGCAAGAGGAAGTTTATTAAGAGTGTACATAGCTGAGGCCCAGAGCAGTTCAAATCCTGGATGAGACCTCACACAAAGGCTGCTATTTTGGCCAGCAAGCAGGAAAATGAACCAGAGGCCTTTAGAATAAAGGCTGCTTGCCAACATTAAAAAATAAATAAATAAAGCAGTGCTTTACTTTAAACTTGGCACGCTCCCACACTGAATGCAGCACATGCCCATAAGTAGCATGTTAGTTGGACCTGGCTTGCCTGATGTCTGTGCAGCTCCGGTGCTTTAGTGGGGCTTTTTGGGCACTTTTATCTAAGAGGTGAGTGAATCGGCTTTAGCTAAAAGCACTAAGAAGCCCCGCTGAAGCACCTGATATATACAGACACTGCAGAGCCGGGTCGAAGTAACGCACACTGCTGCTTTTCGTATAGCGCGTTTGTTTGTTTTTGGGCTTTTATTTTTTTTTTAAATCTGCAAGCAGCCAAAAAGTACAGGTACCATGTAGCCTAAGCTAAAGAACCAGGCTGTAGCTGGGAGATCGGAACAACTTGTGTGTCCCTTTGTGGGCTGTATGCAGAAGGGATGCCTAGTGCACACAAGCACTTTGCTTAGATTTATTCATTCATTCTTTCACTGTTTGCTGAGAAATGTCTTCTGCTGTCCTAACAAAGCTAGTGCTTGAGCCTGTTTGATGTCAGTCATGTGCTATAGAATTGATGGATTTTGGAAATACAGCACTAACTTTATTTCAAACCAGAAAGGAGGAAAACAGAATTTGAGAAAATAAGCACATATAAAATCTTAATTAGTGAATTAAGTGACAGTGTAATGGCAGGAATTTGACAAGACTGTGCCAAAGAGCATATTCACATATGTTAGTGTTTATTTACTGTATAAAACACACTTGTTCCATTTATTTTTAAAGGCAGTTCATCTAATAGAAGAAATGGATTTGAATGATGATAAAAAGCTCTCAGAGGCAGAGATTCTTGAGAACCAGGACTTGTTTCTTACCAGCGAAGCCACAGATTATGGCAGGCAGCTTCATGATGAACGTTTCTACCATGAAGAACTTTAGTTTATTCATCTGTGATCTGTTTGCCTTCTTTCTGTCCCTCAAAAGAGCTTTCCTTAAGAATGCTCAATGTTAAGATATACTATAAGCTTTACTTTGTGTGATTATAATATACTAATGTTTGCGTAGATATTTTGCATTCTAAATTTACTGAAATGCTCTCACACTTCCTTGTCCTTTTTTCAGCCTTCAAAACTAATATTTACAATATTTATTTCTCTATTTTCAGTATTATTTGTTTCATAGTTTTTGAAAACATTCCTAGAATCTATATGCTTGGGACTTGTATAGTGAAGAATTGTGCAATGGTACTTGAAGAATGAAGAATCTAATTGGATTCTGAAAAAAGCAAAATGTGTGTGTAATAAGTGAGAGAGTTACCAATAATGTAGTTTAGTTTATTTAAGCAGTATAGTGTTTTTCTGAATATGGAGAATAAGAGCAATGTTTAAATTTAGTATTTAAGTATGATATCTTATCACCTTTGGTGGAACATTCAGAAAGTTTAGTACCTCAATTGTTTAAGAGGTTTCATCTTATTTTTACATGGTTTCTATAAAAGGTTTTATTGCGATTTATAAAACCTGATATTTTTGAATCTATACAGGCACAGTAATTTTTAATGTATAATTCTACAACATTAGAGGTATGTAATGGTATTTTACATGGTTAAGACTCTTAATTTGTTGAATTAAAATGTTCAGTGCTATATCTTTTTATTTTTATGTTTATTCCTAGTCTTAGGCCACCCAAAGCAATTACTGTAGACTGAACTGGAAATGGCACTATATCTATAAAGGGATAATGTGATAGGTGTCCTATCTAGTCTAGTGCTAAAGTCTGTCTATTAAATTTAAAGAAGAATGGAGTATTTTGTGGGTTACAGTACACCAAATGCTGGTCCATTCTTCAATTCTATGTCAGTTATGAAACACTTGAAATGATGATAATAGTAGAAATAAGAGAGTATATGTAACCTTCTAAACCAGTGGTCTCCACCCTGTTTGTGGTGAAGATCACTTTTTGTAAGTAAAAGGCACCCCAGGATCTACTGCCCTGCCCTGCCCTCCTGACAAGCTGCCCGGGCTCTGACCCCACTTGCCCAGCCCCGCCCAGGCAGCAAGGGGGCATGGCTCAGCCCAGTCATGTGCGTCCTGCCGCTCTCAGTCTGTGGGATAGACTGTCAGAGGCTCCACAATCAACCAATCAATCAAGATTGACTGGTTAGTGACTACTGTTCTAAACAGTAGAGCTCTGAGCCATTCCTGAGATCAGGCAACATTCTTAGGCATTAATACATTGAACATGACACAATGGAAGATACAAGAATTGCTAATCAAGAACATTTAACACTTTTTCTGAACAAAGCCTGATATTTGTGGAATGTTGGAAATATATTTTTTTTTAAATGGAATGTGGATGAAATGGATTGTGCATAACACACTGACTCTACAATAATAACACCACATTGTTTTAGGTGACCTAATAGCTTGGGTAAAATAGAACAAGGATGCTCAAATAATAGTACTTGTTGAGTAAGTGCTAATTTGAAATGGAAATGAAAGAATAAGTGCTAAAATGCTACATACTACCATTCCTTCTCTCTCTTACAAACAGAATACTATAGAATTCTGCATCCTTTAGAAAGTCATTTACACTTATTTGAATGCATTTTCAATACTTTTTGAAAGAGAGAGCATCTAAGATGTATTAGAGAAGCAATGCCTAGGAACTGCACCCTTGGTATACTTTACCCAGTGATTTGTCTTTTCTCTGCAGTCATCTCTTCTGAATTGCAGAGTAAAAATGTACACAGTTGCTTAGGCTGCAAACAGACGTCACTTTTGCACCACCATAAACATTTTTATGGTGCCACAGAGCAAAAACAAACAGACATCCATGCCCTTTATTGTGTCACAGATGCCCAAATTTGTGGCCATGAACAAAAAGGTTGTATTAATTTGTGCTGCTATCTTGTAGCAGGTGTCTGTGTATTTTATGATGGGAGAAGGCAGACAGCATAGAGTTGCAGGAACCCTGTAGAGGAATTCCAGGGGTGCTCTTCTGTGTTGGGAGAGGGGCATGGAGAAAACTTTATGGCCTTAGCTCTCTATTCACTAGCTGGAAAGTATCACTGAAACCAGCAAGAGTATAGAAAGGTTATAGCAATCCTAATGAAATACCAAGCTCAAAGCATAGAAGCCATATATTTCACTGTCTGTGCAAGAGGACCAATATCTTGCAACTCATTTTAACCTTTTTGTAAGCTAATAACTTTAGACAGTATTGGTTCTACTGCTGCCCCAAGCCAGGTTTGAAAAGTGTAGTGCTTCAGGATTTTCAACCAATAAAATAATTTTATGAGCAACAAAAAGCAAACTATGTAATTATGATGAAATGGGTAATTCAGAAATGCAAGACTCAGACAGTCATTAATGGGTTGGCATCCAGTCGACAGTTTTAATTCCTTTTTCTATAACCTGGAGAACATTCTTGCAGACTTTTATTTTTCTAATATGCTTGTTAAAGTTGGGCTTTATTCATTAGGACTGAACTGCTAATATCACTTTGTCTCAAATTAATCCATTTTCCATTAGTCTGATCAGAGTTATGCCCCTATAGGTCCTCTTAACAATTAAGCTTAATGTGAGAAGGAATTGTCCTACATGGTGATCTACAAATACAATTCAGCCATGATTATCCAAATATCCAGGGATAGGAGGGAAGACACTGGTTGAACAAGTGAGAACATTTTCAGTGCCATTAATATTTGAAGGAATATGACACTGTTTCACTTGATGGCATGTTAGATAATCATTACTGAGAAGAGAAAACTGGAAGAATGGAACAAAATTGTATGTCTTAAGTAAAGAAACTCTACATTACTAGTTCAGGTACCATTCATGGTTGGCTTCTAGTTTTAGTCAAAAAGCACAGACACTTGGAATTATAAAAGCATTTTTTCCTGTAGTAAAGATTGCATTCCTTATTTTGTTTATGGCTCTTGCAACTAAGAGTGATACATTTTGCAGTATAATGAGGCAAAAGGTTCCACTTTAGTTGTTCACCAGTAACCACTGTTTGGGTAACAACTTGAAAGAACGAAAAATTCACATTAAGTTTTAGGATCTAGACTACTTGGTAGAATACAATTTTGCACAAAGCTGTTACAGAAATGCCTACACAGTCAGTTGGGTGGCAAATTGACTAGATGGTTGCACCCAGAGTGGTGGTGGACGTGTCATTTTCGACCTGGAGGGATGTGGGCAGTGGAGTCCCCCAGGGCTCAGTCCTGGGGCCTGTACTGTTCAACATCTTTATCAGCGATCTGGATGTGGATGTGGATGTGGATGTGGAAAGCAAGCTGTCCAAATTCACTGACGACACCAAGATGTGGGGCAAGGTGGGCACAATGGAGGGGAGGGACAGAATCCAGCTAGATCTAGAAAAATTACAGAGGTAGGTGGATGAGAATAGGATGGAATTCAACACAGAGAAGTGCAAGGTGCTGCATCTAGGGAGAAAGAGCCAGGAACACACCTATAGGCTGGGGAAACACCCTTCTTGTCAATACAGTGGCAGAAAGGGATCTTGGAGTCATTGTTGACTCTAGGATGAAGATGAGCCGCCAGTGCAAGGAAGCGGTCAGTAAGGCTAACTGCACCTTGCCATGCATCTACAAGCAGGTCCAGGCAAGTGATCCTCCCCCTCTATGCGGCATTGGTCAGGCCACAGTTGGAGTACTGCATCCAGTTCTGGGTGCCACACTTCAAGAGGGATGTGGCTAGCATTAAGAGGGTCCAGAGGAGGGCCACTCGCATGGTCCAGGGGCAGTGGAGCAGGCCCTGTGAAGAGAGACTAAAGGGCCTGAACCTATTCAGCCACCACAAGAGAAGGCTGAGAGGGGATCTGGTGGCCATTTACAAACTCACCAGGGAGGATCAGTGGGATTGGGGGAGGTACCACCTAGGGTTACTAGGAATAACAGCCACAAATGGTTAGAGAGAAGGTTCAGGCTGGACATCAGGAGACATTACGGTTAGGGCTGCCAGGCTCTGGAATAGACTCCCAAGTGAGGTGGTACTCTCTCCTACCTTGGGGGTCTTCAAGAGGAGGCTGGATGGATATTTGGCTGGGGTGATATGATCCCAGCACCTGTTCCTGCCCCAGGCAGGGGGTTGGACCTGGTGATCTGTTTAGCTCCCTTCTGACCCTAAGTACTATGATACCATGAAAACATTGAAAAACCTGAAAACTCACTTCTTTGGCTCTTCAAAGTTTCAAAAGAATAAGTCTTTCGTAGCTTATTTTACTGTTTCTCCCTGTTTTCAGCCATTCAAGCCAAAACGTTTCAAGTTTAAACTTAAGGACTAACATTTTCCTATTTTTTCCCAAATGGCTAAACTTTAACACAAGTCAAATCAGGTCTTGGAAATTAGTTTTAGATAGTAATTTGCTTTGCTAAAAGCTCAGCTCAAGTCACATGGCATTCCTGCATAACCTTGGAAGTATCAGGCCATGCTCCATGAAATCTGCATAAGTTCTCCATGTAGAAGGCAAAGGACCAATCGAAGTCCCAGGCCTACATTCATTATTTTCATAGCAGGAAAAAGTCTGTCTGATTTTCAGCCAAAACAGCTATGTAAACAAAGCCAGCCTCAGAAATCCTGATTTTTTACTTCAGTAGGCATAGGCTAATCAATGTAACAAATGCATAGCGTTTCCAGCATAAGTTAATGCCCCCCCACACCTTCACCTCAATATGTCATTTCACCAAGGATCCCTGCAGTTGCCAAATTATAAGATGCATGTGTTTGCAGACAACATATTCAGAATAGATATCAAGGACTGCACTGTCTGCCCTGATGCTAACAAGTCTGATCTATTTATAAGTTCTGGTGGGAGAGATTTCTCAGTGACCTTTGACTCTGGAAGCTGTTCTCATTTTTGTTTTCAAATCTGAAGTTACTTTTGTCAGAGAATATAGGTTAGTAGTAGTTTCTTTGGTTTTATACAAATAAAAAGGAAAAATCCATGTAAAAATCTTATACACTGCTGTAATTTAATCTTATGCACTTGTAATTTAAAACAACAAAAATGCAAAAGCAATTTTCATTTTACAACCTGGAAAACACACAACTGCTTCCCCAAAGTGTCCCCATCAAATCTACCCTCCCACATGTGTCACCAGAGCAGTTTGGTGAGGGGAACAATACTGTATCACCAGCTCCACCAGCCTTAAACCAAAGGGGATCCTAGCTGAGAGCACTGACAAGCGCATCTGGTGTTACCATCCCACGAGCCATAACATCTCAAGATTCTTATAATGAAGTACATGTAAATTCTGTATTTTCATCAGAGCGCAATCTTTCCCATGTATGCGGATTCTTGCACAAGAATCACAGTCTTTACAGATGCCTTCCAGTGTGCTGGGGAGGAAACAGCAGTGTGCTTTAATCAGGATACTTGTGAAAAAGAGAGTTTGCATCCTTATTTCAGATTTATTGCTTTAAAAAAAACAAGATGACCTTGCTTGATCGAAGTGGTGTGCTAGCTGGGTCTGTCTGACTGATGCTCAAAGCCCTAATAGAGAAATGCGATCAAACAGGGTTGAATCATTCCTTCAGTGTTTCAGCTCATTTTCATTCCCTGAAGTCCTCATTGTATTCAAATATTGTGCTTTTATAGTTAATGCTATCAAGCAATTTTTTCAGTGGCAAGCTCATCCAAGAAGATATGTCACTCATATTATCTGAATTACCTTCTGTAGTTTAAAGCACAAAAGACAGTAGGGAGGACAAAAAGGTGTCACCACCCATGCTCCCTTTCAGCCTGCGATCAGGGAAATTGATTTTGTGAGGGACATATATCTGATTTCAATAGATGATTCCTATCGGGTAATGGACCGATAAACTGGAATGCGGAACATTTGGAAGCTTTTCAGAAGACACAACAGGCTTTATGTAATGATGTGGTCCTTCAAACATCTGACTTTACACATCCATTCATCTTGCAGAAAGAAAGGCTCTAGTCTGTGAAAGTTTGGCTGCCTGAGCTGCTGCTGGTGCTACTGTGCTGTTTACTAAGTTTTTACCTGTTGTCATTTAGTGGTAGACCAAGCTGAAGCTGTAGGGTGGGGGAGGCCTCATTGGAGCACACTACCATGTCGTGTAGAGGCCCCAGTGCCAGTGAGGGTGCGCCTTAACATACACAGTGTCACACATGTCACAGGTTTTGCTTGTCAGCAGCCTGAGGTGCAGTTTCCCAGAAGCCTCTGCACCTATCTCCTTGAAAGCTGGCAGGCTCCATGGCTGCAGCAGGAGCTAACATGCCTACCGTTTTCACCCCACTCTACCTTAACACACACAGTGACACGAGTTTTGTTTGTCAGCAGCTTGAGGTGCAGTTTCCCAGAAACCCCTGCACCTATCTTTTTGAAACTTGGCATGCCTCATGCCATCAGAAGGGGCTACTGCCCCTGCTGTTTTTATCCAAATTTGCCTTAACACAAACAGATGAGTTTTGCTTTCAAGACTTTGAGGTGCAGTTTTCCAGAGACCCCTGTACCTATTGCCTTGAAACTTGACAGTCTTCATGCTCTCAGAAAGGGCTACCATCCCTGCAATCATTATCTGAAACAGCCAAAAACTGACAAAGTTATAGGTATTTCAGTGATTCTCCATTACAGTCTATGGCTGAATCTCCAAATCTCTCCAAATCGGCGCCAAATCTTCCAAAGCCAATTAGGCCAAATTGATTCGGGACAGTGATCCAAATCTCCAAATTAAATCACTGTCTTCCAAATCATCCAAATCTGAATCCAAATAGAATACTTCCCTATTCGCACAGGTCTCACAAGTAATGTCTGGGTTTTTTTCTGTTCCCCTTTATGCAGATTGAACTAGGCCACGATTCTGTTATTAAAAAGGGCCTTTGTAATCTGCTTAGTTTCACCTGACCAGTCAGTACTAATAGAGCATAGATATCACAATTATGAAACTAATGATTGAGGCCCCAACCTGGGGAAAGAGTATTTTCAGTGTAACCAAAAAAAATCCATGTTTGCTTTAGTTTTAAGATTAAAGAAAATGAAAGTTATAAAATAAATACATAAAGGGTTTGTTAGACTAACAAAAATACCTATTTTGTAAAAGTTATGCAGCAAAAAATCATCCTCTCTCAATTGTAATATCAACAGAACGACAAAAATGAACAAAGTGAAAAAAACAGACTGAATTATTTACACATCTGAAGCATGATTCAATCTGATCAACATTTCTAGCATTCATGGTTTGCAGAGAGAACAGTAATCGATGCCGAGATGCTACAAATGCTTTTACCATGTGATACTGAAAAACACTGGTGTGCTGTATGTTTATAAAGGGCAGGTTTCTGTGACAAAATATACCAATGAACATATTCTCAAAGACAAGAGGAATTTGTTCTACCTGACAAATCACTAATTTATGCCTGGAATGCACTTCAGTTAAGTCAAATAAAGCAGAATAAAAGTTAAGAAAACTGCTATGTACTTTGATACATAATATGCAATACCTGTAGTACTAAGCAATGATAAGAAATAATAACAATATGTATTGTTTCTCTAACAGAATTAACATGTTGTTTTCATTTCTTTTTATTCAACTATTTTACTGTTTGTTAATTGTTACATCATTCCCATTTTACAGTTCCCAGCATGAAATGAAGTTTGTTTTTTAGATCTTGCATACGTTGCAGTAAATGACTACATTTGCCATAAAAAAGGGAGAACAACTTAGTTTTTGCTGCAGAAGAGAGGCTGCAAAGCAGATTTAAATTAGATCCCAGGAAAGACTCCTTTACTGGTAATAGTAAGTAAGGCAGTAGAACAGACTGCCTGGGGAAGCTGTGGAATCTTTTATTGGACGTTTTGAAGGGAAGGTTCAGTAAGCACTGAACTGGGATAGTTTAGGAATAGTACTGCATTTGTGTAGGGGGTTGGACTAGATGACCCCTGAGATCCCTTTCAACCCTACAATTCTATTACCACGTCTGTCATTTCAGCTTATCATTTAAAGACAAGAACTTGGGGCCTTAGTATCAGAAATTAAGGAGCAAAAAGAATAGTGCATCTGAATTTCTACAGATCTATCATATGGTAACCTCAGCACTGGAAAGAAAGTGAATTTAAATTTATAAAAGAATGAAGATCCCATAACACTAGCTTTGTATGAACACATCAAATGAGGAAGAATCAAAGTAAAGGGGATAAGGCATTGGCTTGGGACTCAGGAAACCCAACTTTTGCTCTACTGCAGTGGTTTTCAAGCTTCCTAAAGCCACAGAACCCTATCATATCACTTCGTCTGCTGTAGAACCCCTACCCCTATCCATGGATCCGAGCTACCTGGCCCAACAATGGCAATGCATTGCTTCCCAGCCTGCTCTATCATTACCTCAGATCTCTTTGAGGAACCCCTGAGGATGATATATCACAGTTTGAAAATGAATGTCCTGCTGCATGACCTGAGGAAAATTGCTATTCCACTATTTCTTCTCCTACCCTGTAACAGAGATCATCTAATTTATCACACGTTAGCATGACACCAAGCACATGGGAGCCTTGTGTTCAGTTGACTAATGTAATTCCAGCAATAATTTGGGAAAATATTAAATGCAAAGATATTAATATGATATGGAATTCCTTCACACATGTCATAGTTGTTGAGAAAAATAACAATATTAGAGTGCTGAGTGTGCATTTAAAAAAAATCAGCCCTGGTCCAACTCCCCATGAAGTCAGTGAAAAAACTGCTGCTAACTTCAAGAGGTGTTGAATCAAATTCAAAAATAAGACCAGACCAGTCTGGGTGCCAGGATTTTTCATTTCAAAACATTCATATTTATAGGAATATACACATAAACCTACACATAGATAACATATATATTAGGTCTGTGTGAAATGGGCCCTATTCAATTTGGATTCTGATTTGGCCTGAATCAGGGACAATGATTCGATCTGTTGATTCGGATCACTGTTCCTGATTTGATTCAGCTGAATCTGAAGATTCAATGCTGATTTGGTGAATTGGCAATTTGGGCACAGGCACAGCCTTAAAAGTTTTTTTCTACATACCTTGAGATAGCAGCGCAGTTCATGATCACTGTGGTGCTGAGGCAGACAGAGCTTCCCACAGGAGCATGGGGGGCTCTGCTGCATGCTCAGCAGCAAACCCAGAAGTGGGCATTGCGCAGGGAGCCCCCTCCCAGCTTGGTGATCAGCCACAGGGGGACCCCGGGTGCCCCCCCAGACCCAGGAGGCACCAGTTGCCGAGCCAGGGACCCAGAAGCAGACCGGAATTGCTTCTGGTCCACTTCGAGGTCTGCTGCTGAGCGTGCTGGGGAGCCCCCTTGTGCTCCTGTGGGATGCTGCATCTGCCCCATAGGGCTTTGCACAGCCCTAATATATATATTTGAGATAGATAGATAGTGTGTGCTCCCTACGACACATCTTTGTGCTCATTATATATATCACTATTATTATTATAATGATTATATATATAATGAGCACAAAGATGTGTCCTAGTGTATAAAATATTTGACTGGGACTTGTGGGTCTGGTTTTATTCTTGGCTCTGATACTACCCACTGGATGCCTCTTTCTGCCTTTATTTCCATCTTACAAAAGCAGGAACTATGACACTGCCTCCTTTGCAAACTGCTTGACATCAGCTGATAAAAAGCACTATATAAGAAGAAGATATAAATTGGTTTTTTACATTCATTGTAAATATAATTTAAAAAAATGCTAATTAAAGATACTGCCTTGTACTATAAAATGCAATGGCTTTTTCGAAGGGTATTTGAAACGTTCCCTTTAAAAAAAAAAAAGTATGCGTTAGAAAAAGATAAATGTTCCCTTGCTCAGAATGACTGTTGCAGAGTTTTCGAGCACTATCTCCCTGGTTTGAAAACAGCACATTTAGCTTTCAGCCAGGAACCAAAGCTGACTTTAAAAGAGTTCTTACAAATCAGGCCAGAAGTTTGCTGGCTGTATTTTCTGTTTCCATGGAAACTAAGGTTGGCTCATCAAAGAAAATAAGGTGATTTAAAATAATTTTAAATTGACAGAATTTGGGATCATTTTAAAGTCCCTTACCCTTCCCTCATTGCAAATCTGGCAGCCATTTCCATGGCAATAGAGATGGCAGCTTCCTGCTCGCTGGTGGAGCTTCTGTACCTTATAGCTGTGATTTCCCACTGGAAGCTGTTTTGCTGCTCTCTGTCCATAGACTTTAGAACCTAGTGTGCAGGGAGCCTGCTGGAGTCTGTATTGATTTAATTTTATACGTTAATATACTGAAGGAATTCATAAAGATGTGCCTCAAACATGATAGTGAGAGGTGCCTTAGATTTTATTATAAACAGTTCCCTACAATTTTCCATTTAATAAGCATAATGATTTTGAGGGATGGTAATTTACCTGTGGACTCTCAAGATGTGCCATTAAGTAGATACCTGCATAGTCTGAAGCACAATTCTAATTACATTTCTTCTTTTAGAATTCCCATAGAGTCCCCACACTCCACTCTGCTTCTCTCTAGAAGAAAAGGTCTATTGTCTGTAGGATCAAAGAACCACAAATCATGAACATAACTGTGAAAAGAGACTTGCTTGGAGAAATAGATGAACAAAAATCCCCTATCCCTAGCCTGATGTTTTAACTATAAAAAGACCAAATTAAAAACAAAAGACTCCAAATCCAAAATTTAAACTCCATAACATTGAAATGGGAAGATCCAAAACTCTAAACCAAACCAAAACTTGGATCTCTGAACTCTGTAAATCTGTCCTTCCCCAAAGCTCAAGGCAGAATCAGAATCTTATTTATCTCATTAGTACTCACAATAAACCTGGAACATGCTAATAAACTGTCATCACCACTGATTGCAACCACACATTTCAATAGAGGGTTCCTCCCAAATGTCTTCAAACTATCATAAGGGGCAACTCTCTCCATACATATTCTGATGGGTGACATGCAATGTTGACCAAACAGAAGAATGAATTAGTTGACAGAATTTTAACCATTTTTCTTCTTAGTTTTGGGGGGGGGGGCAGAGAGGTGGGAGTCACTAAAAACCGAAACAGAGAAGGAGAGTTTGTATCTCTTTTAAATAGAATATAACATCTTTCAGTTCTTTTCTGAGTAGCGCAAACCATAGAAATTAACAGATTACTAGAAATAACTTGGGTGGAGTCAGAAAGATGTCTGCTTATGTAGAAGGGTTAGTCTGAAACTTGAAAACCTTATCCTTAAGGACCTCTGTTCATTTTAAGCTTTGAGGAGCATAATGCTGAAGACCACCTGGAGTTATACACCCTAAAATAGTGGGGAGAGGCGGTGGGAGGCAACCTTTTTGGAGGGTGTGCCACAAATTAGCCCCACATGCCCTCCAACTGCCATGGCAATCTTCCCTTGCCCACTCCACTGCTTTGCTTCCACATGTGCCACAGGTTGGCCACACCTTGCTAGAGAATGGTGTGTAGCTGTGGCACAGAGTAAGGACAGAATTCCAGAATGTTTGGTGTCAGGAACAGCAAATATTTTAATTGTTACTGGGACTTCTCAATTAAATCAGCCTCACAGCTTACTAAGGACCTATTCTATTACACATTGCATGTAACTGAATTGAAGGACTTCTCAGGTTCTAAAGGTTAAATTCTCCATGACAATGCAGATTAAGACACTCTGGAGTGGGTGGTAGATTCCTCATTGCTAATCCATATTAAAGACCAAAATTTGCAATCTGAACAGTAATTCTCTGCATTGTTGCAGAGAAGAGTTGATTCTGAGTCTCAGTTTCTAGATTCCTAAGGCATGGAGGAGCAGCAGAACCCCAGAAAAAGGAGCTGAATAACGGAGATTGATTTAGGTTAAGGCACAGTCCTGACAAATTCTAAAATGGGATCCTGGTCAGTCACCGATGCAAGAATGGTGAAATGTTACAACAGTGGGAAAAGAGCAAGGAGCACTCTTAAGACTGGAAACAGATGCATTATGATTATAGCTATGTAAACTAATGATGCTGATTGACCGTCCTGTACATTTTGCATTCCATGTCCACTGGGGTAATGACTGCAGACTACAATATCCTGTTGGAAGCAATGCTGCAGCTTGGCACAAGTATCTTTACTTAGTTTGCAGTTGAAAGCCTCCAGGCTGAACACATCTGGCTGTGCTCCTTTCTGTACTGCAAACAGTGGACTAGCAGTGGGCAGCACAGTAGTAGCAAGTGAAGAAGGCTGGCAGTGAAAGGATTAAACCACTCCTCCCCACCCCTCCCAACCTCCAGTGTTCAGATTCTCCAGGTATCATTATAACGAACCACCCCATGCCAAAACACAGACCTTTAGCAAACCATCATAATTTTAAGAACTGTGATCCTTATTTATCATGTTTCTATTTAATTAGGAACATTGTTTTTCTGAGTACAGCACTAATAATGGGAATTTTGCAGAGAGTTAAAATACCATTTCCCCAGAGATCAGTTTATTTAAAGAGATTCAAATTAGTCTTCAGGAGGAGACCAGAGTGCCTTGTCATTAGAGACAGGATGGGAAGTTGCTATATCTAGACTCTGTTCCCAGTTCTGTTAGTTGGTACAAGATCTCACAGGAAGTAACTAGTTCCTTAACCTTGCCCCACCCTTGAACCTCAATTAACTCTGCTAAAATAGTATCATGCATCCCTCCGTCCTAGAGTATCATGGGGCTTCATTCACTATATGCTTGAAAAGAGCACTGAGATCATCAGGTGAAAGGCATAAAGTGCAAAGTACTAATCAAATGAGTGGGAGTATAAGTGATTCCACCATCTTTCCCAATCCTACTCCCAGGAAAGGCTCCAGAAAGAAGGGTTAAGGCATAGCCATTCAAACCCCAAACTTTAACAGTTTATTAATAAATAAGAGCAGGAAGGAATTCCATATATTAATTATTTTTCAGTCTGAGCAAAATGAAATACAAGAAAATGTAAAGAACGTGTCCCAGAAATGAAGACTGGCTTCATACAACCTTTACGTTATGATTATAGTAGGTCACTGAATCCTGCTGACAAAAGTTCTAATTATACAGTGGTAGTCTATTAAAAATGTATAACAGCTCTATAGACCTGTTATAAAACTGTTATTTGCATGCACATGGATGCAATTTAAGACTTTCATTCTATTTGTTAATATTGAGTTCCACTAGATTAGAGTTCCCTATAGGTGGGTCTCAGGATGCATCTTTTCCAAAATTGAATCATCACTGTTTCTACAACCTTTTCTTTTAATCTTACTAATGCAATAAGACAGATTTAAACATAGTTTGCATCATAAAAGTAACTGAAGGAAAAGAAAAATAGGTCTGGATGAATAATGACATTAAATAAGTTTAATACACTCTAATCCTCATAACTGACTCAATCCATTTGGAAGGAATTCTGTATATGATTACCCTGAGGTTGATATCTGACATTTCTGATTAATCAAAAATCTCCTGAATGATTAGTTCTATAGATACTGAACAGGGTGAGACAGTCAGGTCTTTTTTGGTGTGAATCATTTACATATAAACACATGGAAAAATCCTATTTTCTTAAACAAATGGTCACGAAAGTGGCAATCCTTCCCTTGTGTACCATTAGAAAACCTGGGAGAGGGTAGGCCTAGCCCATTAGGTAGGCTAGCCCATGAGGACCAGGACAATGCCCCAACTGGCTCCAGAGGAAGTAATTTTAAAAACAGGGACATAAGTAAAGGTAACAGGAGGGCCTTCTCAGAGCCGATCCATCTTCAGCCCGCCCACCTGTTTCTGGGCTAACCACCCACTTTCTTGCCCACCCTGCCTTGATGATATTTAATTAATAGTTGTTAATTAGGCGGGACGCTGCCCATTTCTTGCTCCGATGCCAGGGGGCACTATCTGCGGCTCTGTACCTACCCTACAGAGCAGCCCATGCCTCACAGATGGCATCCAGCTGTTATCAACAGCACCGGCCCCACACTGGGCCCCTGAATTCTCCTATCAGGATCCCTCCACGATCCCTCCATTCAGTCAGCCTACCCCGCCCTCATTCAGGGCTGCCTTGCTCCCTGAAACTCCCCTTCTCGGGCTTGGTCCCCTCCCAGGACCTTTGGCTCTAGCCTCACCTCCAAGGCCAGTTGGGAACCCCAGGCCCTCCAAGCGTCCCTTGCCATGGGCCCCTGGCCCTTTTGACTGTTCTGGTCCTGTGCATGAACATCCTCTTGGTTTTATAGATGGCCCTTTAAGAAAGGACCACTAGGACATAGAAAAGCCTTGCAAGTCTGTCCCTAGAAGCAATGACCTCCATGTGTTTGTGTCTCTCTTCTGGATCTTACATTTCTTACTAGTCTATTAGTTTTTTACCCAGTAAACTAATCCAAAGATCCCCATGAGATTACACAGTCTGGGTAATTTGGCCATTAAATCTCTCTTTCTAAGAAGTTTTTCTGTACAGCTGCTTTTCCATCCACAGGAACCTCAGATCTTCACCCACCAAGCAAAGGAGAATGGTTATACCACACGATAGTCTGTTGGGTTGTTTATACACCAGTGACCCTTACTGGGCCAATAATTAGCACTAATGACTCCTAATGCCTCAAGCCATAATAATATA
Source organism: Crocodylus siamensis (assembly GCF_052110815.1). Taxonomy (NCBI): domain Eukaryota; kingdom Metazoa; phylum Chordata; order Crocodylia; family Crocodylidae; genus Crocodylus; species Crocodylus siamensis. Next base: position 29,596,694 of record NC_143409.1, on the reverse strand, counting down.
GTTATTGCATTTCAAGTTAACATTTTGGTTTTTAAAGTTTTCTGTGATTAAGCATTTCAGGATGTATTTGCTACATAAGTTATATTAGTAAAAAACCCCACTCATCATTATATTTGAAACCCTAGACTACTACTCAGCATACATTGTGAACTTTACCATACTTCTTTTTCAATTATATAAAATACCCCCTCTTCACACCTACAGTACTTGCTTGCAATGATATGAAAAACCTATTTCAGTTGACACTTCTGGCTGGTCGCTCCAAGGCCTCATTTAGACAAGCTGAAAATAGTGGCTAAGATTTATTTGTACGTAATGGTAAAGAGCATGATTTTCTGCCAGTCTGAAACTGTTTCAGATGTCATCAGCAAATAAGGCCCACCTCCAGCCACCACCAGTGATAGATACCCCAGGCAAGTGTACTTGTGATGAAGTCTTCTATGCTTAATTGTATATGATGCATTTTTAAACAATTTGTCCCCCAAATGGCACTAGAATAATTTTATTCTATCAAATAGTTCAGAAATCCCCCACAAGCCTTAGAATGCCAAGTAACACAAAAGCCAGAATGCAATGGGCATATTTAATTTATTTTTCTTCCTGCAATTCCAAACAGCCATTGCTATCATTAATACCCAAGGGCCAAAGCATTGAGGCATGACAGTACCAATTAAAAACTAAATAAAAGCAATTGTGCAAAGTGAATGCACATTTGACAAAAATAGGACTGCTAAACTTGCCTAGCTGTGGTTGCATATGCATATGCTCACTGTACTAAAATGTATGCTGTGGTCAAAGAATACATGACAAAAGAGTTTTCAGCGAAAAATATGTCTTTGTTGATGAAGTACAACATGTCTCTGTGAATGACCCATTCTTGTAGGCTTATTCTTGCTAAAGATACTCTGTTCTCTGTAGCATCTTCTTCCTCTCCCTACTACCTCCCATCTCTCCCTAAAGAGAATGACAACTAGAAAAGGCTTTCTGCTCCTATATGTATTTTAAGGTTGTTAAATGTGGGCATGGATGGCCAGCTCTGCACTCCGCACCCATGTAGGGTAAGAAACCTACTAACCAGCCTGACTGCATCTGCAGCAGCACATTTCTTGAGCTAATTTCCTTCTAAGCTTCAAAACCTGCTCTCCAGGGTGGAAAGTCAGATTCCAAGCTGTTACAAACCACTGTTGGCACTAGCCAGATCAGAAGCATGTATCATTATTTATTTATGCTGCTTCTTGTATTCTACCTCTCATTGGCAGTGTTCAAACACATCCTGACAGCGATGATTCTCCTCATTACACAGGAACCTCAATCTAACTATTCTTAAAAAGCCGAAGATTCTACATTTAACAGCTTTCTCAGATTAAATGGTGGTGATGTGGTAAACAAGCACACCTATCTCTTGTATAACCAAGATCACAGAGCTTTGTTTAGCAGTTCCAGTCATTTGCCCACTGAGGTAGTATATTTGCAATGTATTCATACACATGTGTGTTACATCCAAGAGATGAGTACAAGATAGTGAGAACTCGGGTTCCAGTCCTCCACAGCACATGAGCATGTACTGCATTGCAAGCATGTGGATCAGCCCCTTGTCAGCAGTCAGAATCAGAACATTCAGCACTGGACAGGGTCTAGTCTTTAGTTACTGAGGAAGTAACCTCTGCTAGAGACCACAATATCTGTTAGGGCTGCGTGAAGTTTCAGACCCTGATTCAATTCGGCAAAGATTCGGCCTGATTTGGTGGCAAAATCTCCGAATCAGAGTTGAATCAGAGGACCCTTTAATCTCTCTGAATTTATTCGGAGAGATTTGGCGATTCAAACATAGACACAGCTTTAAATGTTTTTTCTACTTACCTCAAGATGCAAGGCAGCTCGTGACTCCTGTGATACTGAGGTGCATGGAGTGTCCCACAGAAGCACGGGGGGCTCCCCAGTTCGCTCGGCAGCAGACCCAGAAGTGGACCAGAAGCACTTCCAGGCCACTTTCAAGTCCACCGGGACCGCACTGGAGGGCTTGCCCATGCCCCCCTGGCTCAGTGACTGGTGCTTCCTGGGTCTGGGGGTGGGGGACACCCAGGGTCTCCCTGAGGCCAATCACTGAGCCGGGGGGGGGGGTGGACTCCTTGGCAGCCTGGAAAGTGGACCGGAAATACTTCTGGTCCACTTCCAGATTCACTGCAAGTACATGGAGGGCCCCCCCACAGGCTCCTCTGCGATATTCCATGCACCCCAGCATTGCAGCATTTACGAGCCATGCTGGTATCTTGAAGTATGTAGAAAAGTCTTTTAAAGCTGTGTCTGTCTCCAAATCAGCATCAAATCTTCAGATTTGCATTCAGCTGAATCAAATCAGAAACAGTGATCTGAATCAATGAATCAAAATGCTGTCCCTGATTTGGGCCAAATCCAAATTGAATAGGGCCTGCTTCACACACCCCTAATATCTATCCTTCACACTGTAGGTATCTTGCTGATTGAAAGATATTATCTATATATTCACAGCTGTGATACAATACAGCTATACACATTTGAATAGTCAGAGCCAGGAATCAATCCCAGTAGCCCCAATTCAAAATCTACTGGTCTATCCCTGGCTTCTGTAACTTTGGGCCAGCTAGCCATGCTGTGCCTCAGTTATCTCAGCTGTAAAATAGAGATAAAACTTCCTTCTCTCACAAGAGTGTTGTGAGGCTTAAACCAGTGGTGATCAACCTTTTGCCCCTGTGGACCAAATTAATGGGTCAGGGCTAGTCTATGGGCCAGATTTGACCCTGTGGCTTAGGATCAGGCCTGCAAACTTGAACCCAGACCACACTGCCCTTACCCAGCCCCATGTGCTTGGTTGGGCCCCCAAGACTCTGCAGCACCCTGCCTGGCCTTCTATGCAGAGACTGAGGCCCTGGGACCTGCACTGCCTCTGACCAACCCTGCATACCAGCATTGTAGCCCCAGGACCCCATGCCATCGCCATCAGGCTCCATAGACCTTCACTCAGCTTCTGGCATAGTCAATAGCTCCAACTCCTCTCAAGGTGCTCCACTCACTTCCCTCTTCTGAAATGCCAATACAGTACATCCAAACATCCTCCACACTTTGTTACTGTCACTGATAATATCAGCACATTCCCCTTGATCTGTAACTAGTTTTTTTCTTTTGAGGTGAAGGGATGGTATCAATGTTATTGTTTAAGAAACAGCCGTTACATTTTTGACACTATAATCCATGACTAGTGATAATAATGGATCTGCCCCTGCAATCAGCCAGATGCCAGTAAACTCTTGTGTCCAGCTGTTACCTCAGTGACCTGAGAAGACTCTAAGACTTCATACAGACATTACTGCTTGAAGCCTCAGGGGTTTGAACAAGGCAGAAATGGCCCCCAGGCTAAGGTAAGTGGGGATAGCGGGGTGAGATGGGGGAGCCAGCAAAGGGGTTTGGAGGGGCTAATGGGATGTGCACGTGTTTGGTGGGGTCCAGGAGGTTTTGGTGGGATTGGGGGGCTGCTGGGTTTTGGGGGGGGTTGAGGGGGATTGGGAGGCTAGTGGGGTCAATGGGAGAGCTTGGGAGGATCTGGGGGAAGGGGGTTAGCAAGATCGGAGAGGCTGTCTGATCCCACCAAGCCTCCCTGGACCCCCCTCCACCCAGGGCTGCCAAATCACTCCTGATACCACAGACCACTCCTGGGGCCAGTTTTACTGGCATTCACTGGTCCTGGGAGCGTGACTAAAGTAAATCAGGGTTTGGGGAAGGGCAGGCAGACTGGGGTGGCTGGCAGCTTTGTGGGGGGGTGAGGAGGTGGTTGACAGCTCCATGGGGAGTGGGTTAGCAGACTCAGGGGGGCTCTCTCCCCGCTGGATCAGGGGCTATTTTTAGCCCCCCAACTCCCCAGATGAACAAACTCTTACTGGTGAACTAACCCTGATCCCACTCTCTCCCAGCCCCTGCCCCCCCGGCTTACTTTCATCAGCTCCCTGCACTGGTAAACTCTGGTAAAACTGGGACCAGGAGTGGCCTGCAGGATCAAGGGCGGGGGGGGGGAGGGCCTGGCTGGCCGGCCAGCAGAGGGGTTCTGTCCATCTCAGGGGAGGGGGAGAGGCTTGAGGGGCTAAATGTCTCAGGGCTACACTGGGAATGTGTAAAGAAGTTCAGTCAGATCAGTTTAGCTGTACCCAGTCTAACTTAATACACCTCTGAGATATAGTTAAATTAGATTGGGTCAGCCATTTCTTGACCAACCTAACCATCCTGGAACTTCTGTACAGTTCACACTTAGATCCACCTAACTAGGGATCTAAAAGTAAGATCCAAATTGTGGGTGAACTGAGTTAGGCCCAATGGGCATTTTTAATGTGATCTACCTCAGTTGGCCAAATGATCTGCTGGATATTTACAGGTATTGCTCTTGATTCTGCAGCGAGTGCTTTGGAATCCTTGAAAGACAGATGCAAGTGCTGTTTCTATATGCCAGGCTTAATTTTTTTCTAGCAGAACAGCAATTGAATTGAGCACATAGAGGACCAGTTTGGAATAAGTGGTTTGATGAAGGGAGCTTTCTTGTATGGGAAATGTTTTTGCTTGAAACAGTTCCCTTTTCAAATTCCCAAAATTTTAAAATACAAAAGCCCTCAAAAGTTTGGAAGAGATTAACAAAAATTGCACTGATTATTACACAATATGAATTTGGAAAAACACAGACAGACTGCTTTTTCAAGAAAGCACAATGATCATATTTATCACTATTTACATACCTATAAAATAAATCTATTAGCCTGTGTAGCTACTTGTTTTAAATAATGTGCACTTCAGTGCTTCAGTGGGTATGGTGTTGCATGCTGCCAAATTAATTGTCTGTGCTTCAAAATGTTTAATTTCAGATCTCTGTGCTAGTAAGTTTTTAACCCTAATTTCTCCCTCCCTTCGAGATTTCTACAGAGTTTGGAATTATTTTCTAAAGCTCATTTATCCAGCTTTATTGTGCATGTAACAATCACTTCCTTAGCCCTTTATTTACAGACGACATACCACACATGAACAGTTTGTTTTTTGCTAGCTCTCATTTTACTCAATTATCACATTTTTAAATTTGTTATGTAGTAATGGCAGAAAGGCTCTGGATTACCATTCAGATGCTAGCATAAGTCTTTTAGTAAACACACACACATGCATATTTACAAACATTTGCATGAAGAAGGTAGTTTGCAAATCAGAGAAAAATGTACATAAAAAAGAAACTTTATGATTTCCTTAGTTCTGCTGGAGGATTGAAAGCAATTTTCAGTTGCAAAATATAACTTTGTAGCTACACTTCCTGTGTATGCATATGGACTTTTGCCAAGATCAAAAGATTCTAAAGAAATGTCATGCATACATTTTTTGCAATACCGCTGTAGTGTGCAGCTGTTTGAATCTGATTTCTTCTTTATCTCTTTCTATTGTGCTGGTTTAATTGATGTTGTTATTGCAAACTCTCACCAATTTCTTTTTCTTTTTGCCAGTAGCTCACATGCACACATGGCAAGAAGCAGCCTGACATTGCTTGACATCTCTCTGCTTCCTCATTTCGATATTAACTGTTTACCAGAAGAGAAACAGGTCTGGGGCTAGGGTGTTTCTCTTTTTTTTTCTTGTGAGGATTTTTGTTTCCCCTCTGCTCACAGTAGCAGATCATGACACAGAGCTTCCTCAGACTGCCCAATGCTGTTTTTCACCAACTTGAATTTAGAGCAAACAGGAGCGTGGAAGCATTTAACTTTCTGCTGTAGCCGGTGCATGGTAAGAACTGCAAAGCTGAGTGCTGCTGCTAATCTATTCTCAGGACAAACCAGTTGAAGGAATTTCCCCCTCCATAGTTCAGTAATAATGACACAGCTGCAGTTTAAAGATGCATTTTGGGTAAGTGTACATTTCCTGTGCTAAACCTTATTTCTACATCTAAAAAGTTTGGTTTTGGATAAATTTACTACTGCTTCATGCTTCAAACTTAGTTTAGCGGCAAAATGAGCTTATACCCATCCAAAGTGAGACTGTTTGCTACAATAATCATTTGATCTTAGAAAATGTGTCCAGTTCTTACTGAACTGCAACTGACATTCTTTATTTCTAAGCCATGGAATCCAACCATTTGAAAGAAAAAAGGACTAGTTTGCCGTGTAGTCTCAAGATCACTTGTTTTTTTTGGAGTTTCCTCATGTTTTCAGGCGGGGTAACTGCGAGCAGGTGAACCGTTACTAGTTGTGTTATGAATCCTCTAATACTTGCTTTCAGAGTTTTAGCAGCCTCAGCAGAACTAACCAGGTGCACAGACACCACTATGTCTCACCTATTGCCTGTGTGTGTATAATGCAGTTATATGTAAAACAGGCATCCATGAGGTACTGTAAGTCCCATATTTCCCTAAACCAAAAATAGTTCTGGTTTAAAAATCTGTAGTCAGCCTTCCAAATAAAAACCCAGTAGTAATATTTCTTTTGAGAATATATATTGAGTCCTTCTAGTTACCTTCTAATATCTAAACCATCACAATATTCCCATGTATTGCACATAGCAAGGTTTCACCTGCATAAATCCTGGGATGTGTCTGTGGGAGGAAGCAAAAGCTTCTATCATCCCCTCACCAGACCTGAGGAGAGAGGCCATTAAATTCAATGCAGCCTCAGTGCTGTATTCCTTTCTGTGTAGCAACTCCCTTTTGATGAAGGGGAAGGGACAGACCAAGGATGGCACGGAGTGGGGAGATGAGAGAAACGTGAGCCAACCTCCTTAGCAGATGACTTCCATTGGAGCAGTGGTGCCAAGGAGCGGTAGAGGGGGCGTGCAGCCGGCTTTGGAGCACAGACCCTTTGCACAGATGACCTTGCTCCCCAGTGAATGCAAAGAGATCCACAGCCCAGACAGGCTGATGCCCAACACCTGTGGCACCTTCTCAGGGCATGGAACCAAATCCTGCCCTGCTTTTAGTCAGTGAAATTCCCCCTGAGCCCCCTCCAGAAGGTTTTTCCCCAGGATGAGGCTTGAACCGTTAAAAGAGAAAGAACCAGATGCTATAAAAATTAAAGTTCCTATTATAATGTTAATGCAGCTGGGATGCACTAAGGAGACATTTTCTAGTCCTGCTTTTATGTTTAGTTCAGTGAATATATAAGCAGAATATTCAGGAAATAAACAGTGCTGCTGGAGGAAGCCTTTGGATTTCCTGACTTTTAAATTGGGCAACCTTTCATTTTACATTAATGCCTTTTCTTTTGTATTCATTTTCTAAGGGGCTGAGCGTCAGTTGGAAAAAACTAGGATAGCTCTACAGACTGTAGTGTAGCTAAACTGATTTATGCCAAACGATGGCCTGGCCCACACCAGTGTTTTGTTGGATTAAGATGAAAAAAACCACAATATGGAAACTCATTGTTGGTATTCATTAAAGTTAGCACACAAATAATCCTAAACAGGCTTTGAGTGAACACGCTTTCCTTTTGCTATCATTCAGCTGGAAACAGTTTGGTGCAAGGGGCTTGAGTTAGATAAAAGATATCCATGTGGTTGTACTATGGTGGCTTTATCATCATTAAAACTGATACTGAGAATTTACAGGATATTGCATAATGTAGCAATAAAGTACAACGTCTCCCTAAAATCACAGGGTCAGCAATTATTTTCACACCCACAAGTTTCTCCTACACCCATTCATAAGGCAAACATATATTTGCTGCATCTGTTTCAATGAGAAATTAAATCTTTTCGGTATATATTGCCCTGACCCAAGGGCAGGCAATTATTTTGGGCAGAGGGCTGCTTACTGAGTTTTGAGAAGCCATCGAGGGCTACATAACAGGCAGCCCAGGGCAGATTAATATTAATTTTCTAAATGTCTTAGGGGCACCACAGGCTGGATAGAATGGCCTGGTGGGCCGTGTTCAGCCCCCAGGCCTCATTTTGCCCACCCCTGCTAACAGCTGTGACATTATTCCCTGTGCCTTGTGAATGGAGAGGGCTATCCTGAACTAGCTTCCATGGTGTAGAAACACTTTTGCTGGTATTTGGCACTGAATACAAAGCCTGAGAGTATGGATCCATATCTGTAAGGCTAGTATATTCATTTTTTCAACTTTCCAAAGCTGAGCCCTCTTTCAGGAAAATTAAACTAATCGTGGATAACTGGTTAATTTTAATTTCCCACTCCTACTTCATCCCTCCCAAACAAAATGGGAGGGATGAAGAAATTGACTACAGAAATGGCTCTACTAAGCTTCACACTTCAGCCATTTTTGTTCTAACTTGGACTGGGGTAAAACAAAGTAAAATAAGAATGTTTAAAAACTCAGCATTTTTAATTCTCATACTCACCAACAGCTGAAGGGGATTTGCACAAAGTTGTCATAAAAATGTATTATTTGACCTGATGTTTCCCATAACCTGGTAAAACTTTCTAGAAAGTTTTCAGGAGGCAAAAAATAGTAAAATGGCTTCTTAGGTGAATGTCTATGTCATGTCTATTATTTCTTCATAGGCAAATAATCCACTGTATTAGTGTATTAATACAAATGTAAACACCAATACCTCATTTTTTCTAACAGCATACACTAGATGAAAGATAGCTATTCATGTTATTCGTAGCACATGTGTGATAGCAGGTGAGCTTCATTTCAGTATTCATGAGTGAATTCAGTGAGTTAAATTTCAGGTTATATTAATGGGCAAAAATAGTAACAATAAGAGGTTTACTGAGATAAACGCAAGATTGCCTTTCCAGTAGGATTATTTTCTGACAACTTGGAGGAAAAAACCCCAACTTTTGGAACTGATGCTTTTCGATTAAAATCTGAGATGGATTTACCATTCCTGCTTTCAACAGAGCAGGAACAGTTCCTACTTCTGTTTGCTTTGACCTGCAGCTCAACCCTACCCTTGCTGCTCTGTTACGTATAATCTGGCCAAGAGCTGGGGACGGGTTTTGTTGGTAGTATTCAATGCTTTTCCTTAACCATCTAAGAAGATGGAACATGTTACATTTTCTAAAAGTACTTGAAGTCCCATTTTCAAAAGTGACTTAGGTACTTGGGCATGATCCAGAGCTCTGTCAAGTGAAGGAAACATTTCTGTTTCCATCCACTTCAGTAACCTTCAAAGTCATATTTGAAAATAGAAGATAAACTCCTAAGTGACTTAGGCATGTTGTAAAATTACTCCCTGTACCAGGAAATGCTCTCCTACCCAACCTTAGACTGACCACAGCACTTGCATCTTTCAGTGATTCAGAGTGAAATGTATTAGCAAATGGGAGGAAGGCCTTGTTAGGGCAATTGCCTGGATCTTGGGATATCACAGTTCAAGTCCCTGCTCTCCTTCAGCCTTCCTATGACCTTGGATGAGTTATACAACCTCTTTTCTTCTCCATTTCTTCTCTATACAATAGCACTGTCCCATGTCCCATTGGTGTTGAGGAAAAAATACAAGGAGTCTGATTGTGCTCAGACACTACAATAAAAGGGGCCACGAATGCTCTTAGGACATGCAGGCAGCTATAGACAAAGCAGGTTTTTCTCTCTCCCTCTTACTGTTATTATAATTTCACACTGTGGAAGGTTCACTGCAAACAATACCCCTATGAATGAACCTCTGAAACATTACTTCGGCTTTGTGGTGACTCTTAACCCTTCCACAGGCAACGGGTCTCTAAGTATGCACTATAGTTATTTTCAGAAGTTTCTATTTCTAAAATCAGTACATGGTCTAGGCAACACACACCTATAAGGAGAGTGATAATTTTTCCAGCCCTAATAAAACCCATTTGAGACAGTGTGACCAATTCAGAGAAAATATAGTTTTCTAATATAGATATAGGAAGTCCCTTTTACATTAGGCACTCAAAACATAACCCTACAACACTAATAAAGAGCTGGTAGAGACTGTACTTAAGGATAGGAAGCATGCAAATACATCCTTCTATAAAGCCTCTCTTTATCAGGTCTGGGTATGTCTACACATTCATTAACGCACCATGGCACGTTAAGTTTAGTACCTGTAATGACAGGTACTAACTTAATGAGCCATAATTGGTGCTACTGCGCATTAGGAGTAGCACTACCACGTTAACGTACAGTAGAATTAGTCTACTTACACTCAAAGCATCTTGTGTAGATGCGCCCTCTGTTAGGGAAAATGAGGCCTGAAAGATTAGACAAATACCTGTCAGGGGTTGTCTAGATATCCTTTTCAACCTCAGCGAGGGTGATAGATTAGCTAACCTCCTGAGATTCCTTCCAATTCTACATCTCAGTGATAGAACTGAGCTTTACCAGGGAAAAAAAATAATTGTTGGAAGATGGTTTCAGCATTGGCATTTGGCCTTTCTGGAGAGCTAACTACTAATTTTCAATAGAATTGCCTTTATTAAATTTGGCTGGGCATGTTTAGGGTAATAGGTACCATTTTTATTTCATACATAACAACAAATAAACAAACACCCTTGCCACAACGAGTGAGATAAAAGGATCACGTTCTTTCTTGATTTACCTAAAATGCCATGCATTGAGATTACAGAGGTTGTAAATCAGGGTACATTAAAGCCCCAGACATGGCCCACATGACCAGTCTACATCCTACTGTGTTATCATTTTCATAAACTGAGATAGACATGAGAAGAAACTTCGAATGAAGGGGGAACCTGTGTGAAAAAACAGAGTTTGCTTGTCAGAGCAAAGGCTGTATTTGCTGTAAGGATGGACTACTTGTCCCCATGTCCTGTAATACTCTCAAACAAGTGTATTACTCGTAATCTCCTTCTTTGTAGCAAGAGAAAGCTGATATGAGAATGCTGGTCTCTAATCGGAACTATGGGAAACATTTCTTGGAAATATTTGAATGTTTAGACTTGATTTTCAGTACTGGATTTGGGTCATGAGAAAGAGACTCTGAATAGCTGTTGCGATAACAGTAATGTTGCAGTCCTCAGCAAGTGTTTCTGTCCAAGACATAAGGAAGTTCTACTAAGCTGTGATGAACATTTTCCATATTTTGAAGCACCTACTATGCCTATGAATATTGAAGCAAACTAAGGCACTAATTCTACCTTCCATCCTCCAAGCACACCATCTAGAAAAACATCTAAAATGGTGAAGTACAGCATCCCTAAGTCTGTTTATCCCTGTACCTCATTTCTTGGTCCATAAAGAAGAATAAGTTCTGCTAATTAATTAAATCTTTCATGAAATATCATTAAGGACCTTTAACTTTATTTAAAGCATTCCTTAGTAAGGTTCAAGTAACTACTGATGACCTGCCTGTGGTACTTCAGACTGAAAAGAAAAATAGTTTCTGGGGGGAGGTTTAGGAGGGTGAATAACACCATCCAGCAGGCCAGCTTATTTTCTTTCTGCTGTGCTTATGTCACAACATGTAAGGTAGCAGAGAGATACCATATAATAGTTCTTTCCACCTTCACTTTAGCACATAGATCAGTGACATGGTTCTTCTGGATAAAATAAAATAGTGCTTTCATATGCATACCTGGTCAGCTGAATCTGCATGCTTTTACACTCTATGCTAGTTAATTTATTTTGTGCCTGACAAACCATCTCCTTGAAGAAAAAAATCAAAGAAGTTGTTACCTGCGGATAATGAATGAAATGTAAAATCTTAGTGGAGATAAGACATTAGTGGTGTTCATCTCAGGATAGCTAATCTAGGTCAAATCCTCCATGAGAAGCTTGCAGGATTGACCTTCATGTAGCTACATCTAAACTACCTTTGTTTTGTCACTATTAGAATTTTACATTTCATTAATTATTTCCATGTAACAACACACTTTGTTTTTTGGTGAAGGCATAGCCATAGTTTGCAAGGTTTAATTTGGCTGGAAAGGAATGAGAGAGGAGCTACAGACTCACTATACAGCCCCTTCTGTACAGAAGAATAAAAAGGAATGGCTATGCAGAAGTCCCATAAGAGATCCTTTAGGTATTTAATCTGAATTGAAGTTGTTAGCAATACATTTTCAGTGCACTGTGTTCACATACAAGAAATAAAATGTGTTCGCTCCTGTAGGCTTGTTCCATCTGCTGCTAAAAAGAACTAATGCCTTTGTGTCTAGTGCTGGAAAAAATACCATCCCTTGGTGCTGAGAGGGTAATTACTGTGACAAAGTAAGCGGGGAGCCACTCAGAATAGTTTGGTCTAATGTTCCAGTGTGTAGAGTAGGCCAGTATTTGAAGTATGCATTTGGGAATCAGGACTCTGATTTCATTCCTAATTTTGTTATTGATTCTTTCTGTGATCTCAGGGATAAGTCATTAACTCCCTAGGCTTCAGTTTGCCTATCTGGAAAACAAGTGTATTGTTTTTCTATGTCCCTGTAATTATGATATTTAAAACACACCTTGTAGCAACTCAATATAGTTTTGGCAGGTTGGTATGGGAAGAGAAAACAAAATATTTCTGCATTGAAAAGCTGTTATGTCAAACTAAGAGATCCCTGTGGGCTGGGTAACTAGTCCTCAAAGCAATTTAGGAGGCCAGATCTTTCAAAACAGAGTGACAAAAGACAACCCCTCCTCAAAAACAATGAAGCCCACACCAAAGAATCAACAAATAAAAAGTGCTGGCTGTCCATCAGTCTTGAAAAACTACATTTTGAACATGCTGAAAGGGACACATTGAGTTCACAGTGAAAGCCCTTCCTCTGAGTACCCAGGGTCTGTAAAAAGAAAAAACTTTCAAAGCAGGAAATTGCTTGGATGCATTGTCTGCACTTCCAGAACATAAAACTGACACACTTAACTATTCTGAGTGTGTACCTCTATCTGTAGCTGTACTGAATGACTATACTGTATGTTCTAGGTCACCAACAAAAGATGCTAAAATGCTGTGGTACAAGGTCTACTGTTCATGGAATCTTTCTGGTAAATTAGTTTATTAGTCTCAAACTTGAAAATAGTAGTCACATTATTTTGAGAAGTGCTGTGGTAACCTGATGTAGCAATAAAAGACTGTCAACTTCAACTATTATTAGGCCCAAGCAAGTGGTTCCTTGGATATACAGCTGTAGATATTATAACTTCTACATTATCTTGTACCTATATAAGAACTGCAAGTACTGATTAGTATTCAGGCTGCAATTATATTGCTCCTGATTTTGGCTACTTTCAGAGCCATCATCCAATTTTGGCAATTCAAGCAGCATTGGAAGTAAATGCATAAGACCGTAAATCTAATGTGGAAATTTAAGACTGGAAAATGAATTTTTAACATCATTTACTGTCTGCTGTTTGCACTACTGTGAAAAGATGCATGTTGCTGTTAAAACAGACTTACTTCAGAACTAAAAATAAAAATTGGTGTTTCACCATGACACAAGTATGTTTTACCTTGACAAACACTCAGGTTCAGAACAGCAGCCAGAGACCTCATCTAGACTGTCTAATCCATAGCCATTCTTGTGCTCATGATGCAGACTTTCTAGCTGTTGTATCTTCTAGAATTCATCCTGGGACCCAAAATGCCAACTCTGACCAAATTCTACTTGGTATACTGAGCAAAGATAACCGCATTCTTTTCTTTCTTCTTACCTACATTTTCTTAAATTTTTTCTAACATACACATTTCACTTGTTATTTGCCTGGCATAATTTTTCACTTAATCCCCAACAGAGAATTCTCACTTGATTCATAGGAATTCAATTATATTTCAAAGATCTAATTAGTTTTCTCCCCAGTATGGGAAGCGTCATAAACCTTCCTTTCCCTGCTTCATGTCTTACATTGACAGGACAGTACTATGGTACCGAAGTCCTACTCCTGATTCTTCAAAGTTTAAATGACTAAAAGAAACATAATAAAAGAATGTCCTATAATTGTATAATCTTGGGTTTATATTCTCTTGTGCTGTTCTGAAGATGTCGAAGAGCAGTCTGGGTACATTTACCTGTGCACATTTACTGCACGGTAACCAAAATGACTGCGCAGTGTGGGTGTCTACATATGCATGCCTGTACTGAGCAGTAAATATGACAATTTATGCTGACTTGAGCATAAATTTGATACCTGCATTAGTTATTATGCAGTAACGCACGTGTAGACACCTTACTGCACAATAACATTGTGTGTGTAGACTGACTTGGGACTAACTTTAGTCCTAAGTCAGTTCACACAGTGCTAATGTGCTTTTATGCCTGCATGTATAGACACTGGCCTATTTCCACTTACTGCACAGTAAATTTAAACTAGTGGAAATGCACATATAGACACACCCTCTGAGTTCCAATTTGGTTATATTTCCTGGACATTTGTACACCAGGTACATTAGGCTGCTTAGAAAGTGACAGGTTGTTGGTTTCTCCCACCCTCTTGAGCTCAAAGACGCTTGGTTCTTTTCACTTGCCATGGTGCTGCAAGGTGAATCCTATCAGGTGGTAAGTGAAACACCTGTTTCCAGGCAGGTATAGAGAGTGGTAGTTAGCCCTGTTAGTCTCAAGTCAGGCAAAAGGCAGAGCAGTGTTGCACCTTAAAGACTAGCTTGTTCAGAGAGGCATGAGGTTTTGAAGCAGGCTGTAGCCTACAAAAAGCTCATGCTTCTCTGAACAAGTTAGTCTGTAAGGTGCCATAATACCCTGCCTTCATGCATGCACTTCATCTAGCTTTTGTAGTAAAACATTGCCCAGTAGCTACAGTTCACTGAAAGATAAAGTTGACTACACTGCTCAGTACAGACTTCAGGGCTAGGGACAGACATTATACATAAACCAGTTTAAGTGATCAGAAACTGGTTTAAACCTGTAACAGAACAGCTGTTCAGTGCACATAAAACCAGTTTCAAAATGGCTGAAACCAGTCTGAGATAAACCTGGTTGAATCAAACTTAATTGATTTGGGTCAAACCAGTTTATGCAATCTGTCCCAGACCCCTTCCTGGTTTAACTTAAAATCAGAGTCCCCCAGCATCCCAGATGCTTTGCAGCCCTGGGCAGGGCTCTGCTCCTGAGAGCTGGGCTGAGCCCTTCCCCTCTGCTCCCTGGCTGGAGCTTCGGCAGAGATGGCAGCACAGCAGTGTCTGCCTGGCTTCCCCCCAGCCTGGCTCACTGTTTAAGCAGGGATTCCCCTCTCCACTCTCTCCCACAGCACAGACTGTTGTCAGCATGTGGTATGCAGCTAATGCTGAGAGGTGTCTGTGTAAGGCAGACAGGACACAGGCAGATAGGACAGTGTCTGCTTAGGGCCTTTTGGAGTGAATCAACAGGTCAGCTGGTAACATCCCTTCTGCCTTCCTTGGAAAAAGTTGTTTAAGAAGAGCTTGAACTCATGAGAGAGGCTTTGTTTTCTGATGGGGTGCTAAATGCTAATAATGATAAATGCTCTGTTATTAGCTCCCTCCTGAGCTGATTATGAGCAGGGAGACAGGGAACCCCTCCCTAATCAGTGCATCCTACTGGGACCTGGCCACACCTTCCTCAGCTCAGCACGTAGAAGGCCAGGGAGGGCTGCTCTAGCAACCCTCAAATTCTAGCCTGAGCCACTGCAGACATGTGCCTGCATTTCTTCAGTCCAAGGGGGATGTCTGTATAGTTACAAACCAGTTCAGCCTAGCCAGGTTAGACTAACCTGCAAAGACTGAATCATTTCAGGCTCAGACTTTTTGAATGTCTGTCCCTAGCCCAGGATTCCCCGTACACTGAGCCAAGGATCACAGCCCAGCACTGTAATCTTTCACTGGTGCTTTGGTAGCTAAGGATAAGAAAAAAAAGTTGAAAATATGCGTAAGTCCTACCAGCATTTTAGTTCCTCAAATAATTATTTCTTTACTATAAATGGCCCAGTTCTGCTTTTATATGTTGAAAATTCTCACTGAGCAAGTCTGAGGAATTGAAAAGCTTTATTGCTGCAGCTGAATGGTCTTGGAGTCATTTAACTTTTGTCTTAAACAAGTAGCAGATATTTCTTACAAGCCTCAGAGAACTAAGTAAATCCTGACTAGCAAACAATCTATTTAGAATAAGGAATAAAAGAGGACTTAGAGGCACAAGCTCCTATTTCTCCATTTTAAGCAAGAATAAGTCAAATATTATTTTTAAAGTAACATCTCAAACCTTCGTGTAGGTGGGTTTAAGTTCTCTCCAATGATATGATTCAGTTTGTCTATGTTGTCTACTCCTAGTTTTTCCCTAAAAGGGATGAAAGACGTAGGAAAAGGGTTGAAGGAATGAAAGAATGGGTGGGTGATAGAAGATCAGATGAGTGTGAAAGTAGAAGGGAAGAGAGAATAGGAGGATGTATTATTACCCATGAAGGTTCACACTTTTCTCCTATCACCCTCCAGTACTCCACACAAGCCACCTTTTTCTATAGAAGCATACTTTCTGCTTTGAGTTGTCTTTCGTTCCAGAGAACTTAAAGGAAACATCACAATTAAAACACTCCCCACTATGGTTAATTTATCAAAAAAAGAAAAAGGCAAATAAAAGTTAAGGTCCAACCCTGCTCCCAAACTTGACTATAATTTTTGACAATACCATCATTTAAACTCTGATCAGATTCAATGTCAAGAAGCTCAAACCTTTAATTATACACTGTATAGTTTTGATAAGAAGTCAATGTTCTCCCCTCGAAAAGAATAATAAAAAACACAGCTGGGTTCTGCTTAAGGCTGACCAATACATCAGAACATGGTACTAGCATACAGAGCAGATGATTCTGTGCAGCACCCTTAGGAACAGTAGCAGCTTGTCCTGAAGGATGCCACAGTCATCTGCTGTCTTGGTGGCAGCATCCCTGCAGTTCCTAGGCCTGATCCACCAGTTTGGAAGGCAGGGATTAATCCTGTGTCATGAAGCTAGAAACCCAGGAGCCCTGCTTCAGACTGAGATTTACAGAGCTTTGGCAGGCTTTTATACTCTATGCTGGTTAATTAATTGTGCTTTTATTTGTTTTCTTTATTTTTATTTGTTTTCTTTTGTGTATTTTATTTTGTGCTTATTTATTTTGGGCTTTTATACTCTATGCTGGTTAATTTATTCTGGGAAGCTTTGGGACAGTCCATGTGGTCTTCACTGGAGCCACAGAGTCAGGAAACAGCCCACAAAGTGAGCTGACAAAAAGCCTTGCAGAGGCTAGATACTTTTTAAAAGCATGCATCTACATTTAACATTTAAAACCTTTTCTTCCAGGGGACTGTAAATGTGTTGTTAGGAAGGCTAGCAATCCTGAGAGTGTCTAGCATTAAACTAAAAAATGCCCAAGGTTACATTTTAAATATTTGAAGGGTAGCTATACTTCATTCTTCACTCACAATATTAGAAGAGGTCAAATGTTAGCCAACACCTGCACATAAAATAGTGCAATTAAAAACACCCAATTTAGCCTTCCCCTTAAAATCAATGAGGCTATTTGCAGTCAGGGTTTTGGCAGAAGTTCTCACCTCCTGGGTACTGGAGCTACATGAATTCAGGGCCTGTGCCGATCAGCTGCTGAGATCAGAACTCACCACACTTGCAGAGCTCCAGCAAGAGAGCTCACTGCACATGCGACACACAACCAAAGGGTGAGGGAGGGGTGTAACAGCCCTGCTATCACCCCGCTGGATCCATCACTGATAGTAGTTATACAGTCACCCAACTCTGTACAGCCTGCAAGGAAAGGAATGCAAGGAAAGGAACAGACATGACTGAGTAGTTACAATAACTGGATGGGAATTTTTTACGAAATAGTTTTTATTGGGTAGTGAAAAATTGTTGAAACATTTACAGGAAAAGGTCTAGAATTGACAAGATATTTCTAAGGCCCAAGATGAAATTTCTGGTCTGAGATAGAAACAGAGACAGTGAGGCTGTGTCCAGATGAGTGTGGACATTTGGTTCCCTGGGAACAACTACCAGTGGCACACCTTGTGCCACAGCTAGTTGTCCCTGGGAAACACCCGTGCCACACCTTGTGCCGCAGCTAGTTGTCCCTGGGAAACACCCATGCCACACATGCTTTGGGTTGGGTAGAGGAGGCTGAGGCCAGCACTGGACTGGCCTCAGCAGGCCTGCCTGGGGTCCTGGGGGCAACCCTGCTGCTCAGATCCTGGCTGGCAGCTGCAGTGCAGCTCCAGCTGTCCAGGCTTTGGTTTTGAGTGGCGTGCACTGCCCCAACATGCACCACTCTACCTTTTTCCCCCACAGGTTTTTATCCAGGGGTAAAAAAATAAAAAAGACCCCTGCGCTGCTCTCTTGCAGTGCAGAGAAGAGCGCACACTCCACAGCCATGCTTGTCTGGACTTGGCCTGAGTGAACAAGCCTCACTCTAGAATAGCCAATTGCTTTTTATTCAGGCTACTCACCTGGGATGTGAAGGACCCAGTTTGGAGCAGGGACTTAAGACTGGGTCTTCCACATCCACCCAAATCACTAGCTAGAGTCACACATGCTACCTCTATATTTTAGATGCAAAAAATTTGTATTCCTACAATGAGGAACAGCTTGAATAGAAGAGATTGAGAAAAGTTCTAGTGTATAATAATCACTAGCCTGGTTACAGTGGGAGATTCAGGTTCAAGACCTTGCTTTGCCTGATTTGGAACAGGATGCCTGTTACTCTGCATCTTGTTTTCTGGGATAAATTGTGAAAGGTCTCAGCTTTGTCTCAATGTGGAATGGAAGTACTTTTGAAATCTCAAAAATTTCTGTAGGACAGGAAAACTATTTCCTGCCCAGCTCTATTTTTATTTCAGCTAATTTATGACAATAGAAGAAGTTTGCTAAAAATCAGACCATTCTGATGCTTGTTTTCCAGTTGCAACAGCTGTTTCATTCTACCTATTCAGAGCTGCACCTCTGAAGCAATAGGACTATTCCCAGTGGCAGCGTCTGGTACTTGGGCAGAGTTATTTGGACACTGTCTTTGTGCCACTTTAAACTGATAGAGTACTTATGTAGTCCCTTAGTGGGGGCATGGGTAAAATCACTATGAAAATGTTAATGTTGGTATATCTTGTATCCCTGTGTCTGCCTGAACATTTAGTTGATATAACTCCCACTAGACATGCGTTAAACCAGTCCCAGAGTGGTTTAATTATTTTGATATTATGCTCGAGAAAAAACAGTGTGACCTAATGTGTGTGCAGATGCAAGGCAGTTTCTGCCAGAGAAAGCAACATTATTTTGGAACAATTTTTCTATGTGGACAAACGGGTCATATTGCATTAGCTTTATGGAGATTCTTTTTAGTCAAATTGCACAACATCTCAGGCTTGGTGACACACTCTGTCCTGCACAGTTATGCTGACTTGTTGTATCACATTGAGTAACCGGATGTGTTGAAAACAATTAAGTATAAAATGAAGATCTTTTGCTACATAAGGCTAAGACTGATTTGGACATGCAAATAATCTCCGTCAAAAGAACATTGGAAATCCCTGAATTAATTTCCAAACACAGCAAGGATTTGGGAAGACTTCCTAAACAGGTTTCTTTCCTACTCTGGAGATTTATTGCACATATACCTTGCACTTAGGAAAACCAAAGCTTAGAAAGAAAGACGACCAAGAAAATGACAGCTGATTTTAAAGTTAAATAAGGAGTTTAAGAAGAAATTGGCAAGTCAGTGTGAAGCAGTATTTTGCACTTACAGGCCTGAGATGGAAAATGTTTGTTGGCCGAGTGAGAGCAGACCCGTGGAATTGCAAAGAATTAAACAAGGAATCAAAGCAGAATTTGATCCCATATCTATAAACATTAAATGCAAGGGACTGGAATAGTCTCAGTTTTAGTCCATAACTGACGACTGTCCCTCCATCTCAAAATCATAATTGTACCCAGGCTGAAGGCTCACACCTGTACTCTACTCCAAGAGAGAAGAGAGGTGCTTAGCCATGTTTGTCTGAAGCCAAGTGGAAGGTATGGTATGGTGACACCTTAAAGACTAACCCCTTCAGAAAGCCATAACTTTTCTTACGCAATATTCTACTTTGTCAGATGCTAACCAAGAGAGGAAGGTCCTCAATTCGAACCTCTGATTTTCCCTCTGGCTTTGCAAGCTGGAAAGTCACTGAAACACTTTGGAAGTGGAAGTTTCATTTTCCAAAAAAAATAGCTCTCTTCTTTGAAAGTGGTGCCAGCTAACTACTCAGGCTTGTAGAGATCCACAAAGGCTACTTCAAAGTGCTAGTTTTATATAAGGTCCAGGTTGTTCTATAAGGTCCAGGCTGCAGCACTGTTTGGCTTCTAGAGAGATGAAAAATGTTGGCTTAGAGCCACCTCCCCCTCCACAGCTGGGCTTATTTTGGATTGCCTAATGCTTCTATCCAAAGTTGGCGTAAGGTGTAATGGAAGATGAAAAGATCTCACCTAAAAGGAGAAATGGGAAAAAAAGACAAAGAATTAGAAGCATAGGTATGGAGAGGATTTTTGTATAAAACATGTGGAGAGGGATTTGAAGCACGAAACCAAGATTCAACTTCACAAGTTCCTATTCCTTCCTATATTATTTTCATTTTCTCTTAAGTGGATAAATGAATACAAAAAGATGCAGGAACAACAGATGATCTTGCTTGGAGAACATCCATTTGTCTGAAACTAAAACACACTTAGAGAAACAGCAGTGCTGGTATCTGACCTTGCTTCATAAAAAGAAGCTGCTAGCAGTCGTGTCAAGTTTCTGTCAGTCTGCTCAGTGGTCTTGGTTTATTGATTAAGTGGATGCACAAGTCACCTCAAGCCAGAAAAGTTTAAAGGACACTATCAACATGAAAAAACATGTCTCCAAGTTTTGTAGCTAGCATCCTTTTAAGCAACCCTTTAAAAATCATTGGGGGTTGGCAATGTGTTAAGTATGTTGGCAAAAGAAGATATGTGCAGTTTGCTTTGTGTTTGACAAAAAGTATTGAGAGGTTCATCATTTTCCCTGTTATAGTACTGTCAACCAGTTTCTTCCCCACTGAAAAGATTCTTAGAGAAATCTCAACAAAGCAGCAGAAAAATTCTTATACTGGTTTCCAGACTTGGTGTCTAAAAAATTGTAAATGTATTTTTTTATGTAAGAATATGTAATGCCATAATCGGTCAGACTAGTGGTCCAGCTAGTTCAGTCCAGCCTCTCTCTGACAGTGGATGCTTTAGGCTAGGGACAGACATTCAAAAAGCCTGATCCTGAACTGATTTCACTTTTGCAAGTTGGTCTAACCTGGCTAGGCTGAACTGGTTTGCAACCTTACAAATATTTTCTCTGGACTGAGGAATTTCAGGCACATGCCTGCTGGAGAAATTCAGCACGTGCCTGCTGCGCAAGCTAGAAGCCAGGGAGCATTAGAGCAGCCCTCCATTCAGTTCACAGTGCTTAGCAGCATGGCCAGGCCCCAGCAGGATGCTCTGATTAGGGAGGTCTGCCTGCAGCATCCCAGGCTTTTCCCCACTGGCTGCTCAAGGGGCAGAAGTGTTGCCAGACCCCAGCCCTGGGCTAGCACTCTGAGGCAAGGGAGGTGTGTGTAGTATATGCATCTGTTGATGATATGGAGCTTTTCAATCTCCCTCTCCCTGCTTCTTTATACTGTCTGCAGCAAACTGACTGGCGAGCAAGCCAGCAGGGGGATGATAATAGTGTTTATCAACCCATCAGCAAAATAATAGCCTCTCTTCATTAATTCAAGCTATTTTTAAACAGCTTTTTCCAAGGAGGGACATTATCAGCTGACCTGTTGATTAGCTTCAAAAAGCCCTAAGCAGTCACAGTTCTGTCTGCCTGTCCCAGTGAAATCAGAAACACACATACAGACACCTCTTGGCATTATCTAGCATACCACATGCCTAGGGTCCATGAGGCTGGGGTCCATGTGGTGGGAGATGGGAGGGGTGGGGGGGGGGAAATTCCTGCTTGATCAGCAAGTAGCAAGGGGACGTAAGGCAGGGGAAAGCCAGGCCAACCTTGCTGTACCTGTAGTCTTTGCTGGAGCTCTGGCCAGGGAGCAGAGGGGCAAGGCCAGCTCTGCTGTCTGGAGGAGAGAGCCCCACCCAGCTGAGCCCAGAGAACATGCCAGGATGCAGGGGGAATCTGGTTTAATTTAAACCAGGAAGGGGTCTGGGACAGGCATTGTATAAACTGGTTTGACCCAAATCAGTCAAGCCTGATACTACATTCAACCAGGTTTATCTTAACCAGTTTCAGCCATATTGAAACTGGTTTATGTACACTGAACTTATGTTCTGTTATAGGTTTAAACCAGTTTCTGATCACTTAAACCAGTTTATGTGTAATTTCTCTCCAGAGCCTTAGAGTAGGCCCCCCGCCAACGGATCCAGCTAAACAGAGTTGTGTCATCAGGTTCAACAGGCCCCACAGACCTGAAAAGTTGGTGGCAGGAAAGCAGTGGTAGCATTAACTGCTGCTCCCCTGCTGCTAAATTTCTGGATTTATGGGGAGCTTGGTCAGATAGGGTGGCGCTATAAGGTAGATTGGGTGCATTGTACTAGGGTGGCACAGGGTGCACAGAACAGAGGTGGTACAGGGCTGGATCTCAGCATGCGGAGCTGAGCTGGAGCATTGTGGGGCCAAACTAAGGCAGTATAGGGCCTGATCCTGGTGTGTGGAGCAAAGGTGGAACATGGCCTGATCTGGGCGTGAGGCCCAAGTCCATGTTCTGGCCCCATGAGGGATCTAGCTCATGATTTGTCCCCATGCCAGTCATCTGGCCTGCAGGACCAAATGGTTGAGCATCTTTGTTTTAAAGGGAGAGCACTGAGCTGGGTATACCTACAGCAGATGCTCCCTAACTTTTTCTTCTTATGTCACCCCCATCCAGATTTACCAGCTGCCCATGTACCCCTACCAGCATACTTTTTATATTTTAACCCCTTAAATGCCAATTATTATTATAATGAAAATTTGATCCACCATTACACAATTTTTCTCCTGTACCCCCCAGAGATGTCTTGCATACCCTCAGAGGTATGCATACCACAGTTTGCAAACCCCTGATCTACAGTGACCTATCCCCTATTCATTATCCTTCCTGCAATCCACTATTGTTGACTTAGAAACACTAGAGGATCTCTCTCTGACCATTCTGTTTAGCAGCTAATAAAAAGATGCATCATCCAAGTGTATATCTAGTCCCTTTCTGAACCTGGCCATACTATCTGCCTCCACCACCTCAGGTGGCAATGAATTCCACAAGATAACTTTGTGCTGCATAAACAAATACTTTCTTTAGCGAGTTTTCAACCCATCTTCTGCTAATTTCACTGCATGCCCCCTAGTTCTAATATTGTTGTATTTAGTGAATAATAGTTCCCTATTCATTTTGCTTATGCCCTTCATGCTTTTATAGACCTCTGTCATATCCTCCTCAACCTCTCTGTTGCAAACTTAAGAGTCCTAGCCTTTTAAGTCTCTCCTGGTACAGCAACAACTCCATATTTCTCTCATCATCTTGGTTGCCCTTCTCTATGCCTTCATTGATTCTACCAGAGGTATCTCCTTTTTGAGATGCAGAGGCTTTAAAATAAATTATTTAGGAGCATCTGAAAATTTGTGGAAACGGTCTGAAGAAATGTCCCCAGCAGAAGGGGCTGTCCTTCTGAAAAATCTCTGGAACATGGCACCAAAAGGGACCTCCTGATTAGGGAGCACAGTTGCCTGCTTTTGCTAGCAACTGTTTCATATAATTCCTTTCATAAATTGACCAAGCTCTTTAAAGCCAGTTTAACTGACTACTTTAAAGCCAGTTAGTTGTTCTGCCCACATTACTGGAAGGCTGCTCCAGAGCCTCTCTCCAGCAATGGTTGGTTCCCTTTTCAAAGCTCATTAATATATTTATGACCATCTCAGATCCTTTTGTTCTGTGCTAGCATCTCATCTCCATTCTCATTACAGTCAGGGGTCTGCCTCCTCAGGGCACAGTTGGACCATACTGTGCTCCTGCTATTTTCTACCTCTCAGGATCTGGAGGCAATGGGAAGTGTCAAAAAGGCCTCAGAATGCAGGGAGAACAAAAGTTATTTAAAGTTACCTTTGCATCTGTTCCTCTCCCACCCAAATCCCATTTCTTCACTGGGCAGCAATTAGATATGACCTGCAGGGACTTTAGTTCAAGGCTGAAAGCCTTAAAATCAAAACAGGCTGTGTCTGCTTTGCTGTTTGAAATAAGGTAATTAAAAGGCTAGGCTTTCTTGCCCTTTTTCCAGTATTTCTTATTCTGCATGGAGAAGGCACTCTCTCCCACCAACAAATTATTTTTTTTGGTCTTTTGTTTTAAAAATACCAGCTCTCTTGGCAGACTGGAAAATTTGTGTATCGAAAGACACCAAGAACTGAGCCATTAAAAAGCAGGGCCAGGATTTAAAAATGTTTTTTGTTCAAAACTCTGGATTTTTGGTTAGAAAAATAAAATCAAAGCTTTTTTTTATGAAGGAGTCAAACCCTAATTACAGAACTGTGAAACTTTTCTTCAAATTTCTTAGTATTCCAAGAAAAACTGGGGAGACAAGATGCAAAGTTACTGCTATTTTCATAGATAAAACACACTCTCCTTCCAAAACTAAAGAAAAATCCTTTAAAGAAATCCACAATTTTCAGTCTTCATAAGAAATAAAGACAATTTTTCCCTTATCAGGAAACTTTTTTTTATATGCTATATATGTGCATTCTCAAGATAGGTACTTTTACTGTGCCTTTAAGATTTAAGGGACCTAAGTTGAAATTTTATGTTAAGGCAGTATACTTATATTAAGGATAAGACCTGCTGGACACTTATTGTCCATATATTTCATTATACAACAAGCTTATTGCAAAAAAGCCCACCCAAACTGCAACTGATTACTTGGAGTTATGCAAAGCACAGTCTACAACAACAAGACTAACAAATATCTATCACTTTCATGGTCTAGAAAGGTAGTTAGGAGGATGAAGGCTCAGGAAGATGAAATGTTAATTACTCTTTTTAACAGAGCTCCAAACTGCATTTCCTTTTTGCTAACACCTGGGGAGAAGCATTCAGAAGGCTTCTAAGCTTGCTCAGCACTGGCAGCTTGTGCAATTTTATCTTGAGTGCCGAGTAGCTTGGCATAGTTTTTTAATGATCCAACTTTTTGGTGGCCTGCAATTAAGGGAGAACTTCAGTTATAATTTTTAAAATAATTATCCAGCCTATGTGCTTCTGTAGAAATGATCCAAGTATAACCTCAACCAGAATGCAAATGAAAGCAACCTGACTCTTTTTTGTTTTGTCTCACATTTTGAGACCCGAGTTATGATTTTAATTTGTATAAGACTGGCAGTGTTGTTTGCTAACCAGCAATTACATAGCATGGCATTGCAGACATAAAAAAGCCTCAGTGACATTGGAGTGAACCTAAGTCCCCTTTTCAAAAACGTGTTAGTAAGCTTCTGAAAATTCTATCTAGAGACCAAAAGAAAAGAAAGAAAAAGACAAGACAAGACTGGGCAGTCACTTGGATCCTTAGCAAATAATTAAAATTCTAGTATGAAAAGTCTCTAAGAAACAAGAGATTTTGAATCGTTTAGTGTAACCAGCTTCAACACAACTATCAGCTCAATTCCCTTTTTGCCAAAAAAGTCTGACATAGACAAGCCGCAATTAGGTCCATCTAAGGAAGCAAATCAAGTATTCAAAAGCTGCTGTGAACCATCATTTTTCAATAGACGCCAAACAGCTCCAGTCAGCAGGAGTGAAGGAGATCATTTGTTTGAGGGCAGTTCAGAACACAAACATGCATTTCAAAACACATTAACCATTTCTTTACTAGATTTAGAAATATGGCAAAAGTGTTCACATAATATAAGACAAGAGCAGTTTAAACATGACTCTTGGGTTAAGGAGTTCTGTTTTCACGTAACTCTACACTAACCTCTTCCCATTCCATCTATGCTATTTATATGCTTCCCCTTCCAAATCATATTGCACACATTTACCAGTCAACTGTTAACAATTTCCAGGATAAAACATATCAAGAGCATAAGAAAAGATTCATTTCATACTGAAACAAAAACCCAACCTCTTTGTTAACTTACACAAGGATAATAGGGAATAGAATTATGATCTCCTCATTTCATTAGGGGATACATCCGAAGGGTTCTAATGATAGCACAGTAATCTGAAGGTCATGGACTTTAGCACAATTCCTTCCTCAATATCCCTTTAAGCCACTGAGCTAGACCACTGAGATTGGACTTGAAGAACACTACTGAATATTTATCTCTCTTTTTTTTTCTAATTCTTTCTTATGCAAAGGGCAGTTAGAGCATTAGAACGTTGCAAAAATACGAGGCAGTGATCCAGTCACCATAAAGAGAATGGCAAACTAGACAAAGTCCAGCCCAACAAAACGGACTTTGAGAACATAAGTTCCTTTAATAGTTTGCTAACAGTTTCACAAATCAAATCTGGTTTTGTAATTCAGATACAATGAAACCATATCTGGAACTCAATCCTTGTTAGAGCACCTGAAAGGGACCACAATCCAGAATTAGAAACATGGTTTTTTTAACAGTGCCAAAATCTGATGCTTATTTATTGTAATTTCTAACATTAAGAGCCATGCTCTCACTCTGTCATTTTAAAATCATTGCTCATAAGAATTTTCCTGTGGAAAAAGGAAAGGATGTAGGCCTGATAAAACTGATTCACCGTTTTACTTGATGATTCATTATAAAAGTTATGCATGACTTTCTCTGACCTTCATAACAACAGCTAGTAATTCACTTACTTAAATATATGTGGAAGATGAAGTGTTAAATTTTTGGTTTGGTAATACAGTTGCAAGATCCTATCTGCTCAGTTCACTAATGTAACAATCTATAATGCAAACCCAGAACAGGAGAAAATATACACTTATTTTAATGAAAGATTTCAAAGTTGGCTTTGGTTTGAACTGCTCGAAATACAATTCTCAAACTCTGAAAAATGAGTGTATTTCTTTTTCCTGCATGTAAAAATCTATAGGTTTATCAACATTTTTCAATACAACAAAAAACTTTGTTTTGAAATTTCTCCTTGGGAAAAGGCATTAAATCACCTTGCTTAGCTTAAACTGTAGTGATTTTCAAGACTTGAGAATAAATTTTGACTTTGAATAGGGATAGTTTTACCAAGTTTTTCAGTCAAAAGTCTTCAGCCACAACAATGCAAAATCCAGTGCGACTGAAGGAAAATGAGTAGGGTACTATAGCACCTGAAGGTTACCTATTATTGTTTAACATGTATACCAGGATTGTTCCCAGAAGACATAATTAAGGCTCCATTGATTAAACAAACTCTTCTATAAAGAGTTTATGTTCCAAGAAGAAATTTCTCCCTCCTTATACTCTGCTTTTGCATGTCCTTTCACAGCATCTGATGAAGCTTTGGTTTACAAAAGCCTGTGCTCTCTATATACAGATTAGTTAGTTAGTTGATAAAGGAAAATATCTACCCCAACTTCAGACTACCACAGCTAACTCTCTCTCTCTCTCTCTGCTAAGAAGAAATGAGCCATGTATGAAGTGTAGGAGATAGCCAAAAACATATAGATCACAGGTTCTATTTAATAACTTACAAAAATTGGAACTATGCCAATTTACACAGCAAAGGTGCACAACTCTTGTATATCAGTACATATATATCATATCATTTCCACTTTTTAAATTTAGTAATGACATAAATGTTTATTTTTCCCAGTCACCTTCACACAGGCTACCCATAAAATGACATCTTGGAGGGGTCACAGTACAAGTGAAACTCAGACAGCTGTAGGAAGCCTCAGGAAGCCCTATAGATCTATTTTTCCACTAAAACCTGATCTCTTTGAATCTGGTTTTCATGCATTTGTGCTGAGAGCCAGAGCACATTACAGGAGAACGCAAGTCCAGAGAGACAGCTTTGGAGGGTTAGATATGTACCCAGGACTGCCAGCCCTCAAAGTTTGAAATATATGAAACAGACTAAAAACAAAACAAAAATAAGTTGCACTGCATTTTGACCCATTTCCTGATGGCTGAATTCTCAGGGGGAAATAGCCCCATGCTGCCTGAGTGCGTTTCAGGAAACTTAGCATGAAATGCAGAAAAGTAAATCCACCCACAAGCAGGAACCCTTTCATTTCAAGCTGAGATCTGAAAATCAGACTGTCCACTGCTGATCTCTCCACTGCAGGAAAAACTAATTTCAGAACCAAAGTCTGTTCAGGCCACTCCTTCAGGGCATGGTTCTCCACCATAGGTAACACCAAGATCTGGGACAGAGGTTTCATAACTCAGTTTGACCCAAGTCAGTTAAATCTGATACTACATTCAAGCAGGTTTATCTTAAACTAGTTTTGTCCATTTTGAAACTGGTTTATGTGCACTGAATATCTGTTCTGTTACAGGCTTAAAACAACCCTTTCACTTCTGTGGTGTAGGCAAAAGCTTCCCCAACACTGTCTTTCACCCAAGCACTGGTCTTGCTTCCCTCCTTGCAGCCCTGTGCTCTGCAATCTACTGCCACCTCCCTCTGCTGATAGCTATTCCAGCCTTTTTTGCTTTCTGCTTCACTTGGACTGCCCTATTTTTTTCATTTTATGCAATTGTTATGCCATTTAATGCAAGTTTTTTTATGCTTTTATAACAAGCTTAGTATCACTCCCTCCCCAGTTCTGTCCCTAGTCCAAAAAACAAAACTATTTCTTTCACCAAAGCAATGCCTTTTCCAATATTCTTTCCCTCACTTCTTTCTCCCATTCCCCCTTTCTCAGTCAGCTACAGCAGCCCACCTGCTACCCACAGCTTTCGTCTTCAGTTGACCATTTGTTAGCTTTTATAATCACCTGATCATTTTCAGCTGGGAGGTAACTAGTCAGTTACAGGTTATTCTGACCTCAATAGAATGCAAGGCTTTAAAACAAAATTGGAATGACTGCATTGTTAAAGACATGAAGGTAAATGGAAAATGGGATAAAACGTAATGTTTACCAGAGGACAGATTAACCCTATATCTTTCTCTGATAAGAGAAATAATTTTCAAGATAGAGGAAATGTACTACATGGTAGAATGCCAAATGGAGAAGTACAATTTAGTGTAGGGAATGTAGGCGATGATACCAGAATAGTGAGTGGGTGAAAGGACTAGCTAAATGGGAGACTACCATGAACCGTGCTGAAAAAGGGAGGTTACAAATAGAAGTTTCTCATGGTTCAGACTTGGGACTAATCTTTTTATTTATTTTTTATCAATGATCTCATCACAAAGGGTAGGAGTGGGCTGATGAGAATTGCTGTCGCAAATTTTGGAGGTACTGTTGATATAGAGGAGGATGTGGATGTCATGCAGGAAGAATTAGATAGCTTTGAGGACTAGACCAATAGAAACCAGATGAAACTTAATACTACAAAGTACTACTGTCAGTCACTTGGGGACAAACAACAAGAATGTCTGCTGTAAGCTAGGAGTTCATCAGATAGAAATGACAGAGGAGGAAAAAGACCTGAGTATATAAACAGATCACAGAACACATATAAACGAGATCCAATACTGCACATTAGCATCACCTAAAAGACATGTGCTGATGGATAATAACAGTAGTGCCAATTATGGTGCATTAAGTTAGTATATGTTATTACAGGTACTAAACTATGGCACATTAATGCATGTGTAGATGTGCCCACAGGGTACCAGTGTGATGCACCTGGTGCTGTGAAAGACAATGTGATTCTGGGACATCTTAGGTGAGCTACTTCCAAGCAGAGAAAAGGATGTATTGATACATAGAACAAGGTCCTGGTAAAGGCCTCATTTAAAATACTAAAGGAACAGTTTCAGAAGATGACTTCTGGGATGATCAGGAGAAGGAGCTGTCTATCTTACAACAGAAAGGGCTAAAAGGATTGGCTTATTTAGCCTAGAAAAATGAAGGCTTAGAAGAGATAGGATCATCCAATATAGGATCATAGAAAAGTAGGGCTGAAAGGGACTTTATGAGGTAACTACGTCCAGCTCCCTGCTCAAGGCAGAATCATCTCAGCCAAGTGCCTGTCTAACTTGCTCTTGAAAATTTCCAAGGGTACAGAACCTGCAATTTCTCTAGATAGCTTGTCCACCCTCATAGTCAGAAAGTTCCTCCTAACATCCAACCTAAATTCTCTCTGCTGTAATTTCAAGTCATTGATCCTAGTCCTGTCCCCTACAGCCACAGAGAAAAGTATATCTCCATCCTCTCTATAATCATCCTTCAGGTATTTGAGGACCATAGTCAAATCCCATCTCAGTCGTCTCTTCTTCAGACTAAATTGCCCTACTTCATCCAGCCTTTCCTTATAAATCATGCTTCCCAGGCTTCTAATCATTTTTGCTCCTCTCTGCTGGAGGCTTTCTAATCTGTCCACAACTTTCTTATGAGAGTGGAAGACGTACCCAGTAGCAGAGATATTGCTATTAGTACAATACAGCATGCTGTTGGCTTTTTTTTTTTTTTGCGCAAGAAAAAGGATACTGTTGTTTTATATTTGGCTTATTATTCACGGTAACCCCCAGGTCCTTCTCTGCAGTACTGCATCCAAGCCAATTATTTCCCAGTCTGTATGTGTGCATACAGTTATTCCGTTCCAAATGCACTTGTACTCGTTTAATTTAATTTGATTGATTTTGGACTATTTTTCCAGTTTATCTGGAACCTAAACTTACCCTCCAGTGTATCTGCAACATCAACAAACTTGGTATCATCCCATTAGCCAAATCATTAACGATGATGTTAAACAATACTGGACCCAGAATAGACCCCTGGGGAATCCCACTCCTCCTCCCAATTGGACATTGAGCCATTGATGACTACTTATTGAGCATGATGGTTATGTATCCACCTTATAGTACCTTTCTAATCGGTATTTCCTTAGCTTGTTAATCATAATGTCATGGGAGATGGTATCAGAAAGCTCACTAAAATCAAGAAAATGTCACATCCACTGTGCCCCTATCCCCCCATTCACAGAGCCTGGCACCTTATCATAGAATGAAATCAAGTTGGTCAGGTATAACTTGCTCTTGGTGGAACCATGCTGGCCATTCCTGATTAACTTGTTCTCCTCTAGGTGATTTGAAATAGATTCCTTGAGTACTTGCTCCATGATCTTTCCAAGTATTGAGGTTAGACCAAATGGTTTGTATTTCCCTGGACACTTCCCATTCTATTTCTTAAAGATAAATATATTTGGGGTAAATACTAACAAAGGAGATGAACTATTGAAGCTAAAAGACAATGCTGCAAAAACACAAATGGGTATAAACTGGCCAGGAATAAATTTAACCTGGAAATTAGATTTCTAATCATTAGGGGAATCAGATTCTGGAACAGCCTTTCAATAATTGTAGTGGGATCAAGAAACTTCATTAGTTTTGAGAAGGACCTTAATATATTTATGAAAGGGATTGGATTGTATAACAGGCTATTTTTGATGGCAAAGAGACATGACTTCAAGTCAAGAGGTCTCTTTCAGTTCTATACTAAATTAAGCTCAATTCTGTGTAGCACCTGAGAATGTGACTCTTAGGAGAGACAAAGAATGAATCCAACTCATTCACCCATAGCTGCATTTGTTCTGCAGCAAGAACATGTCAAAACTTATTTTGTCCACAAGAAACAAACAGGAAACAGATCTGTTGAGTAAGGTACCAACTTTGTGTGGGTTCTTAAAAAGGCAGTTAACAAGATCACACCCTCTGCCTGCTGGTTGATAAAAAGCTGGGGCTCTAGTATATGCAAAATTAGTTGCACATTGCGGTTTAGAAAGAAATGCCTGTGTGCTCATCAACAGGCTAACATATCCATAGACTGTAAGCAAGAGGCAACACTTTCTTAGGGTGATATCTTTTATTGGACTACATAGTTGGGATAGGGTTAGACAAGTTTTTGAATGCAAGATATTCTTTATTGGGTCAATTCTGAATCTAAGACATTCTCTGTATTGTATCCTAACTACATAGTTAGTCCAATAAAATATATCCATCCTAAGACGTCCTTGCCTCTTGCATAATTTCTGGATGATTATAGCTAGAACATCATTCATATACTACTATAGACATAAGGGCAGAATTCTGGTTTCTGTATCCAGACATTTAGTGAAACAAGGACATAAGGATGGAAAAAGATAGAATACAGAACCTTTTCAGAATTACTGGGACCATCCCAACATGGTCCTTTTATTCCAGTGGTTCTCAACCTCTCAAGACTCAAGGATACCCCTTGATAGGTTCAAGCCACCACTTGGAAAATTCCAGTTCGTGACTGTTCAGTCATTTCTGACTATGGAAAGTAATACTGCAATTTTTCTGTTATGAAGAACTCAGAAAGACCACAACAGGTCAGAATGACACTGTGTATTTCTATTTGAAATCTCTGGGTTCATCTTGTGAACCATGCATAGGTGTTTGTATACCTAACAGGGCTAATTTCGATTGGCACTTCATGACACCTTTAAAAGGACCCTGGTTGAGAATCACGGCCTTGCTTTTCCTGCTATTAAAAGTGGAATATACACTGGATCCAGTACCACCTGCAGAACTCACAGCAGAAATGCTATATATAGTGCCATGCACATGGCCCTATGCTGACCAACTCTGCCAACCCCATCAGCAAAGCTTAGAAAGGAGTCATTAATTCAGACTGCTTGCCTGCGGGGTACACACACTGCAAAAACTCTCTCCTCCCTCTTTTTTCATCATTCACTCATGCAGAGGGAACCATGCTTTATTCCCCTTAATGTGGTATCACTTTTTTCTTACAACTTTTACACCAAAACAAACACTTCACTCAGACATTTAACTGTTAGCAGTTAAAGGACAGACTTATTAGACCAGTGGTCTCCAAACTTTTTTGATCGCGCACCCCTATCAGTAAAAGATTTTTGAGCATGCACCCCCAACACATGTATATTTATTTATTTATAAATTATATACATGTACTACTCGCGTACTGTATGTGACACATGACCGTCTGACATACGGACCAAGTGAGGGCGCCAGTGTCAATCTGTATATTAAATATTAGTAAAGCTTAATTTCTTTCTTATTTTTTAGATAAAAAATAAATATAAATAGAAATTGTAATATTTTCTTCCTGCACCCCAATGGATCGTCTTGCATACCTGCTGGGGTGCATGCACCCCACTTCAGAGACCACTGTATTAAACAACCAGCAATGTGGATCTGTGTTCATTCTCTCAGGCACTAGACCTGGGAATTTATTATAGAATATTTTGTGCTGTTATAGGTGTTAAATCTTGGATCTAAAACCTGCTATTCTTTTCCTGAATTCTCTCTGTTACATTTTTAGTCTCTCCTTGCACCTTGTGGCTTTGTGTATGGCTGCAGGAGGAACATGCCAGAAATGCAATATTTTATTTCCTTTGGGCAAGTTTTTTGTTTGTTTTTTTTTAAACTCCATATGTTACTAGGCATTTCTGACTGCATCTACTGCATGAGGAAAGACATTAAGTGTGGAATGTCTGTCTCAGAAGATTAGGAAATGCTGTGGATAGTGGTTTATCTCCTATAGCTCTGTCTCTGAATTCCCCTTTGTAGGGTACAGCATATTCTGTTTTAGGATGAATCAGCTTCTCAACTTCTCACTTCCTGCAGAGAAAGAATGATCTCTTTTCTGTGAACAGCAGTGAGCTCAACCTGCAATGCCGCACGAATGGGCTCACAGTTGGAATCTAGGGACTGGGATAGTCTAGGAGCCTGCAGCACTTGCATTGTTTTTCAGTGAACTACACAGAACTCAAAAGGAGATAAAAACAGGACCTCACCTAGAGAATGCAGCAATGGCCATACTGATATCCTATATCCGGCGGCAGGCATCATCAGATTCTCCCTAAGGAAGGGGCTGAAATGAACAGTTATATAGTAGCCTCTTTTCTTACTGACTGGCTTACACTTCACAAACTCTCATGTTTCAAATGAAGGTAAAAAGGTGTTTAATGCCGTATAAAACCAAGTTTAAGTCAGCTGCAAAGCAGACTTGAAATTTGCTGCTTTAACCAGAAGCACATGTACAATGAGCCTGACCCATGTATAGTTTTTATACTAGAATAGGTATGAGTATGCACACAGGGTACAACGTAGTGGGGATTTACCACAAATTATCTGCTGTGCAGCAACTGTCCATGTGCACACCCTTCCTGCTTGGTAAGTGGAAGATAGACTGGTATTTCAATCTTCAGTGAAAGTGGGGTAAGTCACTATGGTTTAGCTTTCATTTACCTCAGAAGGGGCACATCTACACCTGCAATTATGGCACATGAATAAATTGTGGAACTTATTGCTCTAGAGTTTTTTGCTCCTAGGCAAGCTGTTTGAATGTGCACCTGGGAGCAATTAACTTGGGAGCAATAAGCCCTGAAGTTTATACATGCACAATATGTTGAACTGGGTCAAGGCAGCCCCAGCTGGCAGGGGGGTCAGGGGTCAGCCTGCCAGCCCAGGGCTGCTCCCCTCAGCTTGGCGTGTTGTGGAGGGGCTGGCTGAGGCACAAAGGAAGTTCACTGCAGGGTTAGCTGGCAGGCAGCCCCCACACTGAAGCACCCTCATGCCCCAGCCAGCCCCTCCAGCATCTATACATGCACTACTGCAGCATTTTTTACTCTGCAGCAGGATTGTACTTGTATTTACAGAGTAAATACTGCCATGCGCCCCAGCATATGTAGAAACCAAGACATTTACTGCGCAGCCAGTTAGTCAATTGTGCAGTAAATGTCTTGTGTGGATGCATCCAATAAGAACATGAACATGGGCAGTTACTATGGAACACCTAACATGGAGTAAAGGCCCACTCCTTTTAAGACCATGATAATTTGTTCATACAGCCATACCTTCTCACACCATTCATGCAAGGGGTTGCATTGTTGTAGGTTTAGTGATACAACTGTGTACGCAGACAAGCTCTAAGACTAACCTGAGAATGAGAAACTCAAAGCAAGGCTAAATGGAGGAAGGAGGAAAGGGGGAACTTACAGATTACCTTCCACAACCACAACTTAATGAAATGTTCCTTGGAAGAATGCTATTGGTTGTGGGCTATGAGCTGGGTGAAGAGTACTTGACGGAAACAGCTTTTATCAGATGTAGACAAGGGGAAAAACAAATTAAATTCTGCCATAGCAGCAGTAACATTACTTCTACCAGGATATGAATTCTCAAGAAATCAATGACAACAAGTGTCAGCTGGGTGCCATTACCAAGCATCTTTCTTACTTCAGCATAGGCTTACTTCTGATTATGTATTTCAGTCACTGAAACAATGATCAAAACTGTTTTCTGACTGGTAGACCTGAGGTTGCAAAATATTCTCCCCAGACCATAATGGCAGTTAGGGGTGTGTGAAGCGTGCCCTATTCAATTCAGATTTGGCCCGAATCAGGGACAGCGATTCAATTTGTTGATTTGGATCACTGTCCCTGATTCGATTTGGTCAAGTCAGAATCTGACGATCCAATGCTGATTAAAAGAATCAGCGATTCGGACGTAGACACAGCTTTGTTTTTTCTACATACCTTGAGTTACCAGGGTGGCTTGTGATTGCTGCAATGTTGGGGTGGATGGAGCATCCCACAGGAGTGGGGGGGGAGGGAAGAGGGGGACCCCTCCGTGCACCTGGCAGCAAACCCAGAAGTGGACCAGAAGTACTTCTCGTCTACTTCCGGGTCTGCCAGGGAGCACACTGGGGAGCCCTCCTGTGCCCCCCCAGCTCGGTGATCGGCCACAGAGGGACCCCAGGTGCTCCACCCAGACCCAGGAGGCACCAGTTGCCAAGCCAAGAAGAGTGCAGGGGGCCCCCCAGTGTGCTCTTCAGCAGACCTGGAAGTGGACCAGAAATGGTTCTGGTCCACTTCTGGGTCTGCTGCCAAGTGCACTGGGGAGCTCCCCCCTGTGCTTCTGGGGCTCCATGTGCCCCAGCATCGCAGCATTCACAAGCCCCTGCTACCCAGAGGTATATAGAAAAAACATTTAAAGCTGTCTCTATGTCCGAATCTCTGAATCTTTCCGAATCTCTCCAATTCGATTCAGAGAGGTTAAAGGGTCCTCTGATTCAGATTCGGTGATTCAGCCACTGAATCGGGCCAAATCTCCACCAAACTGAATTAGGGACTGAAGCTTCACACAGCCCTAATGGCAGTAACTCTGATAGGGAACAGCATATGTAACTTTTCCCTGTGAACATTAAGTGAGGATCTACTATGACAATCAGATGGGTATATCAAGATCTTTCATTTTCTTATGGCTGCACACTAATGATATTGGTGATTCTACCATCCCTGTACCATCCTGTTCCATCTATGCTATTACTTTACCTTAGTTTCCATAATGCCCATTTTTGCTGATAGCTTATGTCTATGAGCAGTTATATGCCTCTTATTATTCCCTTCATCCCAGTGCTGACGGTAAGTTTTCAATGAGAGAGGAAGTAGTTGCTCTTGTCAGGAAGCCATAGCATTGGAAGTTTGTAAATGTATGAATGGTAGATTAACCCTAAGAGTTAAACTTAGCACTGGGGAAAACAAAAAACTTCCTAGTCAAAGAAGCAATGCTTCTTAGCACCACTGTAAAAATCCTTCATTCAGAACTGCAGCTGCTACTAGCTGGTCTGTAACATTCACCCCTGAGGTTTGGATCCATTCTCCTAAGTCAGTAGTAGCCAGAAGCCAGGTTGAAACCTCAAGAGTCTAGGGTCTTCTAAATTCCTCCAGTCTTGACAAAGGTAGTTCTGGTTGGAAGGCAAGGGTCCAAGACATTTGAAAAATGGTGAGGTTTGTGGATGAACTTGATGAGCTTAAGGTACTTAACACCGCCCCCCCCAAAATAAATTACAGAGACAGCTCCAGTGGAGCCAGGATATCACCCCTAACACCTAAATATGTAGATTTAATGTTGATTTAGTAGTACTTAGGGTATGTCCCAGACCCTATGTCCTCACTACTGTCCCCACAAATTCTTGGTCATCTGCTTTTGCTCAACAGAGGAGCAACATCCCATGAAAACAGGCTCTCTCATGGTAGGTAAGCACTTCTATCTTTTCTAGTAACAGCAGGAAAAGCAAGTTGTTCAAATATCAGAATCATTTCTTTAAATTCTAGATAGAGTTTAAGGTGGGAGGTTTTCTCTTCCAAACTAATTTGCTTGGTACAACTTCACAAGTTTAGGTCTTTGGGAGCGATGTCTGCTCATAAACTTACAGAGCCACTTGTCTGTGCCTTTTTAGTGCAAGGAATTTACAGTCCACACTGGCTATGAAGTGCTCATACAGCGACTGTCTGATGGGAGAAAGATGTGCAAGGATGTGGAAGACTTGTTCAAACAGAGGTAAGAGAAAGAGGGTGGAGAGGTATAGAAATCTGTTTACATACTTACATTGTCTACTTCCAAGAACTCAGAAAAGGCATCTAGGATGATCTAAATAGTCGTGTCAGACTTTACATAAGAGTCACCCATGTTTTCATAGAGAAGCTTGAACATGACTGATCTGAGAGTTGAAGTATTTGTAGCAGCAAAGTGAGACACTGTAGCTACATGAATCATTTGGAAGGTGGACTGGCCTCATTCCCTGCAGCATCCTCATAGCAGTTTTAAAAGATCAGCTTGTTTCTAACAATGAAACAAAATGAATAAAAATGAAGCCGATATCAGATATGTATCTCATCACACAGCCAAACATGGTTTGGAGGAGGAGGAATCAGATATGAACAATGGAAAAGATCTTAAGTCATCAGTCTTTCCTACCAACATTTCCTTTTCCAAGGTAGGCTTTTCTCCTTTCCCTCCCTCCCCAGCCACCATGATATTTTCTAGTCTTTTATAGGGATGGACATGAGTACAATGTTAAGATCCAAAGATTCTTGGGGAGAGAAAGGCAGGGCTTTAGATCCCAAATTCTATGAAGATCTGATTCCAAAGAGTTTCTCTTTGTTGGTCTGCCTGTCTCTATCTTTCTCATTACACACACACACACACACACACACACACACACACACACACACACACACACACACACACACACACACACACACACAACCGTCTAGGCCCAGTTTATTAACTAAAACAGCTTTCTTCTTTAGTAACATACAGAAGTGTATCATAACTGAGCTCACTTACAGAATACCACTGATTAACCATGTATATGTGTATACATACGCACATGCCCCCCACCTAGACCCAGTTTAACTAAAACAGCTTTCTTCTTTAGCAATACCCATAAGTGAATCATAACTCAGCTTACACAGATAAACAATGATTACACTATTTTATGTGCTATTAATACATTGTGTTTCAGTTACCTATGAGTACCACAAATTTATCATGCTTCCAGTGTTAACAGGACTCTGTAAGATGCCTTCATACCAGACCTTTTTAGGTGGTCTGAAACCAACCACATTATTGTCCCATCTTTACAAGACTGGGGTGTGTTCCCAGTTTCTTGTTGAATTTTGCTATAATGTGCATTTGTATCCATCTGTAGCCTCTCCCTCAAGATGCCTAAGGCAGTGTCTAGTGATGCCTATTTTTTCTTCATTTTGGAAACTGCTCTCAGTTCTTACTTTATCTTTCATTTTTAGCTGAGATTTCAAATGGTTATATCCAAAATTTAGTTTGGGTTTCATCTGGATGTGCTTAACAATTTTAAAATGTAACATGAAGTTTTTATTGGTTAGCTTAAGAATATTAATTCATTGACAGGCAGAGTCTCCCCTGAAACATTTAAGTGCTTTGTGCTGATTTTCTTGATTACCAGTGGAATTTCCTTTCACTGTTGTGAGTCACACAACCCTGACCATCAGACTAAAGTTAGCTCAGTTCTGCCCATTTAAGACAATGTTTTGTGTCTCATTACATACAAAGATCAGAAGTGTCCCTACAGCCCTTTGAACTAGCTCTGTGGTATAGTCTGCACTTAAGGCTATGCAAAGCTTGGGTTTTTTGAGCAACTGAGGTGGAGGTTTTCCATAGGCTGCAGCATAAACCTTATATTTGCCTGTTGTGTTTATGGAAAGAACTTTCCACAAAGAAAAAAATAGATGTTCACCTCAAAGGCATACTGAAAAATTATCTCAAATAAAATCTTTGTGAATAATTATTCCCATTAATATTTACCTTCCTCCAGAGCAGTCCTGTCATGTGTAGGCCTTGGTAAGCTTTACTGAGCTGCTTCCTTCAGCCTGTCCTTGAATCAGCCCCTTTGATGAGTGAAAATATGGAACAAGCCAAACCTTTGGTTCTTGGAAGCTGCACGTGTCATAATCAGGGACCCGAGGCTAGAATTTTGACTTGAGTCTCTGCAGAAGAATTTTGCTCCTTAGCCTACAAAACTCAGCAGTTTTCTGCCCACAAATATCTGGCTTCTTGAAAGCCACATGGCTTGTGTGTGCAGGATGTCTTAAAGGCTTGCAGTGTTAGGGAGTTTTTTTTGGCAACAAAACTCCAAATTCAACTTATTCATTTTAAATACATGTTGTGTGAGAGAGATTTTAGTCCTGCCAACCACTCCTCTACCAAATTCATCCCAATCAAAGTTATGCTTTCCACATAAGAGGCTTCATAGAAACCTACTTTTTGTTTCCAAAGAGGCTTGAGGTTGTTTTTGGAGCCAAATCCTGAATTTATTAGCCAGGGATTTGGCCAATGCCTGTTAGTTCATTACAGCTAATCAGTGACTTTAGTCAATTTCCACATTGCGTGAGAAAGAATGTGAGACAATAGAGGAGTTTGTTAAAGACCTCAAACTGCTGAGCCAGACATGAAACTTTGGAGACCTAAAAGAGTCCATGATCAGAGACGAAACAGTATTAGCTATAAGGAATACGACCCTCAGGAAAAGGCTGCTAGAGGATCCTGATCTTAATTTGGAAAAGGTAGCTAGAATGTGCCTGGCAGCTGAGATAACAAATGCCAGGTTGTAGAAACTGGAGGAAAAAGCAGAACAGGCTGAATTAGGCAGGATTACAAGGCTGCAAAAACTTAAGGCAACATGCACACAATACAGAAAAGAGGACCTCACTATGAAGCCGGCAAGCGGAGGCTAAATAAAATTGCTTGAAGAAAAAATGGTCAGCTGCAGATGCTGTGGGGGTTACCACAGATGCATGCAAATGTCCTGCATTTAGTAAGCACTGAAACAAATGCAAAAGATTTAATCACTTTGCAAGAGTTTGCAGAAAGGAGCAAGATGCACCACACAAGAAATATCAGGTGGATGTTTTATACAACAAGGAAGAGGAAGAATTCCTCATTGGCATAATGCAAGAAGTTCATTCTTCTGAGGACTGGACAACCATGCTGGACACCAGTTGACTAATGGTAACTTTTAAATTAGTTACAGGGGCACAGGTCAATGTAATACCAGAATATATTATTCAAAAAATGAAAACTAAACCTGTGTACCATGAGAATAAGAAAGTAAGACTTAGAGCATATAATGGGAACATGGCTGCAAGCAAGGGTGTTTGTGCATTGCATGTTAAACACAAGGGTAATATAGTAAAAATTCAGTTTGTAACAGTCCCAGGAAAGCTAGTGCCAATTATTGGATTGTGAACATGCAAAAAACTCTAGGTTTGATTAAGAAAATGGATGTCATTGAGGGACTAGAAAGCAAAAACACAGAAGAAGAGTTTTATGATGTGTTTCAAGGCATTGGGGAGCTGTCAATTGAGTACAAGATAGAATTAAGAGAACCAAATACTCCCACCATACATGCTTCAAGAAATGTTCCCTTTGTACTAAAGGAGAAACTGAAAAGGAATTAGATAGATTAGTTAACATAGGACATAATAGAAAAGTAGAGCAACCAATTGCTTGGGTTCATTCACTGGGCATAATGGGAAAACAAAGATAGTTCTTTGAGATTGTGTCTGGATACTATGCAAATGAACAGATCCATCAAAAGGGAGTATTTTCCCATTCCCACCAGAGAAGAGGCTTTTGGCAACATGGCAGAAGCTAAATATTTCTCCACTTTGGATGCCTCTTCTGAGTTTTGGCAAGTTCCCCTAGAAAAGAATGGCACTAGATTACGTCTCTTCAATACACCCTTCGGAACCGATTGCTTTCATAGGCTTCCTTTTGGACTGTGCTCTGCATCTGAACTATTTCACAGAAAGGTGCGACAATTTTTTGAAGGTCTTGATGGAACTATGGTTTATATTGATGATGTATTAGTCTGGAGAAATACTATGGAAGAACATGACTTGAGGCTAAGAAAGGCACTAAAAAGAGCTCACTGGGCAAGTTTAAAACTGAACAAACAAAAATGCATATTCGGGGTAAAAGAAACAACATATCTGTGAGAAAAAGCTCTCTGAGAAAGGGGTGCAAATTGATCCTGCAAAGGTTAAAGCCATTACAAACATGCCATCCCCTATGGATAAGGAAGAAGTGAAAAGATTACTGGGAATGATCAATTCTGTAGGGAAATATCTACCTAATTTAGCAGAGCAGACCAAACACCTTAGATCATTCCTACAAAAGAATGCTCAGTGGATATGGGAACATGAACATGAAATTGAATTTAAAAAACTTGGAAGGAAAAAATAA
This sequence comes from Crocodylus siamensis, assembly GCF_052110815.1. Lineage (NCBI taxonomy): Eukaryota > Metazoa > Chordata > Crocodylia > Crocodylidae > Crocodylus > Crocodylus siamensis. Next base: position 29,555,189 of record NC_143409.1, on the reverse strand, counting down.
TGAAAGCTCCAGTACTAAAATTCTGTAACCCTAAAAGAACCATTAAATTTTCAACAGATGCTTCTAAAGAAGCCATTGGAGCAGCTTTGTTTAAAAAACATGGGGATAGCTGGAGACCAGTAGCATATGCATCTAGAGCAGTCTTTAAGTCAGAGTGTTTATTAGAGCTGTATGAAGCTTTGGTCGCTGATTCAATTCGGCGGAGATTTGGCCCGATTCGGTGGCCGAATCTCTGAATCAAAATAAAAAAATCGGGAGACTCTTTAATCTCTCCAAATTTACTGCTTAGAACACCACGTTACAAAAAGTGATAACAGCTATTTGTGCTGGTTGGCCTGGAAAACATATACCTAACCGCTATCCTCAGTTCAAGGAAGAGCTGTCAGTACTGGATGGCATTTTGTTCAAAGGCTCCTGACTTCCTGTTCCAGCTGTGCTAAAGAAAGAGATGTTAAACAGAATACATGAGAGGCATCTAGGCACTGAAAAAAAATGCAAAAGGAGAGCAAAGGGTGCTCTATATTTGCCCAACATGAAGACATAGAAGATGCTGTAAAGGCTTGTACAACATGACTGAAGTATGGATCAATGCAAAGAAAAGAGCCTATGATGGTCATGGAGTAGCCCGTAGCATTGTGATATCAAGTGGGCATTGACTTATTCATGCATGCAGGAAAAAAAATATGTATTAGTACTGGATTATTATTCTAATTATCCTGAAATTGTATTGCACAAAAGCACAACAGCAAACCATGTGATAACTCACATCAGATCAATTTTTGCTAGACATGGGATTCCCCAAATTGTGAGAACAGACAACAGGCCTCAATTTAACTATCTTGTTTGCAAACTCTTTAAAATCAAATACAGATTACATCACAACACTTCGAGTTCTAAATACCCACAATCCACTGTTCTGGTGGAAAATGGAGTACAAATAGTGAAGGAATTGTTGGAAAAGGTAAAGATTCATGCTCCAGTGTTTACTGTCACTCTTAAATTACAGGGCAACACCCATAAAACATAGCTTGTCCCCAGCAGAAGCGCTGTTTAACAGGAAACTCAAAACCAGGCTGCCAAATCTTATGGATGATGCTCATCAGAATGAAAAGCTAAACATAAAAACATTAAAAACAAACAAACAAAAAAACCAAACTCAAACAAAAATGGTACTATGACAGGAGTTCCAGGGAGTTACCACAACTTAACAACAAAGATATGGTGCTTATTTCAGATGGATGAATGTGGAAACAACAAACACTAGTGTTCCATCAAGTAGCTCCCAGATCCTATAAAGTAGTCGTACTGGAAGGACAAGTGTTAAGAAGGAACAGATGACACTTGAAGTTTGTAAAGAGGAGAAAAGAATGAGAATCACTAGATTCAGCAAAGGAAACAGAGCTAACAACAAAGCAATAAGCAGTGACATAGCATGGGTCTTTGGCATCTGAGGGCCAATGCTTACTTTTGGGCCCCCCACCCCCTGTCCACAGCTGACTGCCCAGCAGGAGAGTGGGGATGGGAGGGAAGAGGGGGAGATCCCCCAGCTGTCAATTGCTGAGCCCAGAAATGCCAGCAGCAAAACTGGAAGTGCCACCAGGGGACTGAGCATTCCCTGGAGGGCCTGGCAAGTGCACCTCCTAAGCTGGCAACCAGAGGCATGCCCTCCTCCCCCCACACACCATCACTATGGCACTAGCAACAAGAAACAATAGAGATTGAAAATGGCACAGAAGTAGAGATATCTGAACAAGGAAACCAGACAAGAACTGAACCAATAAGGACTGAGAATGCAGAGAAACTGAGAAGATCACTTAAAGCTAAAAAGCCAACACAAAGACTGCTAGAGACCTGTTAAAATGTTTTGTAACAATGGGTTGAACTAAATTTCCAAAGTTAGTATTACATGGGGGATATGTTACATGTAAAAGGGGAAAGAAGTTTGGATACCTTTAAGAGTGTTATGTATAAGTTGTTACGTTGGCTCAGGGATTGCAGGAGGGAACCCAAGGGAACAGCAGATCAGTAGGCTAAGGCAGCTCTCTGAATAAACAAGCTTTATTGTTCTATAAGTTTAACTCCTCGGTCTTTTGAGACTAACACAGTCTCCATCCTGGTGGAGCATGCACTGTACTGAATGTAAATTCTAGAGCAGGGTGCATTGGCTATAGGGCTGCTTTGTGCTGCTTCAGTGGAGCAAAAGGACTCTAACATGGATGAGGACTGGGGCCAGAATCCTTACCTATGTCCCTAGCAGTACCTTTTTATTAACACTGAAGGAAAGTCTAGTTAATTTACTTTTCATTCTCAGCAGTTTTCTCTGTTCAAACAGATTAGTTTCATTTTGAAGAAATCTTTTAAAAACCTAATGTGTTGTATGAGGGGAGGAGGCAAATGATGTGGTATCTCTGTGTGGTGCTGTGATAATCCCTTAAATTGTTATAGTTCCCTTTTTTCAAGAGGACCCCAGTACATCTTGTACATAACCTACTGTACAGGTTTCCCTTGCTTTATGCTGTACACATGTTCCTGGAAAACAGCGCATGACTTTAATTCACATAAAGGGGACCCACTTTACAATGTAACAAATAGGGATAAGTTCTAAGACCCCTACTGTACTGACCTCCCCGATCCATTTCTATCACTTTTACAAGACAATCTTGGCACTCACCAACAGCAGACAGTACGCACAAGCACAGAGTGGTAGTGAATGCTTAGTTGTGTGCAGAAAGGGTGGTGAAGGATCTCCAGCGTTAGTGAAGTTCTCCGGCACTTCATTGATGGACCAGGGAGAGGGGTAGGAGATAAGCTAGAGGGAAGCTTAGAAGCCATAATGGGGATGGGAACTACAGACAACAAACGGGGAGCTCAGATCCTCATAGATTATATTTTGGTGAAGGTCACTTCCACAATACACCACACAAAGCAGCTGACTGCAGGCTTCTACCACTCTGATCACATAAGAGTGAATTTACCTCACATATAGCAAATTTTTGGTTTAAAAAAAGGTTATTGCATAAGAGCAAATTCGCACATACAGAACCCATGTAAAGCAAGGGAAACCTATATGTGCAAATAGATCACCAACTGCACTGTAGCTCTCTGTAGGGTGCAACAGGGGCAATGCAAAGATCACCTGGATATTCAGGAGAACCATTGATTCAAATTCTGAAATCAAATATACAGGTTGTAAAGCAAGCCTGTCATCTCAAGGTTTTAGAAAAGCCTTAAAAAGAGAATCATCCTAAATAATCTCATTGTAACAAGGACCTGATCTGCATCCAGAGCCCAGGCTAACTGCCTGCACTGGATTAGCAGCAACAAAATACAGACTGATCAAGCAGAGAGATTAAATTATCATTAACTTTAAAATAGTCTTGTTTGGCTTGATCCTTGTCTAGAACCGCCTTTTGGATAAAAGATATAATTTTTAAAAATGCCTAAATGACTGAGGCAGCTAAGCCTGTTTTCAATAGACATTTAGAAACCCAAGTCTCTTTCAAAAATGGGACTCAAACACTTGCAGCAATTATACCCAAGAATCATCTGATGGTGATTCATTACTTTTGTGCAGAGGTAAAGATCACCAGTTTGTACACCAACCATACAAGTGTCCGTCACTCGATTACATGTTGACCCTTCAGTCAAATTGTTAGCAAAGCAGAAAAGGGAAGGGTAGATTCAATACAAATCTGCATTCCTCTAGGCAGATGAAGTTTATTCCAAGGAGACGAGGAGGAAAGAGGAGAGAAATTAGGTTGTTTGGTACTTGGGAATATAGGACTGGAAGTGGCATCCTGGGTCATTGTGGGTATGTCTATATTGGTAAGGGCCAAATATCTGATCCCATTCTGTGGGCACACACTGGGATTTCGTGAGTAGTTATGGGAAGGTAGTCCTGGAGAGCCCTCATGACCTATGTTCCGGGTTTGGACTGAATGGAACAGGAGCAGGTGAGTCGGTTTTATTTTTCAGCAGCAGTTTAGATAAGTAGCATAGATCCAGTGTAGACATGCTCTCACTCCAGGCTCCTGCAACTGTGGTCAGCCATGTCATATAATCTCTCTATCCCTGCTGAAAATGTCTGGTATATCTTAGAGCTCCAAATAGCATTAGAACTAGGGTGAGAGAATAAAGTTACAAGCCAATATTTTGCCTCTCAAATTCAGTCATAAATATATTCTTGTCAACAAAGTTTCCTGTAGGAGAAAATAACTGAGGTATTTTGTTAACAGGGCACAAGCAGAAGAGAGATATGGGAAAGAGCTGGTTCAGATTGCCCGAAAAGCAGGAGGACACACGGAAATCAAGTAAGACTTCTAAAATGTTATGGCCTTTAAATATCTTCCTATTTGCATTATCAGATACAGGACTTTCAGCAAGGAAAGGGGTCACAGATGTTCGCTTCACGCTGAACTAAGTTTCAAGTGTTGTAGGAAGCCATAATGTCCAGCAAAGCTTAATTTACTTCATTAATTGCTTCTTCCTGGTCCCTTCTGGCAGCTTGGAAATAAAACAGCAGTCACTGTTGGGACTTTTCTGACCAAGCTTTGATTTCAGTATTGCTGATCCTGCATTGAACTTGGCTTCCAAAAACTGAATTTGTCTGTGGGGAAGGAGAAGGAAAGAAGGAAATTGGAAGAGATTGGTATTTAGACTTGGGCAGATCTTGAGGGGCTGTTAAATGCTAAAAAACTATGGTAGAACATCCAAAGAGCAGGGATATTTCAACTTGGCCTATACAAGAAGGGGGAAGGCATATCTTAGACATGTAAATCTAGTTCTATGCCTGTTTAAAAGCTCTTTAACTTTAAAATTTTATCATTGATCTATCACAGTACTCTAAAACAACACACTGCATTTTCTGTTCTTCCACTGCTTGCTTACCGAGTATATAAAGTGTGTGTGTGTAGGCAGTAAGGTATACATTGTCAGAGAATTTCACTTCATAAACAGGGTTGCTAAACAGCTGCTAGCATTGACTGATGCCACCATAATAAGACAGCCTGTCACTACAGCTGTAAGTAGTAATGGAGTAATAATGCGAAAGAAGATGAAAATTTGGGGTCATGGTAGTCAGGTCAGAAAGAGTCAACTTCAGTCTAAACAAACCTGCACTAAAGATCCCTAGAGTCACTTACCCCTCCAGCCCAGATCTGGTTTCTTAATTGAAGCTTCCTAGTTTGGTTGATTTATCACTCTCCCACCCCAACATGTACATGATTTTCCATTCATTTTAATGGAAAACCTGACCTCAAATCTATAGATTATTTCCTGGGCCATATCATAGCTTGTAAGTACCAATCAGTCAATAGTATTGGCCCCCATATCCTATGACATCCCAGATTAAAAAGCCTATGGGAAACCACAATTTTGAATCTGAACATTAATTTGAACTCTTCAGTGAACCTCACTGAGATCAGTGGCTAGCTCCAAGGCTCACACTTACGGACAGGTTTGGCTTAATTTTCTTCTGTGTCCACTTTCTCACCCACACCTAAGCTTACTGAGAAAATGCAATAAAAAAACCACTGAAAGCCCCTTTGGTCTGGGAAAATGAGTTTATTGCAATTTCTGTTGAAGATGGTTTTCGATATCCTGATGCCTCTACCCTGAATGCAAACAAGAAAGGGGAGTGGTTTCAGAGTTCTGAGAATGGGTTAATGACAGACTCGTTCTTCTCCAGTTAAATTTGGAGGCCAGAATTTAGAGAAAGTTCTGCTCAAATGTCTTTACTGACAAATTTGGGATATTGGAGAGATTCCATATAGAAATGAAGGGCTTTTGCTTCTTTTCTGCATCTTTAGTAGAAATGTATGGAAATTATGTCCTATGTAATTTGAACAGTATGATTTAGTGATAAACCTAGGCTGCAGAGTTAGGATTTGGACTTGAACTTCCCTAAAACGTGGTTCCTTCTGGATCCAGACCCATCTCTACTTTGACCTGGTAACATTGTATTTTGGCATGGGCAAAGTGCCTGGAAAAGATCAGGGCCTGCTTAAGGAGGTAACTTCAGCTGAAGACCTGATGACTAGGTCTTCATCTCGGACCAGTTGAGAAGGGAAAGGACTGAGGTTAAGAGACTAAGTCATGCTTAGTCTTATGATTCAGCAGTTAAAGCAATCACTCAGTTAATGTAGACTAGAGGGAATCACCACTGGGGTATACCCCCTATAGATAGGCATTCAGGCTGCAGCATGTGCTGGGAGAATGGAGTAGTTAGGAAGCATCTCAATGGGCCCAGCTGGCCAGTTCTTGCCTGAAGGAGTGCCAAAAGGCAAGGCTTGGGTCTTTTGAGGCTGCAATAATTCATTTGAACCAGCCTGCCTATACTTCACATACGCAGACCAGTCTGCTGTGAAAATTTCCTGGTAAAATCCCCAAATTCTTCTTCTCCTCAGTTAGGAAGATACCAAAGTTAAATCAAACACAACTAAGGCCTGACTTTCAGTGCTAAGGGAGGTATCATTGCCTTCTAATTTGCAATTATTTCCTCCTGGGTTTACCTTCACAACTAGCTCAGGGGCTGTAGTACAGGCAAGGATGAACAGTCTCTGTTACAACAGTTCTCTCTCATTCACCATAGACAAATTAATCAGCAAATACAAAGCCCTGACCAAGGACTATAATGTGAAAAGAAGAGAGCAGCTTGCTGTTATAGTAGCTAAACTATTATTGACAACTCAAAGATATCATTTATATAACAAAACTACCCCAGGCAAACCCCAGAAGGTACATAAAAAAACCAGCTCTTTAAATGACGTTTTAACTGAAAATTATTCACAAATAAATTATAAGGCTATAGTTTGAACACAAAACAGGGGGCAGGAACTAGAGGGATGCAAAAGCCTATTTTTTATTTTGGTTCACTAGCTTTTTAAAAAACATTCCTGTTAGGTCAATCTGAAACTGATTTTTTACCAAATGGAGTAAAAAACACCCATCAGGCATTTTAACCTGCTTTTCCCAAAACAAACAAACATATGCAAGCAAAGCTAATTTGGAAAGAAAGGGCTAGGTTCATAAGAAGGTTGTGGCCAATGGATGGACATGCTGGTATAAATGCTTCAAGTAACTTCAAAGCACTCTAAACAGGAAGGATACAGGGATTCATGATCAACAAAATAAGATAAAAAATGGCCCAAGTGCTTAAAAAATGACCTTTGAAAGTAAGAGGACTGCCTATGAGGTGCTCCATTTTGAAACACCTGCACCTTCCAGCAGTCCTGTGGCATCCTGCAGTGCTCTGTTTCGCCTATGCCCGCCACACACCTTTCCACCCTGTACTCCCCAACCCCCTTCCCGATAGCTGTTCTGTTACATGCCTTTGCAACTGCTTTGAAACACTCCAGGAGCATGAGGAGCAAGCCGCAAATTTGAAGCATGTCAGCCCTGAAGTAGTCTAGCATTTGAAGTACTTTGAATGCATGTCTGTCTGTGCTGTAGGTGCTGTTTACAAAGTTGAGTAGAACAGGGTGTTGATACCATTGACTCTATGGTTAAGTTATCAGGGCATTCCTCCAGAGTGTGGGAGACCTAGCCATTTTGTTAATAGCACTTCAGTACTTTATGGATTGGACTTAAAAAGAAGAAACATTTTGGAAATGTTTTGGGCTGTTTTGACATTTCTGTTTTTATTTTTTATTTTTATTGTTTCAACCAAAATTATTTCATAGATTTCATAGACATCAGGGCTGGAAGGGACCTCAAGAGATCATTGAGTCCAGCCCGCTGCCCAAAGGGCAGGAAGTTAGCTGGGGTCATAGGATCCCAGCAAGATAAGCATCCAATTTACTCTTGAAGGTGTTCAGTGTAGGTGCTTGAACCACCTCCGCTGGCAGACTGTTCCAGACCTTGGGGGCTCGGATAGTAAAGAAATTCTTCCTTATGTCCAGCCTGAAGCGGTCTTGCACGAGTTTGTGACCATTCAACTTAGTCATCCCTTGGGGCGCTCTGGTGAACAAACGTTCCCCCAGATCCTGGTGGTCACCCCTGATAAACTTATAGGTGGCCATCAGATCACCCCTGAGCCTGCGCTTTTCCAGGCTAAAGAGTCCCATGCCTCTCAGCCTATCATTGCTGAATTCAACTTGAATTTGCAAATAGTCTCAACTGGCTCCAGTCTGCATTTTTCTGTCAATAAATTATTTACCTCCAAGAAAAGGAAAATTCTCCTGCCTCTTACTAGGGAGCTCCAAATTCCAATCCTGAACACTTCTACCTCCCCCCACCCCCGGGACTTAATTAACATGGAATGAATACTGCAGATACTAAATAGTGCTTGGTGTTTCTCATGCCATTCCAAGATTCAATTCCACCCAAAATTAGAAAAACAAGGAAGCACAGAGGTAATCAATGTTTCCTACCCAACTGTAAATTGATGCCTCAGTGGGCAGGGGGCATCAATAGGAATGGGGAGTGTAACTTCTGTTACGTCTCCCTAACAAAACTTTCATTTTTTTCTGAGGTCCCAAAACTCTTCATCACTATATCTCTTCCTACTCTTTTGTTGCCCCTTGTCTGCTACTTGCCTCCCTCACCAGACTGTTGCAAAGATTGGAAAATCCTCTGAAGGCAAAAAAACACTATGCATATTGTATATCTGGATAACTGTTGCTATAACAATTCTATTAACATTTTAAAGCTATTGCATTTTAGCAGCAGAAATAATTAACACAATAGTTTCATAGTTAGTAGGGTCAGAAGGGACATGAGCAGATCATCAAGTCCAACCCCCTGCCATGGCAGGAAAGAGTACTGGGGTCAAACAACCCCAGCAACGTGATTGTCAAGCCTTGTCTTAGAGACTCCCAGGGTAGGAGCCAGCACCACTTTGCTTGGAAGTTGGTACCAGATCCTAGATGCCCTGACAGTGAAGTAGCACCTCCTGATGTCTAATCTGAATTTACCCTCTGCCAGCTTGTGACTATTATTTCTAGTCACTCCTGGTAGTGCTCGGGGGAACAGGGACTCCCCCAATGCCCGCTGATCCCCCCTGACTAGTTTGTAACAGGCCACGAGATCCCCCCTCAGCCTTCTCTTGTGGGGGCTGAACAGGGTCAGGTCCCGTAGCCTCTCCTCGTAGGACCTGCCCTGCTGCCCCCTGATCATGCGAGTGGCCCTCCTCTGGACCCTCTCCATGTTGTCCACATTCCTCTTGAAGCGCGGTGCCCAGAACTGGACGCAGTACTCCAGCTGCGCCCTGACCAGTGCCACATAGAGAGGGATGATCACCTCCCTGAACCTGCTTGAGATGCATCTGTGGATGCATGACAAGGTGCGGCTGGCCTTCCTGACTGCATCCCCACCCTGCTGGCCCATGTTCATCTTGGCATCTATGACAACTCCAAGATCCTTTTCTGCCTCTGCACTGATTAGAAGGGAGTTCCTGTAGGTATGATGCTGGTTCTTCCTCCCCAGGTGCATCACCTTGCACTTATCAGTGTTGAATCCCATCCTAGTCTCATCTGCCCACCCCTCTAACCTGTCTAACCTTGCAGCCTATTCCTCCTGTCTAGTGTGCCCACATCCGCCCACATCTTAGTGTCATCAGCAAATTTGAACAGGGTGCTTTTTACCCCCTTGTCCAAGTCACTGATGAAGACGTTGAACAGTGCAGGCCTAAGCATTGAGCCCTGGGGGACCCCACTGCCCACATCCCTCCAGGTCGAAAATGACCCATCCACCACCGCTCTTTGGGTGCTGCCCTCCAGCCAGTTGGCAACCCATTTGACTGTGTAGGTGTCAGCACCACGGTCCCCCTGTTTCTTAATGAGAATGGGGTGAGAGACAGTGTCAAAGGCTTTCCAAAAGTCCAGAAGACTATGTCCACTGCTATCCCTGCATCTAAGGATTTGGTGACCTTGTCGTAGAAGGCCACCAGGTTGGTCTGACAGGACCTGCCACTAATGAACCCGTGTTGGTTGCCCCTAAGCATAACCTCCCCTGCTGGCCCCTTATGGACATGCGCCAAAATAATTCTCTTAAAAATCAAGATAAGACTAACTGGCCTATAGTTCCCCGGGTCCTCCTTCCTCCCTTGATAAAATGATAAAATCTATACTCATTTGCAAGGCCCTTTGCAGAATATGAAACATCACATTATCCATGTCAATTAGCAGCTGAGCAGTTAGCAGTTTGTTAGTAGATCATTGCCCTGCTTAACATTCAACAGTCAATTAAAATAATCATCTCTTTCCTCATCATGTGACACTAGCCTAGCATTCTGCATCACTTGCCCCTCTCCAGCCTGCTTTCCATATGTGTATCAGCCCCTTGCAACTCCATGCTAGTCTGCCTGATTTGGACCAGGGACTCACAAGCACATAGCATTCAGAAAAAGAAGGGGGTTCCTGCTAAACACCTACCAAAACCCACGGACTTCTATCTACTGCTTTGAAAACCCAGATGTATAGTTATGGCAAAAGTAATTTGTTGTACAAAGTTCCAGAGTACAAGTTCAGTCTTGAGAAGACATTCTGTGCATTTTCAGTTAGTTCTGATTATGTAAGGGTTAGGTAGAAGGAGGTGTGCAAAAAGCAGAAGAGTTTGCTTTTTTCTGGGTCCCCAATTAGAATAAATTATTGGAAAAGAGTTTTTCTCCAGGAGCTGAACACCGGGATTAAACTAAACTTTCTGGAAGAAGGGATTGCCTGCACACTGTTTGTGAACACCACTGTTTCAGGATTGGTATATATGTCTCAATAAAACAAGTTACACTTGGAATATTTTCAAGATGTGGACAGATTAGAAAGACTCCAGCAGAGAACAACAAAAATTATTAGAGTCCTGTAAAGCATGATTTATAAGAAAACCCTGAAAGAACTAGGATTATGTAGTCTGGAGAAGAAAAGACTGCAGGGGGAATTTGATAACTGTCTTCAAATACCTGAAGGGTGATTATAGAGAGGATGATGATAGACTGTTCTCTACGGCTTTAGAGAACAGAACTAGCAGCAACAGCTTTAAACTGCAGCAGAGAAAATTTAGGTTGGAGATTAGAAAGAACTTTTTTTTACTATGAGAATAGTTAAGCATTGAAACAGGCCACCCAGAAAGGTCATGGAACCTCTATCCTTGGACATTTTCAGAAGTAGGTCAGACTGACACCCGATCGCAATGGCTAGATCAGGAATGATCTTGCATTGAGGGGGACTGGGCTACGTGACTTCTGTCACAGGTGGGACCTAGGAGTGGCCATGATCTCACTAGCGCCCCTTGCCGTGTCAGTCAGGCAATCCAGCACCCTCTACTCGCCCGCCACGTCTTTGATGTTATAAGGTTCAATATGGGAGGCTGCCTCTTATCGCCCTGGACACCGCGCTAATACTATTCCCCGTTCCGAGTGGGGTGCCTCAATGCACCCCTGCCTTATGGGCAGTGCGTGCCTCCTACCTCCCCTTTAGCATGCCCCAAGCCTCGCAGCATTTTCTGGACGTTATCCGGTCCTTAATCTTCTATGCCCTACCTGGCGCCCCTGGATGTGTCTCGCCACCAGCACCCCCTCCGGCGCCCTTGGGCTCGTCACACAACCAGCGCTCCTTACTCCTGATTAGCCCAATCGAGCTCACTAAGGGTGTTCTTCCCACCAGGGTCATCGGCCTAAGCCTTTCCTGGCCCCTTTGGGTTCCTGTCAATAATAATTATCCAAATCCTATCCCCGGTTGGGACTCAGGTGGCCGTAGCCGTACCTGGCCCCCTGGACCACCGTCTGGGTCTATTGCCTCACTAGGGTCAGTGGCCTAAGCCTTGCCTGGCCCCTCCAGGTTCCTGTCAACACTACTTATCCACTTAGGCTCAGGCGACCTAAGCCTTACCTGGCCCCTCTGGGTCTTGTCAATAATAAATATCCAGATAGGCTCAGGCAGCCAGAGCCTTACCTGGCCCCTTCGGTTCCTTGGGGTTCCTGTTATCCTGGAAACCCTCCGGAACGCCTTCTAGACCCGTACCCCTTTTGGGGCGACTGTCAATAATCTACACCCCTCTTGGGGTTGTTTCTTATTACACGTGCCCCACCTGGGGCCTCTCTTCTACACGTGCCTGCTCCCACAGCTTCTCAGCACATTCTCCGGGCTCTCTATAGTGACTGACTCGCCCTCGCCGGGCGAGTCGCCTTTACAGCACCCACCCTAGGCTTTTATCCACGTGGCTCCCACACCTGGAGCCCAACACGAGTCCCTACAGGCTTCGTTCTGGTGCTACGACCCTTGGGCGGGGTCCTCTACCCTGTTCGGGCCTCTCACTATTGCCCACTCAGAGCTACCTGCTGTGCCGCCTCAGCACTGACCAGCTGTGCCGTCCCAGGCACCACTCATTTGCTCACACAGGGCACCGGGAACCCCCCCAAACCACTGGGGAGCTCCCATGAGGCCTCCTCACGCCCCTACAGCCTCACCCGGTCCTCCGGTATAACAATAACTAAACCATAAGCCAAACGGCTGCAACATAACAAACAAGAAGCCTTCTGGCTTATAACATACGGCCTACGCTTCCTTGGCTCTCTGACCATGCCGTAGCCGCTTGGGTGGTCATGCTGCAACCATCAACTCTGCTCTCCTGCAGAGCTCCTGCTCCTGCGGCTGCCAGAAGGGAACTGCCCCCTAGGCTGTGGCCTGGGCTGTTTATAAAGGCCCGGCCCTACTCCCTTCCTGTTTACATGGCCTGCCCAGTTGCCGCAGCAACTGGCACCTGAGCTGCCCCTGGAGATTGGCAGCTCCACTTCTCCACTTCTAGGAACAGGGCACCTCAGTGCTCCTGTGACAACTTCATGAGGTCCCTTCTCGCCTTACTTACCTACTATACCCAGAGTCCTTATCAGACTGATATCTGCTCCACTTGGAAGTTGTTTTGTAACGCCCTGATATTTGCTGGTGTTTGACAGCGGGGCAATAATGTAATAAATCATCAAGGTGGAATGAGACCTCCTAACTAGCTCTTAGAACTGAAAGGCATTTCAATAATTAAACAGGTTAGGTAAAAGGTGGTGTCCTCATCTTTGGCCCTATTGGCACAAGGTGTTTGAAGGTCCACAGGATATGATATTGGCTGTGTTTTTAATGCTAGTGAAGGACAGGCAAAGTCTTCTATGCCAGTTCAGAAATCACAGCTAAGACTTGGTTTGCAGAGAGATAAACTCCAGCATGCTCCATTCACTCTGTGAATAGGATCTGGCCTCCGCAGATGATGAAGCATCTACTAGTCTGAGATCAGAGACTCAGAACTATTCCATTTCCTAGCATAGGCAAGACTTATGAAAAGTTGCTACTGGTTTCCAAGGTAATGTCAAACAAATAGTCCAGCATCTTCCTTAAAAATAAATGTTCTCTAACATCCAGCTGTGCAGTGTCGTTCTTCAGATACACATAGCTTGATCCAGACAAATTATTAGGCATGATGTCTGCCTCCTTTTGGAGGCCTGCAGCTGTGAAAGCTACTTCCTGTCAGGGGTGGGTGTTTTCCCTTGCCAGCCCAAGGCACAAATTTAATCAAATTACCTATTCCTCAGACCCTTATATCTACCCATTTCTGGCAACAGGAAAGGTGTGTGGGAAGATGACATGTTATGCCTGTCATTTTAATTACTTTGATCCTTCAATGCATGGTGGAGTTTGGTTCATTGTACAGCTTGGGATACCGTGGTTGAGAAGCTCTGTCTGCAGGACTGAGAGAAGAGGCCTTCAGACAAGATGCTTAAAAGGAAGGAACAGAAAATACCAATGCACATGCAATCAGTGATTAGATTAGGCATGTGATAAGGCAGGATGGTCTTCAAGCAGTGGGCTCGTGGCTGGATTAGGTAGAATACAGGGGAAGGTAAGCCTGGAGAGGAATAAGTGTACAAGTCCTCTGAGGTCATAATTTTTGGGCACTGTTCAGAACTAAATCATTGATGTTTTCCTATACAGAATCATAACTCCCTTGAACATTTTTTTTAATTTGCTATTTTAAATTTCTCCTTTACTGCTTCAGTTTCTCCCTGGCCTTCACTAGACTTCTCCCTGGTCTTCATACGTATCTTATTAAGTTAGTCCATAAAGGAGCATATCTACCTTGCCTTCTGAGTTCACTAGCATTCCAGCCTCCATTCCCACATTACTTTATACTTTTATGTTTAATTACCAGAAAAAAATGACATCCAACTAAATACAACATTCACAATGTGTAGAGTTTTTAATAAAAATAAAACCTTAAAGATATTTGCATGGCTGCAGCTCCAAATCTTCACAGTCATGGCTGCACTAGTGTGAGATGTGGAATAGATCCTTATCCAAGTAGGAATGGACATACCAAAAGCTTTATAAGAAATTTCCAACTGAATAAATTTAGATCGAGCTTACAAGTGCCAAACATCAACTTTCAGGAGAACGTTGTGTTGACACCATATGAGCAATTTACAGCCACATGTACCAGAGGGTACATGTGCCTCATGTTGTACCAGAGGGTACATGTGCTGCAAAGTGGCTCTAAGAATTTTCAGGCAACAGCTCAAGAGATTTGTTCAACTAAGCAGCTCCAGAAGCAATGAACCATACAAAACAAAAAAGTTGCAGAGCCCAATTTTTATTTGCTCATCTACAGTTCCAACTGAATCAAGCACTAGGAGTTCCTGGTTCTACTGTAAAACATATTTTACAGTGGTGCAGGAACTGGTTAAACCCTGTGTTTTATGCAAGTTTGTTTCATTTTTGTTTTTTTGCTGCTTGCACCCTCTTCCTCATGCCTCTTCACGCACATTGGTTCCTCCTTCTGTCCTAGTCGGAAGCCCTTTTCAGACTTGGGAAGCCCTTCAGACTCCTTCAGGTTTCCATTTGCTTAGCCCTTCAGTGTAATGCCTGAAATAGTGAAACTCCTGCAACAAACAAATTCTGAGCATCTCAAATGGAAAATAAAATATTTGCTTATGATGTACAAATATAACACATCTTTCACAGACACACTTTCAGTCAAGTTTAATTTTCTGTATTAGGTACATCAGTAAAATGCTCTGTGAATTGCAGCTCATTTAATTTTGGATAGTACCCTGTGCATGGGAGCTTTTATTCCTAAAAACAGGTTTACACATGCACAGACCTATACTTTTGAAGTCAATACTATGAAAGAGTAAGGGTCTACATGGAGGGACCACTTTGCAGGATCCAAACCTAGAGGCGAGATTTAACAGGAAATAAAATAGACAGAAGCTATCAGACAAAAGAGGCCAGAAGATTTATAAAAAACACAATTAGTTTACGCAGGTCACTTCGCAGTTTGTATAGTACTGGGCTGAAATAGTCATTGTGGAAGGGACTGAGGAATTAAAGCCTTAGTTACCTGTTGAAAAATGCTGGACTTTTAGCTAACCTTTATTTTTCACACCTGGCATCTGTTTGATAATATGTATTTTATCACCTACTAAAAAGAAAAAATGAGTGAGAAGTGTGTTTTATATTTAAATGCACAATGTTACTTAACTTGGCTTGTTTCTTACTCTAAGGGTTAAATGTTATAGCAATTTTGGAAGTATTTGCATTCTCTAGTACAGTATTTAGCATACAGCTAAATATCCAGACACCAGGAGCAATGTCTTTTTACTTGGAGCTATGGCTAAATCTGTGCTTGACAATACCACCTAGAGAGCTGAGAAAGATCATTAACAGATTCTTGAGCTGTATGCTGGATACCTGACATAAAGATCAGGGCCTGGCTGTCCTGTATAAAATTCCCCTACGGGGAGGGGCTTGATGACAAAACAGTACTTTCCCAGTCTGGTCTTCACCTTAGTAAAAATCCCAGGTAGGAGATACAGGCTTCACTTTAACTAGCTACAGTGGAGACAAACATTACTAATGCCTTGTCCCAGCTATGGTTTAGTCCACACAAGAAAAGGGTGGTCAGTCCAGCTAAACCAGCTTACTCATTTACTGTAAGCACAGCTTCTACCAGAAAAATGTGCTTTTGCCATACAGCTCATATCACTTCCTTGAACAAATTAAAGGATACCAGCAAAAACACCTATTTTGCTTGTGTGAATACTGGTGTTGCTAGTATTTCGACGTCTTTAAAAATCCACTCCCATCACTAATATTCTTATGCCAACAGAAGTGCCTAGTACAGACGTGACCTAGGGTTTTACAATAACTTAGCTATCACCAATGAAAATGCAACTTTTATTGCAGTGCTTCAGGTCCAATATTTCACTATGACTCCAGAGTTATGAGCTCAAGTGTCACTCTATACTTGTGCCAAACATTGCCCTTGTCAACCCACCTGTCCTTCCTTTTTTGTATCCTTGTGGCAAGATACTTCCAGTGGATCTGTGAATTTTGATGATCTGCCAGGCTGCCTTACGAGCATTTCTGCTGTGGCCTTGAACCTGTGACCTCTGGGCTGTCAACTGTGTGCCTTAGTGTTCACCCACCCCAGCCCTGAACCGAGCTGTAAATGGTACTTGATTAGGTTGGGGAGTCAAAAGTATCTGGACCTGATCTTGGGCACAGCACTCCAGGTCAGTTTGGCTAAAAAAAATCTGGTGAGCCTTTTGCCTGAACCTGCATGGCTGTCATGGTAACCTCAGAGCTTGACCTTTTACTAGTGTAGATGTAGCCATAGACTCAAAAACACAGGGGACCAAATGAGATTTTAGCTCATTTCCTATGCCACGTGACAGCCTTACACTTTGCAAGAGGATAGCACAGTAAAAACCTTTGTTAGTTCACTATATACAGAAAGACTAAACCAGATGTTAAACATGGCCAGGGAAGAAAGAGAGCCATTTCACTTGTTTTCTGATAATGTAACTGGGACCTAATTCATCTAGGGTATAGAATAAACGGTCCAGGACCATTGTTCTTTTTGCCCACTGCCTCTCATTGTTACAGAAATAACACCTTCTGTATAAAATGAACATTGTGCATCATTTGTTGCAAGTCAAAAGAAAAACCAACCAAAAAAACAGGTGGTGTTATTTTTCCACTCCTATTCACCAAGTGAAGGTAAAAAATGAGCTGTGGTTTTCCTGTCAGAAGTGTCTCTGCTGTATCTTCCTGTACA
The DNA here is from genome assembly GCF_052110815.1 of Crocodylus siamensis. Taxonomy (NCBI): domain Eukaryota; kingdom Metazoa; phylum Chordata; order Crocodylia; family Crocodylidae; genus Crocodylus; species Crocodylus siamensis. Next base: position 29,538,158 of record NC_143409.1, on the reverse strand, counting down.
CAAATAGTAAAGGCACTTAATAAGTTATTGAGGTAGATCATTTTGTGCTTAAGGGAGGGCACAAAGCATTCAGAAAAACTCAAAGTGACTCAACAAAGATGTAGGCAAGGTTCTTTGGGTAGATGTGATATTTTTATTAGACCAACTAAATAGTTGGAAAAATTGTTTTTTGCACACATTCAAGCACAAACACCCTTCTTCAGACATACAGAGAGTCCGCTGGTGAATTGTGTGCTCTCCTGGGTAGAGTAGAAAAGCTAATATGCAAAATGCAGGTCTGTGAAAATGCAAATGTGTAGCAGTGAGGATCTGAGGGGTGGGAGACAATAGATGTGAGATAGGTGCGAGGGAGGGGAGGGGGAATGTTGAACTGGCAATGCAACAATGTAGGTGGTAAAATACAGACAGGTTACCTGGGTTTATCAGATGGCAAGCAAGTTATAATGTGCTATAAATCCAATGTCTATATTTAGACTAGGATTTTTTTTGTATCCAGTAGATTTACGAAGTGAAGTTGGTAGGCTTGTCTATGAAATGTGTTTTGTAAATTCCTATTGAAGATTAGAACTGAGAGACTAGAGAGAGAGTAGCTGCCTTGTGAGAAGTGGGTACCCACAGGTAATTGGGTATTTTTGTCTTTGATTAAACACACACCGAAAATCTATCAAAGACAAAAATACCCAGTTACCTGTGGGTGCACACTTCTCACAAGACAAGCACTCTCTCCAGTCTCTCAGTTAAGATCCTCAAAGGGAATTTACAAACACCTTTCAGATGAGCCTACAAACTTCACTTCATAAATCTACTGGATACAAAAAATCATGGACTAAATATAGACATTGGATTTATGGTACATTATAACCTGCCTGCCATCTGATAACCCCAGGTAACCATCTGTAGTTTACCAGCTACATTCTTCTATCACCAGTTCAACATTCCCCCTTTTCCTCACCCACCTCTCTCATCTATCATCTGCCATCTCTCTGATCCTCACTGCCACGCATTTGCATTTTCACAGATCTATATTTTGCCTATTGGCTTCTATTCTACCCAGGAGAGCATACAAACACCATCAGTCTCTCTCTATGCTCAAAGAAGGGTGCTGATGCCCAAAAGCTTGCAAATAAATGTTTTCCAATTATTTAGTTGGTCTCTACCCAAAGAACCTGGTCTGCCTATGTCCTTAGAGCAACACAGCTACAACCAACAACCCTACAACAAAGATGCCATGTTTTCAGTAAAAATATATCTGTCTAAACTCAGTGGGCTATTATATATACTATCCCTGTAACACCACGTCAGGAGGCTGGTACAGTTTGAATGTACCCCATAGGTAAAAAAACAAAACCCCAAAAAAGCAAAACCTGAAAGTAAATATAAATGTAATAATGAATGGTGTGAAATGGGCTTGGAGGGGACAGAAAGAGTAGGTAGGGGTTAGAGAGAAGCCAAAGAGCCAAAGAGATGAGTCTGTTGCCATTCATAATACTAACACTTTGTACCCATTTCACAACACTGTGAGCTGCAGTCGTGATGGTAATTAGCCTCTTACCATCATGAAATCAGGTTGTTTTTTGTTTGGTTGGTTTTTTAAACATGGTGAGAAAAATACTTGGGTCCCATTTAGTGTAGAGCTGGCACTGATGCAGCTCTGCTGGTGTCGGAAAACAAGTATAAAAATGCCTAGTGGAGTCTGAGTTTGAAAAACAAAGAGAGAATACTCCAAAGGAGGGCTGCAGGGTGGTCACCTGAACTTCTGGCTAATAAAAAAAATAAGGGTTTCAAGGGTCGTCATCCCACATCATTTCATTACCCATACAAAAATCCTACATCTAATCATACTGTAAAATATGATGCATAATCAGGGATTGAGAAAGGAATTATAATCTGGTCTGGTCTCGTGTGGACCACTATACATCGTATGAGGGACAGCCATTAAAATGCAAAATGATTGGTCAGCTTGGAGAGATGGAACAGCAAAGAGAGCAGAACCTAAGGGAAGAAAAATGGCACTAGTTTTCAAGTGATCCATCCTTTCATTGGTCAATGAGTTTACAAAGAGAGGTGGTGTCTCTTCGTGGAGAGTGGAATTTGAGAAATTTGGGATTACATCTCCAACTCTGCCACTGTCTTGCTGAGTGACCATGGGGATTGCTTCACTGTCTTGCAAAGTGATTTGAGATCTACAGAGAAAGACCTCTGTGTAATGAAACCCAGCTCTTACAAAAGTCATCCCTTTACTGTAATGTGTATTTTCATATTTTTACCCAAGGTATAAAGTAATCCAGGAATGAGAAGCATATCTTTGTTGCCTTGGGAACCAACACCCCGCAAGAGAAATATATATATGAAAACAATTTACATTGAGGATGTGTTAAGAAACTATCAGTTCTTCTAAAATGTGCAGAAATGTTGTGAAAGTCAGAATGCTACAAGCACCATAGCCTCTGCTAGATGTTAGCATTCTGATTAACTGAAAGATTATAATGCATCAGCCACTAGATGGCAAAAATCCACCAGGAGTTGCTTCTAGTTATGGTTTCATCTGCCCTGTGCTTTATTCCTTACTCCAGCCCCATGCTTGGTCTGTTTATCTCCCAGAAGTTCCTTTAACATCAAGGTCTCTAAATCCAAGCCTGACTAGGGCTGGGGAGAATGAAAGAGCTTTAAACATGAACAATACAATTCTCTCCATTCCCATTCCATAAGGATGTTAGCAAGCAGACTGACTGTGGGGAGGTTAACATTTAATGCTGGTGTTTTGTCTTTAACCAATTTGTTTAGTTTAAATAATCCCCTAAATTTGAAACAGACACACTAATGCTGAGCAATGTGGGTTTTTTCATGAATAGCATTGCTAAATTTGCCAAATAGTGAAGTATTGGTTGACCCCAAACTAATTTTTTCGATTTTCAGTTTGGCCATGAAACTGAAAGATCCATTGTATCCGCAGAGCCCCATGCAGCACGTTTCTTCAGAAAAACGTGGCTTTAGGGACAAAGAATTTTGTTAAAATGGCTCAAAGCAGAGGCATTCCCACCCCCATGGCATCAGAAAAAAGAAATGATGACTCTCAATAGGAAATTGTACCCACATAGAGAGGAGCTCTGAAATGAGAGCTTTCATTTAGTTGCCATGTATTCAAGAGTATCAGCAAAATTAAATTACAAACATCTCATCTACATCTGTCAAATGGGATTCTTTCCATAACCCCTTTGCTGCTGCACCCTGGTGTTTTGGAATCAGACCTTTAAAAGGTGGTTTATGGGTGGCATCTGAAGCTGATGTGATATATACTGGAGTGCTGAAGTGTTTAAAGGAATACTTGAAGGTTCCTTAGCCTAGAATTCGACCTTTCTGTCCTCCCTCACCTCCTACAAAGTTTGTATTTACTATTTCTGGTGGGCCCATAAGAGAGGAATTATACAAACTTATGTTTTAAAAAAGAAAATTAAAGAAAACTATTTTAAATGCTTGTACTAAGAATGCATCTTTCTTCAGTATCTAATACAGCAATTTGACTATGCCTGGCACACAGATACCTCAGGGTCCAGGAAAAACTCTGGGAATAGGAGATCAATAGACTATGCAAACAGCCTTAACAACTCCTAGTATCCTGTAATCATCTTTGTGGTTCACAGTTCTATGTATTATTTAAATATTTGTTTTCTTCCAATAAGTTTGGTAATGCTGTTCCCCACCTTTACAACAGACACAAAATAAAAGGTCAATTTGTGTTGTATGAACATCTTCTGTAAAGAAATCAGCATCACACTTATCAATTACATAGTTGATCTCCAGGTATCACATTCTGACCCTGCATTGCAAATATGCACCATGGGGAACATTTTTTTGTTCCCAGCATGCCTCTTGCAGTGTCTCAGTCTGGTTTAGGATGATGCAAGAGGCACGTGCGCGCTTGTCTGGATGTGCCCAAGGAGATGTTCATGATAGTCTTTGGATCTTACATGTTATTTTCCATCTCCCATAATATTTTTTGCTCCATAGGGTCCTGAAGAAGTCTTCCCATGTAATCATATTACTTCATGCCCAGTTACAGAATTTAAGGGCCACAGTGCATAAAGTATCTAGAAATCATTTTTGCCCTTGTGACTAAGTGCATATCATTGCATCAGCACATAATTGGTGTAAGCTCTAGGCTCTAGGCTGTAGTTGCCAAGTCCACCTGAGGTGATGACTTGAGGGGTAGCAAGCTATCACTTCGCTAACCACCACTAGTTCTGCCTAGATTGCACACTATAGTATTTTTCCACCCTCAAATGTAAAACTTGATCACAGCTAGGCAGAAGCCAGATCTTTAAATCTGATATGAAGGCCTCTCCTGGGATATTTTTAAAGCTTTGAAACAGTGCTCCAAGTCTCAGCCAAAGAGAAAGCAGCCAGAAATCTCACAGTAAGTGTTAGTATTGGACAGGGAAGAAGGAAGCACCAGAGAGGTTACAGAGAATTGAGAATGGGTTGTAGACAGGCTCACTCCTTGGAAACCCAGGCTGCCATCAGGCTTTCCTAGGAGTGAGCCTGTCCCCAAAATACTGTGGAGGAAGTGGGTTCTTCCATGTTCCTCAGGCCTTCTTGAGTGGCCAAAGCTGTGTAGGATTTCCCCGTGCCAATCACCTATGGGTTGGTACAGCCACATCCATCTCCTCAGTCTCTAGGTGGCCACACCTCATGCTTTTGGCACTGGAAGCTCCAGGTTTTAAAATAAACCAATTAATGGGTTTTTCTGAGTATTCCTTATCCTCTTGTGAGTTTTCCACCTATGCCACATCAGTGCCTCCCTTCATAAAGCCCCAGTACAGACCTTTAGGAGGTAGCATAGTCTCTGCTCCGGAAAGTTTACTTTCTAAATTTGGTGCAAGTTACAAAATTCAATACCCCTCTGGGTAAAGAAACTGATGAACAGGTTCCCTGGACCTGGGTGCAATGGAGATGCAACACTGCAACATGGTGGTGAGGAGGAGAGTGCTTAACATGCCCATGTCATCATCTCTTACTTGATTTACTCTAGCTGTCTCTCTGCTGGTCATTCTGCTGCTTCCTTAAAACATTTGTAGCTTGTCCCCTGTTCAGGTGCCAGAGGATTTATTATTCATTTATCCCAGGACAACAGACAATATATTACTGCTTTTTAATAGCTTTCTGTAAAGCCACATTATAAAACTCTCTCTCTCTCTCGGCTGGTTCAATCTGACCGTTCTCAAGTTGATCAGCAGACCATTTTGCCCTGCCAGTCTCCATGATCCAGTACTGAAAAACAGGTCACTGAATATGGCTCATCCATACATTGTATGGCTGTGAACAAGCACTGCCTACCTGCAGGGTCCAGATCTCCAGGCAGGCCTCTATGTAGTTCTGAAAAGCACTTTGAAGAAAATCTTGCGCTGGAGTCTTTACACAATGTTGTGCTGGTACCACACAGGGGGTGCTGCAGAAGTGCAGGAAGGAGGTAGTGTTATGTTGCCTAGTTGCAGCCTCTGCTGTGAAGATAACTAGGGAGGAAACACAATATGCAAGTCCAATATTCAGCTCTGACTAGGTCAGGCTTGCCCATCTTTGCCATTTGACGTTCCCTGTGTGTTCATCCCAAAATGCTACCACAGAGACATTTATGCTAACGTGCATAGTAGCTAGGGATTAAGGAGCATAGCATAGTTCAAACAGAGGAGTTTCTAATTCCCTGCTTCATAAAGCATTTATTGCTCTTCCTAATTATAACAGAGAAATGTGATCTTCCCTTTTAGTATGGTCGGTCTCTGTAACAAGACTGTCAAGGATTTTATTTTGTGTGGTTCTTTGAAGGGAAAGTTTTGGTGGCAGAATTTTTTACTTTAGATTTAATTTGTCCTGGGGAAACATATTAATATAAGTGCATGTTTGGTGTTTTCTCTCCCCTCAGCACACTGAAGGCAGCATTTGAGGTCCTAAAACAAGGTAAGTATTTATATCTTCCTTTTTTCCCCCTCCCCACTCTTTTTTAAAATCCTTTTACTCCTTGCTTATTTAAAGGGCCAAGCAGACATTGAAGCGGACAGAAATCTCATACATTCCTTTGCCACTGGGGCAGGGGCTTTCCACTCCAAGAGGCTTACTTCCCTTTATTTATAGCTTCTGCTGCTCTAATCCCCTGTGGGTAACATGGCGGTGATAGATAATCCAAGCAGAAGCCATCCTCCCGCTTCCTCAACTTCACATAAAATTCAACTCCCAAAGGCACAGAATGCAAACATTGTAAACCACTAGTAGGGCAAGCCTGGCTGTGCTGCATTTCTCTTTCTGATTCCCCATGCTCCTGTATACAGCCTACTTCTCCCCTCCTTCCCTGAATCTCTAAGAAACTAAAGTGAGAGCCTTTAAACAGTCCTCAGATCAGGTCCCTAAGGTCTCCACACTGGAAGACATGCAACAGAGAAAGACTAATAGTAAACAATGTGGTTGGTGGGAAGATGATAACTATATGGATAAGGATGGAAGTTGTAAGTAGAGAGAAAGAGGGGGAAGAGAGACATGAACTGTCTGCAAATGGGACTATGAAGGAGTGAAACACAGGCCAACTAAAAGCATTTGGTAACCAGCTATTTCTCCATCACTGCAGTGTCAGGACACTGGCAGTCCTTCGCTTTTATTTACGGCATGGCATTGGGTGTGGGTGGTATTTCTGGTTTTGTACCTGTATGTGAGGGGTTGGTGTGGTGTCTTTGGGAAAATCAGGTAAGTGGTTAACCAGGGATGCAGGGCACTGAACTCGATGGCCCAGGAGGCCTCTTCCCATCTTATGTCCCTATTTTCAAGCACCTACAAAGCATGCTTTTAGGACGCATTACAAGTAACAGTTGCTCTGGCACATGTATGTTGCAGGCCTCATCAAGAGTAGTAGGAAGGGTCCTGTAAAGTCATTTTTAGGATCATAATCTGAGTAGATGATGAGCAAACCCACCACAAGACCATGGACATGTGAACAGAGTAAAATTCCAGGGATAACTCTAAAGCAAAAAAAAAAATCACACAAACAAACATGCTGTGTATTGAAAGGGAGGTAATTGAAATCATGAGAAAACTGTCCCCCGATTCATCCAGGATGAAATTTTCTACCATTAACTACCTTGTTTGTTGGGTTTGGATTGCATGATGTTTTGCTGCTTTTTATTTTTTCATCAGCCCAATTTGCCATGGCAAATCATTAATTCCTGCCGCCTTCCAGTGCGTATCCTGCTGAAAAGGTTTGACCTTTACTTATTAAAGACCTCTCTGCTGACTATCAATTCTGATCTATCTTAGAAATTGAAAATGTTGGAAACTCACATATTCAGCTGGCAGTAATGCTGAGGGATGAACTGAAAAGAATAGAGGAGTTCAGAGAAAGACAGAAGGAGCAAAGAAAAAAGGTGAGGAACCACGAGAACCTTCATACCAAATCAAACCAATGGCATAGTATCCTGTCTGCAGCAGTGGGGTCTGGATGCTCCAGAGGATGATAAAATACCTCCCAGTGCTCCTAGCTAACTCTGCAGTCCTGTACTAAGGGGGAAGATCTCTGTCTGATCCCAGCTGGTGATTATGTCCTGAACTTTGAAAACAGAGAGCCTTTGTTACTTTTACTCTCTACCTAGAATAACTGTAGATGCTATTCTTATTCCTGTATTTAATCCTTCTTTTTTAATCCTTGCTATGTGGTTTGCCTCAATAATATTTTACAGGAATACTAAATACACAGAAATTAAAGCAACAGTAAAATTGTAAACCTTGTGTTGAATTCATTGCCTAGATAGTAGGATGAGGCACACAGTAGAAATACCTTTAATAAATGGTACTTATCAAATTATTACTATATAAACAATACAAACACATTCATGCAAGCTCTCTTCTCCCTTAGTCCTCTCAGATTCAGGATCCTTTGAGCAAGGAATTTGCTGATGGAGGCAGCTGTGGTAATTCTTATACCCTGGGCATGTCTACCCATGTGCTCCACTGTGCAGTTGGTTCTAGCAGTCTCGGTGGCACATGGGTTATTTCCAATGTTGCCATAGCATCTCACATAGATACACTCACTTTGTGGTTCAATTTAGGAGTAAATAAAAGGGATGGCCACCCAATCCTAGGAAACAACAGCTGTTTGTAGCAGCCACACCAAATTTCCAAATCCCACTTTCTTTAAAAGAAGGGGAAAGAAATTCTGGTAATGGACTCAATGATCTTCCGAGGTCCCTTCCAGCCCTGATGTCTATGAAATCTATGAAATGCCAAGTGTACCTTCTTCCATTTTGTAGTCCATGACAGAGGAACACAGAAAAGTGAAGCACCCTGAAACTGGGGAGTAGGTTAGCATCACCCCAGCCCCACTCCCAACAAAACTGCTGTCCAGCTTTCAAGACCCACTTCTGCCTCATAAAACCCATTCAATTTAGCACAGCTCCTTGTTTAGTTCATCAGTATTTTGCATCACCCTCCTCACTCATTTGACTAACAGGAATCCTGCAAGTAGCTTTTTAAAAAGAGTTAATCTGTATTTCAAGCCTTTAGCCCACAATTCAAAAGAAACATTTAAAAAAAGAGACTGGGAAGAGGAAAAGAACTTGCCTGAATTCTAAGTATGCACTGCAGGTTTTTCTTTCAGTCACCCACGTGGCTGCTGAGAAACTCATGCTAGGAGCTGGTGCCAGCATTTCTAGTGATCTCCCAAAGTGCAGTGATTTGTATTTGGACTGGCTCCACAGCAGCAGTCAGGACTGCATCATTTGGCCCAGCTGGCATTTAGGAGAGGCAGTCCAAAGACTGCAGGATTAGATTCCCTTCCCCAGTGAGGAAACCCTTATCCCTGCATTCTTCTGATATCACTGATGAGATCAGTACAGAAGCCAAGGAATGTGAGGAGAGATGGCATTATGTACACTGAGATTTCATATTCTGAAAATAAGACTGTCATGGGGGAAGGGTGAGAGAGATCTGCCTGCCTGATAGCAAAGCATCGCACTTAAGCTTCCAGCTGGGAGTTATCTACCAACCTAAATTTCAAAGAAAGCATGTAACAATGTCCTTTTAAGCTACGAGGGTGATGTGCATGGAAGCACATAATCATTTGGCAGAGATGAAGTGATACCGTATTAATCTGAAAGGAATTATTCAAGCCCAAAACTCAGCAAGGTGCAACACAAGTTTGCCTCCACCAGTGGTTCTCATCCTTTTTTAAACTGACAGCAGCCCTTGTTAGAGTCCAGCATCTCCACCCCCTCAGAAAATGTCAGCTCTTAGCTTCCACTCTTTTTTTGGTGATGGGAAAAATACTAGAGCAGTTCTTCTGTTGCAGAGAACTCAGAAAAACCAGAGCAGTTTTTTGACACTATGGATTCATATTTGCTATCTCTGGGTTTATCTAATGAATCATGTACAGGTGTTTGTAAACCTAACAGCACTAATATTACATAGCACCCTGCAGCACCCTTTAACAAGACTGCATGGTACTGCAGAGTGCTATGGCACTCTGGTTGAGAGCCACTGGCCTATACAAACCCAGCCACAGCTCCAGATCCATTTCCAGCAGTTGTGCTTATACAAGTGAACTCTTTGAGCAAAGCTAATGGACAGGGAGAGTGTGTGTTGTGCTACTTAAATGTCATTTAAAAAAAAAAGAAAAGAAAAGAAAGAGAGAGATAAACTGAAGACCCACATTCTTTTAGCTATTAATGGATGCCACTGAAGCAGAATTGTTCTAGGAAATTGTTGCTTGTGTGTTGGCCACGCTAATGTGCTCTGTGTCATTTAGAAGTGTGTCAGCTAGACATACTTCAACAATTCTTCTAATCCTGCCACTAAAAATAGGAGAAATACTTAGTCCCGTGTGTTTCTTACAGTATGAGTCTGCAATGGATCGTGTGCAAAAGAGCAAGCTGTCCCTTTATAAGAAAACTCAGGAGGTAAGTTATGAGGTTTAGTATACATTCATTCAAATCCAGACTGGTTAAATAGGGGTGGGGCTGCAACTGGCACCCAGACACAATAATTTAAAGGAAAGTCAAGAAAGTATGAAATTTAAGTGAAAATATAAGATTCCAATCATAGATTTCATAGATTTCTAGGGTCAGAAGGGACCTTGTAGATCATCATTCCAACCTACTGCTCTGGGCAGGAAAAAGTCTTTTTTTAAATACATAGGGAGTAAAAAGAAAGCACTGGGTAATGTGGGGCCCCTGCAGGACATGCTTGGAAATCTGGTGGTTGCACCAGATGAAAAAGCTGACCTCTTTAACAAATTCTTTGCCTCCGTTTTTCTGAGCAGGGACCGAGACATTCCCCCCCCCCAACCCAACTGGGATTCCAGATGGACTCAGGAGAGGCACCGCCAGGCCTAGGGTCAGGGAAGACCTAATTAGGGAACTTCTGGGGGAGCTGGACAAGTTCAGATCAGCAGGTCCAGATGATCTCCACCCCCAGGGTGCTAAGGGAATTGGCAGGGCTCATTGTGGGGCCCATGGCACGGCTTTATGAGCACTCGTGGTGCTCTGGCCAGGTGGCAGAAGACTGGAAAAAGCCAATGTGGTCCCCATTTTCAAAAAAGTGAAGAAGAAGGACCCAGGTAACTATAGGCCCATTAGTCTTACCTTGGTCCTGGGGAAGCATTTTGAGAAAATTATCCAGGAGCATATCTGCAAGGGACCAGTAGGAGAGATTATGCTCAGGGGAAACCAACATGGGTTCATTAGGGGCAGGTCCTGTCAGACCAACCCAGTTGCCTTTTACAACCAGGTCACAAAATCCTTGGATGCAGGTGTTGCAGTAGATGTAGTCTTTCTGGACTTTAGGAAGGCCTTTGACACCATCTCTCACCCCATTCTCATTAAAAAACTTGGGGACTGTGGCATTGATACCTACACAGTCAGATGGGTCACAAATTGGCTAGAAGGCTGCACCCAGAGAGTGGTGGTAGACGGGTCATTTTGGACCCAGAGGAATATGGGCAGTGGGATCCCCCAGGGCTCAGTCCTCGGGCCCGTACTTTTCAACATCTTTATCAGCGACTTGGATGAAGGGGTAAAAATCACCTTGTTCAAATTCATGGATGATGCTAAGACGTGGGGAGAGGTGGGCATGCTAGAAGGGAGGGACAGGCTACAACTAGATCTGGACAGGTTACAGGGGTGGGCAGATGAGAATAGGATGGGATTCAATACTGACAAGTGCAAGGTACTGTACCTAGGGAGAAAGAACCAGCAGCATACCTACAGGCTGGGGAACTCCCTTCTTGTCAGCAGAGGCAGAAAGGGATCTTGGAGTCATTATTGATTCCAAGATGAACATGGGCCGCCAACATGAGGACACAGTCAGTATGACTAACCGCACTTTGTCGTGCATCCACAGATGCATCACAAGCAGGTCCAAGGAGGTGATCCTCCCCCTCTATGCGACATTGGGCAGGCCACAGCTGGAGTACTGTGTCCAGTTCTGGGTGCCACACCTCAGGAGGGATGTGGACAACATGGAGAGGGTCCAGAGGAGAGCCACTCACATGATCAGGGGGCAGCAGGGCAGGCCCTACAAGCGGAGGCTACAGGACCTGAACCTGTTCAGCCTCCACAAGAGAAGGCTGAGAGGGGATCTGGTGGCCATCTATAAACTTACCAGGGGGGACCAGCAGGGAATGGGAAGGGCTCTGTTCCTCCGAGCACTGCCCAGCGTAACTAGGAATAACAGCCACAAGTTGATTGAGAGTAGACATCAGGAGGCACTACTTCACGGTCAGGGCAGCTAGGATCTGGAACCAACTTCCAAGGGAAATGGTGCTCGCTCCTACCTTAGGGGTCTTTAAAAGGAGGCTAGATGAACACCTCGCTGGGGTCATTTGATCCCAGTACTCTTTCCTGCCCATAGCAGGGGGTCGGACTTGATGATCTGCTTGGGTCCCTTCTGACCCTATCACCTATGAAACTATGAAACCTCCAAGATAGGGGAAAGCACCACCTCCCTTGGAAGCCCATTCCATATTTTGGGAACCCTCACTGTAAAGAATTTCTTCCTGATATCCAATCTAAATCTACTTTCCTTTAGTTTGCAGCCATTATTTCTAGTAACCCTGAGGGGCACCCTGGTAAACAGAGTATCCCCTATTCCCTCCTGACCCCCCATGATGAGTGGTACAATGTGTGGGCAGACCCGGCAGGCCTGAGCAAGACCGAGGAAGGGTGGGGACGGAGACGGGACAAGGAAGAGAAGGGGAGAACTCTGCCCACCCCAGCAGCTTCCTTACTGCCAGGAGCAATCCAGGCACAGAGCACTGTGCAGCCCCAAAGGAGGACTCTTTCCCCTCCTTTCTCTCCCCCATGGGGTGGGGAGGGGGGCTCTGTGTGATTCTGGAGGGGGACTCCTCCCCCTCCTTCTCCTCTACCCCCTGCACCAGTGTGGGGTGGGGAGGGGGGCCCTGTGCAGGGCTGCCTGGCCTCAGAGGGGGACTCTTCAACCAGGTTTATCGCAAACCAGTTTAGGCCATTTTAAACTGGTTTATGTATGCAGAATTTATGTTCTATTACAGGTTTATACCAGCTCCTGATCACTTAAACCAGTTTGTGTGTGATGCCTGTCCCTAGCCTAAAGATGCAGAAAAAGTGCAAGGAATAGAGAGAACCCTTAAATCAATGGTACACTGAACAGAGTTCTAGTAACTTTTATCTGAGGGGCTCATAGATAACTGGCATTGGCTTCCAGTGGACAATAATCCTTAGGGTATGCAACTAAGGCTTCATCTGTGTTCCAGTTGCCATCAAACTGCAAAAACTATCTGTATATACAGCTGCTGCTAGCAGAGTTGTAGCATGCTCCCCCCCGACTAAGCCAAAACCATGATATCAATTTACTGTACTTAAGTTTATTGCTTAACCACATTTGTGACCTCACTGGTTTATATCACCATGCAATCTGGTCTTTGTGAAAGGGACTAAATGGTGCCATAACCATATAAAGAAAGTAAATGCCAGTTCTGGTACTAGCTTAGAGCTGGAACATTCTTATACCTACTGGTTACTCTAGCTATACAAAAAAGAACAAAGTATCTTGCAGAATATGTTGGCATACTTGTGAGTAGGCATCAATACAGTAGATAAGTTGGCACAAACACAGCCATAGATTACCTGTCGTTGTCAATGGTACAGACTTCTAACATGATTCCTGAATGGAGTGCCAACAACTAATCCCATTGATCATGGAAATGAGAACCTTGCTAGGAACAAATATATTAATAACATGTTGGCTAGCATGATTTCAACAGACCTAGAAAATGGAGTAATTTTCCACAAATCTCAATTGCAGGGCAAACAAATAAACTTTGCTCTGATTTCAAGTGCCACTTTTCAGTGCAGGGTCACAATAAGAACAAATTTTGGATTATTGTTTATTATTTATTAACCTTAGCAACTCGTGTCTTGAACTCACTTGGTTTATAAGCTAAAATATTATTTTTTCCTACTAGTCAGCCTGGCATATTCAAACTAGGGATTTCAAAGTTGAGACAAGTCCTTACTGACTCATATACTGACCCCATTCATATTGATTCCACAGCTTAAATTTGGCTGCCAGAATCATGGGTGTCACTCTAATCGTCTATGACAACTGGATGATAAATCTGATTTAGCCATGGGATGTAGCTGACAATTCTGTTGATGATGCATAAGCAGTAATAACCTTCAGCTCCTTTTGCTAATGATATTAATTTTGGTTTGAGATAAGAAGAGTAAAAGCCATAGTTGTTGAGGTAGACATTAAGATTGGATCTATGCTGTTGTTTTCATAATACCATGTCTAAAGTAGATTTTAGCCTCTCACGGTGCCAGCCAGAGGCGACCCAAGCAGGGTGTGGGGCCTGGGGTAAATCAGCCCATGCGGAGCCCCGTCCCTACTCTAATCCTGGACCTGAAGAAGCAGTGGCAAGGGGGGAAAGAGGGAGTAGGGAGGAGCGAGCAGCTGAACGAGGACCCACCACTCCACCCAGCTCCACACCACTGCTGCTTCGCCTGGCTCCGCAGGCCCCCCAGAGTTCAGGGCCGGGGGCGGTCGCTCTGATTCGCACAAGGACAACCCTGGTGCCTGCCTTCATTGCTCATGGATCTAGTTTTCAGACAAGAAGCTCTGTGCTTTCTACCATGCTGGAGTTCCTTGTAAACATCTGCAAAGCCATTTTATTGCCCTCCTTTTTTCTTAGTAAAACTGTCCTTTGACACGATGTCTATAAAACAGCGTGATGACAGAGAGGCGGCTAGTGGGCACCATCTGCCATGCTGACCTGTACTGTCTTTCTGTTTCTTTATGCTCTTCATGTTTGTTACTTCCACCTCTTGTCTCTTGTTAGTATAAACTTCTTGTGAGAGGGACAGTATTTTTGTTCTGTACAAACTTAGCACAGTGGATTACTGGTATAGGACTGGGGACTTAGGTACTGGAGAGATGCAAACAAACAACATTTCCAACGGGACTTCACTTCCACTGACCAAGGCAGTATTTTTTGGAAGCAATGTGAGCCAATGAATAGGCACTGGACATGAATCCAGGAGGCCAGGATTTTACTCCTGGTCCTGCCACTGGCCTACTATGTGATTATGGCAAATCATTTCCTGTTCCACTGTTGGTCAGTCTTGCTTATGTAGTAGAGCTATTAAAAATGCTCCTGACATAACTCTTTTCTTTCAGAGGCTGACTTGTCAAAAGCAAAACACTGAGTAGATAGCAATAAAATTTCATTTACAGAGAAAAAATATTTTGATGTCAGAAATGTTTTATTTTAATATTGTCATATTTATTTGATTTTTTTACATTTAATTCATCTTATCATAGAATATTTTTAAAAACACCACAATTGGAATGACATGTGTTGATTGTACTGAAATTAGGTGCTCTGACCAACCTGAAACATTTGCTCAAGAATTTAATTTAATGGGAAACTGAGATTTTTGTTTTCATTCTCTTTCAGCATGGGAGTTGCTCTTCTAAAAACATGGGATTTTCCATTAAATGAAAAATCCACCCCTCCCCTCCTCCAGCTCTGCTATTTTGATTGTTAGGTTTTCAGATCAGGGAGTGTTTTTCACTGTGTGGGTCTGTGCAGTCCCCACTTCAATGGGGCACTGATTCTGAATAGGGTCTTTAAATCAATGTGACCCATGGCAGTACTATCTACAGGATGCTGAAGTAGGCTAGTTGGTGTGCTGCTCATTTGACTAGTCAGCATCCAGAGTGTCTCTCCAGCTCTATTTTTATATCCGTCTCTCAGCACTGTCAATTTAAATTGTCCGAAGACCTGTATGTAGTTTTGTTTCTTTTGCCTGCAGAAGAGATATTGTCATGCTAGAGAGAATACAGTCCTGTTATCTGACCTACAAACAAACCTTCTATTCAATTTATTTTAATGCAGTCAAAAAAGACCTATGAGCAGAAATGCAAGGATGCGGATGAGGCTGAGCAAACCTTTGAGCGGATAAGTGCTTCGGGCAACCAAAAGCAAACAGAAAAGGTATTGGAGACTTTAGTTCTATTTAAGCAATGCTACGAGAAAAAAACTAGTAGACAACTCAGTTTTCATAGTCAAGGTGCAGCAGAGTATGATGGAAACGAAGGTTAGAACCATCCACTCTGTGGGAAGGTGCATACTTTTCAAAGCTGCTTTCTATTCAAATTAACCTGGAACAGTCGAGATGTGTAACAATACCTGGAGAAGAAGGCTTTCCACAGACCGACAGAGCCCTTTGAACAATTAGTAGAACTGAGACAAGATCAGAGCTGTGAGTGTTTTTAAAAAGCAAAATGAGGGCTGCTGGGATTGAGTAATGTGACTGGTACAGCCCTTCTTTAGAAAAAGTTCAGATGCTCTTTGAATTGTAAGGCGAAGCTTAATGTTTTTGTTTTAAATGTCAAATTATTCATAAAAGTGCAAGGTGGAAAGAAACA
Organism: Crocodylus siamensis; assembly: GCF_052110815.1. NCBI lineage: Eukaryota > Metazoa > Chordata > Crocodylia > Crocodylidae > Crocodylus > Crocodylus siamensis. Next base: position 29,522,219 of record NC_143409.1, on the reverse strand, counting down.
TGTTAATCAAGTGTTTCTACCTTTTGTTAACGTGTGTTAACCAATGTAGACATAATAATCTCATCCTTAAATCAATATTTTTCTCTTGGTAGCTAGTTCAATTTCATGTGAATTTACAAACTTAAAAATAAATTATTGAAAAGGCAGGCAATTCAGTCCTTCATTGCCTTCATCTTATGTTTTTAGCTGACGATTCAGTAACTTTTAATGGGAACATTTTACAATGGAACAGATGGGGAAAACAAAATAAATGAACTCCCTTTTTGCTCCATAAAAATCAGTGCAGTGTAAGCAGAGAATATCAAACCTTCTCTCTTGTGGGGGAAAAAATATCTAAAAATGGCACTGCAAATAAGCATTTGGTATCTTGTGTCCCAAAATCTTTGATGAGTAACAAATTAGATCTTTGTTATAAATACTGAATGAAAACCTGGTCCTAAGTAAAGAGGAAAATCCCTATTTATTTGTTGGGGATCAGAATCTTGCCTAGTGCCTTTCCCCCCAAAGGTTCCACGGTGTTTCACTGCCATTAACTTTACACACATCAACATGAACACGGTCGTTTCTCCCCACGCTGAAATACAGAGTGGCAGCTTGCATGGAAATTGTTAGCTGTTTCACTTTGCAGAGCAACAGTAAACAGTTTAGGACAGGAAATGAATAAAGACGATGCTGGGTTCTGACTTATCACGTATTTTCCAGCCAGCTGCAGTGAAGGAGCATAATTATGGGAATCTTAGTTTGAACATTGCCTTGAAGGACAGAATACAGGCTTCAAGAACACTGCATTAACATGTTGTCATCACCATCTGGTACAGTAAAACCAGGAAGTACTGGGTTGTCAATAGTCTGCCCATATTTTCCATTTTAAAGAGCTGTAAAATACAGAGACATTCTACTGAGAAGTAAATTTTGCTTTCAGGGTTTTTAAGTTGCTATTGGAAACAGCCAAGAAACATAACAGTTGCAAAAATATTTTCGAAGGTTCATCGTGTTCCTTTGAATCTGGCTGCTTATCTGGGGATGTTACCTGGGGAACTGGGAGCAGAGGAGGAATTTCAACTGCCATTTCATTCTTTTTAAGGTCCTGTTCAGCAGTCACATATTGTCCCCAGTATCAATATACTGTATCAGCAGGGGGAGAAAGGCGGGGTCAGATTCTGCAAACACTTATGCAGAGGTTTAAAAGAGCCTAAGATGGAATGAGATCAGTCTTTGCAGGTTTTTCTAAGCTACAGAGCTTGATCCGATAACAAACTTAACAGACATTCAGTGTTTAGGTGGCCAAGACAGACAGAAGCCTACACTGGCCCAGGCCAGGAGTCTGGGGCCCTCATGTACACCACTACTCATGCCCAGCTGCCTGAGGCTGCTAAACCCAGCCCAGTGGCAACTCAGGCTTGACTGGCTGTTAGACACCCCCCACCACCACTGTCAGCCGCTGGGCAGCGGAAAATCTCTCCCCAGCCCCTGCCCCCAGCTCTCACAGGTGGGGTGGGGCTGAACGGATGCCAGCCTAGTGAATGAAAAGATCCTGGTGGGGACTTCCCCTTCCTCCACACTGGACAGACCCTGGCTGGGGAAGCTAGTGCCCACCTGGCCTGGTGCATTCAACCCCCTGGTCCCTGACTCTCAGGTGGGAGCTTTTATTTATTTTTTTTTTTTTTGCACTGGTCCTGGAAGCACTGTAATACCAGGTCAATGCATGGAGTGGATGCGGCACGCTCCGGTTCTACCAACCAATACCAAAAAGAATCTGCTCAATATAAACCTCCTGTGGAAGACATATCAGCGGGCCAAAAGCCCCACGAATGCGGGGAGAGGCTGCAGGGCTTGCCCAGCGTAGTCTGAAACACTACCACATGGATAAGTTAGTGCAGGAGCTGTGGAAGAGATAGGGCTGAGCAGATCCCAGCCCAAAAAGTTGGCCTGTGGGGGACTGAAGAGCCCCCAGTAGGGGGCTATCCTGCCTGGGAGGGTCTGATGCCAGGCCAGGATGGGCATGTTCCCCCCTACCCCACTTCTCCACTGCTGGGGCTTTCCTTCCCCTTGTCTTGTACAGAGGGGAGGCTAGAAGGTTCTGGGGGTGCATTCCCTTGCCCCCTCCCATCCTGCCAGGCTGACAGGTGCTGGTGGGAAGCAAAGACTTTAGTGCTTTAGCTGTGAGATACCTGGAGGAGGGGCCAGCCCTGCTCTGCTGGAGCAGACAGCACAGCCCAGGGCCACAAAGCATCCTGAGGGGCTGCAAGTTAACTTGAACCACGAAGGGATCTGGGACCGAAGTTCCATAAACTGGTTTGACCTAAATCAGTTAAGTCTGATACTACATTCATCCAAGTTTATCCCAGATCAGTTTCAGCCATTTTGAAAGCAGTTTATATGCACTGAACTTCTGTTCTGTTACAGGTTTAAACCAGTTTTGGATCACTTAACTTGGTTTATGTGTAATGTCTGTCCCTAGCCAAAAAGAGCAACTGCCAGGAAAGTGTACAAAGGCAGTACATAAGGCCAGACTCTCACATTATGTAAATTGTCAGAGTTCACTTAAGTCAACAGAGCTATAATTATTTACACCAGCTGAAGATGAGAGCTCTAGTTTTTATATAAAGTCAATACAATAATGCTTGGCTCTTAGCCAGACAGTAATTGTTGGCAAGGTTGGGCAATTAATTTTATACCGTCAGGATTGTTGACTGGTTAAAAAGAAAAAAAAAATATGGAAAAGTCTTAATTTCAGTTTTGTCTTTTTTATTTCAGAGTCAAAATAAAGCTAAACAATACAGAGATTCGGCGAACGAAGCAGGTGCTATTCTATTTGCAATTAAATGTAGAGTTTGCTTTTTAGAGGGTCCCACATCAAGCTGAATCCAACGGTGTGCTATGAAAAGTAAACCCATCCATTTGAAATGCAACTTCATAAAAACTCACCCCCATAGGCTAGTGAGGCTGCTGTTCCAGGATGCTGGGGTATGTTGACACCCCTTCCCCAGTGCTCATGGGGAGGGCTGTCCTTTGAACATAGCTTGCCTGCCCACTCCCTCTTCTACATGTCTATCCTGGAAATGAAGGGGTGAAGCCCCTCTGGAAGCATCTCCTCTTCTGCCACTCTTAAGCACTGAAAGATCTGGAAAGTGCTTGTTATGGGGATTGCTCTCAGTGCAGTTTCACTCATTTCCAGGTTTGATGAATGGGAGCAGGAGCAAATGGGCAGAGCCTGCTTGGGAATGGCTTATACCAGCAGCACTGGGAAAACAGTATAAACCTACCCACTGCCTTCTAGGAGAGGTAATCCTCTAAAAGCAGTGTACGTCATTTTTCTGTCTTTCTTGTTTTCTGGTATGCTCTTTATGCTTGCTATGTTAAGGCACAGAACAGTCTTCAACTACTCCAACTCAGATCAAGGACCATATATGTCTGTATTCAGTCATGAACAGGGATCCTGGTTTTCTCTGATAAACCCCCACCCCAATTTTCAAATTAAAAAACAGTAATATTAGTGGTTTCATTTTAATCACAGAAAAAATGTGGATTTGGGTTTACTTCTTTTTTTTTTTAAATCTGAAAATTGGAGATTTAAAAAAAAACAAAAAAACCCAAACAAACAGGATCCCTGGCCATGAACAACCATGGTAGATGACCCACCTGTGAGCCCAAATACAGTATCGGAAACACCAGGAGCTCGGCTCTGTTTCATGACTGTGAAATGAAACACATTACTCCTGTGCCACTTGGACCAGTTCGCCTGGGTTCTCCCAAGGTATCTTGTGTGTCAGGAAAATGCAATTCCATGTTACTTCAGCATGGCTAAGGTGTGTGTGACGCATCAGTAGGTCAGAGGGGTCGGTGTTGCTTCATGAAGCTACTGTGAGGTAAGCAGCCACCTTCTTGGTGAACCAGATTCTACTGCACTGTATTTTATAGGGTACAGTTTAGGGCAGGGGTAGCAAACGTATGGCATATGGAGCTGATCCATTTAGCCCACAGTGCTCCTGGTGAGGCAGTGGGGGGACATGGAATTTGGGGACTGAGCTAGCAGGGGCAAAGCCTTCCACACAATCTGGGCCCCAGGGTGCCAGTGGACATGGCCATTGACAGGGGAGGGGTGAAGGGAAGGCTCTGGCAACACACATCACTGCCACTTGGCTCGTCACCTCCCTGCTGCCACAGCTGCAGCTGCTGGCCCTGCTGCTTTCCCCACTTGTCCCACTGATGCGACCTGCAAAAAGCCCTACAGTCCAGATCCGGGCAGGTATCCAGGGCACAGAGTGAGCTTGACACCCCTGGTTTAGAGCTATATATTTCCATAATAAAACTACAGTAATACATAAGAGGATATGACGAGGCTACATTATCTTATCTCACTGGGTAACTTCCTATTTCACATGTCTCTGTTGACAGAGGGGGTGTACAAGCAGAACATAGAGCAGCTGGACAAGGCCAGGACTGAATGGGAGCAGGAACATATCAAAACCTGTGAGGTAAATATTGACCTTTATAACCCTTTGTATGCACACTTTTTATTTCACTCCACTTGTGTATCTTAGCCCAGCATCCAGTTTCAAGAGGGAAGGATTCCTTACATGCTTTGGATAGTCTGTGAATACGTGACTGCTTCAAGAATACTCTAAAGACTACCCTAGATTGAAAATGAGATTGTTATCTGACTTGCTTACTCTTTTCTCTCGCACATTGAATGCAGGAGACAAATTCTGAACTGGTGTAATTACAAAGGTATGGTTTTAAATTTCCACCAGTTGATGAACTGTTCCTGGGTATAAAATGAGATTATGCGTGTTTAATGGATGTTCCATTTCATTAGAACCAAGATAAACGTATTTCTTAACTGATCATTTTCTGACAAAATATCACCAAATCATAACTAAAATATCACAGGAAAGGATTAGTTTTAACAAATCCAATTTGAAACAATTAAAAATATTTCCAGATAGAAATTATTTTTAATTTTTAAAAGTTTTAGCTAATTTATCATTTTAAAAAGTTTAAACAGTCAAAAAACAAAACAAAACAATTTAATTTACCTGCTTATTCCCCCATTACTGGCTTATGAGAATGTTTTGAGCTTGACCTCTTGCCCCAAATCAGGGTAGAAAAAAAAATTACATTGCAGAAACTGAAAGGACATAAAGAACATTCCCCCCCCAGTCTTAGCGAGCAGCACATTTAGTAAGCATGTCTGTTATACCACTCTAAGTGAAGAGGACACCAGTCTATAGGAAGACAATTTGTGATCTACTTTAATCTCACTGAATATTTTTACATCATCCTTGCAAAATGCTATTCACTTACTAGTATGGAGTAATTTTTGCTTTGATTCAGAGGCAAGAAAAAATAGTTACACTTCCATTATCAGGAAGAGTAACTAGGTTTTGTACCTATTTTGTACATTTTCTATGACAGTCTTCAGGAAATGGTTAACATCCCTATTAGGAACATATTAGCTCTTTGAATTTGATTTTGTTCCTTTACATATTCTCTGTCTTGTATATGGGTCCATCTGTTAAAGTTCACTTTTGCTATGTTTGCTTGTTTCAAGTTTTTATTTCCACATAAATGCAGATGCCAGGAGTGGGACCTTCCAGTTCCCTGCCTTCTCCTAAACTTTCCCTGTTGGGAATCACTGGAAAGTGCCGCAGCTAAAACAGCAAATGTTCCATAGAAATGGTATCAGGTCTAAAATCTCCCCCAAGACAGATTTTCCTTTATTTCTTTTAAAAGAATCCTAAAAGATTTTCCTTTTCCTTTCTTACTTTCCCATCACCAATGTATATATGCCAGACTACAGAACCCTAACCTTCCCACAGCTGTTAGCACAAACTTATCTTTTGCAAAGGAATTACTTTATTGAATTCCTTCTCCTAAATGTGCTTATCGGTAAATGAACTATTGGCAGATTTCTGAAGAGGTTCTAAAATAAAAATGTATGGAAAGTGTGTGTCTAAGGCAGTGTCTGGTGGTGTGCATAAGTTGTTAGCTTATGCAATTTACCATGCATAGACACTATAGAGTTTTACATGTCAATTTTATGGTTCCTTATCTATAGATCCATTAAGGTTGTTCCTATTACACTATGAATGGCTTCCTCTGGCTGGCTCTTAACAGGACCTGGGGACCTGACTAGAGTTGGTCATAACCCAAAATTTCCATTCCAGTGTTTGGGAATGAAAAGTTGTGTTTCAGTTTCAATTTTTTTTATATATATTGAAAAAATATTCAAATATTTTGAAATTTCTGTCACTAGGAAGTTGACAAAGTTTTTCCATTTGGGGGGAACCTCACCTATATTAAATGGTTGTGGTTACATTTTTCAAATGTTAAATGAAGCCAATTCCCCTGACTTGCAGACCCCAAGTAGCCTCACTCTCCCTCCTTCACTCTCACTATCCACTGTCCCTGTAATGATTCCCCTCCTATTTCTCTGACCAGTTGATTTCTTCCTACCCTCATGTCGACTTCCTCATGCCTTGTGTCTCTTAAAAGACAGGGATTGTATTTACTCAATGCTTTTTCAAAACCTGAGTAATTTTTTGGTGCTGTTAACATAAGTACTAACAAATGAAGAAGCAAGCAGATGGCAAGAAGCATCTAAGCCTTTTGCACCTTGTGGAAAACAAAAAAGCACATTCTGTTGGGAAGAACAGCTCAGCTTGGAGATAATATTTATTTTTGGCTTTGTTGTAAAAACAATTATAGAAAAAAAGAGTTCATCTATATGTTTTCCCACCTGAATTCACATTCCAGCTCCCCATCTCACCTCAAAACAACAATCAGCTGAAGACATAGGAACAGATAAAATGAGAAGCAACACAAAAATCTAGTTTTACTATGTGAACATCCTTAAAAATAAAGGGGAAAAAAAAACTGGAAAAAGAGCACAAGTCAAAGATTTTCTACCTAGAAAGTTCTTCCAAACAGATACCAACTGCAGGCATCAGTAGCCACTTCTGGTGTCACCTATATTCTATATACAGCCACCATCAGGCATCGTTGCCCTTGACTCATTTACAACAGGATTCCAGTAGCATAGACAGTATGCAGAGAAATCATCTATAGATCAAAATGCTGTTCTCTTCTCCATGTACCCCTTTCCCAGCTTTTCCATGGAAAATATACCTCAGTTTACTTTAAAAAACAACAAAAACAAACAAACAAACAAAAAAATCCTGATGCAGATTTATTTTTTTAAGATTGTCCCAACAGTTGGCTGTGGCACATTTAGGAATGGTTTGCAGGTATATGAGCATAGTATAATGAAGGCCTTCTCCACAGCAAGGGCCGCTAGGTGCTACTAAAAATGTAAATAACAACCACCATGATATTTGACAGCTCTTTTTTTGGATTTCAGGCCTTTCAACTCCAGGAGTGCGACCGTATCACCATCCTCCGGAACTCCCTATGGGTTCACTGTAACCAATTCTCCATGCAGTGTGTGAAGGATGATGAGGTACAGGTTTTTCCCCAAAGAGAAAAATGTGTCCTTTAAAGTCATAATCCCATTTTATCCCTCTTCATGCTCACTGAATGCCTCCAGCAACTTTGCTGTTGCCTGGTTATGATTCTGGCCATCACAGCACACTCTCAGCCAAGGCAAAAAACCACAAGCTTTACCTCCCCACTGAACTTAAAAGGGATAGTTGAGCCTGCATAGACTCGAGAGATTCCAAACCAAGCTCCATGACAGCAACTCCCATCCCTTCTCCTTAATCTCCAGGGTCATGACTCCAATCACCAGGTTAACTTTATACACAAATGTACTAATTGTATGGTCATCCCTTGTATAGTGGGAGAAAAATGACTGATTTTATTAAAATAATGCAAATCTTTGCAGGTACATGACCTGTCAAACCCTACCCCTACTTTTAATGAAAGTCCATCCAGGAATTCTCTGTTCAGCTCAGTCAAAGTACTGAAGATCTCTCAAAACCCAAGGAAATGTTTACAGATGCCTTTGGAAACAACAGCCTCTGAAAGTTTTTAATCAATTCATTGAGTTTAAAGTCAGATGATAGTTTGAGTTCCTGTGTAACACTGGACATAAAATGTAATCAAGTTACCTTTCTATTAAGTCACACAACTATTGAGGCTCAAGTACATGTTCCAGAAAGGCAACTAGTTTTGGTCTGAAGACATCAAGAGACGGAAACACTACTTTTCTCGGTAGTTTGTTTCAAGGGTGAATCACTTTCACTGTTAAAACTGCATGCTTATTTCCAAGTCAAATTTGTTTGGCTTTAACTTCCAGCTACTGACTCTAGTTACACATTGCTCTACTAAATTAAATAGCCATTATTAAACTATCATCTTGTAAAGCTGTTGCCTGAACTCCTATGTCAAGATGTTGTTTGCAGCAGAAATAAATAGCTGTGTAACATGCAAATACTTTCCAAGTGGACAGTTGTCTTTTAAGGTGGAGAAAGAGAGATCAGGAGAGGATTCCACCTTAAAAGTTTGTCACACTAGAGGCTAGAACTTAAAATCCTTGTTCTCCATTTTGTAGCTGTATGAAGAGGTTCGGTTTAGCTTGGAAAACTGTACTGTAGAATCAGACATGGACTGCTTCATTAAGAATAAAATGACAGGAACAAAGCCACCAGGTAATTATTACCAGTGATCTTTTTGAACTAGGTAACTATTACTGTACATGTAGTCTGCATAACAGAAATTCTGTCTAACTAAATTATCCCCATTTTATAGAAGGGGAAGAACACTGACCTCACAGGGGGCCCACAGCAGGTTAAATAGCTGGTATTTGTAGAAGACTGAACTGTAGCTAGATGACATGCCGGATTTCTGGTTGCAAGGAATTTTATTTACTTTTTTATGTAAAATATAAACTTCTGGAAGGATGTGGACAGCACTGAGAGGGTCTAGAGGAGGGCCACTTGCATGATCAGGGGGCAGCAGGGCAGGCTGTACAAGGGGAGGCTGAGGGACCTGAACTTGTTCAGCCTCCACAAGAGAAGGCTGAGAGGGGATCTTGTGGCTGTCTATAAACTTACCAGGGTGGACCAGCAGGGAATGGAAGAGTTCCTGTTCCCCCGAGCACCACCAGGAGTATTTAGGAATAATGACCATAAGTTGATTGAGAGTAGGTTCAGACATCAGGAGGCACTACTTCGCAGTCCGGGCTGCTGGGATCTGGAACCAACTTTCAAGGAAAGTGGTGCTCACCCCTACCCTGGGGGTCTTCAAAAGGAGTATAGATAATCACCTAGCTGGGGTCGTTTGACCCCAGTACTCTTTCCTGCCGTGACAGGGGGTCAGACTTGATGATCTGCTCAGGTCCCTTCTCACCCTACCTACTATGAAACTATGTCCGGCTTTGTAGGAATTCAGAATGAAACCTGTTTTTTTAACTGTAAATTAAAACAAACAAAAGCAACAATTTGGGTTCCAGAAATACTGAAACAATGCATCTCTAAAACAAGATATACGTCCAGGAACTCCAGCAGCTCCTGACTGTGACGGATTCTTCTCAATATCAGTTTCCAGGGTCTGCTGTTCGGGGCAGCTCTGCCATAAGGATGGTCCCATGATGGGGACCACTATGCTTCCAGACTACTGGGACAACCAGTTTCCCTGGCTACCAATCCTGGCAATCTGTCCAGGGACTTCTGGGGTCCTGGCTCCACAGAAGGGAATCTAGAATATCTGAACTGGGGCTCCCAGTTTCCCGCAGGCAAACTGAATGTCAGGGAAGCTGTGGAGCCAGGACCTGGGGGCTCCATCTCCCTAGAAATTCATCCAAAAGCCAGGTATCTCTCTATAAGGAACTGAGGAAAATTTGTCAACCCAAGATGGTTTCTGAAAATCATTTCTGGTTTGATGAATCAGCATTTTCTGATTAAATTGTTTCATTGAAAGATATCTGACCAGCTCTGCTCTGAATAGTACTATGTTTTGCCTCCAAACACGTTGGCATGCTTTACTCATGAGAGAACCCAAAAACAGATATAATCCCAATCCTTATGGGAACTCAGTCATCAATGTTCATTCAAGTCAAAAGGTCTCACACAGAGATTTCCTATACCTGATGAAGGGTGACTGCACCCGGAAGCTTGCTAAGAACTTTTTTCCCCAACTACTCAGTTGGTCTAGTAAGAGATACCACGTCTACTCAAAAGCACCTTGCCTGCCTATGTTCTTAGTGGGGCTGTGTGAAGCTTCAGTCCCTGATTCGATTCAGCAGAGATTTGGCCCAATTCGGTGGCTGAATCTCTGAATCTGAATCGAATCAAAGGACCCTTTAATCTCTCCAAATCAATTCGGAACCCTCCACATCGATTCAGAGATATTTGGAAAGATTTGGAGATTCAGACATAAAGACAGCTTTAAATGTTTTTTCTACATACCTCTAGGTAGCAGGGGCTTGTGAGTGCTGCGATGCTGGGGTGCATGCAGTGTCCCACAGGAGCACGGGGGGGCTCCCCAGCGCGCTCAGCAGCAGACCTGGAAGTGGACTAGAAGCACTTCCGGTCCACTTCCGGGTTCACCACCGAGCATGTGGAGGGCCCCCCCTGCACTTCTGTGGGACGCTCCATCCACCCCACCATCACAGCATTCACAAGCTGTGCTGGTACCTCGAGGTACGTAGAAAAAACATTTAAAGCTGTGTATGTCCAAATCACTGATCCTTCGAATCAGCATTGAATCTTCAGATTTGGATTTGGCTGAATTGACAGTGATTCGAATCACTGTCCCCAATTCAGATCAAATCCAAAACCCACACCCCTTTGCAGATCTACACTCCTAAAACACACCCCACTATTTCTTCTTCCCCAAATCTCCCCTTGGGCATCTTGGCATTTATTATATAGAAGGAGAACCAGAGATAATCTCATGTGAGAGACAAGTACTTCTCTGTTATTAGGTAATGCTCTCTTCCTTCTTCCAAGTAAATTCTAAGCGCATGTGGATACTGGAAGCAGAGTCTTGCAAACTGACGTTTTATAAGGGTAACAGAAGGACATTTTTACCATGGTCAGGAAATCCCAAAATTTCCTAAGCATGATTTTCAAACAAGTTGAACACCCACCACACCAAACAAGTTCTGTGGGATCCACAAGTGCTCTGCATATCTGAGGAAAAATAATGAGGTTGAGATTATTTATTTTTAAAGTTTGACTTTAAAACAGCCCCAATTCTGAGCTTGACTGACGGCATAGTGGACAGTGAAAAACAGCAATACTTCTGTATTTGAGAAGAGGGAATGAATGAATAAATGAAAATAAAAAATATAAACTCTATTTGGGAAGTAAGAGTTAGGAGACTATTACTATACAGGCATTGACTAGGCAAGGCCAGCATCATAACACCTGGGGATAAGGCCAAAATAAATAAATAAATAATATCCCCAAATGTATACAGAATTTCTGAATATCTGCCAAAATTAATCATTTGAAAAACCCAATAGAGCTGAATGAGCGCTAGCCCCCAGACAAAGGATAGTCATTCTTTTCTACTAAAAGCCCCATAGGATAACTAATGTGGCACAGTTATTATGAAGTTAACTGATTTCTGGATTAGAATTTAACCATGACTTGAAATGGTGCTGACCACCGTTTCGCATTACCTGTGCTTCTTATACTCTGCTTTCTGCAAATCCTTTCACAGCATGTGATGAAGTGAGCTTCAGCCCAAGAAAGTTTGTGCTCTCCCTCTATACATATAATCTTATTTAGTCTATAAAGATGCATACCTACCGTGCCTTCTGACTACCTCTCTGATTTTTATTGTGCTATTGCAGATCCAATAGGATATGAAAATTATTATGACAGAGAACCTCTTAAAGGCAGCCCAACCCAGTCTTGTGGAATGATTAAAAAGTGAGTACCACAAATGGCCCCTTGCAGATAGAGTTACATGAATTTTAGAGCAAATCAGAATCTTACAAGTAATGAAACTTGTGTGTGGTGAAAATAATATGCACGACATACACACCAACAAACACGAACAAAGGAATTAAAAGTACAGGAGAATTAATAATTCACTTCGGTGTTTCTAGGATGCAGGGAAAAGGTCTACATTTAGAAGAATCTCCCTGGTCAGCAAACATTTCAAATTTAAAAACTGCCCAAGTCAAACTGCCCATTGGGACACTCCAGCTCCTATAGCCCACGGCTACACAAGGAAATGATGTGCCAGCCACCTCTGACTCCCTAGCCTGAACAACCAGATACTCCTTTACAGCTGAGAGCAGTCTTCAGTACGAGTCTAGAGTGGGGCTCAAACTTATAGCTCTAGAGCTGTTGCCTTAACTGCTCAGTCACTATATCTAAACCCAGCAAGTAATTAAGACTCATTTATTTCGTGAGAGAATTATGGCCAAGAATAAACTTATGTGAGGACAGGGGGAGGCCAGATAAATCTTCAGCAATAACTTCTGTCCTAAGCCTCAGTGCAGCACCATGCCAAACATCACAAATAATATAAGGCCTGGTCTACACGTATAAACATTTACTGGTATAATCCTGTTGGTTAGCGGGTCTTTTTCTCTATATTGAAATAGGCACACCAGTAAAAGGAGTAGTGTAGATACACTTACACTGGTGTAAATGTCTTATTTCAGTACAGCTTATTCCTGGCTACTGTACTGGCATAAGCACTCACATACCACTATAAAGTGTCATTCATACTACAGTATAAGCTGTACTGCTTTTACTGTTATATTTGAGTCTTTCTATTAATCTGTAAGACTACCAAAAGCTGTACAAGGCCCTGTTGGTTAGCAAGCCTGATAAATTGGAAAAGAGTACTTTAATATGTTAGATATGATGTCCAACTGAAAGTTAATGATTTCTAATACTGAATATCTTACAAATGAAAGTTGCATTTTGATTCAAACCACCAGATGCATGCCCAGTAGCTTTGTACTGGTATAGATGGGGAAAGAGAGGGTGACCAAACTTTCAAGTGAGGACTCACTTTGAATGCTTCAATTTCTGATCATTTGGGAAGCTCAGTTTTCAGAACAGGCTAAGCACTGACCATATGAAAATCGGGGCTTTACAATATCCAAGTCAGCAGTGAAAGAAATTACTAGTTTTTTTTCTAAATTCTTGACCCAGATTCCCAGCTTGGTTGGTTTCTCCCTGTCCTTAGGCCAGCTATGCTGCTGAGCACATCCAAGGACGAAAGTCAATAGTCTGATGTATCTTGACAAATTGTGATAATCACTATTCCTGAATGAAGTATTTTTTATGTTCAGTTGCATCAGCACTTCTTATTTTTTTAAAACAAAATGCAACCACTCAAATTGACTAATGAACAGACCTATCAAGTATATACAATGGGATGGTGGGTGCTTTGCCTTATGTACCTTTAGATTTTCAACTGTTCATAAAGCAAAACTTCTGTAAAAATAGTAAAAACGGATCTAGTTTATACACAATTTAGTGACTAGCAAATTCCAACAGATTTGATATATAACTTGGTTTGAGAACCTTTTAACAAAAATAGAGGTATCTAGTGCTCTACCAGTGCAAAAAAACTAGTTGCAGACCACACACACACACACACACACACACACACACACACACACTGGTGGGTGAATATAACAACCAGAATTGCAGCAGATGAGGGGTAGATTAAATTAGTCAGGGATGTGAGGAGTATACTTAATATATTTACCTTCTGTCATTGGCTTTTTTTGGCTCTACAGATTCTCTGGATTATTACATGGAAATAGCAAAAACACCAGTGAACCCATCAGTCCCACAGCCCCTCCTCTTGGTATGTTTTTCCCTCCTCAAATGCAACTTTAAAAGCATATCTGTTTAATGTCATATCAGTTCAAATCAAGCATGCACATGTTTGTTGTTTGGAGTGTAACAGGACAGTCCACGTGTTAGCTATCTAACAAGCTAGTGTCAGCGTATTAGCAAGGAATGTATGTTCTGATCCAGATCTTGGGGTGTAGAGAATGCAGTTTTTTCCTATGGGATATACAGCCTCGTGTAAAGCATGTGTGAATTGTTATCAAGACTTCTGTTGGCCCAACCTGGCACTTCTGTAAATATGAGCATCCATTCTTCTCCAGTATTATTTTTCCATACCAAATCCCATGTCACCTATGTGATTCTTTCATTAGAGGGTACTGCAGCACAGTATTTTGACAACACAGGTGATAATGGCTTGTGGCATTTGTATTGGCTTGATTTAAAACAAGACAAGGGTGTTTCACCTGCACGTCTCCCCTCAGGAACAAACTGAGACTCTGAGCAGCTTAAACAACGTACCTAAACTAGTTTCCTTTGTTGTGCGTACCTGTCCATTTGGCCACCCAGACACTGAACATGTCTCTCTGTAGGGCCTCGTGTCTGACCCCAGCCTGCAGAAAATTTTCAGGACTGTCAACGCAAGTTAGATCTGTAAGGCACCAAGCGATTTCTGTTTTCATGAATTTCAGTCACGTTCCTCTGAATAGAACTTGAATAGAAGCCAAAGGTATTCAGTTTCTCACAAAGCCAAGTCCCTAGTGCCTGTGCAACAGCACATTAAAAAGTGAACCGTTTCTGCCCCACTGTGTACATATTTATAGCAAAGCCCAGGCCTCCTCAAAGGGCTCAGTGTCTGCAGCAACCCCTTGTGTCTGAGCTTGGCATGGAAGCCCCTTGGCTCCCCTACATCTTCCCATCTATAACAGTTGTCTCTCTCCCCCTCATGGAGAGAGTTCAAACCCAACCCCAAAAGCCGCCTTGGGCTTCTTCACAATCTGGGGCCCATTAGCCCTTGGCTCATCCCTTCCTGCAGGGGTGGGGGGTTAAGGGAAGCCAGGTCAACCCTCCTGTCTACGTATCAGCTCAGGGCCTCTGTGTTAAACAGTTATGGTCTGCTGTTTTGATCCCTTTCTGCCTTCTTGAACCAGTTTCTACCTTCCCTGTTGATCAGCCTCTCGCACCACATTACTCCTCCTTTATTTCTCCAAGCCTGCAGCAAGGCAGCCTCCACTTGTGGCCTCATTCTGCCTAGGCTGCAGTAATTTTTTTAGCAACTGTTTCTAACCAGCTCCTTATTTAGAGCTGAGAAGGTGATTAACCCTTTCATTAACCCTTTCTGAATTGTTGCTGTGTGCTCTCCACATGGTCTGCTACATGCTCTCATCTCAGTTCTTCTTCTGCTCATTGCTGCCTGGGCCAGCTGGCATGAGGTGAATAACGCAAGGTAAAATTCTAGCAAAAATAAGGCAGCTTATCATTCACACCAGTCAGCAGGTTAAAGCAAAGACTACCAGGTAGTTTATTATTATTACAATGTATTACCTTCCATGGAGATCACAAATTGCCCTTTTCTACAGCAACATTTTACCTCGAGTCTTTCTTCACTGTGCAGTTAACACAACCTCTAACCTGGATTTTAGCTAAATCTGCACTTCATCATCAATACAGAAAAACCCCTGACTTGGGTCTGGAGGTGTTTTAAGCCTGAGGATAGAGATAAGAACCCAGACTCTGCTCTAGCTCTGGCTATAACCTACATTCTTTGCAATGAAGAAACAGGCTGAATTGCCTGCATTTGGATAGTCCTCTAAAGACTTTTCACAATTCCCCACAAGTTCTCCCAGAAATGACGAGGAAAGACTCTTTGAGATGGCCAGCACAAAGAACCAGGGGGTACAAATCCCCCACCCCACACTGCAACACACAAGGGCAAGAGCAGAAACAGCTAAATGAGCTGTGCTTTGCAGCGAGTAACTGCATGAAAAACATAAGTGTGCTTATATTTAAATACACACATTTATTTCTTCGGAGAAACAAGCCCTTCAAAAAATGAAACAATTCTGTTTTATTGATGAGGTTCCCCCAATAAAGCTCCCCCATGAAAAGTCCTTATCCTACATTCACATTCAAGAAAACCTCATTAAAAACATTGTCTATTAAATTACTGTCAATAGCAGCACATGCTCAGTAATGGAAACCAACTATGAAGCTGATTAAATACAGCCAACACTAACCATGGCTATAAAACAGATAGTTCATATTGGGCAAACATACCAATAGAAACCTTTTTTTTAATTTACAAAATTGTATTAAACACACACTTATCATCCTACACATACAAAGCTTCACATATTGAACACCCTTGTTTTACCAAGACTTCATATTGCAAAAACAACTACATATCAAAAACATACAACTACATTAAACCCTGAAGCAACATGCATCTACTTCCCACAAAAAAGAAGCCCTTACAGAAGTCTGTTTCTTCTTACAGAAACCCACGGAAAAACTGTTACCTCAGTAACCACCTGAAACTCTCTGCCCCTCTCAGTCGTCTCTGTTGGTTTGGTGAAACAAGTGTGTCCAGTCCTTTTTCCTCCACTTCTCCTCTGCCTCTTCCTCTCTGATATCTTCCTTGTCCCAATTGATGTAGTATTTCAGTTCGCACAGCCCCAGCTCAGGCACACACTTTCAGTGAAAGCCAATCCCTTAAATACCCAGAGGTTTCTTACTTTCTATAAAGTAGTTTGAACACATGCTAATAAAGTCCTTAATAACAGATCCTCTGGTCCGTTTGGTACGAGTCCAAATAGTACCATCTCCCGTGCTAATGACAGGTTTATTTTGGTGACACTCAGAAAGGACCGACCCTTTCCCACATCTATTTTTACATACGTTTCATAGTTTGTAGGGTTGGAAGGGACCTGAGCAGATCATCAAGTCCGACCCCCAGCATGGCAGGAAAGAGTACCGGGGTCAAACAACCCCCAGCAAGGTGATTGTCAAGCCTCATCTTAAAGACCCCCAGGGTAGGAGCCAGCACCACTAATGTGCACTCCCAAAACACATCCCACTATTTCTTCTTCCCCAAATCTCTCCCTTAGGGCTTGACAGCTCATTTAGATGCCCATCTGTGTTGCACCTCTCACTGGCAACGTATTTCTTACAACCATCCACACTAGGTCAGCGTGGTCCCCTTTAGTTGTTTACCCACCACTGCTTTCTACACCTTCTTCGCTTGTCCTTTCTGTGAAGTTTTCCACTGGCATCATCCTGTCTCTCCCCTTACCTCTTTTCATCAATTTCTTCCTCCAGTCCTACCTTCCCTATTTTATACCTCTGTATGAAACCTTGCATCCTCATATAGTAAATCAGCAGTTGCCACACCCATGGACTCTTCAAAGAGGTCTGAGATACTCCCCAATTCCTCAAAATTGTAACTGTGTGAAATTGGGTAAAACATACTACTTTCCCATCTCCTTCCATTACCGCTTTATGTATCATACTTACATATTTCATGCAGATGAACAATCCCAAACTCGGTGGCTCCCATCCCCTCCCCCTTCTCCCCCCCTGCATCCTTCTTGCTTTGTACAGTTCAGCTCTAGCCAAACTTTCTCTTTTGGCATTCCAGAAGAACACACATATTTCCTTCTGTACTTCATAGACATCAGGGCTGGAAGGGGTCTTGGAAGATCATTGAGTCCAGCCCCCTGCCCAAAGGGCAGGAAGTCAGCTGGGGTCATAGGATCCCAGCAAGATAAGCGTCCAATTTGCTCTTGAAGGTGTTCAATGTAGGTGCTTGAACAACCTCCAATGGCAGGCTGTTCCAGACCTTGGGGGCTTGGACAGCCCCCAAGGGGGGTGCTACCTGCCACCACATCGGTGGGAATACAATTCCCATATATAGAATAACTGGCAATAGCACAGCCTTAACTACCGCCACTTTTCCAGCAAAGGACGGCATCCTTCTGGAGCATAACCAAAGTATTTGCCACATCCCTGCTGTCACCTTTTCCCATGCTACATTATCTTTCTCCTCAGTGCCCATCAAGATCCCTAGCAGTCTGATTTAATAGAATCATAGAACATTAGGGTTGGAAGGAACCTTAGGACAGGGGTGGGCAATTATTTTGGGCAAGGGCCGCTTACTGAGTTTCGGCAAGCCATTGAGGGCCGCATGACAGGCAGCCGAGGGCAGATTAATATTAATTTTCTAAGATTTTAGGGGTCCTGTGGGCCGGATAGAATAGCCTAGTGGGCTGCATCCAGCCCCCGGGCTGCATTTTGCCCACCCCTGCCTAAGGAGGTCATTTAGTTCAATCCCCTGCTCAAAGCAGGACCAGCCCCAATTAGATCATCCCACCCAAGGCTTTGTTGAGCTAGGGTTGATGGGGAGTATATCAGACCTCCTGCCACCACTGCCATTGTTTTGGGATTCAGGTTTTCCTCCTCCACTCCTGGCATCCTGACACTCTGCCCTGAAAGCACTGGGTCAGGCTTTCTGCTGAACACTCAATCTTAGCCAAAAGGCCAAGATGCTGATAGGAACTTGTCACAAGGATAGGTTAGTATAGCCCATCTGAATAAGATGTATAATAGTGCTCATTGCACTTAGTGCCCCTCAATGCCGTCCTTTTCAAGTCACTGTGCGCATGTCTCTATGAAACATTTACTGCACGTTGACTAATTAACTGCACAGTAAAAATCTAGGCATCTAAACATGCACCCCTATTAGGGCACACAAAACTAAAACGCCTCAGCAGGGTAGTACTTATAAAATAAATAGCCTTATTGCATGGGTAGTACTTGCAATAAGCTCCAGAGTTTATTCATGCACATTAATCACATGTGTAGGCATGCCCAGTGAGCCACTAGATGGCATACATTTCAACTTCCTCTTTACTCAGCTGAGCTGCACTTTTCACACTCATCTCCAGTGACTCCTGTTTCTTTACCATCCTTAAATGCCTGGCAGACATCACCAAATGTGGCCCCAAATAGTCCACCCAGAATCCCTCTGTCACCCCCCTCTAATTAGCACGGGCCCTCCACGAGGTGGAGCTGGACCAGGCTGCCCTTTGCCGCATCTGCATATACATTTTTAGAGGATCCCCGGACTCATTACAAAAACACCAAGGTTCCAGTCATGAGGGGGACTAATTAGCATATGGTCCTTTGTGTGAGTATCTGGAATATACACACACATACTGAGCAGTGCTAGCCATGGGGTTACCCTGGCTTGAAATGCTGTTGACTCTACTGGGACCCTTTTGGCTTTGGATTAATATCATGCATAGTTTGTACTATATACGAGTAGGTATAAAAGTGCTGCTTGAAGGTGTGTTTATGGAGTACCTATGTTAAAAGGTGAAATGCATCAATCCTAGACTAGTTTATAGGTATCTATAGACTTGTGCCTATTTACGAATTATCACATCAGTGTTTTCAAAAATACTTCTCACTTTCTGGTGCGAGTGTAACATTTGGGGTGGGAGGGGGATAAAGTTGTGGAGGTAGAAGGCAAAGGGGCCATTTAACTCCCCTTCCTCCAAGATTTATTGTCCCTGTTGTGGCAGTAAGAAGGGGACAAATCAAAGCCAACTTCCAACAGCTCACTTCTATACCTGGAAAATTAGAACAAATTTATGAATTTTCCATATGTAGAATTTAATTACTGGGGGTCATCTTCTACTCAGATCCTTTGGTACCTGAAGAATCATAGCCATTTTTTTCTCATACCCATCAGAGAGCTCATGTCACTCCTTGGAAAAGGAATGCCTTAAACCCACCAGGATTTACTTTGGGAAAGTTTATAGAGGTTATAGAAGTTCTTGCCTGCTTTATTATCCCCCTGGTACACAGAAGATTTACATGAGCAACCCCTTCATCCCCCAGCAGAAAGGGGGCCCTTGCAGACGTAGGAAGAGAAGCTATAAGAAATAAAGCCAGAAATGAGTTATTTTACATAGCCAGGGATAAATTAATATTCTAAAAGCTGTGTACAAACTCCTAAAGCTATGACATGTATTTTGTGAATACATTCATCTTGACAATTGTGACATGTTTCTAAAAATTCTGTATCTTTATTGTGCCTTTGCTTACGGGACTTGTGTTTTTAGTTGATATCACTGATTTCAACAAGAGCAAAGTTAGGTGAATGCTTTGTGCCTTTAAAATCTCCACACCTTAAATTCTGTGCACAGAGTGCCCTAATAGGAGATTCTGGTCTGAGGACAAATTTTTCATTTAGTGCTGCAGAATCAAATCCTTTTGGAATTCTCCTTAGGTTTGATCTACAGCTATGCTAGTTATACTGTATTGGATTTCTTTTTCTTTATTTTTACCAACATACTATACTAAACTAGCATAGGTTTTAGCATAGGCATTCTAGTATTGCTACAGCTGCCTCTGCACTAAGAGAATTTTGCTGGTTATCTATATAATTATAGCTATATTCCTAAAACTCAGACAGTGCAGATAAAGCCAATATGTCACTCTCTCAGTGGAGCATTTATACTTGTTGCAACGACACTGAATGAATGTTTTCTTGTTGTCAGTTATGACAGTTTGGATTAGATCAACATCATTCAGAAAGGTCAAGTCAGTAACAGATTACTATCATGGCACTATATAAATTATTACCAAAGATCACAGAACTTTTCCATCAATGCATTACATTTTAAGTGGTAGCTTTATTTTTCCCTTTGGAAAGTCATTGATCCACCAGAAGTTTGCACCTATAGTAACACATAATCAAACTTCTATTATAACATTTCTTTACAAGTCTGAGGACTGTGTTTTAGCAGGTAAAATATTTTCTTAACGCTTGCTCGAAGCTAGTTTCTGAGTGTTCTAGGAGCCTACCAAGTGCATTGTCATCTCATCAGTTGCAACAGTTGTTGTGCATAACTTTACTTAAAGAGGTCATGGCAGCTTTCCCAGGCACATGTGTCCTTGTGCGTTCAGAAGAGAGAGACCCTTGTGTTTGTGAAGCCTTGCATTTCAGAGGCTGATTCTTTGTATTTATTTTTAGCAGAGAAAACAGATGGGGTCTATGCAGCCATTAATGTGGGTGAACATGCAGCAGCCACATCATCACAGAACTACAGAGTGCTCTATGACTACACAGCCCAGGTAATCAAAGGTTTAAAAATAAATGCATCATAATGCACTGGGGCTTAAAATAATTCTGTTGACCAAAAGATCTTAAAAACACTCAAAACATTAATTCTCAACAGCCATTGGAACTAGGTATTATCCTCATTTTATAGAGGATTTTACAGATGGGGAAAACAGATGCATGCAGAGTTATTTGATCAAGTTCATCCAGTTAGCTGGTGACAGCCAAGAGTCCTGACTATCAGTTCATGGCACAAGCCACCCCAACTAGTTTCTTTTAAGGGACAGGAGAGACTTATTCACACAGAAGGCTTTTACATTTAAAGTGATGGGAAAATACTTGGGTGTAAGATAAGGCCCAATGAAAGCTTTAGAGAAGTAATTTAAGGACACGTCTCAGGATCTGCTATTGCAGACTTCTTCCCTCATAGAGAGTTCAGTTGAAGACAATAGATCTCTCTATAGATATTCATATAGGATTCACACCAAAAACCTTTTGATAGGAGTTTAGCTCAGGAACAGATGGAAAATACTGCATCAAGCTGGTATCACAGAGGAAGTTTAGGCTATAGGATCATAGGAAAGGAGGGCTGGAAGGGACCTCACATAGTCAATCTAGCCCAGCCCCCTGCTGAAGGCAGAATCATCCCTGGCCAAACTGTCCCAGCCAAGTGTCTGGCCAACCTGCTTTTGAAAACTTCCAAAGATGGAGGATTCCACAATTTCTAGAGGTAGAGAGGTAGCCTGTTCCAGTGCTTTACTACCCCTGTAGTCAGAAAGTTCCTTCTAATCTCCAACCTAAATTTCCCCTGCTGCAGTTTGAAGCTATTGTTCCTAGTCCTGTCCCTGGCAATCAGGGAAAGCCCCTGATCATCAGCTTTGTAATCACCAGGGTTCCTGGTTTTCTTTCATAATACCCCCTCAATTTTTGGATTAAAAACAGTAACCCAAAATTCACATTTTCTGTGATTAAAATAGATATCAGGAAAAACTGCACAGTAAGGGTGGCCAAAATTTGGAATTGGCTTCCAAAAGAGGAGGTGCTCTCCCCTACCTTGGGGTCTTTAAGAGAAGGCTGGATAGGCATCCAACTGGGGTCATCTGACCCCAGCACTCTTCTTGCTTAGGCAGGGGGTTGGACTCGATGAGCTGCTGAGGTCCCTTCTGACCCAGCTTCTATGAAACACTGTTATATATATCATGAAAAATGTGGATTTGGGGTTACTTTTTTAAATTTGAAAGTTGGGGATTTTTTTTTTAAATCAGAGAAAACCAGAATCCCTGGTAATCACCCTTCAGGTACTTTAAGACCTTATTAAATCCCCTCCCCCTCTGATTCCCTCACTCTCCACCCCCCAAAAGTCTTCTCTTCTCCAGACTAAATAATTCTATGATACAAAAACATACATATACTAACTGGAATCCTGACAGGACAGTGGAACTAATACTAACTGAGAAGGAGCACAAGATCCTTATGTACCTCTGTACTCAGCCTTAGTGAGGCTGCAGCTGGAGTACTACATCTAATTCTGGGCTCCACAATTCAGAAAGGATGTGGAGAAACTTGAGAGAGTCCAAAAAAGAGCCCCACACATGATCAGAGGGCAAAAGAACAGGTCTTATGAAGAGAAGCTGAGAGCTATGGGACTCTTTAGCTTGGAGAAGCATAGGCTCAAGGGTGACTTGGTGGCAGGCTGTAAGTACATAAGGGGTGTGCATCAGGATCGGGGCGAACACCTATTCACCAGAGGAAGACAAGGACCAATGGTCACAAACTCCTGCAAGATCGTTTTAGGCTGGACATAAGGAAAAACTTCTTCACTGTCCAAGCCACCAAGGCTTGGAATAGACTCAACCCAGAGGTGGTGCAAGCACCTACTCTGGACACTTTCAAGAAACATTTGGATGCCTATCTTGCTTTGATTCTTTGACCCTAGCCAACTTCCTGCCCCTTGGGCAGGGGGCTGGACCAGATGATCTTACGTGGTCCCTTCCAGCCCTAATGTCTATGAAATCTTATAGACACCCAGCTCCCCATTTTACAGCTTCTTTTAAAACAGCGTTACTTCTAGCTCATGATCATACACCATGGCAAGCTGGACACTGTGGCTACAGACAGACATTCAAAAAACCTGAATTGATTAAATCTTTGCATGTTAGTCTAACTTGGCTAGGCTGAATCGGTTTGTAACTGCAGAGATCCAAGAAATGCAGGCATGTGCCTGCAGTGGCTCAGGCTAGAAGCCAGGGAGCACTACAGCAGCCCTCCCTTCCCTTCCATAATACTGAACTGAGGGGACCGTGGCCAGGCCCGGGCAGGACACTGTTTAGGGGGGGTTCCCCCCACTCCTGACCAGCCCAGCAGGGAATTGATAACACCCCTAACTCAGTGTTTATTTCCCCATTAAGAAAACAACAGAGGGACATTACTAGCTAACTGTTGATTCTGCCTTTGTCCCATCTGCCACAGCACAGACTGTAGCAAGCATGTGGTCTGCTAGCTAATGCTGAGAGGTGTCTGTGCAAGACAGAGGGGACGGGGATCCCCGATTAGCGGAGAGGGGGGAAGCCAAGTAGTCACCTGCAGTCTCTGCCAAGCTCCAGCCACGGCGCAGAGGTGAAGGGCCAGCTCTGCTGTGGAGCAGAGAACCCTGCCCAGCTCAGAGAGCATGCCAGGATGCTGGAGGAGTGTGGTTTCACTTAAACCAGAAAGGGGTCTGGGACAGGCATTGCATAAAACAGTTTGACCCAAAACAGTGTCTGATACTACATTCAACCAGGTTTATCTCAAACCAGTTTCAACCCTTTTCAAACTGGTTTATGTGCACCGAACATCTGTTCTGTTACAGGTTTAAACCAGTTTCTGATCACTTAAACCAGTTTGTGTGTAATGTGTGCCCCTAGCCCAGACAACACTGACTCAACACCAGTTCAGAAAGAATGGCATCCTTTCTGCACCACTTAGATTTTCCTTGGAGGTCTCCCCTGCAAGTGAAATTTTCCAAGGGGAAAATGACTGTAGATCATATTTACAAAATGCACTCCATCTTCAAATCAAACAATATGCCAAAACTTCCAATCTAATCTGAACTCTGTACTTCTTCCTCTCTTCTACCAAGCATCTGTGGAGTCCTACTCCAAACACAGATTGATGCAACATTTTAAGTTCTACCCAATAGCAAGGAAGGCACAATCCCCATGTCACAAAGGGGTCTTAAAATACGTCACAGTGATTTTATGTTCATAACTATTGCTAGCTCCAGACTCCTGACCTGACATCTGCCTCAGCTATGATTTGTGTGCAAGTTCTAGCATATGCAGTACAAATATTTGTATCCATTTTTCACCTAAATACCCGCCTGAGGCTATTATTCCTTTTTAATGGGGCTGAAACAATGAGAGATGTAGTTTCCTCATGCTATAGCAGTTCAGGCATGATGGAAATGCCAAGAATTTGTATAATTTAGTTCCATTAAATGGATCCACAAGGAAAAAAATCCACAACAAAAAATAAACACCACACACAAATGTTTGAGCTATTACAATCCATGGAAGTCCCTACCTGTGTGTGCATAGCCCTAGTTCACATTTTCCCTTATCACCACCTGCTGATTGCTCCTCCCAAGTGCCAATCCCAGCAAATGTCCCCAGGGAAAATGTCATGGAGCTTGGGATGTCTTGCTCATTGAACCTCAAGACAGTGGTGAGGATGTGTGTTGCTCTTCAATGAGTGTATTATTCCCTTCCAGGTATCAAACATAATTAGGTTTGATATATCATTAATGAAGTCACAGTCCAGACAGTACAGTATACAACTGCTTTAGTGAATTAGCCTAAAACCACCCACCTTTCAATCTGTAGTTTTCAAAGTGCTTTATAAATAAGGCAAATAACATTAGCTTCACCTTATCCACTTTATTAACTTCCAGAATTCCAAGCAGAGCGAGAGCTAAAGCCATTAATGTTCCTAAACAGGAAACACAGAAGAAAAGAAATCATTATATTGGTTAAGACAACATCAATTTTTATGCAATATATTCTCTAGGACAGAGGTCAGATGCTACAAGGAAAGTTGTAAGAAATTCCTCATTTCTCTACTGTAGACTAATCTGTTCCTCGTGGTTTTATCCTAATTCTCAGTGGTCAAAGAATAGTTTATGCTCTGTTGATAATTTCGTAATTAGCATTAGCTGTGGGACTTGTGTTCTCCATACAACTGTCCACTCCTTTTTTTATAGCTTGCTAAACTTTTGGCCTCAGCAACATAGTGGGCAAAGAGATCTGCAGTTTAATTACAAGCTGTGTGAAAATATTCCCTTGTATTGGTTTTGAACATCACTGAATGCCCTTGGGTTTGTGTTAAGAGACAAGAAAAACCACCTGGAAAACAGGCCACTTAAAAAACGCTTCCTCAGAGGCAAACACTGGTCAGATTCTAAGGTCCAGCAAAGTTGGGTTATGTCAGCAGAGCTGAAGAGGGATTTTCTTTGCAGCACAGGAGATTCAGCTGCTTTTTAATGACAGTATTTTTACTCATCTGATTTAGGGCTTGCATTAGGCTCAGTTTACTGGACGTCCACATTCATGACATTTTCTCCAAGGCAGATTATTAAATTCCTTTCGTGAAGGTGGAAGAGCCCTAACCTAGGATCAGCGTTACAAGTGTGACACACTTAAAGAGTCTTCCCACTAGTGAAAGAAGCTTTAATCTTCAGTTCCCATTTATTTTGAGGTCTCTCCCCCTCCCCTAACTCTCTCTCAAGCAATATATTCATATTTAACTGACACATTTACTATATCCTATGTTATTACTGTTTATATTTTATGGCACTTGAGTACTGAGATGGTTGCCCTTTCCTACACAAAATAGGGCAGCCCCACTGAATGAACTGCTAGCCAGACTTATTATTATTCCAATTTCCTTGGGGAGGGTAGAAGGGGAACAGGGGAGTCTCATTTCAGGAATAATAATTACACAGACATGTAGTCACCAATGCTCAATATCAGGGACTATGCAGGAAACTTAAGACATCTGTGCTGAGTTGGCAGTGGATGTAGTAATTGTATATCCCTTGGAGATTAAGCCTCGTACTGTTTCATTTAGCAGCTCTTGTAGGCGACAAAGAAGCATGGTTGGTTGGTTGGTTGTTCAGGATGCCACTGCAGTTGGATCCCTTCTGGCAAAAGGTATTCTTATGAAACAAGGTATAGTCAGAGCCAGAGAAGAATAGACGGTGTTTGTGGTTTTGTTCTGCCCTAGAGATCTTCAGGAGATGGGAGAAAGTCGATGGCCTTACTATAACCAGACAAACTCTCACTGTCTGATGTTTCAGTTCATTATCAGCGTGCCATTTGTCAGGATACACCCAAGGGTACAACTGAACGACAAGACCACTAGAATTAGGATAAACAACACAACACAACATAAACAATGTATAGGAGAGTCCCAGTACTGATGCTAGTCATATCTCCACTCTCCCGATTGTGTCTCCTTTTAGAACATGGATGAACTGGATATCAATGAAGGAGACATCATAGCAGTCATTGAAGAAGGCGAGGATGGCTGGTGGACAGCAGAGAGGAATGGTCAACAAGGATTTGTGCCAGGGTCCTACCTTGAAAAGCTTTGATGAAAAGCTGCACTTGTTTCAAGGCTCTAGTTTAAAGATACCTTATTACTCAAAATACTGGATATGGCCAGCCATGACTGACCAAGAAGAGCCCATGACTTCTAAAATCATCATTTGGGGCCTAACAAAATGGCATTTTTTCCTACATTTTTCCCTTCACACTGAAGCAGTTTTTTCCCAGAGAGGCTAGAGGGGGTTCTTTTTTCACAAAGTGCTCTCCTCTCTTCCCTCCTTCTCCCTCACTGCCACTGTGACTTATCCATCAACATTTTGTATTGAACAGAGTACTTCAACATTAGAAGCATGGAGGAGAGAAAAGAGGAAGAATCCACTTCACTGCACTAAAAGATTGTTTTCAAGAGTGGAAAATGAGGAACATCCCTCTGTAATTTTGTGCCACCCCCAATTAGGTTTTTTAATCACTTCCATGGCGTTTTCTACCAAATAGCAATTTTCTTCTTCCATGGTGTAAGCAACTTTGACATCCTTGCTGACTGTGTGCCATTGGGGGGGCAGATATATGTGTTTTAGTGGTTTGAATAAAGACAGTTTTATCATACCTAGGTCTTAGCTGTACAACGCAAAATGGAGGTTCATCTAATAGGCACAAAGGGACAAGGATGGAGACTCCTTATTTCTTCTTTACCCATAATTATCATCAAAGAGAACTGATAGAAAATCAAACTCAAAACGTAGCTCTAAAAACCATTCTGACATATGCCCTTACCAATCATCACCAACTCCTCCTATGATTTGTTAAACCCCAAGTCTTCCACAACCCCAACTTTGCATTGGATCCAAAGGCAATGAGATGATATTAGATAACAGACTGACTGTGGCCTTTGCTCTCTTTGATGGATTGTGTCAGACCTTATCAGTTCTTTCATGCACCTTATAAACTAACTGAATCAAAGATACATTAGCTTTGTGAGCAACAGCTTACCCTGTCAGATGCCACTTATGAAGTGAGCTGTTGCTTACAAAAGCTTATTCATCTCCGATTCAGCTAGTCTGCATCAGTGAGTTTCAACCAGGGTGCTATGAC
Organism: Crocodylus siamensis; assembly: GCF_052110815.1. NCBI lineage: Eukaryota > Metazoa > Chordata > Crocodylia > Crocodylidae > Crocodylus > Crocodylus siamensis. The sequence continues at coordinate 29,494,686 of NC_143409.1, read as the reverse complement.
ACCCTGTGATATCTTGGGATACTTTCAAAGGTGCTGCAGTATTCTGCACAATGTTAGCATTGTTAGGTGCACAACCATGATTCAAAAGATAAACCCAAAATTTTCACATCGCAATTTCTAGTGTTAAAAACATTCTGACCTATTTTGATCTTTCTGAGTTCTTTGCAACAGAAGAATTGCCCTATTATTTTTCTATAATTAAAAAAAAAAAAGAGTGAACGCTAAGAGCTGGCATTTGCCGAGGGGTGTGTCAAGTCTAAAATGGTTGAGAACCACTGATTTATATGGTGCATCCCCCACCCTACCTTCTGCCTAGGACAGCTCTCTTTCATCATCTTCCATGTTTAAAAATAAAACAAGTGAAGCCTTTCACTGTAGCAGCACCACCCAAAATAGCTGAGCTCTAATTTGGAGCTGCCAATCACATCCTAGACTCCCAAGCAACTGGCACATATGAAATTAATCCCCCATCCCATCTCCCAGCCTGCCTGATCTTCTCTTTCTCCCTTTCAAGATCTGACCTCCTCAAAAACCTCTGAGATCCTTGTCATAGATCTCTCTGGGTTCCTTTTCCCTCCCCCACATTGCATTCACACATTAACAAAGCTCTCTTAAGCAAATCTGAGCATTTTGCATGCAAAAGCTTGACTTCTCCATAGGTCAGAGCATTTCTAGTCTCTCAGGTGACTGGTATTTGGGAATCCTTCCCAAAAAATCATAGTATTTACCCAATAGACCATATGATCTCCCTTTAGCATTTTGAGACAATAAAACCCTTCAGGGATTTACTTAAAGAAAACTATTTCCTAGGGACAGAATGAATTTACTGTTTTCCAAAATCTCAGATTTAAACTGAAGCAAACCCACAGTTAAGAAGCTCAAATGATGACTAGAAATGGATGAAGTGAGGAGACACATACAGTCTGGAGTCAAGACCTTAAAGCCAAAAGAAATCTATATGAACATCTATATGAAAATGCAACAAGAATCACTGGGACTATTTCACATAAATGAATCAGCACACACCCATAATAGCTTTTCATCCATCTCTTTGGTCAGAAACTTTGAAGCATTCCTTCAATATCTTGAACTCTCTCACCTCCACGAATTGTCACTCTTACTTCTCTGCCAGAATTTCTATCCACTTCTAATCCTGGCCTGAAGCCTATATAGAAGTACCTGGCATAGGCTAATGTCTTACGTAAAGAAGGTACAGAAGTTGCAGAGAGGGATGGTTTCCTAGTGCTGGCTGTTTAAATTTGCTGATGATACCAAAATTTGGGGTGAGGTGAGCATGCTAGTAGGGAGGGAAAGATTGCAGCAAGACTTGGATAGGTTACAGGGGTGGGCTAACAAAAACAGGATGCGTTTCAATACTGACAAGTGCAGGGTGCTGCACTTGGGCAGTAGTAACCAGCAGCACACTTATAAGATGGGAAACTCCCTTCTTGAGAGCATGGAGGCAGAAAGGGATCTTGGAGTCATTATTGACTCCAAGATGAACATGGGCCGACAATGCAAGGTCATGGTTGGCAGTGCTAACCGGACCTTGTCGTGCATCCACAGGTGCATCTCAAGTAAAGCCAGGGAGGTGATCCTCCCCATCTATGCAACACTGGTCAGGCCACAGCTGGAGTACTGCGTCCAGTTCTGTGTGCCACACTTCAAGAGGGATGTGGACAACACTGACGGGGTCCAGAGGAGGGCCACTTGCGTGATCAGGGGACAGCAGGGCAGACCCTACGATGAGAGACTGTGGGACCTGAACCTGTTCAGCCTTCACAAGAGAAGGCTGAGGGGGGACCTGGTGACCGTTTATAAACTCACTGGGGGGACTAGAAGGGTTTGGGAGAAACCTTGTTTCCCCTAGCGCCCCCTGGCATGACAAGGAATAACGGCCACAAGTTGTTGGAGAGTAGGTTTAGATTAGACATCCGTAAGAACTACTTCACAGTTAGGGCGGCTAGGATCTGGAACCAACTTCCAAGGGAAGTGGTGCTGGCTCCTACCCTGGGGGTCTTTAAGAAGAGGCTTGATGCCTACCTGGCTGGAGTCATTTGAGCCCGGTTTTTCTCCTGCCCAGGCAGGGGTTAGATCTTCAAGTCCAACAAGGTCCCTTCCGACCTGACTTCTATGATTCTGTGATTCAAGGCAGAGAATAAGCAGCAATTTGGGGCCCAGGCTGTCTTTGTTTTGCTTGTCTGTACTGTACATGGAGCTAATACTGAGCAGTAATAATAATAAAGTGCTCTGTGCAGGCTGATGGTGCCAGGAGGATATTTCTCTGGCTCGGTCTCAATTTTATAGCTATGGAATTGTGGGTTGCAATAGGCCATGGCACTGTATGCCAGCTGTCTGAATTAGCTATTATGTAGTTAATCAAACAACCATAATCACCTTGAAACAAAAACTAAAGTATAGAGAATTTAGATATTTGCTTCCTTTAACAGCGAACCCATTACAAACAGAATTGCAGTGAATACATACATACATACTGGCAGACATTTTGCAAGTGATTGTAATAAAAAAGAATATTTCCTTCAAGACCTTGTGTGATCTATAAATATGTAATACAAATGTGCTCCATTAAGACTACATCTATCTCTGGGTTTCATACCAAACACCGGAACATTACTTCCAGTTACTACGTTCTGCAGTAGGTGAGCTGTTATCTGTATTTTCTGATTATGTCTCTCAGCTGACAGCCCCTCTTGTAGGCTGCCTGCTACCGAAACCTCATAACATCATTTTACACTGTCACTTGGTTGTGAAAACTTGCTCATCTCTACCAGTCTTTCCCCAATTAAGTGAAATAAATTATATGCAGAAGGCTTTACTTATGATGGCATTTGTAAGGTACTCATCGTTAAGGTATCTGGGTTCAGCATGCTAAACTGGCATTACATAGTAGGTGAAAAGGGATGTTTTCATGTTTAATCTTCTCTCCTTTGGTTTGCAGGGCTTGGCTTATAATTACTTACAAAACCATTTATAACCACACAATTAAACTTGTCAGCATATCAGAAATAGAACTGAGAAAGTGGTCAAAAATAACCTAATTATCTAAACACACTTTTTTCCCCAAGATGTTACCCAGCTGGACAGTGAGAGGTGGTTTGAAGATTAAATCTGGGTGTTGTCTAGGTCTGTAGACTGTTAAAGACTGAACTGGAATTATTTAATACTTTTTGCTGCAAAACTACCACACTCAAATTATCATACTGTTGAAGAAGGCAAAGAAACCTTTTTTACTGAAAGTCATATGCTTAATGTCCTTAAACATCAGAGGTTTGACTTTTTTTTTTTTTTGACAAAAAACCCCTAATTTTAAAAGCATCTGGTTTGTCTGTTCAAGACTTACACAACTGGTTTAACTGAGGTATCACTTTGGTAAGATGTCTCACACAAAAGGCACCAAAAACAAGGGTGTGGACACACATGGCCTTAGCGGGTACAGACAAAAGTGCAGCTCCCAGATGTAAGTCAGAGGTTGTTCTGCGAAGCATTCTGAGTTACAACATTACTCCAGACCAGCAGTTCCCAAACTGTGGGTCGCAACACCAGCAAATGGGATCGTGGGAGTGAGGGGCCATACTGAGAAAATGGGGCCATAAGTGGAGTCATGCTGAGGAAAAGTTTGGGAAGCATTGTCCCAGCCCCCAAACCAAACAGTAGTTCACTCTTGGTTGTGGGGGGGAGGATCTAGCTGGGGCTAGGAGCCTGCAGCCAGGTTCCCATAGCAACAGCCAGGCTCTCTGCCTGTGCTCACTGTTTTCAGACTGGGAGGGGGGAAAGGCAGTGGAGGGACCTCATTCTTGGGGGTCCTACCTGGTGCTGAAAGGTGGGGTGGGTGAATTGGAGCCCCTCCACTTTGGGGCTGGGGGGGGAGGGGGCTTCAACACACCTGCCCCACTGTCCGGGGAAGGGGGGGAAGGGGCTGAAACCCCCCAGACTGAACTCCCTCCCATTCTGAAAACAGGAACAGGCTGGGAGCTCCCCAGACACAAGTTACAGAAGATGGTATATTTGAAATGTCTTCATCTGATACTTCATGCAATAAGGGGTCAGATTTTCACCCAATCGCCATTTTTCGAACTGTCTGCAGCCATCTATCTGCAGCTGTCTTCAGAGTGGACAAAGGCCTTCTGAAGCACTTAATTGTGAAGTGCTTCAGGTTACATGCACACGCTTTGCAAAATATATGAGAGCTCCGTTTGTCTTCCAACATCCCACAGTGCTGTCCATAGGTGGGAGACCAGGGTAGATTACCAATGAGTGCCCCTCATGTACACCCCACCTCCACGCTCTCAGAGCATCTCCCATGCACGAACCATGAGATCTGGGGGAACATTTGTTCACCAGAGCGCCCCAAGGGATGACTAGGTCGAACGGTCACAAACTTCTGCAAGACCATTTCAGGCTGGACATAAGGATCAATTTCTGGCTGGGAAATTGGCTTCGTAGTCGGACCCAGAGGGTTGTGATTGATGGCAGTCACTCATCATGGTGCCCTGTGACCAGTGGGGTCCCTCAAGGCTCTGTCCTGGGACCCATACTGTTCAACATCTTCATTAACGATGTGGACATTGGAGTCAGGAGTGGACTGGCCAAGTTCGCCGATGACACCAAACTTTGGGGCAAAGCATCCACACCAGAAGATAGGCGGGTGATCCAGGCTGACCTGGACAAGCTCAGCAAATGGGCAGACGAGAACCTGATGGTGTTTAACACCGAAAAATGCAAGGTTCTCCACCTTGGGAGGAAAAACCTGCAGCACCCTTATAGGCTCGGCAGTGCTACGTTGGTTAGCACTACAGAAGAAAGAGACTTGGGGGTCATCATTGACCACAAGATGAACATGAGCCTGCAATGCGATGCTGCGGCTAGTAAAGCGACCAAAATGCTGGCGTGCATCCATAGATGCTTCTCGAGCAAATCCCGGGATGTCATTCTCCCCTTGTACTCGGCCTTGGTGAGGCCGCAGCTGGAGTACTGCGTCCAGTTTTGGGCTCCACAATTCGAAAAGGATGTGGAGAAGCTTGAGAGAGTCCAGAGGAGAGCCATGCGCATGATCAGAGGTCAGAAAAACAGATCTTACGACGACAGGCTGAGAGACATGGGACTCTTTAGCCTGGAAAAGCACAGGCTCAGGGGTGATCTGATGGCCACCTATAAGGTTATCAGGGGTGACCACCAGGATCTGGGGGAACGTTTGTTCACCAGAGCGCCCCAAGGGATGACGAGGTCGAACGGTCACAAACTCCTGCAAGACCATTTCAGGCTGGACATAAGGAAGAATTTCTTTACTGTCTGAGCCCCCAAGGTCTGGAACAGTCTGCCAGCGGAGGTGGTTCAAGCACCTACATTGAACACCTTCAAGAGTAAATTGGATGCTTATCTTGCTGGGATCCTATGACCCCATCTGACTTCCTGCCCTTTGGGCAGGGGGCTGGACTCGATGACCTCCCGAGGTCCCTTCCAGCCCTAATGTCTATGAAATCTATAAGGAAGAATTTCTTTACAGTCCAAGCCCCCTAGGTCTGGAACAGCCTGCCATCAGAGGTGGTTCAAGCACCTACATTGAATGCCTTCAAGAGCAAATTGGATGCTGATCTTGCTGGGATCCTATGACCCCAGCTGACTTCCTGCCCTTTGGGCGGGGGGCTGGACTTGATGATCTTCCGAGGTCCCTTCCAGCCCTAATGTCTATGAAATCTATGTCCTCTGGTTTAAGAGAGTGCTACTACATGCAGCAAACTGTGAGCTTGATGCCCTGAAGCCAGAGAGCATGTTGGGAGACTGTATCTGTTGGCAGCTGAGGCACTCCATTTTTAAGTGCTTTAAAGTACAGCTGCATTTGAAGTCCTTCAAATGTTATGTCTGTCCATACCCTAACTAAGAAAAGCTGTCTACTTCCTGATGAACTTTTGCTTCATGGCGCATACAATGAGCAGCACACTCTGCTGTTTGAGTCACTAGCCCCCTGGGACTGAGGGGAAGAAGCAGAATTCATACGCGTGGACCTGTCCTCAGAGATTCAGGCTGAGAAGCAGATTCATGCTTTTACCTGAAGCCTCAGGAGTAACAAAAAGCTGGTTACAGACAAATAGCTTTTGGTTGGTTTGTGCAGATAAATGAGTTAAAGGGCAGATATGTCATAAATTTCCTGAGCTGCCTTGGACTCTGCTTTAGTGTGTGGATTACATTTTGCACAAGACACAGTAATTCATTGCTTTGCAGAGCATTGCCAGACCATACCTATTACACACAAAAATCCTGACCAGGCCATAAGAAACCCACCAGCATTTCCAATCTACCCAGTTGACATTACCTAAAATATTAACTTGAATATATTCCACACAAAAAGACTTTTATACTGATTGTGATGGTTGTTCTATCTCAAGCTGTCACTGTGCCTTTGTCCAGTCAGCCTTACACAGACACCTCTTAGCATTCCCTAGGGTTCATGCTGTGGGAGAGAGGAGGGAGGGATCCTTGCTTAAGTAGTGAGTGTTTGAGGAAGGGGGGCACAGAGAAGCCAGGCAGACTCTGTCAAGTCTCTGTCACAGCTCCATCCAGGAGCAGAGGGGAGGGGCTAGCCCAGCTCTCTGGAGCAGAAAGCCCCACCCAGCCTAGAAAGCATGCCAGGATGCTGGGGGACTCTGATTTAACTTAAATCAGAAAGGGGTCTTGAACAGACATTGCATAAACTGGTTTGACCCAAATCAGTTAAGTCTGATACTACATTCAACCAGGTTTATCTCAACCAATTTCAGCCATTTTCAAACTGGTTTATGTGCACTGAATGTGTGTTCTAAAGGTTTAAACTGGTTTCTGATCATTTATATTGGTCTGTGTGTAATGTATGTCCCTATCCATGGTGATATAGAACTAAGGGTGTAAGTTGTAGCTGTGGTGATCTAAGGACATAGACAGATAAGGTTTTTTGGGTAAATCTGATATCTACCTATGGTCTGGCTTTAGGACCAATACATTTTCTCTCCTGAAGGCTGGTGTTCTTTGGGGCTAAGTGTCTACACTACAAAGTTTTGCTGGCAGAGTGATGTTAGACATATTTTGTGATCACATCCACTAACTCATGTACCTCTACAAGCAAATCCTCCTATCTGGACACAGCTACATAGGAAGGGACTATAAGGAAGCCAGCAGAAGATCTTCTTCTGCCACTTTATGTATGTTTTTTCTTGGGGCAGGCAAGATATGGCCCACAGGCCAGATCCAGCCCACCAGGCCATTCTATCCAGCCTGTGGGTCACCTACAAAGTTTAGAAAATTAATATGTATCTGCTCCAGGCTCCCTGTCAAAGCTGACAGGAGTAGTAGAACCCAGGGGAAGCCAGCAGGAGTTAGGGAAAAGGCCAGGCCAGGCCAGGCTGGCCCCACCTCCCCAAAAGTGTCTGCCTGCAGAGGCTTTCCTTGTAAGCAGCTGCTCCAGCACCATGTGACCCTGGCTGCATTGCTGGAGCGCAGTAGCAGAGGCACACTGGTACCCCAGGGTCGGGGGTCAGGGGCAGGGTGTGCATAAGGGAGGGGGAGAGAGAGCAATAAGGCAAGCACAGTATGTGTGAGTGTGCACATGTGTGTGTAGTGAGGCAAGCACAATGTGTGTGGGTGTGTTCATAGGGTGTCCCACAAGCACCCTCACCATACACATGCATCCATACCCCTCTTGTACTGCCATACACGCAGACCCCCACACTCCCTCACACAGCCCCCCCACAAACCCTATACCCACACACACCTCACATTTCCACGCACACCCACGTTCCCTCACCCCCCCCACATACCCACACAATTTACAAGAATAAAACTTCTTTTTAAGCTATTGTGCAATCACCTCTATGTACACTACACAAACACATGTAAATCAGGACAAAAGGATTTTTTGAAATCAAATTAATGAATGTTCTAGATGTTTGATTTTTAAATTGTAATCTGGTATTTTTCTGGTTCTGAGATGGCAAAATCCCTTGCTGAAAGAAGTACTTCCAGAGGCAAGGGGAAAGACTTCTGGTGGCAAAGGTTGGGGTTAGGGGGTGGGACTTCCAGTCCCAAGATGGCAACCAGGGGACAAGACACCAGTCAAGGGGCGGGGCTACCCATGTGGCCCTCAACAGCTTGCCAAAACTCAGTACGTGGCCCTCTGCCCTAAATTATTGCCCACCTCTGCTTTATCTCCACTAGAGATCTCTGCCAGTAAAGCTATAGTGGCAGCCACTGCATTACATAGAGACGCCCCAGTACTGGGAAGTTTCTAGGCAGAGCACAGCATGGCTTTCCCTCAAAGCATTCACCCCATTTCCAGGGGCAGGAAGTAGGAACTGAAGTTGTTCTGCAGCAGATCTCCTAACTCAGCTGTTCCTGCATCTTCAGTTCCAACACGGCTTATGGCTTGTTTCATAGTTTCTAGGGTCGGAAGGGACCTGAGTAGATCATCTAGTCCGACCCCCCACCCTGGCAGGAAATAATACTGGGGTCAGATGACCCCAGCAAGATGTTCATCCAACTTCCTCTTAAACACCCCCAGGGTGGGAGCCAGCACCACTTCTCTTGGAAGTTGATTCCAGATCCTAGCTGCCCTGACCATGAAGTAGCACCTCCTGATATCTAACCTAAACCTACCCTCTGCCAGCTTGTGACCGTTATTCCTGGTCACTCCTGCCGGTGCTCGGGGGAACAGGGACTCCCCCAATGCCTGCTGATCCCCCCGACTAGTTTATAACAGGCCACAAGATCCCCCCTCAGCCTTCTCTTTTGGAGGCTGAACAGGTTCAGGTCCCGTAGCCTGTCCTCATAGGGCCTGCCCTGCTGTCCCCTGATCATGCGAGTGGCCCTCCTCTGGACCCTCTCGACGCTGTCCACATCTCTCTTGAAGTGTGACGCCCAGAACTGGACGCAGTACTCCAGCTGCAGCCTGACCAGTGCTGCATAGAGGGGGAGGATCACCTCTTTGGACCTGCTTGAGATGCATCTGTAGATGCATAACAAGGTACGGTTGGCCTTCCTGACTGCCTCCCCACACTGCCCATGTTCATCTTGGAGTCAATTATGACTCCAAGATCCTTTTCCGCCTCCGTGCTGACAAGAGGGGAGTTCCCCAACCTGTAGGAATGGTGCCGGTTGTTCCTCCCCAGGAGCATCACTTTGTACTTGTCTGTGTTGAGTCCCATCCTATTCTCGTCCGCCCACCCTTGTAACCTGTCTACGTCTGATTGTAGCCTGATGCTTCCTTCTAGTGTGTTCACATCCCCCCACATCTTAGTGTCATCAGCAAATTTGAACAGGGTGCTTTTTACCCCCTCGTCCAAATCACTGATGATGTTGAACAGTGCAGGCCCGAGGACAGAGCCCTGCGGAACCCCACTGCCCACGTCCTTCTGGGTTGAGAAGGACCCATCCACTACCACCCTCTGGGTGCGGCCCTCCAGCCAGTTGACGACCCAATTGACTGTGTGGGTGTCGACACCGCAGCCCCCCAGTTTATTAATGAGAACAGGGTGAGAGACAGTGTCGAAACCCTTCCGGAAGTCCAGGAAGACTATGTCCCCTGCTACCCCTGCATCTAATGATCTGGTAATCTGATCGTAGAAGGCCACCAGGTTGGTCTGACAGGACCTGCCACTGATGAACCCATGTTGGTTGCCTCTAAGCATGCAGTCCTCTGCTGGCCCCTCCTGGATGTGTGCCAGCATAATTTTCTCAAACAGCTTGCCTAGGATCAAGGTAAGACTAACTGGCCCATAGTTTCCTGGGTCCTCCTTCCTCCCCTTTTTGAAGACGGGAACCACGTTGGCCCTCTTCCAGCCCTCTGGGACCACTCCAGAGCACCACGAGTGCTCATAAATCCGTGCCAGGGGTCCTGCAATGACCTTGGCCAATTCCTTTAGGACTCTAGGGTGGAGATTGTCCGGGCTGGCTGACTTGTCTTGTCTACCATGGAAAGTTATTTTGGGATATTCTTGTTATGGGATAAATCTAACTTATTCCAGATTAGTTTAGCCTGCTTCCAAATGAGGATCAATCTTGCTTCCAGATACTTTGAGATACACAGGCTTTAATGTGTTGGCCTAGCAACATCTTTAAGATCGACTCAAATTCTAATGGACACACATTTTTAATTAGAAAATCCCTTGGCAAGAATAGGAAGTTCAGCTAAACCCTCCCTTTCCCCTGGCCCTGAAAAATTTCAGGGTTTGACTAACACTGGTGAGACAGCAATCGTGTCTGGTGTGTGATTCTTTGACAAAGAATAACCTCAGGGGTTTAGGGACTGCACCCTGAATGGGAAATCAGAGGTCTATGCATGCCTCAGTCTGAGGGGGGAGTCAAACTCATGTCTCATGCCTGCTAGGAGAGTGCCCTAACAACCAAGCTAAAGCTGGTTTGGCCCACTCCCTGCCCCTCCTTCTGAATCTGTGCCCCTGTGTAGAAAGGAATGAAAGATTCAAACAGGCAAAAAGAGAAAATAGGCAAGGGAATAGGATTCTGAGAGCCCCAGTAATGATGGTATTCCTCAGGGAAGGAGGAAGAGGAGGAAAGCCCCCAGTTATGGTCCCTGCTTAAGTTTTGTATTGAGATAATGGAATAAAATGCATAAAGTGCATATTAACTGAACAATTCCTATTATAGTACATATGACAGGCTGCAAAAGGCACCCCCAGTTGTCTGTCACCTCAAAGATGGGGTGACCAGTTCTGCTTCAGGTAAAAATCTGGTCTGTTTCCAGACTGATGAAGGGAGAATTTATGTGAAATAAATGGAAACAATTCTTACCTTGCCTTTTGCTGGCCAATTAACTTATTTTCCTCCATTGCAAATGAAACCCCAGGTCCTCTAAGCTTCCTTCCTGGACGGGATTTCCCAGGTGGAGACGCTTGATTGCAGCAGGTACCTCATATCTTAAGTGAAAGCAGATGGAGAACAGAAAGACCTTCTCTCAGGAGCTGCCTAATTCAGGCCAGTTTGCAAAGATGAACACGACAGCTCAGCTCTTGCCCATTAGAATCGCTGATGCCAGCACAGACCTTCTTGGTAGTATGCACTTTCTTGATTTTATTTGCTTTGCTTTTCAGACAAAGAACATGGCTTGCCTAGCAGCCCAACCATTTGAAGTATCTCGAGTATAGTGCCCCTGGCCTCAGTGCTGACCAGCTCTACAGTACAAGTTTAAGATAGGCAAACAGTTCTGACTGGCGCTTCATGCAGTTTTTTGTCCACAGCTTTTCTGAAAGGTCACTATTAGCCTTTAGCCCAAGCTGGTGCTAACTATGAAGAGCAGAAAACAGGCAAGTTGTGAAAGCTTGAAAATCAGCTGTTGCTCCTAAACAGGTACTCTTTTCTCCCCCCACCCCCTTACTATCACGCAGAGCCAAGCTATTATTTATAGCACAAGGCAGCCAAGTCTCTTTAGAGGTGACATAGAACAGACTATCACTGAGCAAAAACTGCAAGTAGTGACAGGATAAGTTACTGTTGTTCTGTCAGTGCTGTGTACGACCATTTTAAATTCAAAGAGAAACTCTGCTCAGGTGCTTTAATGTTACAGCTGTGCTTCACTGAGCATGCTCAGGGTATTTTGAATGCATGACCAGAAAGGAAATGGGACTTTATTTCATGTTCCCTTTGCTGACTGGGGTGACTCTTGCTTGAAGGTGGACTGCTGAGTAGAAGAAACTGGACCCGGGCCCCTCTTTGCTTCCTGTAAAGCAAATAGCTGAAAGATGTAGATAGTACCTTTTCACAAGGGGATTTAAAGTAGAAAGGAGCTTGAGGATTTCTGAGAGAACAGAATAGGAAAGAAGAAGGGCTTTTAGTCAAGTTGTGAAAACTTTTTTTGCAAGCAAGGTTTTCATTCCAGTGACTAATTAATATGATGTATTATCTCATGCACAGAGCTCTATGGAATATTGAATGGACTCCCATTTGGATTGCAAGAATGTGGGTCTTTATTAGAGGAGTAGTCTGCTCAGTATGGCTGCCTGCATGCTCAGTTATTGGAAATGTTCTCTAAACATATTGAGCTTCCTGGTCCTCCTTCCCACAACTCCCCAAAAATCATCCCCACTACAGCTTGTTTTCAGAAAGAAAGGTGATGATGGCATAGATGATGAAAGCCTTTGTCACAGATTGGATACACTCACCCCTTCAGGTAGGATGTGAAAACAATAAGACTGTTTGTATTCACACTTTTTTTTATACACCATAAATAAAGAAGGGTACAACTGCATCATTACTATTATTACTATTAACAACAACTAACATTTAAGAGCTTCTTTAATTCAGAGGAACTTTTGCCACAAAGTTCAGTGACAGGCAAAGCAGGCCCAGGGTTTCTTTTAACCCTGAATGAGAGGACTGGTGGCATGTTGGTTCATTTCTTTTTGCTTCATTGTAGAGAACATATTATGTTCCTTCCATGCTCCTGTGGGTCAGGGATAAAGGCAAACTTCAAAGAAAGTCTGGCATATTTCCAACTGAGATTTTCTGCAAGCATAGAACTGGTTGTCATTTTAAGAAACCAGGAAAACCATTTTAATAAAAAGTAACTTCTCTGCAACTTGGGGCAAGTCATTTAACCTTAGTGTCACTATCCTTTTCCACATCACAGAAATTATACTTCTCACCCATGCGTGCAAAGTGCTTTGAGATCTCTGGTTGAAAAGCTTTTAGCCATTCATGGTATTATTGTTATTGTTCAATGCCAGGCTCAGTCTAAAACCAGCTTTTGGTGAAGGTTGGATCAATATTTGCAGTAGAAAAATCCAGACAAAAGGAGCACAATGTAATTTGTCCACATGAAGCTTTCACTTGTTTTGTAATGAGACTGGAGAGCTTATGGGAAGGATGTATACGAGATAAATTCACACATTCAGCACAGAGTCCATGAGGGAGTTTTGTACATTCTCTTCCTCTTTGCAGGGATGCAGATGTTCAACAGCTGCATCCAAGGAAGAATTGTTTGGAGGTTCCAAGCTGAAGCATTCAGTGTGGGAGCTTTCTTGGGAAAGTAGTGAACTTTAACCTCCCCAGGATAAGAATGTTAACATAAGTATGAATGAAAGAGGCTTCAATGCACTGACATGAGAAAAGCTCTGTCTTTAGAGAATGACTGCAAGGGCCCTGCTTGTTTCAGACCTCCTTGAGACATGAGTGACAGTGACTTTGTTCTACTAAATGGCAGTTAAAGGTTTTACTGCCCAACTAGGTCACTGCTCAATTCAGCAGCCAACACTAAGGAATTATGATGCACGTGTACGTTTCTGCAGACTGAGTAATGTGGCATTGTGGTAACTCCTTTTACTACAGCAAGGCAGCAGGGGCACCAAATTTGACCTTAGTGTAGTCTCTCCACTTTACTCATTTACTATTCTTGAGCTCCTGGATGAAGTATTAGTAACACCTTTCCTGGATGCTCATCTTCTCTCACCAAGACCTTAAGTATAGCAACAAACACGCTAAGAAGATTAGTGTGCTCTTACAGGGCATGCTGGCTCTGGACTGAGGCAACATTTCCCTCCCAGCTTTAAACAATAAAGCCATTACTGTTGGCAACTACATTCACTAAAGAAGGTTTCTCCTTTCTATGCTTATAGCAAAGCACCAGTTCAATTAACCTGATTGTCAGCAACTACATTCAAGATGCATCATGTTTTCTAGCAGATCATGTGGAAAATGTAAGCTTTGAAATAATGTTCTTAAGCCTTCCTACCATCATTCAAGAAAATGACCGAGGCTTCAGTCACACATACCAGGAAAATAGTGTTAAACAGGAGACAGCATTTTAGAGCAAATGAGTGCAACTCTCTGTGCAAGTAAGGGGGAAACATCTTAGCTTTTCATTCTGCACCAGGACAGCACAGGAACTAGGCTAGAGAGTATTCATTTTATGGAAGGCTCCAGTTACCCATTTTCTTGGTAAGATTTCACCTTGGAAGAATGGCTGCCCTGTAACAGAAAACACCACTGAAGAAGCAAAATAGTGATACGACTTCATAGGCCACAGCCCCTAAGAATCACTTTGCAGCTCTGCACTCATTTGCTTTTCACCACTATTTGGTTCTCACCCACCAATAACTGATTTTGCAGAACTGTATCTGGAAAAGGAATTTGGGTTGAGATGTTCTTTCTATCTCAAAGCCTTGACTTATACCTTCTTGCAGCTTTTAGTCCTGGTCACTATCATCCCAGGACAGCCAGATGCAGATGAAGGGGGCATGGAAAAAAAAAAGGAAGACAACTGAAAGTCTGAAATAGTGTACAAGATAGGGGCTTTTGGGGTTGGTTTCCCCCACCCCCCAAACACTTGAGCCTCATTTTTTCCAAGCAGTTTGATACACTGTAGGGAATGAAACCACTTATCCCCACTATTTCAGCTTTGTTAAAAAGACCTCAGATCCAGAAGAATACCACTAGCAAACTATGTTAGGTACAGAGGAATAAATTCAAGGAACTTTTTCTGCACTAGGTGAAGCACTGACAATACAAAGTTTGCATCATTTCATAGCTGTAATGAACACAACACTGAGGCCGATTAGGTCAAGGTCATTGCTCTTGCATTGGTGGATATGGTTAAAGTCTACATACATGCTGGTAGTACTACTAGCTTCCACCATCCTTTTCAGTCCTTAAGCCAGCCCCTGAAAGTACCACCAAGTTCAGCCAGAAAGCAGAGCAAATCCAAATCCAAGGCAGAACACTGCAGTGAAAATGAATGTAATGCTCACCAGCTAGCAATGGTATTAGTAATTTGTGTGCTAGATAGGAAGTGAAACAAGTCTGCAGGTATCCTGTAATCCATCAGCTGTACAGCTGCCTTAGGCAATGGACATGTACAGTTGCCATTTCATAGATCATTGCATGTGGTTCAAGTGGTTTTTAAGGTTAGGAAAGTTTTCCTTTGCACTAGTCTCTTCAGCTCCCAGCTCATTCTATTAGTATTTAAACATCCCCAGTGTACATAAAAAGGCTACCCCAAAGACCTGTCTATTTACCCAATAAGACCCAGTGGAAATGTGTAAGCTATGAGAGACTGCAGAGATCAGCACAGAGGATTAAATGAGATTAGTTTTAAAGAGGTATCTGAAAGAGATGTGCTTTTTGCAGGAAAAATTGCAAGCTATTATAGGTTGTGCCACAAAAAGAGATATGAATTCTTAAATTCTTTAAAGAGCCAGCTGACAATCTGCAAGCATTGCATTCATTCAAATAATATGCAGCTCACAAACTTTTTCCCAGATGGGACCCTGATCCAAAGCCCGTTTAAGTTAACAGAAAGACTTCTCCTAGAATTCAACGGGCTTTTGTAATCAGATAGAGTTTTCCGACTCCTGAACTAAGGCCACTTTACAGTTTCAGCCACAATAATATCAAAAGCACAGTGAGATCTTCCAAGATCTGAGGTACTAAACACTAGGGCTGTGCAAAGCTTTGGCCACCGATTCAATTTAGTGGAGATTCAGCCTGATTTGGTGGCCCAATCTCTGAATCTGAATAGAAGCAGGAGGCCCCCCCTTTAATTTCTCCAAAATCAAACTGGAACCCTCCAAATCGATTTGGAGAGATTTGGCCATAGACACAGCTTTAAATGTTTTTTCTAAATACCTCTAGATAGCAGGCACAGCTTGTGAATGCTGTGATGCTGGGGCCCATGGAGCATCCCTCAGGAGCATGGGGAGGGGTGGTATGGGGTGGGGAACAACTCCCCAGTGTACTTAGCAGCAAACCCAGAAGTACTTCCAGTCCTCTTCTGGGTTCTCCAGAGACCATGCTGCCCCCCTGCCCCCGGCTTAGTGACTAGTGCCTCATAGGTTGGGGGGAGACCCAGGGTCCCTCCTGCAGCTGAACAAGAGGGGAGCAAAGAAGCCACCCAGAACGCTCCCTGGCAGACCCAGAAGTGGACCAGGAGTACTTCCAGTCTGCTTCTGGGTTGCCGCAGAGCACATGCTCCTCCCCCCACCACACTCCTGTGGGATGCTTCATCTACCCCAGCACTGCAGCATTCATGAGCCACACCTGGTACCTCAAGATATGCTGAGAAACATTTAAAGCTGTGTTTATGTCCCAGTCACCGATTCTCCAAATCAGCATCAAATCTTTACATTCTATTTGGCCAAATCTGAATTGGGGACAGTGGGTTTAAGAACAGTTTTCTTAGTACAGAAATGATCTTACAGGCTTAGCTACACTACATTAGACCAGGCCATGGGGCACCATCATGTCAGACACACCCTGTTCTACTTCCTCTTTGTTACTTTTTTTTTTTTTTGGCATTCAGTACAGAGAACAGGAGCAAGCAAGGGTGACATTGTCTCCTTAGTATGGTCTGAGGCAGTGTAGATGTACCTTAAGACTATGGAGCCAAACCAAATACAATATCTGAGAATTCAGCTGAGAAGGTATTCTTCAGGATATAGCACCATCAGGCATTCTTTTACACAATCAATATTAAAGAGAAGTGGTTTGCTTGTCAACAATATTACCTGCATTATAACCATCTCAGGCAGCATTTAAAATAAAAGCTTTGATGCATTATATATCAGATATTTGATGAAATGCTCCGATTTCCCAGTATGTTTGTTTCTTTTACATCTTGCTCCAACACAAGTGATTTCTTCCTTCTCCTTTCCAACTCTTCTCTAACATTCCTTAGCAGGCCTGGTCGGGAAGCAGAACTGCTTCATGGACTTCAAAATATCTGTCAGTTTATTTGTCCACAACCAGAACCAGTTCCAAAGTTTAAGATCCAAAAACAGAAAATTTGAAGCTCGTGTTCAGAGATTGTCTGACTTCCTAAAATGTTTTTACAGATGTCTGGCAGCATAGTACCCAAACATTGTGATTATCTTTAGTTAATTTAAGAATAAAAGACTAAACACTGAAGAGTTTTGTTTTATAATATGATGCTTTCATTGCAAACCCTGGAACCACAAACACTATACAATTATCTGAACACATCTGATTTGCAGATAATCTTACATGTGCAGCTGTATTTAACTATAAATTGAGTCTTGCAGAAACCAAGTCTCTCCTGCAATGGAATTAGTGGACTCAGACTGAAGAGGTCCAACAAAAAGCACTAGTTGTGCATCAGATAAGGATTAACTCTATGGCTCCATTAATTTCAGTCCAGTTTATCCTTGCTCACCTTTTAAGACTTGCACAGATACCTCCTAGTTCTAGTGCTCGTCTTTGAACAGGTTAGCACAAAGTTCTAGTACAAACAAACATCAAGAAAGCATCTTAAATGGCCTAGCTTTTATCCAGAAAACAGTGCAGACTTCAGAAGACAGAACTGGACACAAACTTGAGATTTTTACATTGGAACTCTATTTACTTAGTTCTAGTACTATAGGACTGGATTGTCTAGAGTAGAAACCAATGTGTCAAAATGAACGTGTAATAAGCAAGTGGGTTGGGGGGGGGGGGAAGATGTACAGAGATTTTATTTAATCAGGTTTACTATTTACAGTTTAAATCACTTTCACATACTGTTTTGCTACTCTACATGGCTACATTATTTCCAAGCAAATTTAAAGATCTACAATGTAACAGTTCACTTCAACACAAAACAGCTGTTCATAGAAAAATGAAATAATTCAGTATAGAACAGTAGTGCATACATTATACTCCTGAAGAGCCAGCTTGTATTTTAAAACACTAACATTTGGAAGATTTGATCTTTTAAATTTAAAGATCAAAGTACACAGTCATGTGATTCTAAAATTATTTTGGTTAGTAGTCATATTTACATCTGGACTTCACCTAGGCATTTCAAAACAACACTGGTGAGGGGCAAGAATTAATATAATGTCAAATACAGCTGGCTTCCTTTGTACAACTTTGGCCAAAAAGGTTCCACGGAGTAAAGATTTAAAGGATTCGCTCTCTCTCTATGCAAGAAACAGTCAGTTAATGCTTAGAAGTAATCTACCAAATTAGGTACACGTCTTAACTTTCATGTCAACCAAATTACACTCAACTTGCAAATGGTTCTGAAAGTAGAATGTTTACTAGTATACTAAAACATATTTAGATACATGAATAGCTGGCTAAAATAGTGAAACTCACAGGTAAGTATATGGGTGTGTGGAAAGCCAAGTTGCTTTGCCCATCACCAGTGTACATTACAGCTGTCCTTATTTGTGCAAGGTGTGCTTTAGCTAAGTCTACATAGACAGGAAAGCTACTGCAGTAGACCTGGCCCATTCACCTTCCAAAGAAATAAGTGAGATTCAAGCTTAGGTTTTGCATAATTTTCTATGCGTAGGTTCCTCCAGTGATAAGAAGTTCATAAGCAGGGTCCCGACTCCTTCTACACAGCACTACGCAGGCACACAGCATGCCCAGCAGCTACAGGAAAGAAGAAGAAAAAAAACTGAGTACACAAGACACTCACAAGAGATTTGGTTTCTGTAAGTAAGTGAAGAATAGCTGAAATAAGTGATAAAATAAATATGCAAAATACTGAAATGATGTATTTTAAATATTTAATTGCTATCAATGAAAGGCTAACAGTTCATAGAGGAAAGCAGAATAATACGTGATGACTGTGTTACCGTAATCCAGAATGTACAAACTGCACAACAGTTTAATAACCACAACCTGACTTGAATATAAAGAAAGGCAAACCCTAGTTGAGAATGGACTTTCCAACAAGTGTGCCATGTTTGTAGAAAGCAGTCTTCACTTCAGATTCTCTTAGAGTACCATACACCAACATTTGCAGCAAAAAGGGCCACTGGCAGTATACCAGGATTGGGGGGGGGGCTGCATCTATTTGGCATACAAATTTATATAGGCTTCTCATCAGAGATGGATGTTGTTACAGCTGTAAGTGCTTCACAAAAGCAATTATTTGGTTGGAGGAAGCAGCACATAATAAAATTGGATCTGCTTTGAAACACCATTCAGTACCTAGCTTTTTACTTTTCATGATGCTTGATGAAAAGTCTGACAGTTATCTTTTATTTATTCAGATGCATAAAAGGAAGTCTTTCCATTAATGTAACTATCTAAAGAGGGTCACAGGCAGAGCAAGATTCATCCTAAGACGTAGACTGCAACAGAAACAGTGAAAGTGAATCAAGCTGAGCTGAAATTTGTTTGTTATTCAAGGTAAGATTTTTCCAGTGATAACCCTTCTAAGTGCAGTGCCCTCAGTAAAAATGCTGTCTTGTGAAAGATGCAGAACTGTCAATAGCTGGTCCATGATTATGGGACTTCTTGAGGAAGACAGTGTCTTCATACGTGAATATAAGAAGGTAGCAAGGTTTAGACACCTCTCTCATTGCCCCCTTTTCTATGAAAAATAAGCACTAAGCCAGATAAATTGTATAACAGAATGAAAATACCCTTGTTCGGTGAAACACCCACGCTGCTTTTTTGTAGGGAAATTATGAAGTGTTGTATATTTAACCAGAATCATCTCCTCACTTCAAACACCTTCAACCAAACACTAACTCAGGCAAAAGCAGATGTTAGATTTCTATGACAAACAGACCACACCTTCAGAATTTTTGTCTTTCTTATTTTGTTCCGTTACTGGATAGTCATTAAAATAAACCATAAGGATTCCTGAATGGAGTATCATTGAAAACTAACCCATCATTATATTACACTCTAACCAAAACTTCAAATATGAAGTATAATGCCATGGATACAGGATGTAGCCGTGTTGCTCTGCAGGCAAAAGTAAATCAGAACCATTGGGGAGGCGATATCTTGTATTAGACAAACTAGATGGTTGCAAAAAATTCTTTTTTTTGTAACTATACAGTTGGTCTAACAAATAATAAAAAGAGATCACCTCCCCAAGAGCTCTGATTAAGGATAGTGCCAGGAATTCTGTATTTACAACTAGTATTCACATAATAGGCAACTTCCACCTTTTCTGTCCAAAAATAGTAAAGTTATTATTCCAGACCTGACTGACCCAAGAATCCATACCTGCCAGATTATACATACAAAGCTCACTCATTTAATTGTATAAACTAGGGGTGCTCAACCCCAGCCCACAGAACCATGGCAACTGGCCTGTGCGGCTCCCCAGAGGTCTGGAAATTTGGCAGAGGGAACAGTAGCAATCAATCCTGCTCCCCCCACCTCCCACCTCACTGCCAAGAGACCAAGCCCCACACTCCCTCCCCATGCCTGGCCCAGCATGCCAAATGGGAACCACTAGCTGCATCTGGCCCATGGACAAATCAGGAACTACCCATCTGGTCCACCGGGTAAAGTATAGCACCACTGTTATAAGCTCTTAGAATATTAGCTGCCTAAATAAAATGCAATTGTGTCCACAAATTTCAGGCATTTTTGTATTTTGAGGACTTCCTCTAAACACAGTTCATATTCTGAAGCTTAACACTGAAATTCTTAGCATGCATGAAAATATAGGCCTGTTTACACAAGATGGTATTTAGCATTTAAGATGAATGAAATTTTATCATCCACAAAAAAAGTTAACTAAAAGACATATCTGCACCTCTAAAAAGAGGAAAGAGTCTTAAAGAAAAATTACATCTATTGTCCACAATTAGACATATATATTTTTAGCTGGTCCACTGTGACTGTAGCTATACCAAGTCTTTTTTGTAACATAGAACTAAGTTTTGTTAAAATCTGTTAGTTGATATAGAAAGCAACCTGATCTAAATTTCATACAAGCTCAATTTATTAATATTCAACACAAGTGTGGAAAGTAGAACTTTCTTAGAAATACTATGGAAAAAGTTTATGCCTTTCATGATGCCCTGGTCAACTAAGGCTCTTTTTAAGAATCAGATCTAAAAATACATGACACATTTAAAATTTGACTCCTGTTATTAGGTGATCCTTATTTCACCTTGCTTAACTGATAAGATTACACTTTCTTAAAATAAGGTGACCCCTCAAATTTATGGAAGACAGATCTACATTGCCAATAGTGACAAGATGTTTGAATTATACCAGTTTGGGGGGGGGGGGGGGGGGGGAGAAGAGAGATAGAGTGAGTGTGACCCTAAATTTTCCTTGAAACTCCATGTCAACAACAAATTATGAATTCCCCCTCTCAAAAGAGAAGTTTGAAATGGGGTTGATTCAGAAATTAGCTGGTAAACAATTATGGTTATAGTATCAAACTCCTCAAATAGAATATTTACAAAACAAAAGCTGGGGTTTTTTTCCTTGGTGCCATTAATAGTTCTGCTCAAACTTTCAATCTTTAACAACAGCAACAAACTTTATTTTGTCAGGCCTCTAATAAAATTATGCCAAGCCTGATGGACAATGCTTCTAGAAGAACCAGAAGGCAGTGAAGGTATTTTACTGATGCTTTAAAGAAACATTAAACCCTTTTATATGATTACTTAAGTAACCTTTCTGCATCGCTTTGTACTTAAGTTTACCTGAAAGTCTCAAACTCCTGGCAACTCAGTCAAATGAGTGATCTTATTAAGGCCAAAGATTAAACAGTGAACAAAACTGAATGGGTTTTCCTTATTTCACATGAATTTTTTTTTTTTTTTTTTTAAAAACAACACACTACTATTAAAGAGGCAAAAATTTCCAAAATAGGAACAGATTTGTAAACTTCAGTCTCCCTACCAATTCATTAAAGCAGGAGTTCCCAAACTGGTATGTGTATGCAAGACATTTCTGGGGGGAGGGTACATGGAAGAAACTGTGTAATGGCATAATAATAATAATAACAATAATAATGGCCGAGAGCCATGGGGCTTTTTAGCCTGCAAAAGCGCAGGCTCGGGGGTGACCTGATGGCCACCAATAAGTTTATCAGGGGTGTTCCCCCAGATACTGGTGGTCATTTGTTCACCAGAGTGCTCCAAGGGATGAGAAGGTTCAACGGTTATAAACTACTGCAAGACCAGTTTCAGGCTGGACACAAGGAAGAATCTCTTTACAGTCCAAGCCCTGAAGGTCTGGAACAGCCTGCCATCAGAGGTGGTTCAAGCACCTATACTGAACACCTTCAAGAGCAAATTGGATGCTTATCTTGCTGGGATCCTATGACCCCAGCTGACTTCCTGCCTTTTGGGCGGCAGGCTGAACTCGATCTTCAGGAGGTCCCTTCCAGCCCTAATGTCTATGGAAAAAAAAGGCATTTAAGGGCTTACAATATAAAACATGCTGGTATGTGTATGCAGGCAGCTGGTAAATCTGGAAGGGGTACACAATAAGAAAGCTTAGGAACTGCTGCATTAAAGGCATTTACTTTTTCTTGGCAGCTACTAGCACAATACATATTAACTAAACGCACACCTTTTCAGGGAGGGTAATCAAAAGGTTAATAAATTTCTATAAAGAAATTTGAATTTGGAGAACTTTCAGAGATTGAGCTCAAAAGTTAACCCTGCTAATATATTATATGAAAACTCCAATTGTGTTCTCTTATTGAAGCTTAAAACACAAAGTTGACACTATGTATGCTGGCAGAAAATTTTTCTGCAATTTGCTCCCAGTTTCTTACCCCCAGCCTTAGAGGGCTGCGGTGGTGCAGGCAGTAAAGGCACCCCAGAGGTTGCAATTTCCACTCCACATCAGAAATGCCCAAGGCGCAGCCCTCCAACTAATGTGCAAATCCTGCTAGCTACCTTGTGTCTCAAGGACATGAAGGAAAGGACCCTCCCTCCTCCCCAGTCTTTAAAGGAGTCATGAAATGGTAAAATGAAAGCATCTAATTTAAACTGTCCCTAAAATTAGACACGTCCTTCAATGACAATTATATAACAAGACTATGCGAGATGACAGTGATATACAATGAGGTCTCAAGGAGTATGTCCAGGAAAAAAAAAAAAAAAAAAAAAAAAAACTGTAATAAAACTTTCCTTTGTCTTCTTAAGGGACTCAGCACACAATCAGCTTCTCTAGTCTGATGAATCTAGATACCTCAGCCATTGAAAGCTCAGTGTCAAAAATCCTGTTTCCTAGTAGGAAGGACAATTTCTAACAGGGTGCTAAATGAGACATTTTAAAATAAATCAAAAGCTGAATTCGCTAGAAGTAGGAGCACCATGGGTAACAATCCCAATGTAGAGTTATTGTAAGCAAAGTTGCAAAAAGTATTCTTACTGTATATTACCCAAACACAATTAAATCATAGTAAGATCTGTGCGCACAAAAAGAATGCAAAAAAATTTTTTTATGGGGAGCAGAGGTGGCTTCCGAGTGCTCTAACTTGCATTTCTAGGTCAGAGAAGGTGACCTAGACTTGAAGGTGACTAATCAAAACCTTGGACTGGATTTAAGTCTTGAAATGTACAGCACATCCTGACACTATGCTTAGCTTTCCTTTCATCTAAGTCACCATCATGTTACATGCTACAGCTTTAGAGACCATTTTAAAGACTCGGTCACAAAGTTTGGTTAGTTAAAAAGCACGCTTCTCAATGACAGATAAAAGCTAAAGTTTGAATAAAAATAAATTAGTTGAAATGAATGTTTTAAAATATTTGTGCATTTAACAAACATGATCAATTTGTACAACTCAGTAAGCCTGACAGGTAGTGATCAGTGCTATTACAAAAGTCATCTTAAAAATAAAAACTGTTTACTGAATACCATATCTTTTTAGTTGTGCCAAATCATTTTATTAATGGCTGTTGCAGTTTGCTTGAAATGTTTTCCTATACAGTTAAAACGTGTTAAACATCTTGGTGCAGGCAGAAAACTTCCCTCCTGTTTCTTTATTTTTTGGCAAACAAAGTTCACATAGAATCCATATTACATCTGCAGTAAAGTCTCTTTCAATAAAGTCATTACTGTCATGGGGAAAACAAAGTAAGTGCCACTCAGTCTACAGAAGCTACCTAATGAATAGGCTTGCTTAGAATTAACAAACCATGGAGTGTGAGAGGACACCAAGAGATATACATTTTGCTGACAGGAGGAGTAGCAGGAGTTCTGGCCCCATGTTGAGGAGCTAGGTTTATTAAAAAAAAGTGTTGCAAACTATCATTGTTGGGGAACCTTTTCACCACTCTGCACCAAATTGCAAAATGAGGACTACAACCTTTGCTTGAAAAGCTAGCATATTTAGTATCATAATAGCCATTTTTCCACTCTATTTCAAACCAAGACGAGGAGGAACACATCTGGTTGTGATAAATAAACCGATTTAAAACTCATTCAATTTAAAATTCACACACTCATCAAGAAGAGGTTATAGTGCTGCAAATCTTGAAAATAAGATGTTTTTACTAGAGGTGCACCAATACATCAGTCCCATATGGGATCAGCAGGATCAGTATTGATAAGGAAAAATTGACAGTATCAGCAACTGGTGTTTTTTGGCCCATGCGGCAGAAAGTGTGGCCAATAAAGTGCCCTAGGCATGTGCACAACTGCAGTATAACACGCAGGCAGCCAAGAGCTCAGCCTGGCAGCGTGGAAAGTAGCCAGGTCCAGCTGGTAAGGCTGTTGTAAGGGAAGGTGCATGGGAAACAGATTGAGGCCACAGTGGTGACGGAGGGAGTGGGGCAGGGCACAGGACAGAGTTGCAAGCAACTTGTTGTGGGGGTGGAAGCTCCTGCCACTGCATGCACCCCAGAAGGGCACTGGAGGGGGGGGTGGAGAAAAAAAGTGTGCCCATGGATCTGAGTGTGGGGCAAAGGCTACACTCGGGGCAAGCGATGATAATGCTGGGGAGGGGACTACAGGGAAGTTTGGGGTGGCTGCAGCCCCATCGTAGGTCCCCTCTCAGTGCTGCTGCCCACCCCATGTACAGCCTCAGCCCAGCCTCCTGCTGGGAAGAGCTCAGTGCTGCCCCAGCCCGCAGCAAAAGCCCGCCCTCATCTTGCATGCAGATCCAGGCACATAGTTCCCACCGCTGCAAGCACCCCAGGATTGTACCACCCCACCATGCCCTCCAGATGATCAACTCACAGCTCCGTCCCACAGTTTGGCATTGCTGCTGTTTGGCATTGAAAGCATTACAGAGGCCAAACCATTTTGCTCTACATAGATTTCTGAATATTAGCACATATAAGCATAAGTTTCTATTAAGACTGTTATCTTTAAGCCTGTTATTAGTGGCTGTTATGTTCCTCTATAAGAAGCCAGCATGGAATTCAACAATTTTCATCGTGTTAGGTTAGGGGTTCCCAAACTGTGGTATGCATATCAAGGAGAAATTGTGTAATAGCAGATTTAATTATCATTATGATAATCATTGGCATTTAAGGGGTTACAATATAAAGTGTATACTGGTAGGGGTACAGGGGTATCTCGTAAACCTGGAAGGAGGTATATGCAATAAGAAAAAGTTTGGGAACCCCTGTGTTAAGTAAATATTCAGGAGGTCTTTATGATAAACAGAACACTGAATTATTTCTAAGCACTGAAAGAAAGGTCACCATCACAAACTTTGTTCCAATACTCCTACCCATACGTTAAATATTTACAGTATGAAAGAATTCTGATAGAACTTCTTCTATCTTTAGGCTCTCATAGTATAGCATTAACAATTTTACAGAAAAAGGTAATGCCAAGCAAACACCACAAGAACACTTAATTTTTAAGATTTCCAGATATTGACAGTTTATACACAGAATGAAGTAGTTCTCTATGGAAACTTCACGTTAACTACACTGATCAGAACAAGTACAACGCCAAGAACAGATTTCTCAAACACCAAACACAAAAAATGCATTATTCTGCAGACAGGAGCTCCAAACATTCTTTCAGAAAAGGACAATGTTAACTTTGATTTTTTGGTCAATCCAATTTAGTGCAAGGGAGCCATATAGGCCACATCCAGATAACTGCGGCTGTGCTAGCATTGAGCATTTTTACCATCCCTGGATGCATTTTTATAGAGAATCTTTTGCAAAAATGCACCTTTAGACTAATTTCACCAAAAAGCTCAAATTTACAACAAACCTTTTAATGTATTATGTCTTCAGAAAAGCCAAAACACACTGTAGTAGTTAAAACTCTCTCACATTAAACAGGCAGAAGATAACTTAGACATTTACTCTTAAAAGAAAATCCCAAGCCTGAAAGCTACATTTTTCATTGGTGACTAATGCCACATTTAAAAAAAAAAAAAAAAAGACAGCTGATTAAATCTCACTGCACTAATAAAAAGTATTGGCTACTCAAGCTGATGAACAGAGATCCAGAACTTCAGATACACAGACATCTGACAGTAGATGTTAACGTATTTTTAAAGTCTAACTGCATACCAAGATGTATTTTCAACTTTCCTTCTTAGAATGGCCCCCCTTCCCTTCCCTAGGCCTTGATCCCCAAAATTCACCATAGCCCCCCTCCCACTTACCCTGCCCAAAGTGCAGCCCCTCCACCAGGAAGAGGCTGGCACAGGCCCCAGCCCAGAGCTCATAGCAGGCAGCCCACCCTTGCCCCACACACAAATCTGGGGGGAGGGCACATGCCTCTCCCAGGCATGCATACAGCAGCTGGGAGTTGTTGCCCCTCCCCCACTTCCCAGATAAGCCACCTACAGCTCCAGCCCCCACCACCCCAGGCTTACCAGGCAGACACTGCTCTTTAAGCTTCCAGGCTGCATTTCTGACCATGCATTTGCTGCAGCTGCACACAGCATTTATCAGTGACATTACTGGCCACATCAGCCTTTTTTGGCCAATCACTGGTAAGGTCAATTTTCCTTTTATCAATGCCAATACTACATGGACCAATGTACTGGTGCATCTCTACTTTTGATTGATCACAGTCATCTTTTGTGGACACCTTAGGCAGTCTATAGTATCATAGTACTTACGGTCAGAAGGGACCTAAACAGATCATCAGGTCTGACCGCCTGCCCCAGGCTCTCAGATCTTAGGCTCCCATAGTACAGCATTACCTTTTTCTGTAAAAAAAGTCTGTGGCCCTTCAAGAGTCTGTGGACCACAGGTTGAAAGCCACTTGTCTAACTCAATCTCAACTGCATTAGGAGGTTCAATGAAAGATACTGCCCCAAGAAATACCCGTGTCAATTTCTGGACTATCACAGCTACATCACTATTACCTTAAGTTTTTATATTCACAGTAGGTATTGCAATATTGTTACTCATTGAGGTATAAGTTATATGTAGAAGAACATACCATGCATATGCAGCATTTTAAATGTGTTTGTTACAACACACTAATTAAAATTCAGTCACTATCTGCCATGTTTGAGCTAGGGCATACATAACTTTTAATACAGAATACTTTCAGAGGAAGTTTCCTCAGGCTACAGTTTCACTTTCCCCACTAGACCAAATTAGCAGGATTAGGTTACAAAGCAAAGAGCACTTCCATACTGACAGGATAAGCTGTCAAAAAATTCTTTAGGGTTGTTGGTTGTAGTCATATCGGACCAAGGACATAGGCAGACAAGATTCTTTGCGTAAATGTGATATCTTACTAGACCAACTAAATAGTTGTAAAAAATTGTTCTTAGCAAGTTTTCAGGCACAAACACCTTTCTTCAGGTACAGGAAAAAAAATTCTGACACTCTCAGTAATGACAAAAACAAGACTTCCCTACAGCAGCACCAAGGAATGACTCCTGTTTATTTAAAAGGAATAGTAATGTTAATTAAATGGACTATGCAAGTAAGAGTGAAACAGAGAATGTTAAAGGGTCATTAACATGTTTAAATTAGCCTGTTAAAATATTTAGATTGAAAAGTTTACTGAATTGTAAGTCAGAATAAAACTGAAATCGCTAATGACTGAACTTCAAGTTTCCATAATCAAGTATAGCTTAATCTATGTGAAATAAGTAGCTAAAGAATCTTTTGGTCTCACCTGAATGGTAGCAAATGCCAGTGCTGCCCAGATAACATACATCATTATCTCCTGTAGCTTCTTTACAACCAGAGCCTCACAACCCTGAAACAAGAAACCCATACTTTTTAAGAAGGGCTCAAACCAGAAAGTATTGTGTAGGCTCTCTACATAGAGCTTAGCGAGCTATTAAGCAAAAATAAAAAACAAATTGCCTTCAAAGAGCTGGATAGTTGAACCAAGCACAAAGTTACAGTTCTAAACCAGAATAATTAGAAATATGAAGCTGATATTTAGAAAGGGAAAGCTAAAAAAAGGAAAAAAGTGCAATCTTATAAAAAACCCAGATCAATTACATAATACGTAAAAAAATACACAAGACTGTTTGGGCCACAAAAAGGAATTCATTGAATGTGATAATCAAGTGAGATGCTGAAAAAATGACAACTTCACAGATCTGTCTTACCTCAGAATAAAGGTCCATTGGGTGGGTCAAGCTACCAGTACAGTTGCTGATAGTTGCTTTGCAACAGCTCAGTGGTACACTGTTATTTTTAGTTTCTTTGAACCAGACAGTATTTTCCCAGTCTGACGAGTTGCGGATCCCACAGCAGCGCAGCTGAATGAGGTGGGAGGAGGGTGGGGGGAAAAAAAAAAGGACAGGTAAAAAGCCACCAGGTCTCTCACAACCTACCCTACCGCCCCCCAGCAACACCAACCTCAACTCCTTAAATCAAGACATACTTTAAAATAAGCAGCATCTCTTATTAGAGACATTATCACAATTGTTCTCTTCAACTCAGTCAAAATATTTTTTCCAAATTGAGTGCAAACTGACTCTCTATTTTTATCCCAGGATAAATCATTTAATCAAGACAAAGTACAAATGTACAGACATCTTTATCATATATCCCAGGACAATGGACAAAGCATTCCATATAAGAGATACTAGCAGTTTATCCCAAAAATACTGTACAGTTGGATTGATTGTTGAATCAGTGGCAGAAAAGCAGGACTGAGTTCAGGCACTCCCTGAATTTGGACTGGATATTTTTGTTCTGGGACAAACAGAACCACAACTTAGCAAGGAACCATTGCAATTTATACTGCTAGTTCATGATTGGTATGAACTGTAACCCAAAACAATTTTATGACATACAGCCTAGCAGCTGACTATGAAACACTTGCATCAAGATCTGAATTTACTGTTAGAATCCCTGTGCAAGGAGGCAACCACTGTAATATAAAATTAATTTTTGAAACCAGGTGTCAGTCAATACTAGACAGTTATGGAAGGGTGCCTCAAGTCCAGTGAGAGATGTCTCAAGTTCAAAAAAGGTTGAGAAACTTTGTGTTCTCAACTAATGGTATGTGCACCAGTTCTTATAGTTGATGGACATGTCTTTGAAACATGAACCAAATGTAATAACTGCTGCAACACTGTCTGGCTGGCCTGTTCTTCCAAAAATAACGTGTCTTAATCTTGACAGTAGTCTGCAGGGATGTTACCAACAGTCCAGCTACATCCGTGGGTTATTAAAGTTACCTTTTCTAAACGTGCTGTCATATCAACCCATCATTTTAAGAGAGAAAATTAATAAGAGCCTCTTGCACAAGCAGTACCACTGGCCTTCACACACAGATTAAAGTTCTAATACATAGACCAGGCTGTTAGCTAATCTTTCATGTAATAAAGAAAACTAGAATTCCCTGATCTTTTAATCAAATCTGATGGGATTTTTGTTCCTAGAAATCCTCTTGCTCAGCAATTCTCAATCTTTGGGTCACAAGAATATACAAAAGGGTTTCAAACATTTTAAAAATGGATTCTCCTTTAAAAGGAGAAAGAAATGAGAAGCCATAAGCCTTCCCTTGGAGGCCGGCAGAGTTCCAGCCTGCAGGGGCTGGTTAGATCCTCCCCATACCCAACACACTGGTAGACTGGAGGCAAGGGCAGCGTGTTAGAAGTGAGGGGAATGGGGTCAGGACTAGCCATTGATGTTTACAAGTGGGGCCTGGTGCAAAAAAGGTTGAGAACCACTGCTCTAGCTCACAGTACAAGGCTTTGGTCTAAGTCAATAACACCTCCCAGCAATCACAACCTCATTTCCATAGCCAAGTTAAATAGCTGCACACATAAAAGTGCTTTCCAGTCTACTCTGTTTCATATGCAGTTTTCCTTTGTAACTTGTTTTAAGCAGTTATAAAGACAGTCATGTGGCAGCCTAGGTCTTTAGTATTAAAAATGTAATTGTCCAGATTCCTCAGTTTTAGCCATGATATACGGATAAGTAATTTTCAAATATTGTCATAGGTGTCAGGTGGACAGAATTGAGAGAATTATTCTGGCACATGTCCACGAGGGGCCAGCAGGGGAGATGATGCTTAGGGGCAACCAACACAGGTTCATTAGTGGCAGGTCCTGTCAGACCAACCTGGTGGCCTTCTATGACCAGGTCACCAAATCAATAGATGCAGGGGTAGCAGTGGACATAGTCTTCCTAGACTTTCAGAAGGCCTTCAACACTGTATCTCACCCCGTTCTCATTAAGAAACTGGGGGACTGTGGTGTGAACATGTACACAGTCAACTGGGTCGCCAACTGGCTGGAGGGCTGCATCCAGAGATTGGTGATGGATACATCATTTTCAGCCTGGAGGGTTGTGGGCAGCGGGGTCCCCCAGGGCTCGGTCCTCGGGCCTGCACTGCTCGACATCTTCATCAGTGACTTGGACAAGGGGGTAAATAGCACCCTGTTCAAATTTGCTGACGACACTAAGGTATTTGTGTGTGTGGGGCGGGGGGGAAGAATGTGGGCATATTAGAAGGAAGGGATAGGCTACAATTGGACCTAGACAGGTTACAGGGGTGGGTGGACGAGACTAGGATGGGATTCAACACTGACAAGTGCAAGGTGATGCACCTGGGGAGGAAGAACCAGCATCATACCTACAGGCTGGGGAACTCCCTTCTCATCAGTGCAGAGGCAGAAAAGGATCTTGGAGTCATTTGGTTTGCCAAGATGAATATGGGCAGGTAGTGTGGAGATGCAGTCAGGAAGACCAACTGCACCTTGTCATACATCCATAGATGCATCTCAAGCAGGTCCAGGGAGGTGATCCTCCCCCTCTATGCAGCATTGGTCAGGCCACAGCTGGAGTACTGTGTCCAGTTCTGGGCGCCGTACTTCAAAAGGGGATGTGGACAACATGGAGAGGATCCAGAGGAGGGCCACTCGCATGATCAGGGGGCAGCAGGGCAGGCCCTATGAGGACAGGCTATGAGACCTGAACCTATTTAGACTCCACAAGGGAAGGCTGAGGGGGGGTTCTAGTGGCCTGTCACAAACGAGTCAGAGGGGACCAGCAGGCATTGGGGGAGTCCCCATTTCCCTGAGCACTACCAGGAATGACTAGAAATAACGGTCACAAGCTGGCAGAGGGTAGATTCAGATTAGACACCAGGAGGCGCTACTTCACTGTCAGGGCAGCTAGGATCTGGAACCAGCTTCCAAGCGAAGTGGTGCTGGCTCCTACCCTGGGGGTCTTTAAGAGGAGGCTTGACAATCACCTTGCTGGGGTTGTTTGACCCCAGTACTCTTTTGTGCCATGGCAGGGCGTTGGACTCGATCTGCTGAGGTCCCTTCCGACCCTACTAACTATGAAACTATGAATACAAAAAGAAAAGCAACACAGCAGGTATTGCTTTGTTAGGGCTGCTTTGTACAATGCCAAGAAATAGTTACAATACAACATTTCCTTATGTTGGTTCTCACCTGTCTCTGTACATAATCAATAGCACGGCTGGCTGCATCAGGGTTTGTCCCATTGTATGCATTGTACACTTTCCGAATGCTGTGATCAACTTCATCCTCCACCTACAAAACACACACACAAATGGATTATCTAGCTATTAGCCCAAGCACTAAAGATCTGGGCAACCCAGTAACTTCCTTTTTTGGCTATAACACATTTAGTAAGCTAGGCAATCCCCTTTTAGTTCAGTCTTAATTATTCTCTTTTACAGATTAAAGTGTACTGAGGGATAAAGGTTTCTCAGAATTCTGACTGGTTTCTTTTGCACAAATACCATGACACTTAATTCACTATTATTAATGGTTAAGAACTATAATTTAAAAAAAAACAAACACCAAAAACCGTTTCTTAACAGGACATGAGGTTAAACAGCTCTCTTACAAAGGATCCAGGAGGTTAAACAGCATCAGTGCTGCTATTCCACATAATAAATTTACATTTACGAGGTGTCCATCACTGCTTTTATTATCAAAGTTGTGGCAACCACAATTTACAATTCATATTTAAATTTGAAACGATTTCCTTTAAGAGCATGGATTCAACAAGGACAAGTGCAAAGTCCTGTGCATAGGACAGAACACTCCCTTGCACTAGTACAGGCTGAGGACTGATTGGCTAAGCAGCAGCTCTGTAGAAAAAGGACCTAGGGATTAAAAGTGGACAAACTAAATACAGGTTTCCCTCACTTCATGCAGGTTCTGTACGTGTGAATTCGCTCTTATGCCACGACCCCTTTTTGGGCCAAAAATTTGTTATATGCGAGGTAAATTTACTCTTAGGGGATCAGTGCGGTAGAAGCCCAGTCAGATGCCTTGCAAAGTACATCGCAGGAGTGATGTGCATCAAAATAGTCTCCTGTGTGGACCCATGCTCCTTGCTCATTGCCCGTGACGTGTTTCTGTAGTTACCATCCCCGTTAAGATAATGTGCTTGTGTGCTCTTGGCAAGTACCAAAACTGTCTTGGGAAAAGTGATAGAAACCAGCTTGGGGGTCAGTACAGTCAAGGTCTTGGAACGTATCTCTATTTGTTACATGGTAAAGCAGGTTCCCTTTATGCGAATTTAAGTTATGTGCGGTTTTCCAGGAACACATGTACAGCATAAAGCAAGGGAAACCTGTATGAGCCAAAAGCATGCCCTTGTTGTTAACCTTCTTCACAGCACTGGGCTGTATTAGTAGGACTGCTGCCGGTTATAGGGCCGGCTTTGTACACTCCTTCCATTTGGATTTGGCCTGAATCAGGGATAGCTGTCCCCCGATTTGATTTAGCCAAATCCAATTCTGAACTTCGATGCCAATTTGGACAGACACAGATTTAAAAGTTTTTTCTACTTGCCTTGAGAAAGGCAAGCAGAAAAAACTGTGGCTCATGATCGCTGTGATGCTGGGGCTCATGGAGCATCCCACAGGGACGCAGAGGGGTACTCCACGTGCTTGGTGGCAAATGCAGAAGTGGACTGGAAGTAGTTCCGGTCCACTTCTGGGTCTGCCAGGGGGCATACTGGGGTCCCACCCCTGCTCCTTCCTGGTTCAGCGATCAGCCGCCGAGGGATCCCAGGTGCCCCCACCAGACCCAGGAGGCACCAGTCACCAAGCCAGGGGAGTGTGTTTGGAACACTCCAGCACATGCCCTCCAGCAGACCTGGAAGCTGACCAGAAGTGGTTCTGGTCCACTTCTGGGTCTGATGCCGAGCACGCAGGGAAGGCCCCTGCGCTTCTGTGGGATGCTCCATGTGCCCCAGCATTGCAGCATTCACAAGCCCCTGCTACCTAGAGGTATGTAGGAAAAAAAAAAAAAAAAAAAACATTTAAAAGCTGTCTCTATGTCCGAGTCCCAATTCAATTAGGAGAGATTAAAGGGTCTTCCAATCCAACTCAGATTTGGAGATTCAGCCACTGAATCAGGCCAAATCAAATCAGGGACCGAAGCTTTACACAACCCTACTGCCAGTTAAAAGTGGTTGTTCACCATTAGACAGCATTAACAAAGCCATATCTGGAGTAGTGTCCAATTTTGAGATCCCTTCCCTACAGAAAGTCCAGCAGAGGACAACAAAAATGGTGAGGGGCCTGGGTCACATGATTTCTGGAGGAAAGACCGAGAGAACAGGGCTTATTTAGTCTGGAGAAGAGAAGACTGAGGAGGGATTAACAGCAGCCTTCAACTACCTGAAGGGGAGTTACAAAAAGGACAGAGCTGGACTGTTCTCAGTAGTCGCTCCTTGTTCTGTCATCTGCCATTGTCTCAAGTTGCAGCAAGGGAGGTTTGGGTTAGATATTTAAGAAGTAGGGGTGCACCAATAGAGATTTTGGGGGCTGATACAGATAGCCAATTTTTAACGAGGCATGTCAGCCAATACCAATCCAATTTCTGATACCAGCTGGATACAGCTGGTAAGTTTGTCGTGGTGCATGCACAGAGAATTTATTGGCCAAATTAGACCAATTTGCAGTATAGTCAATTTTCTTTATATCAGTGCCAATCTGATATCAGACCAATGTATCGGTGCACCTCTGAAAAGAGCCTCTCACTAGGAGGGTAGCAAAGCACTGGAACAAGTTACCCAGAGAGGCTGTAGAATCTCCATCCTTGGAGGTTTAAGACCCAGCCAGACAAACTCTTGGCTGGGATGATCTAGTTGGGGGATGGTCCTACTTTGAACAGAGGGTTGACCTCCTGAAGTCCCTTCTAATCATAATTTTCTATGATTTTGTTCCCCTGCTCTACACAGAAAAGGAGATACCATCCTCCAGGCTGATAGATTGAGTTTCTGGTAGAGGTAAAATTGAACAAGTCAATGCATTAGTAAAGCATATGGCTTAGCAGATCCTTTTGAAAGGCTGTAAGATATTACAGTTGTGATCGCTTTGAAATAGGAGTAACAATGCCTGCCTCACAACAACCAGCTGCCAACTTCATGTCTTCAGCCTGCGAGTTTCCTTACCTCTTCCCACCCCACTCTGTATTTGTGCTTCTCAGACTATTGGAAGAGCTGATGAAGGTATTTGGCAGGAAGTCTTCAAAGCCTGCTTGTGGCTTTTCTAAGATAGCAACCAAGTTCTCTTCTAGGGCAAGCTACAGAGCATCACTTTCCTTGTCAATGTCACTTAACTCTTATTGTTAAGTGATCATAGCAGCAAACCCTATACAGCAACATCTAAGGTGAGGAATGATCTCTAAACACAGAAAGGACACAGCCAATGACAAAAAATGATGCAAGACATGTTAGAAATTAGTTTTGCGCAACCACTAATACTCTTCCCCATGATAAAGTTATGAATCTCTACCTTTTAGAGAAAAAAAATTGTTCTAGAAGAAGTGGACTCAAGCAGCTTGTAATTAAGTTACAAGCAACAAGGATACATTTTCTAGAAGTTCAGCATACACTCTAAGCAGCCCTGAATTACAGAACTGTACACCTCCAGTGTTTGTACTTTGAGGCAATTCTTAAAAATTACTTAAGCATGCATTATTCTTCTACGGATTTAAAAAAAAGTAGCATCAGTAAAACTCTTCTAAAAAAGTACCTTGTAGCAGTAAGTGTGGGAAGATTAAACCCTTGCGCTAAACAGCTTGGTCAGACTGAAGTGATTTTAGGGTATTCTCTTTCCCAGAAAAGAGAATAATTCACTGAAACAGATGCAAATTAAAACCAATTTAGCCCATGTGGAAACTTATTTCTAAATAAGTTGATTTAGCCAAGTTTGGTTTTACTTGCCCTGAACTCAATTCCCCCTAGTAATTTATGCTGAAATGCATCTATGTATAAATTTGCACCAGAAAGAGGTACATCAATTTCAAACTGCATTTTAACACATATTTGTATATGGACCTGCTCTTCTAGAGCACGTGTCAGACATCTTGACCTCCAAAGGAATGAGGTTTAAAAAACAAACAAACAAACAAAAAAAAACAAAACACAAAAGCCTCAGGCTACGGCAGATGTGAAGAAAGCTTCCATTAAACTTTGCCCAGGAACAGAGCCTGGTTAATCCCAATTGCCTCCATTGCCACCCAAGGAAATGTATTCTCCAATATAGGATAGCGCTTAAAGAAAAAAAAAGTAAGAATCTTTGATTGTGGTCAGTCTGAACAACCATGCCTGTAAATAAGCCAAATGGCATGTTGCGGCAGAGAAAGTTTAAGCCTATAAATTGCACCCATGACCCTTAAAGCTTAAGAAACAAGTTGGAAAGTTTCAAGTTATTTGTAGGTTAAGTGTTACACCATTATTTGACAAGGCACAATGCCAACTTCATCAAATAATTTATTACATTCAGTCTCACTTAAGAATTATTGCCCTGTCTTATCTCCCACTGTTGTGGAAGCTTGGTGACAAGGTATTTTTGCCATCATTTAGGATCTTCATTTCTTTGTACTTCTTTACCAGGGCTGGGCAAAGCTTTGGGTGGCAATTCAATTCAAAGGAGATTCAGCCTGATTTGGTAGCCAAATCTTCAAATCAGAAAATCGAATCAGGGGACCAAATTAAAGGTCTGAATCAATTTAAAACTCTCCAAATCTTCCGAAAAGATTTGGAGAGCTTTGATGATTCAGGCAGTCTCTAGTGGCTGCAGCATGGAGCTGCAGCCAACTCCAAGCTGGTAAGTACCAGGGGTGGGGGAAGGGAAGCATGGCAGAGACCCCTGCCAGCCCTCTGACCCTCACCTACTTTGCAGAGCCGCCCATGCAGTCTGGAGCAGTGGGGATTACTCCCCTGCCCAGCAGCACCCGCTGAGTCAGGGTTTTTGTTTTAAACCAAGAGATGGGGTGGGCAGAGGATGGGCCTGGCCTGGCTGATTTGGAGATTTGGCAGCAGCTGCTAGCAGGACTCCCTATGCATCGCCAATGACTTAGAACACCCTACTTGAGCAGTTTTAGGGATTTTTTTGCACAAAATAAAAACAAGAAGCTTTACACCGTATTACTTTGTGTACTCATCCCCAGGGCTCTTTTATTAATAGAAATGATCAGAACCATCAAGAATCACTGACTTTTCCTTTTCTAGCAGTAGAGAAGGCAGAAGTAAGGTGAAGCTTTTTAAAATACCATAGTAAATAAAGTGTCAAAATATCCCACATGCACTTTATTACAACAAACTATGCACCCTTATGCTAATATTTATGTTAATTACAAAGTTTTTACATTAAACCAGATGAGGTAAATATCTCTATGCCTTCTTATTTGGAAAAGAGTTTCCATGCAGCACACAATAAGTCAGGCAGAGCCAGTATTAGAATTTAGGAGTTTCTAGGTACAAAGAACCCAGAAGGTTCCAATTTTTATGTAGAAAGAATTATACTATTTGCTGCTACAAGTTATGCAAGGTTTTTGGGATACTACCAGCTAAACCTGCCCTTGTCAAGCCCCAGACCTATTTACATCTAGCCATCTACAAGCAGTATATTTAAAAAAAAAAAAAATTGCTATAAAATTAAACGATTACATCTTTATTTGCTATTTTTCTATGTTAAGATTTTGTCAGAATAATTTGATGGCCAGTAGCAGTGACAAATAACCCTCAAATATAGTGTATTCACAGCAGATGAAGTGTTTACATTTCTAGGACTTTGATTACAATTAAAACTTGTTTTGGAATTTAGAAGGCACTTTTCATTACCTTTGCTCTGTAGATGTATCCCAGAACCACTACTACAACTTCAGTGATAAAAACCAGGAGGAGGATGATCACAAACTGAAAGATACAACCCAGAATATTTTTGTAAACAGAAAACCTCCCCCAGCTTTATTGACATACTTTTTGACAGCTCACACACTGCCTCTACAGTATATCATCTAGAAATGCTGATATGCTAACTTGATAAATACTCTAAAATAAGCCATGTAGTTTATCAAGTGCATCTCTAGTCAGGTTCAACTAAAAAAAAATTAGGGGTGCACAAAGATTTTTTGGGTCCATACTGATAGCCGATTATTAACGAGTCATATCGGCCAATAATGATCCGACTGCCAATATGCAAGGCTGGCAGCTTGGAGAGCAGCATCCAGCTGGTACATCTGCTGGAGGAGGAAGGGGCAGGGTGAGAGAAAGAGGAGGGGAGGGGATGGACAAACTGAGGACCCTTGGTGAAGGAGAGTGGGGTCAGGACTGCCAAGCCAGGGTTGGGCAGGGCAAGGGATGGAGCCATGAGTGGCTCGTCCAGGGAGTATGGGGGAGGCTCCCACCACTGCAAAATGAACTTCTAATTTAAAAGGAGCACAATCTTACCCTGACGTAACCTGTGAGAAGCAGAGGCAACATTTGATTACCTTCTACTCTAGAAAGTAAGTTTTAGTAGAACTGTCAAATGATGAAAAAATTTAATTGCAATTAGTTGCACAATTACAAAAAAGTTAGTCGCAACTGAGTCAAGATTTTAAAACTGCACAGCTAAAAAAACTCAAGATTATGCATAGAAAAGCTTCAAATTATGCAGGTACTTCCTACGGTTGGGGGGGAGGGGGCGGGGGGTGTATTTGGGGTTTGGAACCTGGGTAGGGGGAACCCATACAAGCCCTTGAAGGATGCCCAATTTAAGTGGGGTCTCTGTGGAGCTGCTTAGGCACAGGTGTGCCCTTTCCCCTCCCTGCCTTTCTGCTGCAGCTGCCCAGAGCCCAGGTCCCTGGGACTCATTGCAGAAAGGCTGCCTGGCACCCTCAGGACCTACAGCTCAGGCTTGGGGCAGGTCAGAACCATGCAGGAGTTCCAGCATGGCCTGCCTTCAGGCCTGTGGGTCCCTACACTGCCTACAGCTCCCCTGCACTGCCACTGCTGCCCCACAGGGTGGCTCTGAGATAGTGATGACTACAGCAGTGCAGGGCAGCTCAGGCACAGGCTCCAAAACCACGTGCATGATTAATGCGTTAAAAGTGTAATGCATTAATTGGTTCTTGCGCCAATTATGCACATTGGCAGAGATTAATTGACAACCCTAAGATTTAAGCAACATAACAACCAATTTAATCCCTAGAGAATAAATTTAAAGCACAAATAATTTAGCAAATGTACCGTCA
Source organism: Crocodylus siamensis (assembly GCF_052110815.1). NCBI lineage: Eukaryota > Metazoa > Chordata > Crocodylia > Crocodylidae > Crocodylus > Crocodylus siamensis. Next base: position 29,456,099 of record NC_143409.1, on the reverse strand, counting down.
AAAAAGTTCACAAAGAACATCCAGCTTGCTTTGGGCAGATTATCAATTTCTGTGCTTCAGAACTTTGCTGAAGTGTAATATTAAAATTAGACAGACACCATTTTATTCCTCCCCCCCACAGAAAGCTTAATACTTTTAGGACAAAATAGGCAAGAAAGCAATTTCGTCTAGTTTTACAAAACAGTGAATTTTTGCAAATCAAACTCAGAATGTCAAATATACATTACTACCACAGTATAAGCTTCAAGAGTGTTATGAAAAAAGAAAAAGCAGCAACTTACAGTGGCAAGTCCACAACGACTTTCACGAATTGTAGCACAGCAACCAATAAGTCCAATAATAAACAGAAGCGTCCCCACAGCTATGATGACGACTGCTGGAATAAGTGTATAGACATCTTCAAAGAAGTGATCATAATCATCATAGGTAATGAAAACATAGGCTCCCACATAGCACAGAATGCCTGCTGCTGCCTACAAAAACAAAAAGATCCTAGTTAGATCCATGACATACCCTAAATTCCACTGTTTTTCCTCCATAACGTTCTACGAGTAGCTCAGCAAATGTTTAGCTGCAACTCTCATTGATATAACTTAGGCACCACTTTACTGGTATAGAATATGCCTAGTTCAGGAAAAAAATGGAAGTTACCCAGTTCCACCTTTAACAAGTCTAACTTCAACCTAGTCTCCATTGTTCCCCAGAAAGACATACTTTTAGTTAAGGAACAGAGAAACTCCTATGAACACTGCAATCCTCCTCCTTCCAAAGGCATGTCCCATTAATCAAATTTGGATTACCCAAACCAGTGATGGCATCTATATTTTCAGATACTGCTGGAGTCTCAGCAAGCTTCTTTTGAATACAACATCAGAAATGTCTTCTTTCAGAGACAGGAATTACTTTGTACTGCGAGCTGTACTGCTTTCTTAGATTTTGCTAGCTAACAGCTGAGGCGCATAATATATTATTTATTTCTAGTCAGAATAAAGCACATACATATAGAGCTAGCATCTTTATCCAGTCAGAGGGAAAAAAAAAAATGAACAAGTTCAGAAATTAAAACAAAAATCTTTGTGTGAAGCCTATACACAGTATTATCTTAAAAAGAAACCATGAACTACAGTCCACCAAATAAAGGTCATCATGAACAATATAAACAAAAACCTCAGTCATTAACTACATTAGGGGCATGTTGTGTATTCACACATCTATAGGACTTACTTCTCAGAAGAACCAATATATGAACTAATCAGTTGGGAAATGCAGGAAAATCACTTTACCTATGAGTTACCCTAGCTCAGCAGCAGAGGAATGCTAAGACTTATTTTCAACATCACTCCTGCTATTCTATCACTTCCAAACTGGCACACATATGATGTCATCTTGACGCTGGAGTCCAAATAGAAGAAAACTCCTACAATTTTATAGGCAACTCAGCAGGTTTATTTACATAAAAAGACAGTATACCAAGAACTTCCTCAGGTTTTTTTTCTTCTTATCTCTTGGGAAAAAGATTATCTGCTCTGTGAAACCACCTTCCTCCCATCCATGTCAGTAAACCCCAAACCCTCAAGTTAAATGGTATGTTGAAGTACTTAAAAAGGTTAATAGCACTTCCAAGATGTTATTATTGTAATTAATATGACTAAGGAAAAAGTAATTACACCAACTGACTTAACTTTCTGATCAGGTCCTAAAACAGCATCATTAAAAGCATCAGCAAGCCATTTTAACTGTCATTCTCAAATCAACAAATCTGGTAACAGAAGCCACACAAATAGAAAACTCAAAATGTTGGTTTGCTAGGCACAACATTTCTTAGCCTAGATTGTGATGAACATAGAAATTAGGAACAAGTCATCTATGAGATATCAGCTATGCAAGACTTCAGTATTAAAATACAGAACTTCCTTCTCCCAGAACAGTTTCAGAGGCTGTTCTAGAACTACCCTGTCACATGCTTTTTAATGAAGATCAGTATTTTCTCCAGGCATGAAGTCATTTTAATTGCCACATGTCTTGTCATGTTTAACTGCTTTGAGTATGAAAACATACTGCTCAAATTCTGAATTTCTTTAAAAGAAAAAAAAAAAAAAAAAAAAAATCAGAGAAACAGGGTTAGTAAAGAGATCAACTTTAAAAAATTATGCAAAACTAAAGTTTTAATAAATGTTAGCTTTGTAAAGTGAGCAACAAGTAATTCCAGGTGCTGCATCAACCCAAGCTCCCCACCCACATTAACTCTGGAAATGCTTTAAATTGTCTCCTCTCACTTATAGCACAAAAATGACTAACAATACACAAAATCCCATTAAATGCACAAGGAATCAAAGTTATTTCCCTCTTAAATCTTTGAAATGTTGTTAAGTTTCAACTGGTGAAGACTTTAAAAATGCAGAATATTCAGAAAAATTCAACTGTAGGAATACATTTGTAGTAGCCTTTAAGTAACCATCATGGAGTCAAGATACAGGAGTCAAATTCTAATCCCAGCTCTGCTGCTGGCACAGCAAGTGGCCATGGATAAAATATTTCAGCCCTATACCTTTCTATTAGGGCTGTGAGAAATTTCACCGGTTTCACCAGCGCGGGGGACTGGGAAGCAGCCCAGATGAATTGCTGCCCACCCCCGGCACTACGTAGCTCTGGGGATGGGAAGTCAGCCTAGCTGGGCTGCCTCCCACCCTGGGCAAAACTCAAAACAGCATTGAAACAGCCTTTGTTTTGATGGAATGGAATGGAATGGAACAGAACAGCTGTTTCAACTCGAAATTAAATTCAATATGAAACACTATTCTGTCGAACCTCAAGGCAAAACGGAACGGTGCCGCTTTGTACAGCCCTACTTTCTATTCCTAGCTCAAGTGGAGCTAACAGAGCTCTTGGGACATCTAGTAAGTTCACATTCATACAAACATTGAAAATGAAAAGATGGAGAACAGCATGATGTAACCATCCCAAGACAATGAGGAAGCAGAAATCACTCAGGGGAAGGGCAAAAAATGAGGCACTTCACACAGCATATAAAACTAGTGGTAATCCAATTCTAAATTAATGGCATGTTGTTATGTATCACAATGGAACAAAGGTATGCATATTCTGGGTGAAAAGCGAAGAACCAAAGGGTAGCACATTGTTAAAGTGTTGCTTAGCAATGAAACGCGTGAATGTTGTGCCAGTGATGTCATCCGCCCCACACTTCAAGAGGATTAAAACGCTTGTCAGAAATATGCTATTTTGAAAGATCCTAGAGGGAACACACAGCTGCAGCTGTCACCAGGCATGGAAATAGTGCAAATACTGAAATCAGCAGCATTTGAGAGCCTCTTTGTCTTTCTCTGCTGCTTTTCAGTTAGGATTTTTCTATGGTGGGAGAAAAGAGAGAAACTATTTCGTACAAGCAGTGCTAGACTATATGATTGTACATTTAAGAGTCATTAGAGAGTTGAAATTGTGGCTGCATAGCTGTTGTCAATTTTACATCATGGTCTCAGCAATTTGTTAGATGGTACAGTTTTCACAGATTATTTTTGGTTTTCACACTAAGATCAGCATTATCTGCACCAGATGCTTTAAACAAATAAAGGCTAAATGCTGTCTAAGAGCCAATCAAATAGTGCTTCTCAAAGCACATTTCAAGAAATATTTTGAAAGCACAAGTAACAGTAACAAAACATTGATGACTTCCCCTTTCACACAAGGGGACAGAGCAATTGGCCTGCACAGCTTGTGTCCTTGGGATTGTCAGTGATCCTTTCCTAAAAGGAAAGCTTTTTCCTAACTGGTGTTGTAGCTGTAGGCACTCAAGTTGGTTCTGCACACAGCTTTTAAGCATTTGCAAAGTTCTTGAGAACACAGCTGACAAGTTAGTTTGCAGTCAATAGCTTCCAAAAATTCCTGCTTTATCCAGGTGTATTGAGGTCAAATTGCTGCTTCATGTTTTCTGCAGCTTCTTCAAAACATTAGGTATCAACATGGCAGACAAGAGCCAAGAGCTAAAAAAAGGTTTATCAAACTGCCTACAGAGTCTTAGAAATTTTGAATAGAAAAGTAAATTATGTGGTGTGATTAAAACAAAATCTTTAATGCCCAAATTTGAAATGACTTCTTAATAACATGATTAATCTGAGAAGAGCAACTATTATAATGCTGTGAAGTTCCACTACTTACCTCTCAAAAAGCTAACCAGACAAACAACTTGATATTGTAAAGAACCAGATTCTGGTTTTTGGCACTCATAACACCAAGAAAGATTTTGCAGTAACAGTTGCAGAAGTTAGCAAAAATCAGAAAATATTCTAGCACCTTCTCAGCCCCACACTGGCACCAACATTAGCACTAGAGAGAATTAACAGGAGTTTCTGTTCACTTAAGTTAGATACAACTCAATACGTAAGAAAACAGACGTTCCAAAAAGGTGTCATTTTATCATAGTAAAATTCCTTAATGTAAACCCAGAACCAGTCAAATAGATGTCAGTTATATGAACTGTATGTTTCAAAGTTATAATTTCATAAGCATTGCTTTGAAGTGTCCAAGGCTTTGTTACCAATTGAACTACTCAACTGCAACAAGCACCAACACCAACATTGAAACCTGCAATAAGACGCTCAAATCTGTTGGCATACCCACCTCTTATCAAGGCACTGCTGACTCAGGTAACATAGAAAAAATGCACTGATTAACCTTGCAGGGAGGGATTTATAAGTGCTACACTTATGTATATTTATCAGTACACGGAACAAGGAACTTGGTAAATCAAAAATGAGATTGTACAGCTTTATAATGGAAAGAAGTTTCTAGGATGGTACAAGAGTAAAAAAGTCAAATGAAAAAAGTGGCCAAACACTAGAAAGACTGTTTTCACATCTTTCTTCTATATAATTTTGCAAACAGTAAAGGGCATAATACAAGGCTGACAACAGGTTATTTAGTACATAATTAGGTAATTTTGTTCCTTAAGAACTAACCAAACTACCCTAGCTTCTTTGAATTGGCCTTATCAACACACAGCTGCTTGCCAGAGACTAACAGGTTGTAACAGTGTTTAAAATATTCCTTTTCCTTTTTACCTTTTGCATACACACCAAGGCATTAAAACCTAGAACTGGTGAAAGATTAGAGGTAAGACCTTACTCTGAAATTTGTTCAAAGCATCTTGCAACTAAGCTACTTTGTAGCCTGTGTGTGAGCTTCTGTATTACAGGAACTCAGTAAAGTCTTCACAAAAAGTTTCTCACACAAAACAGCTATTTTTTAAAGCAACCTTTTGCTGGACAAAGGATGACAGAAAAGTGGAACTTAAGACTACTTGTGCTGATGTTAGTTTAGGTCAGACTGCTACTTCACATAGACTTCTTCATGGTAACCCACCAATACAGGTCAGAACAACCTAACAGAATTTGTTTTCTCAGACCACACCCAGGCAGTTATGTTAATGATACATTTATCTGTGCTAGGCACCTATACTCTGAGGCCAGAATGGAGTCCACCAAAAGGATTTCCTGAGACTCCTGTTCGGAATGGTAGCTTGTCCCTTTGAATCAGCTGTATGGTTTGTTCATTCTGCAGCTTTAAAAAACAAAGTTTAGAAAAAGTACATTCGTGAACAACCAAGGGAAAGCATGTAAAGCATATGCAGTGTTAAAATATGGTAGCAACAGTTAATTATTTTTTGGGAAAAGTTTAGATCCCTGGAAATTCATCAACCCTACTACTTTACCTATCTTGGTAGAGATGTTTTGTATTGATTAAAACCCCCAGCAGATGCTCAAATAGGTTTATCATTCTATTACTGAACCAAATGGATCAAGATTTACACAGAAAGCAGTTCCGGAAGTTTTGTAATGCACTTTGTTAACCCTATACTTGGACTATGCATTTTGAACAACTTAAGCCTGATACTAGAGCTGTATCAAGAATTAAATGATTTTCCCCCCACCAAACAATACTTCCTTCAACAATTACTGTCTCCATCGGCTTTTTTTTGGCAGGATTCTCAAGGTCTCTCATCTTGTTTGCTATTTCTTCCTTTATGTGGATCAGCACAGTATTCAAGTTTCCATCTGTCTATAATCTCTTGACAACCAAATCTACTTCCAGGGTCTCAAACAGCATGTGTGTAAGAATAACTCTAGCCTATCATTGTCTCCATCTGAACTGGTCTCTCTTTTCTGGTGGTGTTCAACCAGCAGCTCAAATTCCAGCTATTAGAGCCATTTTCTTCCACAAAATGACAGTGCAACCATCTTTTCCACCCCACCTCAGTGTAATCTAACTTGTGTACCCTTTTTATCCAGGCTTACCTTCCCATGCTACTGCTGCTAAAACCCTAGCTTCGTTTTTGTTATACAGCCTGAGTTACTGTAACAGGGATGGGCAATTATTTTGGCTGGTGGACCACTTAATGAGTTTTGGCAAGTTGTTGACAGCCTCACACAAAATCTTTCAGAACATCTCATTTTAACAAATTATAGATTAAAAAAACCCCGTATAATAAAAGTTTTACTCTTCTACAATGTGTGCGTTGCGGGGGGGGGGGGGGGAAGAGGGTGTTGCTTGCATGCTAGGTCCCAGAAGCCAGCTTGGGTGGGGCAGGGAGCACATGAGTGCAGGTGTGGTCTATCCCCACCCCTATCCAGCCCACTGCTGCCCCAATGGTGCGCCACACACAGCTGAGCGCATGCCATCCTCCTGCCTGTACCTCCCTTGCACCCACCAATGGTACTGCCCCAGCCCTGGCCAAAGTGCACAGCTTCCTGGCAAGGCTGCCTTTCACTTGCAGGTGGCTGCTCATTATGCTGGGTGGTTAAGTGGAAGGTGGTTAGGAGATGGAGCTGAAGCCCTGCACACTACGCCAGGAGCTACCCAGTTGCAGCTCCTCCCCCTGCCTTGGCTACGCATATGACCATGCTACCTGCTGCCCAGAGTGGCACAGCAGAGACAAGGAGGAAGAGCCAAACAGGACCCAGGAGACTGCAGCTGCAGCGCTGTGCACACTGCCTGTGACTGGGGTGCAAGGCAGTGCCGTGAGCAGGCACATGGAAGGCACAAGCAGCAGTGTGGTGCAGGCTGCCCCAAGTGGGGCTTGGCTCCAAGCTAAGAACCACAGGGTAGCCGTGACCCAGATAAAAATCAAATCAGTGGACCAAATCCAGCCTGTGGGCCGTATTTTGCCCTGCCCCGTACTATAACTTGGAAAGCTACCCAGGAGGAGTATACCAACTTGGCCTGCACTTGCTTTGACCTTTCTACCTGCCTCCCTGCAACTACAGAGCTGAGGCTGGCAACAGAAATAAAAAAAGACAACAAGAAGTCTTGTTTTAGGTATGTAGGGAGTAAAAGGAAGGTGCAGGCCAGCATAGGACCCTTACTGAACAAGAAAGAGCAATTAGTGACAAACAGGGGGGGACAAGACTGAGTAATACAACGAGTTTTTTGCCTCGGTGTTCTTGAACAAGGGTCAAGGTAGGTCTCCTAATGGGTTCTTAGATGGGCAGAGGAACACCAGCCCACCAACTGCTGACACTGACTTGGTGCAGAGTCACTTGGATGGACTGGGTGCATTTAAGTCAGCAGGCCTGGATGAGCTGCATCCAAGGGTACCGAAGGAAATGGCCAATGTCATAGCAGAAGCACTGGCATGGCTGTTCGAGCACTTGTGGCACTCAGGTCAGGTCCCGAAGGACTGGAAAAAAGCCAATGTGGTCCCCATTTTCAAGAAGGGGAAGAAGGAGGATCCAAGTAATTATACACCAATTAGTCTTACCTCTATCCTTGGAAAAGTCTTTGAAAAAAATTATTATGGATCATATTTGTGGGAGTCCAGCAGGAAAAATAATGCAGTATGACAACCAGCATGAATTCATAGCAGGCAGATCATGCCTGACCAGTCTAGTTTCTTTTTAGGACCAGATCACAAAATGCTTAGTTGCAGGAACAGAGGTGGATTTTGTTTACTTGGATTTTAGAAAGGCCTTCGATACGGTATCTCATCCCATTCTCATAAATAAAATTAAGAGGCTGCAACTTAGATGATTACACAGTCCACTGGGTGGCAAATTGGCTTGGGGGTTGCACCTAGAGTGATGGTGGACAGGTTGGTCTCAACCTGGAAGAATGTGGGCAGTGGGGTCCCACAGCGCTCAGTCCTTGGACCTGTACCCTTCAATGTCTTCATCAGTGACTTGGATGTGGGTGTGAAGCATACTCTATTCAAGTTTGCGGATGATACTAAATTGTGGGGTGAAATGAACATTCCGGAGGGTAGGGAACGATTGCAGGAGGACCTGGACAGGTTGGAAGAGTAGGCAGGACACAACAGCATGGAGTTCAACAAGGACTAATGCAGAGTGCTGCATGTAGAGCATAAAAATATTCAGCACAATCAGTGGCTGGGGAATAACCCTCTCAGCAACACAGAAGCAGAAAGTGATCTCCAAGTCATAGTGGACTCCAAGACAAACAAGCATCGTCAGCGTGATGAAATCATCAGCAAAGCTAACCGCACTTTATCATGCATCAGCAGATGCATGATGAGCAGAACCAAGGAGGTGATCCTCTCTGTGCCTCTGTGTAGCACTGGTCAGACTGCAGTTGGAGTACTGCGTCCAGTTTTGGGTCCCATACTTTAAGAAGGATGTGGATAACCTCAAGAGGGTCCAGAGGGCCATTTGTATGGTTAAGGGTTTGTACGCCAAGCCCTATGAGGAGAGATTAAGGGACCTGGATCTCTTCAGCCACTGCAAGAAGAGACAGAGGTGATCTTGTTCCCATCTACAAATTCATCAGAGGGGTGCAAAAAGGCACTGGAGATGCTCTGTTCACCAGGGCGTTTCTTGGGGTAACAAGGAACAAAGGTTGCAAACTGAGAGAGAAGATTTAGGTTGGACATCAGGAAGAACTTCTTTACAGTAAGGGTGGCCAGAATTTGGAACAGGCTTCCAAGGGAAGTGATGCTCTCCCTTACCTTGGGGGTTCTAAGAGAAGGCTGGATAGGCATCTGAGCCCAGCACTTTTTCCTGTCCAGGGCAGGGGGGGGAGGAGGGGAAATTGGACTCAATGATCTGTTGAAGTCACTTCCAACCCAAGCATGTATGACTCTATAACCTTCTCTGACCTTCCAAATTCTCTTCACCAGGCAATACAGACCATTGCTCCTAGAAGTCTAGCTGCCCTGTTCAGCTGTTATGACCTTGGATTCCTTCACTAACAATCTCCACTCCCACTGATATTTTCCCCCATTAAATACTGCTTTCAGTTTTCTTATTGATCCCTTCACTTCTCATGCGCACACCAGCTACTACAAGCATTCATTCACTTGGCTGAAGAAAGCAGTTTCCTAGCATACCAGCTGCCCACCAACCTTAGTACAGGCAGTCCTCAGACTTATGATGCAGTTTTTAGGAACCAACTGTGTTGCAAGTCAAAGCGTTGCAACTCAGAAGCGTTTCCTATGGGGAAAAAAAAATCAATGTTATAGATGGGGGATTGGTTCCTGAACCAAGACCCGATACCCTATTTTTACCAAAAATAACACAGAATTTTGTACTCGATCAATTATATAGGAGTAATATAGCTACATTAATGTATTTATATTGTAAATAGCAATCATATTGATTTGGAAGGACTTCTTTGAGGTGACTTTGCTGGACTTTTTGAAGGGTTCTTGGCTGAAGCCTTCTCAGGAGTCTTCGCTGCAGGTTCTTCTGGAGTCTTGTCCACTTTCTTAAAGAAAGTGTCCAGGGAAATTTGGACAGATGTTCTCCAGGGAGGCGGGTGATGCAGTGAACTTGTTCATTGGCATGGCATCATGTCAGATCAAATATTGCAAAGCCAAAACTGATGTCATAACATTGACACAGGGTGTCAGTGTTATAAACATTGTAAGTGTGAAATGTTGCAATTCAAAACGTTGCAACTCAAGGACTTGCCCGTACCTGCTTGTTCCCAAAAACTGTTTCTGCTTCAAATCACATGAATAAACTTAACTCGTATGTCTTACAAAACTGTTGATAGGGGCTCTAACTTGATCTGTTCATTTATTGTAATGATTCTCAACAAGGTGCTGCAGCACTCTGAGGTGCCTTGAGAGCCCCTCAAGGGTACTGAAAGGCGCTATACGATCTTACCACTGTCAAACGTGCAAGTCTGATTCACAAGATAAGCCTAGAAATTTCAACTAGGAACCCACAATGTTAAAAAACCATCCGACTTGTTATGGCCTTAGAGTCCTTTTTCTGTCGCAGAAAACTCCATTATTTTTCTGCCATCAAAAATGAGTGAAAACTAACAGCTGACATGTACCAAGGGGAGAACCACTACTTCATTGTTTCCAGATCACAGCATGGAAGAATCCTCATATGTAGCACAAGGAAAGTTTGACCACAGCACGGCAACAATTCAGCTTCACACTATTCAATATCAAAGATGGCTTTCCGATTAGTAAACTCCATCAAAAACTATAGTCTCCATTAAAACTAAAAAAAAGTAAATGCTTCTAGCAGCAGAGATTTAGTATGGTTTCTTAAGAATCTTTTCAAGACTTTAAAAAGCCCCAGTGGTTTAAATTTAATGCAAGTCCTAGAGTAGGCTGCTTGTGCTGAGAAGTTAGATGTGGTCTAAGAAAAGAAACTTCAGTTGAATAATTCCTGTGGGGTAGCTCAGTGGCTAAAAAAATCAGTCCATTTTAATATGCTCACCAAATGACACTTGAAAATTGCTCTATTTGAATTCCAATGGGCGGTTCAGACATTTCTCAAGTTACCACCACAGGTAAGGATTTTATTTAGCCAATTCACCCCCCATCCTGTTTAATTCAACTTTTCAGCAAATCCCTTATTTATTATTTTCTTCTAAACCTTATGTCCCAGCTTCATATTCCTTATTATTATTATTATTATTTATGCAGCACTTGAATAATTGCATGATTTAAAGTCACTGGATAAACTGTATTTTGTTTCTCTGCAGCATGTGCTTGGATGCTTTACGAAGAGCAGGGTTACTAAAACTGTTCCCACAATTTTCTTCTAAGAACACAATATTCTTGCAGAATTAAGCTAATGGCTACAATGTGTTTAACAGCAGCATTACCCACACAATGTTGGATAAAAATAAGGTTTTTTTTAAACTTTTAAGAAAAGAAGAGGGAGAGACGATTTCATTTTTAGGGACACCTGTAGATAAGGAACAGGCAGGTGAAGAGGAAGTAAGTGCGAATGAAGCATTACTAGCAACTAATCTGAGAGCTCCACATCTAATAGGTCCAAGTCATTTGCCTCAAGATTTGTTTACTTTCCTCACAGCAATATGAATGCAAGGAGCATGCCACAACACCCCCCCCCAAACAGAAATGAGGCATTATGCTTTGTCTTTCAATACCGACTGCATCCTACTATTCAATCTTAAATGTTTGCATACAAGATACTTCCCTTGCTTTTTTCCACCTTAGCCACATTTCTTTCAACTCAATGAAAAGCAGTTGGCATAAGCCAACTCCTAAAATATCCAAGTCAAAGCTCTTAACTCCTAAAATATCCAAGTCAAAGGTCAATAAAATGCATCACATCTTATTCTCTAGATATTATCCCAAGTAGGCTTATCTTCCTTTTTCCTGATTATAATACCAATCAATATTAATAAACAAAGGATATCTGAAAATACAAATGGCTATTTTCAAATAATTTCTCTCTGATCACACACTTCTATTCCAACTATTTCCATTTATGGGTACTTCACCTTAAAACTCTTATCCATTCTGATCCACCTAATCTTAAGGGGGTTTTTCCCTGCTTTTATACCAAGCTGTAGTTGAGGGCCTCTTGTATGTTCCCCAATTGCATTCACAATTAATCAGTTCAGTATTAATCCCACCAATTACATCAAGCCAAAATAAGAGAATTCTTTTATAAGAGATGTTAAATGCTTATGTAAAAGCTCTGAAAGTATGTAGTGCTGTTCTAAATTTTCTTTCAAGAATTTTGATAGATAAAATATTTGAAGCTGGATGTTATCTATCTGCAAATTCCTTTATAACCCCTCTCCTCTCACAACATCCCCCTTCCTTAAGATTTTAGCATTGCTTTTTAAAAGGGATTTCAGACTGTTTGTTGGTTATGTCTCACTTCACCCTGAAGAAGAAGCATCTTGATAATCTTAAGCAGACTAGGTCCTTTGGGTAAATATGATCTCTTTTATTAGACCAACTAAATAGCTGGAAGAGTTGTTCATTGCAAGCTTTTGGGCACAAATACTTTTTCAGGCATAGGGAAAATCTGCTGTTTTGTGCTCTTGTGGATGGAGCAGAAGCCAATATAACCTTGGGACTTTTAGGACTTTCTTTCTCCAACATGTCTTCTACCAAACTGATCCCCACCAGAGAATATTAACAGCATGTGAAGTCTATTCTTTTGGTCTAACCTTTGTGAGAAGGTCAAATGTTAATATTACAAGTTATGTGATAAGCAAATAGAGTTATAGTTAACAGCTACATCATATCACTGCATGCCAAAATGAAGTCAACATGCTACTTGTATTTTGCTTTTAAAATAAAGCACCTGTTTAAAGTAAAACTGACTCAAAAGCCACATCTGAGTTCTGGGGTATAAGTTGTAGTCATGTTGGTCTAAAGACATAGGCAGACAAGGTTCTTTGAGTAAATCTGATATCCTTATTAAACCAACTCAAATAGTCGGAAAATGTTTTCTTTGCAGGCTTTTGGGTACAAATACCCTTCATCAGGCTGAGGAGCACCTGCAGTTGATCTGTGTAAAGAATAGCAAAAGATGCCAGAAGCCAGTATGAATGCTTGCTCTCTGTTAATAAATCTAAGGCATATTGTGCAGGTATCAAGTTAGAGGCCTGGAAGGAGCATGAAGGCTTATGACAATCAGTACATTCAGGTAACTGCAAGATAGTAGAACTTGGTTTGATTTATTAGGAGAAAAAAAAAACAGCTCACCTAATCCCAAACACTAAAAATGTTTACATTCAGTAATTAAACCCCCCCCAAATAGTTAAAGAAGAATTCAGAAACAGTACAAGAATAATATGAAATTAGCAACAACACCATCAACAAGTAAAAAAAAAGATGGAGGCTTCCAATTATTTCCAAGGTATTTGTTCATAAATACAAAGGCATTTTAAGAAGAGGACAGAGGTCTTATAGTATCTACTAAAAAACATAAGAAAATTACTAAGCAGTGATTCTAACCAGGATGCAGTGGCACCTTCGTGTGCCTTGACATCCTTCCAAGAAGGCCCCAGGATGCTACGCAAAACGTTAGCACTGTTAGATGTGCACATGATTCACAAGATAAACCCAGAGATTTCAAATAGGAAGCCCTAGTATTAAAACATTCTAATCCGTTATAGTTCGAGTTCTCTGCAATGGAAGACTTGCTCTATTATATTCTGATATAATAAAGGGCTTAGTCTGTCTGTCCGTACGTGCGTGCATCTGTCTGTAACGCTTTTGGGCAACTGTACATGCCCTGCAGAGGGCAGGTGGTAATCGGCTGTGGGGGCTCTGCCTCAGACAGGAAGGTGGGAGCCTTGCTGCTCCACAGGAGGCGACAGAGGTGGGTGGGTGGGTGGATGGGGGTGGAGGGGAAGGAAGGGAAGGGAAGGAGGAGCCATCAGGGCTGCTACCTCAGGCAGACAAAAGCTCCACTGCTCTGCAGGGAGGTGGCAGCAGGTGGGCCAGGGGGAGGGAGCTGCCACCTCCTCAGGTAGAGGGAGGCCCCACTGCTCCACAGGAGAAGGTGGAGACAGAGGTGGGTGGGGGAGGGAGCCACCTCGCTGAATGAGGCAGAAGTGGGATCATTTACATGGCCACCCATGAAGGGTGGGGGAAGCACATGTAAACACTCCTGAAACACACAATCATTCATGATGAGCAATTAGTATTTATTACAAAAACTAGCCAAGGGAAAAACTAAGAGCTAGCATGTTCCAAGGGGTGCCTAAAGTCTAACAAGGTTGAGAAGCACTGATCTAGAGCCTTAGCAGAGAAGAAAAATGGGCAGTCTCTGGTGATCATAAACAAAGCTTGTTTTCAAGCAGAATTAACAATTATTAGGTGAAGAGTTAGAGACATTATCTGTTTGTAGACCACTGATTAGATTCTAGGAACACTTGAAAGATGATCAGTGTAGCCAGTTACACTGGAGTGCATAAAAATGACTGGTTCATATCATTTTTCAGCCTTCAGAGACTGAGTTCAATTATTGGTTGTGCCTTATTCTAAGAGCTTGTAAACACTTAAATGGGGTTGGGAGTTAGAGCTGTAAGAGTGCAACTATACCATCCCTCCCCTTTCCCCACCACAGTGTTTACAACTTGCACAGGTCTCGTTTTACCCACACAGTTTAAGCTATTTCCTAAAAATGAATAAGCTAGAGGACTTCTTGTCAATATTATCGGGGGGGGGGGTGTCAGTGACTGCTGCTGATTTATACTGCAAACAATTTATTAGAGGCTAGCATTTAAATGAAGTGTTAATACATTAAACCTGCCCAGTTCAATATGCCTGAATTGAAGTGGTAGAAAATAAGCCACAAATGGAATGAAGTTAAAATTACCCTAAAGCAAAAAACAAAACAAAACAAAAAAACCCTTATCAAAAGCTCTGTGGTCCAATACAAAGGATTTATGTCTAATTCCAGTAGTACATGATGGCATTATGAAGTATGTCACAATGAAACAGAACAAAAATAGGGACAATCTTCAGAACAAGTATTTTCAAAGCTCCCCATCATATGACAGGGCCATTTTAGTCTGTTCAAGCACAGTAACTTTTTAAATGAAGCTTCATTCAGAACAGTCTTTACCGTCTCAAAAACAGCAAAAAAAAAGTCACTGGCAGTTTCACTGTCAAAACTGAAAGATGAAAAGACATAAATGCCATCAGAAAGGCATATCTTCCTTATCAAGAAAGTATTACCTTCAACATAGTAACTTGATGAGCTTTGTCTAGATAGAACTGCATATTCAGGACAAACTATTGAATTTAATGCAAGTTACCAAACAAAGAAAAATGTTAAAGAAAACATTATTGAATGTGTTGCACAGGCCACCACTACTGTCACTATCAGTTGATTAGAACATCTGGCCATTTATTGTGCACGTAGACATTTGCGTGCAGCATTGTTCATTACAAATCTGAAAAATACAAGACTGCAGAACACTGTGTCTGAAATTATGACAAGGAAGTCTCTACCCTTTCCCCAGGCACCAAAAGGGGGGGGGGGAGGGCTTTACAGATGCAGTTATTCTAAATATCCAAGGTTCAAAAGTATGTCTTTAACCTCATTTAAGAAGTCTAACAATCTTAAAACACATTTTGGACGATACAATTTTTCCACAATTACCATGAACTTCGTGGATGGCTAACAGTAAACGGAAATTTCATTATGTAGTATCACCAGTTATATCTGTTGCTGCAATCTACTGGTAATGTCTCAGGGGAAATCTGGATGAGCTAATTAATAAGACTGGAAATACATACCGATTATGCTCAAAAGACAATTATGCTATGGAATCTATTACATGGGCAAGAAGGCCATTCCTCAATATTAATGTATATTTGGAGGCTGGCCCAGGCAACAACAAATGAGATGCGTGATGGGGAACACATTCCCCACCCCCAACCAAAAAAACACCACCCTCTGAATTTCCCTTGTCCAGCCTTTAAAACTGAATATTCAGCTATAAACCCCCAGAAGTATATATGAAGGAGGGTAATTCCACATTCTTCCATGCTGACAATATGAACTATAACACCAGTCAGTAAACACAGGATATCTGATTTAAAAAAAAAAAAAAAGTCAGTTTTAGAAGACCTGCCCTCCTCTAGGCAATTCAGCATTAATCATTAGCAAAAAAATCACCCTGAATGCTCTCCCCATCAAAACATATTACCAACCCTAGAGAACAAGCTCCCTGTAATAAAAAGATTGCAGACATTTTCATTTCTACTGAAACATGCTCAAGTTAATCTGAAACCACAAACAGCACAAAAAAGTCACAGACTCTTTATCTACAGAAAAGAATCTCTACACACCAAGCACCCGGGTGCAATTCTTGAGCAATCTGAACTATTACTGAAAACATGTTTCAAGAGCTGCATACTTTAACAAGATTGGTTCAAAAATCTCCCCCCACCCCCCAAATAAAAATTGGAAGACACAGTCACCAAACTTAGGATAAGGAACCACACAACTGAACAGAGTTGAGTCTACTGTCACCTGCAGTTACTCCTGTTTATTTCATGAAGAAAAAAATTTATTTTGAGACCCACACTAGAAATACTTACAACACAATCACTTGCTTACTCACAAGCAAGGATAGCCAGTCTCCTAAAATACCTCTGAAGTGCCTTGTAGAAGCCATTCACAACTAAGTAACCGGCACACAAAGCCACATACCCAGAAAAATCACTGTGCTCCAAATGAATTTCAGCTAGCGAAACAGTCAAAGCTCTTCACACACCTTCAAAAAAAATCCCCAGAAGTCCTCATTTGCACAGCTCCCATTTATTATTCCCTCTAAACTGCTGCCTACATAAATGCTGCGATGGGATGTTGCTACAATCTCCCACTTGTATTTTGTGGAACCAAAGTAATTCTAAAAAAATTTAATGAGAAATATTTCTGGGTAAAAAACAAAGCAAAGCAAAACAAAGTCAAACCCCAACACAAAACCGCACCCACTTGCCGAGGCCCAAACCCCAACACTAGGCAGGCTGGCAGCGTGACATGTCATCCCAACCCCAGCCTCCCCCTCGCAAAACCGGGATTACTCTAACGCGAGGGACGAGGAGTCCCTCGTGACCCTAATCCCAAGGCTGCCCGCGGGGGAGCGTCGCTCTGAGGCCCGGCGACCCCGCTCCCACCGGCCGCCCCCGTCTGGCTGCACTCTGGCCCGCAGCGCCCCGCTCACCCAGAAGATAAGGTTGAGGAAGACGAGGACGGTCTTGGATGAAGTGATACCGCACTGCCCCATGACTGCCACCCCCGCCAGCCGCGCCGCCAGCTGGCCGCTTCACGTGACCGGCGGCCTAAGATGGCGGCGGCGGCGGCGCTGTCACGTGAGGGGAGGGACCTAAGATGGCGCGGCCTGGCCTCTTAAGGGGGCAGCCGCGAATCAGAAACACTGCTACTGCTGTATGTTTAGTGTTGTGTTCTCCTTTTTTTTTCTGGAAGTAAACGTGAGGAGTCCTTGGAGCCTACTTGTCTGATAGTGCTGCTTTTATGTATTTTTGATACATTTCTAATTAAAAAAAACCGCAAAGTTTAAAACACCTGCACCTCCCACATGTAGGATGTTCGGCGGGGGGGGGAGCTGCCAAGGCCCTGTGCTTGGCGCGGCGGTTCTGGCTCTGCCCTAGCTGTGTGTCTGCTCCGGCCCTGCGGTGGCAGTGCAGCCTGAATGGTCCATCGTGACAGCCCCAAAATGGGGGAAGGGGAAAGGCCATACCCAAGAAGGCAGCCCTGCCCAGCACATACAGGCTGGTAAAGCTGCTGGCACTAGACACACGGTGGGCAGGCCTGCTGCCGCCTTCGGAGGGGGCCTGGCCCAAGGGGTTGTGCCTGCCCCTGCAGATTCTTTCCCTGCAGAGGCGAGCAGCAGTGCCACCCGGGGCCTCGTCGTTGCCACCCTGCTGCCACTGACCTTAGCAAGTTGTTTTGGCAGCAGCTGGAAAAGGCTGTTTGGAAAGTTTGGGATAAAGGAACATCTGTGGAGGGCAGCGATGCGGGGGAGGGCTCTCAGCTGTGCCCTTCTCTTGGAGGGAGCTCAGGAACCTCGGGGACTGGAACAGCGGGACAGCAACCCAGCATTTGCATTTGCAGGATCAAAGAAACATTTGTCCCAATAGTGCAACTAGGGTGGTGTGAGCAGGGCACCAGGCCTGGGTGCTGGTATGGCCTTCTCTGCCAGGAGTCTGCCACAGCAGAAGCAGTCCTGTGCCACTGCTGGCCATAGGAGCCAGGCAGGCACAACCCCATGCCCAGCAGTGTATCTGTGGGGAAAGGACTGTGAAATGATGCCTGCTCCCGAGAGGCTTTGCCACAGGAGCGGGTAGGGAAACAGGGCACCAGAAGCCCCCTCCCCTCCACTCCTGCCTGTCCCCCTGTATATTTGCAACATCCAAATACCCTAAGGCCCACCCAGCTAACTAATAGCCCTTATTGTGTGGGGGGCGGGTAATGGATGAATGCGACAACAAAGGCAAAAAATAGGACAGGAGTGACATGAGGGTCAAAGGGTCAAAAGATGAAAGTGAGCATGCCTGAGGGGGACACCGAGCAGAGCCCCCCGGGCCACACTCACCAGTCCTCAAAGGCATTGAAAGAGCTGGTAGATGCTGCCCACTGGTCCTCCACTCAGAAACGTGCACAGATAAGTGAAAGGAAAGCAGCCCTGCAGTCTCCGGGCACCTTGCCAGCCAGAGCCTCCTTCCTGGTCAAGTATAGGGCCCACTTGGCCAGGACCTGGAGGAGGTTGACCAGGAGGCCCCAGGACTTGGTGGGGCCATGGATGGGGTGACCAAAACTAAAGTGGTGGGGGTGAAATTCAGACAGAACCTCAGGAGGCGGTTCTGGAGGTGGAAGGGCTGTAGCCTGGTGCACTCAAGGGTCATGTGCGCCAGGGTCTCCCTTTGCCCATAGAAGGGGCAGGAGACCAGGGTGTCTGTGAAACTTGCCAACATCGTGTTGGCTACAGGGGAGGACCTGGTAGGGGAGCTGCACTATCATGGTCAACTTGAGGACAGTGACCACCAATCAGTCGAATTCACCATACAGCATAGAGTGGGTAAGATAACTAGTAGGGTGGAAGTGCTTGACTTTAGGAAGGCTAACTTCAGTGCGTTTAAGAGTCTAATCAATGACGCACTGCAGAATAAGAGTATTGGCGAGATGGGAGTCCAGGAAACGTGGTTGCTTTTAAAGGAAGTGATCGTTTGGGCACAGAGGGAAACTATCCCAGCATGAGGGAAAAGGGGGAAAGGAGCCAGAAAATTTCCTTGGCTAAACAGGGAAATCCAGGGGAGCCTAAGCATAAAAAAGAAGGTGTATGGGCAGTGGAAGCAGGGGGAAGCTACCAAGGAGGAGTATACCTATTTGGGCCACACTTGCAGGGGGGCAGGTAGAAAAGCCAAAGCAGCTACAGAGCTGGGGCTGGCAACACAAATTAAAGACAACAAAAAGTCTTGTTTTAGGTATGTAGGGAGTAAAAGGAAGGCTCAGGGCAACATAGGACCCCTACTGAACAAGGAGCAATCAGTGACGGACAGCGGGGACAAGGCTGAGTTATTCAATGAGTTTTTTGCCTCAGTATTCCTGAACAGGGCTCAAGATAAGTGTCCTAACAGGTTCTTAGATGGGCATCAGAGGGAGACCAGCCCATCAGCTATCAATGCTGACTTGGTACAGACTCACTTGGACAGACTAGATGTGTTTAAGTCAGCAGGCACGGATAAGCTGCATCCAAGAGTACTGAAGGAGTTGGCCGACGTGATAGCAGAACCACTGGCACGGCTGTCTGAGTACTCATGGTGATTGGGTCAGGTCCCAGAGGACTGGAAAAGAGCCAACATGGTCCCTATTTTCAAGAAAGGGAAGAAGGAGGATCCAAACAATTATAGGCCACTCAGTCCCACCTTCATCCTTGGAAAGGTCTTTGAAAAGATTATTACGGATCATATTCGTGGGAGTCCAGCAGGAAAAATAATGTAGTAAGGCAACCAGCATGAATTCATAGCACGTAGATCATGCCTGACCAATCTGGTTTCTTTTTTATGACAGAGTCACAAAATGCTTAGATGCAGGAGTAGAAGTGGATGTCATTTTCTTGGATTTTAGCAAGGCCTTCAATACGGTATCTCGTCCCATTCTCATAAATAAATGAAGAGGCTGTGACTTAGATGTTTACACAGTCCAGTGGGTGGCAAATTGGCTTAGCGGTCGGACCCAGAGAGTGGTAGTAGCTGGGTCGGTATCAACCTGAAAGGATGTGGGTAGCGGGTCCCGCAGGGCTTGTTCCTTGGACCTGTATTCTTCAATATCTTCATCAGTGACTTGGATGTGGGCGTGAAGTGTACTCTGTCCAAGTTTACAGCCAATACTACTAAATTGTGGGGTGAAGTGCACACTCCAGAGAGTAGGGAATGACTGCGGGCAGACCTGGATAGGTTAGAAAAGTGGGCAGCACGCAATAGGATGCAGTACAACAAGGACAAGTGCAGAGTGCTGCACCTAAGGTGGAAAAATATCCAGCACACCTGCTGGCTGGGAAGTGACCCTCTCAGCAGCACAGAAGTGGAAAGGGATCTCCAAGGCGCAGTGGACTCCAAGATGAACATGAGTTGTCAGTGTGACGAAAGCATCAGCAAAGCTAACCGCACTTTATCATGCATCAGCAGATGCATGACAAACAGAAGCAAGGAGGTGATACTTCCCCTCTATGCAGCATTGGTCAGACTGCAGTTGGAGTATTGCATCCAGTTTTGGGTGCCGTACTTTAAGAAGGATGTGGATAACCTCAAGAAGGTCCAGAGGAGGGCCGTTTGTATGGTTAAGGGTTTGCACGCCAAGCCCTATGAGAGACTAAGGGACTGGATCTCTTCAGCCTCTGCAAGAGAAGGCTGAGAGGTGATCTTGTGGCTGCCTACAAATTCATTAGGGGGGCGCGGCAAGAAATCGGAGATGCTCTGTTCACCAGGGCACTTCTTGGGGTAACAAGGAACAATGGTCACAAATTGACAGAGAGCAGATTTAGGCTGGACATCAGGAAGAACTTCTTCATGGTAAGGGTGGCCAGAATTTGGAATGGGCTTCCAAAGGAGGAGGTGCTCTCCCCTACCTTTGTGGTCTTTAAGAGAAGTCTGGATAGGCATCTGGCTGGGGTCATTTGACCCCAGCGCTCTTTCCTGCCTACGCAGGAGGTCAGACTCGATGATCTGTTGAGGTCCCTTCTGACCCTAGGATCTATGAATCATACATGCCTGTGGCAATGGCTTCATGGAGGAGCTGCCAGCTGAGGTCTTCAGCGACTCATGGGATGAGGGCGAAGTACAGACTCAGCCACGGGGATGCCCCAGCCACACCCTCACCAAGCAGGTCCTACCTTGGTGTCAGGGCAGGATCCCAGGGTGGCATGATGAATCGTGCAACACATGAGCATGTAGAGGTGGCAGCGATGGACGGTGGAAAAGCAGACTGGTCTGGTGTCCTCCAGACAGCTTAGGTGGTGGAGTGGGGAGTGCTGCAAGGCCAGGCGAGGCACTGGCCCAATGACAGACTCCGGTGGGCCTGCTCCCAGTTGGTTGAGCATTCATGTGTCAATTGAACTGGGGCTGCTGCATGTGTTGTGGGATGCCAGGGGGATAGGAGTTTGAGAGCAAGCAGCAGCTGTGATGGAACATACTCTCTAACTGCTAGTTTACAATGTCTGTGAACTGCTGCTGCATTTCCTTAATCATTTACATTGTCGTCTTTTTCACAGTCAGGCTCTGCTAAGTTATCATGAGGCCATTTTCTAACAGCTCATGAGTTGAAAAAAACCTCTTTGCTAGCTCCTTAGTAACTGTGATACCTTCTTTCTTGGCATTTGTGGCCCCAGAACAGTTGAGGCTACACAGGTAAATGAAGCTGCCAGTTGGGGCAGGGTGCAACATTGTCTTGAAAAGTGAGTGGCTGGTGGACTAGTACAACACTGTGGAACAGACTACAATATAATTTGCTCCAGTATAAAATTTCTCCTGATGCCAATACAAGTAATATCTCCAGAGCCAACTACGTGATGGAAGCCCCTTTTACACTGATGTATCCTGATTTAATCTGGAGTACCCTGCTTGTGGAGACAAGCCTAGATAGAGTAAAATCCATTCACATCTCCCTACTTTAGGATACTTACACTTTTTATTGGGTCAAAAACATTATATCAGTTAACTCTATAACATTACATCCTTTCTTAGTATAAAAACATAACAACTACATACTTTTCATCAGTTCCTGAGAAATGGATTAAGTTACTACAGTAGTCAAAAGGATTTTGATTTTACTGGGTTTCTAAAAGGCTTTAGAGAGTTTCATAATTAAAAATTCCAATCACTTTTCCTAACGACCATTATACAGAGCCTTCTGGCTGCAAGCCAGTTTTCACTTGCCAAAAGTCAGACTCATTATCATATTTTATATTAGTGAACATATTTACAAGTGAAAGCCCCTCAACATAAATATCTGGGTGGTGATGACTGTAGATAACTTCCGATGTTTTCTAGAGCAAAAAAACCCCCTCTCACCTCTTTGAGTCTGACACTTAGGTGAGGTGATTAAGAGTGCTAGTTAGGACCTTCATTAGCACTACATTAACTTACAGGAAGCACTTCATGCTGGCAGGGTTGTTGCTGTTGTTTAATTTACTTCACTCTCATGGATATACATGTAGTGGTCTTTTAGATAATAACTAGAAGCGGGTGAGGAGGGGCCATATTGCCAGTGCCAGTGCAATATCACATCCAGGGCCCATTTTAGAGCCTAAAAAGTAATTTAGGATCTGGGACAATCTGACTACAATGGAAAATAAAAAAAGCTTAGATGGTCACATACTGTTGTTCCTCAGCATGCCTCTTTCACTCTGTCTTTATATAAAAAAAAAATCAAATATTGTTTACTTGAGGAAAGGAAAGAGAAATGTCATATAATACTCCTCCTTTAAGAGAATCCCAGCTATGGCCTAACTGAACATATTCTAGTACATGGTTTTAGATACCATCTTACAGTGGCTGCTGGTAAGTGTTTGGATTTTGAAGGAAATCCTTTAAGGTATAAGACTGGCCACAAAAAACATCTTTAGATAAAGCCCAAACTTTGGCAGAGACTGTTAATTATACAATTCTGATTTTTTAACTGAAGTCTAAAGCAATACAATAATTACAAAACATAATAACAAATAATTCCATTTAGAAACAAATAAAATATCTGTTTTGGCAGATTATCCAAAGATACATTAAGACTTCATTTACTGCTGAGTCTACATATGAATAGATAGGTGTTGGCCTCAGATTCCATCCCCATGCCCGAGAGCAGTCTAATCTGTTTCCAGATGTTTTGTTATCCTGTTTTGTGCTGTGATGAAGGGAAACATTCTGAGACTCTCCTGGTTTTCAGAAATTCTTCATGGGCTCACTTCACTCAGCTGTCACTGGTGAGCATCTTCCCTCATTTCATCCAATCTTCATAGATTTCATAGACATTAGGGCTGGAAGGGACCTCAGAAGAACATTGAGTCCAGCCTCCTGCCCCAGGGGCAGGAAGTCTGCAGGGATCATAGGATCCCAGCAAGATAAGCATCCAAATGTCTCTTGAAGGAGTTCAACGTAGGTGCTTGAACCTGGCTGCAGTCTATTCCAAACCTTGGGGGCTTGGACAGTAAAGAAGTTCTTCCTTATGTCCAGCCTGAAACTGTCTTGGAGGAGTTTGTGACTGTTCAATCTTGTCATCCCTTGAGGCGCTCTGAACAGACATTCCCCCAGATCCTGATGAGCACCCTGATGAACTTATATGTGGCTACCAGATCACCCCTGAGCCTGCGCTTTCCTAGGCTGAAGAGTCCCTTAGCTCTCAGCCTCTCATAAAGCCTGTTTTCCTGACCTCTGATCATGTGCGTGGCTCTTCTCTGGACTCTCTCAAGCTTCTCCACATCCTTTTTGAATTGTGGAGCCCAAAACTGGACGCAGTACTCCAGCTGCGGCCTCACCAAGGCCGAGTGCAACGGGAAAATGACATCCTGGGATTTGCTTGAGGAGCATCTAAGGATGGAAGCCAGCATTTTGCTTGCTTTACTAACTGCATCATCACACTGAAGGCTCATGTTCATCTTGTGGTCAATCATGACCCCCAAGTCCCTTTCGTCCGTAGTGCTAGCCAGCGTAGTACTGCCGAGCCTGTAAGAATTCTGCAGGTTTTTCTTCCCAAGGTGGAGAACCTTGCATTTTTCAGTGTTGAACACCATCAGGTTCTCATCTGCCCATTTGTTGAGCCTGTCAAGGTCAGCCTGGATTGCCCTCCTGTCCTCAGGTGTGGATGCTTTACTCCAAAGTCTGGTGTCATTGGTGAACTTGGCCAGTCTGCTTCTGACACCAATGTCCACATCATTAATGAAGATGTTGAATAGTATATGCCCAAGGACAGAGCTTTGAGGGACCCCACTAGTCACAGTGCACCACAATGACTGACTTCCGTCAACCACCACCCTCCCGGTCCGACCACAGACCCAATTCCCCAGCCAGCGGATTGTGCTGAAGGCAAGGCTGCAGTTGGCCAGTTTTGCTAAGAGGTGATCATGGGATACCAAACTGAAGACTTTTTTAAAGTCCAGATATATGACATCAATCTTCTCTCCCTTGTCCAGGTGATGGGTCACCAGGTTGTAAAAGGTGAAAATCTTGGCCTTACTTTTTCTGACCTAAGCTCTCTTCTACCTCATTTATCAAAACTCTGTACCCAGGATAGAGTTCTGCGGAGATTCTCAAATCACTTCACACCTATTTACTTAATTCAAAGGGAATTAGGTGCCAATATAGGAGTTTGCCATGTAAGCACACATGGGATCTGAGCTGTAGCACTTGTTGGTGTCCCAAGTGGCTGTATCAGTTTCTGAAGAATTTGCACTTTTTTAAATATGTTTGTTAAGTGGATACAAGGGCATGCTTAAGTCTCATCTACAATACAATTGATAACTGTACTGTAACTGAGATTGAACTAAGTATGTTACAATAAGTCCTCTAGGTGCAATATCGTAGTACCACTGACAAAACAGAGTTTACAGTTAGTCTAAACTGAGATCTCTAGGATGGATATGAACTGTCCCATTCATCTAAATGGAATGGTAATTCTGAAGTCTGAAGTTGTCAGCAATTATACCACTGGCTGTTTTAGCAGAAGCATCTAGGTTTTTATTGCACTATGATGATTCTGGAGTCAGGGTGAGATGGAGGGAATTTGAACAGTAGGGTCATTGTCTTGTTCAATTCCTCTTTCCTCCTTTCACTGTGGTACTTTATATCTTGGTTTAGAATCCTTCCTTATTCTGACTCTGACTCTAAAGTGCTGTCCACTTTGTATGATACAAGAGCAGATAAATAAGCAAAGACAGAGTTGTGAAAGGGCTGAGGAGAAGGAAGTTTGAACCTGTTGCTGGAGAATCATATTAAAACTGGGCTGGAAGAGACCTCAGGAGGTCATCAGTCCAAACCTCTGCTCAAGGTACCATCATCCCTATCCAGTCCCTTCCAGACAGAGGTTTGTCTAACCTATCCATAAAAAAACTCCTAGTGACAGAAAAGTTTACAACCTATCTAATAACCTGTTCCAGAGTTTAGAAAGGAAGAGGCAGCAGAGGGACCCAGTGTGTAGAAGAGAAGGGCTATGATACTGTTGCTCTCACCATAAGGAAAATGATCTTGACAGCTGTGTTCTGAATGAATGGCGGCAGAGCAATCAGTAAAGGAACAGCAACCAGTGTTTGGGCTGGTGTTCTGAAGAAGACAAGATGGTGTGAAAACTGAAGAATATAGCAAATTGCATGGGAGAGGGCAAGATTCCCTGAGAAAGGCTTCTTGCTTATTCCTGGGGGGATATATAATTTTAGTATCACATCCCAGAATGGTATAACAAATGTGAGAAAAAAACCCTGGAATTAAGTAAGAAGCAAAGACGGTCACATATGGGCTTAGCCAGCTTCTTTCTGCTAATTTCCTTTACCTCTGGCAAGAACCTGCTTTTGTACAAAAAGGATCCTTAAAATTTTACTCCCTACCCACATCTGCAGTTCAGTCTAGTACAAGCCTGACTATGTACACAGCATCTTCCAACTGAGATTTGCATTAGGATTCCTGTTACATAACTACAAAAAGGTACAATCAAAAGAGCACAAGGAAAAAATGCCTTTAATTCAAGACTTCCTTAGAAGTAGACCACTTCAATTACTAATTACTCTATTATGTTTTTGACACTGTTACTCTCCTAGGAACAATCTTCTGATCAACCAAAGTTGCACAGTATTTGTGTCAGCAATAAGTTATAAAAGGAACATACCAGATAAGTGCAGAGCAGGGATAAATGAGAGGAAAACCACCCATGTTCTGATTATACTACAGTTTCCATAGCTGGTCTGACTGAGTGAACTGTTCAGGTAAAGAATCACAAATACCAATTCTGGCACTTTAGCCCAGTGGGGCCCAACCTTTCTGGAAGACATGCTACAAGTTAACTCTATTCCCCCCCTCCCCCCCTCCCGCCTTCTCAGCCTCCACTGCCAAGTGCCACTCTGATTCCTCCCTCCCCTATCTGCCACTCTTCTCCCTGCCCAATTTGCTGCTCTGCTTTGTGCTTCTTGCCCTGTATGCTGCTGTGCTGCCTCCCCTTTCCCCAGTTTGCTATATACCACATACAGAGGGTGTCTGTGCGACTGGTGGCACATGTGTTGCAGGATGGCCACCCCTGGTTTAGCCTATAGACGGGTTGCTCAACCCCTGGCCTACGTCATCCAGCCGATGGGGCTCTCTATGGGTCCAGAAATTTGACAGTGGGGGAGTAGTGTCAATTAACACTGCCTCCACTGTCAAACTTCCAGGACGCAGTTGCACCAGCCCTGCACAGAAGAAAAATCAGGCGCTGTCTGGGATAGCCTCACAAGGTAGCATTGGGCCCCAGATGAGCAGATACCATGTACAGGATCTGGCCCATGGACCAACACTGCCCCACTCACCCAGCCTGTGGGGCCAGAAGGTTGGCACCACTGGCCAATAGTGAGAATAAGACTAATCAAAAATGCAATTAAGCATGTGGTTAAGTACTTGAAGGATCTGTGTCTAACTGAAGCACTTCCATGTACCATGTCTTCTTAGTTTGCAAGCATGGTACAGGGCATTTTAATGCCAGAGTCTCTCTTTAATAGTCTACTGAATTCCCTTGACCTGTAGCTTAATTTTTTCCTCTCTTCTCCTTACATCATAGCTCATTACTTAAAACAGTCTGGAGCCTAAATAACCTCTAGTGTGTTCCCATCTCCAACATTTCTGTAGATCATTATTTGCTTGGGAAAACTATTAACCTTAAAAAAAAAAGTCGCAAAAATCTATAGTCATATATAGACTCATCCCTTTTTCCAAAAGGCAGCTATACTGCTTGTTCTCTCTGCGTGCACCATCTCCAGCAGCTGAAAGGTACTCTAAAAACCTGGCATCGCTTTTATTGGTAAGCATTCTTTTCGATGGAGCTGTTCACTATAATTGTACACGTTACAAACTTCCAGCTGTATCACTCAGGAAGCATAGTCTTGTGCTTAAGGCACTATGTAGGGAAACAGGAGACTTACCACAGACTTGCTGTGCACTAGTGGACAATCCATTTAACCCCTTCATCTCAGTTTTCTATGGAGGTAACAACTTCCATGCCTCACACATGTGTTGGGAGGCTGAATTCAATAGCCAAGGAGCACTGCAGTGAGTCAGTGGTCTGGCCAGAAATGGCTGTCTTGTCCTATCTACTTTACTCTTCTGCCTTCCCTGTTAGGCAAGTTTTGCGTACTTTGTTTTGAGACACGTGCACAAGCTTTACCTGGTGCTACAAACTGGCTTTGAGCATACCTGGAGCTTATTCCTGGAAGGCACTGTACACACTGCTCCCAACCTAGGGAAGCATTTAAATCTATGCTTAAAGTCAAGCACATGAGCAGTTCCATTACCATCAGAGGGCCTGTTCACATGCTTAAAGTATTTTACTGGATCCAGCTGGAGTGTTCAGCCTATTGCAGGATCAAGTTCTCTTTCCCCAGGCTAGTTTTGCTGTGGTCAGGCAGAGGTCATCAGGTTCAGCAGTGGGCTCTTTCAGAATTTATGAGCAGGAGAATTTGGAAGACAGCCTTCAGCAGCTGGTATTTCTAAAGTCGGGGGATGACTAAGAAATATAATGGTAATGCCTTGGATATTGTTTACTGTGCTTAGTGTTTGCTCTCAGCTGGCTGTCAGATAAGTTTCTCTGCCAACTAAGTTTTTTTTCTATTTCTGTTTGGCAAATACAAAAATCCCTCTTAGGCGCTACAGGAAAAAAAAAGAATATCTTCCTTACTCATTTTAGTTTTTCCTGTGTCCATGTCTGATGTCAGTATTCTGGGTAGCTTCAGTCAGCCAGTCATAACTTATGAAACAGGTATAGCAACAGAACTCAGACAGGCAAGGCCAACTAAACCTTAATATTAAATGCCAAGCTTCAGGAGGCTGCAGCCCCTCTCTGCTATCCTTTTGGCATTTTAAGGCCAATTTTTCAATTTATGTCCTCCAATATTATGTATAGTTTAGTGCTCACTTGACGATGACCTAGTATTTTAAACAAAATAATTATACAACTGTTATAATGAGTTAGCTCATTTCTATCAGGATGTTATTAGGATACCTGCTATGGCAATCTAATGAGATTGGCCTTCATTTCATAACAAATTACTCTCCTGCTGAAACCAATTTTAATAGCCTTTTTGATTTATACACAGGAACTGTTAGTGATAGCCTTCAATTTGCAGGTTCACTCATTCAAATCATTCAGAATTTTATGAACCTGGCAAATTATTTTTCTGCGCTGCTCATTGGTTTACTTGGTTGCACTCATTATCATCCTTGAATCAGTCAGCTTCCTGATTATGTCTCTCTCTGAAGTACAAAATAGCTGAGATCAGTTCAAATGCATTAAAGAAACATGCATTTAACTATGCAGTCAGAATGGATTGAACCAAATTGTAGTAGTTCTTCACCTTAAGCATATATACTACCTTGCATTCTATCTGCTGCCATCTACAGGACATTCTCACAAATGAGATGGAACAAATCTGCTATAAGTAATGCCTCTTGACACACAAAACAGTTATGCATGTGGCTTCTAATATTATTAATATTTTTAATGAGATGAGTACTACTTAAGGGATGATAAAGGTAGGGATCTGTATTATTATTTGTACTGATTGTCTCCAAGTTGTTAGTTAATTGAAATAGGATGTATGGTATGAAGGATTTCAGACGGAAGATGTGAAAGGTAAAGGTAGATAGTTATGTTAATAATAAGTAGGAATTGACTTTACTTCTGTAATGATTTTAATCTGAGAAGCCCAACTAGTTCATACACACTAATTAACCATTGCCACATCTCTTGGAGATAGGAATTAAATATCATGCAGTACCCATTTAGAGATTGTCATCCCTCTACTAAATGAGATCTGATTTGGGGGCTTTGCATATCCATACTTCGTAGTGGAAGAAAAAAGTAATGGGAAAATTGAGAATTTTCTTAGTTCAACTTGCTTATTTACTCTAGATTCCCCAGTCCTTGAACAGAGGTGATCACAAACATCTTGGAGCTAGATTCTTGCAGAAATCTCAGGACAACATCAGTCCCCTATGCTCAAAAAGTAATGTTTCACCACAAACTGACTCCAGATGGAGAGATTAAGGCAGAAGAGGCATCATGACATTAACAAGAACACAGTATTTCTTCAAGGTTTGGTACCTCCTCCTTAGTACTCATACATTAAGACCAGGCAGGAACTTTGTAGAATTGTTTGTGCCAGCACCATCTGGAGACTTCTGCCTTAGGAGTATACTAAAGCAGAGAGATGTTGTACAGTGAGCCACTTAATAAAACCCAGTAGTCCTGACTCAGACCTCATTTTCACACCCAGTGATCTCATTAGGGTGTAAAGATACTATGGGATGCCAGAAGATCAATGGCAGCCCTGTGGGACTCCAGCACCGGGGGGCCAATACCTGCATTTCTGCCCTCCACTTCCCCCACTGTCTGTGGCCAATTGCTGAGCAGGGGGTGATCACTGAGCCTGGAAATACTGGTGGCACCTCCGGTTTCACTGAAAGTGCCACCAGGGGACTGAGTACCCCCTGGAGGGCCTGGCCAGCACCCAGGGGCATGGCCCCCCATCCCCTTCCCATTGGTACGCCACTGCATGAGATCCTTTTAACAGTGACACACAATATTAGTACTGTTAGGTGTGCAAACACCTACATGATTCACAAAATAAACCCAGAGGTTACAAACAGAAATGCATAACGTCAAAAACATTCTGAACTGTTGTGGTCTTTCTAAGTTTGTTGCAACAGAAGAATTGCTCTGTTGTTTTTCCATAGCCAAGAAATGAGTAAAAGCTAAGAGCTGGCTTTTTCAAAAGGGTGCTTTGACTCTAAGGATGAGTCTCTGTAGTCTAAAAAGGTTGAGAACCACGGATGCAACTCAGCTACCATCAGAACTGTTGGTATTTACAAGTAGCAGAATTTTGAACAGATCAGCAGACTTCACTTTTTCTTATGGCCTTAGTGGACAGTATCAGTGAAGTTATCTGTTGATGGTTATCCAGAGGATAGAGGTCAGGTTTTCACTCTTGTCTTTGGTTAGGGCTGGCATTATATTTAGTTCCATATCTGCCAGTAAACCATTATGACCTAACCCCTATTCCTGTTGCAGGCAGAAATTTATTCAGCTGTTACCAGCTTTACTATTCCACTTCTACTTGTCTGTCTTCAGCTTCATTTTGTTACAGCTCCATATGCCAGCTTTAATACTAAGCAAGCATAGAACCAGTACTCCTGGCTATCAGTGTTGTCACTACTGCTGTTGGTGCTGTCCCCCTGAAATGTGCCACAGTGCCTGACTATTCCACTGATGTCTCATATC
Organism: Crocodylus siamensis; assembly: GCF_052110815.1. Lineage (NCBI taxonomy): Eukaryota > Metazoa > Chordata > Crocodylia > Crocodylidae > Crocodylus > Crocodylus siamensis. The sequence goes on along the minus strand of NC_143409.1, from coordinate 29,425,362 downwards.
CACTGATAATTACTGACCTCAGTGTAGGTGCATCTGATGTGGAATTAGCATAACACTAAGAAACAGAGTCCACAGTACTGCACTGCTGGAGGAATCCATTTGGGGCTGATGTGAAAGTCATATGTAGTCTGCAATAAGTTTTTAGTCCTACATACTCCAGGAACTATACTACACATTTGCAAGTGTACTGAGCTATTTACTGTTCACAGTCAAACCCCTTAAACATTTTATTTTAAGCATGGAGCTCACATAACCTTGTGACCTAATTCTTCAGTCTCTTACACCATAAGCTCCATTAATTCTAGTGGAATTTTACTCCTGTCCTTGTTGGCAGTCCATACAAAGATGACAGTTTTCCAGTAGATGAGGAAGTCATTAGTGAGTCTGGAGATGACTGAAGAGGCCCACCTGAGATCTGCATATTCAACTGCAGACATGAAACTGTGCTGGGAAGGAGGAGTAGATCCAGGTAATGTTGGTTTGCAGCTTTTTCCCTTTGTCTGTCTTGCTTATCCACCTCCACAATGAGGTAAGTTTGGTCAAAATGGATGATGCCTCGTTGTACTTCATAGCACCACTGGAGATGATTCAGTGCTCAGTTCAATTCTTCACCATCATAAAGCTGATGAAGCAGTGTAGAGAATCAGATTCCTTACCCAGAGTTGCTTTAGATCCTATAATGCCAGGCAGTTAGTTCATCCTCCATAGATTTCTGATTATATTGCATTGGTTTCCATGCAACACTGCACAATGTTTCCTCCTTACTTCAGCACATAAAAGACCCTGTGGTTAAAATAACCTATGAACTCAGCAACAGTGTCAAGTGTCCATGTCTAGACACAGTATTTATAAGCTTGTTCCCACAACAATCAAGCAGCTGCTGCAGGATAGGAAGCTGTTACTAAGGCAATTTTGTCATTGCTAGCTCTCTCATACAGCAATCTTGTTATCTCATTAGAGAATTACTTCTCCACAGGTCAGGGCATTACAGCAACCCAGGCTGAAAAATCACTTGGTAGGTCTGATGTATTACAGGGGACGGTGGGTAGTACTTTGGAAGTGCATGTTTGGTGTTTTACATTTGATCTTTTATTTTTTCCTGAAGTTGACAGATGAGAATACAGTAGAGGGAAGTAAGGGATTGAGATTGGGGTTACTCGGTATCCTGAGAAATGGTAACAAAGGGCAATACAGTAGAGCAATCATGTTTACCTATTCTACAGGAAGGAAAGGGCTTCATAGGATATCACAGAGTTTGCTGTCGAGCGTGAGACATATATCAAGCCCTGGAGGCTTTGACTCTTCCTAGGATGCTCAGAGGATGTTTTGGAGGTGAAGGCATTTTTTGAATTGTGTAATGAGAGTTCAACAGAGGTAGGACAGAAACCCATCAGAATTAAAGATGCCAGTATCTTAAAAACTCTGTTTCTTTTCCATTTTGGTATATTTTCTTCCCATCTCTTGGGGGCTTAACCTGTAATGTTTCCTTAGCAAGAGAAGCATGCACTCACTAGCTTTTTTATTGTACAGTTGTTCTCAAGCAATGGGCTGTGCAGGATGGTCTGGTAACCTTACTTGTATGTTGGTGTGGCAGGAGTGCCTCTTCAGGAGTCAGTCTACTAGTGACCCCACCTTCCTGTTATGGACCAACCGCCTGCCTTCTCACCTGCCATACCTTGATCTTAATTAATTAATGGATGTTAATTAGTGGGAGGCTGCCCATGTACTTGCCCCGGTGCCAGGAGATGCTATCTGTGGCTCCTTTTCCTCCCCTACACCGCAGCCCAAGCCTCACAGGTGATACTGACATGGTTTGATCTGGACCCTGTTGCAATTTGGCCCTCCCCTTGTTCTCCCTGGGCTTTCCACAGCCCTGTCTCACTCTATCTTGTGCCACGCCTTCCTGGCACTTAGGCGTGCCGCAGCCCTGTCCTGCACTGCGCCTTCACTGGTGCTCGCCACCCCCTTGCTCTGGGGCTGGGTTCCCATGCTGCTGCAGGTCCCTTATAAGGCCTCCTCCATCTCCTAATAGCCTCACCCAAACCACTGGTAAAAGCAAAACACAAGCCCCTGGGCTAAAACAAAAATCCAAGCCACCTGGCTAAAACATCATCCAATCCCCACCAGGGAATACTCCATCCCATAACAGCATCGGGAGCTGCTTGTGCAGTCAGGCCTCTGCTTGCTCCTTGGCTGCCAGCAGGGAACTGGCCTCAGGCCTGGGATTCATATGGGAGCCTGGCCCTGCCCCTTCCGGTCAGCTGACCAGGTGCGGCCAATTCTCTCCTTAACCAGTTGTCACGGCAACCAGCACCTGGGTTCCTGCCTCTGCTCCGAAGTGGCAGGCACCTTAGCGTCCTGCTACAGTTGGGTTACTACTGACGACTAATTTTCATAAAAATAAAATAGCGCAGGACTTGATTTAGAAAATTAAGAAAAAATCACATTGGCTTTGAAAACTGAGGGGGAGAAGGCTAAATTTTGAGCTTCCCAATGTTAATTCACTTCTTCTTGAATACGTCATTGGGCTTTTGTTCAAGAGGAATACACAATGGTGCTCGTAGATTTTTCCACTCTTGTACTTTTTATTTTTACCCAATCATAATATATTTACAGAAAAAAATAGCTGCTGTATTTCATTCTTACTTTTCTCATCACTGTCAGGGATAGATCAGTCAGTCTTCCCACACAACAAACCAGTGCAGGTGGGAAGCATTAGGGAGAGCACTCCTGCAGTGGATTTTAGGCAATCAGCTTTTCTTATCCTGCTCAGGAAAAACAAAAATAAAACAGGGACAGAAAACTATGTACACTCTCTAGCTGGTGCATCTTCGAGAATTTAAGGAGAGACAGTGCAAATTATGCTACTTAAAAGAATGAATGTAATGTCTTAGAAAGATCCCTATAGCCTACTTCTCCCTCTGAAGTCCTTAGAAAGTTTCCAGTTGCTTCCACTGGCAGTTGGATCTAGGCTCCATATTCCTGAATAGGGGCTTCATAGCAGTCAAAACAGAAATGTGTCCTGTTCCCCCCCCTTCCCCCCCCCCCCGCACCTCCCAAAATAATCCATTCTACTGTTTTAAGTAAGACTGTGGAAGGGAGGGGCGCAGTATTAGTTACAGGAGAAGGACTGGCCATGCCAGCAATATTCAATAAAGCTTTGAGCTTTTTTTTCTTAGGGCTAGCTCAGTACATTAAGGTTCCCAGTGACCTGGGATATATGAAGAGTGCTGTTCCATAAAGCGTTCAGAAGCCTCTTCTCTGCACACCAGTACAAGGTGACTGTTAGTAAACAGACTAATTTTATTTCTTCTTTCAGGAGGGCAATGCCGACATGGCCAGGTGACATTGTATAGCCTTTTGTTTCAGAACAGGCTTCCAACATGAACAAGTAGAGTATTGGGAATTTTTCATCTGCTATTCCCTTCTTACAAATACATGCACCAGTTTTGTGGGGTTCTGAACTTCTCTTCTCAACCCTACCTAGGAGTTTGGAGAAGGTGCTGGCAAGGGAGGTCATGAACCTGACCCATGTATCCCCCTCATTTTACATTTCTGAAGTGCTGCACAAACATGAATCAACTATTAGCTTAGAGGTGTGAAACTCATCCCTCCCTTTGAGCTGGATCTGGAGGTCAGGGCTCCATACAGGCTGGACTGGATGCAAGGTGAGTGGTGGCAATGGCTGTGGGGGTAACGTAGGCATTGCTTGCCTCTTGCTGCTGACATGTCACCAACAGGTCTATGTGCCCTTTGCTGCCCTTCCCCTGCTCGTCTCACCCCTGAATTCTTGGCCCCTCTATGAGTCCTACAGGCCACTAGGGCTGTGCAAAGCTTCCAGTGCTGATTTGATTCGGAGGAGATTTGGCTCAATTCAGTGGCCAAATCTCCAAATCTGAATCAAATCAGAGGATCAATTAAAAGGTCCGAATCGATCTGAAGCTCTCCAAATCTTTTCCAAACTGATTCGGAGAACTTCAGCAATTCAGGCAGTCCCTGCCCGCTGCAGCAGGGAGCTAGACTCCAAGCTGGTAAGTAGGGGCTGGGGGAGAGGGGGCTGGAAGAGAGGGAAGGGAACCATGGGGGAACCCCTGCCAAGCCCCATCCTCTGCCTGCTCCTCCAGCCTGCCCAACCCCTGCCCACTCCCCCAGCCCCCCCCACGGCTGTCCCGCCACCCTAGCTCCGGCCCTTTAAGAAACTCACCCCCCCCCAAAAAAAACCAACCAGGATTCACCAGCTCCTACAGTGGCCTTGGGACTTCAGGGGGCTTGTACAGAACCTCCAACATGGCATGGGGCAGTGGGGATCAGCCCCCCCACATTTGGCAGCACCTGGTGAGCCCCAGATGTTTTGTTTTTTTGGGGTTTTTTCTTAAATGCACGGGGCGGGCAGGACAGCCATGGGAGAGCTGGGGGGGTGGGGTCAATGGGCTCATGGCAGAGTCCCCCACATAGCATGGGGGGAGGCAGCGGGGATCACCCCCTGCCAGGCAGCAGCCAGTGAGTCTGGGCTTATTTTTTCAAAGAGCTGGTAGCTAGGGCGGGTGGAGCTGAGAGAGTGGGCAGGGGATGGAGCCTGTGTGATTCAGAGATTGGGCTGAATTGATTCAGGACAGTGATTCAAATCACCAAATTGAATCACTGTCCCCTGAATCAGGCGAATCCGAAGTGAATACTAGCCACTTTGCACAGGCCTACAGGCCACATGATATGGTTCTGTGGACCAGACGTGGCCTGTGGGCCATAAGTTTTAACACCCCTGCACTAGCTAATAGGCAAGGAATACAACATACTGGGCACAACACAGAGCATAAGGATTACAGAACAACATGGGGTCTGACATGCAGCTTTTTCACCAAGAATGGTGACACTATGCTGCCTATACATGTGTTTGTTCATATTCTAGTTAGAACACAATTAGAACGAATTAGAATTAGAGTCTGCTCTGCGTTCTAATTAGAATGTTCCTCACTGTCATGTGTATTAAGCCCTTGTGCATTTTAAAATGACCGCAGGAGTGCTTTAACTAAACCTCATTGAATGAGCTTTAGATAAAGCATCCCATGGGCATTTTAAAATGCACAAGGGCTTAATACACATGACAGTGAGGAACATTCTAATTAGAGTGCTTGTCCAGGAACCACTCTAAGTATAACACTCCCTGCCCTGCACCGCTGAGCACATACATAGACAGCCTATACTGACACTCCTATAAAAGACATTAACATACTGTACTTTGGAATGACAGAGGAATGATCTGGTTTTAAAAATATTTCCATCTCCAAGTTGCCTCTCATTAGGAGTTTTTAGGTTTCTATGGTTTTATAATTCAAACTTTTAAATATCTGAAGAGATGTTGGACCTATGCTCCTAAACATTTATTAAGTATGGTATATACATATATCCACTTCACCAATGGGCCCCATTGTAGCCCTATGAACCATGAGTCTGAGATGGTGTCAGTCACTGCATCTCTGTAGCTTCAATAGGTATGTTCCCATGTACAGAGGCATGCATTTCCAGGAGCACGAAAAGCAGCAGCATTTATGCCACCACTTTGTGCCCTAGGGCAACACCCCTGCACATGTGCTCCAGCATGCAGCAAATTGTCCCAGGTGGGGTAGGGGAGGCTGGGGCCAGCACCTGTGCTGGCCCCAGCAGTGTTACTTGGAGTCTTGGGGGCCTGCTGGGACAGGAGCAACTCTGGTCTGGCTGCATGGTGCCTGGTCAGGCATGGCTCTGGACAGCCAGGCTCCATTTCTAGTAGTGCATGCTACTGCCATGTGTGCTATGCTCCTTTTTGCAGTATGGTTTTGTTGTTGTTGTTTTTTTTGATACCAGGACATCTTGGTATCAAATTTTGGCACCAAGTTACAAATTTGCAGCATGACACAGTTACACATTCACGGCATGTGGTTTTGCAGTGCCACAAACAGGTTTGAGGTGCCACAAACCACATGTGTGCACTTGTCTGGACACACCCAATGAGGATAATTTTCACCAGCTGAGAACTGAGGCTCTCTAGTATGACAGCAGGGTTAGTCCTCTTGTGAAGCTCCTGACTACCCTGAGCTAAACCCTGGGTCTGCATCCCACATTTAAAAAAATGCAGCACATTCTGTGGCATTTAATATATCACTGAGCCACAGAGCTTATACAGGCACATAAGAGAGTTTTTTCTAAGACTGGGGCCACCATGCCTTCAAGTGTCAGAATCCCTTTTCCTGACAGCAAGTGGGCACAGATACCTTTTTAAAAATCAAGCAGTCAAGTCATTCTTTCTCTGTTGTGTAAGATGCAGCCACAGTTGAAACAAGAAAGCCTTTTCTAGAGATGTGAAGGTTTTTACAGCCCAGCCGCTCAGCGCCATTGCAAGCACTACGGTTGTTTTGTTCCAGAGGCTTACTCACAGTTATTGCCTTTGTTCCTGAAGTGGCCTATCTGAGCAGAGAGGGAGGATTGTTCTGTAGAAGGGCAGCTATTCTGAACTTAAAATGTTTTGGAGAAAAGAGGAATCTCATTAGAGAAGCGAAGGATAGAATTAGGTCACAACTTCAGGATACCAAGATTTTTCTCTGGCTTTGCTTATTGCTTTTATAGGGCAGTCTGCTGCATTTAAAATACACAGAAAGGGATAATCTGCTCACTGCACGTGCTGGATCACCTTGTTAGTACAAAGGAATACATTTAAATCATGAAGAAGGTAATTTTACACATTTCTAAGGGAAGCCAAATTGCTATAAGGACAAGCCAATCTCCTCAGCTGAATAATTAGCATTTATCACAGAGAGAAAACAAGCAATCAATCAAAGTCAATTAAAATATTTCTCTAACAGCAGTTTAAATGCTCACCAAAAAAGAATTTTAAAAGCACATCATGCCAATGCTTTTATTATGTTAAGGCAAAGCAGAGAACAATGACGAAAGTCATGACATGCAGTAGGATTCAAGAAGGCAAATTTAAAATTGAAAAGTAAACCTAGTTCCTTTTCTCAGACAGTGCCCAGAGCCAATATATGCCTAGTGATTGCTCATGATAGAACCCTAGGCTGGAATCTTTTGTACGCTGGGCTATTCAGAGTCAGTAAATGCATCCAAATTAGAAACCATTAGGTAAGTTTTCACATCAAACCCATTAGAAGTGCACTTTAGACAGAGCTCACTTTGTAAGCAGAAAGATGGGATTCTTATAAAGTGATGATAAAAAAAAATCAGTGGATACTCATAATTGGAAATTCCCCTATTGCAATGAATATAGTGATTTTTTTTTTAGAGGCACTAAGCACCCATATCTACTCCCTTATACTGGAGCTGTATATGGGGAATAACATTTCTGGAAATCCAGCCCACGCTGGGTGATATAAAAACCCAGCAGAAAGCTTTCTTTGCAGCTGCAGTTCTAACATGTAGCCGTTACACAATCTGTATCATTTTGCTAGTACATAATATAGCCCTTTGAAAATTGTTAAAAATTGTGAGCACTCATCATACAATCTCCAGGATAAGCCAGCATTTCCAGAATGCAGTTATAACAAAACACCCTTTCAATGTTTTCAGAGGATCAAGAGAATACATGCTACTGGGAGGGAGGAAATCTTGCAATCATATGATTCCATTTTAATTTATTCCCTAGTTAAATCACTCTTCCATTTAATTCAATTCCCGCCTCAGGAACCAAATCATTTGTATTAAAAATAACACAATGTCCACCCCTTTATTTTAATCAATCCTGGCTGCTTTAAGCAGATATAAATGGATAATCTGATTACAGACTATATAGAAAGTTGACATTAATTAATGAGGAAAGGGGCAAGTTTCTGAAGAAAATCAGAGACAAAGGAAAAAAAGCACAGGGAAGGATCATGATATTAAAAGAAGCTGTATCAAAAGTTTGTGTTCAAGGCTATGATTGAAGTCACAAACGCTGCCCTTTGCTTTCCTCACTGAGATTTGGAGCTTATAGTCACATGGATAGCAGGTTTGGCCACTTATTTCAGTTATAGTGATAGGAAACGTATTGACAGAAGGAAAGGAAGAGGAAGGCACCCTGTAAGTTTCCCCTTAATATCAGCTCAGACCCTCAGCTGTTGCAAATTGACATAGCTCCATTGAAGTCTGACTGAGTCAGTCCTGGTCCTAAATGCTCTATGGATGTCCAGATTATAAAAGTTTGATACAAAAAGTGAAGACTTGGCTGTGCCCTCTTTACTGAGAGCTGCAGCCTGTAGTCACACAAATAACAAGTGTTTCTCTGTATGGGGAAGATATTCTTAGACACACAGGGCAATGCTTAGACAAAAAGTTTCACTGGGTCTGCATTTTGCCCATCATGGGCATGGTGAGTCCTCCATTTTTGATGGTGGACATCTTGGTTGCCCAGAGCTCCAGCACACTTAAATGAGACCAATGGGAAGCGGACCAATGGCAAAGCAACACAGGGAAGGATGAAGCAGACCTCTTCCCCAGACCTATTCTGTTTGTAACGTAGGTTTGGAAACTTCTATTCAGCCAGGGCCAGTACTTTGATGACCTTGTCAAGTGTCTTCTCATTTTATTACAACCATCACCCTGGGAGGGCAGCTTATTTACCAATGCATTTTCATGACAGTATTGTAAGGCTGCTGTAATGTCTGAAGCCCAGCTGGTCAACAAATGGCACTAGAACAGAACAGGATTTGTAGTTTTCTAAAATCACCTTGTAATCGGCTTCCTGTGGTCAAGATGAATGGAGTCCTACAGTCTGTTAAGTAGATGGTGCTCTTCCTAACGTGTCAGTACTGTACCAATGCCCCAGCATGATATTAGAGATTCTGGGCTTCATTTAATCTAAGGCATGATACAGAAGCTATAGCCATTCATGGTTTTATAATAATCGTGATTAGCATAAACCTCCCAACAAATTCCAGGATAATTACTCTCTATTCCCATTGCTTTAATTGGATACTATCTTTTCCTTCAGTCTCTCTCCCTCAGCTATTGTATAGTATAACTGGTATGGCAAAAATGCTAGAATGTTTCACACTAGAAGAGACAGCCTTCTTATGAAGGAGTAACATGAAGCCGATGTGGTTATAGTCTGTAATCTAGAGCTTTGAAACTTGCAATGGGAAATGCATAAATCTATCATCATAATATATTAAATAGGTTTGGGACTTAATATCATTATTTGTCTATGCCACAGTCCAACATACACATGTGCAGTGGGATGCCCAGGGAGTGAGCAACATGACTCCCATTCATGTAAATGGGTTAGCTAAGCACCTGAAGTCTGTTCCCCATGGCCTCCTGGTAACAATCCATTCGATAATGCTGAAGCATGTGAGCTGTCACAAAGGGAGAGACATTTAGTATTAACATTCAGAAGCCAACACTTGGAAAGCAGAATGGCTGGGGTTATTTTCTGAGGGAGAAGAGGAAAAAGACAGGAAAACATCGGCAGAGGACAGGTAAAATGCTTTCATCTCTGTCTTAGGCTTTGCTCCCACTGAAATTTAGACACGGCTTCCAATTGACTTCAGTGAGGCAGGATTGAATTTGCCTGCCTTTTAGCAGCTATGTAATGGTGTTGTTTTCTTTCTGAAGCAGATCTTGATAGAAATGACTGTACAATGGGCTTACTGCTATCAAAATAGGTTGGGGCTATCCACCATTGGTGGAGATGCTAATGGAGATCCATGGTTTTAGAGGAGCTAGCTCAAAACTATGTTTAGGCAGTTATTGGGGAAGATGAAGGGGCCCAGGTCTGTGGCGCAGGCCATGTAGCTTCTCTTTCCAGCTCTGCCACTGACTTGTTGGGTGGCCATGTCATTACCCCACTGCCTCAGTTTTCCCATCTGTAACATAGGGACATAGGTACTGCCCCTCCTTTCCAAAATGCTTCTAAATTTGCTGATGCAAGGCTCTGTATGCAAGTTAGGCATTAATAGTACTTTGGCTAGGACTTGGTGGAAAAAAATATATAATATTTATGTTTTATTTTGAACTGTTATGTGAGTGGAAAAAGCCCACTTAAGCTTGAGGGGACGATGAATTGTAGTGAGTTCATGTCTTTTGGAGAGGAAAGGCAACAACAGCACCCAAGAAGCAGTGTTGGTACCAGTGTTCCTTATGGGTGATTTGCAGCAGGATCCGTCAGTTAGTGAAATCTGCTTGGGACTAATTTAAAACAGGAGGTTTGCAGGGCATTCCTAGGGACTTGAGCAATCCAGAGCAGAAGGGAGCAAAACAGCTAATGAAACGTAATGCAGGAGGAGAAATGTACTATAGTTAGCCATGTTAGTTTGAAATCAAGCAGAAGGCAGGGTAGATATGGACTTTACAGATTGAAGTGTGCTCATGGATGGTACCACACTCAGCCAGGAAGCAAAGGTACAAACCAAGAGATTAAAAATATTACAAGATTTGTTGGGAATGATAACACTTACCTAATGTTTTCCTTTCAGTTTGGGTCATCTCCGCCTGGCAAGATACAGACTGAAAAGGTCCTGTTACAGGCAATGAAAAAAGAAGGTCTGCATGCAAGTGTGCATGAGAGAGAGAGAGAGACAGAGAAAGAGACAAAGAGAGGGGAGGAGAGCAGCTGTGCCCTTCCAGGCAGTAAATTCAAAGGGATATACTTCCTGGAGCAAAGAGACCAGGAACTGATGTGGGCGCTAAGGCATACAACTGAGCCTAGGGGTCACAAGTTTGAGGCCATACTAAAAGTACTCATGAGGTAGCCATGTCAGATTCCAACAAGTCTGCAAATTCTGGTAAATACCTTGTTACACAAGGACATGAAAAAAGAAAGCAAACAAAGAAACAAATCTTTAAGATTCATTGCTGCCCAGGGTCAGACATACAAGCTGTGGGGCTGGATTTTTAAAAACAGTGGATAATTATGACAACCAGCATTTATAGTTATTACCAATAAAAATCATTGCCTACCAAGAGGTACCATATCATAGCATCTAATATCCCACAAGTATTTCTTGTTCTGTGTGTAGAGATATACTGCAGGGTCTTTGACACCATGTTAAACATTGACTCCTTAGCAGTGATGTGACAAAATATGGAGCAACGATAAGGGAGAAAGTAAATCCCATGCTTTTAAGAATAATTTACTGAAAGCTGGGAAGGAGACTTATTGCCTCTATGAATATAAACATTGTACATAGTAGCTGGGTAAATTATGAAGGCTATTACTGTAAGCAGGATATTGGTCCATCTACAGCAGTAATGTGATCGAGCATAACAATACTTTTGTAAGGGATTAGGACACTTTTATTGATTCAGGCATCAAAACCTAATTTTCTTTAGAAGAGCATTTGTTTCACTTCCCTGCTTTGGAAGGTAGATCGTTATAGTCCAGTCTTCTCAACTGTAAGACTTTGGTTAATCTTCATATGCTGTATGGAGGCTAGAAAGTTCCTCTAGGACAGCAGAATTCACAGGTAAAACATGCGGTGTTACAGAAACTCAGCTATGTTACTGGAACTCGAACTGAGTGAACATTCCTTTTTAACAACTGCTTTCCCCTACCTCATCCTTTATAGAGGATTAGATTTATGCTGGACTAGCTGTGTTCATGAGTTTCTCCTCTAGATGGAAGCATAACGCTACTCTTGGTAGAAAAGTTTTGTTCTTGCACTGAAACATATTAAACCTGCAAAGCAACCAAATCAAAATACCTTGGATCATTGTCACACAATGGAAACATAGGGACAAGACAATCTGGCATCATCGCAAGTCCTGACTGCAAGAAAATATCATGCAGTATTAACTCAGGTTATGTCATTAATGAAGATTGGACAAAGCAGGCTGATTGCATTAGTGGTAGCATCCTATTTGTTCCTTGAAACAAAGGATTGATAGCAAGTCTGATTTTTCTGGCATTGGAAGGGGTGGGGTGCAAGAACCTTGCCACAGTAAATTGCCCCATTACAGCTGTATAGTATGGTTTCAAATACAGCAGTGATTCCAGTGTATTTGCTATGACCATTAATTATTTTCGCCCTCCTCTTCTATTCAATACCCTGATTCTGCAGCAGTACTGATGTAACAAAAGACCCTTTGTAACGGCGGCAAAAAAAATGCTGCAGCTGGTTTCATATTGTTCAGGAGACACTGACAGAGAAAGCTCAAAGCTACGTAATTGTTTATGTGTATTAATATAATGCTCACAAATCTGAAATATTGCTACCACTTGGTGTTTAAAGGAGGCATGCCACAAATTACCCCTACAGTGTCCCTCAGTGCCACTTCATTCCCTTTGCTCTGCCCAGTCTGCTGCTTTGCTTCTTTCTTGCCCTGTGCTCCCTGCCCAATCTGCTGTTCTGTTTCCTGTTCTCAGCCTTATCTGCCACTGTGCTGCCTGTCCCCTCTCTGGTCTGCTCTGTGACACGCACATAAGCTGCTTATGCCATGTATGGCATGTACCACAGGTTGGCCATCCCTAGTTTAAAGTGCCCCTATGCAGTTCTCTTGATGCAACTAAAACAGTTTTATCCCAAGAGAATGGAAACTGCTGAGTGCATATTTTTAGGGTGTTAGATCAGTCTACCTCATTCCAGTCAAGAGGAGAGAGAGATCTAGTTCCCAGGGATCCAATTAGGATTTGAATTCAGGCCTTGAGAGAAAAAAGACCAACTCTGTAATACCATGTCTCAATTTTTAATCCACTCAGATGGCAACAGGTTATAAGTGAACTTCATGGCTAGGTACAGATGGTCAAAAAGCCTGGAGGTTGAATCGATTCAGTCTTTGCAGGTTGGTCTAAACTGCACAGATTAAATTGAAGCAGAAGTGAACAGACATTTATTTACCAATGATTCAGGAAATGCAGCTGCTTGCCTGCAGTGACTCAGATGAGAAGCTGCAGTTGGTAGAGCACAGCTCTCTGGCTGTGTGTTGACTTCCTCTTGCTGCTGCCCCTGAGGCCTCTGGGATTTGTAGTCCAAAATCACAGCACCAGGATTCTGCAGCATTGCTCATCACTTCCTCTTCCTGCTTTCAGGTGCCTCTGGGATTTGTAGTCCACAGTTGCAGCCAGCAGTAAGCTTAAGCGGGGGAAGGGGTGTTTAACCCCCCTCCCTGGCCCCAGACTCCAGCAGGGGTTTGCCTGGGGAGTCATCCCCCCCATAGACTGGGCTCCATCCCCAGCTGGGTTTTCCTGCCTTGCAGCTTTGTCAGCCAGCCCTCACTGCTTCAGCTAGGGAGCAGAAGGGTGGGGCCAGCCCTGCCCTCTGGAGCAGATGGCATGGCACGGCACGGCACAGCCCAGCCCAGCCCAGGGCTGAAAAGCATACTGGGATGCTGGGGGGGCTGTAATTTGTCTTGAACCAGGAAGAGGTATGGGACAGAAGTTTCATAAACTGGTTTGACCCAAATCAGTTAAGTCTGATATGACATGCAACCAGGCTTATCTTATACCAGTTTTAGCCATTTTGAAACTGGTTTATGTGTACTGAGCTTCTGTTCTGTTACAGGTTTAAACCAGTTTCTGATCACTTAAACTGGTTTACATATAACTTATTTCCCTAGCCTATAAGTTTTGAAGGTATCACCTAAAGTCAGGATGCTCATCCTTCTGGTGAAGAAAGTGGTGGACTTTCCATCTCTTGATGTCTACAGGTCAAGATGGGTTGCTTTTTGGAAGACGCACTTTAGCAGAACACAAATGATGAATTCAATACTGAGGTACTGGGGTGGAAGTCTATATCCTCAGACAAGAAGACTGAATGGCCTCTCTGGCTTTAAAACCTATAAATAAATTTAGAAATATTTTAGAGCCTTATTGACTTTAACTGGTGAAAAACTAATTGAATTTACTTATCTGTTTTCCAACCCTGTGTTCCGTGTTGTGATATCCAAGCACCTTGTATTTTGCAGAAGTCAAAACCATAGTGTAAGAAAGGCAAATACAGTTTTTGAGGGAATGCAGGATTTGAACACTTCCTTGTTATGTTCAGTGGATTGAGCGAGCTTCAGTGACAGATGTTTTTCCAACAAGGACAATTGCTCCATTCACAACTGCTCATCTTTCTGGGTATGTAAAGCAGTGAAAGTTGGGCATAGTCTACATCTGAAACTATGTCATTGACAAGAACGTAGCAGCTCTACAGGCTATGACTGGAACTCAGATGTCTTGCTTCCAATGCATGTTGGACAATTAATAGCAAGCCAGGTCCTGGTGACTGCCCGTGTACAAATAATTGCCATATAACATATGTGAAATATGAAAGATGCACCATGTGGTGCCAAAGCATACATTTACCTGCTTGAGCCAGGACACAGGTCAGCCTGGGCACTGTTAAAGAATTCTGCACATAATATTTTCCATCAGCTGGAAATAAGGTCAGGAAGAGACTAGTCACCAGTGCTACTCTGATACTATTAGGTCCCCAACACCTACCTGGGAGGGGAAGTGCAGACACTAGCTTACGCCTGTTGTCATTCACTGCAGTGATCTAATGAGGCACTCTGAGCTGTTCTTGTGGGGATGTCACTGTTCTTTAAATCCCTTGCACTACCATTGGCAAGCACAGGGCATCACTGGGCTGGATTAAATTAACCATTAAGGTTCTTCTGCATTCAGGAAGGGCTGCTAATAACTGAAGCTTCCTATATCTTGTGTGCTACTTCAGGTCAGTGCCTAGAGCAAGTTAACAAGCCTCACACCTCTGGGGGATGATTCAGTTGGTCGGCAGCAGCAAATAACTGAGCAAATAGGAGGCCTAACTGACTTTCTCTGAAGCTTTAGAGCATCTTAGAAGACAAAGACCGGTGGCCTGGAAGGTCCCAAAGATTCAGTGGTACAGTCCTTTGATGAACACTGAGGCTGGGCTCTAGCCATAGATGTTACACCAGTTTACTTGCAGCTTTTTTTAAATCAGTGCAAAACCTTGAGTGGAAACACTTACGTTAGTTTAAACCTGGCTCCACTCAATGCAGCTCTAATTATTATACGGGGCCACAAGCTGACCTGATCAAGCCAGATTTGCACTGAGTTAGTGTGTTCTTGTAAGGGTTTGCATTGTCTTAACGAAATTGTTTTTTAAATAGATTTTAGTAATCTGATGCAATTACTGTGGATTGAAAAGGCCTGAGACTTTTCTTAACTGTTGCTTTCCTTAAGTGGTTTACTATCATTTCCACTGACACAATTTATAAATCCTACCCACGAGTTTTTTTGTTTTGCTCAGTCCATGGCAGTTTGTTAAAGAGAGCAGGGATTACTCCAGCACTGCCAAAATGCCTTCTGTCAGTTTGTTAAACATGTTACATATTTACTGACACCTATGGAGTCCCAGTTAGCTTGGTGGTTTTGAAGAGGTGGAGGACAATAGCTTAGAATTCAGGCTGCTGCTTTGGAAAGGGTTTTGAAGAAGGCTCTGCATGTTAAATGTGAATAGTGCATCACAAAGAGTAACATTTGGTGATCCAGTTTTGATCACAGTTGTGCTTTAGTATAACCTCATTAAAGTCAGTGGAGTTACACCTGTATAAAGCCAGTATAAGAGAAGAATCAAGCCCTGACGGTTTAAAAACAGAGTATTTTGCAAATGGTGCTGTTCTCATGCAGAACCACAGAATGACTCCAAATGTTCAGTGTCATCTGTTCTGTACCAATAAATTAGCATCTGCAGTTCCTATCATTGGCTATCAAATCTTTCTACAAAAACAGGGCTGCTTTATCTCACTGTTATTGAAACACATCTCCATGATCATAGACAACATATATTATCCCATCTGTTTTTGAACGGACCTGCCAACTAGCCGTATGCTTCAAGGTAACGGATCTGATGAGATGTGAATTCTGTGGCAGATGAATGCCTTGGAGGCACCCTGCTTTTTCACACTGAATAAAAAAAAAAATCACCAAAACCATTTTATGCCTTCACAGCAGGTCATTTCATCCCTGTCCACGTTAGGGAACTTGCTAACATTGGCTCAGCTCCACTAACAAGAATGGGAGCCCTAGTGTAGCCATGCTACCATTACCATTTTAGTTCATGTGTCCTGTCACTTTTCTTAGGGCAAGTCTGATTGACACCAGCTGCCAATGACTAATTGCATGTTGGGGGATCCCATCCCTGATAAGGCTGGTGGGGGTCAATTATCTCTATCAACTGTGGGAACCTTCTAGAAAATATCCTTACTGTAAACAAGGGGTGGGCAAAATATGGCCCGCAGCCTGCATCTGGCCAGCCAGTTGATTCCATCCAGCCTGGTGGCCACCACCTGGAGCCTGGGGAGGGAGGGAGGGCTGTGCCCCACAGCACTCTTTTCTGCCACAGCTGGGCCTGGGCCAGCATGGACTCCTCCATGCCCTCTGCATCCATTCCCTCCCCTTCCCACCTGGCTGCCGGGCCTGTACAGTACTGGGCAGGATGCAGCGCACCAAGTAGCTGTCCTGTCCACCACAATGAGTTGTAATGCTGTTAAGCAGGGAGCACATACCAGCTGTGAGGGGAGCTTGGCCTGGAGCACCTGTCCCCAGTTTTCCTGGTGGGGTGCAGCAGCAGCAGCTTGTTGCAGCAGGGAGGCGGGATGGTTACTCAGCGTGCTGCATTGTACCCCATCCTGTGAGGACCCGGCTGTCAGTGCCCGTGGTGCCAGGACTGCAGTGTGAGGCAGCTGAGTGTGGGGATGGGGTGGGGTGTAGGAGTCTGTGCACTGTGTGGCCTGGCCCAGCCCTGGCTGTGGCACAATGGAGCAATGCAGGGTACAGCCCGCCATCCTCAAGCTCTCAGTGGCAGCTGGTGGGCCAGGTAAGGATCAATTGGCATCTCCCCAGCTGCCCCTCCGGCTCGCAACAGCTCACCAAAACTCATTAAGTGGCCCTCCAGCCCAAATAATTGCCCACCCTCCTATAGACAGTATTTTTCACTCCAGACACTCAAGGGTGCACAAACACAAGACTCATAAGCCTACAAGGTGGCAGTTGAATCCATTTTTGAGCCCCAAGAAGCAGGTTTCCTTCCAAGGCAGAACTGAATTGCATTATAGAGGAGTTCTGGGCCTGAAGTAATGTGCAATATGGATTTTCTTTGCTTCAGTGTTGGAGCTGGAGCACACTGGTGATGGAGGACAAGGAACCCTTAGGTAGAAAGGCTATGAAAACTGAATTCTCTGTCTAAGTACAGTACATCTGATGTTACTGAGGAAAGCAAGAGATATTAACCATTCCATCTGCTTTGTTAATGTAGTGGACATTACTGAAGAACATTCAGCTCTTCTTTTAGCAACACATTTTTCTGCAATTTTCATGATTCACTGACATGCCATGGTCAGACATGTTTCTGGTGTTATTCATTCCAGTATAAATCCTTGGGGCTGGAAAACTAAAAAAACGAAAGAAAAATTATAGGTAGATAAATAAAATGACCACATTTGACTTTCAGTGTAATAAAACTAGTTTATTTACACAGTTACATGAATGCCACAGAGTACACAGCAAAGTACCACAGCAAACCAGAGTGTAACAGCCCCCTGATCACGAAGGAAGGCTGGGAGTTTATATAACTATATCTATATATATATTTTTTTAATATAAAAATGTGTAAATATAGATATGAAGCACCAGATAAAGCAATGCTATAAGGAATTCCAAACACAAGTTACCCAGGACAATCGAGTTGAAGTTAAAAATATCCCTTATCTGAGGGATTATAAAGAAACCCCATTTATAAAAGATAATCAGTTTTCGAATTTCAAAATAAAATAACTCCTTTTTATTAAAAATGGAAGTGTTCTTGCACTTAAATGCTAAGTATAATTAAGGTCTAAAAGAAACAAAAAAGATTTGGCTACAAAACTTCTTGAAACCAACAGATCAAAGGATTCAGGACAAGAAGTTGGAAATAGTTTTCATGAAGACATATCACTTGTTTTATGAAACTGGTATGTTAAAATTTAAGTAAACTTATAGTACATATTAAATATATATAATTTATACATACACAACAAAAAGGGGGCAAAATATAATTTTAAGGTGTAGAATATTTCATACAAGAACATATATTTCTTCCATATAAAAACAATTCCAACCTCTTCTAATTCCCTGAAACCGTCCTTCCTGGAATTTAAAACAAAAAGATGGATTCTCGCAGCTTGAAGTACAGGACAAGTTCTTTAGAGTGGCAAAATGCTTACATACAGGTAAGCTAAGCATTTCATGCTCCACTGCCAGTTCTCCCTAATTCAGAAAGCTTTCTGCAGACAACATAGCCTCTAATGAGACGTTGAAGGAGTGGCAAACACCCATGCAAGGCGGCTTATCGCACGTTGTTTACATTCATTAAGAAATCTCCCAACCACCAAGTGATATTATGTCTATTCAAAATGGAAGCCTTCAAATATTGCAGCAAAGTGAATAACAGAATCTAGACAAACATCTCCTATAAATTCTTCATAACACAAGAGTGATCAGGAGGAGGGGTTCAAGGGCCTCTTTTTGCTCAGGTGGGTTGGGTTTTTTTTAGAGCTGAAGACACCTCCCAGCAAGTCCACACAGTGTTTTGTTCTTTTTTTTTTTTGACGAAAGCATTTTTCATTGAAACCTGTCTGGGTTACCATATGGGAGTATTTTGGGGCACAGTATTGATTACTGAAGCATTCAAGCCTCTGTGCTGCGTTTCTTTGGTGTTTGCCTACTCCACAACTAAAATCTTATTAATACAAAAAACCTCTCTGTTTTATATGAGGGAGAGAAGGCCCTCAAATTCTAGTCCACTAACACTAGCATAGGTGGATTATATCACAAAATGAGATCCTTTTGACTGGAGGTCTGTGCATGTACTTTGGGATTTCAGAAATCTTACCTCCCGTAGGGCCATGTAACATTGATGGCCCAGGCTTGCAGGGAAATAATACCCATTTTACTACCTTGGTGGGGCAATAAGCTCAATCTTTATCAATTCAGTGAAGAAAGTGCATTAAAGGCCTTGCAAGGTGTTACTCCCGAAGGCAAGACTCCCATTAGCTTTAGAGAGAACAGGACTTGGTCTCCATTTTAGAATAGAAAAAATAATTAAAATCTCTCTCTTTAGCCATTGTGCCAAATAAGGAAAACAGCCACAAGACATTTGTAGTTCAGCAACAAATACACATTTTGCAGTTC
Source organism: Crocodylus siamensis (assembly GCF_052110815.1). NCBI lineage: Eukaryota > Metazoa > Chordata > Crocodylia > Crocodylidae > Crocodylus > Crocodylus siamensis. Next base: position 29,406,260 of record NC_143409.1, on the reverse strand, counting down.
ACGGCTATGGACCTAGAATAAGAGGCATCTTTGCAACCTCCCCTATGATTACAGACATGAGTTAGATTAATTTAAACAATATATTCTTCTCTCTAACCTACTGAAATTTCCCTGCACTACAATATTCATTTCTTTCCATTGCTGGCAGGTGGTGAGGTAAAGTCTAGGTTGAAGAGCGGCGGGATAGTGTAAATACTATCTTCACTCTGGACTGCAGGATGGGATTTCTGGCACCACAGTATTCCAAGCCAAACTTCAATTACTTACTTTTTAAGGTTCGCTGCATGGCTGAAGGTTTTAAAGAAGGCTTGTCTCTATTTTCTGCCATCACAGAAACTATAGAATAAAATGTTGGATATGCTAGTTTCTGAAGAATTCCGTGCACACATTAATATGGGTTGTTGCCTGTAGGCTCTGGCTAAATGGTATGTTTACCTGGATCATACAGAGGTTTAAAAAACAGATTAATTTTTCCTCCTTTTTTCAGAGAAACACGTAACAAAGTCAACCTCCATTAAATGTGGACTGTTTTCTAAAACTCTGCCATCAGTGGTCTGCCCATACCACCAGTGTTAAGACAGGTCCTCTCCTGTATATAAAAGGAGCTGCACACCTTCCACATATTCTATTCTTCCCTATTTAGGTTCTTCATCTTCCAAAGCTGGAGTGTCTGCAGTAGATTGTCAAAGCAATAGACCTCTTGAATTTTAGTATTAGGCCTAGACCAAGTGACAGCTCACCTGTTATTTTTGCCCAGTGGCTGGCCTCAATTTCAAATGTGAAAAATCCACAAAGATCTGCTGTCATCTGGTACTATGAACCACTTCAAAAGAACCTGTTCCTGTAACTGAGTCCTGACTAAAAATTATTCTCACTAAACTGACTCAGCATCACGTGAAGTGCACCATCTCCTTTATTTTGTTAGAAATCTTTTCTTTCTTTATGTGGGTAGGATTATTTATAGGGCTTTTAGCAGGTGGAAAGAGATTCCCTCGACCTGTTCCTCCCTATTCCAATTCTTAGACAAGGCACTATATGCTGTGAATCCAATCACTGATTTAGATTGTCTCCTCTCTAAAACATTAGAGAGGTTTTTAGAGGCTCTACAGTTTCAGAAACCACTCACTCAAATTCTTTTCCAGACATGTATTTGATTTTCCAGGTCTTATTTTGCACTGGAAAAGTCTATACTGTTTATGTTAAAAAATAGTCAATGGCAGCTTTTAGTAATAGAAAAATATATATTTACAATCAATACTGCTATCTTGGACTTGCTTTTCTCAGTTATGGAGCTCAGTTGAAAGAGCTCTATTTAAAAACCAAATGCTGTACTTGTGCAAGTCCATGTGCATATATGCATGGTCAGGGGTTTAATTCCTGATACATGGAGAATCCCAATGACAAAGCAAAAGGGGTGGGGATTTCTCTCAATTTTTTTAAATATGCTGGAGGCTCCCTGGGGTTTGTTTACAATCATTTTCAAATATACATTCTCAAGTACTTCAGTGGTGCGTCCACAGCTAGGATTGTGGAGCCACCACAAACAGTTATAATTTTCCAAGAAGTCTGCAGAGGCAGCCCCAGGTTCCCCAAGAAAGCCCTGGAGAGTTGGTGTTTGCCTTCCTTGACCATTCTTTCATTTTCCAAAGACAAAAAAAAAGTAAAAATCACACTGATATTACAAATGACTAAAGTTTACCCATTGCTACATAAGAAATAAATTGGTAGTGAACATTTATCCATGCTTGATTATACTGCAGAATTAAAATGAGTACTGGTTCAAAGTCATCACAAGAAATAAAAACTGAAATAAGATATCTAAAGAACAAAGACATACAAAGGCTTCAGACCAGCTGCATTAAATATGCAGGGTTGCAAAACATTCAATATTTAACTTTGCATGTGCATTTTGACATGAAAGTGACATTTGAGAACATGTGTCCATGTACACAAAAAATATACCAGATGGCCTAAAGGAATGTGCCTACTGCAGTGGTCAGTTGTCCATGAGCTGCTCAGACAGCATGTATTTGTTGGGTGAGAAATTACGTGCATAAAGGAGCTGTTAAAAAAAAGAACAGAAACAAAACCAGACCTCACAAAACTAGAAGCAGTGCCCTGTCCTTAAGCTTAAAGGGTTGGTGACTGCTGGTTAGGTCGCAGGTTGCTTTTCAATGACCTGTCACGCTCAGCATAGTTAAGCCATCGGGCCTTATGTATCCTGTGTCCACATGAAGCTGAGCTGCATCTAACATTTGTGCAATCTCTGCAAATGCTTTTTTCTTCACATCTATTCAATATTAGCATCAAAGCCTCTTTTCCATGCAAGAAACTGGGGCTTTAGTGCACTGCACTTCTCCCCGCTCCCCCTGACTCCCAATGCTGCCTCCCCACTCCAACTCTTTGCACTTTTTTTTAAAGTGATCCATATTACATTAAAATACATGACCCTTGTCTTTGCCTGATCCCTCTCTGATACAGGTGAATCAAACAAAAGGATATTTAATCAGTTTAAAAACATTAAAAAAAGTCACAAAACATTCTCTACACTACTGCACGATCAATGTAGGTTCCACAAACTACTGGGCTTGGCTCTGACCAATGCCAGAAGAAAACAATGCAGAAAATGTCACCCCCCTCAAATGTATGGTGCACATACAGGGCAAGTTTCTCTGCCCTCATGTCAGCAGGCCTGTTTGTTCTGTTGCCATGCATCTGTTCCAAGCATGCAAATGCTGTAAAAAGTGGTAAAATGCTATTTGTTTTCAAGGCTGAAGTGAACCGGTTTCTCACAGTTTTCATCAATTAAAAATGAAATATCAATCCATAGGAACAGCACATGTATTGCTGTGTGTTTATGTGCCAGGAAAGTAAGGAAGGGTTTGCAGGTCTAGCATCAGATAAAGTCTGGTATGTAACGTAAACACTGTAATGTACAGCTTTTAAAAATACATACAAGAATTGCACATATATCCATAGGAGAGAAGCACAGGCTCAAAACTAGGGCTGTCTGCTTTCCACCACCCAGATCATAATAATCAGTATGACTTTCATCCCTGGCTCCAAACCGTGTTCTACAGAGCTATTTATAAGACTGTTCTGAGCCTAGCAATACTGAGCAAAGGGACCATCTCTACAACTGTAGCAGTCCCACAGGAAAAGGCCACTAAGTCAGGAGAGGAAGCCAGTGGCCGTTTTTCATCTATAAATGCTTTAAAGGATGGAAGCGTTTTTAAATCTGTCACCTTAATACCCATTAATTCCGTCTCACACTAAAACTGTATCTGCTCTGGTCTCAGAGCAATCTTGACAGCCATTCCATTTTTAGGGTACATGGTAAACACTGGTTACTAACAGGAGATATGCAGCCAAACACTGCTATGGGGAACCTGTTACCTGTACCTGCCAAACTTTAGAGCTTTTGCAGTAATTAAGTAGTAGTATTTTCCCCTATGCTTTTCAGTCCCAGAGAATTGCATATGCAGTAAAACTGTCTCCATGTGGCCTATTAACTACACACAGACAAGCTCTAAACAATTCAATCTCCCGCCAACAGACCAGCACTGCCAGTTTGATTCCTGCTTTGCAATATGCCACAAGTGGCTAACAAACCTAAATAAAACGCAGAAGAGGAGGCGGATGCTAATTCCATCCCCGATGCAGAGCAGCCACAGAAGGAGGTTTGGTTATGTCAGTTCTGTCCATTTCAGTGCTTTTTATGGCAAGAGGGATGTTTCAGTTTTCCTTGTTATGTCGTTCTGCTCATTTAACACTGTTGTGTCTATGAGATGGTTACAATCCACAACAATTATATCATGGGTAGGGGTAGAAAAGGGGGGAAAAATTATTCTGTTTCTCAATTGAGCTACTCTAGGCTGATGATCATGGGCTGATTAAGGCAGGATCCTTGGAATCTGGGATCCATGGTTAGAAGGATATGGACAGGGAACAAATCTGAGGCCGAGAAGAAGACAACCACGAACAAATGCTGCCCATTGACCAGCAGCTTGGATCAGCAGGACTATGTCACTTGGTAACAAAATGAGACTTCAGTGGAGGATTAAGGCAAGGACCCATTTGGATGAGAACACCGGGCAGAGTAATCCTTTCTAGTCGTGGAGGACTAAACTGGGGGGGGGACAGCCTTTTACTGGAGATGGAACAGGAGCAATATATTTTTTTTTTTCAGTGAGGGCTTCTACATATGGGTGGATGATTTGATTTCCTTTTTTTATTAACTTGTCTTTGCTGGGGATAATAAATGACCACTGTTATTCACTGCAAATGCTACATTCAGAAAAGGCAGGGCCGACCCAAATGAGAAGGGGAACTCAAGTTGCTGTACAGTAAAATAAAAATAGTGGTCTCTTTATTAAGTTTTTCTCTTTCCTTTTTCAGTCTGCTGAAACATTAACCCAAGCTAGGAAGCATCTAATCTTTATGCAGCTGCAGAGCCTATGATTAAGCATGGCTAGGCCTGGGACTAGAATGATGTCTCCATCATTTGGGTAACAGGAGACGGGATTTCCAGTTAGAACCTGTTTGCTCAGGGTTGCCAGCTTTGAGAACTAGTCCATTTTTTTTCTGTTTTATCACTGGTGCAAAGTGTAAGCCCTGGGATGAGGTGGATTATGGGGTGCTTAAGGAAAAGCAACAGCTTATACAAACTAATGCTGCTGCATGATTTTTACAATGTGGCTGAGTGAGTCTGTAGTGGCAAATGCCAGATATTGACAACAAAGCCAGTCTTCAAGGCTGACACTACAGTCCTTGTCCAAGGATTTCTCTGCGAACTTGATCATAAGCAGCGTCCGTTTGATGTCCAGCCAGTTCTGTAGCACAGCATCTCTCCGCGCTGGGCTGGAAGGTGAACTGAGAGTGTGGAACAAATCCTCCCGTGGACCCCACAGTAAGCACTGAAGGACTCCCTTGGCATCAGAAATAAGGATCCTCTCTGAAGGATTGGGGTTCAGTAGGCAGCTGGCAAGTTGCTGAAGCCCTTGGGAATACAGGGAACGGCAAGGGATCTTGGGTAGGTGAGCACGGGTGTACTCCTTCTCCTTCAGCTCTGGATTCTCATCAAATGGGTTGGGTAAGTGCAGCATTTCATAGATGAGGATGCCAGTCTGAAACTCATCACACTTCTTGTACTGTGTGGCAGTGATGATCTCTGGAGCCAGACGGGACTGATCCCGTAAGACCTCTGGATCCACCATGTGACTCTTCTGTTTGGCCTGTGAGAAATTGCTCACTATTAGTCTGGCTGGGCAAGCAGCATTGGGATTGGGCTCTGCAGACTCACAGTTAAGAAGGCCACCCCCCAGCCTGGAGTGCACCAGCAGCAGGTTCTCCAAGCGCAGATCACAGTGCGTGATATGATAGGGTTTTAGGTGCTCCAGGCCTGAACACAGCTGTAAAAGCAGTAGGCACACCTGCCTCTCATAGAAGTCTGGACTATTTGCATGGCGGGCTGTGGACTCCTGCACAAAGTCAGCCACGGTGAGGTATGGAACCTCCCGGGTAATGACCACCACACGGCTACGTTGCTTGCTGACAGTCCCCTGGCTGCCTGAGCCGTCTTTCTGTGAAGCCTCTTCATTGGAGGGGGTCCCTCTGGTCTCTTGCTCAGATTCTTCCTCCTCATCTTGTTCCTCTTCCTCCTCTGCCTCAGGTGCATTGGGATCCTCCCATGGAAGGAGGCGAACAGGTACATCAGCTAAGAAATGGCCACAGTCCTGTTGGATGTTGAAGTTAATAGCCAAAATCTGTCGGATAGCCAAGCTGTGGTAATACTGCTGGGATTCTTTAGCTTTGCTCTTACAAATCTGCAGTGGGGAGGAAGAAGGGGAGGAAGAGAAACAAAAAACAGAATGAGGATAAGTAACTAGAACTTTCCATTGGGAAATATTTTCTTCTTTTAAGCACATGGCTGCTGGGAGCCAGCAATGCCCACTGCCTGGACACAAATGCTGAAAAGTAGCCAGGGCAAGATGTAAAAGCCCTCTCCCACTGTCCTTCAGGACCAGATTTTTAAACTCCTGTTTTGAGTTGGTCTCTCAGTTTTGACTCTTCCCAGCTATTTTTTTAAATCAATCATACACTGTTTGCTTTCTGGCATCACTACAAAGACCTCTGGACTTCTTTTTATTACTTCATGGGATGTGTTGATGCTTAGATATATTTTGAGAACCAAGAAAAGTTTGTAGAGTGAGTCCCTCAAAATTAAACACTTGCAAACTTATGGATACCTACATTTTTAATAGCAAATTCTAAAATAAAATACAGAAAAGATATAAAAGACTAAACAGTACAGAAAAGGCTTATCAAACTACTGATAAACATTTATAAAATGTGCATTTATCTAAAGAATAACAATATTGTTAACATTTGAGAGAATTTAAAATTAATTTCTCTGAGCCGGAAAGTATCAAAAGCCTCTAACAGATGGCCAGCTTATTAGGGAAAAGGACATTCAGGTTTTAAAATAAATTTTAAATAAACACTTATCTTAATTTATTTGCAGATAAGCTATTTAGCAAGAACCATAGTTTAAGGCTGACCAGCAAAGATTCTGAGATGAACCCAAATTTTGGTACTCTACTGCCTGGCTCAATATAAAAAAAGTGACTAAATAATGTAAAAAATACAAAAGCAGTGTAATGGGTGCTAATCTAATTAATATTTATATGCATATTTTTATTCCAGGTCTAGGCTACATCTGGTCTAAAATTAGCCTGGTCTAGCATCCAACCACTAAATGTACTCTAGGTGACCTCTAACCTAGCTTTTCCTATTCCATCTTTCTTGAATAGTTTAACCTGGTTTGAATTGTGTGACATCTAATCATTTTCTTTGACTCTTCTTCTCTTACTCAAACTTTGGTCAAGCAAATGCTATGCTATATCACCACTAAGCAGCTGAGGGCCTACTATAGTCTCTAGATGATAAAGCCTACTTTTCCTTTAACCTTCTCTTTACTTTATACGAAGGGTGCTTGACCCCGGACCTGTGGGCTATATCTGGCCTGCGAAGCAACGTAATCCCACCCATGGGGACCTCCTGGGTCCAAAAACATGGTGGTGAGGGAACAGTGGCCACACTAATTAATTGATGTTCCTCTGCTGCCAAATGCCTGGGCCTGTGGGAAGCCCCATGGCTCAGATAGCATGATCCTGTGCACACAGGGCTGCATGGGGCCCATCTGGGCACACAGGGTGGCTGTGGGGGCCAATATGGGCATGCAAGGCTGGGCTGAGGTGATGTGGGATCAGATTGGGACATGCAGGGTCAGGTGAGGGTGGCATGGGTTCAATGGGGGCATACAGGGCTGCCTGGGGTGGTATGGGCCTGATCCAGGTATACAAGGATGGGCAGAGGCAATGTGGGCCTGATCTGGGTGTGCAGTGCTGAGCAGAGGAAGTGCAGGGCCTGGGCAGAGGCAGTGTGGGGCCTGATCTGGCCCACAGACTGGTCCTGTGCCACTCACCTGGCCAAAAGATTGAGTACTGCTGGTTTATACAGTTCCACAGAAAGGAACTGGTAAAGAGGAAGGAGGAAATTAGCCATGCTAGGTGACTATATTTTGATTTAGTCCTCCTTCCTCTGATCCTGCAAATGTTTTGATACTTCACAACTATCTAAGCCTCCCCAACAGACACACACTGGAGTTTATCATTGCCGTGCACAAACAAATTGAAGCAAAAAGGTCCATTACATTAGGCCCATATAGCCAGAGTCCAGATATGCACACAAAGTTTTGGTTTACATTTAGGTTCCCATTACTGATATTGTTATTATTTGCATTGCATTAGTATTTGGAGGCTGCAGCGCTGTTCAATACAGCATGATGCAAAACCCTGCCCTAAAGTAGTTCCAAATTTAAGTTTCTTATCCCAAAAAGACTAGTGTTTGTTTTTCCATGCTGCAAGTATCTTGCTCAGTGTGAGAGAAGCAGCACAAGAATGATCAGGACCTGCATAATCAGTTAGATAACCACACTGAAACTTTTTCCCTGCAAAACTTAGACTGAAGATAAGAAGTTTCTTCTTACGACGGTTAAGTGGAAGCTTTTCTTCTCTTGTGTTTGAATAATTGGAGAGCAAGGCAGAGCAATTAGTGCAAAGATGGTTCAGAGCAGGCTAGCAGCACAGTCAGCACTTATCCTACATAGTGATTACCCTCAAGGAATCCAGGAGTTATCTTGGACCCACGTACAAGGTGGGGAAGGCCTTTTCCCTCTCTCCTTCCCTCCAGCAATGGTACAAAGCTGGTTAGCAAATGGCCTTTAATTCAAAGAAAAAGTGATTGTATGTTTTTCATCTTGAGTGTGTTTACACTGTTGGTAGTTGTTGTCTGCTGGGAAATTAAGTCCTCTGTGCTTCCCAATCAGAAAAGTGCATTGTCAGATAATCATATGCAATTAGCCACGCTAGGTGACTATATTGTGATTCTGTCCTCCTCCCTCTGATCCTGCACGTTTCCATACTTCACAACTATCTAAGCCTCCCCAGACAGACACACTGGAGTTTAAATTGCTTGTTTATCATTGCCACGCACAAACCAACCAAATTGACTAAATGCATTTTCTAGTCAATTTTATTTAAAAAGGGAAATGCATCACTTTCTTGAGGGAATGCAGATATTCTTCAGCTTTGAGAAGTAGTTCTGGCTAATTTGCATTCACAGATACATTTGAAATGGTCAGTAAAAAGGGAGTTAATCCTGAGTTAAATCAAAGGAATGTCATTCTCCACCCCCAAAATAAACTGCGAAAGTGAAAATGTGGCCCTGATCCTGTCAACACATATGAAGTGAAATGTATCAGCTCAGTCCTGTGAACCGAAGTCCTCAGATTAATCAAAGATTTGGTACAGCACAGCTTGCTGAAGTGGAAACTTGCTGCACTAGCAATGTGCAAAATCTCATCTGGAAAACCACTTGAAGGGTGTGCTGGTAGTTTCAGTGACCCCAGTCACTTATTGTCTTTTGGCTTCTTTCTTGGGACAGACAGCAAGAGAAATGCATCTTTCCAAAGAGGGTGATGGTTCATTTTGTGCCCAACTGTCTAGGAGAACTGGACTAGGACCAGAACCCATTTCACAAAAGCCATTAGAAAGCTGTCAGACAGTAATTTTTGGTTATTACCAATCATTGCCATTTCAAATCTAGCTATCTGGACGGAGAAAGGTTGTAGGCACTATATTCAATCCACCAAGACATCCCATCCTCTGCACTGAATGCAAAATTAGACAGCTTGCCTTCAACAAAATAGTAGCGATATCTCTTTTTTTCCTTTAAAAGCACTCCAAATCTCCTTCCTAAATTCTTTGAAAAGAATCACACTATTTATATTGTTACTCCATGCTTTGTGGAGGCTTGGTTTAAGTTTTCTTTCTTTTATAATTACAGTTGAACACCTGGCTCTACACCTCTACAAAAATAGCAACTTGCTGATGCTCTTCAGTGACTTTTGTCATTGAACCACTGGATGAATGGTGCTTTGCCTTTGCAGTGACTAGGGACAAGTAAGTCTATGAACTTAGAACCAAGTCACAGAAACCTATCAGCTGTCTGACAAGTTCTGCTGTAAAACCAGCTACAAAGTTACCAGGTGTGGCAAATATGTGCGTGCTAATTTTATTTATACACTCTTGTGCTTCAAAGATTTAATGAACACTCTTAATGTTAATTCAGTACAGAAACTCTTTGAATTTGAATTCTGTCATTTATAGTAGATTATGTATAGATTAAGACTTAAAATCATCTAAGCAGTCTAAAGTTATGCATCAGGTCATCTGAGCTGTTGCACAAAAGTGGTGTTTGTATACATTTAATCCAGTCGCACCATATTTTTTTCTGCTAACTACTGTATCTCTTAGGGCTGTGCAAAACGGATACGTTTCGTTTCAATTTTGGAGGACAGCAATTCATTTCAGTGTTTCTGATCACTGTTTCATTTTTATTCAGCTGAATCAGTTTCAGAATTTTGACGCCGTTTCAGCACAGATTCAGAGATTCGGATCAGCTGGGGAGAGGCAGCTACAGCCGGGTGGCTACAGGTTCTCCCATGGCTCCTCCAGCTGTGCCTACTTCTCTCCAGGTAAGGGGAGCCACAGGACAAGCCCCCATGGCTGTCCTGCCCAGCCCTATCCCCCATCTGGCCCCAGCCTCCCAGCACTTTTTTTTTTAAAGCCCCACACTCACTGGCTGCAGCAGTGGCAATTGGTGTCTCTGAGGGCTCATGGCAGTGTCCCCCTGTGCAGCACAGGGAACATGGCAACTGCCCCACGGCGTGGGTGCAGCATGGCTCAGCAGAGCGGTGCAGGTGCAGCATGGCTCGGCAGGGTGCCATGTGCTGTCTAGGAGCTGGGGCGGCTCCAGCAGTTGGCCAGAGCCCAGCAGCGCTCAGCCCCAGCTCCCAGACATCCTGTGTACAACACCCTGCCAAGACACAATGCAACAGCTGCCGCATGGGTGCCAAGCTGGGGGGGTGTGGGGGGCCCTGCCATGAGCCCCTAATTGCTGTTGCTGCAGCCAGTGAGTATAGGTTTGGGTTTTTTTGGTTTTGTTTTAAAGTGCCGGGAGGCTGGGGCTAGGCAGGGCAGCCATGGGGGTTTCTCTCACACCTCCTCTGGCTGTGCCTGCCTCTGCCCTGGCAGGGAGAGCTGTAGGAGAAGCCCCCATGGCTGCCCTACCCAGCCCAAGCTTCCAGGCACTTTAAAAGGAGGGCTGTGCCAACTCCTCCCAGGGGCACCTCCAAAACATTTCGAAATATTTGAAACATTTCCAAAATGTTTTGGATGGTTTCATTTTGAGATGTTTCGGAGTCTTCTGTTTCATTTAGGATTTGGTGTTTCAGGTGCCGAAACACCTCCAAAATGAAATGGCTGCCGAAATTTCACGCAGCCCTACCATCTATGACTTTTGAGGTTTGGACAGATGAAACAATGCTAATTGATAGGAAAAGGTGAGACTGATCCTATAACTGTTCTGTGTTTCTGCTCTATCTAATCGTAAGTGGAAGCTAAAGCATAGTAATTTTGCACCTGTTTTACACTAGTCTAAACTGCCTTGATTTAGCTTCACTTCCTATGGGGCAGGAGCCGATACATGAAACACTGGCAATATGTCAGATGACACACTCAAACTATTAGGCTACGGACAGAAGTTGTACATAAACCAGTTTAAGTGATCAGAAATTGGTTTAAACCTGTACCAGAACAGAGGTTCAGTGAACATAAATCAATTTCAGAATGGCTGGAACTGTTGTATGATAAACCTTGTTGAATGTAGTATCAAATTTAATTGATTTGGGTTAAATTAGTTTGTGAAGCTTCTGCCCCACACCCCTTCCTGGTTCAAGTTAAATCACAGTCCCCCCCCAGCATCCCCCAATAACGGCCAAAACTTGTTAAAGAGAAGGTTCAGGCTGGACATCAGGAGATATGACTTTACAGTAAGGGCTGCCAGGCTCTGGAACAGGCTCCCAAGGGAGGTGGTGCTTTCTTCTACCTTGGGGGTCTTTAAGAGGAGGCTGGACAGATATTTGGCTGGGGTGATATAACCCTGGCACCCGTTCCTGCCCAGGGCAGAAGGTCGGACCTGATGATCTGTTTAGGTCCCTTCCAACTCTAAGCAGTATGATACTATGATCCCAACATGCTTTTCAGCCCTGGGCTGGACCGGACTGTGCTGTCTGCTCCAGAGGCAGGGCTGGCCCCAGTCCTCTGCTCCCCAGCTGGAGCAGTAAGTGCTGGCTGACAAGGGAATGGGTGGCAGGGGGACTGATCCCTGCCCCCCCACCCGCCGGGCAAACCCCGGGTGGGATCTGGGACCAGGGTTAAACACCCCTTCCCCCACTTAAACTTACTGCTGGCTGCAACTGTGGCCTACAAATCCCAGAGGCACCTGGAAGCAGGAAGAAGCGATGAGCAACCCTGCAGAATCTTGGTGCTATGATTTTGGACTGCAAATCACAGAGACCTTGGGGGGGCAGCAGGAAGAAGAAGTGAGCACACAGCAAGAGAGCCCTGCTCTAGCCCTCCCAGCTTCTCACCTGAGCCGCAGCTCATGGCAGCTGCATTTCCTGAATCATAGGTAAATAAATGGCTGTTCACTTCTGTTTCAATTTACTTTGTGCACCTTGAGCAACCTACAAAGACTGAATCGATTCAGCCTTGGACTTTTTGACTGTCTGTACCTAGCTCTAATGCCCCAACCCAAACATACCAACTGGTACAGCTGCTTCAGTCATCTCCAGCCTTGGATGAATAACCACCAAAGGTTTTAGTGTAACGTTTGTGTAGGTATACATAGGTGAATATGTACAAGAGGGGTGAGGCGAGGGAAATGCAGAACTTGTAAGGCTACCCAAGGAATTGTAATTAAACACGTTTCTCTCTCCAGACCTCTCCTCATAATATGATTTCTCATATGATAGTATCTCATAAATCTTGATTATTGAGCCTCTTAGGATGTTAATTTAGATGGGAGTATTACATTCTAGGAAGTAATGTCCTGTGCTTAGGCCACAACCATTTTTCAAATATTAATAACCTGACTGTTTTATTATTATTTTTAAATAGCAAAATGGCTTCACCTGGATTATAACCACTCACCCAGAAACAGTTTAATTCTAAAAGTCAAACTTACTTTTTGGTGAGAAAAGTACAAAAGAGCGCTATACTATATTTTATGCAATCCAAGGAGTCTTGAAGGATTCTCAGTGCCACTTACCTAGCTCCTAATAACACTTCTTTCCTCACACTGAGGTGAATGGGGTTGCATTTACTCCAAAACCAATTCATACTTCCCTATTAACTTCCCTATTAAAAGGTTAGAAGGTTGGTTAAATAGAAACACAAAAGTTTATTTTTCTTTCCTCTCATGAAAAGACCAGAGGCAAAGGATCAAGATGACTAAAAAATAAAAGGATCTTAAGAAGACCACCTAAACATTTTTTTTTTTTGGGGGGAGGCAGGGAGGAAAAGGGGGAGTAGGTGGAGGAAGGACATGGATACAAGCTATTTGTGGTTCAATTTTCAGAAGCATAGTGCATCTACTGCTGCACTGGAGATCAGAGGAACACATCAGTGCTCTGTGCCTCTGAAAAAGCAGACTGTTAATTTATTTTAATTGCTACTAAGCCTAAAACTACAAAAGTCCACTTAAGGTGTTGTGCAGGAGCCCTGAAAACAGGGGCCTCAGAAATATACTTGAACCTCAGATGCAAAGTTCTAGACCAGATCCAGTCTTTCCCAAATCTTAGTGCACAAGCATATGCCTACATTTGGGCTATTTGGATCTGTGTTGGTTTTTGCTTCTTTGTGGGACAGCATTATAGAAAAGTAGAAACATAGGGCCAAAAGGAACCTCAATGGGTCATATAGTGCAGGGACAATCAAGCTGCAGCATGCATGCTGTAAGTGGCACTGGCAGGCTGTGTGTGGCATGCAGCAGACTGGGGAGGGGACAAACAGCATAGTGGAAGATGGGGCAGGGAGCAGAAGGCAGAGTAGAAAGCCAGTAGACTGGGTAGGGAAAGGCAATAAGAGTGGCACTCAGGAAAGGTACAGGGCTGTCTTGTGGCATGTCTGCCAAAAAGGTTGGGCCCCACTAGTCTCATCCAGCCCCCAGCCCTTAAGCAAGATCAATGGTATTTAAAACAATCCCTGACATATGCTGTCTAACCTGTTCTTCAAAATCTCCCATAGTAGCCTGTAGCTATTTGTAGTCATGTGTCACTATCCTTATAGCTGAAAGCTTTTCCTGCTTACTAACCTAAATCAGCTTTGCTTTAAATTAAGCCGGTTTCTTTGCATTTCCTTCAGGGGATCACTGGTTTCTAACTACCTTTTGTACAAATTTGAAAACTGTCATCATGTTCATTTTCTCTCCCAGTCTTCTCTTTTGTAGACCAAAAAGCCTAGTTCCTTCAATGTTTCTTTTTAAGTCCCATTTTCTAAACCTCTTACAATTCTTGTCACGCTGGTGTAGAATCTATCCAAGTTGCCTACATTTTTCTTGGATGCAGTGCCCCAAAACAACTCCAGCTGAGGTCCCACCAGTGTGGAGCAGAATGGATTAATGACCTCCTGTGTCTTATCTATAATACTTCTGTTAATGCAACTTGGAATGAGATTTGCTTTTTTTGTGGCAGAATCACATTGTTGACAGTGAGATCCACTGTACCCCAGATATTTTTCTGCAGTACTGTATAGATCAGGGCCATCTGCAGAATTTTGAATCTAAATATATAATATAGCTTCTCATGGCTCAAGCGTTTTCAGATTTGAGATTTTGTTTCAAGCCCATATTTATTTAGAATGGAACCATTAACCCATCCTCTAAAGGGACATCTGAGATTAGCATTGTAGCAAAGAAATATACATGTAAAAAGCTAAAGCCTGCAACTGCTGAAATCAATGACACAATGACCACTGCGTTCAATGAAAACAGGTTTTTCTCCTTCATATTTTGTGAAAAAAGAAGAAAAACACTTTCTGTTGAAGCAGTTTTAACTTAATCCTGTAAAGTACACAGCAAGGACACTTTCTCAGCTAAGCAGCTATTGTTTTATACAGACAAAATGATGCGTCTGTGAATGTGCATGTGCCCTGTACAAAAGGCAATGGGAGAACTCAGTTCTGATTAGGGGATGCTTTTTCTGTTCTGTCTTTTGTTTACAAACAATATAATGTGAGAATTGAAAGAGGCAGCTTGGTTTTTTAAGGCTGATTAAACTGCTGACTACAGAAACAGGAAGATTTGTACAATACATATAGTGTAATTGATAAAAGAGAATGAAAAACCAAATCATCTCCAAACATGGGAGTGTGAAGACCAATCAGACTCCTATCTGAATTCATAGAAGCAACAGAGACAAATGAAGTTTTTCTGTGAATATGTTCAGAGTCATTTTAAAAAACAAACTTTATTAATGGGCTGTCACTGCATTCCTTGCAATCAGAAACAGAGATACCAACTGGGAACAATCACCTTAGCGTGTCTTCATTTACCATATTGTTGTTTCTATTCAAACCTTCAATGCATTCTTCTACTTCAAAATCAAGGTGGAGATCTCTGGTCTTATATTACTGATGGCTACTGTCTTATGTATTTTAATGGCTATACTGACAGAAAGTATTTTATATTTTTAAGAACAACTCCAAACTGTGACCTAACATTTTAAAAATAGTATGTGGGAATGTAACCTTGTGAGTCGCAATGTTTAATGAGAATCATGTAAAAGTAAACCTTATCACCACTTCTAAAAGATTTAGAGGAAAGTAAATTGTGGTCTGTGAAATCTGATGGCCTTGCAAATAGGTGTTTGAGACCGTCTACCATTCAAAGGTGTTCAGTGTGAAGTCTTTTCTCTGTTAGTGACTGTCCCCTACCAAAGGTAAGAGAAAATACACAATCCAGGCCCTTGCAGAGGATTTCCAATGCCTGCCCTGTCCTTCTACCACACCATATCAGAAAACAATAGGATTCCTGTTTTCTTTGTGCCCAACTCTGAAGCTTATTGCTAAGGACCAGGAAAGGAAGAAGATGGAGCCATATCTGCCAAGTGATCTAAAGGAGCAAAATGACCAAAGGTACAAGGTTGGGCTGTTTAGCAACTAGCCTAATGAAACACATGCAACTTGAGCTCTGAAGGCACAATATATGATAATAAAATGTATCAGTCTAGTAAGGCAAATCCCACGTTTCTTGTACTAAAAAAGAATGTGTTAACAGATATTTTCAATGACCTCTACATACTGTGAAAGAAAATCATGGGAAGAGAAAAGGGAAAGAAGGTATGAATATTAAATTCTAAGTATATGACCTCCTCTTTTTATCCACTGGTGTCTTATCAATATACATCCTCAGTAGTTGAGGCCCTTGCAATCCTGTTGCTGGAAGCGTACAAGAGTTGGTTCTTTGCACTTCACCATTTTCATGTTCTTTTTCCTCCAACAAAGCAAGAATTTCACACTCCAAACCTCATAAAATGCTCTGCATTAGCTTTTATTTTTCCATTATGGGTCCAGGCAGTTTAGCATGCCATCAGTTGACTTCTACTTTACCAGCAGGGAATCTCATTTTTACTAAGTCCTATGCATTTTACAGGGCCTCAGCAAACTTTAAGTGAGATAGATATTGTGGGGAATGAATTGTAGAGTGATGAAAATGAGAAATACTGAAGATCACAAACACTTACCATCTGTGCTACTTTGGTGTATGACACAAAGGCGCAATTGCAAAGGAGATACAGTGTAAAATGAAAGCTTGCTAATCCCAAACTTATATCTTGTACTTGGCACAACCTGCTTGTAAGAGTCTAGTTTGACCACTGACTGATCTTGTTTCCCTGATCCAGCCTTGGAGTATTACTTTACTTTTGCTGGTGTGCCATCCCATGCAATGGTTGATGTACTAAGAATAGATTAATAGTTTAATGTATAAAATTGCAGCTCTGTGAAAATGAGAAGATGTTGTGGGGTTGTGATGATCTTTCCTAAGATTTATGTCAAGGTCATTCAATCTAGAGTCTAAATTACCAAAAAATACCATCATAGCTTAAGCAGCCAGCCACAGAGTGGAAAGAAGTTATTTCAGTAGAATGCAGCCAGGCAACATTTATTTTTCTGCTCTGTTCTACTGTATACCTAGGGGACCCAGCTTAGTATTAGGTCTTGTGGCTAGAGGAGCTCCCAGTGCCCTTGAAGAAGGGCTCAAAATATAGCAAAGTTATGGAATAGTGCATTTCCCTTTTCATTTGCTCACTGTTGAACCATCCTGTGTACCTCTTCATCATCTCTGCATCTCTCTACCTAAGCTACCTTGCAAGACAGGTGTGCAGACAGAATAGATATACTGTAGGTCACGGACTCATGCTTCCTTTTGCCTCACAGTTCAAAGTGGCTTCTAAACTATGATTTCTGGTTCCTGGTTATGTAGCACTGTTTGATAATTTCCAGTGCTGTTTCTGTCTTGACAGTGCTTGATACCAAATTTTAGAAGTGGAAGCAGTTTCCTCCACATCACTAATCATAATAACCCACATCTGTAACTCATACCAGATACTCCTGCTCAGTGACTACTTTTAATCTGGTTTGTGCCCTTTCATTTAGGTCCCCGTTGTGACTGCTTTACTTGGAATGGTCTGGGATAACTCCCAATGCTCATGTGAACCAAGGAGCACTTGTCCAATCTGCTTTACAAAAAACTAGTCTGCTGGCTCATTTCTATTTCGCTGTAACTTTTTTACCATTAATTTGGCATTACAGATAAGAATGCTGTTCCACTGCCGAAGAAAGCCATGCCCATGATGTCCTAGATCTATAAAATACTTAGTAAATAGATCTGGACTGGTAATAAAAACAAATAGCTAAGGAGGAGGAGGAATTTTATAAAAAAAACTTTTTTTCTAATGGGACTCTTGTTTTGGCCTGCTTGAAAAACAATGTTTTCATCCTGATTGGAGCCATTACTTTGGTTTATAGTAAGCCAAAGTAATTTTCCACATGGCTTTCTCTGTACTTTTTTGTCACAGGACATTTACTAGTATAAGACTAGGGGGAAGAGAAGAACACTCAGCCAACAGTCAAAACTGCACACTCACTTATTCTGCAGACAAGAAGGTTCTGGTACATGCCATGGTTAAACCAGTGTACCCTTATAAGAAGTTATACTCCTGCAATATCTCTAGACCATACAGGATGAGCTTGGCAGAGGCTGGTTTTCTCCCACACATATCAGACTGCCATTATTTATTAAAATCAACAGAATATAAAGACAAAGTGCATTAAACTGTACAGAAGGTGCATTCTATCCAGATGCATTTGAAAGACTCAAACCATCAGTAGTCAAAAGTAGGTAAAGTCTTACTCTTAAGACTATTTGAACACAGTTATTGCATTTTGCAAAACAACAACTCTGCTTTTTGGAAGCACCATTGCATAATTTTTTGGCTTGTGTTTTAAAACACAACATTTTGTTTGCTTCATTATCTTGTCTTCTATAAAGCAATAACAAAAAGGAAAAAAGGAAAAAAAACCCTATTCCACTATTAAAACCTCTTTTAGATCCTCTATGAACTCAAAGAGCTTAGTACCAGTTTGCCAAACTGTGGGCCAGAGTCAGATCTACTGAAGTCAATGGCACTATACAAATTCACAATGTGTCAACATCTGGCCCTGTATTATATTGTTTTAAGACATTTTCCAAGAGCATGTGTGTAACTTCTGCGGCTCTAAATAGGTTAATAATAAGCAGACCACATAATTTATTCATTGAAGTATTAGTACTTTTTCACTTTAAAATCTTGGACATTTTAATTGTCGTGGGTTAAAATGCTAGGGATGTATAGTAGCTAATTGTTGACACAGAATTCCAACATTTATTTTGTATAAAAAACTATCCAAGTAAAACCAGTAACCTTCTATTTTTGCCAACTATCTTCCTTAACAACAGCCCAATGGGTTTTTTTTTTTTATTATATGATATGCTTTAGAAAAAAGTTGATCTTGGACTGAGATTGAGATCTTCTATGTCCAGTGCAGCCTGGAACTAAATTTTATGAAAGAGTTATAAACCCTTTTAAATCTGAGTTTAAAATAAAACCTTTACCTATGTTAAATAATAAACACATGCATCAAAGAAGCATACAGCTAAAGAAAGCCCATCTTGGAGGAAAGCATAATGTTTAAAGCATGTGAAAGGAAGAAAATGAAAAGACAACAGCAATCCCTTGAGCTAGCACTGCTTGCTTTATAAAGAGATCAGTGTGCATTTGTACTGAAAGCATCTTCTTATATCAGTACAGGCATACCTCGGAGATATTGCGGGTTTGGTTCCAGACCACCGCAATAAAGCAAATATCGCAATAAAGTGAGTCACACCAATTTTTTGGTTTCCCAGTGCATATAAAAGTTATGTTTACACTATACTGTAGTCTATTAAGTGTGCAATAGCATTGTGTCTAAAAAAAATGTACATACCTTAATTAAAAAATACTTTATTGCAAAAAAATGCAAAGTGAGCAAATGCTGTTGCAAAAATGGTGCCGATAGACTTGCTTGACGCAGGGTTGCCACAAACCTTCAATTTGTAAAAAACGCAATATCTGCAAAGCGCAATAAAGTGAAGTGCAATAAAACGAGGTATGCCTGTATAGCACATTGACTACTAGAGACATTATTTTCAAGCAGAACTTTTCCCTCTCATCATGATAGCACAACAATCCATAATAACCTCTGGCTCAGTTGCATTTTATGGATTCTTCACTCACTTGAGAGACCATCACACCTATTAGGCTGCAATAAATTCCTGTTAGTTTGTGAACTGATTTTCAAGATAAGAACTGGGGAGGTAACAAAATAAAAATACAGTATGTATTTGGCTAGGCTGGCTAGTTGCTCTTATTCATTCTCTGGCTCTGTATCCTTGATAACTGCTTTTCTTTTAAATATATTATAAATTACTCAAAAGCAGCATAAATCCAATGCTTTAAGTTACCTTCTTCAATAAAACAGTTTTGGTCAGTGTTTAACAGAATACTTCCTTCTTAAAAAACGCTGGCTAAATAACACCACATGAAAGTAATATATTTTCTGGACAGATTATTTTTGCATCATTGCAAGCAAAACCAACCAATCAGTCAATACTAGAGCACTGATTCTGCAACCAGACAATAATATATCATAACATTATTCATGTCCTGGTTCTCAGCTGTTTTGAGTCACTGTGCTGCTCATTGGACCTTCTTGTAATAGCAACCACACTACAGTTTTAATCTTTACAACAACAGCTGACTTGGCTGGCTGAATAAATATAAACCCAACAGAACATGGCAGTTCTGTATAACTCCTTTTAAGGAGATGCTTCATCAAGTTCAGGACCATTTTCACATCAAGCAAGTTAGTATCAACATCCTACCCTTGCACGTTCTTATTCTGTCTTAATGAGTAAAGATAGTTGGGAAGGTGATAAACTTTTGTACTTTTGTGCATCCACCTTCCACCAAGTTCATTATGCTTTATGAGGAATAATGAATTAAGGCTTTTGACTCCCAAGTGAGATAAGAAACATCATAAGTTGCATTTTAAACATTGGGAAATTGAGTCAAACAGGTTCAGTGTCTTGTTTAAGGTCAACAAGGAAATCAATGATAGGGCCATGAACAGACCATAGGTTTTCTGACTCCCAGTAAATGCTCTTTCCTATCAGCCAAGTATCAGCATCTAAAGAACAGTGCAAGTATTGCACTGATAAGCAAAGTAAGCAAGTTTCCTTTATAAATTAAAAAAGACAACACCTTCATTTGATAAGGCATATCACCAGTTGTTCAGTTAATTATTAAAGTGATAAAGCTTCGGGATTCTCACTGGCAAAATGAAACATAAAATAAGAATAAGAACAAAACTTTTCTCTTCCTGAACTACAACACTAACCAATCAACATTACCAGGGTCTGTTAATTTTTAATAGATAAGACAACACTGACAGCAAGAAAGGGCTCCAGAATGGATAGTAATGAATAGCTACTGATAATGTAAAGATTTGTAAGGGAGTGTAAAAAAATGCTAATTGAACACATGCATAAATAAAATCCACAGCTGGAGTCTTAGGCAGAGAAACTTTTGAAATCACTTCAATTAAAAATAAGAATTCAGTGCGTCTATACGCAGATTAACTGAAAGGTGCTATTACTACACATTTCCAAAGGCTGCTTGTGGTCTTTACATTAAAAACCCAGCTGTTTTCATCTCCTTCATTGCATTAAACAACAGGCATGCTAAACAGGAACAGACCTAGTAGTTGTTAAAAATAGTTTTATAGTGACTAGTTTGACAGTTTATTCAACAAAACCCTGTTGAATAAACTGTCAAACTAGTCACTATAAAAAGAACCCACTTCTGTTGATAAGGTGCAGTACAATTGGGTCTAGTGTAATATAGTTATCATTATAATTGCTTTTGTATTATTGATGGTTGAAATAACTGTTTTTGGAATTGTCTTACCTTTACTGCATAACAGTTAAGTGGATCTTTTGCATAAGAAGCTGAGTAGTAAACTGCATCACCTGCCTCACAACATGGCTTGTCACTGGTTAGCCTGAAGTCTGACCAGCTGTCCACCCCAAATCGAAGCTGGTCTTTTTGGCCAGCCATGAAAATGTCTTCACATTTGTTTGCCAGCTTCTTCAGTGAATCAGTGTGAAGGTTTCGGATTTTGCCTACCACCTCCTCTCGGTTCTCAATGCCTCGATAAAGTGCTTGCCTCTGTGGTTTCTGGATACTCTTGCCTTGTTTCATCTGAGAGAGATGCCTCCCTGACAGAGACTCCATACTGTTGGAGCACCTGTCCTTAATACTGATAGTGGTTAGACTGGAAACACTGTTGGCTGCTGAGGTGGTTTTTCTTCCTTTTTCTAGGGGCCTGTCCAAGGAATCTCCAGACTCATTGTCCAGTGCCTTGAGCTCCAAGCTGACTGAAGAGCAGGCACTGCTCGCTTCCCAGTTGGTGTCAATGTCATAGGTGGGATTAGCCACAATACACAGATTGCTTTCAAGGGTTTGCTTCTGGAGTTCTCTAGGTGTTGGCTCTGTATTTGCTCTTAAAATGGTCTTCTTTGGCAGTGGAGGTGGTGTTGGTTTCAGGTTAGTTGCTTCAAGATCTGCTACTCCTCCAAAAGCAATAGCATCATCCATAGCTCCCTTTGGGTGCCGGGGTTGCTTTGGTGGTATCATGGCTGCCCTGGACTGCCCTGTGCAATGAGAAAATACAAAACCTTTAGAACACTGTCCATTTACAGTGACAGCATCTTATACTTCTGTATGCAGGGTGAATAACAGGGAAGTGAGAAACTAGCTTGATGACTTAGAACAGGGGTGGCCAACTTGCAGAACAAGTGCCACAAGTGGCACAGGCAGCTTGTGTGTGTGTGGCACATGGTAGATTGGGGAGGGAAAAAACAGTACAGTGGCAGATGGGGCAGGAAGCAGAAAGCAGACATCAGATCATGCAAGCAGCATGTAGCAGGAAGCAGAAAAAAAGCAGCAGCTTGGTGAGGGAGCAGCAGATTGGGTAAGGGAAAGGCATTTGAGTGGAACTTGGGTAGAATGTTAGGCTAATTTGTGGCAAACCTGCCAAAACGGTTGGCCCCTTGAAGGTTCCTCAATCCACATGAGGAAAAAAATGTGAAGGTGCAAGCCTAGAAACTAAGAAAACTGGACCAACAGTGTCTACATACTATCTCATAAAGATTGCTTTGACTTGTTTTCAGTACCCGTGAGTAATAACTAGGCCGACACATAAAACTGTTCAGTTATGCTGCCATCTTATATCTCCCAAGCTTAGTTAAAAGACAAAGGAACATGCAAGTCAAAAGGAATGCAAGTCAAGCCCAGCGTTCTGGCCCAATTCCAACGCTGGTAATTGCATTCTACCTCCCTTCATTCCCCTGCAGCCAATCGATTACAATGTTCTTCCTCACTTCCTGTTCGAAGCTGCTAGTAGGCAGCTTCTGTATTTCATTCCTGTGGTGACAATGTTTCACTGGTGAGTGATGTGATCTCTTTTAATATTTTCTCACTTTAAGATCATTTGGTCAGGAAAGTGAAACATATCTTCAAATTATTATTGTTATAAAATATAACCCAATAAACCTGGGAGAAGAATTATACTGGGGCTGCTCAACTCTTAAGTGGCAGGGGCTGGGGCTGCAGCCTGGGAGACCTCATTTCCATACCATCTATGTGGGAGCCCCCCCACCTCCTAACACACTGCTGCACAGCACTGTGGGCTGTGCTACCCCTCTTACAATGCACGGAGGTGGGAGCAGCATGCAAATGCTGTTGGTGGGGAAAGCTGGTGGTTGCTAGAAACCACAGCAGCAGCAGCAGCAGAGAGACAAGGAGAGGAAGGGAAGAGGTAGGGTAGGAGCCCAGGGCCTGCACATTAACCTCTTGTGGGTACATGCGACCCCTGGGCCACCAGTTAGACAGCCCTGAATGATACAGTACAGATATCCAGGCAGTGATGTCAGAGATAATCAAGTTTGTCAGGAGATTTAATAATAACTTCAAGGCAAACAATGTTCAAGGTTCAAGGTAACTTCAAGGTTAAGAATGTAAGCCAACCCCCAGCTGAAATTGATGAGACTTTTGCTAGTAATTTTAGTAAAAGTAGGATCAGGTTTGTGGATTACAGAGGTAAGTCTTTATCCCCTAATATAAAAACATAAAACAACCCCTTCCATTCTCAGAATAGCGACCATCTTTGATACTTCTCCGTGTTGCGAATACTATGTACCTAAATACCTGTTGTAGAACCAGTCAAGAGATTCCTGCCTGAAGTTTCAGATACAGAAATCCCATCCAGTTTACACAGAGAGACTAACTGCTTTCAAATATGTGCATCCTAAAAAGATAAAACTTCCTGATGTGTGTGTTGGGTGAATGTAGAGATGTTGAATGGGGCGACAAATATATATTTTTAAATCACCAAAATCCCAGGAAACAGAGAAAGAATTGGTTGTACACAACAAAACAGATTAAATCAGTGACCAATTCATTACTTCGTGGCAACTAAAGAGTTGCTGGGTGTATAAAAATAAAATGACGCATTTTTCCATTTTTAATAAACCAACTGCTATTTTGACAGAAGTTATTTTATAAATTTTCTACTACATCTGTGAGGATCATTGACCATAATGATAAGGTAGAAAGCCAATTTCTACAGTTGCAACAGAGCAGGTATGAAATGATCTCTATATATTTCAGCAAGTGAACATTTCTACTTAGAATGGAATAGCAAGTAAAACGAATTTGAGTCTATCTGACTGTTGGATAAAAATATAGTGCTCTGCTGAATTTCTGTAAATTAGAAATGGGTCTCAACTGAAACACTCAATTCAAACATTGTAAAACTTTGGAAAGGCTTGATTACAGATTTGGACCTCATGACTAAAGCCTGTTTGTAACAGAAATGTATTATGGAAACTTTGAAAAGGGAATATTCTTCCTCAACTTTTAAAATATGCAGTCACAGATGTTAGGAGCTGCACAGAAGCCATGATTACCCCTAATTCTACTGGTCAAAATGTACAAATACCTGGAATACTGGGTTAGACTATGGAAAAGATATTTTAATTGAGAAGATTCAGGAAGACTGTATTTCTTGGTACTATGAAAGGCAGTGGAAAGCCACAAATAGTAAAACCCTGTATCCAGAGTTTTTTTCAGTTGTTCTCTGATAATGACACTGAGAGAGCCACCATCACAAATTATCATTGAGCAATTCAACTAACTCAAAAAACAACTTTAGAAAAGCCTATGCATTTTGCAATAAGCTCTAATTTTCCAGTGGTTAAAACTGAGTTTTGACCAGGAAGGAACTGTACAAATAAGGTCTTCCTAGATCACTGATTCTCAGCCAAGAGTGATATGGGGTACCATCCAGTGTTAACACTGATAAGTGTACAAACAATTGATATGATCAAGTCAGAGACTTGAAATAGGAATCCATAGTATTAGAAAAATTCTGACCTGTTATGGTCTTTTTGAGTTTTTCAAGAGGAGAATGCTCTATTATTTTTCTGTAGTCAAAAAGAAGTGCAAACTAAGGGCTGGCATTTTTTGAGGGATACCTCAAATCTAAAAAGATTGAGAATCACTGCCATAGAATATCGTCCTCTTCTGCATGATTATCAGGGAAAGCCATACAGAGGTACACTGTAACTTTTCAGCTTCCCCAAAAGAAAACTGTTTAAAGATGTTCAAGGATCCTAGTTTCCTTTTCTCATATCAACACCACACCTGCTGAAAAATGTAACACTTTGGAGATCTTTTAATGCTCTCTGATGATCCATGAACCCTGTTACTGCACTGAGCCTGATCTACTACTCACAATTCTTTCTCCAACTGTATAGAAGAGCTATTGCATACAATCCAGCTAGCCAAACAGTACAGGAACTAGATGAGTAGTTCTCATGCCTTGGAATAGGATGCAGAAAGCAGTGACAAAAGTAACAGCCAAGGGCACAAGACATAAACAGGTCCTCAAAGCACAAAATTAAATGGAACATTCCCTTACATACCTTTGAAAACACTTCTTACATACTTCTTCCTCTTTTTTTACCCATTCAAATATCTCTTAGCTTATACTGGACTCTTTTACTTTTTACAAAATCTGAAGTTTTGAATTCCTTCTCAAGCCCCATTTAGTGTTCTCTGCTTTGCTTATTCCAGTGATGGGCAATTATTTCAGCTGGAGGGCCACTTAGTGAGTTTTGGTACACTGTTAAGGGGTCCAAGGGTGGCCCCACTGCTTGACAAGCACACCGCCCCCCTGGTCACCATATTGGGACCGGAAGTCCCACCCCTAACCTCTGATCTTTGCCACTAGAAGTTCCTCCCCTTGCCCTTGGAAATACTACTTTTGAGAAGGAGGGTTGCCATCTTGGAATTGGAAAAAACCAAACAAATTATATAGTAACAATCAAACATCCATAATAACATGTTTTAACTTTATTTAAAAAAAAAATTTTTGCCCTGATATATGTGTGTTTGCACTGTGTATATATAGAAGTGATTCCATAATAGCTCAAAATGAAGTCTTACTCTTGTATGCTGTGTGGGAGGGGTACGGGTAGGGTAATATGGGGTTTATAGGGGGCTGTGGATGTGTGTGTATATGGGGTTTGGGGAAGGGTGTGGGGGTATGTGTGGATGTGGGTGGGTGCGTGGGTATGGGGCTTGTGGGGGCTGTGGGGTATGTGCAGGGGGAGGGTGGCTGGGGGTGTATGTATGGGTACATGTGTGGTCGGGTGTGTGTAGCAGTGAGTACGGCTCCCCCAGAAGCACATGGCTGTGAGTGTGGGGGCTGTTTGGGAGGGTGTGGGTGGATGCAGTGTTTGTGGGGTGTGTGGAGGAGGGTGTGGTTTTGG
Organism: Crocodylus siamensis; assembly: GCF_052110815.1. Taxonomy (NCBI): domain Eukaryota; kingdom Metazoa; phylum Chordata; order Crocodylia; family Crocodylidae; genus Crocodylus; species Crocodylus siamensis. Next base: position 29,380,322 of record NC_143409.1, on the reverse strand, counting down.
GGTTTGCAGTGGAGGGTTTGTGGGTACAGTGGGGTGTGCATGGGAGCCCTCCCTCCCCCTGAGCTGGTCAGCACCTGCCCCTGCAACAGCCTGGAGCCCACATTCACTGTGGTGCCTCCCCACCACTGCCAACAGTGCACAGCTCTAGTGCGCTCCATGCCCACTCTGCACTGCCTGGCCGTGGCACATCCTGACACCTCCTGGACATATAGTGGGGCTGGGGTGGCTCCTTCTGGCTGCCGCCAGTGCTGGCCCCAGCCCCACAGTACCAGCAGGGACCTGCGTGCGTGGCTTCAACCCCATGCCTGCTCCAGACTCACCTATCCAGGACAAGCAGCAGCAGCAGTAGCAGCAGCAGCAGCAGGACAGAAACTGTTACTTGGCGCTGGGGGAAAGTAGCCCTCTTCCTCACTGCTGCTGGGCAATTCTTGCGGCAGCCACCCAGAGCCTGCACTGCCCTGTGTCTCCACCATTGCCACCTCTGGGCTGTCCTGTACTGCCATGCTGGGTAGCCCAAAGGTGGCAGTGATGGAAACGCAGGACAGCCTGGCGCAATGCAGGCCCTTGGCAGCTGCTGCAAGAACTGCCCAGCAACAGCAAGGGGGAAGGACCGCTTTCCCTGCATGCTAGGCAACAGTTTCTGCCTGGTGCTGCTGCTGCTGTTGCTGCTGCTCAGCTCAGACTGTCACACAGGTTCAGCTGTGCATGCGCTGGTCCCAGTCACTACTGCAAGGCTGGGGCCAGCAGCAGCAGCAGCTGAAAGGAGCTGCCACTGACTCGGCTGCCTAGAAAACCAGTCCAGCCATGGAGCTGTCCCAGTCCTGCTGCGTGCCTGGGGGTGGCAGGACATGCCATGACCGGGCAGTGTCTCGGCTAGGCAGGACCAAGAGATCTGCTGTGGGCCGGACAAAGCTCCTCTGCAGGCCAGATCCAGCCCATGGGCCATATTTTACCCACCCCTGGCTTATGCCTCCAAATTCGCTTGTCTATTTTTCCCTCCTATCCTCTTCCCCACTGATGCTGCTTGTTTACCACTTTGCTGGTTAAGGGTGAAAGAAGCCATCATGCCTGCATGCTAGTACTTTATCATACATCCTCCTATTATGCATTGCTTTCAGAGCTGATTAAACTGGGGCCTAATGACAGTTATAGGACAGCTCGCAAAGGGATGTACATCTTGAAGGAAAGGAAGGGCACCCTGCAATGGGGGTAAGATTTATAACTGCTTTCCCTGACAGTCTCCTTCCTAACTCCTCCTTCCTCCATAGGACAATCAGATGGAATAGAAGTTTCCACTGGAACCAGATTCTTCCCTCTGTTCAAATTATGCTCTTGCATGGCTATTTGGAATCACGGGCACACAAGTATCACTACAAAGCCTCCTGACAACCCATCTGGTATAGAAAGGGGTGCTTGAAGATTTCTAGTAGTATCAGAGAATTTCACACAAGAGGCAGAACACAGTCACTATCCAAATTGTTCAACCTCAATTTAAACCATTGTCTGGTATTCTCAGTCTGTGGAAATGACTCTGTAAGATCTGTCATGCCACAATGTAGTTTCTTCCCCACAAGACTGAGTTTTTCATAGTCAAATTCAACCAGCTGGATTGTTTGAAAAGCTACATATCTGAGCTGTTTCTGTGCTGAGCCTTTAGCCCTGTAGATTCCTCTCATGCCTGTAAGAAGAAAACTTTCAGCTCAGCTTTCCAAAAGCTTGCTGTAATATTGCCAAGTTCACACTTTTTTTGTATTACGGGTAGTTTTATGAAGAAAAATGCTTGTTTTAAATCGTGTATCGCTCTCTCAGGTTGAAAAGAAAAAAGAAACCTTTTAAACTGAGGTTAGCAGCAGAACTCATGTTTCTCCTTCTTGCTGATCACCTCTCAGCCTCCCTCCAGCTTGCTGAACATCCTTCATTTTCTTGCCTCCTGCACAAACTCAACTGCACAAAATTCAGCCTGAAAAAATATTCCTGGAGGTAGATGATGAGATGAAATAGGCTTGATATTAGTTACCTCTTCAAAAAGATCTTTAAAGAGGTTTCCAAACTATGCAAGAGGAAAAAAAGTTAACACTATAATAATTCTCTGAAAAGAATACTGACAGAAGCTGTAAGGATAGCTTGAAGGAATATTGCAGTGCCATAATATCCTCCATCAGAGATCTGCACAGTGCTTTTTAAACATTAACGCATTATGCCTCAAAACACCCTTCTGAGGTAGGGGAAAAAAATCACTAAATTAGCTTTAAAATCTGTAATTTTCTCTAAGCTCCTGATTTATTCTTGCTTTGAAACCTTCACTTCCATTAGCTTATGAAGCTAACATGCCAGCCACCAAAGCTCTAACTTCAGACTATTCCATATTTCTGCATGCCTTCGTGTAATAAATATATACTTTTTTTTGTTGTTTCTGCTGCTAAACAACCTCCTTTCTTCTTGTTACTCCAGTTCAGCCAATGTCCATTAAAATATCTGACATACCTATATGCATCACCCATCTTTTCATAGGGAAGTTTTTGAGACTCCAATTTGCCTGCAGTAAGTAACCTTTGCTGATCTAGGTTAGCTCAGACAAGTTCCTCTGCACTTCTGCCTGATTTCGTTTTCCCATTTGCATAACCATTTAACTGCATGCCCCATTTTTCTTTAAAGTATTTTTTTACTTACATGTTAAGATCATCTCTGATTCCAGGAAAAAGTGCCTCATGGAATTCAAAATGAACTGTACACACTACTTCTGGGCATGGCCAGGCTATTGCTAAGGTTATTAACTTTCTCAATTTCTTATTTTTCAATGTCTAAAGGAGGAACTGAGATAGGTGAACAGGATCCACAGAGGTGAAATGACTATTAATACACATGAGAGTTCTCAGCAAGGAAGAGGTAAAACCTCTTCCTAAACATGGAGAAGGGATGAAAAGCACTGTCTGAAGAGGAGAAAAGAGATCAGTCTTTGAAACACTTTTTAGGCTTAGGCAAAAGTACAAGGAAATTATGTGGGACTATTTCCAGAAAGAAGGAAATGAAACCTGAGGACAGACAATTCCAAAGAGAAATCTTCCATGAACTCAGTAAAAGATGACAACAAAGTTGAACCAACAACTGGCCATTACACCTGTGCCTGCACTCTTTGCCCTATACAATAGTGTTAATTAATTAAGACAGTATAACCAATTGGACTATCCCTTGTTCTCCAACTTTTTATTTCCACTGCTCAGACATTTCATCTTCTGCACTGTGAAGGAAAGGAGAATGTAATATCCACAAAGTACACTTTATACCCTTATCCCACTATTGTCTCTGTTCTGGTAATTTTTTCTTTGGCTTGGGTATTGCAGCTGATCTCCACATAAATGTTTGCATTATAAAGTAGATTCTGGGAAAGATTCTCTATAATTAGCAGATCAATTATACTGTTCTTCAATACCAAGACAACAATAAATTATTCCTCGATAATTTCTCTTAGCATAACTAATATAAATCATTAGCAAACCATGAGAGAGTAAATGCATAAATGTATAATTGTTATCACAAAGTACTACAAAGCAGCAGTTACTTGTAAAGGCCCAATGAACCTGCTACTCTGTAAAATGACACCATACAGAAATTCAGCTGAATAAGAAAGTTTATTATTATTGTATCTTATTCACTTATGGTCCCTATTAAACATTATTAATTTAATAAGGAAGAGCAACCACTAAAATAGAAATCTCTAAGCTAAAGCAAAGGTGCTGTTTAATTTGAACTGAAATGCATGGCCCATCCACACTCACACTGGGACTGTGCCCCCCAGTTGTTCTACTGTGAGTAGAAAGTGCTAAAAAAAGTAAGAGCCCCAGGTGCAACAGCTTGTCTGACTGCCTTGACTGCTGAAAGTCCAGCTGCCTTCTCACTCAATAGAACCTTAAAGACCGCATCTGGGCTTTCATATTTATTCTATAAAATGCAGTAAGCAGGTATGATAATCACTATGTGACATTTTACCGTTATTGTTGGCTGACAGATGTCACAGGTACCTGTACTTTGCTTTCAGTATGCTTAAACCACTCTACTGCTATGGTTTACCGAGCTATGTAGTTATTACTTTAATGCACTCCTTGGATAGTGGTATGACTAAGGTTTCTCACAGTCTCTGGCTTAATTCTCAACAATCATACAAAATGTAAACTTTCTCCTGTTATTTACTTCAACTCTGGGGCCCGGGGGCATGGCCACCTCCCCTTGCGGGGTCTGCTCCCTACTGGGGTCTCTGGCAGGCCAGCTGGAGGAGCTCCAGGCCACAGTCCAGAGACTGCGTGCCATCAGGGACTGCGAGCAGGAGATAGACTCCTACTGCCAGGCCCTTCTCCCCCGGGAGCCTCAGGGTAGAACACTGTCTCCATCCAGGACTAAGGAAGACTCTGGGACCTCCCGCTCTGCCCAGTCAGGGGCATGGATCTAGGTGGTCAAGGGCCCTAAGGCCCACCGCACCAAGGCCCCCCCCTCACGGAGCTTAGCAACAGGTTCGCACCTCTTGCAGCCCCAGCAGAGCCTGCTCAGTTGCCAGCTCCCGCAGGCAACCCAGACTCAAGCACAGCTACTGCCCCCGCTCTCCCCAAGACAAAGCGAAAGGTGTTTGTTGTGGGAGACTCCGTCCTGCGGGGCACTGAGGGGGCAATCTGCCACTCCGACCCCTCAGCCCAGGAAGTCTGCTGCTTCCCGGGGGCCCGCATCTGAGACATTGCGGAGAGGATCCCACAGCTCCTCCGGCCCACGGACCACTACCCCATGCTCCTTATTCACATGGGCACCAATGACACAGCTCGGAGCACCCCCAGCCAGGTCATGAGGCGCTACAGGGATTTGGGAGCGGGACTTAGGGGTCTGGGAGCTCAGGTGGTGTTTTCGTCGATCCTCCCAGTCTTGGGCTACGGGCTGAGGAGGGAGAGGAGGATCCACGCAGTGAACCAAAGACTGCGGAGCTGGTGTCATCGGAAAGGCTTTGGCTTCCACGACCACAGCCCGCTCTTTGGCAAGAGAGGCAGCGACCTGCTGGGAAGAGATGGCCTCCACCTCTCTCCCCTGGGAAGAAGGCTCTTCTCAGCCAGGCTGGCCGACCTGCTCCACCGGGCTTTAAACTAAGCCCGCTTGGGGATGGGGGGACTACTGCCACTGCTGGCCCACTGAGCAACCCCTGCAAAGCCAGCAGACCAAGGCACTTAAGGGAGCCCACCCCTGCCCCAGCCCTGGCACAATCTGTGGGCAAGGCAAGAGCCCCCAAGGGGACACTTGCCTGCCTGTACACTAATGCCAGGAGCCTGGGCAACAAGCAGGAGGAGCTCGTCCTCCTGCTCAGTGCAAAGAATTATGACGTCATTGGGATAACGGAGACCTGGTGGGACTCCACCCATGACTGGACCATGGGTATAGAGGGCTATACCCTGTACAGGAGGGATCGTGTTGACAAAAGGGGCGGGGGTGTAGCTCTCTATGTGAAGGAAAGCTACATGTCCCTGCAAGCTGATGTTGACAACCAGCATGGACAGCTAGAGACCCTCTGGGTAAAAATTCGTGGGGAATACGGCACAGGGGACACAACAGTGGGAGTCTACTACAGACCTCCCACTCAAAGTCCTGAGCTTGACCAGGAGTTCGCCCGGGAACCGACTGAGGCTGCTTGCTCCAGGACCTTGGTTGTCATGGGTGACTTCAATTACCCGGACATCTCGTGGGAAGATCACTCAGCAAAATCTGAGTGGTCGCAAAGCTTTCTCTCGTGCGTGGATGACCTCTACCTGACTCAAGAAGTCTATGGGCCAACGAGAGGCAAAGTGCTGCTCGACCTGGTACTGGCTACGGGGGACGACCTAATCGGCGACCTAGTGATCGATAGGAAGCTGGGTGACAGTGACCACGAGCTGATCACCTTCACCATCCGCCGTAAAGCTGGCAAGTCAGTCAGCAACACAGAAGTCCTTGACTTCAGAAAAGCCAACTTTGATAAGCTCAAGAGGCTTGTCAGTCAGGCCCTTAGGGACCATGACCCCAGGGAGATGGGAGTTCAAGAAGAGCGGTTGCTTCTCAAGGAAGCGAATCCTCAATGCACAAGCTAAATCTATTCCAACACGGAGGAAAGGCAGCAAGAAGGCACAGCAGCCCTCCTGCCTCTCCAGGGACCTAGCGGACCTCCTGCGGCTAAAAAGGAAAGCCTACAAAGGATGGAGGACAGGATTCACCTCCAAGGAGAATTATTCTGCGTTGGTCCGGTCCTGCAGGGACCAAACCAGGAAAGCCAAGGCTGCAACTGAACTCCAACTAGCTTCAGGCATCAAGGACAACAAAAAGTCCTTTTTCAGATATGTGGGGAGCCGGAGGAAAAGCAAGGGCAATGTTGGACCCCTGCTAAACCAGATGGGGCAACTGACAACTGATGCCCAGGAAAAAGCCAACCTATTAAATAGGTACTTTGCGTCAGTCTTTCATCAGTTCCATGGGACGCTCATGCCTGCTATGGGACAGGGAGATCCAGGTGATGGGGATCCCCTACCCTCCATAAATGCTGACCTCGTGAAGGAACATCTTGAGAAGCTGGATACCTTCAAGTCAGCCGGCCCTGACAATCTGCACCCCAGGGTACTCAAGGAGCTGGCGAGCGTCATAGCCCAGCCCCTGGCACGGATCTTTGAAAACTCCTGGCGCTCTGGTGTAGTGCCCGAAGACTGGAAGAAGGCCAATGTGGTGCCGATCTTCAAGAAAGGGAGGAGAGTGGATCCGGCTAACTACAGGCCCATTAGCCTGACTTCTATCCTGGGGAAGATCTTAGAAAAGTTTATTAAGGAGGCCATCCTTGATGGACTGGCCCAAGCTAACATCCTAAGGGATAGCCAGCACGGGTTTGTTGCGGGTAGGTCTTGTTTGACCAATCTCATTTCCTTCTATGACCGGGTGACCTATCACCTGGACGAGGGATAAGAGATGATGTCATATATCTTGACTTCAAAAAAGCTTTTGATCTGGTATCCCATGATCACCTCTTGGCCAAACTGGCCACTTGTAGCCTTGGGTCCACCACAATCCGCTGCCTGGGAAGTTGGCTCCATGGTCGGACCCAGAGGGTTGTAATTGATGGCAGTCACTCATCGTGGTGTCCTGTGACCAGTGGGGTCCCCCAAGGCTCTGTCCTTGGACCCGTATTGTTCAACAACTTCATTAATGATGCGGACATTGGAGCCAGGAGCGGACTGGCCAAGTTTGCCGATGACACCAAACTTTGGGGCAAAGCATCCACGCCAGAAGATAGGCAGGTGATCCAGGCTGACCTGGACAAGCTCAGCAAATGGGAAGACGAGAACCTGATGGTGTTTAAAACTGAAAAATGCAAGGTTCTCTACCTTGGGGAAAAAAGCCCTGCAGCATCCTTATAGGCTTGGCAATGCTACCCTGGCTAGCACTACGGAAGAAAGAGACTTGGGGGTCATGACTGACTACAAGATGAACATGAGCCTGCAATGCGATGCTGCGGCTACTAAAGTGACCAAAATGCTGGCTTGCATCCATAGATGCTTCTCAAGCAAATTCCGGGACGTCATTCTCCCCTTGTACTTGGCCTTGGTGAGGCTGCAGCTGGAGTACTGTGTCCAGTTTTGGGCTCCACAATTCAAAAAGGATGTGGAGAAGCTTGAGAGAGTCCAGAGAAGAGCCACACACATGATCAGAGGTCAGGAACACAGACTTTACGATGACAGGCTGAGAGCCATTTGGCTCTTTATCCTGGAAAAGCGCAGGCTCAGGGGCAATCTGATGGCCATCTATAAGTTTACCAGTATCTGGGGGAATGTTTGTTCACCAGAGTGCCCCATGGGATGACAAGGTTTAATGGTCATAAACTACTACAAGACCGTTTCAGGCTGGACATAAGGAAGAATTTCTTTACTGTCCGAGCCCCCAAGGTCTGGAACAGCCTGCCAGCGAAGGTGGGGGTTGGACTCAATGATCTTCCGAGGTCCCTTCCAGCCCTAATGTCTATGAAATCTATGAAATTCGTACTGGTTAACTTCCACGTAAGCCATAGACTGGAACTGTTCTCCCAAACTGGTCTCTAATTTAAGAGACATTTAAGAGGTAGTCTTTTTTAAACATAAAGGAAAAAGAAACCTTATAATCCTGTAAGAAAAAGTTTACGAAGTGAAACATTAATGTGCATTTATAGTAGATAACTTTTATTTTCTAGCAAATTGCCAGCTGTTATATTATACTTATGTAAACAGAAAGGCTTTGTTCAGTTTAAAGAGTCAGCTTGTTAAAGATGGCATTTTGAATTAATATTGTCCTACTTACAAGAGCCAAAAATAATCCAAAGCTAGTAGGCAGTACGGGCTAGATTATGTAATCAGTTCCCTCAGTATAAGTCTGAAGTAACTCTACCGAACAATCGAGTTACTTGAGAATCACTCTGATGTTGCTGAAGTCAGAATCTGGCCCTTGTTTTGTAGGTTAGGAACTCAGAAAATAAAGCATCTGCACTGTATCCACTGTACAAATTCATTTTGGGGGCTAACTAGGCAAGCTTAAAGAAAGAGAGAGATGAACTTACAAGGACAAGTTTAAGAGGTGTAATAATCCTACCATAACTACATCCGTGTACTAGTCAATAATGTTTGTTACGATCCACTTGTATAAGCAATCCAGTATCAGTCTGAAACTAAGATTTCAGATTGCTTTCTCAGAAAGCAAACCATGGACCTAAGTTTCAGTGGAGACAGCAATATGTCAAATGTATTCAAGTACTTCTCCCTTTTTGTTCTTTCCATTCAGACATACTAATACAAGTTATTATCTGTGCAAAATTAGCAATGGTGCTATTTTGTCTGTGGTGAAATCTAAAAAGACAGAAATTCTGTCTCCTAATTTAGCCACTACTTGATCAGTTTCAGAATTAGTAGGTAGGGTTGTCTGAACAAAAATGACAAAGAAGATTTGAACAGGAGCCAGAAAATTCAATGCCATTTATGGTAGCACTGCTTTTTCACAATGGCCTTAAGTCTTGCTAACTCAAACCAAATCTGAAAGTTAGTTTTTAACTCCTTCACACCTAGAAACCTCATTTACTGTGGCTGAAAATCTGAAATATGGCCAAGAACAAAAAATTGAGCCTGCTCTAAATAATAAGAAACTCCATTTTATATGGTTTTAAGGAATACCACCAGTGTGTTGTAAGATACTGTGAAAATTGAAAAGTGAAAACTGATTGAAGGAAAATACTATCACCCCATTTCACATGGGCCTACTCCCTCTCCCTTTTCTGGGACACACTGTAGAAAGGGTCAGTCTCGGCAACCTGAGACATACTTGCTCCATAATATGAAGTAACTAGCACCAGTATTCCTATATTTCATGAGAAATTTGAAATAAAATGTGTGTAGTAGTTCAACAAAGCGGAGTCATACTATCATGACTGGCAAGGAGTTGTAGACACACATAACACTTAAGATTGTTTTAAATGGGATTTAAACAGAATAATGTCCACATGTACAAGCCAGTTTAGAATGGCCTGAACCTCCTGCAAGTTTCAACAGTATACATCAATAATTAGGTTTAATTATTTGGAACCAGTTCTCCATAAAACAGTTCAGTGTTTTTTGTGGATGCCAAGCTTTCAGTGACTAGTGTCTAGTTGGTCCTCCAGGCATCCCACACCTCCCTCTTCCTTTTACCCCCATCTACCCACCTCAATCCTTGCATGGCAACATGCTGCTTGGGTATTTCTCATTGCTTAGGTGGCTGGGGGGGATGCCTCTGCTTCTAAATGAGGGACAATTACGAGGTCTGTGTGAAGCGACTAGTATTCGCTTCAGATTTGGCAGACAGTGATTCGATTCGGTGATTTGAATCATTCTCTTGAATCAATTCAGCTGAATCTGATTCAGAGATTTGGCTGCTGCCAAATCAGCCGAATCTCTGAATCACACATGCCCAACCCCCACCCGTTCCTCCAGCCATGCCTGCCCCAGCTCCAGCTCTTTGGAAAAAAAGCCCGCACTCACCAGCTTCTGCCCAGCAGGGAGTAAGCCCCGCTGCCTCATGCCATGTGGGAAAGGGCTCTGCCACGAGCCCCCAACCCATGCCCATTCTCCCAGACCCACCCCTGCCCTGAGCTCCCAGCCCTTAGAAAAGAAACCAAAAAACCCCATACTCACTGGCTCCTGCTCAGTGGGGGTGGGGTGGGGGGATGATCCCTGCTGCCCCACATTGCCCCATGCTCCATGAGGGGCTCTGCCATGAGCCTCCAGAAGCCCTGAGGGCACTGCAGCAGTCAATGAGTGTGGCATTGTTTTCTTTTTAAAAGGGCTAGGAGTTGGGGTGGGCGGGGCAGCCATGGGGGCGGGTTGGAGAGCGGGCAGGGGTTGGACGGCTCGTGGCAGAGCCTCCCATGCAGTGTGGGGCAGTGGGTCACCCCTCTGACCTGGCTTTTTTTTAAAAAAAAAAAGCCAGGAGCTGGGGCCAGGAGGAGCAGCTATGGGGTGGGGGTGGGGGAGCAGCCAGGGGATGGGGCTGGCAGGGATCCCCCCATGGTCCCCTCCCTCCCCCACCCCATACTTTCCAGCATGGAGTCCAAGTCCAGCTCCTTGCTGCAGCGAGTGGGGACTGCCCAAATTGCCAAAGCTCTCCGAATCTTTTCCAAATCGATTCAGAGAGCTTCAAATCAATTCAGAGCTTTTAACTGGTCCCCTGATTTGATTCGGATTCAGAGACTTGGCCAACAAATCGGGCCAAATCTCCTCCAAATTGAATCAGCACCCGAAGCTTTGCGCGGCCCTAACAATTACCAATTAATGGGTCAGTTCACATTGATCCAACATGGAATTAAAAGTCATTCTGAGATATTAAGTGCCAACTGTCCAGTGGCTCAGTTTTCCCATACCAAATAATTCATGAATGTTTACCATTAAAGGCGTATCCACCCACCTACCAACCAACCTGGGGCAGGGTTGGGGAGGGACTGGGGAACTGAACTCAAGTAAGCTGGGGGGACCAATCTATAGTGTATGTGCTGCAAATGGCATATGACAGATCAGGGAGGGGACAAGCAGCACAGAGGCATATATGGTGGGAAGCAGAGCATCAGGTTAGCCAGGGGAAAGGGATTGGCGTGGCATTTGGGAAGGATGCAGGGCTAATTTGTGGCACACCTGATAAAAGGCTGGCCCCCACTGAATTAAATGGCTTTCAGGGAGAGCCTTTTTCAAGCTGCAGCCTGAGGCAGAGACCTTGAGCAACCACTGGATTACCCAGTTACCTGGAAAGACAGAATCAGGGATTCAGGTAGCAACCTGTTCCCACTTCATGCAGCCAGTTGGTGTCTTCCCTTCCCACTAGGAAAATCCTACGGGAATTGGCCACTGTAAGGCATGCTGGGCTGGATACCTATTTCTACCACCTGGTGGCAGTTCAAGAGAATTGCAGTGACGAAAATGGTGAGCACTCTACTGAGAACCTCTGAACCATGACAATGAATCAGCTCCCAATTGGCAACATTCCTGAAATGGCTTAGGTGTTGTATGTGTCTGCACCCTAAATGTAACCAGTCCTTCAAATGGCTTGAATGCTAAAGGCTAAATGATGAAAAAGAGGTATGCCATGCCTTGAGGTACTTCAAACAGCCTCACCATAGCACATGCTAACCTGATTAGAGGACGTGACTGGAACATGGCAAAGTCCTATCCACATTCCAAATTGTATCTGCAGCATAGTCACGTCAGCAGACAACCTACATAATTAAATGTACTAGACTGTTTATATCAACAGTGTACCTGCACCCTGATCTATAAAAGAATAGTGATGGAAACAACATTGTGGCTTTGCACAACACCATGGTAGTGTCTGAGTATTCTTTCCTCTGTCACAACATGTGTTAGACTAATAATAAGTAAATATCAATCCTAATGTCTTTCATCTCCCAAGAGCTGTATGAAACATAACTAATTCATACTTCATTTGTGGAACTGAGTCAACCACTTGTCTGCCATTTTCCTAAACACCTATGGAATTTAAAAATCTGAAAGTTTAAAAATTAGTCTTTGATCATACCACAATGTGGTGACATGCTTAACTCTATGCTCAGGAATAGCCCCCTTCCTGTCAATTAATCTAGTTGTACAAAAAGTTAAATGTGCTTAAGTAATTGCAGAATTTGTGTCTCAATGAAAATAATTCAATACTGTATTTAATATTATGTAATCTTCAAAAAATGCAATTGTAATACTGGTCTGGTTTTGTTTTATTAGAAAATCTATTTCACTATTCCCAGTATTTTATATCAAAAACCTTTTAAGAAGTCTCTTACATCTACTATATTGCTATCACCTGTGGAGAAGAGATCATTTAATTTCCTACCCTTGTCTTCTCAAAAATCTCCCACAAAACCCCACTCAACCACAGCCCTGTTATGAAACAGGAATTCAAGGATGGTTTGGTGTACAATGCAACACCTTTTTCAGAAACATTCATCTTTCAAACTGGCTTGCAAGGTTAAAAGAAAATTGCCAACTTTTTTAGGATCAAATTCAATTATATTTCCATTCAACAAGATGTTTTAAAATAGTTCAGGAAGTGTTATCCATACAGTAAGAGAAAAATCATTATATTTCACTAAGGATATCAGGAAAAATACTGTAATTCTAATGTTTTTAAAACAGCTATATAATTTATTTGACAGTTACTTTAAACCTTTTCTTTGGTAAAATGAGTTTGACAATACAAGAAAATGGAAAAAATGGTTTCCTCAAAAGATATGTTTGGCGTTTGTTCACATTTAATAGAGAACAAAAAGGCTATTTTTTCTTAATTTGCAAAATAATAAGTCCCCCATAGCTTTAAATGGATTTAAATAATATTGAAATTTTTAGTGAACAGTAAATGAATATTTTATTACTGGTTTCTTTCTGTAGGGTTGCTCAAAAGGAATGAGAAGGTAGCCTCTTATTTTCAACTAAGAACAAGTTCATATTAAAAACTAGGTGAGCTCGGGGTCAGCATCCCTTTAAAACTTCTATTTCTATGCAAATAGGAAGTAAGCTAGGAGATTATACCCCTTGCAATATGACAGTCATTTGAATGCGATGGTGGGAGAAGCAATAATGTAAATACACTTACCTAAGTTGCTATATGTTGCACTACAAGGGCTCAGGTCAGAAGAATCTGAAGCTTCCTCCCTTTCTTCCCCTCCTTGTGGGGCATGGGGAGGTGACACTGATATGACTGAGGCACTACCTCCATTGTCCTGCTTCACAAACACAGCTCTTGGAATACGAGGGGACAAATCTTCCACTGTGGTCTTCTCTGGCACTTGACTGAAACAAACAAAACAATATTCATCTGGAGACCAAAGCTATGTGCCTTACCCTACCAACAAAACACAGTGACATGTTTAGTATAAAGCAATGAATTGGGAAATGGAAACAAAAATGCATCCCTTTTATCTCTTTACATTTTTCACAATTACTTTTCTAGCAAGATTTTTTCTTGCTTAGCAGGCATTTAATTTTGCAAAATAGCAGAGGGTTATAGGATGCTACTTAATCAAGTACAGTCAATACATGTAATGTGTTTTGGTACAATACTGTATCATGTGACATCTGTGGCATTCACTGGACAGCACCCAGGTTAAAGGCATTTTTATCAAAGACTTTGCTTCAATGGCAATTATACATTACCGTAACTGTAGCCTTAACTTCCTAGGGAATAATACATCTTTATAGCTATAGTTCCATATTTTGGCAACAATATAAGAATTATTACCCTTTGGAGAACAGACCAATAGTCCATTTAATCCGGTATCTTATCTCCTTACAGTCATCTATATAAAATAGTTTAAGAATTAAAACCCAGGCACTTATGCATCAAACCAATTAAGTCTCTGAGGACTAGTAGCAGTCCTTAAGCAAACTGTGAAGACTGATAGATTTAAACCAGGGTAAAACTGTGAAAATCACATATTTAGTCATTTAACAGGCCTGTATTTACTGCTTAAAGCTTAAAAATGCTTCAAACCATTTAGTAAAAAAATAAGTAATATGCCCAGGTTTACCAATCAACTGCTGCCTATTGCAGTTTTATCAGCAACTATCCATAATCATGGCATTTGTAACAGTGGCATTTTTATACTTCTCTCACATACCAGCGCATGTGTGTGCATAGGCACGCACTCCCTCACATACACTCTCTCGAGCGCATACGCATGTTAGACCAAATCTTGAGTGTACGTATTCTGCTCCTAGGATTCAAGCCGGATTCTGCAAGATGCTGAGAACATTCTACTCTCACTGATTTCAACAGAAGCTTAGGGTAGGCACTTTATCCAGGAGAGGCTCTCCACCTCCTAGGATCAAGCCCTATATTTGCACAACATTGCAACTTTTAAAATGAAAACCTCAAGCTCATCCCTGACTTTAGCTAAGAAGAACACATGAGTCTGTATTTTTTAAACACTGCTTGTGAAAACAGGCACGGCATCTGATTTTCCAAAAGAGCTTGTAATCTGTATTTACATATCACAAGGAAAAATTTTGTCTTTGGAGACCTGTCATAAATTGCAGAAATGTCTGCCTGTGCCTACCCACAAAACTGACAGGCCAGAAAGCAAAAAAATGAAGATTTTAAGCAATCTAAAATCCAGACTACAAAAGTCTAAACATGCCTGTATTTTGCAAAATGGAAGATTTCATGTACCGTATGCACATGCTGTTTCCATTTTCACACTAGTGGAATTTTGAATGCAGCCTTATACAAACAAAAGCCATCAAAACATGTTAGTAAAACAGACACAAAACGGCAAGTTTCAAAAAGCTGCAACTTTAAATCACTTAGTATCAGAATTGTTGATCAATCTTTTTGTTCACATGCATAGGAGGGGTGCGGACAGCATGTTACATACCACACTAAAGAATAACCTAAGGCATCTCAAATTAAAACACACATTAAATCAAAGAAGCAGAAAAGCTTTTAACACCTAAAGAAATAGTTTTAAAGACTTGAGGTTATCCTACATGCAAACATCTTATACATACCTGCACACACTTCTCCAATAATTTTTTTCCCCCCCAAAGAAATTGTCTCTAATATCTTTGGTACTGATACTACCATGTAACAAGAATTCACATATCTCATAAAACAATTTTAGTATTGATCGGTGAGATACAGAACAGTGTCATTCCCAATCCTAGACACGTGCATGCACATATACTATATTTAAGTACAGAAGCATTTGGCCAAACAAAGTAAATCAACAGCTAGAGAGAAAGAAAAAAAAAAAGAGAGAAAAAAAAATGAACTCACCCACTATACTCACTCACACAATTCCCCATTAAAGGAAATTCTCTCAGGGCCTTCTTGAGTCTTTTAATCATGTCTTGAAACTCTGGTGAGCCATTGATTCCACAGTGTTCTGGTGTGCTACAAGTTGTGCAAGCTGTGAGCAACAAGGCTGAACTCTGCACAGAGTGATATCACCTACTGCACCTTGCTGTTTACCTTACAGGGTTGGGCTGGGGGAAATGGCAAAATACCTTAGGGAGCTCACTGTGACCGAAACTCTGGCCCAGCCTTCTTAACTCTCTCACTGCTGTAGCAGAGGAAATAGTTCACATTTTCATCTGGGACACTATTCTATCACGCCAAATGTATTCTTAGCCCCATTAATTAATTGAGAAGAAATCTGAACTGTAGTTATGACACCAAATGCATCATAAACCTCTAAAGAGCTCAAACTAACCTAACTTTAAAAGCACAGGAAATATTTTAACCTCCATTCAAAGCAAGATTAGTATTTAGAAGAAACAACTTCCTTTACAATCACAGCAATAAGATGTCATGTCTTGATATTTAGGAGGAAGCACCCTGCTTTTATAGCTGAAACTATAAAAGGCAAGGGGTTATGTGAGATAAAGGCAAGACACCTGAATACACTGACTCAGTGAGTTCCTGTATATTGGAAGGTCAGCTGTGACTCATCACGAGTGGAAAAGAAGTAGGAAGAGAGAAAAAGAAAACACTTCTTTACTGTTAAAACATCAGACCCAGAACGCATTAATATTCTTGCCTTATGTGAAAATGTAATTGCTTAAAAATTGTATTTGTTAGCTTTCTGGAAAAGTAGAACAGGTAAGAAAACTTATTTGCCATAGTGATAACTGTTCTCTAGATGACTGCCTCTCTGAATTGATAAATCTCATTATTAGCACTCCTCCGTGAACAAGCTGCTTTTTCTTTAAAACAGTGCCGGCTGTTTTTGGGTTCTGATGGTATAAACAGAGAATGCAAACCTATTTGCTTCCCAGTCCTTTTTAGGAATTACCCTACAGACAGCACAGGCAGGCAGTGCAGGCTTGCCATATAGACTACTATAGTCATATTAATGAACCACAGTTATTGTAGTAACAGGTCCTTTTTCCTCCTTTGAGAATTGCTTTCATTCTTTCACCACCTTAGGGGAGGCTAATGAGCGGTAATGACCCTCCTGGAGATGGGAATGAGAAAATGATGATCAGCCTGTTTCTGGAGTTTGGATCAGATCTAGAGGTGATGTTTTGGGAGTGTTGGAGAGTACAGAACTCTGTGCAGGTGTACTGCATATCAGTGATGAACAATGTCAAAAAGAGGAAGTTCCTTTGACCTCTGCAAGTGCTCCGATATCCCATGGTGGTTGTCATCTGCAAGGTAATAATAATTGTGCATACCTAATCTGAGATGAGCTGGCCTGAGGGGGAGCAAGACTTGCTCTTTTACTGATGCATTCTAAAGCCAAAAGAATTTACAGATACCATGTGCTGGGACCCAGCTGAGACACTCTAGATACCTAAAAGTTGAAGCCATGAAACCAGAACTCCCTTAATAGGATTAAGGCTTGAGGAATACTTCTGGCAAGGTAATGGCCTGACTGACACGGAAACTGGAAATCACCTACAACAGGAATTGGAAGTCAGGATGTAGGACCACAGTATATTTGTTACTCACTGGCTATGTCTACAGTTGTTACTGCACAGTCATTTAATACTTGCAAACACAAGTACTAAATGACTCAGCAGTAACCAGAGTTACTGCACAGTAGTGTTGCCAAATGGCTTTTACATGATGCTGACTGTGTAGTAGCTCATTACTACTGCTTCGTATCTGCGTGTGTTTAAACCCTTGAAAAGTTGTACTAAGTGCTTAATATCTAGTGGCAATGAGTTCTACAGGCTAATTATGCATTGCTTAAAGCATCAGTTTCAAATTTCCTCCCTCTTCCCCTCTTTTCAGAACTTTCCCCTCTTCCTTGTCTTGTAAGAAAACACAAACAGGAGTGAGGATTTACCTTCTCTGTATCTATAGGAGGTTAAGTCCCTTCTTAAAGTTTTCTTCTCTAAACCATTTCAGACTCTCCCATCTGTCTTCATGCAGAAGTGTCTCTGTATCTTTAATAATTTTTTGCTTACTCTCTGAACGTCTCATTGCTTTTAGAGCTTTTGGTCTTTGGTAGAATAGTATTGATTTCATACTCCCACCAATCCAAAAGACATGGTACAGGACTTTCAGTTCAGCTAGAGAACCTCCTCTTGAGTTCCTGAGGCTTTGATATCAGCTCTAAGTGGCTCTATGTAGGGACTTTAACCAATGTCTTGGTCCCTTCCTGTACAATTTTCCAAAAGAACTTTAGAATCCAACAGGAGTTGAGGGAAAGGAGTAATGAGATAAATGGTACCTGGCAGGGATGCTCAGTCCTGTCTCTGGATAGACAGCTGGCATGCTTTCTGATGGTGAAGTAACTGAGCTGGGCTTTGTCCCACTTGCAGAACAAATAATACAGGACTGTGTCTCTGAAGGCTTATTTATATTACTGACTGTATTCTGCCTGGTGAAGTCTACTAAGGTAATTTTTTTTACCTGCTGATAAAGAACACTTACACTGAATTGAAAGGAAGTATGCTAATCCTAGATCAAGACTATATTAGAGTTAGTGAAAGCAGACTTCCTTTTGGACCCCAAGGCACCTGAGCTTCAGATGATGTCTACAATAGCCTGGGCACTGAAAAATTGGGGTTTGGTTTTGTTTTTAAAGCAGAAGAGAATCCAGAACAAAAAAGAAAAGGGCAGAATGAGGATGTGATATGCTGAGAGAGTGGTTTGGGGTTACATACGCCACTAGGACCCTGAATCCGTGTGGTGGGGAAGTTTCCCTTTGGACCCCTAGGCACCTGAGGCTCAAATGATGCCTGTCATTTTATTTTCTGATTCCTTAGGGATGAACACTGCTGTTGACCCAAGAATCACTACTACTTTTTTTTTTTTTTTTTTTTTTAAATGAAAAACATTATACTGGTGCTCTATTAAAAAAGCTCTTCACTCCAATACCTGGAAGGCTGATGAAATGGCTACTGAAAAAAAACAGTTGACAGAGGGGGCACAAAATGATATCTTAAGTGAGCAGTTAACAAAAGATTGCCATTCAAAGCAAGAGCCCCGTCTAGTTGTGAAGGAAGCATTAGACAAAGTCTCAGTGTCTGGATAATGTGATCTATTCTTTGGATGTTTCCTGTACGTTGGATAAATAAAGACATGTACATAACTGACACGTCTACGTTCTGTGGAAGAAGGTTGAAGGTCTATGGACTTCACTTAAGTAACAATGATCTTGGTCTAACTGATTCCTCTAAGTAGCAATCTGTTGGCTGAATGGGTCATAACAAAAGCAAAATTTAACTTTAGCCACAGTGTGCTCCACCTTCCATAAAACTGGTGTCAGCCATGATCTTCAATCATGCAGCCTCCTGTGTCAGAGACAGGAAGCATTACCACCCTGTTAAAATATTTCACACCAACATAAAAGAACTTAGAAATCCTGCAAAGGGGCAGCACAGGGGATCCAATTTTAGATATGAACCAGACAATAAGTGCTGAGATCTATGGTCTCTGCCAGTGATCTATGGTCTCTGACCAGTGCAAGCAGACTGTTGACTTATTTTTCACAGCACTCCACAGCCAGAGTTGCTGTGACTGCTATGATAGAGGGCTCTTGAGGATGAAGTGAGTGAGGAACGGTGGTGGGTGTTGTACATGTTCTGTAGGGTAAAGAATATCTGTTTTACATTCCATTTTTTCCTTATGCCCCCTTGTAACTAAGGGTGCACCGATAGAAATTTTTGGCGCTGATACCTATAGCTGATTTTTAAGGAGGCATATTGGCCAATACTGATCCGAATTCCGATACACAACCTGGCAGCTAGCAGAGCAGTGTCTAGCTGATAAGTCTGTTGTGGTGGAAGAAGCGGGTGAAGGGACGGGATGGGTGGAGGGGGGCAGATCAAGGCCCCTGTGGTGAGGGAGGGAGTGAGGCTGAAGTAGGCACTGCCCAGCTGAGGCAAGGCATGGGATGGAGCATATATTGTCGCGTGGCAGGGTGGGCAGCTCCTGTTGCTGCGTGCACCCCAGGAGGGCACGGGGTGCATGTTCCCCCTGGAGCTGTGTGTGGCAGGGTGGGCTGCTGCTGCCATGGGCTGGGGCCAGGGTAGTGCCAGGCTCTTCTCAACGGGGGCTGGGCCGGGCTGTGCTCAGGGCGGGCAGCGGCAGCACTGGGTGGGGGGATATGGGGCAGGGGGGCTCCAGCCACACCAAAATTTGCTGTAGCCCCCCCAACCCCCTCTCCCAGCGCCACTGCTTGGACAGCCCCAAACACAGCCAAGCCGAGCCCAGCCCAGCCCCTGTGCAGCCCTCCTCAGCCCCGTGCAGGCCCAGGGACACATGCCCATGCCCTCCGGGGTGTGCGCAGTAGTGGGAGCCACCCCCTCATTCCCCCTGGATGGGCTGCAGCTCCACCCCATGCCCCACCCTGCCCTGGCTAGGCAGCCCCTGCCCCAGCCCCACTCCCTTCCTCACTGTGGGGGCCTCGATATGCACCCCCTCCCCCCCATGCCCCTTCCCTTCCATCACAACAGACTTACCAGCTGGATGCAGCTCTCCACACTGCCAGGGTTTGCTCCTCACCACCTACATGCTGCACTGAGGCTGTGTGCATGCCCAGAGCTTTTATTAGCCAAATTATCAGCCACAGCAGGCAAAAAAAAAGCTGATTTCCGATACAGTCAATTTTCTTTATATTGGTGCCGATCTGATATTGGACCGATGTATCGGTGCACCTCTACTTATAACCTCTTTTCTTTCTATCTTGGAGTCTGTGCAGATAAACCGCAAAACCCTGTCAGTGACTTCCTATAAAAAAAAAAAAAAATCTCAGCTTTCCAGGAACAGCAGGATTAATAACTGGACCATCAAACCAAATATCTGTGATCTACGAATGCAATTAAAACAATTACCAAGATTTTTAAAACAATAAAAGTCACACTTATAAAGGTTAGACCAAGCCTCTGCACCGAGTCCTAAAAAATTAAAAACACCTTTTGGTTTTCAGAGAAACCCTCAAAAATACTAATTCCATATCTGCTAGATTCTTTTTTTAACCACAGTGTAGATAACCTAATGCCAAGGAGACACAAAACTATCTATGGATAAAACACTTGAGGGACCTGTAAAACAGGCTTACTTATTCCTCAGTTCAAGCTGCATATCCTGCAAGCTCTGCTGTGAGTAAAGAACTGGCCTTTTCAGCAATATCATAGCCAGTGTTAAAGGCTTACGAAGTTATCAATCCTCCACCACCTCCATAATCCACTGCAGGGTAAAAAGTATTGTCAGTTCTTCCTGTTGGTACACCTTCAGGATCCCCTACCACACTGACATTGTTCTTAATACTATCCTATTTTCCAGGTTATCAATTTGGTCTCTCAGTGAGCCTCACAGATGTTGGGATTTTCAGTCAGAAAAGTGTCATGTTCACCAACTGTTATCTTCACATATTCAATTTTCCTGTAAGCCTTCTGCATTCTTTATCTGAAGGTTTAAACTTTTTTTATTACATATATTTTGGTGTACATTAACATTAGCCTTTAACTAGCATTTGCTGAGCTAATACAAAATCTAATATTGTTTGGCAAGTCAGATGCATTTCCTATTGGTGTGCATGTCCACACTGGCAGACCTGGCTGACAACTACTGGAAAACTGAGAAATAAACTCCAAATCCTTCAATATGAATAGCTTATTTTCCAGCATTGTAGGGGTCTCTCCCCCTCTTCATCCTTCTGTTTAGTAGTGGTCAAAATACAGTAAAAATCAGTTATCTTATGGCATTAAATTACATGAAAGACAACAAAAATAAAAAACTGAAAGGAGCAAAAAAGAAGGATATCTACTGTATCCTGTTCTGGCTGCACAACTCTTTAAAACTTAAACTATTATTATTTAAAAAAAAAAAAAATCCATAACAGAGGAAGTCTAATTACCCATGGAAAATTTTGACCTAAGATTTTAGACTGTATCATTATGACTTGGAGGGGGAAAATGTGGGTGATGTGGGAGGAAGAAGAGAGAGACTAACTGTGATCAATAGTGACAGTACAAAGACACTTCAGGGTAAACAAGGTCAGAACATCATCCTTAGGGTGGCTCAACACAAGGCATCTTCAGCCTACACCTGAAGATGCATCATGAAGGTAGTGATACTTCTTAAGGTCATGTACGCGTACTTCTCTTTTATCATTTTATGGCCTTGTTTACAAGTATCAAGCACTTGCAACCCCTGCTGACATCAAATGGTCTGATGGATGTTTAGAACTTCTGAAAATCTGGCCGCATCTAGAATGGAAATCTTTTTCCTACCTGCCAGTTTTCTTTGAGATTTCTGACACAAGTCCAACAGCTTGGGTTACAACTCTTCCAACCCAGCAGATGTGGACAGTATACTACACTAAGGCAGTGGTGTCTGCCCTCACCTGTGGGCCCCTGGAGCTCCTGGCTGAGACTGAGCTCCGGCAGCTCCACACTGCCCCTCACATGCCAGATCTAGCATGTAGGGTCATAGCCTGTGGGGTTCCCCACAAATTTGTGGGGAGCCTCATGGACTGGATGACGTTGTGCCTGGGGTTGGATCTGGCCTGCAGGCCGAGTGTTGAGCACCCCTGAACTAAGGCAATGGACGCACCAATAACCTGTGGCAAGTCAAGCCATCCCCATTTAAAAAAAATTAACACATGACATAATTCCTAAAATTGTTTAAACCTGCCTCAACAATGGTAAATTTAAGCCTGGATAAATTAGGACTAAACCTGTTACTCAGCATGAGCCTGAAGTTTGATGCTGGCACAAAAATGGTGATCACAGTCTTGGGCTGCATCAACAGGAGTACTAAACACAAGATACAGGAGGTTATGGTACTACTTTACTTGGTACTGACTAGGCCTCATCTAAAGTACCATATGCAGTTCTGGGCTCCACATTTTCAAAAAGATGTGAGGAAGGTAGAGAGGGTCCTAAGGCAGGTGACAAAAATGATAAATGGCTTAGAGGGTAAGCCACACAAGGAGAAGTTGAGACACAGGTATGTTCAGGTTGCAGAAAAGGCATTTAAGAGGGGATATGACAGCAGTCTTCAAATACTTGAAGAGCTGCCATACATATATACTTTCTCCCTCTTTTTTATCATTTTGTATAAAATTTGTATAAAATTTTGTAAAAATTAATAATGACTCATTTGGCAAAATTAAGTTTTATTTTAAAATAGTTACAATCTGAAAATTGGTGGGGCAGCTCCTCAGATGGGGGAAGATACATATAGCACCACTAAAGTCAATGCAGAGAGGAGGTGGCCCAGTGTACTTATCCTAAGTAAGGTCTTAGAAAGTGGTGAGACGATAAGCCAGTGATTCTCCACCAGAATGCTCTGACACCCTGATGTGCCTTGAGCTCCTTTCAATGGTGACATGGGGTGCCATACAACATTAACACTATTAGGTATGGAAACATGATTCACAAGATAGTCCCAGAGATTTCAAATAGAAAAACCATAGCTATCGATTTCTGAGTTCTTTGCAACAGCAAAACTGCTCTACTGTTTTTATGCAGTCAAAAAGAGTGAAAACTAAGAGTTGGCATTTTCCAAGGGATACCTCAAATCTATCCAGGGGTGCTTTGAATCTAAAAAGTTTGAGAACCAGTGGTATAAACAAAATAATCCCATTATTATTTTATGTATACTTTTTGGTATGTTGTATCATTTTATATTATGGTATAAAGTGTTAACTGCACATTAACTGGTCCTGTTATGTGATAAAGTTAATCATCTCACCCTCCAATTAATGATAGTTTAATAGGTAGAAGGTAATTTGCTTCTTACTTCTCTTCTGCAGTTTCAGTCATCCTATAACATAAATACTATCTTAAACTGAAAAATCAAGGACTGTTTTCCTGAATCTGTGCAACACATCCACCCTAATACACTAATAAACATGAAGCATAACTCATAATAATAGGTGCTGTTCATATTAGAAAGGTGCAAATCAAAGATACTAACCAATACAATGTAAAGACTGTAAAAATACTATATGTGCACACGAAAAAATTTCTACAAAACTCCTAGATTGGTTCTGCAAAATGTATAGTACACTTGTCTTTTTCATTCATGTATTCATCAGTATTAAAAGTGGCTTACCTGGGAATTTTTTTAGGAATCTGAGGTGGTGAAGAATGACTCCTTATCTTTTGTTCAGGATCCTCTGGAGACTCCTCTTCCATTTCTGCTTTGCCTTTTTCTAATCCCTCTCCAATGGGAGACTCCACTCCAGCTTTGTTCTTGTGGTCAAAGGTTGGTTCAGTATGTGCTGGTTCACATCTGTACATGAAAACAATGGATGGCTTCTCACTGGAATCTGTTTTTGTCTCACTAAACCAATGGTGACGTTGAACTGGAGGAGGTGGGAGCATATGAATGACAGTGCCATCAAGACCCACCAGTTTCCCCTTTTCTCTTTCTTTCTCTTTTTCATCTTCGTCATCGGTCTTTCTGCGACGGAAGAAGCTTTTAAATGATATCCAGCGCTTCGGTTTTGCATCAGCAACTCGTCGCCCTTCTGAATGGAGTACTGACTCAGCCTCTGTTGATCTAGTGGGACTGGTTGGTTTGTTCCAGTTGCTAAAATGTCTTTGCAACAGATTACTTGCATGATAGGGTGAAGATGTGGAACGTGGAGGAGGGAATGGAGGTGCCTGCTCAGTTTTGGGAGTTGTGGTGCTATGGATGCTGGTTGCTGTCTTTGAGGAAGGAATTGGCTTTGAAAGTGTATCCTTTTGCATTTTAGTGGTAGTGCTTTCTGTGGACTTGGATGCCTCAGTCTCACTGCTGGGCTGGGCTGTAAAGAGGGATTTGGGTCGTACCAGAGTGCTTTTAGTGGTATCTGCATCAGGCGGTAGGGAATATAATTCCTCTGCACTACACGATTTGGGTCCAGATTGCGGTGTTCCTGGAGGAGACTGTGGAGGCTGGATAGAAGCCACAATCTGTGAAAGAACTGTGCTGGCATTCTCTCTGTTGCTGTTTCCAATGGAAGCTTCTTGTGCCCCTTCTACTCTGGCTGCAGAGTCTGGTGCTGAGTTCTGGTTTCTGGTCGGGGAACTGTGGCCGGAACTCTGACTTCTTTGTGGTGATGTCTGACCTTTGCTGTGACAGCTATTGAACTCTTGGACTTTCTGGGCCACAGAACCCAGTTTGTGCTCTGTGCTACTGGAAACTCCTTTCGCTTGAGTAAATTCAGTGGGTTTGTTGGCTACATCCTCAGACACTTTGCTTTCTGTTTCTATTTCTTCATATGTATGGCTTATCACACTTGAAGTTTTATCTTTGATGGACAGCTCACCACTAGTCCCCAGAAAACTTTTATAGATGGCTAAGTTATCATATGCATTTGGATTAATTACAATGGGTACTTTGATTGCATTCTTGGAACTCCTTGCATAAGTAGGCTCATCATGAATGATAATTGGGAAAGGTGGCATACCAGCATTGTTGTAACTATTGAATTTTATCTCAGACAAATTGGGTGACTTAACTGGGATAGTTTTTGAAGAAATATTTGTGGCTGTAGGTGATGTAGGAGCAGATTTGTGGCTGGTCTTTCTAGGAGGGATAGAAGGTCCTGAACTGTTAGCTGCTAATTCCACTTTGGCTATCTTCTGTCGTGGGCTTGTACTAGAAGTCCATACTTCCTGGTATCTGATTGCACTTGATTTTTTTAGATTGGCATTTACTTTCCCAGATGATGCAGGTGTAACAGGTGCATGTGGAGCTCCTGGTGAATTTGAATTAGGGGGTGTACTTTTGGTTTCTGAGCTTTCAGTCTGACCTTCCTTACACTCAGTAGTCATGGCTGCTGACACATCGACTACAGTATAAGGCTTACACACAGGTTGTTCCATATTGACCACTCTGTAAGGTTTAGCTTGTTCTTCTATAGGAACTAAGTTTATAGTAACTGCTTGACCAGTAACATCTGGAGAACTTTTGCTTTCTTGCTTATCACTTTGCACAGCAATCTTGCCATCTTTCTCTTCCAGTCTAAGTGCAAGGACTGCCTTGTGTGTCTCTACAACTTCTGTAGTGTTTCTGGCAACTTTTGACATATCCTTTCCTTGCTGATTATCACAAAGCATCTCATATTCTGGTTCAATCAACTTGATGTCCTGAGGGGTACTGGGAGATAACCCTCCATTGCAGAGTTTTTGTGATGAACTGCTGGTTGTTCCAGAGCGAGACTCTTCAGTCAAAGAGGAATCAGGAGATGTGGAATCAGAAGATGCCATGCTCTGCATGCTTTCCTGTCCATAAAGGATCACAGCCCCTTCTCCATAACCATTTAAAATTTCATCATAGCTATCATCATAGTCCACAGCACAGATCCGCTGGAGAGACTTATTCCTTAGAGGCACAGTGTTCCATTTTTTGTCAGCACAAAAGTGGACAGGAGACAGGGTGTTCGCTCTAAAGTTAGCAAAGCGAGGTTGGCCCCTCATGCGAATTTCCATTGCTAACAGTTCTTCATCACTTTCATCCCAGCTCTCATGCTCTTCTTGCATGCTGCCAAAAAATGTATCATCTTCACTCTCATCACCACTGGAGAACTCTGGATAACAGAAACGCCCACCTTCGTTACTTATTACTTCAGTGCTGCCACTCAGAATAACATGTTTACTATGTGCATCCTTCACTCCAGCCATCATGCAACTTGGAGGAATCTTTCTTTCTAATGATCTTTTATAGCAATTATTTATTCTTCCCAAGAAGGTTTCCCTTGAGTTCATTTCATTTCCTGTTTGCTGAGGTGTGGTATCCAAACCTGCAATCTCCTTCAGCACTTCTGTCAGTCCATTATTATTGTTATTTGGTATCTTACCTACACTATCATTGTTGCCATGAGGCCTATGAACATGACTATAACCTTCAATTTCATCTTCGTTATTATTGTTCAGTGGTTTATTGTTCAAAACTGCTTTGTTTCGGTTCCATCCTGAAACTACAGGCTTATTCTCACAATGATCTGGTGTGCTGATTTCAGCACATACACTCTGCCCATCTACCACCATCATGGTGGGTTTCACAGCTATAGTGGGTTTTTTTGCAACAGGAGGTCGGAAATTTCCTGTATTTCTACCACGCTGATTGTTACTTTGGTTTGCATTGGTTTTCAGATTACTATGGGAGAGGGGAGCCTTTTCAGTTGCAGGGGGTAGTTGGTGCAAGCTTTTAGGCTTGAAACAATTTTTACATTCACCAGGTTTCCAAACGTGTTCAGTGAAGGTGTTGCAAGCAGACATTTTCACAGAACTTGGCACCTGATGTTCCACTGTTCAGTGCATGGTAAGAACTTCATCCATTTGTTTCCACTTTGTTCACTTATCCTGGCAACTCTTTAAAGTGGTGATCATTCTAAAAACGAGAGAGAATGAAGGATAAGAATGGGAAAAACCAACACCAGTCAATGACATTTGGTGAATGACTCTTTACTCATATTCTCATTTTCTCCTTTTGCCACACTCTTAGCAATGACATAAAAGAACCACGTTATCTCTTGTTGACAGCTTATCTCATCTTACTCGCTTCTAAAACCAAACATCTGAAATGCAAAACAGGTCGTATATAGAGCACGCATCCTGTGTATAAAGATTAAAGACAAAGAGCTGGTTTTATGCTTGGCAACTATGCCTGTGTAAATTTAGCAATGCTAACACACTGAAAAAAGTGACAGTGACCGAAAATATATAATTAACCCCTCTGCTAGTTCAGGGCCATGGACTTTTTATTTTGCCCCCAAAAAGATAAATTTAAAATTAAAAAGTGCATCTTCAGAGAAACAACCTCCAAATACAAGACAAGAATGATTAAAGAATATGTTCTGTTTTCTCAGATGGTGTTTAAATAATTTGTTTTAGGTTCAAAGGTGAAAAGGTTATTGCTTTTGTGGGAAAGCTTGCCCAAGTAATTCAATTTAGTTTAGTTACCTGACCAAAATATCTTCCGTCTCTTTAATCATTATTTCATTAAGATCAGATTATTACTGGGCAAGAGCTCTATCCAAGGGATGACTGGCAACTCCAAAAAGAGAACAAGATAAAGGCTAATGGGACAGTATCTTCAGAAAATCTTACCCTGTGCAGTTTTATCACGGTGTTTCATAGTATGATTTAGGTCAGAAGGGACCTAAATAGATCATCTAATCTGACCTGACCCCCACCCCCACCCCACCACTGGCCTGAGCACATGCTGGGATCACACGACTCCA
Source organism: Crocodylus siamensis (assembly GCF_052110815.1). Taxonomy (NCBI): domain Eukaryota; kingdom Metazoa; phylum Chordata; order Crocodylia; family Crocodylidae; genus Crocodylus; species Crocodylus siamensis. The sequence goes on along the minus strand of NC_143409.1, from coordinate 29,352,646 downwards.
GACAGGTGTTTGTCCAACCTCTTTTTGAATTTACCCAAGGTAGGAGTGAGGACCACTTCCCTAGGAAGTTGGTTCCAGATCCTAGCCACCCTAGCAGTGAAACAGTGCCTCCTAATCTTTAACTTGAACCTATTCTCCAGCAGCTTCTGGCCACTGTTCCTCGTCAACCCAGGTGCTGCTGGGGGGAATAGGGCCCTTCCTATTTGCTGCTGATCTCCCCTAACAAATTTGTAGGCAGTCACCAAATCCCCCCTCAGCCTCTGCTTGCTGAGGCTGAACAGGTTCAGGTCCCTCAGCCTCTCCTCATACGGCCTGCCCTGTTGCCCTCCAACCAAGCGGGTGGCCCTCTGAACCCTGTCAAGGCAGGCCACATCCTTCTTAAAGTGAGGTGCCCAGAACTGGATGCAGTACTCCAATTGAGGCTAGATCAATGTCACGTAGAGGGGGAGCATCACCTCTCTGGACCGGCTTGAGATGCATCTTTGGATGCACAACAAGGTGCGGTTGGCTTTGCTGGCTGTGGTCTGGTATTGGCGGCACATGTTCATCTTGGAGTCTATAATGACTCCAAGATCCCTTTCCACCTCTGTGCTCACAAGGGGGGAGCTCCCCAGCCTGTATGTATGCTGTGGATTCCTTCTCCCCAGGTGCAGCATCCTGCATTTATCTACATTGAACCCCATCCTATTACCATCTGCCCACTTCTGTAGTCTGTCTAAATCTAATTGCAGCCTCTCTCTCCCTTTGAGAGTGCCTACCTCTCCCCACATCTTGGTGTCATTGGCAAACTTGGACAATGTGTTTTCCACCCCCTCGTCCAAGTCGCTGATGAAAATGTTGAACAGTGTAGGCCCCAGGACCCATTATTCAGATCCCGCCAGGTCGAGTACAACCCGTCCACTACCACTCTCTGGGTGCACCCCATCAGCCAATTTCTGACCCATCCAACTGTGTAGGCATCAATGCCACAGTCACTCAATTTATTAATGAGAATGGGGTGAGAGACGGTGTCAAAGGCCTTCTTAAAGTCCAGAAAGACTTTACGTCCACGGTGACACCATCATCCAGGGATTTAGTTATCTGGTCATAAAAGGCCATCAGGTTGGTCTGGCAGGACCTGCCTTTGATGAACCCATGTTGATTTCCCCCCTGCTGGCCCCTCACAGATGTGATCGTTGATAATTTTTCAAGGATTTTCCCCAAGACTGATGTGAGGCTTATGGGCCTACAGTTTCCTGGGTCCTCCTCTCTCCCTTTCTTATAAATGGGGACATTAGCTAGTTTCCAGTCTCCAGGCATCTAGCCCGTGGACCACGATCGCTCATACAGCCGGGCCAAGGGCACAGCAATGACCCCCGCTAGCTCACTCAACACCTGTGGGTGGAGGGCATCAGGGCCTGCAGATTTAAAAACATCCAGCCTTTCCAGAAGATCCCTAACTACTTCTGCGCAGACCCGAGACCTGGCAGTGCTATCCCCAAGATTGCCCCTACCAGCAGTGGGAGAGCTGTCTTGGTTCCTGTCCAGGAAAAGAGACAAAGAACTTGTTAAAAATTTCGGCTTTCTCGTCTGGCATAGCCACAAGATTAACATTTGAGTCTACCAGGGGCCCTACATGTGTTACATTTTGTAAGGTTAAAACAGAGACAATAAACTGAACTTAAATCATGTGTCAATGGCAAGAAAATTTCTTTTGGTCACTGGTATCTTTCACCTGCGTTTCTCCAATACAAGTAGATGGTTCCCTCAGCTAACTGGAAAACTATTTGAACATGAGCTTGATCACTTCCTGAAACTAATCAGCCCTAAGAAAAAGAAAAAAAGAAACACAAATGATCTACATACTATGATTTTTGAAACACGCAGGGCTTAAGTCTTTCAAGAACCAATGCCCCACTAATTTAAATAATCTAAAATAATTCCTCCCTGATGAAACTTCAAGGAATCTGGTCCAAAGGGTTTATGATTTTTCATGTAAATACAAAAGAATCAAAAAGCAATATCTTCTGCTGTGTTACTGTTTGAATAAACTATATACATTTTTGATCACATAAATAAACATAAAATGTAAAGTGAGTTAATTAACTTATCCAGTCAAAAGTATAGTAAATGTATCTGACTCAGTGGTTGGCATTGTATCAACAAAAAATGTTATATTAGAAGTAATCAAAAACATGCTTTTATTACAGTGTTGTATACAACAGAAGGCATTAATAAAATTTGACACTTGCATTTATCTGTCAGTCACGATGACTGCAGTACTATGTTTTGGCTCAGTGCCTTTCTATTTCAATTATGATATAAGAAAGCCATATTAAGATACCAACTCTGTTCAAACACCAGATGGGGCTGAAGTCTAACTGTGCAAGTTTCCTCTCGCATAGTACCAGACCTCTCATATTTCATTCATTGACTAAATATGTTTAGAGACAAAGCTTTTTGCTGTGAAGACAGTGCCAAAAGCTCTCTCTATGACTGAAGTGATACAAGTGTTGTTAGATACAGATCTTTTCAAATGTTAATACTATGGTTTTTATAGCACTGAGTAAAATTACTTTTCTTTCTTATTGCTTTATTGAACTTTTTTAAGCTTTGCTAGTTCAACACTCCACCACCCCATGTTTTCTTATTACAAAAGGTACTACGAGAAATAAGTCTCTAGAAATATATGAGAGAGAACAAGCAGACTGAAATCTCTCATTCTTATCTCCTTACTTTCATGAAGCCTTATAAATAAGCAAATAAAGCTATGCTGTCCTGATTCCAAATTAAATGTTTTCTTAGAAAATACACCTCCCTATTCCATAAAATATCTGAGCAAACAATTCAAACAAAAGGGGAAGTGCAAATGTGTTTTTAAAGTTTGGCTACCTGGTACCGTACCACTGGTACCAGGGTACCGGAAAGAACACCCTGCCTTTGAAATCCCATCACAAAATTGACAATTTTATGGTTACACATTTTTTGCTAATTAGGTTTTGGTAAAAAATGGCAGAAAAGTGGCGTATTTCACATCTTCAGCTCATGACAAGGCTTTAATATTATTTTACTGGCTTTATTTACTCCCTCTTGGTCAGGGATACTAAGACTGATCAACAGTTTTCCTACTCAAAATCAGAGCTAGACTGAACATGCTGAAAAATGAATCTGAATATCATAATAAGAAATGTAAAAGCAGGTTATTTTTTGGAATAAAAAAAACTTCACTCGAATGAGCATATAATATGATGCATGGTCACTGCTGTACATAATACTACATATCCCAAAGGCACCACTCTAAAAATGTAGCTTTAAAAAGAAATTATGCACACAAAAATGTGTGTGAGAGTACGTGCATTGGTGCACATAAATGCATAGAGAACAGACTAGACATATATATGTACTTTACATTTTTAGAACATTATCACTTAATGTAAGTGGTTTTAAACATAACCACGTGATATCATATGATTTTCTGACATAGCCTGTGAAGTGGGTAAAAGTCATTCATTTAATAGCTCATAAACTACAGATTAGTTTCCAACTGGTTTAGACAGTCACAGGGTGCTAGATTTGTGACCATTCCCTGTAACGTCCTCTGAAATCACCTCCAGCTGTGAGACGGGAACTCTGAACCTTCCAACTATGGGAAATTTGTACCAGAAAAAAATGGAATTCAAACATCTGTAATTTTCCTATTTGAATACCAAAGGCAATTTAGCTACTACATTATAGACTGAATTCATAGCAAACCTGATGTTCTGTAATAACGCATACCTAAGAACATGTTTTCCTTATATTCTGAATGGTGTTCTGAATGTTATTACCAGCAATTACTGTTGCTTAAAAGGGGGGCAGCAGACTCCACTGAAAATAATGAATATAAATAAAAAGTACATCGGGTTGAGAAAGGAATGGTTTTAAATTTCATTTGGTTCAGATACTTGTTCAAAAGACAAGGTGCTCGTGAAGTAAACTAGACAGGCACATATATGCTTGGATATTCTCTTATCACTCTCCAGATATTTCAAATACCTACTCTGGCCCTTCCTCCATAGTCTGCACCTTTCCAGTCAAAGACAACGTAACAGCTGAAGCAGAATGAAAAAAAAAAAAGATGCTGATATAATTTTTTAAACCCCTAATATTTCAAAGCACTTTACAGAAATTAGTAAGTATTACCGATATAGTTTATATAAGGTGGGCTTAAATGACTTAAGGTGCATTTAGTAGGTCAAATGCAGAAACCAGAACATAAGTCCAGATCTTGCCTCGTTATTTGGTGCTCCAGTTACCGAAGAAATGAGTTGGTAAAAGCATTATTAGCCAAATAACATCCTGATGTCATTGGTATAAACTAAGGACTTCAACATCTATGCAACTGTTCATGTGAGGGCTGAACAACATACATTTCTGTGAGCTTGAAAACAAAACTTTGAATTGAATTTTTCAAAGGAGCCCAGTGAGAGAAGATGACAGATTCAAGGGTCTTAGGGCTGAAGAGATGATCTTGAGACACTTTGATATCAGGTCCTTCAATCCTAAACAGAAATGCAGAGGGTATTCTTGTGGCTCTTGTTTATTGACCTCTTCCATATTGTGTGCATAGCAGCACCAATACATGCATTTCAGACGTTGTCCCTCTTTCTTCCATACATTTTGGACATTTTTCCTTTGTTCCTTTCCATAATTTCAGACTGGCAGATAGATCTCCCTTAGATGCATGCTGGCTGAATCAAATGAAGGCCTTCTCCACTAATACTTTATTATACCAACATAATCCAGTTAAAAGGAACTTAATTGGTGTGCGCCATTCCCTACGATTTCAACATTTAAAAAAGGTATAGTCTCAGTAAGTACCAGATGGTGATGCACACTAATTAATCAGGCCAGCTCACTGAATGAGCATGTTAAAATGAATGCACCTATTAGACATGTGTTCTCAATACTCTATAGTGCAAAAACCTCCCCTTGAATGAATGCCTGTTCCATTACTGAGCAATATGGACAAGCATATAGTGCAATCATTTGCACTTGCAAAACCACCACTCTTTTGTCTCTCTTTAGATTACTAAATATCTCATGCCAGCACAGTTTTCTTTTTGATAATCCTCTCTTAAGGAATGAGAGCATACCTTCTGTCTGCCCATTTCAGGGAAGGCTCCAGCCATTTTTATACTCCACTATGAGTTATAGCCACCAACCTTCTCTCGACAACACTCTTATTGTTGACAAGCAAGTAACTAATGACTTACCAACTGCCAACCAAGAACACTACTGTGCAGTAGGGCTGTGAGAAACAGCACCATTTTGTTTCAATTTCCGTTTCACCGGGATAGTGTTTCTCATTTTGAGTTTTGTTTTGTTTTGAAAGCACTGTTCCATTTTGTTTCATCAAAACTGTTTCATTATTTTGATGCTGTTTCAATGTTTTGCCCATAGGCTATAATGGGGAATCATGAAAATGCCTAAAACTTTGCCATTTCTTGCCTGATTAAGGTGAAACATGCAGGGATGGTAGCCCCTTCTGAGGGCATGAAGCCTGCCAAATTTCAAGGGAATAGGTGCAGAGGTTTCTGGGAAACTACACCTCTAACTGTTCAAAGCAAAACTCATTACACTTGCCAGCAGCAGCAGCCTCCTGTCATCCAGTCCACAGATCCAGGGGCCTACACTCCTGGGAGGGCTGCAGAGCTGTGCCAGACTCCTCCCGAGGGTGTGAGCCCCCAATCTGTGGGGCTGTGCTAGACTCCTCTTGAGGGGTGCACGCCCCCAGATCTGCATGCCAGATGACAAGAGGCTGGTGCTGCTGCCTTGGGCCTGTGGCAGCACCAGTCTTCCCAATGCTGGGTGCTGGCTGTGCCCAGCACTGTCCCAGGTGGCAGCAGCAACCTCCTGTCATCTGGCGGACAGATCCAGGGTCCCGCACTCCCGGGAAGAGTCCGACACAGTCCCGCAGCCCTTCTGGCAGTGCAGACCCCTGGTCTGCATGCCAGATGACAGGAGGCTGCTCCAGCTGGGACCGGTGCTGGGCACAGCCTGTGCTGAGCACCAGAAAGATTGGTGCTGCGGCTGACCCCAGCTGGCAGCGACTGCATGCTGTCATCCAGTGCACAGAACCCCTGGGAGGGCTGCAGGGGCTGTGCCAGACTCCTCCCAAGGGGTGTGGCCCCTGGATATGCGTGCTGGATGACAGGAGGCTGCCACTGCCAGTTAGGACTGGTGCTGAAGCCAAGCAAGCCCAGCCCATTTCAAAACTTTTAAAATGTTTCAAGTCCCCTTGTTTCATTTTGAAGCTGTTTCAAAGGCTTTTGTTTCATTTCAATTTTGCTGCTTCGAGCTCAAAATGCATTGAAACAGCTTTGAAATGAAACACCCAGCAAAATTTTGCATGGCCCTACTGTGCAGTCCTAGGAGTGAGAAATGTACAATGGGAATCCAACTTAGATATCCTGCACAGGAGTGCATAAATGTCACAAGGGTGCTAGACCTTGTGGTTTCCTTTGCCAGGCACAGATTACAGTGATTTGGGTGTGCACAGATCATCAGAAAAAGTTGTATTAGTTTATTAAAACAAGGAGAAAATTCATGCAGATTTTTTTTAACATCTCAATTTATCTTTTTCTTTGAGTTCTTAGATTATAACTCTGGAAATCCCCAAACTCCATGAGCACCTTCTACCAGTTGGGAGCAGCTCTTGGAACTGCTCCATTGTCCACTCAGAGCCATAGTTTACCAACCAAGACAGGCTGCTGAAATATAAAAAAGTATAGCACTAAGAACTGTAAATCCAAAGAGCTGAGGCACATGCCTGGTATAGCATGAGAACTAGAAAGATCAAACTAACTTCTACCTCTGAAATTAACTGTCACATTTAGATCTTCTGTACAGCTCCACATAGAATAACTACAAAGCTAACTGCAACACCTGTGGTTTAAAATGACTACAGGAGGGGTAGTACAACTTTGTGTTCACAGAAGATATGGTCCAAAGATTATAGCATGCAAAGATACCCAATGCTTTATTTATATACAGCACCCAAAGAACAGTGCTTTGAATAATCAAGCAACATTTATTAATGAGGTATGAAATAAACAAAATATATATAGGATGTTAAGTGTTCCAGCACAGCTCTGGGTATACAAAACAAAATAACATTACAATGCTTAATATTTTATAGTGTATCTACACCTCTCACAGGTGTGTAAATCTAGATTGGCGTGGGCAAAATACAGCCTGTAGGACAGATCCAGCCCACCAAGGAATTCTATCTGGCCTGCAGTGGGTCCCTCGGCCCTGTGCAGTTCAGGTGCAGGGGGCAGCTTGGGCCATGGTGTGTGCGACTGATCTTACTTCCCGTGGCCAGCTGCTGCCAGTATCTCCACTGCCAGACCTGGCCCCATTGACTGGGCATCTCAGCCTTTCCACCCCACACCCATCACTGGGGATGCTGGACAGAGTGGGCAGGTGCTCTATGGAGACTGGCCCAGGCCCCCTGTGGGCAAGGCATACTCAGCTGGGCAGATGGGATGGAACCACAGGTGGGTGGGAAGGGAACATGGAAGGTAAGGAGCATGTTTTAGAGTGGGGAGGGCGGTCAAGGGCCAAGATCATGGGGCAGTGACAGCATGGAGTTGGGGCCCAGGGCAGAGCTGTGATCCACTCCCTGCATGTCCTTGCCTGTGGAACTGGTACAGGTTAGCACCCTCTCAACAGCTCACCAAAACTCCTTAAGTGGCCCTCCAGCCCAAATACTTGCCTATCCCTGATCTAGATGGCCAAGTATTATTATATTTTAGAGATGGGGATCTGAGGCTAGAAATTGCCAAATGAAGCTGTGTCCTGACACAGCTGATCCACTTCACTGGGCAAAACACATGCTGCCCTTTGTCCTACCTGTTGATCTTGCAGGACCATGGGTAATGTGTTCCTTGCTTTAAAAGATGCACCACCAGCAATCTCAAGGAACTCCAGAGACTGCCAGGGGCACATCACTGAAAGCAGGGAACCCTGACATTCTTCACAATGGTCCTGGGGTTCAGCTGTCAATCATTTCTAGACACCTGCACTCTCCCACCATAAAGCAAATAGATCATGTCAGCCACTATAAAGCAGCATAATTAATTTCTACCTTTTGCTGCGGCCACACTGTCACCATGACAGAGTGTATGGATGTCTATTTTCTGTCCACCCTGAAACACAGAAGTTAAACTACTTGCTGCAGGTCAAGGTATAGACATGAATTTTAGCCCCATTAAAGGGGAGAGCATACTGTGGCTCAGGAGTTGACATTAACAGCTGTTAGACTGCAACTGTTAGATCTGCATCATACTGCAGTAAAACAATTGCCCTAATTTTGACCCTGAATTAAGGAGGGTTAAAATTAAAGTGGCTTTACACATTTGTATCATTACAAAATCACGCAAAATTAATAAATGCATCATTACAGCTTGCATCAGAATCCTTTCACGATAGTTTTTACATTTGTCTATACCCCAGAGCCAGAAATAGAACCAACATTTCTCAATCTGATGACAGATCCACAGGGGTCTACTGCTTATCTGATGAATGATATGGCTGAAATAACTAGGAAACTAAGGGATAACCACATTGGTAATTTATGAGCTGCCAAATTGTATCTCCAAAAGTAGACATTGGTACTCATGCTTACTCACTTGTTCACATTTTTCCAAACTATGATGCTATTAGAAGGTTAATATTATAGGCACCAGCTTTGGTCTTTGGCTTGGTCTGCATTTGCATTGGGAAGATCTCTCTCTAGACAGATGTTTCTCAAATGTCCAATCACCATTTTATCTAAGCTAGAACTTTCCAGTGATTATGAACTTAGGCTCTTTTGAGATGTACAGTGGGATATCACTATGAAACTAAGCCCTTTCATTTTTAATAGGAATGGAAAGTTCTATTTTACTTCTCTGCCAGCCACCCAGAACTTCTCAGAGTTCTGAGAATGGTGCAAAACAATCAAATATAAGTTCTTCAGAACTCTGGAGAGTCATGAACTTTAAATGAGTGATAAGGACATAAGGATTTATGCTGAACCGCCCAATCTGCTTTAGAATCAGTTTCTATAGAGAAAACTGTATCAAAACATGAAGTAGATAACCTATTAGAATAGACCCTTATGCTTTCAATCATCTTATATTATGGATGTAACAGACTTAAATTTTTAAATTGTAGATATAGATTCTTATAAGGGTTCTCTAACACTGTATGAAACCATCAGAAATGTAATCATAACACACATTCTATTTTTAACCTCTACCAATACATAAATATTAGAGGTTTAAATAGGAAACCCCTTAAATGTGTTTTACCCATTAGAAAATGTTGCACAGAAATGATCCAACTGGTTCAACTATATAAATCCCCTGACACTGATTAAAGAATATGCAATGCTTCAGAAGAAAGCAGAAGCTCTCCTACAGTTCACTTAAGCTAACTGAGCAATTTCTGATAGGAGAGAGAGGGGATAAATACTTTCAGGATCTGTTCATGGAATCAGCTTAGGCTGGGATGAATCAAATTTGGACATAACCCTCCCCTCCCCCGCCACAACTTACTCAATGGTAAACTGCAGTTATTAATTTTCAATACAAATAACAATAGATATATTGGAATATTATCTGCCCTGTGTTTCAGTACAAGAACAAAAAATTCTTCAGTGAGAAAAAGTAGTACATTTAATAGCATATATGTGAAAGAATTATACAGTCATTAATATACCTGAAAGAAACAATCACCTGGAATTGTGCAAACACTGCAACTGAATTTTTTGTTATATAATTTATTTTTACTTGTGCAAAAGCCTCTTCCTTCCTCATCTAGTAAAACAAAATCTTTCCAGGTTGGTTTTAGGTGTTCTGCTGCAATGCTATCCATTGCTAATAAGACTTATTAATAACCTTGTTTGTTTTGGTTCCTAAAATGGAATGCATACAATGGGCCGCATCACCAACCTGAATTTAGGGTAATCTCATCAAGGGTAACCACTACCAAATCAACTGGGATGAGAATAAGAGGAATTTATGCTTTCAGATTCAATAACATTGAGTTTTATCTCAATTCTATTCACAATTAATTGGACCTGCATAACTTAAGCCCCTTATACTGGATGGAAAATAAACTAGTAAGGTTCTCTTCGTATCAATTCGGCAATCTTTGATTTATCTTTTCTGGGAACATGACAGTCCACTTAGGATTTAATTTGCAGGAACATATACTCAATGTCTCTTTTTTTGTCAGCTGTTTAAGGTACATAAAAATGACTGGGAAAATAAAGTTTACAACAGCATGCAACATCTACAGAAGAGGTGTGCTGAATAAATGACTGTAAAATACCTGGAAAGCATTGACACTTGCTGTTGTTATATAAACTGGCAAGGTGATTGTGGTTACACATATGCTGAACACACAGCCTGAATAGGAAAGCAGTGAATTTTATTATGCTACTGAAACAATTAATCCTCCGATTTCAGTTTATTTCAAATAGTTGGCTCTGGCTTCACCAATTTTCACATTTCTCATCTTGGCTTTAGTTAACATCCTCCTGCCAAAAATCATATTCCTCCTCTTCTGCTTAATAAAATAAGTGACAACAAACCAAATTCAAAGTAAAATGAGGATGGTTATAGAGGAACCTGACAAACAATTAGCCAAGGACACAAAAACAAACAACAAAAAATTCTTTCACTGGATCAGAAACCAAGAGTTTGTGAGAGAATCAGTAAGTCTGAGCTATTTCCTGAAGTAAAGACAATAACTGAAGAGGATGAAAACACTGAAGAAAAGGCAAATTATTTCTTCACATAAATCTTGACCACAGTGAGTGTTAGGGAGATACCCACTTCAGACCCAATCCCCTCAAGTAGCAAACATAAAAGGCCATCAGACATCTGAAAAAATAGAGATACTAAAACCAACTGATAAAATTAAAGAGCAAAAAAGTTGTTTGGATTGGATTCCAAAGAAAATTAGGAATGAAGTAGATGAGATATTGAAAAAAACTGGATCTCTCATTAAAATGCACTGTAATAATGGACTAGTAAAAGGTAATAAAGGTGGTGTTTATCCAGATAAAAGATGCTGGAGTTATCCTGAAAAATATGAAATAAACAGCTTCATCCAATACCAAATGAACTGGGTGAAGTAATAATTAAAGAGTTATAAAACGGCTAGAAAATGAAGTAATGAAGACAACCATCGTAGCTTCCATAAAGGAAAACTGTGGGCTCTGTAATCTGGTGGACTTTTTTTAGATGATCTACAAAGAACGGATAAAGGAGAAAGAATTGCTATTTATGTAAATTTTCAAAAAGCACCGACGAAGTCCTTCACATAAAGCCAAGACAGGAGTGCCTTAAAGACAGATACTGAACCTCTGTTTAAAGCATTCAACTATTTGAAAGATGGGCGAAGAGAGAAGCATATTTTCAGACAATATAGAATTGTTTGGTGGCGACTGGAAAAAAGTGAACTCCAAAGGAATTGAACAAAACTAAGTGAACAGGATAAGTGAAATACATTATGGCTAAAGACAGAATAGAATAAATTATTTGAAAAAAAAAAACTCATCTATATTGCCAGATTCTAAAATTACGTGCAATCATTCAAGAAAAAGACCAAGACATCACACACAGCTCAATGAAAGTACCTGCTCAGTGATGAGCACAAATAAGTTAGAATGTACAATGAATGGGACAGCAAATGATAAAGAATTCATTATAACAACATTATATAAATCAGTAGCACAGACTCTTGAATATTTTCTTCAGTTCTACTTACCAGATCACAAGAAAAAATACAAGTAGTGAAAGCAACAACATATATTTACAGGGCTAAAAAGCATCCCATATTTGGTGAAATATGATTGTTCTATTTGGAGATGAGACAAACAAAAGAATGCAAGAGGTACAGACTGGCCTAGCGAAGGTCATTTCAGTGTTCCTCTTAAATTTTCTTATAAAATAGAAACAAGGGGAAATCCAATGAACTTTAAAAATGACAGATTTGAAACTGTTCAGAAATTATACACCATATAAAAAAACCTATTGATACAAAATAGTAGTATGTCCAAGATCTTACCAGGAGAATTAAAAAAAAAAAAAAAAAGACTACAAACCTTCCAGCTTCAGCATATAAACTAAATGTTAACTGCCTGCAATGAAGGGGGGAGGGCGGATGGAAGAAACTTTGCTTTGAGTGGATTGTTTCCTAATTGTCCATTATGGGAATCCTAGTGGTCTTAAATACTTGATGTCAGGCACCAGTGGAGACAGGTTATCATACTAACCAGACTAGGAGTGTCAAAGATGCAGCCTGCAGGCCAGATCCAGCCCTTTGTGTTGCTCCTCAGTCTGAGTTGCCCCAGTGTGGTATGCACTTGACGGGCCTGCATGCAGGGCCCAGAACATGTACTATTTGGTGCCCACTTTGGGATCTGTGTCGCACACAAAGCCCACCTTAGCCCGTCCAGGACTTGGCCACATGCAGTGCCTCTTCCTGGAGCAGTGGCACAGCTACTCATGCTGTGTGGGTTGTGGACTGGCTGGAGTGGGCAGTGTTTGAGGTGCAAGTCCCGGAACAGTGCAGGGAGGGGTGGCGCTTTGTGTGGCACGTATCTTGGACTGGCCAGGGGAAGTGCCACATGTAGCACAGATCCTGGAGTGAGTGTCCTGTTTGACACCCCTGAACTAGACCACACTTTTGATGCAAGCCAGTAGTTCCCCTGTTCCTACACTCTCTGCACAGATTACTGTCACCTGATTAGATATTAGCTGCCAGCTTCCTGGGTCCATCCCATCCCACTCATTCTTATAAGTCTGACTGACTGAAGTGTCACAGAAAACTGAAATACTACAACAAATGAAATATGTAATACTTAATCCATATCCCATCATATCACTGGTATCAGCCTCCTCATCCCTCATTTCTGTCATTCCTTGCGCATGTCTAATTTAAATCCCTGTTCTGCAAACTTTTCTGTATGTGTCAATACTTCACTTATGTATATTCACAGGATTGGGGTGTTGGACTGTCAACTCCTAGGAGCAGAGGTATTTTCATTTTATTGTTATGGCTCCTGTTAACTACAGCCATGGTTATTAGGATGTGTGCCCCCCCATGAACAACTATGGCATGGATGGGTGGGAAAAGCAGATGAGGGGATAAGGAGGGATCAGCAGTATTGGCTTTTTAAAAGTTTGAAGGAGTCTTGATAGGGAAGATTGCATGAGTCTACAAAGGTAGCTCTACCCATGCTAAAAGAGTATGTCTTCAGGTTAAAGTAGTTGATATTTTTAAAGATAAAAAAAGTGTGCATGTGCTAAGCATTATATTTACTGAAACAATGTTATATTGTAACAAAATATTTAAAATTAAGATGGAAGAACTGTGTGAGATATTTTTAAATTTAACTTCTGAAGAACATTGCATTTCTGGTTTGTTTGTGCTGTGAATAAAAATAATAAAAAATAATCTTATACAAATACATCTTATCAACTGCCCAATACAGCAAGTTGCTCAGGAAGATTAACATTTTTCTGAAAGTTTCACACAATTTTCCATGATATAATAATCATCTCTTTGTATTATCCATATAAAACCATTTCTTCCTATTTACGGTATCTGTGGTCAAGGCCAGACTTTATGCGAGGCTTTCTTTGATATCTTTGACAATCTACCCAAATGTATTTTCTGAGCATCGTTACTAGTTCAAATAATTTATGCACACCCAGACTCTCTCCTTTAACTAAATTTTTGTATCTGCTATCCATCCCTACTAAACCAAATCAACAAAGTTTAACCAATAAAACTGCACCCAAGCATAGCAGGGATAGCCCCTGAGGTAGCTGTGTCACCCCCAATAGCCAGCCTAATTATCCTACCACTCCAGCTCCTTGGCCCACTTTCTTTCCATTTTACTTGCCACGCCTCAATGTACAGATTGGGAGGCTGCCTGAGTCTTGGAGTGATCCTGGTTGCACGTGACTGGGCTGGATGCTTGGTCCTGGTCATCTCCCTCCGGACCCTCTAATACCACAGCGATTTTGTGCCTGGATAGCACCTGCCATTACCCTACACACAACACTTGTGGCCCTATCTGTGCCTTAGAGCACTAAATTGCCTTAGGGGCATTAATCATGGGCTCCAGCTGCCCAACACACACAGCCACACACATGGCTCGAAGCTCTCCCTCAGTCCTCCTCCAGTGGCCCTTCTGGTTGTGCATCAAATTCTAGTCACTTAGGCTCTTGGCCCCTCTCTGTCAACTTCAGTCCACTTGGACCCTTGGCCCTTCTGTTGGCCTCCCTGGCCCTGCCTCCTTTACACTGGGCTCCCTGGCCCTGTCCTCTCTGGTCCTGGACCCCCTTGCACGGTGGCTCACTCGCTACCTCTACAGTTTGGCTTTGGCCTGTGGAACCCATGGGGCTCCAGACCTCTGTAGGTTTTACCCTGACCTCAACCCCTGGTAGTGGGGACTGCCTTCCAGGCACCCCATATGTAGCTACCACCACCACTGTAGCCACGACCCAGTTCTGTGATTTTTAATAGCCTATAATAGTCAAACCCAAACCATTTTCAGTTGCTGCTGAGTGCCTCTCCAGGCTCCTATTCTGTTAGGCTGGCCTTTCCCCAGCTCTAGCCCCCCCTGTGCCCACCCATGGTTCCCACTGCCTCTCAGTTCTGTGCCAGGAGCTCTTTCCCAGCACCACCTGGGCCAGACCACTTGCTCTGGCTCTAGAGCTGAGCTGGTATCTCCCTGGGCTCCACGGTTTCCGATCACATGCTCCTGACTAGCCTAGGCATGGCCCATCTGCTCAATGTGCGACCTGCTCTCCTCAACACTGTTTGGCTCAGCTGAGCTGCAGTCCTTCCTTCTTGCTTGGATATCCTCCCTGTTTACCCATTGCCTTGTAACTCTTAAGTTGTTATAGGCAGCCCTATAACCCTTTTCTGGGTTTTCTTCTGGCTACTTAATCAAATGTAGTTGGCCCTAGCTCAGCCGTCTCCAGCAGAACACTGCCCTAGTCTACTGCTTTCCCCTCTAAGTGAAAAGGGGCCTTGGCCCCCTCTTACACCAAGATTTATAGGCTTTAGCAGTGAAGTGTGTGATCAGATACAAGATATCAAATAAGAAATCCTTGTTATAAACATTCAAACAAGAGAAGAGGATTAATCCTGTTTTGAAGTGGGGATCCTTTGATAGCCTTTTATTTCTCCTAAAGCCATCTCCATCTTATCTTAGCAACTAACAGAGAGGAGACAGGGATAAAAAGCAACCCAAGGACATGCCCAAGGAAGAATCAGATTTAAAAGTCAATCAGGAAATATAATACTACTACTACTAACAAAAATAAAAGGCTTGAGCATTCTTTACTTCCTTTATTCATAATAAAGGCAACTTTTTTGGTTGATTAAAGAAAGTAAAAGTTATATAGGGATAAGTATTTGGGAAAAGGTTTCTCAGCTACTTGTTTCTTTTTGTTAGAATTTCAGGTCCTGTTTCAGAAAAAAAAGCTTGTCTACAAATGGTGCTGGCCTAACTACATCAGTATAGCTAAAAACCAAGCCCCCCTAATGTAGAATTAGTTATCCTGCTATACGCAGTTATACTCAGAGCCTATACTGGTGTAACTGCAACATTAGAGTTCCTTCAAACATAGCTTGATTGGGTAAAGAAAAGAAAGCATGATTATATGGTACAGTTAAAGTCGGAAGAACTTTTAAGTGTAGACCAGGCTGAAAACAGAGTTAGTGACATTACTTTATCAGAAAGGTGAAGAGAGTAAATGCCAAGGGTGTTATATGCTGTTACAGTCAACATTCAAGCTGACTCAAATGTTCAACAAAGAATGCTTTTGTTAGACAGAACATTTGCATTTATTTTGTTTAGGGCGTGAGGGGTTACAAAAATCTCAGGCATCTAAGAAATTTTCCAGCAAAGCCAGAAAGACAAGACTTAATATCCCTGATATTCCAGAGATAAAAAACAAATAAGAGAAATTCACCTTAAGTTTTCTTTTTGCATTATTTTCAATATTTACACCACAGATTTTTGTCAGCCAAGCTCTGTCAGTCAGGGGGTGAAAAGGTGTGGATCCTAACATAGCTGTGTTGGCAGAAGTCTGCATCATAGATATGTTTATACTTAGGAACCTACCTAAGTTTCAGCGAGACAAAGGGTTTTTTGTGGCCCACTTACAGTGCACAGAGCTGATTTTGTGTGCATTTCGCAGCAGCCCCACTCCTTGCCACTGATTGCTGAAGGGTGCCTTCACTCAGTCTACATCATTACCACTTTTTTTTGGTTGATCTCATGGGAAATCACAGCCAATGCCAGATTTTCCAGCGATTGTGGACAACTTCAGAGTTTTTATGAAATCTGCAAAATGGCAATTTAGGTATGTCCCTACAATTTATATGGGCAAAACTCTGTTTCTACCAGTATAGACTGTTTTACTCAGAGGCTAGGGACAGACATTCAAAAAGCCTGAATTGATTCAATCTTCGCAGCTTAGTCTAACCTGGCTAGGCTGAACCAGTTTGTACCCAGACAGACATCCCAGAAATGCAGGCACATGCCTGCAGTGGCTTAGGCTAGAAGCTGGGGGCAATAGAGTCTCCCTTCCCTTCCATAGTGCTGAGCTGAGTGGGGGGCGGGGTGTGGCCAGGCCCCAGCAGGATGCTCTGACTAGGGAGGGGTTCCTCTCCTTGTTCATAACAAAGCATTTATCAGTTCTGTTATCAGCATTTAATCACCCTATCAGAAAACAAAATCTCTGTCATTAGTTCAAGCTCTTCTGAAACAACTTTTTCCAAGGAAGGAATGGAGGGTCATTACCAGCTACTTGCTGCTTGGCTCCAAAAAGCCCTAAGTGGACAGAGTCCTGTCTCCCACAGGATGGATCGTAGCCAGCATGTGGTCTGCTAGCTAATGCTGAGAGGTGTCCGGGTAAGGCAGAGGGAAAGGGGGAATCCCTGCTTAGCACAGAGTGGTGAGAGGAGGCAGGGGAGCAGGGAGCAGAGGGGAGGGGCCAGCTCTGCTGTGGAGCAGAGAGCCCTGCCCAGCCCAGAGAGCATGCTGGGGGATTCTGGTTTATCTTAAACCAGCAAGTGATTTGGGAAAGACACTGCATAAACTGATCTAACCCGAATCAGTTAAGTCTGATACTACATTCAACCAGGTGTATCTTAAACCAGTTTCAGCCATTTTGATACTGGCTTATGTGCACTGAACATTTGTTCTGTTACAGGTTTAAACCAGTTTCTGATCACTTAAACTGGTTTATGTGTAATGTCTGTCTCTAGCCAGAGTCAGAGTCTGCTTTACTAATGCACTGGGAGCCTATGATCACTGCTGACTTCCTACCCTTGGGGCAGAGGGCTGGACTCAATTATCCTTGGGGGTCCCTTCCAGCCCTTGCGTCTATGAAATGCAGTACAGAATGCTGCTTCACTGGTATAAGAGGCACAATGCAAGGATCAGTTAGCCCATATACAATGCTGAAATTCCTAAATTAACAAAAAGCTTCTTGTCTAAACATAGCTTGACAAGCACAAAGATGGAAAATCCTCATTTTATTTAAAACATGGTTTTATAGATTACCTACAGTTGTTTCTATGCTCCCTGGCAAGCTATCCTGATTTGGCAGCACATTCAGCATGGTGAGAAAAGGATCATCACATGGTATAATTCAGTAACTGATTTGGCTTAGGAATGATGATTTATTAACTGCATCCCTCTACAGTCATATGGAAAGACTGTAGGAACAACATAAGGCCATTACTGGTCATCTTCTAGGTATGTCTTCAAAATGGTGTGATGTGGAAAGAAAGAAATAATTTTGTTGGGTGCAAAACATGATTATACATAACCCAGAAATACTGAAACAAAGAACCTCATGGTGAAAACTACAGCATAAAATATAATCAGGATAAAAATGAGAAAGGAAGGTTAGTAGAAATCCTGTCCCCTTAGCTCACCTTAACTTGTAAGCAATTCATTCAAAGACTGCCTTTTGAAACCAAGGAATTTATTTTACCTTCTCTACACAAGGAATAATGACTTGTGTTTACTTGCACAGGCATATGCAACCCATCAAACAAGCAAACCATTATACATCCCACCACAGTACCAGAAAAGGAAAGAATGGTGAGAGGTAATTATAAGGTAAATACTGCTACTGTGGCACATGCCTTCACATAGATAAAACATACCACAGGAACAGATAGGGTTGTAGGCGGCAAGAACACCGAGCTGAGTATGGCCACTTAGAAACCAGAGGCAGTTACCATAAAGAGCAGCTACAGAGAGACCAGAATACAGCATAATACGTATCACGCACATCATTTTCATTTTCCAATGCATCCTACTGTCATAAGCATCTCTGAATGCCTAGGGTTCCTATTTAACTGCTCCTTCTATATATGAACAGAAATACTGTCAGTTCTATCAGATACTAATTAAGTGGCTGTGGATCAGGCTGGAAAATTACAAGCTTGAAATCTAGCCAGTACTCATTTGCTGGGTCAGGGCACAGTAAGAAACCAGAAAATTAAAGTATTGAAAAAAAGCAATGCTAAGGACAGTGAAAGGAAATCAGGAGCATGAAGGCATGCAGTTTCAGAAATGGTATTTTAGCTTTAAAAAAAAGAAATAAATGACAATCAATTGCTTTAAGAAAACAGCCACAAATTTACTATTTGTGAAAAGTGCTTGACAGAATCCTTGAGACTCAAGTCTCTCTCTATCCACAGAGAAACTCCAGCACAAGCGTCCCATATTGCTCCATTAATGAGACTCCTCGCCAACACAGATCAGCAGGCGAAAAGCTAGGTGCTTTGGTGCTGATTTAAATTCTTTGCATCTCTGTTGAGTAACAATATTCTATGATAACCTATTTGTCAAACAAACAAGGAGTGCATCATTTTGCTAAGTGTATAAACAAACAGGAAGATGTGATTCTTGATCCAGAATTTATATTCCCAATGCCACATTGATGGAATTTTTGGGGGATGTGGCCACCTTTTCACTAGGAATCTGACCAAGAGTATGAACTTATTTTGCACAGATCAAACCAGTCATCTGATGGCAATGACATTCTGTCCCCATTAACCTGGGCAGTGTCCTGAGCATGAATGTTTCACACCATCAGTACTCCAAAGCATGAAATCTAGCTAGTAGTGTGCTATCCTGGCAAATGAACACTACCTTTTTGAACCAGGAAATAAGAGTACTTCTAGTTGATCAAATGGGGAGTTAAGAGGAAAAGGAAGACAGACCAACTCCTTCATGGAGTATACCTTTTCCTATGTTACAGAGTACCATGTTATAAGGCAACAGACCCTGAATTCTAGTATTATTTCTTCCACAACTATATCTGTATATCACACAACCTTCATAACTGTTAATTTAAGAGGGATAACTATCCTTCACCCATTTTACCGGTAACAAGACATGCAAATTCATGTCAGGCAAACCAAGGAATAGAATCCACATTTCTAGCATGACACCCAGCTACAGTACTACCTCCTTTCTGAAGGAACACACCATCCAGTAAGTACCCTCAGAGCAAGTGGTAGAGGCTCATGTTTATATACAGAGGTCCCCTATTCATTCGCTACAGACAAACTAATAGGAACCTTGTTATCTTTGGCTATGCTGTGGTCATTAGGAGAATCAGGAACTAAATGCACAGACCTGTAACAATACTCCAGGGCTATATCACAAACAGTTGTATAATCATACAGGGACAATCACATCTCCCTCTACCGGACAGTCTGTACCAAAGGTACTGGCATGCTTCCTTTAACAGTTATTCCTCTAATTTAAGTGGAAGAAGCCTATGCAGTAAATCTGAAGTCTGTAGGTTCACACTCTGCTTGATGAGCCACACAATGAAAATAAGTAACAAGAGAGCTCTGCTATATTTGTTGAAATAATCATATGTCACTACCACAAAACTTTGTTAATGCTGATTTAAAGTTGCTTTGCAGAATCGTGTATATTTTCCAGATCACCCAGTTAAGCAAAACTCAAAGAAAGAGATAAACATATTTCAAACAAACTTCTGCACTGAGACATACAGATTTAAGATACATACCACGACACACTTAACCGTGCCTCCCAGGAGTGGGCAATAGGAATCATCTGCATGCACTACAGCTAGGTTCGCTGTGGTACATGTCACTGTATTAAAAGTGGAGGAATGGCTGAGAAGTTGGCAGAATTATAATAATATGAAATATATGAAATACACAGAGCTTTGTCCTCTGGGTGGGTCTGGGATCAAAAAACAGAGGGGAAGGTGCACTAAGAGAGCTCTAGCACGCCTCATTTCAGTGATGGCTTCTGAAAGTTGTGATGGCAGTCCACAAGTGATTTCTTGCCATAGTTATCTGTCACCAGCACGGCAAGATGTAAACGTGATCTGTGGATTTAATGATCAGTAAGTGAAAGAACAGAGCAAAGTGTGATCCTGGGTTATGGCAAAGAGGTTTCAGAATCAGCCATTGTAGTTTTTATATGTAACATTAAGTCTTTGGGTTGAGACAAATCCTGTTCAGCCACTTATCAAATTGCAAGACATTAGATGAGTGATTCTCAACCAGCATGCCATGACTCTCTGTGGTGGCTTGATATTCTTTTAAGGGTGCCATGGGGGTGCTATGCAATGTTAGCACTGTTAGTTGTGCAAATCTGATTCACAAGATGAACCTAGAGATTGTTGAGTGTTGAGAACCTGGAGTATTTTTAAAAATTCTGCTTCATGGGGGGGAGGGGGCTCTATTCTGATTTCTTTGCAGCAGAAGAGTTGCTGTATTATTCTTCAGGGCTAAGTACAAACATTTAAAAAGCTGGAGCTTGAATTGATTCAATCTTTGGAAGCTAGTCTAATCTGCATAGATTGAACTGATTTGCAAGTGCAAACATTCACTTTTGATTCTGGAAATCAGGCCAGAAGCCAGGGGGTGGGGTGTTACAGTGAGCCGGCTCTTCTCTTCCATAGTGGAGGGTGGGGAAGCATGGCCAGGCCCTGGCAGGCCACTATGATTGGTGGGAGGTAAGGATTTAAACCCCTACCCTGGCTTGCACAGTCCCCAGTCCAGGTGTGCCTGGAGGGAGAGGGGGAAGCAGCCCTTACCAGGCTCCTATCCCCCTCCCCGCCCTCCCTCCCTCTGCTCCCACTCAAGGGGTGGGGAGTGTTGCTGGACCCCTCACCAGCATTAACTGCTGCATAGTGAAACTTAATTTGATATAAGGGTTTCAGGGTAGGAGATGCCTGCACTCTAGCTTTGAAGCAAGCCAGCAGGGAGCTTATCAGAACACAAAGCTTATCAGCCCATCAAACCCTACAAAAGAAAACAAAAAAGTGCCTCTCTCATTAGTTATCAGGATTCATAGTAGAGATATTTTTTATTAGACCAACAAGATTTTTTTTTAAAAAAATCTCTTTAATTGCAAGCTTTCAGGCACAAATACTCTTCATCAGGCATTGGAGCAAAGATTGTAAAAATTCTCCTGGGAAGAAATGAAAGTTCTTATTTCATGGGATTTCACAGAGGAGTCAATAGGTGAAAAACTCATCTGGGCAGTCAGTTCATAGCTGGTATGGAGTCTCTCACCTCTTGTGAAGTAGGGATATGCAAAATTTCAGTCAACAATTTGATTCGGAGGAGATTCGGCCTGATTTGGGGGCTGAATCTCCGAATCCGAATCGAATTGGGAGACCCATTAAAAGCTCTGAATCAATTTGAAGCACCTGAATTGATTTGGAAAAGATTCGGAGACTCGGATTAGCTGGGGAGAGGCAGGCACAGCCAGGCAGCTTCAGATTCTCCCGTGGCTCCTCTGGCTATGCCTGCCTCTCCCTGGGTCGGGGGAGATACGGGGGAAGGCCCCATAGTTGCTCTGCCCAGCCCCCAGCCGCCTCCACTAGTGTCCAACGGAGTGGCTGTGTATTTTAAAGTTGCATCTTCTGCTCATCACAAGTTTAAATGTGTGGTACCTTAAGATTAATAATTCAGACCCCAGTTCACACTGATGGTCAGTTCAAAGACCCCTCTAAAGGAGTAGTGCCTCCCAGTTCCCGGCACATGTAACGGAAAGAAGGTAGGTCAGATAAGCTCTCTCTCTGCCTTATCTTCCTCCCTTAGATACCCCTCCTCCCCACAAACCATCTACCATAAACCTCATTCCCTCCCCTTAACCCAAGTCTCTTGAACCACCTCCCACCTTCCCAGCCCTATCATTATCCCCAGTCCTACCTACCATATACCTCCCTTCCATCAATACACCCCCGAACCACTTTATCTAGCCTGAAGCATGTTTGTGCTTTACAATTTGTTTGACACACCTTTACCACATGTTAATCTAGAGAGCTAAACTTCCTTTAAGTTTTAATCTTGCTTCCCAAAAAGGACTATGGGTACCATGCCTCTCCTCCCTGCTGCATACAAGATCCAGCACCCTACTCCAGTCTGGGGTGGGCATCATGTTCAGCACAGGTCCTGGAGTAGGCACCATGTGAGGCTCATTTCCCAGGCCCTGCACATGAGGCCAGTCTGGTGTGTGCTGTGTGGCATGTAGGTCAACTCAAGACCCAGGGCCAAATAATGTGGCTTTGTGGGCTGTATCAAAAAGTCCTTGGGCTGTATCTTTTGACACCCCGATCTAGTCTGACCAGAGGTCATGGAACTTCCATGAATGGAAGAAGAATATCTAATTTTAACTGAAAAAACCAAGCTGTTATTGATGAAGACTCCACAACAAATCACTGTAAGATACTGGCACCCTATTTTTTATTATAACTTGACCTGCTTTCAACTTCCAGCCACTTGTTTCGTCTTTGCTAGACAGAAGAGCCCATTATCAGACTTCCATTGGTCATGGAGATACTTATTGCCTATGATCAAGTTATCCTTTAATCTTTTTGACAAGCTAAACAGAACATATTCCTTGAGTTTTTCCATGATAAAGCATGTTTCATAATCCTTTAATCATTCTTGTGGCTCTTTTCTGAGCTGCCTCCAATTTACCAACATTTTTGTTGAATTGTGAGCAGCAGAACTGGACACAGTACACTAGAAGCAGTCATGCCAATGCCAAGTCCAGATGGAATATAACTTGGCAACTCTTCTGTTTATTACCCTGAAATAGTATTAGTCATTTCAGACGGTCCTACACAAGAGTTCATCTTCAACTGCTTATCTACCATGACTCCCAAATTCCTTTTCAGAGTCCTCTCTCACCCCATGAAATAGAATCAGCCATCTGGTAAACCTGGCCTAAATTCTTTATTCTTAGATGTAGACCTTTATTTTTGCCATGTTAAAACATAGGTTGTTCTTTTGTGCCCAACATATTGGGCCTTCTGGACCACACTAAATTAATGACCTCCCCTCTTCATTATTTATCACCCCCCTAGTCTATGTCATCTGAAACTGTGTAAGTGATGATTTTTAGTTCTTTCAAGATGCTGATAAAAATGTTTTCTTTCCCAGAGCCATGAAACAATCCCCAAGGGATCCCACTAGAAACATATTCACTCATAATGATCATAGAAGGATGTAGGATTTTGAAAAGAGGTGGGGCAGAGATGGCACAGTGCATCACTGAGTATAATGCAACATCTTTTTCTACAGGTAACGAGAAACTAGAAGTTTCACTAATATGCAAGGGGACTAGGCCTATATTAGTCAATTTAAGAACAAAGCAAAAACATATATATGATATATATGAGGAATAGGCTGCAATCAGACCTAGACAGGTTACAGGGGAGGGCAGATGAGAACAGGATGGGTTCCAACACTGACAAGTGCAAGGTGATGCACCTGGGGAGGAAGAACCAGCACCATACCTACAGGCTGGGGAACTCCCTTCTCGTCAATACAGAGGCAGAAAAGGATCTTGGAGTCATCAATGATGCCAAAATGAACATGGGCCGGCAGTGTGGGGGTGCGGTCCGGAAGGCCAACCATACCTTGTCATGCATTCACAGATGCATCTCGAGCAGGTCCAAGGAGGTGATCCTTCCCCTCTATGAGACACTGGTCAGGCCACAGCTGGAGTACTGCATCCAGTTCTGGGCGCCGCACTTCAGGAGGGATGTGGACAACATGGAGAGGATCCAGAGGAGGGCCACTCGCATGATCAGGTGGCAGCAGGGCAGGCCCTACGAGGAGAGGCTATGGGACCTGAACCTGTTCAGCCTCCACAAGAGAAGGCTGAGGGGGGATCTAGTGGCCTCTTACAAACTAGTCAGAGGGGACCAGCAGGCATTGGGGGAGTTCCTGTTCCCCGGAGCACTGCCAGGAGTGACCAGGAATAACGGTCACAAGCTGGCAGAGGGTAGATTCAGGCTAGACATCAGGAGGCGCTACTTCACGGTCAGGGTGGCTAGGATCTGGAACCAACTTCCAAGAGAAGTGGTGCTAGCCCCTACCCTGGGAGTCTTTAGGAGGAGGCTAGACAAACACCTTGCTGGGGTGGTTTGACCCCAGTATTTTTTCCTGCCATGGTAGGGGGTTGGACTTCATGATCTACTTAGGTCCCTTCTGACCCTACCAACTATGAAACTTGCTGGAACATGCATTATTTTGCACTATAATATCACACATATATCATACATATCACACATACATTAGATCACACATTATATATTAAAACACACTAGGCAAATATAATCAAAATGTTTCATTAGTCATGTGATCATTATAATCAGAATTGAAAATATTGTTTCATTAGTCATGTAGTCATTACTATTAAATATACATTTCTGTCAGATTCATAAAACAAAATCAAGCCTTCCTGGGAATCTTGACAGTGTATCCAATGCTTTGCTGAAAACTAGTTCCACATGTGAGTTAATATTCATCAGAGTTAAATGTTTCCACACCTGAGTTCATGTTTTTAGCTACAGTTAAAAACAGCATGAGAAGCTGCGAAATAGGAGCTACATTACCAGAAACAGCTAAGACAGTAGAATTACAGAAGAAACAATAGCTTGATTAGTGCAACGTTAAGACCATTAAAAAAGGAGGTTGTTAACACCTGAGGAAAAAGAGTTTGGAGGGAATCAGGTAGGGTATAATGAGCCATGTGACACACCCCTCCCCCCTGCTGCCTGAATAGAAATGCTGCTATTACTGCCTGGCAGTTTGTTTTAAACTTTGGCTGGACCAGGAATCAAAGGTGGGTTCAGCTGCACCACTACATCCTCCTAGTAAGGAATCCCCATTTATATTTACATTTAGAAACCACCTGGTTAATTTAAATTAATTTAATATATGGTATATATATCTTTTATGGTTTGTTCTAGTTTCTTAATAATAAGGCAGAGTGCTAAAGACAAATTTTAAATAATTTTATTTAGAAAGGAGCTGGGATGATATACATTTGTTAGTGTTAGTTTTTTAGATTAATAGAAAGTATTTAGCAATAGGACATAGCATTTGACTGAAACCTGAAACTCAGTTTTCATAAGAATGAGAGCAATGCATGGAAGATTTTGCCCATGTGTATAAAAAAGAAAAAAAGGAACTCCCAAGATGCATAAAATACAGAAAAGTGATTTTGTAAAACCTGCCTTTCTAGGAAGCAAGCCTCATCCTTACACATGTAACATTTGCATTTACTAGGGCATGGAATGGCTCAGGGCATTGCTAATGAGATTCCAAGCTCTTTAACTGTTGGTCATCTGTTGGGCTGAATCCAGCTGAGCTCAGTAGGGATTAAAAACTGTTCCCTAATGAATGCTTGGTAGCCCTTATATGACATGAATTTGGTGTGGCTTGGTCCCAGATACTACAGTACAAACACAGCAACTTTATTTCATGTTCAGTGGCAGATTCTCCTGAGAGGCCAAAAATTAACTTTATGTTAGGACCGGGCTAGCCTTGCAGGCACAGTGTATTGCAGGGCTATCTTGTGGTTGCCCTATAGATAAATGAGAAATTCACATACCAGAGCTCTCAGACTCAGTGCTATTGTCACACATTTTTATGCTGTATTTTATAGTTATATGCAAATTATCCTGTGGAGCAACAAAGTCTCGGCAACTAGGTATGCTCTGAAAAGTCCAGTGAAATGCTGCTGCTTATAATGAAATGAGCAAGGAGCTGCTAAATTCCAATCCTTGTTGCGACTCAGATTGTTTTCAGCCAGTCAGTTCTGCATCTGTGTATTGGGAATATATATCTATACCACAGGGGTGTTTGTGAAGATTAATTAATGTATGCACAGTACTTTGAAGACTGCATAATTATAAAAATATTCAGTACTTCAATAAGAGATATCTTTTATTTGGCAAGAATTACAGCTGTTGAGGAGGGAGGGGGCAGCAGAAACTGGTTTTTAGTTCTGCAAGCAATATAAACCAGAATCAAAATTCCTACACTTTGATTTGTAATTTTTATATAATCTTGCAGTTCAAGCCTGTTTTCCTGCAGAATTATTGTTTGATAGTATTTTCATGACCATTCATGTTTTCCTTCTGCAATTTCCACAGATATATTATACTTTTGCATAATTTACTTTTATGACCTACATTCACCTCACTTTCAGGTTTCCATCTTGAAAATATAAAACACTCTCCAGATATCAATTAGTCATATTCAAGACTGTTTTTTTCAGTTAAAAATAAATTGAAATGGGCCTAGTTTAAAGTGACTTTTGTTGATATTTTTGTGTCATTAATACTGGTCTACAAACCTTAATTATGATAGATATTGCAATATGCCAAATTCACTGAAAGTGGTGGCACTGTCTGAATGCAATATAATAAGTTAGTTTCTTCAGCAGCTGTTTGTTATGTTTAAAAGCAACTGCTCCAAACTATGCAGGGACCAAATTTGGAAGAATACAGAATATTTGAAGCTCCCAGTGCAGTTAAGCATTTTTCACAGCTTTGAGAATGGCATATTATGGACTAGTAGCCTTACCATTTTCATTTCTCAAAATGGAACTTTAAGACACAAAAAGTTCTAAATAACTAAAAGATCAACTATTTGCAACTTCTGACTAAGCTATTCCTCCACTGTCATCCTACTCGCAGACTCTGAATTCAGTAAGACGGATATATTACTAGCACGACATAACAGAAAATAAACGTATAAAGATTCTTTCTGTTAGCAGAATCCTTGGTGACTCCTAGTCAAATGTTATCTGCAAATATATTTTTTGCACTTGCAATATAGAGCCTCATTTCTAAAGCATGTATAAAAAATGAATAAAACAAACTCACAGATGTTAGCAATTCAGTGCAAGACAAGAACAAACTAAAATGATATGCTTATTTTTCATAAAATATTGAAGGGATAAGGAAGAGAGAAAGAAGACACAGATGGAAAGGAATACAAAAGAAAATAGAGCATTGCCTCTCAGTCATAAGTAAAATGCAACTGGGATACCAGCTTTCATCTACATTTATGGATAATTCTGACAAAGCCAGATATTGGCTCTGTGAAGTAATACTGGAGTGCTCAGTAAACCTCTTTTATAATAAAGCTGTTCTAGTCCCATTTTTTTTTTTTATCTGTAGGTGAGAGATTTCCCACTACTTTCAATAAGCTTTGCTGACACTGCTTTGATAATAGACCTAAAAATCAGTAGCAGATTCTAGTATTTTACACCCAAGAACATCTAAGGGAGTTTTGCCAAATGCATCTCAATACCAACCTACTGAAATTCCAGCCTTGAATTTCTCTTGAAGACTAATGCAATTCAGCACAATTACACCAAAATGCAGTGTGGTTTTACAGTGCTAATTAGTGTCATTTAGAGAGAAGATGGACACCAAACCAATTTTTCTAATGTTCTAAGCTAGGTTTGTTCCCTAGAGCTGAAAGGCTAGTACATTAAGAGAAACATACTGTTCCATCATCACCCTCTGATAGAAACCTAGATTCCTGGTAATGTATGTGGATAGTTTGAGGGGTGTATTTGACAGCAGTGTTGGTCTGAGACAAAAAGACATACGAAAAACTAGAGCTCTTGGTTCCAAAATGATACCTACCTATGGGGACTTTTTACCATCTTGTACCATCTACACTTTTCCCAGAGCCTGACGAAGGGACTTTGATCCTGAAAGCTTGCAGAAAAGGACAATTTTCTTGCCATTTTCCAGTTGGTCTAATAAAAGGTATCATTTTGGAACCAAGAGTTCTAGTTTTTTGTATGGATAGTTCGAAGCACTAACCAGATAATTTCTGTTAATTCTGAAGTAAAACAAATTAGACAGGACCTGTAATCACTTCTCACAGTACAGAGCATCTCTTTTATCAGCAGCTGAAGATAAAACTTTCATCCTTTGGGCTGGTTTGGAATGCTTACTGGAAGAGATGGGGAATGAAGGAGGAAGGACTGGAAAGAAACCTCCCTCACATTGATCAGGAGGTGCATTCTTGTTAAAATCAAATTCCTGTGACTGTTTTAACATTGCAAAACGGATCAAAAGATTTAAAAGAGCTTATTCCTCTTTCAGAAACAGAGTTATTTAAAGAAAGTATGAATGGTTTTGTGGCAATCTAATTGTAGCAAAAGACAAAGCCCCTGCAAGATTACAAGATGAGCAATATTTTTTTTTAATTTTCAGAGCACGGTAAAACTGCTTTGAGAGTATGTAAAAAGAATTTAAACACTTCCCCAATCTCTGTGCATTCTTAATATGTGACACTCAATAGAAGCACACAAATGCTGAAAGGTTTTGGGAACTCTACTACTTTGCATGTGTTTTATTTCAATATGTGACCCAGCTGGGTCACAGAAATATATATATATTTCAGAAAACACACAATTGAAATAGAATATTCCAATTTAAAATTCCTTATGATTATATAAATGTTTTGTTGAATTTATTAGGTCTCTTGGGTGGGCTTCAGAGTCAATCTTCTCTTGTTTGGACACATTTCCTCCCCTTCCCTTTTTGCTCAAGGAAAAAATCTGTCTGTTGCCACTTCAATTTTGTATTTTGTTGCTGTTGCTTCTGGTGAACAGCCTCTTACAGAACCTAGAGAGGTGTGTAAGGGATGCAAGTAGCCAATAGAACTGTGGAATTGACTGCATTTTCAACCCACGTTCAGAGGTTGTATCAGACTCCCCCAGAATCACGAGAATAGCTTACAAACTAGCAGATCTGAAATAAACAAAAATGCCCTGTTTTTATTTACCTCTCATTTTTTGAGTCTCTAGCATACGTAGGCATGTCATACTTTCAAATTTCCCTAATATGAGACCTAGAAATTTACTTTAAAAGAGACTTGAGATTTCCATCTCATTTTGCCTTGGGAACTAGAGCTTTGAACAGCCCTCCACCCTACAAAAAACCCTCTCCCCCCTCCCCTTTCCCCAGCAGATATGTCAAGACTCTGTTAAATCAGGAGGGCTGTCCACATTACATTTTCATTCCAATAATGCTGTCCAAAACCTCATCAAGATTTCTCTTCTTTAATCTTGGAGTTCCAGTATTTAGGGTTATTCAGGTATTACAAACATTAGGTAATTATACTCAGGTAAATATAACAGGTATAAAAAATTTAATAGAAGTGTGATTTCCATGTTAGTGGTACCCCTTTTAGGATCATGAGACTCGAGAGAAATTTTTAAAAAGTTCCTGAGCCCAGCCAATTTGTGGAGAGATCACAAAGATGACCTGCAGATTCAGAAGAGAAGATCTTTCAGGACAGAACTCAATTTTAATAGTAATACCATTCTCCTGCCCTTAGCCACTATATCATCATGGTATCTCATGTTAGGAGCAAGGAACATGTGTTATTATTTATGGCCCTTTTCGATAGCCCATTTCCCAAAATATGGCCTGCAAGCCTGTGACAGCCTGTAAAGCAGTCCACCACACAGGACTGCCCCTTTGAAATGGCCCTTCAAGACAAAACCTAATCAAATTTCAGGAACAAAATTATGTTCTTGAATGCCCGAGATTCCCTAGCTGAAGTACTACCCACTTTCTCTTACTGTGTCACTGTTCAGCTGAAAATAGTCAGCCTGAGTTCCTTCTATTGTGCAATTTATTGACTGTGGACTCCTACCAAAGAAAAGACGACTTATTTATGAAATGTTTGGGTATATTTTTGGAATGTTGAAATCAATACATAAAATACATACATCAGATGCAGAAAACCAGAAGAAATGTAAATAGATAGAAAGGGAACCACAACCAACTAAAAGTGATGCAATGATCTGAAAGAATTAGGCTAGCATTAGATCACTGGAAAAATTGTATTGGACAAGGGAAAAAGCAGCTCTAAAAGGATGCAAGCATCCAGCATCTTTATATTAAAACATGACTTAATGTTCTAAAACTAACAAATTGCTCATAACCCAAGTTTATCAGCCTAAAACCAGTACACACTTGTATGATGTGTGTTATCAGTTGCCTCGACACAAAACTGTTATGATTTTACAGAATTTTCTCACCAATACAGCTGTTCAAGCATTAATAATGCTAGGAATGTTAGTGTATGCTGCCGGCATGCAGTTTTACCATTGGGCTATTTAGGCCAGGTGTGGGCAATTATCTGGCTGTGAGGGGAGGGGAGAGCTGGTATAGCTGTGGGTGGCAGCTTCAGCCTCTGTGCCCTTCTATCCCAAGGAAGGGCTCAGGCAGATGCCCTGATCCTCAGGGGGAAGCTGCTACCCACCTGCAGCTGATGCTGGCACCTCTCTGGTGCTGCTTCTGGCACACAGGCCGGGAGCTGGTATAAGCTGCAGGGCTGTGTTGTAGGTGTAGGAAAGTTGGTGAGGTGGAGTAGGCAGAGACAGAGAGCTGCGGCTTTGCCTATGAGGGGAAATGGCTGGTGCTGGGCACTGGGCTAAAGTAGGACCCAGCAGTGAGCACCCAGAGCCTGCATCAGGGCTGCCCTGCAGCTCCTCTCTGTGGGCCCAGAGTGGCCTGGAGGTTGCATGAAGCAGTAGCAGCAAAGAGGAGCTGTAGGGCAGTCCCAGCACAGGCTCCATGCATTCACAGCCAGAAAGACTCAGAAGTAGCAAGCACACCTGCTACTGGGTCCTGTTTTTGCTCGGCAACCTGTACCAGCCACTGCTGATCATAGTCAGGGCTGCCTCTCTCTGTCTCCACCAGCCAACAATCCTGCATCTACACCACAGCCCTGCGGCTTACACCAGCTCACAGCCTGTGAGCTGGAAGTAGCGCCAGGTGAGCACTGGCATCAGCCTGAAACGTAGGCAGCTGGTTCTCACTTGGGATCAGAGCATCCTCCCAGCTTCACAGATGACACTGCTGCATCAGCAGCATGTCAGCTGCAATCCTAGGCAGTTGCCCTGAACCCCAGTGGGAACCTGCAGGCAGTGTCCACAGCTGATGACAGCATGCACTTGGTTCTGTTCCAGCATGTGGACAGGGTATAGATGATTCCATCCACCTGGCAGAACGCAGCAGCCAGAACCGCCGGCTTCCTACAGGCCAGATCCTATGACTTTGCAGCCACCCAGCCGCAGGGCAGATAGAATCAGTTGGAAGGCCAGATTCAGTCTGTGGGCTGTATTTTGGTTTAGTACCATAAGGAGAGAGGGAAAAGCCAGAGTCTTATGCCTGGAATAGAGGAGTGTTTGCTTTCAGAACCACAGTGCAACAGCACTTTTAATCCAAAACATTTATGACCTGATTTTTCAGAACTGTAGACAACCCCCCATCTCGGCTCAAACCCCTCACTCATGCACTCAAAAGCTGCTGGTCTTGCTGGGGCTGCAGACTGGGTCACCCTTTTCTGGCTCTGAACGTGTCTAAAAAAAATGCGTGCCCTGCTGTCCCAGGCTTCTTCATTGCACCCACTGCCATTTCTGTGGCTTCTAGGAACTGTGCGCTTTAAATATGAAAAGTGAAGAGTAATTATTTTTTTCACAATTATTTTAAAACTAACTGGGAATTGATGCTCTCATATCAGCAGTACATATCATAGCAGTCTATTAATTCATAGGCACTCCAGATAAACTTCAAGCCACAGAGCCTTAATCAGCAGTGATCATGAGCCAGCACCATGGGATAGAGTAGCAAAATGTAGCACTTCCACAAGGGCAATGGTAGGATTTACAGCCTTACTATTTTAGGCCTGAACAGCTGCGTGGTTCTGGACTGAATTCTGAGTTGAACAACTCCTTGCCATTGTAATAATGGCACTATTTATTTTTGTTAAGGTGACACTCATTTGTTAACAATGGGCTTTTGGTGATACAGAAATGGGCAAACACTTAATTTTGCCTGCAGGCAAACAGTCCAGTCTCTTTGGGGCTTTAATATAAAAAATTAAAATGCTACTGATACAAAGTCAAAAGACCTTTTTAAAGTAGTTTCCAAATATTTAACTTCAATTGCAATGAAAAGGAGTTAAACTGAAGAATGTACTGTTGGCTGCAAATTTCTTTAGAGTATTCCATTTCTCATGTACAGGCCACTGATATATAGCCTCTCCCTTATTTTTGGTGGCTGTGAACTCTATGGAATTGAGGAAACATTGATTTTCCTTTACTTTTTTTGGTAAAGAATCAATTAAAAGCTTAAGAATGCAAATACTGTGCATGAATATTTATATGAACTTTTCTAATGTTTAACAAGGTTATACTTCATTGCCTTCATGGCTGTCTGTCATGGTTAGCACATTATAAGTGTCCATAATTCCTTGGAAGTTATGCTTTTATTTATTCTGCATTAATTTGACTGCAGATTGATAGAGGCTATAACTACCTCAGGGCAGTGGGGGGGTTTCACAGACCTTTAATTTCACTTATTGCAAGTGTTGGGAATGACAGAATGCAGTGATCAATGCCTTGTTTCTCACTCTTGTGTTACAAGGTTTGCATTTAATAATCAATGAAGATTAATTTTTCATTCTCTATTTGTACTTGAATCACAGAAAGTTGCAAGACAAATGACAACTGCAAAGAAATTTGGCTCCATTTTTATACTGTGGTAGTGCATGAAAGTATCTGCTCCTGCTTAACAAGTGACACTACAGATGAGCCCAGAGGGCACCTTTACAGGTGCTCCAGGGATTAGTTGGGGGGAGGGTGGAGGGAGGGTAGCACTTTAATTAGAGCAGCTCTGTGGATCAGTGTCCCCATGCTTAAAAATGGAGGCAGGGGCGCTTGAACTAAAGATTGTTCAGTACGCTTCAGTTCAAGCACCGTCTGCCATTTTCAAGCACGGGGATGCTGATGCACAAGATGCAGGAGGCTGCTGGAGCATGGTAGTTGCCATGCTCCAGGAGACTCTCTTAATTCCAGGGTGTTGGAGCAGCCTCCGTGCTCATGTACAGGTGCCCAGAGTACACTCTGCAAACCAGCTGTAGTTTACTGATAATGCAAAGGATGTTTTGGTTCCCCCCCCCCAGTGTATTGCACAAAATACTTTAGAGTCACTGAACACCAAAAATCCTGAAGTGTAATAAAATACATCAGAAATGGTGTACTGAAACACCTCTCAGCCCTTTAATGCATCCGCATTTGAGGAAAGGAATGAAATATCATTTACCAGCAGTATTCTTACTATCAGCATTCCCCAAGTCTGTGTTGGAGAGGTAACATGCTATAAAAAGCAGGTCATTTTCTGTAAGAACACTGTATGGTAGCCGATATTGCTACGTTACAAGCAAGGAAACCCAAACAAAAGATGAGACTTTGCCCATGGCCACAGACTAAGACCATATTTGAGCTGGGTATAAAACTCTGGAGTTTTGAGCTTAGTCTGCTATGCAAGATTGCTCCTCCCAAGTTTTCCTTTTCCTCCTTCAAGTCACTCCTAAAAGCCACCTTCTTCCACAAAACACAAACACACTAATGTTCACCTAATGTTCTTTTCACTGTCTTCATATTAATTATACTCAGAATAATTTCAAGCTTGGCCTGAAGAAATACTCTGTTCAAAATACTGCAATAATTGGAACTTAATGAATGATGTGTGTACATGTTTCAGTAGATGCATTTATGACATAGGTGGGCAAAATATGGCCCATGGGCCAGATCTGGCCTACCAAACAATTCCATCTGATTTGTGGTGGGTTCCTCAGCCCTGCCCAGCCCAGGCCAGTAATGTGTGAAGCATGTCCTACCACCCCTGGACATGGAGGTGCCACAGCCTGGCACTTAACACAGCCTGCCCCAACTCCATGCACAGCTCTTGGGCAGGGGTGGCATGGTTGCCATACTCAGCTTCCCAGCAGGCTCCTTCTGGATACTGCTGCCAGCGTCTCTGCCGCTGGACCTGGCCCTGATACCTGGGGGTACGCTGGCCTGTCCACCCCACATCTACTGCCAGGGGTGCCAGATGGAGTGGGTGGGCAGGATCTCCATGAAGATTGACCTGGGACCGCTGTGGGAAAGGCATCCTAAGCCAGGCAGATAGAATGGGGGTGGGAAGCACGATGGGCAGCCGGAGCTGGGATTGTGGAGTGATGACAGTGCAGGCCAAGGCCCGAGGCAGAGTCACGATTCATTCCCCACACATCCTTGCAACAGGCACCAGTTCCATAGGCAGCAGCCCCTGCCTGAAGAACCAGCATCTGTCACAGGGATGTGTGGAGAGCAGATCGCAACTCTGTCCTGGGCCTTGGCTCCCAGCCTTACGATGTCACCACCCAGCGACCCTGGCCTTGCCCACCCATCCTGCTCCTGGATGCCACCCACCTGCAGGTCTATCCCAGCAAAACACTCCCTGTTCACAGGAATCCCGGTCCAGTTTCCATGGAGATCCTGTCCACTCTGTCCACTGCCCCTAGCAGTAGGTGCAGAGCAACTGGGCCCAGGGCCAGATAGGATTGCCTCTTCCCCCACACTGTACAGGGTAGCGTAAACAGTAGGGCTGTGCAAGGCTTCAGACCATGGTTCGGATCCGGAGAAGCTTTGGGTGCTTCGGTGTCTGAAGCAGCATGTCTGGATCAAAGTGCTGGCTTTGTTAGGCTTTCCAAAGCAGTTTGGAGCTTCCGAACCACTTCGGAAAAGCTTCAGAGTCACCTCAGAGATCTGGCCATAGGGTATAATGGGGAATCTATGAAATATCTATAACTTTGTTGTTTTTTGTTTGATTTGAGTGAAACTTGCAGGGGTGGTAGCCTCTGTAGAGAGCATGAAGCCTGCCAAGTTTCAAGAAGGTCGGTGCAGGAGTTTGGGGGGAACTGCATCCTAAAGTCTTGAAGGCAAAACGCATGTCACATGTATGTGTGACACCGGGGGGGGGGGGGGGGGGGGGGGGGGGGGGGCGGTGAAAACTGCAGGGGTGGTACTCCCTGGTGAGGCCATGAAGCCTGCCAAGTTTCAAGAAGATAGGTGCAGGGGTTAGGGGGAACTGCACCTGAAGCTGCTGGCAGGCAGAACTTGTGACATAGATGACCCTGTGTGTGTTAAGACGCAGTGGGATGAAAACTACCCCCCAAACCCCTGCACCTATCTTTTTTAAACTTGGCAGGCTTCATGGCCTCACCAGGGGCTACCACCCCTGCAGTTTTCACCCGCCTGTGGTGTAACACATACACATGACATGAGCTTTGCTTTCAAAAATTTGGGGTCCAGTTCCCCCCAAACCCCTGCACCAATCTTCTTGAAACTTGGCAGGCTTCATGCTCTCAACAGAGGCTACTATCCCTGAAATTTTCATCCAAATCAGACAAAAAACAACAAAAAGTTATAGATATTTCATTGATTCCCCATTATACCCTATGGCCGGATCTCCGAAGCTTTGGAGCTGCTTTGGCCGGATCAAAGCGGGAACCCAGTCCAGAGCTCCGGATCAGATCACTGGCATCTGAAGTGGCTGGATCCAAAAATGGATCAAATAGCTGCCTACTTGCACAGGCCTAGTAAACAGCTGTGACAGGGTACCCAGACTGAGTCTGCACCCCTCTTTCCCTTCAGCAGCTCACTAAAACGCAATAAGCAGCCCTGCAACCCCTGCTTTGGCTGATACATGCATCTGTTGCTGCCTGAGTGGTAGTAGGAAAGACATCACGAAAATAAACGATAATACTACCCTAGTAGAACAGGAGGCTTGTTCTGCATTGCACCTCCTCTCTATGCCACAGGAGTGAGGGAGTAAAGGCCACATTTTGCTCTTAGGTCCATAGTGTAAAACCAGAATAACTCTCAGGAGTGAAGTTGCTCTTGATGTACCCCAGTGTAAGTGAACAGCATTCCCTATGTAAGAGACATCAGCAAAACAGGAACAATCCAACTTGGTGCACTTCAATAGGAGAATGTTGCAGCCAGGATATGAAACATTCTTCAAGAATGTAACACTAAGCTCAAAACATTTACTTCTGTTTTAAAAAAGGACAAAAATCAAAACCAAAAACAAACAAACAACTCTCCCCCTCCAAAAAAACCTGCCTTTCCTTCAGGAATAGATATCAATTTACAGAATGTTCCTAGCAAGAGAAGACAGTATGGAGTCCAAGTAGGGCTTGGCCTCTGATCTGCATAGGATATATCCAGAGCAAGGCTTGCAGTTTTTGTGCTGTTATTAATGCAGGGGAAAACACAAAACAAACCCAGAACAATGTTATCACTATCATTCTTCCTTTACAAAAACTGCCATCTGGATATTGGCCGGCATTTACATAATATCCAAATTAATTTGCTATATTATTATGTAACCTGGACCAAGAACACACAAAATATGCATTTTTTCCCCCCAAGGGTTGGTCCCAATTGCATTAAATCTCCAGGTAGAAAGAGTAAGGTAGAGAATATAAAATAGCGAACAAAAATTTGTATCTCTATGATGGGGGAAGGAGGACATGGAACAGACACACACATACAGATAAAACGAATATACAATTTGGGAACTATTTACTTTTTTCACTAAAATCATCACACAAAGGCTTCAAGCATGGTGACTGGATACTTTCAGGGCATATTTATTGTTAGTTAATAGAACTCATGATCACAAAATGTGCTGCTACAAAGGAACTATTTCACAGAAGTTCAGTGAACAATACTGTTCTCTCCAACAAAGGGGCAAAATTAACATTAATGCATCATTAAAATGAAGCACATAAAATCAAGAACTGGAAACATTAAGTTTTAATGCACACACATATAAGCGTACACACATGCACACACACGTATATGTATATACACACACATACACACACAAATACACACACAGTTATATTTTGGCTCCTAGTCCTGCAGATATTCTTGTGTGTTCATCCAACTTTGTACAGTGAATAGGCTCATTGAACTGAACAGGATAATCCACAAGCAGAAAGCTAAGCAAGTCCTGAAGTCTTTGCAGAATCTGTGATCTCATCTTTGGGACTACGTATAGTTTATCAGATAACACAGCATACAAAGGGGTGTTCGCATGCTTCCAAATGACAAGCCACTTCTTATTAGATAGATGTGATCTTGGTAAAGGAGTGCATACATATGTAGGGACTATCAAAGAAGGGCATTTGCAAATGTGACAAGAGTTTATGTGCATTCATTAAAATAAACAAACAGCAGAAAACAACTGTTACTTAAGCTTTATCCTTCTACCAAATACCACTTTTACTAAGTGATGGTTAGATATCTCTCCTTTAAATGTCTCTTCAAGGTATGTTTCTATGAAGACTACCTGACATTTGGAAATTAAAACAAAGTTGATGGCAGCCAGGTATAGTTGTTACTTATTTTTCATATAAAATCTCTATATGCAAAAATACATAATAGAGCATTATTTTTATTATTTACAAATGAACAACAACTTTTGTTTGTTTATGAACAATAAAATAGGAGACATCCTTAAGTCAGGAAACCCTTGTGCTAGGTGCTGTACAAAAAAACCAAATAGATAGTTGTTGGCATAAAGAGTTTACAATGCAAAAAAGAGGCAACTGGCCAGGGATAGAAACAGACTGGAGAGCATGAGGCAGTGAAATAACATGGTTCAGCAGACTGGCAGCAGCCACAACAGCTAGTAATTAGCCATATCAAGTTTTTGTGGGTATCACAGCAAAGGATAACTTCAGAGATGGATTTGCAGAGCCAGATTAGATTCATCCCAGTGGCACAATGATGCCTCCAAAATCTGCTTAACTGCCCTTTAAGGGTTTTACTTTCCCTAGGGAATGTATACTAATCCCACACTATTGCAGCCTCTGTTTCAGGGGGCATATCTGGGGCTTTCCTGATTCCTAGAGATCCTTGGGTACCAAATGGCTCCCAAAAATTACAGGAGTCCTCTGGAAGTTTTAATTTGTTCTGGTGGTACGAACTGGTTCAAGTCACCTGCATAATCTAAAAGCTGAGAAACTGGCTTCAGTTATTTACATCATGCTGAAAGCTTGCTAAATGCTTCCAAATATCACAGTGGCCACTTAGTTCTCCCACTGAGACAGATCCTACTGGATACACACATCATTAGGTACTCTTAAAATACCAGCAGATAGATTTATAACAAGACAGCAAAGTTCCAGGGTTGTGTCCCCAGACATTGACAATCTGATTAAAAAAGATTAAAACTTCTAAAAAAAATGATAGCTCTGGTGGAGGATTGTAAAACAAATTGATAACAGCAGAGATGGCATACAGCCCAGGTCATGGTAACTTTGATACTGAATGCAGAATAAGCTTAGATAACTTTCTAAAATTAAGACTTCTATAGTTGCAAGTATTAATACTGTGGCTGCACAAAGACAAAAGGAAAAAAGGAGAGAATTGTCCCAACAAATCAGATTTGATATACTGCACTCCTAGCATGGTATTCCAAGGCTACTGAATTACTACTGAGCCCTCAATGAGTGCAAGATGTCACACCTATCCCCAATTTGTCATCAGAAGTCCTTACTCCTTCTGCAGGTTGGTGGTCCCTCATTAAGAACAGAGACTTTTAGAGCACAGGTTTCAAATTTTATAAAACTTACTGTGCTG
Organism: Crocodylus siamensis; assembly: GCF_052110815.1. Taxonomy (NCBI): domain Eukaryota; kingdom Metazoa; phylum Chordata; order Crocodylia; family Crocodylidae; genus Crocodylus; species Crocodylus siamensis. The sequence goes on along the minus strand of NC_143409.1, from coordinate 29,313,768 downwards.
TCTTTAAAACCTTCTTTTTATTCTAACCTGTTTTTTTGGGTTATAGCTTCTGGACTTAGGACTGTCTTACATTGCACATTTTCAGGTTAGAAAAGTTAAGAAAGCGTTAACAACAGTGACCCTCACAACTTTTCTGCTTGCTCTCATTCTAATTCTCTAAGAGATATATTAGTGTTCTTATGTTACAGGAAATGAGAACAACAGGAAAACTGTGGATCCCATGAATTAAAAAAATGTCTTGAAGGCATGAAACAATCTAACCCTAATTACAGCCAGCTGGATACTGCTCTCTTTTCAGTGTATTTAGATAATTAACCAAATACTGACTCTTGCACAGTTACAGAGCCCAAGTATATATTACTATTATTCACATACTTGAGGTTAATTTAGTATCAATCAGTGAAATGAAACAGTGGATAATATTAAATTCTTCATATCATATCAATGATACATAAAATAATTTTTAGATAAGGACAGCTTCTCATGCTGGCTTGGTGCTGACATATATGAGCCAAGTTTGATCTGCAGGTCTGATACACTCACCTTGGTTTCAATGCTTATATTTAATTTCACTCATGGGATGTCACTTGACTATTAAGATACTCTTTCAAAGATTTATGAATTTATAAAAATATGCAAGATGGATTTAGCAAGTTTCTTCTTTGCACTCTCTCCTGATGCTAAACTGATCTAACTCCCACTCAGAACTTCAGACATTCATCTTTATCACCAGCAAATCCCAGGCAAAAAGTATATGAAAAAGGAAAAATACTAAAGATGCTACTCTTGATTCTCGCTACTTTCATAAGGGCATCCCTGTTCTTATGACATCTGTTTCTCCTCATGCTGTGATCTCATGCTGTGCTTCAGAGGGGGAAAAGTTGGTCAGTAGTTTATCCTGAGTGGTAACTTTTGGAGTTTTGCTTCCAGACACTTTAATTTCAGAAAGCTGCTATCATGAAAATAGAAGAGCCTCTTTTTATCCAATAAAAATGATGAGAAAAATTGTAGCATAGCATCATACAACCAATGGTCAAAATGATAAGACCAGTGCATTGCTAGGGTAGTGTTATAACAAAGGACAAATACAAAGCTCTAGGGCAGTGGGGGGTCAACTTGTTTGGCAGATTTGCCACAAATTAAGCAAATTAAGGGGAGGGGAGAGAGAGGCCAGGTGACAAGGGCAGGCCCTGGGAGCGGGGAAAGTGGCAGGAAGACACAGCATGGGGGCAGATGCCAGGAGGCGCAGGTACTGGGGAGCAGAAGGGGGGCACTTCTTTCCCCGCCACTAGCCCCCCTGCTGCGGGATTCATGTAAATATGGTAAACCGTTTCTCAGAAAAAAAACACTGGGGGAAGATGATAATCTAAAAGCCAAGAAATTTCTGTGAGGGGTTCTATTTTTGTTTTATGTTTCAATTTGACAATGGATGGTACCGGGGGGTGGGGAGGAGAAGCAGGCAGCAGGGAACAAGCTGCCTGACTCTCTCACCGTTTGCCCCACCACATACCCCTGCTACTGCCTCCCTCACTGTCTGTCTCCTATTGCCTGCCCCATTACTACCCCATTACCTCTCCCCCCTCACCTGCAGTAGTGAGGGGGAGATGGATTTAAGATGATCCTCCAAAACTAGATTCCATACATGCTATAATAAATGTATATATTTTGTATGTGTAGAACCTAATTATTGGGGCACTGTCTTACACTCAGGATCGTCCTGTATTCAAGTAAATATGGTATACAACTAGATCACCTCATTACAAAAAAAAGGCTTTATGGGTGAAGATATCTTGGTTCCAGTTTACTATACTATGGTACTGCTTGGCAGCTCTGATTTCTTCTGAGAACATCCACATTTTTAAGTGGCAGACTCTCTTTCCTTCATTCTTCTCTTAATACTGAACAATGAATGTGCCAAAGCAGAGGCCTGGTGTAGATAACTGCCTGTGCCATTTCATAACTCGTGGGGGAGGAAAAGAAAGTGAATATAACTTCCGTGATTTATAAATGGTGCCAACAAACAGTGGGGACATTGTAGGCTGCAGTGCTGGTTTTCAAGGTCTAGAAGGTATGTTTCCATAGCAACTGCATATACACAATTTTCCCCATAACAGTCACTCTCAACCTTTAGTTTACAGGAAATTATTGCTATTTTGAATAGAACTGAGGGAAGATAAAAATATTTTTGATCCTTGAGAAAGATCAATGAATGATTCTCTTAATTAATGTCTGAAGTGTGGCTCAAACAGGTTTTTGTTTGTTTGTTTGTTTGTTTTTTACTGGAAATGCATCCCTTGCTAATTTCACACCATGTAGAAGGCTGCGAACAAATGAAAGGACTCATTATGAGAGAAGGGAAATCTATTAAATATCAATTACAGAATTATTTTTAAAAAGTGAAAGTATACAATATGAATACAATGAGTACTAAGGAAGGATGAGCTTGTCAAAAGTACTGAAATAAGATATGGTATTTTCACTAATAATACATGCTGCCTAAGCACTACAGAAGACTGAGAGAAAGAAACAGAAAGCCTCTATGGATCTTTCTTACAAAAGTTCTTAGTTCTTGACCAGTCATTTAAAGAAAAGAAATAAAAGATACTTAAAACAGATCAAATGATAGAAGGAAAGTCTAGGAAGAAAGCCAAGGAGTCTCCTTTACCTCTGCCTCCTATTTCAGAATTTTTTTCTTCAGGTAAGAGCAGACTAGATTTAGGCATAGATATTACAGTTTTGGATTTTGGCTGGTAGCTCTATATACCCCTGTTCCAAATCAATTTTAGAATATTCCACCCAGAAAATTCATTTATTGGACACTACTGTGAAAGTTTACAATGGCCATATCACCACCACATTGCATCAAAACTACCTGGCTGCTACAGCTATTTCCATGCCAGTAGCTCTCATCCTAAACACACCACTAGATCCACTGTCTACAGCCAAGCTATACATTATAACATTGCTATCTGTGCTCATCCTACTTACTGGAATCTGGAGGATCTGTTACAGGAATTCTTACACTTATACCACAATCCTAAAGATACAGCCACTCAAATCAACAGCACCAGACTCAGACTCTCAGACCCTGCTACAACCAAGACAAGGGTGACACAGCCCTACCTTGAACACCTCAGACCTCACTAATGATTTCCAGCCCATCCTGGAAAATGACAACCATCTCATAGCAGCCACAGGGAGCAAGCAAACCTGTCCTGCCTTAAACAGCCCCCAGCCTCAAACACAGTCTCTCAGCAACAGACTACCTAACTATCAACTGATAGTCTCAAATGATAAAAACACAGACCTATCATTATTCTGAATTTAGTATTTAAGTACTTTTACTACCCTCACTTGAAAATTTAAAAGAAGATTTTTATGGAACATCTTATTTAAGATCAACAGAAAATGTTGACAGTAAAAAAAAAAAAAAAATCCTCCCTTTGCTCAAGTAAAGAGCTAGCTAAAAACCACTATATGAGGGCGCAGAGTTTTCTGTCTCATCACAAAAAAAGGAGCCCATTGCGCTGATATGAAGCAGAACAGAATGGTCTTGATTTAAAAACAGCAGCTTTTGGCCAAGACAGGATTGCTGCTCATTTTGAACCTTGCAGTATATTAAATGCTTTTTTCCATGTAGTCTTGCCAATGCTTCTCCTGCTGATTAAGTTTCCAAAGGCACGCATTTCATCAACATGAATTTAAAAGAAAGGAATAATCATTATTCGCCTTATCAAATGAAAATATAAACAAATTACAATATTTAACAACTGAGAGGGGGCAATTTTAATATGTTAAGCTGAGTGAAATAAGGGCCAAATTGTAGAACAAGCCAGAGAAAGGTTAACAGTCCACTGTGAAAACAAATACAATTTACAATAGGACTCTTTATAAATATTTCATTTTTATAATAACTTGTTCTGACAATGTTTCCATTTATGAATCACCTTTTTCAAGAGTTTATAACTCAGCTATAAAAGCCTGCTTAGGACTGAAAGACTGGCATTTAAGGTTTCAGCTGAATTGCAGAGTCTTTTTTCAAAAACAAATTTTGAATTCAATCTGTTCAGCTATGCTTCAGCTAAAGGAAGGCCACAAAAAAAGTCTCTGATTTGACCACAAATATTGGGGTTAAGGAATTAATCTCTTCCCTCTACCCCCACATTGTGACGTTAAGGATTTGCCAGAATTGTATATAAATCAGTTAAGTTGTTGGTCTATTGTAAGCACGTAAGTGCAGAAGCACATGCTTTTCTCTAACAGACTGAGAGACTAAGTAGGAGGAAGCAGATACATATTATATATCCTCTTACCTTCCCTGTTTTGGGGAAAAAATGAAGGGGAAAATATCTTTGGTTCAGTGGCCTCAATTTCTCATTCCCACACAAACACATGTCAAGAGGAACTATCTTCTGGATCCCATTACAGTATTTACTACTATATTTTATGACAAAGTAGTGTGTTTGCTTCATTTTTCTGGTAAAATAATCAGCTGTGAAATAACTACTATTTAAAATGTGCTCATTAAGGCTTCAAAGCTAATATTTCAGTGATACCTATCAGAACCATTGTTTCTGGTTATACTCCAAAACAGGCCTTAATTGCCTTTGTTTACGTTCACTTCAAATTTTGGTGTTTTACTAACCACCATAGACAAAGATTTTTAAATAACTTTTAGAACGAGGGGTAATTAGGTTACCATTAAGAAGGTCACAGCCATATACACGCAAGATCCTGGCTCTGCTTTTTTGGTGGGTTTTTTTTAGTGTAAGTAATATACTTGTATTATGGGCAACATAAAAATTACTGCTTAAGAATGGAAAAACAACTGAATGTCATACACAATGGATGGAATAAAACAAATTAGATACGTCAAAGACCAGCCTGCATGCCTTCTAAAAACATATTAGAATAACAGAATGAACTTATGCAGTGGTTTTCCTTTCTTATCCTAAAAAGACATGTAGTATTGCTATGTATTGTTCCACAGTGCCTTGCTATCTGTTCTTTTGCAGGGTGGGAGGAAGTGGGAGAGAGAGGAAAGGAAAGTCTTTCACAGCATCCCACAAGTAGTCTTGGAACAGCCTCTTAGCTCTTTTTCACCAAACTCATATAATGTTTCCCCATACAATACATGCCTTAAACTGTACTATTTTGATTAAATTTTTTAAGATTAATTTCTTTACAATGTTCCTCACTATCTTCTAGGGTACTTGTAAAGTAATTACTCGAAGCATACATGTATCCTGTGTTTGTCTGAATTAGACTGCAAACTTCTCTAATCAGCTCAATACTGTCTTAAGTGTTTCTGAATGCAGCATGTGCTTTCATTGATCCATAAATATAAAATAAGATAGCTAGCAGAGTCAATTAATAAAGGTTAAGTACTTTCGGATCCATATAGGTAAAATAATACTATCTAAATGTAAGATGATTATAACAAATATCTATATGATTAGTGGCTATAATCACTCCATCCTGACCTGAAAAAATATACTGTGACTCCATCAGCCACCACTGAAATGAAAACGTAACTATTTATACAATAATGTCAAGAAAGAGTTCTTCAATTGCATCAGATTCCGCTTCAGCACCAATACATTTAACATGTTCCTTCCTGATTCCATGTGCCAACTCCAAGAAGAAACAAAAGCCAGAGTTGCTTCCAGGAGAAAAGAGTTCTGCAGAAATCAGTGAGCAGTTTCCTGGCATTGATAAAGATTAGCACTTCTACAGGCAGCTTTATATAATGCATGTATGTACATAAAGGTCAACTTTACTATCTCTATACAGGGGAGAAAGAATGCCTGTGACAGAAGAAGAGATAGATGTGCACATGGGACTGCTAACACTTTCAGAATAGCGGTGTCCAAGGTAAATAACTATGTGGATAGAGAGTAAATCATTCAGTTTGATGAAGGTGCTATCCAACTTCCTGCCACTTCCCTTTGTTATTGAGCAGGCGGTGGTTTTCCTCCTCCTAATACGTTCTTTTCCCTTATTCTGGTCTTCCTTCCTGATGATAAATTCACTTTTATTATTCTAACTAATTGAACATTAATTTTAGAAATTTTATTGCTCATTTTGATTTCAGTCAGTGAGTCAAGTGGAAAATATGTGTTCCCAGTCCGAGAAAGAACCCTCCCATACAACGTGTTCCCTGAGCCAGAGGAACCTCCCATACAACATCCTCCAGCTGTTCTCAGGAAAAGAATTTGTACATGTGGCATCCTCAAGGCACTTCCCACCCAAGTCAGGCCAGTGTATCACCCGCTGACAGGGAACCTGCCCAAATAGCAACTGTTGGCTCTTCCCAAATCTCTTCCCATATAGCTTCATTCAGCACTTCCTGAGCCAAAACAAACTTCTCCTTACACAGCTGATTATGGTCTTCCTGCACCAACAGATAATTCCCAATTCCACTGCTATTTCCTCTTCCAACATTCTGGGGAATATACTAGATTTTAACATGCCCTTAAAAATGAATGAGTCCTCTGATTTGCCATAGTTCTCCCATCAGGGCAAATGACAGCATTCTGAGTTGAGCCAGCTGCTCGTTCTCGTTTTCTTTTTAGAGGTGCTAGATCGATAGAACGGAGCATTTATAATGCTCATCAGAAAGTTTGGGGGCAAAAGCAAGAGCAAGAACAGGGAGAAAATGGAGAAATGAATGTTAAAAAACAGGGAGAAAGGTCTTACTTGTAATTTTTTTCTGAGCTCCACCTGTCACCACCACAGATCCGTGGAATCGGCATACCATTTTCCTAAAGTACAGATGTGAGGAGGGGAGTTAAGAGAGAGCCATTGGCACAGAGTCCATTAACAGTTCCTCACACCTTCCAAAATTCCCCCCTACCACCATCAAAACAATCATCTCCCACCTCCTTGCATGCCGCCTTTCCTTCCCACAGTGATGACCAAATTCCAAACTAGAGAACTTTAGACAGTTAACAGAAGAAAACAGTTTGGGAAAAGACTTCAGTGGCCAAATGATGTCAGCCTAAGCCATGAGAGATATTCTGAAGTCCTCAGCACTAGATTAACTGTTCTTTCTGAAGCCAAAAGGAGCTTTATCATTTATTTAATTTGGAAATAATAAGAATTTTTGAGAATCCCACCTTTAATATAAAGCATCTGTAGAAAGTGTGAAAGGCTTACCCTGTAGCACTGTAGTTTCACACCCAGCCTGTGATACACAGGTGGAGTGAGCACCTGATTATGACTGGACAAAGGAAGCCAGTTATCTTTACAAGCCCCAGGAATGCCAGTGGTCAATTAATCCATCAAAATGTGATAGTGGGAGACCTGTTTTTTTTGCCCTCAAAAATAAATAAAAATAGGGACAGACTACCTTCTAATATCATGAGCAAATAAAAGGATTACGGCACTACAGATATTTAAACACCGCCTGTTCTTGCTTTCAAAACAAATGCACTAGTGCATGTCACTTTTTAAAAAGGCACAGGATATCTACAGTAAGGCTTTGCTCTAGCACAAGTCTATAAATGTAGCCACAAGCTACAGAAAAGGGATGGAGGAGGAGATACAAGCAGAATTCATCCCACTTCATTTTAGGAATATTATGGATTCATCAAGTTCGACAAGACACAATAGAGTGAGAAGGAAAAGAGGCTAAGGAGAGAAAACAGAGTAAGATGACAAGACAGAGCAAGACAGACAAAATAAGGGAAGGAACACAATGAAAAAGAAAAGAACAAGTAGTAAGGATTGTCATAGGAAGTGGTGGTGGTACTGGTGATGATGGTACTTAGCACTACTGAAGAGCTGTGAGAAAACACTGCTATGGAAACAGGGTAAGGGAGAGAAGAGAGGGGGCAGATGACAAAAGGAGGAAACTAGGTATGACAACAACAGAAGCAGCAATGGGCTCACAGTCCTTACCAAAGAACAAAGTAAAAGTAGCTTTTCTAACCTAATAAGATCATAAGTTTTTGTCATATAAATGGACGTAGCTACAAAAATGCATGTATGGCTTTTTTTATTTGCTAGAAAGAATTAGTCAGCAAGTAATATTAAACAATTCTTAATTTTTGTACCCCAAAGAATACAAAACTGGGGGTGAGGAGGAGGGTTCGTCTCCCAACATGAAAGCAGTAAAGGATTATTTAGCCACAACTTAAACATCAGTTGCAAAGTTTTTAGAAGCTGACACTGCAAGCTACCTTCTAATAATAAAAGAAGTGGCAAAAGTACAGATTTATCTGGAATTTAGCTGGTATAAGGTTACCATAATTAAACTGCAGTAGTACAAGCTTAAAAACCTTTGCAATTTGTACAAAATTTGAAGACGATGCACCAAGGACATTTAAAAAGAGACTGTGGAAGAATTAAGGTTACCATTTAAGTCTGAAGTATTTTATCCATTCTGGTGCCAAAGGTGGCTTTCTAAAACCTTCTGTAGAAGCTGGCACCAAATCTAAGTATTTCCAATTTATCCAAGGCTGATAGCCACACTTTTCACCCCTTTCTCTTTGTGACAATGGATCAGGGCAGCAATGTTTTCTGAAAAAGAAAGATGAAATGGTTAATAGTGTAAAATAAGTTTTGTTTCGTTTTTTAAAGATCCATTGTACTTTTCCTTCCCCTTATAGCCTCCAGAACTTCTCAAATACTGCAAGGTTTATTTGAACAGAGATCCCCTGCTTACTCCTGTTCATTTGGAATCTGCCCCTACTTCCAAGGTATAAGGTCTGAATAAGTTTTAGAAGGCCTATATAGTTCTTCATGTGATAGCTTAGTATCAAACAGCTACCAAAAATAGGACTAAAAACAACCATGCCTAAATGGTATCCTTGAAATACCATTTAGAGGAAGAGACTGGGAATCAAAAGTGAATAGATATTCAATATATCAGACAAATGAGACCATTGCACCATTTAATTTTTACGTAACAAACATGAGATCATCTGGAATATTTCATGTTGAAATATTTTCAGCAAATGTAATTCTTCATTATAAAAATGTAAACAATAATTTAAGCTGCATCAAGCACAGTATCAAATAAGTAAGAGTAGGTAACTCCCTCCCCTACTTTTAATCAAAAAGAGAGACAATATTTAGGAAGATATGTTTAAGGATACCCAAATGGGAAAAATATATTAATAAATAAAATCTTATCAGAGAGAATTGTTAAATATGTAAGACAAAAAATTGTTCTTTCACACTATCCAAGCTATCTTTCACCTTGACCCCATTCCCAACTTCTTTCCCAGTAAGAAAGTGGAACAGAGACGGAGCCCTGTGGAACCTCACAGAGAACTGCAGAAAGGATGAGGGAAGCATTTAAACGATAATCTGAAGTAGTACTGGAAAGCCAAGACAACTGAGCAATGCCATGGAAGCTAAGATTTCGAGAAGGGCACTGCTGACCCCCCTCCCCTTTCGACTTACCAGCTGGAGGCAGCTCTCCATGCAGCATGGGCATTTATTGGCCAAATTATTGACCCCATCGGGCCAACATCCAATATAGATAATTTTCTTTATATCAGTACCAATTCGATATTAGACTGTTGTATGGGTGCACCTCTACTAGAAAGTAAAGCATGCTTGTATTATATTAGGAAAGACCCAGACCAGAAAAAAGCTGAAGAACAAAAAAAGCTGCAGTGTTAAATATGTGGAGTTCTATCTTATATCCAAGGAAAATTAACAACCAACAAATATCAACTGAAGGGAGGTAAGCGATATAATGAAGCCAACACACACAAATCTCACCAATGAATAATACATTATAGTCAGCCCTTATAAAGCACTTTTAATTTTCCAAATGTTTTACAAATATTAACTACTTCTCACAATATCTGTGTGGAAAACTCCTTCTCCATTTTACAGACAGACTGACTGATGGGGCAATGTCAAGCACCTTTGCAAAGCTACACAGGAGTTGCTATTGTTAGACCAGGAACTGGTGCTCAGGTATTCTTGGCTTTTAGTCCATTTCTTAGACCAGAAGACCAGAAGGGACCTGTAAGATCATCAAGTCCAGTCCCCTGCCATGGGCAGGAAGTAACTGGGCTCAAATGAGTTCAGCAAGGTACCTCTGTCCAGCCTCCTCTTGAACACCTCCAAGGATGGTGACTGCACCACCTCTGCTGGGAGTGTGTTCCAGATTCTAGATACCCTTACAGAAAAGAAGTTTTTCCTTATGTCCAGTCTAAATTTTTCCTCAACTAGCTTATGCCCACTGGACTTTGTCTTCCCAAAGGGGGCTTTTCTGAAGAGTTGCTGGCCTCGATCTTGGCGTTAGGCCTTGACATACTTGTAGGTGACTATCAAGTTACCTCTCAGTCTTCTCTTACTCAGAATGAACAAACCCAGTTCCCAGAGTCTCTCCTCATAAAGCCTATCCTTCAGGCCCCTAATCATATGGGTGGCCCTTCTCTGTACCCTTTCAAGCTTATCTACATCCTTCTTAAAGTGTGGTGCCCAGAACTGGACACAGTACTCCAGCTGTGGCCGCACTGATCCTAAATGGAGGGGGAGGAGCACCTCTCTGAATCTACTGGCAACACATCGGCTGATACAGGCCAAAGTGCTATTTGCCCTGCTGGGGACTTAATCACACTGATGGCTCATATTCATCCTCTGGTAGAGGGTTAATAATATATGTTAGACTCTTTATTACTCATTTGTTTACTTAAATGCATCTATATTCTTTTCAATAGCATACATTTTCAGTAGTACAGATTTTCAAAAGTCAAATTCTGGAGGATTTAGATGCACAACCCCCATTACTTTCAATGGGAACTGTATAGCTAAAGCTACTTTAAAATGTTACTCTTAATAAAATTATCAATGGATCATTTGACTGACAGAATGCAAAAAGGTTAGCGTGTATTTTAAGACATTTTTCTGGAAAATTAAACATATGCGACAACGAATCATTACCAGATACCAGACAATCTGTTTCTAGTTTTGTTTTCTAACACTATCAGTGAAGTCAGACTTAAAGATATGGCACTGGGAAGAATATGAGATTAATGATAGAAAAGGATCATTTAGCAATAAGGAACCAGAAGGAAAACACCTCCCCCCCCCGAAAAGTAGTGGGAAAAGTGCCTGGTTATCCTGGACCTGTAAACACCTAAATTGACTGACTGACTTAATTATCTGGATGAGCTAATATATTTAACTGATAGACTTTTACATGGTCTTTACTGATCTACGTGAATGAAACTAGGTAAACTAGCTGAACATATCTATTAATTTTCTCACTTGTTTCTTTGCCCCTTTAACTACAGAAATTTAACAGTACAAGATGAAAAAAATGTTATTATACTAACAGAAATATACAGCCCTTTAAAAAATTATTGGAAAAAAAGACAAGAAAAAACAATGCATTAGTTTGGAACATAAGCACTAAAAGAAAATTTGCAAAAATAGCCTCTCTCTAAATCCAGGTGTTTGTTAAAGGTTTGAAAGCTTGAACCCCGGTATAAAAATTTCTGGCTTCATTTACAATGGTAATACTCAGACATACAATTACCTCTGAATGGTAGTCAAGGGTGGAAGGTACAGCGTAAAAAGGGCATAAGTGCAGTGTCATCTAAGCCTAACCCCATGGGATGCATAAGACCAGACCACACAGCAACATAAAAAAGACCAGTTTAAACTAGAGCATTTGTGGTTGCTAGAAACAGAGGAGGAATAAGATGGTGCACTGCATCAGAATCTGCCTTCTGTAGCCGAGGCCAATATTCACTGCTCAGCACAATTCTAACCTGTAAATCTGTGGTTACACAAACAACATCTGATGCACATGGGCTGGTATTTATATCTGAGATAATTTAAAATGTTGCATATATTTAAGTTCCCTCCTGTCCTGTTTTTAAAATTAGCTGAAATCAGTTACCGGAAAGGAATCATAAAAACCAACAACCAGTGATTTAATGAGCAATGCTGCTTTCTTTCACAGGTATTCGGGTACTCCCATTTCTTAAAAGCAATCTTCCAAGTTAAGCTTCTTTTGACCAGAAAAAGTCCCAGAGTCTGTCAGAACTGAGTGGGAGGAGGAAAGCAATATCACCTGTTAAAGCAGTAATATTTTTTTTCTTAAAATCTTCCTAGTTCAGTTTCTGTGGTAACCAAGATATTTTTATTTGTCTGTATACATTATTGGAGGAGGAAAGGAAAAGGAAGTGGGGGTGTGGGGATGGTTGCTGAACTGGTATAGAGTTCATTGGTTTAGACAGCACAACTATATTTTACTTCATTCTGAGGAAGCTGGAATGGGGTGGGGGTTTGAACACCTCAACTCTCCTGCTTGGCTGCCTTTGGCTTGGGATGTGAGGCCATGGGTTCAGGGGCAAAGGCAAGTTTTAAATCATTTCTATGCTCTCATTCTTGGGGCTGGCAGGGAACCACTAGAATCACTGGTGAAACTAAGTATGTATCTATGCAGCAAAAATGAAGGTATGACTGTAGCATAGGTTAGTATTCCTGCATTAGCTTTACCCTATCTAGCTTCAGTACAAATAGTACAGAATTCAGCACAGATTAGGAAAACCAGCAGATGCTCAGGGGGCCCCAATGGACTCATACCTATGATAGTAAAAGAGCGCCCAGCCATGTTGTCCCAGTATTGCCACTTACATGCTATGGGTCAAAATTTGCAAAACTTGCCTTATAAAACTTAAGAATTCCTTTTACTTGCAGGAATCTTCGGGTGTCTGGTTAAGCTAGCATTATAGCCTCTGGCCAGTATACTAGCAAAATGCTGACACGGACTAACTTAGATTTTCCAAGTCAAGTACATCATCACATTAAAAATGTAGATGATGTCTGAATACTAAAGAGTGATATTAAGGAACTATGGCAGTCGTGATTATTATCTTAGTATAATGATTCTTAAGCGGGGTGCTGCAGCATGTGATACTTTCAACGGTGATGCAGGGTGCTGTGAACAGGATTCACAAGATAAACCAAGGGATTTCAAACAGGGATTCATTCCTCAAAAACGTTCTGACTCATTATGATCTTTTTAAGATCACTGTAGCAGAAGAATTGCTCTATTTTCTGTAGTAAAAAACAAGGGAAAGCTATAAAAACTGGCATTTTCCAAGGGGTGCCTTAAGCCTAACAAGATTGAGAACCACTGACATAATGACTAAAATACACAATGCACTGATATTCAAAACATTAGAAAAGGCATGCCATGTCACCTCTATCAGTCCCAGACACACTGTATTTACTTACTGTTCAAAAGTTTAAAAAACCTCAAAATGATTACTCAATGCTACTATAGTTCAAATTACAACATCTATATGCTACTGATTAAACAAATTAAACACTTTCCTCTTTAGGAGTTGTAGCTCTGTACTTAATAGACCACTCTTCAGATGGAGTAAATTAAGTACTAGTTAAAAGAAAAACATGTTTCCCTTCCTTATACCAGACCCAAGAAAAATGAAGCAGAGACTACATTCAGTAGAAACTGAACGTAAGAAAAGGTATCATGCGACACATTCAGACATACACAAACTGTTCCCATAAAACAAAGCAATAGCAGGGAATACTAAACAAATCCATCCCATGCAGTTTCTGCAAAACATTCCCTACTCTCTAGTTATTGCCAGTGCAGCTAAGATACTAGTGTCAGCAATCCATACCGAATAAAAAGGGTACCTCATTACAGAATTACTAACACAGATTCTGTATTTCTAAAGTAACCACATTAGCCATGATTGTTGACTGTGAAGGGAGAAAAAACAGTGCATTAGGAAATGGATACCATGCTTTGGGAAATACCTTTCCTATTAGCATAGATGGGTAATGCTAACTGAGCTTTTATTGGACTGTGAATAATTGATACAATACAATGGAAAATAGAACTATACAGGATATTGCTCTAAAAAGCAACTGTGCTTCACTTGCAGGTAATATATCTGAACACACTGTATTACTTACTCTCTGTTAATATCAACATTATCTGATTCATCAGTATGTTGCAATACAGGTAAAAAAATTAAAAGACTCAGCTGCAAAGTCAAGCAGCTGAAGTTAGAAAAATGTCAGTCATCTGTGCAACCATAAACCTGCTTCCTTTTGTGTCCATTCTGGGCACTGAAAGAGAAAGAAATCCTTTGTAAAAAGTAGTTTTGCAGTGACTTAATTATGAGACTGTCATAATGTATAAATACAAGAGAGGTTAGGAGAGACTGCCTGCAACCTGATACATTGCAGCTCCAAACCTCTCCTGCTGCAGTATCAGCTATAAATGCTGCAGTAATGGCAGCTCAGTATTAGAATATTAATGTTGAATTGCTCTTTAGGTACACCATAACTATCCAGAACAATGCAAGAAAATGCAGGGAAAACAGAAGGTGAAGGAAGATGAGGTAAGCAGCATAGCAATGACATGAAGCATAATGAAAAAAAGCTGAACAACTTGCCCATATTCCTTTTTCTTTTTTAATTACAAAAAAGGCGTTTTAACTTGGCAAAAAAAAGTTTTCAGTGGCAAATTGATTCTTAACTTTTAGCCCGTGCTAAAATATCAAAAAATATTTTCCTCCATAGTAGCTTTGATACCTTACATCTTTTAGTGTGTAGTTTTTTGGGGTTTTTGTTGTTGTTGTTGTTTTTGGTTTTTTTTTTTTTACCAGCTTGAAGATTTAAATTCATTTAGTATCTGACTCGAAGTTTCTTTGACAGGTTTTCCCTGCATCTCTCATGTTCCCTAGATCTGAAACAGCACTTTTCCAGATTTTTTTGACATCGAAAACACCCCTCTAAAAATTGAAAGTATCCAAAAGATAGTTCTGGGTACTTCAGTTCCTTAGAAAAGGTTTTGCTTTCAGTCATATGTGTGCAGTGCTGTAGCAGTCCAGTGGAGTGAGTCCAGATTCAAAACAGAAAGGGGGCAATGAATGGGTCTAGCTCAGGAATTTTCAACCTTTTTTTTTTTTTTTTTTAACAATGTACCCCTTCTGCTCAGAGTTTCAGCTCATGTACCCTTTTATATTTTTTTCTTGTTTTTAAGGGGGGGGTGGGGGGGGGAGATTGAGACCTTTATGGTGAGGGAGGGAGGGAGGGAGTGAGGCTGGGGCAGGCACTGCACAGCTGGGGTGGGGCACAGGATGCATCTGCGAGTATCTAGTCTAGTGAGGGAGCACAGGGTGGGGGAGAGGGGGTGGTTCCCGCCACTACACGTATCCCCGGGAGGGCATGGGGGGCCTGCCTCCCAGATCTGCACGAGGCAAAGGCAGGCTGCTTCTGCAGGCTGGGCTCTTCCTGGAGGGCTCTTCCTGAGGTGGTGCTGCAGCTCAGCAGCCAATCAGGAGAGTGAGCTGGAGCGGGGGACAGGGAGGCACTGCGATGTGCCATGTGGGGCCGGCAGCACCGAGAGCGTCCCTCCCCCAGGTAAGAGGTGAAGTGTGAGAATGCACCGAGGGAGACGCTGCCACCGTGCCCTGGGGTGCACTCCATCCCTGCCCGCCTGCACACGCTCACTATGACCCAGGTACCCCTAGGGGTACACGTACCCCTGTTTGTAAACCCCTCGGCTAGCTTAAACTGTAGACCTGGTGTTCTGGTACCTATTTCTGGATGTATGTTTTTAAATATAAATTCACTGTCATAAAGGAATGGGGAGGGGAGGGAATCATTCAAGATCATTTTATGACTCCCCTCTTGCATGTTTAGAGTTATACTGCCTGTGGTGGAATTGGATCCAGAAGGGGATGGAGAAAAACAAACCTGAATGTCCGCCTCATGTTTAAGGACTCTTAACACAGCAAACAAATATATTTATCTCCTGTTAATTGTACTGTTAAAAGGAAATTCTGCTAAGTTCTCCCCCAAACATTTAGAAGCATGCATAGATACCAGAAATTGCCTGAGAGTTGCCTTTTAGTTTGAGAGAGAGAGTACTTTTAGGAGCAACTTTCTTTTATCTTTGACAAAAGAGATGGACTGAGGGGCAAAAACGCTTACTGTTTGGCTCTGAATGGAAATTAAGAAGTGGTTCTGCTCAGAATAAGAAACAGTAATTCTCATACGGCCTGGGTTCCTGAGCAGACAGTGTCCCTCAGTATGCACAATCCTACCATTTGCTGATCAAATTCTAGTTTTTCATTCCAACAGGACTGAAAAACCTAATCTCGTACTATTTGTAGCTAGAAAAAAAATCAGTTCATAAAGTTAAAATAAAATGGACCTCATGAATTACCAAGTTATATAACATGTGGACTAGTGACTTAATTTTAGTGATGCAGTAATTCATCTGGAAACCAATCACCTGTTGATCAAAGAACTAAAATACCTTGGTGTAAGTCAGTCAAGGAGATCAATGCTTATGTTAACATCAAAACTAGTCTTTTTAATTTTGATGAGATGCATCATTAAGCATTGTGGGCTAATAAGTTATTCCAAATTATAATTTACAGGAAAAGCCTGCAGAGTGAAAAAAAAAAAGAAAAAAAAAGAGGTACGAGGTGTCATTAATCTACTTACTAGGGCTTCGCCACTGATTTGATTCCATGGAGATTTCACCTGATTTGGCAGCTGAATCTCTGGATTGAATCAGGAGACCCTTTCATCTCTCTGAATTGAACTGGAACCCTCGAATATATTCAAAGATTCAAACACAGACACAGCTGTATGGTTGTTTATTTTTGTTTGGTTTTTTTGTTACATACCTCAAGGTGCCAGGTGGCTTGTGAACGCCAAGATGGTGGGGCAGATGGAGCGTCCCATGGGAGCGCGGGTGGGGGGTTGCAGCGCGCTCGGCAGCAGATCCAGAGGTGAACCAGATACACTTCCAGTCCACTTCTGGGTCCACCGTGGTGTGGGGTGGACCCCCTCCCTCTCGCTTGGTGACTGATGCCTCTCGGCTCAGAACTACTTCTGATCCAATTTGAAGTCCACCGCCAAGCACTCCCCCCGTGCTCCTGTGGGCCACTCCACCTGCCCCACCATCTCAGCATTCACGAGCTGCAACTGGTACTTCAAGGTATGCAGAAAAAACATTTAAAGCTGTGTCTATGGCCAAATCTCTGATTCTCCAAATCAGAATTGAATCTTCAGATTTGGCTGAACTGATTTGGGACAGTGATCCGAATCAGTGAATCAAATTACTGTCCCCCGAATTGGGCTGAATCCTAATTGAATATGACCCACTTCACATACCCCTACTACTTACTAGTGAACCACTGCCACACAGTCAAGCAATTACCATATTATATAATGAAAATATAGTGTTTCTGCCAGGAATCTGAACTAGTGTTCAAGCTTTGTTTCCACTGAACTGAAAAAGAACTTAATAACATTAAGAAACAGCTGCAAAAACTTTGGAGGAGGTGGCCAGGAGGAAGGAATAGGAGCACCTATACTATAACAGTGTTAGAAATTTACTGGGCCTCTCTGGCTTATTCTTTGCCATGATAAGACAAAAACCTTCTATGCCAAAAATCAACTGAAAAGCTAAATTTTTGAAGTGATGCATTTCATACTTTTGTAAGTATGCTGGGTGAATTTCTTAGGTCTTGTAATGGAAACTACAGCTGAACGGTAAAACCCTTCTGGTACAGTTATGGACATGAAACAAGAGTAGCAGCAATGTAACAACAGAAACATTTTAAAGGAATTATTTAAAAAGGGGGAGGGAAGGAGGGGAATAAAAAAGCTTCTATGCAACTTCTTCCCTGTACCAAACAAAAAAACTTGCACTGGGATTCTGACTTGAATTTCAATTCAGCACCCTCCCTCCCCACCCCAGCATACTCTATTTTCCTTGTTTCATTGGAACCGTCTGGGAGATCCGCCCCTTTTAGGTTCTTAGGTTTCTTAATCTAGAAGCTGCAGTTTATAATTTAAAAGCTTTAAAACAAAGGTTTTTAAGACAGAAGATCTTTTACAGGCTAAAAAATTCAACAAAGAAACAAAGTCTCATTGCGTTTACAGATTAAGGAAAATGTTAGAGAACAACAAATTTGGGGGAAGGGGTTAGGAAAAGACACTGAAAGTTACAGGAAAGAAGAAAATTACAATTTTGTCTTAACTGCACAATTAATGTTTGCTACAATGCTGCAAGTTGTTCATGAAGAGCAGTTTCAAGGCTGCCATTGTCATGGAGATAGATAGGCAAACAAAATGCACAGAAGCAGCTCGCTGCAGCATGTCTCTAGGCAAAGATGAGCAGTGGAATCAATAAGAAAGGAAAAGAGACTATGAAAATGTGTCCATGTACAATAATAGTTTCAACATGTTTTTTACATTATAGCCTCAGAATGAAGCTGGATACAGGTTTATTCTTTTTATATTTAACATGAAATTTTGCAGATGCCATGATTATTTTGAAGTTTTCTCCTAATTTGCCTATAATTCCTAAATAGAAAATCTGTATAAAATAGTCTTTTTGGATCTTCCAAGGAAGACTTAATATAAAAGTACCTCTTTCACACAAAAGACCCCAAACCTGACCTATTCACCATCAAGGAAAGCCATACAACTGTCATGTGACACTATCCCTTATCTTCTGCTGATTGTGCATCTCCCTTCTCCTTTGGTCAAAATCTCTTTTTGCATGTCAAGTATCCCTTAGGAAGCACTTATGGGTCATTTTGTCACACAGGGACAACTTCTCTCAATGATGTCTTAAAGAGCAAGTCACAAGGAGCATCTTTAAACGTGCCCCAGAGTAGGGTGAGGGGTTAAATACAGCGGCTCTTGAGAGTAGCTCTAACTGAAGTGCCTGTAGTGTCTGGTGTATACAGTGTCCCATGCTTCAAAATGGCCGGGGGGGGGGAGGGGCGTTTAATCTAAAGTTTGTTTGAGGAGCTTTAGTTAACGTGCTTCTGCCATCATTTTGAAATGTGGGAATGCTGAATACACGTGCTGTGAAGGCATGCTCCAGCAGACTGAATTAGTCGAGTTAATTTCAAAATGTTGAAAATCCCACACGGTCACAGTGTGTTGCAACATTTCTTTGAGGACATACGTGTAAAACTGCAGTCCAGAATGGAGGGAGGGGAGTGGGGGCAGAGCTGGCTTTTTAGGGAGGGGAGGCAGCACAGTAAAGCAGAAGAGAGAATGCTCCTTTGGCCTTCCTAAGCATACAGAGTGCAGAATTTTACACAACAGGAAGTCACAATAGAGGAAATATTCAAGCATGAGCAAGCTGAGACACCACTTTGTCAGGTGCTATCACTTGACATCAAAGGTGGCAAGACTACTAGCAGTCTTTCAAATTGAATATCTCAGGGCTAGCGTCAAAGTACTCTTGGGTTGAGAGCCAAGAATTGAGCTGTAGAACTTAATCTCTCTTTCTCCTCAGTCTAAGTCTCTTTAGAGAACACCAAGTTTTGAAATTTAAGTCCATTTACAAACTCAGGATTTTGCTCAAAGGTTGTGATTTTTGCTGTGATCTACCATGTCTTAGGTGGAATTTCCTTTCAGTTGGTAATTAGTGCAATGTCAAGTGCTGCCCACCTGCCCTAATTCAGAATTTTACGATGGCTATTTTTTTCTTCTATGTTCCACTCTTCCTTTGTGGTTACCATGTTAAAATGCCAACAAAGACCAAACAAACACTCAGAGCAAATACATAAACTAACCTGAAAGAGCACCAAAAGGACCATATTTTCTTGCATACAACACACCTTTTTCCAAAACACGGGTGCTGAAAATTGGAGTGCACATTTAAAATGAGGAAATAGAAGTAACAGCAGTTTCTGCTGCTTAAGCTTGTCAGGCAAAAGTGAAAAGTAATTGCATGTAATCCACAGGGAACAGAACAATGAGCAGACTCGACTCCCTTACTGTTGCTACAAGGAAAAAATCTTTTCTCTCTCCTCAGCCCGCCTTTCAAAAACATAGCACGAGTCTTATTCCAGAGTGCACAGCATGTGAACAATATGACACTTTTCTCTAAGTCTTTTTGTGTTTTTTCCAAACAGCAGAGGTTTGTTCTCTCAATGTCTACAAAATTTAATTTCCATTAACAGAATTACATGTACATAAATTATCATAATTATTTAGTTTAAAGGAATTGCGGGCAAATTATTTAGTTTCTTCAACTGCATTATCACAGGGCTGATTTTTATTATTACTAAGTTTTCTATGAGCAAGAGAGAGTTACCTACAGTAGCCCTTGTTCTGTAAGAATATTCTTAGTGAGGCTACTAAGAATGAAGTCCTTGATGGTAAAATATAGATATCTATACCACCTATGGGTTCAAAAAAGTCCTTTATAAATCCATTTATCAAAATCATGCCTCAAGCGTTATTAGGCTTTTGGATGAGAGAGTGTAAATGAGACTTAAAAAACTGGTCATCCACAAATGGACAAATATAGTTGGCCTCTCACGCAGGTGCCAAAGAGATAAAACTGCAACAATTTGAGATAATATTATGAAAGAAGAAACTAGGATAATAAACAGAATCACATAAAAAAGCACCAAATAGTCTTTACCTCAACATAATGTTAAGTTAGTTTCATCTGAATAAAGCACCTTCTCCTAAAGGATGGGTTCTTGTACTTTAGGGAGAGGAACAAACAGTCAAAAAGCCCGAGGCTGAATTGATTCAGTCTTTGCAGGTTAGTCTAAGCTGCACATATTGAACCAATAAGCAAATTAATAAACATTTACTTTTGATTCAGGAAATGCAGCCACATACTTGCACTGGCTCAAGCCAGAAGCTGGGAAGGAGGGAGGTGGGGGGGAGGGTGCTAGAGCCCAGCTCTCTGGCACCTAGACAGTATGGGCTTTGTGTTCACTTCCTGTTCCTGCTGCCCTCCAAGGTCTCTGGGATTTGTAGTCCAAAATCACAGCACCAGAACTCTGCATGGTTGCTCATCACTTCCTTTTCCTGCTTCCAGGTACCTCAGGGATTTGTAGCCCACAGTTGCAGCCAGCACTAAGAAAGCAGGGCATGGCAGCTCTGTACTTGGAGGAAGGGAAGTTTAGTCCTTCCTCCCTGGCCTCAGAGCCCAACAGGGCATTGCCTGAGAGTGGGGGGGGCAGGGAGGGGAGCATGAGCATCAGCCCTCACTGCTCCAGCTAGGAAGGAGAGGGGCGGGGCCAGCCAGGCTCTCTAGAGCAGATAGCACAGTCCAGCCCAGGGCTGCAAAATGGTGGGATGGTAAGGGACTCTGATTTAACTTGAACCTGGAAGGGGTCTGGGACAGAAGTTTCATAAACTGGTTTAACCTAAATCAGTTAAGTCTGATGCTACATTCAAGTGGGTTTATCTTAAACCCATTTTGAAACTGGTTCATGTACCCTGAACTTCTTTTGTTACAGGTTTAAACCAGTTTCTGATCACTTAAAATGGGTTGTCTGCAATCTTAGTTTCTTAGACGAGTATAAAATGCTATATTTTTGGTTTTATAGATTGCTTTCTGAATGCAGTTCAATTCAACTAGATGGAGACCAAGACTCTACTGAATCTTATCAATTACACCAATGACAGGAGTAGGTCACTCAACATGCCCTTTCAGTGAAGACGGAATTATAATGCCAAAGAGATTGCTACATTCAGTTAGGAAGAAGGTAAAGTTAAAGTGGGGTCATTACATTGTTAGATAATGGAATCTGGATCTGTATTGCTTAACTACTCAATTTTAATAATGGACCAAAACCCTAAAAGGAACTGTTCCATCTTATAGCTGTTTAAGTTACTCTTGAAGTCCAGCTGATGCTCTGCTAGTTTGGAAGGATGCAAGTAGTGCATAAATTACACTCAATTTATTACAGCTTACATTAAAAATTGGCATTTAATCAACCAGGCCATTAAAAAAAATTCTTGCGCCTGAAAACTGGATTTTAACTATACTGTCTCAGTTTTGTACAAATTCTATTTGTTTCTTTTCTCCTTCAATCACATTTGATATTTAAGTCTCTGATTAAACCTTAAAGAGCACTGCAAAGTTACCTACTTACCAGATCTTTAACAACAGAATAACAACTAGAGAATTGCCTGTCAAGAATGGTGGTGGTGGGGGGAGGAATGGAGCGCCACCACCTCATGCTGCCATTGCCTCCCAGGAGCAGCGGGGGAAAGGCAGGAAGGGGGGAGCTTGCCCCTGCTGTCCCCTTTGACCCCCTCTACCAGCACCCTGCACCACCGCTGGCCTCGCCCCCTGCCCTCCTTGGCCCTCCTCCTTGGAGGCAGCAGCAGTATGGGATGGAGGGGGGGGGAGGAGTGGCACTGGCCTTGCCCCTCCACTCCATCCCCTCTGTCCCTGCCATCATGGCAGCACTCCATACTCTGGTTGGTTGTCTCCCTAACCAATCAGAGTGGTCCAAGAGCATTATGGACAGACAGACAGATGGACTAAGCCCTTTATTATATAAGAATAACTGATGATGAACAAAACTAAAGATATTTTTCTTTCCCTACTTAAAAATAAAACTCAAACCTACTGTTCATCAACAAACTGAATTTGTTGAAACTGTTGTAGTCACTCATCTTAAAGGTGACTTTCATCAAATAGTAATATGTGGATTCACACATGCTGAATGCTGAGAGAGAGCAAGAGCAAAAGCAAAAGCAAAAGCAAAAGCAAGCACATGCCCACAAACACCCCCACCCCAAAATAAGCCTGCCTCAGAAAGTTTTACTGGAGAATCCTTGGAGAATTAATTAAATTACATCACAGAAGAGAATGAAAACTTAAGCAACTGAGGGCAAGGAATTTTGGTATGATTATTTCACACTGTTTCTTCACACCCATTTTATTTAATAACCTAATTACATTAGATAAAAGGAAATCTTTTCTGTAGATGCAACACTAATTGCAATAAACATAATTAATTACTTCCCTAGAGGTCCTCCAGCAAAACTTGTGAAAACTTCCCTTCACATTTCTTATATTTTAAAGATTTAAAAATAGACACAAAACCCATTTAAAAAGAAAAACAAAAACAAGCAAACAACAAAACCCTCTCAGACCTACCTGACGCTTCATTAAGCAGTACAAAATGTATACTACCAATTTAAAAAAAATCATATGCAAATCACCATAAGGGCTTGAACCTGTTCTCCACTGCCCTGAGCAAACTGCTAAATACCTTTGAGAGACAGCTACTGGACCTGTGTTTATACGCAAGGGCAGAATCCAGCCCTAAACAGAGCTCAAAAGCACATCTAACATCTTAAATCTACTTTCAATTAATTTCTGGAGGAACTGTACTTGGTAGAATTTTATATGAAATGTGCTTTCTTCAGAAAACCAACTATAAGGAACAAGAGATTATGCATGAATTCATTTAAACTAGTACATTGAAGAATGCTTGGGATCATTAAAGCAAACTCTTCATTTTTGTTAATGTACATTTCTTGTCCTTGACGGACTGATTGGACGGACTGATTCCTTTGGCTTCAATCCTACAAAGTAAAAACTGCACTTTAATTCCAGACATAACTCCAAGGTAGCATCTTAAACATGTCTGTCATTGACTTTTGCTCTTGTACAACGGCTGTCAGTTTCAAACACTCCTACTGACATGAGCAAACACTCCTGAATGTATGACAAAGGTTATCATAAAATCTCTCTGAACCTCTATATTCAGGGAAATTGGCAAACATGAATGCATGCACCTGACACACTCATTATGAAATCTGCTCACGTACAAATATTGCAGACCAAATTTCTGAGAGAAAAAGATGCAAGTTTGTCATAGACTCGCTAAACAGAATAATGCTTCACAAAAACAAATGGGCAGCCCATTAATATTAGCTACCAGCATACCATAAAGAATTTACTTAAACCACAGTCAACCAACGATAATCTATAACATACTATATATAAAATCCTACAGAGCTTGCAAAAATATACCCCGGGTGAGCTACTAGCATCACATCAGGCAAATGATCCTATTCTTCTGAATGCTGCTTTCAAAGTGATATGTTAGTATCACACTATGCAATGTATGCACTATGTTTTTCAATTACTCTGTATACAATTTACCATTTTATTTAGCCATGCAATTTGTTTTTTGATTTCGCTGATATTTAGAAACTGAACCTATTTTTCTCTTTTCTCCTTTGCACCTAATCAGACAGCTATGTGCATTTCCAACAGTCAGGAGATTGATATCAGAAAGCTGTTGGTCATTTTACCTGAACATTAAGGCACAATTGGGGAGTTTAAACTCATAATCCAGATTATAAAAAAATTAGCAGAAAGCATTTCATGAATACTTTGGCATCAGTGAACAGAAACCTAACACATAAGAGTAGTGCATTAGAACCAACATTTTCATCTGGTTATAAAAATATCAGGCAAGTTCCACTGTCCAAGCTGAGGGAACTGCAAATATTAAAAAAGTGCAAACACCAGTGAAGAATAAATGAAATTTCTAGATTTTCATTGGTATTAACAGCATTATGTAACAGCCAGGCAGTACTGCCCTATACTCTTACCCTGGCTTGCCAGCACATATAAAAGTGATGCCATCATCTCACTATTACAGGTGCAGCTCCACAGCAAGTACAAGGAAGATGAGTGACACTCTGAGATGAATTCTGAATCTAATGTAAAGATAGAATCTTGCCTGAGGTACAGAGTCTATGAACAGGCAAGCCCAAGGGGAAGATCTGGGTTGAACTTTAAGTTACTGTTATTTTGTCCATTAATTACAGTAAATACACAAATACACACATGCCCTTGTCTTTAAAATCCCACATCATTAAGATTACAAATATCAAGCACACAAAAGTAAGACAGTTTCAGATTTAAGTTTGCCTTTGTTACCCAGATTTAGGGACATATTCTAAGATATCCCAAATCTCTATCCAGAACAAAGCTATCATTGTCTTGCACGTCTCTCCCTGCCTCCACTTCTTCCAAACTGCACGCGTTAATGATTCTGCAATATGCGTGTTCCCTACCCACCTAGTAACAATGTTCGGTCCTAGAACTGCTCTCACTTAATTACTTATGTTCTTTTTTAAAAAGATATTGTGAATACTGTGATAAAAATAACAAACAGACACAATATCTTAGGATTGGTTTCAAGCATTTAATACAGTGTCTCATATAATCATACACTAATAGAATGTGAACAGTGCAAGAATGATTGATAGCTGGGTGAAGAACCTTAAACAAAAAGAGGAATACCAACAATGTACTGATTTGAGGAAACAAAGCTAGTGAATACCTCTATGACTGGTATTAGGCCAATCATACTTAAAAACACTGAAGCATGTTAATAAAACAAATTACAAGCAGGATTTAGTGAAAAGGAATTGAGTGAAGAGTCAACACAGCTGTTATAAAGGGAGGTTAGAGATCTACTAGAGGGCATCTACAAACATGTGAATCAGGGTGATCCAGCTGATTTGGGGCATCTGAACTTTAAAAAAAACTTTTGACAAAACTCTTCATCAAAGGTTCTTACTGAAATTAGGCCAACATGGAATTAGAGCTAAGGTCTTTGTGGCCAGTTACTGTATGAAAGCAACAAATAAGTATAAATGGTCAGTTCTCACAAAGGAAGGAGGCAATGAATGGGGTATCCCAGGAGTGTGGTGGGACCTATATTAGTATATTCATAAATTATTTGGAAGAGATAGTGATACGGCCAGGTTTGCAGATGACATTAAAGAGTTCAGGGAGGTAAAAGAGCAAAGCTAATTGTGAAGAACTGTGGAAGGAACAAAAATTGAAAAATAGGCAACAAAATGGCAAATGAAGATCAATGTGAGTAAGTATGAAGTGATGCATGTGGGAAAGAATAACCGGGGTGAACATACATTATGATGGACTTTACATTAGCTGTTCTCAAGTAGTAACAACCTTGGAATTACTATGGTCAGGTCTCTGGAGACATCAGCTCAGTGTTCAGTAGACATCAAAAAGGCAAACAATGTTCAGAATTAAAGTAACTGAAAGCAACGGCTTGTACACAGTGGCATTATAACTGGTGCAGTTCTGGTCCTCCCTGAAAGGTAAAGTAAAACTAGAAAAGGTACAGAGAAGGGCAAAAAGAATCACCAAGATTGTGAAGGGGCTTAAATGAGAAACTAAACAATGAGAAACTAAACAGGCTAGAATTTTTCAGGTAGAGAAAATAAGAAAGGGGGAATGAAAGAAATCTACAAAATAATGAATGGTGTTGAAAAAGTAAAAGGAGATTTATTGTTTAGTATCTTTCACAATATTAGAACTAGGCAACATTAGAATAATATCGGGAAGTAGGTTTAAAACAAACAAAATAGACACTCTCACAGCATCTAACTAACTTGTGGAGCTCATTACCACAAGATGTTGTAGGGGCTGACAATTTAACCAGGTTCAAAAAAAGAGGACTGGACAAATTTGTGCAGGATAGGTTCATCAGTGGCAAAAGGGCTGCAAACCTCCAAATTAGGACAGCAGCGTGGAAGCAAACTTTGTGGTGACATTAGACAGCAAATTAGACAATGATCTGATAGCAAAAAAGACAATGAAGCTGTAAGGTTCCATATTTCAATTTCATATATTTAAAAATAATCTTATGCGGTTCCATTATAATAGGACTGGGGAAAAAAAAAGAGTTCCGTTCTGGCCATCTCGTTAACAAAAATGGGAGGGAATTCAGAAAACTAGGAGTAAAACTAAATAAAGGGCTGGAAGAACTGACCACCTTAAGTGAGCTAAATAGATTTAGCCTAGCTAACTTATAACTAAGAAAGGACACACCAGACAATGGCTGTTTGAAGAGTGTATATAATAAAGGAAAAATGAAATTTTTTATGATACCACATGAGAAATCTAAGTAGAAATAATGAGATGAATACAAGACAACCTGAGGGTATATATGCCAGGAAGAAAAACTTTCCAGTGGCTTTAATTTATTTTTAATAAATAACGTCAATGTAGTAAATCAGAGATGGTTATTTTTCCTTGCTGTTTGTTATTTATTCCTAGAGTAACCAGCTGTATAATCTTCCTTTTAAACACCCTTCTCCCCCACCAGTAACACCCAATTAAATGAATGGAAAAATTGCAGCTTTAGAAGGAGGGAGCATTATAGAGGATGCTCTGAAATTCCATTCATCCTATTATTAAAACAGGAAATGGCATATAATAATACTCATGCAAAGTAGTCAGCATCACTGAAATTCAAATCTCAGCTTAGCTGTAACTTTTTTCAAATCCTACATCCAGCCATTTCTCATCTTTTTTTCAGATGTTCAGTTTCCTGATTAATTTCAGTTGAAATTATATTTCTGTGGGTTACCATGGAATTATTTAGCAAGGAAATTTGACTCAGCTGTAAAGCAAAAGATTACATGAAAATAGCAAGCCAGCAAATACCAGCAGGTTGCAAACATGGTGTTAACTGGATCACAGGCAAAGCTAGAAAATTCTAGAGATATGTCATGCTGAACTGATCTTACAACTATGTCTAGATGAAGGAACCTTATTTCAACAGGAAGCTATCACAGTGGTCTGCCTCAAGATTCTGATCACTACTGCTTCACATGCATCACTACAGCAGAAGGTGTCAAACTCATCTGGCTCCACGGGCCTAGCCGGCCTGTGAGCAAGAGCGGGCCCACAGATCCTAACCCCTCCTCCAGCATACCTGATCTGGCAGCTGCTCATCAGTCTGGGACCCATGCTGCATGCAATGTGGATCCCAGAGCAGTACCTGCCCAGAAGCTCTGGGACTGTACTTCGTGGGGCAGCACCTGCTCCAGACAGTCTAGGATCCATACTACATGCAGTACCTGTGGACATCATGTGCAGCACATGTTTCGGATCAACTGGAGTGGGTGGTGTGTGCGGCATGCATCCCAGGGTGGACGTCACTGTGTCCAGCATAGCTGCCTTCCTGGCTAGACTGCATCACATGTGGTGCCCGCTCTGGGTTGCACGCTGCATGCAGTACTGGTCCCAAATCAGCTGGCGAAGGCACTGGATGAGGTATGTTGGGGATGGGTATGTTGGGGATGGGGGGAAAAAAGAGGGGAACGGGGAAATCAGTGAGCCTGATCTGGCCTACAGAGCACACGCGATGCTCGTGTGGGTCTGATTAGACCATGAAGCAGCACCAGGCAGAACTCTATGGACAGGATCTGGCTCACAGGACACATTTTATGTTTGACACTCCAATGCTACAGGACACAGATGGGCAATTATTTTGAATGGTGGGCTACTTAAAAAGGCTTGGTGAGCTTTCAAGGGCTACATGAAGAGCCCTACACCTTGACCATTGCCTTGCCACCTGGTCACCATCTTGGGACCGAAGTCCCACCCCTAGCCCCTGATCTTTGCCAGTGGATGTTCCTCCTCTTGCCCCCCAGAAATACTCCTTTTGGGAGTGGGGGGGGGGGGGGGTACCGTCTTAGAACCAAAAGAAATGAAATCATATACTAAGAGTCAAACATCTACTATAACATCTTAATTTTATTACAAAAATATTTTTTCATGATTTGTGTTTGCATACTGTATATAGAGGTGGTTGCATAATACCTCAATAATAAATCCTTGTATATTTATTATATACTTTATATGACTTAGGGCCCTGGAGGAGCAGGTGAGGGAGCTCCAGGCTGAGGTGAGCAGGATGAGGGGGATCAGGGATGCAGAGGATGAAATTGATGCCTATTTCTGTTCTCTGCAGGCCTGCTCGCCCACTGTACAGCCCCCACAGGAGATGCATCCAACACAGGAGTGGCAGAAGGTGTCCAAATTCAGAGCTGCTAGACCTAGGGTGGTGGAAGCTCCCCAGGTTCGCCTGGGGAACAGGTTCGACGCCCTGGCAGCTGTGATGGAGAAAGACAGTGAAATTGCCTCCGGCGGGGACGATGCCACTCCCCACATGGTAAAGAATGGGCAGAGAGCAAACATCAGCAGGCAGAAATGCTGGGTCCTCATCATCGGAGATTCCATCCTATGAGGACTGGAAGGTCCCATCTGTCAGCTTGACCCCATGACGCGGGAGGTCTGCTGCATGCCTGCGGCTCGGGTTAGAGATATCATGGAGAGGATCCCGGCCTACCTCTGACCTGCAGACCAGTACCCCATGGCTGTCATCCATGTGTGGATGAATGATGTGGGCAGGGGCAACCCTGACCGCATTGTGAAGGATTTCAAGGCTCTGGGGGACAAGCTTAAGGAGACAGGGCACAGGTGGTATTCTCCTCTCTTCTTCCGGTGAGTAGGTAGGGACGGTGAAACGAGACCTGCATTGGCGAGGTCAACCAGCGCTTATGCAGTTGGTGCCACCAGGCAGGCCTTGGGTTCTTTGATAATGACTCATACTTTTGGGCAGGGGGTTTGCTGGGGTGGGATGGGCTTCACCCCTATCCTAAAGGCAAGCGTATCTTCTCTTCTAGGTTGGCTGATCTTGTACGGTGAGCTTTAAACTAGCATCGCTGGGGGAGGAGGCCGCAGGAAGACAAGGAGACATGACCTGAGCAAGACAGGTGACAAATGCAAGGAGTGCCCAGGTAAGAAACAGGGGTCCAAACAGTCTCCCAAATTGGGGGGTGGCACATGCAGCTAGGCAGGGCCTTAAATGCTTATATACCAATGCTCGTAGTATGGGGAATAAGCAGGAGGAACTCACCCTCAGAATAGCCAGTTCAGACCCAGACATAATAGGGCTTACAGAAACTTGGTGGGATTCATCCCATGACTGGGCAGTTAGCATTAGGGACTATAGGCTTTACAGGCAGGATAGAGAAGGAAGGAAAGGTGAGGGTATGGCACTACGTCAAGGAGCAATACACATCCTCTGCCAGCAAAATGGGGTCAGAGGGGCAAGCGGAAGTGCTCTGGGTCAAGATACAAGGGGGGCCGTGGGGAGAGGGATCTAACGGTGTGGGTCTACTACAGACTCCCCAACCAAGGGGAGGAGCTGGACCGGGAATTTTCAGGCCAGCTTGCAGAGGCACTTAAGGCAAGGAATATAGTTGTCATGGGGGATTTAAATTACCTGGACATCTGCTGGGAGGAAGAGTCAGCCAGGTCGGACCATTCCAGGAGGTTCCTGGACCTCCACTTAGATTTCATAGACATCAGGGCTGGAAGGGACCTCGGGAGATCATCGAGTCCAGCCCCCCGCCCAAAGGGCAGGAAGTCAGCTGGGGTCATAGGATCCCAGCAAGATAAGCATCCAATTTACTCTTGAAGGTGTTCAACGTAGGTGCTTGAACCACCTCCACTGGCAGACTGTTCCAGACCTTGGGGGCTCGGACAGTAAAGAAATTCTTCCTTATGTCCAGCCTGAAACGGTCTTGCAGGAGTTTGTGACCGTTCGACCGCGTCATCCCTTGGGGCGCTCTGGTGAATAAACGTTCCCCCAGATCCTGGTGGTCACCCCTGATAAACTTATAGGTGGCCATCAGATCACCCCTGAGCCTACGCTTTTCCAGGCTAAAGAGTCCCATGGCTCTCAGCCTGTCATCGTAAGATCTGTTTTCCTGACCTCTGATCATGCGCGTGGCTCTCCTCTGGACTCTCTCAAGCTTCTCCACATCCTTTTTGAATTGTGGAGCCACATGGGTCCCAGATTGATGAGCAGCTGCCAGATCAGGTATGCTGGAGCCCAAAACTGGACACAGTACTGCAGCTGCAGCCTCACCAAGGCCAAGTACAAGGGGAGAATGACGTCCCGGGATTTGCTTGAGAAGCATCGATGGATGCAAGCCAGCGTTTTGGTCATTTTGCTAGCCACAGCATCGCATTGCAGGCTCATGTTCATCTTGTGGTCAATGATGACCCTCAAGTCTTTTTCTTCTGTAGTGCTATCCAACGTAGCACTGCCGAGCCTATAAGGATGCTGCAGGTTTTTCCTCCCAAGGTGGAGAACCTTGCATTTTTCGGTGTTAAACACCATCAGGTTCTCGTCCACCCATTTGCTGAGCTTGTCCAGGTCAGCCTGGATCACCCGCCTATCTTCTGGTGTGGATGCTTTGCCCCAAAGTTTGGTGTCATCGGCGAACTTGGCCAGTCCACTCCTGACTCCAATGTCCACATCATTAATGAAGATGTTGAACAGGATGGGTCCCAGGACAGAGCCTTGAGGGACCCCACTGGTCCCGGAGCGGTGAGAGAGCCCTGCCCTACAGGAGGGGGACTGGTGAGTACCCCACTCTTTCTCTTGTCACTCCCTGGGGGGCTGGGCCAAGTAGGAGCCTGGGCGGGGGCTTGACCCGGCCCGGCACCAGTAACTTAATTCAGGAGGTGCACAGTCCCACCAGAGGAAATGCCCTGTTGGACCTGGTCCTGGCCATAGGCAGCGACCTGGTAAGGGGCCTCCAGGTCCTTGGCCACCTGGGCGATAGCAATCATCGCTTGCTGGAATTCGCCATCCAGCACAGGGTGTCAAGGGCCTGCAGCAAGGCGGTAGCCCTAGACTTCAAGAGGGCCAACTTCAATGAGCTGAGGAGATTAGTGGGAGAGGTGCTGGGGTTCAAGAGCAGAGGAGCTCAGTGCCCAAGATGAGTGGACGCTCCTTAAGGAGACGATACCCCGGGCCCAAAGGGTGACCATCCCAACAAGAAGCAAGGGGGGCAGGAGTGCCCGTAAGCCCCCCCTGGCTCACCAAAGGTGTACGGGAATGCCTGATTGCCAAAAAGGTGGTGTACAACCAGTGGAAAGGGGGTTCCAAAGAGGAGTATACCTCCTCTGCTTGGGCCTGTAGGGGGGCTGTCAAGAAACCTAAGGCAGACATTGATTTTGGATGCAAGTCCTAGCTCTAAGATAACAAGAAGTCTTTTTTCAAATATATAGGGAGGATGAAGAAAGCACCGGGAAATGTGGGGCCCCTGCAAGATCCTCTGGGCAATCTGGTGGTTGCGCCAAAGGAGAAAGCAGACCTCTTTAACAATTCTTCACCTCCGTTTTCTTGGGCAGGGACCGGGACTTCCCCATCATGATGCAAGACGGACTCAAGGGGAACGCCTCCAGACCTCAGGTTGGGGAGGACCAGGTTAGAGAGCTTCTGGAGGGGCTGGACGTGTTCAGATCAGCGGATCCAGATGCTCTTCACCCCAGGGTGTTGAGGGAGCTAGCAGGGATTATTGCAGGGCCCTTGGCATGGCTTTACAAGTGCTCGTGGTGCTTGGGCCAGGTGCCAGATGACTGGAAGATAGCCAACGTGGTCCCCCCCATCTTTAAAAAAAAGGGAGGAGGGAGGACCTGGGCAACTCTAGGCCCGTCAGTCTTACCTCAGTTCTAGGGAAACTCTTTGAGAAGATCATCATGGATCACATTTGCAATGGGCCGGCCTCAGAGATGATGCTTAAAGGCAACCAGAACGGTTTCATTAGGGGCAGGTCATGTCAGACCAACCTGATTGCCTTTTATGATCAGGTCACAAAAGCACTGGATGCAGGTGTCGCGGTAGATGTAGTCTTTCTGGACTTCAGCAAGGCCTCTGACACCGTCTCCCACCCCATCCTCATTAAAAAATTGGGTGACTGTGGCATTGATGCCTACACAGTCAGATGGATTGCAGATTGGCTGAAGGGTCGCACTCAGAGGGTGGTGGTGGATAGGTCATATTCAGCCTGGGGAGAAGTGGGCAGTGGAGTCCCCCAGGGCTCGGTCCTTGGGCCCGTGCTGTTCAATTTCTTCATCAGCGATTGGGATGACAGTGTGAAAAGCAACCTGTTTAAATTGACTGATGATCCCAAAATTTGGGATGAGGTGAGCACGCTAGTAGGAAGGGAAAGACGGCAGCAAATCTTGGATAGGTTACAGGGGTGGGCTAGCAAAAACAGGATGCGCTTCAATAGTGACAAGTGCAGGGTGCTGCACTTGGGCAGTAGTAACCAGCAGCACACTTACAAGATGGGAAACTCCCTTCTTGAGAGCATGGAGACAGAAAGGGATCTTGGAGTCATTACTGACTCCAAGATGAACATGGGCTGACAATGCGAGGTTATGGTTGGCAGGGCTAACTGGACCTTGTGCGCATCCACAGGTGTATCTCTAGCAGGGACAAAGAGGTGATCCTCCCCCTCTATGCAAAACTGGTCAGGCCACAGCTGGAGTACTGTGTCCAGTTCTGTGCGCCGCACTTCAGGAGGGATGTGGACAACATTGAGAGGGTCCAGAGGAGGGCCACCCGCATGATCCGGGGACAATAAGGCAGACCCTACAATGAGAGACTGCGGGACCTGAACCTGTTCAGCCTTCACAAGAGAAGGCTGAGGGGGGACCTGGTGACCATCTATAAACTCACTAGGGGGGACCAGAAGGGCTTGGGAGAGATCTTGTTTCCCCTAGCACCCCCTGGCATAACAAGGAAGAATGGCCACAGAGTAGGCCATTGGAGAGTAGGTTTATATTAGACATCCATAAGAACTACTTCACAGTTAGGGCGGCTAGGAGCTGGAACCAACTTCCAAGGGAAGTGGTGCTGGCTCCTACCCTGGGGGTCTTTAAGAAGAGGCTTGATGCCTACCTGGCTGGGATCATTTGAGCCCAGTTTTTCTCCTGCCCAGGCAGGGGGTCGGACTTGAAGATCTACAAGGTCCCTTCTGACCCAGCTTCTATGATTCTATTGTGTGTGGGGGGGGGGTTGGAAGAGTGTGTGAGGGGGTGTGGGCAATAGGGTATGTTGAGGGGGTGTATATGTGGGGCATTGTGAGGGCAGGGTATGGGCGTGTGGTGTTTGAGGGGGATGTGGGGACCCCCCCACACTTCCCCATTGCACAGCAGTAGGTGGGGATGCTCAGGATGCTCTTGCCTAATGCAGGCACTGGTGCCCAGCAGTGCTTGGCTCTGGCCAGCACTGCACATCTTGGTGCATGCGCAGCCCCCACACTTGTGTGGCATGGGAGGGAAGCTCCACATGCAGTAGTAGACCGTCTTCCCCAACCCTGCCATGCAGATCCAGGGGCAGGGAAGGCAGGCAGCTCTAGCACATAGGACTTCCCTTCTGGGCCGCGCAAGTGTGGGGGCTGTGCATGCGTAGCAGGGAGCGCCAGTGATAGAGAAGGACTAGCGGGGGCTGCGTCCCTAGCTGCAATGTGCAGTCCTGGCTAGAGCCATGTGCCACCAGGCACCAACATCTGCGTTGGGCATGAATGCCCTGAGTGCCCTAACCTGCTGCTGCACCATGGATGGAGTGTGTGTGCGTGGGGGGGTGGGGGGTGGGAGAGGGGGCAGGTCCCCACACTCCATCACACCCACATGCTGCCCACATGAGCTCTGCACTGCTGCCGCCCCCCTGGGCATGTTGCCACCAGCTCCATGCTCTGTGCTCCTGCCCAGCTGGAGCTCTGTCCCAGCCCCCACCACCAGCAGGGCACCAGGAAAACAAAGGAGATCCCCAGTGGCGGCAGCAGCCATGCCTGGAAGCTACTGCTGGCTGGGCCCCTTTGCTCACCAGTGTAGAAATGAGGTGAAATAGGGTATGTTGGGAGCATGTGTATTTGTGGGTGCCTCCACTCCCATCCTTGTGGGTGGAAGGGCTAGGCAGGATACAATTCATTGGTGGGCTGGATGGCAGTGTCTGGTGGACTGGATCCAGCCTGTGGGTTGTATTTTGCTCACAACTGCTCCAGGATCATGCAAAGGTCACATAACGTAACAGCTCCTGAGCAAGTTTCATAGTTTCATAGTTTCATAGTAGCTAGAGTCGGAAGGGACCTAGGTAGATCATCTAGTCCGACCCCCTGCCTTGGCAGGAAAGAGCACCGGGGTCAGATGACCCCGGCAAGGTGCTCATCTAACTTCCTTTTAAAAATCCCCAGGCTAGGAGCCTGCACCACTTCCCCTGGAAGCTGGTTCCAGGCCCTAGCCGCCCTGACTGTGAAGTAGCGCCTCCTAATATCTAATCTAAACTTACCCTCCGCCAGCTTGTGACCGTTATTCCTGGTCACTCCTGGCAGCGCACGGGGGAACAGGGACTCCCCCAATACCTGCTGATCCCCCCTGACCAGTTTGTAGCAGGCCACAAGGTCCCCCCTTAACCTTCTCTTGTGGAGGCTAAACAGGTTCAGGTCCCGTAGCCTCTCCTCATAAGGCCTGCCCTGCTGACCCCTGATCATACGAGTGGCCCTCCTCTGAACTCTTTCCATATTGTCCACGTCCCTCTTGAAGTGTGGCGCCCAGAACTGGACGCAGTACTCCAGCTGCGGCCTGACCAGTGCTGCATGGGGGGGAGGATCACCTCCCTGGACCTGCTCGAGATGCATCTGTGGATGCATGACAGGGTACGGTTGGCCTTCTTGACTGCCTCCCCACACTGCCGGCCCATGTTCATCGTGGAGTCAATGACGACTCCAAGATCCTTTTCCGTCTCCGTGCTGGCAAGAGGGGAGTTCCCCAACCTGTAAGTGTGGTGCCGGTTCTTCCTCCCCATGTGCAACACCTTGCACTTATCAGTGTTAAACCCCATCCTATTCTCATCCGCCCACCGTTGCAACCTGTCAAGGTCAGCTTGTAGCCTATTGCACCCTTCTAGTGCACCCACATCCCCCCACATCTTAGTGTCATCAGCAAACTTGAACAGGGTGCTTTCTACCCCGTCATCCAAGTCACTGATGAAGATGTTGAACAGTGCGGGCCCGAGGACCGAGCCCTGCGGCACCCCACTGCCCACGTCCTTCCAGGTCGAGAAGAACCCATCCACTACCACCCTCTGGGTGCGGCCCTCCAACCAGTTGGCGACCCATTTGACCGTGTGGGCATCGACACCACAGTCTCCCAGCTTTTTGATGAGGACAGGGTGAGAGACAGTGTCAAAAGCCTTCCGGAAGTCCAAAAAGACTACATCCACAGCAACCCCTGCGTCTAATGATTTGGTGACCTGATCGTAAAAGGCCACCAGGTTGGTCTGACAAGACCTGCCACTGATGAACCCATGTTGGTTGCCCCTGAGCATGCATTCCCCCGCAAGGCCCTCCTGGATGTGTGCCAGGATAATTTTTTCAAAGAGCTTACCCGGGATTGAGGTAAGTTCTTCCCTCACTTTTAAAGCAGCTAAAATTTACATTTGTCCATACCCCTAGCATACTAAGACTAATAGGCTTCACTTCAGTGAAAACAAAAGTAAAAGAAAATGCTAACAGAACTTTATTGAATGAGCTCCTGGCTCTCCCCCGGGCTGAAAGGCAGCCCTCTCCCCAGCTCCCAGAATCTCTGCTCTAGCATCCTGATGCTCCCGCATTGGGGTTTCCCTCCGAGTCTGTCCCGCCCACCTTCCAGTCTCAGCAGTGGGCCAGAAATACCGGCACAGCTGCAGGGCAGTCCAGTCCAGACCGAATAGCTGCTAATAAAACGAGGCTCCCTCAGCAGCTTCCAGTCTCCTGCTGTTGCTGGTTCTGGCGAGGTAGGTGAGTTGTTTCCCTTGCTGGCTGCAGCTTTAAACAGGGATTTTCTCACCTCTATATAGATATCTATGTAGAGGTGAGGAAAAAAAAAATGCATGTATTTTTTAAAGGAAATGTCCAATCTCATCATAGCACTAGTAAAATTTCCCTTTTAAAAAGGGGAACATTTAATATATTTTACATGCATTTTAGCCACTACATTACTTAGCAACTGATTCTATGGCTAACTTATACAGACCATTAATTTTTCCAGTTATGGGTTTACTGTTTGCAATAATTAACTCTCTTTAAAACAAGCTGCAGGACTGCCTTTGAACTTAGGCAGAAAAATCCTGATTATTTAATGACTGCCTAATAAAGAGCTGTATCAGACACTTAACATTTCTATTAAAGGATGCTTAAAATGACAAGCAGATGTCCTTACCAGAAGAAGCACTACTATGGCAGACATCTTGGAGGAGGCACAAGTTTCAGGAAGTGTTTGAAAGATCCTGCTCTTCCCCTCCAACATTTGAAACTGTCTTCCTCATGTCTCATGTTATCCTGTTTTCCCATCTCTCAACTCCCACAACAGTGTTACATTGCTTGAAGCAACTGTCATTTCCTGTAAGCAAGTAATTCAGCCACACAGATATAAACCAAGGCTCTGGATCATAGATTTAAAAGTTTCAAACTTAAAAAAACCTAGAAAAAAGAGAAAAGGATTTTGGAAATGATCTGTTGCTACAAACAGGTGGAGCTTTAAGCATTTTTGGCAGCCCCATGGATTGAGCTGTATGAAACAGCTGCAAGCTGGAAATAATTTGTACTGTGCAATAAGTAAGGAAACAGACGAGGACACTAAGCAATACACAATAAGTGTTATTCTAGCTCTAGCTTATCATTAGACTAGCAGTGCAGACTTTATTTGAAGTCTAACTTTAGGTTTCTAAATAGCAAATGCCATTTTGAAAAAACAACAAAACACTTTATTTAGTGTAAAACTTTCCACTGGATTGCAGAAAAGGTCTTTGAGAAGTAAAATGACATAAACATTAGGGTGTATGGGCAAGGGAAAAGAAAAAGTGTGTGAAAAGAAGCAGATATGGAACTGCTGTGTCAGATGTTAGGAGACAGACTCTCATAACAGGCACAATTGCTGGTCAGCCAGAGAAGCACACGGTGCTAAAAGAATGCAGAAAGGATTAGTAAGGAACACAAGTTACAATTGACGAAGCAAGTCCATGAAGCAGTTTTACAAGAACGAAAGGGCAGTTTTGGTGTGGCTCCTGAAATGAAGTGGAAGTCCGTGGAGATGGCTGATGTGATACAATTGCAGATACGGCAGATGTAGGAGTACTAAAGTTCAGAGTTGGGGTTAGCACAAGACATAGGAACAAAAATGTCAAAAGGGACCTGTAAATTGAGGAGGGAAACTTTGGAGGTTCAGTTATGTTGTAGAATACTCAAGATCTTAAACTGGATTAAAATATAATGAAACTACTAATAATATACTTGGTTAAGATGAACAGAAAATACTAGTGAGGGAGAGTTACTGAATGATGCATAGCTGAGTATCTGTGTAAGGAAAGCTAGATTTAAAGTTGTATACAAAATATATGAGACATGAAACCACAGAAAAGGGACCTTAACACACACTAAGGAATACCACAAGACAGGAGCGATTTGATGGGTCAAAGCAGACAATAAGAATATGGAACTCATGATGACTATAAAGTCACACAGGATGTCCAGGATGGGAGGGGTCCACAATGCAGAATGTTATGCTTAGTTAACATTAGTGACTTGAAAAATGTCTTGCATTCAAAAGCTTGTTTAGCTCTATCCCAAAAATACAGTTGATCCAATAAAGATATCACTCTAACAAATCTTTGCCTCATGTAATTTCTGGACCACTGTGGCTACAACATGGCTGCTACCATGCTAAGTTAAAGCATTATCAGCAAGAAAAAGGAAGAGAGTTTTAACTATACTTGAGAATTATATTCTCATGATATGTATAGGAGTCTACTTAACTCGCACCAAACACTTGCACTTAATTTTTGCAGCTTGGTTGTGGCATGAAGAACCAATTTTGTGGGCATTTCACAGTGGTCCCACCCCTTGCTGATGATTGGCAGAGGCATACACCATATAATTTAATAGTGAATTGCACAAAAAGTAAAGGATATAATATCATTTATCATACTATTAATCAAAATATTAAACTATAAATTTATAATATATTATAAATATATACACAAAGTAAATTGCAACTTATATCATCATATAACCATAACAAACATTTTCACTCAACTGACTGGCACCTTCATTTAGTCTATCTACATCACTAGCAGACAGTAACTCTCAATAACGTGCTCTGTGGCTGTAGTGATTGTTTTGTTGTTTTGGTATCGCAGTAAGCATTGGGACATTCTAAAACTTGTATTATATAAATATGCTGGGGGGGAGGGTTAGGTTGATTCTGGGGCAAACTGAAACCAGTGAATATTTCTTGGCAATCACAGACAACACTGTTTTTCACAGTCTTGCCCCTAGCTATGTACGACTAGATTAGAAAAGAAAAAAGATAGAAAATGGCCAATTATATTGACATGCAATAAGCTCTTGCTCTCAAAAGGAAGACTTTTAGAAAAAGCAGTGGTGTCATGGCACTTTTTTTTTTTTGCCTGTGTTGGGCAGACAATGAATGGACTAAGAGATGTTATGTTTCTGCTGAGATTGGATACAGCCATTGGTTTAACAGCCACAGACACAATTGCCATGGATGTAACCTAGCAGTGATGGCAGTGTCTGGACTGAACAACACTGAAAAAAAAAAATCAAGGAAGTTGAAAAGAAAGAGAAACAAGAGGTCAACACTATGCACAAGGAAAACACCAGAGAAACAGGAAAACAAATACTAGATTAATTTAAAAAGGGGAAATGTGTGTGATAATAGACTGTTAAATGTAAGATGGAAAGAGAGTATAGAATCATATTAAGGAGAAGAAAGGATCTGAGTAAAAAACAAAGCTTGTGTTCAGTGTGATACCATATATTCTGCCCAAGAAACAGTGGGATTTCTGGTGGACTAAGCTCCATGTGGGAAGATATCCATTCTTTAAAATTAGTTCTGTCAGATTTGAAAAGCTTTTTCCTCTCGTCAAACTGCTTTACAAAGCCCAAATAATTTTGTGTGTTTTGTTCTTACTTCAAAATGAACATTTAATTGCTTTCTACAATTCTCTAACCCACCCCCAAAAGACAACTGTGCCACCAGCACTAATGAGGTACCCTATAGTAAGCCCACATTCACATGAGAAGGGCAAAAATACTGGCACTGAAACAAATTTCAATTATATAAGACAATGGGTGGTGACATGGAGGAGGAACGATTGACAGCAGTGACCACGTACCTTTTAAATGCAAGTAACGAATTGAAAACTCTTTTCCAATCTTGAAAATTAGAAGAAAATGAGCTGTCAAAAATTCAGAAAGCTCTCAGAGTGATGATCATGAATGGTACAATAATTAGCCTTTGCGACCATCTTTGCCTCCTGCCCTGAAGGCATCATAGATCAGTGACAAGGTACAGTGAAACAGCTAGAAGCTAGGTTCCTCCTATATGTACTGAGATGCTGTCCTCAGCCCACTAATATTTGAATATGTACTAGCAGCCCAGTACGAAGCAGTGTATTGCAGCTGTTCCACAAGAGTGCTTAATGAATTCCAGCTTATACCAGGTCAGATCCATGACAGCACACGCATCCTTTAGACTAGCCATTCTCTTAAGAAAAATATTCTTACTAAATGTATCACTGATTCTGAATGTGCATAGATATCAGCAACCAACTTATTCCTCTTCATTCTCCAAGGGGGAGGGGGGGGAGGGCTGATCTTCAGTGTAAAAAACTGATAGCACTAAATGTTGCAACTACTCATTTGCTTGTAAAACTGATTAAAATTCTTATTTTAGAGAAACTGACTTTTACTAATCTTAGATATTCCAAACTCTAAAAGCTACTTTCTCAGAAGAAGAAAAAGTTGCTAGTGATAAACACGATGACATTGATGGTGATATATCTATGGTGGTGTACTGACTGCAGTGGCAGTGGTGGCGAGAGGGTTAACACTGCAGCTTTGACCCTGAAAGGTGGTATATCCTCCCTTCCTCCATGATGCT
Source organism: Crocodylus siamensis (assembly GCF_052110815.1). Taxonomy (NCBI): domain Eukaryota; kingdom Metazoa; phylum Chordata; order Crocodylia; family Crocodylidae; genus Crocodylus; species Crocodylus siamensis. The sequence goes on along the minus strand of NC_143409.1, from coordinate 29,273,357 downwards.
GGCAGAGGGAGAGCTATAGCAGCAGCATCTCCGTGCTCCTATTCCTCTATTCCAATGAAGAAAAATCAGCTTCCCCTCAAGATAAACTCCAAGTTTACAGGGGAGATTTTCTGGGAAAAGGGTGCATGTGGTGAGTAAATACAGCAGTATGACTAAAGATATGTATGATCCAGAGAGCTAGAAATATTTTAAGTAGATCTTTTATCCTAGGTCTTTATCCTACATAAAAGTTGGTGAATGTGAAAAACTGTTATGTAAAGGTGCCCGTGGGAATTCATTTATACTACACTGAACTCTATTCCCTCCCCACAGTGTCCCAGGATCAGGGCTATTTTTGTATTTTTTAAATTTTCCCTTTTACATTTTATCTTTCATTACCTACAAATTACTACCCCTGGGCACAAGTCAGTACAATATTACTGCCTTTTTAACTTTTCCTTCTTTGTGTCAAGGGAAAATTGAGTTGAGAACAGGCTCTACCTGTGAGGAACTTATTTAATTACTTCTCTGTTTAAACCAGTGACAATTTTGCATTACTGCAGGTTCACTGTTCAATTACTTGGATTGGCTTAATTTAGATTCTCTATTCTGCCTGATGCTATGTTTGGCTTGGAATGATAAACTGTGCTATTTTGATTTCCTTTTTAAAATGCCATCCCCCACTTTTTTTTTTTTTTTTTTTAAAAACATAACTGACTCTAAATGTCTCGGCATTCTTTACTAATTTATTTTCCTAGTATTGTGCAATTGCTTACCCTGCCAAACTATACTAAATCTGCTTATTTATGCAATTAGCAAAAGATGTGTATGTTTTCCCCATGGTTATTTAAAGGAAGTTGGGTACAATTTTCCCTATTTAAGAAAAGTACCTTAACTACCCCTCTCTACATCTGAGAAACGCAGAATTTCTCTGACAGTTTTAAAAGACCTGTTTTATCTTTGAGACTACAGAACGGTTTTCTCAGGCAGCAGGACAACCATGGGTTACAAAACATTATAGGCCAGGGGTCAGCAACTAGGGCTGTGTGAAGCTTTGGGTGCTGATCTGATTCAGAGGAGACTCCGCCCAATTTGGTGGCCGAAACTCTGAATCCAAATCGAATCAGGGGACCAATTAAAAGGTCCGAATCAATTCAAAGTTCTCTGAATTGATTAGGAAAAGATTCAGAGAGCTTTGGCAATTTGGGCAATCCCCACTGGCTGCAGGTTTTTTTGTTTGTTTGTTTTTTTTGCAGAGTCCAGGGTTTTTTTGTTTTTAAAGGACCAGGACCTGGGGTGGGCAGGGCAGCCATGGGGCAGGGGCTGGGAGAGTGGGCAGGGGTCGGAGGGCTTGTGGCACAGCCCTGCAACGTGGCGTGGGGCAATAGAGATTGCCCCCCTGCCTGGCAGGAGCAAGCAAGTGGGGGCTTTCCCCACAAAGAGCCAGGAGCTGGGGCCAGGCAGGGCAGCCATGGAGAGCAGGCAGGGGATGGAGCCTGTGTGATTCAGAGATTTGGCTGGCCAATTAGATTTGGTTGAATTGATTCAGGGTAGTAATTTGAATCACCAAATTGTATCACTGTCCCCTGAATCAGCCAAATCCAAAGCAAATACTAGCCGCCTCACACAGGCCTATCAGCAACCCCCAGCACATGTGCCAGAGCATGGCACACAAAGCTGTTTTGCTTGGCATGCCATGGCCAGCCCACGCTCCAGGCAGCTGCTGCCAGCCACGGAGCCTGGGATGCTCGAAGCAGGCAGGTGAGAGGCTGCAAGCAGGGCTCCGTGGCTGGCAGCAGCTGCCCAGACCCCAAGTCAGCTGCAGCCAGGAGGCTGAAAACAGCTGCTGTGGGCTCCAGAGCCCCAGCCGGATTCTGAGGCAGTGGCAGGTGCACATGCGCCTCTGGGCAGATGGCAGGAAAGGGGCTGGGGCAGCACAACCCCCAGCCCTCCCTTGCTGTCTACCCAAAGGCGCATGTGCACCCGCCACTGCCTGAGGCAGCTTTTTGAAGCCTCCCGGCTGCCTGCCACAGCCAGCCTGGGCTGAAAACAGCTGCACTAGGCTCAGAGCCCTGGCACTGGCTCTGTGCCAGTGGTGACTGCACGTGCACTCTGGGGTGGGGGAGAAGCTGGGGTTGTGTTGCCCCAGGCCCTCCCTCTGCCATCCTCCCTGAGGTGCGTGTGCAGCTGCCACCAGCAGCAAGGACTGCCCCCCCGCTGTCCACCCCTGGTACTCCAAGCCAAGGTGTGGGTCAGGGGTGGGGTGTTTTTGGCACTCCAGTCAAAAAACATTGCCAACCCCTGTTATAGGCCTTGGGTATCAAGAAGCTCTTATAGGACCTTAGATTTAAGCAGGCTATCGAGCCATGACACCATGATTCTCGAGATCTGAGCATCAAAAAGGAGGAAACTGGAAGATAGAGGGAGCATCAGTGACAACCGGATGCTCAGAACAAGACATGGCTACTGGGCTCCATAATTTCAGATGTCTGTATTTGTCTGTTTTTGCTCCTGCCATTCATATGCATTTGTTCATAGTTCTGAAGACTAAGCTTAAGATAAAACATCATGCTTTAAGGCTAAACTTGATTGCAGCAGGGATGAAGAAGAATATACTAGAATTCTTCTACTTTCCACCAGAAAAACTCTATAACAAATTAAAAATATATGACCTAATGCAAGTCTCAGAAATCAGAAAAAAGAATGAAGCAGAAGCTCAGCTTGGGTAAATCTTGATGAAGGGAAAATGATGGAAGAAGGGGAAATTGAAATCTTTGTGGCACCTGAAACTAAAACATGTTTTTTGGATGTCTTGGGGTCTGTATTTTGAGGGGTGGCAAGGGGGAGAGGGTGTAAGAAAAACAGGCTGATGTTTGAAGCCACCACTGCAACAATAATGTACTAAGAGAGACCAAAATAAATGATCCAGAAAGGATAATTTTGCTATAGAATCAACAACATTAATACAGTATGTACCTGACACAAAAGTTCAGCTTGCTAACTATAGCATAATCATATAAAGTTCAGCCAGTGTTCTAAATTTCTATAATTCAAATGATATCTATATTAGCAAAAGGGCAAGAGATGCAGACCTACTGGCAATTGAGTAAAACACAAAGCAAAAAGAACTGCTTTAGTGAAACAAGCATAAGCAGTTGAGTAATTTAACCCAGGTAAAAATCAGTATCATTTGTATGGATATGGAAAGCCTTATTGAGTTAGCTAGGTTTGTTAGAAACTGACTTCAACTAAATCAACCTAAAGACACACAAACACATTTTAAGACCTGTCCACACAAGCAGGATTCACTAATTTAACTAAGTGTAACTTAGTCATGTTTATGGAACTTATAATAAATGCATTAATTTATACTGACAACCTGCCCTTCCCAAAAAGGGCTTAGGACAGCTAACAATAAAAACCAGTAAGTCATAAAAGCAGATAAAATAGTAAATAAGATTAAGCAGACACCAAGACACTCACTCAGACTTCAATCAACTGATCAACATAGTTTAAATTATAGAACAGGAATTTTCATTATATACATATTTAACTTCCTTGCTATTCTCTAAAGCTGTCAATCAAACAATGTTGATGAGAAATATATTCACATGACTAAGTAAAGAGAAAATAATAATCCAATTGTTATTTTTAAACAGGGCCTTAATTTTCACAATGTGCTGCTTTCCACACAACAAGAGGAAGAAAACATTTATGAGCACTAGGAAAAGTTTCTTGTAAAATAAAAAATAAATAAAACAAAGAAGGAAAAAGGAAAGAAGAGGGTCTTGGAACAGATGACGTGCCTGCATGAATATCTGCAACAAAGGGAGAAAGTATATACTGCCCCCATCACCACACGTACACACAAAGTCCCATCATTGTCTCCCTAAAGCAGGGGTGGGCAATTATTCTAACTGGAGGGCCACTTACGAAATTTTTGTGAGCTTTTTTATTAAGGGCTGGGGGGTGCTGACCTGGAGTTTTGGTGAACTGTTGAGAGCTGGCAGTGAAGAGAAGGGAGAAACATACTGACCCAGCAGCAGGGAGGAGAGAGGGGGTGGCTGAGGAGATACTAATTGATCCTATCTCGGCCCTGAGTCCATATGCCCCACACCCACCAGTGGGAGCATTGGATGGAAGCAGGTGTCCTAGGACCGACCCTTGCAGGCAGGGCACTCAGCTGGGTGGATGGGATGGGGCCACAGGCAGGCAGGGAAGAGCCTCTGGGAATAGGATGGGCAGGAGAGGCCAGGATTCTGGGCTGCTGCAATCCATTCCCTGCATGCTCCTGCCTGCGGAAGTGGCACTTGTTCCAAGGATGGGCAAGAAGAAGATTGTGGCTCTGCCCCAGCACCATGCTGTCAATGCCCTGCAATCCCATCCTTGGCCTTGCCCATATCATTACTGGAGGCTGGTCTCCATCCACTTGCAGCCTCATCCCACCCACCTGGTGGGGTGTGACCTGAGTGTGACCTGCTTGCAGGGGGCCTAAACTGGTTTCCCTGGAGACCCTGCCCACCTGCTCTGTCTGGCACCCCTTTAGATGGATGTGGGGTGCCTGGGCAGCATGGCTGGGTCCAGCAGTAGCAGTAGAGGCACTGGCAGGGGCAGCTGGAAGGAGATGCCACCATGGGGGGGCTTCTGGGAAGTAGAGCCTGGCTACTGCGCCCCCCCTGCCCTGCAGACTACAGGTCTCAGCACGCCCAACATCTGTGTACAGGGATATGGTGGGCTACTTTGCACCGGGTAGCACCTCTGCACTGGACCAGCTACACATGTCACAGCCCAAGCTGCCCCTGGTGCCTAGGCCAGACAGGACCAAGAGACCAGCCAGAGACACACACTTGGCAGGCCAGATTTTACTCACCCTTCTTCTAAAGGAAAGCTACAGTATATCAGCTACAGCACCACAAGTAAACTAATTCGCATAGCCTTCTGTATCTGATAAGTCCTAAGTACACTGACTGGAGAAATCAAATTTCAGTTCTGTCAAATTATTTAGAGTTCTTAGAATACTTTGGCCTGATTCAGAATGAAAAAATGTGTTCTTTTAAAGGCTGAAACCTGAAGACATGCAGTATTCTTTTTTTCAAACTTACAAAAATGTTCCACAAACAAAATATTCCAAATTATATACTCGGATGGTAGGTTGCAGCAGAACTGGAGACACGCTGAAAGCTCTAGCCAGTGTGGACTGAAACTAACATAATTTTTGTTGACTTCCCTCCTGCCCACACCATTAAACAACACCCCTGAAATTGATAATTTTGTCTATTTAAGCCTGAGTGTAACAAAGTTTCCAAAGTCCCAGGCTCTGCATCAGCCCACCAGACATACCTCTAGGGCAGGGGTAGGCAACATTTTTTGGCCGGAGCGCCGAAAAAACCTCAATGTCTACCTCGGAAGGTGCCAGAGTGGCGGCATACCAGAGAAACAAAATGGGGGGGAGGAAGGGTGTTCATGGCAGAACGCACTGCATATCAGTATATTTAATAATCATAAATACTGCCTTCCTGTGATCCTTGGGAAGGAACAAGATTTGGGTTCCTTGTTGTGCAGCTCCCTCCACACCACTGCTTCCCTACTCACATGTTGCAGTGAGAGAGAGAGAGATAGAAAAAGGAGAGCAGGGAGAGAACCAGACACACATATACACAAATAGAACCACATGTGAACAAATAGAAAACTAGAACACACTCAGAACAGACATATGCACACACACATCCAGAACCAGACACATGGGCTCATGGAGCTGGGCTGCTAGGCCACCAGACAAAGTCCAACCCAACAATGCTCTGGGCCCACCAGAGCCCCCAGTGCTTCCCCAGGGAGCCAGCCCATCAGCCCAGGGGCTGCAGCACAGCTGGCCAAGGCCCCAGCAGAGCCTACCCATCAGCCCACCCACCCACCCACTCCACACATCTAAGGCCCTAAGCTGGCAGGACCACTCAGGACATCTAAACCGTTATCCCCAGAAAGGCTGGGAGAGCACATGATGGCACATCCCCACCACAGTCCCTCCACCCTGGTGCCAAGGCAGTGGGCATAGGGGGCATCAAGGAGTGTTTTCCCCCAGGAAAGCAAACCAGACTGGCCCTGAACTGACAGTGCTGCATGTATGTAACACTCCACTGGGTCCAGGGCACTGCTCTGGGGTCAGGCCAGGTCTGCAGCAGAGGAGGGGAGAGCTGGGCTGGAGCCAGGGGAGTCTGTCCTTGCACCCTGAATGGACTGAGGCAGTAAGCCAGAGCCTCCTCATGGGCTCCTGGGGCACGACCACACCACGACCCTGGCCCCAGGGAACAAATCACACTCTCACTCTAAACTGCAGTGCACAGAGGCATGGGGCAGGCTGCACTGCCCTGCTGTCTGCCCCAAGGTGCGCACACAATCACTGCCAGCATGGAACTAATGCCAGAGCTGTGGAGCCTGGCGCAGCTGTTTGCAGCCTGACCGGTGCTTGCTGCCACTGCCCAGAGCCCAGGCTGGCTACAAACAGCTACGCTGGGCTCCAGACCCCAGTCACCAGCTCTGTGCCAGGAACAGGGGAGACACTGGGGTTGCGCTGCTTCAGGTCCCTCCCCTCCTAGCTGCAGCCAGCTCTGCCTCTCTGTAGCTGCTGCCAGTCATGGAGCCTGGGCTATTTGCAGCGGGGCTTGCAGCACGGGTTCCATGGCTGGCAGTGGCATGCCAAGCAAAATGCCCTCACGTGCTATGCTCAACACGTGTGCCAAGGGTTGCTGACTCCCGCTCTAGGGTGTCTGATATCTTGTGCCTTCAGATAGCCCATATGGCAGACTAACAGAGATCCACATGGCTTGGTGTCCCAAACTTGTGAACTCTGTAACTGCCAGGAGGCCTGTGGAAGATCCAGGCAGAAGCCAGATGCGGGCCCCTCCTGGCTTCTACTTAAAGGTCATCAGAAATTAAACTTTCTACTAAACAGTTTGGTTTCAACAGAACAGCTAATTCTAATGAAAACTATTTTGCCAAAAATTTTTCCCCAACTGTCTGTATTTCTAACCTCCTGCTGCTAAAGGACATGCAAAACAGAAACGAATCTGGGATCAAACTGCCCTGCGCAACTGAGCCATTTACCACCCCCCTCGCTTGTTTGAAGGTGCAACTGAGCCATTTACCACCCCCCTCGCTTGTTTGAAGGCTGTCTATAATTCAGAAAGAAAAGGGACTATGCTTCAAACAGATAATAAAAATGAGTGCAGAGCAGTTTCAGCACAAGCTAGATGGAAACTCTGAGCACCAAAAGTGGCCGTTGGCAGAGATTGGTGAGAACCTCTATAATTAGAAGAAGAATTCTCCTTTACAGCAGTGAAAAAGGCATTTTCCCCGGGAAGCTGATAGCAAGCTTTTTTTTTTTTTTTTTTTTTTTTTGCTGCTGTTAAATTTCAGTTGGAGAATCTGCAGCCTTGGACGCAGGATGCCATTTTCCATATTTTCTTGGCTGTTCATTGAAGAAACCTGAACAAATATGAAATTAGTGAAAGCTTTTTGTACATGGTTTATAGTGAACACATTAATGGCTAACTAACTTCTCAACAAGAATGGTAAAAAGAGAAAAATATTAAGAGTTCAAAATGTAGAAGCATAGAAGTTTAAAGAGAAGGGAAACTGTGCCAAAGTAATGCTTAAGACTTCTATGAAGTCTTACAAAAAAGTCCTTAGTAATTACAGCTGATCCCTATCTAGCAAGGCTTGATTTTCCTGTCTTGTATAAAGTAGACACTTGAAAAGAGAAGCTGAATGTATTTTCTTTTCTTTTTTAAAAGAACCCTGAGTTGTAGACTAGGGGTGAGCATGAAAAACAGCTGAGTAAAGGAAGCAGTCTAGAGAATGAATAGGACAAAAAATGGAGACAACCAAGTGAGCTAGTCATCATGAAGAATGACAGAAGAGCCAGCAAACTGGAGCAGAGGACTAATGGGATAGTTGAACTAAAGTGGCTGGATAATACAGCTAAGACAATAATGGCTCAATGGGTTCAACGGCTGAAACCCTATCAGAACTGCAGGGAGGTTAACTAATTGTCAAACAGATTTTACAGTATTAAATCAGAGAATGCTGTGGTAAAAGGAACCTAATATCTAGTGGTGCTGGTTGAACTCCAGTAGACAGTAACTTGTTAAAACTAATGGACAGGGCTACAATTACTGTCAGTATAACCAGGATTTAGAAACAGAGACCACTAATCAATTCTGTAAATAACATATGAGATTCATAAGAAACCACAGCAAGCGATTTTGTGTAAAATGGTGAAAATACCTTCTTTTTGCCATCCTGTCTTGTCCATTCTACCCCTCATTCAGCAAATATTTAAATATGTGCTTAATAATTTGATCCTTCTCAAACAAAGTAGGCTCATAGGTGCTAAAGGGAAGTACATGTTTAGGTGCTTTTCTGAATTATGGCCTTAGATTGTAAGGGCCGGTTGAAAAAGAAATTTGCTGGCAAAATGACTACACTGGTGTAATAGAACTCTGCAGAGGGAGGGAGGGGAACAGGGACACTTACTCCAGTTTAGCTCATTTTACTTTGAAAAACAGGAGAAAGCATATGGTAAAAAAAAAAATAAAAATCACGAAATGTTGCCCAGGGTTTTTTCAGGAGTTCTTATAATACATATAACAACTATGCCTATTTTGTCCCCAGATTCCTAAAATCAGTAGTCATGCCTTCATTTTTGTTTATACAGTGTCCACCACACGACTTCTGGTACAGTCTGTAAAAAACAGCAGCAAATCAATAAAACAGCATATGTAATTTAGAGCAACTCCTAAACTTCTTTGTTGGAACCAATGAGATTTATACCATAGATAAATTTTGATGATTAAACTGTCCTTTTATTCCATTACTACTGACATTACAATGCATATAGTAGCTGACCAGCTGATGGAAACTGCACTGATTCTCTTAACTAATCCACAGGATTTCAACAAATAATTAAAGACTAGGACAGCAGCCATGAGCATGCAGTGATGCAAGATCCCATGGCTATGACTCATGCTACAAACTTCGGGTCTTCCCTATTGTTTTGCAAGTTCTCTGGTTAACTTAAAACCCATCTTCAACAGAGAAACTTCCAGTTTCACAGGAGTTGGAAAGACAGTATACATTCCTGGTTTTGAGTATTTGCTTCATAACTGGTGCTTTAGAGTCTGCAACTGAAACAAGCTGCAAGATCTCCATTTTTAAAAAAAAAGAAGAAAAATTGGAGCTGGAGTACTGTCAGGTAGCAATAAGAAATAAAGACTGATCATTCTTAAGGACACTAGTCAGAGTGGCTAACTATCCTATTCATATTTCCTTTATAAATGCATGTTTGGAGCAGAATATTTTTCTACATACTGACATACTTTCATAAAAATAAATATTTTAAATACATTTATCCAGAAAAGCCATTTTAAAACTTAAGATGATGATATATATTTATTTTGTTATCTTAAAATATGGGCCATTAGGACTGGTTCTTCATTTTCAGAGCTGAGGCCAAATTAAAAACAAAAATCCTGTCTTGTTTCTGCTTCTTACAAAGCAAAGCACCTCTGGCAATAAGGCTTCTGCAACTGGAATTTAGCTGATAATATTTGTGATGTTGTTACACAAGGCGTATGAAAATCAAGTTCACCCTTCCAAGGTTGCTTCAGCTCTCTTGCTTTAACAACCTGACTTTGTCAGCTAAGTCAGTGGATACAATTCAGGGTACAACACAAATATGCCAAACAAAAAGCATGCTGTTCCTACAGTTACACTTTAGATCATAAAAACAATTACTATGCTGCAATAAGAATCTGCTGGATCTCTAAAGAGGCCTCAGAGGGGAGAACATGATACGCAAGATGCTTTTATAGTGAAAAGTTCATGTGCTATTTTACAACCCGCTAAAAAAAAAAAATCCATCTTTGGGTATCAACACATAACACAGTAAACCCTTTAACATTAGTGTACTGTCCCAGTAATTTATTTTTATTGGCGTACAATAATTTTTAGAAAGCATGTCTCTCAGTATCATCAATAATAAATACTTGCAACTATCAGCTTACTTACTAATGAGCAGCTTTTAGCATATCATACCTATTCAAAGAAAAAGTCAGGTCTGGAAGATAGATGATAATAGTGCTTAATAATTCACAAGTATCATTTGCTTATCTTTTGGGATAAGGCTACATAAATTCAACATTTACTCAGCTTTCAAAAAGGAAATAAAATTATAGCATTTCAGAGATCTCTAGGATTTGTCTGTCAATAGGCAACTAAAGAAAACACTTTAATTGAGTATTAGCAGAAGATCAAATTAGATTCAAATTTGCAGAGATACTGAAGAATTACTGCACTGCCCCCCAAAAAGCCCAACAGAGATGGAAATCAGAAATATGGCTTGAAAATGTTTCAGGTGTCGTAATCTAAAGAATATATAAATTTGTTAGAATGACCCTGATTATAAGATGACCCCCCGATAATTATATTTATATATAGAAAATTTATAAATTCCAAGGTGTTTTTATTATACTTTGGCTTTATTTTTTCTTTTCCATTTCAAATCACAAACTTACTTGTGCATTTTGAAGACATGATATTTGATCTGTTTTCTTCTAGCATCTATCATGCTTTACTTTTTCCTCTATTTACATTAGGGATGTGAAGTTAAATGATTAACCAGCAAGCCCTGTGATAACTGGTTATAGCTTACCAATTATCATTTAGTGCGGGATGCAGTCCAGCATGGTAGCAGGGGCAGGAGGGAAGGGAGCCACATGGTGCCCCCCAACCCTTGCAGGATTTGGAAGGCCACAGGGCAGACAGGAGGGAGGGAGGAATGAGGAGGAGAGGAGTGGGGATTAGTACCTATAGCTAGGGCCCCCAGAATCCTAGTGCAACTGCTTACAGCTTCCCTGCCACGAGCAGCCCAGGCTCCAGGGAAGCCCCTGGCTCAGAGCCTGGACTGCTCCAGACAGGCAGAGAGGATGTTGCAAGTGGCTGCACTGGGGTCCACAGGGTTTAGCTATTAGGTTAGGGGTGGGCAATTATTAGGGCCCAAGGGCCACTCAGGGAGTTTTGGTGAGCTGTCACAGGTCACAGGAAGGCAGCAACATCCAGGAGCAGGACAGGCAGGTGGGGCCGGAGCTCAGACTGTGGGGCCATGACAGCATGGGGCCGGGGACCCATGATAGAGCTACAATTCGGTCCCCACATGTCCCTGTGAGGGCCACCAGTTCCATGGGCAGGGACCATATCTGCCCTAGGCTCTGACCCCATGCTGTCACCACCCTGCAATCCCAGGGTCTCCATGAAGACTAGCCAGGAAATGTGAAGGCAGGGCACACACCCAGGAGGATAGGACAGGGCCACAGGTAGGTGGGGAGCTGTGTCTGGAAGCTGGACGGGCAGGCAGACCCAGGTCCAGGATCTTGGGGCAGTGACAATGAAGGTCCAGGGTCCAGAGTGGAGCCCTGCCTGCAAAAGCATTGCCCATCACAGGGATATGCAAGCAGTGGATCACAGCTCTGCCCAGGCCCTGCACTGTCACCTCATTGAGATTCCCAGCCCCAGGCCACACCCACCAATGCTGCTCCTGGACACTGCTCCCCGCTGGTCCACAGCTCCATCCCATGCCATCCGCCTAGCCATGCATCCTGACTGCATAGGTCCCACCTCTGTGGTGGGAGGGCAGACAGGCTGGGGTGTCTAGGCAACAGGGCCAAGTCTGGCAGCTGCAGCGGGAAGAAGCAGCTGCTACCACTAGGGCTGCCAGGAAGCAAGTCTGGCTGCCATACTGCCCCAGCCCAGCTGCATACCCTGATGTGGCAGGACCTGTTGCATGTACCAAGGCCTGGGCTGCCTCCAGCTCCTGGGCTAGGCAGGGCTGAGGGACCCACTGCAGGCCAAACAAAATCCCTTGGAGGGCCAGATCTGGTCTGTGGGCAATATTTTGCCCAGCCCTGTATTAGGTACTAGTTCCCACTCCCTTTTCCCCTCCCCTTGCTTCCTTGCTCCTTCCTCCCTTCCACATGCCCTGGGATTAATCGTTTAACCATTTTAATTACAAAAAGCTAATAGATATTTTTTAAATCTGCATTTACATCCTTAATCTACATCAGTGGTTCTCAACCTTTTTACACCTGAAGCACCTCTCAGGAGACTCAAGGCACCCTTCTGACAAAGCCAGCTTTTGGTTTTCACTCAATTTGGAGTGCAGAAAAATAATAATTCTTCTGTTACGTAAAACTCAAGAAGACCACAATGAGTCAGCATGTTTTCAAATGCTATGGATTCCTATTTGAAATCTCTGGGTTTATCTCGTGATTCACATTTGCACACCTAACAGTGCTAATATTGCATGGCACCCCACAGCAATCTTGAAAGTATCTTGGGCACCCCATGATGCCATGGCACCATGGTTGAGCATCACTGCTCTATGTTGTCTTTGTTCTCTTCCTTGCATATATTTTCTGACTCTCTACCACCCATAGGCCTTGGTTCCCAAACTGGTAATTTTTTTTGCGCTCACACTCATTCACATACTCACACTTATGGTTAATTTGCATTGTTATGTCACTCCTTAATTTGAGTCTTCTCCGGAGGCTAACCCTAAATTGTGTGGTGATGGTTTAAACTTAAATTGGCTGGCCCATAATTAAGCTACACACTGTAGCCAATTAGCACAGCTGGACAACTACAATCATGTGAACAGTATTATTTCACAGCATGTACACTCACTTGAGCTAGGTGAGTCTAAGAGAAGATAAAACAAGCACAGGGAAGACATGCACTTGCTCACCTGCAGACACTTGTAAAGCCACCAAACTCATGCTTATTACTATTTCTACTAACCCTTTATGTACATGCTTCCCAAGTGCACCCATTGACATTAGCACCAACACAACAGGATAAAGATATATGAATCACAGTAATTTTAAGGTCTAATTTTAATTATGGTTTAAAAATCAGCAGGAAGGAAATCTCACTTCAAAACTGTTTTTTGCACTTATATCCTTTGCACTTTTTTTTTTTAAGAAAGTTGAATTTGCAGTGGTTTGGTAATGTTTTAAAAATGTGCTGATTTGCAGATAAATACAGTTTAGTTCAGGTCTATTTGCCTAGTGTGATGATGTGGGAGGCAGGTTTGTGTGTGTAGTGAACACGGCAAGGTCTTTGACATCACCTCGAAGTGGGACGCTAGCAACCACTTCATGCCCAGCGGGAGCTTCACGCGCTTCACGGACTGGCACTTCCTCCACCGCGCCCACCTCAACTGCCTGCCTCTGAATGGGGCTGTGCGCTTCGGCCACCGGGACAAGAGGTGCCGACGGTGCGGCTATGCGGCGGGGACCCTCCCCCACGTGCTGTGCAGCTGCAGGCCGCACGCCAGAGCCTGGCAGCTGCGCCACAACGCTGTTCAGGACCGCCTGGTGCGGGCCATCCCGGCCGGGGCGGGGGAGATCTCCGTGAACCGCACCATCCCGGGCTGCAAGAGCCAGCTGCGCCCCGACATCGTCGTCACGGACCACGAGGCCAAGAAGATCGTGATGGTGGATGTCACCATCCCCTTCGAGAACCGGCGCCAAGCCTTCACCGAGGCCCGGGCTTGCAAGCAGGAGAAGTACGCCCCGCTGGCCGACACCCTGAGGAGCCGCGGCTACGACGTGACGGTGGACATGCTCATCGTGGGGACGCTCGGAGCCTGGGACCCCAGCAACAAGAGCGTACTCCGCGCCTGCCGCGTTTCCCGCCGCTACGCCAAGCTGATGCGCTGCCTCATGGTGTCTGACACCATCCGCTGGTCCTGTGACATCTACGTGGAGCACATCACGGGCCCCCGCCAGTACACTGACCCCTCCAGACCAGCTGCCACCTGAACCGCCCTCCCCCGCTTCACTTTGCGTCGAGAGGACTTCGTCGCCACGGATGACCCCACCCCACCCGAAGAGGACCCCCGCGATAGGACTTTATGGACTGAGACACTCACTCCGAGCCACTTCCTTCAACATCGCGGACCACTGTAACGGGTATGTGTGTATCTATCTCCTTTCCCTCTCAGCATCGCGACCCCCCCCCTCCCCTTCCCCCTTCCACATCCCCCCACCCCCGGGCTTAGTTGGCTAACATTGTATGGTATGTAACCTAGTCGCGTTCCCCTCCTCTCCCCCATCCCACGATTGTCAGTCCCTCACTCGGGCGCTTTGTATTTCCATCTCAACTTTGTCATCTTTTTCCTGGATTCCCCATCCAAAACATCTTAGGAATTTCAGTGTTGGTTACTTGAAAGTGCTGAGGACTCAGTACCTCAAAATACAATGAGTTTTGCAGGGGAAAGATCCAGGACCACTGAAGGTAACCGGATTGCCAGTCCAAATAACTCAGTGTCGAGGAAACAGAAGGAGCAAAATGCCTGCATTTTTATACTACTAAGTAAAGGACACTGGTGTTTGTAAAATTACTGTGTAAAACCCCTACTTTGTTTTCACCATCATGGAGGCACCCAAAAGTTAAACTGTATCCCAGAATCCATATGCATGAAGTTCTTAAAGAAGGGCATTTAAGCCAGAAGAGGGCCTGAGGGGGATCGGAAGTGATGCCAGCTCTTAGACTGGGATGCTAAAACATGCAAGCAGTGCCTCAAGATGCAGACTGACACCCCAAACCAGAGATGGTACCTGTATGCTGTTCAGACTGCAGATACTTCAAGTACACTGGATCCAATGGACTAGAACTGAACAGAGCAGTTTGGGGATTATCGAAACTGGAGGGTGGAAGGGGGAGGAAGAGTTCAGCCAGGTGTAGGACATTTACCAAGTAACACAGATTCAGAAGTTGACTTTGCTTCGAAACGTTTGCAGCAAATGCACATCTAATAGTTTCAATTCAATTCCAATGACTGTAATAGTTTAAACATAAATTTAGGCATTAATATATGTTGCCATAATAGGCTTATTTTTAATAAGAGAATTGAGATACATATATAAAATGATTTTAAAACATTATTTTAATTTTAACTTTTATTTTCCATGGTATACACTCATATGAATCATACATGCATAACCTCAAGAAAACGGATACCTACATCAAGAGATGGGAGGAACTGGCTATTGACCAACTCCAAAGAAGCCGTAACCCCAACCAAGTGGACCATTTTGAGGTAAAGCATTTTGCCCTCGAAGCAAAAAGTGAGAACGGAGGAAGAAAGAGAGAAAAATCCTAGCCTATGACCTACTCTTTGCTGCAGAAAAACCTGCAACTTCTATGGACGAATCTGTGGCTCAAAGATTGGGCTCCTAAGTCACCTCAAGACCAATCAAATCAATGGGGTATTGTAGAGCTCATCAAGGCATTGCCACCACTGCCGCCAACATTCATCTATAGACAGCCACCCATTCACACTCAATCCTAGCACCCTCCTATTTCCAGCACCTGTTAAATGAGAGAAATTGCTTTTAGGATCATCTACTCCTCCTCCCTTACCTCAAAAAAGGAGTACTATTGCTGGGTCACCCAATTCATGTTTTGCTTCTCCTTCCAACTTGGGAATACCATAGCAATACAGAGGTGTAGGTGGTAGCCATGTTGGTCTAAGGCATGGGAGGGCAATTACTTCAGGCGGAGGGCTACTTACTGAGTTGTGTGGCAAGCTGTTGAGGGCTACATGGGTAGCCCCACCCCTTGACCAACCTCCACCCCACCACCCATCAATTGCCTTATTGGGAACAGAAGTCCCACTCCTAACCTCTCACCTTTGTCACTGGAAGTCCCTCCCCTTGCCCCTGTAAGTAGTCCTTTGGGGAAGAGGGTTTGCCATCTTAGAACTAGAAAAAAAACAACAAATGATGTACTAAAAATCAAATACCCATAATAATATATTTTAATTCATTAAAAATATATTTTTGTTCTGATTTGTATACATTTGTGCTGCATATGTAGAAGTGATTGCATAATTGTTAAAAATGCAGTCTTACTCTTGTATAGTGCGGAGTGTGCAGGGGTGTCAGGGGGTATGGGAGGGTGGGTGTGGGGTTTGTGGGACATGTGACTGTGGAATCTGCAGGAAGGGTTTGAGGGTAACGTGAGGTGTGCATGGGAGCACCCTTCGCACTCCCCACTGAGCTGGTCAGCACCTGCCCCCACTCTGCAATAGCTCAGAGCCCAAGCGTGCTGGTGCAGCCACTCAGCTCCAACTTTGGGGGAGCCTTCCCAGGCTTCCAGTACCCTGTGCTGGGTCCCTACTGGTGTGCGCTGCCCCCAGCAGCCTAAGCCCCACCCTCACACTGTCCCCTGGGCCAGCCAAGCCCTTCCCAGATGGCTCCTGGGTTCCTGGCAGCTGCAGGAGCACCCAGAATGCAAAAGCATCCTCAGGGTAATCCTGCTCCTGGCAGAGCTTCCCCACCCATCCTGGAGCCAGGGGCAAGCTGCCAGAGGGCCTCCAGGCCCCTGGTGCGCAGGGGACACCTGGCCTCAGGGCAATGCCACACCCTGGGGCCAGCCATTGGGGGAGCCAGCCAGGCCCTTGCTGCCCCAAGCCTCGTGGCCATGTTTGTGCTCTGGCAGCTCCTGCCACCGCCAGGAGGCTGGGGACTGCTGGGGAAGGGCCTGTCAGGCCTGGGATGGCAGCGTGGGGGGGGGGGGGTATCCAGAGCCACTGGAGGCAATGGGGATGCAGCCCAGGGCACGGGACGTGCAGAAGTTATATCATGAGCCTGAGGCTTGGGGCAGCAGTGGCCTAGCTACTCCCCCCCATGGAAGGATGCCCCCCACACACTCTGGGGGATAGGATTAGGGTTCAAAATTAAGCTGATAGACGTCCAAAATTAATCAAAAGAAATTCAATAAGAAGTGTAAAATTCTGCAACTGGGACAGAACAATTGCGTGCAAACTGGGGACTGACTGGTTAAGCTGCAATACTATAGGAAAAGACCTGAGGGTTATAGTGGACCATAAATGGAACATGAGCTAACAGTGTACTCTTGTTACAGAAAAAGCCAATAGCATACTGGACTGTATTAATAGGAACACCACTTGCAACACAAAAATCATCCTTTCATTATATTCAGCACCGGTGAGGTCTCCATGGGAGTATGATGCCCAGTTTTGACCACCATCCTTCAAAAAAGATGTGGACAAATCAGAAGGAGTCCAAAGGAAAACAACAAAAATGATTAGAGGGTCTGGGAAACGACTTAGAGGAAAGTCAAAAGAAATGGGATTACTGAAGAATGAGGGGAAATTTGCAAAAATACTTAGCGAGTGCTTATACTCAGGTTAGTGATAGACTATCCTCTGTGGCCACAGGCAACAGGGCAAAAAGCAATAGTCTTTCTTACTATGAAGGTGGTTAAGCACTGGAACAAGAATAATCTTGCCTTGGGAAACCCAAAGCCTCCTTCCAGCTCATTTCTTTATGATTCTATGATTTAAAAAACAGACTTAAAAAACACTGAAGTTCAAAAAGTTTGACTGCTCAAGATAAAATGATCTGTGCATTAATCAAATTACAGTTCGTACTCATTTGGGTCTTGGAAGGATATATTCAAGCTAAAAGCTGGGTAAAAAAATATAAATTATAAATTCTAAAGCCAGTTTAAAGACTATACCAGAAATCTCTCAGGTACTCATTAACTCACCAGTAATCAAGGAAACAAAATAACTACAACAGGAGGGTTAACAAATTTATTTCCTATTTAGGCATATTAATACAGTAAATAAGAGAAAGAACAGACGTATTACAATTGGCTACTTATCCTGTGTATCCTGAATTAATGGCAAAAGTATGGAATACCATTTTTTTTAAAACCCCCTACAAACAAGCATGTTGTACAATCAGTATCCAATATGAAAATATGTTTATGGTCCAAAGGACATATGAAAAACTAGAACTCTTGGTTCCAAAATGATACCTTTTATTAGGCCAACTGGAAAATGGCAAGTAAATTTTCCTTTTCCGCAAGCTTTTGGGATCAAAGTCCCTTTGTCAGGATCTGGGAAAAGTATAGATGGTACAAGATGGTAAAAAGTCACATAGGTAGGAAATAAACTTCATTATTGCACAGAGGGAGCTGAAGATGGAAGGCTGTCCAAACGAATAAATGACTGAAAAAGGAGGCTTTTTACTAAATAGACTGGCTCCTACAATGTATTTTGAATCCTTTGACTGCTTCCCCTGCTAAACTAAATTTTTGGCCATTTTTCTTTTCCTAGAAAAAGCAAGACTATTTCACTTGTGATTTAAGTAACAACTATGGAAACCTTAATAATGAAAATAAAAGTGGGGTGGGGGGGCAGAGGAAGGGAGACACCTTGCTTTTTAGATCCCATGCTCAGTTTACAGGACTGAAAAAACACCACACACCTTACAACTTGATGCCACTTTTTGGCCACCCCTGTTTTAAATGCTCCTGATTAAATGTTGAAAGAATCTGTCAAACAGATATTAATAATTCACAGGGAGATAATGATTAGAACTTGAGGACATATCCAACTTTTTCTATCAGCAGGAAAACATTTAATGAAAAGAAAAAGAGTGAGCAAGGGCAACTCAGTAAGTCTTAGTAGGAAGCACCTTAACAGGAATGGAGAACAGACTGTACAATGATCTTACTGTATACACATAATATATTAACTGTATCATTTTACTCTCAACTTCCTGCCATGATTTCAAAAATCCAATAAAGAAGGAATCCAATCTAGTAATGCAACACATGCCATTTCAATGTATAAAAATAGAAGTCCTTGTAGAATTGTCTACATGCCTCTGAAAAGTACACCAAAATCAAGAATCAATCCCATAATAGATATTTCTACTACATAACGAAATAGCATGCAAAAATAATAAAATTCTACAACTGCACCATTTAAACTTCATGAATGGTGCAAGGAATTCATTTTCACATTTATCAGAGATAAAACAAACTGAAGCATACATAGGTATCTCAATTTATACACTTAATCTTCCATTAGACACATTAAAATTGTCTGAAGACATAGGAAATAGGACGTTATCTTTACATACAAGTTCTTAATGCAATATGGTAGCCTTATCAGAGACTGTCATGAAAATTACTGACAACTGTTGAGGTACAGTACATCTATTCTTTTAGCATGTGGCATATAAACAAATGATAAGGTAAAGATCTAAAAAATTAACAATTTGTTTATTTTGTAAGTACAATTCATTGGATATCCAACACAATTGGAGATCCTCTGAAAGATCAGACCTCTCTTCTGAGGTACATTTCTGAGGTATTAATTTCATGTAGTCATTCTGGCACTAAAAAGAAAAAAAATCCTGAAACAGGTATGGAATAACAGCATTAAGTTTATGCTATCATACCCTAAGGCTGCCTACCGTTGAACTGGAGGGATCAGACAGGGCACAGTTCAATGTGGCATAACTATTTAATCGATTATCGGTATCTCTGTTGAGATTATTATTTGTTTAAATCGTAATGATGATGGAGATTCTGGCTGAGAGCTGTTTGCTGGTCTGGGGATAAAAAATGACAACTAACTGTGTTTATACTTCAGAGAAAATGGTTACCTTTCAACTAAAGCATTCCTCTGTGTTCTCAGGCAATGAAAAACTGTTCCAAATAAAAAATGCGATCAGCAGAAAAACAGATGAATGGGGCAACTTAAAAACACAGCAGTACCCAGAGTGATTTTCAAAGCCCTTTTTAAGTGACTTCAAGCATTCCCCAGGAAGGAATGACTCGCAACTGCCATCAGTATAAAGGTTGGGGGTGAAGAAAACGAAAGAAACAAATGCTGAGACACCAGACACTCAGAGTAATTGGGGAATAGTTTCAGTTTTATCCTCCAATAACTGAGGTACCCTGGACAGCAATTCTAAAATTTCGTAATTCTGAAATGGTTACTTAAAATTGATTGAAAATGTGGCATAAATCTTTGTTCTTCACTAAAATCAGATACCCCTTTGGTCAGCTGCTAGAGCCTTTGAGTTTTCTATGCAGTTATGGTTTGATTTTTGAGTAAGGACACAAAGTTTGGCCTTGGTAGAATTTTCTTTTTGGCAAACAATTGACATCCTATTAAAGAACATTCTGTATCCACACAACATCAATAAGGGAGAATGCTAGCAGATCAGTAGATCTGGTTCAGCATGGATCTCTGTTTGATTTTTAAAAATTAATCAACAGGTCAATTTTTGGCTTTTGTCCATCGTTAGCAAAACACATGCACCAATGATTGCCAGCAGAGAAGCTTTATCTACAGCTGTTGGTGCACAAGGATTTATGTGAAGGTTCTCCACAAGGGAGAAGGCTTTTATGTACACTCCTTGGCATAAAAAGATGCATGTGCAGCAGCTGCGGGTGCATAAAGTTTTCTCCATTAGCAGAGAGTGCTTAGACATAACCCACAGGTCTGCAACCCTACTGTGCTCCTGAACATGTTACAGATGAGAAAATTAATATGCAAAAAGGTTTATTTTGAAGCAATTAAGATTCCTTGTATAGAAACATAAGCCAAGACTTAGTAGTTTTACATCAGTCCTTTTCTCAAGCTATCCTCTCAGCATAATATATTTCTAAAATCACTACAGCTATTAGTGTTAGAAGAGAACAGTTTTGCACAGAGAGAAGAGGGTTGAGGGGCACAGAGTTATGGTTTTAGTATTTGATCCATGTACTGTAGCTGTAGTAACAGTGATAAACATCTGAGAGAAAAAACTAAAGAGGTATTTACTGGTATGGTGCTTAGTTTTATATTTTCTTGCTTCTACAAGGTTGTTTGGTTTGTGCATAGCAATCCTAACTGGTTCACAATTAAAGATTTTTGTATGCAGTTACCTCAAATCCCATTAGTCCAACACTATTCAAAGTCAGACAGGTAAATTCTAAAACACACAACATAACTGTATCTGTAAATGTCACTCCCTGAACTATACCACTCCGGCTCATTAAACATTCTCTCTCTTGACAAGAAGGAAAGTGTTTGTTCAATGATGTCCCCTTCCTTTGTCTTAAAGCAACTAATTGCCAACATTTTAAATCTGGTCATCAACCACCTCCTGCTTAACTTTTTCTTATACGAGTCAAAATTATATGTTGGCTATCTGAGGGGTCAGATGGGACTGCAGATGGATTTGTCATGCTGATTTGATGCCAGTCTAGCAGTGTTGCTTCCCATCATGTAGCTATCAATCAAGGTTGGTAAATGAACACATAAATTGGGGTTTACACTGGAAACAATATCATTACCTTAGGAAGGACAAGGATTATCACATTAACAGAACTGAGCTTAGTGAACGTGAACACTTATGTAAGATTATAAAGGGTATATTTAAAAATAAGAAATGGAATACAAATATAAACTGATATAATTTCTCTGAATAAATATTCAACTCCTAACCTATAATTCAGACAATTTTCACGTCTGAACCTTCTATGTACAAACAAACCAACACTTTCCTAAAATTCAGATGTAAACAGGATTCTTAGAAGTCTACTCTCTCTCCAAAGAGAACATTATGATTAATTTTCCTTTCCAAAACATATATTTCTATACTCTCGCTTTCTCAACTGTTCCAAAAGTAGAGAGATGCTAGTTCCATTGGGTAAATATACCATGTTCTTGGCAACAGCTGCGCCAAAAAAATCCGTATTTATACGACTTGCTGCCTTTAATTGATTGTGGAAAGGCTGGGTGCATATCTTTACAGTTGTTCAATCTGGATTACGAGAACCAATAATTAATTACACATCACAGTACTAGAGTATCTAGAAATTGCATGGTATTACATGGGAGGCAGATATCAGACTTTAAATTAGGAATCCCAAAAATGGAAGTATCCAGCACACATTATAGAATTTTAGCCTTAAATTCCTTCTGTAAAATCCTGGCTCTACTGTAGTCAGTGACAATTAAATGAAAAGGTATTCTGTACCACATTTGACATTTATAAACACACCACTATCAGTGAGTTTATTTGATCAAAGAACAATCCAATCAATCTACTCAACAGACAGCATTACAATCCCCCAAAACTAACGTCTCGCCTCTTGAAATTCACATCCTAGCATCATAGAAAGGTAGGAGTGGAAGGAGCCTCCAAGGGTCATCTAGTCCAGGGGTGCTCGACCCCTGGCTCCATGTCATCCAGTCTGCAGGGCTCCCCATGGAACCTGTAGGGAGTCCTGCAGGCTATGGCCCTGCACACTAGATTGGGCACATACGGCCTGATCCAGCCATTTGGGGGCCAGGATTGGGTCCTGAACAGCCAGAATTGGGCCCCAGCCAGACAGAGGTGGCACAGCGTCTGACCTCAGTGTTCAGGGGTGCTGCAGGACCAAATCTGGCCCAAAAAACAGCCCTGTGCCATTCATCTGATCCACAGTGCCAAGACTGCGAGCAACAGCAATCTAGTCCCACCCTCTGCTTGAGGGAGGATCATCTCTATCCAAACAATTCTATACAAATCCATTGTCAACCTATTAGCAAAACTATGCAGTCAACCCTGACAACAAGACATTACATCCTAACCTGCCACAGGTAAAATAGGGGGGCCACCATGACCAATACCTTGTGACTGCAAAATTTGTAAAAATATGCTTGAAAAATCCAAGGAGGGCCATACTCCCTGCTATAGAGGAAGAATCCTCCCCCTCCCCCCCAGACACACACACACAGTCTGTACCAATCGGACCACTGGGTAAAATTTCTTCCTAGTCCCAAACATGGCAATCAGTCTGACCCTGAGTGTCAGGTTAAGGGCCTCCAGCCAGAAATCTCTGGGTCCAAGTCCAAGCAGAAGCACTGGTACATCTCAATTAAAATCTCCAGTCTTGGGTTCAGCCTATACCCAATGCTTCTGAGGAAGGTGAAAAAACTCCCCTGGTACATGTAGCAATCGGAGATGGAAACAATTCCTTTCTGGCCTCATGTGGCAACCTGCAAAGCCCAAAAGCACGGGAAAAACCAACAATAGAACATAGGCATAGCTACTAGATCATCCTTGACCAATGCTAGTTCAACCTCTTCTTGAACACCTTCAGATGATAGAGAATCCACAATCTTTCTAGGCAGTCTATTCCACTGCCTCAGTGTTCCAACAGTGAAGTTTTTTCCCCAGTATTCAATCTAAACTTATTTTGCTATAACTTCAAGACATTAGTCTGTCCCCTACCCTCTGTAGCAAGAGAAAATATGTTTTCCCTTAGTTATTGCAACCCGTCAGATATTTGAAGACTCCTGTCATGTCCCGTGCCTTTTCTGCAAATTGAAAAAACTTAGTTCCTTCAATCTCTCCTAGTATGACTTGTTGTCTTCCAAGCCCTTTATCACTTGTCACTCTGCAGCCTTCAATTTGTCTAGGTCACTCTGAGTCTTAATCTTACCCTCCAGTACATCTTCTACATACCCCACCTCCATCTTGTGTCATCCACAAGCTTGCCGAGGGTGCACTCCATCCCATCTTCCAGATCATTAATGAAGAAACTGAACAAAACCGGCCCTAGGCGTTCCATTCGATACTGGCTACCAGCTAGACACTGAACCATTGATTACTACTCATTGAACCCAACAATCCAGCCAGTTTTCTATCCACTTTATAGTCCAGTCGTCCTGCCCATACTTCTTCAGCTTATTGGCAAGAATGCTGTGGGAGATGATATCAACTTGCTCAAGTTACTCTCAGTTTCAGCATCCAAATCATTAATAAACATGCTGAATAGCACTGGGCCCAGAACAGACCCCTGTGGGACTCTACGTGAAACATCCTGCCATTTTGATATGGATCTATTCATCATTACCTTTTGTTTGAGGCTAATGAGCTAGTTTTCTACCCACCTTATAGTAATTTTGTCTAGCCCACGCCTCTCCACTTTGTTTGTAAGCATCAAAACAGGGTTTTAGCCTATATTAATCCACCATATTTCATATACTTAGTATTTGGCTACTAAGCACTAGAAACTCAAGAATCTCTTTAACCCTTTACTATTCAAAATTAATCAGATCCTTTTAGTGACAGACAACCAAAGGGGCCTACATTTTTGCAGTCAGGCTATTTATATGCCTTTGCATAAACTACAATGGAGATTGTATCAGCTGTCCCCAGGCAAACTGCCAAGAATACGGAGTTAAAGGGATGTTAGATTTCAGGCTTGCCAGCTAAACTGCAGAGCAATACAGGGTTTAACTTGTCCTCTTGTGGAAACAAATCACAAATTATTTTGCACAAAGAATACACGGGGCAACAGAAATACTGTTAAGATTGCCTGACATGCTTTAACTTGGCAATGCCATATTTTCTTGCACCCTAGATCTGGAAAAGTTGTTTTGTGTAGTCTTACTTTTGAATTGGCATTCAGGTATTTTTTTAAAAAACCTGTAACATTCCCATAAGCCTCTCCTCCATTAAATTAATGATTATTTCAGTTTTATTTCCAGCTGCACTTATGTTTGGGGGACAATGCACATTTTGAGTCAAGTTCTGAGTCATACTTTTGCAGTGGTTTTAGTTTTCACTAGCTCAATCATTTGATACCTCATTCTTCCATTGAAAAAAATAAGAGTTTTGTCCACATCTGCTGAAAAAACAATCTTGAAAATCATTATTATTCCTTTAACACTACAATTCACCTTAAAAAAAATAAATGAATAGACCTCCAAAGGAAGCTTAAGGAAAGGAGAGGCTCTAGGAGAAGAAAAAATCTGAATTCCATATGAAAAAAAAACAGAAAAAGCAGTCTGCTTCAAGCATTAGCTGATGCTGTAATGGCCTCATGCCAGAACATCATGCACACATATACAAGAAAGGAATATGATATGATATGATCTGTTATGCACAGCTTTCTGAAAACTAAGTAAGCAGCTTTAAGTCTAAGTGTATGCATGTATGTGGGTGGGGGGGAAATCAAAAACTGAAATTCTAAAGACAGGAGAAAAACTGGATTTCCTATCGTCTCTTGGAGTTAGTGTCATTTTTAAATGTGCCTAACAAAAAGGAAAATTGAAGTTACAAGTCAATTACTTTGGCAGATTCCATCTATATGCAGCTGGGGAAAAAAAAAACACCTTGCTTTGATGCTTATAAAATAGCACACTAAGTTCTTTATGAAATACAAAATGGGAGCAAAGTTCTTTTCTGATCTTTCACTCAAATGTTCTCTTATTGCTATTATTCACCCTCTCCATCTTCTTTGAATAAGGCCCTCACACTGTAATTGTCAAGTTGAACTCTTCAGGCCTCTGGATTGGAATGAGTTCCAAACAAACTAAGGGTGCCTGCATGGAACATATTCCCACACTAGGACTTAAGGATTGCATGCAGGGTGCTGACAGATCTTGGGGGAGTTGAGGGGGGAAAGGCTTTACCAGAGGAGGCAGCGGGTTAGTATGACCCAGCTCCACAGCAACTATAGATTGGGCACTTTAGTGGGGGCTTTATAATCTTTATTTCCTTAACAAAAGCAAAGAATTCAAATAGGAAAAATCACTGAAGGTTTGTGGAAGTGCAACTCAAACTTGAGGAACAGTTGAATAATTTAAACATTCAGGCTTCTTGTAAGTTTCATTAGCAATGTAGCTAAGGGACACCATTCAAATGATTTGATATTGCTTGTGCATTCATTCTAATAACTGCTCTGAAAAAGAATGCCAGAAGCTAGACATGCCCCCATCCTTTGAAAGAACCAGATAGTGTCTGCATAAAACCGCTCTTAAAATGTAAAAACTGTTTGCCAATTCATATGAAGAATCCATTGACACTTTCTTCAGGGATAGAGAATTGATGTTCTGCTCAGAACTAATAAAAAGATTTGATCAAAGAGCTGGGGCACTTATTTTCATATTTAATTTTTGGGGAGGAAAGAGCACATCGCTTCTAAACCTTGAGTATATTCATCTCTTTTCCTTTCAACTGCTCCAGTTCTTATACAACAGTGTCATTTCCTGAACTCGGGTCTTTAAGACTAAACCCTTAAGGCTGAACAATTCCATAGTAAATTCTCAACTCACTCCCTCGTTATTTCAATTACTTTAATGGAAATCCCTATTCTAAAATGGGTAAATTATCAGATTAAATATCATTTTGTAGGCATTTTTGGTGAGGGAACCAAAAGCAGCGTTACAGTAAGGGCTTTTGCTCCATCAAACTGTAAGGAGACTGAACACTTTGAAACATTTTCACAACCAAAGATTTTGCTAAACATCAAATTATCATGAAGATCAGTAATTTTAGCATGTAGGGTGTGAGCATTTATTTTAGGGGTGAATGATGCAATTTTAATGGATTTTTTAAAAGGGTTTTTATTAGGGGTGTGTGAAGTGGGTCCTATTCGATTCCGGTTCGG
This sequence comes from Crocodylus siamensis, assembly GCF_052110815.1. Lineage (NCBI taxonomy): Eukaryota > Metazoa > Chordata > Crocodylia > Crocodylidae > Crocodylus > Crocodylus siamensis. The sequence goes on along the minus strand of NC_143409.1, from coordinate 29,247,062 downwards.
CCTGAATCAGGGACAGCGATTCAATTTGTTGATTTGGATCACTGTCCCTAATTCGATTCGGCTGAATCCGAATCTGAAGATTCGATGCTGAGTCGGAAAAATCAGCTAGTCAGACACAGACATAGCTCTAAGTTTTTTCTACGTACCTTGAGGTAGCAGCGTGGCTTGCGATTGCTGCGATGCTGGGGTGCTGGGAGCGTCCTACAGGAGTGCAGGGGGGCTCTCCATGAGCTTGGCAGTGAACCAGGAAGTGGACCGGAAGTATTTCCGATTCACTTCTGGGTCTGCCAGGGAGCACGCAGAGGGCTCCCCCCACCCCACTTGGCAAATCAGCCGCAGAGGGACCCTGGGTGCCCCCACCAGACCCAGCAGGCCCCAGTTGCTGAGCCTAGAGGGGTGCAGGGCCCCCCCGTGTACTCCCTGGCGAACCCAGAAGTGCTTCTGGTCTACTTCAGGGTCTGCTGGGGAGCACCCCATGCTTCTGTGGGACACTTCATGCACCCCAGCACTGCAGCAATCATGAGCCCCTGCTACCTAGAGGTACGTAGAAAAAACATCTAAAGCTGTGTCTATGTCCAAATCTCTCCAAATTGATTTGCAGGGTTTCAATTCGATTCAGAGAGATTAAAGAGTCCTATGATTTGATTCAGATTAGGAGATTCAGCCACCAAATTGGGCCAAATCTCCACCAAATCAAATCAGGGACCTAAGTTTCGCACAGCCCTAGTTTTTACTAGGCTTTTTTCTTCTTCCTGTGCAACACTAAATTTTACATCCTTAATTCAATCAGCTAAAACAAAGACTTTTTTCTGCCATAGTAGTTTTGCTTTAAAAAATTGTGTCAGCCATGTAGTGAAATAAAATAATAGTGTCTGGATAAACAGAGGCTCCTGAACTTTAGTCCTGATGATGGGAGAGGTTGGAATCCCTGCCAAAATGTAACCAGATTAAAGTTACTTTCTAGATTCAAGTCAATACACTAATTTGCTCTGTAGCCAGTTAACAAGTTTAGTCAATACGTGTTAGTTTCAATGTAAACTAGAAGTTAGTTTAGATAATTAAGTGGTGCAGAACATGTGTTAAAGGTAAAAACAGAGATGGCTTAAATTCTGGCAACAATTGTAAAAGGACAAATAGAGAAAGCAGCTGCTCTGTTTAGAAGTATGATGTTAAAATAACTGAAAGTATACCACAGGAATGGAACATGCATGCCATCTGTTAAAGGCAGGGGTGTCACAGATACAGCCCATGGGCTGGATCTAGCAGGCTGGGCTAACCGGAAGTTTGGGGTGGGGTTAGCAATGTGACCTGCTGCAGAATTTGAAGCCTCTGAGCCCTGATGGACATGGCCATATAAGGAGGGGCCAGAGAAGGGCTGTGCTGACACAGCCATGAGGTCATTTGCCTCTGCCAGCAGAGGAGCCCCATGGTCCATATCTGGCCCAGTGCATGGTCGACACCTCTGCTTTAAGGGCATCTGTTATCTTTTCTTTTTCTTATTATAGTTACTAGTATTTTAATGCCAACTACCTGCCATAATATTGAGGCGCTCTAAATTAGACACAATTAAAAAAAATAAAGTGAATATACTTCACACTCTGTAAGTAGGAGACAGATTTAAAACTAACAGAAGAAAGTACTGTTTATGCAATACATGGTTAACCTGTGGAATTCACTGTCACAGGAGGTGGTAGAGGCAGATAGCATAGCCAGGTTCAACAAGGGACTAGACAAATTAAGAGATGATACTTCTCCAGTTGTTTTATTCAATGTATATTAATAGAAGTATCATCTGTTAATTAGAGATGCCAGAGGAAACATCTCCAGTTGTTTTATTCAGTGTATTCTAATAGGAGATGTTTCCTCTGGCATCTCTAAACCTATAACGGTGGATGCCAGGGAGGGTACTGAAGAGGGCTCAGTCAGTTGATCTATCCAGTTCAGTGCTCTCCTTTTGGCATGTACTTTTGCCACTACCAGAGACAGGATTTTGGGCTAGAATAGATGGACCATTGGTCTGAACAAGTACGGATACTTCTTTTCTTATACTACTGTAAGACTGTTGCCAAAAATACAGAGATTTTGCCTACAAGACGTATCGTGCTCGACAGCAGTTGGCTTGCTGAAGCACATACAGGACATGACAGTCAAAATAATTCTTAACTGAAAATTACTTAATGGGAATATTTTAAGGAGGAAAAACACCTTATAAAAGCTTTCAAGGAAGACTTGGAAATGATTTAGCTTGGTTATGCCTTCTAACCAGATTTAACACAAAGCATGTAAAAAAATCCAGGCACTAACAGAATTGGATAAAACAGAAATAATTTCCCACTGGTTCTTTTTAAAAGTGGAGTTGACATTTTAAACACTAGTCAGAGTTTCCAAAATTCCAATTTAGGGCTTTACAAGCTGTTTAAAAGAATATGATGGAATATGTGAAACATCAGGAATTCCTGGATCATGCATAAAATCTAAAACCCCAGTGTGACCACACTACTAATATGATGCATTTTAAAACACAGTGCCACTCTGGTTTTTAATATTAAGTGACCATTCCCATGTTTTGCAGTGTATTGCATTTTAATTGATTATGCAATATTTCAAACATGGTTAGGACCAGTAACTAAAAGCATTTATATAAAGGGAGGGCAGGGTGGCACTATAAAGTAGGATGCTGTCTACAAAAGCTTATGCTTCTCTGAACCAGTTACTTTCTCTGACTTCAGGCTAAAATGGCTAATTACCTGTTTCACTCATTTATACATAAGAGAATATATTGAAAAGATTAGTTGTCTGTGTTATAGTCAACACTTGGTTTTTCTGTTAGCAAATTCCTAAATTTGTACCATCTTGACTGGTAAAAATAATTTGCATTTAGTTTAACACCAACACTGGCAGTTATGTCAAATGGAATCATGCTAGAGAGCTAACTAATCAAAGGATGACCGACCACCACCTACTAACAGTGGTAGACCACCAACTACTCAGAAATATTCCTAAAAATACAGCACTATTAAAACTGTATTTATCCATATATTAAGTCTCTAATTGGAGAAAATCACATCAATGGTTGTGCACTGTACAATTATCATCTTCCTACACAGTCAATGGAAGTTATTTAATTAATCTACTGTTTGGCATAATCAAAATAAAAGTCATTGCAATAGAACAGTGTCACGCTTCATGTTTCCTTTGAAAATAAAAATCTCTGCTTTGCCTTGGCATTTAAACAGCATTAGGGAGCCATTATTCTGTGACAATGTTCTATTCTCTTAGTATAATTTAATTCACATTTTCTTAGCCTACAGTTTTGTCTCTGTTATCACCCATTAAGAGACAGTATTTCATCTTGTAGGCAGTCTCTAGGAAGGAAACCAGCCCATGAAGAACTGAGGGAAACTAAAGAACCGCTTCCTTATTTTTGAACTACCTAATAATTTTATAAGGCTTAGTTACATCCATACAGTCCTTATATTCACCTGAAAGTAATAAAGGAACAGTTAAAACTATTCTTTACAGGTAGAGAATTGGAAGACATGAATTTTAACTTGTATTTCATCTCTGTAGTGACTGAAATAAAGACAAAAAGAAAAAATGGATGGGTCTGAATGAACATAAATTCTCTCATGATTGCATGTCATTAAAAAAAAATCATGCATCAAGCATGCATTATGGTTCTCACTGCCACTGAAGACCGAATACTTTACCCCAAGAAGATTACAAAATAAAACAAGCACAGGCATTTCAATGTAATAGTTGGAACAGGATAAAGTATTGCTTCTTTCATTGTCTTACCGACCCCCAGCAAAAAGACTGATGTTGGAGAAAGCATTTAACAGAGGTGAATAAGTACTTGTGTATCACATGCAAGGAGCATTTATGAGGAATTTGAAAGGATAGGGTTTGGGGCAGCAAGACTACTGGATTAAATCAAGAACAGTGGACTATATACATAGAAGTACTGAGAGAAAAGCCGTAAGCCCCTCATCTGTACCAGTGGTAATTAAGATATATCCAGATCATTCAGCCTGCCTCCTAAAAACATTACTATCAGCCTGTTCAAGATAGCATGCCAACAGCATTAAAAGACCCTGTTTAGCACTGAACATTAGCACAGCATCATTAAGTGCTGCAACTGGACAACACAGAAATCAAGAGCAAGAGACAACACAACCAGGTGCAAGACCTGCCCAGGTAAGAACTCAGGTATATACCAAGGGACCAGTTGTCTCTCAGGAAGGGGGGGTGCCCAGGGCTCCCTCAGGGGGATTAAGGTGTCTCTTCACTAATGCAAGAAGCATGGGGAACAAGCAGGAGGAACTTGCTCTCCTGCTTGCAAGTAGTAAAATCAACCTGGTTGGCCTAGTGGAGACATGGTGGGATGAAACATTTGACTGGGCAGTAGACATAGAGGGCTATAGGTTGTTTAGAAGAGATAGGAAGGAGAAAAAAAGGGGTTGCGCTCTATGTTAGGGAACAGTATACCAGTTCTACCTTCCAAATGGGACCAGAGGAAGGCTTAACTGAGACCCTGTGGGTCAAACTTCAAGGAGTGCGGGGGGAAAGGGATCTGGTCATAGGGGTTTACTACAGGCCACCACATCAGGAGGAAGAGCTGGATCTGGACTTCTCCAGGCAGCTGGGGGAGGCTGTGCATGCAAAGGATGTTGTGGTCATGGGTGATATGAATTACCCTGACACCAACCGGGAGGAGCAGTTGGCCAGGTCTAGCCACTCACGAAGGTTCCTGATGTGCGTACAGGACCTACACCGTGTGCAGGAGGTACCTGTACCCACTAGGGAAAATGCCATACTGGATCTGGTGTTAGCTTCTGGGGACAACCTGGTGGGGGAGATGCTAGAACAAGGAAGGCTAAGGGACAGTGATCATGAAATGATCTGGTTTCCTAGTCAGAGAAAGGTGAGGAGGGTAACTAGCACAGCGCAGATGCTTGATTTTAGGAAAGCCAACTTCAATGTGCTCAAGGCAGTAGTCAGGGAGGCACTCGGAGCCCACGGGGTAGCTAGTATGGGGGTCCAGGAAAGGTGGTCCTTCCTCAAGGAGGCTATCCTTGGGGCACAGCAGGATGCAATTCCTCTGCGCAGGAAAGCAGGAAAAGGGTCCAAGAAACCTTCATGGCTGAGCGTGGATATCCAGGCTGGCCTGAAGGCAAAGAAAAAAAAATGTACTGGCAGTGGAAGCAGGGATAGGGACAAAGGAGGAGTACACCTCCCTGACATGAGCTTGTAGGGATTTGGTGAGGAAGGCTAAAGCAGCACTGGATCTTAGATTATCTTCTGGGATTAAGGATAACAAAAAGTCCTTTTTCAAGTATATAGGTAGCAAGAAGAAATCTTGGGGTAACATTGGATCCCTACAAGGCAGGGCAGGGCAGTTGGTGATGGACGCACGAGAGAAGGCAGAACTCTTCAACAAGTTCTTTGCCTCCATGTTCCTGTCCGCTGACAATGGGGTGCTCTCGGGTGACAGCACAGAGAGGCCCGGGAAGGATGCGAGTCCCCCAACTGTTAGTTCAGACCTAGTTAAGGACTACCTGGAGGGCTTAGATGTGTCCAAGTCAGCGGGCCCGGATGACCTTCATCTGCGAGTGCTGAGGGAATTAGCTGGTGTCATTGTGGAGCCACTGGCACGGCTCTTTGAGGACTCCTGGTGCTTGGGCCAAGTCCCTGAGGATTGGAAAAGGGCCAGTGTGGTCCCTATTTTCAAGAAGGGGAGGAAGGAAGAGTCTGGGAACTACAGGCCAGTCAGCCTCACTTCTACCCTGGGGAAGGTCTTTGAAAAAATTATCAAGGGCCACATCTGTGAGAGCCCTGCAGGGGAAGTGAGGTTGAGGGGTAACCAGCACGGGTTCGTGCAAGGCCGATTCTGCCTGACTAACCTGGTCTCTTTCTATGACCAGGTAACAAAGAGCTTAGATGGGAAGGAGGAAGCTGATGTCATCTTCTTGGACTTCCAGAAGGCCTTCGACACAGTGTCCCACCCAATTCTGGTGGGAAAGCTGAGGGACCGCGGTATTGACAAATGCACAGTCACATGAGTGGCAAACTGGCTCCAGGGGTGAACCCAGAAGGTGGTGGTGGATGGGTTGATGTCGACCTGGGAGGGTGTGGGCAGCAGAGTCCCCAAGGGCTTGGTCCTTGGGCCAGTGCTGTTCAACATCTTCATTAGCAACCTGGACGAGGGTGTGGAGAGCACCCTGTCCAAGTTTGCTGATGACACCAAGCTGTGGGGTAAAGTGAATACACCGGCAGGCGGGGACTGCATCCAGGCAGACCTGGATATGTTAGAGAAGTGAGCGGATCTGAATAGGATGCAGTTCAACAAGGACAAGTGCAGGGTGCTGCACCTGGGGAGAGGGAACCAGCATTATGGTTATAGATTAGGGGCTGACCCTCTCGGCAGCACAGAGGCAGAGAGGGATCTTGGAGTCAGGATTGACTCCAGGATGAATACAAGTTGCCAATGCAACAAATCAATAGGCAGAGCCAACCATACCCTGTCATGCATCAACAGGGGCATCACTAATAGGTCCAGAGAGGTCTTGCTCCCCCTCTATGCGGCGCTGGTCAGGCCACAGCTGGAGTACTGTGTCCAGTTCTGGGTGCCGCACTTCAAGAAGGACATGGAGAGCTTGGAGAGGGTCCAGGAGGCCACTCATGGTTGAGGGCCTCTGTGGCCAGCCCTATGAGGAGAGGCTGAGGGACCTGAATCTCTTCAGTCTCCGCAAGAGGAGACTGAGGGGGGATCTTGTGGCTGCCTACAACTTTATCAGGGGCCAGCAGCAGGGACTCGGGGAAAGTCGGTTCACCAGGGCCCCCCCTTGGAGTCACCAGGAACAATGGCCACAAGCTGAGGGAGGAGAGGTTTAGGTTAGATATTAGGAAGAACTACTTCACTGTAACGGTGGCCAGAGCCTGGAACAGGCTTCCCAGAGAGGTGGTGCTCTCACCTTCCCCGGAAATCTTCAAGAGGAGACTGGATAGGCACCTGGCTGGGGTCTTATGACTCACTGATTCTATGATTCTATGATCAAAAACACCCAGCAGTAAAAATGGATGGTAAAAGTTACCAGTACATTGCAGACTGAGAAATGCTGTCTAGGAATTCTTATATATACACTAATGCAATATTGTAGATTCATGAGCAATCACCACAAAAATCTATTAGCCCAAATGACTACTACTTCTTACTTCTCCACAAGACAGCAAGCTTTCAGACGGGTGCTGAGGGCTGGCAATTCTAGTATTACCACAAAGTCCCCAGTTGCTATTCACTTGTACTAGGATTTAAATCAAGCATAAATTTGCACTACTTCTCTTTGAACTGCTGCTACATTATAATTGTTTAGTTCCCACAAATGTACCCTGTGCTTAGAGACCATTAACTTACCACAAGGGACTATCACTGATATATTATATTATAAATATCCAAGCCAATTTGTCCAAGCAAGAAGTTTGCAGAAAAATGATTCTAAAACTGAAACTGTAGTGTACAACATGAATGCAAGCTTTTTTCTTTTTTTTAAACTGCATGCTTTTGTGTATGCATCTGAAAAACTGCAACTGATCTCTACCCTTTGAGATAACTACTAGATTATAATTCTTGTTAAGGCATCCACTGAACAGAAACAGCCTACTAGAGCTTTTACTGACCTCACAGTGCAATTGGAAACAGAAGAGAAATGACTACATCAAGGAAGAGCCCACAAAAATTATAAATCTCTAAATTTAGTAATCATTAATTTTGTAAGTCAATAGTTTAGTTTAAATATTGAGAATAACTCTAGTACACCATATTCCACACAGAATTTGAAATAATTATGTCTGTGCCCAGTAATGCAACTAAGAGTGTGGGAGGGGGCACTCATCCCATGCATAAAGTTAGGAAGGGGGCTGGAATCCCTTCCCCCCCGGCCATGGAGTCTGCACCCTGGCAACATTGTCATGCTGGGTCTCCAAAATAGTTCCCTGATGCTGTTGCTTTAAGAGCAATACAACCAGAGTAGGAAGAACATGTGGCACAGCAGCAACTGCTGGGACAGTTTTGGAGACTGGCATGACAATACTGCCAGGCATGGACTCTGCCTCCACCGCTCCCCCCGCCTCCCGCTTAGAACCTGTGCGTCTCCTGGCCTTAGTCTTTTCTCAGAACCCACTCCCTGCCCCCCACAGCAGAGCCCATGCCCTTACCCTCACAACCTGTGCCCTCCACCCTGCCCCTGCTTTAAGAATGTGGTGCCACCCTCCCCTTGTCCCCCTCACCTTCCCTTACACTCTTCTGCAAAGGTTTGCCTCAGATGCCAGTTTGGCTTGTTACGTCACTGTCAAGGCACCTGCCTTACACATTCTTGCACAGTGACAGCAGCTCTTAAAAATGTTCAGCTGAATATTACAAAACTTTGCACAAAGCTGCAGTGAAAGGGCCAGAGACCTGAAATTCCTTGAGTACTACAAATTTAAAATGATAATTTTTGTTTAATTTGGCTGCTTTTTATTTGATAGGGATAAATGGGAATATGCTACTGTCAAAGAGAAAGGCTCAACCAACTACAGTACTGGTTGAAAAATTTTTCAAAGCCTGAGTTTAACACCATTATCATTTGAAACCCTGACAGCAGAAGAGAACTAATTCCAGCAAAACTCTGCAGCCCCCCCAGGCACCTCAGGAGACGCCCACAGAGACGGAGCCCATGGTCCCAGGCTCCACGCACATGGAGCCCCTGGCTCTCAGCTGCCGGGGCTGCCTGTCTCTTTTTCAGGCTCTGGGGCCCAGGAGCAGGCCCACCTCCCCTTGTGGGGTCTGCTTCCTTTTGGGGTCTCTGGCGTGCCAGCTGGAGGAGCTCCAGGCCACAGTCCAGAGGCTGCGTGCCATCAGGGACTGTGAGTAGGAGATAAACTCCTACTGTCAGGCCCTTCTCCCCTGGGAGCCACAGGGTAGATCATGGTCTCCCTCCAGGATAAGGGAGGACTCCAGGACCTCCCACTCTATCCAGTCAGGGGCACGGACCAAGGTGGTCAAGGGCCCTAAGGCCCACCACACCAAGGCCCCTGCCCTGCCAGAGCTTAGCAACAGCTCCAACAGAGCCTGCTGAGTTGCCAGCTCCCACAGGCAACACAGGCTTAACTGCAGCGACTGTCCCCACTCTCCCCAAGACCAAACGCAAAAAGTGTTCGTTGTGGGAGACTCCATCCTGAGGGGGACTGAGGGGGCAACCTGCCACCCCAACCCCTTAGCCCGGGAAGTCTGCTGCTTTCCAGGGGCCTGCATCTGAGACATTGTGGAGAAGATCCCTAAGCTCCTCTGGCCCGCAGACCACTGTCCCATGCTCCTTATTCATGTGGGCACCAATGACACGGCTCAGAACACTCCCAGCCGGGTCATGAGGTGCTACAGGGATTTGGGAGGAGGGCTAAAGGGTTTGGAGGCACAGGTGGTGTTCTCGTCGATCCTCCCAGTCTCGGGCTATGGGCTGAGGAGGGAGAGGAGGATCCAGGTAGTTAACCAAAGACTGCGGCACTGGTGTCATCGGGAAGGCTTTGGCTTCCATGACAACAGCCCACTCTTTGGCGAGACAGGCAGCAAGCTGCTGGGAAGAGATGGCCTCCACCTCTCTCCCCTGGGAAGGAGGCTCTTGTCAGCCAGAGTGGCTGACTTGCTCCACCGGGCTTTAAACTAAGCCCACTGGGGGATGGGGGGGCTACTGCCACTGCTGGCCCACCGAGCAACCCTTGCAAAGCCAGCAGGCCAAGGCACTTAAAGGAGCCTACCCCTGCCCCTGCCTGGTACAATATGCGGGCAAGGCAAGAGCCCCCAAGGGGACACTTACCTGTCTGTACACAAATGCCAGGAGCTTGGGGAATAAGCAGGAAGAGCTCATCCTCCTGATCAATGCAAAGAATTATGACATCATAGGGATAACGGAGACTTGGTGGGACTCCACCCATGACTGGATCGCAGGTATAGATGGCTATACCCTGTAGAGGAGGGATCGTGTAGATCAAAGGGGCGGGGGTGTAGCTCTCTATGTTAAGGAAAGCTACGCATCCCTGTAAGCTGATATTGGCAACCAGGGACGACTGGAGACCCTCTGGGTTAAAATCTGTGGGGAACACGGCATAGGGGACACAATGGTGGGAGTCTACTACAGACATCCCACCCAAAGTCAAGAGCTTGACAAGGAGTTCGCCCAGGAACTGGCTGAGGCTGCATGCTCCAAGACCATGGTTGTCGTGGGTGACTTTAATTACCTGGACATCTCATGGGAGGACCACTCAGCAGAATCCGAGTGGTCACAAAACTTCCTCTCGTGTGTGGATGACCTCTACCTGACTCAAGAAGTCTACAGGCCAATGAGATGTAAGCACTGCTCGAGCTGGTACTGGCTACCGGGGATGACCTAATCAGCGACCTAGTGATCGATGGGAAGCTGGGTGACAGAAACCACGAGCTGATCACTTTCACCATCCATCATAAAGCTGGCAAATCAGTCAGCAACACGGAAGTCCTTGACTTCAGGAAAGCCCACTTTGACAAGCTCAGGAGGCTTGTCGGTCAGGCCCTAAGGAACCATGACCCGAGGGAGAGGGGAGTTCAAGAGGAGCGGTTGAGGGAGGGATCATCAAGGGAGCGATCCTCAATGCACAAGCTAAGTCTATTCCATCTCAGAGGAAAGGCAGCAAGAGGGCACAGCAGCCCTCTTGGCTCTCCAGGGACCTAGCAGACCTCCTGAGGCTAAAAAGAAAGGCCTACAAAGGATGGAGGATGGGATTCACTTCCAAGGAGGAATATTCTGCACTGGCCCGGTCCTGCAGGGAGCGAAACAGGAAAGCCAAGGCTGCAACTGAACTCCAACTAGCTTTGAGCATCAAAAACAATAAAAAGTCCTTTTTCAGATATGTGGGGAGCCGGAGGAAAAGCAGAGGCAACACTGGACCTCTGCTGAACCAGATGGGGCAACTGACGCCCAGAAAAAGGCAAACTATTAAATGGGTACTTTGCATCGGTCTTTCACAGTCCCATGGGATGCTGATGCCTGCTATGGGACAGGGAGGTTCGGGTGAGGGAGGTCCCCTGCCCTCCACTAATGCTGACCTCATGAAGAAACACCTTGAGAGACTAGATACCTTCAAGTCAGCTGGCCCTGACAATCTACACCCCACAGTACTCAAGAAGCTGGAGAACATCATAGCTCAGCCCCTGGTACGGATCTCTGAAAACTCCTGGCACTCTGGTGTAGTGCCCAAAGACTGGAAGAAGGCCAATGTGGTGCTATCTTCAAGAAAGGGAGGAAAGTGGATCCGGCTAACTATAGGTTTTATCAGCCTGACTTCTATCCTGGGGAAGGTGTTAGAAAACTTTATTAAAGAGGCCATCCTTAATGGACTGGCTGATGCCAACATCCTGAGGGATAGCCAGCACAGGTTTGTTGTGGGTAGGTCTTGCTTAACCAATGTCATTTCCTTCTACAACCATGTGACCTATCACCGGACATATATCTTGACTTCAAAAAAGCCTTCAATCTGGTATCCCATGATCACCTCTTGGCAAAACTGGCCAATTGTGGCCTTGGGTCCACCACGATCTGCTGGTTGGGAAACTGGCTCCGTGGTGGGACCCAGTGGGTAGTAATTGACGGAAGTCAATTGTCATGGTACCCTGTGACCAGTGGGGTCCCCAAAGGCTCTGTCCTTGGACTCTTATTCTTCAACATCTTCATTAATGATGTGGACATTGGAGTCAGAAGCAGACTGGCTAAGTTCGCTGATGACACCAAACTCTGGAGCAAAGTACCCACACCTGAAGACAGACAGGCTCAGCAAATGGGCAGACGAGAACCTGACGGTGTTTAACACTAAAAAATGCAAGGTTCTCCACCTTGGGAGGAAAAACCTGCAGCATATCTATAAACTTGGCAGTGTTACACTGGCTAGCACTACGGAATAAAGAGAGACTTGGAAGTCATGACTGACCACAAGATGAACATGAGCCTGCAATGTGATGCTGCGGCTAGTAAAGCAACCAAAACTCCGGCTTGCATCCATAGATGCTTCTCAAGCAAATCCCGAGACATCATTCTCCCCTTTTACTTGGCCTTGGTGAGGCCGCAGCTGCAGTACTGCATCCAGTTTTGGGCTCCACAATTCAAAAAGGATGTGGAGAAGCTTGAGAGAGTCCAGAGGAGAGCCATGCGCATGATCAGAGGTCAGGAAAACAGACCTTACGACGACAGGCTGAGAGCCATGGGGCTCTTTAGCCTGAAAAGCGTAGGCTCAGGGGTGATCTGATGGCCACCTATAAGTTTATCAGGGGTGACCACCAGGATCTGGGGGAACGTCTGTTCACCAGAGCGCCCCAAGGGATGACGAGGTCGAACGGTCACAAACTCCTGCAAGACCGTTTCAGGCTGGACATAAGGAAGAATTTCTTTACTGTCCGAACCCCCAAGGTCTGGAACAGTCTGCCAGTGGAGGTGGTTCAAGCACCTACATTGAACACCTTCAAGAGTAAATTGGATGCTTATCTTGTTGGGATCCTATGACCCCAGCTGACTTCCTGCCCTTTGGGCGGGGGGCTGGACTCGATCTTCCGAGGTCCCTTCCAGCCCTAATGTCTACGAAATCTATGAAATTATTCCTTTATATCAACATGTTCCTAAATAAAAATCAAATCTTAGGAGCAGCGGTTCCAAAACTAGAGGTTGTAAGTCCATTTAAGAGTACAGTTAGGTTATTGGACCCCAAACTTAATTACTGTAGATGGGTACAGACTGGAAGTGGAGTCACGAGTGGCAGTCAACAAACTGGAGTTTGCTTTGCAGCCCAGAATAGACTGGGAACTGCTGCTACAGACATTACATCTTGTTTTGCTTTTAATAAAACCAGTTTAAAGTAAAGGATTATTTAAGTTTTCTACTATCTGATGTACTTGCCACTTTGGAAGTCATTTCCAGAGTTAGCAATAAATTGCTCAAGCAGCCCAGCAAAGAGAATTTGAAATCAAAGGAGAAATGAAAGCAAAATAATCTTGACTTACTCTATTGGCCTGGAAAATGTCCATCTTTCTACAAAAGTAATATCCAAGGTAGTATATGACCACATATGACAATGGTTTATCCTGGTATGTGGACAAGTAGACAATATCTGGGCTGTTGAATTTTCATAACAATTTTTCAGGCCTGCCACAATCAAGATAACGATAGGGAACATATGACAGAACATGAATTTCAAATATCAAGTTTCCGAACTGGTTGAACATGACATAAATCTGTGTAATAGCCAACAGAAGACACTATTGCTGCAAGTGATGCATTAGTTTGATAAATAACTGATTGATATGAAAAGTTGAACTGCTTTGTCCACAGAGAAGATGTATGTAGGTAGCTAGTCAGCAGGGAAAAACCTCCACTGGTACGGTAGCTCATGCTCTACCTTCTCAGATTGATAAGAATATTTTTACTGCGTGTCTATGAAGGTACTACATACATGCTTAAAAATAATTAATGAAAGGGAAATGGAGGCAAAAAAACCAAGAGGCATAAACTGGGTAAACTACTCATAGAATAAACCTCACCAAAAGAACTGGTGTCAGGAGGAATGCAACAGAAAGAGGCATTTTTAATTCAAAGCAGTAAACATTTATTTTGAGAGAGACCAAACAACCTCACAACAATAAAAAAAAAACAACCTCTACCCACCATAAGAACTCCTTTGCTACAAAGCTCTCTCCCATTTGCCCTCAGCTATCTCAAAACCTTTTGTAAATACACCTTTAACAATCAAATGTTTGGCTTCCGAGACCACGGTTATAAATTGACTCCAGTAATGCATACAAGGTTAGCCACTGCAAGCTATTGAGCCCTGATCCTAGCATTCAAGTGCGAGTATTGTTATATAAGCATCAATATCTTACATGCACAATAAGCCCCAAATTAATTTATAAGTTTACATACTTATAAGGTTAATATACTTGTTCATAATGAAAGTGAAAGATGGCGAAGTATTGTTTTAAAAAATATGTATTCACTGCAAAACAGCTGTTAATTTACTGAAAAGGAACGCAAGTTATTTTTGTTCTATTTCTTACTAGTTTATTTAATCTTAATTCCCTTATTACACCGGCAGGAGCTAGTTAGTGATAAGTAAGGATCACAAAAATCACAGAGAAATGGAAAGGACCTCAAGAGGTCAAGCCCCTGTCTGAGGCAGTATCATCCCTATCCAAACTATGCTATACAAATCCATTGTCTAAGCTCCCAACAAAACTACACAGTCCACCCCGACCAAAAACACCCCAACACAACACCCAAAACCGCCAAAGGTAAAAAGAGAGGGACCATGGTGGCCAACATCAGACTGTCGCAAAGGCGGTTAAGACAAAGAACTCCAGAGTCCATGGGGACCATGGGATAAAATTCCTTCCTGACCCCAAATATGACCAACTGTCTGACACTGTGTGGAGGGACAAAACCCTCTAGTCAGGGATTAAGTCCCAACAGGAACACTGCCACAGTGAAATACACCATATTTACTTGATTCCGAGATGAGGTGCCCCCCCCCCAGCATCCATCATAGGGAAAATGAAGCCGCATCTTCAAATCAAGTACCAGCAGGCAGTGCTCAGTGCTGCAGGGCCAGGGAGCCACAAGGGAATCAACACAGAGCCAGACAGCAGGGTAGAACCCTGGGGCCAGGCCAGTTGGTATCTGGGGACACTACCCCTTGTGCCAGCTGGATTGCTGAAGCAGCCCTAACCCAGAGTTCCCTGCACCCTCTACCCATTGCAGCAGTCAGGCAGTGGGGGCTGCTGCTGGTGCCTGGCTATGACCTGCTGTCACCTGTGACAGCATGCGGCCCCAAGGCTGTGCGCCTGCCTGACCTGGACAGGGACTGCATGGTCACATAGGCTCCAGCATGGGCACTGCAGCAGAACTGTCTGCATCTCTGGGCCAGCTGCCAGTGGGCTGTGGCTGCACAGTTGGCCTTTGTGCAGCACTGCTGCTATGTGTCCCCCTGCCCTGCCATGTGGGCAGCTAGCGCCTGCATAGTCAATGCATAAAGGAGGCACATGCCGCTCCCGAGACTGGCTACCACTGAAGTCACTGCTTGCCGTGAGTGGTTGCTGCCGCTGGGCTACAGGAAGTCACCGCCGGTGGCTACGAACAGTCGCCACTTGCCGACACTGCCAGCAGTGGCTGCAGGTGATCCCTGCTCACTGCTATGGTGTCCCCACAGTTGCAGGAGGAACCAGTCATTCGTGATCACCTGGAAGATGTTCTCAGTATAGTGGTCTACTTTGAACTATCAAAACATGTCCTCCTGGCCCCAAATGGCCAAGAGGTGAGCCAACTCATTTGCCCTCCAGCTGGGCCCTGGGTGCCAGCCCTGAGCAAGCTAATCTGCCTGAGCCCTGCCACTTGCCTCACCAGGAGAAATCCTGGTTTTCCCTATTTAAAAACTGCAAATTCTCTGACAAAAAAAATCCCAAATTCACTCTTTAAAATACCCTCCCAAATACATGTTCTTCTACAATTAAAACAAAAAACCTCTATAACTATATCTAATTTAATAAAAGGCTCTGTCAGTCTCTAACACTTCTGGCCAACTGCACATGCACCGCCGAGAGGGCAGGCAGTGATTGGCTGCCGGGGAAGTTTGGCAGCAGGAAATATGCCCAGCCATCTGAGCAGAGTGGGGCTTCCCCTCCACCCTCCTGCCTTAAGGCAAACGGGGGGGGGGGGAATCACAGTGGTGACGCCCCCCCTGCCACCCAGCCCAGACATCCTCTAGAATAACTGGCAGGAAGGGGGAGGTGGCAGACAAAGACGGAGGGAGGGGAGCAGGGAGGCAGGTGGACGTGGGCTAGGCGAACCCACAGTAGCAGCGGGGAGGAGGGGGGAGCAGAATTAGACCCAAAGCGGTGGGAGGGGAGGGGGGCAGAGTGGAGCCAGATGAGTGCGTGTGCATGTGAGTGTCCAAGCACTCTTGTGGCCCCTTCACTTAATATGAAGAAAGAAATTTCCTTTGTATTTTATCACAAGCTCTGAGGAACATCTCCTGGATCACAGGAACACTCCAACGAGATTCTCAGAACGCAAGTCTTGTGAAGAAGCATAAAAGTGAGCCTTTTGAAAGAATGTAAGGCAATACACTAGGGATGCACTGAAATTTTTTTGGCTAATACCAATAGCCCATTATTAACCAGCCATATCAGCTGATACTAATCTGATTGCTGATTTGCAGCCCAGCAGCTTAGAGATCAGCGTCTGGTCGGTAAGTCTATGGGGTGGGGGTAAAAAGCGTTGGGGAGGAGAGGGAGATCAAGGCCCCATGGTGAGGGAAGGAGTGGGGCTGGGATAGGCACTACCCAGCCAGGGCAGGGTGGGGCACAGGATGGAGCATGAGGGGTATGTCTCCCACTGCTGCGCCCCCAGATTTGTGCACGGGGTGAGGGTGGGCTGCCTACTGCAAGTTTGGGCCAGAGGCTGCACTGGCCTCTTCCTGGCAGGGAGCTGGGCCGGGGTATGGCTTGCGGCAAGCAGGCAGGGGCAGTGTGGGCAGCAGCAGTGCTGGGAGTGCTAAAGCCAACCCAAAATTCCCTGTAGCTCCTCTCCCAGAGCCACCGCCACCCCCATTCCAAACCCAGCCCAGTCTGCCCCCTGCCCTCCTCCGGCTGAGAAGAGGCTGGCACAGCCCGCACCCCCCGGAGTCCAAGCCTGCAGTGGGCAGCCTGCCCTCGCTCCTTGCACACATCTGTGGGGCACATGCCCCACATGCCTCTGCTGGGAGTGCACACAGCAGTGGGAACCTCCCCACCACCCAGATGAGCCATCCCGTGCCTCGCCCCAGCTGGGCTGGGCTGGGCTGCCACTGCCCTACTCCCTTCCTCACTGTGGGGACCTTGATCTGTATCCCCCCATCCCCCTTCCTCCAAAAATAATTATCGGCCAGACCCTGCTCTCCAAGCTGCTGGGCTGCATTCCTGGCTATGCTCATGCTACGGCTGTGCACATGTACACAACATTTATCAGTGACATTATCAGCCACGCCAGCCAAAAAAAGCCAATTGCCAATAATGTCAATTTTCCTTTCATCTATGCCAATACTATACGGACCAATATAATCAGTGCACCTCTACTATACACTCTTTGTAATCTGTACTTTGTAAGTCTTTAACCCAATCAGGATCTATGTAGTCAAAGGAAGGAGGTGTAGGCAGGAAGATATACTAATGATGCAAGTTCTTTTTAGCACACAATAGCCAGGAGGCCTGCAATTTGCTTCAGTACTCCAGGAATGCTAAATCTATAAATGCTAACCTCGTGAAGAAGGTATCCAGCTTCTCAAGGTGTTCCAAGTCAGCCGGCCCTGACAATCAGCACCCCAAGGTACTCAAGGAGCTGGCGAGCGTCATAGCCCAGCCCCTGGCACGGAACTTTGAGAACTCCTGGTGCTCTGGTGTAGAGCCCGAAGACTGGAAGGCGGCCAATGTGGTGCTGATCTTCAAGAAAGGGAGGAGAGTGGATCTGGCTAACTACAGGCCCATTAGCCTGACTTCTATCCTGGGGAAGCTCTTTGAAAAGTTTATTAAGGAGGCCATCCTTGATGGACTGGCCTAGGCTAACATCCTAAGGGATAGCCAGCACGGGTTTGTTGCGGGTAGGCCTTGTTTGACCAATCTCATTTCCTTCTATGACCAGGTGACCTATCACCTGCACAAGGGAGAAGAGATTGATGTCATATACCTTGACTTCAAAAAAGCTTTTGATCTGGTATCCCATGATCACCTCTTGGCCAAACTGCCCAGTTGTGGCCTTGGCTCCACCACAATCCTCTGGCTAGGAAACTGGCTCCGTGGTCGGACCCAGAGGGTTGTAACTGAGGGCAGTCACTCATCGTGGTGCCCTGTGACCAGTGGGGTCCCTCAAGGCTCTGTCCTTGGACCCATACTGTTCAACATCTTCATTAATGATGTGGACATTGGAGTCAGGAGTGGACTGGCCAAGTTCACCGATGACACCAAACTTTGGGGCAAAGCATCCACGCCAGAAGATAGGCAGGTGATCCAGGCTGACCTGGACAAACTCAGCAAATGGGAAGACGAGAACCTCATGGTGTTTAACACCGAAAAATGCAAGGTTCTCCACCTTGGGAGGAAAAACCTGCAGCATCCTTATAGGCTGGGCAGTGCTATGTTGGATAGCACTACAGAAGAAAGAGACTGGGGGGTCATCATTGACCTCAAGATGAACATGAGCCTGCAACGCGATGCTGAGGCTAATAAAGCGACCAAAACGCTGGCTTGCATCCACAGATGCTTCTCGAGCAAATCCCGGGACGTCATTCTCCCCTTGTACTTGGCCTTGGTGAGGCCGCAGCTGGAGTACTGCGTCCAGTTTTGGGCTCCACAATTCGAAAAGGATGTGGAGAAGCTTGAGAGAGTCCAGAGGAGAGCCATGCGCATGATCAGAGGTCAGGAAAACAGATCTTACAATGATAGGCTGAGAGACATGGGACTCTTTAGCCTGGAAAAGCGCAGGCTCAGGGGTGATCTGATAGCCACCTGTAAGTTTATCAGGGGTGACCACCAGGATCTGGGGGAACGTTTATTCACCAGAGCGCCCCAAGGGATGACTAGGTCGAACGGTCACAAACTCTTGCAAGACCGTTTCAGGCTGGACATAAGGAAGAATTTCTTTACTGTCCGAGCCCCCAAGGTTTGGAACAGTCTGCCAGCAGAGGTGGTTCAAGCACCTACATTGAACACCTTCAAGAGTAAATTGGATGCTTATCTTGCTGGGATCCTATGACCCCAGCTGACTTCCTGCCCTTTGGGCGGGGGGCTGGACTCGATCTCCCGAGGTCCCCTTCCAGCCCTGATGTCTATGAAATCTATGAGATACAGTTTCTGAAGGTACAGTTTTTGTAGGCTAGCACAGCTGGAAAAAATACAAACTTCAGGTCAGACCTAAGAAGTGGCCTCTTGCCTTAATCATATGAAAAGTGAGTTTTCTTTTCTAAATAGAAAGGCAGCAAGAGCAGTTCCTTTCCCCTGGCCTAATCAAAGACAGAAAGGTAATTAAAAAAAAAAGGGAAATGCAACACAAGAAAAATTAAATTTAAAAAAAATGTGCCACTTGGCTATGCTACAAAATAGTCTTAAAGAAAGACTATATCAATGGCAATGCGAGTGACTTGAAGTGAAAAACAACACTGAAAGAAAACTTGCACAAGTCTAAGAAACCATAAAAGAAATATGCAGAACAGTAGCTTGACTGTATTGGAGGAATTCTTTGCAAGTAAAAACAGAAACACTGGTTTAAGTAACTTTTCAAGAAATTACTTTCAAATCAAATGAAAAAACATTTCTTCTAGAAACAACACTGTTTGTTCAGAAGTTACATACATGCCACTTTCCAAGTATGAACAATACCAAAGCTTAAGAGGTTTATAAGTCTCTATCTAGATAAAAAGAAAGCCAAGAAACAAAAGACAAATTACCTTTATAGCAGGTATACCATATTTCAGCTCACAGTATCATGGCTTAGTCACCCTTTTGTTTTGTTTCACGTGATTATTTTTGATGTTTAACTTTTGGCTAAAACGCTAAACTACACATTTAAAAATACGTGAAAATATGTTGAGTAGAGTAATAAATAAAATGTTACACATAGTAGGGACTTTTTAATTAGCACAACTATAAAATATCTGACAAAAACTTGCTGCCTCAAAATCAAAAACTGCTTTAGAAACACCATAAGTTTATTTTCAAGTCACATATTACTGTGTACTCAGATGTGCTGAAGGAAGCTAGTCTTACAGATCTGTTTGCCACATGGTAAGGCCACTGACAGGCTGTGCTTGGGCAGCTGTTCATTTTTACACATCAGCATGTTTACAATTTTTTTCTACAGAAGATCTTTCAGCTAAATCCTGCTGGAAATGTGCAATTCTTCTGTAAACAGCTTTATGTGTTGCCCTTTAAAGATTTTCCTTGGAGAGTTACTCTACTTTTACGGGGTACAATTCAATTTTATCATTCTCTAATTTAGTTTCCAACTATACATTTCTTATTGGGGGA
This sequence comes from Crocodylus siamensis, assembly GCF_052110815.1. NCBI lineage: Eukaryota > Metazoa > Chordata > Crocodylia > Crocodylidae > Crocodylus > Crocodylus siamensis. The sequence goes on along the minus strand of NC_143409.1, from coordinate 29,226,961 downwards.
GTGTGGGAGACTCCTTCAAAATCTTAACATCACTCTTAGTGCAAACTCTTAAATCTATCAACAATTAACAGCATCTTCCTAAGGATTTTAAATCACTGTCTTATTAACCATGTTTTTATAATATATAGTCATTAAGAGGTAATTGAAAAATGCAGTTCTTATCCCACAGGAAATTCCAAGATCTAAAAACAATCATATTACGCCAACTCAGGGCAGAGTAAAGTGAGGCGAAAGTAAAGGCACTCCCTGACTCCATTTCAACACCACCCCACTTAGGCAGTTCCCAGGGCTTCTCTCCTACTAGGTCACCCATAGTTATCCTACACTGCATTCCTCTGAAGTGCTTTAATCATTGAATCATCATTTTCTGATTTAAAATGTAACATTGTTTTTTTGACCAGTTTGAATTAAGCCTTCTCTAACCTATCCATCAACACTCAGCATTATCCAGCTTGGAGAGGCACACTTATTTTTCTACAAGTCACAATAGATTGGCCAACACCATGAAAGTTGCACCTGAAGACGCTTTTCATTTTGATTAAATATCATCCATTTGATGGATACACAAGTAACATTCTATTTGCATTCTGGGTCATGGATGTTGAACCTGCTCAGATTAGTAAAACAGTTCAAATCCTTCAGTTCCTTGCAGGAGATACTCCAACTATTTGTAGCTAATCGGGATACCTTCCAAATGCCTTTAGAGCAGGGGTCAACAACAACCTGCAGGGTCACTAGATCCTCTTATGGAGCTACTGGGCTTTGCCCGTGCCTGTGCCTGCACCCATGCCCATGCTGGGGCTGAGCAGCAAGGAGCTGTGTTGCAGACAAAACAGCAGCCAGAAGGGAGCTGCAGCAGGACTGGGAGGAAGCAGCAGCAATATAGAAATACTTTCCAGATCTCTGGCCCTAGCATAGCTCCCCACTAGGTGAAAGCTATGCTTACACCATAGCCAGGGAGCAGGGTTTGGGAGAAGCAGCAGAGGTGCAGCCTCCAGATCCATGGCTCCTGGGGGAGAGGGAAAACTCCCCCCCTGCCACATACACACTGCTGACAACACCAAAATCACACAACCTACACCAGATTGGGGTTGGGTTGATCTGCTCTACATCTTGTAGAAGGTTGCTAGCCCCTGTTCTAGTGTATTTTACATACCCTAAAAATTACAGTAAAATAAACCTAATCTCACCTATAAATCACATACTAAAAGTGAATTATCACAGAATAAGCTCGTACTTTCTAAAATTCTCATATCCAAATAAAAGAGAGAACATTGGTATTGCTTTAAATCAGTTGCTTTTTTTCTTCTGAGTCATTTCATCTTGAATAGGGAACTGAAAGCTGTTACCTCACCTTGGCAAACGCTTGTCTCATCCACATTAAAAAGCAAGTTCTGTTTTGAAGATCAAACTGGGTAGTTCCCTAAACAAAATCCAAAATAAAGTGTCAGCAGTTCAAAAATATATCCAGTTGGGGGAAAACAGTAAAAAGTGCAGAAAAGGATGCAAGTAATATTAGAGAAGTGACAAGATCTTATGCTGATCACTTTTTAAAATTCTTTCCCTGCTAGTCCACCTCAATTATTCTGCTAAAATCAACAAAAAGTCAGAATTAGCTGATCCCCTACACATGGAAATAGTCAAGAGGCTAACACAGGCCCAGAGAGCTTGTTCTTCCACATCAGATATTACAAGCTGAAACAGGTGTCAATCAAGAAGTTGCATGCAATTATAACATAAAACTGCCACAGCTGGAAGAAAAATAAATGGTGTGTTTTAAGATATGCTTTACTATATTTCCATTTTTATCCTATGCAAGCTATAAACTACTGTATTACGAAGTAAAATACGTTACAGCACAGAAAGGAAAAAAGAAAAGAAATGAGCGTTAGCACAACTAGAAGAACCTCTGCAGTACATAGTTTTATTTACATTTACCACATCAAAATGAAGTTACCAATAAATACTGTCAGAATTTTTGTGGCAATAGTTTCAATGAGAAATCGACAGTAAGCTGTCTGAACAGTTGGTGTTTCAATTTATTGCCACTTTGCAAATCACAACTCTGCCTATGGAAGCCATCCATTCCAAATGCTTAAACAAAACAGCACAATCACAATTAGGGGAAGAACAATGTTACTGAGAGGAAAAGTCTACATGAAGAGGACAAGGCTTGTAATCAATTTCCTTGAGAAATTTTCTTCTGGCTATTTAATATAGAATACAATGAATGACTTTAAGTGCAAATTTATTATAAAGCAGCAACTCTTCTTTCCCTTTACTTATCTACTAAGAGAACAATATTTTTAAAAATCTGAAGTATGCCAAAGCATTATTGCAAACAATGAGAATAAAATGGGGAACTCCAAGACCTCTAAGACTTCCACAACCAATTCCTTGGAACACAAAATCCTGCTCACATTTCTGCTATTTAAATAAAAGGCAGATTCTTTCTAGTATCCTTATGCAACATTTGATTTTAAAAATCACATGCTTAATCTGTGTAACAAGTAAATGCATTAGGCCTCTAGGGGAACAATTTAAAGCATGTTTGGGGAGGACAGAAAAGAAAAACAGCTTCCAGCTGCCATATTCCCAAACCCATGGCCAGCTTCCAGATTTCCCCAATACACACCAGTAGAACAGAGTCCAGCAGTATGCCTCTCCTTGTTGCAGCCTGTGTGGTCCAATTATGCTACTGCCGAGAAAATGTTTTGGGCTGTTTTTTCATATAGGGAAGGAGAAATAAGGTTGTTTCATTAAAAGAAGCTACAAAAATCATGGAGTATTTCAGAGACTTTTATTTATGTGGGAAGATGGGGTGCTGTGGGGGAAGGTAAGAGTAATGTATAGAGCAATGACAGGGTGGCAGGGTACTGGCTGCTACTCTGTTTTTCCTTCAAACATATTTTCCAGTGTTTATTAAAACCACCTATTAGATCTCAATGAACAAACAATAGAACAGATCTCAAGTAAGTGAAATAAATAAAGTTCAAGAATTCACGCCACATATCAAATTTTAATGTAGCACTTCGAAAATCACCGATGAGAAGAAATGTTGCATCATTTGGGAAAACTTAATGTCAACTGTCCTGATGCCTTGCAAGTTGGAAATCCATTGCCACAGATATCTGACACTCTTAAAAAATAAAAGACTTCAAGTGAACTGATGACAAACCAGAAAATTCCAATATCAAAATAAGTTGTTTTGTTAGGTCTAAGTGAGTCCTAAAATTAATTTAGTTTTAATGGAAGCTCAGATTTCACGTTATATTATGTTTTCAGTTTGGTATTTGGAGTGTACTATAGCAATCTAAGTATAAGCAGGTTTGGATATCTGATATTTTACTATCAGTAGAAATAAAATTTTAAAGACAGTATTAGTTTACCAAGACACCCCATTAGAACAGTGTGTCAAAGCTCCCAATATGAATAAATCCCTGTGCAATTAAAATACAAAATTCTGCTTAACTAAAGTCTCGATTTACTCGCATATTAATTACAGACTTTATCCACCTTTTATATTTAATCCAAATAAAGAACCAGAAACACACACGTGTTACCTGATGGGAGGAAAGTAGAGAAGAGACAGAAAACATGCTGGTGGATAATTAGACCTAACAGTAACACACCAACATTGGTGCTTGCCACATCACAGCAAAGAGATGTGAAACAGTATTTGAGATGAAAAGGGAAAGTTGTTTCCTCTGTCCAGAAAGCACTTCCATTGTTTGGATAAGGTGTGAGCCATTAACTCTGGTATGTACAAGTTAGACTTCCAATAACAATAAATACCTGACACACTTCAAGGGCTCCCTGGAATGGAAGAATGGAAATCTATATGTACTTTCTCAGAATTACAGAAGCATGAAGCCATGCATCATTTCACAGATTTTGATTTGTTGCATTTAGGCTCTTCTGAATTGCATTATTCAAGCATGAAAGCCTATAACCTTGAAAAAGTCTGTTTAGTTGCCTTTGACAGTCTGGAAAGCACAACAGCTATTTAGAATAAAAGATGATAGACTCAGAGAACTTGATGGTATGCCAATTTGATGCAACATTCCTGTACATCTGAATTTTCAACTTATCATAACCATTAAGTGAAATGAATTTTATTATGTCAGACAAGAATCTGATAGGCAGCAGTTCTGTGCAATAACAGAACATCCTTGTTTTCTTTGATTTTGTGCCTACTTGTTAGAATCTCGTGCTGAAGTGGTATGAGTTTTACTGAAATCTTACCCCATCAACTTTTACTGTTACCATAAGACTCCGTAGACTATGACACACTCAAGTTCTCTTTATTCTGTTTATAATGCCCTTCATAATTCATCGCTCCAAGCCCCTCCCCCCCACCCCAAAAGGCCAGAGGGTGAAATCATAGTCCTTTTAATGAGGTAAGATCTTTTTTAACCCCAAGTATCTAAACACACACTACAATGACCGCTAATTTTAATGACTGTTGAAAGATCTATCAAATTCATTGAATAATCTCAACTTTACATTTTAGACATGAGCTTACATTACAAAACTATCTGCTATATCTGGAAGCCCTTCCTCAGCAAGACAAAAAGGGTAAGGAAACTGTATACATATTCAGTGAACTCTGCAAAAAACCAGGAGTGTTACAGAACAAGGCACCTACACTGGAGGCCACTACTGTACTATCTACAAGACCAGGGAATGGTGGCAATTCTAGTTGTCATGCACTGGCAGAGAGGCAAGAAGCACCTGTGCTTTGCTTTAAACAACCTAGCTAGTGGTAGAATCAATTCTTAGAATCAATTGTCACTACATTTGCTAAAATACACACACTCCCACAAATATACAGATTGAAAGGAAAATACATTTAACATTCTAAAGAAACAGAACAGAAAAGGATTAGAACTCCTACATGATGCTGCTAGAGAAAGTATGCTTACTCTGAATGCTGTACTGCAACTAAAACAACCAGAGTGCTCCAAGAGCATTACAGATGGGTGTGGGGGGTGGCAGCAGCGCGCCACTGTGACAGCAGGGATGGAGGAGATGGAGCGGGGCAAGGCCAGCCCTAGCATCACCCCCCTCTGGCCCTGCTCCTTGGAGGTGGCTGAGGTGTGGGGTGCTGGCAGAGGGGGATGGAGGGGAAGGTGGGGCAAGCTTCCCCCCGGAGGCAGTGGCAGCATGGGGTGGGGGATTAAGGTTAGCAACCTCATCGTTCTTGATGGGCAATACGCTAGTTACTTTATAATAAAGGTATCCCAGATCTGAAACTCTCCCAACATGACTATACACACAGGCCCCCATCTACACTTTACACTTAAGGTGTGATTAACCAGGTATGACTGGTTGCCACATTATCCTAAACCTGGAGGGTAATAGGCATATGGATTATTTTAGCCATTAAATAATTTTTCCCCCAACATACATAAAAGTTGGATTCTGATTAAAATAACACTTTGCAGTCACCGTCTTCAAAATTTGTTTCAGTAAGAAACACTGGGTAAGAACAAAAAGGGAAGAGAGAGTCCTGTGATAGTATAAGGAATTTGACACATTTATTTATTTGTTAGTTCGTTAATTTTGCAGCAGTGTCTCTGATTACAAACAACAGGATCCTTAGCTCCATTTAGAAAAGCCAAACTTCTGGCTTGGGCTTGGAAGCGGTACCATGCTGGTTTGGAATTTATCCAGAACTGCAGTTTGGTCCACCAGACAAGAAGTGATTCCATATCTTGACCAACTCACTGCTCTGATTATTAGTCAAATGAAGATACTTGGGATAAAAAAAAAAATCTTGTCAGTTCATTGTTTTTGCTAGATTTATATTTTGTTTTTCAGGATTTTGTATAAAGCATATTTAAACACTGAAAAACTAAGTAGTAACTTGTCATAAAAAGAAGCAAAACAGCTGCAAGCAGCATAGTCACTGTTAGAGGGGAAGAGAGAGTCGCCCGCCCCCCCCCCCGCCTCCCCCTGGTACTCACCACAGGGAAAAGGATGAGCAATAGCTGTGGGGAGACACTGAGACGGCAAGCTCAGGCACGGTGGTTTCAGAGTTGCCTGAGCCTGCAAATCAGTGGCGAAAGGGGGCATGGCCAGGTTGAGATGCGGGCTGTTCAAAAGGCAACTAGGAATACAGCTGGGAGAGACGAAGGAGAAAGAGCACACCACCAGGGAAGCCGCGGCATGCCCAGGAGATGCTCCAGGAGTAAGGTCTGGCTAGGCTGCGGGAGCAGCAAAGAAACTCCGGGGGCACGACACAGAGACCTTGGGAGGAGGCACAAGCCCCACCATGGAGCACAGTAAGAGGGAAGTGTGCAGTGCTGAGTTGAAAGCTGCAACAGTGCAGAGCCCACCAGGGGCTTGTGAAGAGGGGCAGAAGCCAAGGTTTGTGCCGGAAAAGCAGGACAGGCAACAGCGCAGGGCCACGACAGACTGAGGCCAATCCTGGAAGGAAAGCTGGGTGGAGCAGCCATGGATGACTACGAGGGCAGCGCTGGGATCCGACTGGAAGACCCAGCCTCAGGTCAAACACGGCCAAGGTGGGAAGGGATGGGGGCCCAGAGGAGAGCCCCACATGACAACCACCAGGGACACAGCAGGGAGCCACTGAGCCCAGCAGACAAACCTTAAACAGGTAGAGAAAAAGTTCCAGCCGGGATCTGTGGGGCCCTGTCAGAGGATGCTGATCATTTTGTTCCATTATCGTTATCCTTAAGTTCGTTTTCGGTTGCTGTTGGCATCATCCCTAAGTTCCGGTTACCTCAAGAGTGAGGCGCGTGTAATTGCAAAGGCCTGAGTCCATAGTTGAAGGCCTATGAGGAAAAGATGGCCAGGAGGTAGGCACCCTCAGGAAGTGGGATACTGCATATGAGAAGACATCACGTACAATCAAGGCCTCCAGAGATCAAGGGTCATCTTTGCTGCAGATGTGGTCAGGGTGGGGCAAAGGGGAGATTGCAGCCCCACAAAGAAGTCCAGGTGCAAGATTCCACAGACCAATTGCCAGGAACTGTCTCCCAAGAGAAACATCAAAGGCATGGCAGGAAAGCAGGAACAGCAATCAGAGCATGTAGGTGGTGCCAAATCAGGATCCCACCCTGACATTACTGGGCGGGGGGCCTAAGCCCTACAACACCTACCAGCAAAGTACCATCACTAAAGGGAGCAGGCAAAAAGAAGTGGAATCAGTTAGTGGAAGTCTCCCAATCACAGGCCCTGGTTCTCATGGGGGATTTCAATCACGCCAACATCTCCTAGGAGGGCAATACAGCAGTACATAGGCAAATCTAAGAAGTTTCTGGAGAGTATTGAGGACAACTTCCTGCTACCAGTGCTGGAAACGTATCACAGCTTTCTTGGTGTGCTTAGGGTGATTGCTGGAAACACACCAAGAAAGCTATGATATACAGCCAAGCCTTCAGATACCACCAAATTTGCACTGAGGAGAACACCTGGGATTGCCACCTCACTAATCTTAAAAAGGCTTTCACTCAACAAGGACATTCCTCCAGAGAGATAGATCACATGTTTGAAAGAGCTACCCAGATACCACATGAAGAACTGCTGTAGTACAGAAGAAAAACATCCACAAATTGCACACCACTGGTTATGACATATCACCCCTCCCTCTAACCTGTATGGAAAATCCTCAAACAACTGCAACCTGTACTAGGAGACCCTATTCATAAAGAGATCTTCCCAGAACCACCCATCCTAGCCTTCAAACAAGGACCAAACCTCATTAACCTCAAATCACCAGAAAAACTTCCTATGGCCCCAAACACACCAAATGGATCCAGACCATGCCATGACAAAAAAATGGAAAACTTGACAACATATCTCCACCACCCCCACAATTACTACACCCCACAACAGAGCCATCAGCGTTCCTGGATCTTACAACTGCACCTCCAGAACTGTAATACATCTCATCCAATGCAACAAACGCCCTGATGGAAAATATGTAGGAAAGACCAAACAACAAGTGAGCACCAGAATCTGGTAATCTGGAAATCTATCAAAGACAAGAATACCCAATTACCTGTGGGGGCACATTTCTCACAAGAAAACCACTCTCTCTCCAACCTCTGAGTTCTAATCTTCAAAGGGAACTCACAAAACACTTTTCATAGAAAAGCTATGAACTTCACTTCATCAACCTCCTGGATACAAAAAAACCACGGACTAAACATAGACACTGGATTTATGAGACATTATAACCTGCCTGACATCTTACTCCCCAGGCACCTTTCCACTATTTACCTGCTACATTTATCCCCCTTCTCCCCCCCTCCCCCAGCCTCTCTCTCACCTACTGACTCCTCAGTTTACATCCTCAGTGACTACCTGTGTTCTGTGCATACCAGCCTGTGCATACCAGCCTCTGGCTTTTTTACTATTCATTCCATTTAGGAAGAATACATACCAACTGCAGAGGCTTCTTCAGCCTGACAAAGGGTTTTTAAACCCAAAAGCTTGCTAAGGATTTTTTTTTCCAACTACTTAAGTTGGTCTAATAAAAGATATCAGATTCATCCAAAGAGCCTTGTCTGCTTATGTCCTTAGACCAACACAGCTACAGCCTACACCCCTGTAACATGGACTGATTTTAGCAAGGCTTTTGATACAGTCTCCCACAACATTCTTGCAGGCAAGCTATGGAAGTACGGGCTGGATAAATGAACTGTAAGGTAGATAGAAAGCTGGCTGGAGCATTGGGCTCAGAGAATAGTAATTAATGGCTAGATGTCTAGTTGGCAGCCAGTATCAAGTGGAGTGCCCAAAGGGTCAGTCCTGGGGCCAATTTTGTACAGTGTCTTCATCAACAACCTGAAAATGGCATAGAGTGCACCCTCAGCAAATCTGCTGATGACCTCAAGCTGTGGGGAGCAGTAGATACACTGGAGAGTAGGGCTAGAATTCAGAGTGACCTAGGCAAATTGGAGGATTGCGCTGAAACAAATCTCAAAGTTCAACAAGGACAAGTACAAAGTCCTGCACTTAGGACAGAACAATCTCATGTACCAGCACAGGCTAGAGGCTTGCTGGCTGGGCAGCAGCTCTGCAGAAAAGGACTTGAGGGTTACCATGGACAATAAGCTGAATATGAGCCAGCAGTGTGCCCTTGTTGCCAAGGAAGCTAATGGCATATATCAGGCTGCATTAGTAGGCGTGTTGCCAGTAGGTCAGGGGAAGTGATTATTCCCCACTATTCAGCACTGGTGAGGCCACATCTGGAGTATTGTGCTCGGTTTTGGGCCCCCCACTAGAGAAAGGATGTGGACAAATTACACAGTCTAGTGGAGAGCAACAAAAATAGTGAGGGGGCTGGGGCACATGACGTATGAGGAAAGACTGATGGAACTGGGCTTATTTAGTCTAGAGAAGAGGAGACTGAGAGGGGACTTAATAGCAGCCTTCAACTATGTAAAGGGGGGGGTGGGGGTTCCAAAGAGGATGGAGCTAGACCAGGGTTTTCAACCTTTTTTAAGGAGTGTATCCCTTCCGGTGGCAGTGGCTGGATGCAGAGTGGGAAGGTTCCACATGGCGGCAGTGTAGGGCAGTAGTGGCAGCCAGTGGCACAGGGTGGTGGATGGTAGCAGTGGCTGCCGCATGCAAGTTCCACCCCCTCATGTCCAGCTGGCCAGGCGGCACCTGTGCAACCCACAGAGGGGAGCCACTGTCCTCACCCCAGGCTCCCTGCTCCTGGGAGACGGTGGTTCAGGGTGGTGAGTGGCGGCATTCCATCCACACCCACCCACGCATACCCCCTAGCACCTTTCCAAGTACCCCCAGGGGTAAGCGTACAACCCCTGAGCTAGACTGTTCTTCATAGTTTCATAGTTTCTAGGGTTGGAAGGGACCTGAGTAGATCATCTAGTACAACTCCCTGCCATAGCAGGAAAGACTACTGGGGTCAAATGACCCCAGCAAGGTGTTCATCTAACCTGCAGATGATAAATGACAGAACAAGGAACAAAGGTCTCAAGCTGTAACAAAGGAAGTTTAGGTTAGCTATTAGGAATAATTTTCTTACTAGGAGGGTAGTAAAACACTGGAACAGGTTATCCAGAGATGTGGTGGAAGTTCCATCCATGGAGATTTTCAAAACCTGGCTAGACAAAGCTTTGGCTGGGATGATCTAGTTGGGGATGGTCCTGCTTTGAGCTGGAGGTTGGACTAGATGACCTCCTGAGGTCCCTTCTAACACTAACTTTCTATGATTCTAAGAGAAGCAAAAGTTGTGTCATGCTGTGCTTTTGTAAATACACTAAAAGCAAGACAACTTTTAAGAATATTTTTAAAAAGTGTTACAGCATTCATTTCCTTTCTTTCTAAGCTCTTTGAAAAAAGTTCTAGGCTATTTTAAGAACAGGTTATAGTTATAATCCCCATTTCCTATTTTTTATTAAAGGATTCATCTATGAAATACTTTTATGAAGAATTTTAAAATTTCCCATGGAAACATAACTATGTATTTTATTTTACACTCATGAAATATTGATTAGACATACTTATAAGGTTAAATTAAATGATCTACAGAAACTGTTGTTCCTTCAATTGACTGGTCTCTGGAATTCAAAAGCTCAATTGCCAGAAATAAATCGCTGGATCTGGAACATTACAGTCTGCATTTAATTGGGACTACAGCATATAATGTTAAATCTGTTCCCTTGCTGAAAAGTCCAATGTATTTTTAATTCTATTATTTACTGCATGCTTGTAGCAATAACGTGTTTTATGCCATGGTACTTTCAGGAAGCCAGTAATTCACCGCATACAATTGGTGTAAAACACAAAACCTTAAAAAAAAAAAAATCTAGAAAACTTAGGGATTTTACATTTTGATCACATGGTTACTGAACAAATAAATCAAGAAACATAGGAATGTTCTTATCACCAAATGTTCCTGCAAAACTGGGCTGTGGCTGGACTGCAGTGTGAGAAGACAGCAAATTCTGAAAGTACAGTACAATTATCCTGTGGATACATTTGTAGACACTACATGCAGAAGAGGTAATGAGCCTTTTCGCAGACAGTATGAAGTACCATTTAACTGAAACATATGCTGTGGTTTAATAATCTTATTTCCTGTCCCCTCTCTGTCCTTAAAGCAGAACTTTGATGATGGAGACAAATGTTGCTCTACTGAGATCCCATACAATTTGTCTGCCTTTGGGACACTGCCCAAAGGGCAGCACACAGGCCAAGCAATTACATATTTAGCTTCTGATTTCACCAGTAACAGATCTCAAATAATGATGCCTTCAGCATGGCATCAGTTAAAAAAAAAGTAGTAGTAACCTGTCTCACTTTCAGTCTTGAAGGTAATGACACTACTTTTCACACTGGAATCAAATCATCTAGCACTGTGCAATCTGAAAAGAATCTGGAAGATGTAGGTTTTCCACAGCAGGGCCTCCCATCAGACTGCAGAGTCAGCTAACAGTCTTTTTATAATCTCCTTGAACACACATTCTTAGACCAAAGAATGTGTATTACAAAATCTGAGTCATATCAAAAGAGCGCAGGCAAGTAGAACAAAAGAGCACAAACAAAAGGAATTAAACATGCACATGGGCAATACGAACTCCCTAGAAAAGCTCATGCAAAGGAAGCTATCATCTAAAATACTTCATTTTTTAAAACTAGGTAGTGTTTAGTATTGTTAGTAAAACTCTTTAGAAACCTCCCAAAGAAAGCCATTTTAAAACCAAGAGTTATTTCTCTAGATTTGAAACCTGTCTTCTTCTAATTTTCATGGAAACAGAAGATCTGTTTGCACATTCTGGCTCTTGTAGTTCATGTGCATAGTGCAAAAACTGGTCAAGTCATGCAATCAGCCACTTGTAACGCCACACCAAAATGCTTCATCTTCACTAGTTTTTTTTTTTTTACTGAAAGCACTTAATTATTGGAATAATTACTGGAGGAAAAATATTACCAATCCCAGATTAATTCTCCAGGCATAGTAGAGCATCCCTCCCTCTCCCTTTGCAGAACAGCATTTGTATCAGATTCTCCTTGATGCACTGGAAGAACGAACAAGAGACCATAAATAGAGTTGTGTGTGACAGGTTCCACTTCACTATGAGGGAACCTATAGCTAGGGACAGAAAGTACACATAAACCGGTATAAGTGATCAGAAACTGGTTCAGATCTGTAACACAACAGAAGTTCAGTGTATCTAAACCACTTTCAAAATGGCCAAAACGAATTTAAGATAAACCTGAATTGATGTACTATTAAACTTAACTTTACACTGAAGGGGAGGGACAGAAGTTTAATAAACTGATTTAACCTAAATCAGTTAACTCTCAGTCCCCCCGCATCTGAGGATGCTTTGCACCTCCTCTGCAAACCCCTCTCTCAGGGTGGGCAGGCTAGCCTCAGCCTCAGCCCAAGCTGTCTGTTCCAGCCAAACAAGAAGGCTTGCTCTAGTGCCCCTTGGAGTTCTGGCCTGGACCACTGCAGGCATGTGGCTGCATTTTCAGAATCAAAAAGTGAATGTCTGTTCACTTGCTTATTGATTCAATCCAAGATGCTTAGATTAACCAGTGAAGATTAAATTGATTCAGCCTTCAGCTTTTTGACTGTCTGTACTTAGTCTGTGAGAGAAAGGGAAATACAGGGCAGGAAGGAAGGAAGGAAGGAAGGGAAGAACCTAGAGTGACTTGAGAAAGGTAAGCTATTAAGGCCTTTTAAAATTTTGGGGACAGAATTGAACTGACACTTATATCCTAAATCTATACAATCACAGAGTTCCCAGCTTGCTTGATCTTCATTTTACATTCAAACATAATCACTTGTCTTAACAGCAATGCCCTTAACTTAGAAACTGACTCCCAAAGTGAAGAGTTTCCATCACCCTAATAAGTCTGCTCATGGCTTTTTTTTTTGGTCAGAAGGCATAGTAGATTTGTATTTTAAACAGCCTGTAATCACTTTAAATACCTCACTTAACTTTAGGTAGGAAAGGTTTACATTCCTCTGTTTTGAAGCTACTTATATGCATAACTGCTCTCAACATCTTTCTCCACTTCTATTTTTTCAATCCTCTTGGCTATTTACAGGGTCTACCTAGTTTCATTTACTAAAGGGGTAGGCAACCCCTGGCATGAGTGCCAGAGCATAGCACTCGAAGGCATTTTGCTTGGCACACATGCCACAGGACATACAGCAGGGAAAAGGTGAGGGCTGCAGTGCCACAACAAGGATCAGGCCCCTAGTGACTCCTCCACCACCCACCCTGGCACACCAGTATCTTACAAATTGAGGTTGGAGGTATTTTTGGCACTCTGCAAAAAACATTGCTGACCCCCGATATACTATTTAATTATTTTTCTTAGCTAACTCTTATACTAGCTGGCTAGCACTCTACCACTATGCTTTATTTCATTCCATTCCATCTCCCTCCATGTTCTTGAATATACAAAAATAGCTTTGTTCTAATTTGCTTGACAAGAGAACATAATTTTTTTTTTTGTTCCCACTCAAACTCATTCATCACAACTGTGCTGATATTTTAAACTTCCTTCTAATATCCTTGGTCTATCTTGCTGGACTTCATGAATACTGTACTCTAACCTACTTTCTATCTTGTGGAAGCTGTGCTTATAGGACTGAAATGTCTACAAGAATAGCCTAATACCACCCATACAACATTAATCAGTGGTGAGGGGCTATTCTTATGAATACCACCATATAATAAAGGTGAAAGTACCTTGAATGAATTAAAGCACAGGCAAGTTCTTAGCATGTAAAGTAAGGTATCCTGAAACCTGTCTTGCTTTAGTACTAACATGGTAAACTAGAGGTAGGGGTGGGAAATACAAAGCCTCACAAGTCCTACTACTTCTCCAGCATAACATTGCTAAAAAGAAGATATAAGCTCCACTGCCAAATGGCAGGTCTCTCTGAATCTTAGCAGCCAGGATGCTGCCAGGTTGAAAATTAAGCCAGTGCACAGAAATATGTGTTCAAAAGATGATATGCTATTAGACTTTTACATTCCAAAAAAATCAAAATGCTATTAGAAGATGCAAGTATTCAGTTGAAATGCATTTTCACAAAGTCTGTATCTGATCATGTTTTTTCAAGCTTGTTCTATTGCATCCACATTGTGATGGGTATTTCTCTCGTATGAAATAGCATTACGAACAGGGGTTCATTTAGTTAGCCCTTGCCAGTGGACTCTGCTCCAGAACCTAAGCTTTCTTTTAAGGCAAAGATGATGTTTCTAGCACTTATGATTCCTAAGTTATGTTAAATTAACATAACCACTGCAGTGTTGTTTGCAAACAAAAGCTCTGAAAGTGTTGTAAAAGTGTCATTTTCAGGTTTAAATATCAGAACAAACTATTGCACAATTGATCAATTTAGCAGGAAACCCACTTGTGTTTATACCACAATCCCAAATTCTTATTTTCTCTCTTAAGACGAATAAACTTATTACCCCTACTTGAAGAACATACAACTAAACAACCACCCGTGCCCTCTTTCACTGTTTTGTGAGAAATTTAAACACACTGCTTAAATACCAAGAATTATATAGTTTGACTAAAACCCTGAAACCACCTTCTGGTAACTGGTTATTCTTGATATTAGTTACCAGGGAAGTCTGAAAATGTAAAATAAAGAATCCAACTAATAATCAATGCAGTGACATAATTAAAACTGGACCTTGTACTCACTAAGCTATAAATAACCCCATTCTTCATCATGATGATATCTTACAATTTAAAATATACCTTCTACTTCATTTTTTTTTAAAATTTTTACACACAGGAGTAAAATAAAGCTCAAAACACCCCTGTCTGTCATGCCTTATCCTCAACACCCCTGTCTGTCATGCCTTATCCTCATGTTACAGATGGACAAAACTCTAGGGCTAGGTGCAGACATTCAAGAACCCAAGGCAAAAGCAATCCAAGTTACATAGTTTTCTGTAAGCAGCATAGTTTAGATTGGTAGTGAACAAGACGCCCTTTGTGGGGGTGGGGGAGCAAATCTTAGACCAGATTCCACCATTTTTAAACCAGTTTATGTACACCAAACTTCTGGTCTGTTACGGGTATAGACCGGTTTTGTGTGCCGAACTTCTGTTACGTTGCAGGTACACACTGATTTCCAATCACTTATATGGGTAAAAGTGTAATGCCTGTACCTGGCCTAGACCTTTTGTGTCTCAGTTTTTAAGTCATACAGTACATCAGTGAAAAGGCCTAGAATAGAAGAACTAAGATTACTAGTCTCCCAGTCCTGGTGTTTTTTTTTTTCTGAAGGACCATGGTCCTTTTCAATATTGTAAGTTTAACCAGAGTTATTCTACAAATGTATTATTTTATCAGCTGTTGCTCTCTTTATATTCTAAACAGATTTTGTTTCTGCTGAAAGTGATTAAGTGCCCCTTCAGTTGTTACAAGTTGAGTACTGCTGGCTTATGCATGCATATGTTCAAATCAAATGAGTGTTTTTACCTTAAAAAAGAACCTTTGAGAAAGGAAGTAGGCATTCTACAAAACATTGGACTTTTCAAAACAGGTAGATGATTCATTTATTAATTAAATTTTAAAGAGTGAACAAATACTGAAAGAAGAGAAACCTGATGTAGAATCTGATGTAAATCTAACCTTTGTTAAGACAATACTAAAGGAGATCCTTAAAAATGAACCTTGCTTTGCAAATTTGTCCAATACTTCCATGCTCACTTATTTTATTTTTGCTGCCCATTTCTTTTCTTAGCTGTATTCCTTCACAGTAGAAGAGTGAGCAGATGCCCCTCCCTCCAGCTTCCAAAAGTAATCAGTTCGCCAACTTAAACAGATACTAAGTTGATTAAAATAGAAATAAATCCCAAAATGTGATTTTGGCAAACAACTGCTGAAACACTCAGTGGGTCTGCTTCCTTTCTTTCCTGTTTTCTGTCTAACACTTACTAGACTACAGAACAAGAGGAGAAATGTTTTTAACACTTCAAACATAGCTCTCATACAATTAACAGCTAGGTGACAAAGAATACCATGTCATGTGAACTTTAACACAAATCCAACACATGGAATTAAAAAAGCCCAACTATACCAGCACTCTCTGTATGACATGCTCCCAGAGTGTTTGGACATTCAGAGTATTGAGACATTTCAAACAGCTGTTCTTACTTTCAGAAAAAGACTTCTGTAACTTCTCTGGAAGAAGCCAGCACTTCTTGCCATGAGCTAAAGCAGCAATTACTTCACCCCAACATTTGTCATACATGAAAACTGAGTGCCTGCACAGTTCGTATAACCTTTTCCAACATTTTTTCAGGAACCCTAACATGGTTTAGTTCTACTTTTCTTCCATACCTGATCAACAAGTGGCACAGAAGAATAAGATATGGCACTCTTGGGGGTACTCTCTACAGTGGAAAAGTTTTGTACACTAACTGCTGTAAGATGATTTACATCTTCAGAAAAATAATAATACTGTACTCATGGGTTATATCAGAAAACCACCTCTGGTTTTTTTTTTTTTAAAAAAAAATGGTTTGAGTTTTTGATACCTGTCTTTCCACAAAGGCACCCACACAATACTGTGGTAAAATATGAGAAGAGTTGGGTGAACCAGAAAGATAAAAAGCTTGACAGAAATGCCCAAAATCTTACCAAGGATAAGACAGAGCTTGGAGGCAATGTGTGAGGAAATCTTACACTGCCATAATATTAGGAGACTCCATCTTGAAGGGATTTCAGTTTGGAACTTCTATTAGCACTAAAAAAATCCCCACTGACGTTCAACACAGTTTGGTGCGGCATGGGAAGGACAGGTCACCGATTTGTACTAACATACTGATCAGAAGTAACAGCGTTTTATAAATGCAACTACAAAGAGACATATGAGGAAACACATGAATGAAAACCAAACTGTGTTCTGACTCTACCTGTATGGCCACACATATTACATTTATCACACTCATTAGCAATAACAATCCATGCAACAAAAAATCATATGTTTGCAAGATGTCATCTCAGCAGTTCCTTCTAGTTTATTTCTGTACAATAATATGAATGTATTTACTATTCTCAATTATTTAAAATAAGGTTCCAATATGCAATTAATCAGTCAATTGGGTTGCTCCATATAGCTGTTGGAGGTCTTCCTAGAACAGACGAGAAGTATTGGCCACATAAACAAATAATCAGACTATTAAACTTCTGCAGTCAGTTTATGACAGGTTACTCTCATAAAATCTGAAGGCAGAGCTGATTCAAAAGATTATAATCTTTACTTAGCTACACCCAAGAATAGTGAGTCTTCAGTGTTACTTATTCAACATTTGCTGTCTGTATGAATAATGTTGGAAATGTTATGAACATATGCAGAGACTGGAAACAGTTTCTATACCATCATCAATAAAAAGTTCAAAGGCAATGTCAGGAAGATTTAATGACTGATTTTACAGTTCATTGGTCCAGACAGTGTTTGTAAATTACTGACCCAAAACACAAAGAATTGCCCAGGGCCTCTTTAAAAAGCTATGTCAGCTGAAGTGACTTATAGACTGCAACATAATGGAAATTGATTGAAAACCAGAGGGTAGTCTGATATAGCCTTTTCTAAAACATTCAAAGAATTTATTCTAAAATCAGCCCCATTAACTTAAGTTAGCTAAACTACAAGCTGACTATAAAAGCAGCAAATATTTCTGAATACCACCTCAAAAATTGTACAACTCCCGTATCACAGCTCTGTTGTACAAGTACTAAAACTTTATTTAGGAAACTACCACCAAGCTCCAATTACAATATTGCTCATCTGATTGCAGACTGAAGATAAGTATTTTATAAAGTACCAAAAGATAGAACCACTCATTCAAAGTGGGTTTCTCTGCACTGTGACTTGAATTGCTTCATAATGACCTCAGTGCAGAAAACCCTTTAACTTTTGCTGGTAGGTAAAATTACTGGATTCTGTTGCACATGTAAGAGAACTGCAATGTTAAAAGCATCTCACCAAGCATCATTTTTACTGGGCTGTCTCTGCCTCTAAATGAAATTTCCTGATAAATGTTTCAGCCACCTAGATAACGCTACCCAGGACTATACTGACTCTTTTACCTTGAAGTTTCTAACGGTTAAGCTTCATAAAATAGGATTATTTATACATACACATGATCTGTTCAGAGTTCATGGGAATAAATGCTATCTCCTACTTTATATCGTTATCTATGTTTTCTAAAAGAATGAAGGATGCAGGTCACTCTCTCAGTCAAGCCCCATATTACTGCCAAACTTTAGTTACTGAACTGTGAAGACCAGAGGAGTAATGGTAGAGGACAAAACTAAAAGCATGCAGACTTCAAAAGAAAGTTGGTGGCATTACTGCCAACTCCAAAGTTAAAAAATCATGAGTCAGATTCCTCCACCCACAAAGTTATGGGATAAAAACAGTGCTTTAGGACTAAAGATTAAAACTTTGAAAATGAGGCTCTTTCTGAAAAATATAATTTTATGAATTCAAGTGCTAATCTTCTGGAGCTTACATAATAAGCAGGGCCCTTCTGTTCTTCCACACAAAATTTCCTACCCATCACCCTCACACCATACTAAGAATGAGCACACCAACCTTAAAATGAAGGTCTCACTCAAATACACAAAATAAAAAAAGAATAGACAGCAGCACAAACTCCAAATCTACTTCTGCATATTATGTTCTCTAATTAAAATCACTGCAAAGATTGCTCTACAGGCATTAACAGTAACTCATGTTTTTTTCCACTCCCACATGCATAATCAGCACGGTTTGAACCCAGTCCTCAGATTCAAAGAATAGGTCTCTGCCACTTCAGACAGAGGAATTACCAGTGGTGAGAAAACATGCTATTATTTTCTGTGTGGACCAACCCATACAGAAAGTCTCAAGTTTCAGAGTGCCAGCTGGTTACACAAGTATTTGAGAGACAGCAACAGAACCCTGCACATCAGTGTCTTTTCCTGGCTCTGGAAGCACATTGTGGTCTAGTGGTTACAGACAGCAAAGCCACATGTAACAATGTTTTTGTTTGGTTAGACTAGATAGGGCCTGACACCAGAACCTTTACCATTTCAATTAAAACAGCAGATATATAAATCATAAATAAATATATATCAAGCCAAAAAGACTTAGGGCAATCAATGATAAAAACAACATTTTTTACAACATGGCAGTAGCGAGATAGTCATAAATGCTTATAGATGGCTTAGATAGAAGGCCAGACAGAGAATCATATTGTGTGTAGCCAGTCCTAACAAATGCCTAATTTAATACCTGTTTCCAAATGACTACAAAACAAAGTGGATGAAACCATAATATTAGAGATCTGTTTAGGGTCTGTTTTTCAGGTCTTTTTTCCAATTCTTGGAAGTGACCTTCTGTAAGCTCTTATCTTATTTATGAATCTGGTCAATAGTTACCACCAACCAGCTCATAATAAAGGGGATCAGAACTTGCAACAGCTAGACTTGAATTCTCCTTTCACAGACGAGACACATGGTAAGACCCACAACCTCTAAGTGCCACACCAATCACCTTCCCTGAGCTGTTCTGCTGCCCCACTTTCTGCTCCCTGCCCTATCTGTTGTGTGCTTCTATACAAAGAAGCTACCCACAGGTTGGCCACCCCTGCACAAAACCAAATATCCTTTGAAGCATTTATATGACCCCTTCTGGATGTAGTTCTCTCATAATTTCTAGTTTCAATTTGATAATCTTTCTTTGCACATTGAGAAGATAATCTCCTGTTTGCAAAACTGAAAGCAAAGTGCAGAGACTCAGAGCATAGACACATGTGACACTTAAATTAGTTTAAATGTGGTTTCAAATCTCAAACCGATAGGCCTGCAAGTTTGTAAAACTAGTTCAAAGCCACCTGGAATAGTACAAATGTGTGGCTGGAAAATCAGGTACTCTTTTGAACCAGTTCATAAAACAGGAAGAGATCTTAGCCTACTGCTGTAGTCACAAGATCATTCTCCCAAGTCACTGTTAAGGTACGTTGGCAAGACACTGTGGGGAAGCTTTCACTATCAATGCCTGAACCACTCTCAATTTTACAATATAAACAATTAGAGGTGCACCGATACATCGGTCCAATATTGGATCGGTACTGACAGAGATGACCCAAGTGGGGTGCGGGGCCCGGGGCAAATCAGCCTATGCTGGGCCCTGCCCTGGACACGAGGAAGCCAGTGGTGGATGCAGCAGTGGAGGTGGGGGGCCAAGTGGCCAGACACACCAGAGTCACCACACTGCTCTGCCCAGCTCACCCCAATTCGCCTCCCCCAAGGACGGCCCTGGGTACCAATATAAAGAAAACTGACTGTATTGGAAATTGGTCTGATGTGACCGATAATCTGTCCAATAAATGCCTTGCATGTGTGCACCTGCAGCACAGTACTCAGGCAGCGAGGAGCAGAGCCCAGCAGCATGAAGAGCTACCTCCAGCTGGTAAATATGTTGTGGTGGAAGAGGAGGGGCATGGGGGGGGAACAACACGTCAACACCCCCCCACAAAGGAGGGGACAGGGGCAGGGTGCAGGATGGACCTGTGGCTTGTTGGAGAGGTGGGTCCCACTGCTCTTTGCACTCCAGGAGGGCACAGGAGGAGGGGGCATGTGCCCCCAGATCTGTGAGGGGCAGAGCAGGGCAGGGCAGGTGGGCTGCAGCTGTGGGCTGGAGCAGTACTGCACCAGACTTTTCTCGGCGGGGGCTGGGCTTGGGGCGGGGACTATAAAGGGGGCTGCAACCATCCCAAATTTCACCGTACCTCCCTCCCACCACCACAGCCTTGGCTCTTCCCAGCATGTGGGGCAAAGTGGAGGTTGAGCCAGGAAGAGTTAGGTTACGTAGCAACACCGGAAGGGAGCTACAGTGAAATGTGGGGTAGCTGCAGCTCCCTCTGTAGCCTGTCCTGAGCCCAGCCCCTGCTGAGAAGAGTCCGACACAGCCCCAGCTCCAGCCCGCAAGCTGCAGCCCACCTGCTCCACCCCTTGCAGATCTGGGGGCACATGCCCACTCAGGGTGCAAGCAGCAGCAGTGGGAGCTGCTCCCCCCGCACAAGCTGTGTGTCTGTCTGTGCCCGCCCTGCCCCGGCTGGGCAGCCCCAGCCCCAGCCCCCCTCCCTCACCCCAGGAAGGGTTGACTTGCCCCTCCCCTCCCCTCCCTCCCCACTCTCTTCCCACTGCAACCAACTTGCCAGCTGGAGGCAGCTCTCCACTTTGTATCGGAAATTGAATCAGTCTTGACCGATATGCCTCCTTAAAAATCAGATATCAGTATTCATCCCAAAAATCTCTATTGGTACACCCCATAAACAATAATTTTCCACAGACTTCTGCCTGGAATGTTAGCAATATTACTATAAACAAAATACGTTATTACCAGCAGGTTCAAATAGACTGCTTAATAAAATGTACATGCAACACTACAATCCTTGGGCTCAAATAGTTTTTTTTCTTCAAACAAAGCCAATTTTATTCCTAGAAAAAACAATTCATAGAATAAATCTCCCCTTTGTGGGAAAAAATTCAAGACAACTCCCCAGTACCTAGATTCTATACATGGAAAATTATAACAAAGTTATAATTATTGGTAGAGTTCTCAAATTTGAAGTCATCTTGAATTTGGGTAAATACAGTACCCACTTCATTATTTGTGCTGTAAAACATTGCAATTTTAATATAAAATAAAAAAAAAAAAAATCACAGTGGTTATCTTTTACAAATATGAAACGTGACCTGCTAAAAAACATGAAATTTTTTTTTCCTGAAAAAACAGACACTGGCTATTCTGAAAAACCTCCTTTTCTGTGTTACCCCCAAAAACAGGGCATCAAACATATGCATTTCACATACTCTTCAACATTTTGCATGTAGCAATCAGTTTTAATCCACAGATGATAAAAAAAAGTCTTAACTTTTAACTTTACTCAGGTTATAAAGAGGTCAGCTGAAGTCTGACTTTGCTTACAACATTGGATAACAATTTTGCTTACAAGGTTGGATATTTCAATCATTTTTTGTATACAATACCTCTGTCAACCAGGTCAAGAATTCAATAAACTGCATTTCAACTACAGTAGAGTAAAAGCATAAATAGTATGCATATTGAAGAAATTGATGAATAATTTTCATTCTTTGTGCCAGCTTATTTTTTATGGCAGGCCTAAACTTCTGACTCTTAAAATTCAATTTTGTAGAAACCTTAAATGACTAGGAAGAACCAAAAATCTCTTCCATTCAGAATGTTATAGACGCAGAACATCACCTCTATTATCTCTGGGGAATAGACCAATACAAAAATGAGAAGTGCAGAAAGACAGAAAATATCCCAATTTTTACAGGATGCCTGTGAAAGACAAATATTCTAGTAAAACTAAAACCAGACCAAGTGCAGGCTGTTCTTAGAACCATAAAAGCAAAAAGTTTATGTAATAAAGAATAAAACCTGGGATTTGAATTCATCTAAATATACAAAAAAACCAAAAACCCTCGGAGAAAGCACACAATTATTTCAACATGTCTTAATTGAGCAAAAGAGACTACATTTCCCCTTTTTTTCATATTGCAGGCTGTTTATCCAAAATAAACTTTATCACAGAACCCCCCATATGTACAACAAAAACTTATTCTTTGGGGATGAAATAAGCTGCAAAGTAGCATTTTAAAGATAATTACACTTCTAATGAGAGGCTTTTCTTCCTGAAAACAAAGATGCACTAGTGTACATTTTCCTTTATACCAAAGAATAAATTCCAGCACTTCCTATATTAAATTTCAAGCAAGGAATATATCTCTTCTTTTGAGAGATGCTGTCACTTACACCCAAAAAATTTCAAACAATGCTGCTATATACAATCCACATAGTGTGCTCATTACCAGCCTGGGAAAGGCTGCTTATATAATTGGGCTTGTCTGCTCACATTTTTGTCAACACGTAGAATATAACTCCATACTTAGCTAACCTCTCAAAGTAACCAGTTGGACTTCTGTTTCATAGTCTGATAATTTTTACTTCTGAAATGGATCAGAAATCCAGTGCAAACAACAAAATACTATGGCTTGAAAAGAAACCCTTTTCAAGCCATAGTATTAACGACAGGTTAATGACATGGTTGCAAGCGTACCAGTGAAACAATTCCCATAGTGATTAGTGCTGGAAGCATGCTGCCTGCTAACAGTTCAAAAGAATGTTCAGGTCTTTCGGGCATACTGGTAGGGCAGCAACTTTGCTGTCCATCTTTTAAACAACAGATAGCTAATGTATGTTGGCCCTCTCCTCCAAAATCACTACTCTTAGAAGTGACATGGTACTTCACAAGATCATATTCCTTGGCACAGGGAGAATGGAGAGGGGGGCAGGGCTGGTTCCTGAGAGAAAACAAAGAGGTAATATGAATGTCAACTGAGGCCTACTAGACCTTGTATACTAAAGTCTCAGAAAATTTAGAAAACTGATATTCAGGAAATTAATCAGAAATTGAGCAAAGGCAGATTTCAGAGGACATTAATAGGAAATAAGGAAAAAAAATTGTTTCTATGTCACCTGGAATGCAGTTTTGAACACAGGACTATTTCAAAAGACGGGTATTTAAAATCAGTTCAGCTCCTACATATTAGTCATTTTGAAGAGCCACCTACTACTGGGGAAGAGTATGACTTCGACATAGTAGGGCTGCTGTAACTGATACCCACCATTCTACAATGAATGTACTAAAAATGAAATAGTACTGTGACTTTGGGAAGAGTGAAATGTCTTATTTATCAGCTTGTACTTCTAATCATTTTACTTGATCAGTAAATCTTTCACCCATGGCTCAGCCATGTGTGTCTAACGCTGTTGCTGCAAGTAGAAACCAAAACTATTTTCTTATCTTGTAATAGATTTTTTTTCCTCCTTCTTTCTTTTTTGGTCCAGCAATTTTAGCCAAATAGGAAAAAAGCAAACCACTAGCTAGTGCAACTTAAGACAGAAATTCAGAAAGTATCACTATGTCAGTCATTGTTTGCTGAAATGACAATCCTCCTCTCTTTCAAAGTAATGCCTGGCACTGAAGATAATGTTCATTATACAGATTCATGCATCCTTCTATATTGCACATAGAAGTTATGGACATCTAAACAATACATGTTAAGAAGTTCAGAAGTCTGCTTTGTATGTACGTAGGTTACATTACTAGAAAGGCTGACAAATACAGGAACTCTGAACTCTGAAACCATTTCACTGCTCTTTTCTATTTCTAAAAAGATTTTAAAATTTCTTTCTGAAGACCCTTCCTATTTTTAAGGGTTTTACATTTTTTGTTAGTGTTTCATCTTTGTATTGTGACTGAATAATTCCTGTATTATTTTTGAGCACCTCCTCAAGTGCTTCGGCACTAAGAAGTGCAGCGCTTTACAATACTGTTTAGCATTTTTCATTATCTCATCAGTATAGGAATGAACAGGACACTCAGACTGTGCACCCCATGCTAGTTATCTATTTCAACATGCTTCAATATGACATTGTGGAACAATCTGCAAATTCTGCTTCAAAAGATCCATCAGTTGTTATCTCTATTATTCAGCAATAGCTTTGTTGGTTTACATTCAGGAACAAAGATAATGTACAATGTAAACAGTGAAGTCCATCAGCAAGGGTCAGAGAAGGAAAAAGACAGCAATGTTTTCACCATAACGCACTAAAGAGAAATATCAAAATATTCTAAGAGGGTGGGATTTGAGTTTTAAAATGTATCACTGCCAGCTGTTTGCAATATTATGTACTCTATTAATACAAGCAGTGCTGTGTTTAAAGCATTTATTCACTAAATGCCATAGAGATGAAGAAGGCTAATGCCAGTGAGAAAGAAAACTGGCTCAGCTGCTTCTATTTGAGAGTGATTGCATAAACAAGCAAAATTATCAAATACTTCTCACATTCCAACAAGCAGGAAAGCAGAAATAATTACAAGGAGCAGGACATGAACTTACCATGACTACAGGTCCAGTGCAGCTGAGAAGAATCTCTGTCTGACCACTTGGCAATTTCACCTGAAATCTGCAAAGCAGTCACAGAAGGTTTTTCATGGCAACTGTTACTAACAGAATCTCTCTATCTAAAGCTAATACAGGTGCTTTAAACACTACAGAATAACACTGCATGGTGCCGCACCTTATTGGCAACTCATATAAAACAACTATCCTTGAAAAATAATCACTCTAAGAAAATACAATATATCCAACTTTTAAAGGAATGATTAATGTTACTACCATACATGCCATCAGGTTCTTGGAACAAGATGACAATTCTGATGTAGCTGCCAGAACCAATGAAGATTAGAGTAATATTGAAAATGCATGTTAAATTCTGCCATATTTCAGTCAACCTGTCCTGATAAAATGTCACTAAGGGGGATTCGATCTTCATTGTACAAGAAACTGTTCCAAGCAGAAACTCAAGAGGTACTGACGTACTCCAGGCTCCAGTGGCCTTTGCCCTAACATGCCTTTGGATTTCCCAAGCAATTTTGTTTAAAAAACAAAGAGCCAGTGATAATTAAAAATTAAAGTGTCTTGATTTAAGAAGTCTCAGATGTATTATTTTTAATATTTGACGGTTATGGTAGAAAAATACCCTACTGCCAGCTTCATGACACGTTACTCCTGAGAATAAAGCCAAAAAACCCTCAAGCTGAACCAAGTGATTATTAGACGTCCTTTTAACACAGGAAATGTTAATAAAGAAAATGCAGCACCAGTTTAATAGTTAGGTTTTTACTGATCTAATGGGTATAAAGTATTTATTTTTCAATATTTAAGGCTGGTCCTACACTTGCATTTAATTTTTGTGCCATAAGTAACTTCACTGATTTCAGTGGACTCCAATCCATACAGTATAAATCTTTATAGATACATGGACTGAGTTTGGTTAACATACAACTCCCTTCCTTTTCAAAGGCTTGGTATTTATCGAGTTCCCCACATCTTCAGTATCACTTATCTCAGCTTCTGAAAACTAAGAACATTTCCGGTTTACACTACAGGAGCCCTTAAATAAACTCCCTTTCCATAGATCATACCAAGCATTGAGAAAGTCATGCTCACTAGCAATATACTTACAAACTTTGAAAAACAGACATAGGGTATATTGTGCAATCTGTCTTTAAGCAAAACTACCCATCCTAGAAAAAAAAAGAAGAGGCAGGGGAAGGGAACGAGTGAGGAGTTTGGCTTAAAAGACAGCACAATAATGCACAAATCTGACTTAGCTTTGCTTAGAAAACTGTACTAATACATTTTCATCCTATTTCCAAGTTTGTACTTCTTAACATCGTTGACTGGAAGACTTATTCTATGTAGCCTTTTAAATGCCATATAAATGTAAAAGCTCCTAAAGCAATGCTGATATATCCATCATAGAAGGCAGGGTAGACTGGCACCTTTATAGACTGACTAAATCAGAGATGTATAGCATAAGCTTTCATAAGCAGAGGGCTTACTTCATCAGCTGGTGTGAAAGGACTGCAGGAAGCTGAGCTGCTAAACAGAAGGCAGCAATTAGAATACAAAGGGTAGGGAAGGGGGGAGGAAAAAAGAGGGGGCACCGTTGAGAGAGGCAGGAGAGAAAAAACACAGCAGTTAACCCACTGAGGGACAAATGGTTTATCAAAACTAATCCAGGTAACAGGATGAGAATCCATAGTTTCAGTTTAGACTGGGGTGCTCAATCCCTGGTCTACAGAGTCATGTCATCTAGCCCACAAGGTTCCTCACGGGTCCAAAAAATCAGCAGGCAGTGAACAGTGGCTGCTCCCCTGCTGCCAAATTTCTGAACCACCCAGACACCAGGGTGCTAGATCATGCACGGCCCAGCAGAGGCACTATGCAGCTAACTCAGCCCAGGCAGAAGCAGTGTAAGGCTCAATCTGAGCATACAGAATCAAGGGGAGGTGGCACAGGACCTGATCTAGCCTGTGGCCACTTGTCTGGGCCACAGAGCTCAAAAGCTGAACACCAGTGATTTAGATCATACTTAACACATCATCTGCAGACTGGATTGTGTTGTTCTACAGTTTCATGTTCAAATTCAAGTATTCACTATAGTCCTATACAAGCGACACCTAGTGAGTTCTAAGGAGCTTTCACATGGGCACTACGGTAAGCTTGCACAACATTCATAGTGCAGCTGGGATCTAATACAAAAAGAAGAAAAACCAGCTAGCCTCAGGAGAAAACATCATAAGGTAAATAACGTAGTCATGAAGGGACACAATCAACTTACAAAGTTTGCCACCAAAAAGTAGATACTGGCTTGAGGTTTTGTACATGCCTTTAAAGACACCCGCCAAGTCCGTGGTTTAGCAATTACTCCCCCCACCCCTTCTGTTGGTATGTACACACATACACACCCCTAACTAGAGGAGAACAATGAAAATGACTATAGGTAAACTGCTGCCAAATGTGACTGTTGTCAAAATTTTTCCCTCTAATCTTTCATTTATACAAAAGCAGGGGAAAAGTTTCAAGCAAAAGAACATTTTTAAGTTAATGATGTTCTTTTAAAAGTTAGTGTTTGTTCATAAAATGTATTATTGGATAGAAAGAACTAATTTTCTACACTTTTATTTGTAAATTTTTAGATGTTTCAGGTTCTGCAAATGTTTTCCTGACAATACAACAGTCTTGCGCCCAGATTCCAAAAGATTGCTTGTAAATATATAAAACACTCAGTTCTCATTGTTTGGTTACAATTACAGTCCTCCATCCTGTGATGAACACTGCACAGGGCCCCCAGACACAGGTGTTCACGCCAGCAGAGCACATTTGAGGATGGAAGCCACATTCATTTAACTGATCAGCTTCTTATTTTACAGCATTTATGACCAGACACGGACAACATTACTAAACATTTTTTGTAGTGACCCCCTTCTCCCTTCTCTGAAGGTCTAAAATAATTCAGTCGTATATAATTTTAAACCCCAATATGGTGAGGTTTAATTTTGAAACGTAGTTGCTACAATTCCCACAACAATGCACCTTTATTAGTAAAGGCACAGGTTCTTAAATGCATTGCTGATTTGCTGCCTATGAAACAAGACATTTTAAGCGCTGTCAGCAGCCAGTGTTCTGATCACTGACATTCTTTTTATCCCTTTACTTAACT
Organism: Crocodylus siamensis; assembly: GCF_052110815.1. Taxonomy (NCBI): domain Eukaryota; kingdom Metazoa; phylum Chordata; order Crocodylia; family Crocodylidae; genus Crocodylus; species Crocodylus siamensis. Next base: position 29,198,814 of record NC_143409.1, on the reverse strand, counting down.
GCATTATGAAAGCATCAGCGAAACACATCTATCTTCCTGAAATCTTCACTGCATGCACCACTATATTTCAGCTCTTACATTAGACAGACAAGTCTTTATGGCTTTATAATTTAACCTTGAAGCATGCTCTTAAATATGACAAATGACAAAAGCTATAAAACAAAGGCAAAAAATTATTATTCAGGATGTCCACCTAGTTCTTTCTAAAACATGTACAGGTATAAAGTGTTTTGACTACATACCTTTTTGTACTTAAATGATTAAAAATGTATATTTAATGTGGATGGCTTCTATTAACATTTAAATTGAAATCAATTAAATATCCCCACCCCTAAAAAATCACTGCAAATGGTTAAAATAACCCCTGACAAAATTAATTGAAGATGTTAAAGTTTTAAATTATATGAATCAAATAAAAGCTAAGTATTTTTATAATACTTAATCTAAAAGATGAATTAACATATACAACTAGAGACCAAACTGTGCAATCTTAAAATTAAATTAACGGCGATAAAAACAATCTTACTTATGCCCAAAATCTACATACTACAGGCTTTGGTCATGACATTACAAAGGGATCCTCCCACATATGAACTCTCATCACTATGCTAGACTTGTACTAGTATAGCATTGTGAGTGTGTCATGGATCCCTTTACAGGAATGAGGCTATTGCCAAACTGCTTTACTAGATTTCACATGGAGGGTGGTTTTATTAGGGTGCAGTGCTTTCCCCAAAAGCCAGTCTGTGATATCAGCAAATCAACTGAGTCTATTCAAAGTACTCAAAAGAAGGGAACTGGCTCTAGTGACTCAGAGATGGTTATCTACCTTTGGGAAAACCCATTTTTAATACATTCTACCAAAAGCCAATAGTTTTATAGTAGGTAGGGTTGGAAGGGACCTGAGCAGATCATCAAGTCCAACCCCCTGCCATGGGCAGGAAAGAATGCTGGGGGTCAAACGACCCCGGCTAGGTGATTATCTAGCCTGCTTTTGAAGACCCCCAGGGTAGGAGCCAGCACCACTTTTTGGAAGTTGGTTCCAGATCCTAGCCACCCTGACTGTGAAGTAGTGCCTCCTGATATCTAGCCTGAATCTACTCTTGGTCAACTTATGGCCGTTATTCCTCATTACTCCCGGTAGTGCTCAGGGGAACAGGGACTCTCCCATAGTCTGCTGGTCACCCTTGGCCAGTTTGTAGATGGCCGCCAGATCCCCTCTCAGCCTGGAGGCTGAACAGGTTCAGGTCCCGTAGCCTCTGCCCATACAGCCTGCCCTGCTGCCCCCAGCCATATGTGTGGCCCTCCTCTGGACCCTCTCAATGCTGTCCACATGCCTCCTGAACTACGGCGCCCAGAACTGGACACAGTATTCCAACTGCGGCCTGACCAGTGCCGTATAGAGGGGGAGGATCACCTCCTTGGACCTCCTCATGATGCATCCGTGGATGCATGACAAGGTGCAGTTATAGCCTTTCTGACCGCGTTCCCACACTAGTGGCCCATGTTCATCTTGGAATCAATAGTGACTCCAGGATCCTTTTCTGCCCCTGTCCTGACAAGAAGGGAGTTCCCCAGCCTGTAGGTATGCTGCTGGTCCTTCCTCCCCACGTACAGTACCTTGCACTTGTCAGTATTGAATCCCATCCTGTTCTCATCCACCCACCCCTGTAACCTGTCTAGATCTAGGTGCAGCCTGTCCATCTCCTCCAGCGTGCCCACTTCTCCCCACATTTTAGTGTCATCTGCAAATATATTCTGTTCTGGGTTTTTTTGGCAAATACAGAAGTGGCAAGGCTTATAACATGAAACTTTAAGTACACAACTAAAAAACTGAACTAGACAGAACAGATGAAGATACCCATTACCAATACATTCTTTACCTGAATTATCAATACTTCTGAGACATTAAAGGAAAAACACTGGAGGTCTAATATTCTTTGCACCACTTATTCTGTTTAGTCGTTACATTGCACTCAATTTTGGCAATGGAACTAATAGTTTAATGCATGTGAAGCAGCCTACCAACTGGAAATAAAGCAATGCTGTAGAGTTTGAGTACATTAATGAAAACTCACTGTAATGTAATGTTCATTAAAAATTTAAGGGGGTGCAGAAAATTCTGAAAATATTTGTTTACACTATGCAAAATTCATAGTGGCGGGGGAGGGGGAGGGGAGGAAAGAAAGGGACTGGCTATATCACTAAGTACATTTTAAGACCCCATATAGGCCAGCACTAAAAATGGGATCAGGAGGCGGCATGCTGGGATGTGGTTCCAGCAACAACCAGATGGCCTGGATAGGCTACAGCCTGTATTTTAGTCTTGGCCTTGGGTAGGATGTATCCTCTCCTCCCAACCTTTCGCATTACCTCTACTATGTAGCTGAAGTGAAATTTAGCCTCTGAGGACTCTGATTCACTTCACTTTTTCTGCCTACTAAATGCTACATTCGGAGCTAAAATGACTTGATATTATCCCATTAAACTTGTTCCAATTAAAAGACAAGCCAAAACATTAAGCTGTGTATAATACTATGTTTTGGGTGTTAGAGAAAGTGAGAAGGAGATTTTGACGTTATTAAATACCAGTAATGCAACAGAGAAGAATTATAAGATCCAGCTCACAGGTCAGATATTTTAATTCTCATTTTCTATCTTTAATGTCTCTTTTTGTGACAGATACTCTTACAACATTCACTTCTGCAACACATCCTCATGAGACAAATTCTCCCTCACTTACAGCTGAGGCACTGTATTTTGATATCCCACTAATACAGGAACATGAACTGTGACACACTGATTGTATATGACGAAGTGGCTCAGCAGGATTCCATCATGAACAGCAACTCAGGAAGTGGAAATAAGTGTGGAAAGTGGCAGTACATATGGAATATCTACTGTATGATCAAATCTTTTTGAAATTCTGGCTCCATTCATAAAGAGCTCAAGAGAAAATGGACCCAGCAGCCAGAGACGCAAGGCAAAATATTTTAAAGCAATGGCAGCAGTAGAAGAGAAAACCTTGTCAAAAAGTGACTAGTCTGAAGAGAAGTAAAGAAAAACAATAGTCAAGCCCATCAGATAACAGAGGGGATATAAAAGGCTACAAAATGAAGGAGGAAAAAACAAAGATACAGAAGCATAAATATAACAACAAAAGAGAAAATGGTCTAATTTCACCTTACTTTTGGGAATGTAGTTTTCATGTACCTCTCAGGATGACAGAAACATAATAGCTATTGCTAACATTTCTGATCCCAAACAATAACTTGTGGTCACACTGCAGTTCATAATAAAACATTTAATTTTCCCCATTGTATCAGAGACCATTAAAGATCTGTTTTGTCCAAATTCTTCTTCCTGTAATGGCGCTCAGCATGAATTTATTGCAATTAATTCAGCTATTCTGCAAGCATATGCACAGCTATGCACTTAACTAAAACTCTAGAATGGGAATATATGGAGTTACATAAAAAGAAATCATTTATGTCACCAAGGGGCTGGAACAATCCTTTGCACAAGTGCATATTCTGTGTTTATTTTTCATGTTAAAAACATAATCATTACATCTATTGATTTAGGAGAGACTCCTTGTATGCGAGTACTGTGACTTCTCAAAATCATGTCATGCTGTGAAAAGACCAATGTATAAGAAATTCAATGGCCTGCATCCCTGTAGGAAACTATCCACAACTTTAACAGCTTGCATATGTGAAATTGTAAATATTAAAAAGAAAAGCTTACTGTGGTCACTAAACTCATTCCCTTTGGTTAAAGTTGTGTTTGTTAAGTATCGGAAGGAAATACATGATGCCTGCCATTGCATTTCATGTATGAGTGAGTCAGAGTGATAAGTCACATAAAAAAATGGAATCTGGAAATACACTGAATGGAGCCATCTCCACAGATGCTCTGACAATAAGGCAAACCCATCACAGAATGAGTATGTAGGATTACTCATGGAAAGTTACTCATGGAAAATGGATAACTCGCTACTTACATACTTCCACACTGCAGAAAGCAACATGAGGTTTTCCTGAAACACACACTACAGCATTAAGTTTGCCAAGAAGATGCTTCATCTGGACAAATCATCAGTTACTACTTTGGCAAACAAAAAATTTTTCAGGTAATAAAAACTAAGGTGAAACCAGGGGAAGCCTAGACAAATGACCAAGGAAAATGTTCTTTGTATTCCACCTTGCTACTTGGGATCGAACTGCAGAACTGACTGACAACCCCTCTCCTTCACCAAAGACAATGACACAAAATTAAATGGACCCAAGTCAGAATACGTATGACCATCAAGTTTGTAACCTTCTGCACTGTGAAGCCAAAGGAGTTTAAATGGCTTGTGGCAAAACCCATTGTTTAATTTCTAAAATTCCATCTACTGAATTTAAGGAGAAGGTCTCAAAGCCTCCACCTCAGATTTTAAAACAACTCTCCAGCATTGTTTTAGGTGATTCTTCCTGTCAGGTGCCCCCTGACAAGGAGATCCTGCCTAGGTTCACAGGCTCAACCCCCCCTCCAAAAAAAAAAAAAAAAATCCCCTCAAGAGTTAAGTACTTCAGCAGACATGAATCAACCTTTAAAACAGCCAGGGGAAGGGGGGAGGGGATCAAAGCCCAAAGAAATCTGAGCTGGACAAAACAAAAGCAGCCAGAAAGTAAAGCCCCGGATTCACTCCAAGTTGGGAGATGCATCAATGAACGTTTCTCCTCCTGGTGCCAGCTCAAAGAACCGGGCGTCTGGTGCCAGCACCAGCTGCCGGGGAGCCCAGACACTCGCAGCCCCTCACCTCGGCACTACAAAAGAGTGAACAGCGTCCCGGCCTCCCCCGCCAGCCTGAGGGCAGCCGGGAACAGCGAGGGACCGTGTGGAGCCAAGCCCCGACGAAGCAGCAGAGAAGGGCGCGGGAGGGGGCGGCCTCGGGGGTCTCACTCCACTCCCGGCGCCCGGGCGGCGGCGGCGGACGCGTCCACACGCTACACTAACGGGCTTCGCGGCTACAGCGCGTGCGGGCGGGCCATGGGACAAGGCGGCTCCGGCGGAGCTGGCTCGGCGGCCCGGGCTGCGAAGAGGGCGCCGGCGGTGGCTCCCGGGCGGGGCGGGGCCCGGTTCGCGGCGCCCGGGACCCTCCGGCCTCAGCCACGAGCAGCCCCGCCTCCGCCTCAACTTGGCGGAGCGGCGGCCGAAGCGGGGGTGGCGGGGGAGCCCTCAGCCACTACCACGACGGCCTCGCACGGCCCGGGCCCCAAGGCAGGGGCGCCCCCCGGAACGGACCGGGACCGACCCCCTAGCTCCAGCGGGGCACAGCCCTGCCCTGCCGCGGACCCCCCAGTACCTGTGCGGGCTCCTGCTGTGCGCCGCGTGGAGCAGGGGCAGGGCACGCCCGCCCTGGCTAAGCTGCGGCCGAGCCCCGGGTCCAGGACGGAACGAGTGCCGGAGCCGCGCGCACCGCAACTTGCTGCGCCAGCCCCGGCCGCCGCAGCCGCAGCCGCCGCGGGCCGGGCCAGCCCCGCCCCGCCCCCTCCGTCGGGCCGGGCCGGGCCGGGCCAGGCCAGCCCCGCCCCGCCCCCCGAGCTCTCTAGGCCCCTGAGCTCAGCTCTGCGCATGCCCAGCTGAAGCTGACGCGACAGCACCTCGCCCATTGGCCGGGATGAAGCTTGGTTGGAGCGTTCTGGTCAGAGAGGAGACTACAACTCCCGGCGTGCTTCGCGCGCGCCTCGCCACCGGCCCCTTTAAAAAAGAACTGGTTCCGTTCGTCACTATGCTGTAAGTGTCCTTCCGTTGGAGGGGGGGAGACAAAGTAGTTCTCCACTCTTTCTTAGTCCTGCTTCTAGCCGCGGCGGAGGGAGTGACCGGTTCTTTCTGCTTCTGCTCTCGGCCCCCAGAGGAGCTTCCCCGCGGGGGAGGCAGGGGTCTGGGAATGGGGGTGCCAGGTGGGCGGAGGGATCCACACTAGGGTGAAGTGGCCCGCTCGTGTGGAGGCGTGTGGTACGAAGAGCGCGGGACGCGGCTCCGTGGGGGCAGCCCTTCGGCAGTGGTGGCGCCAGGTCAGTATGGGAGGCGCCGCCTCACTTGTCGGGTCGGGTCGGGTCGGGTCGGGTGAGGTGAGGGCAGGCTGGGCTGGGCTGGGCTGAATGGTGCAGCACCCCTTTCCGCCTCGGGGCTGGGGACCGGTTTTGTCAGGCCTGGCAGCGTCCCGTGCTCCCTATCCCCCTGCCCTGCGGGACGCCTGGGCCCGGCCCGTCCCCTGAGGAGCTGAGACGCCTGGGCCAGGGGCTGATGTAGGCGAAAGGGCGTGGGGAGGAGTCTGCCACCGTGCCCCCATTGAGGGTGACGAGGTGTCAAGGTGCGGGGGAGGCTTACTTCGCTTCTTAGGTTATTAATGCCCCCCACAGTAGGGAGCTCCCTGATAACATCTTCTCCTTGGAAAATCCACTTCAGAGCAATCTGTTCCCTGAACATGAGGCCTGTCCTCGCCCAAAGGCCTCCAGCACTCTGCTTTGCCTTGGAGCAGTGCTGCTGGAGCAGGTGTTGTGGCACGGTGGGGTGCTTGAGCTCCTTCGTGGCACTCAGCAGGATCCCTGTAGTAGTAGCACACGTAGGGGTGGAAATGTGATGCACAAGATGAAACACTCTGGGTTCTTACTTGAGCCCAGCAGTTTCAGATGGTTTTGAATGGTTGTAAATAACTTGAAATGCAACAGAAGACTGTATTATTATTTTTGCTCTATTTTTTTGCTTTTTAAATTATCTTTATTTTTTCTGTATTATTATTTTTTCTATAGTCAAGAAATGAGTGAAAACTAACTTGATATTTTCCAAGGGGTGCCTTGTGTCTAAAAACATTGTGTCTACAAATGCTGAGAATGGCCCGTAGCAGAGTAAACCTGGCAAGAACTCAGTCCTTTCACTCTTGCTGTGAACCAGGACTGAAATGAATACAGCTGAGTGTTGTCAGCATTAGAGTTGGGGCTGCAGCTGCTCATAGCTTACTTAAGCAACAAGTCTTGAAACAACTTAAATGGAAGTGTGTTGTCTGTCTGTGACTGCCCCCCCCCAAAAAAATCAAAACAGCTTTCAGCAGAGAGTGAGTTGTAGAGTTGTACCAATCTTGTATCAGCCAGAAGGGGTAGAAATAAGTCCTCTTGCAACTTCATAGCAGTCAGGATGTGTAAAGTTGTGTAAAGTTGACTGCTTGCTTGCAGGTATCTGATAATTATGCTGCCCCTCCCACCTTCCCCATAACTTTATCCCTCCCTATATTGCAGATGAGGGAAAACTGAGGCATTTGGGTAGATTAACTTCCTTAAAGACTATATAAGAAATCAGTAACAAAGTTGGGAATAGAACTCCAGAGCTCTGCATGTTCACCAGATCACACTTAGTGTCACTGTAGAGTGGTGTGTGACTTTTAAAAAGTATAAACTAAAAAATATATTGTGAACAAGGACTTGTTTTCACGATGGCACCAAAGACATTGCTACACGTGGGTCTGTCAATGTGCAGGTCACCTGCTTTTAGTCAAAGTGAAAACTCAATATAATTTTTATTTTCATATTTTTCTAATGCTGTATTTGCGTTAAACATTTGCTGGCAGAAGCAACTGGCAACACTAAAATACTTTGTTTTATAGCTTCATCTATCTAATGATTACAAAATACTTTGCAAATAACAACAAAGATCATAGTTATTTTAAAATAGAAGAAAGTGACATTCCCATGTCTCGGAGTCTCCAATAGATCTGAAGATCGACCTTGGCATATCTGATCCTAAGGAAAACTATTATTGTGGTTAAAGTAGAGGATATGGAATGATCTTAAACACTGCAACATAGGGTTCAAAAAAAAAGTATTGGGTGCTTTTTTCATTGTAGAACCAGCTCTGTTATCCAGAAGTAGATGTGGAAGATGAAGTGTGTGGACTTGTATTTGGGCCCAGAGGCAATAATCTGGCAAAAAGCCTGATTCATTTTGCTTTGCTGGCTGTGCAAGGAGACTGAGATTTCTACTAGGTGGGTATCTGCTATCCCTAAGTGGGGCTCAGCTTTTTATCAGCATATCTCTTAGAAGGAGGGGGGTGGGGGTAGTAGGAATGTAATCTGCTTTCTAACCTTCTGTATAGAATGTCTTTGCTTCTGTGAAGTAGGAGACCTCCATTTTTCTGTTCTTCATGCTCTTGGTTTTTATTCCATCTCTTTCAACTAGGGGTGCACTGATGGCAGTTTTTTGTTGTGTTTTTTTTTTTTTTTTGGTGGGGGGCAATACTGATGGCCCATTTTTAACCAGCCATGTCAGCCAATACCAATTCGATTGCTGATATGCAGCCCGGCAGCATGGAGAGCAGTATATACCTGGTAAGTTTGTTGTGGAGGGAGGGAAGGGATGCGGTGGACTCCGTCTGCCCCCCACACCGCTTCCTTCCCCCATGCCCTTTCCTCCACAACAGATTTACCAACCAGACACTTCTCTCCACACTGTAGGGCTGTGCTCCTGGCCACCTTTATGCTGTGCTGCGGCTGTGCACATGCATATGCCATCTATTGGCAGCATTATTAACTACATCAGCCAAACAAAGTCGATTTGCCAATAATGTCAATTTTCCTTTTATCAGTGCTGATATGGTATGGACCCATGTAGTGGTGCACCTCTACTTCCAACTTCATTCTCTGAGAGGAGTTCCTTCTGGATAACCCCCTTACTTCTGGTGGTTGATAGCATCAGTTTCAAGGACCTGCTTCTTGGAAAGCTATCTTGACAGTTTCACTGAAGCCCATAAACTTCTGAATAAAAAGAGAGAAGCTGAGCAGGATATTTGCTTCCCAGCGACACAGCAAAGTTATGATTACCAGAGACCGAGGAGCTATTTTACAAAGGCATCTCTACACTGAAACACTTGCTTCATGCTTGAAAGATTATGACTATTAGAGCTAGAAATACTTAAAATTTTTAAATTCAGAAGTTAGCAAAGTAAACCTCCTTATTTGCCAAGGCAAGTCAATTATTCAGAGGAGTAGGCAGTTGGGATGCCACTTGAATCTTGCTTCGCTTGTAGATTATATTAATGTCAGCACTTGGTACAGGTATTTCCTGTAGGTTAGTTACATGCATTGCCCCTAATAGTACTTAATGTCACATACAGAAATCTGGAGTGTATCAAACTGTAACTAGTTCACTTAAGGAGTTTCTGGGTTTGTATCACCTCTAGCCAAAGTCCCCAGAAAGGAAAGGTAAGTTCTCCCACAGTGCGGTTCAAAAGCATTCACAGAGCAACTTACTGGAGCACTCTGCATCTGGGATATATAACTCATGTTACATAGTTTAATTTCTGTACTTCAGGGATCAGCCACCCCCAGCACATGCCAGCGTGTGGCACATGAAGACATGTTGCTTTGCATTTCAGCCCTCGGTAAAAAGCAGGGAAGCCACGAGAGGCCCAATCCTTGTGGCAGTGCAGTCCTAGCCCCTTCCCTGTTGTCCACCCTGAGGTCCCTGTCCTCCTGCCGCTGGCAACAAGTCTGTCTACGGTTCATGGTGCAGCTGCTTGAAGTCTCCATACTGCCTTCTAGGAGCATCCTGGGCTCCATGGTGGGTGGCAAGAGGCCTGCCCAAATCCTGGGGTGGCTGTGGCAGGCAGCCGTGAGGCTGCAAGTGGCTGCACTGGGGTCCGTGAAACCCTGGTCTGGCTCACTGCTGCCAACAGGTGTACATGCACCTCAGGGTAGATGGTGGGGAAGGGGCCAGGGCTATGCTGCCATGGTAAGGATCAGACCCGTAATGGCTCCCCGGCCATCTGCTCCTGGCACATGAACATCTAGATGGTACAGTCTTTCTGGCACTCTGCTCAAAAACATTATTGACCTCTGCTCTACTTCCATAGTCAATTAGTGTGTGGAAAGCAAATGTTCATGGTATATGTGTGGTTTGTTGGGCAGGACTTGAGAGAAGTTTGTGGGTTTTCTTTCTTCCTCCCTTTGCCCCCCTTTCGCAGATCATATAAAATAACTTTTCTGTCATAATCATTTAGATTGTCTTCCACATTCTTCTGGTTGGTTTCTGTGTGCATTTAAGCGTGCTTTTTTTGTTCTGTAATTCTTGACAGGGAACAGGGTGAGAAGAGTAGTTCTTGTTTATAGGTGCATCTTTGGGGAATATGTATATTTTTAAAATTTTTAATTTTGCTATCATGTAAATTGGCGCTAAGCAACAGAAATGTGTATGAATCCACTTGACTGAATAGTTTGCATCTTCAGAACTATCTCCTTTTTAACATTTGAAATGAACATACTTTCATGAAAGCTGCCAGGTCAAATTCTTCTCTAACCACAGTGCAAGAGTCTTATGTTTTTTTTATTACTGATGTAGGCCAACGACAAACCATAACTAAGATCTTGTCTATATCAGCGTTTTAAAATGTGTTTTCCAGTTGTAGTACAGCTTGACCAATGAATCTGTTAGTGCAGATGGGGTTCAGATGGTGGCTGACATTCTTATGGTCACATTTAAACCTGCTGTGGGTAGGGTAAGATGAAACAATTGGAGCTTGGGGTACACTTGCACCTCCACTGCTACTGCCAGTGGTAAGGGTGAGGAACTTGGATAACTGTAGCCACAACCTTATAGTGACATAGCAACAACAAAGCTTTCAAAAATACATGATGTTATACAATTTAGTAAGCACTTCCAGTCTGTGTCTTCTGACTTCCCATAAGAGTTGGTTATGGAGGAGGATTGGTTTATGCAGTGTGGCTACTTATCTATTGGAGGGAGACCTATCACTGCCGATTCTTATTTCAGGTAGGCTATTGAATTCAATCTTATTTCAGAAAGGTTGTGAGAGAGCTCTCTGGCTTTTGGTGATCACTGGCCAGAATTGTGTGACTTTACCTCTCTCTTGACCCTTGCGTTAACTTTTATTGCTGAGAAAGCTGAGCTACTTCAGTTTCTCTGTAGACTTACCAGAAAATGTCTTGTTGCTTTCCCTCTCCCCACCCAGCCCCTAAAAGTACTATAGAAGTATTTGTTTTCCACATACAGCTAACTTATAACATTTTCATAATTTAACTCTAAAACTCCTCTTTACTGGTGAAGGATGTCTATTTATTGTCTGTCTGTTGCTGACCAGTGTTCAGTTTTACATACTATGTAGCTCTTGTATAGCATACTATAAGCAGAACAAAGGTAAGTGTGTGCGTGTGTGTTGCCCTCTTTCTGCTTCTGGAATTCTTGTGACTTTACTTTTTTAGGAAATAAAAGAAGTTTAGTATGGTATTACTGTAGACCTGACTTGTATGAATGCCTTTTTGGGATTACAGTTGGAAAGATAATGAAGGGTGCGGTGGGAACAATTGTGATAGCTCAGAAAGGAATTTGTTATAGCTTGGGAAGGGGAAAAAATCACTGTAATTGAAACTGAATGACCGCTAAGAAATGTGTTACTGAGAACAACACTAAGTATGCAGTATATGGCAAGGAGTGTTTTGGTGAAAGTGGTGGTGATTAATCATATTTATTTAAGTAAGAACCACCAAACCATGAAAAGAAGGAAGTAACTGCAATAAGCACTTCTTCAGAATATCACTGAATTTTATGCAAGTTTTTAAACTAATTTACACTATAATAAAAGCAGAGATTGATACCTTGGTGATCTTTTTGTTTATTTCAATATGAAAACATACAAACAACTCAGATTGTAACTTGAAATTTCTTGGGGATAGTTCTTAACTGAATTAAATTCTATTTCTAAACCACAGTTAAGAAAGCGGTAATTAATTGCAGTCTATAATAGATAGAAATTGCATTAAGAAAGCTTGCTGAAGATCTGCTAGGACTTGTTATATTGATCTTACTCTGTACCTTACTTTTCCCATGTTCTAGGCTAGAGATGGCCAACATGCAGCATGCATGGGCAGTCTATATGTGTGACATGTGGCACACCGGAGAGAAGATGGGCAGAACATAGTGACAGGACAGAAATGAGAGCAGCAGATGAGGCAGGGAACCACAGGGCAAGGAGTAAAAAGCAGAGCAATTCATAAGGCAGAAGAAGGTTATCAAATTGGCACTCAGAGGGCATGGACTAATTTGTGGCAAGTCTGCCAAAAAGGCTGATCGCCACTGCTATTTTGTAGATGATGAGCGGGCAAAATACAGCTCCTGGGCCAGATCTGGCCCACCAGCTGATTTGGATCCAGCCCCCGGGGAAGAGACCCACCAGTTGGTTGTATCTGGCCCATGGCTGCTCCTGCAGTCCTTCACATGGGACTGAGTTCTGCCCACTCCCACTGGGGGCAACTCGTCCTGCTCCTGTTGACCGTCCCAGCCAACGTTCACAGCTTCCCAGTGGGGCTGCCCCTGGTACAGCTGCAGTTGCCTGGGTATTGCTTGGCTCCCCCTGCCTCCAGCAGCTCCTCCTGCCCCTGCTGCACCATTCCAGGCAACAGGTAGCATGGGAAAGTGACGACAGCCGTTGGGACATGTGCCAGCACCACGCACCCAGCCAAGTGGCTCTAGGCTCAGTGTGCAGGGCTCCAGCTCCCAGCCACCCACTTGGATACCCACAGGTGGCTACTTATTGTGCTGGGTAGGCAGAGTGGGTAGAAGATGGCTAGGAGCTGGAGCCCTGTGTACTTGGGCAAAAGATCCCCAGCTTCAGCTTCCCCCTGCCTGGCTGGGTGTATGCTGTCTGGCATGTATCTCCACAGCTTGCCCACATTCCCTGCTGCCTGGAGAGGCACAACAGGAGGAGGAGCTGCTAGAGGAAGGAGGAATTAAGCAGTACTGTGGTGGCTGCAGCTGCACTGGAAGCAACTCCACTGGGAAGCTGTGTGCACAGGCTGGGGCCAGGTGGCGGGCATGGGGCAGGTGTGGGCCGGAGTGTGGCTCGGGTTACCCCAGGCAGGAGCAGGCATGACTCGGCCCAGTGTGGAGCACCATGGAGCAGCTGCAGGCCAGATGGGAGGGGGGGAAATGGATCACTCCTGAACTGCACTGCCTAGGTGAGCTCTGCTGCATGTGTCTCCTGTTTACCCCCCCTCCCCCCACCCCAACTGGCTCCCAGGACCTAGCACGCAGGCAGCCCCTGACATGTGCACAACCCCTTATTTCCACATCCCCCCCAGATACATGAGAGTAAGACTTTATTTTCAGCGATTATTCAATTGCCTCTATATATACTACTCAAATATAAATTGGGATAAAAAGTATTTTTTTAAATAAAATTAAAATATACTAAAAATAAAACATCTGCTACAACATATGATTTGGTTTTTATCTGTAACTTGTTAAAATGATATAGGGGACAACAGGGCAGGCCCTGTGAGGACAGGCTACGGGACCTGAACCTGTTCAGCCTCCACAAGAGAAGGCTGAGGGGGGATCTTGTGGCCTGTTATAAACTAGTCAGGGGGCACCAGCAGACATTGGGGGAGTCACTGTTCCCCCAAGCACTGCCAAGAGTGACCAGGAATAATGGTCACAAGCTGGCAGAAGGTAGGTTTAGGTTAGCTATCAGGAGGCGCTACTTCACGGTCAGGGTGGCTAGGGTCTGGAACCAACTTTCAAGAGAAGTGGTGCAGGCTCCTACCCTGGGGTGTTTAAGAGGAGGCTAGATGAACATCTTGCTGGGGTCGTTCAACCCCAGTATTCTTTCCTACCATGGGAGGGGGTTGGACTAGATGATCTGCTTAGGTCCCTTCTGACCCTAGAAACTATGAAACTATGATGATAGCCCCTTCTTGGGGGCATGAAGCCTGCAAAGTTTCAAGGAGATGAGGTGAAGTTTCATAGAAACCCCTACATCTAAGCTTCTGAAAGCAAAACTCGTGTGAGTGTATAGGCAGAGCAGAATGAAACCAGCAGGGATGATAGCCTTTAACAGGGGGCCTTCCCTGTGGAGGTGAGATCTCGGCCCGCCCACCTATTTCTGGGCCAACCACCTGCCTCTCTCTTTTTCTCCTGTCAAGCCTTGATGGAAAACCAATTCAGATGTTTCCCAGGTGGGAGGCTGCCCATTTAAGCCCCTGATGTCTAGGGGTGACATTTGTTCCATGGCTCCATACCTCCCCTAACACTGCAGCTCATTCTTTGCTGATAGTATCCCAGGCAGCTAAGCTCACCTGGAGCCTCTCGACACTATTGCAACCAGCAAGCCTCTGGCCTCTTAAAGATCTTACAAGTCTGGGCTCTCTCTAGGACTGTGTGCATGTGGTGGCTGGAGGTTATAAGGTGCCTCCTACCCACCTTTCACCAGGGAAGTTTGTGGGCCCAGCATTTCTTGGGTACTGCCACACCACTGGCAGTCCCACCAGGTCTCCTGACCCTTGTAGTGTGCAGTTTTAGGTCATACCCAGGACCTGGGGTCTTCTCTTTTCCCTTAGCCCCAGCCCATGCCTCTAAGTTCGACCGGGCATGGGACCTCAGCAGGGAGAAACCATCACCAGCCAGCAGGTGAAAAACATGAGTACCTCCTCCAGCTCTGAGAGTGGGGCATTAGATGGTTTAAAAAAATTAAAAAGGAAATAGGTGTGGATGGAGTGACAAAGGTGGCACTCACTATGACTGCACATGGAGCTTAGGGAACCCCAGCAGCGGGAAGTTTACCTTGAGGAACACTGGTTGCTCCAGCAAACCAAGATCCAAGGAGGTACAGTGGGGTGTCACAATGTGTCCAGCAATGCTGAATGCCATCTCGCTTGGAACACTGGTTGGTGGACAGGACAGGTGTTCCTGGGCAACCATGGCCAGATCATGCCACATCTGGCTGTGGCTTGCCCAGTGGAGCAGCGGCTCCGTGTCCTTGGTGCGATAGGTAGCCAGTAGCCACTAAGGCCTCGACACTACCTGTCCGATGCTGGGGTCTGGTGCGTCAGGACCCCGACATGGAAGCCATGCCCTTGGCCCACATTGGTAGCACCTGTGGTGGAGGAGACTGGCTGGTGGATGGAATGCTGGCACAGGGCAGTTCACCCCCCTTTTTCTATGTCCTCCTGTCTCTGCCCTTCTGCTTCCCTGACCCTGTTCAACAGCACCTCTGTCCAGTGATCCAGGGTTTTGCTGCCCTAAAACTGTCCTTCACCCTCGGGTCCCACATGGCCGCCAGCACATGGACCGTATTGGACTGCAGCAGATCCAGCAGTTTCTTGATGCCTTCCTTCAGCTGCTTCACCGGTGCCTGTACCTCTGGTGATAGTGGCTTGCACCAGCTAGGAACATTGAACACCTGGAACTCCTCCCTTTTTGGTTCTGAAGCTCCCTCACTATGAGGATCTCCTGGCTAAGGAGGGCATTGCCAGCGCTGAGGCTCTTGGTGGCCTTAAGGAATGACTTGAGGACCACTAAGCTCTGGAAGATGGTATTCCACTCTGGTTTGTTAAGTGGGCCGCTTATCCCAGTCTTCCTGAGCAAGGAAGATGCCCTTCTGTTGTTTAACCAGCCTTTCCAGCATTAGGTATGTGGATTTCCACTGAGTTTCCACATCCTGCATGATTTTGTGCCGCAGGATGCTTGGCTCTGCCTGTTTGTCCCCCTTGATGCTCTGGTGGAAGTAGCCTGCCACTTTCCTACATTTTGAAATGAGTTGGCTGGTTGTGAGGGCGCCTTCCCTGGCACCCCTGTCCCCCTCCAAAGCATCTCTGACTATGAGGTGGAACTTGTGTGCCACACAGCAGATGCTAACAAAGTTGGCATCACAGAATGCCTTGATGATATTGGTCCCATTGTTGGTGACCATGGACCTGCGGGTGAACTCGCCCTCGCCAATGAGCCACCCCTGCACCATGCGGTTCATAACCCCCATAATCTCCGTTGCTGTGTGGGATTCATCTCTCACTTCCACCACTTGCAGGAGAGCCCACCAATGGCCTGACTGATTGCACCAGTGTCCTGTGAGGGAGAGGTAGGTATGATCTCCACCCTGGCTGCTCCAGATGTTTGAGGTGAAGTGTAAGGCCACCTGCAGACCTGTTTTGCGTAGCTCCTTCGAGTACTCCCTGCATACCTCATACAGGGAGGGTGTCACGATCCTGCTGAATGTGGTGCCTGCAGGCATAGAATCAGTGAGTCAGAAAGGACCTAGACAGATCATCTAGTCTGACCCCCTGCCATGGGCAGGAAGGAGCACTAGGGCTAGCAGGGGTCATAAGACCCCAGCCAGGTGCCTATCCAGTCTCCTCTTGAAGATTTCCGGGGAAGGTGAGAGCACCACCTCTCTGGGAAGCCTGTTCCAGGCTCTGGCCACCGTTACAGTGAAGTAGTTCTTCCTAATATCTAACCTAAATCTCTCCTCCCTCAGCTTGTGGCCGTTGTTCCTGGTGACTCCAAGGGGGGCCCTGGTGAACCGACTTTCCCCGAGTCCCTGCTGGTGGCCCCTGATAAGGTTGTAGGCAGCCACAAGATCCCCCCTCAGTCTCCTCTTGCAGACACTGAAGAGATTCGGGTCCCTCAGCCTCTTCTCATAGGGCTGGCTATGGAGGCCCCCAACTATAAGAGTGGCCCTCCTCTGGACCCTCTCCACGTTCTCCACGTCCCTCCCAAAGTGCAGCATCCAGAACTAGACACAGTACTCCAGCTGTGGCCTGACCAGCGCCGCATAGAGGGGGAGCAAGACCTCTCTGGACCTGTTAGTGATGCCCCTGTTGATGCATGTAGTATGATGGGGCCATGAGGCACCTGAACCCTGGCCGCTCAACTAAGGAGAAGGGCTGGACATCCAGAGCAAGGTCACCCAGAGCACTGGGGAGATGCTTACTCATCTTGGTAATGCACCCCACTTTGTCCCTGCCTTTCTTCCACTGGTCCAGCATGGCCTGCCTCTGCTTCTTGGAGATGGGGGCTTTGGAGCAAGAGGGGGACTTCCCTTTGGGCATGCTCCTGCTGGTGCCAGGCTGAGGAGGAGCAAGGGCAAGGGGGTGGTGCCTCCTGATATGCATCAGCTGTCCCTGTGATGCTGAAGTTTCTCATCCTTGCTCTGGCTGGTCTTTCATCAGCAGTGCAGGCAGACAGCATCCTTGGGATCATCTGCCACCTCAGAATGATCCCATGCTATGCTACCACCTTTCTTCTGGGGTGTGGGTGTAGATCCTGCCTTATCCCCCTCCTCAGCAGGCAGAGGCACAACAACAGGAGAAGCTGAGCCACCTGCCCCCACAACCTCCTCTGCAGTATCTTCTGGAGAAAGAGATCTGGCTAGGGGAACTTTGAGGGGTATGGAGCAGAAACTTGGACTTCCCCCTCCTTCCCCAGAATTTCCGTGGCTATGTCACTGACCTCCCCTGGTTCCAGATCCAGCTCCTCCTCTGGCACTGGGAGGCTCGCACTGGGAACTGAAATTGGGGTGGAGGAGACTGTCATGCTGGTGGTGCTGGAAATTATTATTATTGCTGGTGTTAATGGAGGTGGGGCAGGTGCAAACACTGCTTTCATCTCATGCCTGCTAGGGAAGTGGGTGTGTCTAAGTTTAGGGGGGTGGGACTTACAGCTCTTCCTCTGCCCCCCCTCACTCCCCTGCCAGAAGACCTCGCACCTGCCTTTCCAGCATGCTTCATAATGTTTCCTGTGTTGGAAAGTGTGTGTGAGAGATGTATCTTCTATCTGTAACATATTGGAAAGATGTATATCCAATCCTTTTCAAAAAGAGAGACTAGCAAGAGACTGACTAGGAATCCAGTCTCTGCAGCCAGCCAGTACCTTTCACATGCTGTTGCTTCCAGAAGACAGCTCACGAAAGGGACAGAAAGGCTTCACGCAGAGCCTTATGTGCTTTTTCTCCGTCCCTCCCCCAGAGCACTGGGATTGGAAGGGACCTCAAGGACAAATTGCAGACACTGGCCAGGTACAGATGTCAGTATCATAGCAGTCTTTCTCCCCACCTTCCCCCGACCTCTTCTGAGTGTGTTTCCCTGTGAGCCTGCCTTCGAAACATTCCGAAATTTTTCAGATGGTGTCGTTTTGTTTCGGAGATGTTTTGGAGCCTTTCATTTCATTTCAGATTTAATGTTTCAGGTGCCGAAACGAGCTGAAATGCCTCCAGAATGAAATGGCTGCCAAAATTTCACACAGCCCAACTGTTCATCCCTGTTAGACACTCTAGCCAGAAAAAACTGTTCAGATTTGTTTTTCTTTCCTTAACTGGAGGATGCTCCTGCGCAGCAGGCCACCTGCCTCTGCCTGGCACACACATCCAGGGGGCACATGCCCCGCATGCCTCCCTCAGGAACGCACAGAGTGGTGGGAGCCGTTCCTGCCTTTCTCCCCTCCTCCCCCCCCCGCCTGATGGGTCACCCACAGCTCTGTCACACAAACCGCCCCAGCCCCAGGGTCCCATTCACTGTGGCCCCTCCCCAACCTTCCTCCCTCACCATGGGGGGCCTTGATCTGCACTCCCCGCCCCTTCCTCTCCACAGACTTAGCATAGATTTCATAGACATTGGGGCTGGAAGGGACCTCGGGAGATCATCGAGTCCAGCCCCCTGCCCAAAGGGCAGGAAGTCAGCTGGGGTCATAGGATCCCAGCAAAATCCAATTTACTCTTGAAGGTGTTCGATGTAGGTGCTTGAACCACCTCTGCTGGCAGACTGTTCCAGACCTTGGGGGCTCGGACAGTAAAGAAATTCTTCCTTATGTCCAGCCTGAAACGGTCTTGCAGGAATTTGTGACCGTTCGACCTCGTCATCCCTTGGGGCGCTCTGGTGAACAGACGTTCCCCCAGATCCTGGTGGTCACCCCTGATAAACTTATAGGTGGCCATCAGATCACCCCTGAGCCTGCGCTTTTCCAGGCTAAAGAGTCCCGTGGCTCTCAGCCTGTCATCGTAAGATCTGTTTTCCTGACCTCTGATCATGCGCGTGGCTCTCCTCTGGACTCTCTCAAGTTTCTCCACATCCTTTTTGAATTGTGGAGCCCAAAACTGGACGCAGTACTCCAGCTGCGGCCTCACCAAGGCCGAGTACAAGGGGAGAATGACATCCCGGGATTTGCTCGAGAAGCATCTATGGATGCACGCCAGCATTTTGGTCGCTTTACTAGCCGCAGCATCGCATTGCAGGCTCATGTTCATCTTGTGGTCAATGATGATCCCCAAGTCTTTTTCTTCTGTAGTGCTAACCAACGTAGCACTGCCGAGCCTATAAGGGTGCTGCAGGTTTTTCCTCCCAAGGTGGAGAACCTTGCATTTTTTGGTGTTAAACACCGTGAGGTTCTTGTCTGCCCATTTGCTGAGCTTGTCCAGGTCAGCCTGGATCACCCGCCTATCTTCTGGCGTGGATGCTTTGCCCCAAAGTTTGGTGTCATCGGCGAACTTGGCCAGTCCACTCCTGACTCCAATGTCCACATCGTTAATGAAGATGTTGAACAGTATGGGTCCCAGGACAGAGCCTTGAGGGACCCCACTGGTCACAGGGCACCATGATGAGTGACTGCCATCAATCACAACCCTCTGGGTCTGACCACGAAGCCAATTTCCCAGCCAGCGGATCGTGGTGGAGCCAAGGCCACAACTGGGCAGTTTGGCCAAGAGGTGATCATGGGAGACCAGATCAAAAGCTTTTTTGAAGTCAAGATACATGACATCAATCTCTTCTTCTTTGCCCAGGTGATAGGTCACCTGGTCATAGAAGGAAATGAGATTGGTCAAACAAGACCTACCCGCAACAAACCCGTGCTGGCTGTCCCTTAGAATGTTAGCCTGGGCCAGTCCCTCAAGGATGGCCTCCTTAATAAACTTTTCTAAGATCTTTCCCAGGATAGAAGTCAGGCTAATGGGCCTGTAGTTAGCCGGATCCACTCTCCTCCCTTTCTTGAAGATCGGCACCACATTGGCCTTCTTCCAGTCTTCAGGCACTACACCAGAGCGCCAGGAGTTCTCAAAGATTCATGCCAGGAGTTGGGCTATGACGCTCGCCAGCTCCTTGAGTACCCTGGGGTGCAGGTTGTCAGGGCCAGCTGACTTGAAGGTATCCAGCTTCTCAAGGTGTTCCTTCACGAGGTCAGCATTTATGGAGGGTAGGGGATCCCCATCACCTGGATCTCCCTGTCCCATAGCAGGCATAGGTGTCCCATGGGACTGATGAAAGACTGACGCAAAGTACCTATTTAATAGGTTGACTTTTTCCTGGGCGTCAGTTGCCCCATCTGGTTTAGCAGGGGTCCAAGGTTGCCCTTGCTTTTCCTCCGGCTCCCCACATATCTGAAAAAGGACTTTTTGTTGTCCTTGATGCTTGAAGCTAGTTGGAGTTCAGTTGCAGCCTTGGCTTTCCTGGTTTGCTCCCTGCAGGACCGGACCAGCGCAGAATAATTCTCCTTGGAGGTGAATCCCGTCCTCCATCCTTTGTAGGCTTTCCTTTTTAGCCGCAGGAGGTCCGCTAGGTCCCTGGAGAGGCAGGAGGGCTGCTGTGCCTTCTTGCTGCCTTTCTTCCGTGTTGGAATAGATTTAGCTTGTGCACTGAGGATCGCTTCCTTGAGAATCAACCGCTCTTCTTGAACTCCCATCTCCCTGGGGTCGTGGTCCCTGAGGGCCTGACCGACAAGCCTCTTGAGCTTGTCAAAGTCGGCTTTTCTGAAGTCAAGGACTTCTGTGCTGCTGACTGACTTGCCAGCTTTACAGCGGATGGTGAAGGTGATCAGCCCGTGGTCGCTGTAACCCAGCTTCCCATCGATCACTAGGTCGCCGATTAGGTCGTCCCCCGTAGCCAGTACCAGGTCGAGCAGCGCTTTGCCTCTCGTTGGCCCATAGACTTCTTGAGTCAGGTAGAGGTCATCCACGCACGAGAGAAAGCTTTGCGACCGCACGGATTTAGCTGAGTGATCTTCCCACGAGATGTCCGGGTAATTGAAGTCACCCATGACAACCAAGGTCCTGGAGCAAGCAGCCTCAGTCAGTTCCCGGGCGAACTCTTGGTCAAGCTCAGGATGCAGTTGGATGCTCTCTACATGTGCCAGGAAGAAGCCCCCAGATCAGGATTTTTCTATTCCAAGATCATGAGTCAGAGTTATTTGGCTTGGAAAGTGTGAGTCTTGCCATTTTTTTCACAAGAGTTGGCCTTACTGTCAACCTCTAACATTCCCCCCAGGATGGATGTATTTTGCCTGCCCCTGCCTTAGTAAATAAGCATAACCACTGAAGTCCTGGTCTGTTAAAGGGACTATTTATGGCAGCACAAATGCCGAGCAAATAGATGTTGATACCCTTGGTAATGCCACATAAAAGGAAAATCAAGTGATATGACAAAGGGCAGCAACAGACTTTGTGTGTGTCCACCCCCAATAATTGCCCACTGTTGTACCAAGGGAAGCATCTGCCTCAAACCCTAAGTCTTGTTATCTTTACCTGTTTAAAACAGTACAAACCTTTACCTCTTGCAACATGGATCTCTGTCTTCCTGCCAACACAGACAAACACATCCCTTTCTTCTAGATGTAGAGTAGTGGTCTGTCAGAACATGCCATGGACACACCAGGAAGACGGAGGATGTGGGGACAGATGAGGGGCTGGGGCTGCAAGGGGCAAGTAAATTTTATAGGTGGGGGAAATGTTCCACATACAGACTCTAATTACTTGATAGGGGTTCTTTTAAATTCAGGGTTGTCTTGGTTTTGGGTACATACAGTAAACCCCAAACTTTTTTTATATCTCACAATTTCAGAATAACTCTGGTGTATTTTTGTTTGTTTGCTTGTTTGGAGCTCAAATTTGAACTTTTAACTGTTGGTAGCTGGCAATGCTAGAGTTTCCTGGGCTGAAACTCAAGCAGAAAGAATTTCATTTGTCCCTTTGGCCCTTACTCTGTGTCCGAACAAACAGTATTTTCTGAATTTTAGCATTTTCATCCCCAGTATAACATGGAATCTCTGCTTCGTAATTGATTGGTTCCAACAAGTTTTTGTGCTGCTGTGTAGGTGGAAAAAAAACATTTTGTTACATCCCAGGCAGCCTGAAGAAGTTTATGACTAAAAATTCTGTATACTGTGATCTAGTGCATTTGACCCCAGATTACTGCTATTGGTGCTCTGGCAGTAGACCATACAGTTTATCAATTGCAGGCCATCTAGGCATCATTGTACCACACGTGTTATGTTTCTGTCAAATAATCTTTAATACTGACATCTGGAAGCACTACTGGTGGATTTTTTGATTGATTATATTTTGATGAGTGTCAGGAAGTGAGAAGGCAAGAAGAAAAATTCTTGGTTCTGACTCAGCTGTGATCTCTGACCCCTCTTCATATATTTCTAAATAATTCAGATCCATAAATAGACTCCCGTACATCCTGCTAGCTGAAGGGTGATGCCTTCAACTTAAATAACATCAAGTTTTAAGTTGTGGGCTAGTTACAATATTATATTCAATAGTCCCCTACTATAGATAGAGAGTTGGATCGCTTGGCAGGCACAAACAAGCAGCATATGTTGTAATACACGTGTAAAATACATCTAGGAACAAAAATACGGGCCTTCCTTACAGAATGGGGAACCACGTCCTGGAAAGTGGTGACTATGAAAACAACATAGTAGATATTCTGCTGAACGTGAGCTCCCAATTCAATGCTGTGAGCAAAAAGGCTGATGCTACTTCGTAATTTGTATCTACATATATTGAATGTCAAACACTAGGAGGTAACTGTTGTGATCTTTGTATTTGATGCTAGTACAAACTTCCGGAATACAGTATCCAATTAAGTCATTATCAATTCAAGAAGGACACTGATAAACTGGAGAGGGTTCAGAGAACAGCCCTGAGAATGACTAAAAGATTGGAAAACACGTCATATAGAAAACACTTATATTTTGATGAGTTTAGCTTATCAAAGAGAAGGTTGTGGGCCAGCTTAATCAACCTACATAAGGAATAAAACTTTGATGGGCTATTCAGTCTGCCAAACAAAAGAATAATGAACCAACAACTAGAAGTATTGAAGCTAGATAAATTAAGGCGATAAATAAGGTGCAGTTTAACAAAGGAGTAGCTAAATAGTGGAATGATTTAACAGGAATTGTGATGGAGTCTCCATCACTAACAGTTTCTAAATTAGCGTCTGTATAAAAGAAATACTCTAATTTGACAAGATTTAGGTCCAAGAAAACCCCATGGCTGCTTTTAGCTGATGTCAAACCCAATGATGACAAATATTCCTTCTGGCCCTTAAGGTCTGTGAATCTGTGCCTAATTAAAGCCATTCATTCTATAAACAAGGGAAATAAACTTACCCCTAGTTCTAGTGAAAGAAACTGTTAAACCAGTACTGATGCTTTCAAGACCAGTACACTTTTCCCAAAGTTCATCCACCTCTGACCAATCCTAAGAACTTGATTTTGTTTCCTAATTGGTCCAAAATGCATACAACAGGCTTAGTTTGGAATTTCCATTTGCTTGTTTGAACATTTAGCCCCACATCTTTTGTTTTAGTAGATCACCTTGAATCAAGAGCGAGATGCAATGGGAATCTTTCCAGTGTGCAGATCCTGCTTTCACTTCAGAGCCTTGACCTTGCTTATATGACAAAACAGTTTTGTTTTTCTAAGATAATTATGTACTTCTAAAATTGCAAAAAGAAGATAAACTGCTGAATTTACACTTTATTCTGTGTGCTGTAGCTAGTGCCCATTTTCCTAAGAGGAAAAAACTTAAATGCATTGAGCTAAGTTACTATTCATAAGATATATAATAATTCCTTATTACTAATCGTAAAATAGCCTACATTTTTGTTTCAGGTCTAGTTCAGCAAGGCATTTATCAAGGGAATTATTAAATGGATATGTTTATCACAAAGCATGCAGAAAATAACTGACTGCACAACCTCTTAGTTTGTTCCCAGAGCTCAGATGCCAGCAGTACTGTGAGCTGGAATAGCATTATAGGTATTGATATGCAAATAAACACACACAGGGTTTAAAGGTTTATAATGAGAGAGTGAGATGATGGAGGAGATTTTTAACTCCTAGAAAATGCCAGAAACTTTTCTAGAAATCAAAACATAGCTTTTAGTTTAATGTCTTACACTTCTGGGAATTAAATACGTTTAGAACCTAATCTCTTTATTTGATACAGTGCAGATTTGCTAGAGATTTAATCTGTGTTCTGAGGTCAGCAGAGTCATCAGGTAGGAAGCATCTATAATTGCCTATTTCTGGAGACATTTAAATAAGGTTAATAAAATGGAGGTGCTATATTAGTCTGCAGTTACTCTACGTGTTTTTTCTTCAGGTTCCGTAGACATGGGTCTATGAATCCCCATAGCTCGTAAAGTCTTGTCTATACTATCCAGTAAATGCTGTTCGGCCAGCAAAATTGAGTGCATTCACAATCTATATTCTTTTATAGTGGCAGAACCTCCCATTCTACTGGCAAAGTTGCTTCATCTCTCCCAATGAGTGGGGTTCTACTCCCATGCTCTAGGTAGCTACCACAGTCCATGTAGTAACTGGTGCTTTTCCAGAGAGCATTCTAGTAGCCCAGCTTCTGAGTTTGATGCAGAACCAGCTGAAGTGTATAGGTGCGTATGTGTTTTTGAAGTGATAGCTGCTGCCCAGAAGTGTAGGCATAATTTAGAGCTATCCTGCTGGTGGGCTGTGGGCTGCATCTCGTTCAAACAGAGTTAATTTGTGGCCTGACTGCTGCTCTTCCTATCACTCTGGCTGGAGTAACAGGGGGATCTTGAGGTTCCCCCTCTCTCTTCTGGCTCCTGCCCCCAGGGTGTGGGGCATGGTAGTGAGGAGCCCACAGCCTGTAGTGCCCTTGTGGTGCAATGTAGCAGGTGAGCCCATAGCTGAGAAGGGTGCAGCTGGGGTATCCACATGAGCAATGCAGTGGGGGTGGTGGGGCAGTCGCATGCAGGGTGCAGTACCTAGAAGTCCAGACAGGCCTAACATAATTTATTGACTTCTGCTGATGGGACAGGATTTTAATAATACAGCCTTGCAATAATGTAGTGGCTTATGGATGTAGTGAGAAAGGGAGATCCATCTGTCAAATCAAAGTCATTTTATTTACTTTAGGTCTTTACCTAAAGTAATTGATACATCATATTTATTCTGTAAGCACCTGAAAAAGCATATTATTTTTACTATGAAATGGCTTAGTTGTATCTTTAATACTTTAAACTAATTCTTATCAAATATGGTGAATTAAAAAACCAAGTTAATTTTGACTATTGGGGTGTGCGAAAGCGCACTGCAGGTTGCCTGGCAGCCTGTGCCAGATGTCAAACTCTTATTGTTTAATGATAGAAATATACTTGGTACTTCAATGGGTACGTTAAATACAGGGTACCTGCCCCCAAAAGATTAAATATTATGTTGTCACATTTTGACAAGTGATTATTGCAGAGAAAAGAAGGAAGAGGAGATGAATGAAGGAATTGTGAAATCATATGGTACTTCACTGGGTCCTGCGTGCATGTGAAGGAGAGATTCCAAGTATAATCTGCTTTATTCTGTTAGATACTGTAGCTAAGAGAGGACTAGAATTTGTAAAACTTTTTCAAAGAAAAGCGGGGGAGGCTTGGTGGAACAGGGAAGGCTGGTGATGCTACCAATAGATGAAATATAGAAGACAAGGAGCAGAGAGGTTAAAGGGATAAAGCTGTCTTTCAAAACTTACTGGATTTCAACCCAGGGCAAAAATAGTTTCAGATGTTAAGCTTGCCTTGAGGCTTTCAGTTGCTCTTTGTCTGTTTACCATCTTTTTTTTTCCCTTTCTTTTACCAAAATGTTTTCTTGTTGCTGTGAAAGGCCTGCACAAGTGAGAGAACCTACGTGTAATTTATTGTCAAACAGATTTTCCCAAAATGTTGTACTCACAGACGTTACTTGTAAAAAAAACACAAATGTAATTTTCTTTTAACAAGTACACTTTTTTTAGATTTTTAAAAATTTTATTGCCATCCCTACCTATAGTCACTAACCGCCTGCTGAACGAGCTTCTGACCAGTTTGAGGTTACTGTATATTCCAGTGCATAAGGCACTAAACTAGGAGTTAGAAGAGCAGGGTTTCATCTCTGATTCTGTCACTGATGTCCCTTGTGATCTTGGACAAGCCCTTTCACTCCTTTGTGTTACTTCTTTCCCCTGGCACCTTGTTTTATCTAGATTATAAACTGTTTGGGATGGGGATTGTCTCTGTGTGATTTGTAGCATAGCTGGTGCAATGGTGATGTAATTTTAGCTTGGAATACCAGTATTTCTGTAATGCAGATAACAATACAGTGTGCCACCAGAGGCTGAAAATCAGTCTTCCTCCTCACATTTCTTGTAAATACTACTAATCAGGAGAATAAATGAATGACTTGTCCAGTTGGTCATCCCTGAGTTTGCTCTGTTTTCCGGTATAAGACTTCAGGAACAGTGCATGTCATTTATTATGTTCTTTCCTCCAAGTAAAGGACTATGTATATACGGATGGATATATTAGAAGTGCACCGATACATCGGTCTGATATCGGATCAGTACCAATATAAAGAAAAGGGGCTGTATCAGATATTGGTCCAATGGAGCCAGTAATTCGGCTGATAAATGCCTGTGCTGTGCACAGCTGCAGCGCAGCACTCAGGCAGCAAGGAGCAGAGGCGGCAGCTTGAAGAGCTGCCTCCAGCTGGTAAGTCTGGTGGGGGAAGAGGGGCAGCTCAACACCCCCTGGAGTGAGGGAGGGGCAAGGGGCAGGTGCTGTCCAGGCTGGGGGAGAGGGGGCATGGCTCCTGCCACTGCTTGCAACCTGGCAGGGTACAGGGGACAGGGAGGGGGTGTCCCTGGATCTGCGCGGGATGGGACAGGCTGCAGCTGGGGCTGCGCGGGGCTCTTCTTGACGGGGGTTGGGCTTGGAGTGGGTGCCACTGGCCCTGAGAGTATCCTGCATTCGCCCCAGATTTTGCCACTGCTCTGCTCCCAGTGCTGCTGCCGGCAGCCACCCAGTGAAATTTGGGGTGGATGCATCGTCTCAGTGCCACTGGTGCCCACTCTGAGCCCAGTCCTCATCCAGAAGAGCCCTGTGCAGCTCTGGCTGCAGGCCATACCACCCCACCCTACTCCGTGTTGATTTGCAGAGTGGGGCACATGCCAACCCGCCCCCCCCCCCCCATGTCCTCCCGTGGAAGCTGCTTCTTCACCCACCCCAACTCGTGGCTCTGGGCAGCACCTGCCCCTACCCCCTCCCTCACTGCAGGGGGTGTTGATCTGTCCCCCCACACCCTTTCCCTCTCCCCTCCCCTTCTACTACACCAGACTTACCACCTGGAGGCAGCTGTATCAGAAATCTGATCAGCTTAGGCCAATATGCCTCCTTAAATATCAGCTATCAGGATCAGCCCCAAAAATCTCTATCAGTGCACCCCTAGTGTGTGTGTGTGGTTAATCCATGGGAATTATGATGGGAACAATATCAGACATACCTTTTTCTTGAAAAAAGTCCTTATTACTTTCTTTACTTTCCCCTCCCCATCTTCTTTTTGTGTAGCTTTCTGGAGAAAAGATTACATAGAGGAGGTGAGAAAAGAGTTTGCAAAATAGGAATTGTTTTGCAGTTATTGAATTGGCTCCCATGGTATCAGTGTCACATATGTCAGCTTTTTGTAAAATGACAGCTGCCAGCTGGAGGTTGCCATTGGCATACCATTTGTAACATTCAAATCCTTTAAAATGCAATTTTTAAAAGTTTTAAAATGGTAATAAGTGTTTTTGTTATATGATTAAAACAGAGTTGAGTGTAACTAGCAGAGTGAAAATAGTAGCAAATGCTGATGAAGTCAGAGACCAATACAAAAATGAAGCCACCTGGTCAAAGTGGTTGGCAAAAAGGGGGACGCTAGATTTCTTGCCAGAGTATTGTCCTTAGACCACTAGGGGGAAGAGAAGAACTTGATCTCTGCCTGTTGGCCTCAGGTTGGTGGGTATTCAGCCTGAAAAAATGCTGTTCCATGGTTGGGCATCAGTGCCTGCCTGTGCAGGTCATGGCCTTTCCTAAACCGTAAGGACATGGCAATAGTGCAGTTGTGAGTTTCACAGCAGTCTGTGGTATTCTGCATCTCGGCAGCAAAAGTTACCAAAGATTTGTTAATTTCACTGTTTAGTTGATTGGAAAAAGTGTAAACTGTTAACAGTACAGGCAACCCCCACTTAACACTGTTTCACTTAGCACTGTTTTGCTAAAATAAGTGTTATAAGTTGATACCTGATTTCACTTAGCGCTCAGCAGGTTTTGTTATAATGCTAATGGTTGCCATCTTGGGTCTTTAAAAACACCTGTGATTGCCATGTTGGATCATGAAATACTTTCGGTTTCACTTAATGCTCATTTTGCTTAATGCTTGGTTTTTCAGGAACCAATTAAGAGAGCTAAGTGGGGGTTGCCGGTACTCCCAACACTATGAAAAGACTGAGAAAGCACTTTGTTCTTTTGCACTTGTAATTTTTGCCCTTATGAATAGTAGAAAGCTAGGAATTCCCCTCCCCACCCCCCATTGTGGTAAGACAACAGGTGGAATTTGAAAGCCCTGAAAATGGAAGTCACTTTCTCTTCGGCTAAGTACAGAGGTTCAGAAAACCTGAGGCAAAATT
Source organism: Crocodylus siamensis (assembly GCF_052110815.1). NCBI lineage: Eukaryota > Metazoa > Chordata > Crocodylia > Crocodylidae > Crocodylus > Crocodylus siamensis. The sequence continues at coordinate 29,170,263 of NC_143409.1, read as the reverse complement.
GATTCAGTCTTTGCAGTTTTTTCTAAGCTGTTTAGATTGAACTAGTAACCAACTGAACTGATGTGCAGTCTTTGGGGTTGCCAAGACAAGCAGAAGCTTGCACTGGCTCGGACCAGGAGGCTGGGGGCACTCATGTGCACCACTTCTCATGACCGGGCTGTCTAAGTCTGCTGAGCAAGCAGCCCAGGCCTGATTGGCAGCCAGAATCTGTCCGGGGGGCAGGGGGAGGTGAAGTACCCACCAGGGATCTGGGCGCCTCCAACTCCCAGCCAACCAGGGCTCATCCCAGCCCCGCCCAAGCCATGGACCTCTGAGATGGGGAGAAAGTGTGAAGGGAAATGCACCCACCCCCCTGCTGCCCACACTGCCCCCTGCAGCTGAGGTCTGCCAAGTGTGGGGCAGAAAAGCACCCATGGGGGGGATTTTCCCCCCACCCAAGCTTGAGCCAGGCTGGGATCACCCCAGGCTTGCCCTTTCCCTGCCCTGTGCCTCTGAGAAGAGGGGGGGCAGGGGGTGGGAACACAACATTCCCCATCCCTGCACCAACTGCAGCATGGAGGGCAAAGCACCCATTAGGGGGCTTTTGTCCCCACAGACCTGCAGCTCCAGCTGGCCTTGGATTACCTCAGCCCTGCCCCCTTCTCAGCAGTTACCTCCTGGGGTGGTGAAAATGCATTCCCGGGCCTGACAGGGATCTGCCTGGCAGGGCCAAAAGCACCCACTTGTGGGCTTTTTGTCTCCCCACAGCTCAGAGCTGGGCAGGGATCAGCTGTCACCTGAGGAAGGAGCAGACCCTGGCATGGGGGCTGCATTTTCCCCCCTTCCCACCCCATCTCCTGTCCCCTCTCAGAGGTAACAGCTGAGGAGAGAATGGGACTAGGGCAATCCCAGGGTGGCTGGAGCTGTGGATAATGGCTTAACCCTTGATAATGGCTATGATTTTATAAATATGGGACATGTACTTTTAAAGATTATTTCTTCTTTGTTTTGCTGGTTGAATAGGAAACTATAATCCATTTCCTCTGTATAGTCCTGTTAAAGTGCTGTCAAATATACAAAGTAAAAAGAAAAATCTTAACTGCTTTCAGTTAACAGTTGCTTTAGATGTTGCAATAATAGATAAGCCCACTTTCAGGCAAGTGGTTTTTTGTTTTTTTTTTGATTTTTTTTTTTTTAAGTTGATTGTGTCACTTTAAACTATCCAATATGATAAATTATTGGGAGTTAAGACTGCCTCTTCCCTAGCTTTCTGGTTGATGAATTTGAGATCTTTTCTACTGTTATACACCGATGTGCGACTCGCATTGATTGGACTTAAATGCATATGTAAGAAGACTGACAATAAAATATCTGCTGTGATACCTATATATAGCACAAGGAAAAGATTTAATGGATTGGGTAAGAGCATAAAGTTGAAATTTTTTGCTTCACTGTGTACCATTTTGCTATATAAAATTAACACGTGTGTAAGGAAGGTAACTAGGGGTGTACTGATAAGAATTTTCTTGGCCGATACCAGTAGCCGATTATTAACCAATCATATCAACCAGTATAAATCTGATCACCAATACTTAGCAATAATGCAAGGCATTTTAAACTACTGACACAAACTTCTTTGTTTGGCACACTCCAGCAGCCTTCTGCATCATGTGTATCAAAATAGGAATTGCATCATGTGTATCAGCGTCTCAGCGCTTAAAAATGGTGGCGGGGGTGCTTGAACTAAAGCTTGTCAAATGAGCATTAGTTCAAGTGCTGCCACCACCAATTTTAAGCACAGGGATGCTGATGCATGATATACCGTAGCACTTTAATTAGGGTGGCTCTCAGAACCTGTCTAATTAAAGTGCTGCCCCTCCCCGCCGCCTCCCACCCCTGGAGCACATGTGCCAAGGGGCAGTTGCCTGAGCCTACCCAGCAGGGTGAAGGAACCCAGAAGGCATAATTATTAGTAAGCATTATCAGCTACAACGGCCAAAAAAAGCCAATAGCCAATAATGTATATTTCCATTTTATTGCTGCTGATCCAATAGGCAACTGATATGTTAGTGACCTCTAAGGGTAAAAGTTATCTTTGACTTCTTGGCACCTACAAGATGATGTTGACAGTTTAACATTGAAGGGGAGGTTAAATGGCAGGAATTTTAACTAGATTCTCAGACTCTACTCCCATTAAATTCTTGGTTTACAAGTAGTAACAGCTTGATTTAGAAAAATCAGATTAATTTAGTGTGGCAGCAGAGGTGGCTGCTTTTAGATTCTTGGAAACCTTAACCACTCTGTTTTTGTTTTTTGTTAATAGTCTATAATAGTAATAGTGTTTCCCAAACTTCTGATACCTGGGGTACACTCTTTCTGGATTAAAACTGGCAGCACACTTCACTCTTACTGCTGAAAAGGTGGGCGGGGAGAGGAGTGCATGTGCCTGTATGCATGCATCTATATTTATATCTAGATATCTATTATCTCATTCCTGTACCAGAGGAAATAATACCAGTGCTGAGATGTACCATTAAAAAATGACACCGAATCCATCTTTCTTTAAGCAAAGGATTAGTCTGTGCCAGTTCTCAATCTTTTTAGCTTCAAGGCACTTCTTCATAACTTGTCTGAAGTTTGTGGCACCTCCACTGAAAATCACTGAGATATCTTTTCTGAATTTAGAGCTATAGAGGGGGTCTTGGAACTAAAAATATCGGAAATCACTGATTTAGTTGGTGCCACGTAAAGGTGGCAGGGGCAGGATCTCACACTGCCTTTGCCTGTTCTTTCCAGTGTCTTGTCTGCCCCCATTTTTTTTAGGCTGTTCCTGCAGGGTCTCACATGCTGGCGAGCACCTCCATGGCCTTTTCTTTTGGCTCCTGGAGCTCAGGAGGAGTATAAGGGTTGAGCTGGGCTGCAAAGTACCTGCCCTCTCTCACTATAGTGCACTGCTGGTGGTGGGGAGTGTTACAGGGGTTGCTTGGGGGTGGGGAAGTGTGGGGAAAGGCCATAGCAGCTGTATTAGTTTCTAGAGGAGCAGCCACAGGTGCTGCTGGAATAGCTGGGGCAGGCTCAGGGTGCTGAACAAATGGCTTGGGGCTTCCTCACCCAGTGTGCCATAGCACACCCTTTGGGAATCACTGACCTATAAAATGATTTGATCTGATGGAACAGCCTGATCTTACTCAGTACTGGTTTCCTCAGGTGGGGCAGTGTTAGCTTCCCAGATTGTACTTCACTTTTTATGTCACTAGGGAGCTGTGTTGATGATCAGGCAAAATGACATGATCCTCATTAATGAGGTTGTAAAGGTAAATGGGGTCAACTTCTCTTTTCCAGTATTGCCTTGTTTTCCATATTTATCTCTCTTGAAATGTGGGAAATAAAGTGGAGTTAAAGAAAGACTGGAGAGAGAAATAGAAAAGTGATACTGATAACTGTACTGATAGCTGAAAGAGAAATGTAATGAATATCTGTTTTGATAGTCTTAGGGAAGACCTGCGAAAAGCAGATCTGCAGCACATAGGAGCTGGGATTTTTTTTTTTTAATAGCCTTCCCTCTTTCTCTCCGGATAGTCAATGTGGTTACTGTCACTGGGCTTTGGGAAGGTCATGAATTAATAGCTTGCATTTTTCCAAGACATTGTTCTCATGCCAGGAAAGGATGTCATGAGTGAGGGATTCTACATATCGCTTGGATGTAAGATTCAGGTAGAGGAGGTTTATCTAAGCAGCTGGTGGAGCTCTGTCATTTGGCCCGTGGTGTTACCTTAGGGTGTTGGAGTTGACCTACAAGTCACATGAGCATGTGCTGAATCAGCCCTGCACATAGCATGTGAAGCCAGTCTGGGATGTGCATTGCACTCAGTACCTGTGCCAAGTCAGCTCCACACCATTCATCCATCCCATGAAGCCTGATGCTTTTGACACTCCTGAGATAAAGGATTAACAAGGGGGTTATCCCCAGCTGTTTAATACTGCTTTCCCTACTTTCCCAAATAAATTTTTACTATTTTACCACGCCAGTTCATAGACTGCACAATTACTGTAATTAGCCTGCAGCAGGAGAGGATATAGCATATCTTTGAGGAATATTGCATTCTTTGTCTACTAAGTGGGAAAGAGCACATTTTGCAGTGTTTAATCTAGCTAGGCAAAGTTGGTTGGATGGGCATTTATAAGTGGATTTTTTTTAAATGAAAAACAACATTAAAATTTCATAGATTTCATAGACATCAGGGCTGGAAGGGACCTTGGGAGATCGAGTCCAGCCCCCTGCCCAAAGGGCAGGAAGTCAGCTGGTGTCATAGGATCCCAGCAAGATAAGCATCCAATTTACTCTTGAAGGTCTTCAATGTAGGTGCTTGAACCACCTCCGCTGGCAGACTGTTCCAGACCTTGGGGGCTCGGACAGTAAAGAAATTCTTCCTTATGTCCAGCCTGAAACGGTCTTGCAGGAGTTTGTGACCGTTCGACCTTGTCATCCCTTGGGGCGCTCTGGTGAACAGACGTTCCCCCAGATCCTGGTGGTCACCCCTGATAAACTTATAGGTGGCCATCAGATCACCCCTGAGCCTGCGCTTTTCCAGGCTAAAGAGTCCCGTGGCTCTCAGCCTGTCATCGTAAGATCTGTTTTCCTGACCTCTGATCATGCGCGTGGCTCTCCTCTGGACTCTCTCAAGCTTCTCCACATCCTTTTTGAATTGTGGAGCCCAAAACTGGACGCAGTACTCCAGCTGCGGCCTCACCAAGGCCGAGTACAAGGGGAGAATGACATCCCGGGATTTGCTCGAGAAGCATCTATGGATGCACGCCAGCATTTTGGTCGCTTTACTAGCCGCAGCATCGCATTGCAGGCTCATGTTCATCTTGTGGTCAATGATGATCCCCAAGTCTTTTTCTTCTGTAGTGCTAACCAACGTAGCACTGCCGAGCCTATAAGGGTGCTGCAGGTTTTTCCTCCCAAGGTGGAGAACCTTGCATTTTTTGGTGTTAAACACCGTGAGGTTCTTGTCTGCCCATTTGCTGAGCTTGTCCAGGTCAGCCTGGATCACCCGCCTATCTTCTGGCGTGGATGCTTTGCCCCAAAGTTTGGTGTCATCGGCGAACTTGGCCAGTCCACTCCTGACTCCAATGTCCACATCGTTAATGAAGATGTTGAACAGTATGGGTCCCAGGACAGAGCCTTGAGGGACCCCACTGGTCACAGGGCACCATGATGAGTGACTGCCATCAATCACAACCCTCTGGGTCTGACCACGAAGCCAATTTCCCAGCCAGCGGATCGTGGTGGAGCCAAGGCCACAACTGGGCAGTTTGGCCAAGAGGTGATCATGGGATAGGTCACCTGGTCATAGAAGGAAATGAGATTGGTCAAACAAGACCTACCCGCAACAAACCCGTGCTGGCTGTCCCTTAGAATGTTAGCCTGGGCCAGTCCCTCAAGGATGGCCTCCTTAATAAACTTTTCTAAGATCTTCCCTAGAATAGAAGTCAGGCTAATGGGCCTGTAGTTAGCCGGATCCACTCTCCTCCCTTTCTTGAAGATCGGCACCACATTGGCCTTCTTCCAGTCTTCGGGCACTACACCAGAGCGCCAGGAGTTTTCAAAGATCCGTGCCAGGGGTTGGGCTATGACGCTCGCCAGCTCCTTGAGTACCCTGGGGTGCAGGTTGTCAGGGCCAGCTGACTTGAAGGTATCCAGCTTCTCAAGGTGTTCCTTCATGAGGTCAGCATCAATGGAGGGTAGGGGATTCCCCTCACCCAGATTTCCCTGTCCCATAGCAGGCATGGGCATCCCGTGTGACTGATGAAAGACTATCGCAAAGTACCTATTTAATAGGTTGGCTTTTTCCTGGGCGTCAGTTGTCAGTTGCCCCATCTGGTTTAGCAGGGGTCCAACATTGGCCTTGCTTTTCCTCCGGCTCCCCACATATCTGAAAAAGGACTTTTTGTTGTCCTTGATGCCTGAAGCTAGTTGGAGTTCAGTTGCAGCCTTGGCTTTCCTGGTTTGGTCCCTGCAGGACCGGACCAGCGCGGAGTAATCCTCCTTGGAGGTGAATCCCGTCCTCCATCCTTTGTAGGCTTTCCTTTTTAGCCACAGTAGGTCCACTAGGTCTCTGGAGAGCCAGGGGGGCTGCTGTGCCTTCTTGCTGCCTTTCCTCCGTGTTGGAATAGATTTAGCTTGTGCACTGAGGATCGCTCCCTTGAGAAGCAACCACTCTTCTTGAACTCCCATCTCCCTGGGGTCATGGTCACTGAGGGCCTGACTGACTAGCCTCTTGAGCTTGTCAAAGTCGGCTTTTCTGAAGTCAAGGACTTCTGTGTTGCTGACTGACTTGCCAGCTTTATGGCGGATGGTGAAGGTGATCAGCTCATGGTCGCCGTCACCCAACTTCCCATCAATCGCTAGGTCGCCGATTAGGTCATCCCCCGTAGCCAGTACCAGGTCAAGCAGCGCTTTGCCTCTCGTTGGCCCATAGACTTCTTGGGTCAGGTAGAGGTCATCCACGCACAAGAGAAAGCTTTGCGCCCGCTCAGATTTAGCTGAGTGATCTTCCCACGAGATGTCTGGGTAATTGAAGTCACCCATGACAACCAAGGTCCTGGAGCAAGCGGCCTCAGTCAGTTCCCGGGCGAACTCCTGGTCAAGCTCGGGACTTTGAGTGGGAGGTCTGTAGTAGACTCCCACCGTTGTGTCCCCTGTGCCGAATTCTCCATGAATTTTTACCAGAGGGTCTCTAGCTGTCCATGCCGGTCGCCAACATCAGCTTGCAGGGACATGTAGCTTTCCTTCACATGGAGAGCTACACCCCCGCCCCTTTTGTCAACACGATCCCTCCTGTATAGGGTATAGCCCTCTATCCCCATGGTCCAGTCATGGGTGGAGTCCCACCAGGTCTCCGTTATTCCAATGACATCATATTTCTTTGCACTGAGCAGGAGGATGAGCTCGTCCTGCTTGTTGCCCAGGCTCCTGGCATTAGTGTACAGGCCGGCAAGTGTGCCCTTGGGCTCTTGCCTTGCCCACAGATTGTGCCAGGGCTGGGGCAGGGGTGAGCTCCCTTAAGTGCCCCCTTAAGTGCCTTGGTCCGCTGGCTTTGCAAGGGCTGTTTAGCGGGCCAGCAGGGGCAGTAGTCCCCCCATCCCCCAGCAGGCTTAGTTTAAAGCCTGGTGGAGCAGGTCAGCCAGCCTGGCTGAGAAGAGCCTCCTCCCTAGCTGCAGGTATATTTTGTCTTCAGTTAAATGTGGACATGACCCTTTCCAAAGGTCAAGGAACAGCATCAGAGTAGAAGGCTACTGTTAGAAAGGGGCCAATAAAGACCAGGAAACCAAGCTTCTGCCATTGAAAGGTTAATTTTTCCCCCCACCCCTTGAAGCCTGTGTAAGCTAACGAATTATTGCTGTTAAAGCTCTTTTCATAAAAAATGAATCTTACTATTTTTAAAACTTGATGTTGCAACTTTCAGTGCAGTTCAAACAAATGGTTGAAAACCCACTGGACTCCAGAAGGTAAAAATGAAAAGCAACAGAAGGGAAAGGAATTAAATGAAGACAACTTTAAAATTCCTCTTCAGTTGTTGGAGAGTTTACAACATGGTTGTAATGACATAAAATGCTACTTATCTTTGATTTCATAGCATGGATAATTATAGGGGTACGCAGCAGTATAAAACTTTTAAAAAAGCTATGTTACCCCTAAAAGCTTGAAAAATAGAGGATATAATGAAAGTAACACACTATCTGAGAGATTCTCAGAGTCCTTGAAACGAAACATATACCAAAAGTTTGTTACAAGTCCTGTTAGGTGATGAGTCTGAAGCGTACCAGTTGTCGAGCAGAGGCTCTCAACAAAAGGATGTTTAAAGCCTGTGATTGTATGCTAAATTGCTTTCTATTCTTAACTCTCCCACAGGTGATTTTAGAAAAGTTATTTAATCTCTCTGTGCCTCTTTTACACAGGTGGAAGAAAAATGTGATAATACTTAAATACTGCCTTTAAACTGAGGCTGAATTCATTACCTTTTGTAGATATGATTTTCCCCAAAGAAGATTCTAATATTTTGTACTTCTTTGGCACTTTTATTGGTATCTGAGGAAGTGAGCTGTTGCCTAAGAAAGCTTATACATCTCTCTGATTTTTATTACTCTGTACAGTGCAACTCTGTTCTGTCTTCTGCCATTTTTATTGGCAGCCTAAACAATCTAAAAAGTTTAAATTTGAGTGTCTCAATTAGGCTTCCAATTCCATATTTAGGAATCTTTAATATAAGTTAGGGTTTGACAACCTTTAGTTGGTATAGGCTGTCCTTTGCAATCTGCCATCAGCCATGGGCCCCCAAGTCTCCACTCCCTGGAGTGACTAGTTGCCTGCACTTACCCTCACTGCTGATTCCAAACCCCTCTGTAGCGAGGGCAAGTATAAACATGGTGGAACAGCAGGTTTTGTAGCAGGAGGACATTGTGGAGAGGCTGGGTGGCACAGTGCAGCTCTGTACCATGGATTCCCACAGACAAACGTAGGACCTTCAGGTTGTCAGTATCTTTCAGCATCTGGCCACTTAGATTTACATAACTAAATAGAGATTTAGGAGCTTAGTTTAAGGCTTCCAGATTTGAAAATCTTGACTAGAAAGTTAACAGGAGATTGAATAGATTTTAAGATGGCACCCTTGTTGCTATGATAAAAATGTTCTCTTTCAAACACAGGTGCACCCTGTGGCCAGTGCTGCTGGCATTCCTTTTGCCCATGTAGTGCTGCAAGAGCTTAGATTCCTGAGCTTGTACATGGCCTGAGTCCTGCAAGAAGTGTGTTCTCCCATCTTTGGGATTTGTTCAGAAATGCAGAAGTCACACCACCGGTGTGTCTCCTGCCTCTCTTGAGTTTTTTATTAAGCCCCTGACATCTTTGTTGTACTGAGTGGGTTGAATGCCATCCAAACAGGCCATCTTTACATCTCAGCTTGTAAATATCTCTGCACGTTAGTTTTATGTTATCCACATCCTTGTCTGTTTCCCATCCAGATTTCAAATGGGATGAGCTGTGTAAGTCAAGAAGCTCCAGGGCCTTTATTTTAGCCTGGTTTCATGTCCTGCTGGTGACAAATTAGTGGCTTCTTCATGGAGCCATTTAACACTGGCATTTTATCGTGGTTTAGAGCAGGAGCGGCTAATCTGTGGCGTGTGTCACTTGTGGCGCGCAGCTTCCAAGTGGCATGTGGCAGGTCAGGGAAAGGACAGGCTGCACAGCAGCAGACAGGGCAAGAAGCAGATAGCAAAGCAACAGATCAAGCAGGGAAAGGGAATCAGAGTGGCTCTGTGGGAGGGTGTGGGCTAATTTGTGTCACCTGCTGAAAATGTTGGTTCCTGCTGGGTTTAGAGTCTCTTGACATTTGCTGTTTTACAACAAGAGGGAGAAAACCCTGGCACGTACCTTAGTGCTTTTCCAGATAAACTCCTGTTGAGGTTCTGGGTGTTCTTCCTTATGTGTTGCGGCTTCTTCACATGCCCTATTTGTTGCCCAACAAAATAATGAGACTCCTTATCTGTCTCCTGTAGACACTGGCCAAATGGCCTTCAACTTCTTCATGAGGAGGCAGCTTGAAGGAGGGAAACAGGTCTTTCATAAAACATTTGTCTTATTTCTGTTCTCCCAACATTTTACCAAACTGAGCAGAGTTCCAATGAGAGACTTTTACTGATTCTTATGTGGTATGGGTGTCAGTCACAGTTCTCTGCTCAGTGTCTCCATTTGTTAAGGTTGTTGACACTTTGACCTCAGAGGGAGTGAGGTTGTGTTGTGTTGTTTTGTGGTTCCTCTTTCTGTTGCTTCTGGACTCTGGCATCTACTCCTGGTTGAGAAGACAGGGCACTGGTTATGGGTGGGTTTGGATCCACTCACCAAGGTTACAAATACAGTCATAACACAACAGTAGAGTTATTTTTATATATATATATTATTGGGATGTTTCATAACCTGTTTAATTTTCAGCTAGTTATTGAATTATGAATGAGCCATTCATCTGACTGCTGTGGCTTTTACGTCAAAGAATGCTACTTTCATCTGGAGCAATGCAACAGTCCTGCACAGCTCATTGAAGAAGTGGCATCCTTCGAAATAAGTCCCAGCAAACAGCTGAAGTACCTCAGTAATTCTTGTCCCTGGTGAGACTACCAACCCTTGTCTTTGCAGGGTGCTGGGGTAAGGAACCTAACCTTGCAAAGTGTCTGGGTTCTACTATGCCATAAAAGGGGAAAATCATGTATAGGCTTATGTACAATTATATGCCTAATATTTAACAGTTACTGTGTTTATCTGTAGATATTTAGTCATTTTCATACACATAAAGTGAATATTTTTTTGTCAGTTAACTTGCACTGGTAATGTGGCTTCTGCATTTCTGAACACTCAGTCTGATCACTAATACAGATCCATCCTTTCAATAGATTTGCTTGTACTGGACCTGTACCAGGGCAACAACACACATGAGAAAAATGGACATAAGAGAAAGTATGTGGAAACTGCCATGATTGTATATCTTAGCTGAATGGTTTCTTAAATGTACTAGACTGGGTAGCTTGCTTAGTGTAAGAATATTTCACTCTTCCCACACTTCATTTCCTCTAACCTTTTGCCCTCATGCTTATACCAGTGCATTAAAATATCCAATTCCATGCTCTCTCTGTTGCTCCTGAGGTCAAAGAAGATGCATTTGTGTTGGATCACGAAGCCAGTAGTGAGTCACTCTTTTAAGCCTAGCCAGTCTCTTGTCTCCCATCAGAAGTATTTTTCCATATATTCTGTAAAATGACTTATCTCAATGGGTATGTGCATGAGAAATCCCCTTCTTCCTTTTCCAGCTAGTGCCATTAAGTTTCTATTTAAAGACTCCAAATGAGCTGGGAGCTTATCCTCATTTCACAAAGTCTCTTGTGGCAGGAAAGAAATTATATGGGAGTGGAGAGACCTCCAAGTGATTATTCACTGTAATATAATCATGAAGTCAATGTATTTATTATTATTTTCTTCAAACATGCAATTCAACACTTAATTGATCTGTCAGAGTCAGGACTCTCCCTTCCTTCCCTCTATTCTGAATTTCCTTGGTTGTGATGCTTGCAAAATGCCTCCATTTAAAATCTGTGAATTAATTGATCAATCCTTGTATGATGCAGGTAAGCATTGGAGCTGGGTAAACACCGTGAAAAAATCAGAGACTATTTTTTTTACATGTTTTTAATAAATGATTTCACTTGTGGCACTTCTGTGTTGGTATCTCACACTTGAAATGATTAAATCAGGATGTAAACATTCACAGAAACTTATTGTTCAGTTTCAGTAATAGGTGGCTGTGCACCCATCTAGCTAGGGAACAGTATCAGTTTACTTACCCATTTGCTCATACTTGATCATAGTGTACAGCAAATTGTTTGTGATCAAGGATTGTTGTCTTTCATTCCTTCTTTCTCCCCCTCCAATAATGAGATCCTTTGTGCTCTGTAAGAAAGCTGGGTGACTTCAGAGAAATATGTAAGATTTCCATATATATATATATATATATATATATATATATATATATGATAAAGGCATAACAGGACAGCTCCACGCCCTGAGCAACTTTGGCTCACAGGGCAGCTCCAGTCCTACAGTTTCAATGCTGGTGGTGTGGCCAGCCCCTGGCTATGGCAGCAGCAGCTATTGTGCCTCACCATGTCACAAAGCCATCAATACTGATTTACTCTATGTGCTTAGGGCAAATCACTTGGCTTTTCCTTCATAGACTCATAGAAAATTAGGATTGGAAGGGACTTCGGGTAGTCCTCTAGTCTAACACCTTGCTCAAAGCAGGACCATCCCCCACTAGATTATCCTAGCCAAGGTTTTCTCTAGCCTGGTCTTAAACCTCCAAGGTCAGAGATTCTACCACCTCTCTAGGTAACCTTTTCCAGTCCTTTACCACCCTCCTAATGAGAGAGTTTCCTAACATCTAATTTAAAATTCCCTTTCTGCAAAGACCATTGTTCCTTGTTCTATCATGTGTCAGCACTGAGAATAGTTCAGCTCCATCCTCTTTGGAACCCTCCTTCAGATAGTTGAAGGCTTTTAAATCCCACCCCCCCAGTCTTCTCTTTTCTGAACTAAATAAGCCCAGTTTCCCCAGTCTCTCCTCAGAAGTCATGTCCCTCAGCCCCCTAACCATTTTCGTTGCCCCTCTGTTGGACTGATCTACATTAGTGGGGGCTTACAGTACTCCAGATGTTGCCTTACCAGTTCCAAATAGAGGGGAATAATAACTTCTCTCGATCTGCTGCCAGTACTCTTACTAATGCAGCCCAGTATGCCATTAGCCTTGTTTGCCACAAAGGCACACTTTTGGCTCATGTTCAGCTTATTGTCCAGTGTAACCCCCAGATCCTTTTCTGCAGAACTGATGTTTATCCTATCAGTCCCCAGCCCGTACTGGTGCATGGATTGTTCTGTCCTAAGTGCAGGACTTTGCATTTCTCCTTACTGAACCGAACCTCATGAAATTTCTTTTGGTCCCGTCCTCCAATTTGTCAAGGTCTCTCTGAATCTTAGCCCTACCCTCCAGTATATCTACTACTCCCCACAGCTTGGTGTCATCTGCAGGTATGCTGAGGGTGTACTCTATGCCATCTTCCAGGTCATTGATAAAGATATTGAACAAAACCAGCCCCAGAATCTACCCCTGGGGCACTCCACTTGATATGGCAGCCAACTAGACATTGAGCTGTTGGTTGCTACCCTTTGAGCCCGACCATCCAACCAGTTTTCTTTCCACCTTGTAGTCCATTCATCCAACTTGTACTTCCTTAGTTTGCTTGCAAGAATGTTGTGGGAGACCATACCAAAACCCTTGCTGAAGTCAAGGTATATCACGCCCGGTGCTCTATCTGCGTCTACAGACCCAGTCATTTCATAATAGAAGCCAGACAGGTTGGTCAGGCATGACTTGCCCTTGGTGAATCCATGTTGACCAGTCCTAATCTCCTTCTCCCAGTGCTTAGAAATGGATTCCTATTTGTTTTCCTCGTATTTCATATTTATATTTATAAACTACTTGAAACTTGTATGGAATCTTTCTCGTTGGGGTACTTGAGGTCAGCTTAACTACTTAAATGGATATTAATCATGCCTAAAATAGTGCAAAACATGCTCCAACTGTAAGTAGTACTCCATCCTAATGGAAACAGAGGCATGGAAAAGTGATTTTCCTACTATGACCTAGGTTAGGGGCCAAGTCAGGACCAGAACTTGGGCTTTCTAGTTTCATTCCTGTGCTACAGGAGCCTAGATACCCAATGCCTACAAAGACAGTAAATTTAACTCAGTATCTTCCGATGGATGAGTCTGGGGTTTGATGTTATGGGATTAGCAGTGGAGAGCCCTTCACTCTTGGGCTTTGCTTCCTCTAAACTGATCTGATGCCAAATCCTCTCTGAACTGTCCCTGGTGTGGAAAGCTGAACATGGGTCTACTTTTTTGTTTTGGAGAGTGTCTTTGTCTTTTTCTGTGTATGTGCAGTTCTTTTCTTTCTCACCTCTCTTTCCCTACTCCCAAGAAAAGTCAAAAGTGGGGAGCAGAAACACAAACAATTCCTGGCATTTAGTTTTTCACACATACCAAGGTTCTGGGTCATGTTCTTTATATCAAGCTGTAAATTTATAAATGGGAGTAGAAATCTGTGGATCTGAACATTCAGAAGGTTGTAGAAATGGATTTCTGCAGATGTTTGGCAACTGTTCCTGAAGACCTCTAACTATTAATAGTACTGTTGGGATTTGGCTGTAACAACCAAATAAATTGCTGTGTAATTCTGATTACATGTTCTCCTCCTTCCCCATGTCAGCTTGCTGTATCACTGTGCCTCTTTGGAATTTGCTTTAGAAGTGTCCTGGTTTGTCTAGGATGTGGTCTCAACTTCTTAGCTGGCAATAGTAACTGCTGCTTTGCTACTAGTTTCATCTTTGGGAGTTGGGCAGAGGGACCTTTACCCCATTCACTTTTATCTGGTAATTATCCAGAAGTCATTTAAAATCCTTCTACAAAGAGAACATGGTATGGTTTTCCACAAATTGGAGCAAAATACTAGTTTAAAGAAGAAGAATTCGCGTTTCCTTTGCTTAATCAGAGCCTTATGGTTCAGTCTTAACTAGACCTATGTTTGTTACCTGAATTCATATTTCTGGTTTGTCTTTTCTGGAAGGCTCAATTTTATTTACAGTTTACATTTTTCTTTTAGATTATAAAATGCTTCTACCTCTGATGCACTTAAATACAGATGCACTGTGCTCTTTTCTGAGATAGAAAGGAACATCATGGTTTATCTGTTCTTTTCTGCCTGATGCATTGCAAAGCAAGTTTGTCTGGCAGGGAGAGAGGCAGGGCGGGTTTGATTTAAATCAAATTGATGATTTAAATCACTGGCCAGGAAGCCTCAATTTAATCACTGTTTTCTACAAAAAGTGAGTTGTCGTTTGATATAACCTTAATATATATTATTCACAACTCAGAGATAGATGTAGGTTTCATTTTTAGAAGGTACATATTACATATTTTAAAGCAGTGATTTATTTTGATGTTTTTAAAGATTAATTTTGCAGCTACATCAGAAAACGGAATTTTGATTTGGTTATTTTATTTACCAAAGCTAATTCAAGCGGATACTTGTGAAGTCACTAGAATGTGAACTGTCTCCAATTCACTAAATTAATCATGGGTATTTGGGGGATATTTTTGCCATGCTGTATTAGGAGGACATCAAATGAGCGTTGCAGCTGTATGTTATTAGCTTGGGGCTTTCTTTTAGATTTCTTCTCATCTCTTATTTGTTCTCTCTTTTACGGCCTGGCAAGCCTGCTGCCATGATAGGTTTTCTCTTCTATCATACTGTTCCCTCACTAGATCTCAAATCAATGGAGAGGCTATACTCAGAAACCTATCCCTCAAGACTTCTGGAATATTCTACCCAAAATGTTTCTCTTGTTTCTACTATTCCTCAATCCTTGCATTTATCTCCATACTCCTCCTCCTTGCCTAAATCTACTCCACCCCCAACAGTCCTCTGTTCACTTAACTTCTTGAAACTTTTGCACTTCCAGAGAGAGTTAAGGGCTTGACTCTGTACAGAAACTTGTAGAAAGATAATAGGGCTGATTGGTAGGTATTCAGGTCTGTTCTCTCTCATCTCCATATACTGCTGTTAACAAAGAAGCTGTAAATAATTAGATTCTATACTGACAATCATATTCCAGCACGGCACAGCGGGGGACACAGAAAGCTGCCTGCTCGGAGCTCCCCACTGCCCTGCCACTTCCCCTGTGTGCATGGGAGCAGCATGGGCAACAGCACAGGGTTGTGCCCCTTGCTGCTGCCCCCTCCCCCCGCAGGGAAAGTGTGGCAGGGCAGCAGGGAGCTCGGAGCAGGCAGCTTTCTGTGTCCCCCGCTGTGCCGTGCTGGAATATGATTGTCAGTATAGAATCTAATTATTTACAGCAGGGAGAATAAAACTGGGGTAACAGGTAGCTTCCTTGCACTCTGCCCGTTCCAACTTTTTCCCTGTCCACCTTCCTGTCAGACCCGGCTTTCACCAGGCACATGAAACTAAGGGGCAAATGTGAAAACCTTGAAATACTCACCTGAAATAGCATATCTGTAGTAATTGGCATATAGGTAAATTACTACAGGTACCCATAGACTTAGTTCATCCAAAATTGATGTATTTTATCTTTTTTGAAACTGCTGCAAGTTTTAGCACAAGTACTCCCTAAACACACTTTTAAACAGCACTCTTGCACTTAACTTACATATAGTGCAAACTTTCTTTATAAATGTATTTTATGTTCCAGGTCAAATTTGCCAAATCAATTCCAAATCATGTCAAATAATCAGAACTCCAGATTCCCCCCCATTCCCCCTGTTCAGTAACAGGGCAGTCTGGTCTGGCTCTGCCTCATGCAGGGCAGAGCCACACTAATCGTATGTGACAGACCGAGAGGAGGTAACAGAGGGATGTTGGGTGAACTGTTTGGGGCCTTGATGGTGATGTTTGCCTGACATTGAAGGCTGGTGAAGAAACAGGAATCGCTGGAAATGGGAAAGAAAGGTGCATTTTAAATGTATTCAGTGTAGTGGCTCACCATTACCTGAAAATGAATCAGTGCTCTAGGAGATGGGAGCACTCCCATATATCTTACTCAGTTGAGCTATACTAATCTATCTTTGTTTTAGGCTCTCATCAGCCTAAGTTCAAATGTTGCATTTGTCACGGCTAGCTCTTGCCTTCCTGGTGCCTGCCCAACATGGGCCATGGGCTTTATAGTCATGGCCAGTCTTGGCTACATTTAATCAGCCTCTTAGTTGTTTTCCAGTACTGAGCACTTGCTGCTTTTGGCAGCAGCTTAATGATAGACAGTGTATTTAATGAGATTTCCTTGTGTGCAAATGTAAGACAAGTGGCTTGTCTTGAACAAATGGGAATACAATGTGTTTTCTTCAGATGGTCTGCTGGAGGGAAAGTATTTGTTTACAGTATGAAATCTATTTTAAATTTGGCTTTTGCTTTTTGTAAGTGAAGTTGGAAGACAAAATTACTGTAATAGATTTTGAGTCTTTGCTTTAAGTAAGGATATCCAGAGATTTAAGAGTTTCAGACTAAGCAAAGCAGAACATTTTCAAGCTCCAGATTACTGGGCCATAGGACTTTTGTCCGGAACAAAAGAAAATATCATCGTAATGTTGCTGTTGGAAAAAGTCATCCAGTTTTCAACTTCATTCTAACCTGTACTATAACAACAACCTCTTGTTCACATCTACTGCTGCCATTTGCACTAGATTAGATTAGAAGGAAGGTCATATAGTGGTCTTCATTGAAGTCTAAACACAGTTTATTAAAACTTAAATTATTTTATTTGGCAATGGAAATTAAAAGCACAGGTTTGTGACCCCTTTCCCAATTTAGTTAGAATAACTTTCATTCTGACCACCTGTTTACTGGGAAGACCAGTTACTGGCAAGGCAAAAACGGTATAAAGTAAGGAAAAAAGGAACTGAAAGTAAGTAATTTGTCTCACTTTTCCTGTCTTTTAAGGGCACTCCATTTTTTTCTTGCCTTCACCCCTTTTCCTCTTCACCTTGCCCAGCTAATCTATTATAGTGCTCTCTCAGATGTGCATAGGATCAACAGATCTTTTTAGTCATTCCCTCCTTTCTTTTGGAACAGTGTCAAACAATTATATACATCATCATAAGTTGTTTGTTTTTTTTATGTTCTAGAGAGTATTAAGTACAATATTTCAGTTACAATGAAGTCCTGTTATCAGATAATTTTGTAGAGTCTATAGTCACAGAGCCTTTTTGTACCTTCCCCAGAAAGATGGTTCCTGGGACTGAGGAGAAGTTGGGTGAAGATGGCAGAAAGAAAAATACTAAAAGTAAACAGCAGTCAGTTCGCTAGAACTTTGGGTTGTTATATAGATCATATATTAAAAATGCTCACTGAGCTAATTTAAGCAAGAACACTATGAATTTGTTTTGGTACAGTGCAATGATAACTAGGGGTACACCGATACAGAGTTTTTAGTTAATACCGATAGCCAATTATTAATCAGACATATTGGATTATACTGATCCGATTGCTGATATGCAGCCTGACAGCTTGGAGAGCAGCATCCAACTGGTAAGCCTGTGAGGGAGGGAAGGGGAGTGGCGAGGCATATTGAAGCCCCCATCATGAGCGAGGGCTGGGGCAGGGTGCGGGATGGAGCCGTGGGCGGTTCATCCAGTGGGTGTGAAGGGGGGTAAGGAAGGGGGCTGCTTCCTTCACTGCACGCACCCTCAGGAGGCATGGGGGGCATGTGCTCTTTGGATTTGTGAATGGGGTAAGGGCAGGTTGCCCACTGCAGACTGGTGCCAGGGTCTGCACTGGCCTCTTCCGTTTTGTGGGGAGGGGGAGCTGGACCAGGCTTGCACTCAGGGTAGGCAGGGGTGGGTGGGCAGGCAACGGTGGCTCTGGAAGGGCTGTAGCCCACCTGGTAGCCCACCCCCAGTGCAACCTGTCCCAAGCGCAGCTCCGGCCCAGCCCCCTGCCGGGAAGAGGTTGGCACAGCTCCTGGCCCAAGCCCACAGTGGGCAGCCCACCCTCACCCCACACACAAATACAGGGGGCACATGCCCCCATGCAGGCCAGACTCTGCTTTTCAAGCTGCTGGGCTGCATTCCTGGCTGTGTGTATGCTGTGGCTGTGCACATGCACACATCATTTATCAGTGACATTATTGATCACGGTGGCCAAAAAAAGCTGATTGCCAATAATGTCAGTTTTCTTTTTATCAGTGCTGATAAGGTATAGACTGATATATCTAGTGGTAACAGTATCTTTGAGGTCACACTGAAGGCTGTTTAGGAAGGCTGTTTAGTAGCTGTTTGAATTCTTGATTTTAGCTGGAATATGTAATAATTAGCAGGGATCCTGGTTTTCTTTTTTTTTTTTAAATCACTAATTCACTGATAAAACCCCCAAAATCTGCGATTAAAATGAAATGCCACTATATACAGGTATCAACTGAATGCACTGTTTCATTCATATAGTTACAATTTTAAAACAACTTGGAAGCCTACCAGTGCCTCAGTCACTACAATGAAATACATTCTAAAGACCTATAAATTTTGGTATTTGATTTTGCGTTTTTTATCATTGAAAATCAGGGCTCCCCCTGCCCCCTTTGCTCACCAGGATGCATGTTCTAAGACGCAGCCCCCAGGCCCTGCTGGTGCCCCTTGCCCCCAACATCCCAGCTGTGCCAGAGTCTAGGAGGCCAGCAACCTGGGTCCGCAGCCCCCTGCAGCACTGCCCAAATCCCAGCTGCTACTCTCTGAAGGCAGTGGCTGCTGTGGTGGAGTGAAGCATGGAGTCTGGCCTCTCCTCCCCCATGGGTGGCATGGCTGGAGCAGAGCCCATTGGGGGAGGGGAGGAAGAGAGGTGGGAAGGGGCTGGGAGGGTGCGGGCTGCCTGCTGCGAGCACGGGCTGCCTGCCCTGCTATCCTTCCCCTTGGGGCCTCTGCGGCCCAGTGGGACCCAGTATGGCAGGGCAGAGCAGGGCTAGGTGAGGAAGCTTCTTGCCACTGGAAGCTCTGCACTGCCCTGGTGAGGTGTCCCTTGGCCACCCAGAAGCAGCAAGGGGCACAACTCCGTGACACCACCCCCACTGCTGCCAGACAGGCAGAGGGCACCTCACCAGGGCAGTATGGAGTTCCCAGCAGCAAGCGGCTTCCTTGCCCAGCGCCTCTCTATGCAGCTGTGGCAGGTGCTGCTCAGTGGGCCCCAGAGACCTTGGGGGAGGGCAGCTGGGCAGGGAACCCGAGCCTGCAATAGGCAGCCTGCACCCACCCCCACTCTGTGTCTGGAGGGCCTGTGCCCCCCAATGCTCCCCCAGGAGTGTGTGCAGCCGCAGGGAGCCATCCCCCCATCCCCCACCCCCTTCCTCCTGGACGAGCTGTCTGTGGCCCTGTCCTGCTCCCTGCCTTGGCCCTGCAGCTGCACATTCCAACCCCAGCCCCCAAGACCCAGAACTTTTGAAAAGTGGAAAATTCACATTTCTCTGTTAAAATGAGAAATCCACATCTATCTTAGTTAAAATCCACGATTTTTCCCATGGGAAACAGAAAACCCAGATCCCTGATAACTGGCAAACAAGTCCCATTACCATTTGACATGACTGCACCTCTTTCCTCACATTGCCCCTCGTTTTCACAACTGCTGAAAGTTGGATTTTTTTTTTCCCTATTCTTTTACTGTTTGCCTTTTCTTCTCCCTTATTCATTTTCCTCTATAAAAAGACCCATCCCCATTCTTTTTCTTCATGTGTGGATTTCAGATTCCTGGTATAATTTAAAATTAAGCTATTGCCAGGGATGTTTCTTCAGAATGGAAATTTGAGCCTATCTAAAGGATTTATTCAGGTGCTCATGGTAACTGCACATGCAAATATAGACATGTAAGATGTCTGTGAAAAGATTAGGTCCTATTGTGCATGCGGTACCAACAGGCCTACTCTTTGAGCGCCTCTTCAAAAAGCTCTATCTAGCAAATTACATGAATATCTTAATACAACTTGGGAAGGATAAAGTTTTTTCCGTTTGCTGAAATTTGACTCTATTGTTCTGTGATTTCTAGGCATTTTTAAATTATTCTTGGACTATTAAGAATACATAAGTGTTTTTGGAAGGCAAACTGATTGATTCACAGGGGATGCATTAAATCTGTGCCTTGCCCTTCTGTTTTCCCAAAGTACATTTTTCTTCTCTGATGCTCCCTTCTCTTCTGAAAAAGAGGCCTAGCAGTGTCTTCGGTGGTCTCTACTCCATGCTTCACTTCAAGCCAAACAAAGAAGCTGTTGTGTTTCTTTGTACCCTGGTCCAATATCTGGAAAGATGCGTGGTTGGGCTGTACCCCCTTCAGGAGGCAGCAGAGTAGCAAGCCTGCCAGCTGCCACAATTCCGTGACACTCCCTGGGATTCCAGTTTCCCAGAGGGATGTATTATCATGGCACAGCCAGGAATAGGGAAGCTATGCAATCGTTCTAATTTCTAAGACTGCATAGCACTACAGTTTTGTGTTCTACATCTTCCATTGCTCTGGAGCATATCGTAGATATTAATTAAAATTCTCTTCCCTTGCCAGAACCACAAGGAGGAAGACAGTTGAAAATATCTCCTTTTGCTCTGATCTAAACTCCATCTCTATGGATATATGCTTTAGGAAGTACAGTTTGCACCTTTTGTGTGCCATGGGGGTGTGTATTAGAGGGAATGCAACACAGTATCCCAATAGCTATACAGTTTATTGTAAAATAGGGAATGGTTTGCATCTCAACACTTAACTTTTGGTCTCCAGTAGAAACTAATTAGTCTTATTTAGAACTGTTGAGATAGCACAAGGTATGGATGCAGGCCTCTGCATTCCGTTGACATTTGCTTGCCTTTCCTTGCACCAGCTTGGTGCCAGTCATTCAGTTTAGGTTGGGGTTCTTCTCTACTATCTCTCCTGCCACGACCTTAATGACTTGATTAAATTGGGGAGTGGTGATAATTCCCCGACCCAAAGCTGACTGCTGCTTACCCCAAAAATGCAAGGACTGGCGCAGAAGGAAAAAAACCAAACAACCTCTTTGCAAAAGAAAAAAAAATAAAGTTCTTATGTCTATGTATCTGTCTTACCCCATGATATTGGGGTCTCTGGTGGCCATACTCCTTTCTCTCTATCTTCACTCCACATGCTCTTGACTGTCAAAAATGGCAATTGAGTGTCTCTCCTTTCTCTTTTTTTTTTCTCAGTAATTGGTGCCCCGTGGCAGCCAATTAACATGGAAATGCCTTTTCCTTTTAATTTTTTTTTTCTACAAGCTCCTCCGAGCTCTAAAGATCTTAAGGGTCTGATGCCCCATTCCCGCGGACTTCAGTCCTGGTCAGCAGGTAGGTGTTTACCCTTTACTGCCGACCCCTCTTCCTCTCCTTTACCTCTCGTCCTCTTGCCAGCTTCTGGAGCTGGAAATAGCTCCTGGTGGTTTAATTAAACCAATTTGGTTAACCTGGCAAGCTGATAACACTAGAGGAGCTCCCTCTAGAGTGTAGCTGTGCTGCAACAGCTGGATGGACCTCTCTGGCTGGGACTCTCCTCTGAGCAGTATCCCCAACCTTT
The DNA here is from genome assembly GCF_052110815.1 of Crocodylus siamensis. NCBI lineage: Eukaryota > Metazoa > Chordata > Crocodylia > Crocodylidae > Crocodylus > Crocodylus siamensis. The sequence continues at coordinate 29,148,562 of NC_143409.1, read as the reverse complement.
CCGCAAGAATAAATCTTAAATACAGACAGTCCTTGACTTGCACCATTTTGAGTTACGTTTCACACTTACATTTATAAATTGACACAGTGTTTCAACTTTGTGACATCTGCGTCGACTTTACAACTCTTGATCCGATGCCACACCAGCGATCAAATTTGCTGTCACCCATCTCCCCGGAGAACATCTGTCCAAATTTTCTTCAATACTTTCTTTAAGAAAGCAGACAAGACTCCAGAAGAACCTGCAGCGAAGACTCCTGAGAAGACTCCAGCTAAGAACCCTTCAAAAAGTCCAGCAAAGTCACCTCAAAGAAGTCCTTCCAGATCAATATGATTGGTATTTACAATATAAATACATTAATGTAGCTATATTACTCATCTGTAATTGATTGAGTACAACATTCTGGGTAATTTCTGGTGAAAACGGTATTGAGTCTTGGTCCCCATTGGTAATATCGTTCCTATGGGAAAATTGGCTCCGAGTTATGACATTTTGACTTAAGACACAGTTTTCAGGAACCAGTTGTGTTGCAAGTCCAAAGACTGCCTGCATAGGTAGCTCAAAGTGGGTCTAATACTTTTTTGTGGCTCTCCAAAAATTTGGTTGTTATAGACCCAGTCCTTGTTTACTATGCAATGGAATAGTGCTCTGTTATAAAGTGGTGGCTAGAATAGGGAAAATAAAGTGTTGAAGACTTAATATATGGAAGTAAAAAAGTATAATGGAGCTGAAAAGACTGTTACACTAATTATTTTTTTTAAAAGAACTGTATGTGGGTTTTTTAAATACCTGTTGGGATCAGAAATGTATAATAGGAGTGCAGAGAATGTATAATATGAGTGCAGAGTGTGTGGGTGATTTTGGTGTAAATGTGGTCCAGCATGGTTTCAAGTGACTGGGGGAGCAGTAGGGTTTATTTAGCTTAAGAGTTGCTGTCAGTGAAAAGTGAAGGATTAAGGAGAATGTGGAAGGAAGAGAATATATGAATGGATCACAAGACAATGCTTGGAGGACCTGTTGTTGATGACTTGAAATATCTATGGCACAAAGCCCAGCTAATTTATTTCACGTCATAAGCCACCACAGTAAATACACAATTCCAACCATTTCAGGGATACCAGCATAGCTGAGGAGCTGTTTTTTCAAACTAATCATGATAATTTGAAAGTTTGCACAGGAGACCCAGAAGGAAAATGTTGTTCAGCGGCTTCCAGTACTCATGAGCCTCTGTGGGGAGCCCCATGTGACGGAGCCAGCTGTCTTCCCCTCTCTATGTTGCCATGTGCAGCTGATGGGCCCCCGCTGGGAGTGGTGGGGAGCTCCATAGGATGGTGCCAGGCTAACTGGGCTCCACTCCTCGCTGCCCTGGCCGAGTTCCAGGAGCTTCACGTGGCAGCAGGGAGTGGTGCCAGGCCAGTGGCTCCATCGCATGGGGCTACCCCTTCAGCAGCTCACGGCTGGAGTTGCACATGAGCCATGGGGAGCCCTGTACAATGGAACCGGACCGCTTGGCCCCTCTCCTTGCTGCCACATGCACCTCTTGGGACTCAGCTGAAACTGCATGCCTTGGGCCATAAGCACCCCGAGGGCCTCTGCCTGCTGCTGAATTTCTTAGAGCCTCCTATATTCTCAAGTGTAGCAGTGACTCCTTGCAGTGCATCATTACCAGTGGATCCTTTCTTGTTAACTTCAGGCTATCCTGTCTTTGGCTTTGAAAGACAGTAAACTGTCCTCTAGTCCACTTCTCTCTTTCTGAATAGTCAACTCCCTAGGACAGTTCTCTTTGTTGGATACTTTGTGGAGACGCTTGGTGTATTTTTTCCTTCCGCCATCTCCCTTACACTTAGGCTAAGCAGCTTTCTCCATCAGTGTCCTGTAGAACTTCCCATCTGTTTGACCAGTTGCATATGTAATATTCAAACTGCAGATCTCGTGATGGTTGGAAATTTCTAGGTGGGTGGATTTTCCCTTGGTCCCCTTCTTTCCTGGTAGTCACTGCCTATCTATATTTCACTGCCTCCAGCTGTGTATAATTCTAGCTCATCTTCTGATGGCTACAGCCTGCAAAACTTCCTCTCTGTTTCTCTCCCCCTTCTCCTTCTGCTGTTGTTTTAGGGAATAGTATTTTTTTAAACTTAAATCGGATGCCAAGAATTCCTGCTGCATCTCCACTCCAAATAATATCTATACTTTACTTCTCATCCAAGAATTTTTCCTTTCAGTGCAGTCACTAAGTTGCGGTTCATGTGGATGAAATTTGTACGGCTTCAGGCAAGAAAGAAAATAAGGCACACTTATTTCTGGTCACAAGTGATTTTTCACTGTTTGTTATCAAGGTGCTGGCCATAGAACCTGAAAAAAGGGACCTCTCAAACTCTATTAACCCTAGTGGAGGAAACTAGGGGAGAGGTGCTTTGTCACTTCTTGCATGTAGTAGGGAAGCTTTTAAAAATTCTTACTGTTGACTGTGCTGGATCATTTCCAGTGGTGTGGGCAATGTTGGAAACCTTAAAGCAGGGGTGGCGAAAATCCAGCCTGCCAAGCCATTCTATCTAGCCTGCGGGGCCCCTAAAAATTTAGTAAATGTAATATTTATTTGCTCCTGGTTGGCTGTCAAAGGAAGCAGCCCTTGACAGCTTGCCCAAACTCGGTAAATGGCCCTCCGCCCAAAATAATTACCTGCCCCTGCCTTAAAGTTTCTGGTATTTCTTTAACACCAGCTTATCTAACCTAGTTTAGAGCAGCTCTTATTGATGCCGTGCTTCAGAAGGTATAGCAGCTTTCTGAACATAGCTAATAATGGTGAAGTTGAACTTATGGATGAGAAGTGAAACTGAGAAAAAATTGGCTGTTGTTGGGCTGAAGTATCACAACATGAACTTCATACCTGTAACTGCTGTCTCTATTTTGTATGTCTGTCTCCTCATATTGCTTACCTTTTGATTGAAAAAGATACAGTCAGAAAAAGGCAATAATTTAATGTTTTTATTCATACTTGAAGCACAACAATGTAAAAAAATTTTGGCCTAAATTCATGCTGATGAAGCTATGTAAGAGTTGTTGCATGAGATCTGCTTATGATTAGCCTACTAGTTGCACTTTCCTATCCTCAGTTCTGCAACTCTTATCATACTGGGCATGATGGACAGAAAAATATTACAATGGCTTGTTCACCAGCAAGCAGTCTCTATTCCCTCAAGACATCTGCAGGAGTGCAGAGGGCAACCAGACTGACAAAGCTGAGATTTTGAATGTCAGGGATGCCAGGGAAGTCTGTTGGAGAGAAGTCTGTAAAATAAGTTGCTTTATATATTTTTTTTTTTTCAAAGGAGACAGGCACACAGCTTTGCTTTTCTTATTAAAAAAATCTTTCCAAGAAGCTACCCTGGCTTTTTCCTAAACTTTTCCTTTTTCTCAGGTAAATAAGGGTTCCTCTACTACCGAAAGAAGTTGCAAGCTCAATAGCCATGTGTGATGCAAAGCAAAACTTCTTCATTTATTATCTGTTTTAACTTGTTCCATTCAGAGTGCTTATTACATTGGTAGAGTAAGGATTATATTTAGAAACTTGGCTTGGTTTTCTGTACTTAAGCAGTTCTCCAAGAAATTGGAAAAGAATTCATTTTTCAAGTCCAATTTAATTCTTTGGCTCTCTCAATGTTTCATTTAAGAACCCCAACCTTGACTCGGATGGAACATCTATCTGTTCCTTAGGTGAACAGAAAATTTAGCCTTTGTATTCATTTAATCTAGTGAAACACAACCATTGTGTCTATAACATTTTTCCTAGGATAATGTCCATTTTTTTTAGGAGCAGTCAGAAACTCTAGCTTTTTCATTTTCATCTGTTTTTCAAATAAAAGGGTCTTTTGCTAACTTCTTTAGAAAGGGTTCAGTTGGGAAAAGCACTCCAGAGATTAAAAAACACAGGCTAGGCAATAGAGAAGGATTAATATCCTCAATCCCTTTCTTTCTCACGCGTCTACTTCTATATCCTCTCCCTATATACATAAAAAAAAATATGAGGATATCTTTACAGCATAATTTTCATCCCCAATGGAAATGAGATTGATGTACTGTACATGTTTCACCTAGACCTTGCATTGATCTGCTGGGTGCTTGTTTAAAGGAATAAACTGGAAGTACTTCATAGTTAAGCATTTTATTGTCTAGTGAGGCCTCTACCATCTCTAATAGATTTCTGTTTTGATTGCCAAGATGACAGTTTTCTTCAGAAATATTGAACCAGACTTTCTAAAGTTGCTGAGTTCTGCTCTATTCATTTCATTTATTATTCCAAAGACTTTTTAAAAATAAATACAATATGCAAGTACACTTGAACTTTTTAATATACTGCACCTTCTTATACAGTTTCACAGTATGACTTTTCTTTAAAACATAGCACTTGTTTGCTAACAAACCCTGCATTGTTTCACCCTTACTCTCCTTTTTATGTTGTTTTAAAGTAATGCCACCGTAACAAGGTGGTAATTGTGAGAATCTGGGATTTTTTTTTAAGTGCCAGCATTTAGCCAGAGTATTTTAAATCTGAGATTTAGCTTTGGTTCCAGTCTGTTTCATGCCACATGCTGATGAGGCTCTGATGGTTTATCTTTGTTGCAGTTAACCTGAGTGACTTCCCACTAGGTTTGAGAGTCTGTGTTAGCCTAGTTTAGGCACAGGCAGCCACAGTGCAAATTATTTGAATGCAGAGCCCTTATTGATGCTGCTCCCCAACTTGCATATTGCTAGGATGTATTATTCTTTGTTGGAATACATTGGAGAACCATCAGGACTCAAGGTATTTTATATAGGTTCACAATACAGAGTGTGTGGTGTATAAGCCAACCCCCTGGAGTGTGGTGTTCTGACCTGAGGTCTCCATTCATAAAAAGCTATCCTAGGGTTTCTTGAGGTTTTTTAACTTTATTAATAAAGTCTCCCAAATGATAACAAATTTAACTTAGCAAATAAAACATTTAACATTTTAACCCCCTGTAATATATGTAAAGACAAATCAACAGTGATCCCTTAACTGAAATCAGTAATCACAGGGGTCTTGTTTTCTTTTCTCTCTTGCTTTCAGTCTCTTACCATTCTTTTACGTCTGTCAAGCTTTTGCGTTCTTTTATTTCTATATGATAATTTACCCTCTTCCCCCTCCAAAAAAAAATACTGCATAATACACATCTCTCTTATCTACACATCTCTGCTTTTAATTTTCAGTATATTTCAAATTTGTTTTTTAGTGTTATTTCATAGAACTTGCACTTTCCTGAGACATTCAACAAAGTTTCTCAAACTTTCTGGTTTGGAGGCAGGAGAGGGGTTTTTGTTTGTTTGCTTGGTTGTTTGTCTTTTAGCAAATTCCAAAAATTTCCACCAAATTTAAAAGTAAGCATCTCTCTTCCTTCTGCCCTGTAGAACACTGACTTGATAGAACAACTTTTCTATTGCTAAAATTTCCCAAACTGTTTGAAACCAGTCAGTGATGTTTTTAGGGATGGATGTCACATGTCTTTCAGGCTTTTTCAGATGTCATTCTAGCTGCCACTAGAAGACGAGTGATTAATTCCTTATAACTCCTGTGTTGTAGAGTTCTCAGGAAAGTTCAGTAAGACCATTATGGAACAGTTGGCATCCTATTATTTTCCTTAGTTTCCCCACCCTTCTTCTAGAATAGTTTAATTCTGTATGTGATAGTCTTTCCAGCTGATTGCACTCTCTCCAACATTTGCTTGTTCTTGTGCCATTAATGCATTTAATTTTAAGTAGAGTGAGAGACCATCAATAGAGAGCATGATTAAATATTTTTCTTGATTGTTATGCAGATAGATGTATGAAGACCATTTTTCCAGATGGTCTCCCATTCTTCATCCAGTGTCATTAGCCCACTTTTATTATAAACAATGTTTTTTTCTTCTATATGGCTATTTAGAATTGCTTTATACAATACAGACAATAGGCCTGTATTTTTCATAGGTGTGACCAATATTTTCTCAAAGTATGTCAAATTTTAACTGAAGTTTACCTTTGAGAATGTGTTGAAAAGTGTCTCAGTTTCAGGTTAGCCTAGGTTTAATGCACCACTAAATCCAGATGAGGGGCTCATGTATGGATGGGCAGGTCAGCAGTGATACCCAAATGAGAACCTTGGGTAGCTCTGAAAGGAACAGGTGGTCTCTCCAACACAGACTGTCACCAGAAGTTATGGTCTTTCCTTTTTCAGTGATCATGTGTAATAAGTACAGGTATGAATTCACTCTGTTTTGCAGTCCTTATATCTTTAGTGCATGTAAGGATACAACAGCTGCTTCTGACATGGAAACCAGGTTTCTTTGATTAAACTGTCAACAGCAGTTGCCCACTTCTTTTGTTTCATGGCAGGATTCAGTTTGTCATAGGGTAGTCAGTAAACAGGAAATACTTCAGTGACCACTGGAATGTAGCCCCGTGAGTTAAGTAATGCACTATTGTAGGCGCAACAAAAATGTTATGAAAGTACAGAAGAGGAAGTAAAAAATGCAATCTCAAACTGCAGGACTGATTCAGGTAGCTAAGCAGAATCATAGAATCATAGAAGTAGGGTCGGAAGGGACCTTGTAGATCTTCAAGTCTGACCCCCCCTGCCTGGGCAGGAGAAAAAAACTGGACTCAAATGAGTCCAGCCAGGTAGGCATCAAGCCTCTTCTTAAAGACCCCCAGGGTAGGAGCCAGCACCACTTCCCTAGGAAGTTGGTTCCAGCTCCATAGACGCCCTAACTGTGAAGTAGTTCTTGCAGATGTCCAATCTAAACCTACTCTCCAATAATTTATGTCCATTATTCCTTGTCATGCCAGGGGGCTCAAGAGGAAATGGTGTCTCCCCCAAACCCTTCTGGTCCCCCCCAGTGAGTTTATAGACAGTCACCAGGTCCCCCCTCAGCCTTGTGAAGGCTGGACAGGTTTAGGTCCCTCAGTCTTTCATTGTAGGGTCTGCCCTGTTGTCCCCGGATCATGCGGGTGGCCCTCCTCTGGACCCCGTCAGTGTTGTCCACATCCTTCCTGAAATGGGACTCACAGAACTGGACGCAGTACTCCAGCTGTGGCCTGACCAGTGTCGCATAGAGGGGGAGGATCACCTCCCTGGCTCTACCTGAAATGCACCTGTGGATGCACGACAAGATCCGGTTAGCCCTGCCAACTGTGACCTCGCATTGTCGGCCCATGTTCATCTTGGAGTCAGTAATGACTCCAAGATCCCTTTCTGCCTCCATGCTCTCAAGAAGGGAGTTTCCCATTCTATAAGTGTGCTGCTGGTTTCTACTGCTTAAGTGCAGCACCCTGCACTTGTCAGTATTGAAACGCATCCTGTTTGTGTCAGCCCACTCCTGTAACCTATCCAGATCTTGCTGCAGTCTTTCCCTCCCTACTAGCGTGCTCACCTCACCCCAAATTTTAGTATCATCAGCGAATTTAAATAGGTTGCATTTCACCCCGTCGTCCAAATTGCTGATGAAGAAATTGAACAGCGCAGGCCCAAGGACCAAGCCCTGGGGGACTCCGCTGCCCACTTCCCCCCAGGTTGAATATGACCCGTCTACCACCACCCTCTGAGTATGACCCTTGAGCCAATCTGCAATCCATCTGATGGTGTAGGCATCAATGCCACAGTCGCCTAGTTTTTTAATGAGGATGGGGTGGGAGACGGTGTCAGAGGCCTTGCTGAAGTCTAGAAAGACTATGTCCACGGCAACACCTGCATGCATTGCCTTTGTGACCTGATCATAAAAGGCAATCGGGTTGGTTTGACATGGCCTGCTCCTAATGAAACTGTGGTGGTTGCCTTTGAGCATCATCCCTGAAGCCGGCCTATCACAGGTGTGCTCCTTGAGGATCTTCTCAAAGAGTTTCCCAAGTTTAGAGGTAAGACTGACGGGCCTGTAGTTGTCTGGGTCCTCTCTCTTCCCTTTTCTGAAGATGGGGACCACGTTAGCTATCTTCCAATCATCTGGCACCTGGGCTGAGCACCACGAGCGCTCGTAAAGCCGTGCCAAGGGCCCTGCAATAACCCCAGCTAGCTCCCTCAACACCCTAGGGTGGAGAGCATCTGGACCCTCTGACTTGAACATGTCCAGCCCCTCCAGAAGCTCTCTAAGCTGGTCCTCCCCAACCTGAGGTCTGGAGGCGTTCCCCTTGAGAATGTTACTGAAGTTTTCAGTTCTATTTCCATATGTGTGCGTGATGGCTCCTATGTGGGATGACTAGCAGTGTGGGTCAGTAGGTAGTAGGGATGTGCGAAATGGGCCCTATTCAATTCCAATTCAGCCCAAATCAGGGACAGTCATTCAATTTAGCTAATTCTGATCACTGTCCCTGATTCAATTCAGCCAAATCTGAAGATTCGGTGCTGATTTGGAGAATCAGCGATTTGGCCATAGATGCAGCTTTTAAATGTTTTTTCCACATACCTCAAGGGACCAGATGTGGCTCATGAACACTGTGATGCTAGGGCGGATGGAGTGTCCCACAGGAATGCGGAGGGGGGCCCACGTGCTCAACAACAAGCCCAGAAGTGGACCAGAAGTACTCCCAGTCCACTTCGAAATCTGCTGAGGGGCTTCCCCACACTCCCCAGGCTCAGTGATCAGCTGCAGGGAGACCCCAGGTGCCCCTCTCCCCCTCCCCCGACCCAGGAGGCATCAGTCTCCTGGGGTGGGGGACCAGTGCTTCTGATCTACTTCCAGGTCTGCTGCTGAGCAAGCTGGGGACGCCCCCAGGCTCCTGTGGTACACTCCATGTGCCCCAGCATCACAGCATTCACAAGCTGCCTGGTACCTTGAGGTATGTGGAAAAAACACTTAAAGCTGTGTCTATGTCCAAATCACCCAATCTGTCTGAATCTATTTGAAGGGTTCTGATTCGATTTGGAGAGACTAAAGGGTCTCCTGATTCGATTCGGAATCAGAGATTCAGCCACTGAATCCGGCCGGATCAAATCAACGACCAAAGCAGGTTTAAATCACAGAATAAAATTTGTCAACTGATTAGTTGAAAGTCAAACTTAACCAGGGTACTAGGGTTAAATAGGAGTTGATGCTGTGTGTTGCACTTAAGATTTATATTATATAAGATTTACCAAGAAATTTGCAAGGGGGAAGGGCAGTTGCTAGAAGTAAAATATTAATTTTACTTCCACTTTCTCATCTTCCCAAAAGTATGGAGAACCTGATGGCTGGCTCATCCCTCCCCCCCTTATTTACGGATGAAGATGGGTCAAAGGAGAGCAATGAAGTTGCCACAACTGGGTAAGCAGTTACTTTCTTAAACTGAGTTTGCATATAGTCTGTCTCTGAAGACTCCACAGAGAAATTAGTTCTGTGGGAAGAAAGGCATCTTGTAGAAATCACATTATAAAAGTCTGCCCTGGCCCTAATGTAGGAATCTTGCGCTCCAGCAACCAAACTTATTGAACAATGTTATAAATGTCTCTTTAAGGTGTATCTCGCTGTTACTTTTAAAAGCTTGCTTTCCAAGGACAGTCTTAGTCTGCAATCAGAGTGGTTTTATTTGCTGTTGTGGCCCCTGCTAAATAGAGAATTTTTTTTGTTAAAGATATGCTGTTCATCAAAGGACTTTCCAGAACAAAGCTGCTAAATTGATGCTTTTCCTGTCCAACAAGTAAACTCTCCCTATTTCCACAGACCATAAAGCAGAGGCCTTTGTTTGTAGGTGCAGTGATGAAAGATGAAACGTGGTTATGCTTGAACAGGCTTATTTCTGTTCTTAGGACTCCAGAAGACAAGCTCAGATTTTGTGTAAGCAAGTGCAACTCTAGTTAAACATGGTGAGAACTATAAGTACAGACCTGTTCAAGTAGGTGTCCCTGAGTTTGGCTCAGCGTATCTGGGACTGAAGATTTGCTGCTGCCATATGTGGTCAGAAGAGATTAATATCTTGAATAACCCTTTTTTATCACCTTTCATTGAAAATCAGTTAAATTGTTCCCATAAATGTAGTTTTAAAAACTTACCTGTAAATGACTGACTGCTTTTTTTTTTTTTTTGGATAAACTGGAAGACTGCACTGATTAAAAAATTCAAAAAGTTATTCTGAAAATGTCACTATGATATTTCATATTATGTCTTAGGACTCCATATGTACTTAGTTCATAATAAATATAGTTTTGGGGGGGTTTTCCCCCCTGCCACCTCTTCCCCTCCCAGCAACTGCTAACTCTGCAAACTCAGTCTAGGATCTAGAAATCAAGTTTGACCCTTTCTCACCTGTGTGTTTTCACCAGTGAACTTGACTCAACTGATACAAGTTTCAAAATAGGATGCAATTGAGGTGTACAACTCTATTCCCCAAACATGTATAGTGGGCTAGAAACCCCACCTGACAGATTCTAAAATTTTCTGTGAATTGTTCCAGTGAGAACAATAGTTAGAATGACCAGTGGATTGTTGCAGCAGAATCTCAAGGTCCAAGCAGCTCTATAGGGATTTTCATAGATTACACATCTTCAATTTTGACTACTCTCTTGAGGCAGCTTGGCTCCTTCAAGGGGCTGTGATTGACTGATACAGATCTCCCAAAATCTCTTGGCTACTTTGCTGTTCAGGGATCTAGTGGGACTTAATTATCCAGATATATCAGCACGAGATAGTACTGTAAAAATTTCCTAAGAAGGACTTACCGAGGAATATAGATAGGGACCTACTGAATTCACAGCAGAAGTGGGCTGCGTGGCAGCTCCTTTAATTTTGCAGGTTCCCCTGTGCATTCTCCCCCATCGCTGATTGGCTATGGGGCTCGGGTGGCCCTGCTGTTTCTTGCTGACCAGCCAGGAGGCAAAAACAACATCATATTTAAAACCACAGTTTTCACTTCCTTACAGGGGGAAATGAAGAATAAGACCTTCTTCTCCAAGCATTGTTTGTTCTGAACACTACTGTAGAATTCATGCAGTCTTCATTCCTGTTCAACCTTCGTTTTCTTAGGATTTCATATATGATAGTTGTTTGAAGCAGATTAGCTTGGAGGAGACTATTTTCACACAAAAGTTAGTTTTTGTAGGACTGTTTTGTCTCCATCAGGATTTGGAAGCATTTTTATCCTAAGCCCTTGATAAGAACCGTAGACCGTGTCCTAGAAATCACTTTGGTGGAACATACAGTATTCAGAGTTGCCGTTTTGAAATTTCTCATCTTTTCAGTGGCGTCAACCTTGAATAATATTCGCAACATCATTGCATATTCTGGAGGAGCAGAGGGAAGTCACTTACCATGATAATGGCTGCACTTTCTCATACTGTGACCTAATTTTCCAGCCTGGTCCACTCTGAGGGTTTGTTCAGTGGTGGAGCATCACAGCCTGTGAACACCACGGACTCGGTGGAGGACTTGTCACAAGTTCAGCAGCCTCAAAATGAGTCTTCTAATACAGTTGAAAGCAGTGAACAGAAGCCTGAAGAAGAGGTGAGTTGAAATAACAGAGTTAGCACAAATGACTTGTTGATAGAAGGGGAAAGCATAGGCTGTCCCCCTAGTAAGTTCATCTTACCCATTCAAGTTTTTCTCATTACAGACGCATGCCTTCATCCATTTACCATTTTCAGGAGGTTCTTTCTCATGTCTTTATTCAGCCTACCTATTTTGCTTCTGTTATACAACCACATTCCTATGGTCAGGGAAAGTTAGCAGGTAGGCCGTCTGAGAAAGTGATATCTGCCCCCAAAGTAGCCAGGAGATGTTAATATTCTGGTGGTTTGTCTAACTGTCCTCTCCCTTCCATGAAGATTAACTATATTATTGCCACAGTTTACCCATGTCTTCTAATTTTGATAATTGATGCCCCTTCAAGGAAACTATACACAACTTTTAGAAGAGTATAAAGGATATCTTGAATGCTTGTTCAGGAGACATAGTATTGCCTGATGATTAATGTAAAAAAAATTAAGATTCAAATTTGAATTCTATTGAAAGCTCTTTCCAGGATTTACTGTGTGGCCTTGGACAAGTGGGACAGTGCTTCCATTTCCCTAATTGTAAAAATACTTATCCAGTTGTGTGTAGTGTTTTGTGATCCCAATGAAAAGTAACAGTTCTTTCTTAGACTGAACCTGTGTACTCTCCCTTACTCATATGGATGATTTAGAATGTTAAAGAACAGAAAAAAAAACATTTGTTAAAGTGCTTTTATAATAAAGAGATGGTCCTCTTCTTGAATCCTGTGTTCAGTTTGACCTCATCTCAAAACACTATTCCAAATGTAGTAAAATACCCAAAAGGCAAACAAAATCATTAGACCCCTGAAGGAGGGTGAACATTCAAGGACAGCTGATAGTGTACAGCATAAAAAGGCAGTATTGAGATTTACTATGCATGACAGAATTGGATGGTTTGTCATTTATGTCTCTGACTTGGGTTCATTTTTGGTCCTTGAACAAGTTACTTTATAGCCAAGGTTCATTTGTAAATAAGGGGTATTGATCTGTTTCTGTAAAGCTCTTTGAGTCTTACAAAAGTTGTTTAAAAAAAACAAAGTAATAAATGAAGATGGGAATAACATATAGTAAAGAGAACCAACAGAACAACCTTCACACTAGAAGACTAGAATGTACCACACCCAGAAGCAACAAATTTAGAAGGGAGAAGACTAGTTAAGAACAATCATGTTGGCTAATATATGGAACCCACAATAGGATATGGAGACAAAGAACTTTGTTCAGTAAAAAAAGGATTAGACATTCAGTTTAGAAACAGAATTGCATCTGCAGTTATATTACTTTGGGTGACGCTTTCATGAGCTGTCACTTCTCAAACTTCACAACTGTGGTCAGGAAGAAATGTAATTCCATGGCATAATGTTTCTCAGTTGTCTAGGTGCACTGAGATTTATTTATTCCTTGTAAAGTAACTGTTAGGAGTCACTGCTGGAGGTAAGATACTAACAGGGTGGTCCATTAATAAATTCCATTGTGGACCATAATAAATGTTTCAGTATCATTCAGATGGATGATTTGGTGTGATGAGGATTGTCTCATTTCATGATCTTATAGCTAGAGGATTTCACTAGGGTTATGGAGATGTCGTCTCATTTGTCTCAGGAACTAGGAGTGATGCTATAAAATAGTTTCTGATAATGAGGCTTATTTAGCTTTAATCAGAAAGTTGGGCTTGGACTAAAATGAAGTTTGAATCTAGCAGAGGAAGATAAGTGGATAAGTGTATACTGCGGCAACATGGTCCTTATGAAAATGTTTGAGAAATCTCTTCCTTCCAGGGGTGGTGGGGTTTTTGCTTCAATCTGAATTTTATTCCATTTCATTTTGCAGCAGCAAAGAACTAAACGAGGAGGCTGGGCCAAAGGGAGAAAGAGGAAGAAACCCCTTAGGGACAGCAATGCCCCAAAATCCCCCCTCACAGGGTATGTGCGATTCATGAATGAGCGTAGGGAGCAGCTTCGAGCGAAGAGGCCTGAAGTCCCTTTCCCAGAGATCACCAGGATGTTGGGCAACGAATGGAGTAAATTGCCTCCCGAAGAGAAACGGGTACCATTAAACTCCCTTTTCCTTGTTGGAATTTGATTGTTGTTTAATGGAAAAATAGGTGCTCAGTAAGGAAGATGACAGTGTTTGACTCCCAGGGTGTTTAGGAAGGTGTTTTAAGGTGTGGTCCACAGACCCTCCAAGACTGAAGGAATGAAACCTTTTGGGATCAAAGCATCTTAAGCCAGTTGTTGCTGGGGAAAAATTCCATCAGGCCTACAAACAATGCATTTTATTCAGAATATTGGTGAAAGGTTTAGAGAGGATCTACAGCTTGTGTGGGATCTGTGTAGATTGGACCTGTGTATTATCTATCCCAGGTCTTAGCTGAAACTGGGTTTTCCAAGGCTGAAACAGTTAGTGGTGGGGCAGGAGTTTATCCCTACTCACTACAGCTGAGGGAAACTGACAGGGTTTCAGGACTAATGGGTGGACCTTGTTAACTTATTAGGGGATGTCTCTCTGATTAACTCACTAGGGGATGTAAACTTTTGGTTTCAGAGGAAGATCAGCAGACCTGTAGGAACAGGCTGCTGATACAGAACTGGGGAAGAGCTGTTTTACACCAAGTTTGTCCTTTTTAAAGTTTTATAGCTCTTAAATTGACAGTATAGATGTACCTTCACTATCTCAGGACACCGCTGGGGAATGCTGTAGTGATGCAATTCACAAGTATTACCTTGCAAAACAGATGTAAAGTAGCCACCATAGTGGAGCCCTGGCCACAAACCAATAAGCTTCTTGTTTTGGAGCAGATGTGAAATGCTTCAGTATGGTGCTCTCTAGTATGGTTCTGAAAAACTGTAGGCATGAGTTGTTCCATCATTTGAGTCTGTCTCTCTCTCAAATTCTGTCCCAGAAAAGGGAACTTGCATTCTTTCAACCAGAATACAGTACATCTTTTGATCTTTACTTGGACCTTCTGCACTGTACCTGACTGTGTGAATGATAACAAAGTCCACCTTTTTTTCTGTTTCTTTAACTCCTTCCACTAGAGCAAATACTGTTACCTTGACTGAATTTACACTAATCACAGCATCAGAGTTGAACTGATTACTATAAGGCAGCCTGAACAGGAACTCCCAATCTCTTACTTTTAGAGGGGTACTGATACATCAGTCCCATATCATACTGGCACCATTATAAGGATATTTGACATTATCGGCAGTCGGGTTTTTTTGGCTGATGTGGCCAATTAATGTTACCAATAAATGCCCCATGAATGCGCACAGCTGTGGCACAGCACGTAGGCAGCCAGGAGCATAGCCCAGCAGCATATAGAGCAGCATCCAGCTGGTAAGTCTGTTGTGGGGGAAGGGGCTTGTGGGAGCAGATCAAGGCCTCTGTGGTGAGGGAGGGAGTGGGGCAGGGCACAGGACAGAGTTGAGCCACTCATCTGGGGAGCATGGGGAGAGAGGGTAGCTCCTGCTGCTACACTCACCATGAGTGGCATGGAGGGTGTGTACCCTGTGGGTGGGCGTGTGTGTGGGTGGGTGGGACAAGGGCTATCTGCCACTGTGGGCTGGGGGTGGTGCCAGACTCTTCCAGGCAACAGGGCTGGGCCAGTACTGTGGTTGGGGCAGGTGGCAGTGGTGCTGGGAAGGGGACTATGGGAGGTGCTACATCCACCCCAAAATTTGCCGTAGCCCTGCTCTCAGTGCCACCTCCACCTGCCTCAAGCACAGCCCTGGCCCAGGCCACCTGCCAGGAAGAACCCAGTTCCATCCCCAGCCTGCGGCCACAGCCCACTTTTGCCTCAAGCACAGATCCAGGGGCACACACACCCTCATTGCCTCCTGGGAGCAGGAGGTACCCCCCCTCCCTGCACCCCCTTGATGAGCCGTGGCTCCATCCCATGCTCTGCCTTGGCTGCGCAGCACCTGCACCAGCGCCAGACTTGCTCCCTCCCTCACTGGGGGGGCCTCAATCCCACCCCCAGCCCTTCCCTCTTCCCTTCCCCTACAACAGACTTACCAGCCAGACACTATTCTCCAAACTGCCGAGCCACATATTGGCAATCAGATCAGTATTGGCCAATATGGTTTATTAAAAATTGGCCATCGTATTGGCCAAAACAATTTCTACTGGTGCACCCCTACTTATTTAAAAAAACAACACAATTGAAATAGGGATGGGGAGGAACCACAATGTACAATATAAACTATAAGTAGTTTTTGAATCTTTTATAGTTTTAGAAAGTGAGTTGATACAGAGTAGAGAAGAGTTCTGCATTTACCCCTTTGTCAGTGTTTCACTGGATTGGATTTTCTTTCCTTACACATTTTACAAAAAATCTTTTATACCCTGAGACTGTCTTTTGTCAACGTTGATGTTTTGTGTCACTTCCTAGAATATCAGTTATACATGGATATTATTTGCCTATACAATATCTTATGAAAATATTAACAGTAATAGAAAATGCATGTCAAGGCAAGTCTGCTGAACTTGATGCATCTTTTGCAGTGTGAATACTGTCAGTCATTCCAGGAGCTGAGGGAAGAGGGGTAGGATAAATGAAATACCATATTTACTTGAATATACAAGACAAGGCTTTTTCCCCAGTCAGCATGGGGAAGAAAAGACCATTGCCTTATAATAGTGTACAAATAAGTCTCATTAAATACCTATCATTAAACTGCTGCCAAAAGCAGCATGTACTCAATAATGGAAACCAACTGCGAAGTTAATTAAATTCAACCAATGCAAGTATGACTAAAACACATGGACCATACAGGGGAAACATACTGATGGGAATCTGCCACAAACATAGGTTAGTATAGCTCATCTGAATAAGATCCATGGTAGTGCTCATTACAGGCAGTCCCCCTCAGTGCCAAGTTTTGCAAGTCATGGTGAGCCACTATATTGGATATATTTTTACTTCCTCTTCACTCCCACAGCTGAACTGTACCTTTGTTTCCTATTTCTAATGATTCCTGTTTCTTCACCAGCCTTAAATGTCTGGCAAACATCACCAAATGGGGCTTCAAAGAGTTTACCCCAAACCCCTCTGTTGCCCTCTCTCTGTCTGTTGTGTATGATTAGTGTGGTCCTGTCCTCCATGAGGTGAAGCCAAACCAGGTTGTGCCTGATCTGCATATCAGTTTGTGTAGCATCTCAGGGCTCATGACAAGAACACCCAGTTTCAGTCATGAGTGGGAGACTGTTTAGCACATGGATCCTTTGTGGGGGGTATGTGGAATAAACGCATGCATATTGAGCAGTGCTGAGCTGTGGGGTTACCATCGCTTGACATGGCTGTTCTCCTGGACCCCGCCCAATGAACTATCATGTGCCTTTTGGCTTTGAACTAATATCATGCATAGTTCATATTATATTTAAGTAGGTAAAGAAGTGTTGCTTAAAGTGTGTTTATGGCATACCTATGCTAAAACTTGCAGCAGTTTCACAAAAGGTAACATTCATCAATTTTGGGTACCTGTAATAATTTGCCTATATGGTAAATTATGTTTATTTCAAGGGCAACATTTTTTAATTGCTCCTTACTTCCTTGTGCTCAGGGAGAGTAGGGTCTGATAGGAAGGAAGGAGGGAAGCTATTACAGATGGAAGAAGAGCAAAGGGGAAGGGGACTACCTGAAACCCCAGATTTATTTTCCCTGCTGTAGCAGTGTGAGGAGGACAAATTCATGATTAAATTAGATTCTATACCTGGAAAATTATAACAAATTTATTATCTAATCTAATTATTGGGAAGGTCATTTTATATTTGAGTAAATATGGTACTCTGACCAAATGTTCTTATAATATCAGAGAAAGTGCCTTCTCCTGGGAAAGAAGAGACTAGGTGTTCAGACCTCCTCTTTTGTAGCTATTGTTTAAATTCCTGGAGTTTACTACCCTTGTCGTTGATGAAGGCCGGGAATTCCAGTCTAGCACATGGTAAGGCGACACCTGAGCACTCCCCTTTCTTCTTGTTCTGCAGTGTTCTGTAAATAAGTAGTAGAAAGCTTATGCAATATCACTGCAGGCTAAGAATCCATGTCCCTAGCCTGATGAATCCCAATCATACTACACTGCTCTGTTTTTTAAAAACCAAAAAAAGAGTGGCCAAATCAGACTTTGGTTATTTTATTTCTAACCTCAATACATGACATTCCTTTTCCAGAACAGAAATCTTGAAATCCTAAACAGGATTGCTGCTGAGTAGTAGGGAGTTGATTAACTCACTAGAAAAATGTGTGAAGTCCTACTTGAGTATTTGTTTTCAAAAGGGACTAGCAATTATTCCTCTAGTTCAGGTGATACGGACTAAGCTAGGAATATCTCTCCCTTGTTAGCTCATGTCCTGGGGTAAAACCAAGGGTTATTAATAAACAAAAGCTGCATTTACTAGCAGCTAGAGCTTCAGGAACACCATCCTAAACTAGGAGAAAATATGGGAGTCAAATTTTTAAGGAGAAAGCCTTGTCCATCTCTTTCCACTTACATTTTCTACAACAACATCAATAATACATGCTACTGCTCTATAAGGCTTTCACTTCTCTCTGCAAAAGATGCCCAACAGAAATACATAGCCTAACTCCATCAATCTTGCCCTCAGACACAAAACTGCAACAATGGCTTTAGTAATAAGGCAAAATAATATGCCAAGTGCATGTCATATATGACAGTAGGATGTACTAATTTCTGAATGTATTGGATATGAAAAATATCTGTTGAGGTCTTGCTCTAAACTTGTCTGAGGAAAAGGCCTTAAGAAAATTTTATCTAGATGCAATGAAAGGAAAGGCAATTTTGGGGGTTTTTTTAAGCAGCCATTCATCTTAGTTTTTTATTATGGTAACTCTGTAAATGGTTCGTAGTTTCTGTAAATAAATCTGTAGCTAAGTTTCTTGCATTATGCAGACGTGTGAAAATGTTTCAGGCAAGAATGACTTTTGCTCTCAAGTTGAATTTAAATATTAAAGCTTCAGTTGACAGAACCATCTAGATCCTTTTCTGATTTTTAAAGCATTTCCTCACTATAGCCACAGTGTTTCACTTATCTCATCAGAGAAGTGAAGGGATGCTCAGAAGGCTGCCGAATGGTAGTGGTTTTCTCTTAGGAATGTTAAAAGAGCACTGAAACACCACTGCAGCAATCTAAAGAGCTTCCTATTTGGCAGCATGAAATGCAACCCACAAACATCCAGTTCATTAAGTATTCTCTGATTATAGCATGTAAATAGTACTCAACTTATCTAAGAATCCTAGCAGCCAGTCATCTCTATGTTCAGGTGAACTGTCTTAAGTCATGAAGTAAACTTAACCGAATTAATGACTTGGTTAAAATGTTATTTATTTTTCAGTGTTTTTTTTTTCTTGGACTTTTGTTTTTTGTTTTTCCACTGTAATTATCACAGCTTAGGGTTCTGTGTTCTGCATCTCACATGCATTCTCATTTGTTTTTTCTTCATTCCTTTCCTGTCATCTAGGCAGATGATCAGCAATTCACCTGTGCTATGTTTTTTACCCTGAAGTTCTATGTTTTTTTTTCTTTTGCAGCGTTACCTTGATGAAGCAGATAGAGATAAAGAACGTTATATGCGGGAGCTGGAGCAGTACCAGAAGACAGAGGCTTACAAAGTTTTTAGCAGGAAAGCACAGGATAGGCAAAAAGGCAAATCACACCGGCAAGGTATTAAACTATAACAAATACAGTGCCTAACAAGCATGAAAATACCAATAGACCTTTAACTAGAATAGCAATGTATACCAAATAATCAAGACCACTTTTGTAAAGCCTTTGATTGTGTGCCCTGTATAGAACCTACCCTTTTGTGTTCATCCAAAAAAACAGTGAAGGTATGAGAAGTGATTTGGTTTATGTAGATACTACTGTACCTGAACTGTACTATCACAGGAGTAAAAAAATGAAGTTAGAGAGAAGTACTGTGCACATATCTCTCTTTAAGAATTAAAGAGATTATTTATAGGTTGCATAACTAACTTCATCCTTCAGTTCTCCTTCATTCTACTGTTGCTTCTTTTGCTTTTTTCAGATGCAGCGCGGCAGGCTGCCCATGACCATGAGGTAAACATTGTCTTTGGCCCTACGCATTCCTAGCAGATTCTCAACTGGTGTAGATTGTCACTGAAAGCAAGAGACACTTTACGTTGCTTGAAAACCTACCCTGAGCTCTGGGTTGTTGTGGATTTCTTGCTCTTTCTTTCCCATTTTTTGGATCATTTAGGTCAGGGACAGTCAACCTCCAGCATGGGTGCTGTGAATGGCACAGGAAGCCTCTGTGTGGGGCACATGGCAGACTGGGGAGGGAACAAGCAGCACAGTTACAGATTAGAACAACAGAAAATAGAAATCAACACAGAAAGCAGAGCAGAAGATCGGGCAGGGGAAGGGAATTGGAGTGACACTTGGGGAGGCTGTGGGGTTAATTTGTGGCATGCCTGCCAGAAAGGTTGACCCATACTGATCTAGGTTATAGGTTCCCATGACCAAAGAATTAAAAAGTAATAGAACAGAATTACTCAGTTGTTTTCTGGTACTAAGAAAATTAAATTGAAAAAAAGTTAATGTAGTTATAAGAAATCTGAAATGAAGTAGAAATGCAGTTTATAGTTCACTTTTTAAAAAGGCCTTTTTTTTCTTTTATTCAATTTCTGCAATGCAGATCATAAATCTTTTATTTGGAACCTTAAAAGTAATGGACATAAGCTAAAATAATTGAGCCTTTAAGTACCTGATATATTGTATTATTATGTGTAGCTTGCATGCAAGTGCAAAATTGCAGGGGAAAATTAAGCAAAAGGTCTTGTTGAAAAGTTGGCATTTAGTATCCTGAAATATAACTAGTGTATCATGGGACCTGTTATAAAACTTTCTTAGCCTAGAACAATGTTGCCTTGTTGTAACAGGACTCTTGATTCATTTTTTCCTCAGTGTTAATGATTCAGCTACTATAAACCAACATTGACATAAGTTTAGCTTTCTAACATGCTACACATGTGATCCTACATATGGTCATCAAAAATTGTAGCAATGGACAGGTGTTCAAGTAAATCTGGCTTCATTTCAATAAAACCCAATTATTTTTCATAGTAGCCTGGTTGGATGGTTGTTATTGCTGTGATGGTCCAGAAAATGTCTGATAGGCAAGGATTCTTTGTGTCATCTTTTACTGGAGCAATCACTTAACTAGGAGAGCTGTGGACAGGCTTTTGGGTGTCATGCAGATCTTTGTTATTTTTCATACAAATCCCATTTCCATGAATACATGAATATATAATGTGCCTACTGTGCCTGAACAGTGGCTACTTTGAACTTTTAGTCTAACTTTAAAACCACAGAATTTGTATGTGGTTTCCATTTCATGCTAGTCAAGAGTGACCTTGCAAATCTATCATATAGCAAGCCATCTACAATGACATGACTCGTCCTTCTTCCTTTTGTCCCCCGCTTAAGCCCCTGTTTACTTTTGTCCTCCCCACCTCTTACCATATTTTACTGTTTATTTCCTCTATTCCTTTTGTACTCTCCTGTTCTCTTCTGTCTGCTAGTACCATTTTCTTCATCCCTCACAGTATTTCTTCTGCTGCTCCTTTTCTGTTGAATAGTTGGAACTGGAAGGTCCCTGAGTTTATGCAGAAAAATATGCCTCATTTCTGTCAGGCTTGCCAAGACATGACTGATCTGGTCTAGGATGGGGAGGTTCCAGTTGGTGATGTCCAGGGATCTGGGTTTTCCATTTTTCGCAGAAAAACAAAAATTTTTTTCCTTTTACAGACAAGAACTTGGGAAACTGTGGGTTTCCCCTTGCAGGCTGGCAGAGTTCCCATCTGCACGTGGCTGCTTAGGGCTTGGGGGAGCAGGACTCAGGGGGCAGCAATGGAGAGCAGCTCCCCCAGACTTTTATGTGAGGGCCGTAGCAATTTGAGGGGGATGGGGGGACAGATTGAGGCCTTCATGGTGAGGAAGGAAGTGGAGCAGGGTTGGCAGCTGGGGCTGGGGGCACTGTCCAGCCAGATGGGTATACATGGCTGCAGGGCCAACTGGGGAGCAAGATAGGGCCCCGGGTGGTGGTAGGGCTGGCTCCCCACTGCTGCACACAGTCCTGAACAGGGGGGGCACATGCCCCCCCAGATTTGTGCACAACGGAAATGCAGGCTGTGGGCTTGGGGCTGCCCACCCTGTTGCCCTCCCCAGTGGGGCCTCAGTGGCCCAGCAGGTGCTCCCTGGCACAGCTGGGTGGGGAGGCTCAGTGCCACTGCTGCCAGGAGCTCCATTTCAGCCATGCTGCCACAGCAAGGAACTTCTTGCACACCTGGCAGCAGTGGCGGGGCACAACTCTGTGCCACTGCTACCCCCGTTGCTGCCAGGTGGGCAGGGGTGCCTCACCATGGCAGTGTGGCTGGCACAGGGCTCCTGATTGGTGGTGGCACAGCACTAAGCCTCTCCATCCTCTTGTGCTGGGTCTTGCCCACTGGGTTGCAGAGGCCCCTGGGGAAGGCAGCAAGTCAGGGAGCACCAAGCCTCCAGCAGGCAGCCCAAATCCTTTCTCCCCATGGGCTCTGCTCCAGCCACAGCAGCCACCGTTGACTCCCACAGCATCTGAGCTCAGACACTGCTGAGTGGGTGCAGGGGCTGTGGGCTCTGGCCCTGGTCCCATAGCTCTGCAGCAGAGCGTTGTGGGTCAGGAGTGAGGGGCACCAGCACATAATTGGGAAGTTGGGGAACTATGGGTTGGGAG
Source organism: Crocodylus siamensis (assembly GCF_052110815.1). Taxonomy (NCBI): domain Eukaryota; kingdom Metazoa; phylum Chordata; order Crocodylia; family Crocodylidae; genus Crocodylus; species Crocodylus siamensis. Next base: position 29,126,321 of record NC_143409.1, on the reverse strand, counting down.
TGAGGGGCACTAGCAGGGCCAGAGGGCTACAGGTCAGGAGTGAGGGACACTGGTAGGGCCAGGGGGTACCAGTAGGAATGGCGGGGGCTGTGGGTCTGGAGTGGAGGGCACCTGGAGGGGTGGGGGCTGTGGATTGGGTCTGAGGGGCACTGGTAAGTCAGAGGGTTGCAGGTTGGGAGTGAGGGGCACCAGCAGGGCTGGGGTGGGATGAAAGGCTGTGGGTTAGGAGTGAAGAGCACTGACAGGTCCAGGGAGCTGTGAGTTGGGAGTGAGGGGCAACAACATGGACAGGGCCAGAGCACCGGCATATCAGGGCTGCTCAGCTCCACAAAGCAGTGATGGGGACAGCTGCAGCTGGACCTGTGTCCTGGTGAGCAAAGGGGTAGGGGGAGCTCTGATTTTTCATGGAAGAAAAACCAAAATCAGACACCAAGATATACAAGTATTTAGAATTTATTTTATTCTAATGGTTGAGGCACTGATAGGCTTCCAAATTCCTTAAAAATTGTAAATATATCAATAAAATATTGCGTTCAACTAATGTGTATATGTATGTATATATGCATGTGTGTATATGTATGTATCCCGGTGTTTCATTTTAATTGTAGAAAAATGTGGATTTTGGGGAGTTCTATCAGAGAATTTGGAATTTTTGAACAGAGAAAGCCAGGATCTCTGGTTATATCTGTAACCCTTGGAGCATGGAGCCAGGTATTTAGCCTCCGTCTCCTGCCCTTCCTTACATCTTCAACTTTCTGTGCTGTTGAAAAACTTCACAGCTGGTATGTTCTAAAGCTCCCAAAGCCAACTTCACTGGCAATCCAGCAAAACTTTTTTTCCTGCTGATTCTCCATCTCATTTAAGGACAAAGAGAGGAACAATAATTTTATTTTTCTTTTAATTTATGAGAAATGACAAAATGATATTCAGCCTGAACAAACTGGTCCTTTTCAGTGAAGAGCTAATCAAATCCTTATAATTTTAATTCCCTGAGTGAGCCTCAGAGTGGCTTAAGTACATCTAAGCCCCTGAGAGGATCCTTTACATGCTGGGTAATGTGCTCAGTAATCGAAGAGTGCTGGTGGTTTTCATTACCACTCTTCTGTTAAGTAGAATTTCTCTGTTGCCTTTCATATACTGAGCAATTTCAACTAATTGCTCTAATGTTTTTTTTTTATTTTGTACCTGAAGAATCTGTACCCTGGGGCAGCATATATAATGTCTGCAGTCCACTGTTCTCCACCCTTCAATCTGTAGGAACCATTCTTGGTGAATACCGGTCTCCTACACGTAGATAACAGTATTAAGCATGAGTCACTGCTGGTTAAGTTAAAAAAACAAAAAGCCAAAAGTAAAAAAAAAAAAAAAAGACTTCCCATTATTTCTTTGCAGATTTCAAGGTAAAATTGTTGTTGTCTGGGAAGTATGTGTTGGGGGGAGTGTATATTGTTGCACATGACTTCTGAATACACTTCAGTCTTCCAAGACATTTTCTGCAGGAACAGGCATCAGCTTTCAGGCGAATAGCAGGAACAGTAAAGGAAGTTCTCATGATAATGCATCTCAACAGCCTCTCACAAATGTTTGTGTGTTCTTGGGTTTTTTTTCTTTCCTGTCAGTCGCTCATATAAGCCCACTTAGTCTGAGCATTTGAGTTTTGAACTCATGCCCATCATATCTAGTGCTTCCCAGCTGCAGTTCTATCAGGTAATAAAACTCAGCTTTTATTTATTTATTTTTAAAAGTAAAAAACAAACTGACTGACAGTTTAGTCAGGTAAGCATTTGGAGGGGTTTTGAAGTTCTGCCTAGCCATGTCTATCTTGGATGACTGCCAAATGGCACTCCGTTCACCCTAGCTTAGCCCCTTTATGAGGCAGACACCAGTATGAAACACTAAGCTCAGCTGCCAGAATTCCCTTATAGTCTGTTAACCGCTTAGCTTTTCTGCTGGGTACCAAATCATGTTTGACATTTCATTTAAAGCCCAAGGTGTTCAAATATAAAAGACCATAGTGGTGACAAAAACAGGAGCAGGGTATTTTATTTCTGCCTTTAAGTGTGGTTTTTGAAGGGATGATTTCTTGGCATGTTTTCCCAACCAAGATGTTTTCAGGCATTTGAAAAGCTTTGCTTTCACTAGCAATTTCTCTAGTGCTTAACTTTGTTTCTGTATTAAGCAGCTGTTTGATTATAATTGCCACAGTTTATCAAAGAAAAAAGCTCTTTTGTGTCTTTGACATCATCAGTTTGTACTTTGAGAATTAATTCTTCTTGCTTTTGACGTGAAAAAGTTATGACTCAAGCATCACTAAAAATATTGAACTTAATCTACTGTTCAAAAGTCTGTGAAGAAAATGCAGATTTTTCTATCTTAAATTTTATAAAAAGAATTTTTTTCAATGATATACCACCTTGTATTCTACAGAATTCTTGGCACACACCATGGGTTAGGATCACTTCCATTAACACTGAAATGTAGCCACCTCTTGGGAAAGTTGTGACAGCTGTTTAATTGTATGCTACAAACCTACCTGAAAATTTTGGAACATAAAGAGTACTTTTTTTTTCTTTAACAAAATCTGCAATGCGGTTTTTAAAATGTAATTTTACCTTGCAAAACACAGGTATTTGCACAATGGAATCTTGGCTCTTGTACAGCACTAAGCACACTGTTAACATTTTGCCTCTAGTCTTTGGGGGAGAGATGCTAGTAGTGGTAGATTCTCCAGGCTTGCTCTTACAGAACTTGGCTCTTCAGGGGACCAAAACCTGAATGTTGGAAGTTGCCCCTACAGTGATACAGATCACAACATTAATTTTACATTTAACTATGCCATGCTCTGGAGAAGTGAATTGTACATGGCAGCAGAATTTTGTTTTGTGCCCACATACACTCATACACACGTATGCACACCTGCCCTTGTTACTTACAAGTAGTTTCCCATGAAAATTTTCATGAATAATATACCACTACCTGTATTTTCATTTGTGGCAAGGAACTGTCTGAAATACTAATCTACCTAATACTTTAATTGTAGGACACAATTAAAGTACTAGGTAACTCTTGTCAGAAATGTGGATCTTTTAAGATCTGCTGTAAAGTTCCACGTTTCTTTTGACAATTCCTTCTGCTACTTTACTGTAAGGTTCTACATATAAGCATTGATGTTCAAAGATGGAGAGCCGTGAAACTAACTGTAACAATCATCTTTTATGATCTTTCCTTTGTAAAGCTTTCTGTCCATGTTTTTCCTCAAATAAATTTTGAATTTAAATAAAATACAGTAACTACTCAAATCTAAAATGAACCCTAATATCAGATGACTCCCCAGTAATTCTATGTATGAAAAATTTATAAATGTGTTATAATGTTCCTGGTATAGAAAGTAATTACTGGAGGTTTGCCTTGAACTTGTCCCCCTCTCACTGCCACAGCATGGGAAAATATATATTGGGGGGGATCAGTTCTTCCCTTGCCCTCTGCTGTACTTCCACCCCCCATCCTGACTGTCAGACCTTACTCTCCTTGAGCACATGGAAGTGAGGAGTAAATCTGAAAACACTGACTTAGAAATAAACATGTCTGTAGTAATTTGCTTATGTGGGTACCTATTAGGGCTACGCGAAGCTTCGGTCCCTGATTCAATTCTGTGGAGATTCGGCCTGATTCAGTGGCCGAATGTCCAATCCAAATTGAATCGGAAGACCCTTTACTCCCTCCAAATCAAATCGGAACCGTCCGAGTCGAATCAAAACATTTTCGCAATTCGGATGTAGACATAGCTTTAAATGTTTTCTCTATATACCTCAAGGTACCAGGCGGATTGTCAATGTTGCGATGCGAGGGTGGATGGAGCATCCCACAGGAGTGGCAGCAGACCCGGAAGTGGATCAGAAGCACTTCTGGGTCTGCCAGGGAGTATACAGGAGGAGCCCCCCCCCCCCCCCCCCCCAATCAGCAACTGGTGCCTCCTGGGTCTGGGGGGTTACCTAGGGTCCCCCTGCAGCCAGTCATGAAGCCGGAGGCCATGGGGGAACCTCCTCAGCGGATCCAAAAGTGGACCAGACGTTCTTCTGGTCCACTTCTGGGTTCATTGCCGAGTACACAGGGTCCACCCTGAACTCCTGTGGGACACTCTGTCTGCCCCAGCATTGCAGAGCTTACAAGCCACGCCTATACCTCGAGGTATGTAGAAAAAACATTTAAAGCTATGTCTATGGCTGAATCACTGATTCTCCAAATCAGCATTGAATCTTCAGATTCAGATTCAGCCGAATCAAATCGGGGACAGTGATCCGAATCAACTAATCGAATCACTGTCCCCGATTTGGGCTGAATCCGAATTGAATATGGCCTGTTTTGTGCACCCCTAGTACCTATAGACTTAGTTCATCCAAAATTAATGCATCTTACCTTTTTTTGAGCCTGTTGCAAGTTTTAGCACAGGTACTCCATAAACATACTTTTAAGCAGCACTTCTGTACCTGTTTATACATAGGATAATTTCATAGTATAATTTTTTTTTTGCAAAACATGTGCACACATGTATGCATGCACACACAAATGCGACAGTGATCTGGCAGCTTGCAAAGGCTACAGGAATGTGAGGTGAAGAAGGGGAAGGAGTCGGCTACCTTATGCAGTAGCGCAGACAAACCTTGAAGTTACAGGTGCACTCAGCTCAAAGTAAGCACAGACCAATTTTAAATGGACAGGCAAACACATTTTAAAACTAGTATAAATGGTATTGACAAAAGTTCCTCTTAACGTCAGGAGTATCTTAACAAGAAAAAGATGGGAACTTATTGAACCAGTGTTGAACCAAGTAAGAGTAGGCATAATCTGGCTACATATGTTTGTAGCCAGATACCAGGGGAGAGGGATTATAAATGCTTTAAGAAAAGGTGGAGATGGAGACCATCTTGGAGGTCAGGGACAAATGACAATGAAGTGGCAGGGGTAACAATATTATTCAAGAACCCAGAGCTGAGAGCAAAGTGGGTAGAAGAAGTAATGAGTGGCAGATTGCAATGAATTATGCTATCAGTTGGGGGAACAGAATTAGAACTTTTCAATGTCTATGCACCACTGGAAAGCGAGGGAAGGAATGCAGTGCTTAAAAATCTAGTATTTTATGTGGCTGGAGGGCGGCCACACGTGATAATGGGAGACTTCAATTGTCTAATAAAAGTGGGGGATGGAACTGGGGAAGGAGGAAACAAAGCTTTAGACAGCTCATGCAGGCTGTTAACAAACATAATAAAAGAAGAGTTGCTGAGAGATGTGTGGACGGGGAGAAAGTTTTCACTAGAACAGACCCCAGTGGAAAGAAACAGTAAAGAATTGACTTTGTGTTTCTATCAAAAGAAATAGAGATAAGGAATTAAGAAACTATTCATGTGGCTTTTAGTAATTACTGGATGTTGAAGCTGGAAGTGAGTCTTGGTAAGAGCCTTGTGAGAAGGGAAGGGACTGTGGAAATTAAATATGTGGCTATTACAAGATGAAGGGAGATATCAAGTCTCCATGAGACAGTATGAGAAGTGGCAAACACTGAAGAAATATTTTGGGAGTACCAGAGAATAATGAATGATGGTGAAGAAGAGAATGGGAGAATTCTTCAGGAAGGAAGACCAAAGATGTGTGGGGGAAAAGAACAGAAAAGGTAAGAGAGCTGCAGATAAAGATGCAGGAGCTCCTAAAGGAAGACAATGGATACAAGAAGAGCTAGAAGAAACAAGGCACAAGATGGAAATCTGGTTCAAAAGAAAGATGAGAGAGAAAATGTTCTTGGCACAAGGGGTGGGAGAAAATGGAGAACGGCCTTGATACTTCTTGGCCAGGGTGAAGATGTCAAAAGGAGAGCTTAAAGCAGCACGGGAAGAAGGTGTTACCTGGGTGGAAAAGCAGGAGGAGGTGTTGGAGGTGACAAGAAGATTTTATGAAGAGCTATACCATAAGAAGGAAACAGATAGGAAGAAGATGAAGGATTTCTTGGAAAAAATTGAAGAGAAACTAGAGAAGGAGGAAGTAAAGAAGATGGAAGAAAAGATAAGCATACAGAAACTTACAGGACCTTTTTAAAAGAAGGAAATCACTAGAAGTAGATGGACTGCCTATAGAATTTTACAAGAAGTTGGGTAGGGAGGGATATAGTGGAAGTTTTCAGGGAACTAGCAGAAACAGGAGAAGCAGGGAAAGATTTCTACAAGAGGCGATGTGATCTTACTATTCAAGAAAGAGGAGAAGGAACTCCTGAAAAACTGGAGACTGATTACATTCCTTAATATGGACTATAAGTTAATGGCTAAGATGCTGGCTTTGAGGATCAGGAAAAACCTCCAGAAGATAATACATGAAGACTAAGTATGCTCACTACAATGTAGAAGGATCTCCAAAATGATCAGAGTGATTAGAGATACACTCTCCCATATCCAAGAGAGGAAAACAAGCAGAGTTATAGCAAACGTAGATTTAGAAAAAGCATATGATAGAATGGATCATGATTACATATTCAAAGTTCTAGAAAAAATGGGGTTACCAGAAAAAATGGTGTTTGATAAGGTTATTGTATAGAGAAGTGGAGAATCAAGTCCAAATTAATGGAAGCCTAGATAGGGTCTTTAAAATCCATACAGAGGTAAGACAAAGGTGCCCCCTGTTGCTGCTACTGTTTTTGTATGGCATGGAACTGTTAGCACAAAGAATAAGAACAAATAAGATCATAAGCAGAGTAAAGATACTGGGAGGGGAAAGAGGTAAAATGCATACTATATTGGTTGCGATAAATGTAGTGGTTAGAGATAGACTTTTAATGGAAAGGATGTTAAAACACATCAGAATATGGAGAAGCAAAGGAGGCTAAACAAAAGTGATTGAAAAGTACTATAATAGGAGTGGGGAACTGGAGGGACTTGGAGAAGTTGGGCCTTCAAATGAGAGAGAGAAATCAGAGCGCTATGGATGCTGAAGGGAAAAGTAAAAAGTGGCATGGGAAGGGTAAAAAGTGGCAGCAAGGCTACAGCAAATACTTTGGTTATGGTCCAGAAGGATACTGTCCTTTGCTGGAAAAGTAGTGTTTAAAGATGTGCTGCTGATTATTTTATATATAGGAACTGTATTCCCATTGACATGGTGGCAGATAGCAAAAGTACAGAGGGAGATATGTGTGTTCTTCTGAAATGCCAAAAGAGAGAGGCTGGCCAGAGCTGAACTGTACAGAGCAAGGGAGATGGGAGGATGGGGGCCTTGAAATTGTTCATCTGTGTGAAATATGCAAACGCAGTATGCACAGTGGTGATGGAAGGAGAGGAGAAAGCAGTGTGTCACCCAATTTCATGCAGCTGCAGTTTTGGGGAAATGGGGAGTATATCAGACCTCTTTAAAGAGTCCATGGGTGTGGCAACCCCTGATTCATTACACCAGGATAGAAAGTTGCATGCAGAAGTATAAAATAGGAAAGGTAGGACTGGAGGTCCTGAAGGATCATAAGAACTTGATGGAAGCAGTGAGAGAGAGAGACAAGATGGTGCTGGTGGGAAACTTCACAGAAGAACAAGTAAAGATGTGGGGAGCAGTGGTGGGTAGACTATGAAAAAGGCAGCATGCTGATCTAGCATGGATTATTGTAAGAAATATGTTGCCAGTGAGAGAGATGCAATACAGATAGGGCTTGATGAGCTCATCAGGGTGCCAAAGGGAGAGATGCGGGAAGAAGCAGCAGTGGGATGCGTTTTGGGAGTGCATATGTGCAAAGGGAATGTGGAAAAGGGTCTGCTGCTTTCTGAGTGTTACCAAAATAAGCCTGTTGTTAGTGTGGGAGATGGTACTAACTGGATTCATACCAAAGGGACCAGTGGAAACTTTTGAGGACTTTATTAGCATGTGTTAAAACTAGCTTATGGAAAGTCAGAAACCTCTGGGTGTTTAAGGGGTTGGCTTTCACTGAACGAGATTGCCTGAAGCTGGGGCTGCACAAACCAAAATAATACATTTAATTGAGACAAGGAAGAGACTTGAAAGGAAGGGGAGGAGAAGTGGTAGAAAAAGGGGCTTGTACTGGAATCTCAGTATGGGTTTTAGGTCATCAAGAGGCATGATTGCTGTGATCTTCACAGCTTGCCAGCTGCAAGAAAAATGCTGGCAGCAACATAAGCCCCTCTACATGGCTTTCTCTGACCTCATAAAAGGTTTCAGCTCTGTCAGCCAAGAAGTGTTGTGGAGGATCCTTTTGAAGTACAGATGCCCACTAAAATTTGTCATTATTCTCTGCCTGCTCCACAATGGTATGTGAGTGGTGGTTCGCAGTATTGGATCCATCACAGATCCCTTTGAGGTTAAAATGGGTGTTAAGCAAGGCTGCATCATCACTACAACACTTCTCAATATTCCTGCTGTAATGCTACATCTGACCACCAAAAAGCTTCCAGCCAGAGTGGAGCTAAACTGAATGCAGATGGTAAGCTGTTTAACCTTGGCCGACTCGGAGCCAAAACCCAAGATGACCCTGACCTCAATCATTGAACACGAGCACACGCTACAGCATACCGACTCAGAAGCAGACCTTTAAGCAATCACGTCTTTACTGAGGCATACAAAGAAATGGGACTGATGCTTATTATTTAGACAACTAAGGTCCTCCTCCAACAAGTTCCTAATAGACAGTCCACAGCTCCAGTAATCCAGATCAACGATGAGACTGGAGAACGTTAAATATTTCCCATACCCCATCTCTCACAGAAGGCTGACGTCAGCAGAGAAATCCGACATTGCCTCAAATGTGCAGATGCAGCCTTTGGATACCTGAAGAAATGGGTGTTTGAAGATTGTGACATCAGATCTGAAACCAAGCTCATGTTTTATCAAGCAGTTGCGATCCCTATTTTGCTGTACAATGCTGAGAAAACATACAGGAGACATCTAAAGTTGTTGGAGAAGTACCATCAGCTCTGCCTGAGGAAGATCCTCTGAATCCAGTGGGAAGATGGATGCACCAACTTTAGTGTCCTCCTGCAAGTAAACACCACCAGTATTGAGGCAATGATCATCTGACATCAACTTTGTTGGGCTGGTCATGTCAGCTGGACGTCCAACTCCAGACTCCTGAAGTGAGTTTTATTCTTCCAGCTCAGCCAAGGTGCCTGGTCAAGAGGAGGGCAGAGAAGCACTTCAGGGATGTCCTCAAGGACATCTTTTAAAAAATGCAACATCAGTGTGGACTCGCTGGAGACTATTGCCCAAGTCCATCCCAAGAATGGGGGATGCCAGATAACAAAATATGCTGATTAATTGAGCGGCCCCAGCTGCCACTTCTCCCACCACATCTGGGGCATCCCTCCACCCCTTCCATGGCATCGCCACGGGCCCTGTGGGTCCCATGGGACAGGGAAGCAGGCCCTGCATGGCCCCGCACAGCCTGTTTATGTCCTTGGGCCATGGGGGCTTGGCAGCGCAGGCTGCTTTGCCCCAGGCTGTGGGGGCTCGGAGAAACTGGAAGTGCTGCGGTGGGCACTTCCGGTGTCACTTTATTTTACAAGTCAGCATGCCAGTTAGTGGAGCATGCCAGCTTGTAAGATCCTGGATAGTGCAGCTTTTACTGTACTTTGAATTCTCATGACAACAGGAGATTGAAAAGCGAGAGCAGCAGAAACAGCACATTGTGGACCAAATCAAGAATCCAGCACCATCCACCCCATATAGAAACACATGTTGGAGCTGCAGTAGAGTCTGTCAATCCCAGCGAGGCCTCTTCTTCAGACACACAGATAAGATGATCATCCTCAACTGTGAGGGATTTCCAAAGATATGGAGTTGTATGTTTTTCAATATGTAGTTTTTCTGAGATATGACACCTTGGTAAAAGAAGGATGCTCAATACGTGTAGCTTTGTAAGTACAGGGTGATGAATAGGGATTCTGGTTTTCTCGGATTAAAAAACACATATTTTCTGATTTTAAAAATCACAAATTCTCTGACAAAACCCCCAAATTCCATACTTAAAATATAATGCCACTAATATTGGGGGGGGGGGGGAGTGTTTGTGTGTGTATCAGTGTTTTCCAACCCAAGGCACACTTACATGAATAAAATTTTTCACAGCACACCTTTTAATGTATTCCCCATCCTCATACCTATTGTAGCTCATTGCCATGGCAAAATTCCACAGCACGCATGTTCACTTCTGACGACACCCTTTTGTGCCATGGCGCACTAGCTGAGAAACCCTGTGTGTGTGTGTGTGTGTGTGTGTGTGTGTGTGTGTGTGTGTGTAAGTATCAATTGAACACAATGTTTTATTGATATATTTACAATGTTAAAGCAGTTTGGAAGCCTACCAGTATCCCAATCACTATAATACAGTAAATTCTAACTGCATATAAATGTTGGTATTTGATTCTGGGTTTTTTTATCATGGAAAAATCAGAGATCCCCCCCCTGCCCCCTTTGCTCCCCAGGACACAGCCCCATCCCTGCCCATCTCCCTCGCTCACTATGAGGGGGCTCAATTCAGCACCCCCACCCCGCCAGACTTAGCTGCGGGATCTGCTCTCCAGGCTGCCTGGTGGCCATGCGCATTGTGGCAGGCCAGCAGGGGATGCTCCTGTGTTGAGCCACCCTCCCCACTGCGACCAACCACCTTCCAGGCTCTAAGTGCCTCCCTTGGGGGTGCCTCATGTCTGGCCAATTCCTCTTTCTGGAGCACACCCACTAGCCTGGGATAAAAACTGCCACCACCCAAGGCTGAGCTTTATTCTGGCTCTGTGCACCCTGGAAAACACAGGCCTAGTAGCCCTTGAAGGTACTTGACTCACTTCAGGCACTTGGGGGTGCTTCTCTCAGTGGGAAGCACAAGCAGTGGTCTCCCTTAGTCAGCTGAACCAAGGGGACCTCAAGGCATAATCTAGACCCACTCCCAATAAGTCTCCCACGCTAGGTACAAAGGAGAACTTTATTGGTTACAAGGGGTGGGTTGCAATAAGGTCCAGAGTAGAGCAATATCAGAGAAATCCCATAGAGCAAACTGGCATAGCTGGGTAGCCTTTGATCACGCATCTGAGTTACTGCAAGCTACATATCTAGTTAGATCTCAGGTAGCTTACTCACAAGTATCATCCAGAGGCAGGTAGAGATTCCCTCTGGTGGCAGGCAGTTCCTTGATCATGAGTTTTGAGAGAGAGAGCAAGTTTCAGATTGTCCAGCTCCTCTCTCTCTCTCTCTCTCTCTGTCTTCCTCATGGCTGCTGCCTCCTCCTCCTGGGCAGTCTTTAACTTATATAGCCCTTATGACCTCATTTACCTGGTCCAATGGAAGCCAGCACCTGTTGGCTGTCAGCCAACCAGTTTGAAATGCATCACTAGTTGCTGGGCACACTGGCAGTTCCTAGCTCCCTAGGGAATCCAAGCCCCTCACCCAGGTATATGATGCCAGTCATGTAGGCAGAGTGAGCAGGTTTCCCCCCTCCCTCAGGAATGTATCCAGCTCAGGTTACCTAAAGAGATAGGGTGAAGTATGTTCCCTCTTCAGGGCCCATCTTAACCAAATTGTCACAGCAGAGTTCTTGGGGAGAAACAGAGGTGACCTTCTGCCACATGCATGTGTATGTGCACACACATGCATGGCGCACCTTTCCTGACCACCCTCCTCCCACTCTCCCCAGCCCTTTCCAGGCTGGAACTCTGACTCCCTGCAAAGAGCTCTTTGCAAAAGTGGAAAATCCATGTGTTCCTCCATTAAAATGAGAAGTCTGTGTTTTTCTTGGTTAAAAGGGAAAAGCCATATTTTTTTTTCCATTTTTCCATGGGAAACAGAAAACCCAGATCCCTGGTGATAAGTGTGTTTTTAATAAAATTTGTAAAATAAATAAATTCTAATATAATAAAGGGCTTACTCTGTGTGTCTCCATCCATAACACTTTTGGTCAACTGCTTGTGCAGCTGAGAGGGTGGGCAGTGGTTGGCTGCACAGGGCCAGGCAGAGGCAGGTGCACACGCACCCAACAGCTGGCAGGGATGGGGGGAAAGACTGGGGGGGGGGGGGGGGCCCTGCTGCTCAGTGGAAGAGGTGGAGGCGGGCAGACGGGGGGAGCCCCTGTGCAGTGCCTGGATGAGGAGGCAGCAGCAGTGCAGGGAATATTTACATGGTTGGCCCGAAGGCTGGGTGGGTGGGGGGAGGTGGCATCCATGTAAAAACTCCTTGGTTACTTTTAATCTCATTCATGAAGGACAATTGGCTAGTTTAATAAATGAAAATGTTCTCATCAGCATCTTGGCTTTCTGTATGAGAACAACCATTTTTGGCACCAAGGAGAGGGTGTCGGGGCTGGTTCTGGCCCTCCTGGTGCTCATTGAGTATTGCAGTACCTCCAGGTCTGGTGTTCATCCCCTTCCAGCAGAGTAATTGTACCCCCCCTACCCCCGGCCTTCTTTTAAAGGACTACAGACAAAAAAAAAAAACCGTTCTCGTCAATATGTTTGCTTAATGTGTTTAATAGTCCTGCTCAGTGTTGAATGTATTTTATCAACTTTATAGTTGCTTTCCATTAGTGAATTTATGCTGCTTTTGGAAGTAGTTTAATAATAGAAAATATATTTAATGTGGTTTCCTTGGATGCAAATGTAAGACAAGGAGCATCTTTTCCCTTATGCTCTTTCAGGGGGAAAAACCTTCTCTTTTATTTGAGTAATTATGGTATGAATAAAGTATTGAAGTGTTGTATAATGTACATTTACTATAGGGTAAAAGTTTGTTGTGAATTAAATCATATGTCTGGATCCTTGACTCAAAGCTTCTTTTTTAAAATTTTTTTTTAAACTCATGCCTCCAGTAAACCTTTGAAACCCATTGTATTTTTTTTAAGTACCATATTTTTCGGACCATAAGACGCACCTGACCATAAGACGCACCCAGTTTTTATGGCAGGAGAGACTATGTGTGCCGGTGGCCGGCCATTTTTATTGCCAGCTCCCGGTCACCGGCACGGGCGCCGGCTTCCAGTGTAAACAAGCGGCGGATGTCCCGCTTGGGCTCCGCGGGCAAGCTCCGCCCCGTCTCCCCGGGACACGGCATAAACAAGCGGCGGGTGTCCCGCTCGGGCTCCGCCGCCTCCACGGGCAAGCTCCGCCCCGTCTCCCCGGGACACGGCATAAACAAGCGGCGGGTGTCCCGCTCGGGCTCCGCCGCCTCCGCGGGCAAGCTCCGCCCCGTCTCCCCGGGACACACACCTTCGGACCATAAGACGCACCCTCGTTTTCCCCCCACTTTTGAGGGGAAAAAAGTGCGTCTTATGGTCCGAAAAATACGGTATGTGTTCAGCATAAAACTGGTCCACCTATTCCTTGGTTTGCCCTGTGGCTAATTTAAGGAAATCAGACACACAGATGAATTTCCACTATCTTAATCATTAGCTTGGTAGATGTATTTGATGTCAAAGGTTAGCTTTTAACCATGTCTTGTTTTCTCCCTGCAGAAGGAAGGAGACACAAAGGAAAGATCTGTTTTTGATATTCCAATCTTCACAGAAGAGTTCCTGAATCATAGTAAAGGTGAATTAAATTCAAACACTATTTCTAGCAGCTTTGTCACAGAACTGTCAATCCAGCTGAAATATTGGGGAAGGAGAGCGGTGGTGGCAGAACACTTTACATGAATGAAATTCCATGGTTCAGTGTGTTAGTGTAGATACCATACCTTTTACAAGTATACATGATGAGTAGACAGCCATTCCAGATTTTCCTGCTGAGAATGGGTACAAGCTGTAGGTAAATTGAGAGATGCTAATGTCCATGACTTCCCTAGCTAGAATTGTTGCGTAGAGTGGAGATGCTAGTAAGATTTAATTAACAGTCACTGAAATTAAATTTGGGGAAAGCCAAGTAAATCACCTAGGCTGTAACCTATGGCCAAAACCATTCCTACAAAATATTTTCCATTTCTGTATTTGTTTGGATTGTTACAAGCCCATAATGATGGGGTTTCTGCCAGTTTCCTTAGAAGATAATGCCACAATCTAATAGATTTCAAGCTTCAGACATTTTTCCTCATGTTCAACTTAGATGTATATCCTTCTGATACTAAGGGGCACCTGTGCACATGCCCAATGCCTGCTCCGATGTGTCCTAATGAGAACACATTGGAACAGACTTGCTTAACGGAGTCTGCTGGAATGTGCTAATAAGCACGCTCCAGCAGCCTCAGCGTTATATGTATTCAGTGTCCCCATGCTTCAAAATGGCAGCAAGGGCACGTTCACTAATTAAAACTCATTCAACAAGCTTTAAAGTACCTCTGCCACCATTTTAAAGTACAGGACACTGAATACATGAGACATGGTGGGCACTTTAATTAAAGTGGCTCCTGAGAGCCACTCTAATTAAAGTGCCACACCTCCACTCCAAAGCATGTGTAAAGAGATCCTAGATGACTGTCATGTTGCTAGTCCTCTTGTCCTTATATTGCTAAGCTATACTGGACTGAACATGTTCACAATAGTTCTTCTAATCTTACTTCCTACATCAGGGGTGGGCAAAATACGGCCTGGGGACCAGATGCAGCCTGCCAGGCCATTGTATCTGGCCTGCAGGGCCCCTAAAAAATTTAGAAAATTAATATTTATCTGCCCTGGGCTGCCTGTCATGTGGCCCTCGATGGCTTGTCAAAACTCACTAAGTGGCCTTTTGCCCAAAATAATTGCCAGCCCCTGTCCTAAATCAATCGCCCTATTCATTTTTTTTCTTCTGCTCTGAACTCTCTAAGTTGTCATTATCCCTTGGATATTAAAAGACTCTGACCTGTATGACATAGTCTGGGTTCTATCAACTCCCTGCTCTGTGGAGTGATACCTTTTCATTTGTAGCCCAAAATTGCATTCATTCTTTTAATCATCTTTAGCTGAGCAGATGCCTTGGAGCATTCTGCTTTACTCTTCAGCAATCACTGGGGTAATTTTTATAGGTACATTTCATGTCTCTTTTTTTGGTGGGGGTATTCACAGCCCGTGAGGCAGAGCTGCGGCAGCTGCGCAAATCCAACATGGAGTTTGAGGAAAGAAATGCTGCCCTGCAGAAGCATGTGGAAAGTATGCGCACTGCAGTAGAGAAGCTGGAGGTAGATGTGATACAGGAGCGCAGCCGGAACACAGTGCTGCAGCAGCACCTCGAGACCTTGAGGCAGGCACTTACCAGCAGCTTTGCTGGAGTCCCACTGCCAGGTAATCCTTTTCCTTCTGAATACCCTTTGTCCATGGTTAAGCCAAACTGCTGTTTGTTGTATGGCACATTGAGTTGTTCCTATTCTGTGATGTAGATTTATTTCTGTGCCTTGTCTTTGCTGGATGTTGGAACCCTGATAATGAGTGCAAGGAGCTGTATGGAGTTAACTCTGCCTTGTCCCAGTGCTGGAACATGTTAGCATTACTGCTCTGTGCTGGGAATTTTCTTTTCTTAAGTGGTAGTGGGGAACTGATAGTCCCACTTAGTCTGTCACAGGAATCCATGAATGGTACCATACAGCTATGTAGCACTTTGTTTTGTTGCTAATGATTTATACTGTGCTTTAGTTACATTACTTTGGCTCTAACAACTTTCCCCCATGGAGTATGTTTCCATTTTAACACTAATCCTCCTTGGAATGGTAGGTAATATTTGGTATTTCTGCAGTCATCTAAATGTCCTGTGGTTTTTTTTTCCCTTTGTTCTGTTATATTTACTATAGGCACTGGAGAGACCCCTACAATGGAAACCATTGATTCATACATGAATAGACTGCACAGTATTATCCTGGCTAACCCACAGGAGAATGAGAACCTCATAGCCACAGTCCGAGAAGTGGTAAACCGACTTGAACGTTAGTGATTGGGTAAGTACTCCCTCCTTCAGATTGGTTTGCTTGCCAGCACTGTATCTCTTGAGAGATGTTTTTGTCAAAACCACAAAAGGTAGTTAGATGCTCCACCCCATTTTATTTTCAGTGGGAACTGGATGTACATCTCCTATTTTTTACTTAGAAAATTCAATCCTTGACTCGTACATAAATTCTTGGCAGGGTTGCAAGATCATTTCGCACCTTGACTGGTATGTCAAGTGAATAGTATGGAATAGATTGCCAAAGGAAAAGAGAAAAGGAAAAATATTCCTTCACATGTATGACCTACTAGCTAGTAAAGCTATGGAAAATGATAATGCAGAAAAATATTGTTTCCCTTAAGCATGGTGAATCTGAAGAATTCCACAAAAAGCATTGGTTCTGATAATCAATGAAAGAGCCTTTTATCTTAAAAATGTTGTACGCCAGCTAATTCACGGCTACTTAACATCTTGCAGCTATCAAATCCATAACATGTACAGACTGTCAAATTGGTTACATGTCAAGATCATTTGTATCTGAAGATGTGTGGGTAAAAAGATTTCAGTTATACTGAGTCAGATCCACCCATAACATTTACTGGGTGTTGATGATCTTATGGTTATATATGTAGTACTATAGAGATCGCGATTCTGCACATTTTGTTTTGCGGCTGACTAGCTGGGAAAATCCTAATAGGAGACTCGCTGAAAAATATACAAACAAAAAAAATACACACATTCTGCCATGCCACATTACTCTCATATTGCACATCATGGTGAGGTAACAGGATTCTAGAGTAGCTTTTGGGAATCAAAGGCCTTGGACATGAATCTCTTCCCTGCTTTTGTTGTCACAAGTACACGGGCTTGGATTATTTGGGCATACATGCAGAACAAATTTATATAATGTGAGTTTCGAATGGTATGTATAAAAGCAAATAAAACTCTGGTTCACCATGTTATGATGGGACGGGGTCTATCTGCAAATATGAAGGCAGGACTTGTCATCCTTCTTGGTCCTGACCTTTTGTGATATTGCATAGAGCAATTAATTAAATGTTCCCCGTTACAGCATGGCTTAAGCTAAAAGATCATTGTCCTTCTAATGGGTAGCCAGATGGAACGGACTATAGTTCTAAGAGATGACTGAGCTCCCAGTAGAATAAATAAGTGGCATTACTGCTTCCATTTATGAAGGGGAACAGCTTGTAGCTCTAGGTCTGGGATTTTCAGTAGCTCATCAGCCTTCTCATTTTCACACACTGCTTTCAATTATTACTGCTGTAAACTTAAAGAGAGAGAACTGGGGGATGGGAGTGTCTGTGACAGAATCTGGTAACTGGCCAAGTGATTTCCTATCAGTCAGGTGCTGGAAGGGCACTCCAGGCCCAGAGATGGATGTTTTCTCTTTAAAGTACCTTGCCAGAAAAACCTAACTCAAGGCTACTAAAATCTAGAAAGTGTCTGCTGTAGGCTTTGGTTCCCAGCTGCCATGGAAAGCTCTGGAGGATTCTTATTTGTTAAGAGTTGCAGACATTTTGTGTGGTTTCAAAATGTAAATATTTTACTCTTGAAGAAATTGGATTCAGCTGCAAGCAGTTGGGAAAAATAATCTTTGCTCCAAAATTTTTTGTCCCCAGTTATGGTTAAAAATACAACTCCCATTCCCTTACCCCCGGAAAAAGTAGAAGAGGCAGTTGTAAGATGCGATTAATACTGACCTAGCTTCATTATACAAATATGTACAGACAACAAGGCCTGATGTTCCAGATACTCACAATGTAATTAATTACTCTGACACTCACTTGGCAGTAGCTAAAATCATTTGAGGGAGGAGGGGTGGGGTCAGTGTGGGTGTAACCACAGGAGAAGGTAGAACTTCTGAATAAAAGAGAGTACCTTGAAATAGAAGAAGAAAAAGAAATGAACAACAATAGCCACATACTGAATCTGATTGGTAAATTGTCAGCACCATTGTGTCCCATGTTAGCTTGCACATAATATGTTCTCCCAAATAGCATCTGTAGCTGACCAAGCAGTTTTCTTGATGTTTAGAAGCACATTATAAATTTAACAGAAAGCTATTTGTTTTTACAATTACAGTATTTGTCAGGGACAGTATACTTGGAGTTGAGCTGTTACTTGCTGGCTGAAGTTCTTAATAAATAGTTTTATTACAAAGGAGCGAAGAACAGAAAGATTCAAATTAACCATCCAAAAATATCACCACAAAGCCCTGTTTCATCTCAATGGATTAGTATACACTTCTACTGCTTATTTTTCTGTTTCATCTGCAGGTCTTGTGGCCCAGGGATGCTTAACAAAAGTGATTCAGCCACTGAGGAATGAGAAGCCATGGTGGAAACAAACTGGGGGTAGGAGGCAGGATTTGTCCTGGTCCCTGCCTGCAGAGCTTGCTTCTGGAGCAAACATTTCAGTGCATTAAAAGCTCCTAAAAAGCCACAGGCACCACCTGCAAAACCTCTGAACTGTCCTGTATGTAGATCTTTCAGAGCATGTGAATTTGGTGCAATCTTCAGTTTCCTGTCATTTCTGCTTGATGTGGGAAGTACAAATGCAGTGGACTGGATGGCCTTGGAGGTGAACCTTCCCAGTCTGTAAAGTGAAGTCAGCCTTTCTGTTGTGGAAATAGATATTTGAAATGTTGCATTGTTTTCTCTCTCTCGCTCTTTTTTTGTCTTAAAATTTTAAGCTGTGGAGTTACCTTCCTCCCTTCCAGTCTTCTCCTGTCCTTTTCCTGTTTATTGGTGCTCAGCATAGCAACACCTAGGTTCTTCACTGCAACACTGTGTCTTCATTAGTGTACCATCCTGCCCTGCCTGCTGTCTTCAAAACAAGCTTCTCTTCAGCATTACCCTGGGGGAAGGGGTTGGGCTTGCCTACATCCTACAGTGTGAGGTTCCTCTCTGCCTGGTCTTGGATGTAGTTAGTGCTTCATGACTGAGTTGCTTCAAAGGAGGGACTCTTTTCTCATCCCCCCACCCAGCTCTGGTTTCCAAGTACCTTTCCCTCATGTACAGTGTCCTGCTTTTCAGCAAGACTGGTGTTCTTATCTCTTGAAAATGTCTGTTGGAGTATTTTACTACCGAAAAGGTCAGTGGTAATCAAGAGAGAAAGTGAAAGGTCAGCTCCCCATAGCCTGCAGGAAAAGTACAACTTTTTTTTGAGACCAAAACATGTGGCTTTTCTTTCCATTGCTGTGTTGCTTAGTCTAATTTACTCTGAGCTGTAGCATGAAAGTGTGATCTTGTGTTCAAAGTGGTATCTCTTTAAACACAGAGAAATAGACAGTGGAATTACATTTTTCAGTACCCTTCTGGTATTGTAGCACCTAAGAAACTGCATGTGTAGAAGTGCATATATTGCTCTGGAAGTAAATTATAACAGCAGAGAGGTGTTTTAACGGGGAAGCGGTTTCCCATAGAATTCCACAGTTCATTCCATGACTCCCTGCACATTTATTATTAAGCATCATTTATGGAGACTATAGCTTTGTACTTACGATATTCCTAAATGGCCTTTTAATCTCATCAAGTGTTGCTTTGCTTGCTAGGCTCTGTACTTTCTGAGCTGCACCATATCTCATTATCAAAGATAGAGGTATCTAGTGTCTATACCAATTTATGCAGATTTTTGCAACCCTTCATTTCTGCCAGATTATTCATTTAGGTTCCTGTTGTGTACTTATTGGATACTTTTGGGCTTTACTATGATGAAACTTTTGGGCTTTACTATGATGGATAAACTATTCTCTCACTCCTACATGATACCTTCCTTGCTTCTCTTTCAGACGGCCTTAAAGATTTTCCTGTTATGAGTTGGGGAATGCTTTTATTACCTGGCCTCATTGGTACAATCAGTATGACTTTCATGTATCTGTAGTGCAGGCATTGGACTAAGTTTTATGCTGGAAGATTAAATAGTGGGGGGGGGGGGTTCCAATGCTACACTGACAGACTTCACACCTTTCTGAAGCTGCCTCCAAGTCAAAGCCATTTGAGTCAGGGTTTCCTAAGCTCACTGCTGATGCTTTGACTACAGCTGAGCAACAGGTCTTCCTTCATGGAGGGACATTTTTCTTATGTCTTGAAAATGAGAGAGTTCATTCAAATGAACCACAACTTTTGTTTCATTTACTTCCATTTTTTAACACTCACAAGACCTGCTGATGTTGGCATGAACTGTTTATGAATTCTATAATGAACAAGAGGTTATGGGAGGAAATCCTGAATGCTAATAGTGCCTCAAGAAAAAGCACTCGCCCCTACTCAGACATGCATCCAGTTACTGTGCAGTTGGACAGTACAACTCAGCCAAAGTTGGCCCACTGAGTTTTTCAGTTCAGTCTGTGGTAACTTGTCATCAGTATAGTGGTGTACCTGACTGACTCCAGGACTTGGTATGAAATGCCTAGTTTGATCCACCTTGAGCCCCTCTGCCAAGTTTGATCCACCTTGAGCCCCTCTGCCTTGCACATCTCTACATTTAAGGTGTGAGTGGTTACGCACAGCAGTGTCTTAAACAAATTGGAAGCAGCCATCCACTCTTGGCATGTTGCCAATACATCTCAATTGGACAAAGCATGGCCATTCTTAGATGGATTATTCAAAGAGGTAGTTACTGTTTGTGGGATACTGACTGACAAATTTCTCCCACCCACAAAAAGGGAGAGATCTGATGCCATGTTACATTTCACAGTTGCTAGGGAAAAATTTGGTTCTTGTTCTCCAGCAGTCTTACTTTGTCTTATTAAGAATCTTCATCTCTGCACTGATTAATCTTATGAAAAATGGGCTTTGCCTTTTCAGTGTTTTTTATGAGTGTCACTTCAGTTTACATTTTTCAGTGTGTTGGCTGACAAAAAAAATTAGGTGGGCGATGAGGAGAGAAGTAGGATGCTTTCTTCACTGAGGAAAATGTTAACAAAAATACATGAAAATGGAGTCCATTTGTTGGATTAATGTGTTTGGAATTGTTAAAATGCCAAGTTTTCTGTACAAATGTTTTTGTAATTAAACTTTTAGACTTCCTTTGTTTTTTAAGAAGTTGATGTGCTTGCTTGACATTTGCTTCATTAAAACTGTTCAACATTGAATCCATTCTGATTCAATTTTAACTGCATTTTAATGAGAAATCTTAACCAGCATTGCCTACTTGTCTGAGAGACTTTGTTAACTCCACATTAATCACCAACACTTAGGCAATCCAAATCAGTAATGTGTTTGTTTCTCCAATTGTTCATTCAAATGACGTTGTACCTGTTTGAGGTTCTGTTGTTTTAATGGATCTTAGAACAACTTGATGGGCAGTAATTCATTTTTATGTGAAGGTGAAGTGCAAACCAGGGTGGGGGAGAATGCTCAGCTCTTACCCTGTCTATCAGAACTGATGGCTGTTCCCAATCCTTTGTTTTTCTGTGCAAAAATGGATTTTACTGAAAAGAGATAGTGGTGCATAGATGTCTTCCTTTGAAGTATAGCTTCTTGCTTCATCTGAGGAGTATAAGGCACGGTTAAACTGGTGAGGCCAATTAAGATATAATAGTTTGACTGAATCCATATTGGGGTTATCCCTATGCAATGAATAGCATATCATCCTTGGTCATCCAACCTGAGTCAACTAAACATGGCCTCAGTCTCTTTGCCTTCACCCTTCTGTCCTCATTTTTTATCTCTCCCTCAGTTTCTCCCCACTATATATTTTTTCCTCCTTCTTGTAATTACCTTCCATATTGCTGTGGTCCCTGGCTCTCAACTTCTTTTCCTGTCCCTCCCAGAATCTGCCACCTGTCTTCTCCTTCTGCCCCCTGGACTGTGAACTAGTTTCTAACCTTGCATGGCTCCTACTTTGGGAACATATTCTTAACATGAAGAAGGCTTCTGGCTGGATATTTTCTTCCCATCAGAATTAATTCCAATGTCACGGTGCTTTAGGCAATGATATGTTTAGTTTATTCCCATGCCCACACCTGATTATTATGACAGTCAAGTCTGATAACTTGTTCTGTATATTTACAACAAAAAGCTTGGTTCTACTCCTGATATCTGGAATAGGTAGTGCTCATTTCAGGTTTGCTTTCAACCATGAATATTTGGCATAACACCTTTCTCTAGATTTAAAAAGTTGCAAGATGGAGGGCATCCAGTGTACCCCTCATATGAGGGCACCCACTAGTGTTTTTCTGTCTGTATCACTGGCAAATGCAGGACTGGTGCACACCTGCAAAAGTAACAAAAAACTACAAGAAGTTCATCATGCCAGACAAAGTTAAGTTTCTTTTCCAGCCAGTGCTGCTAACCCTGCTTCTGGCATCAAGCTGCAGATGGTGGCCAATCAGGCTTTCTTTTTAAAAAAATTTAACGCATTATAATGCTTCCACTTGTTGTTTCTACTGTTTCTTAATCCCTCTTTACTGTGCAGTTACTGGGTCAAAGCAGTGATGAATAATGTTTTACTGGAAGTGGGGGGAGGTTAGATTTTTTTTTTTGAGGAAGAGCTCACAGATTCTTCCTGTCCCTTAGGCAGTTTCCTGTCAGTGTATATGGGGTTTACACTTGGCTTAAGTTCAGCTGTGTTACTTGCCTTGGAACCTGGAACATACATTCAGTCCAGCTTGAGGTAAAGGTTATCCTTCAGTTCTTCTGCAATGGTCTCTCAGTGAATGCTGGATAATTTTTCTCTTCCTTCCTCATTGCTGTTAGTGTCAGCTTTTTTTAATTTTCTCATTGGGATTTCATAGGTATAATCACACATTGCCCTCTTTTTAATTTAAAAACTACAGATTTATATGTACATGTGGAGTTTGCTTTCTGGTATAAATAGTGAACTGTCTGCATTTATTAACTAGTAAAAGAATTAATATGGTCTTTAAGCAAGTCAGATCCTAAAAACAGTGCCAATGGATTAGTACCATTGCAGTAATAGGTATTTTGGTAACTGGAGGCCCAGATGAGCTCCACAGTGCTATAAAAATGTAAATATTTGAGCCTGGGAACTATAGGGAAGCAAAAGACTGACTTTTTAAAATCTAGTACAATCTCCAACCTGTTGTTAAAAATTGTGTAGATACTAGTACAGCATCAGTATCAATGAAGGTTCTCAGAACTTCCAGTGTCTTAAAATAAATAATGAACAGCAGATGCCACTGAGATTCTGTTAGGACACAACTTTAAAGAGAAGAGAAGAGGAAAATGTGAGTGGAGAGCTCAGGAGAATGAGATGTTCGTGCAAACATATGACTTTCTGTCCCATACTCCTCAGCACTACATGGATGTGAAAACTGGCTGAGTGTGATGGTGTTGGCAGATTCTTCTGAACTGACACTAATGCAAGATTGACCACCATTTCTGGTCTGTATTGGTAGGGGCTGAATGGGCGTGTCCTTACGTGTGCACATGTGCAGTTTGCAGTGCTGCAGACCTGTGTATGACACCGCAAATTGCATGTCCAGAGATGCTCTGGCATCTGGCCAGAGTGTCTCTATGGTGGCTCTGCTGCCCTAGCACACTGTGTTTGCGGGGGGCAAGCAGGAGCAGTGCAAGGCTGTGGTGTGACCTGGGTGCTGTCCTGGTAAGTACAGAGTGGGCCTGGGGGGATTGTGGGGGGTGGGGCTGTGGATGTGTTGGGGGACTATGGGTGTGTGGGGGTTGTGGGAGGGCTGGTTGGGGGTATGGGTCCCCTGCAGGGCCACAGCTCCCCCCCCTTTCCCCCCTAGCAGTGGCTATCTGGGTGTCCAGGGCTCACTTCTGTCAGAAGCATGGTGCAGCACGGCCCCAGCTGTCTCAGACCTGGCACTGCCTGTGCAGCTTGTCATGGGTCCAGCCCAGGTTGTCACGCAGCTGTGCATATTCAGGCAGCACTGGGGCTGCTCAGGCTGTCACCCAGGGCTCAGCACCACTTTTAGAGACCATGTGTGGTGTGAGACTGGGTCCGGCCTCCATGGAACTGGCTCAGTCTGATGGCACATGGGGCCCGTGGAGGCAGGACTTGGCCTGGCACAATGCATGGTCCCTGCAAGCAGTGCCAGGCCCCAGGTGACAGCATGAGCAGCTCCAGTGCTGTCTGAAGGCGCATGGCCCTGTGCCAAGCGGGGCCAGACCTGCGACCAGCTGCACAGGCAACATTGGGTCTGAAATGGCTGGGGCTGCACTGCACTATGAGAGGCTCTAACAGCAGTGGGCTCTGAGCACCCAACGGCTGTTGCTGCTGGGGGGGGGGGGTGTTGTGGGCCTGTGGGGGGTGCAGCAGCCTGTGAGCTGTGCGTGGGGGACCCACCCTGCCTGAGCAGCTTCTCCCTTGTCCCCCCACAATCCACCCATAAACCTCACACCCCCAAGCCACCCCACCAACCCCTGAACCCACATACCCAGCCACAAACCCCAAACCTCCACACAAGCCCCATCTCCCCAACAAATCTCACACCTTATGTGCCCACCTGGCTACATGGGGTGGGACAGGAGCTGTGGCTGCAGGGGAAGCTGTCACACTGTAACCCTGCCCCATGCCTACACTAGTGCTGGGACATGTGTCTCCAGCTTGGGGAGGTGTGATGGGGTGGTGGGGAGGGGTGAAGGTGGCAGCAGAGATCTATCAGAGAAGCAGGGGTCAGGGGAGCACTCCAGGTGGGAGAGGCTACCACAGTCAGGCTTGGAGCCCCCCTGTCCTGTTAAAGCAGCCTGTGCAGGGGGAGGCCAGCCTGGGAGGAAAAGGCCCAGCTCAGTCCCTGATCCCAAGTTGAAGAATTGCCAGGATGGGGCAGGAAGCAGAACAGCAAGGGCTGGTACTGCTCAGAGCCACAAAGCAGCAGGTGGGGCAGCTTCAGCCGGATTCATGTCCTGGTACTAGGCTATGGTTGGGAGGGTCAGGAGTGGGGGTGCAGGCTCCAGGTTGAGAGGGAGAGGCAAGGGCAGGGGTAGGGCACTGGCATGTGCGGTGCTGAGCAGCACTGATATCTGGGTGAACGAAGGGGGTAGGGACAGCTCTGATTTTTTTTTTTTTTTATGACAAGAAACCCAAAAGTAAATGCCAAAGTTTATAAATATTTAGAATTTATTTTATTATGATGAGAGAGGCACTGGTAGGCTTCCGAAGTGCTTTAATCTTGTAAATACATCAATAAAACATTGCCCAACTGATCATTCTCTATATAGTGGCATTTCATTTTAATAGCGGAAGAACACTATTTTGGGTATTTTAATGAGAGAATTTGGGTTTATCACAGAATTTGCAATTTTTAAACAGGGAGCACCAGGATCTCTGCTGGTGAGACAAGTGGCAAGACCCAGGTGGAAGAACATGTCCAGGGCCAGCACCAGGAACCTAGCTCGAGGGCAGATGAGGTGGTGGACCTCTTGGTGCCAAGAGGGCACACTTTGACAGTTCAAAGCAGGCCACTGCAGGGAGCACATCTGGGCAATAGTTGCCCAGATGGCAGAGCGGGGGCACCCCATCCAGGTCTGGCAGGTGTGCAGCCATGGGTCCAAGTGGGCGGATGCTGTTGCAGGTGGCAGCAGGTCACAGCCAGGCAGCGGTGGGTAGAGGGTACAGGTTAGGGCTGCTTCAGCAGTCCAGCTGGCACAAGGGGTAGTGTCCCCAGGTACCACCTGGCTGGCGCTCAGAAGCTCTTGAGGGCAAGTAGCCCTGAGTTGCTTGTCAGGGCAGGTTTTTATATTGCTGGGGGGGGGGGGGTTTACTGCTGGGGCCAGCACAGGTGCAGGCCTTATGAAGAGAGGCTGAGAGCCATGGGACTCTTTAGCCTGGCAAAGCATAGGCTCAGGGATGACTTGGTGGTAGCCTGTAAATACATAAGGGGTGTGCATCGGGATCTGGGGGAATGCCTGTTCACCAGAGCGCCCCAAAGGATAACAAGGACCAACGGTCATAAAATCCTCCGTGACTGTTGCAGGCTGGACATAAGAAGAAACTTCTTCATTGTCCAAGCCACCAAAGCTTGGAATAGATTCTCCCCAGAGGTGGTGCAAACACCTACTCTGGACAGCTTTCAAGAAACATTGGGATACATATCTTGCTTTGATCTTTTGACCCTAGCTGACTTCCTGCCCCTTGGGCAGGAGGCTGGACCCGATTATCTTCCAAGGACCCTTCCAGCTCTAATGTCTATGAATCTATAAAAAATTAAAAATGGGTGATTTTTTTTTTTAAAAGACAAGTAAAAATAGAAGTTTTAAAATTAAGAACATATTTACAGTGTTCAGACTTTGATGTGTCGAAATCTTGTTAGCCTGTATGCAGCAAGACTGTATATTGTTAGTGTGTTTACCTTTCTCTTTCCCTTACCAATTCTTTCATGCTGTTAGTTATGTTCACACTTGGTGTTTTATTTTGTTTTTTAAATTAAACCTTATTGCCTTCAAGGTGATTCACCTGGACATACTTCCTTTTACCCCCTGCCCTCCCATACTCCTCCCCCTCTTTCAGGAGAGGCTTACTGGAGGTCCAGCTTACAAAATCGTTGCAAGGAATTTGAGAGGTAAAAGGTACTATTTAATTGGAGATTCAAAAATTTCATTTTGTGAAGTAAATTGCTACTCCCACAGCCTTAATCCCCAGTTGAAAGTCATGCCTCAGGGCTTGTACACGTTATCTCACAATTGTTCACACTTGTACGTGAGTTATCTCACAATTGGTGCAATCTCAGATGTATAAACATAAGACACAGCATTAGAAAGAAATGTGTTTTAAATCATTTTCTCTATGAAGTGGAAAAATTCCCAACAACACTGCCCCTCTCCCTGGAACCAATTTCCAGGATAGGTTGAAATGTTAACAAGGTCAACAAAGTGAAGCTGTAAACTGAAGGTCAACTTGTACACGTGACGCCATTAAGATACATATGATGAAAATGTCACTTTGTATGGCTTAATGCAGGGGTGGGCAAAATGCAGCCTGGGGGCCGGATACAGCCTGCCAGGCCATTCTATCTAGCCTGCGGGGCCCCTAAAAAATTTAGAAAATTAATATTTATATGCCTCTGGCTGCCTATCATGTGATCCTCGATGGCTTGCCAAAACTCAGTAAGCGGCCCTCCACCCAAAATAATTGCCCGCCCCTGGCTTAATGGCATCACAGTGTACATGTGTAAGACTTTCGGGGTTTTTAAATGACTTTGCATTGTTGCAAACTAAACTACATCTGGATGTAGTTTAGTTTACAATGTTGCAAATTCCAACAGTGCAGCTGTCAGCTTGCCCCTTGGCCACAGGAGGCAGGCAGGTTCCAAAGAAGAAAAAGGATTGGGCCCCTCACCCCCAGCTCACAGGGGAAGGGGGGGAGCAGGCCCCTTGCTGATTGTGCTTCTAGCAGCTTGCTATGGCCAGCTGGATGCCTGGTGTTGCCTGGGAACAGGCTGCCTTGCCCCAGAGGCATGGCAGGAAGGTGGCTGGGTGCCCTGGCAGTGGGAGAAGGTGGCAGGGACAGTGTACAAGGTGCTGGAAGCCTGGGTGGGCGCATGGGGAATTTGTATCGGGTGCCTCTGAGCTGGGGCAGCACCTAGCCTGCTAGCAGCTCACCTGGGCATCCCCGGGGGTGTCACCACTGAGAGGAAGGACTGGGGCCACTTGGCCCGCCAGCAGCTCACTCCTGCAGCCGCAGTCAGGCTCTGGCCCTGCCCATCCCCCTTCCCCCCCCCCCCAAAAAGGATTGGGCCCCTCGCCATAACATGATTGGAAAAATAGAAATGGTTGAAGCAGTGGGGCATAAAATAAAACTTCAAGAATAACTGAAGTATAGAATAAAACCTCATAGAGGCATAGAATAAAACCTCATAGAATAATTGAAGCAGTGGGGCATAGAATAAAACCTCAAGGACTAAACTCCAATCACATATACAAGTGCCCTCATGTCTTAAGGATCTGCAGGCCACATGTGAGAAGAATATTCCATCACTAAGAAAATTGACAATTTGCCCTTTTTTTAAGTAAATACAAAAAGCTTTTAAAAAAAAAAAAACATGTTAGAGAGGTTTATCATAGTTCATAGATTGTAGAGTCAGAAGGGACCACGATGGATCATTGTGTCTGACCCCTTGCCCCTGGCAGCAAAGAGGACCAAGGTCAGATGACCCCAGCCAGGTGTCTGTCAGGTGACTATCAAGCCTCCTCTTGAAGACCTCCAAGTTAGGTGACAGTACTACCTCTCTTGGAAGCCCATTACAGATTCTGGCCGCCCTTACTGTGAAAAATTTCTTCCTAATGTCTAACTTAAATCTACTGCTCCCTGCCCTTTGGTGTGTTAACTTTGCCCCATAACTTGGTATCATCTGCGAACTTGGAGAGGGTGCTCTCCACACCCTCGTCCAAATTGCTGATGAAGATATTAAATAACACCAGTCCAAGGACTGAATCCTGCAGGACCCCACTGCCCACCTCCTTCCAGGCAGAGAACGACCTGTCCACCACTGTCTGGGTGCCATCCCTGAGCCAGTTGGCCACCCACCTGACTTTGTAGGCATCCACTACACAGCCTGCTAGCTTCCCTATGAGAACAGGATGCAAAACTGTGCCAAAGGCCTTCCTAAAATCCAGGTAGATGACATTGGCCTCTGCTCCTGTGTCAAGGCAGTATGTGACCTGGTCATAAAAGGCTATAAGGTTTGTCAGGCAGGATCTACCTGTGACAAACCCATGCTGGTTTCCTTTCAGCATCATTTCCCCTGCTGGGCCTTCACAAATGCACTCTTTGATTTTTTTTCCAGGGATAGAGGTCAGACTGACTGGCCTAAAGTTACCCGGCTCCTCCCTTCTCCCTTTCTTAAAAATGGGCACCACATTGGCCCTTTTCCAGTCCTCAGGGACCTGGCCAGAGCACCATGAGAGCTCCAACAGCCCTGCCAGCAGCTCAGCAATGACACTGACTAATTCCTTCAGCACCCGTGGATGGAGGTCATCCAGGCCGGCTGACTTGTACCCATCCAGCCCCTCCAAGTGCTCCTTAACTAAGTCAGCACTAACCTTTGGTGGTCTGGTGCCTTTTGGACATCTCTCTATGCTCAAGGTGGGGGAGTTGTCTTGGTCAGTACTTAGGAATACTGAAGCAAAGAACTCATTGAAGAGCTCTGCCTCTTTCTCTGCGTCAACCACCAACTGTCCTGCATGGGCCCTATGCTACTCTGCGCTTTCCTTTTGCTCGCTATGTATCTGTAGAAGGACTTTTTATTGTCCTTAATTGTTGAAGCCAGCCTAAGCTCCAGTCCTGCCTTGGCCTGCCTAACTGATTCCCTGTAATAGCGCGCCAGGGAGGTGTACGCCTCCTTGGTGGCTTCTCCCTGCTTCCACTGCCTATAAATCTTTCTTTGCCCCCAGTCTTTCCTGGAGTTCCCTGTTCAGCCAAGAGGGCTTTTTAATCCCCTTAGCCTCTTTCCGGCATACGGGGATAAACTCCTTTTGTGCCCCAAGGATCACTCCCTTGAGAAACCTCCAACCCCCCTGGACTCCCATTTGCTCGATGCTCTTGAGTTCTGCCACCTCACTAACTAGCCTTCTAAGTTTACTAAAGATGGCCCTTCTGAAGTCTAACACTTTAGCCTCACTAGATATTTTCCCCACCCTTTGCTGAACTCTACCAAGTGATGGTCAGTATCTCCCAGGTTACTGTGTACTCTCAGGTTCCCCATGAGATCATCCCCTGTTGCTAAGACCAGGTCTAGCAAGGCGCTACCCCTGGTGGGACTGGACACCATCTGGCTTAGGTGGAGGTCCTGGACACAGCGTAAGAACCTCCATGAGCGGCTGTTTTGGCCGTCTGTTCCTCCCAGCGGATGTCCAGGTAATTTAGATCCCCTATGACCACTGCCTCCCTCGCCTGCGTGGCATCTGAGAGCTGCCTGGAGAATACATTGTCTAGCTTGTCATCCTGGTGAGGAGGTCTATAGTAGACCCCCCACTACCAAATCCTTTTCTGATGGCCCCACCTGAACCCTGACCCACAATGCCTCGGTATTCCCCTCCTCTACACCCACCTTGATGATGGAAGATGCGTACTGCTCCTTAACATAGAGGGCTACACTCCCACCTTTTTTTCCCCACTCTGTTGCATCTATACAACCTGTAACCCTCAGTACCTACCGCCCAGTTATGCATAGAATCCCACCATGTTTCAGTAAGCCAACTAGGTCATACTGTGCACTAGCAAGCTTAACTTAAGCATCACAACTGTTAAAGCAGTTTGTTGAAAATCAGGCTCCCCTAGCCTAGAATTCTGCAGTCAGGCCTGGTATGGATTCTTAACACCTTATGAATAGTCATTTGCACCAGTTTGAGCATGGGCATAAAATACTTCCATATGGGTCTGGTGTTGGACCAAGGCCCTCCACAAGACAGCCCCTGTTTTTTTTCCAGCTGATGATGATCAAATGGTTACCTCTTCATGCTGTGTAAATAATGCTTCTGTTCATATTTGAATGTTCAAGTATAAGTCAGGTGGATTTGCCCACTCAGACCTGAGATTTCAGCAGGTAAAAGTCTATAGATTTTCTCCAGAAATCTGTTTCTGTAGCCTTAAAAGCCATCTTTGCTCCTTGTCTAAAATGTAAATCATTAACAGGTTCTTTCTTTCTAAAGCATTTTACTTTTCAAATCTTTGGGCAAGATCCTTAACTGATCTCCATTGGCATAACTGCCCTATTTCAGTGAAAGTACAGTATAGGAATCAACAGTAGTTGGGCATTCCTGTCTGGGGTATAGTTAATTTTCAGCCTGGTGTAATACTGTTATGGGATTTCTCTGTGCCTGTCTCCTGTGAACTGTATTAGTTTTATTAAATCTGCTCCAGTGTCAGTCAGAGAGAACTCCCTCATGTAATTTATTTAAAATAATTATCACTTCAGCTCAGGCCACTTGCTAGGAAATCCCATGCTGAAGTTTTAGGGCTGCCTATCAAACATCCATTCTCCCCCCAGCCCTGCCAAATAAATTGTACCATTGTACAACTGCATCAGCTTCACAGTTCCTGCTCAGAGGAAGTTTCTTGTTTCCTGTATGAAACTTCAGATTCCTGCTTGGACTGTTTTTATTTCCTCCTTAATACCAGAATGAAAAAAAGGAAGCTGTTCCAAAACAGACTGAGGGGAGGGGAAGATCTTAGCTTGAAGTTTATCAAAAACAGAAGAGACAGTAAGGATGGCTGAGCCCTAGAGATGGAAAAACTCTGGAAACCTAGTTGTGCTTCAGTCCTTTCCAGCAAAGCTGCCTCTTCATCATGAAAGTTGCTTGCACTCTCAGACATGCATAAATATTGATTCTGGATAGTGTTGACCCTTGGAATATTATATTCCTTTAAGCATATTGTGTTGGTATGTTTAGCTAAGAGAAGAGCCTATTGTGTCTGGAGAAGGGAAAATGGAAGTTTGAAAGCATGCAGCTTTTTGGTGGGTAGAAAACACAACTTGCAAAATAGAATGTGTGCTTTTTTTTTCTCATGGATTAGGATCATTAGTAACTAGTGGCTCTGGCATTCCTAATTGTACAAACTATGGAGTGATAAATTTCTATACAGATGCCCTGCTTGTTCCCTTCTGTAAGAGAAAAATATAGCCCAGAGCTGAGCTTCTTGGTGTTTTTAAGGGGTGGATATTTGGGGGGAAAGGGGGCTTCTTTGGTGGAAGTGTTACCTTTTTTAAATCTTCTAAAGTAAAAGGGGGTTTGGGGATGAGGGAGAGGCAGGGGTAAAGGGCTGAAAGAATAAAATTTGCCACAGTGCATGAAGCTTATGTTAATCCCCTACTGCTTTAGAGACATTTGAGAGGTAGGAGATTTTCCCCCTGATCACGTGTGCCTGGGCTCAGACATGCAAATTCCACATTTTTAAGTGCTTTATTAAGAGGAATGTAACAAAAGTGAAAATGATATTCTCATTGCACATCATTTTAGGATTCACAGTTATGTGGTAAATGCACAGTTCCACATGTCTGAAATCTATATCCATTTAAACCAAATTTCTGCTGGGGGAAGTGGTGCCCTCTAATGACAAGTTCTGGTATAGCATAATAGAATGGAAAAAGCCTGTGTTAACAGAGCTAAAGCCAGAGAGCTTGTATGCCAGAAACAGAAATCAATCCCATTCTTTTGTTCTAGACAGGCAGTAGCATGATCTGAGGATCAGCTGGTTCGTTTTCCTGTTTTTACTATGCTTTCAGAGCCAATCAAGATAGTGGGAGGAGGGAAGATGTTTCTCTCTTACAGGGGAATTTCAGTACAGCAAGTGAAGTAAAGTCGTTATCTTGACTGCAAGGAAGGGCTGTGTTGATAATACTCTGTTCCTTAAAAGCTGCTGCTGAGTGTCTTCACTCAGGTGTAATAAAGAGCCCGCAGCCAGCACTGTTGGAAAATCCCAGGATTTTTTTCCCCTTAACTTTTTTTGTTCTCAGTATTTTGATTAGACAGGATAAAATAATTAGAAATCATGGACACAGATCCCTACAATTGATGCCATGTGACTTCTGGTGCTGCAGCATAGTCTTGGGCTCTTTGAAAAGCTGGTCCCTATGCAGAACACTTCAAAGTTTTCAAGTTCCACTATATTGCAAGAGCATGTGGAACATAAGGGCAATTGCTTCATCTTTATTAAGAAGGGCTTCTTCTGTGGGGTGCTGAAGGCTGCAGTATTATCAGTTAAAAGTATTCACAAAGTATTAATAAGGTTTGTACAGTGTTCTGGTTGTTAAGTATTTAGAGCTCACATATTCAAGTTTAGATAGCTAGCTCTCGTAGCTGCATAAAAATAATTTTTAAAAAGTGAAGCTAAGATTAAATGAAATCCAAGGACTTCAGAAGTTTAGAATTCAAAATAAACTGAGACTCAGTAAAATCATAAGAATAGGTAACATGGGTGGCATTAAGCTGTCATGGCTACAGCAGTTTTAGTATGAACTATAGGAGCCCTGGTAGGGGATAGTGTAGAAACACAAGCTTTGAGGCAGCATGTTGTTATTTCCTTCCCAGCGGAAGACACTCTATGGAATGGGGCTGCTAGCTGTGGAGAAACACATAGCTTGTAACAAACTAAGCCCTTTGCTACAAGAGTCGCTTAAAGAGTGCTGCGTTTGGGAAGGACGTATGTCACAATTCCTGCAATCTCGGATGTATAAATAGAAGACAAAGCATTAGAAATAGATGTGTTTTAAATTATTTTCTCTATGAAATGGAAAAATTTCCAACAACAACACTGCCCCTCTTTCTGGGGCCAATTTCCAGGATAGGTTGAAAGGCTGACAAGGTCAACAAAGTGGAGCTGTAAACTGAGGATCTTTATCTGTGTGGGATATAGGAAAATCATTTTACTGATAAGAGGAAATACAATAAATAGCATAGAAATTCCTGGTTGAATCCTTGGGGTTACTTGCCCCATTGTAGAAATAATGTGTATGGCAGAAAAAGTTGTGCTGTTTCAAGCACATTTCAAAAGAACACACCCCCTTTTTACTTTGTAGCAATTCCTCATTGCAAAATTCAGTTCCAAGCATCTCAGAATCTTTTTTTGGCCATAAGTCAATGTAGCTGATATATGTTACCTATGGGCCAGCTTGTACATGGGTAGTTTAATCTCGCTACGTCTCTCCCATGCATTGAAAGTCTGTTGTATTTAATGGGATGTTAAGTCAGTTTATTCTTTGGGATTTGTGCTGTAATTTTACTGCCTGCAAAAGCAGCAACTTGAGGAAGGATAAAGGGCTCATACTCTCTAGAATACTTGCAGAGCTTTGCAGTGGTGCCTGAACATGCTTGCCTCATCTCCAACATTTATATTTTCTCGTTGCAATTTTTGCAATTTCCACTGTGGCGGTTTTAATTGTATTTCTCCTTGTGAACTTCAGAGTCTTCTTCCTTCCACCAGGAAATAGGCTTTTATTGCTCCCATCACCCACCAGCTCCACTGTCTGATGTGGTTCCAAATCCATTATTGCCTGGATGGATTTTTGAAGTCAAATCCTGCCTTGGACTCATGAAATAATTTTATAGCAGTGTGTTTGTACAGACATAGCTAAATGTAGGATTTGGTCCTTACATTTTCCATGGTTTTAGTACATCTTAAGTCTGACTTCATTTCCATCTCATCCTGTGTCCTTCTTTCCTTCAGTCCTGGCTTCTTCCTTGTGACTTCACAGCTGGTAGTCACTCTTTCACTTGCCCAGTGTCATTTATCTGGATAAACTTCTTTTTCTGTTTGACCTGTAAATGTCTGTAGGGAGTCCCAAGCTCCTCTCTATGAAGGGATATACAAATACAGTGTTACTCTGGTGTAAACAATACTATGTGTTAGATAGATTAGAGACTCTGTGCCTCTGACACCTGTATTGCTAAGGCTTCAGCAAAACCTTGGCTCAACAAGACCTTAGCTTCTAGTAGGCCTCCCTCCCCCTTTCCCCTGCTTTCTCCTTAGTTTAGTGAGGTCTCTACTTCTATGTAAATTCCTCCTCTTCACTCTCTCTTTCTGCAAGACAGTACCGGGCTCAATTGGGCTGCCAAAAGTATAATGAGCAAAGAGCTTCAAGGCCCTTGTATATCACACTGGGAAGATGGTAAGTTAAGTGACACATCTTCCAGAAAAATAGGGAGGTTCGAAAGGAGGTTCAACAATAAGGGGACAACTATTTAGTACACATACCAGACTAGTGAAATGGGTCACACATGCGTGAGTATCTATGTGGTAAGTGGTTCTGGGTTGGCTTTTTTTATGCAGCCACTAGAATTTTGTTTTTCTAGTTATTCAATATATAACACAGCTATAAAAGAGCTTTTTTTTTTTTTTTTTTTTACTTATCCCCAAAATACAGGGCAAATTATGCAACAAGCCTTACTAACTTCCTCAGGATTAGTATTCATCTGAAGCCAGTAAAAAAATGTCCCAAGCCTATGGATTCCTAAATGGATTCCTCTTTAACATATTTTTTCATAACACCTTAGAAATCCTCATCCCAGTGCCTTTAAGTACTATATCATCTGAACTGAAAGCCTACTCTTAATCATAAGGGATGGAAATATACTGTTGTAGCCACCTTGTGCTAATTAATTAATTTTTGCAGGTCTAATCTTCTGCAATAAACTGGCACTCACAGTCCACATTTTGTCTGAGACCACTCAGGCTTTTAAAAAATCAGATTGGCATGTACACGATCTAGCTATGACTTACAAACTTTTGTCAAATGCAGCAGAGAGTATATCTATGAAGACCAAATTACTTTTATGTTTCCAATGTGTCAATCCTACATTTATGGCTGGAAAACGTTCTCTGAATTTTTGGGGGAGTGGGGGTTTACCAGACCCTTTTGGGTAATGACAATTAATAGTTTATGGTCAGTTTTCTCTAATGCAGTCTTCCCATGAACCATTTTAGCTTCATGGACTAAATCCAAAAGTCTCTTTTTCTATCTGATCATATTGAAGTTTTTATTAAGTGCCCATGGTGCATAAGTCACTGGTCCCCACTTTTGACCATGCTGCTATAAGACAAGTAAGCCAGCATCCCCGTTGGCAGTGTCCCTGAAAAACTGAGGTTGGCATTTTAAGCCCTAGCACCTCAGGACTGAGGCTGTTTAATTCCTTCAGCTTTTCAAGTTCTTTATGAAGATTTACATCTATTTTATTAGATGTCTATGTGTATTCTGCAGTTGTGGGTTCAAGCAGCTAGATTAGCCATAAACTTCCATACATAGTGTGCCATTCCAAAGGATCCTTTTACACCCACCTTATCTACTGAAGCAGGCATGTTTGTGGTGATTTCAGCCTTGACTATAATTACTAGAACAACAAGCCTACCCAGCTCCACTCTTAATCTTAGCTGTAGGGCGAGGGGAATCTTTCCTAAAGATGTGAGTCGAGTTCTTTTATATCTATTGGGTATGCTGCTGAGACCTTCCTTCTCCCCTGGAATATGTCCTCAAACTCTTCCTTAATTGTTTGGTCACCTGCCACTCCAAATAATTTTTTTCTTGATGCGACCATGGGTTTGACATGCTTTTAACCTAGTTGTGGTTGGTATTTTTAGGGTACCATTTGAAATTGTATTTTTCCCAAATTGCTGTTTGCTCATTTAGTTTACATATGACTTTAGTGAAGATAAGCTCAGCATTAAAAAAGCCTGGAGTTCTATCCATTTACCTTCCAGCACCTGTGGCTTTTCTTTTAGCCCCAACACTGTTTCTGACAGCTCATTAGCTTGTGCACCAGTGTCCAAATTAAAATTCATAAATGTCCCCATTTGCATTCAGACTGATAATCCAATTGTCTTTTCTGCTGCATTGTTGTTCATTGCTCCTGTGAGAAATTTCTCTGCGGTAATGATGTTGTCATCCTCCTTTTTGTTCAGCATATTCTGCCTGCACACCCAAACTCTAGTGAAGTGATGGAATCCACTGCATTTTTTGTATCTTTTTTCCTTTATGTCAGGCACTGTTTGTGCTGTTTTTTCTAGACTCTGTCTTCTGGATCAGCCTGCCTTTCTGCCTCTCTTATAGTAATTTGGATACTATAATCTGTTTTCAGTGTCAGAACACTGTCTGCCACCACAAGCTTCACCCTGGACTAGTTAACTTCCCATGCTTAACAAAGTCTAATTGTTTTGTCAAGGATTCATTCTGTCTCTTCTGTTAGTCTTTCCCTGAAAACTTTGGTTCTAGATTTCAATCACAATCTGATTTCTCATCAGAAATTCAGTTAAAGCCCCAGAATTGCAAAATTGGCCCTTTAGTTTTAAAGAGGTATGTCGGTCTGAAAGTTAGTCTTCAGTTTTAAAGCCAGGTACTGTAAGAAGTAGGTCCACCTTCTGATTTCTCTTCTTTGGCACCCTTCACTTGCTAATACAGAATGGAATGCTATTTAGACCTTTTTCAGTTGTCCTTATTTTTAGAGCTTGTCTGCTCTGGTGGGTTTTTAAACTGTGCCATTCTTCTACTGTTCTTTTTTCTCCTACTATGTGGTGTTCAGTAATAATTCAGTGCTGGGGAAAGATCTACTTTATTCTCAGCCCCCCTGCCTGGCTATGCATAAGTTCTTAATGATACCCTGATCAGCTCTGTCTGGGCACCTCATAGGCTAAGTACAGACAGTCAAGAAGCCCGAGGCTGTTTTGATTCAGTCTTTGCAGGTTAGTCTAAACTGCAGAGGTTAACTGAGAAACAACTGGCCACACATTTACTTTTGACTCAGGAAATGCAGCCAGATGCCTGCAGTGGCTCAGGCCAGAAGCCGGGGGGTGCTGTATCCAGCTTGAGCTTTGTGTTTGCTTGCTCTTCCTGCTGCCCCCCAGGTCTCTGGAATCTGCAGTCCAGACTCACAACAGCAGGATTCTTCCTGTTTCCAGGCACAGGCAGGGGCTGCTTCCAGGTGCCTCCG
The DNA here is from genome assembly GCF_052110815.1 of Crocodylus siamensis. Lineage (NCBI taxonomy): Eukaryota > Metazoa > Chordata > Crocodylia > Crocodylidae > Crocodylus > Crocodylus siamensis. The sequence continues at coordinate 29,089,114 of NC_143409.1, read as the reverse complement.
GGATTTGTAGTTCACAGCTGCAGCCAGCAATAAGTTTGAGTGGGGGAAGGGGTGTTTAACCCCTTCCCCACCTGCCCCCCCCCGGCCCCAGACCCTAGCTGGGTTTTGCCTGGGGTGGGGGCAGTCTCTGACTCCTTCCTCCTCCACCTTTCTTTGCTGGAGCAGACAGCACAGCCCAGCCCAGGGCTGGAAAGCATGCTGGGGAATGATTTTAACTTGAACCAGGAAGGGGTCTGGGACAGAAGTTTCATAAATCAGTCTGACCCAAATCAGTTAAGTCTGATACAGGTTTATCTTAAACCAGCTTCAGCCATTTTGAAACTAGTTTATGTGCACTGAACTTCTGTTCTGTTACATGTTTAAACAAATTTCTGATCATTTAATCCAGTTTGTGTAACTTTTATCCCTAGCCATAAAGAGCAACCTCCAGTTCCACAAATACTATGTTATGTTAAATATTAAAAGCAATAAATCCTGCTTCTGTGCAAGGGGTTGAATTTGATGACTCAGGGGTGACGCATAGGGGGTGCACGCAGGTGCGCATGCATCTCCTGCAAAAATATTGCTGCTCACCACCCTGCTGCCGACCCCGCTGGCGGCATCTGCAGATAATCCGCAATCCCCACTGGCCGCCGCTGATGCTACCAGCACTGGCTGCAGGTGGTCACTGACCCTTGGTCAACGTTCACCACCCCCAAGCCCCCCACCACCAACAGCACTGGTGGCCTCTGCGGGAGCTCCCTCACTTGCCACCACTATGCACCCCCCCAGCCACTGGGGGCATGCACATTCATGTGATGACCCTTGAGGTTCTTTCCAATCCCATAATTCTGTCTGTCCTCCTGGCATTACAGGCAAGTATGTAGTTTGAATGGAAGAAGGATGTTAAACAGTACAAGTCTAGTTAGGTTTGCTTTTAATGATGGAGTTGGAGGATATTGTGGCAGTCAGGTTTAATGAAATTATAAAAGAAAGTGACTAAGATGCCAGAACAATGATGACATACAAATTCCTTCTATGTGGAAATGCTAACAGGATGCAATGGGATCAGAAGACAATGGGGCAGGAAGGACCAAGGACTGAACAAAATACCAGTGTTCTTAAAATTAATTGACACTAGTGACTGAACAATTTCTGCATACAATTCACAAATAGCAATAATACCATCTTTCCTGAGGCAGTTCCACCCCTGCTGAGGATGAGAGGATTGTTAAATTTCAAGGCAAATTCATTCCTTGACTTCCTAGCTAAACCTGTCATATGTGAGAAGGAACAAGTGGCCACTTGTCAAAAATCACCCGGTATTGGACCAAACTTTTTAAGCCATCTCATATAAGCCAGCACAGAGCTTTCCAATGATGAGAGAACTTGGGTTGAAGTCTTGGCTCCACTGAAGTTTATGGAAAGTTTGCCACGGTTTGCAATGGGGCCGGAATTCCATCGTCACCCTCCAGCAATCCCAGCCAACTACTATCTGCAACCAATCATATAGTTAAAACTAACTCTACAGCAGAGGTATCGAACATACAGCATGTGAGCTGGATCTGCCTGGGAAACTCTGCCATCCACCTCCTAGTGCTGCCCCTGGGTCAGCACAAACCCATGTGGTGCTGGTCTGTGGGCTAGATCAAGCCCACAGGCCCCCTCCCCCAATCTCCCAACTCCACCTTCCCCCCTCCTCTTGCTGGGGGAACTGAAGGGGGTCTGTGGGCCTCTTCTGGCCCATGGACCAGCCCTGTGACACTCATCCAACCCATAGGGCTGGATGAATTTGATACCCCTGCTGTTCAGCCCACTCCTGGGATCCATCTAGTCTCTCTAGCCACTGTCTTTTATTTTCATGGAGGAACCTGTAAAGGGGCTTCCCATACTGCCCAGAGTCACGTCACCTCCTGACTGGAACAGTAGTGTCTTGTAATTGATCTCCTGCCACGCTTTCGAATTTATGGGAGATATGCCTAGACACTACTGGGAGGCAACTAAGAATGGTTATGGACTCAAAACATCTGTGGCTCTTCACAGGGCTCCACAATCCCTATACCCTGCCCTCACCACACCTGATATTCCGGGCGCTGTTGATTGCCTCTAAGGTTTGTTACTATCTTTGCTTGAAGGATCTTGACTAGGGTCCTTCCCTAAGTGGCTGCTTGCCCCATTCTTCCTGGTACAAGTCTCAAGACGGCTACCTCTCTCTGTGGTTCTCCCCTTGTCACCCTCTTGTGACTGGGGTCCTCTCTCTCTTCTTCCCCTTCTGGGAGAGTAAGTTCAGCTTCATTTTCCTCTTCTTTTAAGTCCCAGAAGTGGTTCCCTTCACCCCCCAGAATTGGACTCACTGGTCACTCAAGCTTCTTTGGCTGCTCCAATTCTTGGCTGGACCTCGTCTGGTAAGTGAGTCTTTGAGGAGATGAGCTACCTCAGGTTCGTTTGGATCTGGACTTATGAGGTGAAGGAAGCATGTATGCATAACGGTTTGAACAGAGAACGAATTTATTGACTTGCGTCCCTTGGTTGACTGAGACGCAGGTTGTATTTGAACTTGACAACGCAGCGTAATGGTTACAACGGCTTGCAAGCTGAAACGGTCAATAGTGGGGTGGGATTTTACGCCAAGGGGGAGCAGTGGCGGGAGACAGTGGTGAGCGGAAAGCGCAACGGTTGATCAGGCCGGTGCATACAACTTAAGTTATTCAGTTGTCCGTGTCAGTTCTCCAAGCTTCTCCCCAAGCCTTGATGGGAGGAGGCCTTTATACAGGGAGTGACGTGGGTCAGCCAATCATGTTCGGCCCTCATGTCATTACCTTATTTGGCCCAGACACACTCACTGAGGCAAGTGCCTCTCTGAGGTAACCGTTGCTATGAGGTTACTATGGGGGTCAGGGAGGTGCATGAGGCACAGAGCCAGCTTTTCATCATGTCAGTAAGTGGCAGGTTCAGAGCTTACCGTTTGGTCCTCTACCCATTTGCCTTCCCTCACCTGCTCTCTCCTCTTCTCTCCTTCTCTTCTCTGCTTGCTTTCTTCTTCTGCCTCTCCCCAGATGCTCCCTTGGCGTCTCTTAAATCTCCTTCTTTTCAGCTGGGTCCATCATGGCAGTTCCCTACTGGCTGCCTGCCTGACCCAGCTGTTCCTTCTTTGCTCACTGGCATGGTACTTCTTCCTTTCTCTTTGTTCTTTTCCCATGCTACTCTTTTTTCTCCATGCTTGGATTCTAGCAGCTGGGTCTGCCATGGCAACCTTTGATCTGCTGTGGCCCCAGCCAACTTCTTCAGTCGTCCAGATTGCTTTGGGGTTTGCCGTGGCTCCTCCAGCTCCATCAGGTAAGTTTCTCTCTTTTAGTCCTTCCTGATTTTCTGTTTGTGGCAGGGTGCTTCAGGCACCCTGTCACAGAACCCCTATACTGACTCCTTGTGACCATTCAAACGAACGCTGCAGAGGTGTGTTTATACTGGCATTTACACAGTATCTATTTAGCTAAAATAGCAATATTTGCCATTCTCACTCTCTCTCTTCCCCCCGGCCCCCCTCCTTAATGGGGTCACTGTTTCTCTCTCTCGTATTTGTTATTTTATGGATACTGCCCAGCAGGGGCCCAGCAGTTTGATAATGAAAAATATCAGCTTTGTCATTTAAAAATTCTGAAAATGGAACAGCTTCAAATTAGTTGTAAAGTCAGTCCCACCATTTAAAAATAACATTTTTAGTTGATTAGCATTTGCTTTCACAGCTGCTACATTAACCAGCTAGGCTTTTATTTATTTATAAATATATTTTATATATATAACAGAGTTTACCTCAATTTGAAATGTCCTCATTTCTAGAATATTCTAATAAATCCCTTTGCAACTGCTTGCATCACCCGGGACCAAATCCTGCTCACCATATAGTGAAAAAATTCAGAAGGGAGTAAGGATAGTCTTGCATCTAGGACACTAGACTGGGACTCGGGTAATATAGGTTCAACTCCCAGCTCTGCCATAAGCTTCCTCTGTGTGTGACAGATGTTACTGATGTTGCTGCCTCCGTTAACAGAAGGTGCTCAGGAACAATGGTGATGAGGGTGCTCTAAAAGCCTATACAGGGTACAACTGTGTTCTTGTTTGACCTAAGCCCAAGTCACTTACTCTTCCAGGCTTCAGCTTCCCTCCCCATCCCCTATCAGAGGGCAATGATAATGCTTTTTTTTCTACCTTTCGTCTGTCACCCCTATTTAGACGGAAAGCTCTGTGGGATGCAGATTGTCTCTTGCTATGCATAGATACAATCCTTGAGCAATGGGCCTTGATCAGAAATGGGGCCTCAAGCTACTTCCGTATTATGCATCAGTTATAAATACCTGCCTTCAATGGCAGTTTTATGTAGAAGGTAAAAGAGATTTGGTGGTAGAAAAGTACAATGTGGTGACATTCTGTTTGCTTGTCTTTGTTGTCATCATATTTAAGACTTCCTAGTGATTCCTTCTTTTTTCCACTTTCATATGGTGATTAGACTCTCTCTCATTTTAGTGGAACTCTCCTTCAATTATCCTTCCTCAAATTCTAGCTTTGGAGCTTTTAAAAACATGAGTGGCAAAGAAATCTGTATTAAACTGCTGGAAAGGAGGTAGTAAAATTCTTAGTAGTGATCTGAAAACAACTTATTTTGGTTTTTATGAAGTCTATTAGGAAGAGGTTTAACTAAACATAAATAAGGCACTCTTACAGTGAAATCATTGTCCACCCAAGCTTCAGTATTTACTCACCCATATCAATTGAAAAGCTGATTCGCATTAAATTGAAGCAAATTTGGGTTCCTTACCTGAGACCTCATTGTGTCATCACATAAAGTTATCTACCATGATTGTAAGTCCTCATCCGAGTCAGTGCTTTCCAAAACCCATCCTTTGGTTTTTTTTTTTTACTTCCAGGGAGAATTACCTTAGTTCAGTTTTAGCCTCAATTCTCCCAGCTCCCAGAGAGGGAAATGGATTTCCAGTACTTGGAGGAAAACTGTTCTGTGGGAAATTTGCTACAAGTGATATTCTGCCAGAGGGGGCTTAAGTGGAAGCTAGATATGTGGGCATCTTGGGTGCACATTTCAGAAGGGGTGTGATGACTCCAGGAGTTCTGTTGCAGCAGGAAACTGGTAGCCCATTTCCAAAGCATAAGGATAAGAAAAGAAATGACTGGCCTAAAGCAATAGATGCCAGAGCATGCCATTCAGAGGAGAAACCAAAGGATGGAGAACAGATGGAAATTTTGTTTTATTAGTGTGGGAAGGGATAGAGAAACAAGATGTCTGTAATCTTGGTCTCCAAAAATACCCTGGGCCAAACTTGTTCCTATTTGAGGAAGAATTCCCATCAGCTACAAGTTTCCCTTGATCTTTTGCTAAATTTATGTAATAAGAAGGTTCATCACTAATGTCAGCCTGGACAGTTCTCTAGTTTAAATGTCTGATATATTCTTGAGCAGAGGTTTCTAAATATAAAGTAGGCTTGTGAAGTTTTATCTTATGAATATTCACTTGTTGAATTTACATTTTGTTTTTCATCTCTCAGCTTCTAGAGCAGAGCCTGCACAGAGGACAGCCTTCCCAGCTGTCTGATTAAACTCTCTGATGGAAAGATTTTGAGAAAACAGTAACTCATTGTTTCATTATATGTCTCTCTCCCCTTTAGTTATTTTTTTCAGACACTTTGAAAAAGGCCAGTCACTATGTCGCATGCAGGTCCTAGTGATCTAGGGAGATGAGCAGAATTCTGACTTCATTTACATTTGAATAAATTCTGGCTCCAGTGAAAAATGAATATAGATGTTTACCCATGGACCACGGGGTTATTTGATCATCCACCATCCAGGTGTGGGGTTTTCATCAAACCCTGAATAGAGAAAATGTTTCTGACAAATATCCCTCTATGCTTTGCAGCAGGCAGGACTGGGTTTGCTAGGGTACAGCATGGCTGGATGTAGTTGTACTAGGACAGCTGAAGTGGACAAGCTTGTGAGATACTTGCTTCATCTTTCTTTCTACTGTGCTTATCATCATAGTACTTGTCCTTCTATGTGAGGCTTAGCTATTGCTGGCAGTCCCATGCTTTCATGCATGTGAAAAATCACAAGCAAAGGAAGGAAATAGATGAATAGGGACATGTATTCTTCACAGAAGAGCCTTGGATGTGAAATCACTTCTAGGTAGAGGATTTATCTTCTGTTCCCAGCTACTTTCTTCTTTACTATTGTATCAAGTTATTCCCCAATCTGACTCCAGGTGGTTAGTGGAACAGAATTGATGCAATTGCTCCAAAAAGGGCTTTTAGTCAGTACAGTCTAATTAAAGCAACCCTTTTTCGGGGGGGGGGGGGAATCCTTGTTAAAAGAGTCCATTTCCTTTGCACTCTTAGACTATATGTGGGATAACTTATCATCCTACTGAAGACAGCATTTGAAACACCCTGGGAGCAGCTATGTGCAATAATGTGCAGGTGTGGGAAGTTCAGAACATTTTTGTCAAAACAGGTTTGTGTTAGCAAGTACCACTTCAATGACAGCAACGTTTTTTGTAAAAATCATAGATTTTGTAGATATTTCCTTTGAAATGGAAATTTCAAATTTTGATAATTACAGCATAACTTCTATCTTGCCTCCTCAGCTAGTCATAGTGTGGGGGCAAGAGAGTTTGAGTTAATATTTTTACTATGTGTTCAATTGTTCTCAGGGAGACAGAGGCATAACAAGCAGTCTCTGCACCCTGGCTGTCAGTGACAACCAGAGCGGTAGTGGTTTCAGAAGTAGCCCAGGCAACAGTAGCCATTCTTGTACCTCCTTAAAATTGGCTCCTGGGGTTGGTGCCCTGCTTGCCTGCCCCTGGTTATGCTACTGCATGAGGAAAGCAGAAAGGAGATGTTGCTAAGACTGCCTGTGAAAGCTATTCGTGAAAGACTAAGAGTTGCTCCTACTGCAGGAATAACGAAGATTAAAAAAACCAAAAAAGAATTCAAGAAAATGGCTAGATATGTGGAATAAAGCAATTTGAAAAGAATCTCTCTCTTTAAATAAAATGATTCAGCAGAGCTTTACTTAACTGGATTAAGGAATTAACCTGTGCAGAGAGAACACTTCCCAGCATGGAACTTCGCTGCTTCCCCAGACCCCCCACCAAGTGCTATGTGTGACCTGGCCATCCTGGTACAAAGGGGCTCCAGGAAGTCCAAGGAAGCCTGCAGTGGCACAACCAACCACTTAAAATGGCTGCTGCTGTTATGTGCTCCCCATACTGATGTCAGTCTGTATTTTGTTATGATACTACCTCCTCTCCCAAAAAGCATGATAGTATGCTCCATCTTTCCCCTCCCCTTTTTCTTTATTTGCCAACCCACAGCAATGAGAAAGGGTATAGAGCTGTTATATAGCCCCTGCCAGTAACCATCTATTCCCCCAGAATAAGCATGTATAGCCTCTGTGAGGAGTAAGCACTTGTAATCTCCTTGGAACAGTCACTGCCCCCCACCTTAGAATAATTATCCATAGCCCTTTAAACACAATAAACAGGCAGGATTGTGCTGCAATTGTGCCACCTTCATAGTGCTATCTCTGGGGCTAAAGAGCTAAGGGCTGTCACAAATCTCATCCTTCCACACTGAGTGCCAAGCACACTTGCTTGACTTGCTGTTTCTAACATAAATGTCTAACAGTGGATGCATACAAAACAACTCTCCTCTCCCTTACACTGCAGGCCCAGAGAAAGAATGCTATGGTTGACAGCTGCTAGTCACATCGGCTAATATATGATAGGAAGGCGCTCCAAAGTTATGTAATGAGACTACAATAAGACTCTGAATAAAATACGATTCCCCTCCTAGCCCCCCTGGAATAACTATTACCCCCCCCCCAAAAATACCTGTTCTTGGTCCCCCCCTTGGAGCTGGGAAGGGGCTCCTTGTGGCCTCACTGTGTGTGTGGGGGGAGGGTTGCTGTCAAATAGGCCAAGGAAAGAACTGTATTTTCCTTGGCTCCCCTTCCCCCTGTTTCATTTCACCTGAGCTGGCTGAATCTGTGCAGCTGCTAAACCTGTAAGTGTTGCTAGTCTCCTCTGAGTCAGAGCAGCTTTTAAATTTGAGTGTAAAATGAGACTCCTACGACAGTAAACAGTGAGCACATACCTGCTTTGAAGTTACCATTTAAATAACCTCCAGGGCTTCACTAATGCAGGGAAATGAGCAAGAAGAAATAATTCCCTTCTTCCCTCCTACTCTTTTCAGAAGTCAGGAAAATGAAAATGAATCCCCTGGAAGAAGCGGGACACTAGTTTTCAGGGAACTGCAGGGAAGATGAATGACTCTCACTTACAGTTTAGTTAATGAGTCAGCATATATTCATTCATGGACACAATTTATTAACCCATAAACACTGCAGATGACGGTGTTATCACTGTGATAAAGTTATTGTAATTAGCTGTATAATTTATAAGGTGGCTGCTGCCTTGGAGGGGACCCAACACATGTGCTTGTCTCTTCCCATACTGTGTTTGTACTGGTGACAGAGGAAGGGTATGCAGGGGAAATGGCAGGGGTGACCATTATGGGGTTGCCCTGACATTGTTCAGTCTGCAGGGGAATGCAGCTGATTTGTACGCTGTCTTCTGCTGAGTTCTATTTCTGCAGGCTGTTGCCAGCATTGCTAATGCAAGAAAGGGAAGGGTGCTTGGGCCTGGTCTCCAGTTCTCCATCTAAAGTGATGGCTGGATGGCAGCATTTCCCCAGAAGGCATTGAGAAACGATATACAACATCCAATATCTAACAGCATCAAAGGGATGCTCGGTGGAACAGAGGTCATCTCGCCCTGGACAAGATGATGCTGCCACCACTGTAATGCAGATGGCAGCATTACATGTTCAGGAGGTTACAGCACAGTCCTGTCTGTTTATTATGCTGGGTGGTTACTGAATATCAACAGTCACTACATGACGTCTCTGAGAGGTTATGGGCAACATATCCAGTGATGATGACAAGAAATTTATAAGGGGATAAGCTTCTAAGGGAGGCTGGGGATTACAAAATGCCAGAGAAACTCAAAGTAAGAGGAGATCCTAGGGGGATCTCTGGAAAATGTAACACTCACTATTATTATTGTTTTACAACAGCATTCAAAGTTCCCAATTAGATTTCATAGACATAGGGCTGGAAGGGACCTTGCAAGATCATCAAGTCCAGCCCCCGCCCAAAGGGGAGAAAGTCAGCTGGGGTCATAAGATCCCAGCAAGATAAGCATCCAATTTGCTCTTGAAGGTGTTCAATGTAGGTGCTTGAACCACGTCTGATGGCAGGCTGTTCCAGACCTTGGGGGCTCGGACAGCAAAGAAATTCTTCCTTATGTCCAGCCTGAAACGGTCTTGTAGTAGTTTATGACGGTTCGACCTCATCATCCCTTGAGGTGCTCTGGTGAACAAACATTCCCCCATATCCTGGTGGTCACCCCCTGATAAACTTATAGGTGGCCATCAGATCACCCCTGAGCCTGCACTTTTCCAGGCTAAAGAGCCCCATGGCTCTCAGCCTGTCATTGTAAGGTCTGTTTTCCTGACCTCTGATCATGCACGTGGCTCTTCTCTGGACTCTCTCAAGCTTCTCCACATCCTTTTTGTGTTGTGGAGCCCAAAACTGGACACAGTACTCCAGCTGCAGCTTCACCAAGGCCGAGTACAACAGGAAAATGACGTCCTAGGATTTGCTTGAGAAGCATCTATGGATGCAAGCCAGCATTTTGGCCGCTTTACTAGCCACAGCATCACATTGCAGGCTCATGTTCATCTTGTGGTCAATGATGACCCCCAAGTCTCTTTCTTGCATAGTGCTAGCCAGTGTAGCACTGCCAAACCTATAAGCATGCTACAGGTTTTTCTTCCCAAAGTGGCGAACCTTGCATTTTTCAGTGTTAAACACCATCAGGTTCTCATCCGCCCATTTGCTGAGCCTGTCCAGGTCAGCCTGGATCACCCTTCTGTCTTCTGGTATGGATACTTTGCCTCAAAGTTTGGTGTCATTGGCAAACTTGGCCAGTCCACTTTGGACTCCAATGTCCCCATCATTAATGAAGATGTTGAACAATATGGGTCTGAGGACAGAGCCTTGGGGGATCCCACTAGTCACAGGACACCATGATGAGTGACTTCCATCAATTACTACCCTCTGGGTCTGACCACAGAGCCAATTTCCCAACCAGCAGATTGTGGTGGACCCAAGGCCACAATTGGCCAGTTTCGCGAAGAGGTGATCATGGATACCAGATGGACGGCTTTTTTGAAGTCAAGATATATGACATCAATCTCTTCTCCTTTGTCCAGGTGATAGGTCACCTGGTTGTAGAAGAAAATGAGATTGATCAAGCAAGACCTACCCGCAACAAACCCATACTGGCTATCCCTCAGGATGTCGGTTTCAGCCAGTCCATTAAGGATGACCTCTTTAATAAACTTTTCTAAGATCTTCCCCAAGATAGAAGTCAGGCTGATAGACCTATAGTTAGCCGGATCCACTTTCCTCCCTTTCTTAAAGATCGGCACCACATTGGCCTTCTTCCAGTCTTTGGGCACTACACCAGAGCGCCAGGAGTTTTCAAAGATCCGTGCCAGGGGTTGGGCTATGATGCTTGCCAGCTCCTTGAGTACCCTGGGGTGTAGATTGTCAGGGCCGGCTGACTTGAAGGTATCCAGCTTCTCAGGTGTTCCTTCACGAGGTCAGCATTGATGGAGGGCAGGGGATCTCCCTCACCCGGACCTCCCTGTCCCATAGCGGGCATGGGCATCCCATGGGACTGATGAAAGACCGATGCAAAGTACCCATTTAATAGGTTGGCTTTTTCCTGAGCATCAGTTGCCCCATCTGGTTTAGCAGGGGTCCAATGTTGCCCTTGCTTTTCCTCTGGCTCCCCATATATCTGAAAAAGTACTTGTTATTGTCCTTGATGCTCCAAGCTAGTTGGAGTTCAGTTGCAGCCTCGGCTTTTCTGGTTTGCTCCCTGCAAGACCGGACCAGTGCAGAATAATCCTCCTTGGAGGTGAATCTCATCCTCCATCCTTTGCAGGCCTTTCTTTTTAGCCTCAGGAGGTCTGCTAGGTCCCTGGAGAGCCAGGGGGCTGCTGTGCCCTCTTGCTGCCTTTCCTCTGAGATGGAATAGACTTAGCTTGTGCATTGAGGATCGCTCCCTTGAGGAGCAACCACTTTTCTTGAATTCCCCTCTCCCTGGGGTCGTGGTCCCTTAGGGCCTGACTGACAAGCCTCCTGAGTTTGTCAAAGTTGGCTTTCCTGAAGTCAAGGACTTCCATATTGCTGACTGACTTGCCAGCTTTACGGCAGAAGGTGAAGGTGATCAGCTCATGGTCTCTGTCACCCAGCTTCCCTTCGATCATCAGGTTGCCGATTACGTCATCCCCAGTAGCCAGTACCAGGTCAAGCAGCGCTTTACCTCTTGTTGGCCCATAGACTCTTGAGTCAGGTAGAGGTCATCCACCCATGAGAGGAATCTTTGTGACTGCTTGGATTTTGCTGAGTGATCCTCCCACAAGATGTCCAGGTAATTGAAGTCACCAATGGAAACCATGGTCCTGGAGCATGTGGCCTCAGCTAGTTCCCAGGCAAACTCCTGGTCATGCTCTAGACTTTGGGTGGGAGGTCTGTAGTAGACTCCCACCTGTGCCATGTTCCCCACGAATTTTAACCCAGAGGGTCTCCAGTTGTCCACCCTGGTTGCCAATATCAGCTTGCAGGGACGTGTAGCTTTCCTTAACATAGAAAACTACACCCCCGCCCCTTTTATCTGCACGATCCCTCCTGTGCAGCGTATAGCCATCTATACCTGTGGTCCAGTCATGGGTAGAGCCCCATTGTGCTAGGTGTGGTACAAACAAGCAAGAGACACTCGGCTGTCTTGAGGTCCTATTGCACTGACACTGAGGACCACCACACAGCACCATCCATGGGAACACTTTTCAGACATTATTAAATGATGATTCACTGTTGCGGTGTTGTTAACTTTGCACTGCAGATGGGGAAATGATGGCAGAGAGGCTGGCTGGCCCACCCTAAATGTTAGGGAAAATTCATAATGGAGTTAGCAATGGAGGCCAGAAAACAAGTGCAGACTCCCATTTCACGTTTCTTACCACAGTGTCCTGCTGCCTTCCTGTTAAGAGTTGCATAATGCCTTTGTAGCATGTAGTATGCAAGTTGGGAGCAGCAACAGCAGCCCTAGTTCTCTCCTGCCTTATTCCTTCTCTCCTTTTTCTGTTTTTTTTTTCTGCTTAATGTTTCTGTTAATCTTAGTGACACTTTCCTCCACTCAGGCTAATGCAAGAGCCACTTTTTTTTCCACAGTGGTGCCTCACAGCACTAGAATGCTCCAGCATATCAGGCAGCATCTATCTCCAATGTCCATCTGGCTTAGCCCAGACCCACTGTATTTTCATGGGATGCTCTTGAAAGCCTTCCTCTTGGCCTAGAGCATGTTTTTGTGCTGTTAGTGGGCAGCTCCATTTCTCCAGTCTTACCAAGTCTGTTGCTCTCAATGGGTGGATGGTTTCTCTCTGCCTGCCTGCCAAGCACCACCTCTGTCCTTTGAAAAAAAATTACCTTCCTTTCAGGAATCCTTCCCAGTTTGTTTTCACCACTAATCCCCTGGGAACACTCTCCATGTTTTGTCCTTCACTGTCTTTCTCTCTCAGGTTCTAATCCTGCAGTTGGATGCACACAAATGGGGCTCTTGTGACTTAGCAGTTCTGACTGCTCAAGTGAGCAACCATTTCATATTTTCATAGACATTTGGGCTGGAAGGGACCCCGGAGGATCATCGAGTTCAGCCTCTTGCCCCAGGGGCAGGAAGTCAGCACCAATCATAGGATCCCAGCAAGATAAGGATCTAAATGTGTCTTGAAAGTGTTCAAAGTGGGTGCTTGAACTGTCTCCGGTGGCAGTCAATTCCAAAACTTGGGGGCTCGGACAGTGAAGAAGTTCTTTCTTATGTCCAGCCTGAATCGGTCACAGTGAAGTTTGTGACCATTCGATCTTGTCATCCCTTGGTATAAAGACAGTGAAGTTTTCAGAGAGTAACTTGTTGTGCTGCCTCTGTGTCTCTATCAAGAAATAAAAAATGGGATGTGTCAGTGTGATGTTGGTATCATAATGCTGCATGGTGCGTGGGGATGATGGGAAATAGCAACAAGAGAATTTAAACCCTGAAGTTAAGGGTCCTTGATGAGGATAAGAGGCTACTTTTTGTCCTAATAAACTCTGGGTTTTTCTACAGAAGAAAAGATGGAGTCACCAAAACAATTCCATGATTCTTTTGGTAGAGGCAAACCATCAGAATCTATTAGCCATGGTGTTAAGGCTGCTGTGGCACCTATATAGCAGTAGCAAAGACATTACTCCTTTTTTCCATCGTTTTCTATCGTTATTACCAGTGCTGGCTTCTTGCTTTATCCATTTCTGAGACTTGTTACAGGGGATGTAGGAATACAGTAGGATTTCAAGGCTGCCTGGACCTGCTCCCTTTCCCCCTTCTCAGCAAATTTTCCTGAGAATGAAAGGTTAGAGAGACCTTCTTTCATATCCACAGCATGGTCTTGCATTTCATCAAACACATTATTGAATTCTGAATTCTTCCCTACTTTTTGGTAAGACTCCTAGCTTCCCCAGATTCCTTTGATCCCATTCCAAACAATGACAAATTGTACAAGTCCCCATCAAAAACCTTGCAGGAGTGTCATGAATGCCAGTCTTTCTGTGCAGCACATTAGCTCAAGTAGTTTAAGCTTAAGACTGATGAGTTTGATTCTTCTATTTCAATCTGCTCTTTCAGATTAAAAAGCTGTTAAAAGCTTCATCCTGTCTTTGTACATCTGCTGCTTCACAGCCAATGAATTACATGTCCAGGATTTGAGGCTGTGGGTAGGAGGATGATATTTTGTGATAAATATATTTGGTGGGAGTTTGTGTTAGGGGATTTTGTAAAAAACCTGCCACAGCAAATGATCAATCTGTTGTGGAGATTGCTCAGATGGCATCTAATACACCTCCAAGTTTTACAGAGAGAATAGAAGCCTACAAAGTCCTTGGACTTGCAGGCTGTGCAAAGCTAACTTTTGCTTACATTTCTTAATTGCTTTCCTCTCTGCTGCTCCATAATTGTATTATGGATTGGTTATAACTGTAGAATATCATTCTGTAAATATGTTATATATTAGCCTGGTTATTAATTCTGTAATTCTTCTATACAGTTTTGCAACTATATGATTAAATCTGGAAACCCTTTATATCAAAGACTCCATAAAAATAACATATTATTGTTACTCTTTACTTGCCCTGAATTTCAATTTTCAAAGCACCAGCAGTTCTGAGAGACAGATTTAGTGCCCATGGAAATCAGTGAGGTTTGAGTTTTAGTGGTGTGATGATATGGGTCTTTTCATGAGTAAACTGGGCAGAAACATGTGAAAGGATACAGAACGATGGGCAAAAGCTTTGGCAGGCTAAAGACGTGCAAACCCTAGGCTTTCCATTGACATGACAGTCCGATCTATCACGGCATTTGAGAAACTTTGTTCACAGGCAAAGACACTTGACACTTCTAGAGATGGGGGTATGTGGTTGGATTTGAAACAAATCTAAACTGAGTATAGGTTTTGACTTTGAAGACAAGTCTTGGTTCAGGTTAAGTGTGAGGTTGAATCTGGGTGTGGGTGCACAGTTTTAGTGACTCCAACCCCCTAAAAACTGATTTAATGAGGCTTCAAAAAGCAATGGCTAAGCAAAATCAGCCCAGAGGTGAGCCACATCCCAACAGGAAAGAGGGGCTCCTGGTTTCAGATCCATCATGGAGCCAGCATCACTTAGGATGGGGAAGATCCAGGGATTCAAATCCAACCCCTTTTCCCCAGTCAGAAGGATGTCTGGCTCTACATGACATTTGTGGAACCTCCAGCGCAGAGACCCTGTCCAGAGCATTCTTGTTGGGACAGTCAGGACATGCTATTCTTCCACTTGGCTGTTCCCAGCTGTCACTGATCAACAAGGGCTGTGAGCTGACAGCTAGGTTAGCCATTAATGCTGGCCTGATCTGCTTTGGGTTCAACCAGCCCTCCAAAGCCTCAACAAATCCACCTTTCTCCCTTCTCATTTTCTGTACCAAGCTGGGCTCCACTAGAGAGGAACTGAGAAAAACTGAGCTTGCAAGCTTTTTCAGGCTGGGGGCATGTCTTGATTGCTATCCATAAAGCAAATCAAATTCATAGCAGCAGGGGAGTGACAGGGTTGTAAGATCACTCACGGTCTTCTCAAATATTTATGACTCCAGATCTCTTCTCCAGCTTGTTGCCTCCTATCTGAGCTTGCCTGTTTGTACCCGTATCTATTTACAATGGCTTGCTTCATCTGGACAAGTGCAAAGGCAGTGTTCAGCTACCTGTTTAGGTTCATTTAGGTCCAGCTTACCCAGTGAAACACCCTCTCCCCCTGCTACTTGGAAGCTTAAAGAAAAAAAAAGATGTCTGGCAAATAGAAATTCAATTGGTTTAATATAGAGACTATTTTACTGCAGTCTAACTGGAGCCTCTTATTAAGAACCTGATGGAATTTCTAAACAGGGAAAGCTGCTCCCTTGGTGGGGGCAATCTCCAATCATACACCAACATTGCTTTTGACATATTTATGACTCCAATAAAATCTCCCATCTGGTATATTTTAAAATAAAATTGAAAATTTATCACTTTCCCTTAGTTGGTTTGTCGTTCTCCCCGAGAGAAGATAGCCAGCCTGAGATTATTGCATCGGCAGCCTGTCAGCTGAGGTTAGGCCGAGGTGTGATTTAAATTTCAATACTTTCCACATTACAGCTGTCTGGGGTGGGAAAATTACAAGGAGAGAAGCAGAGAGTGTTTCTCTTATTATTTCTATTTGTTAGGCTCCCCTGATTTGTTTTACTTTGTTTAGCTCCACCCGCTGCTTGGTGTGTCTGGGAAATAAAATCCTCTGGCATGTCGCTGGAATCCCAACAAACCAGCCCAGCAGGCAATAGCAGGTTTGTTAGGAAAACCCAGGAAGGGGTGAGGGGAAACTTGGGTCTGACCATTCTTCCTGCTTTCTTATTACCATATTTCACAGTGTATAAGTTGAGGTTTGAAGCCAAAATATTTATCTTTAAATTTCCACCTCGACTTATACACCATTCCCTGTGAGTGGCGCTGCCTGGATCCCGTGCTGGTGTCCTGCCGCATGGGGAAGCAGCATGAGGTGGGCTTCCAGGAAGTTGGACTGAGCCCCTGGGAGCTCAGGTAGCACCCAGCCTATTGGCAGCCTAGCTGGCTAGCCCTGGGGGGTGCCACTGCTGGGGAAGGCCCTGCCCCCCACCACAGTTCCGGGGCTGCTCAGCCCACTGGCAGCTCACCCCCCAAGTGTGTGGGGCTGGGGGCAGACTCTACCAAAAGCAGCCCCTTGTGGCTGCTGCCTTCAGCAGGCTCCTGCAGCTGGCAGGATGCTTGGCACCACTGGGTAAGGGGCTGCCTCATCCCATTGGCAGTACAGGGTGTTGGGCAGGGGAGGGGGAAGGACAGGCTAAGGATGTTGGGCACGATCCCCAAATGACTTACTGAGGAATTCACTTTAGCCTATGTTATACAGATACCACAGACAAAGGGGATGAAGAATGCTTCCTTATGTCTCTTCTGCCCAGTTCCAGTCTTAGAACCTGTAGTGGCAGGAAAATAAGGGGAGCACAGGGGTTCTCATGAAGTGAGGTGAGAAGCTTCCCAAATAGAGGGAAGGTCCTGGATACTCACCCTTTCATGCCCCTGGCAAAGGTCCACCCCAGCTTAGCAGCACATGGCTATGGCATCCCAGTTTCTGTAACCAGAAGCACACTTCAGTGACCAGGTATCCATAAGCAGCAGGGGAAGGGCAGCTTCAGGATTTGGCAGAGGTGTGGGAGCAGCCACCTGCACTGCAGACATGGCTGTACCCTTCCTCCCAGGCTCCTTCCCCTTGGAATCTCCATCCTTGGAGTTTTTTTAAGATCCAGATTGACAAAGCCTTGACTGGGGTGATCTAGTTGGAGATGGTCCTGCTTTTAGCAGGGGGTTTGACTAGATAACCATCTGAGGTCCCTTCCAAACCTAATTTTCCCTGATTCTATGATGCTCCAAAATTGATATGCAGATGAGGCATAGGGCATCCTCATCCAGCTTCATCTCACAGAGGGCAGGGCTACACTAATCATATGCAACAGACTGAGAAAAGTGGCAGCAGAAGGATTCTGAGTAAACTGTTTGGGGACCCATTTGGTGATATTTGTGAGGCAAACTTCCAATAATGAGACTCTATACTTGGAAAATTATTACAGATTTATAAATTTTCCATATCTAGAATCTAATTATTGGTGGGACATCTTCTATTTGAGTAAATATGGTACCCCCAGAACTGGCTTCATATGTTCCTGGCTTCTCTGGCATTGCCCACTGACATTTTAGATTAGGTCAGTCCAAATGCTGAGCCAATTGGGTGGCAAATTGTCACAGGTCTTTCCTCGCAGGTCTAGGGATTTAGCAACCCCGTTTCCCTGCTCAGACTGAGAACCTAGCTGTGGTGGGAAAGCTTGCCTGGGACACCCCACTGTGAAAAATAGGCAGAGAGGTGGGCACAGGGAAGAGCCCTTGCTCTTTGTCTCCCCTATTTACCAAGCAGAATGCACATTTGGTGTAAGGTGTCCCATGCCAGGGGTGAAGTCATTTAACCCTCCCACCCCTACAGCAAGAGGGACACAGAGGAGAAATCATGACTGATTTCACCACCTCATCTCTGTGCTCATGCAAGTACTTACTGCTCTTTACTAAGGGCAGATCCTGCATAGGTCTAGCCCTGAGGGATTAAATCTAGCAGTGCAGGTTATGGGCAGGTGCTCAAACATCTGGAAGATTAAACCTTGGCCTCTAGGCCCCATGTATATGCTGTGCCAGAAGAGAGATCAAGCTTAACAGCCCAGGTATTGTGCATATGCCATACCAGCTGAGAGTACCCTGCATGTGTTCTGCCCTAAGTACCCTGCGTGTGTGTTCTGCACCAGACAGGAAATTAAAGCCAGGGTCTCAGATTCCTCATTACACTCTGTCTAGGTCTCTAAAAAGTGTTTTCCTGAGGCATGTAAGCGTGACTTCCATATGCAGCATATTTGCTTGTTTGGGAGAGTTTGTGTACAATGCATTTTTGTCTTGCCTCTGAATGTCCTTTGTGTGTTTGTGACTGTTTATATACATGGGGCTTTAGGGGCATCCTGCATGTATTTGTATCTATGAACATACACTGTGATGAATATCACAGGGTACCCAAAAATGTTTTTTGGAATACATTTGAGCCTCCATGAAATGCCACGCATGGGCCGCTCCAATCTGCCCAGCTCTTACCTGTCATGCCTTGATGTTAGTTCAAATACAGTGCAGGAGGCTGCCCTGGTCTTATTATAATGACCACCTGGATTGTGGTCCTGGCTTTATGGGCCAATTGCAAGGCTCTGTACCTCCCCTACACTATGCCCCATGCCTTGCAGATGTTCTACCGCTTGCTGATGCAGCCTGTCTCTGGGCCTTCCAACCCCTCGGCCTCTCTGTCGCATACCAGGCCTCAGATCTCTCCGTCTCTCTGCACAGCCCCCTCCTGGGTTGCCAGACCCCTTGGTCTTTATCTCAGCCCCACTCATGTTGCTAGACCCCTTGGTCTCTCCTTCAGCCCCTCTCTGGGCCCTCAGACACCTTGGTCTCATACAACCATTCACTTGGCTACCAGGCCCCCTCCCTGGCCCCTCTCTGGTCCCTTGTCCTAGCCTTTTTTTCTGTTCTTTACTTCCTCAGCTGCTCTCCAAGCCTTCAGACCCATCTGGCTCTGCACTCTATTCCCAGCCGTCTGCTGGACACTTCCAGTCCTGCTATGCTTGCTGGGCTTCACTATGCTCCTCAGGCCCCTCACTGGGCCTCTGGATCCGCATAGTCCTGGTCTCCCCTGCCAAGTGTTTTTTTGTTGGGGTGTGCTCCCCTAGCCTTCCCCCTCCATGGAATAACCCACAAGGCAGTGGGAGCTGAGGTTTTCCAGTGGCCCAGCCTCAACTTTCCTTGGAGTGGCCCATGTGTGGCATTTCATGGAGGCTGCCCTGCCACAGGCAGCCCCACCATGCTGACCAGCTCCAGTAGGGTGCAGTTTCAGGTCTTACCCAGGACCGGTCTTAAGGCCTACTTGATCTTGCTACCTGATTTCCTATGCCCCTCCTGGGCTGCTAACTACTGGCTCCTCTAGCACTGGCTCCATCTCTCATCTGAGTCTTCCATCTCTGTCCCCCAGCTCACTCTCGGACCTCTTTCCTTGATCACTCCTCATTAGATGGCCTAGCACCAGCCATCATCATTCTGGGCTGCACACCCCTTGACCCCTTCCTCTCAACTGTGGCCACACAAGGACTTTTGGCCTCCCCTAAGCCCTGGCCCTGCCTCAGACCAGCCAAGAATTCCAGGCTCTCTTGGCTCTGGCAGTCTCTGCTGTGGTCTCTTTCACTCTTTGTCTTCTCCTGGGCCCTGGCCCTGCACAGGCCAGTTGAGATTCCCAGGGTCAGTCTGTTGGCTATCAGCCCCCTCATCTCTGTGGGTCTGCCCTCTCAGGCCCCTCCATAGATTGCTCCCTCTCTCTGGGGTCACCTGGAGCCCTCCATAGTTCTTTCCATGAAGTCTCTCCTTCTCTGGGCTCATCGGGACCCCTCAGTGGGCCCCCTGTATTCTGCCCCACTTACTGGGTTCACCCAGACCTCCGCTGGGTCTCTCAAGCACTTGGCCCCTCACTATATCTACCAACTCTCAGCCCCTCTCTGGGCTCATCTAGCCTCACAACAGGCTCCAGGCACTCAGCACTCTTCTCAGGGCTCTGGACCCACCTCAGACTGGGTCCCCCAGGAAACTCCTATATCCCCTTAGTGCCCATCCAAACCTCCAGATGCCATTCTCCTTGCTAGCACTCAGAAGCAGCAATCATCCTGCTGGGTGATGTTCCTACACCAGCTCCCAAGGGTCTGGGTTTACACCTTGTCCAAACTCAGCCTGTCTCCAATCAGGTGACTCCTAGCCTCACCTGCCAGCCCTGGACCAGCTGACCCTGCAATTAGCCCTGACCCTCACCTGCTGGAAGCTCAGTAGGCTACCTGTCCTCTTCAAGTTGTACGGTAACCATATTTCCAAGTCCAAAAAAGAGGATACCTGTCACGGGTGGGGGTGTAGGGAGGGACAGGGGAAAATATGATGGTGGCAGGGGGCAATGACATTCCAGTGCCCTGCTCCCACCCATTCTGTTGTCCCTCACTAACAAGCCACAGTTCCCCCCAGCCCTGCTGCTGCCCCTCACTCTAGACCCACTGACTCCAGCCCTGCCAGCGCCCCTCACTTCCAAACAGCAGTACTCTGCCCCACCCCCCCTCCACACACACCTCCTGCTGGTGCCCCTCACTCCAGACCACAGCTTCCTGCTGCTACCAGTGCCCTGCATACCCAACCTGCAGTCACCCATCCTGTCCCCTGTGCCCCTTGCTTCTGAACCACAGCCCCCTACCAGAAGGTGCCCCTCACACCTGACCCACAGCCCCTTGCCCCCCCAGCCCTGCTGCTGCCCCTGATTTCTGGCCCACAGCCTCTGCCCCACTGCCCTGCTAGTGTCCCACACTCTGGACCTGCAGCCTCTGCCTCCTCAGCCCTGTTGGTGCCCCTCACTCCTGATCCGCAGAACCCTGCCCCCCAACCCCTTGGTGTCCAAGCAGCTCCTGCATTGCGCATGCACAGGCACTCTCACACACTCTCTCTCTCTCTTAGCTGGGAGCTTGCCAGAGCCCATGTGGTAAGCATGTGACCCCTGACAGCCAATCACATTGCTCGCTGCTGCCAGCCCCAGGCGACCAGCCTGGGAGAGTAGAAAACCGGATGCTTGCTCTTATTTTAAAAACCTGCCTGGACGCAGCACAAGGGACCAAAAAAGAGGACATGTCTGGGAAAACCTGGATATATGGCAACCCTATGCAAGTGGTAGGCACGTCAAGTGCCCTGCCACAATGAATATGCTTTAAGAGCACATGTTTGATTGCATTGGTAGAATGTGGCAAATTTCATCTGCTGAGAACAGTGTTAGTTTTTGTGAGGTGTTCTGTGTTCAGCTCTAAGTATATTTTGTAAACACATGTATGTTTTATTTAGTGCATGCAGTTGTTTCATTTTCCTGTTTGTGCGCAGAACAATTATATTCTTTGCAGGTGTAATGAATGTGTTTACTTCGTTGAAATTCCTTGCATCTGTTTAAGTAGGTATCTGTTGGTGTTGATTTCTGCTTGTGAAATATGTGCCTGCTCAAATCTTGGGGGTGTATGTGAAACGAATGGCTATTTTGTCTGCCTAGACAGTGTGTACATGTTGAATTCAGTACTGCACAAGTCTTCGTGGTCTCTAGAATCAGCATGTACCTTGTGGTGAGGGCTTAACAAATGTATATTCCCTTTGTGTACCATATATAACAAGAAGGAGAGGGGCACTGTGTGCAGTACTAGTAGACTGTTCATAGTGTGTGTTTGTATAATGAGGTTAGGAAGGTTTTGTTTGTGCAGTGTGTGTGCACACCTTTTTGTGTCTAATGGCACAGGAGTGTTGAGTCTACATATTATTGAGATAACATAAAAGATGTCCATATATACTGTAATTTTTCAGAACTTCAAATAGCTATCATGGTTTAAATTCCTAAGTGTCCATCTAAATGATGTATGTCAAAACATCAGGAGGGATATTTAACAGATAATGTCAAAGGAATGGAACAATGTCATGAGCTACTGCTTTTCTGATGCATTGCATGGCAGGCTACATAAA
The DNA here is from genome assembly GCF_052110815.1 of Crocodylus siamensis. NCBI lineage: Eukaryota > Metazoa > Chordata > Crocodylia > Crocodylidae > Crocodylus > Crocodylus siamensis. The sequence continues at coordinate 29,067,221 of NC_143409.1, read as the reverse complement.
AGGCAAAATGGTGAAGAGAAGCCACAAATGAAGTACAAAATAAACAAAACCAAACCAGGTTAAGTGGGGATGCTTTTTCTCAAATTGGGAGAAATTTGCCAGCGGAGAACATTTTATTTCAAGGTCTGTATTTCTATTTTACACCAATCAGGGATCTTCCCAGCCATTCCCTGAACTCAGTTCCCCTGGGATCAAGCCTCAGGTTGTCACATCATGTTGGAATCCAGATGCAGTGATGTGGATGGACATCGGGATCTGGATACCTCCTCTCATTCACCCTGCCACTACTCAAGTATTTTGCATAAGAGCTTAATTATTCCAATCTTTCTTATCAAGGACATTTTAAAACAGTTGTAGCATCATAGCCATGATTAAAGCACCTGCTGCTAGTCTCTGTAATTATTCAGTTTCCTCATTGGGAGCTAGATTATTGCCATGTTAGAGTGCAGCATTCCTACTGCCACTTAAATAAGAGTGAGCCAAGCACCAATCTGCCTGGCTCCTGCTAATGCCATTCCAGATATTTAGACATAAAAATGATTTCCTTCTGCCATCATATTAACCCTGGAGCAATGAACTCTCTCCAGAGAGGCAGAACTGCATGAAAGAAATGGAATGGGGGATGAGAGAGAAGAGTGCTGCAAAGAGGAGTTGACAGAGGCTGGGGACAGGGCACTACTGAGAGAAACAAGAAAGGGAGTATACTGTAGAACTAGTAAATGCTTGTGAGGTGTGTAAGTGGCACTCATCCCTTTTTCTCTGTCTTACTAATAGAAAACTCCATTGTCTCCATTTTTCCAGCCCTTCACCCAAACGTTTTTTCAGCTGTTTTTTCTCTGCATTGCTTTTGCCTCCATTGCGTGTCCTTTCAGGCCAGCCATACAATGCACTCTTCTGCTGTGTAGATCCTTCTCTCTAGCCCAGTGGCTCCCAACCTTTTTTTCCTGCAACCTTAAATGTGCGTCATGACCCCTGCCCCTGCTGTCACCTCACTCATGCCTGGTCATGCCAGCAGAGCCTGGGCCAGGCCAGGATTGTGTGGGGGCAGCAGCAGCAAGAGCCATGTGTACCATGTGTCAGGAGAGCCCCACAGGCGGGAGGAGCAGAGCAAGGGGCAGACCCCCCTGTGACCCTGATTTGAGTCGTGCCCCGAGGTTGGGAGCCACTGCTCTAGACAGTAGGTGGAGCCAGAATAAGGGGGCTCCAGATTTTTGACTAGCTTGACAATGACCTGTGTGCCAGAATCCTCTTTTCTTGCTGCAGGGTCAAATAAGCACAGTAACCACTGTTAGAATGAATAAGATAATCACTCATATTTGGCGTTGGGGCAAATGGTTCCTATTTGTCAGGAATGGCCTGGGATTGTGCATGACATCCAGAGGCAGCTATAAGGACTGACCATTTCAGGGACTTGCTTCAGCCTTCCTTTATCAGACACAGCCTCCAATTCAAATGTAAAACAGTAGGCAGATTGCCAGGCACTGCGCTTCTTTCTCTCTCTTCATAGCCAGTTGAGCTCTAGGAGCTTCCATCTGGACAACGTTGTCAGTACATGAGATATACCCAGGAAAGGTATCTGGGATTAGCCAGTGGGTATGCAAGCAGGGCAAGGACAGGAAGGGAGAGGCAGAGCTGCGAGGAGTATGCCGAGAGCCCGCTGCACTTACCAGAGCATCCGGGCTGCTTCCCCTGTAATGAAAAGAGAGATGACAAGATGCTGTGTAGCATTACAGGCTCATGGTGAAACTCTAGCTTAGCCCATTGAGTCTGTCATGGAACTTGACTCATTACATTAGCATCCCAGATGCTTGGCCTTCACTTCCTGTCTGTCTTAGCAACCCATTTCTCACCACCCACCTTGTCTGCGACAGGCCTACAAGCCCTAGGACCCCTGAAACTGGATTGGCATCCTGGCCTCACTGGAATAAGCACCAAGCTTTGAAGCTGCCTCCAAAGCCTTTGGAGAGCCAAGCGGCTCTATTTTTCATGTAGAGATGTTGGAGAGTGCTATGGGAAAAGGTCAGGGGACAGGGTGGGAATGAATAGGTCACATAGGGCTTGGCTTAGGCCATAACAACATTGGTTCTTTAAGATCTCCAAGCCTGCTTTGTATAAATAAGTGTCTCTGACTGAGCTGCCTGGGAAAGAGTAGAGCCCAGCTTCCTGAAAATGGATGCTCACAGCATTTCTCTGGGTTTGTTCTACACAGATGGGCCTTCTGCCTTGGTGTCCGATTGTTGACCTGCTCATCAGCCAGACAGCCCCCTAAAATTTAGTGCCTGGCATTTAAAACAGCCCTTTAGTTACTGCATTGACCTTTGTCATGCAAAGAGAAATGCTTCCTGAGCAGGGGCTGCTCTCCTGCTGTCATCACACATTACTGGCTTGGAGGCACTGGGAGCAGAGTTGTAGGCCTGGGCTGTGGGATTCATTATTCTACCCAACTGGGCCTGAGTGGATTCTGGAAGCAAGTTGTGCAGGGCTCATTACTAAAGAGTCATTTGGCCTTTTCCCCTCCCCGCTACTTTGCTTCATTGAATCTCAAAGGAAGAATTAATAAAAAAAAATAGGAATTAAACAAGTAATATGTGCTCGGCTCCCACTCCTCACCTCTCTGCTGCATACTTCAGCAAGAAAGAGGGGGAAGTGTGAAGGAACAGGAAGGAGGAGGCTGAGGCAGAGGGTAATTTACATTGTAAATAGAAGCTGAATGTTTCTCAGCTCTCTCCCCATCAATCACTCCCATTTCCTATACAATATGGAATGATGAAGAAGAGTGGGCCTCCCTCCTTCTCCCCTTGGGGATGGAAACAGGCTCACTCTTTTCATCACCAAGAACTGCTGAGCACTCAAAACATTTGTTGTTAATAGACACAGATGGTTTTACATGCAAGCTTTCTGCTTCCGCTCATTCAGTCACTTGGGGTATCCCCCCCATGGCCTATGGAGACGGGGATTCACTCTGCCTTACTTCCAGCTCTGTGATGGACAGACTGGCAATGCTGCAGTGCAGGCAAGTGCTCTGTCCCTAGTCTGAGTCTAGCTAGGCAAGCACTCGCATTCTCAACAATGCATGTTGTTCTTTTGGGGTATTGGCAGTTTTCTTCTATTCCTTATAGTATCTGCAGCTAATTGTCACTCCTCAATGATTATGGGATAGATTTTTAAAGGCACAGTGGATAGGAGATACCCGAATTCCATTTATCTGTGAAAAGGGAGCCAGATAAGAGTGAGAATGGATGGCCCAGTTAGTGGGCATGTTTCATTGCTAACTCTGCCCCTGCTCTGTTGGGGTGATGGAGCTATAGAAGACATAGAAATAGGAGGAGCGGCTGGAGAAAGAAACAAGGAACAAGAATGGCGAGAAGAGTGAAGGAGGATTAGTGAGAGGAGGATAAAAGAAACAGAAAGAGGCGGAGGGAAAGGAAGTAGGAAAGTGATTGGAGAGTTGTGTCTCTTGCTCTTTGCAGGAATCACTCAGGTGTGGTATACCCCAGATAGCAGTGGGTACTGCATATAGACAATATGCAAAACTAAGCTACAAGTATCTATTACTGCTTTGAGTGGCTCTGTCATCTTTTAATATACTGAGCACAGTGAGCACCAATAGATAGCTCACATACACTTCAAAGCAGTACAACCTTACTCCTTTGTGCTGAAGAGTATTTAGAGAGTATAATGTGCTCACTGCTTGAAAAAATGTTACTGCTAATGGGACTGTATCAGCAAATGCTTCATTCTGCAGGTATGGGTTTCCTATAGCTGGACCATAAGGGGCTCTGATACTGCAGACAGTTCTGTTGCTCTTGGACAGCCAAGGGGCTGGTACTGCTTAAAGTTTTCATGTGACTACTTTAGCACTGACCATATGGGTTGGGGGTGTGTGGGGGAGAAAGGCAGGGAAGAGGCATAGCTTTTTTGCAGCTTCATTAATGTAACTGGAGCTGGGATATGTTCAGCACTAATCAAGTTATTTTCATAGAACAGCTAATTGCATGTTGTGTCCTTGGAGTGGTATTTCAGCCAGGAAATTCCTCTTGGCTGCAGAGGCTTTAGGTTGAACTGCAACCATACCACCTGGGGATGTGAGCTCATCAGTTTTTTTATGAGCTAAGCAATGTTGGGTCTTGGCAGTGCCCCCATGGGAGACTGATCCGGAAAACCCAAGCTGTGGAAGGAAGTGCTATTGATGATTCAACAGGCAGTGCTCTTCCCTCTGGTTATATTGGATCTTGGCCACAAAGCCACATCCTTTCATGACAGCTTTAGTGGCTCCCTACTCTTTTTGGGAACTGCCGTCACTTTCTCTTGCTGCCCATCAGTTTTGGAACAAGATTGAATTATGCCCCAGTGAATCTGTTATCATATCAACATTTGCAGTTTCTGAAAAGTTGGAATACATTTGCTTTTGTCTTGGAAAACGGGCTGCCTCATGCCTGTTCATATATTCGTGATGTGCAACCCTGTCTCGGAGAACTAGCTACATGGAAAGGTTTTCATAAACCATTCAGTTGCAATATGGGACATATTTATGGTTACCATGGGAATATTTATTGTGCCTGTGGTTACCTAGCAATTTTAATGGGAAGGATTGTACCCAGGAAAAAAACCAGTACTATAACCTTTATTAGCAAATGGTGGGTACAGGTTGGGCAAAATTTCTGACCCGTTTCTGGAGTTGTATGGGAATTGAGTGACTCAGTTGCAGGAATGGATATGGAAGAGAAACAATTTAGCACTGACTGAGGGAGAAAAATCTCTTTAATGTTCCATGTTAAGAGAGAGAGACCCCTAGTGGTCATCTCGAGAAAGGACACTTCCTTAGGTTCAAATGTAGATCCAGGCAAATAGTTTATTTTTGGCTCCTGCATGTAGGTTGACCGGAAATGAAATATCCTTGGGTTTCTTGGCAAAATGAAAAACTAATACTTCATTTTGAATCAACTGAAATGTTGCATTTTATTTTAGATTAGAATCTTTTGTTTTGTTTTTGTTTAGCCTGTTCTTCATTATGTTTAGGCAAATTTTGAAATGGAATTATGTTACAAAATAAGCCCCCAAAATGATTCATGTTGAACATGTCAAAATGTAGCACCTCACTATTTTCAATTCTCCTCTCCCCTTTCTTTTTTGGCTCAGCTGAATTCAATGAATAGTTTCAGCAACTCCAGATTGAATTTTTGGAGAATAATCTGTTCATCTAAAAGCAACTGTCCCTCCTTAGTGGAGTTATTTATTTGAGTTTAGTCTCTTTGCTAGGAAAGACCTGGGATGTTTGCTGACATGGAGCTGAAATGGGTGTTGGGTATTTGCAATCTGGAGTTAGCTCACTTATACAGTAGCTACTCTCTATACCTAAACAGCTATATAGTCTAACCTCAGCAGGGCCTTGGCCTGTGTGGGCTGCTGTGTTCTTTGGTGTCAGACTGCTCTGTCTGAGCTCATCATAGCAGTCACACTAAAATTGCTTAGGTACCAAGCAGAAGAAGGAAGAACAGTAATAACTAGGAATCTGCTTTTGGAGTTTGCTTTGTTAGGGATTTTGGCACTTAGGTGGTGTACCAAGGTTCTGCCTTCCACCAAGGCTATGGTACAATTGAAATGAGGCCTGCTGAGAGTCCGGAGAAATGGCTTGGGGTTATTTTGTGGGTCTGACACTGAAGGTGCGTCCAGACAAGCATGCATGTGTGTTTCCCCAGGGACAAATAGCAGCAGTATCCCCTGGGAACACCTCTGTACCCACACTCTAGCATGTGGCAAATTGCCCTGGATGAGGTACCGGAGGCTGAGCCAGCATTTGGACTGGCCCCAGCAGCCTTTCCTGGGGGGCCTCCTGGGGCTCCAGTGGTGGCAATCTGGCAGCAGAGAGCCTGGCTGGCAGCTGGAGTGCAGCTCTGGCTGGCCAGGCCCCAGTTTCAGGCAGCAAGTGCTGTTGCCACATGCACTGTCCCGCTTTTTTCTAGCATGGGTTTTTTTGACACTGGAATCTCCCACTGTCAAAAAAAGCCCCCACACTATAAATTAGTAGTGCAGGGAACTCCTGCATGTGCAGCCTGCCTGGTGTGTGGCGCCGCGAACAAGTCTGCATATCACATGTGAATGCTTGTCTGGATGTGTCCTGATGGGCTGTGTGTCCTTGGACGAATCATTCATCTCTGTGGACCTTAATTCCCCCTTCTGGAAAATGGAGCTGATAATACTGACTCACCCTTGTAGGCTAAATACAGGCAGTCAAAAAGCTGAATCGATTCAATCCTCGCAGGTTAGTCTAAACTGCAGAAATTAAACTGAAACAGAACGGAACATTTACCTTTGATTCATGAAATGCAGCCACAGGCCTCCAACCAGTTCAGGCCAGAAGCCAAGAGGTGCTAGAGCTGGGCTCTCTGGCTGTGTGTTCACTTCCTCTTCCTGTTGCCCTGAGGTCTCTGGGATTTGTAGTCCAGAATTATAGCAGCAGGACTCTGCAGGGTTGCTCATTACTTCCTCTTCCTGCTTCCAGTTGCCTCTGGGATTTGTAGTTCATAGTTGGCTGTGTGTGGGTGGAGGGTGGCTGGAGTGTATGAGATTGTGTGGGTGTGGGGATCTGTGTGTATGGCAGTGCGAGGGAGGGTGTAGGTGCACGTCTGTGGTGGGGAGGTACATGTGGGACTCGCCCTATGAACACATACACACTCCCTCCCTCCTTGCATACACAGAGACACAGTGTCCCTCCCTCCCTGTACACATACACTCTCTCCCTCCCTCCCTGCAGACACAGACAGGAGCACACCCCTCCTGCTCCTGGCCCCAGGGTACCAGCACAGGATGGCTGCTTCCGTGGCCCAGCGATGTAGCTAGGAGCCATGTGGTGCTGGAGTGGTCAGCAGCAGGTGGGGAAGCAGGGAAATGGCAGTGAGCGGGTACGCGGGAGGACAGTGACAGCTAGGCAGGAGTATGGGGCCTGTGCTGGTGTTGCAGTGCCAGCACCGGCAGGGCCCAGAACAGGGTGGCAGGAGCACGGGGTTTGGCATCAGCTGTGCTGGAGGGGGGACAGGGGTCCTGTGCTCCTGCTGCCCTACTCTGGGTCCCACTGATGCTGGCTCCCCAACACTGGCACAGGTCCCGTGCTCCTGCCCCGGCTGTCACTAGGCTCCCGCTCACCCACTTGCTGCCACTCACTCCTACCTGTAGCTGCCATTTTCCTGCTTTCTCGCCCACTGATGGCCACTCCAGCACCACGTGGCTTTTGGCTGCATCGCCGTGACCGCAGGACTTGGCAGAATCCAGTCCAGCCCAGCCCCAAGGACTGGGGCAACCACCCGCGGTCCTCCTCTGCCTCCCCCACTTGTTATCTGAGTTTCCTTCTCCAGTGCAGAGAGATAGGAACAGCCCCAGGGTTGCAGGCCAGAAGCTCTGCTAGGCACAGGCTTCCAGCTGGGGGCGCGGAGCCATGCCAGCCTTGCTGCTGGACTTCCAGGTCCTGCTGTCAGTTTTCCCAGCGTCCTACTGCCCCTTGCTCCTCTTAGCTTTAGTAGGCAGCCAGGAACAGATAAATATTCATTTTTAAAAATTTTAGGAGCTCCACGGGCCATATTTGGCCTGCCCCTGAGCTAGCAGTAAGTTTGAATGGGGGAAGAGGTGTTTAACTCCTTTCCCTGACCACAGACCCGAGCTGGGGTTTGCCTGGAGGGAGTGGTCCCACCCCCCTGTACACTGGGCTGCATCCCCAGCTGGACTTGCTCCCCACCCCCTTGTCAGCCAGCCCTCACTGCTTCAGCTAGGGAACAGAAGGGTGGGGCCAGGCCTGCTCTCTGGAGCAGACAGCCCAGCCCAGTCCAGGGCTGCAAAGCATGCTGGGATGCTGGAGGACTCTGATTTAACTTGAACCAAGAAGGGGTATGGGACAGAAGTCTCATAAACCCAGCTTATAAATCCGATACTACATTCAACCAAGTTTATCTTAAACCAGTTTCAGCCATTTTTGAAACTGGTTTATGTGCACTGAGCTTCTGTTCTGTTACAGGTTTAAATGTGTTCCCAATCACTTAAACTGGTTTATGTGTAACTTCTGTCCCTAGCCCTAAAGAACACTGAGAATTTGTTACAGAAAATGCAATGGAAAAAGACAATCCAGACCTTTGGCAGAGGTCACTGATACCCCATGCAAAGGTCTTCCTTACTCTTCATGCCTCTGCTGGAGCTATTTGTCCAGCTGTGCACACTGGTTCTTTATGCTGCCACAGTGTTACAACTGGACTCATCTTACAACAACTCACTTTGCAACAACATTCCATCCTGTCCTATTATTCCAGCTCGGTGATTTGGGATGTTCAGTGTCCTGGATTCAGGAGGTGGAACTGAGTGATCAAAAGCATAATGATCCTGCAAAAGCCTAGGCAGGAGGAAGCTCCTCTCAGCAAAATCCCCTCTAGTGCAGCTGTTGTTAGTTGTATCATTTATTCACACACATAGGCTTTATTAAAACATAGGCTGCCACAGCACAAAGTAAAAACTGTGCACAAACAGGAGAGAAGCAGATGGGCTTTGAAGAAGCACATGTTCCTCGACTATGTATCTGCAGCATGGATGGGAGGAGGACACTGGGAGGAACTGGGAGGTTTCAGTTCTGCAAGTCTCATTAATATTGTGGCGAGCAGCAGAATCTGAACTCCTGGTTGAGAGCTGGCAGAAAGTTCCCCAAGGAGTCCAGACTGCAGCATCTCTTTAAGTCCTTATTGAGTTTCATTCTCTCTATAAACCTTTTACCCAATAGGGCTGTGTGAAGCTTCAAGTGCTGATTCGATTCAGGGGAGATTCAGCCTGACTCGGTGGTCAAATCTCCAAATCCAAATTGAATCAGGGGACCAATAAAAAGGCCCAAATTGATTCGAACCTCTCTGAATCTTCAGAAAAGATTCAGAAAGTTTCAATGAATTGGCCAGTCATTGCCTGCTGCAGCAGGGAGCTGGAGCTGGACTTGGAGCTGGTAAGTAGGGGGCAGGGGAGCAGGGGCTGGGAGAAGAGGACCATGGGGGTACACCTGCCAGGCCCCATCTCTTCCCCGCTCCCCCAGCCCCACCTATGGCTACCCCATCCGCCCCAGCTCCTGGTAGTTTAAAAAAAAACCCCCAAAACACCGGGTGCTGCTGGGCGGGTGGGATCCCCGCTGTTCCCCACTGCCCCATGCTGCATGGGGGGCTCTATCATGAGCTCCCCCAACCCCCCCTACTCTTCTATGGCTGCCCCTCCCACCCCAGCTCTTGCCCTTTAAGAACCCCCCCTGCCCCAGAACTCACCAGCTTCTCCAGCAGCCTTGGGGCTTCAGGGGGCTCTTAGAAAAGCCCCCCACATGGTGTATGGCAGTGGGGATCACCCCCTGCCAGGCAGGAACTGGTGAGTGTGGGGTTTTTAGTTTTTTTTTTTCCTTAAAGGGCCAGAGCTGGGGTGGGTGGGGCAGCCATGGGGCAGAGTCCTGGGACAGCGGAGGGGGGCCAGGGGGCTCATGGCAGAGCCCCCCATACAGTGGGGGGCAGTGGGGATCACCCCCCCACCCCCTGCAGTACCTGCTGAGTCAGAGCCTTTTTTTTTCCAAAAAGCCAGGAACTGGGGTGAGTGGGGCAGCCATTGTCAGGCTGGGACAGCAGGCAGGGGATAGGCCTGGGTGATTCGGAGATTTGGCGATTCAGCTGCTGCCAAATCTCCAAATCAGATTTGGCCAAATTGATTGGGGACAGTGATTTGAATCACTAAATCAAATCGCTGTTCCCCAAATCAGCCGAATCCAAAGCAAATACTAGCTTCTTTGCACAGGCCTAGTACCCAGCTCGCTCTTCTCTCTTAGCTGTCTTTTAGTGTATTTAGTCCTAATGAGTACTTCTGTACCAGTGATTCTCAACCAGGATGTCATGAGATCCCATTAAGGGTGCCACACAATATTAATACTTTTAGGTATGCAAACTTTCACGCATGAGTCACAAGATAAACCCGGAGACTTCAAAAAGAAATCTATTGTGTCAGATGCATTCTGACTTGCTGTGGTTTTTTTGAGCTCATTGCAACAGAAGAATTGTTCTAATATTTTTCCGTCGTCAAAAATCAAATAAAGCTAGGAGCATTTTCCAAGGGTGTTTTGAGTCTAGTGAAGGGTACCTGGAGTCTAAAAAGTTTAAGAACTACTGTTCTATACAAAGCATTTTTTCTTTTTTATTCTGAATGGAAAACTATCCATGAGGGACTCAGACCAAAGCCTGTTTTATATAAATAGGCACCTTGGGCACAGACTTACCCAAGGATTGCATTGAATTGGCATTTGTAAGAGGCAAAGTGCATACATGTCAAGGACACATTTAGAGCAGGCAGTTACTGTTTTTAATGCCTGCATCCCCTCCTTCCTTTCCTTCCACTCTCTCTGGATATCTTGGTGACATGGATTTTTTTCCTTTTGCCTGATTTCAAAGGTGTGGTTTATGGGATTTAACACCTGATTGTATAAACCAGACTGTGCAGGTTTTGCTCAGACTGTAGCATATCATGTGTCTGACAGGTGCAGCAAGCAGAAGTGGTTTCAGAGGCTGCAGTGTTGTAACAAGGGGGTGGGGGAGGCGAGCAGGGCTACTGCCCCAAAGCAATGTTCTCCTAGGTAGAAAAGAAAGTTCATATTTCATAGGAGAGTTAAAGAGGTGGTAAAATCTCCTGTTTGGCACAGTTCATTTTATGCAGGTTAGGCTGAGATAAAAATTGGAATAGTCTCGAAGTTGAAATATGAACTTTCTCCCTGTCATGGGGCTACAGGTCCAAGGGGCCAGATGCTGTTGCAGGTGGCAACAGGTCACAGTCAGGCACCAGCCCCCACTGCCAGACTGCTGCAGTGGGTAGAGTGTAGAGGGGCTTCAGCAGTCTAGCTGGCACAAGGGACTAGTGTGCCCAGATACCAACTGACCAGGCCTCAGAAGCTCCTGAGGGCAAGTAGCCCTGAGCTGCTTGCCAGGGCAGCTTTTTGTACTGCTTTTTGTTCCTCTAGCTTTCCTGGCTGAAGATCTGGGAGGAGCTGAACAGGGTCAGTTTTTCCCAAGTGGCACAATTTTCCCCACACCAAAATGCATGTTCAGGCACATGTGCTGAGGCACAAATCTCTAGCACAAATTTGTGCTACTGCTACCTGAGCTCCTACAGATGCATATGCCTGCATGTGTGGATGCACCCAGTGTGTAGTCAATTAGTTTATGTCCATACACAATATAGTTAATGCTTGGATAGCAGCTGTGGCTACTAAGAGTTGTGATACTGTCACAACTAGAAAGTGGCTTTCTTCCTGTTGTGGATTCATATTTATTTGCACTAGGGGCCCCTCTGTGCCAGGCACTTCCCAAACACTTCAGAAAGATGTTTTCTGCTCCAGAGAGGCAGAAATCAGGGGAACATGACTAACACATGGCACATCACTTTGATTTTTTTCAGGTGCTGTGGCAGAGCTGGGCCTCTGAGGGCAAGTCTGTACTATAGTATTGGTGTTCTAAACTTGGCTAACTCAGTTTAAAATAGGAATGAAGACAAGGTAACTTACCTGCTCAAGTTCAACCTCAGGCTCTTCTCTAGGCTTGAATTTGAATGGCTAACCCAGCTTACAAATCAAGTTGCCTTATCATCACTGCTACTTTAACTCATGTTAGCTGATTTGATTTAGGCAACCTGAGTTAAGAGCATCCCTTCTTTTGTATAGATATATTCTGTGAGGGTGCCTATAGGCGCGCTCCAACGTGTTCTAATTAGAATGCTCCCAAGTGCCTCACTGTCATGTGTATTAAGTGTCCTGTGTTTCAAAATGGCTATGAGGATACTTTAACCAAAACTTGTCAAATGAGCTTTAGTTAAAGTGTCCCCACAACCATTTTGAAATGCAGGTTGTTTAATACATGTGAAAGTGAGGCACTTTAATTACACTGGCTCCAGAAACCACTTCTACTAAAATGCTTGCCCCCTGCCCACTCCCCCCCAAGCACATGTATAGACACCCTGAGTGACTTTCAGATGGACAGGATAAGGACTTTGGGATGAGCTCCAGGAGACTGAATGATACAGGAATAGGGTTTACATAGAAGTGAATCTGACAAATGGATAAAGGTGACTGAGAGCTTTGGGAAAGTGCATGGGATAGCAGAGTGCAACATGCAACTTGATAAAAGAGGATAAGCAGGAAGCCACTGATTTATATAGAGCTCTGGAGATTCTGAAGAGCAGTTTAGATTTGCTAGAGTACTGCCTAGATCACTGGTGCAAAGGAGTTACTTGATCAAACAGATGAAAAAGGAACATGAGTTTGGCTTAAGGGTGATATTCACACGAGCATGGACTTTTGGTTCCCTGGGGACAACTAGCAGCAGGACACCTTGTGCCGTTGCTAGCTGTCTTTGGGGAACATCTGTGCCATGTGCCCTCTGGCATGCGGCAGATTGCCCCGGTGGGGTCAGGAAGACTTGAGCCAGCACTGTACTGGCCATAGCAGCTTTACCTGGTGTCCTGGGGGCCTCCTGGGGCTGCAGCAATGGTGATCCTGCTGCCTGGAGCCTGGCCAGCAGCCAGAGTGTGGCTCTGGCTGGCTAGGCTCCAGTTTTGAGTGGTATGTGCTGCCCCCCAAATGCGCCACCCTGTTTTTATTTTGTGCAGGTTTTTTTGACCCCAGGATATCTAGGGGTCAGCCCCCACCCCCCGTTGTTCCCTTGCAGAACGGAGAACAACTGGAGCGGGTCTGTGGCACCACATCCGCACGGCCATGCTTATCTGGACGCAGTCAAGGAGTTTTTGGAGTAGAGCTCTCACACTGCCTTAGTTAATGCTAATGACCTGTACTCTGCCAGCTGCTGCAGTGTCTTGGTGGTTTGTGCTGCTGCATACAGAATTATAGTGCTTTTGTGGGAACATTATGCTCCCTGAATAGAGCCCTGCAGAGCAATTTGCCTTACCCTTACAAACCCATCCAAATAACTAGCAATGCCATACAAATGGAAAACAATTGAAAAAATAAATGTAGTATACTGTACATCTGTGACACAACAGTGCTTTCATGTGCACAGAGAGAAGTGTGTTTGCTTAACTTATGGTCTCACATTTGGAAATAAATGCATTCATTTAAATCAAAATGGGACATTCTGCAATGTCAAGGTATTTTGCATGCTAGATGTAACAAATATACTACTTGTAAATCGGCTACAAACCTGTGGCTATCACAGTAGTCAGTGTGACCATAAGTATGCATGCATTGGCTTATCTTGGAAAATGCCCCTGTCCCCATGGGACATCCCTACTCTTGCAATCAGGAGAGGCACTTGAATTAAACCCCCATGGTTTAAATAAAAAGGGGCTGCTGGCAGGGTGTTCTCTGCACGTGGCTTTGTAATTTACTTTCTTCTTAAGGCCTTGTCACATGAGACACTTAGCATGTTTTATTTAAAATTAGAGCTTGTTCTGAGCAGTTGCACAGTAATGCTTACTACAATCTGGACAGGGCTAGAGCCAGCTGTGCAGTCAACAAACAGCTGTTTATCACTTCCAGCTATCACACTGCACTAGAGCCTTGAACCCGCTCCAGTGGGGTCCCAGGGCTGGGACTGACAAATGGCTGTTTCAGTCCCAGACTGCACTGGAGCCTTGATCTGACTCTGGTGCAGTGCTGGGGCTGTGACTGGCAAACAGCAGAGCCTGTGTGGACTGCTCACATTATCTCTTTGGAACAGTCCCATGATAGCTGAACATGTTACTTAATACCATCTGGAGATGCTCCTCCTTAGAAACGTACTAACTTTGCTGTGATATGATGACACTTAGCACGTTTCACTGCTTAAATGCACAGATGCTGGTGTTTTAAGTTAGCACGTCCTAAGTTTAACATGTGACAACAGGCTGGAGCCTGTACCCCTTTGCACACGGGCTATGAAGCCTCTTATCCTCTAGGGTGTACAGGGTGAAGGAGTGCTAACAGGTTGACACACTTTATTTTATTGCAGCATTGTGATCTTTCGGTAGGCTTGTTTCATTGTGGGAGTACTGCAAGTCCAACATATATGTGATTGGTTTCCATTTTTGTATTAAACAACGTTAGTTTAGTTTGTGTAGAGCACCTAAAAGTTTAGACTGGGAGCTTTAAAGTTGAAAGAAATAACAATCAATATTGATTTTTGAAAAATGTACTTTCCCTTGTAATTTCTATTCTTTTAAATGGTTGAGCCTTTGTAATGGAAATAAGCAAGCTCTTGATGCTGGATTTCAGTTTACACACAAGCTTAACTATATCTAACCAATATGGTTTTATGAGTTAACATTTACATTTTGGAAATGAACAATGCAATGCAGGACAAAACGAGATGTGAATGAAGCATAATACAATACACTGTGTGCGCTGTTACTTATAGGCCCTGTCAAAAAGATACTAAGATATGATTTAGTTCATTATTCAGAGCATGGATATGCAACTAAATGTATCCAAGGCTATTTGGTCTATACAAATCTAGCTTGTAATCCAGTAAAATCAGGGTTTCTTGTGGGGTTCCCAAGACTTCGTGATTTAGGCTAACCCAGAGTAATGTGAATATTCAAGTACTTCCATGAGTACCTGAGATCAGGAAACAGAGGCATGTGAGAACTATAAATCAGGCTGAGGAATTTATGATGCATCAGATCTGTCATGGCTGTGTCAGAAAATGCAGTTTCATCAAGTTTACGCATCATGCAGCAATTTGTCAGTTTCAATGATATTTTCAATGGCAAAAAATCAAAACAAAGTAGTTTAATTTATTTCATTTTAATGGTATCAAAGCATTTTATTTTGATGAGGTAAAATGTGTAGTTTTGACTTTTACTTTTGTGCCTATATTATATTGAAATATTAATTTTAATCTATCATTTAATGTTGCTCCTTATAATTAATATTTAATATAATAATTTTCCAGCATTATAGAAAATAAACATTATAGCAAAGAAAGAAATATTTTTATTATTATTGAAGTGATATTTTTTGTAATTTTTATTTTGTGGGAAATTTAAAACAAATTTGGCTTTTAATTCAGACTTGGAATAAAAGAACACTTTGAAGGTTGCTATTTCCACAGATTGGAAATTCCAATTTGGATCAGCTGATCATCAAAAAAAATGCTGGCAGAGAGTGTGCTTGCTGTGTTGTATGTCAGAGGTCAGTGCATGTGGGTAAGAGCCTACTGCACCTGCTAGCATGATTTCATTAGCTAGTAGCAATAGTAAACTGGCATCCTATAGTGGATTAGTTATTAAAAGGGGGATGTAATAGACACCGCTGATGGAAAAAAAATTGAATTGTTCTAACTTAAATTTCCAAAAGGACAAAAACCATTGCTCAGATCACTCTCCAGGTAAATCTTCACCTTTGTTCTCATTTTATCCAAATGGCTACTTATATTCCCAGGTGAGGAAGATAGTGATTTTTCTGAGTTATGCACTTTTACCCCTTAGGTACTGAAGCCACACCACATAGTATGTTGAGATCTCTACCCTGTTCTTCACTAGTTTCTCAGAGCTACAGAAGTATGCGTTATAATGTTACCACCTTGTGGCTGGAGGCCAAAATAAGATATAAGCTTATCTTATAATTTAATACCCAGTTGAATACTCACAGAATTATAGGAAAGCAGAGCTGGAAGAGATGTCATGACGGCATCTAGTCCAACTTCGTGATCAAGATAGGATCGTCCCTGACTAAACCATGCCTGTCAGTCCCCTCTTCAACCATCCCCTCTCCAAACTACTCTTGAAAATTTCCAGGAATGGAGATTCCACAGCTTCTCTAGGCAGCCTGTACCAGTGCTTGACCATCCTCATAGTCGACAGCTTCTTCCTAATACCCAACCTAAATTTTCTTTGCTGCAATTTGAGCCCATTGCTCCAAGTGCTGTTCCTTATGGCCCCAGAAAATAGTCTATCTCCATCCTCTCTATAATTGCCCTTCTGGTATTTAAGAGCTGTTAACAAATTCCCTCTCCATCTTCTCTTCTCCAGACTAAATAACCCTAGTTCTTTTAGCCTCTCCTCATAAGTCATGCTTCCCAGGCCTCTACTTATTTTTGTGACTCTGCTAGGCTCTTTCCAACCTGTCCATATCTTTCTTGATACCTCTGGCCAGGTATTTGTTACACATCTCCAGCACCAACGGTATTATGTTCTTCAAGGCAAACACTGATGCACTGGCTGATTGACTGACAAGTTTGGATAGTTTGGCCTCCCTCTATTTCTTCCACAGGTTGATTAATCAAATACTTTAAATAATTGCTGCAGCTGTGATTGATGTCAACTGCATAGCTAATTACCTGGGAGATTAAAATGACTCTTTCTATTTAAAAAAGCTGCAAATTAGTTAATTATTTACTTTGCTCACCTCTCTAACCTCGTTATGCTTGTAAATGAATAGTAATATTGATCTAGGAACTGATTTAGGTGTTATACAGCCTGAATTATTTTAATTAGGGGGTTTAAACATTGCCCTACTTGCTCCTTCAGGCAGAGCGCATATCTCTTTACTGTACTTACCTGTCATAAAATCACAGGTAATACAGCTGGAAAAGGCTGTTTCAGCCTTTTTGACCTTTCACATCTTGCAGCACTTCTTTTTGAACAATCCCACTGCTATCTAATCTAGCCTCTTCTTGACTCATTGCAGCAAGGGCACCTCACACATCCCTTGATAGTAGATTCCACTGTCCAGTTGCTATTACCACCATGACAGCTTTCCTGTAACCTAACTTAAATGTTTCCTTCTGTTAACTTCAGGTCATATATTCCTGTTCATCTGTCTTCTGGGGAATGTGAATAATTTCCTTTCCCTTCACGTGTGCTAATATCTAGCACTAGAGCAGGTCCATTTTTTCCACAGAAATTCTTCTGGGGTGAAAAATAGTCTGTTTTTCAAACAATAATTTTCACAGAAAATTTACATTTCATTAATAAATTCCAATACTGATGAAAAATGACTGTTCTCAATTTCATAGATTTTTTAAACCTGAAAACCCTTTGATTTTTATAAAGAAAAAAACATTTTACAAAAAAAGGAATGTTTGTGTTTCTTTTGAAAATATTGATAAAAATGGTATTGCCAGCTGTACCTTGAATATATTTATAATTTGCTATGATTGACACATTCTCTTTTTTAGACTATATATATAGAGCATCTCAAATTATGCCCTCAGTTGTATCATGGTATCTCTAATGTCAGAGGGCTTGCAGCTCTATTAATGTGGACCCCTGGTCTATAGCTTTTGACAGAGTCCTGAACTCCTCCCATATCAATTTGTATGACCTTAGGTTTGTATACCCCACCTACTTGCTCTTGCTAGTTGAACAGTTTGCTTTTTATTTAAGGAAATGAAGTAGTAGCAGCACTGAAAGCTATTTATTTTTACTCCCCTAGAGATGCTGTTATAGGAAGCTATGCAGCATGGTCTGGTTTAAAGGTTAGAACTAGTGGCAGTAGCCTTACCTCTGAGAGTTCATGGCTGTGCCCTTTTACTTCACTCTCTCAGCTCTTGGCAGATTGCTTTCCACATTCTCCAAAAAACCTTGTGCCTCTACTTCCAGAAAGGGTCCATCTTAAATATTCAAGCCCAGGTCTTTTTTAAGGACTCCCTCTTATGTCACCACCTGGACACTTTGCTAGAGCTGCATTTCTCTTTGTACTGTACTTTACTGTTTCATGGGTCTGGTGGAAGCAGTTGCCATTTTGTGTTCACTTCAGCAGGATACAGGAAAGTCTCCCATTGTGCTGTCTCTGTCAGAGACAATTTATATAACCCACTCATCTGTTCCCCGGTGTGTCCAATCCAGAAAGGGTGAGAGACTAAGTTCCCTGCTACAGAGCCAGGATGTCTCTTTCAAGCTGTAGAGACTCAAGCTTTCAACTCTGGAGGTCTCCTGGGTTGGTCAAGATGGTGGCCATCATGTTTGTTTTTTTCTTTGCAGCTTCCCTTGAGTCGAAGGATAGAAAGTCTAAAGTTGCTGTCTACACTTTTTTCAGCATGCAGCCAATCAGGTAGGGATGGTGAGGCTTGTTCTAGTTCCCCTCCACTCTCTGGTGAGGTGGTGGGCTTATTCAAAGAGACTGTGCATAGACTGTCAGAAATAGGTTCTCAGAAAGGAAATACCATCTCATAAATCCAGGGCCATCTGTCACAGATGCACTCTTCCTCCTGTAGAGAGTGAGAGATGGCCAATGTTTGGCCCAGTGGGCTTAGCATCAGTCTCTATTCATATAGCTTATTCTCAGATCCTTGTGTCTATTTATCTAGACTCTTTAAGGCCTGGGGGGAGGTGTCAATTCTCACTCAGTTTGTTCCTTCCCTTGGGACAGGAATTTTTCATTCTTTGGGGCTTTTCCAGGGGCTGGTCCGTCTTCTGCTATCAGTTAGAACATCCTCAGGCATATAAAGACTGCCAATGGACGTAGTCAGTGCCAGACACGCCTAAGGCATCATGGGGCTGTAAGAGTCTATGTTGATGGGCTATCTGGACTCAGGTTTGATGTGATTAATATCAGGTTGGTTTAAAATGATTTAGTGATGGCAAGTTTTGTGTTCCTAGTGCATAGCAACAGTACCAGTATGGTGAGTGCCAGATTAGCCTGTAGGAATCTGACCCTGGCAGGACTCGTATTACTGCACTGTGTGAACCCAGCCCTGCCATGGTCAGTGACAGATCAGGCCATGGGAATCCTGGCTGCAGGTCTGCTGCATGGAAGTTGATAAATTTTCTTGCAATTTACCATTGTGGCTGTGTTTCCTGGCAGCCAGAGAAAATGGCTTTGAAAAATAACAGGAGCTCTTAAGTTAAATTGGTGTCAACATTCATTCCAGGCCACTTGGAGATAATCAATTTAAGTTGCTGCCTGGCAAATGAAATTCCATTCTTGCTGGCCATTCTCCCCCAACCCCTTTCTTTTTAACCCAACTCTCACAATTGATTCTCATTTTTCAACCTCTTTCTTTTCACTAATGTCTCTGCAGCATAAGAGGCATTAGATTCTGGGCCCTGGGGTATTGTGTGTTTTCACAGGCACATCCATTAGCTACGTGAGTTTAGACCTCTCTCCTCTTGGACAGGATCACCTTAATAGGAGCAGAGGAGCAGGGTCTCAATCTTAAAGAGGTCAAATGAAGATGCAGCTGCTGTGCCCAATGTGCTTGCACTGAGGACAGTCCAGCAGATGAGGACAAACAGTTGCAGCTCTTAATGAGCAGCCTGGTTCCAACAGTCATGCTTGATTTGTGCCTGTAGTTGCCTGGGGAGTGGTTTCACGGGGTTTTCAGGGATAACAAAAGGGAGAGGAGCAGTAGTTTAGGAATAGGAAAGCAATAAGGAGATGAGTGTGTGTGTCTACTTAGGAGGCACTCTCTTCAATAAGGTCAGGGCATTGAGCCCATTACTACTGCTAAGATCCAAGGATACTTTCAGGACAGCAGACTTCTGGTTAAAAACAGGGTGTTTGTTTTGTATTTGGGGTCAGATTTTGCATATCTGGCTCCTACAGCACAATCTCTGAGGAACATCCATCAGCACAAAGTGGTTATTGCACTGGTAAAAGTGTGCTATGTCCATACATGTGTAAAGAGCTGCCAGGAGAACTTACTCTAGAATATGTAGCCCAGTTCCCAGATTTTGCAGGAGCACCTAAGCTTGCTGTGTACTGCAGCTGGCAGTTCTTTCCCTCAGCTCTCAACAGCTAGCTGTGTGCACACCACAGGTGTTCACAGTTACCCACGTTTAGGTTGCACCATGGTGCCATCACACATGATGCTTCCAGCATTCTTGGGTGTGAGGGAGTTTCTCTTGCTTTGCCTGTATGCACCAGGCAGCACAGGTTGTTGAACAAGTGATGTACAGTTTATTGAGCAAACAAGGCAGGAAGGGATGACAAGCATGAGATGGAAAAAAGGGTTTTTCCTATCTCCCTCAGAGGTAAGAGGTGGTGGACGTAGTGTAAGCAACTTGCCTCACCTGTAGGCTTCTGCACCCAGGCTTTTGCTCCCTGAAACATTTCCAGCCAGTGACACAAATAAAACAGCATCTTTAAACAACCAAAACAAAGAAACAAAACCCTGTTGTCCTGTTCCAGACACTGGGAGGGGACCCCAGCAGCTTTGACCTTACCACAGCAGTTTGGCCCCTCTATGCAGCCTCTGGTTTAGCCTACTACTTGCCTCTGGCTCACAACTGTTCCTGGCAGTTTGCTGCTCTTCCATGCTTCTCTCTGAGGTTTTTAAGCTCTCAGTGGGCCACTCCTTAGCAGGAGGTTCCTCACAGCTGAAGCTACTCAACTGGGCTGGCTGACCCCTTTTAAGGGGGAGACTGTCCACAAGCACAAACTGTGTAGCCAGTGCAGTCATGACTAAGGATCTACCAAAATCACGGTGAGGGAAAGGGATTTTCAGGAGCTATTTGTAGCATGTGAAGCTGATTTTGCAGGCTTTTTGTGGTAAGCCTGCCCCTTGCTGCTGATTGGCTGAGAGGGCTATCTGTCATGCAGCCCCACCCCTCACTGTGGATTGGTGGAGAGGGGCAGGATCATGTGGTAGGCAGTGATCTCAGCCAACCAGCGGTGAAGGGGGGTGGGGAGCAGCCCCTATCTTGGCTGCTCCCCTTCCTGCTGGCAGTCCCCAACCGTGCAGTGAGTGATGACGGCAGGTCACAGCAGCTGTGAGGGCCTCTGGTTCCCACTAGGGAGGCAGCATTTTATTTTTAGTTAGGTTTTTGGTTGTTTTTTTTTTATTTCACATAATTTGCAGACAATGCCTGATTTCACAGTTTCACAGAATCACTAATTAAGTAGGTCCCTAGTCATGAGTCTTTGGATTGTTTTCTGTTTTTGCTCATTTATAAGGGGTTAGGTAGTCGTACACTAATTATTTCTGAGTGGATAAAACCTAAAGGAGAAAAACTTAAGCAGAAGCAACTCCACATTTCTGCCAGGAAAAAAATAATACTGAGAAGGTTAAGCCTGGGGTTTGCAACATGGGGACAGAGTAGTGAACCCCACAGCCTTGGCCTGCAGCCTCCGCTCACAATACAAGTTCAGCCCGGAGGGGCGCTGTGAAGTGTCTGGGTCGTTGGGTTTGGGTTGGAGACCTGGGTAGTAGGGCTGTGTGAAACGGCAGCGCTCTGTTTCGACAGGACAGCGTTTCATTTTGAATTTTTGTTTCAGTTTGAAACAGCTGTTCCATTTTGTTCTGTCGAAACAGGGTCGAAATGGCTAAACTGTTTTGACGTTTCGCCCATAAGATATAACAGGGAAGGACAAAACAGCCTATAACTTTGTCATTTCTGGCTTGATTTGGATTAAATTTGCTGAAATGGTAGCCCCTTCTGAGGGCATGAAGCCTGCCAAGTTTCAAGGAGATAGGTGCAGGGGGTTCAGGGAAACTGCACCCCAAATTTTTGAAAGCAAAACTTGTGTCACTTGTATGTGTTAAGCCAGAGTGGGGTCAAAACTGCAGGCATGCTAGACCCTGCTGAGGCCACAAATCCTGCCAAGTTTCAAGGAGATAGGTACAGGGGCTTGGGGGAAAACTGTACCTCAAGCTTCAGACAAGCAAAACTCGTGACATGGGTGACACTATGTGTTAAGGCACAGCAGGTGAAAGCTGCAGGCCTGCTAGCCCCTGCTGAGGCCACAAAGCCTGCCAGCTTTCAAGGAGATAGGCACAGGGGCTTCTGGGTTCTGGGGCCCTGCACCCCTAGCTGCTGACAGGCAAAAGTCATGACAATGGTGATGAAATTTTGCACAGCCCTACTGGGTAGTAATCCTTAACTGCTATGGGACTTTCGGCAGGCTACATCATTTCTCTGTTTCCTCTCCTGCCCTTTGCTTCTTCTACTTGGACTTTGAGTTCTATGGGGCAGATGTTAGGGACAGTCTCTCCCCAGACCCACTCTTCTCTAAAAACAAGTCTGTGGAGCTGGCCCAAACTGAGGTTTCAGTAGATGAAGTTGTAGAGGAAATTGATTAAGTTAAACAGTAGCAGATTACCAGGACCTGATGGCATTCATCCTAGGATCCTGAAGGAGCTCAGATTGGAAACTGCCAAACTCCTAATTGTATTATGCAACCTATTGCTAAAAACAGCAACAGAGGACTGGAGGGTTGCCAATGTGACTCCAATATTTAAAGAGTTCTCTAGACTCAGGGCCCAGGGAGCTACAGGGTGGTGAGTGGAGGGAGAGATGTACTGAAAGTAAACAGAAGACTGAGGTGTTGGAGCCACCACAAAGGCTTCAGCTTCTTCAACCAGGGGTCCATACCTCAGAGAGAGGGGCAGTGATCTGTCGGGAAGAGATGGCCACCACCTCACTCCAACAGGAAAGAAGCTTTTCTTGGCCAGATTGGCTGACCTGCTTGACAAAGCTTTGAACTAAGATTGCTGTGGGATGGGCGGACAATCATCAGTGCAAACCCAAGAACTGACAAACACATAATCAGCAGGTCAGGTAACATAAAGGAACTTACTCTGACCCCAGCTCAAAGAAGCCTAGAGCTTCCAATGGCAGGCTTAGCTGCCTGTACACAAATGCCAGGAGCATGGGGAACAAACAGGAAGAACCGGTCCTTCTGCTAAGCAGTAATGAATACGATCTCATAGGGATAATGGAGACCTGGTGGGAGTCCACCTATAACTGAACCACAGGTATAGATGGCTATACTTTGTACAGGAGGGACCGTGTCAGGAGGAAGGGCAGGGGTGTAGCTCTCTGTGTCAAAGAGCAGTAGACTTCCCTACAAGCAGACATTGGCACCCAAGGATGGCAACTTGAAACCCTCTGGGTTAGAATATGGGGAGAATGTGGTGAAGGGGATATAACTAGAAATCTATTACAGACCTCCTAACGAGGAGGAAAAGCTTGATCACGAATTCTCTGGGGAACTAGCAGAGGCTGCACACTCTTGGTGCATGGTTGTCATGGGTGACTTCAACCACCCTGACATTTCCATGGGAAGAGCATTTAGCCTAATCTGATCAGTCGCAAACTTCCTCACTTGCATTGATGAGCTCTGTCTGACTCAAGGGGTGTGTCCAGATGAGCATGCACGTGCACCTTGCAGCATCTCAAAGCCCTTTGAGACATTGCAAGAGGCATGTTCAAGAATGAGAAAAGGTTCCCTGTGCTGCAAATTTGCAGTGCAGGGGCAAAATGAGACCCCTGGATATCCATTTTGCCCCTGCCCTGCAAATGAAGGGTAAAAAAAATTCCACAGAAAAAAGCAGGGCAGTTGGCTCCAGTCCTGGTAAGTAAGGGGTGGGGGGGATTATGGTGGGGACCACCACCAGCCTTGCCCACTCCCTCAGCACCTCCATCGCTGCCCTGCCTGGCCCCACTCCCTGCCTGTCTCCAGAGCCCCCCATTTGCCTACCCCCCGAGTCTCCCCTAGCACTCCCCTGCCTGGCCCTATCCCCCCCCCAGTCCCCTGAGCCCCTCATCACTGCCCTGCCCAGTCCCATCCCACCCCCACCCCAGCATCCCTGCAATTTAAAAAAAAAACAACCCCCCCCACCACATTCACTGGCACTAGCAGCTGCCATTGGGGTCACTGGGGCCCCCTCTGCACAGCGTGGGGCTGAGTGACAGCTGCAGCAGCCCCAGCCCGGGCCCCACTGCCTCCTGCTGCCCCGTGCTGCATGGCAGCGCTCTGCCGGGAGGCCGCAGAGCCCCCACAGCCCCTGCTTCTGCGGTGAGTAAAGGCTTAGGGGCTTTTTTTTTGCTTTTTCTTTTTAAGTGCCAGAGGCTGGGGTGGGGGGTATGGGTTGGGGGTGCAAGCAGGGGATGGGGCTGGGCAGGGCAGGGCAAGCACTGGGGAGTCCAGGGAAGTGGGCAGGGGTGGGGCTGGGTGGGGCAGCCACTGGTGGGGGCTGCAGAAGCCAGCAGGGGATGGGGCCAGCAATCCAGGGGGGTGGGGGAGCAAGTGGAGGTGGGGCACGTGGGCCCTGCAGGGGGAGTGGTAGGCCCTGTGCGGGCCATTTGGCCCCTGTGGGGGGCAGTAAAACATATAGGTATTTAGAATTCACTTTATTATGATGATAGAGACACTGGTAGGCTTCCAAATTGCTTTAACACTGTAGATATATCAATAAAACATCACCCAACTAATCTCTGTCTCTCACTCTCTCAATATATAGTGGTCTTTTGTTTTAATTGTGGTGGAACATGGATTTCAGGCTATTTTACAGAGTGACTTCAGGATTTTTTATCACGGATTTTTCAGTTTTCAAATAGTGAACACCAGAATTCCTGCTAGGGAGGCCAGTGGCAGGACCCTCCCTGTTCAGAGCTAGCACTTTAGACCCAGCTGGAGGTGGCTGACCTCCTGGCCAACTGGGGCCAGGAAGACATGTCTTGACAGTTCAAAGCAGGCTACCACACCTGGAACATATTTTGGGCAATAGCTGCCTAGATGGCCAGGCAGGGAGCACACATGGTAGTAGAGCCACCCAAGGCCAACTTTGCAGCCATGGTCCACTGGCAGCTGGCCCAGAGGGGCACATGTCTCTACTGGCTGTGCAGTCCCCATCTGGGTCTGGCAGGTGTGCAGAAGGTCACAGCCAGGCAGCAGCCCCTGGTAGACTGCTGCAGTGGGTAATGGGTGCAGGGAACTCTCAGGGCTGCTTCAGCAGTCTAGCTGGCACAAGAGGTAGTGTCCCCAGGTACCAATTGGCCAGGCCCCAGAAGCTCCTGAGGGCGAGTAGCCCTGAGCTACTTGACAGGGCAGCTTTTTGTACTGCTGGGGACAGCACAGGTGCTGGCTCTGGACTCTAGCTCCCCCTGGCTGCAGATCCAGGGGGAGCCAGGCTGAGTTATTTTGCCCCAAGTGGCACAATTTGCCCCACACCAAAGTGCATGTCTGGGCACGTGCACTGAGGCAAAAATCCTTGGCTCAAATTTGCACCACTTCTATTTTAACTGCTGCAACTGTACGTGCTTCCATGTGTGGATACGCCCAAAAAGTCTATGGGCTGACAAGAGGTAAGACGCTGCTGGATCTGGTTCTGGCCAAGGGGGATGATCTAGTGAGTGACCTGAGGATTGAAGGGAAGCTTGGTGACAGTGATCACACGTTGATCAATTTTTCTATCCATCACAAAGCTGGCAAACCAGTCAGCAATGCAGAAATCCTCGACTTTAGGAAAGCTGAATTTCACAAGCTCAGGAGGTTGGTTGTTGAGGCCCTGAATGAACACTTTCTGACAGGGAGGGGCATCCATGATGAGTGGTTGCTCCTTAAGGATGTGACCCTAAAAGCACAAAGGAAGTCCATTCCAACCTGTAGGAAAGGTAGTAAAAGGGCTGGGAGACCCCGTTGACTCAGTAGAGAACTCATGGACCTCCTTAATCTTGAAAGAGAAGCTTATAAATGTTGGAAGATGGGAAATACCTCTAAGGATGACTATGTATCACTTGCCTGCATCTGTATGGAGTAGACCAGAAAAGCCTAGGCTGAAACTGAGCTCAAACTGGCTATGGGAATCAAAGACAATAAAAAGTCTTCAGACATGTGGGAAGTCAAAAGAAAAATAAGGGCAACATTGGACCACTGCTGAACCAAATGGAGCATCTGACAACCGACACCCAGGAAAAGCTAATCTCCCTCAGTGATTACTTTGTATCAGTATTCCACCAGTCCAAGGGGACCACCCTGCCTGACAGGACATAGGATTACCAGGGTAAGGGCAACCATATGCCTACAATTGGCAAAGACCTTGTGAGGGAACACCTTGAGAGGCTGGACATCCAGAAGTCAGCTGGTTTGGATGGAATGCACCCAAGAGTGCTAAAAGAGCTAAAACTATCTGGATGACATCATAGCATAGCCAATGGCAAGGATATCTGAGAACTCGTGGTGCTTGGGAGAGGTTCCAGAAGATTGGAAGAGGGCCAACGTTGTGTCTATCTTCAAGAAGGGCAAAAAGGAAGACCCAGGGAACTACAGGCCAATCAATTTGACCTCAATCCTTGGAAAGATCTTGGGGGAAAAATTATTAAAGAATCCATCAGCAACAGGTTAAGATAGCCAACATGGCTTTGTTACGGGTAGGTCATGCCTGATCAACCTCATTTCCTTTTATGACCAGGTGACACATCACCTGGACAGGGGAGGAGAGGCTGATGTCTTTTACTTGGATTTCAAAAATGTCTTTAACTTGGTCTCCCATGATGTCCTCATGGTAAAACTGGGGAGCTGCAGCTTCGACAACCTTATGGTCTGAGGATGGCTGGGGAACTGGTTCTGTATTCAGACCCAGAGAATGATTGTTGATAGAAGTGAGTCAACATGGTGTAGGCCGATCAGTGGCATTTCCCAGGGTTCAGTTCTCAGACCAGTACTTTTTAATTCTAATATAATAAAAGGCTTAGTCCGTCTGTTTGTCTGTCGGTAACACTCTTGGAGCTTTACGGACAGGAGGCGGTAGCAGTGCGGGGGAGCACTGCCATGACAGCAGGGACGGAGGGGACAGCATGGAGGAGGCGAGGCCAGCACCACTGGCCTCCTCCCCAGCTCTACTCCTTGGCTCCTTGGAGGTGGCAGCAGCATGGGTGCTGGTGGAAGGGGATGGAGGAGGTGGGGTAAGCTTCCAGCCCCCCATCATTCTTAATGGGCAATTTGCTAGTATATTCATAAACTATCTGGATTCGGGTGTCAGAAGTGGACTGGCTAAGTTCACAGATGGCACCAAATTATGGGGAAGCACAGTTACTCTAAAGGATAGGCTTGGGATTCAGACCGACCTGGACAGGTTTGCAAGGTGGGCGGATCAAAACCTGATGACATTCAACATAGAGAAATGCAAGGTACAATATCTTGGGGAAAAAGAACCCACATCATGCCTATAGGCTTGGCAGTGCTACACTCACTAACACCAGGACCAAAAAAGACTTGGGGGTCATGACTAACCACAAAATGAATATGAGCCACCAATGTGATGCCACAGCCAGCAAAGCAAATAAAACTGTGGCTTGCATCTACCAATGCATCTCAAGCAAGACCCAAGATGCCATCTTCCTGCTTTACTGGGCCTTGGTGAGGCTGCAGCTGGAGTACTCTATCCAATTCTGGGCTCCACACTTTAGAAAGGACGTGGAGAAGCTTGAGAGAGTCCAGCGGAAAGCCCGCATACACGATCAGAGGTCAAGAGAGCAGGCCTTATGAGGAGAGGCTGAGGCATGGGACTCTTCAGCCTGTAGAAGTGTAGGCTCAGGGGGGACTTGGTGGTAGCCTATAAGTACATAAGGGGTGCACATCAAGATCTGGGCAAACATCTGTTCACCAGGGCACCCCAAGGGAAGACAAGGTCTAATGGTCACAAACTGCTGGAAGACTGTTTTAGACTGAACATGGGAAAAAACTTCTCTACCTTCTGGGTCTCCAGAGTCTGGAACAGACTTCCCCCAGAAGTGGTACAAGCACCTACTCTGGACACATTCAAGAAGCGTTTTCATAGACATCAGGGCTGGAAGGGACCTTGGGAGATCATCGAGTCCAGCCCCCTGCCCAAAGGGCAGGAAGTCAGCTGGGTTCATAGGATCCCAGCAAGATAAGCATCCAATTTACTCTTGAAGGTGTTCAATGTAGGTGCTTGAACCACCTCCGCTGGCAGACTGTTCCAGACCTTGGGGGCTCAGACAGTAAAGAAATTCTTCCTTATGTCCAGCCTGAAACGGTCTTGCAGGAATTTGTGACCGTTTGACCTCGTCATCCCTTGGGGCGCTCTGGTGAACAGACGTTCCCCCAGATCCTGGTGGTCTCCCCTGATAAACTTATAGGTGGCCATCAGATCATCCCTGAGCCTACGCTTTTCCAGGCTAAAGAGCCCCATGGCTCTCAGCCTGTCATCGTAAGATCTGTTTTCCTGACCTCTGATCATGCGTGTGGCTCTCCTCTGGACTCTCAAGGTTCTCCACATCCTTTTTGAATTGTGGAGCCCAAAACTGGATGCAGTACTCCAGCTGCGGCCTCACCAAGGCCGAGTACAAGGGGAGAATGACGTCCCGGGATTTGCTCGAGAAGCATCTATGGATGCACGCCAGCATTTTGGTCGCTTTACTAGCCGCAGCATCGCATTGCAGGCTCATATTCATCTTGTGGTCAATGATGACCTCTTTCTTCTGTAGTGCTAACCAACATAGCACTGCCCAGCCTATAAGGATGCTGCAGGTTTTTCCTCCCAAGGTGGAGAACCTTGCATTTATCGGTGTTAAACACCAGGAGGTTCTTGTCTGCCCCTTTGCTGAGCTTGTCCAGGTCAGCCTGGATCACCCGCCTATCTTCTGGCGTGGATGCTTTGCCCCAAAGTTTGGTGTCATCGGCGAACTTGGCCAGTCCACTCCTGACTCCAATGTCCACATCGTTAATGAAGATGTTGAACAGTATGGGTCCCAGGACAGAGCCTTGAGGGACCCCACTGGTCACGAGGCACCATGATGAGTGACTGCCATCAATCACAACCCTCTGGGTCCGACCACGAAGCCAATTTCCCAGCCAGCGGATCGTGGTGGAGCCAAGGGCACAACTGGGCAGTTTGGCCAAGAGGTGATCATGGGATACCAGATCAAAAGCTTTTTTGCAGTCAAGATATATGACATCAATCTCTTCTCCCTTGTCCAGGTGATAGGTCACCTGGTCATAGAAGGAAATGAGATTGGTCAAACAAGACCTACCCGCAACAAACCCGTGCTGGCTATCCCTTAGGATGTTAGCCTGGGCCAGTCCCTCAAGGATGGCCTCCTTAATAAACTTTTCTAAGATCTTCCCCAGGATAGAAGTCAGGCTAATGGGCCTGTAGTTAGCTGGATCCACTCTCCTCCCTTTCTTGAAGATCGGCACCACATTGGCCTTCTTCCAGTCTTCGGGCACTACACCAGAGCGCCAGGAGTTTTCAAAGATCCGTGCCAGGGGCTGGGCTATGACGCTCGCCAGCTCCTTGAGTACCCTGGGGTGCAGATTGTCAGGGCCAGCTGACTTGAAGGTATCCAGCTTCTCAAGATGTTCCTTCATGAGGTCAGCATTGACAGAGGGTAGGGGATCCCCCTCACCCAGATTTCCCTGTCCCATAGCAGGCATGGGCATCCCGTGTGACTGATGAAAGACTGACGCAAAGTACCTATTTAATAGGTTGGCTTTTTCCTGGGCGTCAGTTGTCAGTTGCCCCATCTGGTTTAGCAGGGGTCCAACATTGCCCTTGCTTTTCCTCCAGCTCCCCACATATCTGAAAAAGGACTTTTTGTTGTCCTTGATGCCTGAAGCTAGTTGGAGTTCAGTTGCAGCCTTGGCTTTCCTGGTTTGGTCCCTGCAGGACCGGACCAGCGCGGAGTAATCCTCCTTGGAGGTGAATCCCGTCCTCCATCCTTTGTAGGCTTTCCTTTTTAGCCACAGTAGGTCCGCTAGGTCTCTGGAGAGCCAGGGGGGCTGCTGTGCCTTCTTGCTGCCTTTCCTCCGTGTTGGAATAGATTTAGCTTGTGGACTGAGGATCACTTCCTTGAGAAGCAACCACTCTTCTTGAACTCCCATCTCCCTGGGGTCATGGTCCCTGAGGGCCTGACCGACTAGCCTCTTGAGCTTATCAAAGTCGGCTTTTCTGAAGTCAAGGACTTCTGTGTTGCTGACTGACTTGCCAGCTTTACGGCGGATGGTGAAGGTGATCAGCTCATGGTCGCTGTCACCCAACTTCCCATCAATCACTAGGTCGCCGATTAGGTCGTCCCCTGTAGCCAGTACCAGGTCAAGCAGCGCTTTGCCTCTCATTGGCCCATAGACTTCTTGAGTCAGGTAGAGGTCCACGCACGAGAGAAAGCTTTGCGCCTGCTCAGATTTAGCTGAGTGATCTTCCCACGAGATGTCCGGGTAATTGAAGTCACCCATGACAACCAAGGTCCTGGAGCAAGCGGCTTCAGTCAGTTCCCGTGCAAACTCCTGGTCAAGCTCGGGACTTTGAGTGGGAGGTCTGTAGTAGACTCCCACCGTTGTGTCCCCTGTGCCGAATTCCCCATGAATTTTTATCCAGAGGGTCTCTAGCTGTCCATGCCGGTCGCCAACATCAGCTTGCAGGGACATGTAGCTTTCCTTCACATAGAGAGCTACACCCCCGCCCCTTTTGTCAACACGATCCCTACTGTACAGGGTATAGCCCTCTATACCCATGGTCCAGTCATGGGTGGAGTCCCACCAGGTCTCTGTTATGCCAATGACATCGTATTTCTTTGGATGATTACCTTGCTGGAGTTATCTGACCCCAGCTGACTTCCTGGCCCTTGGGCAGGGGGCTGGACCAGATGATCTTGCGAGGTCCTTCCCAGGCCTAATGTCTATTAAATCTATGAGTCTAACTTCTGATCCTGGAAACTGGTAGAAACAATAATAATAAAGAAATTATTCAGCACATGGATGAACATGACTTGCTGGGGAGAAATCAGTTTGGTTTTGTGAAAGAGAAATCAGGCCTTACCAACCTACTAAAGTTCATGGAGGATGTCAATAAGCAGGTGGATCTGGATGATCCAGTTAACATAATATATCTGGACTTCCAAAAAGCCGTTGTCAAGGTTTGTAATGATGTTAGGTAGTCATGGGATTACAGGAAAGGTCGATTTGTAGATTAGAAATTTGGTTTAAGGATCGAAAATAAAGAGTGAGTATAAATGGCTAGTTTTGGGAATGAAAAGAAGTCAATCAGTGCTGTTCTAACACATTAATAAATTATCTGGAAAAAGGGGTAAATAGTAAAGTGGTGAAATTTCTGGATGAGACAAAATTTTTCAGTGTGCTAAAGACCCAGGTGGACTGGGAGGAACTACATAAGGATTTTGCACAACTGAACAAAAAAGGCAACTAAATTCAATGTAGATAAGTGTAAAGTGATTCACTTGGGGAAACAGTAATCCAAACTATACTTATGCTGTGGTGGGCTCTACATGAACTGTTACCACACAGGAAAGATCTGGGAGTCGTTGTGGACAGTTCACTAAAACATGACCTCAGTGCTCAGCAGCTGTCAAAAGGGCAAAGAAAATATTAGGAATTATTAAGAATGGAATTGTAAGCAAAACAGAAAGTATCATTTATGCCCCTTTATAAATTCGTGATGCATCCATATCTTAAATACTGTGCCCAGTTTTGGTCCCCACACCTCAAAAGGGGTATAGAAGCACTAGAAAAGGTACAGAGAAGGGCAACAAAGATGGTTAGTGGTATGGAGGAACTTCCATATAAGAGACTAAAGAGGCTAAATCTATTCAGTTTAGAAAAGAAATACTGGAGGGTGGGACATGATAATGGTTTAGAAAATACTAAATGGTGAAAAGAAAGTAAATAGGGATTTATTATTTACTCTGTCGCACAGTAAAAGAACTAGGGGTCATAAAATGAAGCTAGTAGGTAGTAAGTTTAAAAATAACAAAAGGAAGTTCTGTTTCACACAGATTAAATTAATTAAAGTAATTAAAGTGTGGAACTCATTGCCACAAGTTGTAGAAGCTGACAGTTTATCGAGATTCAAAAAGGGATTGGACAAATTCTCGGAGAAAAAGTGCATCGGTAATCATTGAACATGAGAGTTAGGGGTACAGCCTCTGAATCAGAACTTTCCAGATCACAAATGCTGCAGGTTGAAATGGGAAAGGAAAAGGGGATAAACCCTGGTTGTACCCAGTTCATTCTCTCTTTCAGCATCCGCTCTCTGCCACTGTGTGACACAGGAGACTGGGCAAGATGAACCTGCGGTCTGATCCAGTAAATGTCAGTTCTTATGTTCTAATGAACAGTCTCTCCCTGTATGTCCCCCTAGCACAAGGAAATCCTGATGTTAGGGCCCTCCATGCACTACTGTAATATTACTAATAATATGTAACATAGGGCAGTAGGTTGAACTCAACAGATCCAATTCAAGACACCGCACTCCAGCATGGCAACAAAATGATGCGATTTGAAGCCCAGACCTGTCATCTCATTTTTGGAGCTGTCTCAGCTTTGCTGAATAAAGGTTAACTGAATTGTTTTGTAAATCTCAGCAGCAAAATCTGTCCACGATTTCCCAAATAATGGAATGAAGAAATAAGAGTGTAAAATGACTGTGCCAGTGAAAGAAAGGGAGCCTACTGGAGTCTGAAGAGAATGTGGGCAGGTGAGCAATGGACCTTGTGAAGCAGAACGAAATGTATTATTATTTTTTAATGGAAATTCAAAAAGGGCTTTGCAGATGCGCTGGGCAAAGAATGAGCAGAGAAATTGCTAATTCTATTTCATAAAGATGGTGGGAGTGAAGCCAGCATTGTTCCGGAGCTGGCGTAAATGAACGCAGGACCTCAGCAGGCCTGGCTGAAGAGGGGTGGGCGGAGACCTTGCATGAGATTGCACTCTACGCTCCTGCCAGCTTTTTATTCCAGCTGCGTCACCAGAGAAATCCATTACTGCAGCATAAAACACTGGGATCTTGTTGTGTGGGTGGAGTGTGGATGGCTCTGATATTGCTACTGGAGGCTGGTGCCAGGACTGCTGTTGTTCACCCAGACTGCCTTTATATTCTCTTTGACTTCCTCTGTCCCATGCCCATCCTCCCTGATGTAGGACATGTTCCATTTAGCATCATCCCAGCATGATCTGGAGTTAGATTTAGACTTATGGTCCTCAGACTACATCCCATATGGGTGTTTTAAATGAAACGGCAAGTTGTTACATCCCAAGTTACCTGGGAACCTCAAGGTGATGCCGTAATCAGATTTACTCTTATAGCAAACAAGACAGGAGTTATAGGACAAGAAAGGGGCTTACAGCAGTTTGTTTCTGACCCAGTTCTGTAAGGAACAGACTTTCTAGGGGATGCCATTCCTCAAGGCACATGACAAAGTTAGGCAAACTAGATCCCCCTTTTTACACTTGTCCAAAGCCACACAGACCTAAGATTACAGACCTGGTTTCCTGATTTCTAGTCTGTTCCCTGGTCCATGTCATGCTGTCTCCTTTTCTTCATTGCATTCATCTTTGACTGTGCAGTTGTAAGCTGATGGGAGTTCTAGATTTTGTGCTGCTTAGCGATAGGCAGAGGGTTAACATTCTGTCTTTGGGTATGGAAAAGACCACAACTGCAAGAGCTAGTAGGTAGCAGTTCGTGGGCCAGATGTCATAAATTAAGTAGCACCCACTCAGGGTCTAATCCAAAGCATATCTAGGAGTCAGTGGTACAGCTCTCCTAGATATCAGTAATATTTAGATCAGCTCCGACAGGTGGTTGGGGCTTGGGGCATTCTGTCATGACAGTGGGAGCAAATTATGTTTGCCCTCTCTGGAACTAGTCTCAGCCTTTGGCTTTGCAGAGCACTTTTAGTTTCTTGGTTTTAAATCTGAAGACTGGAAATCTTGTGCATATGCACAGTTTTGGCTCAGTGAAGCCACCTTCTTCCCTTCATCTGGACTGAGACCTGGAAGTATGCCTCCCAAAGGGGCCCTCAAGGCATAGTCAGGGTTTCCCCTCCTACCATGCTCTGTTTCTGGCCTGGATTCTTGGTGGTTACTAGGGGTGTGCAGAGTGGGCCCTATTTGATTTGGATTTGGATTCGGCCCGAATCAGGGACGGTGATTTGATTCATTGATTCAGATCGCTGTCCCTGATTTGATTCGGCCAAATCTGAATCTAAAGATTCAATGCTGATTTAGAGAATCAGCGATTTGGACATAGACACAGGTTTAAATGTTTTTTCTGCACACCTCGAGGTACCAGCATGGCTTGTGAATATTGTGATGTTAGGGTGGATGGGAGTGCGGGGGGGGAGGGGCCCTCCATGTGCTTGGTGATGAACCCAGAAGTGGACTAGAAGTGCTTCTGGTCCACTTCCAGGTCTGCTGCCTAGTGTGCTGGGGAGCCCTCCCATGCTCTTGTTATGATTTTGGCCCTTTTTCGGAGTAAGGATAGTTCAGAAAGGTGACCCCAGATGATCAGCCTCTACGTTGTCAAAAGATTTTCAAAGGCTAGAGAAAGGGCACTGCCGTATAGAGTGAGGGGGCTGGTAGTATGTATGTATAACTGCCTTGACTTTGGAAGATACTGACAGGTTGTTTGAGAATGAGATTCTGCTGGCTGAGGAAAGGAGAATACCATATGTAATTCAGGAGAGACCACCTACATTGAGCAAGAGAGGATAAGGAGACCAATTGCCCTGACTCAGTAGCTAGGTCAGAGCCCCAGAGGTCAACAAAAACACAGAGACTGTCCGGGGAGATGTTTTGACAGGAAGGCCTAACAACTCCGGATAAAAACAGCAATGAGCTGGAAGGAAAACTGATATACTAAGTCTGTATTTTGTGTGTGGGGGCCAGGATCTGGGAGAATTTTGTTTGTTGGGTATAATGGAGTTCACCTTCAGGGACAACCAGGTAATTAAAATATGAGAAAATGGGGGGAAACATAATGTACTTTTACAAATCTAAAACCTGGCTCAGCCTTAGCAATGCAGCTGTGACTTTCACCCCACAAAAGGTATTTATTTTTAAAAATGATTGAGAAGGGCACATGCTTTTTCTTGTCCTTTTCCAAGGATCTTAGCCAGGGGGAATGAGAAAGCTCTTTGAGCTTTTGTGAAAGCATGTTCTGTGTAACTTAAGATGAAGCCCTGATTCCCTAGGGCCTGCATTACACAGGCATAACACCTGGCTCCATTAGCTTCTTGGGTCACTGGTTGGATTTAGTAGATAGCATGGAAGGATTTAGGTGACAATAATAACGTGATAGAATTTAATAGGAGATGCTGCTAGGCTCTTCTGCTCTAGGGATACAACTGTCTTGCACACTGCCCTTCAAAATGTATGTGTTCCTGATATGTAGCCATGCTCCTGAGACCTAGGGAACTTCTGAATCAACAGAGAACTTCCCTCAGCTCTTCTACCTGTCTGCCAGCCAGAGGGTATGCCTATATGACTACTGAGTCAGTGTCTCTGACCCAATAAGAACCACTGTTATTGGATGCTGACCTTTTCCATGGTGTATCTAGTCTCTCCGTCCAGGTCTATATGGAGAACTGTCTCCACTCCAAGTTATCCTTGGCTCAGAATGGAGTGGACAATCTAGCAGTCTCTGAATTCTATGCTCAGATAACATCTCTATGTTCTTGCAAATGAGCACTGTGGAGTTGCATATTCAGGTGTACAGACTGACTTTAGTCTGGCATTTTAGAAAAGGAGTTCATATACAGGTGCCATGTTGTGAGAAGAATTCATGCATAAGCTTTTCTTAGGGAGCTCTGGCTGGGATCTGTGATGACAGCACTGGGTTCACCTATCCCAGTTGGGGAACAAACAGGAGGAACTGGTTCTCCTGCTAAGCAAGAAAGAAGAAAGATTACGATCTCATAGGGATAACAGAGACCTGGTAGGACTCCACCTATGACTGGGCCACAGGTATAGATGGCTATACCCTGTACAGGAGAGATCATGCAGATAAAAGGGGTGGGAGTGTAGCTCTCTATGTCAAGGAAAGCTACATGTCCCTGCAAATTGACATTGGCACCCAGGGAGGATGACTGGAGTCACTCTGGGTTAAAATAAGTGAGGAACATGGCACGGGGACACCATGGTAGGAGTCTACTACAGACCTCCTAGCCAGAAACAAGAGCTGGACCAGGAATTCACCAGGGAACTGTCTAAGGCTGCACGTTCTTGGTGCATGGTTGTCATGGGAGACTTTAACTACCCAGACATGGGTAGTTTCCCCAAGTGCTCTCATGGGAAGAGCACTTGGCCAAATTCAATTGGTTGCAAAGCTTCCTCACGTGCGTGGACGAACTGTACCTGACTCAGGAAGTCTATGGGCTGGCAAGAGGTAAAGCATTACTGGACCTGGTACTGGCCAAAGGGGATGATCTAGTTAGTGACCTAAGAATCGATGGAAAGCTGGGTGATAATGACCACGAGCTTATCACCTTCACTATCCATCGCAAAGCTGGCAAGTCAGCCAGCAATGCTGAAGTCCTCAACTTTAGGACAGTCAAGTTTGACAAGCTCAGGAGGCTCGTTGTCGAGGCCTTAATGGTCAAAGATTCGGCAGGAAGAGGAGTCCATGAGGAGTGGTTGCTTCTCAAGGGAGTGATCTTGACAGCACAAGGGTTGTCCATCCCATCTTGGAGGAAGAGTAGCAAAAGGGCACAGCAACCCCCTTGGCTTAGCAGGGAGCTTGAGGACCTCCTTTGCCTAAAAAGAGAGACTTATAAAGGATGGAAGGTTGGAATCGCCACCAAGGAGGAGTACTCAGCGCTGGTCCATGTCTGCAGGGAGCGGACCAGGGAGGCTAAGGCTGCAACCGAACGCCATCTGGCTTCACATATCAAGGATAATAAAAAGTCCTTTTTCAGATATGTAGGGAGTTAGAGAAAAGCGAGGGTAACACTGGACCCCTGCTGAACCAAATGGGACAGCTGATAACTGACACCCAGGAAAAAGCCAACCTGCTTAATGGGTACTTTGCGTCAGTCTTTCATTTGCCAAAAGGGACTGCCCTGCCTAGCATGATTCAGGACGGCCAGGGTGAGGGCGTATTTATACCCAGCTTCGGTGTAGACCTTGTAAAGGAATACCTTGAGAGTCTGGACACCTTCAAGTCAGCTAACCCTGGCAGATTTCACCCTAGAGTACTCAAGGAGCTGGCAAGTGACATAGCCCAACCACTGGCAAAAATATTCAAAAACTTGTGGTGTTCAGGTAAAGTACCTGAAGACTGAAAGAAGGCCAATGTGGTACCCATCTTCAAGAAAGGGCGGAAAGTAGATCCTGGGAATTACAGGCCAATCAGCTTGACCTCAATCCGTGGTAAGATTCTGGAGAAAATTATTAGAGACCCTTCTTGATAAGCTGGCTGAGGGCAACATCCTGAGGGACAGCCAGCACGGGTTTGTCGCAGGTAGGTCTTGCCTTACCAATCTATGACCAGGTGACATATCACTTGGACAAGGGAGAAGAGATTGACATCATATATCTAGACTTTTAAAAAACCTTCAATCTGGTGTCCCATGATCTTCTTATGGAAAAATTGGGCCAACTGTGGCCTCAGCTACACCACAGTCCAATGGCTGGAAAATTGGCTCCGAGGTTGGACCCAGAGAGTAGCAGTCTATGGAAGCAAATCATTATGGTGCTCCCTGACCAGTGGTGTCCTCCAAGGCTCTGTCCTTGGACTGGTTCTCTTTAACATCTTTATCAATGATGTGGACATTGGTGTCAGAAGCACAATGGCCAAGTTCACCGATGACACTAAACTTTGGGGCATAGCGTCCACACCTGAGGACAGGCCAGTGATCCAGGCCTACTTGGATAAGTTTAGTAAGTGGGCAGATACAAACCTGATGACATTCAATACTGATAAATGCAAGGTACTCCACCTCGGGCGGGGGGAACCCTCAGCTTACTTATAGGCTTAGCAGTGCTACGCTTGCTAACACCACGGCCAAAAGAGACTTGGGGGTCATGATTGACCACAAGATGAACATGAGCCACCAATGCAATGTCGCAGCTGGTAAAGCAAACAAAACTCTGGCTTGCATCTATAGATGCTTCTCAAGTAAATCTCAGGATGTCACCCTTCTGCTGTACTTGGCTTTGGTGAGGCCGCAGCCAATTCTGGGCCATGCGTGTGATCAGAGGGAAAGAGACTAGGCCTTATGAAGAGAGGCTGAGAGCCACTGGACTCTTCAGCCTAGAGAAGTGCAGGCTGAGGGGGGGCCTGGTGGCTGCCTATAAGTACATAAGGGGTGTGCATCAGGATCTGGGGGAACATCTGTTCACCAGAGTGCCCTGAGGGATAACAAGGACTAACGGTCATAAACTTCTCCAAGACTGTTTTAGGCTGGACATAAGGAAAAATGTCTTTACTATCCAAACCCCTAAGGCCTGGAATAGACTTCCTCCAGAAGTGGTGCAGGCACCTACTCTGGACTCATTTAAGAAACATTTGGATGCTTATCTTGCTAGGATCCTTTGACCCTAGCTGACTTCCTGCCCCTGGTTTAGGGGGTTGGACTTGATGATCTTCAGGGTCCCTTCCCGCCCTAATATCTATGGAATCTATGAAATCTGTTATGCAGGAATTGCAGACCTATGAGAGTGAAATAGCCTGTCCTCCGTAGGTATTAAAGCAAGAAAGATGCATCTGCCTAAGCCTCAGTAGCTCATAAGTTTCTTTTTGTAGAAGAGTACTTGTGTGCAGAGGACGGTACGGGGGAAGAGAAGGGAGGTTTCAGAGTCTACCTTCGCAGTGGTTAATGACAGAGTATACCTTCTTAGTGCTTAATGGCAGTTCTTTCTGAGTATCTGTGCATGCACGTACTGAGTATAGTGAAGGAAGTGAAGCCACTGTTTCATTCACTGCTCTAGAAGACTAATGGACCTTGACAACTGCAGCACAACATGGAAACTATTAAAAAGGAAGGATTGATTAAAGCCTTAGTCATCCCTTGGGCTCTTAACCCCGCGTTGGAGCAAAGAAGCCTGGCAATGCCTCCTCCCCCTCTGCACAATTAGCATCTCGTGTCACTAATTGATTCCTCTGGTGCTCACAGGACAATTAGAATTTAAATTGCCTTTTACAAAGGTCATGAAAACATGATAAAAGATGAATCTATTAAAAAGGATCACTCAGGAATTTCCCTCTATCTTTTCCCTGTGATACCACTGGCTTTTGGTTACTGTGCCTCAGACTTGTGCATCTATGTGAAGGGAACTGGAGGAGGGACCCAAAGTCTGCTAGGGTTTGGTCCTCTCATTAATGTGTTGTTGACATCAGTATCATGACAGAAGCTCAGCACTGCACAACTTCTGAATAATGTCATGGTGAATTCTGTGCTTATGGTTTTTGTTGCCTCTTTCAGGAGATATTTGCTAATCCTTACCTTTCCCTTTCCCTAAAATTTGATGAAATGGCTATTTTTGCATTCATCTTTCAACTTCACCTCAGAAAGGGACATGTGTTCACTGGGGGCCTAGAATTCATGGCTGGAAATTCATTGCAACCATCCCAGGGGAACACCATCTGAGTTAACGAATCCTTCAAAATGGACCGATAGGTTTCTGACACGAGGTAAGGTTGACCCAGCAACAGCCTCTTCATGTCCCCAGAGGGGACAGGAATGATTTGAAACATGACATTTCCACGCAGAAGGGAAAGTTGTGTAAGGTTGGTATAATGTATAGTCAGAATTTTTGTCTGAGTGGGGGTGTGTGTGGTTGTCTGAGTTACAGTGGAAGTTAGCTAGTTGACTCTAGAGCATACCAATGCATGGCCAGATATGCTAACGTTGCTGCTTCTGCACCATCCTTGGTGGTTAGAAATTAATGGAAGAGGCTCCATAGTGTTGCTACTCTCTCAATTGCAGGATACAAGAACATGGCTGCCCGCAGTTTCTACTTTAGAAGGTAATTCTTTCAGTGGTGACATAATGTGGTCAGAAACCTCCTGCTCCTGCTGGTGTGGATGCTTCTTAACTAAAGGTAAACCCTGGCTACAGGTACTTCAGGCAAGGGCTTGTGGCAGGTGTGGGGGAAACTTGGCCATCACAGAGGGATGTGGCAGTTAAGGATGGGATTTAAACGAGCCTAGATGTTCCTTTGAATATTAC
Source organism: Crocodylus siamensis (assembly GCF_052110815.1). Lineage (NCBI taxonomy): Eukaryota > Metazoa > Chordata > Crocodylia > Crocodylidae > Crocodylus > Crocodylus siamensis. The sequence goes on along the minus strand of NC_143409.1, from coordinate 29,027,600 downwards.
CATTCTCCTTGTAAATATTTGTGGAAGGGATTTAGAACCCTGTGCTTTTGGATTTAAGCCAGTCTAGAACTGTAAGGGATTAGGATAGGGGCATATTATCCTACATCTGCTAACTCTGGGGTTTCCTGTATCTTGGTTTTGACCATTGCCAGAGACAATACATAGGACCAATTGGATCTTGGGTCTGAGCCAGCTTGGTGATTCATTTGTCCCTCTGGAACGGCCTATTAGAGCATCTTGTCCATTACACAAGCCCTGCTGGTACAGAATTATGCCTATCCAGTCCTCAGAAGCAAAAATACCATGAGATTGCCCTCAGCTTTACCAGTGCAACCTGCTGACATACCTATTTCAAAAAGGCCAGGCTGCCTGTCACAGGAATTAGTGTCATTTCTAAGTTGACTACTTGCTATTCTGTTTGTTGAAATTGATTTTGTACTCTGGGCACGGGATTTTCCATTGCCAGGTTTAATGTTGAAGATAATAGAAATTATGTTTCTACTCAGACATAAATCTCCTGGCTGTTTGTGCTCAGATGACTGGACAGTAAGTACAGGTGAAACTGCTCTTGTGATTGTTTCAGTAAAAAAGTGTAATATTGTTGTTAGATTTTATAAAGTGTGTTTAATTGGCTTACATAGGTTCCTAACAGTTAGAGGAGTTTTTAGTTTAGAGTATATATACATCTCTAAACACAGGCACAAATTTTACCTGAGAACTCCTCTCTTTACAGGGGTAACTTGTGCCATCTATTTGAAGGCCGCTTGGGATTTTTGATGCCCCCACTTGGCAGTGGTAGGCACTGCAAGGCTGTGTTAGCTTCTCTGAGCATAAGGGATAGTTCAGGCTGATGTCTGAGTTACTAGATGTAAGCTCCAGAACCTCTATGATGTTCCTTCTAGACCCTCCCATCACAGTTTCAGTGGAGTTGCAACAGAACCTAGCTTCTGTATGGCCTTGAACAGTAAGTGGAAGATGTGAGCAAAGTTGAAGTTCTTGGGCTGCTAGGATAGAAGCGATGGGAACGTTTTTCCATCTGTAAGAAGTAAATGGGGGGTAGGGGGTGTATTCTGATAATATGGGAGGCCTCAGTGGCCAGTCAGTGCACCTGGAGCATTGGGATTGTGCTCCATTTGCACAGCTCTATTTTAGGTACTCCATTTGCCAACACAAGGCTTGGGTTCTGCATCTTCTACCTATATAACTCTCATCTACCTACTAGCCACGAGAAGGAGAGAGCCCAGGATGGCATAAGTATACTTAAAGGCCAGATCCACCAGAATCTGAATCTGGCCTGCCCTGCAGTTGTCACTTGGCCTGGACTCCCCATGACTTCCCCCTGAAGTGGAAGCCCTGCTCAGCTTCATGTGAAGCACCTCATAGATTTCATAGACATTTGGGCTGGAAGGGACCCTGGAGGATCATCGAGTCCAGCCCCACTTCCAGGGGCAGGAAGTCAGCAGGGATCATAGGATCCCAGCAAGATAAGCATCCAAATGTGTCTTGAAGGCGTTCAAAGTGGATGCTTGAACTGCCTCCAGTGGCAAGCTATTCGAAACCTTGGGGGCTCAGACAGTAAAGAAGTTCTTCCTTGCGTCCAGCCTGAATCGGTTGCGGCAGAGTTTGTGACTGTTCAGTCTTGTCACCCCTTGGGGCGCTCTGGTGAACAGACGTTCCCCCAGATCCTGATGAGCACCCCTGATAAACTTATACGTGGCCTCCAGATCACCCCTGAACCTGCACTTTCCTAGGCTGAAAAGTCCCATGGCTCTCAGTCTCTCATCATAAGGTCTGTTTTCCTGACCTCTGATCATGTGTGTGGCTCTCATCTGCACTCTCTCAAGCTTCTCCACATGCTTTTTGAATCGTGGGGCCCAAAACTGGACGAAGTATTCCAGCTGTGGCCTCACCAAGGCCGAGTACAATGGGAGGATGACATCCCGGGATTTGATTGAGAAGCAACTATGGATGCAAGTCAGCATTTTGCTTGCTTTACTAGCTGCAGCATCACATTGAAGGCTCATGTTCATCTTGTGGTCAATCATGACCCCCAAGTCCCTTTCATCTGTAGTGCTAACCAGCGTAGCACTGCTGAGCATATAAGAATGCTGCAGGTTTTTCCTCCCAAGGTGGAGAACCTTGCATTTTTTCAGCGTTGAACATCATCAGGTTCTCATCCGCCCATTTGCTGAGCCTGTCAAGGTCTCCCTGGATCACACTCCTGTCCTCAGGTGTGGATGCTTTACCCCAGAGTTTGGTGTCATGGGCAAACTTGGCCAGTCTGCTTCTGACACCAATGTCCACATCATTGATGAAGATGTTAAACAGTATAGGCCCTAGGACAGAGCCTTGAGGGACCCCACTGGTCACAGTGCACCACGATGACTGGCTTCTGTCAACCGCCACCCTCTGGGTCCTACTGCAGAGCCAATTTCCCAGCCAGAGGATTGTGGTGATGTCGAGGCTGCAGTCAGCCAGTTTTGCCAAGAGGTGATCATGGGATACCAGATGGAAGGATTTTTTGAAGTCAAGATATACGACATCAATCTCTTCCCCCTTGTCCAGGTGATAGGTCACCTGCTTGTAAAAGGAAATTAGATTGGCCAAGCAAGACCTACCCGCAACAAACCCATGCTGGGTATCCCCGTCAGCTTGTCTGTTAAGGATGGCCTCTTTGATAATCTTTTCCAAGACCTTCCCCAGGAGAGAGGTCAGGCTGATGGGCCTGTAGTTTGCCAGATCTACTTTCCTCCCTTTCTTGAAGATTGGCACAACATTGGCCTTCTTCCAGTCTTCAGGCATTACACCAGAGTGCCAGGAGTTCTTGAAGATCTGTGCCAAGGGCTAAGCTATGATGCTTGCCAGCTCCTTGAGTACCCTTGGGTGTAAATCATCAGGGCCGGCTGACTTGAAGGTATCCAGCCTGTCAAGGTGTTCCTTCACGAGGTCAGCTTTGATGGAGGGCAAGGAATCACCCTCACCTGGGTCTCCCTGACCCATGGTGGGCAGGGGCCCATTTAGCAAGTTTGCTTTTTCATGGCCATTGGTTGTCAGGTGTCCCATCTGGTTTAGCAGGGGTCCAATGTTGCCCTTGCTTTTCCTCCAGCTCCCCACATATCTAAAAAAGGACTTTTTATTGTCCTTGATATTTGTAGCTAGCTGGAGTTCCATCGTAGCCTTGGCGTTCCTGGTTTGCTCCCCAGAGCAGAGTATTCCTTCTTGGCGGTGGGTTCAGTCCTCCATCCTTTGTAGGCTTCCTTTTAAGATGAAGGAGGTCTGCTAGTTCCCTGGAGAGCCAAGGGGGCTGCCGTGCCCTTTTGCTGCCTTTCCTCTGAGACAGGATGGACTTGCGCATCCAGGATTGCTCCCTTGAGGAGCAACCACTCATCCTGAACTCCCCTCCCCTTTAGGGCCTCACTGACAAGCCTCCTTAGTTTGTCGAAGTCAGCTTTCCTGAAGTTGAGGACTTCCGTATTACTGACTGATTTGCCAGCTTTATGGCAGATGGTAAAGGTGATCAGCTCATGGTCACTGTCACCCAGCTTCCCTTTGATCATCAGGTCGCTGATTAGGTCATCCCCAGTTGCTAGCATGAGGTCGAGCAGCGCTTTACCTCTCGTCAGCCCGTAGACTTCCTGCGTCAAATACAGGTCATCCACACACAAGAGAAAGCTTTGCGACTGCTCGGATTTGGCTGAGTGCTCCTCCCATGAGATGTCTGGGTAGTTAAAGTCTCCCATGACAGCCATGCACTAGGAGAGCACGACCTCAGCCAATTCCCTGGAAAACTCCTGGTCAAGGTCTTGACCCTGGGTAGGGGGTCTGTAGTAGACCCCCACCATAGTATCCCCTGTGCCGTGTTCTCCACGGATTTTAACTCAGAGGGTCTCAAGTCATCCACCGTGGGTGCCAATGTCGGCAAGGCTACCTCAGTGTAGCCTTACCAACTGTCTGAAAATCTATCTGTTCTGCTACTTGCTACTTTGTTGTATTTAGGCCCTAGGTGTCAAAGGTCCTTCTTCAGTCCTTCCCCAAAGGGAGCCACACTATAATACAGGTGCTTTTCACACAGCATTCTGCATACCATAAACTGGAACCTGAAAACATCAGGGCAGATGCTGAGTGTGAGATATTTTAATGTGTTAGTCAATGTTGACATGAGAATCCAAACTTAACTTTTGCTTCTTGAGTCCACCGATGGCAACTAATTTATAGTTTTACTTCATATTCAGTACTGGACAGTTTACCGACACTAGTAGTTTGAATCATTTTATTTCCTGGATAAATATGACACTGAGCACCTGTGGATAAGAATTACATAATTCCTATTGTTTTGTCACCCTGTCATCTTAGCTCCTAACCTCATTCCACCTTTTTTTCTCACCCACATCTTATGGGACAACATTTGTCATGTTCTGTACACTTGTGCAGCATCAGAAACATGGCGGTTCAGCTTGATTAGCTTTTAGATGCCAATATGGTAGAAACTTTTAAATAATAAAACTGCATTTGTCTTCACCTGGTACAGCAAAGCATCCTCTTTGTGTTGCTAAACAATTGCTGCATTCCACACTAGAGCTGTCTGCATTTGGGTGCTGAGTAAAGAGACTTACTACATATCTCTTACCTACATCACAGGGATATTAAGAAATTTATAGATTGGTTTGCAATCACTGGATGAAAAGTTCTGTAGAGTTGCAAAGAATTATTATTTATTAATGTCTTTCATTGCTGTAAATATCATGATTTTAATCTAAGCAATTTCCTGGGTTTTTTTATTGCCTTGGTAAATAATTTCTTGGAGCAGCCACTGTGCGAAAAGGATGTAGGGCTTGTGTTCAAAAATCTGGAGTGCTGAGGATAGATGAAAATGCTACACCACACTTCTGCTTTTAACTTTGCCTTGGGTGCTCTAATCCCTCATTGTGGATTCTTCTCTACATCATAACTTGCTTCTTAAAATCACCTTTAAAGAAATCTCTTCCTCTGCTTTAAAATTTCACCTGGAGTTTATGGGAAGAAATTTTTAATGTTCAGGGTATAATAAATAGTAGTTATGTTGGCATCACTCTCTTCCATTGCAAAAGACTCCAAAACTACTTTATAAGCTATATATGCAGACCTGTTTTCAACCTTTAAAAAAACTGCAGCCACTACTGTGGTGAAACAGAATCCTTTTTGCACCCACATGGGGAGGAAAGGAATAATGTCTCAGCCAGTTGAAGCAGCAGGTCATTTGCATCGACTGGCCATAGTTTTCCCATTAGGAATTGATGAGGATGCCATCAATAACCCCATCATGGGAAAAGTGCTTTGGGATTGTTACTGGTCACCAGGGAGCAGCAGTACTATTGCATCTGAAATTTTGTCCTTCTGACAGCACAGTCTCCAGTCTGGTGCACTCACTCAGAGAGGAGAACTTCTCATTAAATCACCAGTACCACATCCTTGCTGTACTGGGGGTTTTCTTTGAAGGGTTCTTATCCAAGTACTGACTAGGCCTGAAATGCAAGCTTGTGAGATCGTAGCAGGTCACAGAATCTAAAGCAGGGATGGTCATGTACTTATTCTTTTCACATACCTATCTCAGTGATTGCAGTTTGGAAAAAGTTATGGGCATGACTACTGCCCTGTTAGGGAGTATGGAACATACATTGACTAGTGAGCTGCATGGGTTCATTACTTGGTTCTTAGCATGGCAGTTTCACATCTCTAGGAAGCACCTCTTTTTCTGTGTTTGTAATTGCCTCAGAAATATTGCAATGCTCAGACTTCCTGTTTCCCTAACCAAATGGACAGTCAGTTGCTTGCTCATGCATTTCTAGGCTCTGGGATAGGCTGTTCCAATGTAGTCTTCATTGGCCTCTGAGATTACTCCCTTTCATACAAAATTCAGCTGTAGCAGCAACAAGGATTTTTAGTCCTTCTGAACTCTGGCAGATCAATGGCAGCTTTAAAATATTTGTATTGGCTGTCAGTGAAATGTACCACTGATCTGAAGTCTTTTCCTTCTTTTGAGGCACAGTCTGGAGTGGCCTTGTACTGCCCCCCATCAGAAACACCCATTGTACTGCCCTCTATCTGAAACACCTATTCTTGCTGTTGCCCCCAGTTAGTCCCAAAAGGTAACCGTGCACCCAGCTCATAGAATACTGAAGGTATTCAGCTGTGCCTGTTTCATAGGGATAGAAACAGGCATAGAAGTTTCATAGGCATAGAAGTGGGGGAGAGTTCAGCTTAGCTGAACTAAGTTGACAACACGCCTCTTCCACCTGTGTAGGCAAGATCTGAGGAACTATACCTCAACATACAGAGCAGGAGAGGACTTTGTGGCTATCTCAGCAATGCCCAGCTCCACACAGGAGAAAAGATAGCCTACCACTTCCATGAACATCACAATGATACACTTGTGGCTCTCATAGAAAGGCCTTTTTCTCTAGGAGATCAGATCTGGTTTCTGCACATACAAAGAGTGCTTGGGTCAATATCAGAATCTAAAGCTGTATCTTGTGCTTTTTCCACTTCTACTCTATAGCTTTACACTGGGGGCTTCCCTATGGCACATGAAATAGGGGAGCAGAACAAGCAGTGAGTTTCAGTTCCAAAATCCAGCTCATTAACTGGGCCTTCCTCTTGCCTAAGAAGCCATTTCCAAAAAGCAGAAGAGTACTAAGAAGATGGAAAATACTTCTTCTCCACTGATGCTCCTGGTTAGAATGGGGTACAGATGGCTCTAAGGCTCCCCTATGCCTGGTTCAGCCAGGAGCAGTGGCAGTGGGCAAGTGCCCCCTTCCTGAGCCTGTTCCTGGAGTCTCCAGCTGTGAGAGTGATTGACCAGGTTGCCAAGGTCAGCTGGGAATAGTGGTGGTGGGCAGATCCCTACCTGACTTCCCCTAGATTTCCTCCCCATTCTGGAGGCCTCCAGCTGTGGGAAGCAGCTGCATGGGAAGCTAGGTTTAGCTGGGGTTGGTGGCAGCAAGCAGGTCCCCCTTTCCTGTGCCTACTTCCTGTCCATCACCACCTCAGGTATCCTCTACTGGTCTGGGAGGTGGACTGCACCGTTATATCCCCATGGATCCCATCTTATATAACACCTTTGCCTATTGCACCTGAGGCTTAAGTGGGGTGTGTGCTTTTCCTAATCCTTTTAGATCTGCTGATGGCCTACAGTACCATAAGCTCATTCATCCCCACTTTGGCTTTAATAACAAGTTGACATTAAAGTACTGACATTTCAAGTGAAACTACACTTGTGTTGATGTTAATGGAAGGGGGGCATGTGTCCAGAGGAACATTATATAAGTGAAATTATACATAAGTGTAAAAGAAAGACAATAGTAAATGTCTTCAGAGTATGAAAGCTTGTGATTTGTTTTTAAGCCTGTTGCAATTCTTTTAACAAGGGGTAATATTCCTAACTCATGGGGCAGGCCAGGATATTGCCATGGTCCCATAGTGCTTTTCAGAGGTCAGCAAATCTTCATGCTGCCTTAGAGTATTTTAGGAAATATTTAATGCTGGTTAAAGATACTTGACTGACAACACTGGAGATTATAGCCCTCTGTCTGTGGAATAGGAACACTGACAGGAAGAGTATAAGGTTCCTCAGTGGCACTAGCCCTGTCTTGGTATGACCCATCAAGAATGAGAGAAGAGATGTGTTTTTGTGGCCCAGATCAGGGGTGTCAAATATATGGTCTACAAGTTGGATCCAGCCTGTGGAGGTGAGTTGTCTGGCCTGTGGGGCTTCTCAAACACTGGATTGCCCACCTCTGTGGGCTGGATTTAGCCCATAGGGCTTGTTACTGTGGCTGTTGGATCCCCTGCAGTGGCCGCATTAATTCCCATTGTTTTGGCACATCTCTGGAAGCCAAGGGGCTAATGCTGTTCTCCCCACCACCAATCCATTGCAGAAACCAGGGTGTTAAATCACCCCTAGCAACTAAGACTGACTGTAAGGGAGAAGTCCTGGGTTCTGGAGTCACAGAGAAACAGTGGCTCCAACAGCTCCAAGATTTATTGTCACCATTCATGGGTCCTCTGGCTCATGGGATGTAAATGAGTTTGTCATCCTGGTCTAGATACTTTAGATCAGGGGTTTTCAATCTTTTTTAGCCTAAATACCCTCGGTGGCCAGATGCCGAGCCAGGGTACAGATGCGGTAGCGCACAGCCGGATGCTGAGTGGGGGCGGTGGGGACAGAGTGTTACTGCCTCCCAGGAACGGGGCTGGGGTGGGGCAGGGAAGCTCACCAGGCTGGGGTAAGGGAAGCGGCACCCCTCTGTGGGGCGGGGAAGCTCACCGGACTGGCGTGTGGCAGTGGCAGCCACCACATGCGAGCTTCTCCACCCCATAGAGGGGCACCACTGCCATTGCCCTGCCCCAGCCCTGCTCCTGGAAGGCAGCAGTACTCTGTGCCTGCCTGTGTGTACCCCCTAGGACCAATCCAAGTACCTCCAGGGGTATGCGTACCCCCTGTTGACAACACCTGCTCTAGATCTGGTAAGAGAATACTTATTAGTGCTGTGATAGTTTGTGGATATATTTACATCAAGATCTGAATTTCTTTTTTTTTGTTTTAGGAATATCCTTTATGGGTCAAATAGTCCCTGTAGTACTTTTGGTAGCACAGACTGGAATGTAGTGAACTGGTATGTCTGGAAAGCTGCTATGAAGTAATCAAGGAGTCACTGACATGGAAAAGCTCTTCTCTTGGAGAACAGTGGGGTTGCTTCCAGGCAGAATCACTGAGTCTGAATGACCCTTTGCTTAGCAGTCCCATTAGGGCATGGACAATATCCAGTAGAAAAAGAGACACAGAAAGGGTGTCAAAATCTGCTTTCAGAAGTGACAAGGTATTTGAGCAAGGGGGCCATTGAACAGGCAGAAATGAAAGACAGACCTGAATAAGAGGAGACACGAGAGGCTTTGACTTCTTCCCTAAGGTCACTGAATGCTTCAAGGAGGGAACTGAATTCAAGCAGTTATTGTTTGGTGAAGCTCTTTGACTCTTCTGTGCTGTCTAAGAGTAAAGTGTGCCTGTATGCATTTAAGCTATTCTTTTGCAAAGCCTATAGTCATTCCTGCCCGTGGCAGGGGGTCTTCCTGCCCATGGTAGGGGGTCAGACTTGATGACCTGCTCAGGTCTCCTCCAACCCTACATCTATGAATCTATGAATTATTTTACCTTCCACATTTACCCAAAGAATTGAACTATAAGCCACAGTGTCACTCTGAGGGGAGCATGCTTAAGTATGGTGGGGCTTGGGAGATTGCATACTGACCCTGGATAACATTGGTGCAGCTTTGTGTTTGGACACTTCTGAATCAATTAAAAATTGTCTTCTACTAACTTAGTTTGCCCACATTAGAAACTTTGGGTTCTTTTGAACTAATAGATAGTGGGTACCTAGATTTCTATAACTGGTTTATAAATCTACTAAACTGCCCATTAGGATCATACCATACCAAGGGTGCCTTTCTAGTAACCCAGAGATTATCTTTAGTCAATTGATGATAATAATGATTATTACAGTAATTCTGAGAGGCTCCAATTTCAATGTAGAGTCCCATTGTTCCAGGCACATAATAAGAGATAGGACTCACCTTCATGGTATTACAATTAGATACACACACATTATTATTCTGTAGGTGTCCTTAGAGTTGGGTGCCTGCATTTTTTTTAAAGTCTGTGAAAAAGTCCTAGAGAATTGCCTGGGTAAGAGTTCTGTCCGTGAGCTCTAAGTGACCAATTAGGATGAGCATACTTGTTGACTATGATGCCTCCTGACAGTAAATTCAACAAGTCTCCTCCTCTTCCTTTACCTCTAACCCCTAAACTAATACATTGAAGGGACCCTTATTGACACTCTCAGATGCTATCTTAGCACAGGATCCCAAGGGAGCAAGGGAGCAATCAGTGTGGCAGGAAGCTGCCTGACATGTGAGTGTGATGGTTCTTTGAGTCGCCTGTGACACCAAGGCTAAACATAATGGGGAGTGATCAGCCTTTCATCAAGAGTTACCTCCTCATTCTTCAGTTAATAGAGGACATGGCAAAGGATTCTCTAGGCATGGACATGCCAGTGTAGATTACACAGGGATAAAGGACAGACAGATGTGCACAGGAGGTCACAATCAAAGTGCCTCACTGCTAAGCAGTGGGAAGCAGTTAATAGGCTATGTGCTTTCAGCACATGGCTATCCCATGGTGGATGTAGACAAACAACACCTACACAAGTATAACTTACACTGGTAGAGTTTTCCTCCAGTTCTTTCAGGGGAAATTCTCCACTGGACTGAGCAAAGTTACAGCAGGTTACACCCGGATTACACCAGTGTAAACGATCCATCTGTCCATGCCCTTGGTTTAGGCCTCAGTCTGGCAGCCTCCCACACCAAATGTACTCTGAACACCAGCATTAGCTTCAGCTTAATGCAGGTACAGGCCTGGGCAGGCATATACGGTATAGACATTATATCCATATCATACCTGAGATGCAGTAGGTGAAATGTTTTCTGGTTCTGTACTTGGCAGTGATTTAAGTAGTGATTAGGCAGGACTGTGGTGCATTCTTCCTAGAGACTGTTTGCATTGGCATTTTTCTTCATATCTCACGCCATTGTTGTAGTGGTGGAGGTAACAGTGAGTGGAAGAGCTAGTGTAGACTGGTCATTAGTGTTGCCTAGACCTGATCTGAGCAGGAATACCCAATGTAGTAATAAGAGTGCTGGCAGCTGGTCTGTACTGCATTGGTGAACAGGGGTAAGGATGCTGGTCTACACTAGTACATCTACCATTGCTGCCACCACGGGAACTATATGGGTGGTGAAACAACAGTAGGAGACCCTAAGAAAATTATCATTGTAACTATAAACCTTATGTATAAGAACCTGGGCCTGGACAATTAGATGAACCCCAGCCCTATCAGAGCTGAGACATATTTTACCAAACCACCTGAGGTTCCACATATACAGAAGCAGAAGTGATTGCAGGTCAGAATTCACATTTTGCACATGGAACAGCATTTTAGCTACAGGGAGCCAAGCACAGATTGGGTGCAGTCCTGCACACTGATCCCACTGCTTTGAAGAGCCTTGTTTTGGTGCAGTGTTAATGATGCTCTTTCAAGGAGTGTGGCTTGTGTTCTGGTGAAGTGCATATGGCAGAGGAAGGTATCCCTGAAATGCTTGCGGTACAGTGGCAGAGAAGGTTTGAGGATGCAGGATGGGAGTAGCAGGGGTGTTGAGGACTGGGAGATAAACTGCAACAACAGAATAGTGTGGAGACCCAGGAGGAGACTAATCTTACAAATGCTCAAGGAACAGGAAAAAAAAAATCAATGCTGGTACCTGATTCTATTGGTCCTTATGAAGCACGTTTCTAGCTTTTAAAATCCAATTTATGGGAAGGGTGAGAGACCCAGGGCAGTTCTTAGCTATTAGATCCATACCATTAATGTTTCTGCCATTTCACTGTATTAGTGGCATGGTGCTGAGAGAGTGACCTCCTTTATGCAGGACTGGCAGGAACTGATATAAATAAATGGATCTAATATTCTTAAATCTGTATCCCTTCCCAAGACTTGCAGTGACCCCAAAGGGAAGAAGAAATAATAAGTAAAAGCCTAATTCATTATTTATAACCAGGAAAAACTGTGGAAGTAACTCAGGGAGATTACCCAGATAATTTGGCATTAGCATCTTGTTTCAGAGATCTTTATTAGGATTTGGGAAAACAAAGACAATGCAATATATTCATAGGCTAGCTTCTGACTGTCTGTGGGGCCCTGGGCTTAATATTTCCTCTAGGATACACATGAGTTTTTAATGAAAAGGCATTTGGTGTAGGTCAGAGAGAGAAAAAAGACAAAGGTGTGGGATGGGACAGAAGTAAGTAGCAGTGACAGAGAGGTTCAAATTGGGATGGATTTTATAATTGAACCCAGGTTCCCTGAAGCTCATTGTTGTTTGGTGGAGGTGGGGACACTAATGAATAACAGACCAGGACCACTTGAGCTCAAGTTCCATCTCCTCCACTGCTTTGCTTTGTTGCTTTGGAGACAAGCCACAAAGGTCAGGATTTTAAAGAGCAATTAGTAAGTTTAGGTGCCTGAAGGGAGACACCTGAAAGGGATCTCAAAGGGTGGGTGCCCAGTATTTTCTGAAAGTAAGGTAGGACCCTTTTAAGATGACTTAAGGCAGCCCCCAAAATAGAGATGCCCAAATCACTGATTGCTGAAATTCTTAGCATAACTTCTCTGCACCTTGGCTTTCCTATTTGCAAAATAAGGAGAATACTGACCTAGCAGACAGGTTATAAAGTTTAGTGGTTGTGGGGCTCTTTTGAAAATGTAAAGTGTCGTATCTTCTTCTCCTTGATTTGAGAAGAAAGGTCATGCAATTCAGGCTGAAACTCTTTGGGATGTCAAGAATGCATCATTTCACAGTTCTCCATCCTTCCTGGTTCTAGCCAGGAGTGGAAGTAGAAAAAGAGGAGAAAATCTCTTCACACAGGAGATAAAAGAGATGTGCACAGGGAATCTGGGGAAGGCTTGTTCTTGTGAGACTTCCAGCTTGTCTGAGGAGATATGGGATGGTTGGTTACATTTTGAGAATATATTCAGACCTTCAAATACTTTGTGCTTTGCCCATCATTCCTGTATCGTTGTGTGCTGCATAAAGAGGTTCAGTTTTGTGCAGTCCAAAACACACACACGGAAAGGAGACAGGAAATGTCATTCCACAGAAGATTCTTGCCAACCCCTGGCTGATAGACTTAACTCTGATTGTTTTTTTCCCCAGCCTTTTTTGGGAAGATGAGGAATCACTGCCTTGTGGTATATGAACACGACCAGACAGATGACTGTGAGAGCAGAACAGACTCTCAATAGTTAACACTGTAACAATGCTGCTGCTTTGCATTTATATTGCATTTTTCCTCAGAGGATCTAAAAGTGCTTTACAAATATTAAATAATCCCCACAATACCCTTGCAAGGTAGGCATAGTCAATAATATCCCCATTTTAAGAAGGGGGAAACTGAGGCGGGGGAGTTTAAGAGGCATCAGAACAAATCAGCAATGGAACTGGGATTAGATCTTGGGAGCTTCAAACGCCAGTTCCTTGCTCTAAGCACATCCCTCCTTATACCTCAATTCACATGAATGAATTTAGCCACCCCCAACACGAAGCAGATCAGATCACCTAACATGTCTGCATCCACAGATTCTCTTTAAACACTAGCTGTCAGTGGGCCTTTTTGTGAAATTATGCACAGAGGGAGGAGAGAATGTTACCATCTGGGATATCATATCAGTGCTTCTGGAGATATTTGGTACAGGATGTATCCAATTATAAATGAACTAGAAGCCTACAGTCTAACAAAAGCAGGTGGAACCTTATCAGCAGCAATGAACAGTTGCAGGAAAGGAGAGTTAGAAGGATTATTAACCCCTCAAAATAGACTCTGCTTTGCAAAAGGGAAAATAATAATGTCCATAGATAAAATAATTAACAGAAAAACAATTTGCAGCACTTAATTAAATGGAAAAGAGTATGCTAATACAATGCTAAGACTGCACAAAGGCATTTACTCCTGCGCATGCTAAGTGTGCTGTTTTCATACACTCATAACTATGTTAAATCAAAACCAATTTTCTTCCAATTTAGGAAAGTACAGGCTCCTCAATGAACACTCACCCCATGCCAGGTTTCAGGCTCTGGCCATTCTTTCTTTGTAGTCTGCTTTTCTCTCCCCCAACCACTGTTCCTTAGCTCACAAACAGCTGAAGGCATCTTGCTCAAACAATCCAAGCAACCCTCAGCTTTGGGAAGAAACCATGGATGGGAATGTCAGCCCTGCAGGGAATATGTCGGAAAACATGTTAAAAGGAGGTTAGAACAAAGGGTTTTGTAGCCTGAACTGTAACAGACGCTAGTAGCTCCCACTGTAATATGGAAATAAATTCTGGTTAGGTTTATTACTATCACTAATTGTATTATGGGAGTGCCCAACAGCCCCATCTGGGATCACATTGTGCTACATGCTATATAAACTCACATCAGAAGTCAATATGTAGATGGACAGTGGGCTACATGAGTATTTGGCTTCTTGGTAGGAGATGCATGATGGTTATATGTGTCAAGGAGGCAACCCTGAATGCGTGTGCCTAAGTTTAAAAGAGGCTTCTGGTAGATGCAGAACCACCCCCCAGTGCTTTATTTTCAGTTCGGTGTGCCCCTGCACCAAGCACAACGATGCCCAGAAGAGGAACCGCATGACTTGGCTTGCCCAGCATCTGTATAGATTGTGTACTTCAGCTGGACTTTTTGGTGCTTTTATCCAATATCCAACTGAATCAGCTATTAGATAAAAGTGCCAAAAAGCCCACTGAAGCATGCAGTCTGTACAGACACTTGGGGAGCTACGTTGAACTGATGTGGTTCCTCTTCCAGTAAAGTGTTTTTCTTTCCCCGCACGTGTCAGTGGCCAAATTGCTTGCCTCAATTTCCCCACCTCTAAAATGGGAATAAAATAGCTACCTGTTGTGGGTAGGGGCAAGCAGTGTCTAAGGAACAGACAAACCATGAAAAGCAGTATATGCAGTAAATATTACATTCAATAGCGTTGTCTGTTAGTTGTCTATTAGAAGTTACTGTGCACCATTATGGCTTTAATAAAATAAAATAGCTGATATCATGGCCTGCTAGAAACTGGTTCTTTGGAGTTAGTCTATTCACAATGATCTTTTTCTTATCCTGCTTTAGTTGCCTTCAGCTTGTTGATTGACACAGCCATGGAGCATGGCACTTTTCCTGTCTAGGAGATGCTAGGGAAGATCATCAGCTGACTCCAGTCAACTGTGAGTATTCACAGTAGCTGAGATCTGCTTCTCTGTGATGTCTTACAAGACAACCAAGTCTTCATTGCCTTTCAGGGAAAATGGGCTCTTGGTAAGATCTTTTCTCTTTGTCAGAACAAGGACTGCAGGAGAAGGTTTGCTCTGGATACTGTTGGTCCCCTAAGCCCCTGTAGAAGAACCTGTGAGTTTTTTGCTGTTGATTGGAGTGGGAGCAGGATTGTTTATTGAAGGATAAAATTCTCTTCAGATGGCCAATCCCCAAGGAATAAAATGACTCTGTCATTTCATCTAATGGAGAGGGGGAACAGAAAAGAAAAATTTGGTTCTCTCTGTAAAAGGGTCAAATGTGTGACTGGGTAGAGGATTAGGGTGAGGCTTAGATACAAATGAAAAGCTCAGAAAAGGGGCTTAGGTGGTATGTAAGTGCTGTCTGCATTAGTCTGGGTTTTACCCAAAGGCTATAACCTTCAACCAGATGAATTCTGCTCTTTCCTCTTGGTGTGTGATGGTGTTTTTTGTACATTTAGTGTGGCTGACTCACTTTTTGTACAGCCTGTATGAAAAACCTGAGTCCCAAGATGAGCCTCAAAGCAAGGTCATGTCCCTTATTGCTTGAACCTATAAGGTGAAACTGAGTTTAACGCAATTCTTTTGGTGGATTGTGATTTTTATGTGCTCAGTGTCTCATTGATCGAGCTCTTTGTGCTGTGCAAGCAGCTCAAAAATGAATGTTTTAAAAGTATGTTTCCACTCCTGGATGTTTTTTACCTGCCCAATGTCCATGTAAAAATATGGTATAGCTGGGTCATTGCTATTTGGAACAACTTGCAGCCCTGACTTGCAGTGCTGAACTCTAAATGTGACCTTGTGACATGTATACTCTGATGCTTTCATACTGACAATGGGCATCTTTTTTTAAAATCTGTGCATTGGAATGCGAGCTGTTAGGTGTTTAAGTTTGCAGGACGATGGGTAAGCATGATGTCCACCACAGATGTGTTCCTAAATTAATCAGATACCTTGTGTGGAGAGGGGCTCTGGTCTGTGTTAATGATACTTACAGCTGAATACATCACACTGCATTTGCAGGAACATGTATATCAATGAGTGGGATGTACCAGAGCTGACAGGCATGCATGATGGCAAAAGAACGGTCATGGAAAATGCTATAAAACAAAACCCATAAAAGCATTTGTTGATTTCATCAGTATCTGGCTCAGGGGACTATCTTTTCAGATGTTTTTAACTGATCCTTGCTGTTGTAGACCTCTCAGCTGGGACTCTAGACTGTGTACCTGTTATCTCTTTATGCTCATGCTGTTGGTATGCCTACTTCTGTTGATACTATCTGATGCTTCCTACTAGTTCCATGGTTAGAAGACCAGGGAATTCTTGCACGGTATCTTATTGCTATGGTTACAGACGGTTTATAGGTCTATACATATCATAAATGCAGGTGCTTAGGTAAATATTGCTTATTATTTTATATTAATCAACACCCATGCTGATTGCATTGTAAATATATGTGCTTTGATGGGAGAAGAGGGTGCACTTTGCCCCAGCCCCGAAAAAGCAAAGAAAATCGGAAAGAAAAAAATATTCCAAAATTACTGCAAAATAGTAAAGTGCACCCTCTTCTCCCATCAAAGCAAATATATTTTCAATAAGTAAATTGAAATATTAAATCCTTAAATATAGTTGGACAAAATCTTCCTTGGAGAGACAAGGGTAGCTTCCATTGGCTTTGGGAGACCAGGGCACGTATCTGAGAGCAGGTTTAAACCCAGTGGTCCCATTAAGTCCTATGCCTACCACCATTAAAGTCAATGGAGGGATGAATTGGGCTTATTATAGTTGTAGTTATATACAAGGGTTATTCTATATTCCTTCATAGGATATGCTGAGCTAGAACCCAGCTGTGTAAGTGTCAGAAGGAAATTACCTTTTTTATCTTTAGTTCTCTGTAATCAGAGTGCTGGGCTGGGGGAGTGAAAAGGGTGTTTGCTGGCCAGTTTTATAATGGGCAGGTAGAACTGGGGAGGATCCTAAATGGAAGAGGTGAGCTTTCCCCATAAATGAAGCTGTGATATTTATCAAAGCGATTGAGGTATAGGCTAACACTGCTCCCATTTAACCCAGTGAGAGTTTCACTACTGGCTTCGCTCTTCTCCTGCTAAAGCTGATGGCAAGTGTCTTTTCACCCCTCAGTATTAAAGTAAGAGTTTCAAAGGCCTACTTCTAACCCATGTTATTCAAAACAAAGGAGTTACAGTTGAGCCCGTGTTATCTGGGTTTGAATTCTTTGCTATTTACTTCCAGCACTAACTGGGTTAAAACTACAGCTATGGCATGTTAGAACCCTAGAGAAGACATATACATGAGTTAAGAACACATCTTGCTTCCCAGTGAAGAAATAGCCTATGGCTATACCCACATGTCATGCAGAACCTGGCTGATTGCACCCAAATTAGTTTTGTCCCACTGTAAAGTCTTATTGTGGTGTTGTGTTCTCACTGTTTCTGCACTTAGCAGTGTGTGTGAACATCTGGGGACATAACCTATACATGCTGATATACTGCAACTATCTTGCATAGTCAAGAATTGTACAGATTATGGGAGAACTTGCCAGCCGTTTCAGGGGGACTGTGGGAAGACACTTGGCTTGGGTTCAGACAGTCAAAAAGCCTGAAGCAGAACTGATTTGGTCTTTACAGGTTAATCTAAACTGCACATATTAAACTGAAATGGAAGTGAACAGACATTTACCTTTGATGTAGGCATGTGGCTGATTTCCTGCAGTGGCTCAAGCCAGAAGCCTGGGGGTGCTAGAGTATGGCTCTCTAGCTGTGTGTTCACTTTCTCTTCCTGCTGTCCCCAAGGTCTGTGGGATTTGTAGTCCAGAATAACATCAACAGGACCCTGCAGGGTTGCTCATCACTTCCTCTTCTTGTTTCCAGGTACCTCTAGGATTTGTAGTCCACAGTTGCAGCCAACAGTGAGTTTGAGCAGAGGAAGGGGTATTTAACTCCCTTCCCTGACCAGCCAGGGTTTGAGGGGGGACTACCCTGCTCTCTTCCCCCCCTCCCCCCAAAAAAACTAGGCTGCATCCCCAGTTGGGCTTGCACACCCACTGTGTCAGTCAGCTCTCAGTGCTCCAGCCTAGAGAGCAGAGGGGCAGGGCCAGCCTTGCTCTCTGGAGCAGGCAGCCCAGCCCAGGGCTGGAAAGCATGCTGGGATGCTGGGGGACTGTGATTTTCATGGAATCATAGAAGTAGGGTTGGAAGGGACCTTGTAGATCTTCAAGTCCGATCCCCCGCCTGGGTGGGAGAAAAACTGGACTCAAATGAGTCCAGCCAGGTAGGCATCAAGCCTCTTCTTAAAGATCCTCAGGGTAGGAGCCAGCACCACTTCCCTTGGAAGTTGGTTCCAGCTCCTAGCCGCCCTAACTGTAAAGTAGTTCTTGCGGATGTCTAATCTAAATCTACTGTCCAATAATTTGTGTCCATTATTCCTTGTCATGCCAGGGGGCGCTAGGAGAAACAGTGGCTCCCCCAAACCCTTCTCATCCCCACTAATGAGTTTATAGACAGTCACCAGGTCCCCCCTCAGCCTTCTCTTGTGAAGGCTGAACAGGTTTAGGTCCCTCAGTCTTTCATTGTAGGGTCTGCCCTGTTGTCCCCGGATCATGCGGGTGGCCCTCCTCTGGACCCCGTCAGTGTTGTCCACATCGCTCCTGAAATGGGAACACAAAACTGGACACAGTACTCCAGCTGTGGCCTGACCAGCGTTGCATAGAGGGGAGGATCACCTCCCTGGCTTTACTTGAGATGCACCTGTGGATGCATGACAAGGTCCGGTTAGCACTGCCAACCATGACCTCGCATTGTCGGCCCATGTTCATCTTGGAGTCAGTAATGACTCCAAGATCCCTTTTTGCCTCCGTGCTCTCAAGAAGGGAGTTTCCCATCTTGTAAGTGTGCTGCTGGTTACTACTGCCTAAGTGCAGCACCCTGCACTTGTCAGTACTGAAACGCATCCTGTTTATGTTAGCCCGCTCCTGTAACCTATCCAGATCTTGCTGCAATCTTTCCCTCCCTACTAGCATGCTCACCTCACCCCGAATTTTAGTATCATCAGTGAATTTAAACAGGTTGCATTTCACCCCGTCGTCCAAATCGCTGATGAAGAAATTGAACAGTGCAGGCCCAAGGACCGAACCCTGGGGGACTCCGCTGCCCGCTTCCCCCCTGGCTGAATATGACCCATTCACCGCCCCCCTCTGAGTATGACCCTTGAGCCAATCTGCAATCCATCTGACTGTGTAGGCATCAATGCCACAGTCGCCTAGTTTTTTAATGAGGATGGGGTGGGAGATGGTGTCAAAGGCCTTGCTGAAGTCTAGAAAGACCATGTCCACAGCAGCACCTGCATCCATTGCCTTTGTGACCTGATCATAAAAGGCAATCAGGTTGGTCTGACATTTTAACTTGAACCAGGAAGGGGTTGGGGACAGAAGTTCCATAAGCTGGTTTGACGCAGATCCGTTAAGTCTAATACTACATTCAACCAGGTTTATCTTAAACCAGTTTCATGTGCACTGAGTTTCTGTTCTGTTACAGGTTTAAACCAGTTTCTGATCACTTAAACTGGTTTATGTGCAACTTCTCTCCCTAGCCTTGCAAACTGTGAGCGCTAGACTGTAAAATGGGTAGATTTCAGGTTGAGGTAATGCAGAGGCTGGGTTATAATCCATGTCCCCAGCTGAACATGTTAATTTGCTGTTAAGGAACTTGCAAATATGGCTTGGAGGTTCTTCTGTGTGAACAGTAGTGGGGCTTGGGCTAAACCCAGGTCAGAGCCTGTTCAGTGAAAACACATTCTAAATATTCTGCGTTCACTTTTTTTTCTGTGTGAAGACGAATATTACTAGACACATTTAGGGGCTACAGAAAATCCCCCTCCTGCTTTTTCCTCACCATCACTCCAATTTGTATTTCCTGGCCTTTTAAGGAAACCACTTGGAAGCTCTACTCTGTGATTGGCAAGGTTCACACAAGGTCACTGCTCTGTGCCTACCCATCTGTTGCTGCTACCTTGCTTTCCCCTTCTGCAGCCTTACCTTTCCCATGTAATGTGGCGTTGCATAGCAGGTGCATGGGGGTGCACACGTATCCCCTGAGAGTGCCGGTGTACCCCCTGACCAGCTACACTTGCCACTTAGGCAATGGGCAGGAGCACCAGTGCCCCCCCTTGGAAGCACTGGCCAGGGATTGGAGTGCCATTGTGCTCCCAGAAGCGGCCAAAAATCCTGTAAATGGCTGCAGCCCCCCGGTCAGCGAGATCAGACACAGGAGACCCCCTTGGTCGGCGGGATTGGCTGTGGGGGGACCCCTCTGGTCGCTGGGGGGGCATGTCCAACCCCCCCGACTGTCGACACCAGTTGTCTATGCCCACATGCTTGGATGTAGTATTCCATCCTCCCACTTAAAGGGTATATTCTCTTTCCACTGAACTGCCTGCTCTCAGGATCTCATTTGGCCCCAGGGCTCATTCTTGCCTCATTCTTGCATGAATCTTGAAGCGCAAATTCCCACATGCCTGGATGTGAAGGTTTGTTTCTGTCACTCCAGATGGACAGACTCGATGCTTGGAACCTACAGGTCTTCTCACTCATGCTGCTGTAACTAACTCTGGTAAAGTTGAGGATCCTGATTTCCTCATTGCCTTTCACCTTGTGGATTTGCTCTCACTTGTTTACAGTAGGTGTGGAGTGCTAACAGAACTGAACAGCAGCACCTGACACCTCTCTGCTCAAGTGGAAATAATGGTACAAGGTGTTGGGGAGTATAGGAATAGGTCCAGGGGAATTACTGCTACATCAAACTAATTCAAATAAGATCAGAATGAGTTAGCCACAACTAATTTGGGTCCCCTATGAACATGTGTGTGGTTTGGGGTGATGGAAAGGCCTCTATGAGGCCATGGCTAAATAAAGTAACTGTTTTAGTTCACCTTTAGGGTAGGTATCTGTCACCCAGTAGTCATTACCTATGAGAATACAGTCTTTGTCTGAGGAAAAGGTCTGCTTGACATAGGACTTAAACCCAGAGGCACAATTGCAGAGTGAAAATTAGCCCTGAGTTGTCGAACTGCATGCTGAGGATGATGGTTTTCATTGATCATCCGTTGTTTTTACTAGCTGTGCTGTGTACCTGCTGTCTGAACAACTTTTTGTTGCCTATAGCATGGCATGCCTAAAGCTCTGATAATTCAGATTACAGTGCCTGCTTTTGTTTCCTTTTGCTTTGTGATACTGAGGCAGTACTTGTGCAAGTTTTTTGTCTTTAATGCTTGTGATTGTGTATCCCCCTGGTCTGTAAACCTTTGTGTCCATTACTTTCTGCCTTGGTCTTGAAGGTTTCTGTCTTCCTGAGGATTGGGGTTTTCTATGACACTAAAGGGAGTTTATATGGCATTGAGATTTGGATTGGGAATTGTGCACGTAACTTTTTGGCTCCTTTGTAAATCCCAGTCAAAGGGCGGGTCAAACATGTTTTACTGGAGCATTTGTGCCTTTCTTCAGAACTTCCCTCCCTCTTTTGTGCTATAAGAATGATGTAGGGCATAAGGTGTCCAAGGGCAAATAAGAGAAAAATCTTCCTTAAAGTGTCTGAGAGTGATTATTTGCCCAGATCCCCACAAGTTCCTTCTTTGTCTGCTTGGCTAAGTGCCAGGGGTCAGGTTCCTTTTAGACATACACACCAGTTTCCGCCTTTTACTGTGTCCCTGTATACTGCTGCTTGGATGCAGTGTTGTGGGTGCCCAGCACAGTACTGTGCCTGGAAGCTGAGGCACAAAGTTCCCACAGGAGGGACTTTGGTTACTTCTATGAGGCCTGGAAGAAAGGCCTCATGCTAGACCCTGGCTTATCAGAAAGGTACTAGGTTTAGCAGTAGATGTGTGTTGATGCATCCTGTGTACATAGGGGTGTTTAGGAAGAAGGGAGAAGCAGAGTCTCTGAAAATAGGCAGACTCATGGCTTGAGAAGTAGCACATAGGGCCTGTTCTTCAGGGCAGGTGTTTGAATGCCTCTGATGTCTGGCAGTTAATATTTATATCTTCTGGCCACCTGGATATGACCATTTAAAAGCCTGTAATCATTGAACATAGAGATGCTAATTAACCCAGTGCCACTTGGGAGAAACTGCTGCCAGCTTTGTGGGGCCCTGCAGTGCATGACTGCATCCCGGCAGGGGAAATCATTAGATTTCTAAACTCCTCTGCCATGGAGGAGCTCTGTGTCTTACGAGGCCTTCAGAGCTGGCTTCGCCCTCTGACCTGTGCATACAGTGTCTGGTGACTGAGGGGCTGGTAGGGTGCATGTCGCAACACAGTTACCATTCACCACCATGTTAGCCATGTGGAAGCACAAAGGGGGAGAGACCTGTTATGCGAGCTGCCCAAGGATTGAATTTCCTTGGTATTAATAGTGGCTTCTTCCAAGCAACACCAGGTTAATTAGCAGCAGAAGATCAGGCTGGCTCCCTGGCCGTTCCTGGGCTCCTCACAGGCATCAGCTGGGTTTCATCTTCTCCCTTGCTCTACTGCCAGAGGACAGCCTGTAGCCAGCAGGCCTCTTCTCCTGTCATCAGCTATTTTTAGCAGGTATTTTAACAGACCCCTTTTCTTCCTTAAGTCTTCCTGCTGAGACAGCACCTTTCTAGCTCACTCGTATCATGCGAAGCTGCAAGTTTCCAGCAGAGGGAGCTGTTTGGTATCAGAAAAATTTCCCAGATTTGAAAGCTGGGGAAAATATACCCGAGTATAATGAGGAGGAGGGAAGATGGCAATTTATAAAGAGGGTAGGGCTGAGGGAGTCCCCCTATCTGATTGTGCAATGCCCTCCTCTTCCTTACTCTTTCCCTCCCTCCCTACTGGAAACAGAAAGGAGTCTTTGAGATGAGGAAAGGTAAAATGAATGCTGGGCTCTGCGTGTTAGCTGCAGTATCTTTTCACCCAGTGAGAGACTCTGAATCCAATATGAAGTGCTACATGCACTGTTAACTCTCCAACATCAAGCCCATGGGCTGTAAAGGGAAGCGTGCCTGGCCCTAGCAGGGCTTGCTGCAGCAGTGAGTGGTGTTCCCCGAACAGCTGATGGGGATGAATCCAGGTGACTCCAGAGACCTGCTGCCTGGCACAGGGCAGCCCAGTGGTTCATTCTTCGCACACATGCTCGCTAGTTCCATCTTCTTCCTTGGGTAAGGGTGGGGATGAGGCATTGAACTTTCTGATGAATCTTAGCTTTCACTTTTTTTTTTCCCCATGCCTGGTATTTTTTTTTCTAAGGCATTAGGTTTTGGAAGTATTCTGTGTACATATTGCTGGTGCATCTCTAGCTTCCACAGTCCTGTGGAAGCTTAGGCTGAAGTTTTGTTGTTTGGCCTTCAAGTTGCAGATTGTCAATGACCAAAGCTTGTTTAAACTGCTACGTGTTGTTGCTGCCTTGCAGACCTGTGACATTGTTTCCCATAAGGCTATTGCAGAAAAAAGGGTTCCCTGAATGACCTGTAGGGCCAGTCAGTGGATGGGACCCACCCACCGCAAATCAGTGTTGCCACAGGGGTTGCATCTGCCACAGTCTATGAGGCTACAATGCAGAGAGGACGCCCTATGCAATTCATTGGGGATGGCATAGGAAGGAGGATGCTCTGTCCAGTCCTTAGGGATGTGCCCCATACCCACTGCACAGCCATGGAGTGCTGAATGGAGCATTAAGTAACTTTGAATTTTTAAAGAAATAATAATCCAAAGTGCCTGGAGCTCCTTCTCCCCCTGCTTCCAGTTCCACCTCCACCCCCTTGGGGCCTTGTGAGACTTGCATGAAGGGTTAGTTTGCTGTGCACACTCAGGAATGTGTCACTAATGCAGACAGCACCCTTCTCTCTGTGCTGATCCAGGGTCTGACTTGCCAAAGGAAGCAATGAAGAAGGCTCCTAGCAGCTGACTGCATTCATTATCTGTAGCCAGCAGGACTTGGTACTGCGTGTAGGCAAGCTGCAGCAAAGAGGATGGCTGCATCCTGTTTGCTGTCTCAACAAGCTGTAGCTTCCTGACTCTGCAGCAGGGAGTAGGGGGCAAAGGGGTGTATGGGGGGAATTGTGTGAGGTTGTTCTGGGCCTCACAGGTTCCCCATGAGAGAGCATTGCCTGGGCCTGCTTGGCAAAAAGGAAAGCAAATAGAGGCATCCTCTCACCTCAGAATTTGTTACTGCTCCAGGATAAAGGGATTCCTGGGGGGTTGGGGCAAATGGCCCCTGAACAACAGGGTGTAAGTAGTGTACTCTGCCTGTCTACCTTCACAGAGGCTGTCACAGGCCCAGTAACCACCCTGAATTGTGTCCCTGGGCATTAAAAGCCTGGGTTTTAATACAGTGAAGCTCAGTAATCACTGAAATATTCAAAGCTGCTTACAAGTTTTAATGCTCAATTCCTATTAATCTTATAGGGAACTGGATATTAAGAACTCTGGGGCAACTTTTTAAGACTGCCTAATGGTAAACAGATGGGAAAGCATGTTCAGTAAAGCTTCTAGGCTGGAAGCCTACCTATAAGAGTCTAACCATTGTCTTGTCCCAGCAAGCATTCAGGGTGGTTTGAACCCAGGTGGGGTGTGCACTCTTCTATGTCCTGTCCTTACAATACCTCTCTCCCAAATAGTAGAGTGCCAGAAGTAGAGTGCTTATTCCATTCTTTCAGTCTTGCTGCTCCTGGACGATATCAATTTGATTTCTGCATGCCAAAGACGTATGGCAGTGGTAAGTGGTTCCCCCCCTCCCCAGTACGGGTGCCAGAGCATGGCATCCAAAGGCATTTTGCTTGGCACATGCACTTCTGGGGCAGACAGCGGGGAAAGGGCCAGGGCTGCACTGCCACAACAAGGTTTGGGCCTCTCGCATCTCCTCTGCCATCCATCCCTGGCATACCAACAATCTTACAAGTTGAGGTTGCAGGCATTTTTGACACTCTCCCCAAAAACATTCCCAACCCTTGCCCTATGGCAGGGGTGTCCAACCTTTTTGAATGTGGGGCCGGATCATGAACTTCTTATTACCCAGTGGGCTGGTGAGCCACATTCAAAGACCTCATAGGAAGAGGTATCATATCACACCTCCCCCGCCTAAATGAAAGTACAGTGTTTACTGTTTACTTTTGTTTCCTGTTGCAGCACCTTGGGCCTCAGAAAATGGCTTGGAAGGCTGCAAGTTGGACAAGCCTGCCCTATGGTTTTTGGAAAGGCCCCCTGCATTGGAAAAATACTCTTCATTTTGAAAGAAAGGTGGCACTTACGCGGTGGCATTCAGCTGCTGTATAGTAGCACTGGTGGCTTGGCAGTAGGTCACTCCTGGGAATACCTTAAGGAGCTTCTATGAAGTGGCTTCCTACACTACACTTCTGTCTCTTTGGAACTTGTGTACTTCCATGGCTGGCAAAGTTGTGCAAACATGATGCAAGTGCACTTACGTTCTCTGGCTCTGCTGTTGGACTCGAGGTGCTATCGTGACATAGAGAGTGGCTGTGGGTGCCAAGCCAGCCTGACTTATTGCTCAGCTTGCAAGGCTGAAGAGAAACTTCACTTTGTCCTGGAGGATGCTTAGCTGTGTGACCCTGGAATCTGCTACCGTGCTTCTTGAGGTTGGGTCTGAATGACATATCTGCAAAGCACAGGCCACACCACTGTAGTCCTCTGCTTCCCACTTTTGTCTCCACTTTAGCATCTCCCTCTCTTTGTGTCTCCTTTACTTCTCATCCCATGGGGGAAGAGGCCTGGATGTCATCTTAGTCGCTGCCATCTGCTTGCTAATAGTATGCAAAAAATCATTTTGGGGCCCCTGACCATCATACTTGCCTTTTAGATGGGACTTTATATGTCCAAAGTCCTGTTAGAGGTAATTGCCAGCATTTCTCTGTTGGGCTAAGTTGGCTGTGCCTGTGTGTTTCACGGGCTGGGGAAACCATGTTGAGGCAGTAATGGAGTGCTGTGCCCATTCTACCAGGGTGTGGTTTTAATGTAGCTTGTACTAATATAGCTTGCAACATTATCATATGCTAATGTCCCAGGGTGATGCCAGAATAAATTCAGAGCTCTTTAACTGTCCTGAAAATGAAGCCTAAGGGCAGCACAGAGATTGAGCAGGTCTTTGTGGGTGAGTAAAATGTGGTTTTCCTTTAGATTCTCCAGATAGGAGGGCTGAATTTTCCAGTCTTGTTCACTGAGCAAAATGAAATGGAGAGAAGCCCCTTTAAGGGATCTAGTGGGCCACTGGAAGTGGCAAATCCCAGTGTCCGTAGCAAGCCTAGGTTCCTTTGAGAAGCTTGGCAGAGCCTCTGGTTATGAGTATGGGCAAGATTGTTTGCCTAGAGCTCTAGGGGGAGGTGGCTGGACTGGCCCGGCCTGTCTCCAGATCTCCTGCAGAAGACTCTCCCAGTACAGATGTTGCCTCTTTTGGTCCC
Source organism: Crocodylus siamensis (assembly GCF_052110815.1). Lineage (NCBI taxonomy): Eukaryota > Metazoa > Chordata > Crocodylia > Crocodylidae > Crocodylus > Crocodylus siamensis. Next base: position 29,001,223 of record NC_143409.1, on the reverse strand, counting down.
CAGCTCCTAGAATAATGGATGAGGCTCTGAACTGCGTTCCCTCTGGCAGCAGGGGCAGGATTGCTTGGGAGTTGTTCCTCTCCCCAGAAGCAGGAGATGGGGCCAATCTGTGCCTCTGTCCTTGGTGGCATTGGCCAACAGTCTTGGTGGCATTTGCTGTCTCCTGACACGCCCATCTCATGGGGTGAAAACTGATCTAACAGAGGTGAATGGGGAGCTAAGCCTAGAATTCTTTCCCCTTCCTCCATCCACTCCTTCCACTTTCCAGCATCCCATTTGGATCCCTACAAACGGTGTTTCCTACCTACTTGACAGGGCTTCTTCTTCCTAGGAGAGATTTCCTGTCTCTCTTACTTATTTCTGTCCTGCCTCTTGGTTTTTTTTCTTCTTGTTCTCCTGTACACTCCCCTCCTAGTTCCTCTCTTTCTCACCATCCTTTGTCATCTTCTGTTCTCCTTCATGTCACACTGGAGCTGCCTGCCTCCCTCCTAACCTCCATCACCATGAGCTTCCTGTCCCATGACTCTGGAGACTCTGAATCCAGGACAGTCCAGCTAACCTCAATAAAGCTACTTGCATGAGTGAGGGCTGCAAGATTAGGCCTGCAGTGGTGGTGCATCTCCCTCAAGAACTCAACCCTGGGGTGGTTCCACTACAGCTCTCTGTCTTTGCTGATGGAGCAGAGAAAGGCACAGATCTCTGTAAAACCTATCAAACTTAGCCTGCTCCTAGACAAAAGCCTCTGTTTGGAGTTGATACTGTGTCATTGGTCTGGCAGTCACGTGCCCTGTATCTCTGCACTGACGGAGGTGATCGCCCTGGAAGGCAGTGGCTGTAGCAACAGCCTCATACTCCCAAGCCGCGGAGCACTGGTGGCACTCGCAAGCAGTTGTAAATTCCGTTTCACTCGTATCTGCAAAAGCCGATGCAGTCAAATAAAGCTGTTCTGACAGCAGCCTTTAATAGCCCTGCTGTCTGCAGAGCCCTGGGTTCGCACGCTCCCTGACAATGGATGTGTGTTTTTACTAAGCTCAAATTTAGTGTCTTAGTGCCGGATTTACAGCCCAACCAGCCACTGTACCCACACATAGAAAATACCATGAGGGAGAGAGAAAGATTGGGGGGGAGAGGGTATGATGCTCACTCAAACTGAAAAAAAAATCAAAACAAAACAGCTTTTGTGCATCTCTGCTTGCTGAAGTGAGCACAAAATTAACTCCTAGGTCACCATGGCAGGGTGTACAGCACTGGCCCTCCAAGCCAAAGGAGCCCTGATAATGGAAGGCAGGCAGTTTCTTGCCTGTAAGCCTTTGTCTTTTGCTGCATGTGGTTGAAGTGTGATGCTAGCTGTAACACGGAGACAAAGTCCTGTGGTCCATCCGCCCCTCCAGCTGCCTTGCTCTACTCTGTCATTTAGCCCTGCCCCTGCTATTCCAGTGGGGAAGAAGAAAACAAATGGGAGTGGGTCACCTTTCAGATAAGCCATGGAACCAAGGGCTGCAGCACATGTGGTCCTTAAATATTATCTAGTGCTTTTCAGAAGAGCAAGGGCACCAACTTCAGTATTAACGACATTGGGTCAAATCCAGGCCTGGTTCAACTCCATTGACTTTAATAGAGTTGTACCAGAGAGGAATTTGGCTCATTCTTCCCTCCTTTAATTCCCTCTGACATTTCAACTGGAGACAGCATTTTTCATTTCCTGCCTGTAAACTATAGGCTGTGAATAGTGCGCCATTTTCTCTCCCTCCCCCCCCACCCCAGAGGTGGCTGCATTTTAGTGATTCATACTAGCATGGTACAGTGGTTGCTTCTGATTGTAATTGTGACAGTATCTATCAGTTTGATGGAAACAAGCTGTTGAACTTGTTATGCAGCCCAGTGGTCTTATGAATATTAGAGCTGCATGGCACAGAACAATCCTTGCAATGATATGAGTACTGATGGCTGAATGGCAAGTTGTCTGTTATCACATGGATCTTCTTGGAGATCTGGGCTTTATTTTCCCTAGTGTGTTCAAAACTCAGGCCTTTTCTTTACAATGTGGGCAATAGCTTGCCCATTGTTAAGGGGAGAACCAGTTATCACTTATGAAGACCTATTTTAGCATATCCCAGTCCTGAATAGAAATGGTTTAATTGTGCTGAAATGGTCTGTGATGGAGGAAAGTGATTGGAATATTAATTTCATTTAGTCACAAAGAAGCTAAACTGCAAATGAAAGTTCCACATCAGTGGTGCTAAGCCTACAGCCTGCAGAGCATGTCATCCAGCCCATGGGGCTGGGCTGGAGCCCCAGACCAGGTTTGAGTGTACTGGGGCCTTCAGCTGTGAATCAACCCAATGACTGATCTGGCCCAAAGACTGAGGCCAGATCTGTGTGGCTAGATAGGCTGAGCACCACTCTTCTAGAAGGAAAGATGAGGTCATGTTCTATCAAACCTATTCAGTGTTACAGATCTATCAGTCTCTTCAGCCTGGGACAATACAGTGCTACAGTGAAAGGTAAAATGAGGTTGCCAGCAGACTTCATAAACCATTAGCTTCTCCCTGTTTCCTGGTTATGGGAAGCACTGCTAGGACCAGAGTTCCAGGTGTTCTGAGGTGGGGCAGGGGCAGCAGTCGTATATTTTTCCGGTTGTAGAATCAAAGAAGAGCAATTGCCACACTCTCTGGAGGCGCTCAGACTCTCTAGATCAGTCTTAAAAACTTCTATAAAGCAGAGGTTCCCAACCACTGGGCCGTGGCCTGGTACTAGGCCACAAAGGGTTAGCTGTTGGGTTGTGGCACAAGCACCCCGCTTGGACCCCCATCTGTCTGCCTGGGCAAGCGGCTTCTGCCGCTGGCAGTCGTGTGGGGTTAAAGCGGGGTGGCGGTGCAGCTCCTAGAGGGAGGCAGCCGACTCCATGTGTCCCATCCCACTCCCGTGCCCATCCACAGGTTGGGAACCACTGCTATCATGTACTCTGTGGCCCTTTGTCCTGCAATATGAATTGCCTCAGAAGAGGGTGACTATTTTGGCAGTTCATCCATGGAAGGAATTATATAGAACTGCAGAGAGTGGGTTTAAAATCCTGTGGAACAGTGTCTTTCAAACTTCCTGAAGTCACACAACCCTTTTGTATCACTGCTGCTGCTGCCTTTGGCTCCACGGGTTGTGAGCCCCAGCTCCACAATGGTGGCACACTGTCTCCCTGCCCTTTCCACCGTTATCCCGATCTCTTTGCAGAACCCCTGATGACCTACTTGGGAATCCTGCTGTTGTGCAAAACAGTTTGAAAATCACTGCTACAGGGGAATACTGTTATAGGGCTCCAACAGGGTCCATCCTGCCTCTGCTCTTCTGCTAGGCCCCACATAGCTCTCATCAGGTCTTGGATCCCCTGGTAACTCCTGTGAGCCCCCATTCTGCTTCTGGTGATCCATACTCTTCCTCTGACCTCTGCTATCTCCCTTGCCTTCTGCAAGTTCTTCTGCAGTTCTTCCGCTTTCACGGTATTGTTTCTATTCCTGAGACTGGCTGCTTTGCTGGCCCAAAGATTTACATGCGCACACAATATTAGTGTCGATGTATGTGGCCCTCTGCTTGTGGCCGTAGAAGCTGCAACATGATTGAATGCAGTATGAACTTTCCTGTGTTGCCTTTCCATCCACTCCTGTAGCACTAAAGGTGCCCATAGAGCATAATAAACATGGGTCCTCAAGAGCTCACAGTTTAGGGGTAAAGAGCAGGGAGGAGTAAGGAGGTTCATGGTTCAGGGTAGATAGAGGGTCCTCCATACATAGTGCAGTACAAAGACATGGTTGGAGAGAGGAAGGTGGTGGGAAGCAGAGGGCTGGATGGGGCACAGGGCAAAGGCAAAAAGAATGGTAACTCAGCTGTAGGCAGGGCACGGCCTTGTGGAGGAAGCCAAGAACATAATTCTGGGAGAGAAAGGAAGTTGATGAAGGAAGAGATATGATAAGGTTTGGGTTGGGCTTTTCCATGGTTTATTTTGTCCTTGGCCTTTGATCTAGGAGCTAGTATGTGGCAGTGGTGACTTCTGTTATAGAGTCACCAGGTTTCCATAATCCCAGCTGGGATTGCTGTTTTGTGCTCCACAGAAATGTCTCCTAAAGCCTCTGCCAATGCCCTTTGGAGGCAAGTCTAGTCCTTGACCTAATTTGCCCTTCCCTTCTTTGGCACTTGCTAGGATCTTCTGCCCCGCCCCTGCCCCAACCAAATGTTGGCTCTCACACTTCCTTTTTGGATAACTTCTCTGAGAGAGTGCCTTTCTTCAGATGGGAAAGCATAGGAATCCATTCTGGTATTACTTACCCTTCAATTCTGGGAGCATATTCAGTGCACACATGACTGTGTTAAAATACTGCCAACACATTATGGGTGTTTTTGGGGATTTTTCTCCAGAGGCACTCAGCAGCACAGGGGAAGAAGCAGGAGTGAGAAAAGTAGATGGGAGCTGTGTAATCTGGAGAAATTGGGAAGGGAGGGTCAGGCCTTGCTGGGGGCAAATACTCCTTGGGGAAATTTCCTGCAACTGGATCAACTTAAAAGACAAATTGCTCTTCACAAATAAATGAATTTTACTGACAAGTCAGGGACAATGTGGCATTATCCTGTGGCTGGGGACCTCCCATGAGAGATTGGGGAAGCAAACCAACTTTCACCTAAACTGGGCAAAATAGGTTTCTAATAGTCCATCTAGCCAAGGGCTTCTGTCAGTGCATCCAGATGCATGTAAGGCCCAACTGCCTGCTACCTCACACTGCTTTTTCATTTAAATACCCTCCCTTCTTTGTTTAGACTGAGTGATGTGGGGCATGGATCTTGTCTTCAGAGCTGTCTTGAAAATACTTAACATATGCTTGGTGCTTTGCAAAATATTATTGCATTAGTCAATTTAGGGGCCCTAAATTGGAACACGATTGGAACAGGTTCATTCTTGTAATTTGTTTTATATTGTTCTGGCACTTAGGCTTTCCAGTCAAAACTGAGGCTCAGCTTATGCCAGGGAATCTGTCAACAAGGACAGAGACCAGGGCACTTGCAATCTATGTGTTGGAAAGGGCCCAATAGGTGGTCAAACAGACAAACAGAGTGGAGGCAGGTTGGGAGGAAAATAGAACATTAAGAGGGTCAGAGTTTAGCAGAAGATGCAGTTATTTTGGAGAGAAATCCCCATTTCCAGAAATGCAGGAGTCCCTTTTAGAATATGGGGGTTTGTCAATTTTGGTGCCGATTTCTGCAAAACTGGGAATGTGGTGTGCAAAGGCAAGTCACAGGTCATAATGAGCCTTTCGCCAGAAGGCTCGTACAGCCCATCAGCAAACAGTAAAGGCCCACATTTCATCCTGTCTGGTGAGCCAACAATGCTGATCTTTAGCACAGGTGGAGTGTTCATCCATGCAGGGGGAGTGTAACGCCTTCCCTTCCAGAAATCTTAAGTGACTCGCTGGTGAAGTGGCATCCAGTTCAGTAGCAGAGCCAAGTACAGCACCCAGGAGCTGTATTGGAGAGGGGTTCCCCACCCCCATTATACCATCTTATCCCATGCCCAAGAGCATTCTGATGCTATTGGAATGGCAATATGTGGAGCCAGGCAGCAGGTCCAGCTGAGGCTGGTTGGCAGAGATGGGGTGAGGTGGTGACATTGGTGACCTTGCTGATTTATTCATTAGACAGTGTTTAGAAGAGGGAGAGGATTGATTTGTCTGTCAAACACGGCACCAAACCAAGCAGCCTGCAAGGGGAGGACTAATTGTGCATCTGACACAGAGGCCAGAGTCTGACTCATCCCATCAAGTGCCTTTTTTTGTTTTATTTTCCTGCTATTCAACCCTTCCTCTCTTCATCCTTCCCATTGTCTCAGGCAGTTTATTGATGTGATCCTAAAATTAAAGGTTATTTTCCCTCCCAAAAAAATCAACATAAAGAGAATATAATACTATGCTGGATCAGTTTCTAAATTATTGTTGCTCTTATTCATAGCTAGTTTAAAGCCAGCTTGAGCATGTCTACATGAGCTGTAGTTGGTAATGGGATTTCAAAGCCGGCTGCATAAGTGGTTTTGGTAAATCCTGCTAGGTATCTTTCTACACCTTTTATATGCTTAAATACCTTTAAATATCAAGCCTTAATTGTTGGAGTTCCTTTTGAATGTGAACCTATGGCACATCTGTGCAATAGCTGCTGCTGTGACTGCAGCTTATGTTTGAGCTAGCCAGCTCTGGCGCCAATACCAGTCTACCTGCAAAAGATTGGCTGCCCAAGTACTTAGCTTCTAGGTTTGTGTTGCAACTAATTTAAAGCTACCTCAGGTAGATCTACAGGAGCAAAAATTGTACCTCTGGACTGAAGACCTATCCTGAATCATGTAGTGCTGTACACCATTTTTACCTCTTGTTCAGTGCCTTCCCCACATGAGAACCCTTTCATTTTGGCTTCTTAATCCAGCACAGAGTATTATACTGTGAAGTTTTGCCTCTGAAGTTCACATCCTTTGTGGGAGTGCTTAATGATCACCCCGAGTTTCATTTGCAAGAGTTTAGAGAGGATTATATTTTGGCACTCCTGACAATTCCTGTGGAGACTGAGAAAATAAATGCCTGATATGTTTATCCAATGGTTGGCTCTGGTGGTGGTGGTGGTAGTGTGTAACCTTCTTGCCTATAACAAAACATCACCGTCTCAGCCTTGTAACTGAAAGCTCTTTTTGCTGAAGTTTCTTCTCTTCTGCCTGCTTTCCCCCTCCAGGGGGCACATTGGCAGGCTACCTTTCCAAAAGAAAAGTGGAGATTGGCAAGATCAACCCTTTTTCCCCTTTTAAATGGCTTTTTTATACAGTGGTCACTCTTGCCGTCATCCTCTTGAGGCTTCTACATTTTTGCTCCAAAAATGAACTGCAGCCTGCAAGTCACTGAAGCATCTGAAGGGAGTTCCATTGTTGTTCAGCACTGGATGTTTTCACTGCCCAATGATTCCAGCACTAGTCTTGAATTCATTAAAGCCAGCTGAAAGGCTTCCATAGCCAGCACTGAGTGCTGAGCCAGGCCTTAACAAGGACATGAGAGAGAATCGTCTGCACTAATTTTGGTTTTTGGATTTCCCCCTTGCTGCTCTAGTAAATAGATCTCAGGTCTCATCTTCACGCACAAGAACTGAAAATTTTCACGTAATTACAGGAAGACCCTTGTTTGCTAGTAGTTGGAACTGGGTTCCTTGCCTACCCTTGCTACCTTGTCCCTCTGTTATTTTTGTTCTTCCTCCTCTAGTGAGGGATTCTTTATCTCTAGATACGTGATGTTTCCCCTCTCCTACTCCATTCTTTCATGCCATCAGGCCACTGAGAGTGGTTCCATCTTGTGCTGAAGATAATCAGCTGATTCATTTTGTAAATGAAGGGTTTTGTAAAAGCTTTTCGAAGCCTGGTGCCTTGTTAACTCCTACTGCAAAGCAGAGGCAACATGATTCTGCCAGTTTGTTCATGCACGCACAGCAAGCTGTTCCTTTAAGCCATGTATTACACCCTACACTGGCATGTAGTCATGAACGAAAATGCCAGTTGAGAGATTCCTGGGCCATTTTGAAAACAAAAAGATGATTTTTTGTGACAGCCAAAGTCCTCCCTTCCTACCTCTTTCATGGCTACACAGATGAGTTTGGGATACCCTCAGCATGAAGGCAGTGCAGTTGGAAAACTTACCACTTTCTTGCTGTAGAGGATTATCTGAAAGTCTTGCAGAGACTTGAGTGAGGATGGCAATAAAGGCAATGAACAAGCTCCACAAAAGGCAAACCTCCAAGAATCTGGCTACTACTGTGCACTTTGGTGCCATCTGCCCAACAAAGGATCTCTAAGTACTTTGGAATGGAATTAAGAAACATGCTTTTTCCTTTAGGACCTCCATCTATTGTGCCATGATAATCAGTGACAAGGCATGTTAGGGCTTCATTAGTATCTCCTGTTTCCTTATTTTCAGTTTTAAAAAGCCCTGTGAATCTGTCAGGATGGATACTTGCTAGTTTTGGGTTCTGTATCTCCCATCCTAGTCTTTTCTCTCCCCAGCTATCTATGGCAACCTGTTGCCACTTGTTGTTACTTTGGGCTGTTACTTTGGAACAGAAACTATGTTATGCTAAGTCTGTACAACTCCTAGTATTGGAGAATCTGATCACAAGTGGGGCTTCTGCTAGTTGCTGAAATACCATATTTACTCAGATATATAATATAAGGCAACCCTGAATAAAAAAGATAATTAGGTTCTATATATGGAAATGTGTATATTTTGTTATAATTTTCTGGGTATAGAACCAATTCTTGGAGGTTTGCCTTAATGTTGTCCCCCCCCTCCTATGGTTACAGCAGGGAAAATACATTGGGGGAGAGGGGGTGGAGAGTTAGAAAGCGCCCCTTACCCCCACCCCCCATTACCATCAGACCCCACTCTCCCTTAGCAAATGGAAGTAAAGGGCAGACTTGAAAACACTGCCCTTGAAATAAACATATTGACATATACCTGTAGTAATTTGCATGTAGGCAAATTTAGTACAGGTAGTCATAGACTTAGTTTATCCAAAATTGATATATTTTTACCTTTTTTGAAACGGCTGCAAGTTTTAGCACCGGTATTCCATAAACACACTTTTAAGCATCACTTTTGCACCTATGCATGATGTTTAGTTCCAAAGCCAAAAGGCTCATGATTTACAAAGCTCACTGGATTGGACCCCAGCAGCATCAACAGTGCTACAAGCCATGGCAACCCCACTGCTCAGTATTTTTGTGTACTCCAGATTGCAATCCCCCTCCCCCCCCGAGGATCCTTATGCTAATTAACCCTCCACTAATGACTGGAACTGAATGGTCTTGGCATGAGTCTTGGGCTCCTCCAAAATCTTATATGCAGATGAGGCACAGAGTAACATGTTCCAGCTCCACCTCATGGGTGCCAGGGCCACACTTATCCTATGCAACAGGCTGAGAGACGGGGCAACAGAAAGATGCTGAGTGAACTGTTTGGGGCCCCGTTTGATGATGTTTGCTAGACATTTAAGGCTGGTGAAGAAACAGGAATAATTAGAAATGGGAAAGGAAGTTGCAGCTCAGCTGTGGGAGTGAAGAAGAAGCCAGTTGTATTCCATGTAGTGGCTCATGGTGACTTGAAAAGGGGTCAGTGCTGAGGGGGACTGAGTACAATAGGCACTGCCATATATCTTAATTTAGGTCAGCTGTACTAATCTATCCTTGTGGCATTTTATATATAAAAATAAATATTTTTGGAAAAAAAAAAGAGTAATTTTCCTTCACCTTCTCAGCCTTTTGGCTAAGATCAAGCATTTTAAGCACCAAGGGGAAGGTTTCAGGGCTGGGTCTAGTCTTCCTGGTATTGCAGTACCTTCAGGCCTGGTGACAGTTCCTTGTGGAGGGAATGCCAGCCTGTGTTTTTTAGGGCCAAAAAAAATAAGCATTGTTGTCACTAGGGAAGGCAGTTGGAGCTTGCTCTGGCCGGTCCGAGTGCTGGCCTGTATTCCAATACCTCCAGGCCTGGATACCAGGCTTGGTGCTTGTTCCCTCCTGTGGAAGCAACTGCCCTTTTTTTTTTTTTTTAAGAGCCACACATACTACAAAAAAAAAGGTATGGAGTTATTGCCAAACTGTGTGGGAGTGAATCTACAGATGGTACAGAAAGAGCACAGGGATTTGAATTGGCAGGTACCCCACCAGGCACTCCCCATGTGGGCATGGAAAAACAGAGAGGGGCAGAGAGGCCCATCAAACTGCCTCTTGGAAACCTGCTGGTGGAAGAAACAGTAGATCACCTCTTCTGGTACTGCCCACTCACCAGGGGGGTGTGGAGGAGAGTAATCATACTCTTCCTGGCAGGGGTCAAGACCCTGACAAGTGAGGCAGTGCCATTCTGTCGCTTGACCAAGCAGTAGGGAACCCCAGCAGCCTGCTTTGACCAGTACATCTCCTGCTTCAGGAACAGCCTGTAGAAGGCCAGGAACCTGCTCATAAAAGATGCACAAACCTCTCAGTTGAGGACTGTGTCAAAATGGGACTAAGTGAGATGCAGGAGTACTACATGAAGATAGTTGGAGATGACGGGGAGGAAATGACAGAGATCATATGGAAGAGAGGACTGGCGCAGACTGTTCAGAGGTGGGGCCAACACCAGAGAGAATGATGATGATGAAGACAATGATGGTGACAATGGTGATTACAATGATGAATGAAAGGATTGGGAGGGGGGAAGAAAGGGAGGCAGGGCACTGAGGCAGTCCCCTGTGTGACTGTGACTGTTAAAGGTGATGGTGATGGGAACATGGACATGTGGGTGCACAGTGTGGTTATTATAATAGGAATGAGAAAGGTGTGATTGTAAGGATGTGGTTTGGATTGTCGAGCGAACCATCCTGGTCATGAGACAGATTTGTATGTACTGAGCATAACTATAAAACACATGGCCCTATATAGACAGATTGTGACAGACTTTTGCAAAAAAAAATCAGCATGTTTGCTTAATATGGGTCATGTGTTTTATAGTTGCACTCAGTGTTGACTGAATTTAATCAACTTCATAGTTGGTTTCCATTATTGAATATGTGCTGGTTTTGGCAGCAGTTTTAATGATAGACAAGGAAATCTCATTAAATACATTGTATGTGAATGTAAAGTGTGGCTTTCTTCCCTCACATTGATTAGAGGGGAAAGTCTCATCTTTACTTCAGTAAATATGGTAACTTCACCTCCTGGTGTTGTTATATTTGGTCTTTTCAAAGCTTTTGAAAGAAGGTGCTGGTTGTCCTGTTTTATTATGACATTGTTTGGATACCAGTCAGAGAAGCCTAAAGTCAAAGAAAACCTGTTGAATGAATAAATCAGCTTACAGAGCTTTGTAGTGATTTATTTTGCTCTTTGTTCCTTTGGATATGTGTGCCTTTCATAAATGAGCTTATTATTCTATCCTGATTCATAGCTTTGTGGTAAGAGCACTGGGTATCTGTGCCACCAGGGAAGATGGAGGAGCTAGGGTCAAAATAGGTGAGCTGTAGATCAAACAGAGGTCAAGCTGGAATGAGGAGACAGAGAGAAAGAAGCAAAAACTATCTGTGTAGAAAGCAAGTGAGCACTAGAGCTGGCTGATACCTGCACATGATATAGCCTGAACAGAAGTTGACCCTTGGTGACCATTGCTCAGTACAAGCCTTTTTTTGTGGTGCTTGTTGGGATACAATGTCTTTTGGTGAGAGACACCCTGCCCTCTCTCAAAGGAACTGTCTAAGCCCTTGTCCTCCTCTGGTGCTTTTTTAAATTTTATTTTCCTTCCAGGCATCCATTCCTTCCTCATACAGCTTTCCTTCTCAGGTGACTAAGGTTTTTGTTTGTTTGTTTGTTTGTTTGTTTTTTAATGGGGACACCTTGCCTCTCCATAGATTCAGTTTTGTCCTGCTCCTGAGATCAAACTCCGCTTAGAACATATGGCATGTTGTCCTATTTACTGGCACTGCACAGCTGGCTTAGTCACACTGGGGCCCCCTCTGTCACTGGAGATTAATGCCACAAATAGAAATAAGCAGGCGGTTTGAGACAGGCCTTCAAGATGTCCCAGCCCATCATCCATGTGTCTGATCTAATCTGTCAGTCACTGTCTTGTTGGCAAGAGAGTGACAGCTTGAGCCAGCCTGCTTAGCCAGATGCCAGGGTATGCTTGGTGAGCTGTCAAGGCAAAAACTGCTCCATTCTTTATCCCCTCCTTTTTATTTTTCCAGAATGTGTGTAACTTGTGTGCCAAAGGGACTTTGTACTGTGCACATAAGGGCATGAACCGGACACAGTTTCTCTGAGACATTGTTATGGACCAGGTCAGGGGATTGTGGAGAAAACCAAGGAGGTCTATCTCAGCCAAATGTGGTGCCTCTATCTTTATGTATTGCCTATAAACTGGCTGTATTTGTGCAGGTACAACCTTAGGAGGTTTTCTCTTCTCATCCTGCTCTCTAGAGTCACTTGGGCACTCTGGGACTGATTCTCCTTTCCTTTGCATTGATATAAATCAGGAATTCCTCTACTAGGACCAGTGGTTTTGTAGCACTGCATACATATGTGAGGTGAGAGGGTAGTCAGTCTGGCAGTCTTCACAGCTACTGTGTGCTAGACATACTCTGTAAATTTATCTGCTAATAGACCCTCTTTTCTGAGCTGAACTAGCATTATTTGTTGGACATTGAGTAGGGAATCTTTGGATGGTCCATAGTGGGGCTGTTTTTTGGCAGGTTTTTTGTGCCCATGTTTGATTTTGCTTTCTCCTTTTTCCTGATGTCTCTTTCCCCATTAGGGTGATTTGAAGACCTTTGGTGGGAAGCATAGGAATGTACAAACCATCTCAGACAAAACATTTTGCATATTTGCTCCAGGCTCCAAACACAACCCTCTTCTGAGTTCAGAGATTTAATTCCAAAAGTTCTAGCTATTCTCTATTTTTCATGCATTTCAGGGTTTCTGCTGCAGGCAGAATGCTATGCTACTGTGACACAGGAGTCCTTATGCTAGCTCCAGGCTGGAGCAGCAAACACCAGCAACTTGTGAGGGGCCTCCAGAGACTTTCAGCCTCGATAGGTAGCTTCTAGGAGGTCCTGCATATATGGTGTGGAGAACCCATGAATTTGTGGGTGCTGTGTCTTGCCTGTATGAACTTCCCAACTCTAGATCAAAATAAATACAATAGAATAGAGGGTTGGAGATGTGGAGCTAAATGTCTTCATTTGCACCCTTAACATACTTCATGGCTTCACTGGGGTTTTACGTAAGATGGAAGTCAGGCATAGGCTGCATTATGCTGACATATGTATCCAATGCGCTTGGCATGACCTGCTCCATTACAGTTATGTATCTGCATTTTCTTCCTGTTCAGAATCCTAGAAGTTCCCTGAAGCTGGACCCGACTAAGGAGGGGTTTCTCTGAATCTAGTGAGGAACAATAGCGAAGGGAATTTTGTCTTTCGTTGGGCCAGGCTTATGAAATAGTGTAGTCGGTGGAAGATTCCTGCTTGTGCTAGGGCTGAATCTGGTATATTCTGCTGGATGATAGCACCTGTGTGCTGCTCCAGGACTCGAGACCTAGTCAGGCCAGAATTTTTATTGCCGGTTAAACATGATCTGTTTCTAAAGTGCTGAGGGATTCTTGAATCTCTTCCTGTGAAGCCAGTGGGAAGTACTTTATTCAAGCTGGTGAGGTCTGTAATATAGCTGGCAAAGGGGAGCAGAGTAGCAGCAGAGTGGTTTGGTAGTTGTATAGTTTGGAAGACGAGAGAGAAAGAGCCTATCATAGCTTAAAGAGAAACCAAATAATAAGGTAGATAAGAACAAAAGAATGAACGCAGTGTTTTTGTGGTCAATAATTATGCTGTGGTGATGCCACGTGGGCCAGCCTGTGGGCCATCATGCTCAGCAGTGTACAGGCGCATAGTGAGGGATATCCCCTCTTTTGGAGCCTTTCTGATCTGAGCCAATAAGACAAAAACAAGGACACTATTTCCATTTTACTAACGGGGAACTGACATACAGGAAGATGGAATTATTTCCATTGTGTTGCAACATGTTTATTTGCTCAAGTTCATCAGTGAATGAATCCATATCTCCCAGGCTTCAATTATTTTTGCACAAAACCTAGACTATCCTTCCCAAAATAGATGGGGGCATAGTACCTAAATGGGAGAGATGCAACAAATTGAGAACTAGAATAGACAGGATGCTTCTCTGATGCTGCGCCAGCTTGTACCTGCTCTGAATGTGGTTCAGGACCAGTCTCTGCTTTGAAAATAAGTAGTAGAGAGAGAGTACTGAGTTTGATTAAACGTGAGAGAATAGAGCTGGGAGCGATCAAGGAAGGAACCACCCTGTGGCAAATTGAAAGTAAATCTACCAGACAAAATTATAGGGTATCTTTTAAAAATATATATCATCCAGTGAGTGAAGTAGTAAGAAAGGAACAGCTCAAGGAAAACTGAAGATCTTAAGGAGATATGATGCCTGGGGCAGTAGCCAGGGCTACTCTACAATTGCACTTTAGCCCCAACATGGGGAAATGTCATGGGCAGCTTTTAGAAAGAGCCCCTTAATAATCAAACCAAGTAAGTGTCCATGTTTAGATATTATGCTGCTTGGGAGAAAGTATAGGGTAAACTATGGGTCCTAACCTGCAAGGTTCTGAGAGCCTTCCTGAGAGCTTTCTGAGAGCATTTTGAGAGCTTTTCATATCTTATGAACACATGATTAGAGGACCCAGGTTGAGGAACATAGAGGCATAGGACTGGAATAGGTCTCCTGTGCCACTGAGTTCAATCCCCTGTGTTCACTGACAACAGTTTGTTCAAGATTCCCTAAAATCACCACTTCAAACCCTCACACACAATTACAGGACACAGAAACTGCAGAAACACCATACAACATGCTATGGGTGAAAGCAGAAAGATGTGAGCACCGCCAAGGCATTCCTACTTCAATAACAGAGAAATAATTGGTTAATAATAGGCTCTTAAGCATCCTCAGCCATGAAGAGTTCATTGATTTGATGTTGGAGGAGGCCTCTAAGACTATGGAGGAAGAACTGCCAGAGGTGGCGGTGGAGAAGGAAAAGGACGTAGATTCCCAGGAAGGTGGAAGCTGGGCGCAAACAGAAGTCTTTATCCCCATGTGTAGCAGTTTGGCTGGAGAACAGCCTTAGCAACAGAGGAGGAGCATGTTCTGTGAGCAGAAGAGGCCAGGCCAGGCCTCCCAAAGGTTGCGAGGATCAAGACCACTGCCACCAAGAGGAAGTGATGGGTGGTGGTGGTTGGTGACTCCCTTCTGCGGGCAATGGAGGCATCCATCTGTCGGTCTGATCTGCTGTCTTGAGAGATCTGCCGCTTGGCTGGAGCATGGATCCAAGCTGTCATAGAAGGATTACTGAGGCTCATCTGGCCCTCCAACTACTACCCCATCCTGCCTATCCAATGGGGACACTAATGATACTGTCAAGGGGGGCCCTGAACAGATTGAAAGTGACTACAGGGTGAAGGGGACGGGGCTCAGGTGGTATTCTCCATGATCCTTCTGGTCAAGGCAAAGGGCCCGGGGAGAAGCAGTATCATCCTGAAAATCAGCGCATGGCTGCACAGATGGTGTCACCAGCAGGGCATTGGCTTCCTTGACCATGGGTGGTTGTTCCAAGAAGAAGGATTGCTAGGAAGAGATGAGATCCACCTGATGAAGAGAGAAGAGCATCTTTGCAGTCACATTCAGTAACCTACTGAAGAGGGCTTTAAATTTTGGCTTGCTGAGGGATGGAAACCAAAGCCCTGAGGTAAATGGAGAAGCGGGTGATTTGGAGGAAGCTGAAGCAGGAGGGTGCAAAAGGGCAGGTCTTTTTCATTCTTCCTGAGAAAGTAGGCCAATTGGCTAGTTACATCAGGTGTTTGTGCATGAATTCACAGAGTCTAGAGGTCTCCTCCAGCATCAAATTGATGAGCTCCTCATGGCTTTAGAGTCTTTTATTAACCAATTCTTTCTCTGTTATTGTAGATAACAGAACAAGGAGCAATGGTCTCAAGTTGCAGCAAGGGATGTTTAGATTGGATATTAGGAAAAACTCTCTCACTAGGAGGGTAGTAAAACATTGGAACAGAGAGGTTATCCAGAGAGGTTATTGACTTTCCATCCTTGAAGCTTTTTAAGATCCAGCTAGACAAAGCCTTGGGTGGGATGATCTAGCTGGAGATGGTCCTGCTTTGTCCTTGTTGAACCTCATGAGATTTCTCTTGGCCCAATCTTCCAATTTGTCTAGGTCACTCTAAATTCTAGCCCTGCCCTGGAGTGTATCTACTACACCCCCTACCTTGGTGTCATCTGCAAACTTGCTGAGGGGGCACTCTATGCCATCTTCCAGGTTATTGATTAAGACATTGAACAAAACTGTCCCCAGGACAGACCTCTGGATTGTGGCGAAATGCCGGGCTACCGGCTCCGGCACCGCTTAGGGGAGCCGCGGGCTTTGCGGAGTTGTGTGAGCGCGCGGCTTGTGGGGCGGAATTGAGGTAGCTCTTAGCCGCCCTCGAGGTTCGCCGAGTTGGCACAAGTAGACGACTTAAAGTAAGTAGTTAGTGTCTCTTAATCTATAGGGTGTCCGTTGGTTCACGAGGTTCCAGAGCCAGCCCTTGCGTTCCAACAGTGGAGCTAGTCCAAAGCTAGGTGCGGCTGCTGACTCCTTAAGTCCCAGAACTGGTCAACGGCTCATTGAGATGGAATGTTAGTAATAAAAGTTATTACAGAGTAGATATAGAGTAAAATAAAAAGATTTTATTCACTCACCTGGCCTCACCCTCTTACAAGTAAGAGGGGAGGCCGGTTGGAACGAAGTTGCAGTAAATACAAGTATAGCAAGCGTAGGTATGCTGTCTAAGCTATGATGCGAGGCAGTCGAGAAGTGGAGTCTCCGATGTTTCTTCAGTTACAGTATGCTGGATATTAAAGGGGTCTGTTGGTTCACGGGGTTCCAGAGCCAGCAGCTGCTGGCTCCCTAGTCCCAGAACTGGTCAACAGCTCATGAATGGGATATTCTATAGGGTGTCCGTTGGTTCACGAGGTTCCAGAGCCAGCCCTTGCGTTCCAACAGTGGAGCGAGTCCAAAGCTAGGTGCGGCTGCCGGCTCCTTAAGTCCCAGAACTGGTCAACGGCTCATGAATGGGAAATACAAAGCAATACTGTAACACGGTGAATCGTTGTCAGTTGTCGGATTTCTGAGGCCTTTGTTTTCACTGGGATATACCCAGGCGGGGAGGCTGAGAACCGGTCTGCGGGGTGATCAGGCCCACAGAGTTTTCCAGTTGTCGTCTCTGCTGCTTTCTGCTTTTTTGCCTCTTTTATAGATGTTTGTTGGACTGCCTCTATGACACTAACTATCATATATAGAGATAGGATAATTTTCTTTTACATAATAGTTACTAGGCAGATTTTCTACACAAGTTTTGTTTCTGTAATACTGACACTTTTTAGATAAGAGGTAAAATTTATAGAGTATAGGTGTGGGGTCTACTGCTAGCAGAGCATAGTACCAGGCACTTGTTTAGACTAACAGTAAAACTGCAAGGCAATAAAAAGCGGTACCAGGCACTTGCTTTAGATAACAGCACAGGCCTCAAGGTTACATAAATGTGAAAGTGCCACGCGGCAGTTATACAGAAAAGGGAAAATAATATAAAGTCTTTGCTAAAAACTATAAGATAGTTACATGGATTACTCTACTTGATACCAGCTGCCAACTAGACATCTAGCCATTGATTTGTATTCTCTGAGCCTGATGCTCCAGCCAGTTTTCTATCCACCTTTGAAGTCCATACATCCAGCCTGTACTTCCTTAGCTTGCCTGCCAGAATGTTGTGCGGAACAGTATAAGAAGCCTTGTTAAAAACAGGGATATATTTGGTAGCTGTGTTGGTTTGAGACCAAAAAAATGCAAAAATCTAGAACTCTTGGTTCAGAAACAATACCTTTTATTAGACCAACTGAGAAATTGCAAAAAAAAATAAATCTTTTTTTTTTTTTGCAAGCTTTCAGGCGCTCACAACCTTCATCAGGTTCAGGGAAAGTTCAAGAAGGTAAAAAATCCCCATATATAGGAAATAAACTTCACTTTTGCATAGAGGAAGCAGAAGCTGGAAATCTGTCCCTCTGGGTCCATGAGAGCATCTTTGTGAGATTGCTGTTTGTGGCAGGCAGGGAGGTGTAGAAACATTTCCTTGTTGTTCAACAATGAAGTTTATAATCCAAAATCATCTTTTTTTGCAGTTTCTCAGTTGGTCTAATAAAAGGTATCATTTCTGAACCAAGAGTTCTAGATTGTTAAAAATCAAAGTACACCACATCCACCAGTCTCCCTGCGTCCACAGAGCCAGTCATCTCATCATAGAAGGCAATCGGGTTCGTCAGGCATGACTTGTCCTTGGTGAATCCATGCTGACTGTTCCCAATAAACTTTTTCTCCTCCACATGCTTAGAAATGGATTCCTTGACGATCTTCTCCGTGCTTTTTCCAGGGATTGAGGTGAGGCTGACTGGTCTGTAATTCCCTGGATCCTCCTTTCTCCCTTTCTTAAATGTGATCATTATATTTGCCCTTTTCCAATCATCTGGGACCTCTTCTGATTGCCATGAGATTTCAAAGATTATGGCCAGTGGCTTTGTAATCACATCAGCCAACTCCCTCAGCACACTTGAGTGAATCCCATTCTGCATATGTGTTTTTGTGTTCTGCATATGTGGTGCTACAACTAGCAAGTATCCTCCACCCCAGACTTTTCAGCCTGGGGCTTCAGATACCCCCTCTCTTTTCTTTGTTTGCCTGGGAGGGCCATATCATACAGCCCCAGTCAATGTAACTAGTAGACCTATGGGCCACTGCAGGCATAACTGCTCAAGGCATAAAACGCAAGGGAGGCGTCGAGGCCAAGGAAATATCTACACCAGAGGGACAGCTGCCTCAAGACCTGGTGTCCTGCCAGAGGTTGGCATGAGGCTGGGGTGTAGGGGAGGTGGAGCCCCATGAACATCTGTTAAGTGGAGTGACCACCCCTGAGGGACCTCCAGCCACTCGCACCTCTGCTGGTAGTACATTCAAAGTCGTGGCAGGTGAGTTTGGAGGCAGCTACCTACTTCAGGGACCACATGAAGCATCAGCATGTCTACCACCGGACGCTTAGGCCAAGGCAGCGCGTGAACAGGTGTTCGAGGCCAGGCGGGCACAGTGGGCATCCTCCACACAGGCCCGAGCCTGGAGCTCCTGAATGTGAAGAAGGTCACGTGGTGCTGTCAAGTGATACTACCCATTGTTTGATGGAAATAACATTGGCAAGGGCACTATGAGATGTGTTTCAGTGCTATTGTGCAAAAGGATGCTTTCCTGAACCAGGACCCCCGGTTCTGTTTCCTCCCTGACCAGAGTTGGACCCATCGCTAGAAATTGGAGGGGAACACAGGATGAACTGATGATGTTTCTCTTGTTCTCACTCAGTTGCTGGGATGGTGTGAGAGAGGCTGAATGCGGGGACCAAGTTTATTTTTCATCTCCAAAAGCAACTGCATTTAAATTGGTTTTGGAATTAAAGGGATGCCTTTGTAATTGGAATATTTCTTTGACACTTATGGGCTTTTTGTTTTAGAATGGAACTTGCCTGTGCAACAGTTTTCTTTGTAACTTTGGTTCCTCCAGGTGGGTCTATGCTCTGCCTAAGTGGGAATAATTTTTCCTGCCAGCAGGGGCAGACAGAACAGAAACGGAGGCTGGCAGCTTCACTTGACCCTTGAAAAAGAATTGGCCTGAGCTTGCTAATTTTCTTCTCTTCAGCAGGAGACATGGACACAGAGGGCACATCTGGGTAATTACCTGCCATCGTTACTATTGCTGTATCAAAGCAGCATTGGCAAGGATGTGGCCTAGATGACCTAATAGTTCTCTTTTAGCTCTAACTACCATGAGTATATGTAATAAGCTTACCTCTTCATAGTAAGGGAATTTAGGAATCACAGAGAGTCTATCAGAAACTAGTAAGAGGTGTTAGTGAATTCAAAGAAAGGCTTCTTCCCCTTTTTCTTGCTGTGTATACGGGTACAGGCATGCACACGTGCTACTCTGTGTTTGCCTTAGCATTTTTGGGTGGATCTGTGTAATGAGTTTTCCTGCTTGAACTCACCCCTACATGTCCAAGGCTGGCCTGAGGAGTTTAAGTTGGTGGGATGGTTCTTTGCAGCATTCTCAAATTTAGCTACTTCATTTTAGATTTAGAAGTATTTGTGTGATCTTTAGGACCCCACCAGACTCCTGGTTGCTGTGATATCCTAAACCCATTAGTTTTCTACTCATCTACCAAGTCTTCCAGGAAAAACAAAAGAAGAAGACTGGAATTTCTAATTTAAGAAACAAGTAGAGAACAAAGTTTTCAAAAGCTTCCAGGCCTTTTTTCATTGACTTTAAAGAAGGAAAAATAAAAAGACCTACTTTTTCTCCTTTAAAAATAACCTTAATAATCATTCTGGAGGACTGTGCTGTGTTGGAACAACTAAGGAAATATCTCTTTAAATAGCTTGTGAGCCCTCTGGTAGTGCTCCCCTCCTAAGTTTTTTGTGTTTTCAGAAGCAGCAAGGAACCAACGAGAGCAGCAGAGTATGCGGCTAGGCTTTGTGTGTTTGTTTATAATTAGTAAACTTAGTTATTTGGGACCTTGAGACCTCTTGCCCCTTTAGTCTCTTCACATTGTTCTTTTTCTGTAAAAACAAAACAACACCCCCCCCCAAAAACAAACCAAAACGCCCCCAAAAAACAAAAGAAGCAACAAGGGAGAGTGAAAAAAGAAAGAATATTTCAGCAAAACTCACTTTCAGGATCATAGCAGGCCTCCAAGCTTATGAATAGGTGTTACACCTTGATTTTTTTTTTTTTTTTGGTTTTAATTTTATTTTTTTTACATCAGTGTTCTCAAAGACAAGTTTAAATCACATTCAAATAACCATTCTTTGTCAGCTTTATTAACAAGTTCTTCATAGTATTTTAATTCTAAATTTTGAAAAAGTGTGCATGTGTGGGGCAAACCAACATCACCCTGTGCTTCATCTCCTACTTGATCAGGAAGTGGGGAGAAGATCTGCTTGGAGTCTCAAACTTCTCATCCTGCTGGTCATTTACATTTTTCTTTGAAAAGGAAAAAAAGATGCAACATCATAGCACCTAAACATAATGAAAAAGGGCATTGTGGGTTCTGTGTGGGGCTGTGTTGCTGGGTGGTATGAGCTGGAAATAATGCAATTTCTTTTGTTACAGACATAAACCTGCTTTTCCAGTTTGATCACAAAGCTGGAAAATATGTTTGCATTTGATAATATTCCTGTCCTTTTCAATCACAGCTTTCAGCTCTATCCCAGCTTCTCTTTAGTAATTTGTTTGGGGTGGAATTAGGGGCGCCTGTGCCTCTGCATGTCTGGGTATGTGCTAATCTGCATCATCCCTCACTCCGCTTGCATTCTTATTATTATTAATACTTAATTATCTGTATTACAGTAATTTTGTAGGCCCAGTTGAGATTTAAGGTCCCATTCCTGTAGATGCTATAAATACAAGCAAGAGACAGTTCTGTGCCTGAGGAGCTTAATGTCTAAATAGGTGATGCAGATAGAGGAAGTACTGTGAGCTGTATTTCACAGTTATTAAATAACCTGCTAAAGTCATGGAGGGAGTGTATGGTAGAACCATTTCTTCCATGCAGATATCTTGAATACTAACCAAATACCTAAACCAGGAGGCTGGGTTTTCTATGGCGCATGACATGCAGGAGTATGTTACACAAGTGCCTGAATGTGGTTCTGGATTTGCATGCCAGGCTTGATGTATGTCTGCCTACCTGGCTGTCTTTTAGTCCAGGCCGCCTTGTGAGAAACTCCTGACTCTCGTAATAAATACATGTTTACATGGATGTATACATGCACATGCCTCCTTCAAAACCCAGGGATAGAACTACAGTCCTTCTTCAGTATCATGGATCTCTATTGCTTGTACTAAAGTAAAGCCTTAGGGCATCTACACATGGGCCTGATGCATGCTAATTAGCATGTGTCAGAGCACATTTGATTAATTGAGTCTGCTGGAGTATGCTAATTAGCACGCTGCAGCAATCTCAGCGTCTTGTGTATTCAGTGTCCCCGCATTTCAAAATGGCAATGGGGGCTCTTTAATTGGAGCTTGTTGAACGAACTTTAGTTAAGTGCCCCCACCGCCATTTTGAAGTGTGAGACCCTGAAGCACTTCAGGCCCTTTATTTAGAGCATCTCCTGAGAGCTACTGGAATTCGAGTGCCCCCCCAACCCTGAAGCACATGTAAAGATGCCTGCAGCTACTAGTTGCAGCAATGAGAACAGTTTTAAATGCACCTTTCTGTATTGGGTGTTATCTGCAGTAGAATACAGACAAAATGTAATGCTTTTTGCCTGCTGTGACGTATGCATAATTCTGCATGTATATGAGGTGTAGAAACATGTGTCTGCATGAATATGGGCACTGATACATAAGTACAGATGTGGTGGGTACTTTTTGTGAGACCCATCCTTCAAAATAGACTGCTTCTGGAGATCTTTACTTTGAACTTCAAGCCTCAGGGATATGCCTCTTCATTAGTGAAGAGAAACTGGATTCTAGGGCTTAGTACTTGGAGGATGAGCAAATCAAGAAGGGAGAGAGGAGCTGCTTAGAGTGTAGCTATGGGGTAATAGTATTGAGCTGGGCAAACTGAGCTCTTGCTCATGAAATTTATGCATCTCTGATTTAGGTAGTCAATAAGGTACATTTCTACCCTGGCTACTTCTGAAATGTTGTACATCTTAGGCTTGTGAATTGCTTTGGTATTAGAATAGATGTGCATAGTTTTTAATAGGCTCTGATATTAAGAAATATATTTGAGGAAGCCCAGTTTTTCCTATGGTTGAATCTTGTTGCAAGGCCCATATATAGGGTGTTGGCAAAGACCTGACACAGTCAAAACAAGTGTGGGTTTTTTACTGAGTCTAAATCTACATGCAGGGAGTAGAACCCGTAAGGGGCAAGAGACTGGAATACCTGAACAGACAGACACTGAATGTGTGGGAGTTGTGACAGACATGAAAAACATGCTATTGTTAAGACACCCAAAGGACAGAAAGAGGTGTGCGACTCACCGGTAAAAACCCAGCTAAAGATGAGACCTGTGGGACCTCCTCCTCACCTGACCAGAAGATCTGTGGATCCCCTGGAAAGACTTTCCAAATACTGGGCTGGAAGGAGACCCTCTGCCTTCAGGATTATGTAAATTCTATGCAAGGCTTTTTGTTGTCTTTTTGGCTTATTATGTTGCATTTTAAATTAGGTGATGTCGTGTTGTTACTGTGTCTTATTGGGCTGTGTTTTAGTTTAGGTGTAGTTTTTCTGTTGTTCTTTGTTGTATGCTTGAAATTGCAAATTGTTATGCTCAATAAATGCTCTCTTCAGAGAATGGACTATTGTTGTCTAAGCATTTTATGACTTCAATACCACTATGTAAAGTCTAATATTAAATCTGGTAACAACTGGAGCTTGGAGGGAATATATTAGGCCTCAAGTATGATGTAATTCCTGAAACTGATCGTGTAAGAAAAAAGTTTTGCTTGTAGACTTGGGATATAATTAATATGAAAATCAAAATGTCAAAATAATAGTGAGGAAAAATGTTCCAGTGGTTTAGGTACTTGCCTAGGACAAGCCACAAGCATCCTTTGTGTTCTTGGACAAGTCAGTTAGGGCTAGTTCCATTAAAGGGTTAAACTAAAATCTTAGGCTTTGAAACACTAAAAATGTATATGGCTGACTTCTGGATTGGGGGAGAGACCTTTGGCTTAGGGGCCTCAAAGTGGATCCTAAACTGGGATCTGACTAAATCTAGCCAATAGATAATGCTCAGGATGGGGTTGGGTCTAAAATCATGCCCTTCTGTGGTATAGGCACCTCCCATCCAGATCCAACAGCTCAGAATATTTCTTGAAGAGAAGCACCTACATCCTTTCTCTCATGACAGCTATTCATGGTGCCTACTGTCAAATAACAACTTCATGGTCAGAGCAACTCCACAAGGAGGTGGGAGTGTGAGGTACATTTTCTTCTTCAGCCTGAGGAGCGGCTGCTAGTTCGTTTTGTGGGGACGCTGTTTCTGCCCGTACATGGAAGGTGTGTGCTAAGAATACCTACTCAGGGCCTCGGCCGGAGGGGAAAAGGTGGGGATGTCATTGGAAGAATTCCAGATCCCTGGCTCCTGATTGCACTTAGGTACTGGCACAAGAAAAGGCACATGAAAAGTTGAGGTTCCTGCATGATCAGGCAACAGATGAATTTCGGATGTTTGAATTTTACCTATAGTCCCCGTTCAGGCATCAAAGTCTTTTTTTGAATAAAGTACTTAGTCTCTCGGGTTGCTTAAAGGTATAAAAAAAAGCCAAAAAATGGCACTTTACTGTTAGCTTGGTAAGTCTTCCCCCTGCCCCACCCCCCAAACATGGCACATGTCCAGAAGAGGCACTGTGTTAGATTAACCTGGCTCACCTAACATCTGTATAGATCTGGCACTTCAGCAGGGCTTTTTGCCGCTTTTATTTAATAGCTGATTGAATCAGCTTTAGATAAAAGGGCCAGAAAGCCCTGCTGAAGTGCCTGCTCTATACAGATGCTGGGGATCCGGGTTAGACTAATGCACTTTTCCTCTTCCGATAACGCGCTGGGTTTTTTTGTCTGTTTCTCCCTCCCTGCCCCCCTAAGTCTGTCAGCAGTCTGTTTCACCTCTTTTTTTAAATGGCATAATATCACAGCCCCACCTCATAGGGATGTTGAGGATTGAGATGTGGGGGAGGAATTTGGACCTATACTGAAGATAGTTACTGGAGGAGTTTCTGAAAATATCCCAAATGGCTGCCTATTTGTTAGAATCAACCATGAGGATTTGGAGAACAGTGGGCACAACATGTGCAATTAATACAACTGAATATACTCTTGGTCAATTTGAGCTGAAGTAAACTAATCCCAATGTCAACATTTACACGTGTTTAAGCACAGTAATTTGCTGTACTACTGGATGTCACTTGTATCTGACAGGACTATCCAGCAGTGCAGTAAATTAGTTCTACTGCGCCTTAATTGCTGCACATGCATAGATGGTGACGGTTTACTGTGCAGCAAATTAGTCTGCTGCACAGTAAAGCATCTCGTGTAGACGTGGCTAGTGATGCTTAGATTTTCTGAAGGCTCCACTGAAAAGTCTTCTCTCCTGCCCTGATTGACTTCTGTTGAATTTATGGTCTTGGTGACATGGAGTTGGCCATGTGACTGAGGGAGACGGAAAGAACACCATTTGACTATTTTCACTGATGCATCCTAGAAAACCCACTTCAATCCAAAACACACCAGGAATGGATGTTTGTGGATAGCCAGAGAAGGGGAAAACATTTTTGGACTTTTGGTGGTTTGGGGATTTTTAATTTCTTATTTATTTATTAACATCCTCTTATATTGGGGATGTTGGTCCAATGCTGACCAAGGCTGATTTCAACTAGTTTGGCAATTGGAGCTGAGTGTATATGTAGCAGAATCATTAAAGTAAGTGTGACAAAGTTAAGCAAAAGAAAATTTAAGGCGGAGAGCTGTTAGATTGTGGAAGTGAGTAAAGAAGAAATGAGTGAAACTCTTTGTTTGAAATTTAGACTGAACAGGAGCTATTGGATAGAAGTCAGAATTTATTGTCATTAAATCAATTACAGGTTAAATACATTTTGGAAGGGAACCAATTATTCAGATATGTTCCAGTAAAAAGCACTAATGAAGGGACAGGTCAATATTTTGAAATCTAGATACCTGATCTTGGCTTCCCAAAACCAGAGTCAGGTTCTATGATGTTCCTTGTTTTAAGAAGTACTTAAAGTTTATGATTTTCATTAACGACTGTGGGGGTTCAGTCCATGTGATTGGTCTTGCATATCAAAGATATTGTTATGGTTTCTCCAATTTCATGAACGCACTTCCTATCTTAAGAGTAGGGGTTGAAGAAACTGCTGGGACTTTGAATCTTTCAGGATGAGGGATCTGAAGATAGTCTTGGAGTAGATGCAACAGGATGGGGGGGCTATAGAAACATTTTCCATACAGACCTTGTTTAAGGCCTCAGCCATAGAAAGGTGTAGTTTATTGTATGTTTTGTAGGCCGTGTGCAGAAAGTAAAATGGAGGCTCATGACTGAAAAAGCTGAGATTTTGCTGCAAGTCAGGAAAACATGGATTAATTGCCAAAGCTGTATTTCTGTCTGGCTGTGGTCCCTCACTCTCACAAGTGCTAAAAGCTAACCAAACTCCTCTCAAAAGTGAGAGGTGATAAATAACTGCATCCTTTTCTGAAGTACAGGCTAGTTCCAATGAAATGTAGGCTGTACAAATATCATCCTGAGCTGGGACCTGCCAGCATGTGCCCATTGGAATGTTAAGATTGAACATGAGGAAAATTTCCTTGCTGATGAAACACCGCCTTGCTCAAGGGACATTATTATTGCTATTATTTATTATTTATGCTGTATGGAAGATGTGCATGGTGCTTTATAGTCCAATAAAAATGACTGGTCTTTTCCCTGAGGTTGTCACCACAATGCAGGAATATTACAAAGGGAGTGAGTTCAAAGAGCTGTATTTTTCCTGCACCCTGATGTTGAGTCTAGTTCCTGTTTTGGGGCATCCTCTCCAGATCCTAAGGAACTGGGCATTGTAGTTGAGGTGGTTTTCTCTTCTACCCTCCTCTTTTATCTACAGATGGTGCTTACTGAGCATGTTTCCTGTTTGATATGCCTTCTGAGTCTGTCAGTAGTAAGAATGAACACACAATAAAAGCGACACTCACAGCTCCAGAGTTTTTGAGTTTTACGGATTTCTAGCCATCTGCCACCTCACCAGCTGCTCACAGTATGACATGAAACTGATTTTCAATTCAGGGACAACCTCTCTAGAGAATGGAAGAGTAAAATTGGCACTATGTCACCACATCCAGAAGGCCTAGGCCCAGGCATGGTCTTGCACTCCTGGGAGGCTGGGAAATGTATTGATGTGAAGAAGTGCATCTAGGGCTGGGAGGGAAAGGGAACTTTGAAAAAGCCCTATGGTGGTGCCTGCACAGGAAGTCTGCCATAGAGATGTGCTAACCTGGAAGGCTGAGGGAGCATGATCCCAGGGCGGAGGGGAGCTACCTTTGCCTTCCCCTGCACACTGGGCTCCCCAAATTGACAAGGGAGGACTTGCAGACCCCATCAATTCCAGACACATCTCTCCTAACATGTTGGGATGGCAGTTTGGCATAATGTCCCTACTTGCTTTGAAAGTGTAGTTGCCTCAAAGACACAGAGGTAGTGGGGCCACTATGTTTGGCAGTGAGGAGCACATTCAGCTGGTGCTGTTAGGAGGGAGGGGTGTTCAGCAGAGGATGGTTGTCTGGAGGCAGAGTCCAGGAAATCGGAATGCCCAAGAAGTGGTTAAGCTGCTTTCACTTCCTCTGAGGTACCCCTCTGAGTACCTTCTACTTTCATTAAACTTCACTGTTTATAATTCCCTTTGGATAACCATAGCTGCCTCACATACTCTGCAAACCTGCTCCCCACTAAAGATGGGGTGATATAGGGAAGGCAATTGGGTTATCATCAAACTGGCCGAGCGTGAGCGGTCAGTTTACATAACTCCCTCCTAGAGACATCCTTCCTCTTGCCTGTGCCATTTCAGACCCACTTCCTCCCTCCCTCCCCCCGCATACTTTTATGTATTTTCCAATTAAATTTCCTCCACAAGAAGAAGAGAGACACTCTGAATCCATTA
Organism: Crocodylus siamensis; assembly: GCF_052110815.1. Lineage (NCBI taxonomy): Eukaryota > Metazoa > Chordata > Crocodylia > Crocodylidae > Crocodylus > Crocodylus siamensis. The sequence goes on along the minus strand of NC_143409.1, from coordinate 28,973,805 downwards.
GCATTGGTAATTATGCAAACGCTTCAGGGAGTCGACTGTCCGTCATTACATATAATTAATGCTTCTGGTTATGAACAGAGGGATTGTTCCTTTTTGGTGGGGAGGGGATGGGGTACAGGGAGGGTGATGTTACTGTATTTAATTTGCATAATCAGGCAGTCTGATTGGGTATGCATGAGGCCTGGGGGTGGGGGAGGGAGCTCCTTCAGTACATGCATTATTGAGCTGGAGTGGAGTCTCAGGGGGAAGAAGAAGAAGAATGTAAAATATGGGCCCTGAGTGGCTAAAGTCAACAAGATGCCTTTTGAGACTTAGCTCTGGATAGGGCCTTCTACAGAAAATGCTGCTTTGAACCAGAATTGCTCTACACAAGGAGACCCACTCCTATATATACTTAGCCCTTGCCTCTACCTTAGGATTCTTCTGGAAACTTCTTCCTCTGCCCCTTCCAACCTGCTTTATCCCACCCCAGACAGAGAACTGGATTGGGACTCTGGATATGGCTTCTGGTTTCGGCTCTTACGTTGAAGTTGCAGGCTACTGGCAATCTCCTCAGCCCAGAATTTTAATTCTGTTTGGCCAACAGGATGTAGAGAAATCTGTGTTCAAGCATGTAAATTGATTTCCAAATTCTCATAGCTTTTGTGAGAGTTATAGGTGTGCAGCATCTCAAAGAAAGGGATTTCTGCGAGTGCCTGAATCTGAAATGAAGCACCTAAATTCATCCAGATGCTTGTGTTTGAAGATGTTGCACTAAACCTCTTGGAGCCAAAAAGGGGAGAGAGGGAGAATTGTACTCTTCCCTCTTCTAAGACACCATTAGAGCTAGGGAGGAAAACTTCCTTAAGTTCTAGTCACCATTAATGCTTTGGTAAACCTCCCCTGGAGCATCTGGCTCCCTGTTCCATTGCAAGATCTCCTGGGAAAGATGAACTGTTCACAGACTTTCCCTTGCCTTCACTTTCTTCCTCCTTGCTTTTCCTCTTCCCTGATCATTCCCTTCACCCTTTCTTTCCTCCTCTCATTTTTCCCATTCCCCTTTTTTCTTTGTTCTCTATCCAGTACTTACAGGGTTCCGACTGCTGTTGTCTCAAGTTAGTGAATCTGTGCATGTGCCTGCATGTGTGGTCCAGCTTGCTGATTGCAAATGTGCTGAGTACTGACCTCTGCTCAGAATGAATCCTACTGATCGTGGCCCTCTGTTGGAATGTGTGTCTTGCAAATAGCCTTCTATAAAATGTGAGTTGTGTGCCCTGGACTGATGTGTGTTCAGGACCAGGTCTGGGGCCAAAGATGCACAGTTATTTGGAGCAGGACCTGGTGCCAGAGGTTTTGAGTTGGTGGAAATGAGCTTGAAACCACACTTTTCAGCCAGCACAATAGGTTATACTCTTAGAGTGCCAACATCTCTTGATGAGAAGAGAAGCTGAAGCTCCATGGGGCTCACTGAGCATCTCCTGGCAGAGTCCCCACAATGAGTACAATGTAAGAAGTCCCAATGGCATACTTGTTCCCAGGGGCAAGGAAGCACTTGAACAAATGACAGTCAGCACAGTGTATGTCACAGCTGCAATGGTCTCCACCAATATGGTTGAAAGTGTCCTGGATTTGCAGACTCTAACACCATGAGGCTGTTGGGAACTGGACAGATTTCCAGGACAAGTCCATTTAACCCTAAAAATGGAGAGTGTTCCTATCATCCTTATCAGCAAGAAGGACAGTGACTGTAAATATAGAGTAAAAACAGTGTTTGCATGGTGGGGGGGAGGTGAATGAGAGAGGAAGAAGTGTCAGGGGAAACCTGGACCTCCTCAGAACATCCCCCCTTTCAAAACTCCTTCAGTTTCTGAATGGTGGGATACTTCTGTGGGTGGGTGGCATGTTTTTATACCAGAAGGATCAGCTTCACTTGAGGGAAAGCTGAAGTTTGTTTTTTGTCAAGGTGTTGCACACTCTGACTGAAGCCACTTTGGAGATTTGTAGTTCGGAGGTTCCTGTTGTTCTGCATTTTGTACGCTTAGTCTGCTGCTAGAAGAAACCAACAGGGATGTTTTTCAGCAGAAGCATCTGTAAAATCTCTAATGTACAAGGAAATAAAAGGATGCAATTCCCAGAGACTAAGTGTTCTTCTCAGAGATGAGAGAAGACCTAGTGCCACCTAGGAATGTAATCTCTGACTTGGAGCCCAGTGTGGACCTGTTGGTGTTGGCATGGCAGTCTTGGGTCTGTAAGTGGAAGCATGACTGCTACACTGGCTCCCTCTACACATTACAGGTATTGCACACTTAACTGGTTAATTGTGCAGGTAGCTTGAGACCAGCTACTTATGTAAAGTATGTATCACAGGACAAAAAACTCCAACCAGCTATAAAGTTAAACTTCGAAAACATGTACCAACTTTACAGCTGGTTGCTATTAAGCTTTAATTTACACATGTAGCAGGATCTTACCTGTGGCTGGCAGCCCAGATCTCCCAGGCACAGGGGTGTGACCCCCAAGCCATGGGGATCGCAGCCACTGTGATCCCAAGGTGAAGCTGGGGTGTGAAACCCCCAGGGCCACACGCAGCTCTTAGTCCCGGGTGCATCTCACCTGAAGGTGGGACTGAGAGTCCTGCAGCTGACGGGGTTCTGGCTCTTGGCAGTGCATGGCCCCCATGACTTGCAGCTGTGGATCCCTGCTTTTTGCCATTGCAGGAGGAGCACAAGATTGGGCACCCTGTACACCGGCAACAAGATTTGATGGGATCTAATTTATGATCCCACAATTGTGCCTTCTGCCATGCACATGTGGCATGGCAGGAGGTACAATTGTGTGGACCACACAATAGCTCTCATCTCATCTTAGTTGCATGTGTAGTGGGGGCACAGTCACCCAAGTTGGGGAGGTCCCTTACTTGAATTGCATGTAGTTCAAGAGGATTTGTGATTGTGGGGAAAAAAGGGAGGAAGTTACCGACTTAGGCCTACTTTCAGTGTCAATGACAGTGCGGCATCAGCAAAGAATACAAGTAGGCCAGTGGTTATCAGAAAAAGCAGTGAGGGAGAAGACAGGTAGGAGAAGGCAGTCCTATTGGTGTTATTAGGAACACAAGGGTTGGGACTCTTGGAACTGTGAACCTGCCACTGATCAAGGTATGCTATTAGCTTGCTTTTAGACTTGTCTCATTCAAATTACATCCCATCAAGTAGGTTACTATCACTGTTCTCAGTGAAGAGGAAGATGAGGTTTGGATTCTGGGTAAAGGGATCATTCCAAATTTGAAATTGAAAAGGAGCAGCTAAGGAAAAGGGAGTAGGAGATGACATGTGCTGGGGAATTGTTACAAATAAGAATGAGGCTGTGAAGAGAAAAGGAAAATCCAAGGCTTGATCTGGGAGAAGGACGAGTATCTGGTGGAATCTGAAGGCTGCCAGATAATGTTACAGCTTTGGGTTCTGTCCAGGAATCTGACACTCCAGAATGTGTACCAGTGGGCCACTGGGATCCTGTTTCCAACCATCTCACCTTCACAGGACTCTTCAGAGGGCATATTTGCAGGACTGCAGTGACCTAGCATATATGTCCATAGGGCTGTGAATGTGCTACCATGTTAGAATAGCCTCATCCAGTGTCCCTGAAAGTAATGGGCACTGGTGGAATTGATATCTACCTGGCAGGATGTGGGTTTGTTAGGAGTGGATTCCCCTTTGAACTTGGACTTATCAGCTGCAGTGGGTTCATAGTTCTGGTTTATATATCTGTGTGTTTGGTTCTTTTCTTTTTTCCCTCCTTTCCTTTACCTTTTTCAGTAAAGGGAAACTTGTGTGCATGAAGGAAAAACTCAGCAACATGTATGCATGCACACATGCGCGCGCGTGCACACACACGGATACTGGAGATTGCTAAAGGCACAAGTTAAATCCCACATCAAAGCAAAGAGCTATCGGAGCAGCACTGTTCAAAGGCTCCGACTTCCTTTCTGGGAAAGACAGATTGTCACTTTGATTAAGAGATTCTAACGAGAGAGAAACGAGAGAGAGAGGAGAGAGAAGAGAGAGTTTCATTTATACACTCTCTTCCCTTTGGCCATCCAAATAGCATTTTGGTTTAAAGAAAAAAAAAGAGCCCAGTTTAAAATAAGTTTAACGTAACAATGAATTATTTAAGGGTGAAGAAAATACAAGCTCCTGCTTAAAAAAATGGAAAAAGCTATTATTGAAATGTCAGAACAAATACCCAGCTTGATCTGTATTAATATGATAAATACTAATATATTCATTTCCCCTGGTGCTTCTGGGCTTACAGAGGTACATCTACAGTGCATTGCTTACGGTAATCAGGACAGAGCTTCAAAAAGAGAAGTGCAAAGTACTCTGGGTGACGTTATGCAAAATGGTGTTTGAGACCTCAGCTGACTATCCAGTATTGCTGAGAAGAGCTGCGTAGGGACCTCCTCCTAAGGCAGCTCTAATGACTGAAGACAACCCAAGATTAGTCCCATTCTTCCATGGGCTAGCACTAGTAATTCTATGATGGTATCTTTTCATCTCCTTCAACATTGTCATTCTTGTGCTTTCAATTGGCAGAGAAAGAGCTACTGTCTCATTGGCCTCTGCCTCCATTGCTCGGTTTACAATGGATTTCATCCTGCTGCCTAACAGGAAGGACTTAAAGGGGACCATTGACAATCTACAAACCACAGTGGAAGGGCTACTGCTGCACTGGTTTGAGTACCCTGCAGTTTTGATGAAAAGCTTTTTGGAAGAAGCTATGGTGCGAGTCACTGTAGCCTGGTTCATTCTGTGTTCATAAAACCAGTACAATGTTGGTATCAGTGGTGTTAGAGGAGTTTCAGATTATATGTAATGTTGTGGAATCCCCAGTGAGCATGCTTCCTCCATGGGTCCCACAGAGGCAGGCTAAATGACTTACTCAAAGTCTCACAGGATGTCAGTGGTAGGGCAGGGAATGAAATGTGCATTTCTCTTAGGTTCTACTCTCGTGCCTTTGCCTTGGGCCACCTTTCCTTCCACCCTAACTTGATGAAATATCTTTTTCATTCTGAGTGGCTAATGTTTTAGGATCTTGAAAGAGTAGCTCTGACTAGCCTTCCTCACTGCTATCTATTATCCCTTTTCCTCTCAGGTAGGCAGGGGGGAATGTGGGCTGGGAAGGGAAGGGATAAGAAATTTCTCTGATGGAATCAGGATTTGCAGAGAGAGGTGGAAAAATGAACTGTGAAAGCTTTCAGTTCCCTTGGTATGACCTTTGACCAAAGCTTCCAGTTGATTTGTTTACCTGAAAGAGCTTGGTAGTTCACTGTTAGAACATATAAAATCCTTACCCAGGCAGAATTCCCAACAGGGCCCCTGTTCTGCACTTCTCAAGAACAAGCACCTAGTTTTCAGGTTGAAGAATTGTTTCCTTGAATACTGGGTGGGATGTGTCTATTGCAGGGAAGGATTCATCACAGAGACCCTACTAGTAGCAATTCTACTGGTGCTGAATTAATGCAAAAAGACAAATGTCATTGGGTGGCATGTAAGTATTGTCTGCCTTGACTTTTATCCAGACCGGGAAACAGATCATACACTCAGTGAGCAGAAGACCACAATGAAGTAAACTTACACAACAGATGGTGTACAAATCTCTCCTCTACTAGAGTTTTTGGGCTTAGTCCGGAATAGCTGGAGAAGTTCCTCTTCTGCATTTTTCGTGCAATAATCCAGTTTCCAGACAGCTCTGAATCTTATTTCCAGTACAATAACCACTGCAGAGGGTGTTGGGGTCCATCTGCTTCTGTCTCTCTTTCTCCCCTTTTCCAAATTAAAAGAAAAAAATGTTTTGGCTTTTGGGCAATTTTGCATGAGTCTGGTGTGTCCAGGCTACAGACCAGTTCCTTATTTAATGAACCTGCATGTTCCATTATTTTATACCATTATTTTCCTTGGGGAGATACCACTGTGGGGCATGGTAAGCTTCTGATGTAAGTGTTGTTTTCAGCCTGTGGCTTTTGCACTGTAGAAGGCAGACTTTCCTATGGCCATTTTCAATCCATCCACTGTAAACAGTGATTACCTATTATTTATTAGAGTTAAATATTCCTGCTTGCAGCTGCCATGGTATTAAAGTAAAATGTTCTACATTTAACATGCCAAATGCAGAGACACGAGGCTAAATGCAACACATAAAATCTTTATGGGGCTGTAAACAGCCTCTCAGAATATTTTCAGCAATTTCTTTGTTCTGTCAATCCCAGGTCCCTCCAATGCCAGACAGTTTCTCCCTCAATGCCCTTGAGACTGGGACAAGACAGTGATGACACTGTTAAGGTGCTGGCAGGTAAAGGGAATGGAATACAGCACTGAAACAGGACCCAGGGACTGACAAGTGCTGCTCAGAGACCTTGCTTACATATGACTTGTTCCAGCTGCAATCATACACAGCCAAAGGCTAGTGCAAGGTACATCAATCCACTGTCCCGTGTGGACAGGTAAACTTAGACATGTATCAGTTGTGGCTAAGTTGCACTGGAAGAAATTACAGTTCATAGGGAAAAGGATTAGCACTACTACATGTTTGCCAGTCCTAGGAGAGGGAGAACTGGAATCTTCAATAAAGACAAGACCTTTAGGAATGAAACAGAGGAGAGGTCTAGTCTGAAATGTGGCTCTAAAAATCCCATGTTATTTCACTGGCTCTGCTTCCTGCATCTACGCTGAGTTCCCTGCTCTCCAGGTAGGTTCAGATGTGTTCAATACACTGACCAAAATGATCTTTTTCTATTCTATTCACTCCGGGGAGTCAATACAACTATGAGCAAATAAGCTACGTTCATCTTCATTGTCACCAGGCTTCCTTAAGGGGATTCCACCTGAAAGACCAAACTTTGTCCTTGGTAACAGTTGTACAGCCACCCTGAAAATGATAGGCCTGTACCAGTGTAATTGAGGGGAGTTTTCCTGTAGAATCTCCACAAGTGAACATTTTATGGAAGCAGGAAAGGGCCTGGTCTGACCATTGGATCCCAGGCTGTTTGTATATCTCCTTTGTTTAGGGAAAAACCCACCCTTTTTAAGAGAGTACATTGATTTAAAGTCACTGAGAAAGGAAAACAATTTAGATCCTTTGGTGCCATTTTCAAAAGTCACTCTGTACAGAGTGGCAACTTTGGTATCCACACATTGCAATATGTGTCACATTTGGCATATGCAAAGTAGTTTGGTATATGCAACTTAAGTGAAGTCATTGTATTGTTAGTGATTAGTGTAAAGATGCATTGACTTAACATCTATCATTTGACCATTAGATTGATATAACAAGCCTATTTGCTTGATATAGCAGTGATTTTCAATCTGTAGTCCATGGACCCCTTGGGGTCTGCAGACTACATCTAAGGAGTCCATGAAATATGACTATGATCAATCAAAAGTATGTGAATGCCCACACTTACAATTCAAAGGAGTCTGCACCTCCATTTGAAATTTTTTAAGGGTCTGCAGATTAAAAAAGGTTGAAAACCACTGTGATACAGTGATACTGTGATACAGATATAGCCCTAGGTATGGCCTAAGTAACAAAAAGACAAAAGTGATACTTGAGCTATGCAAACCTATATGTTGTAGTTATTTTATTAATACAAGCATTTAAATGACCTTCCTTGAAGCATTTAAAGAGCATCATGTTAGGACATGTTTCTAAAGAGATGTTTAAGTCCATGATTCCACAAATGTCAGCAGCAGGAGCTCCGTTGATCACACCTGCCTTGAACAGGTTTCAGTGCAGCACAGAGAAACTTTCCAATCTCCTCATTTAGCCAGCTCCATGACAAATTTGGGTTGATTCTTCTGGGGCCTGATTACATTTTTGCTTGTTCTTAAGTAGTGATCTGGAATCTAGAGTATGGTATCACCAGGAACATGGCATTTGCAAACCTTATTTTTATAGGCTGAATCACATGCATAATAGGAGCCTTGCATAGCTGTAATATAATGAAGGCAGATTTAAAATTTTGACATCCCTTGATTCTTTTGGATGCTTTGCTATACTACATTCTGTCCAATGTCCATGTTTCCCCTGCTCCTCCATTCAGCAAATGTCTCTTTGCTTCTAACATATGGTCAGAGTAAGTACAATTCCTAGTAAGGCAGACACTTTTGCTTCCTCACTTCAACAGCCCTAATAACTGTTGAACAGGAAATCTGCTGTTAAACTCAGCTGTTTGCAGTCACTGAAGAGATCTAATTATGCTGGCCTTAATTGGCTGACTGCAGTGCCAGGCCCAAGTAGTAATACATAGTCACACCCCAGAGCTGGCGATGGAACTGTTCTGGGTTTCTTCTCTGGTAGGCATGGATCCAGCCCACATAAGAGACCAGAGGGGATGTCAAACTGGAGCCAGATGGACCTTACCCTTATAGAGAGGACCTTGCTTTGACATTCTACCTTCTCCCAGCCTAGCTACAGATTTACTTTGTAACCTATCTTGAAACCCTTTCAAAAGGGACTCTGGGAGGTCAAACTTCTGGCTGGTTCACCAACAGTACCCACTGCCCCTTTCTCCCTGAGTTCCCTGTTTTTCTCCTTCTCATAGCCCTTCCAGGCTACTGGGCTCTTCTTTTCATTACCAGTGATATAGGCAGCGTGCTGCCAATTACTCACTGCTTTATGTTCGCTGGAAAACCCACCCAGGACTGGTAATAGCTATTAAGTGAGGGTGCAACCTTAACTACATGCCAATACATTAAGTTTCAAGTTGATATATGGCCAGAGCAAATTGAATTCCTGCCGCTATCCCATCTGACATTTGTTACATTACAACGCCTGCTCTTTTGTTTTTGAGTCAATAGCTGCTGCTTTCGAGAAATATGGATTATTAGAATTTATAGCTCGTCCTACGTGTCTTTTCAAACACTCATATCCTTTTATCATTTCTTTTTTGTTGTTATTCTGCCCAGCGCGGTTTGTATTTCTCCAGGTTTTAGCACCTGGGACTCTTGCTACTTGTGCTAAATCAATACTCCTTGTCCTCATTGCTTTAATATACACAACCATTTGTGTGATGCATGAATTGCAGTGGGTTTTCTGCCTGCGATTGCCATTTACTTCTTCAGCTAGAGCACTGCTTCCTATTTTTGCTTGTAGATCACTCTTGCACTCTTTGCAGTAAATATAATGCATCTGCATTTAAATGTATTTAAATGTAGATTACCATCTGAAGGCTGGCATGCTGCATGGTGAATTTGCTGGTTCCTATTATAGAAATATATCACAAGTATGACAATATTCAAATGTTTCATGGAAGGCTTTATGTGATATGTACTGTAGACGAGTTGCGCTCTGCTCTTTTGGCAATGCTACTGAGACTGTATGTAAAATACTGTGACAGGCGTTGGACAGCAGTTGGCTCACCATGGGAGAGCAGACAGCTCAGGAGTCTAGTAATGGTGTGAAGTGTAGTGTCCTTTCCTTCTAGTCCAAATGCATCCCAGGTTGGTAGAAACTGAAAGTTGTTACCATCTGGTGGCAATTTTAGATGCATGCAGGAAATTGTCTAATAAAGACATGGTGTCTGTCGCAGGGCACTCCTGTGCCCCACTCCTAAGGAGGCTCAACCCTGGGAGGGGGAGAGGTGTAGCACGGCACCAGGGTGCCTGCTACTAGCAGTAGGAATAAGGCTGCTGAAGCTCCCTGAAGCAGCACACATGTGGGTTGCTGAGGCAACCAGGCTGGTCCCATGACCAAAAGGTGCAGGGCCAGGCCCTTATAAACAGCTAGGCCAAAACCTAGCTAGCAGTTCCACTCTGGCAGCCGCAGGAACAGGAGCTCTGTGGGAGAGCTGAGCAGGCTGGGTGGAGGGTTGCTGCCTGACCACGCAGACCGGCTGCAATGATGCAGGGGAGAGAACGCTAGAAGAAGCCATGACTAAGAGCCTAGTGAATGCAAGCTTTGGGTTATAAGCCAGTAGGCTTCTTGTTTATGTTGCAGCTGCTTGGCTCATGGGTTTTGTTATAGTTAAACCAAAGGACCAGGTGAGGCTGTAGGGGTGCGAGGAGGTCTCACGGGAGCTCCCCAATAATCTGGGGGTTCCTGGTGCCCAGCAGGGCACAGCTAACGGTGCCGGGTGGGCACAGCCGTTTGCGCCAGTGGCACGCGTATCGAGGGGTGTTGACCCCACCCTGTGGGGCGAGACTAGAGAGAAGCCCTATCAGGGCAGAGGACCAAGACGGTGGTCCTGGGGGCCAGGCACGGCTGCGGCCACCTGAGCGCCAACCGGGGTAGGACCCGGAGAGAGTCCCAGAGGGCTCCACAGTGCTGGGGACTCTAGTGCCACAGTGGGCATAGCGAGTGAGCGTTGTAGAGGTGCTCAGCGTATAGGGGTTGAGACCCCAGCCTGTGAGGGCGGTATTTGGCCCAGTGGGGCAAGCGACCCAGGAAAGGGTCAAGGGGCCAGGCATGGCTGTGGCCACCTGAGCCCCAAGCACGGGAAACGCGCGGCATAGGCCCCAGAGAGGGGGCAATGGGCGCGGGAAACGCGCGGCGTAGGCCCCAAAGAGGGGGCAATGGGCACGGGAAACACGCGGCATAGGCCCCAGAGAGGGGGCAACGGGCGCGGCAAAAGGCCCTAGAGGGAGCGAGAGGCTCCAGAGGGGGCGAGGAGCGGGGGAAAACCGCAAGACAGGCCCAATGGGATGAGGCCTGGGCACGGCAAGCCCCAGAGGTGCTGGTAGTGGGGTGCAGGTTGCAGCACCAGCACAGAGGGGCCGGTAACGGGGTGAAGGTTGTTTAACCGGCCCAGAGGCACCGGTTAAGGGGCGACAGGTGTGTGACCAACCCAGGGGCCCTGGTAAAAGGGGTGCCAGGGGCGTGATAGGCCCAGGAGAATCAGAGAGGGGTGCCAGGGCGTGACAAGCCCCAGGGGGTGCCAGGTGGGTGACAGGCCCGGGGGTGCCAGAGAGGGGCACTAGGGCAGGACGAGCCCAAGGGGCACCAGAGAAGATGCCGGAGGGCAAGGACAGAGCAACGTCCAGGAACAGCTGTGAGGCTTGGGGTGTGCTAAAGGGGAGGTAGGAGGCACGCATTGCTCATAAGGCTGGGGGTGTTGGAGCGCCCCACTTGGAACGGAGGTAATACCAGCGTTGTGTCAAGGTGGAAGTAGGCAACCTCCCTTACTGAACTTCCTAAGATCAAAGACGTGGCGGATGAGAAGAGGGTGCTGGATCACCCTAATTGACACAGCAGGGGGCGCTAGCGAGCTCACGGCCGCTCGCAGGCCCCACCCCATGACGGTGTCCCCATCACAAACCCACAGTTGTTTGGAGTGAAGCTTAGAAGTCAAGGAGTGCATGGGTTCTCTCCCTGGGCTTTCCAGCTAGGGACTTATATACAGGGATAGCTTGGTCTGGGAACATTTTTCACTTCCACTTCATCTGCTCTTTCTGTTAATAAATGTATAAAGGTCTCCAAGGAGGCTCAGCTGGCACCTGTTACCTACAAGTGGAGGTGGGGAAAATGCCTTGCATGCTAACATGTTCCACTTCAGTGGCAGAGGCTTGCATTGTTCCTCAGGCCTTTCATTATCTGGCTTGCATCCTGGCCCTTTCCTGCCATTCTGATTGTGTTAAGGGAAGAAAATAAGTTGGATGCTATGCTTTTGCTGCTCTTGGAGGCAACAGCCCCCATTAATATTTTTGCAATCAAGTGCAAGTTAGAACAGCTCCAGTTGTTGCTGTAACCAGTCCCACGTTAGAACCAATTCTAACCAGCTGCTTTAATGAGTGTTTTTCTCCCATTTGTGTGCTGGGTACAGAAAAGCAGGAAATGACAGGCTCTAACTATACCTGCCAGATCAGAAAACGTGCAGCTTTGCAACAAATTCCAGGTTCCTTTGTAAGATCAGGTAATTCATGGGCCGGTAAGAATTAGGAATAATCAAGAATGAAGAGCATCTGGTTGGGGAAGGGCAACGTAACATGAGCAGTCCAACTGTTCAAATTTTGGACAGTCTGCGTGAAAGCTGTATAAGTGATGGGCACCAAACACCAAATCAGCAGCCTGAATTTCAAGCAGTGGTGATTGCTATGTAGATCCATTGACTTTTCTTCAGTGCTTTTGAAAATGAGGCCACCAGTTTAGATGCTTAAATGGGGACTTGTGAACATTGCTTTAATTTATTTGCCTCTTTGGCATTCTTGGTGATAACTGTTAGGGGTGTGTGAAATGGGCCATGTTCAATTCGGATTCAGCCCGAATTGGGGACAGTGATTCAGTTCATTGAATCAGGGACAATGATCCGAATCAATTTGGCTGAATCCAAATCTGAAGATTTGATGCTGACTTTGAGAATCGGTGATTAGGCCATAGACACAGCTTTAAATGTTTTTTCTACATCCCTCAAGGTACCAGGTGTGGCTCGTGAGTGCCACGATGCTGGGGCACATGGAGCGTTCCACAGGAGAGTGGGGTGGACCTCACGTGCTTGGCAACAAATCTGGAAGTAGACCAAAAGTACTTCTAGTCCACTTCTGGGTCCATTGGGCAGTGCGTAGCGGGGTGTCCCCTGGCTCGGTGATTGGCTGCAAGGGGACCCCAGGTGCCCCCAGACCTAGGAGGCACCAGTTGCCGAGCTGGGGGTGGGGTGCCCCCCTGCATACTCCCTGGCAGACCCAGAAGTGGACTGGAAGTGCTTCCGGTCCACTTCTAGGTCTGCTGACAAGCGTGCTGGGGAGCCCCCTGCACTCCTGTGGGACGCTCCATCTGCCCCAGCATCGCAGAATTCACGAGCCACCTGGTATCTTGAGGTATGTAGAAAAAACATTTAAAGCCGTGTCTATGTTTGAATTGCCAAATCATTCAATCTGTCCAAATAGATTCGGAGGGTTCTGATTTGATTCGGAGAGATTGAAGAGTCTTTTGATTCCATTTGGATTCAGAGATTCAGCCACTGAATCTCTGCCAAATCGAATCAGGGACCAAAGCTTCACACAGCCCTAATAACTGGGTCTGATATTTTAATTGAAATGAGAATGCATTGTTCCACATGCAGCCCTTCTACCTAAGCAGCTCACTTCCACATCTGGCTGCATGTATATCCTGTATAGAGCATATCACATACAGTGGGCGCATCTACACAAAACGCTTACTACATGGTAGCCTAGTAACACTGCATAGTAGCATACTGGTCAAAAACCATGCTAATAAGCTACTGTGCAGTATTATTAGTCTACTGAGCCGTAACCATCACAGGAAAACTGTGTGCCATCACTACTGTGCAGCAAATGTAGTTGCTACTCATTCAGTTGTACTTCATTAAGGAAATACTAAACTAAATGTGCAGTAACTATGGTACATTAATGAACTTGTCTACATGCCCAGTATACCACAAACGTGAGACCTATTCCCTTACTGTAAGTACATTTCCAATGCACTTACTCCCACATTTACACATACAACTTCTTGACCATCATTGAAAACATCATTGTGTTCACCTGCTTCTAGCCCACCCACATCTCTTAAGTGTACTCCCCACACAAGCTGGCTTGTCTTTGTTTCTGGCTGTGATGCATCAACTTGCCTGCAATGTGTTGCTCACATATGCTCTGTATTGAGAGAGAACATTGATTGTTTGTTTGTTTGCTTTGTTTAATTCTTCCCTTTTTGTATTGGTGGTGTAGCTTTGTGTTGTTTCTTACAGCAATTCTACCATTGCTGCTGCCACCACAACTGTAAAGGGAAGCAGAGGGATTTAGGATGTTGTAGTCTTTGCCAGGCCTTCTGCTGACTCCAGCTCACCCTTTAAAGAAGCAGGAGGTAGTGGTTCTCTCCTTCAGACCTGAGACAAATAGCCTGCAAGACCATTTGTGGTTGGGGCTGCCTGTGAGAGGGCATGTTTATGGCATTTCATGACCCAGGGCCTTGTGTGACTGCAGGTGTGTCAGCCTTTCCAGTGCTCAAAGAAGTGGTGTGCCCTCAGGTACCATAGCCTGCTATAAGAACCTTCTCTATACAGCTGCTCCTCCTGCTAACTTTGCTGTGTTTTCAAAGTGTAAATCTAGGATCTTACAGAGCAGGGGTGGGCAATTATTTTGGGCAGAGGGCTGCTTACTGAGTCTTGCAAGCCATCGAGGGCTGTATGACAGGCAGCCAGGGGCAGATAAATAGTTGTTTTCTAAATTTTTTAGGGGCCCCATGTGCTGGATAAAATGGCTTGGTGGGCTGCATCTGGCCTGCGAGCCACATTTTACCCACCCTTGTTATAGAGGTTCCCTAGAGAGGGATTTTTTTTCCTCCTTTACAGTGAAGGGCAGGGCAAGATTAATATTGTTCTTCTGTCACCCTATCACTCTTCCTTCAGTCTGGCTTCTCTTTCCTTTCCCCTCTTGTTTCACCTACATGCATACATGCCACTAATTTTTCTCACACCCTCACCCACTCCCTCTTTTCTATCTTTCACCCCCAGAGACCCATCACCCCAGTACATTCATGCACTCACTCAGGTACTGCTCTTCACCCTGCCCTTTTTCCCTCTTACTCACAGTCCTCCTACCAGTCACCCATGTTTACAGGTCCACTATGCTCAAAGCATCACTCACCACCCTTCAACAGTTTGTCATGCCCACCCCCATTTACATCCCTTATGCACCCACCCTGATGTCACCTTTCCATCTTGAGGCTCTGCCATTTTTCCTTTACAGCTCGGAAAAATACTTCATTGTCTCAGTTTTTCCTCTCCATACCTTACTTGCACAAAATCCATCCCCTCAAGCTGAGAACACCTCCCTTCCACCCAACCTCTTTTGGCTTGGAACTGCTCAGTCCTGTCTGACTCGCAGCCCACATGCCAGAGCCCACTATGTATTGGTGGGTGTGTCACAGGGCTCGGGTGCACTGCACAGGTCTTGGCACTTGGAAGGTGATAATTTAACCAAGTGCGATTTCCAAGAGTGAGTGTGATTTTTTTTTTTTTTAAATGTCTCATTGAAGCAAAGAGCATATTCTTCATCCCAAAAGGGAGCTGCTTTTTAAAGTGCCTCACAAGTAAGTGGAGGAGAGTGAATCTTTTTCTCCATGTAAGTGAGAGGTGCTGAGCCACTTGCTTTGTCTCTGTGTTCACAGATCTTTCATTTTACCTATGCTGCTGCTACCATTCTCATCTCAGCCCTCTTCCTCTTGAAAAATGAGATGTCAGCTCTTCTGAAAGTGGGGGGTTGGGGATTTCCTAGTAAAATATATAAAATATAAATAAATGGGAGCGACTTACTGACCAGCTGAATAAACTGAAGCAGAGATAAGTAGCAGCATGAAAAGATATTGCTGAATCTCAGCTGGTGTAACTCAGTGCTATTGAAGATAATGGTTGGTTTGTACTGGTTGAGGGTCCAGTCCACTGTGGTTAATCCTATGCTGATTTACACCTTTATGGAAATCATTTAAGCAAATGCTGCTCTTGTGGACTGGACTGACTTTGTTGGACTTCAGTAGAGTAAGATGAGGTTTGTGGTGGTGTAATAATGACAGGATTTTGGCCCACTGACTTCAGTGAGGATGGAAACCAGAGCAGAATGTGGTCTTTATTGCAATGTTTCTCCTCAACATCAAATTTATCAGTAATGCCTCTTTTCTTCCTGGTGAGGCCCTGCCTGTCTTAACAGCATATTAAGTCTTCTAACTAACCAGGTTTCAAATCTAGGTGGCTGAATCCAGTAGCAAATTTCAGAAAGCCCTTCAAAAACCTGTCATTCTGGGTGGCACACAGCTACGCACCCTCCTTGAAACATAAATGCTTCTGAATATAAAGATTATTTACATTCTTGAGCGAAGCTGCCAAACACTTTTTAAACGCATGTTAACGGCGCCTCTCTCTTTTCCCCTCGCTTGCTGATAAAGGGCCATAAACAAGCTTGACACATTTATAATAACCTTTCCCCCTCCCCGTCTGCCCTTCTCTTCTCTCCCTCTCTTCTCTCTAGCTCAGACTGCACAAGGTAATTTTTTATTATTCTGCCATTAGCTGGAAACATATTGTTTGATGGGGGGAAATAAAATGTTGAATCTCTCTTTATTTTTATTTTTCCGTCCTAGCAGCAGCTGTTTCAAATGCCACCGTTGGATGTTTGGATTTGAAACTTTTTCTCCTTCCTTATTTTTCCCTTTTTCCCATCTCTCCCTTCTGAAAGGTCATCTTAAATGATGCAAGGATACAAGTTTTTCAGGTTGTTTTTATCACTTATCAGGCATTCCCAAAGGTCATTCAGGTTGTTCAGCAAAGGTTATGGGTTTGTATTTTTCCTTCCATTTTAGAAGAAAAAAATCAGTACTAGCCTACACATGCATACACACATGTGTGTATGTATGTGTGTATAAACTAAACAAATTCCAACCCACTTTAAAATACAAGATTTATGTGATCAAATCTGAATAGATATCAGATTTGTCTTTTTAACATTGTCTGTTCCACTTCAGAGATGTTGGCACAGGCACCATGTCTAACGATTCCTTCCAGCTGCAGATGCAAGGCGAGTGTGGTTTAGTCAGTCACAGGGGTGAGAGGAAAGGATCTGGGGTATGGATATATGACGGGAAGGGAATGTGTTTCTGGGCAGCCATTACTGAAGGAGTCCAGTGCTGTGAGCTTGCATGGCTGAGGTTCCTTAACACGAATACCCTCAGTTTGAAAGGGATTTTTTTTTTAACATGAGTTTATTTGTGCCTAGGGACCTATACAACCACCTTGCCTGCTACACACGTCCATGGTGATTTGCAGAGCAGAACTTTGCATCTCACTCATCCCACCCAGTATGGTCACCCAGGCTGGTCCACAGCAGTAGTGGTCTCAGATTAGGCCTGGGTGAACTGGTCTGTATTTGACAGAAACCTTCCCCAGTCCTAAACAAGGCACAAGGTAAATTGATAAGTGCCTTAAGCTCTCTAATTCAGGGATCCTCTTTTTTTATCTGTACAGAGCCCAGCACAGGGTGTTCCTGGTCCCACCTCAGCACTGTAGTAGTGATAATAAATTATGGATTTGTTTGGCTTTTGTGTGAAGCATTGGCCTTAGACCAGTGCAGGATGATGGGGTGCTGCATTTGACAGGTGTTTGGTCTGATTTAGAACTGTTCATTCTCTAGAGCCAAATGAAGCCCTGTAACAGGCAGAAATCAACCTGAGTTCTTCATCTCTTCTCTAGACCCTCAAAGCTTGGGTTCTGTTCTTAGCTCTTTTGCTGACCTGCCATGTAACTTTGGGGAGAGGCAATGACTTGTCCACTTCATCTTATCTATTTAGGTAGTATTGTCTTCAGAACAGGGACCATCTTCTTCTACATATTAATATGGTGGATCCTGCTCCTATTTTATATAAATAATAATTATTACAACGTATGATCTTCTAATAATATTTTTAATGTTTTAATATAGTGTTTGAGTCAGGGTGGGGAATACATTTTTAAGACTTGCTCTTTTCTGCATGTGATATAGGTTGTGGTGTCTGGAGGTAGTATATGGTTTTTACCAAATAGAAAAGCACTGTAGTTGTGAAAAGATAACACAAACCTTCGCCCGACACTTGGGTCCAACTAAATACAAATATGATTAACTAAGGTGGCCCCAGTTTTCATCAGTGATTGAAGGTAAAAGTAGGGGAAAATAATATACCAAAATGAGATCTAATAGGTGGTGTTTCCAGCAAGAATGAGACCATTATAGTCTGAGAAATCTTGCATATAGATTTGATCTAGCAAGCAACCCAGGCTGAATTGCAGTTGATAGAACTAGGCCAATTTCCACCATTTGAAGGTTGGCCCCTAGAGGTTCAGGCAAGCAAAACTTTAATGATTGCATTTAAATCAGATATCATCCTGGCCCTTCAGAATCCTTTCCTCTGAATGACACTGAGGTCCTGTGAAATCTTCCTTCTTACGAAATGACTGGAATTTTCAAGGGATGGGACAAAAGGCATCCCAAATTGCAGGGCCATATTTTCAAATTTTCCAAGCCACTTAAGTCTGTAGAATGGGCCTGGAGAACACATTCTCCTGTGAAACGCTGCTGGTGTCAGACCCATCTGGGAAGCAGACGCAAATGTTTCAGAATCTCAAATTCAGTACAAGTTCAGTTCAGATTTGGTTCTGACATGGGACAAAGGCTGAAATGAGAGGTCCTGGGGCCCTGAAATGCTAAAGCAAGCAAAATAGGCCCTAATTAAATGCTGAAGATTTCCTAGATTATCAGACTCTCACTCCATCCCAGTTTATCTCCAGTGAGTGTTTACATTCCCTTTACATAACTAGGCCCTAGTACAGTATCAGTATCCATGGACTCAGACTTCTTATTCCTGAACAGAACCCTCATTCTAATAGGCCTCTATTAGTGGTAGCTTTCCTGGATTGGGACCCTGAACTGATCAGAAAATGAGGGAAGAATGAATTGTCCTCTCTAATACAACATGAAAACCTCATCACATGAGCCATTTTCCAGCATATTAATATTCATTTTGAACTAACGCAGGATGAATACATTTAAATGTTTGGCCAGAGCACATTAGTCATTTTTATGTCATACTCACCAAATGCATCAGTGTGATATATTGTGTATTTTAACATAACATTAGACAATACCATGCAGTATTTCATTTGGACATGTACAGAACAGTGAAACAGGGAGACAGCTACGCTGGACATGGGGTAAGCTCAGGAAAATAGAAATAAATTAAAATATATTAATCTGGAGTGAATGTCACTTCCTTAATATATTACAAGCAGTAGCTTTAGTCTATTACAGAGCTTGTTTTCCTCCTTGTTAGCCTTCTCTTGGAAGGCTTGGATCATTGACTATAGTGAGCATGAGCACAAGGTAATGAATTTGGTAGTCTCAGCCTTGCATATCTCAGGACCACTACAAAATTCAGTACCATTTTTGACTATGTTCAGGGGAGGCACAGCATTAGAATAACAAAGATGCTATGGGGTGAATTCAGGACACTTTGGCAGGAATGTGTGAAGGGTGCTTGCACAGTGCCAGTTCATAGACTGCCCTAGCCAGCGCTGTTAGCTGGAACGAGAACCAAGACTGAAGTAGCAGGAGGTGATGTGGGTCTGGGATGTGGAATCTTAAGAGCACGTTAGCGGAGGGGGTTTTCTGTCTAGATGGAAAAGCACAAGCAAAGCAGTGTGATGCTCCAGGACTGGTGTAGCAGGGAATGCAACCAGCTCGGGGTCAAGGAGCACCAAGAGAACTGGTAAGGGGCCAGGACTAGAAGAGCATGGTGTGCTGCAAGCCAGGTGCATTGGCAGAACTGGGTGGTAGCCCAGTTTGGTTATTAACAGCAGTGCTGCAGGTCTGGATGGGTTCAGTGGCAGAGCTGAAGGCTTGTGGATAGCTTTGCTTGTGGGGCGAGAGAATGATAGGGGTCCCTTGGAGAAGAATCAGTGACAAATGAATGGAGGGCAGTTTGGCAGCACAGGTAACAGCATGCATGTAAAAGCTGGAGTTGGGGTGGGGGGGAGAATGAAGGGAGATAGGCACTGAAAGAAGGTGAAAAATTACATAATTATTTAACAAGCTTTTTCTGTTTTGCTTTATTTGCTCCTGTGTTTGCCCAGGGCATTGGTGTTTAGTAATTTAGACCAAAGAGATCTGAAGAGTTGCTGTAAAGGGTCGTTAAAAAATCAATGGCCATTAGAAAGGGCCAAATGATGCCATAAAGAGATTAACGGCACCGAGGAGAGATAATATTCCCCTGCCTGCGGATATGGTCCTGAGAGCTTTATGAAAGAGAGACAAATGAGCAGCAACCTGATTGACACCCCTTTCCCTCTTTTGTCTTCCTAGCCCTGTAAGGCTCAGGGTTGGGGGCACTGGCTGAGGCCCTCATGAGGGAAGGAGAGCAAGAAGCAGCCAGAGTCGGGGGTATTCTAATGGCTGATGAATTGTTAGGCTAAACCAGACTAACTGCTGCTGTGTCTCCACAATCCCTGCTAAATTACCGAGGAAGAAATGGCTTGCTCGGCAACTAGCCACAGGTTTACAGCCCGAAGGTCAAACTTTATGAGGGCCCCCTGAAAGCGTGGAGGAGAACACTGCAGTGCTGTGTGCCACCCACAAGGCATGAGCTCTGTTGCTGGACATGCAGGGGAGCTGTCCTGGAGCACAAACAACTGCTAGAGTAGGAAGGAGCCCCACCCCAAACCCGCAGCCTGGCCTCTTCACTCTGATAAGAAGCTAACCCAGAGCCCGATCCCTTACAGCCGGGTTGCTAGTTTTGTGGGCCCCAAGGAACGGAGAAGGGATTGAAAAGCCTTTACTTGGTAGCTCAAAAGGTGGTTTTCTGAGCATTTGTGCTGCATTCTCAGTGGGCCATTGATTCCATTGTTAATTCCAGGCTTTTAGAACAAACTTGTGTAGGAAAGCATTTAATTAATCAGATTTTTTTTTTCTTCCTCCCCCACCGAGACTAACAAGCCAGGGCTGTATCTCACCCCCAGGAGAGGGCTGGAATTAATCACTGCTAGTTATTGTTTATTAAATGCCCTCAGCATACTTGGAGCTGTGAAGAATGGATAGAGGGAGGCCTGACCCATACCCTGATCTCAGCTGTAAGGCTTGGCTTTTGGAAGGAGCCCTTGTGCTCCATTGGGAATTGGGGGATAATCTCAGCCTGACCTTTACAGCTCCCCTCTCCTGTGGACTGCCAGTGAGAGTCAGTTAAGGCCAGTTAACAGAGATGCTTGGAGAGGTCACTGGATTGAACCCCAAACTGGGCAGATGAAAGCTAAGGCCATCAAGGACATAATGGTCTTGCCCTCCAGTGGGTAATTTCCTGATTGACACAGCTGCTTTTCTGAGCACTGCAGTTGTGACAGTTAATGAAAGGGATTTAAAAATGGGGGAAAACACAGAAAGGGAGAGATTTTGGTTTTAAACCTCTCTTAGAATCACACAGAGAATCCAGGCACTGCAGGAGGTAAAAAAAAGCACCTTAAAATGAATCTGTAATGAGTGAGGCTTGACAGATTGAGTGTTCGGTACTAGAGTCTCTTGCAGCTCGAGTGCTTCAGTTACTACGTTCACAGAGGAGTAACTGTGTGTTGAATCCTCCGTAGCAACACCAGCCTTTGCATGGATAGTGGCTAAGTGTGCTATCCCTTCATTATGGCTAACAATACAATGGAGAACAGTGTATAAAGTAACCTGCCTAGCTGGGGATTGGTTACTACTGTACTTGGATTTTGCTGTATTCCTTGGGGCAGGACATGTCCCTGACATGCGTGAGTGCACCCTGACCCAGCCCAGCAGTGCTTTGGCTGTTTTAAGGTTTGGGCCAGGTCAGAACAAGCTTCACATGGCAATAGCTCTAAGGCAGTGCCTCCCATATGAAAAAGCCTGGCAGGCAGGGGAGGGGGTGTGTTGATGTCAGGAAGGATCTTACAGGGTCAGAGGACCTGGGAAGGGGCTTACCACAGCAGACATACAGGGAAGCCTCGTTGAAGGTATTGACTGTGTGAGAGAGAGAGAGAGAGAGAGAGGCTTTAGGAAATGTCAGGCAGCAGCATCTGGGATTTGGGAAGTAACTGCTGAGTCTAGTAGGAGTGTAGAGCCTGGGGAAGATGGATTTGGATGGAACTCTTATTCAAAGAGATGTCTCAAATGAACTAAGGGTCCACGTGTCACTGTCTGAGGCCACAAAGGGGAAACTAAGATAGTGAACGCTTCATGATAAACAAGGTAAGATGACCGTGCTAATCTGTTCTTTTAATCATCAAGGGCAGTCTGTTTGTCCAAAGAGGCAACTTTGGGCAAGCAACAAGAGGCAATTTTGTGAGGGAGCTTTGATACAGCATGTGACAGAATTTGCACACACTGTGGTCTGTTAAGGACACTTGACTTTATCATTTCATATGTGGATGTTTGCCTCAGTCTGATAGAAAAGGACGAGGAAGTATGTGGCTTCCTGTTTTAGGAAGAACAGATCCTGAACTACCTGCTCTGACCCAAAGGAGTGGGTGCTCTTGCCTCTCCGTTGTGGGTGATCTGTGCTCTGCTGTTCATCAAAACTGCTGGTTACACCCAGGAGTCGCTTTATGTGGGTCTGGGTTAGAATCCTTATTACTGGGTGGGTGGGGAAGGAGAATCATTAATTGCCCCAGGTGATGCACAGACCTCTCTGGGGCTTGGAGGATTAGCACACTGCCTGCTGAGTGAGGTTCCAGAGGCCAGCGATGAACAGGCAGGTTGAAACACAATTTTGCCTTCCATTTCCTCCTTGTCTGCCAGGGAAACAATGACTTTGTTTTCTGACCTTAGTGTTTCTTGCAGGGATCTTCCCTTTTGCTCTGTCTTTTCCCCCTCTTTCTCTTTCCTTCTTTCACTGTTCTTTCTTCTTATCTTTGTGCCATTTTATTTTTCTGCCTTCTGTTACCTTCTCTCCTTTTTCCTCTCCTCTGACTCCCCATCCTCCTCTCTCCCCACACCTCCACGGCACCTTGTTTTCTCCCCCCTTATGCCCCGCCACTCTTTCGGGCTGTAGCAATGAGACAGGTTACAAATGCAATGGTCAGCTCTGTGCCTTGACTTCCCTGAAGCCTGTTACATCCCATCCAAGTGATCACAGAACTCACACTGGAAGCAGAAATGGAGTCTGCACAATATTTCTTTGCTAGCTTCCATCAGTCCCTCCTGCAGAGCCAGCTGATTATTATCTCTATAAACAACTGGAAGAAATAAAGTGATAAAAGGATTAAGTCAGACATATTTTATGTTATTTATTTGTATCTCCCGTTCCTCCCCCTGATGCTGAAACAAGTTGTGGAACATATTGTGCGGCAGCTGTCGCTGCTGTTCCAGGGAAATGTGGCAACACGGCAACGGGGTGAGGGCTGGTCAAAAGCTGCAGAGAAGAATTGTAGGCAGGGAATGCAAGGATACTGCATGATGATGGAAGGGATTGGGATTCATGGGATGAGGGTGACATGTGGCATGTGGGAAGCCCTTGGAACCACAACATAAAGGCCTTGGCTGTAGCTCTGCTAAGTCTCTTCTCTCTAGGAGCATCTCCTTCTGAATACTTCTTCTGTGAAATGGAGAAGAGGGTTCAGGAGGATGGAATCTCTCCAGCTTAGGACCTGTTAAACTTTAAAGAATGGTAGGAACCTCGTTAACTTTTCAAAGGACTCTGGGGCTGTCTGGGGTTCCTATTGGAGACTTCAGGTAAGTTCAAGAAGGAATCATTGCAAAGAAAGCCCTATTATTTCTTACTGGCTAAGACACAGGCCAAGATGCTGCCACAAACCTGGGTAGCAGTGGGACACAGTATTCCTGAGAGCAGGTGCCCAGCCAGTTTGTTCCCCAGTGATCCCTGCAGATCTCCCTCAGCCAACCTATTCCTCTTCTGGGCAGGCATGGAGTGGATTTGCAAGGGTGTGGGTAGGGCCTGCTTGCCAGCCCTCCAGCAGCAAGTCTGAGTAGTGCAGGTTAGAGGGGGTATTCACCCCAAATGTGACTGATTGCTAGTGCTTGCACTAACAATCCTTAGAATTAGCACCTGCTAACTCTAATGTGTAATCTCACCCTCAGAATCATGTCGGAGGGAGCCTGGGAACAGCAAAAACTATAGCGTGTGCGAGCTAGGGTCTTTTCCAGAGTTCTCTGGTACCTGAGCAGTTTAACAAGCCCCAGAAAGTTTTAGATGCACGTGTGTCAGATGTAATATTGAGCCTTAGTTTTCCAAATTGTTTGTCAAAGGCTGTGACAGTTTCCTAGCAATTGTTGTTGCTGGCAAAGTTGTCCTGCTCTGTCTGTGATTCTGAGTAGGAATGGAGAAGGTGCAAAATGTAGGGAGTATCTAAAGAGGCCTCCTCCAAGAGTCCTAGTAACCTCAGGGATCTGTGAGCTATGGAATGTAAATGGAAGACATTTTCCAATGAAACATTAACCTTCACAAAATCCCCACTGGATTCAGTGGGGCCAGGAAGTGTCCCTTGTGGAATAACAAAAGGGATAGGAAATTCCACCTCTGGTGTCCCTGTCCCCTGAGCCAGGTGGAGCTTCTCAGTGTACATACCGTAAGTCCTGCCTACTGGGATTCCTGTTACAATCCACTTTAGGTTGTTGCACTAGTGAAGTTTTTGAGCCAAATGCCCATTTCTCTTTACACCTGACTGGTGGGACAGAACCTGAGACACCACACACCAATGTACAACTTCTGTAAAGAGCCAGGGGGAAAAAGCATCTCCATGGATACAAAGCATTGTCCTCCATCCTTATATCAGTTTCTCTTATACCCTGCCCTGTCCACTGGTCAGGAGACCTTGTGAAGTGCAGGAGGGGCACTACCTCTGGAATCCTTCCCAATGCATAGTGTTATATCATAGTCAATTATATTGTATTAAATCAGTTAATCCCAGGTTTCAAGGTTTCTGTTGGTCACTGTAGGAGTCAGGAAGAAACTTTTCTCCTTTTTCATATATAACTTAGCTTCTGGATTATTTTTCCTGCTTGCCTCTGAAGCATCAGAAATTGGGGATACCTATAGATAGGTACTGGATGAGGTGCACTGCTGCTCTGAGCAGTCTTGAGAAACCTCTCAGGGACCTGGCTGGTGGATCTTGTTCATCTGCTTACTGGCTGCATCTACATGAGACACTGACTGTGAAGTAGCCCTATACTACTGCGCAGTACCATTGCATGGCAAGAACTGACACAACACTACTGCACAGTAGTATTAGGCTATTGCACAGTACCATCACAAAAATGGTGTTTGCCAGTGCTACTGTACAGTAACTCGGGTATATGAAATGACTGTGTTTTAGCACCAAAGAAGTATAAACAAGAATGTGACTGGCTCGTGACCACTTTACCAGCCAATGGGTATGCCCTGCTTCCCGGGCTATATAGCACCTGGGTCTATTCACCCATCATGACCTGTTGTTATGCTGGGTTTTACCTCTGAAGGTGGTGTTCAGTGGTTCCTGTAGGACCCAGGGCGACTCTGCTGGCACGTCTTCAGTGGGGCTCCTCCTCCCCTGTGTCCCCTTTCCATTCAGGTGTTTAGGATCAGCTTGATGATGGGGCTGTCTTCTCCTATGCTGAGGCCCAGTTGATGATGACAGCTGCAGGGGGTCTGGCTGTGGTGCTGTACAATGTAACACTATGGAACAATAGTTCAGTAAATCACAATGTAACAATAGTTCAATAAAAATAGCTCAGATGGTATGGTGGGCAGGGCAATGATACCCCCACACCAAGCACTTTTCTTCAGCGTGTGGGTGTCTTTGCGCAGCACCCTCTTCTCCCACAAATTCTTAAGTCAGTAAAGCTCCTTGCTAGGTATGCTTTCTGGTCCAAGTTCCGAATGGCCAGGTACTGTAATACTGCAAGGTACATCCTTCCATGCCTGCACGGTGTTCACAACTCTGCCAATCTCCTGCTGGGTCCGCAAACGTTCAAATGTGAGGTGTCAGGGGGGTCCCATGCCGATTTCTCCCCTCAGTAGGCTCTGGCAGTGCCCACTGGGCTGCCCTCTCCCAGCCCCAGTTGACCTGTACATTCCTGTGAGGGTCTTCGTGGGTGCCAGAGAATGGTATCAGGTGTGGGTTGCTTGGCCTACCAGCTGCGGCAATTGAGCTGGTGCCTGTTTGAGTCCCTGGTGCTGCCTGGGCAGTCTGGGCTTCCAGGCCCTTTCCAGGAAATTTAGCTCTGGGGAGAACTACCGGCTTTCTGCTGGCTATGTGGTGTGTGTCTGAGCTCTTTCTGGGCATACCAGTAGTTGTATGGGCATGTGGTGCCCCTCCAGACATGCTGATCTTGCACGTATGTGCTCCAGCTGCAGGGAGAGCATTTGTCTCTGCTACCAGTGCTCCCACTTCTCTCCCCCCAGGTTCTGCTTCTGGGCTTCCTTTAAGCCCCAAGCCTTTGGGTGCCAGACCAATCAGGGGAGCTCCTTCCAGCTGCACTGTGCTGATTAGTTCAGACTGGCCACGTGGGTACCGGCACTGCAGTGAGTAAGTCTGGAGCCTGCCACAAAGTACTGAATGACTGCACATTAACAACTGTGCAGTCAGCATCTCATGTAGACGTGGCCACTTAACCTGATTTGGGGTCAGAGAGGGATTTCCCTTCAGGTCTGGTTGGCAAGAGTCACTGATACTTTTGAAGCATGGGGTGTGGTCACTTGCAGGGCATTTTCCCCCCTAACAAATTCCTTGCCCTTTCAGGGCCCAAAACTTTGGTGGCAGCTTTGGTCTCTCATCTGTTCCTGTGGCACATCGCAGTTTTTGAGGCATCCTAGGTTTTTCTGTACAGTAGATGCTAGTTTGTCATTGAGATGTTAGTGAGGGGCTTCGTGGCTCAAGGTGTTCTGGGACAAAATAGTTACTAGAGGCAAAGTTAGGGTGATATTTTTTTTATTGGACCATCTGTGTAATGGTGCTAGGCAAGCTTTCAAATGCAGGACATTCATTTGGTTTAGTACACAGTTGGTCCAGTAAAAGTACCACCCTAAGAAATTCTCACCTTGCATAATCTCTGAATCTTCACAGCTACATCACCATCCTGACACTACAGAAATCCACAGTAGATATGTCTACACATGCATTTGCACTAGCTTAAATTTACTGCGCAATAAATTACTGTGCAGTGAGCGGGAATAGGCCAGCATCTACATATGCAGGTGACCTGGGACAAAATTTAGTCCCAGGTCAGAGCAGCTGGCCATGTTGCCCACGACCACCAGGGGGAGCTCCATCTTCTGGCCATGTGGCTACAGTTTGGTCCCAAACTGAAGCCAGAGCCAGCTACCAGCATTTGGGACTAACTTTAGTCCCAAACTGAAGCCAGGAGAGGCAGCCAGCCAGGAGCCCTGGGACTGAGCTCAGCTTGTCCTCCTAGTGGCTGGGCAGACCTAGCATGGAGGCCCCCTGGGTTACTGTTCAGTAATGTGTCTACATATGTGTTACCACGCGATAACTAATCAGGCATAAATTTGATACCTGCATGATGCAGGTATCAAATTTATGGTCACGTCAGCATTAGTCACAATATTTACTGTGCAGTACAGGCATGCATGTGTAGCCGCATGCCCATAGTGCACAGTTATTTTGGTTACTGCCCAATAAATGTGCATGTGTAGATGTTCCTGGTAGTCTGTGATTGCCGGACTTGATTACCCAGGTGGTCTCTTCCCATCCCAGATTCCATTTTTAAAGGAGCTTACTCAGCTTCCACAGCCAGTTGCTTCTAAAGTGAAGCTATGGTTAGGAAAATGGGGAACAAATAGAGAGTATTCCACTAGTGATAAGTCCATTCTGCAGCAAAGTGAGAGGGGCGAGAAAATGAATCCTCTCTAGAAAGAGCATTTTTTAGGCAAAAGAGGAACATCTCTTGGCTTGGTTCAGTTGCCTCTAGTGTCAGACAGCAGCTTGTATCCTGATAGTCAGGCTGGTGGCTTTTTCCATACCTGCTGTCCTGGGATTTACCTTTTCCAGAGCTCCTTCTTTACTTTTCCCTTCTAGCTTTCATTTTTTCTGTGTCCACAGTGGACACAGCAATCTGACACAGCATAGTTTAATATTCTACAGATCCTCCCAAGCTGATAAATGAGAATGAGAGGGAGAGGGGGAAAAGAGGGGAGATGTATAAAACCCTGAGACTGCATTCAGAGCGGGAGAGATAACAATAAGCGAGAATAATAGTCTAACAAGTTGGAAATGTCACACGCGATCTGGTGCCATTAACACAACATGGATCTGAAATATCACATAATTAGTTTTGTGCCTGTTGTTCTGATTTGGAGAGAAAAAATATTAAAGGGAAGAGAGTAGGGGGTAGGGGGGGAAGGGAGTGGAGATGAAGTGAAGTCATAAAAGGGTGAAGCCTACAGCCGCTAATGTTTTTTGGAATAATATAATAAAGCTCTATCTTCTTACCCATGTTTGAGGCAGAGATTTTTATCTGGTGGTATGGGATAAAAAGAAATGAGAACTTGAAAAGGGAGATAAAATTGCAATTGATCCCTTTAAGACCTCCTCACCGCCTTTCAGTGATGGTTCTGGGCTTCATGGATTGTTCCACCATTGCAATGCATGACTCCAATCCCCCACCCCCAAAAGCAGAAAAACTAGTGTTTTTTAAGACTTATTTGTTCTACCTGCTTATTGCCTGGGGCACAAAACATGTGTTTAATGGCTGTGAAATGACATCCTAGCTGCTAATTCCCTGAGAGCACCACTGACATGCCTGTTTGAGAAATAAGAATGACCAGTTCCTCCCATAAAAGTCCATGTGAATACAGATATGTTGTGTTCAGTCCTTAGTCTTTCCAGGCTTGTGTGTGCTAGTGGTTGCTGAATGCAACAAGGTAGCTGCCTTTGCCTACACAGTCCCTGCACTGCCAGAGTTACTGTGTGATTTGCTTGGGGATACCCATCCTATAAAGAGTGATAAATAAAACTAAATTCCTGTTCCATCCCCTGCATGGCAAATACTCCCTCATTACTGTCATTTATTAATTCAATGGAGTCTTTTCCCTAGTTTCTAAAGCCTGAGCAGAAAGGAAAATTGCAAACATGGACACAGCCAATCCCTTCCAAATATGAGATGCTTTAGGACTTGTTCCCACAGCTCCCATTTGTTGAATTCTCGTGACTCTAATCTTGAAGTACAGGTGAATTTTACTCATGTAGAAGACACCAGTTACCTGAGCCAGCCTAACCACCTTTCTGACTCGTATTGTTTCCTCTCCTGGCAGCAGGAACTGACCCTTGTGGTCAAACATTTCCTAAGGACATGGATGCTAACGCTTAAAATCTGCCTTAAATGGGGACTTAATAAGGGGGACCAGACAGAAACCTTCAATCCTTTCCACCTCTGCTATTTTGTTGTGATATTTTACTGACTGGGTATTGTGATGGCCTTTTTCTCTTTTTTCCTTAGGTGCTCCTGGTGGTTAGGCTGGCTTTTATTCTCTCATTTGAGGGATTAATTGTCTTGAAGGCTTTCTTTTCACTTCCCTGTCCCCAGCCTCTTTTCTGGAGAGAAACCAGTTATCCTTGGAAGTTAACGGAACATTGGTTCTGGAGGCTTTTATCTTGATCTTCAGGGATTCAACTTGGTACCGAGTACCCAGTTGTCTGGCTAGGAACAGACATTGCATTTGTCCCTGGATAAGTTGTGTCTGTGTTTGTTTTAGAACAGAAATATCCTGGGATTGATGTGTACTTACATTGCCCTTCTAATCAAAGTTTAGTGAGTGGCTGAATGTATTACTGCTCTTCTGCCATTGATTCAACAATGCAGTCCCTGGATAACCTTTCAGACACACTTCACATTATCCTGGAAAAAATGTTAGTAGTTTTTATCCCCTGAACCTTTTTAGGATTTATCCTGGGACAAGTGTGACATCTTTTTATAGCCTTAGTGTAACAAATTCTGTTGCTCCATCTGATGGCCATTCAGTGGCTATTAGCTGATGTTCTCTGTCAAGAAAGTAAAAGTATTGTGAAAGTATCATGAGTCAGGCAACAGGGGGTCAGAAAATGTGTCACTAGAGAGGCCAAAGGATTAAATGGTCCGGGGAGACTGGGCTAATCCCTTGTTAGGCTCTTCCAGATAAGGCAGGTGGTTCAGGAGATGTCTGCACTATTGTCCCTGTGCTCTCCTTGCCCTGTGACCTTCTTAGTACTCCTCAGCTAGGGCACCGTGTCCAGTATTGGGTATTAAACTTCCAGAGAGATGTGACCAGTCGGACAGAGTCCAGAAGAGAGCAACAAAAATGATCAGAAGTCTAGAAAGCACAACGTATGAGGAAAGAATGGGTTTTGTTTAGTTTAGGGAAGAGAAGACAGATGGTAGATATAATAATAGACTTCAAATATGTAAAAGGTTGCTTGCAAAGGAAAGGAACAAATTGTTCTCCATGTCCACGGAGGATAGGAGAAGAAGGAATGGGCTTATATTGCAGCATGGGAGATTTAGTTTAGACATTAAAGAAAAACTTTTTCTAACTGAGTATAGTGAAGCACTAGAATATGTTATCTAGGGAGGATGTGGGATCTCTCATCCTGGAGCTTTATTAAGGGTTAGATAAGCTTGTGTCAGGAATGATTCTGGTATAGTTCACCCTGCCTTGGGGTAGGGGCGTAGACTAAGTGACCTCTTGAAGTTCTGTCTAGCCCTCTGTGGGTGCATTTATACATGCTATTAGCATGGAGCAATAAGCTCTGGTGTATATTGCCCCAGAGTTTATTGTTCCCAAGCGCTGCATTTATTATGCGCACCCAGGGCCAGAACATGTTGAAGTGGGTTGGAGCAGCCTCAACTGGTACGGGGCTGGAGGGTCAGCTTGTCAGACCAGGGATGCTCTGACCTGGCTCACTGTACTACAGAAAGGTTGTCTGGGGCATGAGGGTGCCCCAGTGCAGGGCTAGCTGGCAGACTGCCTCCGCACTGAAGCACCCTTGTGCCCAAGACAGCCCTGTCAGCATCTACATGTGTTGCTGCATACTAAAGAACTCTGCCATAGGATAGTACCTGTATTTACAAGAACGTACCTGCAGCAAAGTTAATTAGTTTCCTGTAGCCTAATAGGGCAGCACCTATAAACACCGAGACTTTACTGTGGACCTAATCAGGCAGCTCTGCAGTAAATGTCTCAGGTAGATGCACCCTGCCCTGTTTCTGTAACCCTATTCTTAAAGTGGTTCTCTCTCATCTTCTGCTTCTCTGACTAAAATCTAGCCAAGATGCCAACTACAAAATTAAAGCAATAATATACATCTTACTGATATCACACTTTGTACCGAGTAAGATGCAAGCCAAGGATTCTGTACATCCCATGGTGTTTTCTTTGTTTCCAGCAGTGACTAACACAATCTATATAAAACCATGCTGTGTACCTTATGCTGGCAGGGTGGTGTTACAGGTTACCTTTAAACCATTTTAAATCTGTGGAATGTTAAGCTGTCTTAAAGTTGAAACATTTTCAGAACAGCCAGAGGTTAAGGTTTAATGCTGTCTCAGACCTGCTACTAGAGGGCTACTAGGGCCTGGTGAGCAGGGGCATGGACAGGAGCCATAACTCTATCTTTCCTCTGGGGTGGGAGACAAAGTGGTAGTGTGACCACCTTTTCCTAATAGCAAGGTGGGACACATACCTGCTTCCCTGCTCCCTCACTGTGGGGGACTCAATCTTCCTCCCTCACTTTTTCTATGCCCTCTTTCCCCTTTAGACTTACCTGCAGGGGAGCTGCGCTTCACCACTGCCTGGCTGTATTTTCAGTCACGTGCGTGTGGCACCCCTTGCATGTGGAACTCTGCCAGGGGAAACCCAGTGTTACCTGCATTTTTCCATGGCAAGTGGAAAACCCAGATTCCTGCACAGTATTGGGAATCTGGGACAAATGCTGTCCCAGAGTCATTCAGTCTGGGACCAGGTCTTTATGCTCGCATTTCAGGACTGTCCTGCCCAGTTAGGAACAGGTGGTCAACATGGGCAACTGATGCTACCTTAGTTGGGGGAGGGGGGGCACATGCCCCCTCAGCGACTGGGGGTGGAGATCCCCTGCAGCCGATCATGCTGACCAGAAAGCGGCTATGGCGCTCCCGGAAGTGGTTGTGACGCTTAATCTGGTGTATCCCCTCTGTGGCCAGCGCTTGCGGGGTGGCACCAGTGTTCCCACCCGCCCGCCTGTCATCTAAGTGAGGAGCACGGCCTGTCAGGCAGTGCACCAGTGCTTTCAGGGGGTGCATGTACACCCCCATGCACTCCTTATGCATCACCACTGGTGATCAACCTAGGAGAGGGGAAGGTGTCATGTAGCTTGGAGGCAAATTAACCAGCATGGGAACTGTGATATCTTTCCCTTCACAGTAGCAGGATCTGAGCTGGAGCTGTGGGTGGGAAGGGAAAAAGTGAAGGAGATGGGCATTGAAGAGAGAGGAGTGGAAAACAAGAATTAAAAAAGAAACAAAATGTTGCATGCGTCTCAATGATTTGTGATTTGTGGGGGAGGTAGTTGAGTTAGGAGCAGCCACCCATATCTATGCCCCCAAGTTAAATGTTGAATTGGTTTAAAAATAAGAAAATAGTTCATATATCTTCTTTCTCATTTGCTTTCTTGGTTTTTGAGCCTTTGAGAGTCAGATTTTCTACTCTGTAACCACAAGGATGAACAAATTCCCCCCCCCCTTTTTTTTTTCTTTTAATAATAATAAAAGGGGAGATTGCTATAGAAGTCCCAAGACTCCAGGAGTGGGAGATTTGAAATAAATCACCAAATACCCTGAGCTTTGTGATAAAGTCATGCCAGCTGGCAATAGTGGGATCATTGCAGACATACTTTTCTCTTGCAAGACTGGTACCAGTTCACCTGTTTCTCATGCCGTCCCTTTAACCTCTATTTCTATCAAACCTATTAAGCTGAGGTTTTGGCCAGGGCCACAATAAGTGGACATGCTCTTGCAAACCAGGAATAGGGGTAGCTGAAATAGAGGAGAGGGCCTTTTAATGAGGGAACAGCAGCCTGTAAGTGATGCATAGCTAATGACCCCTGTCTCCAGCAGCCCACAGTCAGGCGGAACAAAAAATCTATTTTCACCAAGTGCTTCATTACAATCCAGCTACACTTGGCTGAACAGCTCCGTTCAGCAGAGAGAGAGAGAAGAGGGGAGTGTGGCAGTGCTGCGGGCTGTATCTGTCTGAGGGATAGAAACCTATTGGTCTTCCTATGTTACCTTCGGCAAGTCACTTAAACTCTTTGGGAGGTAGATCCCCATCTGTGCAACTGGGGAAACACCATTCCCCTGTCTCCTGGGGGTGCAGGAAGGATAAATACCTCAAATTCTGTGGCAGTCAGGTGCTAGGTTGGTGTTGAGGCCATGTGGGTAGAAGGGGATGTTGAGGCACAGCATGGTGTGGCTTTGGGGTAGCAAGGGCAGCCCTGACAACCTGAACTCCTGTCAGCTTCCCTACCCATGGGGGGGCTTGGCAGTACTCTGAGGCCCAGCAGGAATTCCAGCTTCTCACGCATGGATGGGATGAATTCCAGCTTCTCGCCCATGTTCACAAACCACTGACTTCAGTGTGTTTCTGGGGCCAGATCTTCAGCCAGCATAAATAGGTACAACTGCTATGGAGTTGGTGGAAAATGGCCTGGATTTTTACTAGCTGATGATCTGTACCCTTTATTTTTCTTTGTTCAGCCCATGTGCACAGAAGTGCATGTGGATTCTTCCATGCTAGTGCTGTTTAACATGGAGATCCTAATCTCCATGCCTTAGCTTCTCCATTTGTCAGATAGGATGATAATTAGGACTGGGGGACAGGGAACCTTTTCTTGATATATTTTTGGCAGAAAATAAAATGCTTAGGGGAAGTCTCTGGTATCCAGAGGTGTGACAAGCAGTTTCGTGGCCAGAGTTGGGCTAAAGGCAATAGCCGTTTTTTTGAACCCTCAAAATCTGCTGTGTCAGTAGCTCTTATTTGCACTACTACTGGTATCTTGAAACATTTTCACAATCAAGCTGAAAACAACATATTTTTCTGTGTTTTTATGAAAATTGAAAACTTCCACAGAAAATACCCCATTTTCTATCCAGTTCTGATGATAATATTCACTAGCTACCCAGGGATATTGTAAGGCTAATTAATTGACACTTGTAAAATGTATTAAGATACACAGATGATGATAAAGAAGTGGAAATTATTTCTTTCTTATAGTATTATAAGGTTTCAATTTAAAGAGATAAAGGCAAATTAAAAATAATAATTTAAGCAAATTTCCTTACCTATTACCATATTACTTTGAATACAAGATGATGCCTCAATAATTTGATTTTTATATATGGAAAGATTATAAATTTTAAATGTTCCAGGTATAAAATCTAATTTTTGGAGGTTTGCCTTTAATTTGCCTACCTCGTACAGCAGGGAAAATGAATCTGAGAGGATTAAGTAGCCCTCTTGCCCTCTGCTTTCTCTTAGCTTCTTCCCTCTGCAGCCCCTTCCTCTGCTCTTTACTGTCCACCCTGCTCTCCCTGAGCACGTGAAAGTGAGAAACAAAATTGAAAATAGTGACCTTCAAGTTAAACTTAGCTATAATTATTTGCATATAGCATCCATAGAGTTAGTTCATTCAGAACTGATGCATGTTACCTTTTTTGCAACTGCTGCAAGTTTTATAACAGGACAGTTACTTATAACAGACAGGCCAACTGGTTATCAGTGCACTTATTGGTTAAACAATTAATCATTTAACCTTTCATCCCTAACACCTATATCTTTACAGTTCTGTTGCGTGACTGATCCAGTCTACTTGACAGTCTATAACACAAATATACAGTTAAACCATCATCATCTCATGGCAATATCACAACCATTTATCTGTGTGTCCTCATGCCTGTTGTCACTCTTTTACATGTCATAATCATGCAGAAAAAACACCTCAGCACCTCTGCCTGCCTCCAAACTTCCCTGTTTTCCCCCTCAGTCCTCTCACTCATTGTCCTTGCCACGCTCTCTGGCAGCCTCATTCTTGAACAGCCTGTGCCAGTCTCCTGTGCCAGTCTCTTGTCCTCCATATGTCTTCTGCCATCTTCTCCTTGTTGTCTTCTGCTGTCTTCTTGTAGTATACCTGAAGCTCACTCCCATTCTGATGTTGTCCTTGACTAGGAGAGTCATGTGTCTGTACATGAGCAGGTCAAAGTGAGCTGTTGGGGTCCTTACTGCTTGGTCATATGGCTGAACAGTGCTGCCTTTCTGGTCAGGGTCTTGACCCCTGTCACAATAAGGAGGAATATGATTTCTCTCTGCCATACCTCCCTGGTGTTTGGGCAGCTCCAGCTCCAAGGCCCATGGGCTCATGTTGGGTGCTCCAGCATTGCAGCAGGTGCCCTGCTAAAAACTTCATGAAGCAGGCTGTTTTGGAGTCTGCCCCAGCTGCCAGTTTGCAGATCTGGCTCATTTACTTGGCCCAGAAGAACAGCAGAATGTCTGGCATTCCTTGGCCCCGGTCTGTTTAGTTTTGTACAGCATGGCCCTCACAACCTTCTCCCATTTGGAGCCTCAGAAGAAGATGCATATGGCCTTCAGGATTTTATGGACAGTTTGCCTTGGTAGGGGGAGAGAAGACCAATGTGGTATACAGAAGCACCAATAGCAACATTGTCCTTAGGAGTGCCGTGTGCCCCTGCAAAGACAGGTGGCACATGTTCCATAGTCCCGGTCTCTGTTGGTCTTGGCCTCGGTTTTCTTCCATGCTTTCTGGCCTGTTAGCTCTGGGTTGAACTCTACTCCAAGGATCTTTACTGCCTCACTGGGGATGCAGACCCCCAGGGTAGACGGTTCCCTGAGCTTGCCCAGTGCTAGGCAGGTGCTCTTGTCCACGTTTAGCTTAGTCTGTGCTACTGCTCTGTATGCCTAGGCATGTTGCGGTACTCCTTCCAGTGACCACTTATCCCTGCATAGGATGTTGAGGACCTTCATATAGGCTAGGACTCTCTTCTCTGTGTTGCTGCCCCCGGAATCTCCACTCCATAGATCTCAGGGTCTCACCCGAGATGTTGGGCCAGTGGTTCCATCACACAGATGGACAGGATTGGGGAGAGTGAGCAACATTGCTGGATGCCCAACTGCACCACTGTTAGACTGGTCAGGAACCCATTCACCAGTACCCTGCTGCTCATGTTGGTGTATGGTGTTTTTAAAAATGTTCCAAAGTAAGTTGGACAGATACTTGAGTGGAATGATTTAGTCTGGGATAATCCTGCCTTGAACAGGGGGCTGGATTAGATGACCCACCTCATGGGGTCCCTTCCAGTTGCACTCTCCTATGATCCTAATAGCATCTTAGGCCCAGAGCAATTACAAACACGTAAGTTCATGAATGACATGAATTTAGGCCCTGCAGCTTCTTTGAAACCTCAAGTCCTCTCAAGATTGAGACTTTAGATATTACTAGTGAAAGAATTTTAAAATTCAAGTGAAGTTTTTGCTGCTTGCACAGTTTGCCTCTTTTTTGGCTTTGAGGTCAATGAGCTCAGTTTAAATTTTGTTTATAGTCCACTTTGCTACACTGTGATCTCCACACTGCAAATTTTGCAGGAGGACGTGAGATTATTTCCATTTATATGAATATATTCCATTTGAAGATATAAAATACAAAAAATCTGGAAAAACCTGGTGGTATATTTGTAGATCTAAGGGTTTTTCCCCCCTTTTCTAAGCAGAAGGATCCACCTGCACCTGCCAGTCAAAGCTGAGTTAAGCATGTCCTTTTCAAACTATCCAGTTGCAAGCCTTTCCCTTTCCTACTTTCCTTCCTAGAGCTGAACTGATTGATTCTGTTTTTGATCTGCAGTAGCTGACACATCACAGAAACCTGTACAAGCATGAAGTACTGGATCTGAGCCTGGTGGGCTGGATTTCACCTTCAAACCTGCTGTAAGTTGACTCTGAAGTAATGGCAAAACCTAGACTTAAACACCTTTACAATTTAAATTCAGAGTGCTGATTGATTCTAGAGTCGGATTCAGGTAGAGTTGTGCTGCTAACAGGCTAGTTGTCCATGACAGCCCAAAGCGGGATTTTTTTGTCAATGGATCGATCAGTAGACTTGCTTTCTTGTGGCTTGTGAAAGTTCTGCTTAGATGGAGACCTTTCCCCTTCATTGTTGGATTTTTCCTCTTCTGCTCTTTGTATCTACACCACAGCACTGGCTTCCATATCACTTGGGCCTCACACAGTTCTTACCTACTGGGATCTATACTTGAATTAACACCAAACACCCAGGTTACTTATTTCCAGGGCTATACTGAATGCCCATGTCAGGAAAACACAGAGATCCATTTCTTGTTTTTCTGCTTCTAGAGTTGTATTGTAGCTGTAGCATCTACAGTTGTGCTATGCACTGTACAAATAAAACAAACAGCTGGCTCCTGTTCCAAAGAATTAATATCTAGGTATTATTGTGCATTAGAGAGAAGCACCAGAAAATTAGCCCCCTTTATAATGTGTGTGTGCATGGAGCAAGTCAAATCCAGGTTTAAAGCCTCAATTCATCAAGGCACTTACGTCCCATTGGAGTCGATGAAACTTTAAACAGACAGTTATCATTAAACACATGCTTAACTGCTTTGATGAATAGAGATGTAAATACTTAAAGTTGGGCATATGCCTAAGTGCCTTGGGGTCACAAAGCAGGTCATGTCCATGTTATATTGCCGGATTTGCAGTACTGGAAATTCCCTTGGGATCTATAGATCCCCCTGCCCCCCACCAAGCCCTCAGGTTTGTTTTTAACTGTGCCCCCACTCAAGTATTTAATATACCTGTTTTCCCAGTGCACATTTAGTAGCTGCATTTATTATTCCCATCCCTTGGAAAGCAAAGTAGCTATGGCACTGCTGCCATCAGCGGGTAAACAAACATCTGCCCAAAAAAACAAATGTTTTGCAGGGTCTAATCACCACTTCTGATGGTTCAAGTTCCTCCATACAGGCCTTGTGATTTGCAGACTTCTACCACCCTTTGGAGGCAGCTAGCCCTCATTTGTGTCACCATCCGCCCCTTCCCATCTGTCGCTTTAGCTGACACTGCAGTGAAACTGTCACTACCCACTTGCTGTAAAGGGGACACTCCTGGAAGATGGGCCATTATGAACGCTTCATTAGCCACCAACATGCAGTGAATGGCCTGAAGGTAAGCCAGAGGCGATACTCACTCAAGCTGCCCAGCTGTTTGTGCCTACTGTGACAATATTTTAAATTTGAGATTTTGGTGATAGTTTTTTATGTTAAAGAAGGCCCTAATGTAATGGGTACCTAAAATATTTGTGGTAATGTTGGAATGATGTAGCTGTGATGCTCCAGGGGTTACGTGAGAGGTAAGGATTTTTGTGGGTGATATCTTTTATTAGATCAATTGCACCATTGGGATGAAGTTAGACAAGCTTTCAAAGGCAAAGCATTCTTCAGCAGGTATCTGAATGAAGAATGCCTTGCTTGTGAATGCTTGTCTAATTTTATCCCAACCATGCTAATGCTTGTGAAAGCTTGTCTAACTTTATCCCAACCAGGTCTAATAAAACATATCACTCACAAAAATCCTTGCCTATAAAATATTTGTTAACATCTTTCTCAATTAAAGCTGTAAATAGGATGAATAGTCAATCACTTGAAACTCCCCACAAGTACAGCTGAGTGAAATTTATTGGATAAATGGTTTATTTCTCAAAAAGGGCAGTGCCTGGGCAAATAGAACTACAAGCAAACTGGGTTGAATTTGGTGAAAGGTTTCAGTCCCAAAATTGAAAATTCACATTTCATTTTGATATTTCAAAATGAAATGCTTTAGTATTTTTCATTTTAAAAAACACCATTTAAAACCAAACTGACCGAAACTGAAGAAAAAAAATCTCAAAAAGAACTCCTCCTCTGAAAGAGAGAATAAAGTATTTTGACCTCCAAAAGCTGGGGAGAGGTTTCATTCTAGATGACGGGTGCCTCCCAAGACTGGGGTGGGGCAACCTGGCGGCAAGCGAAGACCACTCACTGCCGCTAGTGTTGGTGTCGACGGCAGCAAGTGGGGACCACCTGCAGCTGCTGTTGGCAGTGGGGGCAGGTGGCGACCACCCACAGAAGCCAGTGATGGCTTCAGCAATGGCCAGTCTCAGGGGGGGTATGCACCTCCCCACGCCCCCCTACGTGTTGCCTATAATTTTAGGGAGAAAGCTCAAACTCTTCATGTTTTGGGTCAACCCAAATCATTGTTTTGAAAAATGGTTGGGTTCAGCCACCAAACTCAAAAAAATAAAATATCTGCCCAGCTCCACTAATCTGTTTGTTACTTGCTGTTCCTTACCTTCCCATTTAAAATGTTTTAGTTGTCCAGTCATGGAGCAAAAACAATAGTATGTGAGCATCAGCTGTATAGTCTGAATAACACTTAGTAATAGTGAATGTTTTGCAAATACCTCCACTGATTTAAGATGATTCATTACTTCTGAATAATGAATACACCTGAAGGAAATGCAGATCAGCTCCTGCTACCCAAGGAGATGGCTTTGTAATGAATCTGATTTATAACAGGCAGTTTAATCAGCTTTTATGTCCTTTGTCATCATCTTTTCCCTCACCTGTCTCTCCTATGTGGAGTTCTATGTACTATTTCTGTGTTTCCTGCACCACAGGGTGTGTGTCTCCCAGAGACTGAGATGCATCAATTTCTGGTGCTTCTGGAACTGAGCACTGGAAATTCACGTTCCTTCAATGAAGAAATGCTGCTTCCTTGATTTGCATTTTCCACAGAAGCATGTGAAATTTCAAGAGTGTCAGGGAATCAGTTTCTTACCCTGCACAGTTTGAGCTAACACAGATGATAACAACATTCAAATAGTAACTGGGTAGCCATATAAAAAATTACATGATCTGGTGAAGATTGTGGTTTAAAACTGTTTTTGAAAGAAAATAGGGTTTTTTGGTTGAACAATTTTTTATGCAGTAAGAGTATCTGGTTTTTACTGGACCCCCCCCCCCCCAACCCACAAAATATTTTGATGTTAGAGATTTTGATCTGGAAATACCACTGTGAGGTTGTAGCTGGCTTGTCTCGCACCCCTATTTTCCTTGAAGGGCTAGATTTCTTATGAAGTCTCCATCTTCCATGATGCACATCAAAGGGGCAGTCATGATGCATTATGGGTAGGGTTGCCAACCCTCCCTCTAGGATTGCCCTGAAGTCTCCAAGATTTAAATATAAATCTCCAGGAGACTGCTGAAAGTCACCTGGGAGAGAAATGATAGGGCATTCATTAAAATAAACATTAAATGTTGAATCCAATTTATACAGTAGTCCAGAGGGTTTTTAAAATGTAATAGTAATGTGCATTTGCCTTCCTGACGTAAAGTCATTAATGTCATTATGTCCTGTAATGAAACCTCCTGGAATAGTTTCAAACAGTTGGCAACCCTAATCTTGGGAGATGGAGGCTCACTGAGAAGCATGGCTTAGAGAGGCCATGTTCTGCTCAACCCCAGACATATCACCAGTTTCACAGTTGATGAGTGTCATGCACAAGTCTCTGATCCCTTTATTTCCCTTATAGCCATCTTACATGGCTCATGCATCGCTGTAGAAAGGAGCAGGGCATAGACACTCAAGAATGTTTTATTGAGGATTAAAAGTGATATATATTAGGAAGGGGAAAGAAGGAAATCCAGGAACTTAGCCATTACCGCCACCTTTTTAAAATTTATCTTAAAAGTAAAGGCGATTTTTAAAATTATTTCTAATAACAGTACCAAGGACAGCCCACAGGTGGTTCTGTGGTTAAAGACCAGTGCTGAGATGCTGGGTTCTGATCCCAGCATTTTGACCATATTGAGCTTGGACAAGTAATTTCCTTTCTCTGTGCCTCACTTCTTCCATTTATACATATGTCATAGGGAGACTCCAGGGCATCCTGGTATTTTAAAATATTTGGAGAACCTGGATGGGAGATGCTGCAGACATGTAAGGGATTGCATTTGATAAGGACTAAAGGGCTGTGCTATGATAGCAATTCAGACAGCTGTTAGGAACTTCCTTGTGTGCCTGCCTGGTTGGGTATTTTAAAGCTGAAAAGATGAAGTGATGTCATTTATCCACCAAGATGTTGGCCACAACTTAGAGCGACCCCTTTCCATTCGAAGATTGACAGAACAACCCAGTGGATGAGCTGTAACAAATCTTATTTATGAAGGACACCACTGCCACAATGTTTTAGTTGCATTACATTTTTATCATGTCAGAGCCTTCATGTGAATACTGCTAAAAACAGACTTTTCACCTGATCTATCCTTAGTCGATACTGGCTGTGTTTTGCTTTTGAGCAAAGAGATCTGGCTGTATGAGGGCATATTCTCAGTTATACCTAGTCAAGCCAGCTGCAATCAAGACTTTGGGTGGGTGTCACTGCTGGGACAGGACAGTTTGGTTCATAAGTTGGTGAGGGATCCTCCTGAACGAAAGTATGTTATGGCGACAAATCATAAGTTGTTCTTCCCATTCTCTCTTGTTTTCTCTTGTTC
Organism: Crocodylus siamensis; assembly: GCF_052110815.1. Classification (NCBI taxonomy): domain Eukaryota; kingdom Metazoa; phylum Chordata; order Crocodylia; family Crocodylidae; genus Crocodylus; species Crocodylus siamensis. Next base: position 28,932,772 of record NC_143409.1, on the reverse strand, counting down.
TCTCTTACTGAGCACAGGATGTGGCTGATTTTACTCAGAACATTACAAGCAACCCTGTCTGAGTTAATTGACCAAGACAAATTTTGTTAAAAAACCTTGACATTAATAATGAGAAACAAGAGCTGGGAGGTAAAACACACTTGCTCAATACATGCATTACTGGGCACCCCCTCCCCTCTTTCCTGACTCCTCCTTAGGCAGCTTGGCAGAGAGTTAAGATCAATTAGTTTAAAATTAACTTGTGGTTTCCAGTCAGCCCCCCCAGCACTGGAGTTCTGTTTACCCCTTGTTTATTTAGCGTCTCTAAGTACTTGGAGTCAGGGATGGGCTGAATGGCTTAGCAATACCATAGCAAATTAGTCAGTGCTGATGATAGACATTATTACTGTATAAATCACTTGTCCTGGGCAACTGGGCCTAGCAACCTGGTCCTTCATCTCAAAAACAGGCTTCTGCAACTTGAAGTAGAGGACTCTTATCCTTCAGCCAGGTTCTTATCTTCTCTGAAAGCCAGTAACAATGCTATACCTCCATGTTAAGCTGCTGATATTACAGCACCTCAAAGACAGCTGTTTAGTCAGATCTTTACAGTAAAAGTCTTGCTCCTTCCTCAGCCTGTTCAAGAAGCTTCCTGAATTCTGCAAGGGTTTTGAGTAGCTCACTTGGTTTCCATGATGGGATGGAAGCAGAGATCACGAATGTTCCCATCCCTTGTGCACTGGTAACTGACCTTTCCATGCCCAAGGCATGGGGCAACTAAACAATTTACAGCAAGTTAAACAGGGGTGGGGACTCCACACATCAGATGGATGATGAGGTATCATCACTACAGTAACTGCCCATGTGCATGCTGTTACCCCATGGTAAATCTCTTCCACAGAGGGGTATAAGAGCATGCACACAAGCAGCCACAGTAAAGGAGCTCACATATCCTATTATCTTGATGTAACTTGTTCATTTGTGCACACTGTAAAAACAGTGTATGTAGAGAGGAAATACCAATTTTTTTCCCCCTCAAGTCTGCCCCCGAGGTCAGGTCAATGTAGCTTACCACACATCCGGGTTTTCCTGGGCACATCCTCTTTTTGGGTCCGAGATTTTGCTCTGCTTAGCTGGTGGGAGCGGGGGACGATTGGAGGCAGGGTCACCACGTGTGTCTGTGGCTGGCATGCAGCCAGGCAGGGGGGTGGGAGCAACCTTGGCAACTAGGTGCAGGTAAATCTGGGGAGCGTGGGTGGAGGGCCAGGGCTGGGGGACTGTGGGGATGGGTGTGTGAGCAGGGCAGGCACCTGCTGGTGTTGGGGGGGGAGGGGGTGGTCTCTAGGTGCGAGGTCTGCAGCAGGGCACAGAGGCAGGGGGAAGTGCCTGCCCCTCCAGCAGCAGGGGAAGGGGCGGGGGGGCCCTTCAGGGACAGCGGGGAGCTGCATGGCTGGGCTAGTGGCACTGGAGGCCAGTGCTCATGCTTGTGGGGGCAGGGTACCTGGGAGATGCTGCCTGGGGGAGGAGGAAGGGAGGGCGCCATAGCCAGGCTGCCTGGTGTGGCACAGGAGCCCCAGCCTGGGGCAGGGGGTGCTACAGGTATCCCCTTCTCTCAAGCCCATGCCATGGCTGGACTTGCTCCACCATTACCTGCAGGAGCCAGAGTCATGTCAACCGCTGTGTTCCAGCCCAGTCAGGACAGGGGCAGCTGGGGTCTCCCTTCGGCAGGGCAGGGGGGAGCAGGGGGGCTGTGGGTCAGGAGTGAGGGTCTGTGGGTGGGGAGTGAGGGACACTGGGGTGGGGGACCATGGGCTGGGAGGGCGGGGCACTGGCAGACCCAGGGGGCTGTGGGTTAGGAGCAAGGGACACCAGCTTGGCCCAGGGAACTGTGGGTAGGAAGTGAGGGGCACTGGTGGGAGGGGCAGCAGCTAGGACGGGAGGATGCAGGCTGGGAGTGAGGGGCACTGGCAGTGCCAGGGGGCTGTGGGTTGGGAGTAAAGCGTGCCCCCAGCTGGTGTCCCTTTTTTGGAAGTGGAAATACAGTAACCCTAGAATGGCATTGCAGTCTTCATCTCTGGGCATCTAAGTAGACATCCAGACTAAGAAGAACAGGGTTACCAACTGATAGAACAGCAATTTTAAGCTCTCTGCAGCCTCAGTTAGATATTGGCTACACTTGGTTCCTGTTTCTTTGCACACATGAGGCTAGGGATTTTTAAAAAATCACGAGGTTCTAGAGAACAACAAGGTCACCTCTGAAAGAGTGCTGGATGGTGTGGCCCTGTTCATGTGCGACATATCTTCACCCACATGGCACCAATGTAGGCTGCCTGGAGTTTGCCTCCTGTCCTTTAATTGGTTAGTAATGGTAATAGATGAACCTCAAAAAAGGTAGGTATTTGGGGGGGTGGGGTTGGGTCAGATGTCCCCCCAAGGATTCTGGGAAGCTTGTGAAATTGGCTTTGTCACAGCATTTCAGCCTCATTGGTTCCTATCCCAGACAGAAACTGGATGTGAAAAAGAAGTTCCTCAGATAGCTCAGAACCTTCAAAAAGATTGGATCCAAATGGCATTCTAGAGGGGTGGAGGCTGCGGGTGTCTGGGCCTGGTTCACATACCTGCTTATTATCCAGTTGCTTTGGATCTGTCTCAGAACAAACCACAGCCCTGGTTTGCTCTGCTGATACAGACCTTGCAGGCAATCAATCAGTGAGGTCCTCTTCCAGTGGCAGAGTCACACCCGTACGTTGCTGATCAATACTGCCCAATCTTGACATGGAATCAGTCACTTGGAGCCTGCTCATTACTGCTGGCTAACTGCTTGCCTGCATCATTCTCCATTAATATCCTTCCCTCAATGCTGCAGAATCACAATAGGATTTTCTAACTGTCCTATTTACATACAGCATCTTATCAGTCTCCTCTTCCCTTCGCTCACAGCTTGTCATCTGCTTTGCTTTGTGTCCTCCCAGGGGATGGTAACATTGGAGGTTGGGGACAGAAGCATGAGGTCTGTATCAATGACTGTGGCTACAGAACACCCTTCCCTGTGGTGAGCTGAGAAAACCATGGAACTGGTCCCCTGTAAACCCTCTGTTAATGAGCCTAAATATTACCAGATCGCTTCTCGGCCTCTTGAAGGCTCAGATGGAGCGAAAACATTTATTCTTCAATCAGACTTAACTGATCTGGCTCAAACTGGCAGTGGCTGGTAGGCATGCTCTAGCACCCCCCAGCTTCTGGCTTGTGGGCATGTGGCTACATTTCCTGATTTAACAGAAAATGTCTGTCCAGTTATTAATCAGCTTAGACTAACCTGCAAAGAGTGAATCAGTTCAGGGTCAGGCTTTTTTAATGTCTATCCCTGGCCCAGGGCCTTATTGTTGCTGGGTGCTGTAGACCCCATAGAACAAAAATATGTCCCTAATGGTCTTGTGATGCACAGTGTGTGTGTGTGCGTGTGTGTGTGTAAGTTTAGTAAGATAAAACATGAGCTTTGTTTTTTTGAGAGAAAAAGTCAGGCTGTTCTTATGGAGCTTAAATAGTTCATTAAAATAGCCCAAATATGTTTAAGCAATATTTCTCCTCCTTGGAGCCACGGAACCTGTTTCTAATTTAGCTAAATGTATTGAGGGCCAACTTTGGTTCTTAGCTGTGGGTGTAAATCTAGAGCAAGGCCACTGAAGGTGACAGTTAATGCAACTCTTACTCCAATGTATACAAGAGCTTGACTTGCACAAGCGAGTTTATGGGTAAGGAATGGCTTTCCATTTTTAAATCTAGTATCATTTTGTTGGTTAGGGACCCTGGTTTATTTCCATTGGTGAGGAGGAAATGGCTGCTTGAATTTCCTTCTTTTTTCACAGTGCAAGCAGCACTTGAAATATTAGCATATGCATTGCTATGTGCTGCATTTAATTTTCACGTGTGTGTGGAGAGGGAAGGGGGAGAGGGGGACTTTCCTAGCTGTTCAGCTTGCAGGGAATCATTAAAAAATATATCAGAGATCTCAAATTTCTTATTTCATGGGTTTCTGGTCAATTTGCTGACAGACCTTGGGGTCCAGATTTCAGAGTTCTCTAAAGCAGAATTTCCCAAAATGTGGATGGGAGGAATTCCCAAAGATCTCTTCCATTCTTTTCTTTCACATGGATGCCCTGTGCACCAGTTTGGTATGTGGCCAATTCTCTTTTCCCAGGGGAAGTGAAAGGATTGCAGAAAACTATTTTATATATGAAGCCCCTCAGTAAAGGAAAGAAGATGGATTTCTAAGTTTGCTGTGACCAATTACATTAATAATGCTTGGAGCTGGAAGTAAGGTGAGTGATACTGAACTCATGCCTGAAACACTGCTTGTCTACGTCTGATAGAATCATAGAAAATTAGGGTTGGAAGGGACCTCAGGAGGTCATCTACTCCAGCCCCCTGCTCAAAGCAGGACCATCCCCCAAAATATCATCCCAGACAAGGCTTTGTGTCTTAAAAACCTCTAAGGATGGAGATTCCACAGCCTCTCTGGGTAGCCTGTTCCAGTGCTTCACCTGCCCTCCTGGTGAGAGTTGTTCTTAATATCTAATCTAAATTTCCCTTGCTGCCACTTGAGACCATTGGTCCTTGTTCTGTCATCTGCCACAATTGAGAACAGTTCAGCTCCATTGTCTTTGGAACCCCCCTTCAAATAGTTGAGAGCTGTTATTAAATCAGTCTTCTTTTCTCTAGACTAAAGAAGCCCAGTTCCCTCAGCTTCTCCTCAGTTGTGTTGTGCCCCAGCCCCCTCACCATTTTTGTTGCCTTCTTCAGGACTTTCTCCAACTTGTCCACATCCTTTCTGTATGGGGGGAGGGTCCAAAACTGGACACAGTACTCCAGGTATGGCCTCACCAGTGCTGAATAGAGGTGAATAATCACTTCCCTTGATCTGCTGGCAACACACCTACTAATGCAGCCCAGTATGCTGTTAGCCTTCTTAGCAACAAGGGCACATGTTGGCTCATATTCAGTTTACTGCCCACTGTAACCCCCAGGTCCCTTTCTGAAGAGCTGCTGCTTAGCCAGTCAGTCTCCAGTATGTACTGGTTCATGGGACTGTTCTGTCCTAAGTACTGGACTTTGTATGTATCCTAACTGAGCTTCATGAGTTTTTTCTTTTGGTCCAGTCTTCCAGTTTGTCTAGGTCTCTCTTAATCCTAGCCCTGCCCTCATATCTACTGCTACTGCCCAGCATAACTACTGCTCTACCCAGCTTGGTGTTATCTGCACTCCATTTCATCTTCCAGATTGTTGATGAAGATATTGAACAAAACCAGCCTCAGGACTGACTGCAGGGGCACTCAACTTGATACCAGCTGCCAACTAGACATTGAGTATTTGATTAGTACCCTTTGAGCCTGACGATCCAGTCAATTTTCTGTCCACCTTATGACTGTAAGGTGGATAGAAACCACCCTTCCTTATCTTCCTACATCCAACTGATACTTCCTTAGCTTGCTTGTGAGAATGTTATGAGAGACTATATTGAAAGCCTTGCTAAAGTCAAGGTATATCGCATCCACTGCTCTCTCTGCATCCACAGAGCCAGTTGTCTCATCATAGAGGCAGCCAGGTTGGTCAGGCACAATTTGCTCTTGGTAAATCCATGCTGACTGTTCCTAATGGCCTCCTCCTCCATGTGCTTAGAAATGGATTCCTTGAGGACCTGCTGTATGATCTTTTCCAGGGACTGAGGTGAGGCAAACCAATCTAGAGTTCTTCAGATCCTTTTTCTTCCCTTTCTTAAAGATGGGCACTATATTTACTCTTTTTCCAGTCATCCAGGACCTCCCTGGATTGCCACAAGTTTTCAAAGATAATGGCCAGAGGCTCTGCATTTACACTGGTTAACTAGCCCAGCACCCTCATGTCTGGCCCTATGGATTTGTATGCATCCAGCTTTTCTAAATAGTCCCTAACAAGGCTCCCCTAGCATGCGGGGGAGCGGAGCAGTGTCCCGGAGCTGGCAGAACCTCATTTAGGGCAGGCAGCAGCTCTTCCCCCGAGGTGAGGCAAGGGATGGGGACCAGGACATGGGGCTGGTGCGGGCTCTGCAGAAGTGCTGCACTCCCCGTCCCTGATGTGGGGGAGCGGAGCACTTCCCCGGACCTGGGGAGCCTGGTCCAGGCTCTGGCTCCAGCCCCTGGCCCCCCGCCCCAGCCTCTAGCCTCTGGCTCCGGCTCCCAGCTCTGGTGCCAGGCTCCGGCCCCTGGCCCTCGACTTCAGCCTCCAGCCCCTGGCTTCATCCCTTGGCTCCTGGCTTCAGCCTCTGGCCCACAGCATCTACCTGGCCCCTGGTCCCAGCCCCTGGCCCCCAGCCCTCAGTCCCTTTGGGTAAGTGTCCCACACTGGACTGAGGCGGCACGCTAATGAACTGCTGCTCCTTAGAGGAAACATTGGTCCCTAACCTTTTCTTTTGCCACTGTTGGCTGCCCACCTCCTCCCCAAACTGTGCTGCCAGGTGCAGTAGTCTGGTAGCTGAACTTGCATTGAAGACATTGAATTACTTCAGCTTTTTCTGAATCATCTGTCAGTAGGTTGCCTTCCCTATTCAGTGAGGGACCCACGCTTTCCCTGATTTCCTTTTGTTGCTGACAGACTTGTAAAAATCTCTCTCACTAAAGCCCTGAAAATGACACAACACACATCATGCCACAGTGGTACTGTGCTAGGATGGCACTCTACCAGAAACTGGTACTGTATATGTGGTAGGTTCCTTTAAAGTAGAAACCTTTCCAGACTCACTGTAAGATTGGACCTATGCATTGATAACTTACTGGTTTCCATCTGTCTGTTGTAAGTGCCCTCTGCCAATCTGTGGAGGATATGATTCGTTATAACCTCTGCCTGCAGAATGTGGTCTCTTTAGCTCAGGTGACAGTAGCTTATGCGTTTAGCTCTGAAAATCCTTAGTTCAGGTCCATGTGTCTTGGCCAAAGTGACAGCTGTCACACTTACACATCTGCACTAACTGACCCAGAGCTGGAAGCAGCTGCTCCTGTTGCTGCTACCTGCTCTTACTTCGCTTATCCTGGTAGCCACGTGGGGTTAAAGTACTGCATATTGCGTAAATGCTGCAGAGCATAATTAGACAAAGTAAGACCCACAACTCAAAGTGCTTTGCTAGCAGCAGGAGCAGTACTACCAGCAGCACACTCCTCATCCTGGCTAAGGCATCCGCGTTCTCCTTGGAAGAAAGCTTCTCAGTCCCCACAGAGCCCGCCCCCAGCATTCCCTGGGATTTCCTGCTAGAGGCCAAATGTGCTATTAAAATAGCACAGCTATATCTAGAAATAGGGTTAGTCCCATCTTGCTCACTTACAGGTCTTGTACCCAATACAACTACTGATCAATTGCAAGCCAGGAAAAAAGATTCTTAAACAAATGGCATGCTGACCCCTTGACTGGCACTAATAAAATACTGTCTGCTGTTCCATGTGGCTCCTGGGTTTGGGACAGGGGCCACTTACTTGCTCTGTACAGCACTGAGCACAATTGGCTGTGGTTTGAGACTGAAGCTTTTTGGTATGACCACAGTACAAACAATTCACAGGTGATCTCCGGACAAAACAAGAACCTCAAGTAGATCACAGTGCTCATCCAGCCTCAGCCATTCCTTAAGTCCGGCGAAGACTGTCTTAGTTGGGTCTCTGTTGAGGCCTGTTTTCTCTCCACTCCTGGAATGGCAGAGCTTTTGTAGTTTAGGTTTGGCCCTGTGGTCACCTCAGTTAGAGAGAGAGAGTCTTGTATTTCAGAGCCATGCATTTTAGCTCTGTTTTCCTCTTGGTTTCCAGAAATGAATATATAGTTTCACAACCCTGCTGGGATTTGTTCCCGAGGAAGTTGATATGGGGAACCTGACAGCCTTGGGCTTAAAATAACCAGGGCCAGCAGCTAAAGGTGGCAATAATACCAACTGAGCTGAATTTCCATTCCCCCTTATATACAGAGGCAGTTATGAGGGGTGGGGAGCTGTAAATCAACTTGAAGCTGACTGAGTAGGGTGTGTACATTCAAGTGTATGTGGAAATGTGTCCTGATTCATAGTGAAAAGTCATGAACTTGAAATATTTCTGGAACAAAACCAGAATTGTCCACCTTACTGGGTGCCCCCAGATGCACAGCTGAGCTGCCTGCCTCCTTGAAGGCTAGGTTTTCCAGGGAGCCAACTGCCCAGCTCCCTGGGTCACCTAAGGAGCAGGGGAGTCTTGGGACTGGTTCCCTAGGAAATGGGGCTGGGCAGGCAGGTGGCAGAGTGAGTGGCTGGTTTCAGCAGAATTAACACAGTCCTGTAGAATCGACATTTTTCCAGTGGACACCTCTTCTGTCTGATGAGTTTTGACCAACCTTGTTTCAGCTGAATGGATCCAGAGATGTGAAAGTGAATCCATCCACTTTTTCTTTCCCTCCCCCCTTTTTTTCCCTTATCTGCTGTGTTTCTCAGTGCTTGCTAGGTGTATTTAGAACTGGAGATACTAGACAACCATGGGACAGGCTGTTTCCCTGGTTTCTGACCTAGTCAGGAAGAATTGGAGTATGTAAAATAGATCATGTTCTCATGCAGTTTCTAATCCAGCTTCACCAACCTGATGTTTGGATGCAGCTCTCTCTGGCAGACTAGTTCCTCAGAGGGGCAACTCAGTGGAGTTACCCCAGTATATACAACTGAGCCTTCAACAAAACCTCAACACCTAGAGGGACGTTGGGTGTGCTTCCTCCAAACTGAACATACTGAGACAACAGGCAGCTGGCAGAGAGGCAGGGTGAGGGGCTGGTTTCAACAGAATCAACTTGAAAGTCTTTATGGCACAAGCCTGTTGTCTTACAAGCTTATGATGTTTAAAAACCCACCTGCCCCCCAGTCCCTCAATTCCTGCCCCTTCTACCAAGCTTTAGCCCTTCTTCCTGTTGTAGCCCAAAGGCAATCAATTCAGCGCTTTCAAATATTTATGAAACATTGATGGATTTTTCTTAGCCTGAACTTGTAGCATTCATGGAATTTGATTTTATTAGCTGGAAAGTCAATATTTTCACTGCCGTCTTCTAGCTGTATTAATTCCAGCCCTGGCAGCAGCAGCACTGCAGTGCTAGTGGCTCACTGCCCATGACAGTTTGAGTTTAGACAATCTGGGATGTGCTTGAAGCAGGTGGGAACTCTCAGAGAAGCAAAATAGAGAAGTAAAAATCATGGTTCAAATTGGCAGAGGCAGATAAGGACCTGGCCTCCAGCAAAGCTTGGGACTCGCATAAAGTGAGGCAGGGGATTGCTTTCTTCTCGAGAAATCTCTACTATGGCTCCAGCAAACTAAGCAAGGTAGATTGGAGAACATGATTTGTTTCCCAAAACTCTTCTTACTGGATATGTCTATATGACATGTTTACTGTGCAGTAGACTAATTTAATTAGCTCCACAGTAAACATTGTGTGTCTATACATGCACCCCCTATTGGGCTGCAGTAAACTAATTAACTCTGCAGCAGGATGGTACTTGTAAATACAAGAATTATCCTGCTGTTTTAGTTTTTTACTCTGCAGCAGTGCTTGTGTAGACACTGTCCAAGCTGGCTGGGGCATGAGGGTGCTTCTGTGCAGGGGCTGCTTACCAGTTTCTTCTACCAGAGTCTTTCTAATCTTTTACAGTCTTTCTAATCTACAGATACATCTAATAGCACATAAAGCAACATGCTCTGCCTCCTTCATGTATTTGATTTCTCAGCCTGTCCCCAATGGGGTTAAGTGTATGTATGCAGTGGGGTATCTTGTTTCAGAAGTTATATATAGCGACACACAGCAACAAATGTGTTTGTGTGTACATGCATACATATAGACCTGTTGCTGTTTATATGTGGTAGAGAAGGCAGGGCAAAGAATTAATCTGTCCAGTAAAAAACGTTCTGGTTTCTGGATAGCTCTTTCTTCTTGGGGAGTTTGTTCCATAGTCTCAGACAAGAACTTTGACCCTAATGGTGGAGAGTTCTGTTGTGCACGAGGATCCTAACTGCCGACTATGGCAGTCTTCTCAGGCCAGGGCATGGAGCCTCTTGAAGAAAAGGACAGAGACCCTGAATTTATATGGGAAGCCAGTATAGAGGGTGAAACATTGGTATGATATGCTTGTCATAACTAGCATTGCTGGGAAAATTCTCTACAGTGCTTTGTACTAGTTGGATTCTCTTAAATGCAGCAGGCCTCATGCCCAGATATATTGCATTGTGTTGTCTGTCCAATTGAGAGGAGACAAAAGTGTGAATAACTGAAGCCAAATCATTTTTCTAGCACGATGGGTTGGAGTCTTCTGGCCAGCTGGAGATGACAGAAAGCTATCTGCCAATACTGCCATATGCTTGCTTAGCATCAGTAAAAGGAATCTGGGAACACTCCTGAGTGAATTGACCACTTTTGGATATATGCCTCAAATGAAAAGAAACTGCAACCTGGGTACAAACTCTTCCAAAAGCTTTTCTCTACTGAACAGCAGGGCTTCTATCTTGAGTTCAGCTTTGTCCATGTCATCATGCAAGTAGTGGGTGATGGCACGTGGTAAAGAAGAAACACAGATGCATATTGGCATAGAGCTGAGCAAAATGAGTTAAGTGTCCTGGGTATCGGTTCATTAAGTGCGATAGAGTTTTACCAGTTTGTTGGATAATAGATGCCCAGGCTTCTGGCACTAAGTAAAAGACTAGCATAGTCTCCAAAGAACTCTGTAGGACTCTAACAATAGTGTGGCACACATAAGACAAGGTTCAACTGGGAAATGTAGGTGTACATTACTTACAGTGAGACCCTGCGATTTATAGAACTCTGAAGAAGCTGTAGAGCTGAGGTATACTGATTTGAAGGTGAATACCTCCACAGCCAAAAATAACAGTTTAATTATAACTGGGAAGAAAACGGGACAAGAAACAAGGGATTTGAATGGATCTTGGAAGTGCTAATAACAGGAACATTGCCCACTGCTCTTGGTGAGAGCAGGGTTAAGCTGGAAAAAGTGAGCGTGTGCCTCATATATTGGCTTACATCATCAAAAGTAGGGCTGGTAGGGACCTCAGGAGGTTATCTAGTCTGAACTCTTGCTCGAGGCAGGATCATCCTTATCTAAGCCTAGTGGTTATAGAAGTCTTTGTTTAACCTGTTCTAAAAGCTCCCAAGAACCCTTTTATACGTACAATGCATAGTGCCTTAAAATATCAAGAATATCTTGCCTAACTTGCCACAGGTAAAGCAGGGGGATGAGGGCACTGTCAGTGTCCTGCCACTGCAAAGACAGGAAACAGTTTGTTAAAATACACTTGCAAGAGCCAAGGATGAGTGTTTGTGAAATGTCACATTCTCTGTTCAGGGTCTTTCCATAACCTTTCTTAGGATCTTGTCAGGTTCTTGCCACATAGATGTGGCCAAGATTACATCCTTTACTGACATGGACTTGTCCTGAGGCAGCCTGAGTCTCTTTATTAGTTTGGCTACAACGCTTTCCTTGCTGATCTTATTCCAAGAAGTGACAGGATTCAGTTCTGTTTCTTGGGGTGCTAAAAATGCACAATTTCATAGATAGATTTCATAGACATTAGGACTGGAAGGGACCTTGCAAGATAATCGGGTCCAGCCCCCTGCCCAAGGGGCAGGAAGTCAGCTGAGTTCAAAGGATCCCAGCAAGATGGGTATTCAAGTGTTTCTTAAAAGTGTCCAGGATAGGTACTTGCACCATTTATGGGAGGAGTCTGTTCCAGGCTCTGCACACTCAGATGGCAAAGAAGTTTTTCCTTATGTCTAGCCTAAAACGGTCTTCCAGGAGTTTATGACCATTAGATCTTGTCTTCTCTAGGGGTGCCCTGGTGAGCAGGTGTTTTCCCAGTTCCTGATGCACACCCCTTATACTGTATACTTATAGACTGCTACCAAGTCATCCCTGAGCCTTCACTTCTTCAGGCTGAAGAGTCCCGTGGCTGATGTCCCATCCCATTTAAATGATGTTCTGTCTAATTTGACTTGTCAATACTCATCATTCTCAACCAGAACAGTGAAGAGGATTTTACTGGCCAAGTAGAAGCTTTTGAAGTTGAAGCAATATGATGCTGACTCTTTTTTCAGCCTTGCAATAACACTTTCATCTTGTACCTAGTCAAAGATCTTCAAGCACAGGGTGGGCATTAATGAATTCACCCCCAGGAAGGGTTTGACAACTCCCTCGTTATGAAGAGGGAAGGGACTTCTTGCAAGGGTAACAGGAGCAATGGTAGAACCTAGTTATGTGTTTTAACTATTGGATAGTGTTCTTTTTATTAGCATCTCTAAGACCCATGGAAATCCATTGCCATTTTACTACCTTTTTCCCCACTTCCCTGAAACAAAATTCTTTGGGGAGAAAAAAATAGTCTTGTGGGATGTTTTGGCTTTTAAATCCAATCAAGAACAATTCTTTTTTATTTTTTCCCTCCTGAAATATGAGAACTTCCCCTGGAACAAGAAGTCCAGTTTCCAACCAGCCCTGAATGCAGATGATGCAGATACATCTGCTGGCACCCCACTCTCCAACTGAGACCCTGCTATGCATGTAAGGATCATCCAGAAACTTGTTTAGTGTGGAGGAGAGGCCCTACGATGTAAGCAAGGAAGGTAGAATGTGGTGGGCTTTTGCTCATTACACATAGCATGCAAATGTAGCTTGCTGACAAGAACTCATGACAAGCTAGAAGAAAAGCAGTCTGGTGACCAGACGTATCAGCATCCTATTTGTATGTCACACAGAAGGTCTAGTACCAATAGCCTCCAAGAGTGCTAGTTATTAGGCCATATTGTACCACACTATTTGCTGCTTTTTATTTGCCTCTGGGAGCTGCTGCAATGTGTGGTGTCCTGTACAAATATAAGAGAAAGCATGATTCCTGCCTTGAACATGCTCTTAAAAACAGCAAGAGAAAGAGAGACTTGAGGAAAGGGATACAATGCACAAGGGAAGTGATTGGGGGTGGTTGTGGAGAAAGCACATACAACTGAAGTTCACATTGTGGATGTGGGATACACAGCAGCCAGATCTGCCTGAGGCTAATGCTTGACAGTTGGCAGCACCAGGACATCAAATCAGAAACTCTGGCCTACTGAACCAAATAGCCAGGTAATGTCAGATGTATTAGTCTCCATAAGGCAGTGGTGTTGTCTTGTGGGTAAAGCACTGCACAAGGACTTGGGAGACCTGGGCTATATTCTTGGCTCTCCTATGACTCCTCTGCACAGCTCTACTCTGCAGGGCCTCAGGATGTATGTTATTAGAGTGACCAGGATCAGAGTGGCCCCAAATATGTCACTCCAAGTATAATGGCTCTCTTTGTTTCTGAGTCCAATCTGATTGTGCTTGGATGAATGACAAAAATGTGAACTCTGTATGATAATTCTTCACAAGAGTCAGGTCCTTTATGGATTCTGAAGAGATCCAAAACCTGGGGATTTGTTACTGAGGGATCTCAAGAAGTCCTCAGAGTGGTGAACCTCCCTTTAGTACAGGGCAGCAGCAGTGATTTCTTATACCTGTCCAGCAGTTTGGGAGGGAGCAAATGGAAGGAAAGGAGCAAAATAGGGCTAGTAATGGAATATGCCATGAAGGGCATAAGGGGAAGGGAGATAAAGAAAATAGTGTGCTATAGTGGACCAGATCTCTTTGCTATAGAATTGGGTACACTGACTTAGAGGCCTGATTGAAAAGCCTGTTCTTGTTGGATGAAAAAAACTCCCATTGATTTTTTTTTTTTAATTGATTTTGGATCAGGCCCTTGGATACTGAGCAGAATCTGATGCTTTAGTGGAAGATGAAGAACAACACATCCAGCAAAATATAGCCAAGTGGGTGATTGCTGACCAGAAGAGGGAAGCCACTCTTGTCTCTGCAGGTAATGTGGTAACGTCCTGGGTCAGAGGGCCAGATTCCCTTGCTCTTATCCATGTAAAGCAATGAAGCATTTACTGTTTTTAAAGCTGTAAGCATGTTAGCACACTCCTGATATCCTGAATTATACCAACTGATCCCATTGTTCAGAAATCATTGTGCTTCTCTTCATTTATTGTGTTGATCATTAATGTCATGAGTAGTTCATCTTTAGAGCACACTGGGTGCTGACAGATATGGAAAAAAAAAACCCAGCGCTTTACCGGAAAAGGAATCGCACCAGCTTGACCTGGCCTCCCCAGTATCCTCTGTATAGTTCATGTGCTTCAGAGGGGATTTTTGACACTTTGAATCAGCTATTAGATAAAATCATTTATTAGATAGAAGTGCCAAAAAGCTCCACTGAAGTGTGTGAGCTATACAGATGCTGGGTGAGCTGGGTCAAACTGACACAATTCCTCTTTCTGAGCATGCGTTGCACTTGGTACAGGGATGTGCCAAACTGAAAGTAAAGCATTGTTGTTGTTTTTTTCTCCACGTCTGTAAGCACTGTGTCCCTGCCTTGCTCACACTTTCCAGATCAGCCTGAAGGCTGCCCATACACATGCTTGAGGGTGAAGGGATGATATTTTAATTAGAGCAGTTCCTGGAGAGCCATTCTAATTTAAAAGGCTCACCATTACACATACTAGGCCCCTTCACGTTTCAGAATGGTCATGGGATGCTTTATCTAAAGTTCATTCAACAAGGTTTAGATAAAAGACCCCCACAGCCATTTTGAAACACGTTGGGGCTTAATACATGTGGCAGTGAGGCAATGCCAGAGCGTTCTAATTAGAATGTGGAGCAGATGATTGAGTCTGCTCCAACACCTTCTAATTAAAACATGAACAAGCATGTCTATAGGCACCTGAAGAGCAAGAGTAAGAGAGATGCAGGGAATATGATGAAGGAGAGTATTCTCTCATCCTCAAAGGCAGTTCTCTGTCTTGCTTAAACATGAATTTATACAGTCCCACTGCTGTCTGTTACTCACTTACTAACACAGGAATTGCTACTGTGCAAATCAGTCAGTCGTATATGATGTGACTGTTGCCCTCTCATGGTTGGATCACATAGGCTAGGGACAGAAGTTGCACATAAACTGGTTTAAGTAATCAGACACTGGTTTAAACCTGTAACAGAACATAAGTTCACTTTGCATAAATCAGTTTAAAAATAGCCCAAACTGGTTTAAGTTAAACCTGGTTGAATGCAGTATCAGACTTAACTGATTTGAGTCAACCTGGTTTATGCAACTTCTGTCCCAGACCCCTTCCTGGTTTAACCTGAACTGGAGCCCCCCAGCATGCTTTTCAGCCCTGGGCTGTGATATCTGCTCCAGAAAGCAGGGCTGGCCCTGCCCCTTTGCTTTCTAGCTGGAGCAGGGGCAGGGCATGGGCAGACACCAGCCAGCATGGCACCCTGAGGCAAAGGAAGCAGGGAGGGGGCTTATTCCCACCCCCCTTTCCCATTGGGGCTCACAACCAGAGTCTTCCAGGCCAGGGTGTAGCAGCCTGTCTCAGGCCCCTCTTCCCCCGCCCCCCCCAGTCTGAAGCAAACGGGGAGAGGGAGGGGGATTTAATCTTCCCATCTGTCCCGTGTCCCACTGGCAGCATGGGGCCCCTGGCCAGGGCACAGCAGCCTGTCAGCCACTTCCCTTCCCTTGCATGGCCCCACCATCCACCTGTTTCACCAGCAGTTGGAGCTGGGGCTGGGGCTGGGGCTATGGGGCTGAGCTGGGTGGTGCTACTAAGTGGAGGTGAGGGGCCAGGCCCTTCCCAGACAGCTCCAGCTCAGGCAGGGGCTGTGCGGCCAGATTGCTCCTGGCTCCCGAAGCCCAGACCGGGTGGGGCTATCATAGGGCCGCAGCTGGCTGGGCAGGGCCCTGCCCAGTGGTTGTGGCTCTGTGACAGTCTGGCACAGCAGCACGGGTGGGGGATGGCTAGATAGCAAGTTGCCTGGGCGGCTTGGAGATGCCAGTGGGCCCTGAGCCCAGCAGCTGCCTGCCACCACACCCCCTGCCCTGTGCAGCACTTGGTGGTTGCGGCCACATCAAAAGCTGTGGGCTGCCCAGGGCTGGGCAGGCTGTTCTGGCCCCCACACCTCAAGCCACTGCTGCTGCCGTGGCCACTGCTGCTGCTGTCCCTGCCATACCACACTGCTCTGGGTGGACGGGGGAGCTTCAGCCCAGTGACTTCTACCCAGGGCACAAAGCTCCAGCTCCTGGCTGCCTTCGACCTGCTGCACCTTGACCCCCACCTCCACAGGGGCTGCTCATTGCTCTGTGCAGGCAGAGCAGATGGAAAGCAGCTGGAGCCACACCTCTGTTCTCTGGGCAGAAGCCGTGGGGCTGAAGCTCCCCCTATCCTGAGCGGTGCTGTGCAGTGCAGCAAGAGCAGGAGCCACAGCTGGAGGTGAGGGGAGCAGAACAGCCCTGCCAGCCCCAGCCAGCCTCCCCTTGCCTCCAGCAGGTACTCCTCCATCTTCTGCCCCTGTTGTGCCACTTCAGGCCAGGAGGCAGGTAGGGGAGCAGGGAGAGCTTCAGCTCAGCAAACAGAGCTCTGGCTCCAGCTCTGGCTGCTTTCCACCTGCTACGTCCACCCACAGGGACTGCTTATGCACCAGGCAGGTGGAGCGCGTGTCCTGGGCAGAAGCCACTGGACTGAAGCTCCCCCTGCTCACCCAGCATGGTGCAGTGTGGCAGGGGAGCCACAGCAGTGGCCGTGGCAGCAGCTGCTGGTGGTAATGGGCCAGCCCACAGATCTTCATATGGTCACAGCCACCAGGTGCTGCACAGAGCAGGGGGCATGGTGGCAGTGGGCATCTGCCAGGCTCAGGGCCCACTGGCATCTCCAAGTCACCCGGGCAGCCTGCTACCCAGCCAGCCCCCATCCATGCTGCTGGGTTGGGCTGTTACAATGCTGCAGCCACAGCCTCTGGGCAGGGCTCTGCCCAGCCCAGCCTGGGCTCAGGGAGCCTGAAGCAACCTGGCCATGCAGCCCTTGCGGCCCCTCCACATCCACCTTCAGCAGCACCAACCAGCTCGGCTCGCCCCACAGCCTCAGCCACAGCTGCAGCCCCAGCGCTGAGCAGATAGCAGGGCCGTGCCAGCTGGCTCTGGCCAGGCCCCCTGCCACCCAAGCAGGAAGGGTGGGGAAAGATGGGCAGACCATGGCTAGGGTGCCATACCTGCCTGGAGATTTCATAGATTTCATAGACATTAGGGCTGGAAGGGACCTCGGGAGATCATCGAGTCCAGCCCCTTGCCGAAAGGGCAGGAAGTCAGCTGGGGTCATAGGATCCCAGCAAGATAAGCATCCAATTTACTCTTGAAGGTGTTCAATGTAGGTGCTTGAACCACCTCCACTGGCAGACTGTTCCAGACCTTGGGGGCTCGGACAGTAAAGAAATTCTTCCTTATGTCCAGCCTGAAATGGTCTTGCAGGAGTTTGTGACCGTTCGACCTAGTCATCCCTTGGGGCGCTCTGGTGAACAAACGTTCCCCCAGATCCTGGTGGTCACCCCTGATAAACTTATAGGTAGCCATCAGATCACCCCTGAGCTTATGCTTTTCCAGGCTAAAGAGTCCCATGTCTCTCAGCCTATCATCGTAAGATCTGTTTTCCTGACCTCTGATTATGCGCATGGCTCTCCTCTGGAGATGGTGGAGTTTAATCCCTACGCCCCACCACCCTTTGCCTGAGGCACTGCCCCAGCCAGTGTCTGGCCTCAGGGGCAAGCCTCACAAAGGCTGCTTCCCCCGCACCTCGAAGCACACCCTGGCTGAGGTCCCTAAAAGCCAGGGTGGGGGTTTAAGCCCCTCTGCAATCATACTTAGCCCCTGCCAGGGGCCTGGCCACACCCCCAGTCAGCTTCCCTCTAGCCTTGCGGCTGCTGTTGAAGGCAAGGGAGGGCTGCTCTAGCATCCCCCCACAGCTTCTAGCCTGAGCCACCGCATGCATGTGCCTGCATTTCCTGAACGTCTATTCACTTGCAAATCGGTTCAATCTTTGTAGGTTAAACTAACCTGTAAAGATTGATTCAATTTAGCCTCTGGCTTTTTGAATATCTGCCCCTAGCCATAAAGGTTCATAGGTCAGCTGCAGACTTTGAGTTAGCAAGAGATTGTCCATTCAGTTCAGACAGCTGAGTGGCTCTTGCTCTGCAATCCAGTGGGCTTGGGCTTCAGTTGGCTTCAGTCTCACTTCTGGGCCATTGCTTTACAGATGCACGCAGCAAAAGTTCAAAAGCTTATTACAGGAAATGCAGCAATAACATTTCAGATGTGGGATCAGAATGTACTAGCTACTTTAGCTTGTCTTCATTTAAGAGCTAATTTTAACCACCTTTTAGAGTTCCCCTTGGCTAGTGCTAAAACTCTTAGGGTTGATCATAATCTCAAGCTTAATATTTCAATGACTGCACACTGATGTTAGACCTTCTGGGCCAGAGATTCAAATGACGTAAATCAGCAGAGCTCCAAGGAAGCCAAGGATCTTAAGCAAGCAGGGAAAATTGCAAGTTACCAAGCCAGTGTGAACCTTTACATGTTGGGCTGTGAAGCCTTTAGTCACACTGCAAGCAATCCCACTGAAGCCCACAGCACTGCTGTTGGTATATCACAATTTGATCTTGTTAGGATGACAGAGATGCTCAAAAACACTTTTTGATGGAAAAGAGTGTTTTGACAAAGCAGACGTCTCTTTTGTGAAAATTTCCTTTTCATTTGGCAGTGTTCATGCTTTCCTTGAATAATTGAAATCCCGGAAACTAAATTCTATTTTAAGTGAAATTTTGAAGAGCTTTTCATTTTTTGTTTTCTTGTTGTTGAAAACCTGGAAAATTCAAAGAAAAAAATCTAAAGATAAACAAAAATGTTTCCTTGTTTCTAATACCATTTTAACATATGTGCAGGGAAAAAATCATTTCCCATCTTTGTGCACTCAATTGCAAGCTCCTTAAACATGTTTCCCTGATTACCTACCACCTGTTGCAGAGACAGAGTATTGGGAAAAGGCCACATGGATTTTTATAAGGATTTTTTTCTCTTTTTCTGCAGCTTATTAAGACAGGGTGGGGATGTGACTTCTCTCATCCCTTTCCTTTTTGATTTCTTTAGAAAGTGCGAATCAGATCCTGGCACTGCAGTTACTATGCCAACAAAAACTGGCATTGTGTTATAGGCAGTTTTGTGCTTCCCTATTGTAGCCTATGGGCAAAACGTCGAAACAGTGAAATAGTTTCAGTGAAACTTAAATGAAACAGTGGTTTTGAAATTAAATGCAACTTGAAAGGAAACACTCCATTGAAACGTCAAAATGGAATGGTGCTGTTTCACACAGCCCTGGGCAGCACCTGTTGGTGCCCTTTTACTTCAGCACCCAGAGTGGTTGCCCCACTCGCCCCCCTGTTGCTATAACACATACAAATACAAATACTTGGCTGAACAGCAACATTGAACAAGCCCCAAGGATAGGTAGAAGGAAACTTTCATCAAGGCACAGCAGCTCAAGGCTCTGTGGGTGACTTGAACACATCACATTCTTCCAGAGGTCAGAGTTACTAGATGAGTTGAACCACCCATGGTTACATCTGCCCTGATCGATAGCAGTTCAGTCACTGAGTCTGTCCTTGAATTGGCAAGTGCCATAACCATAACTTGCTGTCAGGGCAGTACTGCTGGTGGTACCCTTGTGAAAGCTGGCAAGGCACAGACCTCTATATCACTGTTATCTTACCCAGAAAGCTTGCTCTATATTTACACTACAGCTGCTAGCACTGGTGCCTCTGGCAGAGTTGCATTGACAGTGAATTATGGTCAGGACCTTGGCTAGTGCATATAAGGTCCATAAACCTGGTTCCCCAATGTCTTGGACCTTATGCAGGCATCTACACCAGCACAAAATGGCTGTCAAATGCTAACTGATCAGGCACCTACAGGTCGGGTACCCACAGGTAAATAACTTCTCATGGTACAAGACTGTCGGCAGCTGAACCTTAAACATCCAGGTGGAAATCCCCAGCAGGCAGCCTGTTGGAAGACACAGTCAGTAGAGTTCAAGGCCAGAAAGGACCACCAGGATTATCTCTCATGAATTAACAGGTCAGTGGCCAGCCTACTGACTTATCTCCTTTGCTTCTCTGGTTTCTGTTCGACTGGAGGTGCATTACTTTGTATGATCTTTAATACTTTTTCCAAGGGAACAGAACCAGATTAAAAAAATGCTTTCCAAGGCAAAAACAGAGTTTAGAAAGCAACCTCAAATTTAGCAGACCCAATATTGTTTCTCCAGATAATGGAGGGGGGTGATGACCAGGGTAGCCACCTTGGGCTCCACCTTTGTTAAGGGGCACAAAAACACCTGTCATTGCAATGGTAGCTGATTCCACTGCTGCATTTGGCATGGCAAGAGCCAGCACTGCCCTGGGTGCTGTGCAACAGCCCTGCATGTGGAGCTGTGCTGCTACACTTCTGATTTCCAGTGAGTGTGTCCAGAACACTAGGACTACATGTGCTATAGCAGTACTGTACTTCACTGCCTGAACTGAAAACAGTCCTGTGACTGAAGATGGCGCAGTCTTACTTCAGTAACCAGAGGCTACAACTAAGACCATTTCCATTATTAGGTAAGGAGGAAATGAGCATAGAAAGATGAAGTGATCTGCCTGGGGTTGAGGGCAGTGCAGAGAAGCATATGCAGGCCTCCCAGGACCAGTCCAGCTCCTTGTTCACAGTAGCTAATCTTAGTAAACCCAGCTGGAGCCTGTAAGTCCAGTAGCTGAGGATTGGGTGTTGGCACTTGTGTCTACAAGAAATAGAAGCTTTGCAGGTATTTAGAAGCAGAACTGTGTGCGTGTATGATATTTTACATTATATAATGTATGTATGCTGGTTTTATATATTAAAAAAGCCTTCATCAAATTCCCATCAACCCACCAGAGGAAAACAAGAGAAAACTGCTGAAGCTGGGCATTTCCGCCTGCAAACACTTAGCATGTTTTCTGCTTGCTGACATCCAGGAAGCCAAGCCTGCTGCTATTGCTGCTGCAGCCCTGTGCTGTCCTGCTTGAACTGCTTCTAACTCTCCTCTATTGTGCATGGATGCTGTGGCTGAATTCTCATTTTCTAGTGGGACTTTATTTTTGCCTTCCCTTCAGCCTTTGCTCACTGGTCATTCCAGGCTCATAAATCCATCTCCTGGTGTCTCTGAATATCTCTGGATGGATGTAGGGGAAGAGACTTGAACTAAGCTGAAAAGATTCTTCTCAGCAATGAGGCGTGAGATTAGATTCTTCATCCTATACATTTGCCTATGTCATGGCACACATTTGATGGTGGAGGTCCTGTTTTGGAGTAGTTGTTATCAGGGTGGTCCAGGTCAGGAGTAAGCACAGTTACAGAGCTGGGGGAATTGCCAGTTGGGTGGCTGGGGATGGGGCTGCATGGCAGGACTGAGGTGTATTGACAGAGTTGTGCCTATGAAGAGTGGAGGGGTCTAACTGCAATAACAAGGGACGTTGGCATCAGGGT
Organism: Crocodylus siamensis; assembly: GCF_052110815.1. NCBI lineage: Eukaryota > Metazoa > Chordata > Crocodylia > Crocodylidae > Crocodylus > Crocodylus siamensis. Next base: position 28,911,311 of record NC_143409.1, on the reverse strand, counting down.
GGAGCTGCATCAGCTGCTGCGAGTGAAGCCGAGGGCTGGAGTAAACCAGAGCACTGCAAGTGAGAGGGTGGATTCAGCCCGGGGCTGAATAAAATCAAGCTGCAGAAATAACACAAGGGACCCTGTACTGGGGCTGAAGCACCCTGCAGCATGGGCATGGCTGGATGGGCAAAAACACCTTTGATTTGGTTTGGATCAGGTCCCATGGGTTTGGAAGTGTATCTGCCAATACTGAGCCAGGCTGAACTTCTCCAGGAGTGAAATACTTGTCTACATACGCTTGAACATTTGGACATGGGAACAAAATGTCAGTCCTTATCTAATGTTTTTGCCCTTTCCATACCCTTTATCCTAGGTATTAAGCAAATCAACACAGGGAGTCAACTGGCTTAGGTGCCACTGCCAGTGGCATCCAGACCTATATGCTCATGTCCCTCTCTCAGGAAAGAAACACCCACTTAGGGAATGCTGTGAACCCCCTGTGTACTCAAAATCAGCCTTGTTCCGTAGAGAATTTTAACCACTCGGAGGAAGGTGGATGCCCTAACCTGACCCCAGCTCCTTCCAGTGGTGGCCTTATGGTTGTTGGGGCCCTGGGCAAGAGAGTCATTTGGGGTCCCTTAGAGGTTTAATTTTGATGACCTATAAGCAGCTGAGACATTTTTGATTTCAGTTTCACTTTGCCCTAACCATGAAACTGCAACGAAAGTATCTTAATACAATATTGATAATGCAGATATTCAGTGTAATTAATTTTTATGTTTATAAAGTGTGGGGCCAGAGGTGGTCACCTGTTTTGCCCTCCCCTAACGCTGCTACTGCTCCCTCTAGTCATGGGCTGATGTACAAATGACACCTGTGTGTTCCTAATGCCTGCACCCACTCAGCTTCCATGGCTTCTTTACTCCACTCTGTAGCCAGTTGAGGGCAGCCGGGGGGCCATAAATGCCAACCACTGGGGAGGAAAAATGGCAGAATAATTAAAAAGCAATTAATGTTTGCAGCGCTTGCTTTGGCAGGTCATTGCTGTTTCCAGTTACATCCCCAGCCTCCTGGTCTCCAACCTGCACTGCCTTACTCTGTGGGTTTTCTTTATCAGTTGCTTTCCATTTTTATTCGAGTTGGCCATGAGAACTAGAGTTTAAGTTCAAATTCAGTTGCTGCTGGGATCTGCTTTGCTAGGCAGATTATAAAGTTTGCTGTGATGTGTTTTGCTATGAGATGGGGCGAAGGAAGCCAGGCTTCTAGCAGGCTGATATCAGAGCAATGCCTTTTCTTGACAGAACTGAAAACACAAGTATGTCCTTAATGTGACCAATACCTATTCTACAGCAGATTAGACCTAAATTATTCACTTTGTGCAGAGAAGTTACATTGGAGTCTCTGGATACCCAAGGATTTTGCAGTGTCCTTTTGTGGCTGTATCCATCACAAACAGGAATTTATGCAAAGACTGGACCAAAGAGCAAATTATGCTGCTGCGCATGTATCTGCATTTTATACAAGGTCCCGAGAGTCACTGAGAGGAGAACTGGACCCTTAAAATATATCTAAAGCATCCAGCTGCCTCCTGTTAGGGTATAAGCAAATGTAAGTCAGCTTTCTTTAAACAGTACCCCACAGAGCTTTACAAACTCCAGCCATTAAGGAATCACCTCATGCCCCACTGAAATGCAGTTGTCTCAGAGACAAGTGGGAAGCAGCTGGTTCTTGGGTCAAAGGCTGGAGGCAGACATTTGAAAAACCTGAGCCTGAATTGATTCAATCCTTGCAGGTTAGTCTAACCTGACTAGGCTGAATCAGTTTGTAACTGCACAGACATCCAAGAAATGCAGGTACATGCCTGCAGTGGCTCAGGTTAAAAGCCAGGGGGTGCTATAGCAGCCCTCCCTTCCCTTCCAGAGTGCTGAGCTGAGAGGGGCATAGCTAGGCCCTGGCAAGACATTATGATTAGGGTGGTGTGGCTTCTGACCAGCCCAGCAGGGAATTGATAACACAGTGCTTATCACCCCTAATTCAGTGTTTAACACCCTATTAAGAAAACAACAAAAGAACATTACCAGCTATCTGTTGATTCTGCTTTTGTCCCGTGTGCCACAGCATGGACTGTAGCCATCTTGACATATGCTAGGTAATGCTGAGAGCTACCTGTGTAAGGTGGGGGGAGCAGGGGGAAGTCTCTGCCAAGCTCCAGCCTGAGAGCAGAGGGGAGGGGCCAGTTCTGCTGTGGAGCAGAGAGCCCCGCCCAGCCCAGAGAGCATGCCAGGATGCTGGGGGAGTCTGGTTTAACTTGAACTAGCAAGGGGTCTGGGGCAGACATTGAATAAACTGGTTTGCCCCAAATCAGTTAAGTCTGATATACAACATTCAACCAGATTTATCTCAAACCAGTTTCAGCCATTTTGAAACTGGTTTATGTGCACTGAACATGTGTTCTGTTATAGTTTTAAATTGGTTTCTGATCACTTAAACCAGTTTATGTGTAATGTCTGCTCCTAGCCAAAGCGTGCGTGGGAGAAAACTGAAAAAAATGAAACATAAGTGCAAGACTGGAGCATTGTCAAACATTATGTCTTGGCATGCCCCACACTAAAGGCAAGGCTGTTCTCAGTGACACTATTTGGTACTGCTGGGGAAAAATGCCTACTTTCACAGCCACAGGCATACTCACTACTGAATGATGGTTCTCTTAAAATGTTCGGATTTTTGGTGAAAATGGGAAAGAGAGAATTTTTAGCTCCTCTGTACAGGAAAATGGAGGGCGGCATAGAAGCTCCCAGCTGAATCTATGGAGAAGTTCTGTGGGTCTGGAAAGCCTTCATCAGACTGGTTGGGGCAGTGGTAAAGATGCACAGAGAAAACCTCCTGAGATAAATATATTTGGCATGAAAGGCTGAGGTGGCACAGCTAGATTTTGAACCTGTGCCTTGGACAGTCAAAGGCCCCCATCCTATAAGAGGCCTTGCAGTTGGTTAGAGTCCCACTGACTTCAGGGGAGCTTGTTGTGGGCCCCAGAGCTGGGTGGTTCTCCCATGGTTCTCTCTGAAGGTTGAGGATGAGTATTTCAAAATTATGCTTAAACCTCTTGGAAAGCCTTCTGCCTTCCTGGTTGAGATTTGTCCCTGACCACTGAGAGTAAGAGATGCTGCTGGGCCTGTGGTGTGAGAGAGCCTGTTTGACTATCTTCAGGGTACATTAAGACCCAGAGGCTTCTGTTGTGAGATAATAGTCCATTAGTTCCCTATCCTGACACTATCTCCCTTGTCTCAGCCAAGCAGTGGATGATGAAACAAGCCCAGTTCATCACACTCAGCATCTTCCCTTCCCTGTATTCTAAGAGTAAGGACACCTGGAATTTTCTGTCCATCTAAACTTGTTGAAAGCTAGAGCTGCTGCAGTTAGAGCTGACTGCTCAGCAGTGGATGGCCAGAGCCGTAGAGATGTTCAGCCCAGAAGGAGACAGTGCTAGGGAGATGGAACGAGTGGAGTAGGTATAGATAGGGCCAAGTGTGGAGGTGGCATGCGTCAGTGCAAACCTACAGAGAGCGAGCCACAGTGACTGTGCTAGATTGCCAGAGCATAAAGAGACCTCTCACTTTGAGGAGGACACGCTGGTGAGCAGCAGTAACACCCGAATGAAGGACAGAGGGAATGAGACGGGCTGGCTCCAGCACCCCAGTAGAATGTGTACCCCTGGCACCACTCTATCTATTGCTGGCTACCTCTTCTGTAATGTTTGGCCCAAAAGGCTGTGAGCAAGCCTCCCAGAGCTGGAAAGGTTGGCATTCTCTTTCCTTTTTGGTATTCCCTCTCTCCCTCGACTTAAGCTTATGATGAGGTTTCCCACACCTCTGCCCCAGCTATCCTTTACTCCATTCCTCTGGACTGAGGATAATCTTACCTTGTTATTTATGAATCCCCTGTCCCCTAAGCACTATGTAGTGAAAGCGCTTTCGTGTATGGCAGCAATAAAAACATGAATTTAACTTGCTCTCCCCTCTTGTCTTCTCCCATGCACTCAGGTGCCATCTGGCCTGCCAGTCTGCCCTGCCACTGAGTGCTGTGGCTGCAGTAATTCCTGCCTATCTGCATGCGTCTCTCCTTTCCGCCCCCGCTCTCCTTCCCTTAAATGCTGCTGGAAAATCTTGACAAGCCAGGCAGCCTTTACGGGAAAGGCTGCCATTTTTGTAGCTGTGATCTTCGTATCTCACTTACTCTGAGTTTCTGTGTCACAAAGGCCCTGCTATGTACTGTGTGCCTCTGATTTTGAGGTGATAAAGAGTGCGTGAAATGAGAACTGTGTCTAGCTGAGCAGGGCCTGAGCTAGGCAGCACAGCATTTTTGCGAGCCATTCACTTATGAAGGGGATGCTGGTGTGTGCCTGGGAGAAGCATGTGTGGTTTTGGGGGTGGGGTAGGTAAGAAGGGTCGGAAGTATTAATCTAGGCCTTAAGAAGAGCTTGAGTTTTGTAGCTGGTCTCCTGGAAATGTTTTTTATTGCACTGATAAATTCATTCTCGGCTTTCATAGGAACTAGGGGCTGGCAGAGTCTTTTAACAATCCCAGGGAACACATCCCTCAGATCAACCTAACCGGCTGTCACTGCGCTGCCTTTCAGCAAGACACCAAGCAGGCAGGACAGCCGAGCACCCTCTGAGTAGAGACACCTGTGCAAGAGCTCTGAGCCCCACTGGTGCTAGCAGGAGAGATGACTCTCGCCATGAAGCAGGTGGAGGTGAGGGCCTACTGTCTCTGTGGAGATGACCCCATTGTTCTAATATCCCTCATAGGCTCCCATGTGCAGAAAGACCTTCACCCTCAGAACTGGAGAAGAACAATACTTCTTTGACACACCCTTGCAGCTTGCCAGAGTTAAACAACTGCTGTTTTTCTTGTTTCATAGATTTCATAGACATTAGGGCTGGAAGGGACCTCAGAAGATCATTGAGTCCAGCCCCCTGCCCCAGGGGCAGGAAGTCAGCCGGGATGATAGGATCCCAGCAAGATAAACATCCAAATGTCTCCTGAAGGCATTCAAAGTAGGTGCTTGAACCGCCTCTGCCCGCAATCTATTTCAAACCTTGGGGGCTTGGACTGTGAAGTTCTTCCTTATGTCCAGCCTGAAATGGTCATGGAGGAGTTTGTGACCATTTGACCTGGTCATCCCTTGGGGCACTCTGATGAACAGACGTTCCCCCAGATCCTGGGGGATCTGTACCCCTGATGAACTTATATGCGGCCACCAGATCACCCCTAAGCCTGCACTTTCCTAGGCTGAAGAGTCCCATGGCTCTCAGCCTCTCATCATAAGGTCTGTTTTTCTGACCTCTGATCATGCGTGTGGCTGTCCTCTGCACCCTCTCAAGCTTCTCCACATCTTTTTTGAATTGTGGAGCCCAGAATTGGATGCGGTACTCCAGCTGTGGCCTCACCAAGGCCGAGTACAACAGGAGGATGACATCCTGGGATTTACTTGAGAAACATCCATGGATGCAAGCGTTTTGCTCACTGCTTTACTAGCAGCAGTATCATATTGCAGACTCATGTTAATCTTGTGGTCAGTCATGACCCCCAAGTCCCTTTCATCCATAGTGCTAGCCAGCATAGTACTGCCGAGCCTATAAGCATGCTGCAGGTTTTTCCTCCCAGGGTGGAGAACCTTGCATTTTTCAGTGTTAATCATCATCAGGTTCTCATCTGCCCATTTGATGAGCCTGTCCAGGTCAGCCTGGATTGCCCTCCTGTCCTCAGGTGTGGATGCTTTACCCCAGAGTTTGGTGTCATCAGCGAACTTGGCCAGTCTGCTTCTGATACTGATGTCCACATCGTTGATGAAGATGTTAAGGAGTATAGGGCCAAGTACGTACTCATGTATGATACCCTCCCTTTCCTCCTCCACATTTGGGAAGCTTTTACTGTGGGAGCTTTGAGGAGTGGCTGGGACTTCAGGAAGGGAGGCAGAAGCACAGTTAGTGCTGGATTTGGCTGAACTTCCTGAGTGCTTCCAGGAATGAGGTCTCATAACACCTAACTGAGACTGGCACTTCCAGTAGTGAGGTCATGGTCCCAGCTTTGCCTTTGCCCTTTTGCCTGGGTTCAGAAGGGGAGTTTTCCAGCCTCTGGTGAGGAGACATCATATTAGGTCCAGTGAGTTACTAGAGAGAGACTGTGGGGCTTGGGAAATGTGGCTGTTGTTCCAATTGCAATCACTGTCTTCTGCTATGACCTTGGGCCACATGCTTTGCAGAAGATTTCCAGACATGCCCAACTTTCTTTGGGACTTGCTTTGCCCGTGGGTTGAATGTTCCCCTCTAGGTATTTCTAAGGCAGTGTGATCCTACTCTTAGGGTGTGTGAGAATCTGGAAGGCTCTGAAAGTGAATGTGTCAACTGAGCGCTCACATCAACAGTGTGTTTATGATGTGCTGTAAATTTTACAGTCCCCTCTCCTCATTTGCTTGTCTCCTACAGAGTCTGGTGGCAGAAGGTCAGGGGTGCTACGAAAGAAAAACAGTCCTGATAATTCACGTCTAAGCTGCAACTCCTAAAACAACAGGCAGTGAAAGCATGTTTAAAATTCCCTTCCACCTAATCTCCAGAGATGCTGGTAAGATAGCAACATTTTTGCAGAGTTACTCAGCAACGAAACAAATATTTGGGTCGAACTGAGCTGTTTACATTCAACTTGGTTTATCCCTGGTGCTGGGAAGGAGGCAAGTTTCCTGTTGTTTTTTTCATTTATTTTTATCTCTGTACTTTGTTAAAAAAATAACTTCCATGTGAATCATGGACTCTATGATCATAATCAAGATGAATATCTCTGTGCTCTCTCCTCACTGTGGCAATATTTAGGGGGGAGGAAACTGGCTTGGATAAAGTAACAGTCACACTGTGTCCCCCACTTTAGACTTGGGCTGAATACCCAGACCTCCTAATTTTTTAATGCTATGTCCCCTACGCATAAACTGTCAGTAGGATTTGAAGCTGGTGTTTGCTGTGGCCACCCAGAATCATTGGGTTGGAAGGGACTTGAAGGTCATGTGGTACAACCCCCGGCATGAAGGCAGGAATATCTGCATTTGTACCAAAAGAGGCACTTTTGTGGTTGGCAAATGTGGTTGGTATTTCCTGATGCATTTGCTCAGAATTGGGCTTAGATTATTTCTGTGAGCAGTTGAAAAATCAGATGCTATGATTCTGTAAAATCAGTTTACGTTTTCATGAATGTTGCTGAAAGGGCTTTATCTGTATTTTTGTTTGGTCCATATTAGTGCTTGATATGTGAGAGAGACTACTCCTGAAACACCTCCCAGGTAATTTTGAGACAGCTAGAAACAGAATTCGAACCCAAATAATTGGAGGCCATCCATCCTACCTGAGCTTCTGCTCCTTTTGATGTTTGCCCACCTCTAATTTGAATTCCCTGTGGTGTCACACTATATTTCCCTATGCCTGTAGAGCACATGCCTGATCTACCTGCATGCATGTGAGCATATCGATTAAATGCCCAATATCCCGGCTTTGTGCCCTCTTTTTGTTGTTGAGCTGCATGGCTGAGCGCTGTGGGGAGAAAAAGGGAAGAGCAGAAAGGGTCTGGGCATTGCACATTGTCAGGTATGTCACCAGCATTGCCCGTGCTGCAAAGACAGGGGTTGTTGGCATTGCGGGTTTCACAGGGAGGAGCTTGTGGGCTTTGAAGGGAGTGCTAAGGCCAGAGAGGCTGAGAAACTGGCTGGGATGCCTAATTCATCTTAAATTCTAAATTTTCATGACAATATTCTGGTGATGACTACTGTAATGTTATCCAGAGAGCCGAGTGGGCAAGAATTCCCTTATGTTTGCGAAAATGTTCCTTCCCCATTTTGTTGAAATGTTCTGAATCTCTGTGCATGATCCAGGCTCACACACCGTGGTACCAAGCACCTTACAAGTACCATATGTAGAATTGCTCTTGCTATTTAAAGCCACACAGACAGCACACTGTGGCCAGTTCATGTGGTCTGTGGGAGATGTTTGCTGTTGGAGGTACTGATGTTCAGAACCCAACTTTGGAAGGAAAGGAAGCAAGGTCTTCTCAGTCCGGGGTCAGCAGTGGCACAAGTGTCTCCCTTGCCCAGGTACTGCACTTAGAAATACATCAGTAGCTCTTCTGACCTCTGGGTCTTGGGCTTTTAGTTCTCCTTTGAGCTTTCTGTTGCTTGTTTGTGCTGTGTAGTTTCAAGGTGTCTGGCAGAATTTGCTCCCTCTGTTGAAGGGAATCAAGACATTGCCTTATGTATCATAAATCAGTTTTCATTTATTTCTTCCAAGGTGCTTGGAGGCCTTTGGCCAATGAGGAAGTTAGCTAGGAATTAAGGGAATGAAAATGAAAACAGAATTTAGGTTGAATAGCAGAGAGGCTTTTTAGACAGTGGAACCATCTCTCCTGAGGGTACTGCTGGAAGTCCTGTCACTGGGATCATTTTTAACTGGATTGGCAAACCTCTGGAGAGTAGGCTGTGAGCAACAGCCCTTCATTGGCTCCCAGGAGGTGGTGGCATGACCTGATAACCTAGAAGGTCATTTCTTGTCTCTGATATCTCTTTAGTGAATGATATTGTAAGACTAATGACTGATAATTGACTTATGCTGGGAGTGTCAGATGTTGCTGAAGGCTCCAGATATGACTAGGATTCCTGTTTCTGATAGCTGAGGCTGCTATGGGAGTCTGAAAGTGTGTCACAAACATGAATGGAAACTAGGACAGCGACGCAGAGCACGTCTCTATGGGTGTTAGTATGCTTGTGTGTGTCTAGCAAAACTAGGAACTAAAAGGCTGTGTTTATCCTCTCCCTTATAGCATGCACAATAGAGGGGCAGAAAGACCTCTAAGGATAGCAAGCCAGATTCATCACTGGCAGAGATCATAACTGAAGCTGTATAGATTGAATGGGTGTTTCACTCATTTATGCTGGTTGAGGATCTTTCCCGGAGCATTTTGTACACTTTTGAATAATTGAAGGCCATGTGGGGAACAGAGCAATGCAAGGGAATCTGGGAGTAAAGCAGGAAGTCTGAAGTAGTGGAGAGTTCTTTAATGAAAATGGTATGCAGGAGGAAAACACTACCATTGGGGAGTGCAGGGCTGTGGTCACTGATAAGGCTGTGGGAAACAGCTATGTCTCGTTTCCATTTTGGATTTGGCCATTTCAGAGGACAGTGATTTGTTTTGGTGTTTTGGATCACTGCTCCATTTCGATTCAGCCAAATCTGTTGTGGAGTTTCAACTCTGTTTCGGAGATTCAGATCGGCTGGGGAAAGGCAGGCACAGCTGGGCGGCTGCAGGTTTTCCCAGCTCCTCCGGCTGTGCCTGCCTCTCCTCAGGTGCGGGGAGACCCCATGGCTGCCCTGTCCAGCCCCATCCCCTGCCCAGCTGGCCCCAGCCTAGTCCTGGCACTTAAAAGCCCCACACTCACCAGCTGCAGCAGCGGTGACTGGGGCCTCTGGGTGTTTGTGGCAGAGCTCCCCTGCCCAGCACAGGGCAGTAGGGGGAAGCAGGGATTGTTTCCTCTCACCTGGCACTCGTGTGGCAGCTGCCCCATGGCACAGTTGCAACATGGCTTGGTAGGGCACCGCACGCTGTCTGGGAGCTGGGTCCACTGGGGCTAAACAGTGCCAGGCCCCAGCTGACACGTGGAGCTGCCCCAGGTCCCAGACAGCGTGTGTGGTGCCCTCCCAAGGCGCACTGCAGCTGTGCAATTTGTCAGCTGTGTCCTACGCTGCATGGAGGTGAGTCTGCCATGAGTGCCCAGAGGCTCCAATCGCTGCTCCTGCAGCTGGTGAATGCAGGGCTTTTCTTTTTTTCTTTAAAGTGCTTGGAGGCTGGGCCGGGTAGAAGATGGGGCTGGGTAGGGCAGCCATGGGGTTCTCCCATGGATCCCCTGGTTGTACTTGGTGTGGGCTGTGCCGAGCAAACTCAGGTGCTGGCACTGGCCCCAGCCGGCAGCAGCAGCCTGCTGTCATCCTGCCTGCAGATCCGGGGGCCCATGCCCCCCAGGAGGGCTGTGGGGCTGTGCCATACCCCTCCTGGGGGGGCACAGCCCCTCAGATCTGCACACAGGATGACAGCAGGCTGCCGTCACTCCCCCAGAGCACTGGGATTGAAAGGGACCTCAGGGACAACTCGCTGGCCAGCTACAGATGTCAATATCAGAGCAGTCCTTCTGCCCTTCTTCGTCTTCCTCTTCTTAGTTTCCGTTTCCCTGCAAGCCCGGCTCCAAAACATCCAAACATTTCTGAAATGTTTCAGATCGTTTAGTTTAGTTTCAGAGATCTTTTGGATCCTTCCGTTTCATTTCAGATTTGGTGTCTTGAGCATTGAAACGGGCCGAAACACCTGTAAAACAAAATGGTTTTTGAAATTTCGCACAGTCCTAGTCACTAGGGTGGGCAGGACAGAGGATCAGCCCAGCAGGTGGAGGTTACATGGGTGTATTAACAAGGTAGGAGCAGCACTTGGTGAATCTCCATTTTAATTAGAAGAACTGGAGCTGGGTGATTGTTGATATCACTGACAATAGTGAATTCTTGTCAAAATAGGGGAAAGGGAATCTGAGAAGGACAAGCCATCCTGGGACTATTTTGATAAATATGTTATATATGAGTGTGGGTTCAGGAAAAAGTGCCAGGTTGAAATTAAAAGTGCCTTACTATCTAGGGCAGAGTTAATGGCAGTGCAAGCTTCCCTGCATGGCACTGACAAAAATAGGGCCGGAAGGGACCTCAAGTGGTCATGTAGTCCAACCTCCTGACCCTGCCCAGTCCTGATGTGGATGAACTGCTCATAGCCAATCTAATTCCTCTGAAAATGCCAGCAGGAATGACAAGTGGTGTCCGCTGTCATCAGACTAACAACTCTTTTTTTACACAGGCCATCAAATCACTGTCATTGAGTAACAACTTTTGGTTCAAAGAACAGGCGGAAACTCGGGTCTAGGTTCATGTCTAGTGGATTGATGTGTATGTCATTGTAACTCAATCCTAGCATAGACATAAATCAGGGCATCTTGAAGTTGTTTCCTAGTGGACCATACAGGGGAGATGAACTCCAAAGCTGGAGGTTTCTCAGAGGCATCTCTGAGAGCATTTGGCTCTGTTATGTCTGGAAATGAGCCAGTTCTCTTATTGGCAGATGGGATGGGCACAGAGTTATGTCTGTGCTGCACAGTGCAGTGCCATGTTGATATTTTTGATCTGAGTGAGCTACCTGTCATGGCCCCCGAAACAAGCTAGCTTCCTTTTTTGTGGCACTGCATTGTAAACAGGGTATGTCTACATGGCATGTACCCTCTGAACAAACTGGCCTTCATGCTGTAAGTAGTCTTCGCCCTGTTAACACAGCATCAGACAAATTAGTTCTAATGAGAACAGGCTTTGTCACAGCATTTATGCTCCTAGTCCTAGGTAAAGCCAGAACGAGTAAAGAGGTATAAATAGGGGGAACACATTTCTGAAAGAAAAGGGTAATGTTCCAACCCTGAAAAGATTTGGGCTTGGCTGGATCTTGGGTCTGCTCTTTTTCTCCGACCCGTTTTGCCCATTGCGAGATGGGAACAAATTTAGCCTTTTCCTAGTCCACCTCATAAGCTTGTTTCTTGGAGCTGAGAACCTGTGTCACTGAAAGGCGCTCCTGTCAATCCCTTCTCTGCGGGCTGCTCTGGTGAATGTAGATGAGACTGCTTGTCTGCTTCCTGGGCAGCTGCCATTTTCTGTTTTCAGTTCAGATGCAGGAGGTTACCTCGTGAACAGCTGTGCCTGCCCTCTCTGGGAGACTTTATATTAGTTCTTTCTTTTGTTTTTTGTTCAGCGTCCAGGAAACAGCCCCCTGGACAGAACTGTGCACGTTTCGCTCTGTGTCTGAGACAATATCACAAAGTGATGGGAGTAACCTCTTTGGGGCTTGGGTATACAACCTAGCACCCCACAGTTCTGTCTGGGGGGAGGCCCAGACCTCTCTCTAAACTGTGTGCAGATAACCATTCATTAATATGTAGGTCCCTTTACAGTCCAAGATCCTCCACGGCAGACTAGCATTATCTCTGTCGCAGGGGGTTTGCATAGTGTCTGCTTGAACAATATTTAGCTCTGTTCAGTGCTCTCAGTTTCTGCTCAGGCGGGGTTGGGTCAGGATTGGATTGAAGCTCAGGATTCAGCTACATTGGCCAAGATGTAGAAAAAACCTGGACTGGAACTGCAAGGACATGACATTGGTTAGGACTGAGGTGTATTGGGAGAGCCAGGGGAGGTCCAGGAACGGAGGTAGGGTGTCCACGCAGGGATACGCATCCAGTGAACTGCCAGAAGTTACAGCCATGAGGCAGTTCAAAACTGAAGTGCAGTTGCAGAGCTATATGAGTGAAGAGCTTGTTTTTGCCTCAGCTTTGGAGTGGACATGAAGCACCACAGCATACACCATTACAGGGCAATAAAAAAGATGAAGGGAAACGCCAAGCATGCAGCCGATAGATCTCCTTCCAGCTTGGGGAATGGGGTAGGAAGGTAAGGAGAACTTATGCATGGGCCACAATCCCCTCCTAAATTAACAGAAAGCAGAGGTGAAATGTTGGTTAATGTGGAGTTAGGAGGAAAAGATTACACACTCACTTCAGAGAAGGGAAAACCTCAAGATCCAAGGGAATTTCAAGTAAGCAAGAAAACATGAAAATTGGGTTCAGTTTTTCCAAAATGTGTTGGAAAAATTGCCCAAACAATCTACATGTTGCTTTGTGTGCTTCTGGTAGCACTATCTTAAGGCCAGTTGCAGACACTAAGAAATTAATGGGTAAATCAGAGAGCAAGCAGCAGAAACCATGTTCTAATAACATATACCTGTACTTGTCATGCTAACCTCTGATTGCATACAAGTTGCTTCTGCACTGCAACTAGCTGGCATATTTGCACTCCCTAAAGGAGTCAGGAAGTGAAAAATGTCGCTCAGGATGCCACACAGAGCTCCCTAAATGTTATTTATACTGCAGTAGCATATAGGATCTGAGGCTACCCATTGCGCTAGCAATGCAGGCATATGTAATATAATATAAGTGCAAGTGCCTGGACAGAACAGCTTGCATTCTAATGTAATTATATACAAATAGGTCAGATAGGTAAGTCATTTCCCTCTTCCACATTTACGCACCCTCAAACTTGTCAACCCTTCTGCAGGGGATAAGAGCAAAGCAAATGTGCAGTCTGTGCTCTGAAATGTTTGTTAGGGCATCACTTATAAAAATTAAGCAAGACCATCTCAATTTTTGAACCACTCTGTCACAAGTATCATTCTTGATTTGTCTCAAGCTTTCCAGAATTTTGCCTTTTTCTAAGAGCTTTCCTGTGAAATTTTAGGTCCATCAGAAAGAAATTGTCCATGTCTGGGTGGACAGAAGGGAGTAAAAGAAAAAAATCAGATGTGTGTAGCTATGTCCCCCACTGTGTGTAGTGAGCTGGAGAGCCAGTGCCAGAGTGACTGGGCCACGGGTTTCTCTTTCTAAAAGAGGGGAAGGAAGCTATTCTGTCACCCAAAGGTGCACTTGAGGCATAAAAAGTGATTTAAAGCATAGCTTGCCCTGTAAGCACACCATGAGAGTTAAACCATCAGCTGTTGCTTTTGACTGACAGATGACAGCACTGATTGTTGGATTAATCTGTTCTCTCTCTGCCTGCCTGTCCTTCTTATGCTCACCCCCATGGTGCCTTGCTGTGGTATCTGATCAGGCGTACATGACTTGTCCATGGGGAAGGCATCTGGCTATCTCAGCAGTGGAAGGGCTAGAAAAAAAGCAAAACTAGTTTTGAAATGGCTCCAAAATACTTGAGCGGTACCTTCTTTTTCATGCTTGTACCATTTCAGAGACCTTTGGAAAAACACTCTTGGAAAAAAAAGCAAGATTTCTAATATATTATTCATCCAGCAAAATCATTTTGGAGTAAAATAGAAATATTTTCTTTCTCCACTGTATTCCTAATATACTCTTCTCTCCATTTTCCCCTTCCCCCACTGTCTACCTTCTACTTCCAGGCTCCAGGGAATGGTGTGTATGAAATTATTTTGTAAAATCCAATAAAAATTTTAATCAGGTCAACATCATTACAGAAAAGGAAAGTGATGGATCTTCCCTGATGCAGAAAAATGTAAAGGAGGAAAGCAACACAAACGTGCAGCCACATGAACACACATACATACAGAGCATACAGTATCCTTTGAGCCCCTTCATTGCTTGGCAATAGAAGCTCAAAGTTACCTCCTCAGAAACAAACCATTCTGCATACATTCGTACTTCCAGCCGCATACGCCAAGCACACTGCTACACATGTGTTCCTATACTCAGCTGCATGCCCAATACGCTGCCAAGTACCCCACCCATATACACAGACACATATGCACACACACAGCCTTATTGCTATGTACACACACACACACGTGCATGTGCATATGCACATGCATGCACAGATACTCAAAGTGCAATATGCTCTCAAACATGTTCTACCATAGGAATTAACAATCTCTCACACAGTAAAATCTTCAAAATGTTGTAATGGAGGGACAGAATTTGGGGGGAAAGGTCTCCTTCCTTCCAGATGTAACCAATGACACCTAAAGATTTGGACAAACCCATTAATAAAAATTGCAGGTAATGCATAACTTATCCTGTTGATTTATAATTCCTAGCACTCTCAGAAGAATTGGGGCTGTAAATGATGGGTTGGCTATACAGGCTGTCCTTAGCTGCTTCCATCAGGCGTCACTGTAACAGTGGTGCAAGAAGGCTGGCTGTTGAGGTCATTGTATTGCTTGCTTCTCTTTGTGGGGAGGCACCAAAGGGAATACTGTGCTTGTTTTAGGGTGCTCACCCCCTGTTATTTCAGGACTATTGTCTGCCAGCTGGAGGCGCTCCAATGGGGAACAAGGGGAGGAAGACTGATGCTCACACCCACTCCTCTGCTAACACTCAGGGTACTGTATTGTGACAAAAAATGGGCTTGGATGTTAGGGGCTGGGAGTGTAAGGTTCTCCAGCAAGGGATAGTGTTGCAGACAGCAGCTGTAGGAAGTCTGGGAGAAACTTACTGGGATCTAGAATTTGCTAAACTGGCTTGGACCGATGTCCTGCCTGACAATGGATGATGCCAGGCACCTCAGGAAGGTGCCAGACCCCAGTAGTAGCAGACAAGGACTCATCTGCCCCGACACCCAGGTCTCTGACAGACTGCCTTAATGAAGATGGCTCAGCTCTCTCAGCTAATACAGCTTCTCCAGTAGCACGTTCTCTAAACACGAAAAGCAGAAGAGAAGAGAAGGAAAAGCCTGAATCCTATAATAGCAGCCCCAATCTTAATCCTTGTCTTGCTGGTTACTTGGCAGGGGGAGGGGAGGAGAGGGGAGAGCAGAGCAAAAAGCCCAGAAATGCACGGCCATGCTCTGTGGATTTGCATAGTTTAATAAAATGCACTAAGATTTCATTCCCATCTGACATTTACAAAAACCACAGCTCTGAGCTCCTTTCCATCTTTCCCCTTCCCGATTAAATGTGAACTTCTAAATCTGCCAGGAGGAGCAAAGGGAGGGATGGGAAATGTATCCGTCTCACAGATCTTGGCTCATTATTGCCATCAGAAAAGTGGAGTGAGGCCAAATGATAGAAGTAATGTATCTGTCCATGCAGGTCAAAACCCCTGTGGGAGAGGAGCAACCATGCCAAACCCTAAAAGTAATATATTGCTGGCTCCAAGGAGATCTCAAACCCTATAGGAAAGAGGCAGCCAAGTGCTTGCAATAACATATTGCAGTAATTCAGATGACTTGGGAGGGTTCAGGCAAGGTCACCTGCCTACTGCACTCATCTGTCCACTGAGGTCATAACAGTGATTACAGGAAGCCAGGCCACACTCTGGAGAGAATAAATGAGGGCTTGTTTGGAGCCCACCTCACCTCAATAGGAAGAAAGCATCCACAGCAAACTTGGGGAGCTATGTGCTCAAAGCAGGAGTTCATGGTCTCTGCAGAGGATGAAAATGTAGCATTGCAGGAAGGGATCGCATACCTTACCCCCAGTATTCACAGCTCCAGCAGGAAAGCAGGTGTTAGATTCTGTCCTAGGTTTAATGCACCTGCTCTAAGAAGCCCTTGACCCCCTCTCCCCCGCAGAAAGTAGTGAGCCCAACAAATGCCAGGGGCAACAGCAACACGATCATACTTCACTCAGTATGCTGGAGGTGGGGAATCAAGCAGGTTTTCCATGCAATTAGGAAACAGTGGAGGTTGTGACCTTGTATTGGAAACCTCAGATCTTTGAGTTTTTGGATAATTGAGGCTGAACTGTATTTGACTTGCAAGGGTTGTGGCCTCTCCAGGGGTGTGGCAGGGACTGCATGGCCTGGGAGCAGGGTGTTTGATCCACAGGCGTTGAGGGGGCCATGTCCTATGTTATGTATCAGTTCCCAGATTATGTGAATCATTGTAGGTATGATGATTCTAGTGATGCTGCACTGCCTTGTGTCATCTGAGGGTTTGAAAACATGCAGGTGAAATGGGCATCTTTCACTGTAGGCTGATCCCCCTCTCTGATTCTGTTTCTACTCTTGCTGAACAACCTTGGGGGCAGCTGGGACTGAAGCATGGGAGACATGCTTCATTCATGCTTCATTAATACCATGGTTTTCTGAATTGTCTTGACTTTGGTTTCCCTTTGCAGCAGCTGACCACGCAGTGCACTGTAACTGTTATCGCAGCAGTAGGGTGAAGCCCCGCTTAGAAATGGAGGAAGAAGAGAAACAGGCTTGTCCCCTTCCAAGACCCTAAGAAAAGCCCCCCAAAATGGCCCACCTTTCACATTCCAGCAACACCCCCATCTTGATGGGCTTCTTGTCCTTCTCTCTGGAAATCAGCTTGAACTCCAGGTCCTTGTCCTTGTCCTTGCAGCTGATGAGGCTGTGTGGGTGGGGTGTATATAGGGAGGTCTCTATGGTAGGCTGTAATGGGGAGACACAAGAGGGCCTGCTGGAGCTGAGGACCCCCAGGGTATGTCTATATAGCACAATGCAGAGACCTTCCTGCTAGGTCTGTGTATGCTGGCTCTGGAACCAGAAGCAGTATAGCCATGTTAGCATGGGGATGCATCCACCTAGTTAGCTCTGTTGAGAAGCAGGCCTTATTAGTCCAGGCAGAGTGCTGGGCTAATGCTGCTGTGCCGTGTTACTTCTGGTTCTGCCTCCAGCATGTGTAGCTGGCTGTGGTATCTCTGTGCAGTGCTGCTGGGCACATGCAGCTGTACCCTTAGGGCTCCTTCTTTGCTTCAGCAGAAAATGTTCAAAGCAAAAAAAGAAACTCCAGCTGCCAGAGCCCAGTCCAGCAAACCCTTCTGCCCATGAGAGCCTTTACCTGTATGAGTTATCCTACTGCACCCAGTGGGCATGATCACGGAAGCATGGCTACTTGTGTAGAAGTGTTTGTAGGATCAACTTACATAGCTCAAACCTGTCCCAGTCTGTGGCAGAAGTGGGTTTTATGGTACATGTATGCAGAAAACCACAGTCCGTTAATGCACACCAAGGTGGCATGAAGACAGGCATGGCTATGTGGTGCCACAGACTGTGCATTCAGGTGTTTCCCATGCTGCTACCTTCCAGAGATCCCAGGGTCAAAAAAACCTGTGCAGAAAAAAAACCAGGGTGGTGCACATGGCTGCAAAATGCTCCACCCAAAACTGGAGCCTGGCCTGCTGAAGCCACGCTTTGGCTGCCGGCCAGGCTCCGAGCTGCAGGAGTGCTGTGGCTGCAGCTTCCCTGGCCCCCAGGTAAGGCTCCCTACCCCACCGTGGATAGCTTGCTGTGTGCCAGAGGGCACATGGCACAGGTGTTTGCCAGTGCTGCTGCTTTTTGTCCCCAGGGAACCAAATGTCCATGCTCATCTAGATGTGGCCCAACTGTGCACAAACCCCTCCCCCAGCACCAACACTATCATACTTCCTCCTTCCTCCCCCACAAACAACAAACTGGTTCAGTCACAATGCATGTGTACCCACAAACACAACACCACAACTCACTAAGATGCAGCAAACACAGATCTTTCCCTATCCACACCCACCACACGTGTATAGGCACACACAGCAAATTGGTGTACTCATGAACACATGCAACTTCACTATACACACAGATGCAAAGCACACATGAAAATGCTCACAGGTGCAAATACAGGCACCTTTTCTCACCTATGTTCACATCTCCCCCTGTGACATACATATCCCCCACACCTCCATTTGCTTTACATTATTACCCCAGACAGTAGCCTCTGGGAAGGATTAAAAAATGCCTGTTTTAGGGTTTTTATATTTTGGAAGCTGGCTTGAAATTGTCCTCATGGCCAGTCACAAGGCACTTTATAGGAAACAGATGAACAACACTCTCAGGAATTTCTCTCTTTGCTGCTTGTGTTTAAAATCTAAAGTTAGAAAGAGAAAAGGGCGGGGGGGAGAATGAAGCTTTGTGGGAAAAAATTCCAGGAGGGGATTGTTATGACTTGTCCTTTGCAGCTCTCTCTGGATGGATAGAGAGCCTTGACTCTGCATCTCTTTGGGTTTTCCTGTCTAGCCTCCCTGGAGCCCTTTGTAGTAAGCATCCTATACCCATTTCTACCTGAGGGGACTGCTCATTTAGCAAAAATGGTTTTGTTATTCTTGGGGCTGGAGAAATAAAAACAATCGCATGCAAGTAGGCTTGTATTTCAGCTGCCTGCCCAATGCCAGACCCAGCTGGTTGAGAAGTGTGTCACCACCAGGGACAACCATGTTTTGGGAACCCAGTGTGTGCCAGGAAGGAGAGTGCTGTTTGCTTCCTGCATATCTGGATCAGGTGTTTTACCCCAGCTCAGTAAGACTAGAAGATGGGTGTTTCTTTGAAGGCGGCCCAGTATCATTCCTACAGGCTGGGAAGGAGAGGAGTAGTTGTTACCTTACAGTAGCCCAGGGGAAGTCGGTACCCCTGGATTCTCTTTTCCAGGAGACTGCGGGGAGGAGGCTAACTGACCGGAGAAGCAGCCTTCCCAGTGGGATTCTGTGTACCTACAACATGGGGCAAAGGAGAGGGATGTGCAGTGGCACTTCCCAGAGCAGATGCATGAGCCCAGTGTTGCATGCAGAAGTTGGCTTCCTGCAGCACCTTTGGGGTCCAGCTGATGTAGGAAGGGCAGGACTGGGACAGTTGTGTGGGGGCTGTCTTGCCAAGCAGAACCCTCTGCTTGGGGAGCCACATTTCCGGTGTCACTACCTCCACTGCTACAGCATGGGATTGGCCAGATGGGCTACAATACTGCAGCTATGATACTGTGACTGTGCATGATGTAACTTGGGGCTCTGGGTCCTGTGTGACTGGAACCTGAACTGCAGCCATCACAGACTCTCCCCAGCCTTGTTTCTCTCACCAGTCCCTCTTGCTGGTTTGCCCGGAGCTTGGTTACTTTATCATGGAGTGTACAAGGAGGCTGTATGTAGAAAGCTGCAGCTTCTGATAATAGACGGCAAAGGGGGATGGATTGCTCAAGCGGTAAATAAATCCTGTGGGCTGGGTGATATAATAAAGCGCTTGACCTTTGCCCTTGTGGTTTATTTTGTGATCAGTGCTCAACAATTGATTTATGGGATAATTAATTTCTCCCTCTTTCCCTTCCCCCTGGCCTTGGTGTTCTCTGTACCACAATCCTTGACTCTGAGTGATGACTCCAGGTTGCAAGCTGCACCACGGGACTGGGTTGCTTCCCCATCCCAGCTAAGGACAGGAAGTGCTATTTACAGCCCTGTCTGCCCAATAAACATTTATTAGGTCTCATTCCTCCTGCCTGGGCATCGTTCTCTGCCTTGCCAATCTGCAGCACTGTTGGCCAGATGCTGGGTTTCTCAGCAAATCTCTTTACGAGCTCTGCAACAAATTGTCTTGAATGAAAGGCTCTGATGTTGCATGATGGATTGCCTTCAAATAAATACTGCTGGTGAACATCCTTGCTTTTCCTGGGGATTTTCTTCATAGGGATCCCGCTGCCTAAGAAATTAAGTTTACATATGGATGTGAACTAGTATCCATGAGACATGATTCTCTAATATATACACATGACTTGGGGGAGTTAGGTTTGCCTTTCTGCAGTTTACAGCCACAGGGATTTGCTCAACAATGTAAATCACTCTCTTCTCTGTTAGAATTACTCTTTTTTCAAACACCTCCTATTTTCACCCTATATTTTTAATGTCTGTCTGTCTATCTGCTGATCAGCTTAACAAGTAAAGAAGCAGTGCAAACTAGTAATAATGTCAGGCTTATGCTACTGTTTTGCATGGTCCATCTTGGAGCCAGTTACTAACATCCATTCTTTGGGTATCGCAGCTGTCATGTGAGGCAAAGTGGTATTTTTTTTCTGGATTTGCAAACGGGGAATAATGGTGGAGAGAAGGGAAGTAACTTACCCACTGCCAAAGTTAGTGCCAGGACTCAATGTGAGTATTCCTGATTCCCAGACCCCTGCACTGACCGTCGGGCTGTGCTCTGTGTTATGAAGAGTCCTGCTGAGTCCCTGCTGCTCTGCTTGCTGCTGTCACCAATACTACTTGAGTAATCAATAGAGACCTTGGAGGGATCTCATAAATATGTTACTGTAAGAAATGAAAAGGGAACAAATGAGGGAGTTTAACATTTAGTGGACCACTAATGGAGAACATGTTCATCCAGTAAGTGACAGCCTGGGGGGGAGGAGGGGGAAGGGATGGGGGACAGACCCATCCCCATTAAGGCACTAATTACACCCCAGTCATCATCAGTTGGAGTTCAGTGTGTCAGTGAACAAGGAGGAGAACTCTGAATCCATTTCATCTTCCAAATGGGCTCCACAGACAGATCCCTGCATGAGGGGCCTCAGCATAGGGACTACTGTCTAAGGAACTGATCCAAAACCCACTGAAGGCAGTAGAAAGGCTTCCCCTGACTTTACTGGACTTAAAATCAGGCCTTCATTCCCTTCAGGCACCTACTCTCGCCATGTTCCCGCATCTCTTGAGTAATCTCTTTGGTGTGAAGTCACGTGGCATAACAAGGGAAGATTGCGCTGGAATGACAGAACCATAAGAGTTGCCATCTATTGATACAGGTCCAAGAGATGGGAAATGGGTTGGTTTCATATGATATGACAGGAAATATGTTGTGCCAAGCAGTGAGCTGCTGGGCAAGTAAATAGAGCCCTTGCCCAATGCCCCCAAGATCAGAAGGATGATTGTGGAGCATGTTAAGAGCACGGCTGTGTGTGGTGATGACTTCATGTGTGGGGGCATGTATGTTTATGGAGATGGGAGGGAATCACAGCTGCTGGGAGATTTCTATATAGTGTATCTGATAATGAAGAGACAGGACCTGGGTCCTGACCTCTCCTCCTACCCTTCCAAGGAAAATTCTTATCCAGAATGGGCTGCCTATCTCACATGGACTGATTCAGGGAGGAAGGAACTACTGCTACCAGTTGCAGCACTCGTGTGTGTAATGATGGTGTGATGCACAGGTACACTTCTTAGATGCTGTTCTAGACCAGTCACTTGGGGCTCCTATACACGTGCAGGGAGCTGGATGCGATGTGCTGGAAATCCAGCACATCGGCGCAGACTTGATTAATCAAGTCTGCTGGAGTGTGGAAAGTAGTGCATTCCATCATACTAGCATCATGGACTGTGTGTAGACAAAACGATAGGTGTGTGTGCATGACATTTTAAAGCAGGCTAAATGCTTTTGTACCGCTTTAGTGGTGTCAGTGTTTGCACGCCTCGGCGGCATATTGTACATTAATTCCAGCTGCTGTAGGAAATTCGGCGGCGTAACGCACCTTAAATGACTTGGGGTGCAGCAAACTAAAGCTCCTTTGAGGAGTTTTAGTTTGCTGCCCCAACAGCCGTGGAGCAAAGCACTGGGCTCCATGCAACTCCACGGCTCTGCAGGAAGCCCTGAAGGCAGCCTGGCAGCAGCCCGGGAAAGCAAGCTCTGCCCAAGAAAAGTGGCAAGCCTGATCTTCCTCCCTGCCCCGAGCCTGCCTGCCTGCCTGAGCTGTGCTGGGGCCTGGTGCTTCCCCCTGTGGCTGTGGTGCCCCCGGGACTGTCTGAGCTGGGTGCCTGTGGGTGGGTGCCACCTGGGCCGGGGGGAGGCCGCAGATGCTGTGGTGGAAAGCACCAGCCCTGCCCCTGCAGCCCAGGCACCGGTCTGCCCACTGGCAACTCACCCTCCCCTTCCCGCCAGAGAGGCAGGTAAGTCAGCAGGGTATATGCGTGACATGGGGGTTTAATCAGCCTTAAACTGAAGTGGTGTTTTTCAAAACCCACTGCTTCAATTTAGGGCCCCTGTTTCGTCTATACATGACCATGTGTATCAGTGTCCCTGTGCTGAAAAATGGTGGCAGGGCACTTGGAACTAAAGTGCATTCAATGAGCTTGAGTTCAAAGCACCCCACTGCCATGTCTCAGCATGGGGGATGCTGATACACATGGCTTTCAGGCGCTTTTAATTAATGTGGCTTGCTAAGTGCCCCCCCATGCCTCTCAGAGCATGTGTAAAAATGCCTTTGGGTTACAAAAACTGATACTGTCATAGGCAGAAAGCAGTAACACCTCATGGCAACTGCTGATGTGATTACATCGGTGGACTGGATGAATTTTGCTTCCTAAACAAATATGGGATATGGTTGAGAGAGGCCTCATTCACACCCTGAACCTGGGCACCATGAAGGGTTGGGTACATCTTTAAATCTGGCAGCTCAGGCCCCTCTCTCTCCAAACCATTTTTCTTGAGAGTGATGCAGCTCCTTCTCTCTGTGGGGCTGCTCTAGCATCCCCTGCTCTTCTTACCCATTCAAAGTGTTTCCTTATATCTATCTATTCCAAACTTGCCCTTCTTTTGTTTAAGGCCACTTCTTCTTGTAATACATCATCTGTGGTCAGCCTGAAAGGTTAGCAATCCCTGAGGGAGGAAAGGAAAGAGCTATAATGTCTCTGGGACTAAAGGTTTGATTTGGATGCAACCACATTTATTCAGCAGCAAATTACATCTTCAATCAAACCAATGTAAATCAGGTCACCATTTTAGCCCCATTTGCTTGGATTTGGAGAGTGCAGTGGGATTTGCTCTTCTTTGTTCTCTCCTCTGTCATACACGTACACACACACGCAGGCACACAGGTACACTGTACAGTCATGGGAAGTAACACTTATTCTCCCCAAGGTATTATGCTGTAGGGAGTGGAGAGGATACCAGAGCGTGTATGTTCTCTGGGCTCATTCTAAGTGAGCACCTGATATCTCCCCTAGGAAATATGAATATCAATATTATGCTGTGCAGAACCAATAAAACTCAGCTCTGAGTTGCGACTGGAGCTATGAATAATTGATTTTTCAGTGTGGCGACCAACCTGACAAATGACAAAAAAAGACAAAATCATTTCAAGTTGAACCCAAATGAAAATTTTTTGTTTATTGTTTTCCTTCCTGAAATGAAACAACCACAACAACAGATCTCTTAATTTTATCTTGGGTGTGTTTGGCTTTTTTGTATGGATGAATTTTATCTTGAGATCTAAATGGAACAAAAAGTTTAAATGTTTCCTCTTGAAAATATGGGACCTTGTTGTCATTTTTGGAGTTAAAACTATTGACTGAATTTTATCAGAATTTGCCGTTACTTTTGGTTGACCCAAACCAGCATTTTTAGGTGAATAAACTAACAAACTTTCTATTGTCCTATTCACAATCTTGTCCCCAGTCTGCTTTTGGGACAGCACAGTTGCATGTTACCACTGAATCCTCAGGTCAGAAATCATTCCCCTATAGCTTGTGTGATAAGGTGAGGAATACATCTGATTGGGATCTTTGATGAAAGAGCCCTGAAGGGTCACATCTGGGATGAAGGGAACCCAGTGTTTAATCTCTTACCTGCTATTGGACACAGACCTGATGTCCTCACTTCCCTTTCATTTAGTCTCCTCACCTACCTTTGGTGCTCCATGAAGCACTGTCTCCTCTGCACTTAAGTTGCCTCTGTCAAAGGGAAAAATCAGAGACAGTAAACTTGTTGAGTTTGGGGCACTTGGATTAGTTGTGGTGCTGTCTGAGTTTGTTCACCTGGCCTTCATTCAACAGGCAAGATGGGCAGTGTGTTAACTGGAGGTTTTCCCTTGTGTGTCCTGGTTTCTGCCCTCCCCTGGGTGGGGCCAGCAAAGCAGAGGTTGGTATTCTGGGTTTGTAGCTAGACGTTTTTACATGGTTGACAGTATCACATTTCAGATATGCATTGAATCCACTTAGAAAATGCCATTTTTGATTGCATTCCCCCAGTGCATATGGAAATGTGGCCAAAAATGAGGCAGCAGTCTGATTTCCCCCAGGCAAAGAGAAGCTTTCCCACTTGTTATCTGACTCTGTGATGTTTTGGAATGGCCATGACAGTATTTGCTGAAGAAAGAGCCTGCTTGTTTTTATGTTTGATCTCCTGAAAACTGCTAAATAGCTGTTGTGCAGTGACCACTGCATATTACACTAATTGGCATCACTAGTACCCTGGACTCCATCTACCTGCTTGCTGCTCCCACCTCTTGTCTTTCAGCATGGAGCCAGCCTCTGATCCTGCAGAGATTTATGCTTATACTTGGCATACTGCAAGCAGCTCCCTGAGAAGTCGTTTTCAATAAGATTATGGTATTGAAGCAACTCTTTGCATGATCAGAGCATGATTAGGTTGTGAGTTCTCTGCGGCATGGACTCTCTTTTTACACTTTTTTGTCTATACCAGCTACCAAAATGGGGTCAACATGAACCTGGATATGGTACACAAGCCGGCTTCATGTTAATGGAGAACAGCTCCCTGATATAATGGTAGGGAAAACTGACCTGCTCTGGGTGCTTAGGTGAGGCACTGCAGGCATCTGGAAATGATTCTCTCCCCTGAGGAGAACCAGCCTGGGGACTGTTTCAGTTCCAGAAAAACTCGGAGGCTCTGGAGATCATTTGATCTCAACTTGGGCTGAAAAGCCAAAACCTTGAGATTTTTTCTGGGAATGCAATTTTCTGATATTGTGTTTCACAAATGTCTAAATATTCACATAGTAGGAAGGTGTCCACTTTTCCAGAACATGATACAGTTGTCATGCTCCACACAAAGCTGTGGAAATCCTGACTCAGTCAGAGATGCCCAGGGTCCCCCACGCAGGTGCTTAGACAATAGAGGACGGGCAGCCAGGCCAGAAACAAGGCAGTTTGATAGATTCTTGCAGTACATTCAGACTGCATAGTGGCACTTTGCTACAAGAAGACATTGTCTTACAAATTTTCCAAGCAACTCTTGTCCTGAGATGCGCTCAAGTGATGCTTCTGCCAGAGGAGGCAGGAAAGCAAAAGGGTCGTACTTGGCCTAACGGACTTGGAGCAGTGGAGGCTCCTCTCTTCTCACAGCGACACCTACTCATGTAAGCAGCACTGCAGGCTGCCCTATTGCCACTTGTTGAATATTTGGTTATGAAGCTAGAGCTGATCTAGGGCTGGCCTGCTTACTACCACAGTGTCATCTGCTGGCAAAAAGCTACCCCAGTCATCTGCAGTCCCCTCACTCAGGGCTACAGTGATACCTGCTATTTAAAGTCAGGAGTTATTAATGACCAGTTCCCAGACTGGCATAATCTCTGCTACAGGGAAACAACTTGTCAGGCTTGTTCTAGTGCTGTCAAAGCTCCCGCCCCCCCCGCCGCCACAGCTGAGGGCAAAGCCCATAGCTCTGGGCTATCCCTTATTACAGGGGGCCTTCCTTAACTTTAGGCCTGAATTTATGTTTGTTCCACACAGTCCAGAAGTTATTTCACTTTTATTATTGTAAATTACCTGCCCCATAAATATTGACTCATAAAGCTGAGGTTATAGACAATGTTATTTATGTGAAGGAAATTGATTCCACATAGTTTAAAGCCATTCACATGGTTATTGCCCTTGTTATTTTCTGAAGGCCAGTCCCATTGTACAGGGCTGCATCTTTACTGTGGTTTCTGAGCCACCTGTTTTAAGGGCTTTGCTTGGATATTACTTCCTGCCTTTGGCGTGATGGTGGACAGACATGGCCAGCTGCAGGCTTCGTCATGGAAACAGTGACCCCTGCTGGTCATAGTAATCCCTTCCCTTGCCATAGTGACCCCATCTTATTAAAGTGTGTCTTGATTTCCCTTGTACCTACTCTTACACCCTCCCTCCCTCTTCTTCTTAACCTCTCACTTTCCTCTGGCCCTTTTCTCCTACAGGACAAGCCTGCTTTTGTTTCTCTCATCTTAAAGAAGCCCACACTTTGACCCCAGTTACCTCTCTATTTCCCCTCTCCCTTTCATCTTTAAGCTCTTTGAACATGGCTGCAGAGCATTTAATGTTGTCCCTAAGTGTTCCTTTGAATTCCTCCCTTGATCACTGTGGATAGCACCACTATCCTTTTTGTCTCTCAGGCTAGTAGCTTGGACATCATCATAATCTTGGACCTCTCTCTTGGGACTCACAATCAGGCTATGTCTAAATCTTACCAATTCTTTCCACATAAAATCTCTAAGTTGTAGCCTTTGCTATCCATCAGCACTGTTAAACCTCTCACCCAGACTGTCAGAATCTCCTGTCTCAGTTACTACAAAATCCTTTTCTCTAGCCTCAATAAATGTGATTTTCTCCTACTTGCATCTATTCTGAATACTGCTGCACAGCTCATTTTTTCTAGCCTGTCTTACTGACCACATTACCCCAAATTTTGCCTCCTTTCACTGGCTCCTGCTTCTCTATCATGTCAAACATAAGCAAGTTGTCTTTCCTTCTATGGCCATTCAGAGCTTATGCCGTCCCAGCTACTGTGTTTCAATCACTACTGATTCTCAATCACCACGTGTTGCATTTTAAAATTGGGACCTTTATGCTGTCTCTTGTGCTGCCCCTAACTGGTAGAAGGAGCTCTACATAAACATCTTTAAGGCTACCTCATTCATCTCCTTCAACCTTCCCCCCCACCCCACTCTCTTTTACTATGATGCACACAGAAAACTTGCTCAGAGAGCTGCACATTCTGCTAGCCAGTGTTGGCTCCTTGATACAAAAGCAGAGCACAAAGAAACAGAAGATACAAAAGCAGAGAGCACAAAGTAATCTATTGTCTCCCATCTTAGGTTGCAAGTGCAGTGGGTCTGTGTTCTGTATTTGGAGAGTGCCTACCACAGTGGTCCAGGTTTGGGTTTCTAGGTGTTTTGGTAGTAATGGTGATAATGATTAAGGCAATAGCATTCTAAACTCACTGATGCCTTGAGATTAAAACTGCATTATAGATTTTGTTTCCCTGAGATACCTGGTAGCATTATATTATTACTGTTATTATTATGCTCCCTAGCAATAATATGTAATCATCATCATCATCATTAGGATGCCACAGCAACAAGGAGACAATAATAACAATATATACTGAACATGATGGAATGGGCTAGCTTTCAGTGGATTACGGGTTCAGATATTATAATGATGAGCGTAGTAAAGGAACCAGAATAAGATAGGATGGGAGAAAGCAGCTTCTGGCTTTTCCCAATGACATTTCCACCACATTTCCTTGGAACATTATTGCCTAAGCAACCCCACTCCCCAACCTACTATGAGCCCTATTCCTAAAGAGACTCATCTGAGTACCAGGTTGCCTCCATGTCTAGGAGGCTCTTGGACATTGGGAACAGTCATAGGGTCCAATGAGCACGTCTGTGGGACATTTGAGAGAGGCCTTCATTTTCATCACAGCCCCCTTGGAAAAGCCCCCTAGTCTTTTTGACAGTTGACATTCATAAACTGGATTGAAGTTTAATTGCGTGTTGATTAAGTAGAACAAAGGTGCAAAGACAGTGAAGAGCTGATAGAATTTCAGTGCTCACCACCTCCTCTCTCTCTCACAGATAAAGTTCAGTTTCTAAATAATTACAGAATTAATGTGTCTTAGTTAACGGAACCAGGAAAGCTGCTGAATGGATGGCATCCCCTGCATTCAATGGCTAGAGAGGGAAGCAGGGGAGCAGTAGCAGGCTTTCCTCATTACCACAGAGGCAATTAGCTACAGGTTTCCTCTGAAACAACAGCTCTGGAGACATCCCAGATCACCAATTCCCATCTGCTTGCAATTACCAACAGGTTGCCCCACACTTCCACAGTGACATGGCTAAGAGAGTCCCCCACACCCCTAGGAAGGCTTATCAGTAGTCTGGTCTTCAGAGTCCCTGTGCCCTGGTTTGGAATGGGGCAGGGTTTCTTAACCTTGAGTCTTGCTGGCAATCAAGAGTTTCACTAAGATCTGGGTCCACAGCTAAAAGCAAGTGCTGCCCAAAATCTCCCTGTGCTATCCAGGGCAAGTCGGGAGACAGGAGGAGCTGAAGGAGCTTCCATCTGTGATGCAAGTGTAAAGGAAGATAAAAATGCATCAGTGCCTTTACCTGCTGTCATGGTTTTTTCCACCATATTATAGCAGCATTAATTTTTATTTATGTGAGGTTAAAGTCAGTCTGATTTGGAAATCAACTTGTCTAAGAAGCTCCCCTCAGATCCCATTAGACTCAGGTAGCATTTCTATTCATTTTTGCTAATACTATTCCCAAGGCTGACTACAATAGGAGCTTTCTGCAATATTAACCCATGCTTTGGTGCATGTCAGCAGTGACTTGCTTGAAGCTAGGCAGTGCACTTTAGAGCCCACACAGCAGAGGGCTGCACACTCAGGTGATTGAGAAGGGGAACTTCAGCCATTTGATGCTTTCCAACTAGATCATAGTGGTATCAGCAGTCCCTGTATCAGCTGAGAACAATGTGTTTGTGTAACATCACAAGTAGCCATTTGAGGGTGTCCTGGTTCTGGATGCATGTTGGGGTGTGTAGGAAAGTTGTTTGGTCCAATCAAGAGCAGAGTGGAAATCCCTGATTGCAGGGATTCCTTGCCTGGTCATTGCACGTGCTCTAGAGCCGACCCATCATGGCAAAGCTCTGGCACAAGTGGCAAGCAACTCTAGCTCCCTGTTTGCCTGGTTTCCCTTATGCAGCTGGGGTTGAGTGTAGGCAGTTCAGATCTATGAGGGGCTGGGATTTGGGGAAGGCGGGGTACCTTTAGAAGAAAGGATTGGAGACATATGGGTAATGGAGGGAACAAAGGAAAAGGAAATCCGAGGAGAAGGCTGGAGTCAGACTTCTAGGGAGCAATCCAAACAGGGCTTCCCTGCGGTCCAGATTGTTTCTAATGCAGAACTGCCAGCCACTGTGCAAGCCTGACTTAAACTGACTTACTAATAAACCACTGACCCCCAGCTGACTTCCCAGAGACCTCTCGCACAAGTAAGAACCTACCCACCTGACCCAGAGCTACAAAGCCAATCTGTGAATTGGAGGAAAATGACTGTTTAATGGGCCAGTCCTGAAGGCAAACTGGCTTTGCTAGTGCCATTAAGAAAAGCCATGCATTCAAAATACCTTTGTAGTACAAGACAGCTGTGGTTTTGCTGTTGGAGAAAACCTGCTGGCTTTGAAACTCAGCAACTGGGCTGGACGAGGGAGCAAAGTCAAGTTGACTTCTGTTTATGAGGCATTATTTAAATAGCATCCCCACTGACCCTGGCATTGAAAGGTCCAATTAAAGCCAGCATCACAGTGGGGGAAAAAGATAAGGCACAGGTCAGAAATAATCACTGAGCAGAAGTGAAAGCAATTGCTAAAAATAAAAACATACATCTCTGTGCCTTTGTGTAGGCACAAAACTACTTCCCCTAAACATGCCAGCAACAGATTTGCAGCTGCCCCATCTCCCCTTGTCTTTTTATTATTTATTAAAATGGTTTGATACCCTGTGACTGTAATTAAAAGAAGAAAAATACAAACAATAAAATGATTTTTAAAATGGCAATGTGCTGCATGCAGTGGAGCAAGAACATATTAAATATTTATTATTGCCAGTCTGCAGGGGGCAAAAAATTAAAATTATTTAGCCTGGGAAAAGCATTTTAATGATTTAATCCAAAGGAAGAGGGGGTGCAGGGGTGAGACCTCTCACCAACTCACAAGCCAACCAAATGATAATGAAGGTTTGGGTAAGAACTGAAGGTGGCAGAAACCACCGCTTATGACATTAAAGGAGATTCATTTTCCATGGGTACCTTTGAATTACTTCAATGAGAATGCAGGGATTCTATAGCTGGGGGACTATATAGCTGGGAAAACTGTTGGACAAGCTTTTGGGCATCAAGTGCTGTTCCTCATGTTGTCCTCAATGACACTTCAACCCTACTTGAACGAGAATGAGAGTAGGGCATATGATACCAGTAGCGATCTTAAGGCCATCCTTTTGTTTTACAGCAGAAAACTTTTATTATTTCATTATATCACCTTGTACCATGCAGGGTTAATTTTTCTCCTCTACACCAATTCTGCTTCAGTGTAGTTGAATTCAGTGCAGTCCTGATGTACAAAGAATGATAGTGAGAGGAGAATTAATACCACAGTGGAAATGGGAATCTCCTTCATCCTTTAAGGGGGTGGACAGGGTTTGTGAATCTTGTCAAAAAAGGCCATGGTACTTTTTCAAAATTGGCCAGATCCCAGAGAAGCTAAAGGAAATGAGGGTAAACCAAGTAATGAATTGGTCAGGAACTATAAGTTTGCATGTGGGCAGATGATTTCAGAAGGGCTCTTACGTCAAGTGGTCAAAGGCAAAATGCAAGCCAAAGGCTGGAAATTGCGGGGAGCCATACTCAAAGCTGAAAAAAGGTACGAGTTTTCACAAGGAGAGGAGGGACCCATTGTAAGCAGGTACAGAGATACTGAGTTCTTTGCCATATGCACTGTGTGAATTGTGACTTAATGCCTTTCTAAAGAATATGCTGTCACTCAAAGGCATAAATTATTGGGCTTAGTACTGCCATCATGAGAGGACATTTTGTGGCTGACCCTGTGCTGTGTGGGAAGTCATACTGGCTTGTCACAGTGCCCCTTTCCATCTCTGTGGGAGTGAATCTACACTGAAACACTTGGCCTAGGAAGAAGTTTTGGCCCCTGTATCTGAGGTCCCTCCTTTCCGCCCTTCCCCCCACAGTACAGCTCCTTTACTGTTTTACAAACCTCAATATACTATCCATTTTCTACTATTTTACATATTGGTACAGTGATTATAGACTCTAACTAAGATCAGGACCCACAATGCTAGGCACTGTATAAGCTGAGCAAAGATTGTTCCATCCCAGATTGCTTATGCCTAGATCTGCAAAGATACTTAAATCCCATTGATCTTGATTTCACCAGGACTCAGGTGCCTAAATAGGAGTTACAATCCTATACATATCTTTGTGGATCTAGACCTGAGAGCCCCTAAGGGACCCTAAGCAGAAAAAACATCGGGGAAATGCTACATTGGCACTTCTGGCTGTGATTGCAGACTGGTAATAAGGAACTCCCAGCTGACACAGGCATTTTTGTTTTTAAAGTAGGTTGGGGTCTAGAAACAGCTAATCATTTGCTGTGGGAGGAGGGGCTGCTATTTTCTTCTATATCCTCATTTGACAATCTCTCATTATTAAGAACTGAAAACAGGAGCTTAGACCAAAAGTGCCATTCTAGCCTTTACTGTAACAATCAAAGCAGCAAAGGAATAAATGTGTCCTGGCAAGAATAAATACAAATTGCAATGCTCAGTGTGAATAGTGGTATCCATGGGAGTAAACATCAAATGAAGGATTATCTCTCTTTGCAAGGAACTATTCTAGCAAGAAATTGAATGAGGACCATCTGCAACCCAAAGCAGGAAGGCTACCTGTGGAGCTCTACTTGAGAACCTGCTTTTGGTATCTTTAATTATCCTTTTTGAAGCCTGTAGTTGACAGTCGGCCACATAAAATGGTACAGAACCTACTAGCTATTTTCTCTTTGTGGAGGTCTGGCATCTTAAACTCAGCCCTGCAGAACCTTGAAGGTCAGATGATGTCAGGCATTTTCACATTTGTGCCATTTGACTATCAGGAAGCCAGCTTCTGGGCTGGGTTTTGAGCTGCAGCTGGTGAGGCTGCTTAGGAAGGGTGAACTAAACTGACTCCAAGCCATCTTGGTGCTCCCCTGATTCTGTAACTTCAGGTATTGGTCCAGCCTTTGGTCTAAGGTAGAGCAACCCTGACTCTTTTCTGAACTCCCTGCAGGTTGCAGACAGAGTAGGACAGTCAGCAGAGGCAGATGGCAGAAGTTACTGTGATGGGTAGGATGCAGAGGAGATGAGTGCTGAGATCAGAGAGATGCCACTGACAGAAGGATATGATCCTTGTGGAAAAATGTTAGAGACTGAAGGAACTGCTGCTGGGAAGAGGCTGGTTGAAGCTCTGTTGGAACAAATCCCAGTGGGAAGATCCTTGATCCGAGGAAGTGGAAGTTCTCCTCTCTGCTCCTGACATGACATTGCTGCCAACCCCATGCTCTCTTCTCCATTTACCATTATTTTGAGGTCAACTGTTAACTAAAAACCCATTCCCATCACCAACCCAACAAACTCAACCAGAACAAGCCGCCCCCCCGCCCTCATAGAGGAAGACAACCCTTATAACATAAATCAAGTGTGGAGGCACAGAGGTTCCATAAACAAGCTTATTTTCTGAAGCCAGGTCCCATTATGTTATCTGTCACTTTATTGGGGTTTCTGAGCCATTTATTTTTATGTATATACATCGTAGCTGGTGAGCTGGCATTGGCCTCAGAGTATAAAACTGACAAGACATGGTAGCAGAGTGTGAAAACTGTCAGCAAAGCAGCAGCCTGTGAAATTAACATGATATCGAAAGCGTCAATGTTTATTTACTGGAAATATCTGGATGGGAAGCACCAGCAGTGGAGGGTGGCCATGGTACTGGGGGAGGTGTCTGTTTGCAGGACAACTTAGGTCATGACACCTGGATGGAGAGTGCACCACAACCTGGATCCCCCTTTCATTTGACCCTAGTTACACATGGAAGCATAGGGATTTGTTCAGCTGCCTCAGACCACCTCCCCCAGCCCACTGCCTCTCTTGGTGCTTCATACCTGATCCTGCAGGGGGAGCTGAGAGAACTAGAGATGGCTGGGAAAGGCTTTCTTGACTGGTGAGTTTCAAGATTTGAAATAAAAGTCAGATCCTTAGCTGGAGTAAATTGATCCATTGACTTGAGTGGAACTGTCAGTTTACTCTGCTGAGCAAGTGACAAATCTTTTCCATTTTTTTAGTGAGAAATAAGTGTCTAAGTCACCTGTGCTACTTTGCAATTTGAGCAATTGTGTCAATTCCAGTATCTGTGATACTTTTGGTATAAGTAGCATTCTTCCTGCCATGTTGGCCTAATTGCTGTTGGCTACATTCTGACTTCCTCTTGTCTATCCTGTAGATCAAATTGGACTTCCTGTCCTAAACCAATGTGTTCTTGTGTGCTGCTCAACAGTTGCTGTATTCTGCCCTAGTGCAGCTTGCAAGGCAGCAATGGAAGATAAAGTTTGAATTTAGTTGGTTGTGTAATTTGGGTTCATCAGATGAAGGCACTATATAAATGCCAGATCAACTACAACAGAAATACCAAGAAACACATTGTATTTTTGGTCTGACATGATGGAACTGATACTAGTACAGTCTCTATGGTAGGTGATGTGATTCGTCAATGCAGCTTGTACCAATGACACTTGTGTAGAGCTTCTGCAAAATGCTGTTGTTCTCATTTACATCCCCTCTGTTGTTCTCATTTACATCCTCTTTGCTTCCCCCAACTGTTCTAAGTTACCCCAGGGGCTGTTTCAGTCCCTGGATGGCTCAGGGTTGCAGGAATTGAAAGGTAGTTGATTGGTACCATTCTAACCCCCACTCTTCTGCACTGGCACATCTGAAGCCCCAGCCCCCTAAATGTATGCAAACTGTCTGTGTTGATATAGGGGAGGGTGTGCTGGAGGGGAAGGTTCAGGTGAGGAGGGTGTGCATAAACCAGGATGTGGGTTTATATGGGGTTGTCTGCAACTGGTTTGGAGCAGGCTGCACATAAAGGCTTGTAGGCATGTGATCTGTGTGCTGTGGGCAGGGGAAAGCATGTGTTTATTATGTGTGGACGTGTCTACATGTTCATTAATGCACCATAGTTACTGTGCATTTAGTTTCGTACTTCCTTAATGAAGTACTAACTGAATGTGTGGTAACTACATTTACTGCGCGGTAGTACCAGCACACATTTTTTTGTGAAGATTACTGCGCCGTAGCCTAATAACATTGTGTAGTAGCTTATTAGCATGATTTCTGACCGGTATGCTACTGTGCAATATTATTAGGCTACTACCGCCTGAAGACTGCTGGACAGACAGTTAGGTCCTGTGTAGAGAGTGGACATAGGTCAGTAGCAGCGCATCATCCCTCTTGCCTAAGGGTAAGATACACTGATCCTCTGTTACATCATTAGAGGAGGGTGGATCTCTCATGGCTCAGACATTCATCCCATTTCTAGAGAGCCCTACCAAAGCCCAGAGGTTTCTCCAAACACTACTACTACCCAACACAGACATTCTGGACCAGGGCTGCAATTACACACAACTGTGGTACATCTGTGTCCCACCTGGCTGGAATTGGGGAGCAGAGAAGATCAGGGAGTGTTGGGGGTTATTGGAGAATTAAGCAAACTTCAAACTTTTGTGATCCTCAAGGAAAAAAAAAGGTTTAGGTTTGACTCATGTCTTGGCCTCAAACTTAGGAGGTATGGGGAGCCACCCATTGTACAGATACTCAGGCAGGCCCTCTGGGGCAACTCCAGCAGTACTCAGCCACCCCTCAGAGGCCTAAGGGGCTATGGCTGAGAGGATGGTAGTTTTACACCTTAAAACAGCAAGTCCTGGCCCTTCCAAGGGAAATTTCCTTGAGATGTTTTGCTGCCTGCTTGAAAGCAAAGCGTGCAACTTTAATCCTCTAGTTAGTCTCTGTGCTTGTAGAGGAACAAATTCCCTTTCCTTGTTTGAGTCACAGCCTCTTTTGTCAGCAGACAGAAAGCTCTCATGTAAAGGCAGCTCAGATACGGGAAGGCCCTTTGGACCCTTCTTCTTTTCAGTGAATAAAAATAGGTGGTTCTTGCCTGATTGATCTGCTGCCTTCCAGCTTTTTAAAGAGTGCATTGTCTTCTGTGATGCTGTCTCCCACTTGCTTGTGCACATTGTAAATCTCCCTTTAAAGCACTAGGACTAGCTGTTGATCGATTAAAACCAGGATGGCCAGATTTCACCGCAGCTCCATTAAACTGCTTTGACTGGCCCCTCCACACCCAATATAAGGCCCTTTTATACTGTTGGAGTTGTGCAAGGCAGAAATACATACATGGATCTTCCCCAGAAGCAGAGCTGTTCTCAGCCTAGCTCATACTAGTGCCATGTTCTGAAAGACCCCATGGTGAACAGGCTTGTATTACTGGACTTGAAACTAGCTGCTGCTGTTGAAAGTATTAAAATGCCTCAAGATTAACCCACAAGGAGCTATGGCTGTGGTCCATGTGCCTCAGCCTCTTTCTTTTGTGTTTCTCTGCACCAAGCCACTTATTGACTAGAAATCTAATCTTGCTGCATCACATATAATTGGTTTGCCCTGTCTCTCTCTATTTGCTTTCCTTTCTGCCTGATGCCCCTCCCATTTTCATGCCATCAGCACATTTAGCTGTGATTCTTGACAGGGGCACAAGGCCACAAGCATGATTGTTGTAGAAAAAAAATCCAACTTTCCTCTTCTTCTAAATCCAAATGACAAGAAACAGAGGAAAACAATTTCCCAAGCCCTTGGCTGAGTGCCAGCTCTGATAAAAGGCCATAATTAATCTCCCTAGCTTTATTAGAATATCATTACAATTAACTCAGCAATCTTCTGTTGATCAAAGCCATTGTTCCCCACAGAGCAGAAGAGGCTAGAGCTACTGGTATATGCATGTGCCGGGTTGCGTGTGGATTGCACGGTTATTAACGTTGTCTAGACTCAAGTCACTGCTGCAAGGCAACACAGCCAAGATTTGTGATGGCAGGTCTAGGATGTGGCTGCAGATGAGGAGCCCATGTGCTCTAGCAGAGAAGGCTGGGAGACCTATGCTCTAGTCCTAGCTCTGCTCTTGGGCTTGTGACAAGTTACTTCATTTCACTGTCCCTCTGTTTTGGTGTATCTTGTCTAGTTTGACTGTAAAGTTCACATTATCAAAGGTCTTTGATGCTTCACTCCGGTTGTAATTAGAGA
Source organism: Crocodylus siamensis (assembly GCF_052110815.1). Lineage (NCBI taxonomy): Eukaryota > Metazoa > Chordata > Crocodylia > Crocodylidae > Crocodylus > Crocodylus siamensis. The sequence goes on along the minus strand of NC_143409.1, from coordinate 28,875,008 downwards.
CTGTTTAAATACAATCTATCCTCCTGGTCTTGCCAAACTTGCCCCTTGCCAAATAGCCACCTGGGGATGGATTTCCTGTTGAGTTAATTACTTTTCTCAGCCATTAGACTCAGGGTTCATTCACCCTTGCCACAGGAGCTATAGACGTTCTTCTATCCTGCCCTGGGGACCTTCCCATGCTGACTTGCTAAGCCACATGAAGTTGGCTGGGAAAAAGTGCTGTGGTCATTGAAGTATACATCTCCACAGCAGGTTAGATCATGTTATAACTGATGCTGCCATGCCAGCATGTATGGTGATGATGTGGGTTACTGACAATAGAAATTGTGCAACTTCACTGCTGTTCACTGAACATAGCATGCTTATGTTGCTCAGTAAGACAATGCTAGGTTTTTGACCCAATTTGTCCTATGTCATTTGTGTTCACAGTACTTTTGTTATCTTGCCAGCCTCACCACTTGACCTAAATTGGTCTGATATGGACATCATAAAGATAACAAGTGTGCACAGTACCTCTAAGGGTCTGAGCTCCTAAATTCTTAAAGGGAGGGACTCTTTCTTCCTTTGTGTATGTACAGTACCTAGCACAACAAGGTCCCACTCCCTGTTGGGGCTGCAGGTGGTACTATAGTATAGATAATAACAATATCACAACTTACAGCCATCTGGCAGGGATACCAAAGATCACCACCATTCAAATGGTCTCAGAAAAAGAAACATTCTTTTTAAAAATGAGGAAATCTGAATTTTGCAGTTAAATTGCCTGAAATTAATGCTATTTAAAAGCAGGAAAAATCAGCAAAAAATAACTTTATCTTTTATAAGAAGTACTTTCCAATATCTGACATCTGTCTGTACTTTAAAGAGTTGATTATTTTAATTAATAATATATTATTAAAACAGAGATCTTAATGAGATTATGAAAAGGATTATATGTGTGTGTGTCCCCACATGTGTATGACTAAGACAAATAAGACGAGAATAGCTGCTGTTTCAGTAGCCTGGATAAAAGTATATCAATCCACATGCTTCAGGACATAATCCATTTGTGTGAGCTGCCTACAGCCAGGAAGAAATGTTCCTCATCTCACCAGCATCTTAGGTAGGATGGTCATTCCTGGGGTTTTTCTACCTTCCTCTGAAGCAGATGGCCCTTACCTCTGCTAGAAACAGGATAGTAGGCAAGATGGGCTGACTACAGATGGCAGTTTGTGCTGGTGTGTGGCTCTGAGAGGCTGCAACCCAACTTGCCTTTTGCAGTGGTAGACACAATGATGTGTCTAGTGGAGGTGAGTATACTTGGATGCCCAGAATCATGACTTTGCTGACACCTCAGATTTTGAATCCCTAAAGGCTGCATTTACGCAGGAGCTTTGCAGGCAATAGGAGGACACATTTCCATGTCTGACTCCCCGTTCACACCAGGGGCAGGGGTAATTTGCTACTGGCCTGTACCTACTGCAGATTATTCCTTGCACCTTGATAGCTGGCATATTGAGTCAGGCAGAGCCAAAGCTACATCCACTTTCCCAGCCCTCCCTGCTGCTTGCTTCAGAGCAGAGTAAACGGAGCAGACTCCTATCTTAATCCCTGCATACCAGGACCCAAACAGTATGTGCCTGAGTCTCATTTCCCTGATGTACAATATACACCTAAACAGCTTAATAGCGTAAGTACAGAGTTGTGCCAACAGATTGCACAGAAATGAGGCTGGGGTTCTTTTTCCTTTCCTCTCTGTGTTATATGGGCTTGGTCGTAGCAAGTGCATATGCAGTATTAGAAAATGTAATACTAAGCACCTGAGAACCACCTGGAAAATTAATCTGCAGAAGCTCCCAGTACATACATGCCTTTGGCAGCTTTTGCTGAGAGCTGGGCTTGTTTTGAAAGAAACAGTTAGCAGGTAGAAACCACATCTGATGGGTTCATCTTGGATTGCCAAGTTCTGGTCCCGGTCTAATCTGAAGTAGTGTAGCTCAGGAGTATCCTCCACCAAGTTAATGGAGCCACTCCTGGTTAAAACAAAAACAAAAAAAAAGTCCAGATGGGAGAGCAGCCCTAACAGTCCAATAATTTAGCAGCTACTTTAGCCATTTTCAGTGCAATGAAAGGACATTTTTACACATACTCCAGGAGGTGCAGGGGGATGCTTTAATTAGTGAGTACCTTTAATTAAACGTGCCTAAGCATCATATGTATCAGTATTCCCCACTCTGAAAAATGGCAGCTCATCGAATGAGCTTTAGTTCAAAGTGCCCTGCTGCCATTTTTTCAGCACCAGGATGCTAATGCATGTGACACCAGAACCTGCTGGAGCATGTTTATTGCTGTGTTCCAGCAAGACTCGATTAATCAAGTCTGTTCTGACATGCTGGATCTCCAGTGCATCGGAGCAGGCTCCTCGCACGTGTATAGGAGCCCATAGATTTTGTCACAGTGAGGCATTTGAACATTGTGTGTGTGTATGTGTGCACGTGTGTGCAATGTGTACATCTGTGTGTTTAAATCTCACCTCTTCCCTTTCTTACCACTTGAGAACCTCGAAAAAAGGTATGGTCAATTTTGGGCCTAATCAACCTTGCCAGTGTCCCTTTAAGCAGCCATTTGGGAAAAAGGAACAGCTGTTCCAATCCATTATCTCAGCCCAGATATCACTGATAACCACACAGCTAGTCTGTAGTGTTTATGCTGTACTGCTTTTAACTTGTGCATCCACATATCCTTAACCCTTTACAGGTGGGCAAAAATGGAAACTTATTCTGATGTGTATTCCATTCACACAGTGCTGGGCACCATAAGCGTTCTTAAATATAAAATGAGTAAGTATACTCTTCTACAGTGCAGTAACAGAGAACAAATGGGAGCTGTCATGTAAGAGACACAGTGAAGGTATATTAACACTTTGTCTTTAGGAATTAGCTTTTTAGATGAGCTGCTAGTCACAATTATAAGTTGTGGTAAAGCTCTAGATTCTCCATCACCTGAAGTATTGAAGTCAGGACTGGATGTCTTTCTCAAAGAGAAGTTGTCACAGAAATGATTGGCTCAATGAAGGAACATGCCCTAGCTGGTATGATGCAGGGGGTCAGATAAGATCATCTGAATGGCCCTTTCTGGCATCATGAAACTATAAACTTTCTGTTGACTGGAAACCCTGCTGATGGATGCTGGTGCCTAAAAGACGTGAACCTGTTCTTATTTTACCAGCGAGTTGCTTTCTGCATCATGCACGCTAGAGAAGCTGGGCAATATCTCCTTTTCTACTTGCAGTATGTTTGAAGGAGGATTCTGAAACCAAAGGAAAAACTAAAATACAGTGGAGTCCATTCAAATAAATCCAAAGGAGCTTGTCCAAACAGAACTTTTCAGCTCAGATCAAGCATAGTGTCTTACCTGGCAAGGGAAACACCATGACCACTGAGGCGGTCTTCCTAGTTGCACCCAGGAAAGACTGCTCTCCTGGCACAGGGATAGTACCTGTGAATGTATGGTAAACCTCCCACTTAGCTACTGGAGTGGGAAGGTCTTGGCTTTATGCCCACTTTATGGAAAGGGGAACTCCTTCCTGTCTTGCTCCTGGGACCATATGGCTGTGGGCAAGCAAAACTCAGGGGCATCTGAACCCCAAGCCTCCGGGCTTGGGCCTGCGAGGTGGATGCCTGCCAAAGGATATGGAGACATCTGAAGCCCTAGATGGGGGTGGAAGATATCTGCTGGTAGTATGGCCACTTATGGTTCTGGACTGATTCAAGGATTTGGAATTTGATTTGGCTGATTTGGCTTGGAATACGGAAAATTTAAATTAAAAAACCCCTCAAAAACCTGTGCTTCTCCCATGTTCTAAACAACGTAGTACACAAAAACACTGAAGTTGCCTGGAGTGAATTTCCCACTCTGCATTCCCCACTCTGAACAATGGCAGCTCATCGAATGAGCTTTAGGGGGCATTTACTTGTTAAAAGGATGGAGTTTTGGAGCTCAAGAAGGTCTAAACGCTGCCAAACACCACCGTGAGAACTTTACAGGCTGGTGTCTGAGTCAGTGTGAGTTCCAGCTGCGTAGCTGAGGGCGGGAAAGCAGCAGCTTTCTTAAAGCCTGAATTTATAACAGCAGAGGCATAATTACAAGGGGCTTTGCCTGGGGTGGCAGCAGTGTTTGGGACCCGGCCAGCTGCAGTGGTGGCAGTGGATGGGCAAGCAGCAGTGGCCATGACTGTCCTTTATCTGCTGCTCTTGCTGTTCAGACCTTTAGCTCACTCTATGTCACCTCAGCAGCACCAAGGAATTTATCCTCATAACACCTCAATGACGTGGGGAGTGGCTGCTGCTTCCACTTCCCTGAAGAGGAAATTGCTGTACAGAAAGATTAAAGGCTTCTAGATCTACCTTTGTGGCCACAGAAATCAATAAAGGACTTGGGTGTCTGAGGGGTCCCAGCTGGGCTTAGGCAGAGCCGCTCAGCCCTGTCAAGACAGGGGCAGTTTGGGGCTCATGAGAGCTACAGCCCTGGACACCTAGGGCTTTAAACTAAAAATGTAAGGTGCCTCCAAGATAAGGGGAAAGCTAAGTGGGAGGTTTCTGGATCACAGTTTTGGAGTTAGGCACTTAAATCCTGCTCTAGACCCCTAATCCCGCTATTGGCTCTAGCTTCAAGTGACTTGCTCAAGCTTGCATGTGTAGCCTTTTTTTTTGGATGCACAGAAATCTTCAGTCTCCAGGGCTGCCAACCCAGCATCTTTTGCCAGCATTTATATTCTCTCCCAAACCCAATAACAAACATTTGCAGAGAGCAGCGAGAAAGGCTAAAGCTCCTTCAGTTGAGGGACTCTAGGGATGTTCCTTGTCCTTAAAATCAGGTCACTTAGTCAGGGAAGGAAAGACGCTGGAGGCAGAAAAAAATTATCTCATTTCTGTGGAACATGGATTGGGGGGGGCCTTGTTCCCATTGGGCATCTAGTCCTCCCTGCACTCCTCATTATGGGGCACATCCCGAATGGGCCAAATCAGTGGGACAAGGCATTGTTCTGGGCATGTCTAAATGTGGGTCTCAGGGTCTAGGGAGTGTCAGTGACTTAAAGCAGGTGTCTCAGCACCTGGGGGTGAAGGGAGGGTGGGGTGCACAGGGCCAAATTCACAAGAGGATTTAGGAACTGATATAGGAGTTAGTGACTCTGAGCTGCAAAGCCTCATGTTGCTTTCAAGTACATGTTCTCAAACAAAAACGGTGCTATCAGTATGGCTTGGAGGACATTTGGTCTACTCGTGCCAGGCCAAGTGAAGGATTTCATGCAGACCTGTCTATATTCACACTGAAGTTAATGGTCAGAAGCCCTTGCTTCGTTAGGAGGAAAGCCTGGCTCCTCCTTACGTGGGTAGGGGAGATTAGGCTGGGTTCAAGCTGAGTTCTGGCTAATAGGTCTCTGAATCAGACTCAGAAGCTAAATGTCAGGTTGTTATGATCATTAATTAGCTCTAGTGGGCAGAGAGCTTTAACTCTGGACAGTGGCTGGAGGAGGGCTTGTCTGCAGCAACAGGGAGAGACAAGAGGAGTGAGCTGTGAAGGTCAGTGGCAGGCGGGTAGTTCCATGTTTTGTCTCTTTCCCATTCCTCATCTCTTCAGGGAGATGACTGGGACTAATCATCCTTGTGACCGCAGAGAGCTGTAAAGAGCTAATGCCTCTCCCCTCACAGACATCTTGGGGTTTGTAATGGGCCAGTGCAATGAGGACCCCAAGTTTACATCTCCTCTAAAAGGTGGCACTGCCAGCAGCTCTGTATGACCCAAACCTGCACTGAGTTGGCTCTGATTTGGAAGACAAAGCCCTACTGTCAGAGCCACCCTTGCTCCCTCCTGTAGCAGAAGATCACTCCTCAGGAGTTCCTTGGCTTTGCTGACAAGAAAGGACAGAATTACAGTGCCAGACAGTGAAGTGGTACAGGAGAAAGGCTCTGAGGAGAATCCTAGAGGATTTGTTTTTCTTTGTCTCCGTAACCATCTGCATTTCTAGGACACTTTTCGGAGACAGACAATAGAAAAACAGCAAAGGAGAAATGAAGTACAGCAAATACAGAATGGCTTTTGCTACATTACTTGTCCAGCTGCATATCCATCACACCTGGGGCTAGACTTTCCAGCACTTGGAACCACACTCAGGGTAAGGTGCACAGGCGTGCTGAGCACCCAGACTGCCCCTAGTGTTTGCAGTACCTTTGGAAATCTGGCCATTTAATTAAGTTGCATGAATGGAAAAATCTGACCCCAGTGGTGGGGACTGAGCACAAGAACATTCGACTCCAACTGCCCTCCTTTCCCTCTGTATGAGCTGTGGAAAATTAAAAGCGACCCACCTTGTAACGAAGGTCCATGAGACAAAGCACTGACGTAGATGCACCATTCACCTGTTGCAAACATTCATTTAAGCAGGGAGATTGAGAGATGAGAGATTCAAGTAATCATCTGGAAGAGCCAGTAGCAGGTCATCAATGGAGCATAGAGATGCTTCCTTGTGTTTATTTAAGGCAAGATGCCCTAGTTTCCTGCTTTCAGTGGACTCCCTAATTATCCCTCAATCTTTGTACTGAGCCTATTAGTTTAGCAGCATTCAAGCCTGGGGAACTCGAGAGGCTGAGGATAGGTGATGAAGTGGCAGAGGCAGAGGCAGAGTTGTTAGGAAGTGTGCCAGGCTGATAAATGGTCACAGGCTTGTAACAGGGCTGGTGATGGACTAGGTGTAGGGGTTGGAGCGGTGATAGACGATGTGCTGGGGAATGGTGACTGAGCAGGGAATGGTGCTAATCCCATGTAAGGGTGATGTGCTGGTTGAGTGAAATGACATGGGGATGGTGATGAAGTGGCAGAAGGTAATAGAGTGGAGAATGGAAATGGCTTGGTGAATGGAGGCAGGTTGGTGCGTCAAAGGAGCTGCACAGCACAGCTAAGGGGACTGAGCCAGGCTGCTCTGTTACAGAGGTGATTCAGGAGACTGTGGACTGGTGGAACATCCTTTCTGGCATGCTGACAGAGTAAATGGGCTGTTGCTGGAAGAATCAGAGTGGCTATGAAAAGGGGAGAGCAGTAAAAAAGTGATTTAGCAACTGAGAGAACGATGAGGGGGAGGGGAAGTGAGTGCAGCAGGTGCATGGGACTGCTGGGAGAAGGTACTGAGGACATGTCCGCACAACTAGACATGCAGTAGTGTGGTTCCTGTCCATGCCATTCCGCAGAGTGCTCTGCCTGGGCAGCTGGCTGTCTGAACTGATGGAAGCAGCATATCCTCCAGCTTCCCGGCCATCTCCCAGAGGAATGCCCTGCTCTGGAGCACCACCTAGAGGGTGCACATCAAATAAAATAACTTTTGAGTAATAGCTTTAGTTTGACCTATTACATTATGTTCCTGCATGTGCCACATACTGTAGGGAACTGGGTGAGTGTGTGTGTGTGTGTGTGTGTGTACACATGTACATTCTTCCTTCTGATGATGCCCCAATTCTTTCTAATGGACACGATTAGATCTGTTTGATTGTGGGCACATCTACACATGCTTTAACACACTTTAGTTAATGCACATTAAATCTAGTACCTCCAGCTGCCTGTATATAAGTGTGGAAGCTGCTCTGATGTGCTGTATTTACAGCATGCTGGAGCAGACTCAATTAATTGAATCTGCTGAGACTCAATTAATTGAGTTTGCTGGAGAATGGTTAATTAGCACACTCCAGCTAGTCTCCACAACTCGTGTATCAGTATCTCTGTGCTTCAAAATGGCAGTTAGGGTGCTTGAACTAAAGCTCATCAAATGTCCCAGCTGCCATTTTGAAGTGCAGGGGCACTGATACCCAAGATGATGCAGCACTCTAATTAAATTGCTCCCCTCCACCCTGGAGTACATGTAAAAGTTCCCTTTATTGTGAGATACTAGGAAAAAGTGCATTAGCCTGACTTAATGCATATTAAGTAAAAGGCACAATTTTTAAATAATGCTTAAAGCATATTGGCCTATTTTAATGCACATTAATTAAATAGCACGGGTTTTTTAACTGATACTTTAATACACATTAAAATAGGCTAATGTGCATTAAAGTACTTATATAGATTCACCCTCTGTCCTAAGCCCTGTACCTCACAGCCATGAGCTCTGAGGGTAGGAGAAAACCATTTCTATTCTCACTGTCACTAAGAAATCCTAGTGGCCATGGAATGCAGCATGTGACAACTATGAAGTGCCGAGGTGGCTATGGATTTATTTCAGTTATCCTACTAGTTTCCCAAATAGTGTCATCTGTCTTCTAAACTTTATATTTTATTTCTACGAGAGAATTTAGTATACATAGGCAATATGCTGGAGTTTTAGCATATGATAAAGGCTGGTTGGGAAGTGTAGTTTTATTGATTTGGCTATTAAAGTGCTGCTGGAATAAATCTGGTGATTTGAACAAAGTGTCTTATTACCTGGATTGTAACTGGCATATAATGAAATCCCAGAAAATGGTGGCTTTGTCTTTGCTCTGGGGAAGATGTAGGAGCAACTTATGACCAATCACAGCCCATTTATAACCCCAGCACTTGCTCCTTCACTTTTAGTCCCACAGGATTCAGTTCAGAGCTGATAGGCCAATCCCAAATGACTTCAACAGCAGTGTAAATCAGCCCTGAGATTGACCTCAAATGCTTCCAGAAAAGCACAAAACACAATCCTTTATGGTAACACAGGGTCTGTATTTTAATAATTGTTTTATTGCTTTTTTGCTCAGACAGAAGCTTGTTTTAAAGGGAATTGAGGAAAAATAGCTTTCATGGGGTAATATTTCTTTAGTACCATACATAATGGTGGCAGATTGGGAAATGATCCATCCCCATTACAGCAGGCTCTCACTATGCATCCACCACTTTCCAGTTAAAATTTGACTGCCTTGATTCCTGAGGATTATGGAAAATAAGAAAAAGGCCTAGTAAAATTTATGGGTTTTCATCATAAACCTATAGAATCACAATAAATCTATCATAACCATACCGATAAAGGCACAAAAACCTATGCACCCACTGGCTTTTTCTTTTAAAAATAAGTCCTGAAAGGCTCAGAGTTTTGCCATAAAGGATGCCACAAAGTTCATGACCTGGAGAATGTCTTAAGTCTCAAGAGGTCACGTGGCCATCTCTCCTACTGCCCATCCTCCCATATCGCTGGTGTGCGGGTATCCTTTCATTCTGCCACCTAAAAGTATTGTGTTAAATGACCTCCTGCATGTCATTGCCTTGAACCAATAGAATGACCTTGGCTCCTCATGCCTCGGGACACCCTTTCTCATCTGATACAGTCATGAGGCTCATTGCAGGGTTACAAACGCGGGGAGGACTCGGCATGAATTGCTGCCAGGCAGAATCAGGCTCTGCTTTTCCTTCCTGTTGGTTCTTTTCTTGGAAGGGGTGAGTAGGGTGGGCTTTAGCAGTGTGTTGTTTCACTCCCCTTTGCTGTTGTAGTTGGCTGATCATGCAAATGACTGTGCAGTTGCAGAGCTAGTGCTGGATGCAGTGTCTCTAGAACAGGGCCCTAACTGGCCACTTGCTTTGCTAATGCTTTAGGCCTGGTCTTGTTGAAGTAGGGTGACCAGGTGGACACATGCCCGCCTTCCCCCTCCCTGCTCCCTACCTCATGGTAGCACTGCTGGAGCAGAGTTGAGCAGAGTCTGTGAGGGGCAGGGGAGGATGCAGGCTGCCTGCTCCAGCCTCAGGGCTCCCTGCACTGCTGCCTGCCCCCCCAGGAGCCCCACACTGCCATGGTGAGGCATTCCCTGCCCACCTGGCAGTAGTGGAGGGCACAACTCTGTACCGTCACCACCCCTGCTACTGCCGGGCAGGCAGAGGGTACCATGGCAGCACAGGGCTCCTGGTGGTGCTGGCAGCAGCAGCACATATTAGCACCAGACCTCTCCACCTTCTCATGCCAGGTCCAGCCTGCTGGACTGCAAAGCCCCCAGGGAGAGGGCAACAGGGTGGGGAGCCCTAAGCCTGCAGCAAACAGCCTACATCTGCCCCCACCTCACACAAAAATCTCACGGGGGGGGAAATGCCCCTCCATGCCCCATTCCCTGTAACTGTGCTCAGCGGTGGGAAGCCAGTTTCCCTACTGCCCCTCAGACAAGTGGCCCATGGCTCTGTCCTTCTGCCTGGCCAGCCACCCCTGAGGCCACATATTCTCTCCCTGGTCCTGGGCCCCAGGTCCCATGCACTGCCCTGGCTGGGCAGAACCCTGAGCCCCTGCCTCACTCCCTCCCCCACTGTGGGAACCTCAGTCTGCTCCCAGACCCCATATACCCTCTCCACCCCCCACACAGACTTACCTATACGGAGCTGCTCTCCACCACTGCCTGGCTGTATTCTCAGCCATGCACATGGGTACGTGCGCACTCATGCACGTGGCGCCCCCTGCATTCCACACCCTCCACCCCAAGCTTCTTGCTGGAGCTCTGCCAGCCTGCAAGAAGAAACCTGCATTTCCTGTGGTTTTCTATAATGAACAGAAACCCCAGATCCTTGCACAATACTGGAAATTTGGGACATATGCTGTCCCGGAGTCATTCAGTCTGTGACTGCAACTTGATGTTCACATTTTGGGACTGTCCTGCCTAGGGATAGATGGTCACCCTATGTTGAAACCAGTGGCCAAACTCTGACAGTGTCAGTGAGTCCAGGATCTGGGGGCAACAGTCCATGTAGGGGACAATGGGGCAATGCCCTTCATGTCTCAGGTTCTGAGTAAAACAGGCACCTAGAGGGAAAGCAGTGGGGTCAAGCTCCATGCAGATCACCTGGGATGGTGGTGGTAGGTGGAGATTAGCATTTGATGGACAGAAGTTGTGAGCTCATCTCTACCATCTCACATCCTTATACACTGTACCTGGGAAGGAGCCACACTCTATTGTTCATCCCAGCCCCATCTCTGACAGAAAGGAAGCAATCTGCTGACTGTGGCTTACTCTCCAGCACCCAGCCCTTTGGTCTCCACTCATCCTGAGGGTTCAAGTTCTGTTTGAATCAAAGCCTTATTTCCCTTCACCTGAATTTTCCTCTTCCATGTCCCTGTGATGGTCTGATATCATGAAAACACACAAATGCTGCTGGCTAAACCCAATGACTGTGCAGGATGCTGCACCAAGCATCTTAGGTGCCATCTGGCCAACTGTGGGTAGGAAACATTTTAGGGTGAGGAGGATAAAAAGTGAAGAGGAATGGCAAGGGGGAAAGAAAGTGGACGATGGCAGGCAATAGATATTAAGGAAGACATGAAGAGATAGAAGCAAGCAATGTGAATTCTGCTTCCATCCAGGTAACTCAATGGGGATTTTTGCTGCTGACTCTAAGGAGAGCAGATTGGGACCCCAATGAGAGCAGAGGTGGCAAGTGAAAAGGAAGTGGGTCATGGTGGAAAGGGAGGCTAGGGTGAGGAATAGGACTAGAGAAGGAAAATACAGCCCCAGAGAGAAAGAGAGAAATGGTGGGAGAGAAACCAAAGAGCACAGAAGAGGAAAAAGCTGAGATAAGGCAGAAAAAAAAGAGAGAGGAAAAAATTGCCTCTGAAGCAGAGATAAGAGAGGGAGGGTAGTTAAAGGGAGAAGGAGTGAAATTATGTGTGATAAGCACTGATAAAAGGGGAAAATGAGCAACAAACTGAGACAGATGCAGCTAGAGGCAGTGCAAGACAGCTGGGTTGGGGCTGGCAGAGTCCCTTCTTGCAGAGGGGCCCTGGCTGCTCTCCTCTGGAAAGCAGCACAGTAAGGCAGCACAGATCGGGGGGCTTTACTCACCAGCTAGCACTGGGAGCCGAGCCAGCCAGGGGCTGCCTTGCACATGAAGGCAACATTCCCTTCCCTGAATGAGGGGAAATCTAGTGCCCCTGTTCCCTGCCCTCTCTTTGCTCTTGCTTCCCATATCTTTCCTTGTACAATGGGTGCTATCACCTCCGTCTGCACCATCCCTTCCTCTCTCTTTATGGAGAGGGTCTGAGGTTGAAATGGCCTTGTGCCCCCTCAGGCCTTCAGTAGCAATGAAGTGATACGAAGCTTACTGGGAATGGCGCTCTCTGGGCATGGGCAGAAAGGACGTGTGGGGCAGAGTGGTGGGGGCAGGGGAGGGAAGCAAGAAGGGCACTGGTGAATCCTGTTTCATGAGTGGAGGCTCTGAGACTGCCCAGCTCCATTAATGGACACTTACGCTTTGGATAAAGGCATTGGCCCTAAACCAGGCCTTCTTGTTTGCCAGGCTCTAAGTCATTTTAACAGCAGGCTGCAAGAGTGGTGGTGTTTGGCTTTCAGGGCCAGGGAGGTGGTAAGTGCTTCAAGCCGACTGGCAGAAATGGTGAGGGCCTCCAGGGCCTTATCTGCAGTTATAATAAAGGGTATTGAGCAGCCACAGGGATTTATGTGTGGGCCAAGGAGCCCCTGGTCATAAATGTCTCTCTTGCATGATGCTCATAACTCTCATCCTTACTCACAGAGAGAGAAGGGAAAACCTGGTAATTTTCTGCATTCCCTCCCTGTGGGAAAGGGGACAAAGGACCAAACTCAGCAAAGAAGAAGTGGAGTGGGCTGGGGGGAGCGCGATACTGGGCAAGGAGCAGAGAGAGACTAGGGAGGGTATGCAGGGAGACGCCTGGTCCTGCTCCCAGATACATCAGTGGGAACAGATGCAGGGACAAGGAGATGCAAGTGGGTCGAGAGAAAGCGGGGAACAAAAGGGGAGGAAGGAGAGAAGGCAAAGACAGGAGCATACAAGGAGATGTGGGAGGGAGAATGATGAGAGTGGAGGGACAGCACTAAGGAGAGAGCCAAGGAGAAGGGAAAGTATGTGGTGTGAGAAGGGTAGGGTGTTATCGCTAGAGGGAGAGACCATGCCGAGGCTGTACGATGAAGCAGAGCGGGTCTCAAAGCATGAGGGAGCCACTGTCTCTAGATATACTGCGGGCTCTGTATGGTGGTACATTGGGGAATCTTGTGGCCTCCCAAAGATGCATACACTAGGGTCTCTATGGCTCTGGAGGAGGGGGTGAGGGATGGGACTGATCCAGGGGACAAGTCTATTGTACCACTTAGGTTTTTTTATGGGATCCCTCAGTAGCTTCCTACAGGGGACTTGGGAGCCTGAGGCTGGAGGAAGGATTGCTGTGGGAGATCAGAAGCTGGAGGGACTCACTTTGGGTATTTGCACTAAGAAGTGGTGTGGAAGTAAAATGGTGGCTTTACAGGACATAGAGTAGGAGCAGAGACTCTCATCAGTGGGAGCTGCTGGCTACAGGGAGAAAGCAGGTGAGCACAAGGGCTTTATCAGGCCAACAGCTCTAGTCAGCATATGAGCAGGATGCCGGTTGTGGCCCTGCTAGCCTCCCTGCTTCCTGAGGCCCAGGTCCCCAAGAGTATTTTGGAACACTGAAAACAGTGGGCATGTGGTGCCTTGATGCCCCTGAACACCTGGGCCTGAGTCTAGCGTGCAGCTCACCTCACTGCCTGTTGGAGAAAGCAGCATATTGTTAATGGATGGAGCGAGACTCTGTTGACTCCAGCGCCCAATGCTCAGTCGCTGACGTCTGTGACCTTGCAGCCGGCTGCTGCTGTCCTCGTGCTATACATGACAATGCAGCTGGCGGCAGCAGTGGCAGCAGCATGTTATGGTCTGACATTCATAGACTTCTTTTTTTTTTTTTAATGAGGCATGTAAATATTGCCAAATTGCAGGGAACAGTGAGCTACTTGAGATGAATATTTCTTCCCCCAGCTTAGACTGAGCTATGCCAGCCCTGTCCCTTTCGCTTGGCTTGCTGGGACTCTCAGATAAATAGTCCCCTTGGGACAATCCCAGTGTTATGGCTTTGGCTGAACCAAAATACAAGCCCTCTCCTCGTTTGTGTCTCAGCTGCAGCCCTGCTAGAGCTGGTTTCAACATGTGTTTGGATTTCCGGCCCTGTGGATAAAAGGCAGGGAAGTCCAATGTTCATGCAGAGGGAGAATCAGAATCACCTGATTCAGGAGGGCATGTCTCCCTCTCCTTCTGTGGGAGGACATTTGGTCCAACATGATTGGGGCACAAGACAAAAAAAGCATCATCCGAGCGTGGGTGCAGTTCTGGTGATGGGAGCAGTGGCAGCGACAGGAGGGGACTAGTCCAAGTGGCCAGGAAGGGCCCTTGCAATCCCCGCCTCACTCGCCAAAGGCCCCCAGCAAGCGAGCATGCTGCTTAAGGCTGACAGGACCCAGCACTGCGAACGTCTGCCCTAACAGCAGCATTGTGGAGCAGAACCCAGATGTGCCACAGTGTTGACATCATGCTCTGACATGTGGGGCTCCTGGGTCCTTGGCATCCACCAGGGAAGGACCCGATGAGCCTCTGCAAGTTATAAGATGAGAGAGCAAGGAAATGATTCATGCACAAAGCCCCAGGCTCCCTCCCCCCTACAACCATTAGTGCAGGGAGGGGTATGTGGGCTGGAGGCAGCGTTGTGAAGGGGCTGCTTCTGCTCATGTCTGAGACTCAGCTGCCCTGTGTGGGTTTTCTCTATCTTCTGATGGCCCTTGTCAGCCATGCAGTTGTTTATGAAGGGTCTTTTTTTGCCCTGCAGCTGCTGGAGGCTTATCATTGCCAATTTTCTTGGTGACGAGAAGGAACCCACAGGGCCAATCTCATCCTGATGCAAGTAGACCTAGCAGAGCACCACCTTCCATTTTCTTCCTCACAAGATTCAGGGTTCCCAAGAAATCTTTTTTTTCTTTTTCCCTGGTGCAGAAGAGGTGTCTTGTCTTGCAATTTTTGTGCTAAAAAGCTGTGAGAGAAACAGAGGGGGACCCCTGGCAGAGAACCATGGATAAAGAAGAAAGGCAGGAGCAGGAAGGCTCACTTAGTAGAGAATGCCTTTTTCATCTTCCTTTGTTTTTTTCCTAATGCTCTTCTTTTCTCATTAATGGCAGTATATTTGTTTCCTTGTTCAAATAAAGCAGTCAGAACAGATGTGCACACGCAGTCACAGCCTTACAGTAGCACACATCCAGCCAGACATGCACACATGTGCACACATATACAGAGCACTGCCCCTTGCTTCCCTGTCCCTGCTGCCCACTGATTAAACTGCAGTACAACTAAATTGTAAATTTTAGCCAAAGAGTTTTAGTTTTCTCTTCACAGTCAAGAAAATTACCCAGACGAAGGAGCCCGGCCCTCTCTGAGCCGGTTTTCTACTGCTCCCTCTGTCTCCTTTAATCACACAGTGGTTGCAAAAGAAAAATTACGCAGTTCACAAAGCGCTGAAGATTAAAAAGTCACTGTGGATAATAAACCGCGTGGCAGGAGAGGGAGCCAGTCAGCATTGGCTAACCTGGATAACGAGGCATCGTTTGCAGCTCAAGCACTGGCACCAAAAAAGCAGTTCCCAGCTCAGAGGACTATTTTATTGTCTCAAGGGTGAAGGTAGGCTGCTGTCTGTCAGCGTGTGCATGCGCACATGTGTGTGTATGCATGCATCTGTGTGCCTGCGTGTGCATTTCTGTGTGCACATTCTAGGGTCCGTCAGGACGTTGTTCACTTTTGTTTAATGCGAATTTTCCATATTTGCAAAATACCTGTAGCTATTTTCTAGGAAGCTGGGCTTAGACAACCAGGCTCAAGCCCCAGCTGGCTCACAGTGAAGGCAGTGGCTGAATAATGAGTGCAGCATTAGCCTTCCACAACTACCATTGTAGCCGAGCCTGCACCATGAAGTGCAGTCTCCTGTGTTGGCAGGCAGTAATTTACCCAAGGAGTCCCTCCCAGACAAAAGCTGCTTTTCCACACATCCCTCCCCCCAACAACTGCAAGGTATGATACATGGAACAGCAAACACCCTACAGCATGCCACAGGTACAAGCAGGGATAACGAGGGCACTGCCAGTGTCCTGCCTCTGTAATGGCAGGGAAGTAGTTGGTATTGGGAGTTCCCATAGCAACTTCCTTCCTGAGGGAAGGCATAGGAACAGTACAGAGCAGATGTTTGGAGCCTCCTCTGCAGCCTGGCCATACAGCATGAGCATGCAAAGAGAGCAGGGCTGAGACGGGCAAGGTGATAAACAAGAAGGTGACACTCCATATTCATCCTTTGCCAGCTGGCCCCACTCCCTGTCTGTCTAGCTACCTAATCTAGGCCCTTACCCTTCTGGCATAGGCAGTCTCTCAACCACTCATGAAATGCTGGGGGTCTTTCTCCACAGCCCCATAATGGGATGGAAACTTGTCATTTCTCTCTGGGATCAAGCCTACACCTGCACCTTTCATTTAATCCAGGCCCCCCAAACTGCCACATGACTGTACACCAGTCTGTGACCTGTGCTGATTAGGACAAGACCTTGATGGAGGCAGACAATCCCTTCCTGCCTGTGGTGGGCTTCTTAGCCCCATCCTCTGAGCTACGTGGTACCCATCCCTGTCAGCAATAGTGTGTTGGACTTGCTAGACCTGGTCTTTGCTTGCCTGGTGGACCCTACAAGCCTCTTTTATTAAGGGCATGGAGTCAGAGCTCTAACTGGGAAGGGAGCTGGCCATTTCATTCCTTGCATTCCCAAAGCTGTGGCAAGACTTTGCCCTGCAGAGTCAAGGCTGCACCCTCCGTACAGCAGTACCGAGGGAGGAAGTTCCTGTCCCTTGCCCTGTCAAAGTGGCATTGCCAGTGAGGCCTGCAGCAGGGAAAGCTGCACAGCTCCCTGTGATCATGCTGCTTATCTTTGATCAGGACAATAAATCAGAGCCTGATGGAGCACTGTGTTAGAGATGTTATTAAGATCTTGTAAAGAAATTATTGGGTACTCAAGCAACACCTCCTAGCACTGCAAGGAGCTGGGTCACACAGTAATTGTGTTGCACAGCCCCTACTGAAAAGGATTTGTTTCTCTCAGGTGGGGAAAGCCATCTCCCAGCCTGATACCACTTGGGGCTCTGGGCACCCTTCCTCCTATCCAGCCACTGCAATGCCCTTGCTTGAGTACACCCCTGCCTTCCACCCAGCCCTGTCACTGCTGTTACTAGGGCAGTTCCCCTTCAACAGTGCTGCAACACTGTCCTTACCCTAGGTACTGGGAATAACCCTCAGCCTCTCTGCTGGCCGTGGCCTGCATTGGTTCTGGTAATGCTCCCATCCAGTCGCAGCCTACCCTTACTGAAGCGTCCCCCCAGCTGTGGCACTGTCCTGTCTCTGGGAACCCCCACCCACCCTGCTACATCACTGTCTTTAGCTTGGTAGCCCCTCACCTACCCAGCCATGGTGTACTGCATTTACCCTGCACTGCATTTAGCCACTGCACTGCACTTTGCCTGAGAGCCCCAGTTAGACAAAATGCTGCACTGGGAATCCTGCTTGGTTAGCCACTGCATGGCACTTACTCTGGGAGCCCTCTACTTAGCCAATGCAAAATACATATACTCCTGGAGAATTTTCTCAGCCATGTCCCTACATGCCCCAAGCACTGGCTGTGCAGAATCAGAGCATGGGCAAACAAAACAACTACACCAGTTTTGAAAGGGAACAATGTACCACAGTTCAAGTGGATCCCTTTCATGTGTTCGCTCTGTGCCACCGTCAGTGGCTGCTAAACCATAGTGATTTAGCAGCTGTTTTGACTGGTGTAAATTGCCCCACTTTAGCTTCCATTTATGCTGGCTAGGAACAGAGATTTGAAAAGGTTACAATGGATCAGCTGAGTGTACCAAGAAATAGGGTGTCCTTCTCCTTTAGACTGGCCATCCATGGCCTTGGGCACTCTTGAGCTGTGAATGGTGGAGAATGGAAGTGGACGTCTACCTGCCATGTCTCCTGAGAAAGGCAAGCATATTTCTGCTGGCTTTAGCCTAAATTCTAAAGTAGAAGATATTTTTTGCAACACATCTATATTAACTTGCAAACTCCCCAGTAAACTATTAAGAGAATCAAATTCATCATTTGTATATATGGTTGATAGCGTAAGTAGGGGAAAAAGGGAAGAACCTAAAAATCAGCACTACCACCAGTCATTTACAACCTTTCCCTGCAAAGGTTTGGGACTAGCAGCCAGCATCTTCTGTGAATTTCACTTTTGTTTTTTCACATACACACTTCCATATACATGAACTCATGGACGCATTTTTCAGATCAATACTCTCTGCAATTTGGCTTTCAACTGAAACTGAAAAAAAGATCTGCCAACTGAGACTGAGCCACTGTAGAGCGCAAATATGTCTTTATAAGCTTAAGTTTTGAAAAACTGCACTCCCTGCTTGTAACAGATGCCAGCAAGGTTAGCAGAATACTGAGCGAAATGGATACGTTTAGAAGCAAGGATAAAAGCTTCCTTTTGCACGGAAACTCCATTGCAGCTCCTGAACATGTTCCAGATGTCAGCTGCTTGCCAAGATCTAGGAGTTGATTGCAAAAATTCCTTGGAATTTATGGCAGAGGACTTTTCTTTACCACACTGCCCATCTTGTAATGTTTCACTTAAATGGATGTGCTGCTGTTGTGGGGCATCTGCAGTGTTTCTGAGCAATTGTATAAAAAAATCCAACAGGTTATACTGGACCTTCAGTTGTGAAAAATCTTTCTTCCGCTGACTGTATGGAAATATCCAAAGCAAAATGGGAAAAAAATGAATTTCTCGTTCTTTTCTTGATCAGATTCATCTCTTGCTTCACAATCAAACATTTTCTTTCTGATTCATCCTCTAAGTTGTTTTATTAATTTATTTATTGTTGTGAGATGGTAGCTTTGCTTTCCAGCTCATCCGTCTGTTCCGTAGCATCAGTAAAGACACTTGTGAATCCCTTAGCAGAACAGGTAGTTTACAGGAAATCCTCTGAGGCTGTGCATCCAAGCTGATGCCTAGTTTGTTAAATATCCATTTTGACTTCTAAAAACATCTTACTTATGGTGCTGACTACACAAAGTCTAGTTATAGGCCAAAGTGCCTCAGGGTAAGGACTTCTATTTGTAGATTTTGTGAGGCAATACCTTGGTATAACTTTGAGTTTTAGTTTCATTAGGTTTCAATTATTGGTTACTAAAATTTGACATTCATAAACTTATGAAACTTGGTATGGAAATGTGCTGATTGCTTTAACTCAGCTTTCCCATCTTGTTCCACCTAAGGGGTGCTGGAAGCAGGTTGGTGACATGTTGACCCAGTACATATTGGCAAGGTGGTGAGGCTGAAAAAAAAAGTATCAACCCTTTCAAGCATATTGAAAAATCCTGTAGCTCCAGTGTGGTGTAACTGAGCGTGGGATGCAGAGGATTTGCTTTGCATAAGAGGAAAAGAATTCACTTGTAAAGGTTCCTCAGTCCCTTTTGAACTGTTCTTTGTTTATTTGCCCTCTTGTGGTAGCCTTAGCCTCAGATCCTTGAGTGAGATTCCCATGTTTTTTAATTGTCCAAGGAAAAATTCTGTTGTTCCACTACCAGTGGACCATGTCACATTAAAGAAGTTAACATGTTTTTAGATCTTAACTCTGCCTTTTGCCATCTCAGTTGCTTCAGACATTGTCATCTGCTCTTGTCTGCTAATGTCTTCAGCACAGTCAGCTCCAGTAGACTAGAGTGGGAAACACCATGAAATACTGTATTTATCATTCACCAGCAGTAGTTGTTTTCTAACACAATTGGCAAATTGGCGATGTTGTTGGACCACAGCAGGTGATAGGCAGTATTCTCTATTTGAATGAGAAACTTCCTAACTGGTTGTTTAGAAGTTTTAGGTTAGTTTATATTGGTGTACCGTCAGCTAGTGGTCTTCAGGGATTACATACATTTCCACAGCTGAAACTGAAAAAAACCAGACTGACGTGAATTTCTGGACATGAGATGAGTAAAGGAAAGTGGGAAGAAAAGCCAAAAATTTGAAATAAAATCTGGCACTTTTCAGATTTCTGAATTCCGCTGTCTTCCTTCCAGCTGGATCTTCAAGTCATGAATCTTCCTCCAACCAAAATGTCAGTGGTCCTACTGAAGAGAATAACCTTCTTAAGAAAGAAGGTTTTCTCTCGTCTAGTAGTTCTGATAGGTCTGAAACAAGAGAACAGTAAGCAAAAGCTGTCACCACAGAGGCAGATCCGTGTGGATGTCTGACTTCAAGCAATAATATCTTAATGCAATTACACCATCATTCAAGTAATATGGAAGAATCTACAGAGGCGAATGCAGAGTAGTGATGCTTTGAATAATCCTGCCAAACAGTAGTCAAGAACATTGTTCTCTTTTGGCTTGTGAACATTGGGCTGGGGCAAATACAACCTAATGATTTTCCTCTTGATTGTTAATTTCTAGGTGAGGAGACAAGACCCCAGTGATTAGACAAACAGTCACTGAAAAGCTGCAAACACTTATGTATTGTATCATGTGACCTCACCTGTGCTCTTGAATTGCTTTTCCCTTCCCCAACAGTCTTGAGAATAAAGGTCAAGAACTGCCCGTAATGTTTGGGTACCAGTTGTAAAGTGAGAGCAGCACAGAGCAAGGAACTACTTACAGATGAAACCTCAACAAATAATACTTTATTTTTTAGTAAGTTTCTTTATAACAGCAACAGATCTTGATTCCATCCTTTGATTGCAGGGACACTAATATCTGTAGCAAATGAACTCCTTGGGCTTTGTTTTTTTTATGTGTGTGTTGAATTAGGCCTTTTAATTACAGTATTAAAAAGGATAACTGGAAGTCAATTAAAAAGCTCTTTCAAATTGCCAGTATTAATAGCCATCCAGGAACAGGGAGACCAAGGCACCTGTCTGCAAATGTCTCATTCTGCTGCTCTGATGGGCTGATGATTTAATTGTTCTCAGTCTGGGCAATCCAGACTAAAATAGAGGTGCACACTTATTTTTATGGCACTATATGGCCTTTCTGGTTGGGGCATGGCAGAGCTGTACAAAGTGGGGGAGTTGCTTATGCTTGCTCCCCTTCCTGGTGCTCTTGTGCAAGGGCTAGTCACACCCTGGCTGTTCTGTCTGCATCCCCATCCTGCCCCCTTGAAATAAGCATTACTGCCCCCCACACACAGACCAGGGGAACAGGAAAGTGAGCACTGAGAGGAAATGTGTCTTATTTGAGGTCATTGTGCATGTCAGTAGCAGAGTAGCTAATCCAGCTCAAGGCTCTTGGGTAGGTCAGTGGACTGGAAAGAAACTGACAGCACTTTTCAATTCAACCTGGTTAGTTCTTTTATTCTAGCATATAATAAGACCACTGCCAAATGCAGTTTGGGTTGAAACACGATTGGAAAAGTGGAAATATTTCATTGCAACATTTTCCAAATGGAAGTGATTCAAAACAACCTTCCTATTTCAAAATGGCCCCAATTTTAAATAGGTCTTAAGCAACCTGAAAACAAAACAAAATAATTTCTTTGGGGTTGATTTAAATACTGGAGGAAAAGAAATAAAGAGCCCTAAGAATGCTTTGCCCAATTGTTTTAGTTCACATAACCTGGAAGATTTGTTATTAGCCCAGCTTTGCTCTCACTCGCAGTGTCCCTTGGGTTTGGTTATTACAGTACCTTTCCTCCCTAAAGAATTCTTACATATTTTGCAAATCCCATATCAAGAATCAGCTTGTTCACCCTGGAAATGCATTACAACAGCACACAGGGGGCAGAGGCTCACACAGGAAGGATAGCAGAACTGCCTGAGACTGCAGCAGGGAGACGCAGTGGCCTGGACATGAAGCAGACCCTAGGAAGTCCTCTAACTCGGTTACACTGATGGAGACCATTAGCACAGCATATACAGCTGGTGGAAGTGCATTAGCACAGCATATACAGCTGGTATTTTTTTTGTCTAGCTAAGCCATGAGCTGCTGGAGGCAGAGTGGGCCTGCAGCACATGGGAAGATTTTTCGGTCTAATATTCTGAGGAACAAGGAAGCCAAAATAATTTCTCATCACTTTGAACCAACCTGCACTGGGCCTAGGTCAAACCCTAGTTCTGAACAGCTCTTGCCTTTGACAAACTTCAGACCTAGCCTCCAGCTCTGCCATGGACTCAACCAGCCTCCCACACCTATTACCTCTAATCTTCACTTTGATCCTGAGGGGAGTTTTGGATCCAAATTTAAGGTTGCCCACACTTTATTGGTGGGGGGATACTGGTGTATTATACTGCCACTGCATCCTGCATATGGATGTGACTGTCATGGTAAACCTGGTCTTTACAGTGGGATAGTCACACCCCCTTTGAGATTATTTTAGTCTCCCCATTCTCCAGTAATGAAATGACACTGGCCAAAACATGGTTTTGCTCCTATAACTGTGTCTGTACTAGGAACCTGGGCCAGCAAAGCTATGTCAGACTGGGCTCAATCTCATCATAACCTCGCTTCCTTTCCCCCCCCCAAGACTGGCAGACATAGGCCAGAAGAAAAATCACCTGGATGGAGAAGACTCTGGAGGAATACTAGACAGGTCCAATCACTTTATTGGAAGTTTGTGGCAAGTGCTGCTGGGAAAACCTGTAGGTGGGTAAAACTATATCATCTAGCAGGAAACAGCAAGAACCTTGTCCACATGAGACCTGGGAATATTTCAAAAGCAAATTGCATCTTGTAAAATTAATTTGGCACATATAGCTCTTCTGTAAGCCAGATAGATTTGTTTCATAGCCCTGAGAACAATAATAAATAGTAATCATCAATATTTAGCATGTCTTTATTACCTTTCATATAGCCTTTCGTTCATTTGTCAAAGGCAGGTTGGCATGATTATCTCTATTTGACAAACAGGGAAACAAGACAGAAGAGGTGAAATGATCTGCTCAGGGTCACACAATGAGTTGGTGGTAAAGCTGGGATGAATTTTATGGTTTGCTTCCTGCTTCTGGTTAGGATTTAATGGCTTTGATTATTTGTATGGCATCTAAATGTACAATCGTGATACAGGAAATGCAGGGAAATGGAACGTGCTTACCCAGGGTTAATGTCCCAATCGTGAAAGGGGCCATAGGATTTGTAGTGACTGCAAGTGCTTTGTGCTTTAGTTTGGTAGCTTCCATAAGACGTGCTAGGGAGGAGCCCTCTCAAGATACACTGGACCTTTCTTTCATTCTCTGGGGTTTGAGTATGGCATTATGGTAAATATCAAGTGGCAAAAGTCATGCTGTGGTAGGAGCCTAGTGA
Source organism: Crocodylus siamensis (assembly GCF_052110815.1). Taxonomy (NCBI): domain Eukaryota; kingdom Metazoa; phylum Chordata; order Crocodylia; family Crocodylidae; genus Crocodylus; species Crocodylus siamensis. The sequence goes on along the minus strand of NC_143409.1, from coordinate 28,851,868 downwards.
CATCTCTGGAAAGGGTGAATAATCTAGATATAAGCAGGCATAAGATACATGCATCACACAGAGCCTTGGAAAGATCTAACAAACTTGGGAATAATACACCAATAATAGAGATCTCCTCCAGCACCACATCCAGGATGCAATGGAATGCAAGAGAGGGGGAAACGGCTGATGATTAAATACTAGACTCTTAAGGTCATGACTGAGAAAGAGACAACTTTGTCCTCTTGCTATTGGGTTCCCAGTGGCTTAGGTCCCAAATAGAATGACTTCACAGTCTCCTTAGAGATTAGCAACCCAACTGAAACAGAGCTGAAGACTCCATATGAGGACTGAGCTGCGCTGTCAGAGGAAGCCTGGGACTGGGATTTCAGACAAGTCACGGTTGTAGTACATTCAAGTCTGCTAAGGTGCAGTGGAGGATAGGGCAGGTCAGGGCCCAAGCACATTGGAGTTTTCAGTAGAAAGGATGCTGAAAGCAGAGCTGTGGGTGCTTTGGTAGGGCTCTCCAAGACTTCCATAATAGGGAAGATGGGAAGTCAGATGCAAATACTACCTTAGACTCTCTGCATGTTCCTAGCATACCAGCTTGGTACTCACCGGATGGTCCCTGGAGAAGCTGTAAAAGATCTGCTTATTCTCAAATCCATTGCTGTTCCTGACACTCCCATATTTCTCCCTTGCATTCATCTTTTTTACTGACTGCAGATGCAGTCGAGTCGGAATGGCATTAATGCCTTTGATACCCTCTACTTGGCTGTCAGTGTGATCCAATGCAGGGTACAGCCCACTGCAGGGGGGTTTGTGCTGCTGGCAGTTATTCATTCAACAGTGAATACTGCACTGTTGGTTATTCCAGCACTTCACTCTGCATCTTTTAGATATGAGAGTGTTTGCAACATGGCCCTTCTCTTCCCTTTGCCCTTACCCTGGGTCCTGGTTCTGTCATACCACAGGCAGACTTTGTTCATACCCTCATTTAGGCAGATGAGCTACCTCTTGAGTGGTTGTGTCTTGAGTAGCCTGCTTCATTCGCCAATGGGTTATGGAGTGCAGTGATACACTGAAGCCGCCCCTCTACTTACCACCCGGATACAGAACAGCAGCACAAGCTCCTCCTGTCTGCCCTGACAATACCTTACAACCCTGCCTGGGCAGGATGGCTGTTCAGATGATCACAAGGTAGCTCCAGTTCCATCATCTGATTTCTGTCCCAGCAAACATGCTCATTAACACCAGTTGTGATGGTGGCAGTCTGTGATGCAGCCATCTGTCTATTGGGAGCTGGAATGGGACAGATTTAGTTCCCTTCACTCACCCAACAGATCTGAGAGGGCAGCAGGTCTCAAGCGTGATCCAGATTCCAACTGGTGGTTATTAGGCTACTCCTCCCAATGTCCCAGTCTCTCCTGCCCAAGCTGTCAGCTCCCTCTGGAAATTACAAAATTCGTGTGACACGGTTCGAGAGGCCCTGGGCTCCCAGGTTTTTTAAGCTAGAGAAATTCTTGAGAACTGCTTCAAAGAGGGCCCCATTTTGTCATTTTACAGAGGTCCTAGCCCATATTTCCCATGGGATACTGCCCTGTTTCCAGTGAAGATGCTCTATTCATCATCTTTTCCTTTCCTTGTAAGTACAGAAATTCAGTCAACCCTTTCCAAAATGTGTAAGTGAGAATTGTATTTAATTAAATTCCTCCAGAGGCTTAGATATTGGGATAAACTGAACAGGGAAGGTCTGTGCCTGTTTTTCAAAGCTTATCTTGAAACAGATCTTTTCCCCTTGTTTCTTCGCCTCTTAATTTCTCCCTCCCTTTGCGGCTGCCCTTCTGACTCAGTGCTTTAATTTATTCACCATGCACTGTCTTCATGCCAGTGCTTTCTGTAATTTACACCAACTCTGCTACATAGTATTTAACTCCACTAAATGTTCTGGGACATCCTTCCAGGGAGAGAGATACTATGCAAAGTAAACTTTTATGAATCCCAGTCTTGATCTCCAGGGGGCGCTTTGAAGACCACCACAGCACATATGCCTGTGCATGTGTGCGCATGCACACACACACACACACACACGCACACACGTGTGCACACAGATGCACGCAACAGGCAAAATTTGTCTTTAATATACTAAGCACACTTTCAAATGCTGGCCTTTAAACAATGCTTAATCTTAAAAATAGGCGATTATAACCCTCAAACAGAGGTAGACCTCTCCAGAGCCCCTTGGGACTAACCCCAACACCAAGAGGTGGGCCCAGGGAGGGTTGCTACTCCATAAAACCTTAAGTGTCCAGATATAACAGTGATGGGCACATTAGAGAGATCCAGGTCATAGACAGAGAAAACAGCCTGCATTGCCCCAGCCCAAAACTACCGTGTCCCCCAGTCTTTCCCAAAACTACTGTGTCCCCCAGTCTTCCCTGCCTACAGTCATTTCCCATCCCTCTTTCTGTCACTGGTTCTTGAATCTTCTAGATAAGGTCTTCTGAATGTCTAGAAACTAGTCTCAAAAGAAATGCCAGAGGGTGTTGGAGAGTCTGGCTACCAACTGTCAGGGAATAAAAAAAGTTGCAAGGCATGTCATTACTAACCTGGAAATCAGGGACAGAGAACATCAGGGAACTCCCTGGATTGGTGGCTCCAGGGAGGACATGTTGGCTGACAAAACCCTTTTGTTGAAGCCTAGGAATGCTGGTGCCAGAGCAGGGGGCACAGCACTTCCATCCTACACGTAATTCCTACGCCATCCACAAGCCAGCTTCTACTTTCAGCTGCACCTAAATTCAATGGGCAGAGCTGGTCAGCATTTGTCCCAGGCTGCCTCCCCTACCCCTTCCAGCAGCACCACAGGTTCCATCGGTCCCACTTGGAGGAAACCCCACTCTTTCTCCAAAGCAGCACTCATTGCAGGCCAAGGAGCCAGCTGTTTTACCTCTGCTGGTGTAAATCAGGATAATTTTGTTGAAGTCAGTGGCGTTCCAGGAGCATAAGACCAATGTGAGAGCAAAATCAGACCCTCTGCCTGACAGGAGGTAGGACTATCGCTGAGAGCTGCAGAAAGTGTCTCTGCCCTGCATAGCATTAGTGGAATGCCTAAATAACAGGACCCCTTTCACCAGTAGTCCTAGGAAAAGCCCAAGCTGGCATGTCCTGGACTGTGCCGGGGAAGGTCCCAGGTGGGATACATTTCAGAACAGTGACAGCAGGAGCGGTACTCTAGTGGCCTGAGAGCCTGACCTTTACAGACTCTCCAGTCTGTTTTGAACTGGTTCCTTGTTCTTACAGCTTGCTGTTGTCAGCTGGCAGAGTAAAGACCAGGAGACACAGCACTGTTGTTCTACGGGCACTGCAGATCTGAAATTCAGATATCAGCTGGCTTCCTCAGAACTAATGGAGAAAGGCTGTACAGCACCACATGGACTTTGAACCCTGAGCTTGCTGAAAGGAATGGCATTATCTCAACCAGTCATTACAGAAAACTGAACTATTTTAATATAAAAGGCAAAGTGAAAAATTAGGGCTGAATTCTGGTTGGACATATTCCCCTGGTAACCTCACTTGCTTCAGTGGTTCTACCTGGGATGTAAATCACACCAGAATTTGTTCCCGACTCCCTGGTAAGCAACATCTTTTCCCTCAATTCACCTGGCCTCTGGAGTCACGTGGACAGGAGGCCCAGTTCTTTTCCTTCTGAGACAGCTAGAAACCTCTTCCGCAGAGAGTCAGAGAAGAGGAGGAAAAACAAAAACTTATCAGATACAGAACCGGACAGATCAAGAAGTCAAAATTTTGCATTCCAACTATCTATAGGAAATAGGGATTTTTTTATTATTTCAAGTTTTCATAAAAATCCATAATTATTGAAATCAAAGTTACAGAGGAAAGTTCGTAACTTTTTTTATTGATTTACTTTATTTAATCTTTGTTCTGCTTTTTGTTTTTTCTCTTCTGGTAATTAGATCTGACACCGCAGTCCGTCAGATTATGTCCTTACAAACACGGGAGTCCTGAAGATGTCAGCAGAATGTTTTCCTGGTATAAAGAGGAAGAGAAAGAGGTGGTGGAGTGGGCAAGTGGGATCAGAACAACAGGGACGAGGGGATTGGAGGGAGGAAAGAGGTCGGTATGTTTGTAGCAATGTTTTTGTTTTGTTTTATATTTAAAAAAACTTTATTATTTGCAAATTGCTTCCAGCTAGATCATCTTCATGTTGAACTTGCGTGGCGCATCAGCAGAGGTGATTCCAGCATCAGATTTGCGCGGCACATACTCAATCTCAATGTTGTGCTTAGTGTTACCTTTCCCCCTGCTCCACAGGAAGAGGAGCACCAGACAGAACAGCACCACACCCAGGAAGGAGATGAAGCCCATGGTGGTGGCAATGATGAGAGTCTTAATGTCGAAGGGGAAAGGCACCGTGGCGCGTGTGCTGTTGGCGTCACTCTCGTTGGGCTGGTTGGAGATGAAAGCAAAGGTCTTGTTGGGCTGGTGGGGCCAGTCTGGGGAGTAGCTCCGCACATGCAGGTGAGCCAGCATAGTGTCATTGCCACCTGCATTGCTGGCAATGCATAGGTAGGTGCCATTGTCCTGGATCTGGGCATAGCGCACCTCCAGAGTGCCATCGGGGAAGACGGTGAGCCGTCCGTTGGTTTTGGTAGAGATGAGGTGCTTCCTGGGAGAGAGCCACATGATTGCGGGGGGTGGGTCCCCATCTGCCCGGCAGACAAAATGTACTGTGTGGCCCTCATCCACAAAGATCTGCTGCGGCTTGCGGTCCCGTATCCGCGCCCGGCGGCAGGTGAAGTAGTTGGGCAGGAGCACATCAGGGAAGTCCTTGAACTCTTTTCCCTGGACAAACTCAGGCGTGGAGCAGGTGGGCTGCTGCTTATTGAAATTCAACCTCCAGCGGCGTCGGAAAACCCAAAGCAGCCTGCAGTCACAGGCCAAAGGGTTGTTATCCAAAATGAGCGTCTCCAGATTCCCCACCGAGTGGAAGGCCGATTCCTCCAGTGTGGTCAGCAAATTCCCAGAAACGTTCAGAATGCGCAAGTAATTGAGGCCTCGGAAGGCATAGGGCTCCACGGTGGTGAGCTGCCCGCCCACCAGCTGGATCTCCTGCAGCCTGAGCAGGTCATGCAACATGGAGCCCTCAATGGTGATAATGGGGTTGTAGGACAGGTTCAGGAACCTGAGATAAACCAAGTGCCTCACAGACACGTATGGGATGGAAGTCAGATTGCAGTGAGTGATGGACAAAGATGTGAGGTTCAGCCCATAGAGGCAGTTGGACGTCATGGTATCCAGGTAGGGCCAATGGGAGATCTCCAGGACCTTAAGCCTGTATAGCCTCTTAAATGAGTAATCCTTGATGGCATTGATGTTCAGGTGCCTCAGCCTCAGCACGATCAAGCCGTGCAAGTGGGATAGTGCCTCCGTGGGGATGGAGGTCAAGTTGCATTTTTCCAGTGTAAGCTGCTCCAAGCTGTTAAGGCCACTAAAGGCCCGGTGGGATATGTAAACTAGGTCATTGTCCCCCACCTCTAACGACTTCAGGTTGTACAAGTCCTGGAACATGTAATCTAGGAGGATGACAATTTTGTTCTCACTAATGTCTAGCTTGGTAAGATTGCTGAGTCCAGTAAACACCCCGAGCGGGATGAGCTTGAGCCTGTTACTCCTGAGACCCAGAGTCCTGAGGTTGAAGAGGCTGTTGAAAGCCCCAGGCTCAATGGCACTGATAATGTTCTCATTTAATTCCAGCTCCTCCAAATGAGGGTAGTTGGTGAATTCATCCTGGTTGAGCGTCTTGATCCGGTTCTTACCCAAGTCCAGGAGCCGGGTCTCAGTTGGGATCCCCTCGGGGACGGATAGGTATCGCTTTCGGTGGCACAGCACAGAGCGCTCCTGGGCAGAGCACTCACAGCGGGGCGGGCAGCCTGTGGCAGAGCCAGAGAGGATGGAGCCCAGCATCAGGAGGAGAATAGGCTGCCAGCAGGCCAGGATTGGGCTATGCATGCTCGCCTCCCCAGCTATCATCCTATCTCTCACCTGCAGGCAACACAAGAGCAAAGGGGGAAGGGAAAGAAAACAAGAGCAGATGTTAGCAAACCAAGGCCAGCGCCATGGCAAAAGTCACTGCATTTTGAGCCCACTCCAAGGTTTATTCACCTGCCAGCACTGTTGTTAGTGCAAGGTGAAATGCAAGGTCAAGATTAGACACCTCTAGTCAATAAATCTGGAATTTTAATATGCACTGCAGCAGCAGCAACAGCAGCGTGATTCAGTGTGGGGCATGTAGCCAGGCACGCCTGTGTTGCAGCGATGGCAGGAAACACTCCCTTTAAAACAAAAGAATGCAAATGCTTGACTTACTGTAGCTGGCCCAGACCAGTGTTTCACTAGCTTGGCTTAATGCTCTGGATACCCTGAGCACTAGCCCTAGCTGTGTCTAGGGCTACATATCCAGCTAGTTACTCATCCTTTTCTCTTTACCCAGCATTTTTCCTTATTCCCTTGCTGTCTTCTGGTAGTTGCTCTGACACCAGTGTTTGGGACCCAACCTCGCAATGTTGAGCACTGGCCAACATCTCTTATGAGCAACAACGCTTGCATCTGCATACAAGCCTGTGTTTATCACCAGCTATGGGGAAACATCCCACAGCCAGTGCCCTCCAGAGTCTGTGTCCGTCCCCTAGTAAGCAGCTCTCTGCACCTAAGCATGAAACTCCTTTCTACTTCTTTTCAGTGTCCACTGAGGAGGCTGTCTCTTCTCTGCAGCCAGGAGGAGGTAACCAAACTGCAGTAGCAATCACCTCAGGACCTGTAAACCTTGTTTAGTTACTTCAGTGGGCTTTGAATTTTCTGCTCCCTGTATGCAAATTCACAAGATTTCTGTCTGTGTAGTTCTAATCATCCAAAATCTACTTGAAATGGCAAGATGGACCTGCCCCCAGGCATGGCAGGAGGACAGTGCTCCAGCCCCTCAGACAACACTTGGTCCAGCAGGCATGTAAGGACAGCCCCTTCTCAACAGGCGCTGGCAGGCAGGAGATCCCCATTACTGTGACTGGCACTACACTGGGCCAGGGGCATACCATAAGACACAGCCCCTGGCCTAAGGAGCTCATAATATTAGTAAGGAGGACAGACATGGCACTAGAGAAGAAAAAGCAGCCCCCTGTGCAGATCTGCAGCCACCTGTGCCTAAGTCAAGAGTAAATCCAGGTCCCCTGATCCCAAAACACATGGCCCACTGTTGCCCTTTGCACCACACTGCCTCCCAAACTGAGATTCCTGTAGACTGGAGCGGTTGTGAAGACAGTGGGGAATTCATCAACACGGTGATGTAATGAGAGAAGAGAGCCTGAAATGGTTCAGTGTCTCAGGGCAATGAGATCTGAGATCACTCCTGAATGGCAAAAGTTCCCATTTCTCGTGGGGTAACTGGCTTAAATCTGCCTGTGTGTCCCAATCCCCTGATCTCAGTGGTGCCCTGAGTGCCTTAGCATGACAGTTTGGCTTATGCGAAGGGCTCAGAGCTTGCTTTGCAGTCTGCTCATACGCAGCAAGGACAATAGTCTCCACTAATGCAGTCGGTTCTGAGGGGAGGCACGTCCAAAAGGGAAGATGTCAGCAGTTTGGCCAGCAGCACCCTAATGAGGTGCCTAGGTACTGGGAAGCAACTTCACATATGTGGAGGCAGCCTTCTGGCAGGGCAGCCATCCTCTTGCTCTGTTTGCTGGAAGACGTATAGCACAGAGCCACCAGGCCCTCCCTGAGGACTGGGGGATGTGGTTGTGGAGAAAGAACTTTGTTTCCTAGTCCAAATGCAGCCTTTTAGCTATACTGCTCCCAACCTTGTGACTTGCTGCCTGAATGTGGAGAGCATTTCATAGTTTCATAGTTTCTAGGGTCAAAAGGGACCTGAGTAGCTCATCAAGTCCGACCCCCGGCATGGCAGGAAAGAGTACTGGGGTCAAACGACCCCAGCAAGGTGTACATCTAGCCTCCTCTTCAAGACCCCCAGGGTAGGAGCCAGCACCACTTCGCCTGGAAGTTGGTACCAAATCCTAGCCGCCCTGACCGTGAAGTAGCACCTCCTGATGTCTAATCTGAATTTACCTTCTGCCAGCTTGTTACTGTTATTTCTAGTCACTCCTGGCAGTGCTCAGGGGAACAAGGACTCCCCCAATGCCCGCTGATCCCCCCTGACTAGTTTGTAACAGGCCACGAGATCCCCCCTCAGCCTTCTCTTGTGGGGGCTGAACAGGGTCAGGTCCCATAGCCACTCCTCGTAGGGCCTGCCCTGCTGCCCCCTGATCATGCGAGTGGCCCTCCTCTGGACCCTCTCCATGTTGTCCACATCCCTCTTGAAGTGTGGTGCCCAGAACTGGACGCAGTACTCCAGCTGCGGCCTGACCAGTGTCACACAGAGGGGGAGGATCACCTTCTTGAACCTGCTCGAGATGCATCTGTGGATGCACGACAAGGTATGGTTGGCCTTCCTGACTGCATCCCCACCCTGCCGGCCCATGTTCTTCTTGGCATCAGTGATGACTCCAAGATCCTTTTCTGCCTCTGCACTGACGAGAAGGGAGTTCCCCAGCTCTTCCTCCCCAGGTGCATCACTTTGCACTTGTCAGTGTTGAATCCCATCCTATTCTCATCTGCCCACCCCTGTAACCTGTCTAGGTCCGATTGCAGCCTATTCCTCCCTTCTAGTGTGTTCACATCCCTCCACATCTTAGTGTCATCAGCAAATTTGAACAGGATGCTTTTTACCCTCTCGTCCAAGTCGCTGATGAAGATGTTGAACAGTGCAGGCCCGAGGACCGAGCCCTGGGGGACACCACTGCCCACATCCCTCCAGGCTGAAAATGACCCATCCATCACCGCTCTCTGGGTGCGGCCCTCCAGCCAGTTGGCGACCCAGTTGACTGCGTAGGTGTCGACACCGCAGCCCCCCAGTTTCTTAATGAGAATGGGGTGAGAGACAGTGTCGAAGGCCTTCCAAAAGTCCAGGAAGACTATGTCCACTGCTACCCCTGCATGTAAGGATTTGGTGACCTGGTCGTAGAAAGCCACCAGGTTGGTCTGACAGGACCTGCCGCTAATGACCCCGCGTTGGTTGCCCCTAAGCATGCAGTCCCCTGCAGGCCCCTCATGGACATGCGCCTGGATAATTCTCTCAAAAAGCTTCCCCAGGATCGAGGTAAAACTAACTGGCCTATAGCTCCCCGGGTCCTCCTTCCTCCCTTTTTTGAAGATGGGAGCCACACTGGCCCTCTTCCAGTCCTCTGGCACCACACCAGAGCACCACGAGTGCTTGTAAAGCTGTGCCCGGGGTCCCGCAATGACCTCAGCCAATTCCCTCAGTACTCGGGGGGTGGAGATCATCCGGACCAGCTGAATACATCCAGTCCCTCCAGAAGTTCCCTGACTAGTTCCTCACTAACCCTTGGCCTAGGTGCGCCTCCCCTGGGGCCTGAGGAGGGCCCAGCGCGGGGGTGGCTGTTCTGGTCCCTGCTCAGGAAAACGGAGGCAAAGAAATCGTTGAATATGTTGGCTTTGTCGTCTGGTGTGACGACCAGATTTCCTAGTGTGTCCTGCAGGGGCCCCACGTTTCCCGGTACCTTCTTTTTGCCCCCTATGTATTTAAAAAAGGACTTCTTGTTGTCCTTGATCTGGGAAGCTAGTCCCAGTCCCATCTCCACTTTGGCCTTCCTGAGCATCCCCGAGCAGCCACAGTATAGTTCTCCCTGGTGATGGCCCCTCCCTGCCATTGGGTGTGCGCCTCCCTTTTAGCTAGGAGACATTCCCGGATGCTTTTGGTGAGCCATGGAGGCTTTTGCGCCCTCCTGCCCCCTTTGATCCATATTGGGATTACCTCCCTTTGGGCTTGGAGGATCGTCTCCTTAAGGAGCAACCACTCTCCTTGGACACCTGGCTCCCCTCCCCTCTGGGACCTCAGCGCTTCCCCGCCTATCCTCCTTAGCTCATTGAAGTCTGCCCTCCTGAAATCTAGGGCTGCTGCATTACTGGAGGCCTTTGCCACCTTGCGCTGGATGGTGAATTCCAGCAGGCGATGATCGCTGTCGCCCAGGTGGTCGAGCACCCGCAGCCCCCTCACCAGGTCATCACCCGTGGCCAGCACCAGGTCCAGCAAGGCGTCTCCCCTGGTGGGGCTGTGCACCTCCTGGGTTAGATGGAGGTCCTGCATTTGGGCTAGGAACCTACGTGAGTGGTCAGACCTGGCTGACTGCTCTTCCCAGCAGATGTCTGGGAAGTTCAGGTCCCCCATGATGACCACGTCTTTTGACCTAACTACCTCCGTGAGCTGACTTAAGAATTCCTGGTCGAGCTCTTCCCCGTGGTTGGGAGGTCTGTAGCAGACCCCCACCGTTAAGTCTCTTTCCCCTCGACCTCCTTGTATTCTAACCCAGAGCGCTTCAGAGTGCCCCTCCTCTGACTCTGTGCTACCTGGTGAGGATGTGTATTCCTCCTTAATGTAGTGCGCCACACCCCTGTCTTTCCTCCCTGTCCTATCCCTCCTGTAAAAATGTGAAGTATCAAGGAATATAGGGCCTAGGTACCTGCAGGGGGAAACACAATGATCCCTTTCCACTGCAACAAGAATTTCCCCCTGTTATTTCACTCCCCCCCGGCACCCCAGCTGGAGCTTGAACACAGATCTCCCACGTGGTCAGCAGTGCTGGTACTGTGCCAAGCTGCTAGGGGTCTTGCCAAGCTGCTAGGGGTACATTTGTTATGTAAGCCTTTGAGGAATCAACACCCTCTTACTGGACTGGACTGCCCTCCATCCCACTGATTTCCACGGAGTGGCTTTTCTTTTACTTGTATGTAAATGAGAAAAGACTCATGCCCTAAATAGTCTTCCCTATTTAGCAGCATGTCTCTCCACTCAGTTCCAGTTAATGCCAGGCCTCATCCCTGAAGTTGGTCTATATAAGGATCTATTAGGAGTCTCTCTCTCTCACTGTCATTGATTTCCCAATCACAGTTCATTCCATAGTCCTTGTTTTTCTACCCACACCACCTCCCAGTCTGCCATTACAGGGGGAAAAGGAATTATTCTTTTCCTGACATGTTCTTCCTTAATGGTACTGGTTCTACTACCCCAGACTCACTTTCAAGAAATGAAGGGTTTAAAAATATACCAGAGTGACTGGGGAGAGTGGAGGGTGGGTAGAACACCTAGGGTTGATTCCTGGCTCTGCTACTGACTTTCTGTGCCTCCTTGGGCAAGTCACTTGACTTCTCTGCACCTTAGTTTTCCTGTCTGTGAAATGGCAGTCGTGATACTTATCCAGCTCTCTAACATCTGTTGAGATTGTGGAGTAAAAGGCATTTTGAACTCAGAAACAGTACTGAGCTCTTAAAAACTACAGGCTGGGATTTTAGTGAGGTGGGTAGCTAAATCTCTTAGGCTATTTTTTTAGAGACTTCTCCTTATTAACATAACCCCTATATAATGAAGCCCCCTTCTCAGTTGTTATTATGCATGGAGCAATGGGGAAGAAGATGTAAATTAATACAGCACACAGTATCCCTTGTTTGTCTCTGGAATCCAAAGTGAAACCATCTGGGAGTCTTTTTTCCTGTTGCTTTTAAATACATCAGATTACAGAGTGGAAAATACGTTAATCTGCAGAGGTCCAAAAAATACTGACCTCCGACAGGAGTATTTACATGCATCTGACAGGACTTGGAGTGGGAGAACATAGGTCCAAAAAACCCCCAAACCCCAGGCTGGGGATTTCCATCCCAGAAATGGTAACATTTCTGGTTTTGCTGCACAGGAAAATAAAACACCATGGCAGCATAAACAGAGGTTACATGACAGGCATGCTCCGGGACCACCACAGTAGAGGGATCCTTACTAACACTGACACTAACTTTAGAGAGGAAAGGGTTTCCCTCACACAGCTTAATTCATTCAGGAAAAGGAAAAGAACGAACTGGATTTCTGCACTCAAGCAAAATGGGGTTGGGTAAAATTACTCAGGGGAGAAGATTCTCTGATGGGTTTTCTGGACAATGTGGGTGGATCCTAGGAAGGATCTCTGATGGGAAACAGAGGCAGCTCCAGCTTTCAGGTCTGCTAGCAATGTACCGGGAAGATGACAGAGGACAATTTGTGTCATCCTCAAATGGTTTGAGCTACAACCCTAACCATCACTTAGAGGCTCTGGACAAACAAATCACAGTGAACGAAAAGGTGGTGGGGATTTACCAGCCATCACTTGCTTTGCAGTATTGCTGATGTCTGCTCATACCCCATGCAATGGTATGGGAAAGCTAACTCTTGGTAACTCAGCTCTGTTTTACTGAAGGGTAAGTTTTTCCGGTTTAGTTTTTACTTACTTTGGGGTAAGAGTGGACATACAGAGGCAACTACTGTGGAACAGCTGATATGTGGGGATTTTACACCCTCTTTTAACTCACAATTTGTCTGTCTATCTGTGCGACTGCCAAGATATAGTTTTTTTAGGTGCCAAACCTCACATAGCTTCCTGTGTGCATACTCGGTGTGGTCAGGGCAGGATGCATCCCTACCCTTGCGTATGCACTAACACACTATCAGCATGACAACACACCAGAACTGCCCACAATCAAAGGGGGGTCAGAGTACACCAGGGGTTAATTACTTTCCCCCTAGCATCTGGTCTCCAGTGATTTTGGAGCAGAGCGATGTAAATGCCCCTGTCCCCAGCACATACAGCCCCATTTCTTTCCCCTACACAATTTGCCATCTGCAGTAGTCCCCAGCTTCCTCACCAGTCATCCAAGAGGCTCTATTTTTTATGCCCTTAACCAGGTGGCTCAATCCCTTTTCTAGTATCCATTTCCACCTACATTTGCATCCCACGGTAGTATCACGTTGAAGGGAATATACCATTCTGGATGTACATGGTTTTCTTTTTAAAAGAAGGAAGCAGTTACTCATTCCACACAGACCACACACGAGATTAACAAGAGACATCCCAAATCCAAAGCCACTTTCCAGGATCACAGTCTAAGTCACTCAACCCTGCCCCTTCCAGACCTTCACTTCCCAGAAGGGAAGATGCAATTTGCAAGTCAAATGAACAAGGGGAACTGAGCAAGTGAAAATCTTGGCAAGGGGAGCCACAGAACATTATATAAAGTTATAAAGGGGGAGTTATAGCTTTGTAAAGGCAGCTTATACCGTCAAACCATAAACCAACCCATCCTGTTGTCAGCTGGATGCTAAAGCTGCATGTCACATTGCTTCTGTTGTATTTATTTTTTATGTTGCTCAAGCTGTTATGAAGGATCAAATCACATTAATATCATACATTACATGTACAACTACCACTGGCTCTGTTTATATATATTGTTGTGTACACACTCTGCATTGCCTTCACTAATGCTATTTATGGCTATCACTGAATATACTCTGCACATTACTTTCATTGGTTCAGTTTATATCCATCATTATATATATCCTGTGCATTACTTTCCCTAGCACTATTTATGGCTCTTGTATATACTCTGTGCATTACTTTCATTGCTTCTGTTTATATCCATCATTTTATATAGATATATGCCCCATGTATAACTTTCCTTCCAAAAAAAATTATTCAAACATTTTTCAAGATGTAAGGATGAAAGAAAAATGATATATAATCCATAAATATATCAACTTTCACCATCTTATAAAGCAGAAGCCCTATCAAACCATAAATGTCCTAGGCAAATTCAAACATGGATATTAATTACATTCAGCCCACACAGAATACTGCAGCGTTTCAATTTTATATGATATTTTACTTTGCTTCTTGCCCTAATTGAGCTGTGTTTCTCTCTGCTATTGAATCTTGGTGTGTGCCATCCCAGAGGTGACTGCAGAGCTACACTCGTGATTCCTCTGTGCACATAATTTGTAAATGCTTTCTTTGGTATCTTTCATAAAAATCTTGATCATTCAGCTGAAGTCAGTGGAAAAGTTTCCGGTAGATTCAATGGAAGTTGGCTCAAGCTATGAAGTACTCGATACATCTAGGATATTAATAAATAATTGTTTGCAGCATAACATCAATATTGCTGTTTGCATGGTCACTGCTATAAAGGCTGTCCATAATTCGCTGGTATAGTGTTTGCATATTCCAAGAACAAGATCTAAATGTAACCTGCATGTATCACTCCTGCCTTATTCCCAGTGGATCTTGAAGGACATAACTGGTTTCTGATGATGGGGCATACCAAAGGGAAGTAGGCCTCAGTGAAAGTGCCTTTTGCATCTGCTTAATGGTAGCCTGGAAGAGTAGATATAATCCATTACATGTAGCCACAAGTGTAGATATAACCAGTTAGCAGAGCAACCTGGCTGGAGGCTGAACTTGTTGTGTGTTTGTTCTACTTATTCCTGAGACCCTTTTTGAGCAAAGAGGCAGTTGTCGTCTCTGATAAGCCAGAAGGAAGGAAGAACCAAAGGAGGTATGTCCAGGCAGCAAGCAGCTATCTAAATACCTTAAGTGAGCCCTTCTCACATGAGCAATGGCCTTGAGGAGGGCTGTGGCAGGTTTCACCCATGTCACATGCCAAGGGGGTTAAAACAAAGCCAACCAAGCCTGCTTCTGTGAAGGAGGCTGGACTGGACAGTTCCTGAATCTCCTTCCTGCTTCACAATTCTGCTCTATGAGAACTCATGGCAGTTTAACACCTTTTGTAGCTGTCTTTGCGTCTGTGTTTCCCATCAGAGACTTCAATGCTCCAGATGAAAGCCATTACTTATTTGTCTATTGGCGGAGTAAACTTTGCCTCTTTGAAGCCACATCTTCCTGGGAGGTGCAGACATGCCAGAGAATGTGCCACGATTGTAAATGAAATCTGTGCAGCAGGCAGCACTTAAAATGCCTCTGCTGCATTTTCATACGTGTGGTACCTGTCAGGGCAAGTCACTGGTAGGAAATTCTTATGGCATTATTGCCAGGGGGTGTGCTTGCAAAATGCATGCTCTTTCTCTTTAAATATCTGCTGTAGCTCTCTCTTGAAATCCAATTCCCTGTACTCACAGTCTTGCTGAGAAAGACATATAAAAGCAAAACATTACGTGCAAAACAAAATACAGTCTAAGGGGTCTAATTATATTGAGAGTGAAGAGATTTTGCCTCATAGTGAAAAGCAGCTTGCCTTATTTGGATGCATTCTTAGATGAAATTTCCATCTTTGTCCTCCTGGGCAAAAAGCTAGGCCAGGCTTCTGATGGGCTCAGGAACTGGATGGGTCCTGACCCTGACTAGCAGCCCCATTTCTATTATGGTTCTTGGTTTCCACAGAGCTCCTCACATGAGGGGCAAGTTCATCCTTGGTGCATCCTCACGCTCACTAGAGATACACGTGGGTTGGATTAGACTTTGCTGCATATCCATCTTGTGATGGCCCCTCAATGTCAACCAGCTCTGCTGTTGTTCTAACCCTGGACCCAGCATGACCTTGCCAAGGTAATTCAGTCCTGATTTCCAAGCTGCCCATTATTTTTTAGTGTTAGGCTTTTGCATTTCAGCCCAGGTTCCTCCTGAGGCAGAAAACACTGAGGTTACATACTGTGGGCAGACATACACAGGTGAATGCTCTTTCCAGTCTCTCAGTGGTTTCTGGTATTTTAAGTAAATGAAAGATTGTTTGAAAAAGATAAAAAAAATCACCAGAACCCTAGCCAAGGTGAGGAGGCTGGGAGGAAGGGATAAGGCACATTAGAAGCCAAAAGCTAGGGTCTCAGCTCATCTAAATCAGCTTTAGCTCCACAGAAACTGCCTTATGCCAGCTGAGGATGTGACCCTGAGTCTTGCTAGGTAATAATTTGCCTGGTTAGGTCTAAACATACTTGGCATTGTGGAATTACTGTATCCTTTTTGCCTGAGCCTTCACATAACTACACAGAATAAAACGGATGTGAAGAACAACAGCTAAACAAGCTTTCAGTGGCAGAATTTAAGGCTTTGATGGCCAAGTGTTAAAAGATGAGCAAACAGATGATAAATGAACAAAGCAAAATCTGCATATTACTATAGGCTATTCAAACCCACTTGCATAGAATTAAAGTCTAGACACACCTCACATTTTATTAGTTTTAGGCTAAATTTAAAGCCATGATAAATACAAGCCCTGACAAAAACATCCGCAATGTTAATAGCCAGAGCCACGTAAAGAGGTTGAGATAAAGACAATGAGTAAGCTGAAAAATGCAGAGCTAAGATGAGCTTTAAATCACTTCTCTTTCCAATTTACCGTTGGACATTGTGGAGTGGAATCTACCTGCTCCACAGGGAAGCAGATTGTAAGAAATTCCTTTCTAAGAAACTAAAATGAGTTGATGCCAACAGCTTAACCCCTGTTCTTCCAGTAATTATGGGTCAGCCCAGGTATCACCCCAGCACTGGGCTCTCTGAAAATGCATGACTGATCTCAAACCTGAGATACAAGCTGTTAGTTTGCCAGCCCCCTGCTCTTTTGTCTTATTTATGGCAACTGAAATCAATGGATGCTTTTCCATTGACTCTAGTGGGCTCTGGACCAGATTCAGACACAGGGATGTGTCGGAGCATGAAGAGACATCTGCTTTAGCTTGCCTATGCTTAATCCCTGGACAGCCCGAGGAGAAGGGACTGGAGCAGAATGCCCAGGCTGGACACTCTCTCCAGTCACAAAAGGGTTTCTGGTATTTTAATTAAATGAAGAATTTCTAAAATAGGGAAAATGAATTCACCAGAAGAGCAGGAAAGCTGAAACCTATGGTGAGAGACCAGCAGTGTTTGGGAAGGTGGCCGGGGAAGAAGGCTAGGAGGAAGGGACAAGGGGGAGTCTTGCAGAGTTTGGGGTACCCTTGAATTCGGGCAGAAAGGGACAATGCAACCAGATACATGCCCCCTTCACTTGGACACACTGGCACCCAGCCTACACCCCGTGATGGCTTATACAAATGCACTGTTTTTTTCCACACCCCTGCTGCTCTAAGGGATATGACTCCAGGGCAAGAGGCCTGGAGGTCCAACTTGAATCTCTTTTCCCTCGCTGCAAACTTGCAGTGATGGCACCCCCTGGGGCTGGGATCTCACTGCTGCAAAGCCAGCATGAATGACAGGAAACTCAAGCCCATAACCCTAGCTGGCGAGCAACCTGACTGGTAGCGTGTGACCCTGTCACAGTAAGGGGTATCTCTTGGCTGAGCAGGCAGCAGGTAGGTAGGTGTGGTTACCCCCTCGGTGCAGGGGCAGTTAATCTAGCAGCAGATGGATGACACATTGACTTTGCTTGGGGAGGAGTGCCCACAGCTGGGCTTCTGCTCCAAGCACAGATGTGTATCCATGCTTCTAGCTGGATTCCACCCTGCTTTCCCCTCTACTTCCCTTGCTGCCAAAAACTGAGGGCCTAGTGAGATGCCTTTGTTCTGTTTTCTGCAGCATTGTTGTTCTTTTAGGGATGATCCTATGGGGAAAAAAGCCTGGAAAAGAGCCACTAGCTTTCCTGCAGTAGCTCTGAGAAGGGACCATGGCAGTGAAGAATAAACATATCCACATATGGGACATAGGGACAATAAATACCTTGGCTATTTTGTACCACCTCTTCTACACTCTCTCATGTAGACATGCCCTTAAAGGCCTAATGGACGTATTGCCCCAAGAAGAGGGGGAATGACAGCTCCTAACTGCTGTTCATGCTCATGCCATGTGGCACAAAGTGCCACAACAATTCTGATCTCCTGGCATGAAGCCCAGTTTCCCTAGGGTTGAATGCCAACGCAAGAGCCCTGTCTATGGTAAGGCAGGACCTGTGAGGAAGGCACCTTGCCCTTGCCTGTTACATTGTGATTTTGTGTTCACTTTTCTGAACAATTTCATGTAACATCATTGCTTTCTATGCACGTAACATGTCCTGTGCCATCACCATCATCTAGGAACTTCTCTTCCCCCCTATGCAGAATAATAAGCTGATTCTCAACCCTGGGCATCTTGGGTTCATTCCAACTTGTACTGGATTCATATTGTGCAGGGAAGGAAAGGATGATCCCCACCCTGATCTCTGTGTGTAAAGGCTGGAGGGTTGTATCTTCAGCTTGGCTAAACCATGGGGTACCAATGAACCCAAAGGAGCCACATTGATTTAAGCAAACCAAAGACCTGGTTCTAAGGGGAAATGGGAAAATGGAAATGATGGATCAGAGAGGGGGAAACTGGAGAGAGATAAAGGGGAGAAAAATTTGCAGAGAAAAAAACAAAATTTCTGAGGAAAAACTGAGTAGAACAGGCCAGTAAATCTGCATGGCTTCACAGCAATAGCCCCTGAAACATCAATGCCAGCACAGCAGTACTCTCCGTGTGTGTGAGTGCGTGCCAGGGGGCAGGTGGGTCTGACTCTGATCCTGCCTTTACACTGATGTAAACCAGGAGTAATGATGACCCTGGAAGCCGTGGGACTCTCTCCAGTATGTAATTAATAGAAACTCTGTAATTAGAAGAAACTGTGCTTTACAATACAATGGGGAAAACAAAATCATTACCTTGCCCTTGAAGGAGAAGAAGGCAGGTAGGTTTAAACCCCAGGGGAAAGCCATTTTGTGCCTTTGTTGTAGGCAGGATGGGGTCCAGAAGTCCCCGGTAATGAGAGTCCCTTTATTCTTTCTCTGGAGGAGATTTTGTTTGATTTTGTCACCAGATTATTCCCTGTGCTGCGCCCTACCTGCCTGCCCTGGGACGCCATGTTGCCAACGCTCATCATGCTCAGAAGCCAGGGGCTGGGGCTTGGCTCTGAGGACACTGTAGTGGGGGTGGGAGGGGACTTCAGCTCAGCTGACAGAGCATGGCTTTTTTTTTTTTTTAAATAAACAACAAAATTTCACAGTCAGCTAATAAAAAACCACCTGGTAATCATAAATTATAGAGCGCGGCATTCACCCTTGAACCAGATGCCCGAGAGAACCTCTCTGTTGACTTCAGAAAATCTCTTCATAGCAAGGAAATTTGCCAAAGTCACTGGAGTCAGCTCCGGCCCAGCTGCACGCCTCCTCCAGCGTTGGCGGCAGCCCCTCGGACTCCCTCACGGCGGAGCCTGGGTAAGCGGATGCCCCAGCACTGCAGGCTGGAAACGTGAATCCCGGCGCTCGTGTCCAGAGCCCACACCTGGCCCTGACCCCCGGGCTGGGCTCAGGCACGCAGGCTCAGGCACTGCCCTCAGACTAACTGCTGTCTCTGGGTTTTTGGCTTATAAATAAAACCCACAAACCAGGATCTCGGATCCAGCCTTCTTGTTTCCTTCAAGCTGCACCAACTAAATCAAATTTTATTGAACTTGACTATGTTTTAGAGATAAAGACTCCAGGTTTACAAATAAATATTTAACAACCTTTCCTGCTGGTAAAAGAGTTGCTTACCCAGACCCTGGGCTCTGCGCTAAGTGTTCCTGTGGCTATCTGCAAAGCAGCAAAACAAAGAGAAAAGCTTTAATTTGCCAAACACGTTTGTATCTGTTTCCTTCGCTCTCTATCATCCTCTCTGCCTCCATCATTCATTCGCTTTCACCTCCTCTCCTGCCTCTTCCTTCTTTTCCAGCAGACTTCTGCAAGCTGCTGTCACCTGGCAATGGGGAATGAAGGCTCACTTAGAAATGTGGGCTTTGGGCAGGCTAACAGAAGTAGGTGAAGATCACAGGGCAGCTGGTTCCCAGGGAGGTGAGTGAAAGGTTGCATTTTGGGTGTCAGAAACTAGTGCTCAGCAGGGTTAAACCGGAGGCTTTCAGCTAATTCACAGCTCCCACCAGCCTGCTTTTCCTCAGCTTCCACTCCCCACCCCCAGCCTCCTAATGCAGGCACTGCAGTCCCTCGCTCCGCCTGTGTTCAGCAGCATTAAATAGCAGACTTGGAAGAGTCTCTGCTGTCTGCGTCTCTTATTTTGTTCCATCTTCCTTCCTCTGTGTCTCCCTGCTCTTCACTCTCTCACCCCCTCCTCCCATTTTCTCCCTCCAGCCTTCCTGTGTCACCATCTCCCCCACGTAAAGAAGAACATTTGTAATAAAAAATCTAACCTAAACCTCAGAAGTCTTCAGGTTTGTCTAACTCCCGGCAGGGACACAGGCATGTGTGAGGGAAGGGGAAAGCTTTTGCGACAAAAGCTGAGAAGCGTGAGGTCCTGGCAAAGGCACTTAACTGGGGCTCTGGAGACTGCTCTCTGGCACCGGGCTGCTGTGTGTCACCTTGGGCAAATCATCTCCCTCCCTTGTGCCTCTGGTTCCCTGCCCATCCTTTGTCTTGTCCATTAGTCTCCTGGGACGAAGATTTTCTCTTACTTTGTGTTTACATGATATCTAGCACAATGAGGCCCTTTTTGGTACAACTAGAATCCTAATAATTACAATTGTCGGCAGCGCAGTGCGAAGCAACAAAATCCCAAGTTGGACACTTGGGCTGGTGCTGACTTGGGCTGGACCGCTGATATACCTCCTGTGGGAAGCCCCTCTCTGGAACAGAGTGTTCGGTTCTGGTTTCACCTAGTCTAAAAAGAAGAGGTCTGGAAAAGCACGGTGAACAGATTTCAAGGTATGAAAGGGTCTACATGAAAGGAACAGAAATAAATCATTTGGGTAGGAGATGAGTAAGAGGGACTGCAGAATACTGAGCAGTGCTTCAAAGGTTTGTGGTGAGGGACAGCAACAGCTTCAGGTTGTAAGCCAAGCACTGGTGTAAGAATCCCTTTCCCTCCTCCCAAGCGCATCCCTGCATAATTGTCTATTATTTCAGAAGCCTGTACAAAAATTCCATTGTGGTACTGGACAAGATGGTTACTGCTCTGATCTATTATGGCAATTGCTATGTTGCCATCAAATTGCAGGGAGAAGTGTTTAAGATGCTAATTCCCTTGCAGCACATGAGTTAAGAAGTTTTGTATTTCAAATGGCATTGAATGCCCAGCAACGTTCTCTCTGTTGCAAGACTGTTATGGAAATGCAACACAGAGTTCCTTCTTCCATACAAATGCTATCCCCCAAAACACTTATCTGAATTAAGTAATCCAGCCACAGAGCTGAATAATAAATGACAGCAGGAGAGAGGACGGAGGCAGAGGCAAAGCAAGGAGAGGAAGATGAGACCTAAGATGGGATGGGGAGTCAAGAAAGCAGAGAGACACTGGAAACTATTCCAGATGTTGGACACTCCAGAAGAAGCAGCTTCTGGCTAGGTCCTTGCCTGGTACAAGGATGTTTCAATGGAGCAATGCTGGTTTACATCAACTGAGAATCGGGTCCAGTGTAGGGAGGTAGAGGCATGAGGTGAGTGAAGCAGGCGGGATGGAAGCACAGGGAGGTAAGTTTGGTTCTTTGCAGAGGCACGAACACAAGGAGGGCAAAGAGCAAATTATTTTGCAAGCGGGACACTAGGAGTCAACGCTTCCTTTCCTTTGTCTCTCACATGGGTGATATTCAAGCTGCTTCCATTCAGAGATATTTTCATCCCTGCTCTGTACAGAACATTGGTGTTGTCTGAATGATTGTTCCTGTGCAAGAGGCACCCTCTCTCTTTTCTCTTAGAGCCCCTCTGCCTTCCCTTAGCAAAATTTTTCTCTCTCGCTGCACATGCTTCAGTGACCCACCAGGAAAGAAAACATCCTGACAAGCAATCAATAAGTAATTGTGAAGGCAGCTGTGGATGCCTCTGGTGTAAAACCCTGAGAGGGTGAGAGATAAATGAGACTTTTAAATGTGTGCAAAAGGGGGCAGAGCACCCAGTGAGGTAGGGCCCTGAGGCATCCATGTATCCATCCAGGGCCCACATTAGCAAGAGCTTGTATCCTTCACAGAGCGTTAG
Organism: Crocodylus siamensis; assembly: GCF_052110815.1. Classification (NCBI taxonomy): domain Eukaryota; kingdom Metazoa; phylum Chordata; order Crocodylia; family Crocodylidae; genus Crocodylus; species Crocodylus siamensis. The sequence continues at coordinate 28,830,030 of NC_143409.1, read as the reverse complement.
CTCATTTCTTGGTTCAGTGTCTTCTGCATCAGGCAAGTGACTTGGACAATGGGATTTTTCTGCTTGCAAAGACAGAGAACAGGAGAGCTCTCTGAGGCCCTAGAATAATCACCCAAGGGACAGAGTAGACATGCCATTGCTCAAACATTTAAAACTAGGTTAGAGAAAGCACTGGAGAATGAGACCCTGCCAGGAAAACAATTTCCAGTGACCAAGGATAAAGACCAGACAATCTAATGAGCCTTTTCCTTCTTAGACTTCAAGTCCACCATAATCTCCTCTACGTCTCCTCTGCACCCATTCTATTACGTTCTTGATGCTGTGCAAGCATGGCCTGGGCCACAGGAAACTCCAGTTGGCTGCTTGTAAGAAAACAAGAACAATGAGAACATGAGGGCTGAGAGAGCCGTGAAGGAGAACTTCATGCCACAACAGCAGGTTTAATATAGTGTGGGGGTTTCTATAGGTATTTGCCTGCCCCACATCCAGCTGCAAACCAGGCAGGAAAAACAAATCCCTTTTTCTGTGTTTATAAACTACCTAAAGTGAAATGGTGACAGGGTGTTGTTAGATGTTACCTTCCCCATGTGTTAAATGCTCTTAAGACGGGAGTGTCCAAGGCAGGAAAAGATGAGCTAGGTGCCCTTTGAGCATCTCAGAGTTGCATCTGTTTGGGTGAGGAATATCTCCAGCTGGTGTTAGGCAGCTTGTGGTGCAGTAATGTCAGTCTGCACCACAGGACCAATACTAGCAATTTTTTGGCCCTTCAGTTCCCAACTCGCCTGTGCATGATTTATCATCCAGAACTGTACTTTTCAAAATTGACAGGGTGGGAGAGCTGGGCAGCCCCTGGTGAATGGGGAGCCATGGCAGGGAGAATGGCTGGGTGGGGTGCCACTGGAGAGTCAGAGAACCAGGTAACCAGGGGTTGGACTTGGCAGCCCCTGGCTACACTCCTGCTCACCAGCCCCCTGGGGGCAAGTCAGAGCTGTGTACATTCGAGGGGTATTAACTCTTAATGTGTGACTACTGCCTAAAGTTACTTAGCGTTAGCACATGCAAACTGTATTGTGTAACAACACCCATAGAGTGGCTTGTCAGAAGTGTCTCCTCTGGATGATCTGGAAGGATCTTTGTGACACAGCAAAGATAAGCTCAATATCCTGTCACGTCAATGCTCAGAGGCAGCTGGTGACAGAAGAACCTTGGATAATCTCTTCTCTGATGCAGTCCTTGCGAACAGGCCTCTTTGGGAAAGCAGAGGGTCCATGGCTGCCAGAACTGAGTCTATTGTCAATGTCATGCTAACAGAGAAAGATAACCATCTTCCTTTCATGGCACAGAGTGCCTGCCTTGGGAACTAGTCCTTCTGCTCTACCTGTATTGCAAAGCTTTCAGCATACACTGAAGAGAGGATTAACTTCCTAAGCCATATTTGTCTGGTGCAATGAAAACTCTCTCTTTTCTTTCTGTGACCTAAGTTCTGCAATCTGCTCTGCTTTGCTCTGTGTGTGATTCGGCCCAGCTCATAGTCCTGATCTTCTCTCCAGTAAAGACTCACAGGTGAAAAGCTATACTGCTCTTCAGAAACTCCCAGAAGATGGCACTGGAAACTCCTCCCTTCCCCAGGGCCTGGTCAACATGCACCGTTCAATTCACTTAAACTGCTAGGAGGAGAGAACTAGGAGGCACAAAATGACCCAAAAAGAGAATAGGGCAAAACTCTTAAGTCCTCTTGTTGCCCTGGATAGACTTACCTACACAAGTGTACAGAGCAATGAAGAGTCCAACATCAGTCCACAACATGGAGGTCTCTAGGACTGTCCTTGGCCACGATGAAGGAATTCTGCCAAGGAGTCTCAAATCTGACTTTACTCCCACACCAGATGGGAGGAGTGAAGTAAGCAAGAGTTGTCTGAGATTCCCACGAGTTCTCAGTGCATTCCTACAAATGCTGTCTGAAAGTAGCCAAACTGTGTCCCCAGCCAGCACCCGCAGCTCAGGGGGGGTAAAACAACGAGACTAAACTCAATGGTGACCCTAACCTAGTGGCCCACAAGTCCTCTGCTATCCACATGTCATGTTAGTTAGCTTAGGCCACTTCTGTTAGGTAAACTTATTACACCCCACACTGTGTGGTCCCATACAGGCTGCCTCCTAGACCAGGAGCAGTGTTGTTCCAGCCCTGCAGCACTTCGGGTGAGCTGCTGAGTACCAGTGCCCCAAACGTATCCCTGTAGCACCGTGGAGGTGGCTATACTGCTTGGGGATTAGAAGGTAGCCTACCTGCAGCAGTGGGGCATACCTGAGGGCACTGCTTCTGGGCCTGACAAATTTACCATGTACACACCTGCCCACTTACCAAATTGTTACTTCCATCCACTCTGCCTCACACATGGATTCGTGCAAGTGCAACTCAGTACAGCATTTGGCCCAAAGAGTCCAAGAGAGTCTCTGCTAGTGTTCCTATGACACCAGAAGCACCAAGTGAAACAACCGGTAGCTAATGGGGCACAGGAATGTGTGACTCCATGAAAGCTACCTTCTGCTTCAACTTGTGCCTTCTTTCAGATGTTACACTGGCCTTGGCCAGAGCTCTCACCTGCACTTTGGGAGTAACAGGGGGGCACCAATCTGATGACACCAGTTGAAGGCTCTTGCCTTATGCACTGCTGCGGGGGACTCACCGGTCCCAGGGAGTGTAGGTCAGGGGAAGGTGTACTGTACAACCAATTCAGAATAGCAGAGAAGAACTCCAGGGCAGTTCTTAAAGGCTGTCTCTGCTTCTCTCTCTCCACCATCCTTACCTAGGCTCTTTTGCCCCTCTCCATCTTGCAGTCCTGTCAGTTTTCTCCACAGCTAATTCTGTTTGATCTGAGACGTAATTTAACTCACAGGCAGACCAAGCCGCCAACCACCCACCTCTGTCTGTCTGTGCACACTCCATTTCACCTCCGCCTGGAGGGAGGTGAGTGTTAGGGCCTCAGGACGAGGAGAGCAACAGGAGCACAGAGTTCCCCGGTGTCTGCTGAGAATGCCTCTCAGCTCTCGATTTGGATCCTGAGTTATTACCCATCATGCCACTTGACGCTCCGGCTTCCCAAGCGTGCTGGCACTATAACCAGAGGGGTCCACGCTTTTCAATAAAGCACAAGTCAATTACTCCAGTCTGAATTAGAGACAGCCTCAGACCCAAAGGATCCAGTTATTCTGGGTTGGTCTGTGTGCCCTGACAGACAAATGGAGTGCTGAATGCAAAAAGTCCTCTGCCTGCCACACACCCTGCGGTGAGTGCTGAGTGCTAAGCAAGTATCCTCTACAGGTGATGTGGAGATCCAGCAGTCATGGAGGGAGCAATGCTCTGTCTCACCAATGCACCTGAGCCTTGATATGTCAGGGCTGCTGCTAAATGAAAGAGGGCATTTCAAGTGCCTGGCCCTTCAGCCCTTTGCCTCTGCTGAAGCTTATGTATCTCTGCTAGCCCCAATGCTATCATATTTGCACATCCTAAATGCAGTGATGAGCAGTGCTCCAGGAGCTGGGGATGTGTCCTCAATTATCCTCATGTTACATGCTGCAGACTCAGCTACAAAGAAAAGCAATTAAGTCCATTCCTTACCCTAAGCAAGTGAGTGGCTTCACTAACAGAACTACTTGCATGCTTAATGTTACGCATGTGCTCAAGTATCTTGCTCAACTGAGGTTTACTGACTCACCACGGGGAGACTACAGAAGAATTAGGAGTTGAACCTATTTCTCCTGGGATCCAGACTGCCACCTCAACACCACGGATATCCTTTCTCCCCTTACTACCAGTAAGGGGACCACATGAAATGGTGGTTTTGTTACATGGATACCTTTCTTTTGGAAACTGCACCAAGACTAAGACCATGTCTCAAAAGCCAGGGAACAGCCATCAGATGGTAATGAGTCTCAGTCACTGTCATCCTGGGCTCAAAGGCCACGTACAGACATTACACTTTTACTAGTATAAGTGATCAGAAACTGGTCTATACCTGTAACAGAAGTTTGGCACATATGGACTGATTTAAAAATGGTGGCACCGAGTCTGTGATTTCCCCCCGTACCAAGGAGTGAACGTGTGCTCTGTTCACTAACGATTTAAGCTACGCTGTTGACACAACACGGTGTAAATTAGATTGATTCTGCCTCGGGCTTTTTGAATGTCTGTACCTAGCCGATGAGTTCCAGCAGTATAAAGCTGAAACGCCACATCTTGCTAGCGCTCTTCTAAGTATCTACAGCAACTGTGAACCAGAGAGCGTGTCTTGAGGCTCCAGAAATATGAGATGACATTTCGTGCAGTGGCACTGGCGAGCATTTGCTATGTTTAATTTAAGGTTACAATGTTCCTATTGGCAACAGTCATATTCCCATTCCGTATTCCCTAAAATAACCTTACAGCGAATGCAATATTACTTTAATTATACAAAGGTATGATGTCCTATTATTTGTAATGCAACTGCCTCATGAAATATTAGTGACATGGGGCCCACTCCTCAGCTCAGGGAAATCAGTGAAGGAAGGTTTCTTTACACCAGTTTAGGATTTGTCTGATACTTTTAGATACTTCATTTCACAGAACTCTCTAGAAAGTCAGCCCCATGACTGCAGAATATTGCAGTGAAGACTGCTTTATGATAACCCGTCAGCAGTATAAACTGCATGATGTCAACAAACCAGCAATGTGTATGATGACAGTAATATTATATCCAACTAATATGACATCAGATAATCATAGTCCTCACTATGATGAGATCATAAAACCACAGGATGTCACACTGATGGTGCTATTATTGTATGTCACCCCATAGCCGAGTTGCTTAGATACTAAGGTGATGGGTACCTTTAGGATGACAGATGGTCAGTATGGGTCTCTAAAACCCCCAGGCACAGTACTGTGACTATACAATACAAGTAGATGTTTGGTAACTGTATGGTTTAGTGACAGTGGCTAGGCTAGCAAACTGTGACTGTGCATCACAGGGGCAGGATGATATGCTGGTCTTCCTGTGACAAGGGTACTGCAGTGGTGCCATGGATAGAATGGGTAGGGCAAGCATGAAGCAGTCTCATAGCAGTGCAATATCTCATGGGGGTGAGAACAGCCTGGCTATTTCCCAGTGGCATGGGCATGGGAGTGCGGAGGGGCTCCCAGGCTCTGAGCGTGCTGCAGTAGCGATGTTCTGCTGGTCTCACGGCGGTTGGGCACTGCAATTTTTTGTGCACTGGTCCAGAAACCCTGCATCCCACACACTGGCACCTCAGTTTGGTCACTGGGACATTTTCTCTCTCACTCTGTCTGGGCACTGCTGGCTCTGCAATCATTTCTAGTTGGGATTCAATGGGCCAGGGAGGAGACCATGATTTGGAACGCTGGTTCTGAAGGTGACACCATTGTATTTCAAGACCTTAAAGAGACAAACATCCCAGACCTGTTTATCTGTCTGATTTCAGGCCTCTTCTCCACAACCAAGGTGTCGGTCTCTCTCCAGGTTACAATGACATGTATTTCCCATAATAACAAAACTACCACCTCAAGAATTTCCAGAAAAAGAGGGGGCCCAGAGGAAAGAAAGGGAAATAAAAAAGGACAGAAGAGAGAAAGCTCTGCTTTCCAGCCTGGCTGTCTTGGGGCCACGTTTACACGTATAATTCTTTTTTCTTCCCCCATCTCTCGGTTGTTTGATTTTGCATTATTTATAGCTTGTCTTTGGGGCCTGTATTTGCCGTTATTGTTTCATTCAACAATAAAATAGATTAGATAAAAACAAACTGTGTTGAGCTGTGGTTGGTGCAGCTCGTCCTCCAGTCAACAAGGCAATAGAAAGCCAGGGTAGGTGCCTTTTACTCAGCAGGCAGTTACCTGTTTTGCAGTGCTTTGCCTACAAAAGTGGGTATCTGCATAGATGCTGAATGGCCCTTCCCAAACCAGGGAACAGGACCAGTGTTTTACCACCTTCCCCTGTTTTATCTTTGTGCTCAAATCCCCTCTTTCAATGGGGAAGTCCAGCAGGTTCCAGTTCAGACCTCACTGAAGATGACAGGAATCTCCCTACTAATTTGACACCCTAGGCCCAGTTTTGCAAGGGATTCAGCTTCTATTTAGGCACCTTCAGAAGAGCTCAGCACTTTGGGGGAAGGTTACAGTGTTGACAGCTCTCAAGATACTATCACACCACATTATAACTGGGACTTTGTTTAAAGGCTCAGAACCTGGAGTGAAATTCCAGCTTTCACTTAAACAAAAAAATCATATAGATAAGCCAGAAAATGTCCATGCTAAAGGTTCAGAAATCAAGTGAAACTCCAAATGTATGTGTAAATATGTAGCTACATCTATATCTAGATATATGCATGCACTATGTTTATAATTTTTATTTTGTGTGTGTATGCATGTACTATATTGACCTGTTGAGCTCAGGGTCAACAGACATAGGAGATGGCGAAACACTAGAGGACCATAAAAGGGCCAATGTAGTGCCCCCTTTAAGAAAGGTAAAAAAGAGGACCTGGGGAATTACTGAGAAGTTAGCCACACCTCAATACCCAGAAAGTTACTGGAGCATACCCTAAAGAAGTCCATTTACAAGCATCTGGAGGAGAAAAGGCTCATCACAAGCATCCAGCATGGATTTACTAAGAAACAAATCATGTCAAACAAACTGGATCATCTTCTTTGACAAAGTAACTATTTGGGTGGATGATATGGATATAGTGTATCTGGACTTCAGCAAGGCTTTTGACAAGGTCCCACATGACCTTCTTATAAATAATTTGGAGAAATGTGGGCTAGACAAAGCTGCTATTAGATGGATCGACAACTGGCCCAATAGCTGCAAGCAAAGGGTAATTATAAATGGATCCATGCCAGAATGGCAGGAGATTTGGAGTGGAGTCCCACAGGTGTCCATCCTGGGCCCTGTGCTGTTCAACATATTTATTAATGATTTGGGTGCTGGCACAGAAAGCTACTTCAGCAAATCTGCAGACAACATGAAACCGGGAAGGATGTGAACATGTTGAACGATGGGAGTACAATTTTGAAGGACCTTGACAGATTCAAAAGCCAGGTTGGAACTAACAGGATGAAATTCAACACTGACAAATGCAAGATGGTACACTTTGGGAAGAATAATCAAGAATACAAATACAAAATGAGTGACACCTGGTGGGATGGCAGCACTATAGAGAAGACTCAAGGGGTCTTGGTAGATCACAGATTCAAATGTGAGTCTGCAATGTGATGCAGTTGCATAAAAAGTTAATGTGGTTTTGGGATTCTTTGATAGAAGCATTAGGTGCAAGAGACAGGAGAAGACAGTGCCCCTCTACTTGGCATTGGTTAGGCCTCATCTACAGGAATGGGTGCAGTTTTGGCCTCCACATTTTAAAAAGGATATAGAGAAATTAGAGAGGGTCCAGAGGCAGGTCTTCTCTTTCCTCTTGTTGATTCCTGTCTGAGATTGTTGATGACACAAATTTAGCAGAATTTGCAGATTTGTTAGAATCTGACAGGGCCGTGACATAAGTGCTTCTGCTATGGCCATTACGGCAGTTGGAATTATAGCAGAGGCAGGTGACTAAAAATGATAAAGGGCTTGCTTGGAAGGCAAGTCATACAAGGAGAGATTGAAGGAAATAGGCATGTTCAGCTCGTGGAAAAGGTGCTTAAGGGGGGGCATGATAACAGTTTTTAAATACCTGAAAGGCTGCCATAAAGAAGAGGGAAAGCACCTTTTCCCTTTTGCTGCAGAGAGGAGGACACAGACCAATGGTTTGAAGTTGAAGCAACAGAGATTTAGATTAGATATCAGGAAAAACTTTTTCACTGCTAGAACAGTGAGGCTGTGGAATAGGCAGCCTAGGGAAGTTGTTGAATCGCCATCACTGGACGGGTTCAAGAAGAGGCTGGACAGGTATTGGTCAGGGAGGATGTAGGTGTAGCTATGCCTATATTATACTTAGGGTATTTCCCATGCTTTTGGGTTTTGCTGGTTGTTGCATGAGGGCAGGAGGGAATTTTTCCCTTTCACTGGCTATATTTTCCTCAGAAACATTGGGTGTTGGCTGCAGCCAAGGCTGGGGATTTTGACTGGGGTATACGAGCGCTCCTGCTTGGATTTAAAGCCAGAGGTCTAGAGGGTCCTTCTATAATTGGGGTCAGAAAGGAACTTTACCCCATGGTCCGATTGGTATGGACTGTGGGGGGTTTTGTCTTCCTCTGTAGCAGGGGGCATGGCCCTCTACCTGGGATCTCTCGAGTGTATTTTAACAACCTTTGTAGCAGCAGGATATTGGCCATTGTGGTCTCCCAGCTTTATCTGTGGCAGATTAGAGTGTTATGTCTTGTGTTGTGTCAGGGTGGTCTGTGTAGTTTTGCTAGGTGGTTAGAGAATGGCTTTATATAGAATGGTTTGGATAGGGATGATAATGTCTCAGGCAGGGTGTTGGACTAGATCAGTGTTTCTCAACCCATGGGTCGCAACTGAAAAGTGGGTTGCAAGAATATATGAAAGGGTCACAAACTAACTTTAAAAACTGATCAACAAACTTTAAAAATGGATTCTCCTTTAAAGGAGAAAAATGTGGGAAACTGTGGGTTTTCCCATGCAGGCTGGCAGAGTACCAACCTGCGAGGGCTGCTTAGGGCCTCCCTACCGCGTGCATATCCCCCCCACACACCCATCCCCTGCTGTACACACTAGGGCAGGTGTGACGGGCACTATCAGGGCCAGGGGGCTGTTTTCTATTTAAACTATTTACTGGATCTGTACTGGTCATCTGTGTTTACAGATGGGTCTGGGTACAAAAAAGACTGAGAACCACTGGACTAGATGACCTCTGGAGGTCTCTTCCAGCCCTATGATTCTATGAATGCTGGGTACCAAGCACTCCTGAAAATCTAGCCTAGACTACAAAATCTTATTCTACTCTTTCCAAAATGCAGACCCTATAGTCCCCGGACTACAAAGCTCACCTTGGTCTGTGTTCCTCTAGGAGGAAGGGGCATGTCTTATAATCAAGCCACATTTCACCACAGCTGGGAAGCAGCCGCATTAGAGATGAAATGCGTGATAGTTTTAATGCCTCCAATAATGGCTCTAAACACGTATGCAGCTTCATGCGGCAGCAGATCCACCATGGGGTGCCTGTTTCCTCATTTCCCATTCCTTTCTTCCATGTTTCTGCAGCCGTTCATGCAGGGAGCGGCAGGTGTGGAGAAGCAGGACCCGGGGGCTGTGCAGACGGAACTAACCTCTGGGCTGCCCTAGATTTCTTTGTTTGGTCTGAGAGACGGTGATTTTTTTCTCCCTAAATGATAATAATACTAAAGAGAATGCACTCTCAGCTATATGAGAATAAAAGTAATCATGGGGAAATATGGTGTGTTTAAATTAAATTGGAAATGGAAAGCCAGGGTTTCCATTTCAGTTCAGTGTCTACAGTGTTTCAAGTTGAAAAGGATAAACAGACTGAGTACAAATCAGTTTAATGGCAGCAAATAATGGCAGCTAAATTCAGTGGTTTCCCAGAGCCAATCATAACTCAAACCCAAAGTGAGAGGGTGAGATCCAAGATGTAGAGGCAGTGCTGGGAGAAAACATCTAGGAAAACACGAGCAAAAGGTATGTGGGGGTTGCTCTCTGCTTGAGTCTGCTGAACAAACGGAGCTGAACATCGCCACTCCACCCCAACCCTGCTAGTTGCTCTGGGAGGATGTCTCAGAGGCACAAGGAGAGTGCTGGCTGCTTTCCCAGGAAGCGGGTTCTTAACTTGTCACTCGCCCTGTATCTCTGGAGCACAGGGCCAACCCAAGGAGCAGCAGGGTGATATCTGCCTGGCAATGTGAACTTCAGAAAGTTGCCTCCACTGAAATTCCCCCAGCTCTCACTGGAACAGCAGACAGGTGCTGAAGTTGCCACAGGGCCAGGGGATGTGCTTTGAAAAGGGGTAGGCCACAAATAGCCAGGCCTGGTTCCCTAAAGAAATGAGATCACATGCGAGTCCCCTCAGCATAGTTGAGGAGAAGACAGAGAGATGGGAGCTGTCTTTATTCCTACTGGAATGAAACCTGGGAATCTCAATATTCTCCACAAAGAAAAAACAAAGCATTACATTTTGGATGGATCAGAAATTTTGACTTCAGTTACACACATATACAGGGTCTTCATAAAGTCCTTGTGCACTTTTAAACTTCAATAACTTAGGTTGTGCACAAGGACTTTATGAAGACCTTGTATATAGAAAAGGGAACTAAAAAAATCTTGGTGTTTCACTATGACGTCCATTTTTGACATAAAAATGGTAAGTTAGACAGCAATGTCAGTGAAACTCTCAGTTACCACTTGAGCAGAACTGCATTTTCTGATAGGAAATGGTTTGGTCAAAGTGTCTTCAGCCAGGTTTCACTGGCCAGATCTCCCTGCTCTCTCTGAACCTCATCAGGCCCATACATCTGCTGAACTGGTATTGGTGACTTAGGGCTTGTTCTCACTCCATGTTGAGCTCAAGGGTCCTGCTGAGAAGCAAGTACCACCTCCTCCCTTCCACTCCTCTACCTCAGGCCAAATCCTAGACATGAAGTGATATATTATTATATTATTATACATGAAGTAATAATATATTCTTGCAACCCATTTACATCTACCCAAAACAGAGTCCAAGAGTAATGGTGCAATGTGTGCTCAAGGGTACTCTAAGGCAGCTACATTGCCTCATTTCTGGGATTTCATGTGTCCAGAGTAGAAGTGAGTGAGCAGGGTGTGCTTCCCAGTAGTGCTCTGGAGCTTGCTTCAGAGAAAGTGCAGACAAGCCCTTCCTTATAAGGCTCAGCCTCTCTTCTTACTGCAATTGGTAATGACTGCCACATACACTTCTCTCATGCATCTCATAGGGAAACTTCTCCTAATCTATGCTAGTGCCAGCTCGTTTCTTCCTTACAGTTTCTCTCTTCTTGTGTTTCTGTTAATCGTACCAGTGATTATTCTGTTAGTGATCACAGCATGATGCCCACAAATAAAGACAGCTCCTATTCCAATGTGTTCTTCCCCAATGTGGCACTCTCCTCCACTCAAGGCACTCATGTAGACACACGAGGCAGGGCCAAGGCCCAGTGATATTGCTGGGGTATAATCAGAGGGCTTACTCACAACCATTATCAAGCTTTCTTCACTGCTCTGTGGGCTTTGCCCAGACATCAGTGATGACATGAGGCCATGAAGCATCAGGCAATAAACTGTGTACATGTCCAGGTGGAGAAAGAATCACACTGCTCCTGTATGGGCCAGACCCTTGGCTGGTATAAATCAGTATAGCTCCATGTACTCTAATGATGAGTTACGCCACCCAAGGAGAAGTCACCCAACGTCTACACCCCCATTCTAACCTTTGCTGTGGTAACCGGAAAGGACCGCACAGCAGCTCTGACAGGGCACCTGAGATTGACTCTGGAGGAGAAGAACCTTGAAGTACAGTTTAACTCTACTTGCTCCCCATAATATAAGGTTGCATATGGAGATGAGGGGCCAAAGCACACTTCTCAAGCAATTCCCGCTAGGAATTGTGAACCATTGCAAACTGACGGAATAAAGAGCAGTGGTACTAAGTATCAGCAGAGGCTGAAAGCAATAGGGAAGTGCAAAGGTTAAGCCTCTCTTTGATTGCAGCACCCCTTTCACCTCAGTAAAGTGCAAGACAAGTTTGCTGTTTGTAGGAAAGCAACACAAGAAGAATCAAAATATTTCACAGGTCAAAGTAACCCGGGCATGGACACTTATCTTCAGACCCCGGTCTGAGTGAGAGTACTGCAGTGCTCATGTTAGGGACTCTTGCTTTGGGCAGTCCAAATGCTAAGAGAATCCAACTGATTTACCCTTTCTTCTTCTACTTTCTTAGCTTCTTTTCCTTTCAAGAAAGACTCTTTCCTTTTCTAGTTCAGCCCTGGTCCAACAGCCTTTGCAGTGGATGCTAGTGCTCCTGGGCTTCTCAGTTATACTACTATGGCTCATTTCTTGTTGTCTAATGATTGCTAGTCTTATTTTCCTAATCTTGCTGTGCAACTCTAGCTCAAGAGAGCCCTTAACACCTTTGCTGCCCCTTCTTTACCTTTCCTCAGCTTCCAGGTGCTGCCTCTCGCATACTGCCCACAACCAATGACAATCAATGTGCTAGGTGTTCTTGCTCCACTCTTTACACATGGTTGTGACAAACCTCTGATCCGTTTCGCTCCTCTGCTGATACACCCTGGCACTCTGTTTGCTCTCTTCACTACTGCCAGGCACTGGGATGATGGCGTTTTAAATTCCTCTCATCTGTAAGCCCAGTTCCCTTTTTTTTTTTTTTACCAGACTCTTGCTGTGTGTATTCACTTAAAGCATAGTTACAGCTGGCATTTTTTCCCCATCTAATCCTCATTAGTTCTTATTTCTCTGTGTTAAATGACATGAGCCACTTGTCAGCTGATGCAAGGGAAATAAACAAACTTCTGGCAGCAGAGATGACACCACTCCATCTCAAAACAACATCTTACATAATAACCTCAATGTCTTCCTAAAACACTTCACCCAACCAAACAAAACAGGGGGCGGAGGGGAAGGCCAATTCTTAAGAGGCTTCTCAAGTACCTTTCCAGTTAAGTAAGCAGGAGTTTTGCTTGAGTAAGGACTGAGAGTCTGTCCAAATCTTAAGAGAGTATTCCCTTGATTCACCTTTGCCATGAGAATACCTGAAACATGGTAGCTCTTGAAAAGCAGGTGGCACCACTAACAACACTTTAGGACAGGACGTGAAGAAAAATGTACACAAATGAACTAGCATAAGAGCATTTCAAGGGACAGAATGGACCCACTTGAGAGGAATGTGGCCAGTGACAAGGATTCATAACCATATTCTGGCAAAAAGAGATCATGAGGTCTTAAATGAGATGAATGCCTCTCCCATGCATCTCATCTGAGAGACTGCTTTTCCAGTGAAACGCCGCTCCCTACACCCTCCTGGTCTGTCTGTTGAACACTGGCCTGCAGAAAAGAGTGCCAGCTACTGAACCACCAGTGCCGCTGCCAGTAGAACCCCAAGGGAGCTCTTCTCCATAACCCTGTCCCCCGAGTACTCATTTATGCCTGTGAAACATAGGCCTAAAACCCTGCTAGATGGATCCAGGAGTGGAGCACTCTGGTAAGGTGCCAGAGACCATACAAGGAGCAAGCAAAGGAGACTGGAGCTTTTGGACTTTCCTGGGAGAGCTCCAGTATTCAGAATGGCAAGCCTTACCTCTCCCAATGTGGAGAGACCTGACTGAGCCCTTGTCTGCAATGCCCTGGCTGCAGGCGACTGGGAACCCCAGTGGATATTCCCTGCAGGATCTAATGCACAGAAGCAGCTACTAACACTGCTGATAATTTACACCCTGCAGCCACGGTGGGAGAAGCACTCACTCCTCTGGGCAGCAAGGAAGCAGTGGGACAAGGGACAAAGTGGAAAAGCATTGGGCAGAGGCTGGAAAATCAAGGGGCACTGCCTGCCATGGGCCCCCAGTCAGAGTATTCCCAAAGGGCTGCACCGTTCTGCTGTGGAAGTGCAGGCTTTCATGGAGAATACTGGAGCATAGTGGGATTCACAAATGGCTTTCACATGAAGCGACCAACCAAGAGGGAAGCTCATCCAGCATCTGAGATTTGCATTAGCTTCTGCCTCTTTGGATTGCTCTGGCCCTCCCAAACACAACTGCATAGACAGAACACACTCTTAGCTGCACACTCCTTTCGCCAGATCAGTCACGGGGGGGTGGGGGGTGGGGGGTGGAGATTCAAGTCATCAACAGAGGAGAGAACTTATTTAAGTGTCACCCCTGGGAGACAGGTCCACTGCATAGAGCCCTGGGGAAGCACATCCACTGCCAGGCTCAGACTCTGCCAGTCACCTCTGGCTTGTCTCCAAGGTCTGAATTAGTTGCTTCCCATTTCATATAAGACATCTTGAACCTAAACAATCAGCTGAAAGAACAGATCACGTCAAAATATTTCTGCTTTGCCCTCCTACGAGAATTTCCCATCAGAGACCAATCCAATTAAGGTGCTGGCTATGAAATTAACCATAATTACAAGAGAGATATTTAATGTTTTGCATTATGATGAAGAAACAGAATGAAAATAAAAAAGAAGATTTGGTCCTTGTGAGATAACATAGAGCAATATAAGGGGGTGGGGAGCAAATTGCACAGGGAGAAGGCAGAAGTGAAAAGGAAAAGCCAGGACAAAAAGAAGAGAAGAGCAAAGGGTTTGAGACACAGAGGAAAATGATGGAGCAAGAGAATGGTAAAGAAAGGAAGCAAAGAATGGAGAAAGAAAAGTGAGAGAATGGGAGGAGGGAAGTTGGAAGGAGGAGGAAGGGGAGACGTGTACAAATCTCTCATGCTAATGTGCTGAGCCTGTTCATTAATGTAGGAGATTAGCAGTGCCCAATGTTTCAAGGGGAGTATTTATAACTCTCAAGTCTCATTTAGAGCCCTTCAGGCTAGGAAGTCTCAATGCAGAGAGAGACAGTTGGCTGGAGGGCTGGGAGGGGAACAGTGCAAGGCTGAAGCAAGGAAGGATCCTGCCAGAGACAGTACGTGGAAACCATCTGAGAATGAGGGACACAGGAAAGCTCAGTAAACAGGCATCCGAGCTGGAGATCTGGGGCTGGGTCAAAAGCACCCATAGAATTGTGCACAGAGAAGCTGTGCAGCTAATTGAGAGGCAGGCCTCTTGCCATGGCCATTGTTGGATACTTCAACAGTGACGTTCCCCTCCCCCCACAAGTATTTCTCTAGCCCTCATCACCACTGTATCCAAGTCCCCCACAAACATTCATTCCAGTTGGAACTGGAGTCCTACCCCATTTCACATGCCCAAGTGGTACTTCTGTAGCTGCCTAGCTGCAATGTTTGGCACTTAAGGACAGGTTGGACTCTATTTCTACCCATGATGGAACAGGATTGCCCTGCACAAGTACCTGCTGGAAGTAATACGGAGGAGGAAGGGGGCTATCCATCACCTGGAGCAAGAGCAAGAGCAAGACCACTTATCGATGCAAAAGGAGACTCAAGTTTTAACCCTTCCTCTTCCACCTCTTCCTCCCCACCAAGTTACTCTGGCCATCAGGCAATGGGCCAAGCATTGCCTATAGCCCTCTCCAGTTCTCCTCTTGAAGCTAGCCCACTGTACCATACCATTAATTTTCACTGAATAAAATGAGGGACAAAGACAGGGGGACAAGGGTCCAGGTTAGAACCCAGGGTCCCTTCCTTTCCACGGCAGGACCCTTCTCACTGAGACACACTCCTGGCTAGTGCGTATCCTCCAGGCACCACATAACTTCCCCTCTTGGCTAGCCAGTGGGCCAGCTTCAAGAGAAGAGCTGGTGAATGGTCTCAGTAATGCCTAACCCATGGCCTAGTGGTCTGAGCCACTCTGCTTGACACATGTTGTATCCCCTCAGGGCTCTGTAGGGACTTAGACTCTGGGTCTCCCACAGTCTGGGCAAGTGCTCCAAGCATTAATCTATTGAGTTAAGAGGTAGGAGAGTCATTGTCCTCCTCTGGCAACAAACACTGGCAAGTCACATTTTCTTGTGACTAAAATTTCAGAACTTGCAGGATGTTATGTGCGTGCCTCTATGGTCCTGCTCTGCCTAACTCCATTTAATCAACCAATGCCCTGAAAACTGTGAGCCAGGCTAGCACAACTAGAGTCACTCTCCTGATTTAGACTAAAGCGAGGTGCCTCGGTAGCATTTGTTATGGCTAAGACTACTTAATAATTGCAAAGCTCCTCTTTTCAATACACTCAAAACTCCTCACAGCATGCCCATTTGGGGCTGACACTGACCCATGGAAGGTCTCTAACTTCTGTTAATACTTTCTAGAAAGGATCCCTTGAGCTGGCAGTAGGTCCAGGAAAGATGCACTGCTCTCCACTGCTAAAGCACTCTCTATTCCTCCTTTGACATGGCTACAGAAAGCTAACTGGGACTTGCCCGTTGACCTGGACACTGTTATTATTAGCATTAGTACTTTTGACTGGTTGGGATAACATTGTTTTAAATTTCACGGAGATAAGGCTATGCAGAAACTACAGACAGAGGATTCTCTTCTAGTCTATTCCCGCCCTGCTCTCATCACCGTAGTATCTGAGCGCCTCCCCAGCACATAGCGGGATATGGCTAAAATCTGTCACATGGAGCTTGTTTTATGCCGCAGTTTCTCTGATGTTCAGGATTATATAGCAGGACTCATGCCCAGGCACAGTGTTTCCTAGGCTGTGGCTGTGGGGCTGTGGCTCAGTGCCACAAATGAATCCCATATTTTCTGTATTGTCATCTCCCTGCCTGTTAACCAAACTCACTGTTTAAAAACTACTGCTGTGCACCAAACAAGTTCTCCTTAAGGCACTTTCAACAGCTCCTTCTACCCTCACGCCCAGCTCAAGGTGCTCATCCTGCTCACCTTTAAATGGTTCCTTCTACTGAGCGCAACATGGCATTCTGGGCTTTGAACTCCACCTGCCATTGCGTTGCCCTGTCTTCTGTTATTATGAACCATGTTTATGACAGCCTAAGGACCAACTAAGAGTGGAGCCTCACTGTACCAGGTATTGCACAAACACAGAGCAGTAGTAGCAGTGTCTTTCCCAAAGAGCCAAATAGACAAAATAGGCACTGTGAAAAGGCAGAGAAATCAACATTGGCAAAAAAAGGCAAGTGAGTTCTATGTCTCTCTCCCTTTAGGCTTCTTAAGTGCTTCTGGTGTTTATCAAAACCTTCCCCTTAGTTTTGTTTAACTCAAATGCATTGGCTGCATCAACCAATTTTACAATCTCACTTCCAGTACAACTATGTCATAAACACTGGCAACACCACCAGTCCCAGTACTGAGATCAGGGCCTCTCCAGCGTCTCACAAGCTCAACTATTTACTTTTGCTCCTTGCCTCCTACTCTGTCACCTTCTGGCTACTGAGTTTCTTCTTGAGGGACTCTGCTAAAACAGCAATTGAAACAAATGATAGACTTTTCTTTTACCAAAAATTTTACTCCTTCGAAGAGCTTTCAGAGGTCAGAGAGGTGTGATTCGCTCTTACTGAAGCTATGCTGTGACATTAAGGTTGAGATTTTCAAAGCTCTATAGAGCAGTGGTTTCCAATTTATGCTGTGGCCCACTAGGAGTGGGATGGGGTGTGCAGAGCTGGCTGCTCCCTCCCAGGGCTGCCCCGCCACACAGCTTTAACCCTGAAGGCCGCTTACCCGGGCAAACAGACAGGGATGTGAGCAGGGGGCTCATGCCACGACCCAGCAGCCAACCAGTCCACTATGAAACAATCATTACCTCCATGATCAGCCAACCTGCCACAGCCCGGTGGTTGGGAACCCCTGCTCTAGAGAATATAGAGTCCCAGCTTCTCTTAAAATTAACAGACAACATGTGTATACAGCCCCTAGATGGCTTGAAAATCCCAGCCCAGGTGCATCAAGGTGTTTTCAATATTTTTATCTTTGAAGTTTTTTCCAGCCAGTTTTTCCGATTGTGAATAAGACTAAGCTGATAATTCTTCTCACCTCTAGTTAGTTTTCAAAAGACTGCTATGACACTGACCACCTATTTGTCCTGTGTTTGATGGCTGTTTTTCAGGCAAGGGTGTGTATTTTAACTGGTAGTTCAGTCGTTGTGATCAGAGCATTCTGGATGGATGCCCAGAACCAGGAATGGGAGGGACTGAGGGGGCAGTCAGCCAGACCATAGAAATGGGAGGGAGAGAAATAACCAATAAATAATGGCCACTTCCAAGAAGCCACAGGGATGCTTCCAGGAACTGGACAGGTTTCATGGAGTGACAGTAACTTGTCACTGGGCAAACTGCTTATCTTCCTATTCAGCTGTGTGGCATCCCTCTACCCATGCACACAGCCCCTTTGTAGGTCACCTGTTTTAGCTCTGGGTTATCCTTTTACAGGTCCCCGTTTCCAGCCTGTTTCAGCATCTCTTGGCCTGGTGTATACTGGCCCCTTACTTTAGAACAGGGAACCCCTTAACAAACCTGCTGCCCCAGCTCCAATTTAATCCCTTTCCAATCTCACTATTTGTCACCACTGTGGAGTGACCAGGCCACGTTCTCTCCTCCTGCAGCACCTGCGACTTCAATGAAACTTTGCCCATTTTCCCAGCAGGGAATTTGGGCTGTTGTCTCTCTGAATGCTCTGGGTATTTACGCTCAAAATCCAGCGTAGATCCATAGCAACCACGTAGCTGTTCAGCCACCCAGGATCTCAGGCCACTCTGAATATGTCTCCACACCAGAGCTGGCACTGGCTGGCAGCTTCAGGGGCAGCTCATGCGAAAGACTAGGCAGAATGGGTCTGAGGGACACAAATGGGACATGGAGTCCCTCCTGACTTGTTCCTTCCAGGTCAGGATTGGGCAGAGCACCACAGATAAGCTTGTGCTGCTGCTACCCTTACTATGGATGGACACAGGCTCGCAGTCTCTGGGCCTGCTCATCCAAAGCTTTTACCAGCCCTGACATTCTCTGGAGATGTCAGGGCAGGCGGACATGGCTGGACAATCTCATGGAAACAGTTCTGCCTTGTTGCCTTAACAAGTATTTTAATGACAATGTCCTCCCTCCAGAGTGCTGGCACCAGGGGCCCATTGGCCATGAGAGGGTGCTGATTGCCAGTCCTGTGATTCCAGGCAGGTCCAGATCATGTCCATAGCTGTCATGGGCAGGTACCTCACAGCCAAACCTGCAATCATTGGGCTTCTGTTGGAGCCTGGGTAAGAACCCCCTGCCTGCTCCTAGGGCCCCCAGTCAAGCTCTGACTCCTTCCTGGGCCAGCTGGCCCAAGCGGTGCCTCATCCTGTTGCTGTCAGTGATGGATGAAGCTTGGCACTTCCCGCCTGTGCTAAAGAGGAGACAAGGCCTTTCATGGCATTTATTAGCATTTATTCGATTACCCAGGTCAAGCAGACAATTAATGCTGCTGCTTGGACACAGCCACCTCTGAACAATCTGTCTTGTGAGAGCCGCTCTCTGCTTGCAACGCCTCTTGAGCGCAGGGGGCAAAGCTCATGCTGTTCCCGACAGCAGAGATGGACAGGATGATCCATCACCTTGCCACCTTCCTGGGACAAGCTGGACATGACCATCCTCCCCTGACAACAGCACTGACCAGGGAGGGAGGAGGAAGAAACTGTGACAGGCTAAAGGTCCCAAGTCCTCTCCCCAATACACTGTTCATCCCTGTTGAGCTGTAAGCACATCCTAAGGGGGCTAGCAGCACCTGTGATTAGTGATAAGCCTTTCATTGTCTCTACTTCATCTCCAGAGCCTCAAATGGTGACCACCCTGCCTTTCTCCCAACCTTGAATAGGTCTTCTCTTGTGTGAAGGATGCCATTGCCTTCACCCTGCACTTCTTCCTCACCTCATCTCTACCTTGGCAAGGGAATCTTTTTCTTGGCAGCCACTAACTAATGAGGGGTTTCTAGTGCCAGTCTGCTTCCCTTCTCTCAAGAGAATAGCCAAGATACACCTGCAAAAACCTGTGGACTTTCCACTGCCAGGAAACAGCATCTCAGTGGGAGCTGCAGCCTCACTGACAGGTAATAAATGCAGGACAAATGGAGAGGGAGAAGAGACAAAAATAACTCCTAGTGCAGTGGGAGTACCCAGGGAGAGAGAGACACACACAGAGAGGTGCAGAGGAAGAGCACGTGGGGAACTGGGTGAGGGGAGTAAATGATAGAGGATCAATTCCTGAGCTCCTGTACATTGGCAGATCCACCAATGGCTTTGAGGGAACTAGGCTGGTTTACACCAACCAAGGATGTGGCCTCCAGTATGAGAGCAGGGGGAGTGACAGACAGTATGAGGGAGAAGGAAGAGATAAAGGAGGTGGAGTGAGAAACCAGAGGGAAGGGAGGATGATAGAAAACAGGAGAGGGACAGAGAGATTGCAAGGAGCATAGAAGGTGAAAGGAAACAGACAGAGGGAGAGAATGAAAAAGCCTCTTGCAGCAGTGCAAGGGCTTTGCAGCCAGTTCCCAGGCTTGGGGAGCCCCTGGATCAGAGGCAGTAGGCTTCCCTGGCTCAGATTTGCATTGATGATGCTCATGCATTTAACCACTGTCCTTAACATGTCACATGCTTGCTGGAATGCAAAGGCCTGATTAGTCCATCTTCTGTGCATGTGCAGCTCTGGGATAAACAGGCACTGGGAGCTTTGTTTGTGCAAGATTTTTCTGGTTCCTGTGAATTCTTGGAGAGCAACCACACGTGCATGGTACAGTGCATGGCATGTGCAGTACACTGAGCTTCTTGTTCCAAAGCACAACACCAACCCCCACCCATCCACAACCCCAGCTCACACGGACCATGCCTTCACATACTGTGAGACCCCAAATGCAGGTATCACGTAAGTTAGAACTCACCCTTTCTCCAATCCCTACACCCTCAGCAAAGTGATGCCAATATTCAATGTTCCCCACTTCTTGCTCTTCTTCGCTGGTGTTAATGGGGGTAGCACCACTGCCCTGCCGTGACCCCCCCACACTCCAACATCTTCATTCTGTTGGCATCCACCTGCCCTTTCCAGCCATTCCTTGTCCACTATGAAACAGTCATTACCACCATGATCACATGCCGCTTTGTCCCAAAGGACCCCTGTGTCACTCAGTGCAGGGGATGGAGGGTGTGCCTTTCATGAGTAGTTCTTTGATGTTCTGTTTTCTCCTGGCTTGCAATGTGTGAGCCCATGCCTTACACTACCACACACGGAGGGAGCCAGGAGCAGCGGGGAGAGGAGGGATCCAGGCACACAAGTGTCCTGCACACACATGTACCCCCTTACCTGACCCAAAGCAGAGACGGACGCAGCAGCAGCGCAGCCAGCAGTGGGGGCAGCAGCAGCTGATCCCCCTAAGGTAAGTGGGCAGAGGGACTGGACACAGCTGAGCCGGATCCAGAGGGGAAGCCCCCTGGATCCCTCTTAGCTGAGGCGGTAGGGAGCCGTGCTCCTGAGCCATGCTCATGCTAACAGAGCGCGCAGGCATTTGGGTCGGTGTTCGTGCTGGCAGGCGAGCAGGAGGGGCCAGGAGGGAGGCTCCTGCTAGGGCAGGGTGAAGGCACTGCACTAAGCTAAAAACAAGCAGCAACTCCTCTGATGGTGTTGATGTGGAGTGCTGCCAGGGCCCCCGCCCGGGGGAGCAACCTACCCGGGGATTGTCTGAGGCCTCCACCCAGACAAAGTCCATGGGGGAGCTGGCA
Source organism: Crocodylus siamensis (assembly GCF_052110815.1). Taxonomy (NCBI): domain Eukaryota; kingdom Metazoa; phylum Chordata; order Crocodylia; family Crocodylidae; genus Crocodylus; species Crocodylus siamensis. Next base: position 28,808,710 of record NC_143409.1, on the reverse strand, counting down.
TCCCCCCACCCCCTGGCCTGTGGGGGTTGCCCAGCAAGGCCTGGGGGGGGCAGGGATTGGAGACCCCCACACCTGTCCTGCAGGCACCCACCTTAGGGCCCTGGAGGCGCAGGTGAGGGAGCTCCAGGAGGAGGTTAGCAGGCTAAGGGGAATCAGGGAGGCAGAGGAAGATATTGACGGCTATTTCCTTTCCCTGCAGGGCCACACACCCAAGGAAGAAGCACCTCGGAAAGTGCCCTCCACTGCAGAGTGGCAGACGATCACCTCCTGAACCAGGGCTGCTTGTAACACAGCAGTACCAGCTCCTCCAGTCCAGCTGGAGAACAGGTACGAGGCCCTGGCAACTCTGGAGGAGAAGGAGTGAGAGGAGGCAACTGGAGAGGAGGCAACTCCACGCTCTCCATGCTCCGAACAGGCCGAAGGAGCAAAGCAATCCCGGAGGAGAAAGCATTGAGTGACTCCATCCTGAGAGGTACAGAGGGCCCCATCTGTCGCCAGGACCCCTCGACACGCGAGGTCTACTGCCTACCCGGAGCAAAGATTCAGGATGTGATGTGGATGATCCAGGCCGTGATCCAGCCCACCGATTACTACCCCATGGTCCTAATCCATGTGGGTACTAATGATGCGGCTAGGAGAAGCCCTCATAACCTGATGGCAGACTACCATGCTCTGGGGGGCGTGCTGACGGAGCTGGGTGCACAGGTGGTTTTCTCTTCTGTCCTACCAGTGAGCGTTTGTGCAAGACGGTGTGAGACGTGCATCACAGAGACCAACTGGCGGCTTTGAAATGGTGTCTTGAGGCAGGCTTTGGCTTCCTTGACAATGACCTGCACATCACGATGAGAGACATGCTCGGATGGGATGGGCTCCACCTTTCCCCTAAAGGTAAGCATGTGTTCTCTTCTAGGTTGGCGGACCTCCTCCGGCAGGCTTTAAACTAGGCTCATCAGGGGACGGGGAAAATGAGGGCGGAGGAAGCCTTAGACCACTAAACCAAGCAGCACCCACAAGTACAGCCTAGCCTAGACTGACAAGCAGAACATATACGCAGGTAAGAAACAGGGCCAGGGTAATGCTGAGATTAGGGGGCCAGTGCACACATCCACGGGAGGCCTCAAATGCCTCTACACAAATGCTCGTAGTATGGGAAACAAGCAGGAGGAACTCACCCTCCTGCTGGCTGACACCAACCCGGACATAGTGGGGCTCACTGAAATGTGGTGGAACTCAACGCATGACTGGGCAGTGAATATCAAGGGCTATAGGCTGTACAGGAGGGACAGGACAGGAGGGAACGGTGGAGGCGTGGCGTGCTGCATTAAGGAGGAATACACATCCTCACCAGGTAGCACAGAGTCAGAGGAGGGGCACTCTGAAGCGCTCTGGGTTAGAATACAAGGAGGTCGAGGGGAAAGAGACTTAACGGTGGGGGTCTGCTACAGACCTCCCAACCACGGGGAAGAGCTCGACCAGGAATTCTTAAGTCAGCTCACGGAGGTAGTTAGGTCAAAAGACGTGGTCATCATGGGGGACCTGAACTTCCCAGACATCTGCTGGGAAGAGCAGTCAGCCAGGTCTGACCACTCACGTAGGTTCCTAGCCCAAATGCAGGACCTCCATCTAACCCAGGAGGTGCACAGCCCCACCAGGGGAGACGCCTTGCTGGACCTGGTGCTGGCCACGGGTGATGACCTGGTGAGGGGGCTGCGGGTGCTCGACCACCTGGGCGACAGCGATCATCGCCTGCTGGAATTCACCATCCAGCGCAAGGTGGCAAAGGCCTCCAGTAATGCAGCAGCCCTAGATTTCAGGAGGGCAGACTTCAATGAGCTAAGGAGGATAGGCGGGGAAGCGCTGAGGTCCCAGAGGGGAGGGGAGCCAGGTGTCCAAGGAGAGTGGTTGCTCCTTAAGGAGACGATCCTCCAAGCCCAAAGGGAGGTAATCCCAATATGGATCAAAGGGGGCAGGAGGGCGCAAAAGCCTCCATGGCTCACCAAAAGCATCCGGGAATGTCTCCTAGCTAAAAGGGAGGCGCACACCCAATGGCAGGGAGGGGCCATCACCAGGGAGAACTATACTGTGGCTGCTCGGGGATGCTCAGGAAGGCCAAAGTGGAGATGGGACTGGGACTAGCTTCCCAGATCAAGGACAACAAGAAGTCCTTTTTTAAATACATAGGGGGCAAAAAGAAGGTACCGGGAAACGTGGGGCCCCTGCAGGACACACTAGGAAATCTGGTCGTCACACCAGACGACAAAGCCAACATATTCAACGATTTCTTTGCCTCCGTTTTCCTGAGCAGGGACCAGAACAGCCACCCCCGCGCTGGGCCCTCCTCAGGCCCCAGGGGAGGCGCACCTAGGCCAAGGGTTAGTGAGGAACTAGTCAGGGAACTTCTGGAGGGACTGGATGTATTCAGCTGGTCCGGATGATCTCCACCCCCCGAGTACTGAGGGAATTGGCTGAGGTCATTGCGGGACCCCGGGCACAGCTTTACAAGCACTCGTGGTGCTCTGGTGTGGTGCCAGAGGACTGGAAGAGGGCCAGTGTGGCTCCCATCTTCAAAAAAGGGAGGAAGGAGGACCCGGGGAGCTATAGGCCAGTTAGTTTTACCTCGATCCTGGGGAAGCTTTTTGAGAGAATTATCCAGGCGCATGTCCATGAGGGGCCTGCAGGGGACTGCATGCTTAGGGGCAACCAACGCGGGGTCATTAGCGGCAGGTCCTGTCAGACCAACCTGGTGGCTTTCTACGACCAGGTCACCAAATCCTTACATGCAGGGGTAGCAGTGGACATAGTCTTCCTGGACTTTTGGAAGGCCTTCGACACTGTCTCTCACCCCATTCTCATTAAGAAACTGGGGGGCTGCGGTGTCGACACCTACGCAGTCAAATGGATCGCCAACTGGCTGGAGGGCCGCACCCAGAGAGCGGTGATGGATGGGTCATTTTCAACCTGGAGGGATGTGGGCAGCGGGGTCATAGTATCATAGTATCATAGTAGCTAGAGTCGGAAGGGACCTAGGTAGATCATCTAGTCCGACCCCCTGCCTTGGCAGGAAAGAGCACCGGGGTCAGATGACCCCGGCAAGGTGCTCATCTAACTTCCTTTTAAAAATCCCCAGGCTAGGAGCCTGCACCACTTCCCCTGGAAGCCGGTTCCAGGCCCTAGCCGCCCTGACTGTGAAGTAGCGCCTCCTAATATCTAATCTAAACTTACCCTCCGCCAGCTTGTGACCGTTATTCCTGGTCACTCCTGGCAGCGCACAGGGGAACAGGGACTCCCCCAATACCCGCTGATCCCCCCTGACCAGTTTGTAGCAGGCCACAAGGTCCCCCCTTAACCTTCTCTTGTGGAGGCTAAACAGGTTCAGGTCCCGTAGCCTCTCCTCATAAGGCCTGCCCTGCTGACCCCTGATCATACGAGTGGCCCTCCTCTGGACTCTTTCCATATCGTCCACGTCCCTCTTGAAGTGTGGCGCCCAGAACTGGACACAGTACTCCAGCTGCGGCCTGACCAGTGCCGCATAGAGGGGGAGGATCACCTCCCTGGACCTGCTCGAGATGCATCTGTGGATGCATGACAGGGTACGGTTGGCCTTCTTGACTGCCTCCCCACACTGCCGGCCCATGTTCATCGTGGAGTCAATGACGACTCCAAGATCCTTTTCCGTCTCCGTGCTGGCAAGAGGGGAGTTCCCCAACCTGTAAGTGTGGTGCCGGTTCTTCCTCCCCATGTGCAACACCTTGCACTTATCAGTGTTAAACCCCATCCTATTCTCATCCGCCCACCGTTGCAACCTGTCAAGGTCAGCTTGTAGCCTATTGCACCCTTCTAGTGCACCCACATCCCCCCACATCTTAGTGTCATCAGCAAACTTGAACAGGGTGCTTTCTACCCCCTCATCCAAGTCACTGATGAAGATGTTAAACAGTGCGGGCCCGAGGACCGAGCCCTGCGGAACCCCACTGCCCACGTCCTTCCAGGTCAAGAAGAACCCATCCACTACCACCCTCTGGGTGCGGCCCTCTAACCAGTTGGCGACCCATTTGACCGTGTGGGCATTGATACCACAGTCTCCCAGCTTTTTGATGAGGACAGGGTGAGAGACAGTGTCGAAAGCCTTCCGGAAGTCCAGAAAGACTACATCCACAGCAACCCCTGCGTCTAATGATTTGGTGACCTGATCATAAAAGGCCACCAGGTTGGTCTGACAAGACCTGCCACTGATGAACCCATGTTGGCTGCCCCTGAGCATGCATTCCCCCGCAAGGCCCTCCTGGATGTGTGCCAGGATAATTTTTTCAAAGAGCTTACCCGGGTTTGAGGTAAGACTAACTGGCCTGTAATTTCCCGGGTCCTCTTTTTTTCCCTTTTTGAAGATAGGGACCACATTGTCCCTCTTCCAGTCCTCCGGCACCTCACCAGAGCACCACGAGCGCTCATAGAGCCGCGCCAGGGGTCCCGCAATGACCTCGGCCAGTTCCTGTAGAACCCTAGGGTGAAGATCGTCCGGACCAGCGGACTTGAACACGTCCAGCCTCTCCAGAAGTACCCTAACTAACTCCTCGCTAACCCCTGGCCCAGGCGCGTCTCTCCCGGGGCCCGAGGGGGGCCCAGCAGGGAGGTGGCTGAACTGGTCCCTACTTAGGAAGACAGAGGCAAAGAAATCGTTAAATATGTTAGCTTTGTCATCTGGCGTGATGACTAAGTTGCCCATCGTGTCCTGCAGGGGCCCCACATTACCCGGGACCCTCTTTTTACCCCCTATGTATTTGAAGAAGGACTTCTTATTATTGTCCCCAATCCGGGAAGCTAGTCCTATCTCCATCTCTGCCTTGGCCTTCCTGACTGCCCCCCTACATCCTCGGGCGACTGTAACATAGTCCCCCAGGGCTCGGTCCTCGGGCCTGCACTGTTCAACATCTTCATCAGTGACTTGGACGAGAGGGTAAAAAGCATCCTGTTCAAATTTGCTGATGACACTAAGATGTGGGGGGATGTGAACACACTAGAAGGGAGGAATAGGCTGCAATCGGACCTAGACAGGTTACAGGGGTGGGCGGATGAGAATAGGATGGGATTCAACACTGACAAGTGCAAGGTGATGCACCTGGGGAGGAAGAGCTGGGGAACTCCCTTCTCATCAGTGCAGAGGCAGAAAAGGATCTTGGAGTCATCACTGATGCCAAGATGAACATGGGCCGGCAGGGTGGGGATGCAGTCAGGAAGGCCAACCATACCTTGTCGTGCATCCACAGATGCATCTCGAGCAGGTCCAGAGAGGTGATGCTCCCCCTCTATGTGGCAGTAGTAAGTCTGCAGCTGGAGTACTGCGTCCAGTTCTGGGCGCCACACTTCAAGAGGGATGTGGACAACATGGAGAGGATCCAGAGGAGGGCCACTCGCATGATCAGGGGGCAGCAGGGCAGGCCCTACGAGGAGTGGCTACGGGACCTGACCCTGTTCAGCCTCCACTAGAGAAGGCTGAGGGGGGATCTCGTGGCCTGTTACAAACTAGTCAGGGGGAATCAGCAGGCACTGGGGGAGTCCCTGTTCCCCCGAGCACTGCCAGGAGTGACTAGAAATAACGGTCACAAGCTGGCAGAAGGTAAATTCAGACTAGACATCAGGAGGTGCTACTTCACGGTCAGGGCGGCTAGGATCTGGTACCAACTTCCAGGCGAAGTGGTGCAGGCTCCTACCCTGGGGGTCTTTAAGAGGAGGCTAGATGTACACCTTGCTGGGGTCGTTTGACCCCAGTACTCTTTCCTGCCATGCCGGGGGTCGGACTTGATGATCTGCTTAGGTCCCTTCCGACCCTACTAACTATGAAACTATGAAACATTGTCAAACCCTGCTTTGAAGACAGAACTATTAATTTTCTCATGGGGTTCACCTGATGCTCATCACTGCAGTGTCTGACTGCTTCCCAACATAAATTAATTACACTCCACAACACCCCTGTGAGGTGAAGGGATGGTATTATCCCCATTTTACAAATGGGGAACTGAAGCAGAGAGAGATTAAGGTCAAAAGTGTCCACTTATTTTGAGTGCCCAATTTGAAACACCTCGCACCTGATTTTTCAGAGTACTTAGCATTATTCAGCACTTAATGAATTCAAAGCACAGTTCCCATGGATTCCACTTACACAGTGACTGCTCAGCAGCTTTGCAAACCAGAACCTAGAAAATGAAAAACATGCAACCAGTAGTCCCTTCCTGGCTTCTTATAACAGCCCTAGTGTCCTTGCCCAGCCAGCCCCAGCTTCCATTTCTGGGCTCTCTGTCCAAGTCGCAGCTCCCCTTGGTCTCTGGTCTCCTTCAAGCTCCTTGCCCCAATCTCTGTGTTCAGCCAGTCTCAGACTCCACTTATCCAGTCCAGACTGCTCATATGGCCTCACACTCTCTGACCCCCACAGGCTTTTCTTTTCCTTTGAGCCTTCAGCTCCCAGCTCAGTCTCCCCCTTTTATCTCCCAGGTCACAGTCCCAACACCATTCCCTCACTCCCATGCACTGTGTCCCAATATACTCCTACAGTCCAACAAGAAGACATGCCAGACATCCATAACAATAAGTAGTAGAATATTATGCAGAAGGGATGTACCGTGGGGGTCTGTGTTGGGAGGGATTCAAGGGCAGATGGTCTATATGAGTATATAGTATGATGGTATATATGCAAGAAAGTCCAGGAGAGGGCAAGTATAACCAACAGAGGATATCTTATATGTGTGGGGATGTAGCAAAGGATGCAGAATCAAGTGGGTTGCAGGGTTTTGACAGGACTGCATTAAGTCCATGAACTAAACCAGATGCTTGGATCTGAATCTCTTTGAATTTCAGGACGGTGCTGGCATCCCAGGAGCCAACCTACTTCCAGTTTTGGCTCCAAGTTGGATTCAGAACTGACTGAGGTCTGTTCTCTGCTGCAAAGGTGGGTGAGCCCTTAGGAGACCAAGTCACAATCCCAAGCTTGCCCTAATTAAGCCTAGAGCCCACCCCAAGTCCCAGATCTGGACAACATTTCCTTGAACTGCCCCTCTGCTAACCTTTTAAATGATTTCTGCAACTAAGTGGAACATTCTGACTTGATCTGCCACTGGGAAGGCTATGCCAAGATATGGCACCTACCCCCATATTCATGACCATTTTTGACGTGCTTATCTTCTTTCTGAACTCCTCAGAACCAGGCCAGGAGGAATCCCAGCAAATCCAGGCCACAGAGCCTTGCTCCTGCCAAGCTATGCTCAGGTAATTCTCCTAAAAAGCCAGAGAAACTCTATGGCATCAACACCCATGACTCATCCAGGGCCACGGTGACAGAAGACACCAGCCTCCTATTTATCAAAGGCAGTGAAATTGCTCTCACATTCTCTTGCCCTACATACATTCCCCTCCCTTGCGCCAATTTTTTTTCTCCTGGATGGAGAGAAAAATCAACTTGAAAGAAAATTGAGGCCGTGGCCTTTTGTTGTATTTATTTCTTTATTTTTCTTGTGCTGTTTGGTTTGAGTTAAGTATTTAAAGACTGTCTTAAAGGCTGGCTTTCTCCTCTCCCCTCCCCAATTGGCTTTGCTGGCACCTTTCCACTAGAGCTGTCTCTTCTTGCACTGGAAAATAAACAGAATCTTGTTCCCTTGGGTTCCCTGCTTTATCAGATAAGGGATGGGAGCTGCTGAATCAGCAGCTTTCAGGATCCAGCTAAACATGCTTTTCTCCTCATTCTTTGATTCACTCTCAGCCTTGAACCAAGTGTCCTTGTCCCCTTGCCTGCTGCAAACTGAGGCTGTAGTATCAAGGCTTTCAAAGACAAAGATACATTTAGAGCCTCTGTTTCAGGATCCCACCCTGTGAAGATCAGCATCATTCTGGTGGGGATTCAAGGGCCTAGGTGAAGGTGTCTAGCTTGCCTGGGGTCAGGATGGAAGCAGAGAGCTGGGGAGGGATCAGCACAACATTATGGATGAAGAATAATATGGCAAATATTATGCTACTATATAAAGCAATGGGGCACCTGCACCAGGAGTACTGTGTTACTGTACCCAGTGAGTACAGGAGTACTGTGTTAATTAGTCAACTCCACAGTAAAGTGCATGTGTAGATGCACCCAGTGAAACAAAGGACAGGAACAGTTCCCAGATATGGCTGCCAGTGTCCCATTACACAGCCCTTTGCCAGGGTGACCAGGCCTGCTCAAGGATGTACCATGCAGCAATTTTTTGGCCCCTGGTAGATCTTTGTAACCTTTGTCCCAGTTCTACATATATCCTCTGCTTTTACAATAAATCAGGGAGTTTAACTGTCTAAACATTTCAGTTCTGAAATATGTTCTAAATACAGAAACCCAAAAAGGGAGAGCACGGAGTTTCACTTCCAGAGCAGACACCCATCTGTTTTCATAATCATGTCTGCTGTCTCTTGGAGGGACCTTGCCTTCCTTCAGAATCTTTTCACTCTCCTTCTGCCTGTCACTTCCCTCCTTTCTTCCTCCAGTTCCTGGTCTCTGCTCTGTATCCCTTTATATAAACTGCCTGTCCTAGGGTCTTGTTCCCCATGTTGCATCTCCCTCCAACCTGTCCTCTTCTCTCAGGGTCTGTCCCATTCTCCCTTGACCCATTTGTGGGGACTCTGTTCTCCTCTACTTCTGTGCCGCCCCTTCCTTTACACGTCTCCCCTAATCAAAGACCTTTCTGCCCCCAAACTGCTTGCCTGTTGTTAATTCCCTCTACCCCCTGCCCTATGCCTGCCAAACGCAGTCATTATTAGGCTTAGTTTTACAGGAGGACTATTGAGAAGCTCATAAGTCTAATTTTTCTTGGATCCTTTCCTATAGAGCACCTCCTACTATCACCCTTTCCTATACCTTGTAAGTGCTCTGGCTTCATCACAGAGGAAAGACAATCCTGGGTAGCAATCTGCCCAGGGTGCTTTTTGTTCTATGAAATACATGTCTGCTCACCATGCATGATGGTCTGTGCTAAGAACTATGGCAAGAACAAGGCAAGCCTATTGTGCAGACATCACCAAGCAGCAGCAGACAGCACTTTACACTCCATGACTCTAGCTTGCTTATCTGAATGGCTTACAAGGTTTCCTAAGAGGAGCTTCTCCAGCCTGCTTGTCATCTCAGCTAAGGGAGAAAGCTGCTCATTCACCTTCTGCCTGCTTTTCCCCATGGAGAAAGCTTGCTTTGGGCTAATGCATAAAATGGTGCCATATTCTAAAACCTCTGGGAACAGCTGATGGACACAGTCCTCTGCTTCCCGTGTGGCTGAAAGGGTCCAACACTCTCCCTCCTCCTGGCCACACCACTGGCTTCAACAGAATACCTCCAAAGTGAGCAGAGTGGGGAAATCTGGGAGAAGACCAGGAGGCCTGATACTGCTGCAGTAAGATGCTAATCTCAAGGATGCCTTCAGGACAACTGCGTTACTGCCAGCTTCACACGAAGGTATGTGAGACTAGAATCTGACTCCCACCCTTAGTAATTCAGCTGGTTCCATTTTTAGTCCTAACGACTCATTTCAGAGGCTCTAAAATACAGAAGAAAGTCCTGCCTGTCCTACCACCAATGTTATACCCTGAGGCTGAAGAAAATGCTCCTTGTCTCAATCATTCTGCAAGATTAGAAAACACATGAGATCTCTTGTACTCCTGCTGGGAAAGGAAATCTGAGGCAGGCAATCTGAGCTCTGAGTCAGTGGATCAGGTCTGCTATATAGTGGTGGTGGGCAGCAGTAAAAGCAACAAAATTCATGGCAACTGACTTCAGAGCCTGGAGAGCATATTTTGTTTCATAAACATCACATCTTTTGCCTGGGGGGAAGGTCTGACTATCTCCATCTCTTAGATGGGGCAAATGAAGCACAGAAGTGGAGTGCCTTGCTCCTCTTTGGTCATGCAATGATCCAGGGGCAGAGCCAGAAGCAGAACTCAGGGGTCCTGAGTATCACTCTGCTGTTCTAACCACAAAGTTCCAGTGTTTCCGAGTAAATGCGACAACAGTGACAGCTTGGGGAGCAAGTAAATAGAGAAATAAATGACTCAGAAAAGCAATTCTCTCCCACCCACTTCAGATGCACTTAATTTTCCCCACTGCTGATAGCTCCAGGTCTGAAAGGTAAAGTGGATGTGAAGGGGAAAGACAAGTTTGGCTTGGCTTGACTCCTCACACTTACAGGTGGTGTTCAGAAGAATAAAAAGAGTTTCCCAAGCAGGTTAGATGGTTGGCCTCCCTCTATCATCAGCTCTGAAAATTAGAACTGCTGTGCTTTTCTGTCATTTCTATCACCCCCACAGCTCTTGTACCCAACAGGATGGACTAATTCTCTGTCTGTGTGAGTTAGACTGCAAGGTGCATGGTAACACTGACCAAAGGGACCTGAAGTCCCCTGCGGTTCAGTGGTAGAATCCTTATCTGCCACACAGGAGACCTGGGTTTGATTCCTGAATTCTTATATAACTATAGTCATGGAGGCACCAAATGTCTGGACTCAGTCTGCCCTTTGGATTCTGTCTCAATGGCCTAAAGGGAGGATGGAAAGTCTGGGTAGCCTCAACTCCTCCATACTCCTAACTAGACATATGTGCTGAAGGTCTGGTTGACCTCTCATGCGTACACCATGATCCAGTAGGATCTACAGTTGCCATACCAATAATAACTGCCAGAGGGACCTGAAGGTCTGAATTGCAGGGTGGTGGGTGGGAGCAGAGGAGACAGAGGAAAAAAAGAAGGGGCAAGAGACAATAATATAAAACAGAACTCTCCACACAGAACAGCTCCAACCCAGTATCATGAAGACAAACCACATGAACCTGGTGTCTTCTCTGTTCTCTCAGTGGCTCTCATCCATCTCCTGTGCACTGGACGCAGAAAACATCAGCCAGGCATTAAAGCAGGAACAGGACTAAAGGCCAAACATTGGCCCCATTACTCAAGATGAGTAGCCTCTTATTCTATCAGTGAGCCCATCAGCTGCAGTGGCATTCTAATGCAGGATGGACAGCTCATAGAAGGTCCACACACACTGGTCACCAAAGTATTCCAAGATCCAGGGCTGGGATTTTTTAGAAGCATCTAATTGAGGAGTAAAACTGAGCAAAAGCTAGTATTTCCACCTCGTGAACAACTCTGCCCTTTCCAGCAATTGTTTTGGTTCCAAAATCAGGACAGAAATTTGATTTTCATGGAATTAAAATCCCACCCCCCCCAAAATGTTGGTTCTGGAAATCCTGAACTCTCTCTGGAATCAACATGTTTATTGAATTCTCTTGGAATCCTTTGTTTTGAGTTAGTTTAGTGTTAAACTCCATTTTTTCTAGAGAGGGATATTGCCTTCTAGGAACTGTAGTTCTGGAAGCTTGATACCCCCATCCTCCCATACAAGGTATGCTTGTCTAGCTGAACTACAGCCCTCATAATGGACCCAGTATGAGTTTTGATGCCATTTGTGGCTGGGAGTCAAATTACATTATGAGAGATGTAGCTCCCCCCAGGAGAAAATTGAGCCTTGAATTACCCATCCTATGATGTGCCACGAAGGAAGTGCAGTTTTTCTTGAATTGATACAAAATGGAAGTTTGATTCAGTTAAAAAAATTAAATATTGCAATTCAGGTCAAGCAGACCCAAAATGTTTGTTTCAATTTTCTATTGGGAAAAGTGGCATTTTTGGGGCCCCTTAATTCTTTCTCTTCCATTGAACCTCACAGGGAAGAGGAACAGAATGGAAATTGCAGGGTAGATGCCCTTCTGTGTCCCAGCTGAGCAAGAGCCACATGAATGCCAGCTTTCTGGGCAACGGTACCCTGATACGTCCTGGCAGGGTTATGTTTGGTTGCTTAGTTCATCAGCTCAGCTAACACCCCAGCAGATCTGTTTTCACCTTCTCCTAGAGACTGGAGCTGGATGCAGTGTGGACTGGGCTCCCTCTCAGCCTCAGCAGTCCAAAGGATACCTAACTCTCACATCCATGAGTAAATGATACACAGCAGCAATGCTATAAAATGTTAATGGATCCATCCATTACAACATCAGTTCCTGTAGTTTTTGTCATCATCTTAAGTCTAACAAAGGCAAAGCTGAACCCCTAATATTTTGTCCTACCTAATAAGACCATCATTATCTGTCATTCTCAAGTATCATCCTTTCCCTCTCACACTCAGACCAGTCATTTTTGTCTCCTCACTTGATCCACACACTCAGGCTGTGCCAAATACCCAATTCCCCCTCCAAACTCTCTCTCTCTCTCTTTGCTGAGCCTTCAGCTCTCCACTAACTACTGCACCTTTCCTCCCTGGCTTCCCTACAACTCATCTCACCTCCAGCCTTAGTTTAATATAAACAGAACTGCTACAATCATCTCAATTTCCTGCCACTCTGTCCATGTCACCCACTGTGCAAATCTTGGCAATTGCTCCTCCTTTTCAAAGCCCTGTGGTTTTGCTCCAACTCTGGCTGACGTCAATGGGAGCATTTCCGTTGACTTCAAGAGGAGCTGAGTCAGGCCCAAAGGTTCAAACTGCTTATCCTGGCCTTCAGGGTTTTCCACAAGGCTGCTTCTTCCTGTTTATATGCTCTTGTCTTTCATTGCATCAACCTCTTCACTCCTCCTGGGCACAGAAGTGGCTGTCATTCTCAGAGTCACAATTTGGCCCCTGGTTCTTGCTTGCTCCAGAAGGAAAGTAAACAATGGTAGAAAACTTCTCTGAAAGTGGTATGAGAGAAGAACTGGGAGCTAGGAAGAGTGGGAATTTAAATGAAGTGGAAGTAGAAGAGAAACTGTATGATGATGACCCAATGTGATGGTCCCACTAATTACCATATAACATTAAACTGGGGGAAATAGGAGTCATCATCATGTACAACATATAACATCACGAGGTAGTGATGATATAAAAATCAGGTTTTTCCATTGTAGAGAAAGAGAATAATTCCCTCAACTGAGCTCACATACAGAAGGTAGGGAAGATATGCACCTTTATAGATTAACTAAATTACACACACAAACACAAGCACACACAGCACAAGCTTTTGTGAATCCAAGTTCATGCAGAAAGCAGAGTATAAGGAGATGAAAAGGACTATTAGTGTCTTATTCTAGCAATTGGTAATGAAAGAAAAGATACCGCTCATCTCCATTGCTTCTCTGTGGAGCATAGGGCTGCCACTGAGAAACAAGCACTGCCCACTGGCTCCTGGATAGAGACTTAAAGCGGTCCTGGATCTGGGTGAATGCAGACTGGGAGCAAGCGCATGGGACTGGCTTTTCAGGGATACTCCCAAGCTTGGCAAAGAATCTGTACAGACGTGGGCTCAGCATTCAACAGAGCTGGCCCTACATAACCTGAGGGAGCAGGGACATTATATGAGGTCTGTCAGATTGTAAGAGATGGCAGTAACACATATGTCAGAAATAGAGCATAGGGCCACTACGCAAGATTCAGATTTGAACTGGCCCTGGCCCTGCTGATGAAATCCAACATGGCGCTGTCCTTTCCATCATGTGGCAGAGGGCTAGGTGCTGGGAGTGGAAGATAAAGGCTTCTAGTCTCAGTTCCTGAAGTATGTGTTATTGATGGGATCGTTGTGTCTCATGTGCACATGAGTTGGTATAGGAGTCCCATCTGCCCACCCAGCAACTGCCATACATGAGCAGTGCCCTCACAGTCCAGTGGATGTACCCAAGGCAATACCTGATGAAGTCTATTAATCCTCATAGAGCCATGGTTTGTTCAGTTGCACTTGATAATTCAGTGACTGTAATTACAGTATAATTACACCACAATTGCAATGTTATTATAAAGTGATTTATCAAGCAATGAAATTAGACCTCAAGTTACAGGGTCTGATATTACTTGCATGTACCAAGCAGTATAACTTCGGCATCATTACAGCAAAAATGTATTAAGTATGAAACTAAAGGAATAATAAGTAATTCAGTCATGCAGTTAACCTTCTAGTTATGTGAAACAGTGGTAATTAGAGGTATCACAAAGTAATTATGTTAGAGTTGTAGCACAACTACAGAGTATTATAGTAACTGTATAACTATTAGTTTTGTAATTAATTCCTTGACTCGTTCTACACAAAAGGCATTGGGAAAACCTCACTCCTTCCTAAGATTGGGAAGCCCATCCTCCAAGTCATTTCTGACTGCATCAAATCTAACATCTTCCCATCTGGACAAACCTGCAATTAAGCCCAACCCCGCAGCTACCAAGGAGCTACCTTCTAAGAATACAGGTTCCCAGGCTGCTACAATCCGAATGAGGTGTTTTCCACCCCTGTTTCGACAGCTTCCTGTAATCCCAGGCTGTTTACATCCAGACTTAGAGGAAAGAGTAAAAAAGAACTCCCCTCATGCAGATAACTTGCTACCTAACTAATGGGGTTGGGACAGACCTGCTAAAACAGTGCATTTTAATGAGTAGAGGAGATCTACGTTACATCTCAGATTGCTCAGCCTTGAAACAGGCAATTGAGGAAACAGCAAAGACTGCCTGTAAAAGTGGGCTGGAAAATGGAGGGCAAACTTGTGGGTGACAGTTCCTTTGCATCCATGGCAGGACGTTGGAAGCTCTGAACCTAGCAGGCAAGAGCAGAGCTAGAAGGATACTGATGTGAGCAGAGGCTAAGACATTTAAAAGCTTCAGAGAGAGAGATCAGTTCTCTATAGTTATATAAAGCCATGAATCTCCCTGCATTGCACATTACAGAAAGGAGCCAGGAGGAGATTGAGGGAAGGCAAAAGGGATGAGGACAGTACTGAGCTTAGGAAAAAATGCCTCTGTGTCTCTTCCTCTTGCCCTGTCTCCAGCTCACACCACCTAAGAGACAGAACAAAACTGCACTGGAACTTTAAACCCCAGTGGGCCAGGGATGGTTTAAATGGAGACATGGTCTTTGGATGGCAGGAGGGACACACTGGCATAGACAAGAGGAAGCCACCAAACCTTTACCCCAAAAGAAATGTGTGGAAAAGGTTCCTAAAGCCAGATGAAAAAGTACCATGGGACATTAAAGCAGCATCCTACTCATTTTTGTGAGCTATGGCAGATGGGAAGCAAGTTCTCCTAAGGACTGGGAACAGGATAATGGAAGGTTTCAGATACTTGAGGGCTATAATTAACAGACAGTGGGGGATGTGACCTTGCCAAGGCTGGATAACTGAGGAGGTGCTGCCATTCCAATTTCAGGGAAGAGAGGATGGGGGTGGGGGTGTCTGAGCCAGGGCCCTGTACAGGCCCCTAAAGTCTGTAGGAGTGTCATTTCAGCTCCCCATCTTTACCCAGTTCATTTTACTTCACTGACTGTGTACACCCATTTCCATAGTGCTCACCACTGTAATCTGTGCCTTAAAGAGTTCAGAGCTAGTGCACTTGCCACAAGTGGGATGGGAAAGAAAGGGTTAACCCTCACTGAAGGAGCCGGGGTTGGGAGAGGGACAAACCCCAGTGCAAAACACGGTTAACAGCCCAGTTTGGTGCATGACAGAGAAGGAAGAGGCAAAGCCCCAAGTGGGGAAAGAGGTAAACCTCTGAGCCGACTCGCCTGGTCCTTCACCAACACGCTGCTGATCAAACACAGGCACCACAGTCTTCGGGTACCTGCTGTGCCAGGGAACAAATGCCAGGGACATGCGTAGCACCCACTGTGACTATGGTGTGGGGCTGGGGGCTTCCACTCAGCAACGTGACCCAGCGCTGCTTCTGAAACAGGCCCTACAGAGCCGCAGTGCCCGTTCCGCTCAGAGGTTTGGGTCTATATTGAGCATATTCTTTTTGGTATTGGGTGGTGGAACCGGAGAGTGCAAGCCTGCTTGTCCGTGGCAGGAAGGTGATTTTACTTTGGAAGGAGGAGGCTGTGTCTGTCTAGCTGCTATGGTGACAGGGACAGCGAGGGGCTCAGAGCTGTGCTGGTGAGCTACCTAGAAAGAGGCTGGAGAGCCGGGTGGTGTGATCCAGCACTTGCTGCCTGGCAGAGGGTCCTGCTCAGTCCCGCACACACGCATCAGAGCTGAAGCAACTGCCCTATTTTCTTCCCCGAGCCTGCCAGCTCCGGCGTCCCGAGCGAACCAGCCCCCTCGCTCCCACACGCTTTCACATCCCAGGCAGAAGGGACAGCCCCTGGGGCCCGATCCCGCCGGCGAGGCAGTGGAGCGGGGCTCGGCCGCCGCCTCCAGCCCCTGGAAGCTGAGACCACCTCTGCGGGAGCCGGGGCGGGCTGTGCCCCACACCGGGGGCCGGCTGCCCCTTCATGCAGCCCAGGCTGTGGGGGGCTCCAGGCCTAGCCCTGCCCGGGCTCAGGGACCCCCGCGCCGCGCCCCCGGCCGGGAGGAGACGAGCCGCCCGCAGCGCACCCCGGCTTGGTCCCCGCGGGCAGCGGCGCGCCGGGCCGGGCGGGGCGGGGCGGGGCGGGCGCGAGCCCGGGGCCCGGGGCCCGGCCCGCGGGGGGAAGGAGCCGCCCCGGCCCGGGAGCCCGCACCCTCCCAGCCCCGGGCTCCCGGCGCGGGCACACGCGGGCACGCGCGCGCACACGCGCACGCACGCACACACACACACACACACACACACACACACAGAGTCCCGAGTGGGGGCTCAGTCTCCCGCACGGGTTCGGCCCCGCGCCCCGCCCGTGTCCCCGCACCGGCCCCGCCGCCCCCCGGCCCGGCTCTTACCCGCATCTCATGCTCGCCGCCAGTGTCCTCCGGCCGCAAACGGCATGTCCCCGGCCCCGGCCCCGGCCCCGGCTCCTCCCGCTCCCGGCGGCGGCGGCCCCGAGCCCCGGCTCCCGCTCCAGCCGCTGCGACCCGCCGCGGGCGCCCGGGGCAGGCGAGGGCTGCGGGCTGCGGGCTGCGGGCTGGCGCTACGGGCGAGCGGCTGCCTCCCTCCCCTGCCTCTGCCTCTGCCTCTGCCTGTGCCTCTGCCTCTGCCTCTGCCTGTGCCGGGCGGCTCCTGCCTGGCTCCGGGCAGGTGGGAAGCGGGAGCGGGAGCGGGGGGAGCCGGTGGGATGCAGGCTCGGGAGGGAAGGGGGAGGCATCTCCTCGCTCGCAGCGCGCACACACACGCGCGCTCACACGCGCACGCACACGGGGGTGGACAGACGGACAGCCCGGCAAGCGCAGTCTGCACGCGGCGCGGCCCCGGCCCCTCGCCCCGGCGGCGGCGGGCGTGGGATGCAGCCGGGGCGGCGGAGACGCCCCCGGGGACGCGCAGCCGCCTCCCACGGAGCCGGGCCCGGAGCCGAGCCCCCGGCGGCAGGGGCAGGCGGGCGCGGCTCGGCCGGGGATGCCGCTCCTCACAGCCGCGGAGAGCCGGGCGGCTGCCGGCCCTCGCCGAGACTGGATGGACGCCGGGAATCGATGGCAGGCTCCGCTCCCCTCCCCGCCGCCGCCCGCCCGCTCCCCGCCCTGCCTGCCTGCCTGCCTGCCTCCCCGGCGGAAAGCAAGGGAGAGGCAAGGAGAAAGAGGCAGGAGGAAGGTGGCTGCAGGTGGAAGCAGAGGCCCCAGCTCTCCCTCACATGACAGAGCAGCTCCCTGAGCCCTTGGTGACACCCAGGAGTTGCCTCTTGCACCCCAGATCCGGCTCCCTCCTGGTCAGCCCCCTGGGGTGCCAGGAGCACTGGGGAGGGGTGCTGCAGGGGCAGCAGCGGGACGACTCTCTCCCAGACCTGTATGAGGTTGGTGCTGAGAGACACGAGGGCAGGTCTGCGCTTTTGGGGTGGGGTGGGGGGTACAACCTTTCTACCCAGCCAGCACCTTGGCATGGTGGTAGCTATAGCACTCCTCTCCCCCCTCACCTCAGCCTGTGCAAAAGGTACCACCTTTCATGGGGAGCAGAGGACATGTTAAGTGCCACTGTTCAAAGGGGTCTCCCACTGCTGCCCCTCTCCTCCCCCATGGCCCCAGCTGCAGGGACTAGATTTTGCTGTGGAGAGAGTGCCCCAGCAGCTCTTAATTTTGGGCTGCACAGTACTGAAATGTCTAGCACAGTCACAAGTGGACAGCTCAGACTCATTGTGTGTAGCGCAGGGCAATGTTTCATAAGCTCCTGTCCCCTTCCTTAATTGACAGGCACTGTCTTTTAGCTTTGCAAACGATCCGCATTGTCAGCAGCTTCCAACAGAGGGTGCCAGCATGGCACACACAGTCTGGTACAGCTGGTGGGGGGGGAGATTGGACAGCAGGGGAGAATAATCAAAGCCAAGGGAAAAACAAGGAATCAGCACCCATCAAAGACCCTGATAAGATCACCTGTACTAGAAACTGCCCATCAGATGCAGCAAAGCCAGACTGCGATAAGATCACACGTTGCTGAAACAGCCCATCTGATACAGCATTACCTAGACACTTATAAAATCATCCGGACTAGAGGATGCCCATCTCACAGCGTATGGGCAGGCTTCTGTATCTAATCCAGCACACCGCATTTATAACAGATAGGTGAGTTCTTGCAGAGGGTGGGTGCTGGCTGGTCAAGGAGCACAGCATCTCGAGCGCTCCGTTTTCCACATAAGGAAACTGAGGCACGGAGAGACTAAATACTTACCTCCAAACCACACCATGGATTAAAGTCATGGTCAGGAACTCCTGGCATCTGGTCTCAACTAGACCACAGTCTCCTCACGCTAGCAATACAAAGTGCTGTGGCTTCTTTTTGCTTGCATGAATGACGATGGATGCAGCACTCAGTCTCTCATGGCTAGAAATGGATGAGCCAGTTTGAACCAAATAAGTGGCCTCTGGCTTTTCCATCAGGCCCTGCCCAAGCTCTCAGCTTGTGTGATAAGGCTCCTCTTAGTCCTACAGCCTCTCAAGACACTTAGCCCACCAGAAGCATCCTACTTTCCTTCTTCCTGCTGACAAAGGAGAGCAGTCAACCAGAAGTATGTGACCTGCTCATCACCAGGTTGTGATGGGGACTTCTTAAGTGTGGACATGAACTGGGGTGGGGGAAGGGTTGGAGGAAGGAAGCTCAGGGCTGCTGTAGGCTTAAATGTATCAGATATTTCAATAAGGTTCCAGGTTTTGGCTTATCTGGAAACAAATGTCTGAATCATCAGAGATTTACCCATTACTGCATACAAAAATAATGGGTTCCAGAGGATATAGTGATGCCCTTTCCTGATAATGGGCAATGCTGTACAGCAAACAGAGCACCCTTTGCTTCTAATGGAGACTGACTTATTATAGCAACATTAGTTTGATTTGCCTAATGACCTCGCTCATATCCTACTAGTGATAATGGATGCAAGCTTTGCTTCTAATGGCCCTGGCTTTTCCCATTTCCTTCTCGAAGATCCATGCCATTCTGTCCCTCCTCTGCCCACCTGTCCCCAGGCACAGGAAACCTCCTTTCAGCCAAAGAGGGTTAGAGGCAGCTGCATTTGGACCCATTAACAAACACCATCTGACATGCTAGCCAAAGAAGACATTGGAGAGACATGCAGGGTTTCCTCGAGCTTTGTAAATTACCTGGGAACCAGATCCTACCAGACACTCTAGATGGGGCCTCAACAGTCGGTGGAAGTTTTTAATGATGATGATTTGGTCTTCATCCACAAGCCATGTAATTGATTCACCAATGGATACTGGAACTGGATAGGATCCCCATACTTTTAAATGCTCCAGACAGGCCTTGCATAAGCAAAAGCAAAGCAAGATTTTTTCAGGGTCCTGTCTGAATGGAGCCTTCAAGCCAATATCAATGACCCAGTAACTCACTCGCTGCCCCAAAATCTTCCTTTGGCATTGGAAATAGGGGGGGAAGAAAACCTCTGCAGCAGCTCCCCCTGGCCCTGTCTGGAGATGTGACAGGGAGGCACGGAGCCTTCTGGGTACTTAAGCAGCAGCAGGAGAAGGGGGAGCAAGATACTTGACACTCCAAGCCTCCTCTTATTAGATTAGGCTCCTGAAAATTTGTAAGGCATTTGCTGGCTCCCAGGAAGGACAGCCTGAATCTGGCTGCCAAGAAGCCACCTCTGGAACTAGTAGAAATACAATTTATTATCCTCCTTCCAGCCTGTCCATTTGCAATGGAAGGAAATAAAGAGGAGAAAATAAAACTTGCCAGGCTAAGCTTGAATCAACTCTCATAACTTCAGTTTGTCTGTTCAGTGCCCTGAGCCCTTACACATACATGCTCTAAATATGCATGCATACGTAACACAGTCTGTTTCAACAGGCCTACTAAGACTTTTGCTCTGTACAAGATTATCATTATGTTATCATTAACTAATACCATACGTGTGTAAATGGCACTTCACAAGTCTAGACCAGACATGAAACTGAAAATAGGAATAAGGCACAGGGCAAGATGCAGGACTGCACTTCAGATTGCCAGGTCTTCAGCAGAGGGGGGAAATCTGATTTATGCTTTTAAAGTCCCACTGAAATGTAGCATACCTTGTAGCTTATAATAATGCTAAAAATAGATGCTGGTTTTCTAAAGTGAAAGGTGGTGAAGAGATACAGAGTTCACCTTGATCTTACCAAAAAGATGTAGCATATGCCCCCCAGAGAGATAATCACTGTAATATTATTGAGAACATGTGATCATAGTGATACAATATATCTGTATCTATAGCTATATTTTACTATGAACATTTATACAGTGAACACAAGGGTGCTGATAGGTTGCAACTTGGACTATCCTATACATCTCATATAACATACTGCTGGCTGCTAACAAATCATTACTAGTAATGGCAATAATTCTGGGAGGGAGGGTCTGGAGTTTAATAAAGAGAAAAGATAAAATGCTTTGTAGGTAAGAGCAGTAGCATTCGCACATACTTGCACTTTAGAAGTATGTTCTGAGAGACAGAGAGAGGGTAGGGGCTTAGGGAGGGCTGGGAAATGAGATCAATGGAGATGGGTGGAACTCTCTGCATCAATGCTCTTGACCTGCCAAGTGTGAGACTCAATGTGGAACAAAGATCCACCCCTGTTGCCCCCTCCCAACCCCACCATCAGCCCAGGAAGCTGAACATGACGTGGGATCAATTCCTCTTGCATAAATTGCATTTTCTATAACCTCAGCTTAACGATTTTTGACTTCAGCATGTTGATAAAGTGACACAGCAAGAAAAGGATGAAAACATCAAATGCATGAAGATCAGAGGTAAATCAGAATCTGAAAACGGCCTCTATTGTGGTCCAATTTAAATCAATATGAATGTTGCTGCTTACTTCCTTAGTTGCAGGATCAAGCCCTTGGTGGGAAAGAAGAGGGGTTTCAGCTCTAAAGGCAGAGTCACTTAAGAGACACATTAGAGGCAGCCTCGCACCCTACCTGAGGAAGTGACAGTCGCCTCAGTACTGCTCACTAGGTGGCAGCATTAAAGAGTAGACAGAAGGATCCTGAAAGCTGAACAGGGACTGGCTTTGTGGTTAATCTGCAATTGCTATGGGAGGGTTGAGTCGGAGGCCCTTTACTTTGCAGCTCACCTTTCCCAGGGAACACGCAGGAACCGAGCTGGCAGTGCCTGCAAGCAGCTACCTTGGTGAGCTTGTACTGGTTGCAAAGGTCATCTCTGATCCATCCGGGAGAAGAGAAAACCTGCAGCAATTGTTGTCTTCTGGACACAGCCAAAGCTATTCCCTCCGTTTTCCCTGTGCTGTGCATCTGCGATGATGGTGAAGGTCACTTCATACCCATCAGGCCCAGGAATTGCAAATAGTCCACAACTGTTCCACAACCTGGCTGTGTCTGTTAGATTAACCAACTGCTGGGCTGTGGATGGCAGGGTGCTGCTTGTACCAGACTTCCTCTCGTCTCCTACTTCTCACCTACCAGACAGACAGCACGATGTAGCTGACTGGAGCTGACTGAGATATGCGTAGGAGCCCCCAAACCACTCCATTCCCTGGGGGAAACGCTGTTAAAAATCCATCTTGGGGAGCTCTCTTCAGAGCACAGGAGACCCGTCTGAGAGTGCAGAAGCCAAATTGTATGATGTGGTCTTCCTTTCCCACAATATATATAGAGAGAGCACGCCCAGTACTCGCCTCCAGAGCAGCCCCCTTACTGCTCGGTTTGGCAGAGCTCCAGCTGTTGGGAGTTTGATTACAGCTCAGAGAAGCAACCATGAGTTCAGATGCCAATTATTCAAAGATCAGCAAAACAACCTGAACCTCCTGGCTCCGCAGAACTGGGATAGAAATTTCCCTTGAGGTCTCTGGACTTTCTAGCAGGTTGGGACTACTGTGAGAACGGACTTTTCCCCATTCCCCCACCCCTCAACACATCTGGTCTGGATCCAGAGCTGGCCTTGCAGTTCTATATGGTGCAGGAATCAAAGTCCCACCTTTAGTGCCTGGGACACTCCGCAGCTCATGGTCAGGCTTCCTTCTCCCTCTGCTTATCTGGTGAGAAATCATTTTCCCTCTGATTTTCCACTGGAGCCTCACACTGCCTGGGGCAACTATGGGTGCCTGGAAGGGAAGCGAGCATAGTGAAAAGGGACAATAATTTTTTAATCAGCTGCCAATCAGTTAGCAGACCAGAAGGAAGAGTAAGTAAATCCCTGCCCCGTGGCCCTTAGCAAGAAAACCTGTCCACCAGTGCTACCCAACCTGTGACTTCTTTATCGGGGCAGTGGGGGGATGGCCTACTACAGAGGAGGAGTGGGGCTAAAACCCAGCAATAATATAATACTGAAGGAAGGCTTAAAGCCCTCAGTAAATCTGCAGTAGTCTGGTTCAGTGCCCTCCCAACTGGCCCCTGTGAATGCCCAATAAATGAGTGCTGGTCCTCCCACTATTGCCCCACTTATGGTTTGGTTCAGTAAATAGTGACAATCCAAGGTTTTACTGGTTGTGATCTCGGCATGATCTGACTCAGGCCATGGTGAAGCTCATCCCACCAGAGGCACAGCCAGCCCCCTGTGTGCCTTTGTGATACAGCTCCAGTGGAATGATGGGAAGGGAAGGAATTTGCTGAAGCCTCCTCTTCATTATTATAACCCACTGATTTTTCCTAGGGAACCATCTCTATCTCATCTCTGCCAAGACATCTTTTCTGCGCACAGGATCCTTAGGAAAGGGAAACTGTAACCAGCTAGGATCCTGAGGCAAACTCCTGGATATTTGGAAATGGGCTCCTTACCACAAGAGAATCCTTTCCTCTTTTTCCCCTTGCAGTTTAAATTTAACCTTCTAACCAGAGTCTAAGCCTGATGTGTTAGAGTGACTTCTGTGTCCTTGCTGAAAAGTGAGTATGTCACATATGCATGTGAAGCACAGTTACCTAGGATTTTTCAGACCTTAGTGGCTGGGAGATCCACATGTGGGTTCAGCTTTATAGGATCAGGTCTCACTGTTCCCAGCTGCTTTGCCTATCGCAGTCAAAAAGTTCAAACCTAGAACCCTAAAACTGGGGTTGTTCAGATCTTGGCCTTTATTTGTCCTGCTGAGCACCACATTCAAGGACCAGCCCTAGCATTCAACTCGCCCTCAGCCTTGTAGAGTAGTCTTGGTTGGATACCAGGTTTTGTTTCAGGTCTATCCCTAAATGTTGGCCCTTGCACAGTCGGATCCCCACAGAGTGCAGCAGTTTCGATAGAGCCAAGGATCGCTACCAGGGCTCCCCTGAGATGCAGGAGATGGGTGGTGAGAAGGGAGATATCTGTTGTCTATGTCACAGTGGGTTATCATCAGCATTGCCTTCAGTGAGGCTTCCTCTTTTAGATTGCACTGATAGCCTGGATATGATTGCTTTTATTACTGAACTGTTAGAGATGTCACGGGCGATGCAGATTGGAGTCTGACTGAACGCAGCTGGAGGGAGTCGGTCTGAAGTCATGTGAACTGGGGCCAACCAGCTCCCTGGAGCAGGAAGCACCTTCAGTGCTAGCACTGGGGGCAGGCTGGGGCTGGCACAGAGGCTGCTTCCTGTGCGATCCCTCGATCACTGGGACAGTCAGAGGCAAGCAGGGAGCAGCCCTAGGAAAGGTCAGGACCTTCTCTCTCATGCCAGCTGGTGACAACAATATAATGAAAAAGCTCCCTGGGTGAGTAAGGCTCAGCCTTCTCATCACAACCCTCAGTGGCTTCTGGAGCACAGCCACTCTGCCCCACAATACACAGCAGTGCCTGGCAATTGCAGTGAGCCCTGCTTGGCAACCTTCAGCTGTGCCCAAGGCCTGTGTTCACCCAGGACAATGCCCGCAGCTCGGAGTGACCCTCTTTGCAATCCACAGCAGCACTTGATGAGCCCAATTCTTAACCTACTGCAGAGCCCAGGCCTTGCAGCAAGCCTCAGCTGTTGCTGCAACAATGCCTGGCACCCATAACTGCTATGCACGTAACTCTTGGCAATGTGCAATGGGTCCACTTATAACCTGTGGCAGTAGCCTAATAGCCCTACCCAGAATCCATTGCAGTATTTGACTCCTGTGATGAGCATCCCTTCTAACTGGCCTCACACTTTTCCCACAGTACTACCTGACAGCCCTCTGTTTGTAACTTGTGGAAGCACATAACACCAACACTGAGCCCAACCCCTAGCCAGTAGCAACACCTGACCCTAACAGCAAGCCTCCTGCTATCCATGTCAGCACCTGAAACTATGAAATGCCCTTTCCATGATTCATGGCAGCCCCTGACAAGGCCCATCTGTAAACTAAGCTGACATGTCCAATGAGCCCCGCTTGTCAGCCATGGCAATACTCCACAGCAAGTCTCTCACCTGCTACCACAGCAGGGTGATGGCTCGGTCACAGTGGTGCTACAGGGAGGATGAGAGCTGATCCTGTGCTGGAAGAAATCCCTTGTCAGTCTCAGTGACTCCCAGGAGATTCTTTTGCTTATTGTTGGTAATGAAAACTAAAGAAAGGGAGGGATACACCCAGCTGCATAGATAGGTTTAGGAAAATCCTGTATATACTGACATCACCTTAGCCCACAGGTGCTACTGAAGCAGAGTCATGAAAGGGTTATTATGATGGTGGCACAGCCCAGTTTACTGCTCTTTATGAATATCTCACCCCTTGAAATAGAGCATACACATGGAGCACCAAAAGTTAAGACACCTGGTGAGTCCTACACAGACCGTGAGTCAATCCCATGGCAGCGTGACCCACATACAATGCCAAGTCTGTTTCCCAGCAGGAGGAGTTGGTGCTACAGCTCCGGAACAAGTGGGTTCTTATGTTGCTGAGATATATAGAGAGATACATATACATATCCTCAACAGGGAAAGGACTAAGTGAGGTTTAGACTTAATGAAGAACAATTACCTGCAATCTCCATCATCTGCTTACTCTACTTAAAGCAGCCCAGTGTCTCATGTTCAGGGTCTTGTTCCTCCAAATATAGCTAATTATGAAGAAGATGGGTTGGATGATGGCACTGGGCCTGATTTTCACCCCCTTCCTCTCCATTTCAGCAGCAGAAGGACTCACTCTGGTGTTTGAAGAGTAAATACAAGATTTCAGTGGGCGCCTACTGTGGGGGGACAATATTGCCTGTTACTTGGGAGCATTCAGACAGCCATGTGGGAGTGGCGGGAAGGCGTGCAAGTCCCTAAGCCTTCCTGAGTTTTAGCACTTATTGATTATTCATCTTAAATTTAGTCCTTGCAGTTTGTTATTCATTATTCCCCTCTGCTGAAATGTCTCAGTCATCCAATCTGTGAGTGGAAACAATGCCACGTGATTTGGCTGACCAATGGCATACTAGCCAGTGACAAACAGCTAACGAGTGGGTCGTGAACGACCCACAGGCTGACAATTATTCTGTGAATCCTTCACAAATACGCTCACAGAGACTGAGGACCTATTCAAGCATGATTTGAAAAACAGCTTATGGGTGGGGGATAGCTTTGTAATGCTTATTTGAAGCAAATAGTTTTCTAGCACTAGATACTATGCAGGACTAATAAAAGGAGGCTGGGGAGTAGGGTGCACCAATTACACTGTATGGAAAGCATATGTTGATGCTGCTCTGTGGCTACCCAGTGCTTTGGTGTGACATGGTGGGGAAGCAATGAATTCAGTTCAATCAGGTTCATCTGGTAGTATTCTCAACTCCAAGCCAGGGGATTAAGAAAGCAAGGTCCAAGACTGTTGCTGACCTAGTGATCTCAGGATAAGAGAGACTGTCTGGCTAGAGGTGCCAACTTTTGATTGAGATGTTTAATTATGTTTGGCTTCCTTTCCTTACATCACATTGCTATCTCCATGCAAGGAATGCCAAGATGTACACACATCAGCCACCCCCATAACACTCCCAAGCGGTAGGTATTGTGGCTCTGTTTCATATGCATGTTTGCTGCCATTTCACATTTGCTGTGGGAAAGGAGACTAGTACTAAAGTATGGAAATGAAAGGGGTAGTTGGAGGTGGTTGGGTTCATTGCTAAGGGACAAATCTTGGAGATCTACATTCTGGTCCATATAAGAGTTCTGAATTTACTGTTTAGTTCAAAGATAGGGATAACCTAGAGGTTACTAGGGTGGAACTAGAGCTAGGGAAGGAGGTAGCAGGAGGTGCATAAAAGGACACAGGCTAAGGTTAGTGGAAAATACATTCGGAACATGCCATTCTCTTCCATACTAGCAACGCTTACCCACAGGCGGATAACCACAAATGGGTTTCTCCCCTCCTCCATGGTTATTGTATTAAAGGACCATCATTTCTACCAAGCTCAGACAGACATGGAAATCCAGTGGCTGGTGAGCGCCAAGGGTACTTCTCCATGTACTCAAGTCCACAGAGCATGGCTGGCCATTACAGACATGTCTTCAAATTTTGGGGCTGCTATTCACCTAGCTCTATGTTGCATACAAGGTAATAGAGTTTAATCTTAGGCAGATGCTCATGGGAAAATGAATTTTTTTAACCCCTCATTGTTCACTGTCTTCTTTGAAAGGTGCCATTCTGTGGGAGCTCACCCAGTGATACTTCCTTAGATTGATGCATTAGACCTCTGTCACTGAAGGCTGCAGCAATTTAAGTGGTGATGGCTTGTGCCAGGAGGTATCCTTGTAGTGGCAGGAAACACAAAGGAAGAATTTATGCAGCCAGATGAACTCCAGGCTCCAAAGGAGGGCATGTGCCACTGATCCCTCCACATCCATAAGAGGCTTCCTTTTCAGAGCCAAGGGGGCCTGACCTGGTCTTGGGCAGGGACATCTAGGAAGCCCTCCTCTGTGTTCCCCAACAGAGATATCTCTTTCTCTCATGCATGTACAGGAATCCCACAGTGGATTGGAAAGGGCTGAGTTGGCAGGAGTTAGACAGATTTTAATTACTCCCATTATTATTATAATCCCCTTTCTTTTACATTTTCATACATTTC
This sequence comes from Crocodylus siamensis, assembly GCF_052110815.1. Classification (NCBI taxonomy): domain Eukaryota; kingdom Metazoa; phylum Chordata; order Crocodylia; family Crocodylidae; genus Crocodylus; species Crocodylus siamensis. Next base: position 28,781,403 of record NC_143409.1, on the reverse strand, counting down.
TTGTAACAAGCTGAGCTGAGAAAACATCCACAAACACCAGGCTGAGATAGCATGCACCAAACCTTGAAGTGACGCCAGCTCCAGCCCTTAGAACTCCAGAATCTGAGGGGAGCACTGCCTCTGCAGCCTGCTTATTTCTCTTCTTCTCCTTTGCCACTGGGAACGGACAGGTCTTTAAGTCAGGTCCGCTGGACAGGGATCAGTGAATAAGGTTGCATTACATTTCTCACAGGCTGAGCTTAAAAGTCTGAGCCAGCAGGCAACCGAGTCCTGGACTCTTTAGGACATGAAATAGTAGACTGGGCTATCCATAGAGCAGTTCCTTGAGCTCCTGGCTCCAAAACTGCTGTGCCCAATTGAGAAGGATGGCTATGGCACTGTAAGACAGAATATGGAGGGGCAACAAAGGATGCATTATGCATTCACTCGCACACATATAGTCCCAAAGCAAATTCCATCTTCTAGCTGCCTCTGGATAACTCTGATCTGGGAATTTCTTCAAATTGGCTTAAGACTTTGGATGTGTTTGTATATACAAGGAGCTGATTTCCAGTGGGTTTTCCAGGGAAGAATGGATCAGAGACAGGATTTACTGCTTGCACATATTTTGCCATTACATTCTCCCCCATTTCTTTCCTGAGCCTGTTGGGCAGGCAATGGAGGCATTGTTGAACAGCTGTTATTTTTTATCTCAGAGGCGGTGGCATTTTAGTGGTGGATGAAGTGGGATGAAAGGTATGGTGCAAGATAAATCATGTTGTTATCACCTCCTCATAGCCATCTAGACAAAAAACAGTACCTCCTAACAGCATGTTGAGTCAGCCCAATGTCTTCTCATCACCAGCTGGAGTAAATTGAAGGATGCTGATTTAAATCAAGGGTCATTATCAAGTATTATAATATAAATCTCTCTTTGCACCTTTTGGAACTGTGCCTTGTCCTGATAGTCTGCCTGATTTGGAAGAGAATGGGGTAGTGTAAGAAAATCCTTTGACTAACCACTGGAATATCTCCTCTGGGAGGAGTATGTGATTTCATTGTTTGCATAGTTTCATATCATTATGTTAGTGGTGATATAACTCGAATTGATAATTAGAGAACAGGTGACAACAAAAGAGGAGCCTCTTCCACCTCACTGCACTCTAATCTCCTTCCCGTTCTCTCTCACCGTGCTTCATGCTGAAACTATCAATGAGGGCATTGATCAGAACCTGTAGTGGGATTGGCTCTGGAGATACAGTTCTTCGCTTGATAGGGGCTGGCTGATGACTCTAATGCAGTTTGTCTGGGTCATCAAAGACGCCATGTGCACAAAATGCCACATGCCTAAAACAGGAATTCAAGAATTCTGGGAACAAGGCATTAGATATGAAAGAATCTGCAGTAGAAAGAAACGGCATGTGCTAATGGAAACCTGCCTGTGCTGCTTAATAGCTTGCTTGACTGTATGCTCTGGCCAAACACATGCTGTGGGGAAGGGCTGGGGAAGAAAAACCTCCATTAAATTCTTAAGCTCATTGACACATATACAGAAGGTATTAACAATATCAAGCATCTCAGTCTTTATTGTAGTCCACAGACAGTAGATGAAAGATAATTTCTGGTATGAGGATGTTATGAGTGTGATAGCTTTTTAGCAGCATAAGAATAGAAATCATACAATGGGACAAAGGAGCATTGATTAAAGAAGTGAGCACAAAGATGGGAGGGATGGGGGATCAGAACAAACGTGTGGAGAACATCAAAACCATGTCAAATGCTAATGAGAAAACTGCAAGCCCTGTGTTGGTCAGGGAAGGCTGAGGAGCTGGGAAGGGAGGTGTCTCATGGTGCCAGCTAAAAAGTGTCCAAGAGCAGAAGGAAAAGGCAGTCAAGGGTAGCTGAACGGCCGAAGGCCTAATGACGGAATAAAGAGCCTGCTCACCTTTTCTGTCTGAAAGAGGCCTGGCTTCTGCTTGTAGGCTCCAAGGCCAGAGGATGGAGCCACAGCTGGCCTTGGGGGAATGCAGACTGCAAGCACCTCATCTTAGACTGGGATGCTGTGGAGGGTGAGCAGAACAAGTAGGAATGGCACAAGAGCTGAAGGACAGGAGGAAGGGAAAGATAAAGGGTGTCTGTGGAATGGGAAGGGTCACGTCACACGGGGACAAGATGGGAGATAGGTGAGACCGTCTAGGAATGAACTCTTCTCCTTCAGTCAGAAATGCTCCCATTGATCAGCCGGAAAAGATAAGATAGCATCTGGCATACCTTTATTCCTGGCTACAGAAGCTGTTCCACAGCTGTTCTGTAAGGCTACTGGCAGGAATCACCTGGAAGGCCATAGGCAACTCAACTTCGTGGGAAGTCCAGAGGATCAATGCAGTGGCTTACCCTCTGACTCAGCTATCTTCCCTTCCAACACAGAGGCAGGTTGGGTGCCCTGAAGAAGGGTGCAAGTCCTTGCTGGTGCCCCTCAATCCAAACCCCCTCATGCTCAAGGCAGACTTGCATGACTATAGAGAAAACAGCTGGATTCACCTCCGAGTGAAGGAAGCAGAACAGTGGGGGCCCTTGGGCTGTGCCTGACTTTGTGCGTACCAGTCCCTAGACATTAGCAGTGACAGATGCTGCACCCTCTGACCACAGTGCTTCCTGCCCACATCCACAAGCTAAGTGTGGACAAAAGGACAGCAGCTGCGGCAGATGTTCCTGCTTTTCTCCGAGAAGATCTTGCCAGGAAAAGTTCCACTCACTGGGGACTTTAGAAGGGTGTTTTATAAGCAGAAAGGCTTGCTGTGCTGGGGAAATCCTGTGGCTACTGCATTTGACGCAGAGCTGAGGAGGAGCTTTGTGCTTCTCTGAGTACACAGGTTAAGACTGTCATTTTCCAAACTACATTGCTAACAAGAACTGGCTGTGAGCATCTATGACTACAATAATGCAGTTGGCTCTCCTCCGAGTGGGCTTATCAGAGACACTGAAAGGGTGCGGGGAAAGTTTGCTTTTAAGGCTAAAAGAGAGGCTTAATATCCAGAAAACCTGGATTCACTGACTAGCCTAAGTGGGCATGTCTACACAAGACAATTTATTGTACATCAGACTAATCAAATGTGCAGTAAAGTGTCACTGTCTACACCTGCATAGGACTTACTGCACAGTAAATGCAGCTAATGTGTTGTTTGCTAGTACGAGGAAATACAGGCACAAGATTAGCGGCACATTAGCTACAGCTCTGTAGCACACATGTAGTTGTGTGCTAGGGAGCAATTTGCTGAGGCCCGCTGGTGCCTTGTTAAGTCCTAATGGGGTGGGGGTGGGAGAAGGGGGTGCTGTGCTGGCTGTAGGGGCAGATGTCTCCCTGCCATGTGGGGATTGGGACCCATCCCAATCCCTGCATGGCCAGGACACACTAGTCCTGGCTCCTGGGACAGCTCTCCAGGCCACATGAAAATTGGGTCCTGATATGATCTCTGCATGGCTGGGAGATAGCTGCCCAGCTGGTAGGATAGCTCTCCCCCACCCCTTGAAAATTGGGACCAGCCCCTGTTGTGCCCCCTGCCAGCCCCAGGCTGGCACTCTGGGGAGCCTGGAGCTTCCCCGGGCTGCTGCAGGCGGGGCAGAGCAGGGCAGAAGCAGTCCTGGCATCAGGGCACACATGCACATACATGCAGGGGTGCAATTTAATGATTCAGGTGTAAGGACTTACTTACATGTGAAAGTTATTTCAAAATAAGGCAGGGTGAGATTTACATTTGAGAGCTATTTTGGAATCACTTCAAGTACAAACATAATTTATCATGAAATAAGAATGCCTCTTCTGGGTTAGCTTAATACATTTCCAGAGTGAATTAAACTGAAAAAGGCCCTCTGATTCCACACTCAGAGTGTTCATGCAGGGGGTTATTCTGGAACATTATCCCAGAATAGCTATTCCTGAATAGCTCCATGAGTAAACAAGCTCTAAGTTGCTTGGTTGTGATCTGCAAAGGGGTTCTGACACCTTACCCTCTCTGGAGTTAATGGGAATTATGTACCCTAGTACTTCTGAGAACCTGACCATTAACACCTCTGCATGCTTCCCTTCCCCATTGGGAGAATGGGGATAATATTGTTTCTTGCCTGAGGAGTTGCAAGGCTAAACCCATGGATGTTATTAACCACAGCACTTTGATCCTCAGAATAATTATGATTGATACTGTTGTTACTTTGAATACACACATGCTCACTTAATACATGCTGCACATGTAAACAGCTGCCTGGTGACATTTGCATGCCCAATTGCACCCGCATATCATTGATTTACATGCACAGTTGGAGATTAATTAAAAAAATTGGAGCCTGCTTTGCTCTTTCCCACAACCACCTCAATGACATCTACAGAAGCACCAGGAAAAACAGCAGCACCTTATAGCGGATCCAGCCCCCTCCAAGCAAAACCCAGTTCAGATTGCTCATGCTTGCTCTGAAGCTGTCCCACAGGAACCAGACCAGAACCCTCTATCAGGCAAGGCGTTAAGACCCCATGGCACTCTCCAGAGGGGGCAGCTGGGGTTGGTAGTCAAAGGCTGTAGCAACAATCCATGCGGTTGTTATTTTGTGTGTGAGGTGTGCTGGGGTCAAACATCTGCTTGGTGATGGACATGAGAGTAACAGGGACAAAGTGGAATCCCCCTCACCTAAAGACTTTAAATCAAGGGCATCTTTCTAAAATAGCTACTCCAGTTCAGCCAGTTATCATGGGCTTGGCTTGGGAATCACTGGGTGCATCTACACATGCGCTTTAATGCACAGTAGCCCACTGTACTGCACATTAAAGTGTCACATCAAAACAGTGCTTATATGCTAGTGTGCAGTAAAATTACTCTACTGTGCATTAAGTGTCACTAAAAAGGTGTTCCCTTTTGCTACTGCACATTAGGGCAGCCTAATGCACCCTTATGTAATACCTCATATTAGAGGTACTATACTTAATGCTCAGTAGTAAATGTGCATTAATGAATGTGTAGAAACACCCACTGAGTCGCACACAATGCCTGGGGTATGCAGGTGATTGGAGGGGTCCCTTGTGGCCTTAACATCCATTGCACATGCACAGCTCTCCTGGTGTGGCTCAGGTTAGACCTGACACTGCTGCTTAAGGCCTTTACATCTGGCTTTGCTCTCTCACCTCACTCCAAGCCTTGCAGCATCCTCTGTGATTACAGATCAGGAAGCCTCCAGGTAGCTTGGTGGTTTGGCTCTTTGAGGAATGATGGCAGTCCCTGCTATTCTAGGTTTCCCTTTTTGGCACAAAAGCTCCCCCCTGCTTTTTTTTTTTTGGTTTCTAGGGGTTTTTTTGGGGGGGGGGTTGTGTTTTTTGGGGAGGGATTGGTTTCTTTTTAGTCCCCTATTTCACTTGCTGCCAACATTCTCCAGCCCCAGCAGGGGCGGTTTCAACACTTTTCTCCCCTCTTCAGGAGCAACCCACGACATAAGCGCTTGTTGGCCGGCTCCATTGTCCTGCGCATTATGCTAGGCGTAGGCGAGGCAGGTTCAGTGGCTGCCTGTCCCCTCCCCTGTAACTACTGCCGTCTTTAACAACCCTGAAGCCAGCTGTAACACTCGCTGTTTGCTCAGCTCCTGTCATAAGTGATTGGCGCCTTTCCAAAAAGAATTAAAAGCAGGGAGTGAGAAACATAAAAGCTTGTGTAATTATGTGCAAAAAGCCCCTTAATAATTTATAGAGGGAGAGAGTAAATATCCTCGCGTGTTATTCAAGTGTAACTCATTGTCCCGTTTGGCTAATACCCAGAGCACACGCATCATGGGCTTCATCCAGGAGGCTGTTTTGCCTTTAATACCTTTCATAAATTATTGAATTTATAAAGAGGAAAGCAGGTGTCATGTCATTTCTATAAACAGCTTGTTAGCTTAAACTAATGCAGGTGGGGGCTGACAATTTCCTGCCTTGCATTATTTTTCTCCCCTCTCTCTGTCTCCAACATTGTCCATGGCCAGATGAAGAAGACAGAGGACTTGCCCAAACAATAATATCTAGGAAAAGTTCTGGGTTGCGGACTGCACTGTAAACAACTCCAAGTATGTGATTTAGGTTCCCCTTTACTATGGGCTTTGGTAGGGCCCTTTGGTTCTCAATAAGGAACCAGGGGGAGGGAAATTTCATAGGTTTCATAGACATTAGGGCTGGAAGGGACCTCTGAAGATCATCAAGTCCAGCCCCCCGCCCAAAGGGCAGGAAGTCAGTTGGGGTCATAGGATCCCAGAAAGATAAGCATCCAATTTGCTCTTGAAGGCATTCAATGTAGGTGCTTGAACCACTTCATGTGGCAATCTATTCCAGACCTTGGGGGCTTGGCTCTTTTCTGGACTCTCTCAAGGTTCTCCACATACTTTTTAAATTGTGGGGCCCACAACTGGACACAGTACTCCATTTGTGGCCTCACCAAGGCTGAGTACAACAGGAGAATGATGTCCTGGGATTTGCTTGAGAAGCATCTATGGATGCAAGACAGCATTATGGTCGCTTTACTAGCTGCAGCATCACACTGCGGGCTCATGTTCATCTTGTGGTCAATGATGACCCGCAAGTCTCTTTCTTCCGCAGTGCTAGCCAACGTAGCACTGCCGAGCCTATAAGCATGCTGCGGGTTTTTCTTCCCAAGGTGGAGAACCTTGCATTTTTCGATGTTAAACACCATCAGGTTCTCATCCGTCCATTTGCTGAGCCTGTCCAGGTCAGCCTGGATTGCCCTTCTGGCGTGGATGCTTTGCCTCAAAGTTTGGTGTCATCGGCGAACTTTGCCAGTCCGCTTCTGACTCCAATGTCCACAGCATTAATGAAGATGTTGAACAATATGGGTCCTAGGACAGAGCCTTGGGGGACCCCAGTGGTCACAGGGCACCATGATGAGTGACTGCCATCAATTACTACCCTCTGCGTCCGACCACGGAGCCAATTTTCTAGCCAGTGGATCGTGGTGGGAGAAAAGGCTCCATGAGGGAGAAAGGCTGATTCAGGAGTTGTCATGCAGGTCTACACCTCAAAAGACTCAGGACTCATTCAGAGCTTTGCCATACACATACACCCCCTTGATCAGGCCTCTTATGTTCCTCTCAGTTTTCCATGGATGCACTCACGCTTCCCCTATTTCACAGCATGTGTTCTGAGGATGAGCATAAAAAGTTCTGACATATTCTGGTACTACAGTGATAGCAAGTACACAAGTGTCTATATAGGAAGTATGGACACACTTATTTGCAAGGTTGCTTTGGGGAGACAAATAATTTAACTGAAATATGTGTAAGAACATCGCTGTCATACGTACACAGAGCTTCCCAGTAATAGCCACATGGCAGCCGGAAAATAAAGCCATCATCAGGCAAAGTTTACATTTCATAGTTTCATAGTTTCATTTCTGTTGAGTTATTTGAAAAAACAGAAGAGGATAAACAGAATCATTGGTACTTTGGCCCACTTGGCTGACCCTCAGTACAAGGCCTTGGACAGGCCAGAAATTCCTCATTTGTCCTCTTGTGCTTGCTTAAATAAGCAACAGCAAAGTAAATATTCCTCATGGAGCTCTTATTTCTGAGCCAATAAGGCTAGTTATATCTAGGACTGGACACCCAGTATCTGGAACAGTGTGGGTGCTGAGCTATCTGGTTTGTACAGCAGTGTAAAGAGTTGGGGGAATGGAAGCAGAACGCAGGAGTAGGTGGGTGTATGTGTTTATCTCTGTAATGCGACAAAGAGGAGCATTACCCAGGGAGTGCCACACACATGGCTTGCTGCAGAAATCAGAACCAAAGGAAAGCAGCTTGGAAAAGCATGTGGCTACAAGGCAACAGACAAACTGAGCTGGACACAGATGGTATCCTTTTTGGAGGTTCACTAAATCTCCACTAATCTTCCCTCAATCCTATTGTTTTTCCTCTGAAAGCTAGCTCTGAACTTTTTGGCCATGGGTAGGATCACATGAGATTAGAGACAGAAACACAAAGAAAGAACAAAGGCTGTTCTTGCATTTACAGCACACGGCCCACCCAAAGGCCACCTAATGTAGTATGAAAGTCTTTTGCTGAGATTCCTTGCCAAGGCTGGAAAATCCAAGAACCACAGGTAGTTTGGATATATTCCAGAGAGGCAACCCAAACCAAGACATCCTGAACTTCCAAATCACTGGGAGAATCTCAAATGCTTGATCAGGAGTCAAAGAAAAACAACACAGAACAAAACCACACCCTGTCTAATTCCCAGGCAAGGCCATATCCATCTTTATAGTTGGCCACACCAACCCCCAGTGCACACTCTAGGTTAGTGGGGATGCATGTGGGATTCAGAGCAGGATAGAATTCAATTCAGTTCCTTCCCTAGAAGGATGCTTGAAGCAGGCCACAGACATTAAAAATGACATTGCGTTTGCCAGGCTCCCTCTAGTCACACTAAGATGGTGGACTGTGAATGAGAACACAATTGTCCTAATAAATGCTAATGAAGACATCACAGAACAACCTTGCAGAATTACAGAAAGCTGAATGGCAGCAGATTCACTTCCCTAATGGAGCAATCTTTGGGCTGGAGTATAATAGCTCCAGAACAGGACACAAGAACCCAACACAACAGGTTTGGGGGATAACAGTGAAGTGAAGAAGTCCATCCCCAACTGGAATGCATGGGTAAGGCAGAATATAGTTGTATCTCTTGCTGGCGTTTGCTTGGCTCCTAGCTCCATAATATCCAAGCACCTCTCACTTGGGGTGGAATATGGCTAGGGCACACAGTTTACTTCTCCTGCTCTTACAAAATCTGCAACAGGGGCTTTACTTGAATGTAAGTGATCAGCGTTTCATAGACAGGTGATACCTGCAACAGCCCAGATTCCTCAGTATCCTCCATCTAGAGATGTGCATCTGCTGACTCAGTACTACAGGAAATAATCCTCCTATCTGGGGTCATATTGTAGCTTATGGATCCCTGTCCCTATTTTCTACACCTCATATTACTGACAAAATATTTCCTAGGGTGCCTCCTGCCTGCAAGGAGTACAGTGCCATGTCTGGGGATCATAATTTCTTTTTGATGCATGGATAAAGGGAGATGAGCCATCACAATAGCATAGGCTCCAAGTTCTGACCCCAGCTGTGAGTGAGGGTGGTTCAGTGGGCATATGCTTGCATGACAGTGAGATAGTGTTCCTTGGTACACAGAATTTCACGTGATCACAGTGCATGCACGCAGGGTTTTTAGATTGAAAAAACGATGTACAAGCATGCAAGACTGAATCTGCTGTGACACATGAGTAGCTTCTCCTATACCTCCCTCTGTGCACTCACCCCCATGTACACACATGGGTCCAAATGCACACACGTATGAGCCTGTGAATGTAGAAAAATTCTTGATTCAATTGTGATTAATGAAGCACCTTGCTCTGAATCTCAGATTTCATAACACATTAAAAAATCACTCAAGAATATGACGGCAGGGGAAAAAGAAGCCTCCATCTCACACACACATACACATACACCCTGTTGAGGGGAGAAGAAGTATCAAAATATCCCTAGCACTTGAGGAAGACAAATATGCTCCAGGCAATTAGACAATGTGGATAATTTTAGATTAAAAAAAACAACAAGTCTAGAGCTGACTGGGCACTGCAGAAGGGTTGCTCACGCTGCTGGCATCTTTGTGGAGAGTGCCATAGGGCACTGTAAGGAATCTTGCAGAAATGCTGAAGACTTTCCTGAATCCAAACCAGACACAGGGTACCACTGCACCCGACTTCCCTTGAGATAACTGTCATCTAAGAGGTAAGCCTCAGCTGCTTGATGACTGATGATCCCAGAAGAAGACCCAGCAGGGCCTGTGGGTGAGGGAATTGAAACTATTGATAATCAATTAACTCCTTCAATTACACAAGCTTAATGAGGTAGCACGAAGTCGGTTTTAATGAACATCCATTTAATGAAGGGGGTTCCTCCGGGTGGTGTTTTTGAGTCAATCTTTACACGTTAGGAACAGCCTAGAAAGTATCATCTAGTTAACATCACCTAACAGACACTTCCTTTTCTAGTCTCCTATCCTTTTCTAGCCTCCTAAAAACAGACCATTGTGTTTCAGCTAATTCTGAGCTGATCCTCCCTCTCCTCCCTTTTGCTCCAGTATTCTTGGAAATTCCCTTTCTTATTCCAAACATTAGTAATAACAGCATCATTTGGCTGACAGCATTTTCCATTCACACACTGCAAGGCACTGAGTAAGCAATTTGACATTTTAGAGCTGAAGCCACTGAGGGACAGACTGAAGAGAAGAAAGCCTACAGATCCACCAGGGACATGCATTGGGGAGTGAGGGGGGCTCCAAAATTGGCAGCCATTTTCTGAAGCTGGGCCTTTGTGGTTGGCTCCAAATCATTCAGCAAGGGGGTAGGAGGACTTGGACAAGAATTGCTTTCTCCTGATTTCATCCTGTTCAATCAGGTTCTGGGTAAAACTCAAGGGTATGTTGCTGAAGGTTATACCAGTGGAAAGGACCTTTGCTGCATCTGATTCACTAGTTGAGTGTCTGGTTATTAATGAGATGCTATCATGTCAGGGTACCTACAAACTCGTGTACGGGCAGATATTGTCTTATCTACACCTTAAATCTGAAAAAAAATATCTGGGCCAGTGAGGCCTTACAACTCTGCCAATGCCCCATGGGATGAGAAATACATGTAGCTGGGGGATGGGTGCTTACCAGAGGCAAAGTTCAGGGGCTAACATGGCTTTCAGACAAGCTGTCATGGAACCATGCCACTGTGTCACAACACTGTGCTCTCTGTGTTGACAAGACATGGGAAAAAAATTGGACAACCAGATTTTCTCAGTGAATACAGGCTCTCTCTCCCAACATGATATCAAAGGCCTCGGAAGACCTTTGGGGACTGCTCTGATAGCTCTGGAGCCCTGCTCAGAAGACATGGGTCAGCAGGAATGGTTAGCTTATTAAATGGGTGGCTAGCTTTATTAAAGGAGGATCTCAAGAGGGGACAGGGCACAGCCTTTTCACATTTCCTGTTTCCTCCCTCTATAGCAGGCCTGAGCTCAGTAAACACTGGGGCCACCTAGAAACAGATTTTCTAAAGCCCCCTGTACATCAGGTGACCGTATGTCTTGGTTTGGCCAGGACAGTCCTGGGTTTCATAGGCCAGTCCCTGCTGGTTGAACAAAAGACCTGGTATTGCAGGGGCGCAGTCCAGTGGGGAGATGCAGCGGCATCGTTTGCCTGGCAAGTGGGCAGGGAGGTGCCACTGCTGCTGTGCGGGAGCAAGGTGGGTGGACTGGAGTAGTGCCCTGCCCATCCCATCCCATCCCTTCCTCCAACTGCTGCTCAGGAGGAGCTGGGCCAGGCACAGGTGAGGGGATGAAGTGATGCCCACTTCAGTCTGTCTGCTTTGCTCCTGCACAGCAGTAGCTGCGCCTGCCCGCCTGGCGCACCATGCCATCTGCCTCCCTGCTGGACTGTGCCCTGTGCCCCTGCCCACCTGCCTCTGCCCATAAGCACCAACTTAGTTTTTTGCTGGCAGGGGTTTTTTTTGCATTCCCATGGTAAGCCCCACGCGTACCCAGAAGAGGCAGCGTGTTACTTCAACCTGGCTTGCCCAACATGGCTCATGGGTGCTAAGCATCTGCAATTTTTTTTCAGTGGGTGCTTGAGCCCCAGAGCACCCACAGAATTAATGCTTCTGCCAGTTGCAGCACCACTGATGATGGGGGGGAGGGGCAGTGTCCCAAATTTTCTTTAAAATAATATTGTCACCATACCTATACATAATCTGCAATGCAGTACAGTTTCTGACTCCTCCTTCAGACCTGACCCTGGGGCCAGTGGGCTAGGGACTAAATTCTCAAATTCCTCTCACCTGCTTAGAAAACTACACTTCAGTGCGCCGTCTTAGTTCTCTGACTGCTGGTGCTGTGGAGGCTTCCTGACCAATGTGTGCTGGAAGTAGTCACAGACTAGTAAAAAGGTTGTAAAGATGGCATATGCACACAGAGCAGAGATGACCTAATCAGCCATGGAGTCCTGTGTGTGTTGCTTCAGACAGGCCCCGTAACAACAGGCTTGGCCCTATGTGAGCTGTGCTTAGCACCTGGGTCCCTGCCCTTCCTTGAAATGATCTAAAAGCTCTGTTCCCCATTCCACTGTTACCGAGCTAAGAGCAGCGCCATGAAGGAAACCTCTGGGCATGTTGCACTAGACTGTACTAGGGAACCTTATCTCCTTTGCCCCTTTTGTTTCTGAGGGAAATCCAGCTACATTGTAGTGAGACAAGGACCCACAAGGGTTCACTGGACAACAGGACAGGCAGCTCTTCTTGCAAGGTTGCTGAAATTTATGCCTGAGCCCCGTGAAATGCCCGCCTGCCTGCTCTGACTCTTTTCATCCGAGGAAAGGTCCCATTTCACTGAGCATCACTGGAGCGGCATCTGCAATCTGCTGTCCCAGGAGAGGAAACTTTAGATGTCTCTCCCTTCACTCAGGCCATAATAGTAGGTAGAAGAAAGACAGCTCAGCCCTTGAGTCTGTCAGGTCCAGATGTAGCCCTGCTCCCTTCCCTTCCTCCTGAAACAATATACAGGTATGAATCCCAAGCTGGAGATCTTCCCAGAATGCTTTGGGCCAGAAAGGCTTCAACACCTGCCAAGGAATTCCCCTGCTCTCCTGGCCTGCCTCCTGCAGGAAACCTCCTTTGCTGTGAGGGCTTCAGCCAATATGCTCAATGCTTTCTGGGAAAATAGTTCCCCACAGACTGGCTGGCCTATTTATCAGGCTCTGATGTGCCTGAAGCAGCCATTCAGCATAGGGAAAGTGTGTGGGAGCAGTTCAGAGCAGGCAGAGGGAAAAGATTTCAGCTGGATGCTTGTGTCTTCTCCATCCCCGAAGGGCAGTCTCTGGAGGGGTTTTCTGTGCTGTAGGGAGGGTGCTTGTGTGGACAAGGATGCCTCCTGTTGTCAGTGCCCCTAAGATCTCTCTCCCCCCAATTGTCTTTGCTTTACCCCCATTACTCCCTCAGCATCCAGTGTGGCAGCAGCCACCCTCCAGCTGGGGCCCCATTGCAGGCACAGTAGTGCTGCACCCCAGTCAGCCAGAGGGAGGTAACATTGAACAAATGCAGGGTCATTGATCTCACCAAATTGAAGCATTCCCTCCCCAAAACCACACTAGCAAGCACTCCCGTCAGCTGTACTGCCCAGCAGATGAGTTTCTCTGAGGTGGGGGCTGCAGGGACGGATGCGTGTGTGAGCATCCTTGGTCTCTCACCCTGGCAGAACCGCTCTCTGCAGCTGGGAGGTGACACTGCAGCAGGTGTTGCCTCCTCTGGTACTGACAGCAGGGAAGACACAGCTGCCCAAGCACAGAGCCAGAGACCTGGCTGGGCTGGTGCCTCCTGTGCCAAAGCCCCAGTCACTGCAGCTTCACTTTGATGCTGTGAGACGAGGTAGAGGAAATCTACCCAGGCCATGCCTGTATGTGCTTCAGGCACACATCCCGACTGCCATGTAGACAGCCTCAGAGGAGGGATTCCTGATTTCATGGCCTTGCCATTCCCTCAGGACTCAGCTCATATGTCTAAATCTGGAGTTGGTTCATGGATGCATCATAACTAAGAGTGAATCTGGGCCCCTTCCCTGGCACATAGTCCTCCCAGACCCTTATAGACCATAATTCCCCTGCCCCCTCCTGTAATTACACAACCAACTAATTTACTTCCGAGCCATTAGTGTCCACTTGGTGTCAACCACCATTTCAATTAACCTCCACGACCTTCCTGGAGCAGGTCTCTCATCCTGCAAGAGGCAATGCACACACTATTCACCTCTTCCCCTCAGGTGCCAGCACCAGCACTACATTCCTCTGAATTATGTCAAGAATAGGAATTTAGTGGCATTGCTCTCCCCTCCCTCCCCTCTGCCGCTTGTTTTGCATGTTCCAGACAACTCTCCCTCCCCCTCTATGGGTACGTTCCTTACTGGTGTAAAGTCCTACTTCTGGCTGCCCACACCATGGGATATGCCCTCGACCCACAAAGGCAGAAATGATGCCATGTGGTTCTCTCCTGTCATTGGTAACAGTCATTCGCAGCAAAGGGGATGGCCTAGTTCCAGAAGTCTTATAAGACTCTGTACCCTCACTGGGTACTGAGGCAAACTGAGTGAGTGAGACAGCAAAATACAAGGAAGGAGACCTAATATGAATAAGGAAACTTGGGTGCAGGGTTTATAAACAGGAGAGCTCAGTGTGAGAAGGATGAGGAAATGCAAAGGGTGAAGGAGTCCCTCTCCTCTCTGCAATGAAGGCAAAGCAGGAATTGAGGAAGTCATGTAGAAGGAGAGTCAGGTGTGTAAGCGGACAGAGAGGGAGAGGATGGTGTGAAGAAGAAACTGCAGTGATTGGGGTCACAGGGGAAACACAACAATATACAAGCTAGAGGATTTCTCTTATAAGGAAGACAATGAAGATGTCAAGTAAGTCCATGTTCAAAGACTGGCTGGGATCACCCATAAAATGCTTCCCAGGAAATGTGGTTCCCTCTGAAAGTCTGATGCTGCACTGGATTTAATTCAGAAGGGATTTACATACTAAACAGCTTCCACCAGAACAAAGAAAATCTAACATCTATTTTGGGCCTTGAAGCCAAAGAATGTATTTCAGATCCACTAATCAGTACAGTAAATTTGTAAAGAGATGAAGCTGGGCGAGAGAGAAGAGAGGTGGGAGAGGTCAACCTGTGAGCGAGTCATTGGCTAGGCAACTCCTCCACACTTGAGAAGGTCTGTGGGGCCTTGGCTTTACAATGAGAAAGATTTTATGGTGCATAGATAAAGCTCAAGAAAGTGAGAAACTGAAAGGATTTCTTGGTCCTGGAAACAACCCATACAAACACAGGGCAGCGACCTGTGCAACAAGCACCCAGATGGTGACATACATCATTCCCAATTCTGTCCCTATCCAGTTTGCCAGTACAGGTCCATCTTCTCCAACAGTCCTCAAATATCCTGACCTGCATCACCTCCGCTCTTCCAGTCTGGGCTTCTCCCCTGACACATTAGTGCATCCTGATCTTGACTAGTAGTACTGCTTGCTATGCCAGCCTCCGTGCCTTATCTTCACCCCAGCATCTCTGCCACTGCACCTGAATCCTGACCAGAGACGCCTCAGTGCCAAAACCTAACACGCTTCAGCTCTAACATGTTGCTCCTTCTGCTTTCCTGAGGAAAGAATGACAATCCATGACACCCGCAAAGCTGAGGACAGAGAGTCTCAGTTCCAGCGCCGTGATACTGGTGCCTGATACGAAGGTAAGGACTGTTTCTAAGAAGCAGTTTACAAGAGGGATTTGCTCCAGTTCCAGCCATTGCTATAGGAGAAATGGTGCCAACCCCCTTGGCTGCTTTTGTTCTGATGGAGCTGTCTGAAACCAGGAGAACATATCCGGGTGCATTTCAAACGGGACTTGCAGAGTTAAAGCACAGAACAGCTGCCTTGAAGACAGCAGAGAAAGGGAAGAAACCCCCCCCCCTTGTTATGACTACTAAGATGAAAAAATATGACAGCTGAGGCACCCAGTCATTTTTAAGATGCGATGTCTTCACCTGAAAGAGCACTTTAAACACAGAGAAATTTCCTAGGAAATTGCATGATCCGTCAAAGCCCCCGTGCATACCCCGACCGCTAGAACAGAAACATAATCTAAACAGCCTGGTTCTATCAGCTACAGCCCTCAATCAGGGATGCGAGCACAGAGGTGCA
Organism: Crocodylus siamensis; assembly: GCF_052110815.1. NCBI lineage: Eukaryota > Metazoa > Chordata > Crocodylia > Crocodylidae > Crocodylus > Crocodylus siamensis. Next base: position 28,765,628 of record NC_143409.1, on the reverse strand, counting down.
CTGAGAGATGATGCCAAGAGCTGAAGATCAGCAGAGCCCGGAAGGGACAGGACTGCAGGGATGGGAGGGTGGGATGGAGGAAGGTCTTGAAAGACATTGCCTAAAGGAGCAAGAATGAACTGACTCATGAACAACTGGTTTGAATGGGGGGCAGAGGCAAAGGCATTGTGTGCCTTATGGCTGCTGTGACATTGTAGAGTAGATGGAGGGTATCTGGTAATGTGTGACACATGCTATGGCAGGCTTAGCAGGAGTTTCATGATGGCTCATCTGGTTGTCTGGATGTTGTGTTGGGTACATGAGTACCCTGGGTAGACAAGTTTTGCCTGGGTGGACAGTGCATGAATCAGGGAATCTGCACCGAGACAGGGAATCTGTGCTCGTTTCTTGAGACAAAACAATCATGACTGAAAATGCCATGGGGCCCTGACAACAAATGGAGCACAGCAATGTAACCGCGAGGGGAAAGCAGACTGAAACACATAGAGGGCACGTACCTGCCCAGGCCTTGACCATGGCAGTACAGAGCAGACACAAGGGGCACAGAGTTATGAACTGCCCCTAGGCCTTCCTCCAACTCTGAACAGGCTATGCCCTGGGTGAGGCCTCTGCAGCGAGTCTATGTGGCCCTGTGTACCTGTGCAACAAAGAGGTGGGACTGAGGCTCCAGTTGGCACCTGCTCCTGACTTGCTCACATTCCCACAGCAGAACCCGTAGGATGAGTCACTGGGTCCAATGGGACAAAGAGGCTGCCTAATGCCTATGCTCCCTGTCAGACAGCAGCATCGTGCACACAGAGGGAACCAGCTGCCAGTCAACCAATGCAATCGGAAAACACAGATGAATACGCAAACAAAATAAGAGCTTTGGGGGTCTGGCAGCAAGCCTAGTCTCTTTCCAAAGTTTTCTATCTACAAGTCCCCATGAGCAGGACTGACTCCTGGATCATTCCAACCAGGCATGGTAACAGGGGAAAGAGTTCCTGGGAAGTCTGTGAGGGACACACCTTGAGTAACAGATCAGATCAAGTCACTGCAAACCCTGCTATCTCCTTCACTTCAGTATAATGGAGGCATGGATGAACGAACAAAATAATGACTTGCTCTCCTCTATTGCCCTTCCCCGAGGAGTGCCAAGCATTCTCCAAACACTTCTCTAACATCTCTTGGAAATGGATAAGTAATACCAACCCCACTTCAGAGACTGGTAAACTGAGGCATGGAGAGGCTGTGTGACTACCTCCAGGTCATTTAGTGAGTCAGTGACAAAGCTCAGAGCCAAATATGATTCTTGACTACCCTGTCTCCTGTTTAAACCCCTTGACAATATTGCATCTTACAAACTAACAGTAACTGCTCCCATTGGAAATGTTCTTTCTTGCTCCTGCTGCCTGGGCAGAGCTGTAAGTGGCCCTGAGAATAGAGCAGCAGAGGGAGTTGCAGTGCAATGCAGGGCCTGAGTTATCTGAAGAGGTTTTCTGTGACTTTTCATGCTGTGCCTGCTTTTCTTTATCTTTCTGATAATGATGGGCAGTGTTGAGACCTTTTTCATTAAACCAGCTGAACCAACCAATGTACCTTGCTGCTGAGGTCTGCAAAGAGCTTGAGGTAATAGTCCTCCCAACCTGGCTGTCGGCCAGCTGGCTTCAGGTGAGAAAGGACGATGTAGCTGTGCTGCCTGGGCCTTCAGATTCTGTTTTCCTTCCTGGTGGGGAGGTGAAAGGGGTTGCATCTTTTTGCTGCTCTCCAGGAACCACATCGTTCTACTCCAGAAGGGCTAGGAAGAGTGCCTGGGTTGCGTGACTTGAATACCAAGCTCTCAGTAAGGGTGGAAATGGAGGATGTACTATATGGAGAGGGTGCTCGGAAGGAGCTGGCTTCATTAACGGGAGGCAGCTTGAGGCATTAGAGATTATTCTCATCTCTTTTCTTGTTTGCTGCTGACTTACTCTAAGACTATTAATGGATTAGCAGAGGTTCTTACAGTGCTGGAACACCATCTTTGTGGGGGGTTTAGGGAGGCAAAAGGGGAGCTTTCCTGCTACCCAGGAGCATGTCTGCTGATAGGAAAACTGTCAGACAGCAAGAGACATGTGTGTGACAGTCCCACTCTTTCTCTCTGGCCTGTTGCTTCGTTTTATGGAGCTTCCCCTTGGAGGGGCTCTGTTGGTTGGCTCTGCTTCCGCACCCCAGGATGTCATAGAAGCATTCTTGCTCCCTCTCTTGACAGCAAGCCCAGAAGAGCCATCACATAAATGAACTCACAGCACTCTCCTACTGCTGGGTGTAACAGTGCCAATGGCACAGGCAGCACAACTGTCCCACCTCTACTGGCAAAGCCCAGGCAGCTCCCTCCAGAGAGCACAGGGCGAGATGCAGCATGAAATAACTGCAGATAATTAAAGGACTGAACAGGGTATTGGGAGCCGTGAGTTTGCAACTTCCATAAATAGCTCGTTTGCAGAGCTGCTTAGCTCTTTCCTCATTCTTGCTAAAGTGAGGACCCCAAAGAGACAGTGCTTGTGCTTGCCCAAGGGTGGAAAGTTTGAGCAAGTATTTTTAAACCATTCCAGATGTGCTGGGGCCAGGCCATTTCTCTGCTTTGTTTTTCAGTTTCACTAGAAAGCTTTTTTTGAATGCAAATGCATGGTTTTGCCTTTATAAGTACCCATCCCTGCCCCCTAGGATTCTAGCTGAATACTGTCAGGCAGGAGCTGGCTGGGAAGAGGAGGGGATGTTGTATGAGATAAAAAAGAGGGAACAGCTCCCTTCCTCTGAAAGGAACCACATGAGTGAGCATTTGGTGCCATCCCTGGTGCAGGGCTGGAAGGTGGCAGGGGTCTAAATGCAGAGCCTGGGCACAACCTGCATGTGAAAGAAGGCCTGCGTGGCTCTGACAAGGCCAGGCAGAGTAGGAATGGGGGGGGAGGGAGAGAGAACTGCCATTACCAGGAGAAAGATTGGAGGCTGGGCTGGAAATACAGGATTGCTTGTGGCATAAGTGGTATGAACTCTTAGCTCAGGAGGCAAACTGTGGAGACACAATGCCCATGGGAAATGAGAGACGGGGGGGGGGGGGGGGGATAAGAGAGCAACTGCTTTCCTGAGTGGTGACTCACTCCTATGTGCGTGACAGAGGGAGTATGTGTGTACGTATGTGTAAGACAGAGCGTGCGTTAGGGACTGCTCATGAAAAACCACTACAGAAAAGGGGCTAGGATTCCTGTTGTCCTGGCAGTGAACGAGTGTGTGCACATGTGTGTTTGGCTGGTGTCTCTCATGAGCCATGTAACCGGGGAGATCTATCAACAGCATGTATACCTCTGTGAGGAATTGCATCCCTATCCAGCTCTCTTCTCAGAGAGACAGAACCTCACCCCCATCCTGTTGCTTGCTTCTTTCCTCAGACATTAGACGCCATGCGTCCTTGCCTAGATCATGTCAGTACTGAAAAGGGACAACCAGGATACCCAGTGTAATGGACAGGGGAAAGACTTCTGGATGCTGGAGCCTGGGCATTCAACCTGATCTCAGCTGCTTGCTGTAAACCAGGCCCTCACAACTATGGGGACTTGTAAATCACTGACCACCTCTGTGGCTCCTGCCTAGAATGCATCCTATTTATATATGCCCGCAGGAATTGTACCTTCTATGCCCCAGTGGACGCAAGACTGGAGGGGTGCTGCCTTGCTCTGTTCTGGACTACGGAAGGCTTCTGTGGAGACTGTCTCATACTCTGCTTGCCTTTGAGGAGCTCTGTGAAGGCTCAGCCCAGGGAAACTGCACGTTCTCTCTTTCCCCTGACAAGTCCTTTACTGTTGTGTTTAGCAGTTCCACTGCAGGTGCCTCTGCTAATATGTGTGTAAAAACTGGAGAACCCTAGAAGCCAGCTGGCAAGCGACATAAACCCATTAGCCAACAGGCCCTTGGATCTGAGACGCTGCCCTGTTAGACAAAAACCTGCTCAAATAGGTTTTTTTTAATTATTGCCAAGTAGAGCCCAAAACACAAAGTTGGTAAATTATAACTCCAGCCGATTGTCTTTGATTCCTGCGCTGCTGAAATCATTAGCAATTTATACAATTACACTGTGAGAACTGGTGTGCCTCAGAAGTTTGTCTGGTCAGATGAAGAGGGAGAAGGGGTGAGAGAGAAAAAGACAGTGAGGGAGGGAGGAAGGGGGAGAGAGAGAGAGAGGATGGGAACGTATCCATACGTGAAATGGGACGGGGCAGAGGGAGGACTCCGTGGAGATGGAAAAACAAACATGGCTTCAGTTGGTGGCCAGTGAGTAATTGTCTGGGCTCTGCAAGGATGCTTTGCTCCAGGAGAAAAGTTTATCTTCTCCCCAGAATGCTGCCTGGGCTTCATCTACAGCAGTGCTGCAGAGTGCACAGATGGACGGTGTTTCCCATGGGGCAGAGAGCAAGAGTGTGCCAGTGGGTTCACCTCAGCTGATGCCCATTTGGCTGCCTGCTGCACTTGCAGGATGGCCGTACAGGAGGGGAAAGCTGTTTCCTACAGAAATAGAGCCACCAAGGGCCAGATCCTCAGCTAGGCACAGCTCCCCTGAAATCAATACACTGATTTACGCCAGCTAGTGGAAATGTCACAGATCTTGTGGTCAATAGGCCAGGCCTCTGCTTCTACTTCCTCTGCATTCTTACTAGTGCAATTTCATCACATTCAATGGAAATATTCCTGATTTGCACCAGCCAAAATGATTAGGGGCCTAGAAAGCACGATATATGAGGAAAGACTGAAATAACTAGGGTTATTTAGCCTGGAGAAAAGAAGACTGGGGTGGCGGGGGGAGGGGGCCAGAGAGGTTTTGATAACAGTTTTCAAATGCCTGAAAGGCAATTACAGAGTGGATGGAGATGCACTTTTCTCTGTGGCCAGAGGGGACAAGACAAAGAGCAATAGACTTAAGCTTCAACAGAGGTATTTTAGGGTGGAGATCAGGAGGAAGCATCTGACTATGAGGGCGGTCAGGCACTGGAACAGGCTCCCTAGAGAAATTGTGGAAGTTCTACCCTTGGAAAATGTCAAGAACAGGTTGAACAGATACTTGGCTGGGATGGCTTAGACAGAGATATTTCTGCCTTGAGCAGGAGGCTGGACTAGATGTCCTCATGAGGTCCCTTCTAGCCCTACTTTCCCTCTGATCCTATGATTCTAAAGCTGAATGAAACCCAACAGACCTGGCCCAGTGATGCTAATGAAGGTTTTCCTGACATGTCTTGGTAGTAAAGCATCTTGGCTACTGACTTAACAGTAGAGCAGGAGACAGAGAGACCAAAGAGTTTAACAAGCAACATAAATCTAGGTGAGAAACAGAGTGGGGCACAGGGAAAATGCACCAGGCATGAGCTGTGTAACAATTCCTCCCAAAGAATGGTGCTTAAACAATTAAGTGGCTTGGGCTTTATGAAATGATACCATCTCTGCTCTGAAACACATCATTACCTTTCTGGTATAGGGTTGGGATTTTTTCAATGTATGTCTCCCTTTTTAAATGCCTGATAAGGAGGCTTTTCAGTCTGAGATGTTGGGATACATTGCTAATCACATTCAATTTCTTGTGCTGCTCCACGTGCTGCTCTCTCCCCGATTGCCCCTATGTTCCCTTCCCTGCCTAATTGATTTTCTTTTGCTAACCTCCACAGAGCTTTAGTATCTGATAGGAGCAGACAGGAGACACTCATCAAGAGGAAAACACAGGAATGGCACTGCTCTGCCATGCTCCTTTCTGTTTGCTCTCTCCCTGCAGCCTTTGGAACCAAAAACGTAGGGAATTTTAATGCTAACTGTTGCTGACTCCTCTGTTAGCCATACTGGCACATTTTAAAATAAAGAAAATCACAGGGGAACCCAATTCAAAGCCCCCTGAAATCCAAAGGGATCCTTCTATTTTTTTCATTGGGCTTTGAATCAGGTGCAAAGAAAATGTCCAGACAGCAAGGAAACTTTCCGAGGATGAAAGCACCCGGTGTTAGAGCCATCCACCCTCATGTCAAACTGAGAGGGAGGATAGTATGGGGGTTTGGGCACTTGGGCAGCTTGGGATTCTGGAAGGCCGGGTTCAGATCCCAGTGCTGCTACTGACACCCGTGTCTTTCAGCAAGGCACATGGTACAGCTCTGTTGTACATCACAGGAGAGTTGTGCGGCTAGATTGGGAGGTGCTTGCACACTAGGGTGACACGGCCTGGACATGTACCTTAAGTAAGCCACAGGGGAATCCTTGTTCTCCCCAGGTGGGTGAATACTGAGCTAGGAGGTTGTGATGCTCATGGAAGAGTCCATCTCAGGTGTCTCGTCCTCCCATAGGCTCCATATGACAAAGGGTAGTGGGGCTCTATCTACCACTTCCTCCATCATTGCAGACCTTTAGTATTGCACTGAAGCCAACAAATGCACTGAAATGAAGGTAGATTTTCTGTACCCCCATGCATGTGTGAGTCACAGGGCTATCCTGCCATGTCATTTAATGGACTGTGCAGTTCCCATTTCAGGCCACTACTTACCACACCAGTGCAGTGCCATCTTGTCCTTGTGCCACTTCTGCCATTATCGAAGTCCCCAGTGCTTACTACAAAGGACTGCATGGGACTGGACCAGGGGAAAAAGCTTTTGTTCTAGAAATTGAAAGTTGATGGAGTATTTCATAGGAAAATGATGACAACCTATTCTACCTCAAAAGACAATTATTTCCCCACATCGGAAGTGATTCAATTTCTCCATCAGTAACATTAATAATGTCACAAACACCAAGAGCTCCTTTCCAGAAGATGGTTCTCTTTAGTGGTATGTATGAAATCTCTCACTATCAACATCCCAGCTCAAGACTTCTGTCTGTGCCCTGGGCCCTGGCTTTCTTACTTGTTCTTTCACATGGTGTGGTTATCTACAGAGCTGAGCAAGTAATGCATAGAGACCAATTTGTCCAATCAGTTTACAACCCTTGTCTGCATTATGGTCCCCTTAGGTCCCCATTATGCCAGGTGCTGTACATACGAAGGTGGGCAGAGGTGGAAGGAAGGAAAAATGACTATCCACATGGTATAGACATGGATGGGAGGCACAATGAGCCTTAGTTAAAGCACACCCGATGCCATTTTTCATCATGGGGACGCTGATACACATGATTATCTAGGTGATTTAATTAGAGTGGCTCTCAGAGCTCCTCCCAGGGGCAAGAGTGCTCAAAAGCCCCCATGGCTCATCAAAAGCATCCAGGAATGTCTCAAAGCCAAAAAGGAGGCATGCACCCAATGGAAGGTAGGGGCCCTCACCAAGGCTCCATCGCTCGAGATTGTAGGGGGGCTGTTAGGAAGGCCAAGGCAGAGATGGAACTGGTACTAGCGACCCAGATCAAGGATAACAAGAAATCCTTTTTTAAATACATAGGGGGTAAAAAGAAGGTACCAAGTAATGTGGGGCCTCTGCAGGACATACTTGGTAATCTGGTGGTAGCACCAGGGAACAAAGCTGATCTCTTTAACAGTTTCTTTTCTTCCATTTTTCTGAGCAGGGATAGGGACATCCCTCCCACTGGGAATCCGGACAGACCCAAGGGAGGCACAGCCAGGCTCAGGGTCAGGGAGGACCTAGTCAGGGAACTTCTGGAGGGACTAGATGTGTTCAAATCAGCAGGTCCTGACGATCTCCACCCCAGGGTGCTGAGGGAATTGGCAGAGGTCATTGTGGGTCCTCTGGAACGGCTTTAAGAGCACTCATGGTACTCTGGCAAGGTGCCAGAGGAGTGGAAAAGGGCCAATGTGGTCCCCATTTTCAAAAAAGGGAGGAAAGAGGACCTGGGAAACTATAGGCCCATTAGTCTTACCTCGGTCCTGGGAAGCTCTTTAAGAAAATTATCCAGGAGCACATCCGCAAGGGACCAGCAGGGGAGATTATGCTTAGAGGCAATCAACATGGGTTCATTAGAGGCAGGTCCTGTCAGACCAACCTGGTTGCCTTCTACGACCACAAAAGCCCTGGACACAGGTGTCGTGGTGGACATAGTCTTTCTGGACTTTAGGAAGGCCTTCGACACTGTCTCTCACCTCATCTTCATTAAAAAATTAGGTGACTGTGGTGTCGACACCTACACAGTCAGATGGGTCACAAACTGGCTGAAGGGCCGCACCCATTTTCAACCTGGAGGGACGTGGGCAGTTAGGGTTCCCCAGGGCTCGGTCCTTGGGCCTGCACTGTTCAATATCTTCATCAGCGACTTGGGCAAGGGGTGAAAAGCACCTTGTTCAAGTTTTCAGATGACACTAAGATGTGGGGAGAAAAGAGCACACTAGAAGAGAAGGACAGGCTACAACTAGATCTGGACAGGTTACAGGGGTGGGTGGATGAGAATAGGATGGGTTTCAATATGGACAAGTGCAAGCTGCTCCACCTGGGGAGGAAGAACCAGCAGCATACCTACAGGCTGGGGAACTCCCTTCTTGTCAGCACAGAGGCAGAAAAGGATCCTGGAGTCACTATTGATTCCAAGATGAACATGGGCCACCAATGAGGGGATGCAGTCAGGGAGGCTAAATGCACCTTGTCGGGCATCCACAGATGCATCACGAGCAGGTCCAGGGAGGTGATCCTCCCCCTCTATGTGGCACTGGTCAGGCTGCAGTTGGAGTACTGTGTCCAGTTCTGGGCGCCGCACTTCAGGAGGGATGTGGACAACATGGAGAGGGTCCAGAGGAGGGCCACTCGCATGATCACGGGGCAGAAGGGTAGGCCCTATGAGGAGAGACTACAGGACCTGAACCCGTTCAGCCTCCACAAGAGAAGGCTGAGAGGGGATCTGGTGGCCACCTACAAACTTGCCAAGGGGGACCAGCAGGCATTGGAAGAGTCCCTGTTCCCCTAAGCACTACCAGGAGTTACAAGGAATAACGGCCATAAGCTGACTGAGAGTAGGTTCAGGCTAGACATCAGGAGGCGCTACTTCAGTCAGGGCAGCTAGGAGCTGGAACCAACTTCCTAGGGAAGTGGTGCTCGCTCCTACCCTGGGGGTCTTCAAAAGGAGGCTAGATAGACACCTGGCCGGGGTTGTTTGACCCCAGTATCCTCTCCTGCCATGGCAGGGGGTTGGACTCGATGACCTGCTTAGGTCCCTTCTGACCCTACCAACTATGAAGCTATGTGTATAAATGCCTACGGAGACTATTTTCATGGCTAATGTGTTTTGATGGCTTGGGGTCACAGTGCTCATTATTTTTCCTTATCCCTAAGTTACCTGACCAAAGAAAATGTAGGCAGCAGAGTCAGAAAATTAACTCTGGTCTCCTGAATACCAGCGCAGGGCCTTAAATATAAGAGCAACCTTCCTTAGTTAACAGAATTCACATGGTCCCAGTCCCACTCCTGGCTTGGATGAGTACACAAGTGCTTTCCACAAACACTGTCACTAATAAACCATACTGGAGACAGATGTGGCTACACTAGTACTGCCTTGACCTCTGCCACAGAAAAGGAAGATGGATTTCTTTGGGGATGGGATAATGGGGCTTTGATGTTTCCCTTTGTCAGAGGGTAATTTAGCTCCTTTAAACAACAGACTTACAGAAGTACTTTGTATCTGCAGAGTGCTATATCAACATTTACTAAGCTGCCCTGCAAGGTATGGAGGGCCCATTTTTCTCCTTTTACAGATCCTGCAACCTTTCTGGTCCTGAGTTACCTTAAGTCACAGCCCATCAGAGCAGCATCCAGAAGTAGAACCCATGAGTTCTTGCTGCTGGGATGACTCATCTCCTAGCTCACATGCTTCTTAAGCAATTAGGCCTCAGGCAGGTCAAAGCTGCCCACTTGCTGGGTGAAGGTGAAACTCTACAACCACCTCTCCATCAGCAGCTGCATTCCATGGCTTCCCAGTGTCAAATGTAGTGCCAATTACATTCCCAACAGATTTTTTCACTACCTTGCTCCCAAGAACGCACCTGACAACACAGAAACCTTAAGGCCAGATCCAAAAGTTCAGGGATGTGTCATAAATAGTAGCAGCACAAATTTGTGCCACTACTTTTTGCCACACTGCATACCCCTGCATGTGCACTTTGGTAACTGGTAACGGACAAATTTTCCCACTTTGGGCAAACTTTCCTTGCTCAACTCCCAGTGTGCTAGAGGAGCTGGGGCACAACTGCAGGAGTGGAGATATTTTGGCCAGCAGCCAGAGCGTTTCCCTGGAGGACCAAGCCTCTGTGTCTTCTGGAGCACACTCCTCTTGCATGTGCTGCACTGCTTTTTTTCCTTGTGTTTTTTTTTGTTACTAGGATTTCCTGGTAGCAAATTTTGGCCCCACGCTGCAAATTTTCAGTGTGGGGCACATTTTAATGTTCTCCACATGTGGTTGGTGGTGCTGCAAAGAGGCTTGTGGCACCACAAAACACATATGTCTGTATGTAGCCTAAGGGTCTTAAGGGTCATGGATGCTTCTGCTTGATCCCAGGATGGGATCAAGAACACAGCAGCTGGCATTGTAGTCCAATCATGCCTTCAGAGGGTGCTCAGTCACTGGGTGAATCTTAGTTCTATGGCTCAGAGGGGTAGTGCTGCTTCCCAAAAGCCTCTGGGAAAGTAGATTTGGAAAGACTTAGTCCAAAGTTTTCAAATGTGGCTAATGATTTGGGCATCTTTATTTCTATGGACCTAAAATGGCCTGTTAAATCTAAATCTCTAGAGGTTTTGGGTCCTCAAGATCCTATTGTGGTGTCTCCAGTGGGCCTCCCAGAATCCAGGCCTCCAAAATCAAGACCCACTTTTCCCTGCTCTCTTATCAAGGGTAGGAATGACTGCTGGAATCCAGTGTGCATCAAAAAGGGATGGTCAAAAGTTACACTTACACTCTTACTGTTACAAGTTTGAGAGAGATGGTCCACAAACTGTGAATTATGGCAGGAATTCCAAAACATGTCACATCCCAAACATTATACCAGTAGTACCACCCTACCCCAAAAGAAGCTTATCTTTGTTCCACTTCTGCTTTTCTTCTTTGTTCCTCTCCCTTTCTTTTTTTCCCTTTGAAACTGCACTGCCATCATGATTAGGGAAAACACTGCTTTGCAGGTAGAATTGGTAATGTCAAGATGCACAAAAAGTGTTAGCCTACACAGATTACCAGTGTGCCACCTATGTTAAAGTTTGGGAAAAAACAGATGATTATATATTGGGTATTGTGTGCACGGGTGTGTTACACACATATGCACACACATAAATATGTATTTATGTCCATTATAGTTAATACATATGTATCTGTTCACATAAATAAGTTTTATGTTTTTTGTTTGTTGTTTTGGGGGTGGGGGTGTTACAGTATTTTAAAGCTGAGGAATCAGTGAGTCAGAGATCAGTAAATGCAGATCAATTTTAGATCTGAACCTTTGACTTGTCTCTTAAATTAGAATATTTACTTACCTATGTGCTATTATAGCTCCCATTACCATAGCAGCTGGGTGCCTCACAATCTTTAATGTTGTTTTTTAATCTTTGCAACATCCCTATGCAGTAGGGAAGTGCTATTATTTTCAGTGCACAGATGGGGAACTGAGACACAAAGAGACGAAGGCCCTGATCTACAAAGAGTTTTTATTTCAGTGAGAATTAGACAGCTGATTAGGAATTAGATGCTTAAATATCTTTGTGGATCTGGGCCCGAATGACATGCCTAAAGTTACACAGGGAACCTGTGTCACAGAAGGGTCTCCAAAGATGCAGGCTAGCATCTAGCCATGAGATCATTCTGTCTGCCCCATATTTGCAGCATTACAAGTAAGATGTGACTGTATAATGTTAACTAGAATACCTTATCAACCAGACTTCAGTCACGGTAAGATATAATACAGTCTTCACACTTAGCTTGATTTCATTAGGTCTCAACGGGATCTAAAAACAAGTCAAATTTGAAGGGGTTGGGCTCTGTAGTTATTAATTTATTAATATTTAAGTTGTGAAAGTTGAAACTTTTCATTTATTGTTTTAGCTAAACTCCAACCTAGGGCACTGCAGAACACCAGGGAGCTATGAAGCACTTTAGCTTTGACTCAATCTCACATGGAAGTACTGGCTGCCTTGGAGTTCAGAGTGCCTCAGAAAGGTTATGTAAGCTATTACATAAAGTCCTGTGTGAGTTATTAAGAACTGGAGAGCTCTAGAGGGGCTGGGTGATTATCTTATAAAAAGTATTATGGAGCTATGGGAGGAACTTCTAAGTTAAGGATGTGACTATTTGTCATTTATAAGCCCAAATTTGAGTCTCTCATCTTAAATACCCCGAAACTAAAAGATTTTTCACTTTTACAAAAGTTGTTGGGGTTTGGGTTTTTTTGGAGTATCATATCTCAAAAAAACCAGCTTGGTCTCTTAACTCTAAATGTATTTTATTCATCTGTATTAGTGCCTTGAGTATTTGGGGGAAGACTGTATGGGTAATTTTGGATCTATTTGCTATGGACTTCTGAACCTCTTCGAAGTTCATGAGCTCGCTGCAGAGTTCGTAAAGTCCACAATGCTTGTCTTCAAAGCCATTAAAAAATCTGCAGGGTGCTTGCAAAAGCCTGGCAATTTTTTAAAGTCTGGAGCTGACCCAGTCAGGTTGAAGGACATTAAGAAATCTACAGGGGTAGCTGGTACATTTGATAAAGTCCAGAGTTGATTTGTCTGGGTTAAATAACTTGAAGAAATCCGTGGGAGTAGCTTGAACGCTTCTCAAATTGTAGCCCTGAAGCAGCCAGGTTGAAGGACTTTCAGAAGTCAGCAGGCTTTTAAGAATCTTTGGTGCTCTTCTACAAAAGTAGGAGATGCAATATGTGCTAATTGTCAAAAATGTCACTTAGAAAGTCATCTACTTTACAAGTTTGGTTGTGAAAAACATAGTTCAACCTAGCAGGTGTGCCAAGATTTTCTGTGACAGTTTTGTAGAAATAACTACAGAAATTTTCTGGCAAAAACTTGCCCAGTTGTAAGTGCACACCAGTTTCTTAAGAATAACTTTCCATTTGAAGCACAGGATTTTGTTATGACATCGTTAAAACTTTAAAGAATAAACATTTGAAAGTCTGGTAAATCACAGTTCAACATATAACTGTAAACCTGACCTCATACCAACTCCTACACTCAATGTATCCACTGAACACCTTGGTAAAACCAGCTGCCACGCTGGCATAGTTCACTAACATCTCCTGCATTCCCAGTCCGGATTACAAAGCCTTCCATACTGTGCTGTAAATGCCATGCATAGAGCACCACTCCAGTGGGTGCCAGCCTGCCTAAAAGACCTTATCCCCCATGCAAAGTCTTGTGGGTGAAATATGCCATGACACCTCTCCTGGTGTGGACACAAGAACACTTGGAGCCTTTCCAAAATAGGAACATTTCAAAAGGGCAGCAGCCTCTATATTCTAATCAGAAGCAGATCCAGGATTTTGTAAAGGGGAGTGCAGGGACAGTGATTGGTGCTGCAGGGATGGCTGTACCCCCACCCCCACCCAACACTAGGGTGGGCAGACTACATCACAGAAGCAGCAGTCAGGGACTTTAGAAGTCCCCCAGGTAGGTAAAAATTCCCTGCCTGGTACCCTGGGTTTTCCCTGCCAACCTGGGGAAGGGGAAACACACCTGCTGCCACTGCTGTCCAGGGCTGGGCCCATCCCGCCTGCAGTCTGGCTGGAATGGGCAGAAGTGGCTCTGGAGCAGGCGGGAGAGATGGGGAAAGGTGTGGGGAAGAAACATGCTACTGAGCAGGTAGGAGAAGAGCGAGGACTTTTTATTGGCTTAGGGGGACTTAAAGAAGTCCTCCACTGCTGCTCTTATGGCATGGTCAGGAAGGAGAGTGCAGTTGCACCGCTGCACCTCCTCTAAGACCACCCCTGGTTCTAATTGTTATGGGCGAACAAACTGAGAATGATTCAAATGTAGCAAAATGACTTCAGTTTTAACTCGGTGAAGGGCTGTTAAATGACTCTGGTACTTCACTGACTGAGGTATATGTACTGGATCTTTAGCTCTTGCTGAGGAAAACCACAGGAATCACAATGGATCTCACAAATCCATAGGCATGTTGAGGTAGGGAGATATGCATTTCATAATTGCTGCATTGTTCTGTGACAAGGAGAATGGGATAGGATCAACATTAAGGCTGACCTGTTTATTAGTTGTTTATATAATCTGTCTCCATATTAATTAGTGTTGTTGTCTAGAAACTTATAAAGGGTATCAATATATAAATGGCTTTATGATTGTCACATGTTTATACGCAGCATACACAATACACCCCTTGTACTTGGCCTTGGTGAGGCTGCAGCTGGAGTACTGCATCCAGTTGTGGGCCCCACAATTTAAAAACATGTGGAGAAGCTTGAGAGAGTGCAGAGGAGAGCCACATGCATGATCAGAGGTCAGGAAAACAGACCTTATGATGACAGGCTGAGAGCCATGGGACTCTTTAGCCTGGAAAAGCGCAGGCTCAGGGGTGATCTGGTGGCCACCTATAAGTTTATCAGGGGTGACCACCAGGATCTGGGGGAACAATTGTTCACCAGAGCACCCCAAGGGATGATGAGGTCAAACGGTCACAAACGACTGCAAAACGGTTTCAGGCTGGACAAAAGGAAGAATGTCTTTACTGTCTGAGCCCCCAAGGTCTGGAATAGTCTGCCATTGGAGGTGGTACAAGCACCTACATTGAACACCTTCAAGAGAAAATTGGATGCTTATCTTGCTGGGATCCTATGACCTCAGCTGACTTCCTGCCCCTCGGGCAGGGGGCTGGACTCCACGATCTTCTGAGGTCCCTTCCAGCCCTAATGTCTATGAAATCTATGAATCCGTGCAAGACTCTTGATCCCAAGTTGTTGTAATTGGTTACAATATAAAATACATTTAGGTGTGCAAGCTCACACTGTCTCTCTTCTCTCCCACACACACACATACACACTCAAACTGCTTACAACTGAAAATAAAAACATCACTAAGCAACTCTGGTTATTTCCTGAACAATTTTAACACCATGAGCAGCTAAAAGTATATAATAAAAGGTTTAGAACTATTGCTGCTTGCTCTCACCTCCCCTGGTGTGTTATAAATGTAATACATGCCACTGGCATCTTAACACATTTTTTTTCATTTGGCAAAGCTTTGCTTGGGAAGAGCTGGTCTGTACTCACCATAGTAGCTGACAAGGGGGCAGTGGTTTTTACATAGGGTCTGGCAGAGAATGGTCTAGTGACCAGTGTGAGAAAAACACTTTTTGTGGATCCAAAATGACTCTCTGTCAATACTGTAGGTTTTCCTCCCTGAATAACAGAGAAATACTATTAATTAACAAAACCAACCTGTCCCACTCCAGCACAGTGTTTGAGGGACTGTCTGAATGAGGTGCAAACCCTTTCACCTTCTGTCCACAGCTGGGACACATCTGGCTATATAATGAGACCAAAACATGTCACAGCTCTTCTGTGGCTAACAGCAGGCAAGCTGGTGGTTCTCAGTTAGGTAAAAACACAAAGAGAATGTGCATTACAGTGAATTAGCTCACAATCTGCAAAGGGTATTAGTCCCTTGGCATCCAGGGGGAAGATATGTCAGAAAGGTGGCACAAGGGAAAAGTCAGGCTCTAGCTGCTGCAGATTGGTCTGTGCTCGCACTATGTATGCCCAAAGGGCTCCAGTCTCCAGGGCTGTCAATAGGCACTTTTTATTAGCACTAACATTCACTTAAGAAAAATTACAGCCAAAAAAAAGCCCAATGCAGGGTAATTAGATAATGACATTATTTCGGCCTGACGTGCCATATAATTAAACAACTAATAAACGGTGAGAGTCCTGCGCTGCTCAGGCCACTAAGTCAATACTGTGCTATTACTGCAGTGTAATTGAGTTTATACAGAACTTGAATGCTGAACTTCTGCAGCCCCATGCAAGGGATGGTATTAAAGGAAGCACTGGAGACTTACCTGTTAGCAGCAGGTATGAAGATAGATCTTTTCATCTAGATTATAGCTGGGAGTCCCTTGCCCCAGGAGGAGAAAAGTCAATGTTTCTGGTTGCTTTAAATACCTCTATGAGGTTAGGCACATGAACTATCACAGCTCATTTCCTAGGCAATTTGTTGGCACTGAAGGGGTTAAAGAAGGCAGGACTGCATGGCTGCTATCAGCATAACTAGGGCAGGACAAGTGGGGATGTACAGTGTGCCCATGTGGAGAGGATGCCGCAATGGCTGCTCCTGGGGAGACTGAGTTCTGGCTGCAAGAGCCATAGCGAGCAGCCTCTGTGGCCATGGCAGTGCAAGCAGCAAAATACCTTTCCCCCCTAACTCTCCTGCCCAGGGAATCAAAATGGTCGCTACACCTCTGCTCTGGGCTGTTGCTCTGGAGTCAAAGAATCATAGGAAGTTAGGGTTGGAAGAACTCTGAGGAGGTCATCTAGTCCAACTCCTTGCTCAAAGCAGGACCATGCCCAACTAGATCCCAGCCACAGCTCTGTCTAGCTGGGTCTTAAAAACTTCCAAGGATGGAGCTTCCATCACCTCTCTGGTTACCTGTTCCAGAGTTTTACTACTCTCCTACTGAGAAAATTCTTCCTAATATTTAACCTCAGCTTCCCTTGCTGCAACTTGAGACCGTTGCTCCTTCTTCTGTCATCTGCCACCACTGAGAACAGACTAGCTCCGTTCTCTTTTGAACCCTCTTCAGGTAGTTGAAGGCTGGTATTAAATCTCCTCCCAAACTTGTCTTCTATACTAAATAAGTCCAGTTCCCTCAGTCACTCCTCAGAAGTCATGTGCCCCAGCCCCCAAACCATTTCTGTCGCCCTCCACTGGATTCCCTCCAATTTGTCCACATCCTTTCTGTGCTGGGGGCCCCAAAACTGAACACAGTACTCTAGATGTAGCCTCACCAGTGCTGAATAGAGGGGAATACTCACTTCTATTGACCTGCTGGCAACACACCTACCAATGCATCCCAGTATGCTGTTAGCCTTCATAGATTTCATAGACATTAGGCCTGGAAGGGACCTCGGAAGATCATCAAGTCCAGCCCCCTGCCCAAAGAGCAGGAAGTCAGCTGGGGTCATAAGATCCCAGCAAGATAAGCATCCAATTTGCTCTTGAAGGTGTTCAATGTAGGTGCTTGAACCACCTCCGATGGCAGGCTGTTCCAGACCTTGGGGGCTCGGACAGTAAAGAAATTCTTCCTTATGTTCATCCTGAAATGGTCTTGTAGTAGTTTATGACCGTTCGACCTCATCATCCCTTGGGGCGCTCTGGTGAACAAACGTTCCCCCAGATCCTGGTGGACACCCCTGATAAACTTATAGGTGGCCATCAGATCACCCCGAGCCTGTGCTTTTCCAGGCTAAAGAGCCCCATGGCTCTCAGCCTGTCATCCTAAGGTCTGCTTTCCTGACCTCTGATCATGCATGTGGCTCTTCTCTGGACTCTCTCAAGGTTCTCCACATCCTTTTTGAATTGTGGAGCCCAAAACTGGACGCAATACTCCAGGTGCGGCCTCACCAAGGCCCAGTACAGGGGGAGAAGGACATCCTGGGATTTGCTTGAGAAGCATCTATGGATGCAAGCCAGCGTTTTGGTCGCTTTACTAGCCGCAGCATCACACTGCAGGCTCATGTTCATCTTGTGGTCAATCATGACCCCCAAGTCTCTTTCTTGCATAGTGCTAGCCAGCGTAGCACTGCCGAGCCTATAAGGATGCTGCAAGTTTTGCCTCCCAAGGAGGAGAACCTTGCATTTTTCAGTGTTAAACACCATCAGGTTCTCATCTGTCCATTTGCTGAGCCTGTCCAGCTGAGCCTGGATCACCCACCTATCTTCTGGTGTGGATACTTTGCCCCAAAGTTTGCTGTCATCGGTGAGCTTGGCCAGTCCACTCCTGACTCCAATGTCCACATCATTAATGAAGATGTTCAACAATATGGATCCAAGGACAGAGCCTTGGGGGACCCCAGGACACCATGTTGAGTGACTGTCATCAATTACTACCCTCTGGGTCTGACCATGGAGCCAATTTCCCAGCCAGCGGATCATGGTGGACCCAAGGCCACAATTGGCCAGTTTTGCCAAGAGATGATCATGGGATACCAGATCAAAAGCTTTTTTGAAGTCAAGATATATGACATCAATCTTTTCTCCGTTGTCCAGGTGATAGGTCACCTGGTTGTAGAAGGAAATGAGATTGGTCAAGCAAGACCTACCCGCAACAAACCTGTGCTGGCTGTCCCTCAGGATGTTGGCGTAGGCCAGTCCATTAAGGATGGCCTCTTTAATAAAGTTTTCTAAGATCTTCCCCGGGACAGAAGTCAGGCTGATGGGCCTATAGTTAGCCGGATCCATTTTCCTCCCTTTCTTGAAGATAGGCACCACATTGGCCTTCTTCCAGTCTTCAGGCACTACACCAGAGACCCCAAAAGGGGGCAGACCCCACACGGGCAGGTGGGCATGCTCCCAGCTGCCAAAGCCTGAAAAAGGGACAGGCAGCCCCCACAGCTGAGAGCCAGGGGCTCCGTGTGTGCGGAGCCCAGGGCTATAGGCTCCATCTGGGTGGCCGTCTCTAAGGTGCCAGGTGGGGACCGCAGAGCCCAAGGGGACCCTTGGGGTGCAGTGCGTGCCCATCCGTGTCATGCCCCTGGTAGGCTGGCTACGGCTGGGACTGTCTATCCTGGGGGGGTCGCAGGCAGGGTCTTGGTCCCTCCTGCGTGCCCTCCTGCATGAACTCTGTGCTAACTCATGCTCTGGCAAACAAGCGCACCTGTTTGCACAGCCTGTTCGCATGGCCCCGGTTGCGTGGCTCCCTGGGGGGCTGGGCGAAGTAGGGGCCTGGGTGGGGCTTGACCCGGCCTGGCTCCACGCAACTGCCTCCTCCCACTCAGTGAGGGGTTAACCCCCTCCCACCACGGGCCCCGCTTGCCTCCGGCTGTGCTGGGGGTCGGCAAGGGGCTTGACCGCTGCTTGGGAGTCTCTGGGGGGCTTCAGGGGAGCGGGAGCGTGGCGGGCTTTCACCTGCACGTCTCTTGCTGCTCCGGAGCCTAACTCAGTAACAAGGGCACACTGATGTGTCGTATTCAGCTTATTGTCCACTGTAACCCCCAGGTCCTTTTCTGCAGAGCTGCTGCCCAGCCAGTCAGCCCCCAGCCTGTGCTGGTGCATGGGGTTGTTCCATCCTAAGTGCAAGACTTTTCACTTGTCCTTGTTGAACCTTATGAGATTTCTTTTGGCCCAATCCTCCAATTTGTTTGATCATTCTGAACCCTAGCCCTAATGTATCTACTATTTCCCACAGTGAGTGCGCTCTATGCCATCTTCCAGGTCGTTGATGAAGACATTGAACAAAACTAGTCAGGTCTGGGCTTTGTGACTCTTAAACACCTTTGCTGACAGTTGCCAAGCCTTACCATGGCATGAGGTGCAACAGGCACAAATATAGGCGGAGTGGTTTGTTTGTGGAGAAGATGGGGAACTGAAAATGAATTAATATGAAGAGCTACTGATGCTCCTTTGCTATTGGCCATGACTACATAGGAGTGGCCTTGGAGTTGTTTTGCGTTTCATTTAGGTTTGGATCACCATAATAATTGTCCACTAGGTATGTACAGAAAGGTACATGTTCCCCAACCCCAAACTATGCTCATCCAAGCCTTACGTGTGCTAAATCCATGTATGCACACCATGTATACATGTCTAGTCATCCAAGTGTACATGCATGCATGCACACACACAATTCATGCTGTGCCGTGTGGATGCAAACTGCCAAACAGATGGTTCATGTTCCCTAAGTGTGCACACATGTCAGTGAACTCAACCATGCATGAGTTAGGATAGTCCAAGTCATGTATGGTTTGCAGGATCCTGGCTGAAGGATCCATATACATGTGCTCACAGGAAAAGTGACAAGATACTTTGACCTTATACAGTGCTTGGCATAGAAGAGTCCAAGTCTTGGCTGATCTCTAAACATGATCACAGTAAGTTCAATTAATGATCATTACAAAATGCAACTGTACATTAGTGCTGTGGAGAGGACAAATCTGGCAGCAGCTGGCTCCCCAAAACAGCTAACAGAATCCACTTTCACCCCAAAATTAACCTCCCCACTGGCATTTACACACATATGCATTTTTTACACTTACATCTTCTCAGGCATTCTTTGCCAAGGCACACCCCATAGCACCTATGTGATGGTGCATTTCAGCATCCACCCAGATCACCACTGCCGAGGCCTGTCCCTGCATACACCCCTGTGCACATATGCACACTCCTGTTTTCCTCCTTTCTGTGGCTCTGCTATACAATAACTAGCCAGAGTCCCAGCAGAATGAATCCTGAAGGTGAGCAGCAGATGGAAACATCTGTCATCCCACGGCAGAGTTACAAGCCTCTTCCTCTATGTCATATCCCTGCATGGCATAACAGTCAAAGAGCAAAGCCTGAGCAGTCAAGGCAGGCAGGCCCGCTGGATTCCTAACACAAGGTTCCTGCTATGGACTGTAGCCTTGTGTTCCCTATATAGATAAGCCCAAACAGGACAAAAGGCTTCAGGTTTCAGGATGCGGAAGGGGTGTGTTTTTGGATTTGAATTATTGGATCTAAATTTGCCTTCAGTATTTTGTTCCAGATTAACTCAGGGACAACTGCTGCTTAGCTGGGGATCCCAGCCACTTGCTCTCCACCTGCCTACAGCCCTATCTCTGCCAAGCGCAGAACAGAACCATAATCAGTTGCCCCATGGTGCTGCCTCATGCTGGGTTGGGATGGGGATGCAGGGTGGGGAGTGGCATCCAGAAGCAGGATGGGCTGGCAGGGCCAGAGCTGGGATTGCTGGCTAAGTGGCAGCAGTCACAAGAACTGAAACAGTAAGCGGCAGCTGGGAGTATGCAAGTACTAAATGACTGCACAGTAACAACTGTGCAGTTTGCAACGTGTAGACACAGCTTTTTTGTTCCATCCCTAACTAATGAGGATGCTACCCCACCTCTACTTGGCATGCACAGACTGAAACCTTGCTGAGATATTCAGTTTTGATTAAAACTTGTTTTTCTCCTTTCTCCAGGAAGAAAAGGATCACTGATACTACAGACTGGTGAATTTCAAAGCATGAAGGGACAATTATGACCATCTAGTCTAAATTTCTGCAGAATACAGGCCAAAGAACCCTACCCAACAATTTCTGCATCAATCTTATACCTTTTTCCTGAATGATATTCTAACTTTTAGAAAACCGTCCAGCCTTAAATACTGCAAGTGATTATTTCAGACAACCTCTGGCAGAGCCCAGAAGGACATCAGCTATTCTGTAATCACTGACTGGCACAATCCCACACCTCAGAGATGTCCATCTCTCATTCAAGGAGGTGCAAAGACAGTTGTAAAACACCTGCCAGTGTGTTTCACTTGCCCAATGTCAGAGAAAGGCTTGGTAAGGAAGAGGAGGAAGAGCTCCGGGTCAGAAGGGTGGGAACATTTCTGTACAGATGCGGTGATACATTCTGGTCACTGTGCTAGTTGAGGGGGGGAGTGACATGTGGACACTGGGTGCCAGACTCGGAGCAGCACAGTGCTGATGGACACAAGTTTCAAGGAGTGACAGTTCTGAACAGATGCACAACTACTGAACATCACCGGGCTGGAAGAGACTGTACTCTGGTGCTGGTGGCCAGGAGAGTTGGAGTGAGTGCAGTGTAGTGAGGACTCCGAAATGGAGCCTGGGTGCTCCAGGTGTTGAGGGGTTTCCTGTTGGTGAAGCAAGAAAGCAGTCCCTAGACTATAGTGAGAGAGCCAGGAAGAGTCTAGGACTAGTACAAGTGTGGAGAACTCTCAGCAGCTTGGGACTGAGGTGCCCTGAAAGACAGGTAGTCAGGAGTAGCATCTGGATGTGGGTCTGGTGTGACACACATACCACGGCACGGAAAAGCTTGAGAACCACTGGCATAGGAAGGGCCAATTTCAATCTGTCAACTAGAAATGCTTCTTGGTGGGTGAATCCATATGTGCACTTTAATATTTAG
The DNA here is from genome assembly GCF_052110815.1 of Crocodylus siamensis. Classification (NCBI taxonomy): domain Eukaryota; kingdom Metazoa; phylum Chordata; order Crocodylia; family Crocodylidae; genus Crocodylus; species Crocodylus siamensis. Next base: position 28,743,595 of record NC_143409.1, on the reverse strand, counting down.
GAGCCTATTTTATTTCACATTAAAGCAACACATTAAAAAATGTGTGATTAAAACTAATGCGCAGTAAAATAGGTTACTGCATATTAAGCATCATTTAAAAAACTGTGCACATTCATTACTGCGCATTAAGACAGCATAAGGTGCATTTGTTTAGTACCTAACACTGGAGGTACTAAATTTAATACACATTAGAAAAAGCACCTTAATGCACATGTAGATGCACTCTGTCCCAGCAAAGCTGGGGGCAGGTGGGAGGGGGTGCTGTCATCAGGCTGCAGGGGATGTGGATGTTTAAAGGATATGAGGGAGAAGAGCTGCTGACAGCAAAAGGCAGATCCTGTCATTAGTATGATCTGAGCTTTGCGAACCCAAATATTGAAATTGCTGAAAACAAGATGTGTGCTTGTGCGTCTTGCTATCAATCAGCGAAGCGCCTAGAGTGCACCAGCATTGCTACAGCTCCATCTCCAATCCATCACAACATCCCCAAGCTGCTTGGGAGATGAGACTGTCTGACAGACTGATGCAGCAACAGGTGAGGGGAGAAAAATGCTGTTGCCATCACAGATATACTCTGATGTGGCATAAGGAGCCCTTACAGAGTCCAGGCTGACTCCCGTAGCTCAGGCTTTCAGAGCACAAGCAGGATTGGGAGTCTTGGGGTTAGTGCCAGAGACTGAAGTCCTCTCTCCTCCCCTTGGTGGCAGTGCTCTGTGGTGGTGACTGAACCTTCTCCAGGCCAGTGCAATGAAGTTAAGGGGGTTCTGATGAAGGAAGGACATTTGCCTTACAATGGGAAAAAAAATCAAATTTGAACAGTCTCGTCAGCAAATTTGAACAGGGTGCTTTTTACCCACTGTAAGCTAAAAAATCTCTGGGCTGATCTGCATGTCATCCCACACCCATGCTGGAATGTATGTGGAGTGGGTTTGACCCAAGCCAAAGGTAAGACCAACTGGAAGAGATTAGCAGGAGGGCTGCTATCTGAATTAAGGTGCCCAAGTCATTGAGAAGACATGGTGGTCTATTAAGGGTCCAATTATCCCTTGGGAAATCCCTGAAAATCTTGATGGCAGCTTTGCCTAGTGGATATCACTAACCCTGAGGCCCTGGGCTTTAATCAAAGCTCTGCCACAGGCCTGCTGAATGGTGACCTTGGACAAGTCATTGTGCCTCCCCATGCCTCTGTTCCTTTGTCTGCCATGGGGTAAGGTTGCCAACCCTCTTCCCAGAGCACTTGGGGATCTGCAGCTGAGACACTCTTCTTTCTCTGGATGGTGGGAGCTGTGAAGCAGAGTCTGTGTGGACTTGAATTCCTGCACTTCTGATAGTTTCAAAATGTTTTGCGCTGCACTTGTGATGAAGTCTAACTCTGGGGAGAGCTGCAGCGTAAGGCAGAGCCCTTCGCCTCAAGGTCACTGATTTAAATTCAGCTCAGGTCAAGTTCAGCCAAATGACTGAAATGTGCTGGCATCTGAAAGCACTTCTCTGTGGTCTGTCCCTGGTCACAGTCTCATTCCTGGTGGACAAATTCCTCATCACAAAAAACCCTGTTCCTGCAGTTTGCATTAGGTGATACTTTTATGGGCAGCTCATGACAGAGAGGCCAAAGACTGGCAGGGCTGTGGGTATGAACCCCCATAAGCTGTGTCTAGCCTGGCAGCATTACTGATCTGATCTGAGCGGAACTAGTGTGCACAGATGTAATGAGGCTGGTGCCGCACCCTGCCTGCACAGCGGGGACTTGCACGGTCTGTAGCACAGGAACAGATAAACGCATGGGAACTGCCTCAAGGGAGATGGAGCATAATGATTTTACCTCCAAGTTACAAGGGTTGCAGGCCTGGCAATGGGGCTGCGCTGCTACTATTTATGTAGCACCTGACCCAGAGCTAAAGCTGGAAGGGCTACTGGCAGTTGGCCCAAAGCCCATTGAAGGTAGTGGGAATCTTCTTGTTTCTGAGCTTTGCATGAGGTCTTTGAGACAGCACCTTTCCACAGCACTGAGCCAACTCACTGAAAACAGAACAAGAACAGTGCTTTGCCTAGTCCCTGTATTATCCTCATGGGGATGGGGTGCTCTTGCCTACCCCTGTAAGGCACCACATGGCCCTCATCGTCACAGTCTCTGAGCTCTTCTCTGTCTCAAATGTACTCCTTCCACCAGTCCTGCTGTGGGGTAGAGTGGTGGTGTTACCTCCAATTCACAGAAAAGGGAACTGAGGGGTGCCCAGGATGCATAAGACCATTTGGTTACAAGGGGAGTGAGTGCCAGAGCTGGGAACTGAACACCACAGGAATTCACCAAGGAAAGTCCTATGTCACATTCCTGTTATCCAGCAAACAGGTGGGAACAGGGTCTCTTCTGGCCTGTTGGTCTGTAAATCTCTGGAGTCCGAGTTTGGTTGCTGAACAATGCACCCTCCTTTCTTTTCTGAGGAAAGTTGAGGGACTGCATCACCCCATCAAATGGGTCCTACCAGCAGCAGTCAGAAAAGCAGCAGCTTCTCTCAAAGGGGGTGTCACTTGATGTAGACAGCTTTGTAGGAGCTCTACAGAACATCCAAGGATCCCCCCAGGCTTTTGAGTGACCCCATTATCCTAGCTGAGAAGTGGGGTAAATATGCCTCGAAGTGGGATTCTGAAAAGTGCTGAGCACTGAATTAACTTTTCCCACCAAACCCTGACTTCAATAGTGCAGAAAAAGGCCAATATGGAGCATACTGAAAACACACCCATTATTTTCTTCTCAGCGCTAGGATTGGAAGGGCCCCTAGGTCAAGGCTCACTGGCAGGCCTGTGTAGGTGAGGTGATTTCCAAGCCTGCATGACCTCCAGTCTGAGTTTAGAGTCCTCCAAAAGAAATTGTGATTCACTTGCAGTCAGACAGAGCTGTACTCTCTAACATTTATTAATATATCTGCTGGCCACAAGCTTCCCTTTGAGGCAGCCAGCCCTGTTTTGTTTTGAATTCAAAGTCTAAGCCGCAGCTGTGTCTTCCCTTTATCTCTCATTTCTACACTGACGTTTTAAAGGGAAGTTTACTCTCCCCCTTGAAGTGCAAAAATCCATGTCCGAAAAGCACACAGCCCAGAAAAGTGGAGAAGACAAACATATTTGGACGTGTGATTTCATAGTTGCTATGCTGATAGCTTTCAGAGGCTGGGTCCTGTCCATCAGTTATGCCCAATGTGCATTCTTACGTGATATGGGAGAACAAAAACTGACTTATTAAAGAGAAAAAGAGGTAAGTGAACATCAAGACAAGTTTAAAAAAGCAGCTCTCATTTCAAAGAATGAGGAAAGTCTTTCTCCTTCTCCTTCCCTCTGCCTGCCCCTCCCAGACAAGATTGCAACACCAGGTAGACAAACCCAAATGACAGTCCCCATTTTATTCACAAGAGAAAAAGCATGGCTTTTGGTCAAAAACATGTATAACATATTGGCACTGTTTTCACAAGCACCAGAGTGACTCACAGTATGCCTGCTCTGCTTCCACAGCGCTCTTGGGAGTGACATGCCTGAGTATAACCTACCTACGTGTGGTCATTCTGCATGGGCCACCCCCGAACCAAAGTGGTGGAGCCTCTCTGAGAGCAACCCCCTACTGCCACTTTCAAGGATATTGGGGACAGACCTAGAGAGCAACAGCAGTGGGCACCTTCAGGGCAGCTCCCCCACCTCATTTCTGGTATGGGTGGGTGGGCAGAGTGTGATTGAAAGCACTGTGGAAGTGTAGACATATCATTATAGGCTTGGCTTGATTGGAGTTTGGTGCCTACATGTCTTTAGAGATCTGGCCTTTTCAACAATTTTACCCTTAAGAAATAATCTGTTTAACGGACTGCAGGTTAGAATGAAGAATGACATAATTGGGGTGCGATTCAAGTAGCAGGAAATAAAGCTGAACTGAAGAAGGTGTGTGGCGAAGGAACCCACATGGTGAAGGACACTTCTGCTCAGCCTGTGCTGCTCCCACATATGTGTTTCTTGCTTAGTCTGTTGGCTCTGGAATAGCTGCTCATCGTTTATTTGTGCAAGTGTAGCACCTCCAGCACATAGCTGAAAATCCAGCCCCTGCCTTGCTAGACACTGCAAACATACATACTAAGAAACAGTGCCCATTTCATGGAGCTCACTATCTACATGGAAAAGACACTGAGGGTTGCAGGAGGAGGTGGTGTTATTTACATTTTACAGATGAAGGATGAGCAATAAAGGCCCCGCATGGTTCAGAAAATTATATAAACCCCCTGAACTTCAACAGGGCTGCATACATGCTTGAGGTTGGGATTTTCAGAACTCCCTGAATCCCTTTGACTCGCACTGGCCTTCTAAGTCACTTTGACACTTTTGGAAATCCCACCTTCTATTCCAAGGTCACACTGGGAGTCTGAGGAAAAATTGAAGAAGCCCAGATCTCTCAAGTCCTGATGAATTGCCTTTCCTACAAACCCTTTCTTCCTCTCCTTACCCATCCTACTATAAGTGGTAGTTTTGAAATTCTTTGGCTTAGCAATCCAAAGCTGGTCTTTCTAAAGATAACTTAAAGCCGAGTATAAAAGACTCATCTTCTCTCAGTCTTGAACTTGCAACCTTTCAGTTTGCCACAAGTCCCTGTGTTTTGATGCAGAGAGGACAGCAGATTCTAATAGCCCCTCCACAGCCCATTCACTATTTGATACACCACTTTCATTTCCCAGTTTATTCATCACAATGCAAATGCATCATAGTTGCTATGTCTTCCCAGCCCAGACATGTCATCTCAGGGTCAGCTGCTACCGCCTATGTCACAAATGTCTCTGCTTCCCCACACCTGAGAGAACAGACAGCCAGGAAATAGCTCTGTCCTCCAATAAGCCTTGAACATGCTCGGAGCAAGCTCCTGTATGGAGGTACCCATGGGTCCTGTATGGGGTTACTAATAATCTGGCACAGAATGTGGAGAAACCAATATCACTGGAATTGTTCTCTGAAAATGTTACAGCTCATGATTGATCTGGGTGGTGGGATGGAGTACAACCTCAATAAGTTTGCAGATGACATCAAGCTGGGGGGAGTAGTAGATAGGTGAAGGGTAGGACAAGGATTCAGAGAGACCTCAACAAATTGGAAGACTGGACCAAAAGAAATCTCATGAAGTTCAATTAGAAAAACTGCAAAGTCCCGCACTTAGGATGGAACAATCCCATGTACCAGTACAGGTTGGGGACCAAATGTCTGGGCAGCAGCTTTGAAGAAAAGGATCTGCGGGTTATGATGGGCAATAACCTGAATATGAGCCAACATGTGCCCTTGTTGTAAAGAAGGCTAATGTCATACTGGGTTGCATTAGTGGGAGTGCTGCCAGCAGATTGAGGGAGGTGATTATTCCCCTCTATTTGGCACTGAAGAATCCACATCTGGAGTACTGTGTCCAGTTTTAGGCCTCCCATTACAGAAAGGATGTGGACAAATTGGACAGTCCAGCAGACGGCAATGAAAATGGTTCAGGGGCTGGGGCAAATCATTTTTGAGGAGAGCCTGAGGGAACTGGGCTTATTTAGTTTGGAGAAGAGAAGACTGAAAGGGGATTTAATAGCAACCTTCAACTACCTGAAGCGTGATTCCAAAGAGGAGGGAGGTAGACTGTTTTTAGGGGTGGCAGATGATAGAACAAGAAGCAATGGGTAGTTTAGGTTATATATTAAAAAAACTTTCTCAGTAGGAGGGTAGTAAAGCACTGGAACTGGCTACCCAGAGAGGTTGCAGAATATCCATCCTTAGAGGTTTTTAAGACCTGGCTAGACAAAGCTTTGGCTGGGATGTTCAAGTTGGGGATGGTCCTGCTTTGAGCAGGGGGTTGAACTAGATAACGTCCTGGGGTCCCTTCAAGCTGTAATTTTCTCTGAATCTATGATTTAAATACCCTCTCCTATTCTCCTCCCCATCTTTCTTTCCTCCTCCTTACCTGTCCCTGATCTGTCTGCCATTCACATGCTACTTCTAAGCTTCTTATTTCATTGCCATCTTTCTAATGGCGCTCTTAAAAGCGAGCAGCTGCACTGTACAGAGGTGCAGGGGAAATATCTCTTTGTTGACTACTTTGTAGAGAGCCTCTCATAGATGGAAACTGACACTATAATTATTTTTTTCTTTATCTTCACTCAGCTAAAAGACATACATTTCCTGCTATCAACTGTGGGATTTTGCTGTGGCAAAAAATGAGAGAAAGAAATAGAGAGAAAGAGAGAGAGAGAGGGAGAGAGACAGAGGAGGGGAACAGGTGCAAAGCAGCTGAGTCTCTGCAGAAAATCTGTCTTCTTACCCACATCCTCCTGGGAGTTGTTGTTTCTTCAAGCCCAAGTTCCATGCTTGTAAAGGTGCCTGACATGCCCAGTGGCTACAATTCTCTTTCTATGCAGCCATTGGAGAGGAACAGCATGGATGACAGCAGTCAAACTTCCCCCATACTTATCTGCCCTCTGTATTGCAACACTGAAAAGAAAAGATTGCCTCCAAGGGGGAAAGGGGCAGGCCATCTCCATGGTCCCTGGCATCACTGGCCTCTCTGATGACCCTCTATTTGTAACGGGGCTACTGCAATGGGGGAAGAAGACTTGTGTTTCCTAGGAAACAGACATTGCTGATGATTACTGATTCATTTCACAAGTACCCATAAAATGTTGGGGACTTTGCTCTACATCGGGGTGGGCAAAATATAGCCTGCGGGCTGGATTCGGCCTGCCAGCCCATTCTACCCAGCCTGCAAGGCCTTAAAAAAATTTAGAAAATTAATTTATATTTGTCTGCAGCTGCCTGTCAAAGATGACATGCGGTCAACGGTAACAGGACCCAGCAGGAACCTGTGGCTGAGCAACAAGGCTAGCCCAGCTCCACAAAGTCTCACCCACCCTTCCCACCCTCAGCCCCCAACCAGAAGCCTCTGCAGCTTCTGGCCCCATGCCCCTGGAGATGGTCCCCCTCCCTCCGTCTGACTGGACAATAAGGCAAAATTAGATGCAGGGAGCAGTGGGGGCTGTATGGAGTGGCGCCGTGGCAGGGGGGCTGTGGGAAGCAATGCGGAAAGTGGCAGCTGCAGAGAGCAGCTGGACCCATGTGGTGCACAGCAGGCGGCGGAGCCACATCAGAGCCATGGTGGTCCCCAGCAGGCAGCACAGTGGGCCCCGATGGGTGGCAGAGCTCCAGCTGGGCCCCAGCGGGTAGCGAGGCTGTCGTGGGTCCTGAGAGGCAGCAGAGCCACGGCGGGCAGCAGAGCTGTTGCAGGCCCCAGCAGTTGGTGGGCTTGCGGTGGGTGGAAGAGCCATAACCAGGCCCCAGTGAGTGGTGGGAGCCAGTGGGCAGCAGAGCCACAGTGGGACCTAGTAGGCAGCAGAGCCCCAGTGAGCAGTGGGGCCACAGCAGGCCCCTGCAGGCAGCAGAGCCACAGCTGGGCCCCAGTGGGCAGTGGGGAGGCGGCAGACCCCAGGAGGTGGCAGAGCCACAGTGGGAGGTGGGCCCTGGTGGGTGGCAGAGCTGTGACCGGGCCAAGGCAGGACCCAGCGTCAGCTGAGCCCCAGTAGGTGGTGGTGCAGGCGCAGTGGGCCCCAGTGGTTAGCATAGCCGGGGGGTGCTCCGGCAGATGGTGGAGCCACGGTGAGTGGTGGGGTTGCGGCAGGTGGCAGAGTCACAGCGGGGCTGCGGCAGGCAGTGGGCCCCGGCAAGGGCTGCGGGGAGCACTGCGGGAACTGGGGGGCTGCAGGGAGCAGCGGGCTAGCCTGCAGGAGGGAATGCAGGGAAAGGTGGTAGCGGGCAAAAACACGGAGCCTGTGCAGGTGCCCTGGGACTGGCAGAGACCCAGGGTGAGGTTGTAGAAGCACAGAGCCTGGGCATGGGGTCTGCCTGGCTGCATCATGGGAGGCTCACATGCAGGGTGTTAGAGCTTCACGCTATGGAGCTGGCAGCCCAGGCCCAGCTCTCTCTCTCAGCACACACCCATACCCACACCCCATTGCAAGCACATGCACTCACGCACGCACACATGCACATACACTCTCTCTCTCTCTTCCCAACCACACTGCCACTTATACCCCCTTGCTGCCCACACAAAACACACAGTAGGGCTGTATTTTAAGCTATTATGCAGCCATCTCTAGATATACTTTTTGTAAACACAGAAATCAGTAGACAAATATTTTTAAATAAAATTAAAATAGGTTATAGTAGATGTTGTGTGTGTGTGTGCATTTGTGTGTGTGTGTGTATAGGTGTATACATATATATAACTTTTTCATGGTTTCCAAATCACAGCACCCTTTCTCCCAAAAGGAGTACTTCCAGGACAAGGAGAGGGACTTCCAATGGCAAAAGTCAGGGGCTAGGAGGTTGGACTTCTGGTCCCAATATGGTGATCAGGGCGGGGCAACTGTCAAGGGGCGGGGCTACCCATGCAGCCCTCCACAGCTTCCCAAAACTTGGTATGTGGCCCTCTGCCCAAAATAATTGCCCGCCCTGCTCTACATAGACCTGTGCTGGACTGGAACCACTGATTTACAGGAGAGGTGCCAAATCCTTTCTGCTAGTGTACGGAGCTGTCTAGTCTCTCTGAGGAGTGTCTCCTTCTGCCATTAAGAATCCTTCCGGTTAATAACAAGGGGATTCCCCCGGAGGAGATTCCTAGGAAATTCCACCAGAGAGACAGGGAACATCTGTTTCTCTCTTGCTTTCTTTTTCCCCTCAGTGATTTCATTCTTGAGATCTCTAGGGTGAAACAGAAAACTCATTCAGTAGCCACATGGAGATTCCTAAGGCCCACTTGCTGAATTGCTCAGTTGTGTTCCTTTGATCATTTTGATTCTGCAAACAGCACCAAGTCAGTAACAAAGATGGTCTGCTGGAGGGCAAAGGAAAGGTCACTCTTGGCAGAAGCACATGTGTATGAAGAAACAACCTTATGCCTCAAGATGAATGGAGAGACAGCATCCGGGCCAGAAGCCTGTCTTTGTCTCCTTGCTAGGGAAAAGGATCACCTTTCATTTTCAGAAGGATGGCTCATAAATACTTTGTACAAGGCAGGAGGAGACAGGAGGAATGGGAAAGCAGGGAAAGAATGGACAGCAGAAAGAAAGGAAGGGAGAAGAAGGTAAAGCCAAAAGGAATGTGGGTCTGTGTGACAGTACCTGCAAGGATGAGAACGCTGACATTAACATCGGGCAGTAGGTGATGAAGAGTGGTCCACCGGAGTGGTCCAGAACACCGGGGAGTTTCCATTTCAAATGCAAGTCAAGGCCTGTCAATGCATGGGACAGTATCTCCCATACAACTCATGCTAGATTTCTAACATGGTGGGGAGAACATGAATAAACTGCAGCTGAAACAACTCCAAAGGGTGGACCAACCTGCTGAGTTCACCCAGAATAACAAGAGTGGGCAAATGTATGAGTGGTGGGTCACCCAAATTTAACAGCACTGCTACAACTCCGATTAGGCAAATCCCTGTTCAATTAAAATTGAACAGTTTAAGAATCATTTTAATTCAGCAATCTCTGGCATCCAGATTTGGAAGGAAAGGTTTGGGTCAACCAGCTAGATTAGCCAATCTGCATTTACTTTGGGAGGTACTTTGGAAGGTATGCATATCCAAGCATATGGATTAATTGATTCAATGGATGACTGGATTGCCTTCTCCTATGTGTGACAGGATCAAGTTACTCTGTGGGAAAGCAGATTAGTTTGCTGTACAGTCACCAAAATACTCTACTGACAGGTGCTCTCTGAGTGTTTGGTTTAAAGTGCTGAACTTGGTAGATAGAAGATCAAATAACCCTAGAAATGGAGGATCTAATTATTCCCCAGGGACCAGACTAAATTACCCTGGAAATGGCGGATTAAAGTACTCTGTAGTTGGTGGGATTAAATTGTTCCGCAAGTGGCTTGCTCAAAATAAACCCTCCTGCAGAAGGCACAATGAAATTATTCCATGGATGGCCAGGAAAAATAGCAACATACCCTGGCGGATACCGTATTAAATTATTCTTGGAGACTGAATTGCTCCACAGGCATATCAGATCCCGGTGCTCTACAGCAGGCCATCTGTCTGGGGTAACATATTCAGATACCAAAGCCCCAGTAGCCATAGGATCGCAGTTCTACGTGCAGTACTTACAGGTTTCTCATTACTACTGGATGTGAGCACTTGCCGATCAGTAATGGAGCTTTCCATAGAACCACCCTGTGACAGAAGACAGTATTATCCTCCTTCTGCCAGGGGGAAGCAAGCCAGGGAGAGCCCAAGAGACTTGCCCAAATTTACACAGAGGAACTGTGGCAGAGCTGGAATTCAAACCTCAGTTTTGACCTCAACTCCAAAGGAGTTGATTGCATGGGAACTTGAAAAATGGAGCTGCCTGATTATCCAGCCTCCTCTTTTGAGAAATGACCCAAAATATTGCCCAGATATATTGGACCAGTTTCCTTCCTGGCATCACTGCCTACAATAATCAATAAAGTAACACTCAGGGCAGCTGGCTCCCTTTACTGACCATCTATCCACTCAGCTTTCCTTCTTTCTCATTCTGTCTTTCTTCTCTCAACCACCCACCTACCCATCTTTCCTGATCTTTCTCTTTGCCTTTACACCACACCCTCCAGCTGGGTTCTCATCTCTTGCCCTACTGAGCCCAGTTCTTTTGCACCTCCCTCTGGAGGCTGCCAGGGACTGTGCTTTTGTGCCATGTCTGGTCACTCTGGACAGGTTTCATTGTGTCCCTCTCTATTTTGCTAAATGCCTGTTGCTGCATGTTCACAGAGATTGTGACAAATTGTTATTTGAAACATGTGTCAGTATTTTTTTATGCTTATTTCTTTTGAGGCTCCACTGCTGAGATTTAAAGAGAGAGAAAGAGAATGAGCATTTCAGGATAATCTTAAAAGCAGAAAAATTATTACATGTCAAACATCGAGTGGGGAGTTTAAAAGGCTCCCAGGTGGGCTGCAGAATTAAATGTTTGGAGGCTTTTTTTCCCCCTGTGAGGTAAGAAGTGGTGGTGTCACCATAGCAACCAAAGGGCAAATATTCAAGCGACTACATAACTCCCAGCTGAAGCATGAGTGACAGAGGGTTTCTGCAGAGGGAGTGGTATTGGCCCCATCCAGGACTAAGGGCCACTGCACACAAAAGGACTACTTCCCTCGGCGCTCTTGGTTAGGGCTCCATGCCCCTAGGGGTGAGACCCCCTTGACAGAGATTGATGGGGGCTCTGCAGGAGAAGAGAATGAAGTTGAGTGCTAGATGCATTTTCAGTCTCATTCAATTCAGAAACAAATCCAATAGCACATGACTTGTTGGATCAATGGCAACAAACTGGCATAGCTAAACAACATTTGCATCCAATGGTAATGGAACCTTTGGAACGAAATGGTTGGTTGGATGGGTGCACAGATGCAGCACTGTTGAAGGCAGGAATGGGCTGATGTTCCCATATTCTGGGGAACTCAAAGTACTAGCTTCTCAAAGTTGCCTTTAAAAACTTGAGCCCTTCACTCTTTGTTTCACATAAATCCAGCTATTACATAAGCTGGCAGGACTGCAAACTTGAGTGGCATGCAGTCTGCAAGGTGAGTGAGCCACCGGGACCCAGGAGAGCTGAGTTCTGGGCCTAGCTCTGCCGCTGAGTTGCTCTGTGACTACAGGAATCTCCCTTCCCCTCTTATTCTCCTCATGTCTATGTATACTGTAAGGACAGTGGCTGTTTCTTCCTTAGTGTTGCACAGCATTGTTTGGCTTTGCCTTGCTAGGTACTACTGGGAACTATCATTGGAAAATGAATAAGGATGCAGAATGTGGAATGCCTCTGACTTTGCAAGGTGGTGAATAAAGTATATAATATGGTCTTGCTCTCCAAAACAGTCTCAGTCAACCCACAGCTGCTTACAGCAAGGAGGTTTGGAGCACCATAAGATGTAGGCCCAGAATTGTTGGAGAGTTCAACATACCTTTACTGGGGTACACAAAGACTTGACCCTGCCACATTTGGGATCAGTCAGCTGTTCCTGGGCTTTGCTAGTGCACGAGTGCAAATTTCCATGCAGTAGAGGCTGGGCAGAGTTTTATCTGCTTCCTTCCCAGGGATATTTACATGTTGACTTTTCCAGCAGAAGGGGAAGAAGAGAAAATTGATATGAGCCGTCAGGGGTTAACTGAGCATTAGTTAACTGCTGGTGCTAGAATCCGAGTGGCCTGGGTTAGGGTAATTAGCACTACCTGAGTTAGCTCATTAGTGGGCTTGGAGCTGGAAACTGTAGAGATACGGGGGGGGGGGGGGATTTGCCCACTGGATTCCAGGGGAAGCTTGCAAACTAGGAGCTCTCTTCTGCTTCCCCCAAAGGAAAGGATGGATTCTCTTCTTCCACCCTCATGCTCTTCTCACTGTTGTTCTGCTGCAAATTTAACATGCTGGACCAACAGAGGCCTGGCATAAAACATGCCTGAAGTCCACAGCAGAACAGTCACTTTGCTCCAGGGCTGAATACCACTTTGCCCATTAGCAGGTCAGTTATTTAGTTAAGAAGAGTTATCCCAAGGCGTTATAACTGTTACACTGCAGCAGATGTAACATTTATACTAACTAGGCTGTCATTTGGCAGGTCCCCAAAGTGATTCACCAAATTACCTGTGGCTCCTACTGCAACAAACCCTGTATGGTAGGCAACAGACACACATCCTGCAGCATGCAATTTAGAGAGGAAAGAGGGTCCAGTGATTAGGATATTAGCTTAACACTTGGGAGATCTCTACTTCCTACCCTGTCACATACTCCTTCAGCTGATCTTGGGCAAGTTACTTAAGGCAGATGCTGTGTAGCTATACCCTTTGTCTTGCTGCACCTCTGTGGGGGGCAGGGTAGATTTGCCCCTTATAGACTAACCAAAATAGATTTATATATTCCCCTCTCTCGCTCATACACAGCTTTGTGTATGTCATTTCACAGCATGATAAGTGCGCTTCAGCCCATGAAAGCTTGTGCTAGATATACATATCTACAGACTACTTTGGTTAGTCTGTAAGGGGCAAATCTGTCCTGCTTTCTACTTGACTTCAAATTAACACAGCTATGTCTCTTTGTCTCTATGTTCCCCATCTGTATCTGGGAGGGTGAGTACATTATAAAAGCCTGAAGGTCCCAGATACTCTGCATATGTGCCTGCAGACAGATAAGATTCATGCAGATATGTATTTCTGGGGAGATGGGATTACAGTCTTGGCCCTTCACCTCCAAAAATTGAGGCCTCAGCTGACATTTTATCCTATGGCAGCAATTCCCATTTTGTTTTCAGAGAGGTACCAGATTCACAGCCCCAATTCTGGTGTCATTATGTTTCAGTGGGGCTGGTGACCACACTTGTAAGTGCTGCAGCTAGTGTAGGTATGGCATCCCTCTAGCTCCCCGTAAGCCATAGTTCACTCACACTCCCAAGGCACCAGCAATGGAAACAAGTGCCTGCTTTGGAGGCCAGACCCTGATCAATGACTCTCGTGAGGGCCAACTGCTGCAAGGCTGTACTGCGGGGCGCTGCGGAGACTCTCACCCTGTGGATGTCCAACGCCAGGGCTGTTGCAGTACAGAACTTACTGCAAAGGAATCTAGAGAAAGGTCAGAAAGGTCGGGTCCTCAGTAGGTCTAGGACCTGGTGCGGTGGTTTCTAAATCGGGTAGAGGCAAGGTTGTACTCATATGCAAGATGTGGACTGCCAGGCACGGTCTGTGTGTGAGTACTCCTGCCTGCATATAAATACAGTCTCCTGCCTGCACGTCCGCTGTGCTATGTGGGTCACTCGTTCTTCGTGTCGGCTCTTCACAGAGGCTTTGCTGAAGCCTGGAAATAAAACTACACCGGAGGGGGAGTGGAAAGGAGCCCAAGAGTTCTGTGATCTTTAATTACTGACCCCGCCAAGCTGGAGAATCAAATTAACAGCTCTCCTCTCCCTGCCTGCCTGCGTGATCCCGCAGGAACCACATTCCTGCCTCATTACCAGGCTCCCTTCCCTGGGCATCCGCTTCTGCACATGCTGCCTCTGCTGCCACCTGGCCTCACCTCCTGCCAGGCTCTCTAGCCACTGATTTCTCCCTCACTCTGCACAAGGTGCTGTGCATCCTGGATTCCCTGTGGAGCCAGGAGGGCCTGAGGACACTTGGTACCTTGATGCTTTGTACAGAGAGGACCCTCTGCCTCTTCCAAGGCCTAGGCCCTTGCTTTCCCTTTCCTCTGTTGTATCCCATCTCTCTCACCTTCATTTCTCCCCTCTTCCCTCACTAGATAAAAATGGCAGTCCCTGAATGAATCAAGACAGTGGCAGACAGAAGGGGGGGGCGGGAGAGAGTGGAGGGTAAGGTAGGGAAGAAGAGCAGAGGAGGGAGGAGGGGAGGGGAGAGGAAGGGACCAAGACAGACAGTGTGTGTGCGTATGTGTGATGGGAAGGTAGAGAGGGGCAGAAGGGGTGTGCATGGGAGGGAAGGAGGAGAGGCTGAAGCTTTTACAAACCTAAAAGCAAGACATTTACTGCTTCCCACCCACTTTCACGGTCCAAGCCACCAGAATGTGACAAAATGTGTCAAATTAACAAGACACCCCCTCCTGCCCATCACAAGTTTCCTCCTGCCACCCCACATGTGAGGGAATCCCATCTGCTCCCTGGCATTTCTGATGAGTAGGTACCAGTTTTTGCATCATCTCTGCGCACAGCCCTGGCTGGAACAGCTGAGCAGTGTGGGCTCAGCCTGGCAGCACCTAGCTGTTGGATACCTTGCTGCCTACTGGGATCCACAGCCCAGACTTTGCCTTTCAAGATCCCAATTCACTGCACTGGGAAGAATTGGGTGTGTGAGGGAGGCAGGTCTGAGGCATATCATTTTACTTGGACAGAAGGGCCTCCTACCACTCAGGACTCCAAGCCATGAGTCCTTGTGTGGAGCTAGGCGCCTACACCAGGTCAGTCCTTTCTCTAACAAAGCCATCAGCTGACGAAGGGAATGGGGGTTTCTGGCTCATGCCTATGGGTTTATTAGGAGTGCCACCACCATACGTCACAGATTGAGACTGAGGTGCCATCCTGACATACTCTGGATACTAGTATACTAGTGTTCCTTGTGTCTCAGGTTCCCCAGCTGTGCACTGAAGACAATACTACTCCCTCACTTGGGTGCTGCACTCATTTCTAAGGGGCCTGTAGTTCCTGGGACGGAAGGCACCATGGAAGGGCAAATTTTATATTATAAATATCTGACCGGGCAGGATGAGTCACAGGAGACATGAAGCTGATTCGCCTCTCTGCACCTTACAAGCCTTGGAAGATACTCCTCTGTCAGTGCCACTGAGAGAGGGAAGTAGGAACCCAGAACCATCACCTGCGGCTGGCGGGCAGCTCCAGCTCTGGGAGATGGGCAAAATGCTGGGAATAAATATAAGCTAGTCTGCAAGTCAATCCCTGACAATGGCTGAGGAAAATTCCTGGCTTTCCACTTTTCATGCTGCCTTTGTGCTTCCTTGATCCAGGCAGCTGACAACAGGCAACACAGATGGCCATGATACAGCTCAGGTTGGGGTGGGAGGGCAGGGGGAGGAGGGAGAGCTGGGGAAATGAATCCGGTCACATACCCAAAATACAGTCGGATGGAGGCAGGGAGTCATTACAGACCCCCCCACCCCCACCCCTCCCAGCCCCTGTTCTCCTTCTCTCTCATCTAGGGCTGCCTGAGACCCAGGCTGGATGGATATTGCTACTGAAAGCCAACAGGGGATGCTCCTCATTGGTGACAAGATTTATAATGGATCTATTACCAAGAGCCTCTGCCCTTGAAAACAGACTGCCGGAGACGAGCAAGAGGTATGGAAAGGATTTTACACATCATTTCCAGCAGGGGGTGCTCTCACCAGGTTTATTGATATAATAGCAGGAGAGCCTGTAAAAAAGGTCTTTTTGTGAACTGAGAAGTGTGAGCATGAGCACACACAGACACAACCACACACTCAAAACCCAGGCTGAAGAGCATATTGCAAAAGGGACGTAAAAGTGGAATTTGAGACCTAGGGAAAGACTGAAAGACACAGCGGACCTACCTCATCTCCCCAGCTTCCAAGGGACTCCTTGTATACTCAGTTACATTGTTAGCTGAACTCAGACTTGTATCCTTTCTTTTGGGCCTACATTCCAGTAGTGTCATGCTTAATAGGAAGTATTTGACAGTCTGAACTGAGGTGGAGCACCACTGTGCTAAGTGCTGTAGCAACGCACAGTACACCCTGCTCCAACAACGCAGTACCGGGAGGGAAGTGGGGGAATGGGGAGGAAAGGTTTGGATCAGGACTGTGGCACATTAAGTACTAGAACCCACGTCTCTGGAGCCTGGTACAGGCAACACTGGAGCAGGCAACGCTGTTCTCTGGTTTCATAGTTGTTCAGCAGAAAAAAAATGTCTCTTCTTTGTAATGAGCTTTGGAAAGGACTCAGTTTACAGATCAAGAAGGTGGGCTCACTGGGCCACCCAAAGCCTGTTTTTAGAGTGGAATAACATCACTTTCATGGGTCTTTTCCTCACTTTGTACCACATGGAGAGTCCATAATTGGCCTTTATTTCCCATCCTGCTAATGAGAATGCAAACAGTTTTAATTGCTTCTTCCTCTCTCCCTGCACCCACACCTTTCCATTCCCAGTGCCCAGTGAAGGTGCACTGAGACTGGGAGTTTCAGCACACAGCTGGCTGCCATCAGCACAGCAGACAGCCAGATAGACTGAAGGGCAGTTATACTCCCTGGGCCCACTCTCTCTCTCCCCTCCCTCTTCCTCCCAAGAAGGCCCCAGCTCAGAGGGGTTTTTTTATTGTGAGCAAACAAAGTGGAAAATGAATTCCTTTAGATAGCAAATGAGTTTAATAGAAATGGTGATAGAGTGACACTGTGATGGGAATGTTAATCCTACACCTGATGCGGATGGACTCTCAAGCAGGGCAGTGCTGGAAGAAAGGTCAGGCACGCTGGAACAGATCTGAGAACTTCTCCATCTGTGGGGCGGCACTGGAAGACAGCCAGGGCTCTCTGCCCCAAGGAGTGAGGTCACAGGCATGTGGCCCCTCAAAGCCAAAAGATAGCTCAGCCCTTCAGCACTCTCTGGATGAGGTGCTGCCCCTCCGCCTCTGGACCATACCCTATCCATCAGCATGACAGTGGAAAGGTGATATTGCTGCTAGAGGTGCTGTCCATCATAGTCTGGACCTGCTCCTTCCATCAATGCCTCAGCATGGCAGAAAGGGTACCACAATAGCAACCAGCATGGCTTCAGATGCTGCTTATGGGAGAGTTGAAACAGCAGCTCTGCTAGTGAGGCAAATGGTTCTCCTGCATTTTATGTATCCTTTCCTCAAGACAAGAATGGAAAGGCTTTGTGATGCCCTAGCTGAGGAGCAGCAAAAAAAATAGGGGGAAATCCTGACTTCATAGAAATCAGTAGGAGTTTGCCACTGACTTTGATGGGACCAGCTAATGCCCCTGGACATCCGAAGGTCTGAAAGAACCTGCAAGTCTTTGTGCCCCTCCCCCAAACACAGGCACCACTGGCTCCTCTTCAAATTTATTTTGCTGTTGGTCTCCAGCATGCCCTGTACTGCCCCGTAGAAGCAAATGTACCAAGTCAATGCTGGCATTAAAGCTGTGAGCAGGTGAGAAAGATCCAATTCTCTCCTAGGGAAGTGGACTGTAGGCTGATCATAAAGAAAACAAGCTGCTGCTTACACACGTGTACCCAGATAAGCAGAACCAGGAAAAGGCACTGCAGAGAGAAAGGGGCTTGCAGGCTGGCCTTTGTTCAGAGGCATCAGGAAGTCACGTCCCATCACTACAGACACCACAGGATCCTGATACATGTGCTTTGTCCATGTGGGCCTGTGAATTTTGTTAGGGATTTGGTACCACACCCAGCACCACACACTGAAAGCATCTGGATACAACTGCAAACAGCTGAGAGAGGGACACGAATGACACAAACCTCCTATGTCTGAGCTTCCCCAAACTCAGAAGGAGCTTTAGCTTGGACATCACAGTGGAGGCCCATCTGAATGAACTTGAGCATGAATTAATGACTACGTAATGAATTTGGACATGGAGGGCTGGGAAAGGGCAGCACAGTGTGGCAATGACAAGCTCCACCAGGCACTGTGACTGCACTCTCCTGGAGCTGTCATTTTCCAAAGGTATACATGGGGCTTCCCTGCTTCAGACAACAGTCTGCATGGGATAAGTCACAATGACCTAGGGTATTTAAACTGGTAAAAATGGACTGGTTGGAGCCCGCTATGCCAAATGAATGACCTCAACAGAACTATTCCAGAATAGCCAAGACTGGAAACTGGATCTTTGTGAATGGTTTCCAGATCAGTGCAAACATGACTGTGCCTTCACTACTGCTCTGTAAGAACCCATACAAGACATCACCTCTCACAAATCCCCAGAGCACTGCAGAGCTGGCTCATGCATTAGGGACCTTCTGACTATTGGGTTTGCCTTCCTCTATGACATCAAACATGACGTTCGTGTATGACAGCTGTGCCATTTTGATGATTAGGGTCCCAATTAAGCAAAGTCAGCAATGAATTGTGGCCTTCAGGAACACACTCTCCAAGTGCTTTGAGTTCATCAGAGAGGGGCCCAAGTCAATCCCCAAAAAGGGCTTTACAGTCCAAGGGGCAAAGTGGCTTAGGGAAGGGAGGAGGGTCTCATAAGAAATGTGAATTTGCCTTTGCATTCCCAGAACACCTAGAGTTTGCAGGTGTTTGGATCAAGCTAATCCTGTAAGAAAAATGGGAAATGAAAAGGCTATGTGGAGTACTTTGAAAAGACAGTAACTAGAGTTGCCTTCTTTGTGTGACACTTCTGTGTCATTGGCCTGTATTAACATGCCAAGACTTCCTCTAGACTCTGCCTAGCAATTGGTGTGACAACCCCAATCCTAAGGGCAGCAAAGGAACTGGATCCACATAGTACATGTGTGTTAACAACTTCCCAAAATGTGGGAATGGCTTCTGAAATACTCCTGAGGTCACTCGCAACCCAGAGCTGGGCTGCTGGAGCAGGGCAGGCGTTTCCTGGAGACAAGTCCTGGATCTGGCCGTGGTTCCTTCTCCTGTGCTCAGTGACAGAACACACAATTTAATTCAAGGAGTGAAATCTATGGAAAGAGAATTTCTCCCCTCTCCTCCTCAGCTGGAGAATGTTGTTCATCTAGACTTAGTCCAAGGCAGTTTTAAAAGAGGTTACATTTCTATGGCAGGATTGCAACAGCAGACCTGGGAAGATTTCTTCTGTCCTCACTTGCATGCAAGAGCTAGGCCAGTGCCAGTCCTGGAAAGAGACAGGCTGCACTAAGCCATCTTCTCCCACAACAACTCTGAGTGACTTTTATGATCCTCAAGCAGACATCACATCCCCACTGATGTCCTGCAAGTCCATGCACTCCCTAAGCCCCATGCTGGAAGCCCTCCTAAAGGCTTACCCAGGTAGGAAGGGCTTAAAATAGGGCAGAAGTGTCTCCTTGACTCAAGCAGCCTGAGGCAGACGTGGCTGGGTGCGAGCTGGCTCAGACAGCAGAAGGACCTTTGTAAGAGCAGGTTCATCCCCAGGATTCCTGCTGTGTTGCCTGGGCTCTCGCCAAGAACAACTAAAGCACAAGCCTACATTAGCACCATATTTCTACATGGTTTAATTCCACATGATGATTCCTGCCAGGCAACAATAATACTGGAAGCACCACAGCCCACAGCTCAGCACTTACTGCTCGGTGTGTGACTCAGCAGCTGAGGGACGGGTCCCGAGGTGCCCTTGCCCTCTGACAAAGGCACGGAGTCTCCCTGCTCTTAGCCCTGCCCTGGCGGGGACATGACCTTGCTTGAAGCATGAGGGCCTTGTGGTTAATGGAGAGCCACAGGATACATGGGACCTGGGTTCAGTTACTAGCTTTGCAATACCCTCCCTGTGTGTCCTCAAGCAACTTCATCTCCCTAAGTTTGACTCCTATGTCTAAAATTATGGTAATCAGGCTCCCTTTATCTGCTTCACCTACATGGCCTGTAAACTCTTCAGGTCTGTGACTATCTTTTTGGTACAATTTTCTGCAGCTCCTAGGGGTACAATGGGGCCCACTGCAACACTGCTACTCATTCCCCACTTGGCTCAACACAATCCTTTGTTGATCTTTCCTATTGTAATAAGCCTGGCCTTGCATGACCAGCCTGGCCAGGGCATTTATTGCAAGCAGATCCATCCTTTGTTCTTCAGCAGTGACCGACAGACTCTAACCTCATCCCCAGAGGAGCATCCTGGGCTGAGAATAGAGCTGTTCACTCAGGCAAGCTGGGTCTGCAACATCACCTCTATGTGGAATAAGAGGGTAGTGCAGTCTGTCTGATATCCACCCCTATCACAAACCTTTTGTGTCAACTGACTTCAGATGTCACCCTTTGCACCCTGCTGTGCTACATCCTGCTCACACCCCTGCAGCAATGGATTCAGCCCACAGAGTTTTTTTTCTCTGCCAATTCCTGCCTACCAAACACTTCCAAGGGAAGATGAGATGGCCCTAGTTATCCTTATAAAAGCCAAAGGCCTGCCTGAGCCTACAGTTCATCAAGTTGGTGTGGTTAAAGCATGCCCATTTCTACAGCATTCAGCATGCAAGTGATGCAGCCAGTGTCACATCTGGCCACTTTATCTGCCCAGCCTCAATGACCAAGTACCCATTAAACACTTGGGGCAGCCTCCAGCCCAAGCTGCAGCGGGGCTTAAATTCATGACTTCTGAACCTTAGCAGGACTCTGCTGTCACTCACTGGCAGGTGCTCATATACAGAAGTGAAAATGCACATCTTGGGGCATAGCAGCTGCCTGTATCCAGGGAGCAGGATGAGGCTTCTAGGGCACCAGCCGCCTGGCAACTGAGGTGCTCCTGAGGTTGGCATCTCTGCTGCTGCTTTCTTTTCTACTTAAAGTTATGAGAAAAGCCCACGCTTCTGCTGCCAGAGCAGATTTGATTCTCTTGCTAACCTGACCTTATTTAGTTCATTATAAGCCCCCAGGACATTGCAACTGTAACTTAAAAAAAACAAACCTTTTCTCTGATCAATAGCGCAGGCAACTGGAAAAGGTATAATTCAATTTGTCAGCGCGTGGTTATTAGTTACTGTGACGGAAGGCGCCTTCCCCCCAGCCCAACAGTGCTCACCAGGCCAGTGCTCCTGCCCCCACAGCCTCAGGGCCAGCCTGGTCAATGGGGCCCAGGAGGGGAAGGGCAGTGCAACCCACTCTCAAGTGAAACAGCAGTGGTAGGGCCTGTGACCAAGCCATGGGTCTTGCAAGGACGGGGGAGGCAAATGGGGAGGGCCCAGCTCTTCCTCCCTCCTAAAAAGTGAGGGGATCTGCCTCTTCTTATGGGGGTGGACTGAGGACAGTCATATCTCCACTGCCTCAAAGATCTCCAGGTGGAGCATCTCATCCCCGTTCTGTGTGTGCTGCCCCTCAAAAACGATGTGGTTTGGCTGCCTAGGTGTGACACCAGGCAGGTATCAATGATCTCTCTCCCTATTTTGGTGAACAGAACTTCCCTGAGGTGCCCAGCATGCCCCTCATTTGGTGCAGACCTGCCCTGAGAGCACCTTTGTCATCTCCCTGTCTACATTTACTTGCTAGTCTTGCTGGAGCAAACATGATGCTTTTGTTCATCAGCATCCTTCCCCTCAAACTCCACTGGCGTGGTTTCTCTGGATACTCTCCAAAGGAGTGAGCTTGGGGCCTCTGCTCTCGGTGTGACTTGAGTCGTCTCCGCTCTTGGCATGACTGAGTCACCTCCTGTCTCCTAACCCCATTTGCTCTTTTTCAGACTGATGGTGAATAAGCTCCTCTTTGGGCTGTGGCTGGTTGGTCTGTTCCAGCAGGAAAGCACGTATCTCTCTGGCAGTCCAATTTGCCCATATGGATGTGAATATAGAAAGCTTCAATATAGTCACAAAAGAATATGGCTCAGGCCATTCTTCTATGATTAGCGACAAATTAACTCAGCGGAATGCACTTGGAAGAAGAGCAGATTTCTGTGGGAACACTTGTTTGTGTGATGGAATAGGCCCATACACCCTGCATGTGGGCAGGTGAGTGACCTGGAGAGGCAGGAGAAGTCCAAACAGCCCAGGAACTGGGCTGGGTCCCCAGGTTTGCCACTACATGGCTTGTAAAGAGAGAGAGACTGGCAGAAAAGAAGCACGCCAGGGCACGCACAGCCTCTGAGAAAATCAATTACCATACCAAATGAGTGTCTAAGAGGCTTTGGGGAGCCTTATCATATGCCTTCAATTCCACTCCATCCGCAGCCTAGCCTGAAATTACCTACCTGACGTTCCTGAGGTACAATGAAAACTGGGGGAGGAAGGAGGGGTGGGCAGTGGAGAATGGAAAGCTGCTTCTACACACTCTAATCCTGGTTCAGCACCTTTCTGTCTGCTTGTCCAGAAGCTCTTTGTTATAAGCCTGTGTCCTGGCATATGAGCCTGCTGGACCTCCTAAACCTTCAGCTGTCCATATGCCCCTCCAGCTTTGATGTGCCTTCAAAAGCCAGAGAGGTGAAACAGCACTTCAAAAACACCTCCAGAGGGGACCTGTTCGTCCCTGCAACCCCCACCATTCCTCTTTGGGGAACCTCGAGATGCACAGATGCTCAGGCGGGTGATGCTGTTTCTTGTTTGTTGATGTTGACAGGCGTATCGCGCACACATTCATTATTTAATCTACCTTTGAATTGGAATAAATAGTTCTAATGATAATTAGAGCGTTTGTATTTATAGAAAACCAACAGACGCGCGCACCCATATGCATGGATAATGCCACAGCGATCTATAAATACAGTAGGGGATGGTGGGGGAGGCTTGCAAAGTTCTTAGCACCATGAAACTCAATATGCACAAGTGGCATAACCACAAAGGGAGTAATTACAGCTCTTGTCGTTTATAGAACGCCACAAATGGAGAGCAGCACATGGGCCTTGTCCTGGATGCCTACAAGGCAGACCGACAAGGACAAGACAAGGCTCAGCACAACTGTGGAGTCAAGGGAGGGCACAGAGAGCTCACTGGTAAGGAGAACAACGTCAGAATGATTCCTGGAAGAAGCGGATTTCCAGGAAGGCTTTGGGGGAGGAGAGAGAATGGGAGATGCAGGTGGGTTGAGAGGTGGGAAGAGGCATTTTGCTTGTCCTCTACAGCCAGCAATTAACATTTTACAGTGTGGCCACCTCTCCTAATTTTACTCTGTGTTTCACAGTATCTGGAGTTTTTCTTTAAGTGCCCCTACCCCTGGAGTCAAGTTACAGAAGGATATTGGCTTTCATTATAGAAATAGTGTCTTGTCTTCCTGTTTGCAGTAAAAGCTGGAAAATGTGACTTTCAAGGCCAAAACATTGGATGGCAAATAAAAAGAACACAACATTTATGGGTTTTAATTTCTCTTTTAGATGATCTCATGGTTTTCAGGGGCCCGATTCATGATTCGTGAGTGCCTGGGACTAGCAATAGTAGGTTTATAATAATCCCACTGCAACATTTTTGGCCTTTGTCCCTTTTCGACCTCTCTCAACTTTCAGCCCCACAAGCAGGCAGCAATGTCCAGAAGTGATGTATAAAGTCATTTTCAGGACTGGCTTGAAATCTGCCCTGTGGCTTGTGAAATATGGGAGTTTATGTCATCACTCTCATGGCTACATGACATCTGTGCATTATGTGCATCTCTTGACATATACACAGAGGTGTAAGAAGTAACTGCATTTCATAAGCATCTACACGCCCATCCCAGATCAAAGTCTCACTGTGCTGTTCTACTCAGTGAGAGAGGTTTTGTTAGGCAGAGAAGTATTGAGCAACGAATTTATATTGGCTAATACCAAATAGATCCTGAAGGTGACCAAGCATGTGTGATGGCCCTAACCATGCCACTTTAGAAAAGGGAGGTACCAACCCAGTGTCCATGTTTACCCACTCCCACATCTCTCTAGAATCACTCCAGTAATGGATCCCCAACCCTGGCCTTTAGAGATCTCCTTCTGGGAAAGGAAGAGTCCAATCCAGAATCTGTGCTCCTTTGGTTTAAGGCTTTTACATCTGATGTTTCCCTTTGCTGATTTGCAAGCAAATAGTTGGCCATCTGGTAGCACCATCAGCTAGGCAGCAGAGCAGACCACTTGGCTTCTCTGTTGAAAGGGTGACGGAGATATTCAATTTAAAACGCTGGGCACCCCTTTCCAACGCAGCATGGCAGCTGCCATTTGGCAAGCTGTTCTGCACCATCTGCTTGGAGCACTCTCAAAGGGTATGTAGGCTTCTAAAAATAGCTAAGAAACTCATCAAACATTTACAGGCAAGCTGAGGAGACTTCTCACAATCTTGCGCCTTTGGTTGGAGTCTCTGCCTTGCCTGCAAAGTTCCCATTACCTTTAATCACCTCGGGATCTTCTCTCCCTCTTTCTCTTCAGATTTGGTCTATGTTGCTCTCTCCCTCACCTCCTTCTCACCTCCTTTACCCTTTCTTTCTCCTGACATTTCCATTACACTTGGTGAGCAATGCTCAGTGACCAACAAGGTCCTCTTGGGGAAAGAGGCCATTAAAACTGGAGGAAAAGTCCAGATGAGCTATATTTCTCTGTTCTTTATTTTCTTGCTTTCCTCTAAGCTATTCTCCTCTCCTCTTTGCAGGAATAGTTTGCTTCTTGTCTTCAGGATTGCCATTCTCACTTGGCTGGCCTCTCACGAGGTGACAGTGCTCCCAAATGTCTCCGAGCTGCTGAGAGGAGGTTTATTCCATGCTGAAGGCTGGACATTTGGTCCATAGAGCCACTCCACCCTGTTCTCAATAGCTCCTCATTCTCTAAAGTATCAGCACTTGTTTCCTTGCCCCTGGCAGATGATACTGCCCATGGCAAAGCCAGGCAGCAGAGTATGGCAGTCTGTATGGATATGAATCTATGCAGGCCTGAGGGGCTGAGGGCACTAATGATGTACATCTCACTGTGCCTCATGAGTCCCTACATCTATACAAACACCAAGTCCAACATGCCCCATGCTCGTCCTACCATGCTCCCATTTGGGTCATCCTTGCCCCCAGCACTGCAGCTGCCATCTCCAAACCTTCCAACCTGCCCATCACAAGCTCTGCTCTCAGGCGTCCTTTGCAGATGCGTCTAGGTGGTGCCACACAACATGGAGGCAGCCAATTGCTTTACCCTCGCTCAATCTTACCATTGTCTTTCTCTTCCTTGTCCATGCTATGATACCCTAAATGCCTCCACAATTCTATGACAGGATCTTCTGGTTGCCCCCTTCTCACCCACATCATCCCCATTTCAAGCAGACTTACCACTCACCTTTTGCAGAGAAGGCTGGAAAGGGAACACAATGCCATCCACAACAGACTGGCTCTAGACCCTAGCTGCTCAGCCCAGGATTTCCATGTGCGTACCACCTCACCTTTCAGTATCTGCCTACAATCGATTAATTGATTTCCAGTTAACAATGAGTGCATTTAGGAGCATGAGTTTGAAGCTCTTCCATAAGCAGAATCATTTGTTATATCTTTAAACCCTGAGTGGCCTAGACCTGAACACTGTCAAGCCCTGACTCCAGCTGCTTCCTTCATCCATACCGGACCAGGTCCTTCATCCCTTCTTCTTTCAGTATGGCATAAGGCTGGACCCCTTTTCCTTCCCCACTCTCCAGCCTGTCTTCTCATTGCTGTCCATACTTATCCCCTCCTTATGCATTTTCTGCTACCATGGGATAGCTTGCCTTATCTTGCAAACAGCAGAGGCTGCTGAGAATGGGAAGAATTATTGCAGTTTGTCCAGAACAAGAATGTGTTTTTTTCTGGACAGTTTATTCCATCATTTTTTGTTCCCTGCAGAAACAAACTGCCGTCTGGAAGTGTTTTACCACAGCAAACAAACCAAGAAACAGGGAAAAAAACAAGCACCCAGCAACTTGGACACGGACAAGCTTGGCATTAAACAGCCCTCACGCTGCTGTACAGATCTGAATTGTTAATAACGCAACTGCTGTAGTTCCTTGTCGGGAGAAGAGAAGAAGGCAATTGAAAAAAACAAAACCTCTTTATAGTGAACTCTCCTGTTCAGTCAAATATAAAGAGGAAAGGGGGAGGTAGGGGAGAAAGAAAAAGAAAAAGAAGAGGGAGAGAGAAAAGCAAAGTAGAAAACACACAACCATCCCTACCTCGAGTATTTATTTTCAGGTCCCCCTCAGAGCACTACAGATTGAGATGCAGACCTTTTCCTCTGTGACAGTGCATGGACCCCTGCAGCTTGAGCTGCCTCATCTCTGTAGGGACTCTGAGCCCCTAACAGCAGGTTTAAAAGAACTGTGAAGTTACCTCCACCTGGATTCATTACCCTCCACTTCCAATCTTCCTCCCACCATCTAAACCATTTTCCTCTGATGAAGTGTACAGACAGTGCTCATCACTGTGGTACCCAAGCAGGCAAGCAGCTTTTCTTCTCCATACACTGACCCCTAGCTGAGAGGCTGTTCTCTACCCATTTGGTGTTTGGCAAACTACGGTGTGGTGCAACTGGAGCCTGGGATGTGGAACTGGAATCACTGCTGTATCTTTAAATCAGCAGGCTTACTACCTCAGCTCCACTAACTCTTACCTAAACTAAGCCTAACTGAGACTGGTCAATACATGGAAAAGAGCCCTCTATCCAGAGCTTGAGGGAGTGGTACCTTTGGATTGAGTGGGTCCTGGAGCAATAACCTACTATGGTATTAAGAAGCTGTGCTACTGGAAGAGGCATTTCTTGGATGGGAGACAGAACTGATCACTGACAGCAACTAAAGATCTCAGAGTGGTTTTGTTGGGTGTGAGGCCCAATGACTTGACCATTTTTCAAGGCGGAGCAACAGCATCTGCCTCACTTCTGGTCGTAAACTGGAGAGAAACACAGCAGCCACCAGTTGTGATTAGAGAAAATCTACAGAAATGAAGAACATTTCCAATTAGGCTAAAGCAAGGGCAGGGGTGGAGAGTTTTGGAGAGAAGATCAGCCTCAGAGTCCTCAAAAACTGTGAGATGTGGCTCATCACATCCAGTTTGGCCTCAAGAAATGGCATCAGCTACTTGTTGACTGGACCTGACTGCACAGTCTGTGTCTTGAGTAAAGGGCATCCCAGCTGCCTGGGGGCAAGGGGCTGGTAGAAGAAGCATGTGGAGGAGGAAATATCACAGCCACATTTTAAATGGGAGCTGAAAAGAGCATCAGCAGAAACAACAACAAAAAATACTTCCTGCAGAATTCACACCAGCCACTTAATTTCCTTGTAAAATTGTATACACTGTGGAAACTCCTGGGACCTGATTAACCAGCCAGGAATGATGTCTGTATGCAGCTCCAGCAAAACAATGCTCGCTCTGAAGCCTGCAGGCCCTGCTCCAAGGTGGGCTCAGCCGCTGATGGGACAAATGGCTCTTAAAGATGCTCCAGGCTGTCAGTGCTTAGTGAATAGCAACTCCCCACCTCTCCCCACCTCTAGGGGAGGAAAGAAATAGTTAGTGAATCAAATTGTGCAGAAAATAGAGACCACTACCTCTTCACTTTTGTAAAATCTAGCCAGCTAGCAGATTTCAGACAATGGCAAGGACATGCATTAGTAGTTCTGTCCAGAGTCCAGGAGGTGGAGGCAGAAAGCAACATGGAGGGGGCAACTGGGGACAGACAGAGTGTGAAAGCAAACAGTGTGCAGATTAAATGAACCCACAGCCTTTAAATCAGATCTTAAACTGAGAGAGATTTGCCATAACTTAGAAGTGTCCATCAGCTGATAAATTACAGACATCTCATATCACAGTGCACACACACAATATCAGATAATTATCTGAAGTATGTCTGTCCCCACTCCCCTCCAGTATAATAACAGGGTCCTGATGCCTATTAGTTGCAGGGAACTTCCTTTGATTAGCAGAATCCTCAATTTTTCCAGATTACTCAGTGGCCCCATTACACTCAGACTGTCAAGATGGCACTGAGCATGTATGCATGCACATATGTGCATATGCTGTCCTTCCACAACACACATGCCTGTTTAATAAATATAGGCAGTCAGGTTCTTTGGGTAAATCTGATCTCTTTTATTAAATCAACTAAATAGTTGGAAAAAATTTTCTTAGCAAGCCTTCAGATTTAAAAACCCTTCATTACGCTCAGGAAGCTTCTGCAAGTTGGTGTGTGCTCTTCCTGGATGGAATTCCATTTACTATTCATTCCATCCAGGAAGAGCACACACCAAATTGTACAGATGCTTCCTCAGCCTGATGAAGGCTTTTTAAACCTGAAAGTTTGCTAAGAATTTTTTTTCCAACTATGTAGTTGGTCTAATAAAAGATATCAGATTTACCCAAAGAACCTTGTCAGTCTATGTCCTTAAACCAACACGGCTACAACCTAAACCCCTGTTTAATAGATACACTCCCCCATTCCCGCATGTATCTACTGCAGGCCTATTCACTCAAACCTACACACCTCAAAGCTCAAACCAAATCACTAAAATCTACACATGCACACATATATACCCCTGCATTCACATGCTATTATGCACAGACTCATATGCTCCTGGCAGGAATAATTCTGCTCTTCAGCACTCCAGAACAACCAATAAATAGCCTAGTCTGGACAGATGAGACAGAATTTCTTCCTATCCTACTAGTCAACTTTACCTGAACAGCGCTAGATTCACTGATGCACTAGCCCTACTCCTCTGAAACTCACTTCCCACCACTTTTGACTTGTAGACATCCCCCCATACAACAAAGAAATTGCCTGCCCAACATGATCTTTCCCCAAATCTCTCTCCTGCTCATTTCAGTCAGCTGCATCTCCTTGGGAAGAGACACGGAAGCACTAATCTATGTGCACATCACAGTGGGGTGACATGACTTGACAGGCTCTCGGTGGCAGGGCAATTTCAGGCCAAGGGAGGGAGCATGAAACCAGTTTTTATTTTTTAGCTCAGGTGGGCTCCCAAGCCAGGTGAAGTGACTTAGAGCTTCAGCAGTGGGTCAGGTCCGCAGCATGGAGTGCTCAAAATGGAGCCACCGGCAATGCAGCATTGTTAAAAGCAAGCCACAAATGGGTTGCCTATGCTGAAGAAGTATACAGTGTATTTTTTGTCAGACAACTTATAGCCTGGGAAATTCTATTTTGTGGTTTACTAGCCTCATTCAGGAAGATAATGCCACTTTCCCACAGACTTTTCCTAACCAATTTTCACTCAACATACAGGACTCATGCATGCATCCATGTTCATTCATAAGGAGTCTCAAAACCCAGGCCATCCTCTCTCATGTGTGCATGTGCACACGCTCTCTCCTTACCGCATCCTTCTACACACTTGCATATTTGTTCAGCCAGAACCTCAAGCACATCCCCATCCCAGCCCACTTCCATGCAGACTCACATGGAGATCCCATGCCATTCCACACCCCTATGGTCCTCCCCCACACACACACACTAGTGCTCATATGGCTGCAGACACGCAGGCAGCTTCCTCTCCTATGCTCGGACTGAGAAATATTGATTTCTTTTTCCCCTGTAATATTTCGCTTGACTGAGCAGATTTAGAATCAAGGAGCCAGACTCTGCCTAGAGACCAAAAACATATTTAATTCCACAGTTTAAGGAGCCCTGGAGCACGTTATTCTTATTTTAAAATACCAATGTATTTAAAGTAAGTGACATTTTTGGAGAAGGAAAGGGAGATGGTTGGTGCCATAGAGCTTGCCCTTTACCTTCATGGCAGCGGATCCAGCCTGCAGTGAAATGAGTTTGCCAGCCCCATTTCTGCTGTGTTATCAGCCCATATCCCAGCACAGTATTGGCCAGTCAAATGTGAGAGTTAGGTGTTGAGCCTGAACTGAAGGTACAGGTGACCAGCTATCTCGCTGTTACTCTTGGAGAAATAAAAAGGATGGTGAAAGGAGATGGGAAATCATCCAGTGAAAATGGCCAGGTATGCAAAAGATGCATTGCTGGTCATTAGTATAACATTAGCACCTTGGAACCCCGGTCATTGATTTAGACTTCACTGTGCTTGATGCTGTACAAAAACACTGAACAGTCTCTACCCCAAAGGCTGCTGGCTTAACTCATCTTCCCTGAGCAGCACAGTTAATTGGCAGATCCTTCTGCCCAGTCCTGTGACCTCTGCCCTTGTATAGGGACTCACAGCTGCACTGTGACTTTTATAGCTGAGCCATGACAGCCTCAAACAACAGAAGGTTGCAGTGGGGGTACTGGCATAGCTTTACACAGTGTGCAGTGCCTGGTAAAATGGTGCCCCAATTAGGATTATCTCTAGGAACCATTAAACAAGAATCATAACAACAGCTTGAAACATAGCACCCCCAACCCAATGCTTAAGTTTCACATACAACGATGCCACAACAAACTGGGAAGACCCCGGCCAGGCTCTTCATCCAGGCTCCGCCACTGCTAAATGAGAAGGGCTCAACCGCTGGTGACCAATGCTGTGTTGTAGTGTCCCAGTGCATGCTGGGGAAGTTCTTACTTCTGTAATTACTTGAGCACACTGTAGTGAGAGCAGGGTCCTGTGGTGTCACCTGTGCAGGGGGACATACGTGACACCGTCACTGTAAAATACTACAGTACTTTCCTTAAAGGGTGAGTGGTATTTTGCCTGTGTTGCACCCATGACCTGCACACATGTTCAGCACAGCTGAGAGCTGCAGGCCATGTGTGACTCCTGTCAAGTGTCAGATCTTTGATTTAGTGAGATCCTGGTAACCCAGGATACAACAGACATGGTGTCAGCTTTAAAGGGAAGGGAGACCCATGTGGCAGACCTCCAGCTTGTTTCCAAAGGAGGCTAAAGCAGCCGCACTGGGATCAAACACCCTGCCTGTGTTGCCTCTTTGTAAGGAGACTCCTTCTCACAGCAAGCAGGATCCTGCTGAGCCTGTTAACAGCAGAGGGCAATTCCTGGCACTTGGGACTTCCTGGCCACAAGGAATGAGGTGCTGGCAGGCAAAAACAGATGCCACTGGGCCATCTGCCTGGGACTGGCAGGAAATGAAAGAGGGAAATAAGAGGCTGCAGCTCTCCTCACACTGGGAGTGCTGGTAATAAATGGGATGCAACATTTCTGTTTCCCTTGTCAGGGCTACTGCAAGGAAATGGGGGAAGTCCTGCAAAGTCACTCTATCATCCAGCCTTCTACCATGGACATACCTCCACATCTACACAGGCCTACACCATTTAGTCCTGATGGGTTTGGGTGCTGAGAAATGCTGGCTGCTCACAGGATGGAAATTTACTGCTAGACAGAAAAGGGAACTGAGATGTGCCTCCACCACCATCAAGGTAAAAGCTGTGGGGACAGGATTCCCTACCCACTCCCTGCCTCTCTGCACACACCCTGCTGGGTTCTGCTTTGACATGCATAATACCCTGTTTAGGGGTGGGTGACATGCACAATACACTGACATGCCCCTGTTTGGGAGTGGGTAAGGTGCCCCTTTGATCAATAGCCCCTCAGCCCTTTCTTTCAGGGTGGTATCTGTGGTCTACTTCTGGCCTATTTCCAGCACACAGCCAGCCCCAGCAGCTGTTACATATGCAACCGAATGACAAGCAGGCCAAGCTGCTCTTTACAGCCTCTAAATAACGGAGATGAAGACATCAGATGCCAGGCATTCCAAGGGCACTGATGTGCCTTGCTCCTCGGAGCTTCATGTGCATGTGTGTGTGAGAGCACGTGTGTCCACTAAAGCATAAAGAGAACGGTAGCAGTACAATTTTATGAGGCAATAAAAATGATAATTATATTGTCTAAGAAAAATGGCAAGGAAGTGACAGAGGGAGAGGAAGCCCTGGGATAGAATCAGGATGCTGGTAGAAGGAAAGGGCAGGGCCGGGGAGAAGAGGCAGGTTAGGAAGTTGCTGTTAGATGTGTGGACAAAGGGATACAGGAGGCTCTGGGTTAGGTGTGCTATAAGCAGCAGTGTACTGTGGGCTCTGATGACCATCTAGACTACTACATGGAGATGCTGTGCTCATCTGTGAGTGAAGATGCAGATAAATGCCAGGTGGACAGCTAAAAGCAAGCGTGTGATGGTGCACTGGGAATGGTAACTGGGACATGAGGATTCAGAGCACTGCATCAGTGTTAAGTATGATGACTATGAATTGGAGAAAAGTCCCAAACCTACAATCTAAACCATCCCAGACATAAGACCAACATCCAGATCTGTCTGTCACTTGCTGTAGGTTAGGGCTGGGTTGAAGGGAGAGCTAAAGGGCAATGTTATCATCCAACCTGTGCTTTTTAGGACTGCTAATATTTGAGCACTTGACCAGACACCCATAATCTTCCTCTGCAGAAGAGAGGAGGGGATAGAGCTGCCAAGGCTGAAGAACAGCAAGTGATCCTTAGTGATGCACACAGTACAGTTTCACAATCACAGATGGGAGCACTGTCCTGTGCTTGCTATCTGTGTGCTCTTTGTGTTCTGCTCTTGAGGAGGATGGTAGTGGGGAAGATTTTTCATAGGCATGCAGGAGGTGAAGGCTGAGCTATCTGTGGTGTCTTTGGAAATCTTTTCCCTGGCTGAAAGTATTGCTTGCAGAAAGCATAGACTGGGAGGGAAAAAGGTCCAAGAGCTTTGCAATCATATGCAGCACTGCTTCTGGTCTGTAACACTGGGTCTTCCAAATGACAGCTGTGCCCTGACAGATATAGTCACCTGGTGTGCCATGGAGTAGGCTGACTTGGGGTAGAAGTCACAGTGAAAAAGCAGAAGCAGTTAGCTGTTGTAGGAAATATGGTAAGGTCTGGATTTGGATGCAGGTGTCTTATGGGGCATCTGGCAGAGTAGGAGAGCTGTGCTGAAGGATGTTACAATTTAAGCCCTAGACAGTTGTGGCCAGGACCTTACTGAGCTGTGGTTTATTACCCACGAGCTCTGCAGCCCATGAGATGATATAAGCTGGGGGGAGGTTTGATTCATACCAGAGTAAGCTGTGGGTTTGGGTGTGGGGTACTCTAGTAGCATGTGGTACTGGCTGAGGACAGCTGTGATGCAGAGAGATGTAGCACACACCGCAGCAACCTGTGCATTAGCTGGCTGTGGTCTGATTTGATACAAACCACTGTTAGCTGCGGTGCTGTATTTTGACTGAAGCAGACAGGCAGGAGAATTAAAATGGATCCTTATTTAAGTTCACTCACAAATTTTAAGGACTCTTCACATCTCTCCTCACTTCAGCTCCTCCTAGTGTCTTTGCCTGGGTAATGCACTAGATAAAACCTGTGAGATGGGATATTATCATTATTCCATAATAAATTGGTGCGCCAGGGTAAGATGAGATATAGCTGGGCCTGTAAAATGTTGGGGTCTTGGAGAAAGTCCAATATGGTCAAAACAATACTAGTTAGTGAGGGAGAATGCAGATGGAAACCATGGGGCATGTGCTGGGCCAGGCTGTGGAAAGTAATACAGTGCAGTAAGCATGAGGTAGGATGATGGGGGAAGTTACCAGTAAGAAATAGACACCTACATGATGCCCAGTTCCATGGTGACAGTGATGGGAAAGTAGAGTTTGAATCTGGGCCTACACCAGCAGTTCCCAACCAAGGAGTCATGACCACAAATGGGCTTACAGTACTTAACAAGTAGGGTTGCAAGTCCTACAGTGATCAGGCTCTCTGGAAGTGGGGTCTCCATGGAAGACAATTGGGAACTGCTGTCCTCTGTAGTATAATTTTTGGGAATACGGAGGCAAGGATTCCATAGGATGTTAAGGCTGAATATATATACCTCTGCTTTCCCAAAGACACCTTCATGCCTCCTCCCATACCACCTCTTACTGTTGCTAGAAGCACTCTGAAAAAATCCAGCTACTACTGCTTTTTGGACTAATCATAATCATCTTGCCTTCCTCTTGAACTCCCTCTGGTCTGTTGTTACTTTCTCTTCAAATACATAAATTGTAGGATCTCTGGGTCATAAGATCAGGAGAGCTGCCTTAGTTCTATGTATTTATAGTGCCCAGCACAACAGAGCCCTGATCTAAGCTTCTGAGAACTACTGGAACTCTAATAATAGACGATAATGATATTCATTACAGCAAAAAATAAATGGGAGAGCTGACTTGAGTTAGATATGAAAGATACCATGCTACACTGTACAGTTGAAGTCTAAGCCACAAGAAACTGTGAGGCAGGGTGCTGTTAAACTACTGCTAGGTTTGGACACCCCAGACCAAAGTAGGGATTAGGTTGTGTAAATTTTGATACATGCACATTCAGATGCTAGCTGGGATGAATTTTGATGCATCAGTCATCACAGAGAGATGTGTTAAGAGGAGACTAATATGTTACAACAAACTAGAGAGTCCTGTTAGCTGTGGCAAAGACAAGACCTGTAAGGATAAGTGATTTTCCAGTCTGATGGTACTTCCCAAAAACTGAAACAAAATATTCATAGTAGGAACAAACCAAAACAATATTTTTGGTCAGTCACAATTATTGGTGAATCACAAAGTCAACAACTTAATTATGTTTCAATTCAAAATATGAGCAGTTTTGAAAGTTTTATTTTTTTAAATGGAAAGTGGAAGGCACTTCTAAACAACAGGTGTTTCTAAGAAGAAATCAAGCCTTTTGATTTAGAAAATATGAAAATAAAACATTTGGAGGTTTTTTCAGGGGGGAGAGAGGTGTTACTCAGCATGAACAATTAAGCCAAACACAGATTAATTTGCAAGCAGTGTCAATGTTGCTGAGTCTGCATTTTGTGTTGAAAAAAACTTGAGCTCAATATTTTCTCCCACCTTTACTAAAGACAGTGGCAAACAACAGAAAAGGCCAAGGTCTGGTGCAGTAGAGGCAGAGGTGGACAATGCAGCATGGGTCACAGACAGATGCTGTCAGTAGGGTGTTGCTTAGCACAGAAGGAGGAGTGAGATTAGATGCATGAACCTATGGGTTAGATGCAACAGAAGCCAAGAACTCTGGGTGAGGTACAGAGGCATTTGGTAGAAGCCCATGTTAGTTATGGGTTAATGTACATAGGAAAGGAAGCAGAGACGCTCCTGCACTTTACACCAGTCTTACATGACCCTCAGTGTAGACCATGATATTCCCAAAGGCAGCTTCCTCTCTAGCCACCTAATTTTCCTTCCCCAAAGCACCTGTTCCAGCTGAGCTGGGTTAACCCTTTGCTTGCTGGCAGAGGGACTTTCTTGTTTCCCTGAAAACAAAAAATAATTTCAGGTGCCCTTGTGCTGATGACAGGGATCAGAGTCACTAATATAAGTATTCATGGTGCCACAGCCTACTGGGGCTGCTGCTGCTTCTCCAAAAGTTTTTATTATGGCAGTGAAGTTCCATACATGAGGAAAGGCCAATATTATCTCCACTGTTTGGGATGATCCAGATCTCTCTTGATCTTATGAACAATTCAATTCATGGGATTCTCAGCAGCATGGTATGATCACACCAGTGAGGCGTCTGAGGTGTAATCCTTTGTGGTCTACTCTTCTCACTGTTGTCTATTGTACTTACATAGCGACAAACAGACATACACACGCACACACCTAAGTTGTCAAAAGAGTCAGGGGGTTTCAATATCTGGGAACAGCCACCACTACAACTGCAGTTTCAGTGCTCTAGGAACATGAAACTGGGACCTAGTATTAATCCTTGTTCTATTATTTCCTTGCATCTCTACTAACTGAAATGTCCTCCTACAACAGACCTGAGTAGCATGGGGAGAACTCTGCAGACATCACTTGCTGGAGCACTGTAGTAACTGGAAGGGAGGAAGAAGGCCTAGCTCAGGCATCGCCCCAAGTCCCAGCAGAAAGCAAAGGCAACTGTACTGTTATTAAGTCTCTCAGCCCAACTCACTGAACCCTGGAAGGAACTGATGGAGAGGAAGGTGCAGGCAGCAGGGAGTCCCTTGTTTATATGTATCAGTGGTGCCACGCTGGACATGAGCTCCCTTCATTAATGCAGATGGGAGACAGGGACTGACAGATCTCAATGGGAATAATATTGCATTGGGAGTTTGTCACCAGGTTGGTTGGTTTGGTGGAAAACAGATGCACTTCAAATGGTTCAAATTTCCCTGGCATTTCTTCCACACCAGGGAGTCACCAAATTGCCAGCTGCATTACAGGAGCATTTCACAAGGGGTTATATGGTCACTAACTTCACACACGTGTTTACCTCTGGCACATGCACTGCAATCATGCACATCCACCCTTCAGCACGTATGAGTGCTGAGGCTAAAGCAGTGGTTCACAACTTTCTTTAGACTCAAGGGACCCCTTGGAAATTGTTAGCTCTTAGTTTTCACTTGATTTTTGATTACAGGAAAATAATAGAACAATTCTTTGGTTGCAGAGAACTCAGAAAGGCCACCACAGGTCAGAATGCTTTTAGTACAATGGACTCCTTTTTGAGATCTCTGATTTTATCTTGTGAATTATGTTTGCACATCTAACATTACTTGGCAATCTGCAGCACCCCTAAAAGGACCTCAAGATACAACACTGTGGTTGAGAATCACTGGACTAAGGACTCAGACATGCACCTTAGGTTACAAAAATATACTCAAGGGTCAGAGTTTCTTATATCCATGAGAAGGCAAATGGTTACACATGAAGGACACTGGTACCAAAGGTAACAGACACTGTCCAATTTAGAAAACTGTATGTTGAAAATCTGAATGGAAAACTTTGGAGAAGCTGTTTATGTTTGCACTCTGGGGTTACTCCAGTGACTGCCCATGTTCAGCTCTGTGAGATGGGGGCTCTCCTTTTGCTCAGGCTTCATATGGGCCTAATAGAGTAGGCTCTTGGCCCATGACTGGAACTCGTAGGCTCTACCACAACATGAGTATAGAATAGTGCTAATACTGAGAGACTACAAATCAAAAGGAACGAATAAACCAGACCCCTCAGCTGCCTCGCACGTTGGAGAGCTCCAGCAGTGGCAATTGACCCACTCCTGATCCAGAACCAGTGCATCTCACAAACTCAGGTTGCCAGCTCCCACACAGCTCAGTTTAATCGCATCCCCTGAATTGCCCTAGCAGCAGAGCACAAAGGACATTTAAAAAATACCCCCTTGGATTTGCCTAGACCGAGCTTCCAGTCAGTGAGGAATACAGAGAGAAGATCTGGGGGAACCTACACACAATTTGTGAATTCTGCCAAATGCCGGGGACTGGCCGTGCATCTCCAGGTCAGACTGTGACAGAATGAGAGGAGGCTCCTTTGCTTTTTCTGTTGCCTTTTGCCTCCTTGTAGAACTGAAACCCATGGGAGGTGACACGGCTAACAATACAGGATC
Source organism: Crocodylus siamensis (assembly GCF_052110815.1). NCBI lineage: Eukaryota > Metazoa > Chordata > Crocodylia > Crocodylidae > Crocodylus > Crocodylus siamensis. The sequence goes on along the minus strand of NC_143409.1, from coordinate 28,706,157 downwards.
ATTAAATTTTGATGATTGTCCATTCAAATACAAGGAAAGCCATGACAGCTTCCCCAAGCAGAGGAATTGTTCAAATCTGATATCCAGAGGGAAGCTTCTCGAGAAGCCACTTGCAGGAGGGGCTGGATCTTAGATCCCACTGAAGGACTCTGGCCTAACCCCAAGGAATGCTCCTGAGCAGTGAGGAAATAGGAGTGGGAAAGCATGCCTACATATGTTTCTTGCTCTCTGCACCTGCATTCTCTCTTGTGGTAGCTACAACAGAGACAGTGGTTTGGGGTGCACACACAGCTCAGGGGACACAGGACAGAGCAGACCTGTCCCCCTCTGCTAGCCACATGAGCTGCTAGAAGCCTGGGGAAGGGCTCAGAACGGTGCATTGCTCCCCGGTGGAAATGGTTCCCATTCTGTGGAGTGATGGAGCAGCATCTGACCCTTCAGGAATTCCAGACTGACAGGTGATTCTGGACCAGGATTCTTCCCTCCCAAAGAGGCTCCAGGTGCAACAACAATTTCCACCAGCTAAAGGTGAGTCCCTAACTGTGGGATCCTGATCTTCCTTTCCAACACTCCTACTACACTGGAGAGCTCATACTGGTTGTAAGAGAAGGACCTCTCACGTGAAAAGTCCATGCAGCCAATTCCTCTCCTGGACCTTTCTGGACTACAGGGATCAAGCTGCCAGTATCTAAAGTAAGAAGCCCAGTGAATAGTCCACATGTACCTATGTATGCACTCATGTTGAAAGAAGCATACTATGCACACACATATACAAACAAGGACTCAGGTAAATATGCACATACACCCACGCACAATTCCACACCTGTGTCACTTACACACACACATTCTTCTTCTTGCAGTCTTGCACACATCCTTAGCCATATGTTCACTGGTGCTCTGCTTCCCTCCTTCCCAAAATCCTTCTGGAGAAACAGCAGTGGTAATAAATAATCCCACTGAAATAATTTAAAGAACAAAGTAGAGGCAAGGACAGAGTTTGGCTGAATCAAAAGGTATTTAAAAAAATGCAGCAATTAACTGAATTGTTTAATGAATAAAAAAGGTATTAAAGTTTCCTGAATGTCAAGTTGACACAGTTTGTTATGAAAGGGATGATCAGGAAAGAAAATTAGTCCCTTGTGTAAATTTCCTTGCTCCAGGGCTTAGCATTAAAAGCTTTTTGATGGATGTCACCTTTGGGGTCCCTTTGATCTGGGTTGCTTGCATACGTGACAAATCCCTTCCCTGCCCTGCTCCAATCAACATGGGGTCTGTCCATCTGTTTGAGATCATAGGTATTGCTGATGTTGAGATTGTCTAAATGGCGACTTCATAAGGCTGGCATTTGGACCCGTGGTTAATAGGAGTGGCACTTCTAAATCTCCCTAAAAACAGCTAGTGCATCCAAACCACGCAGCAGGATTTTGCGGAGAGCCAGGCCATTCTGAACCCAAGAACCCTCCTGCTGTGACGAGAGATGGAGCTAAGCCTCTGACCATGGTGTAGAGAGGAATGCTGTTTATCCCACTGTAGTGTAACACATACTGGTGGTTATAGTATATGGTCACAATACAAGTTGTGCTCTGTCCTGGGGTAACACAGCCCCCTTTGTTGCAGTAAATAATTTATAACCCTGGATGATAAGACATGTCTGGATGGACTTCTTGGTCCTGAGGGGCCTCAGCAGTGTAATGCCTCCCATGGAATGGAGTAGTGTGAGGGCATGAAGATCTGGCTGAGGAATTTCTCATTATTACTCTCTTCCAGTCTACCGTCCTTAGTTACCACATGACCACCATTAGTGTAAGACCTTGAATGTTAATACATATATCCTAACAAATTTCCTGCCTGGCAGAGCAGTTCTTGCATTCCTGTTTTACAGGTAGGGAAAAGCATTAGAGAGGCTGACTGCCATGTTCATGGCCACCAGGAAGTCTGAGATAGACCAGGAAATGCAATCTGGGGCTCTCAACACCAAATGCTTCACCACAAGGCTTTTGCTTTCATGCCTTTTGGCATAAGGGAATCTTTCTCTCAGAAATCAAGGGCAGCGAATGGAGGAAGGTGACAACCTCCCCATGAAATCTCACACAAACAGTTTCACCTTTTCATTTCAGGTGATTTTGCACCCCTCACATTCCATTTTTTCTGTGAAATGCAATGAAATGGCTGTTTTTCTGTTAGAACCATGCTGAAAGTAGAATTTCCACCTGCACCTCTGGCTCAGCACCGGGTTCTTTTCATGGGGAAAGAAACTATCTAATGAACACCTAATCAAATGAGGGAAACCTCCAGGCTGGGGCAATGTTCCCTTCTGCCACAAATGCTCCATACTTCTACTTCTTTGAGAAAAGTGCATCCTGAAATGATGAAGTGCCAGCCTAACTCCTAAACTCAACCTGATGTAACAGCTAAAGAGCAGACATCCAGCTATTGAAGGAAAATATGCTTTACAGCTATGAGGAAGGCAGAGGGCATTACTTTACTGCAAGGTCATTGCAGGGAAATCACACTTTTTATATTTATATACAAATCCTGGACAGACCCAGAAAGTTAACCAATGGGATCCCAGCAAGCACGTCATGTAGAGTAATGCATGTCAGACCATTGGCTGACTTGCCTCAGCTGCTGCTATCTCACCACTGATAATGAGACTTTCTTAAGTGTCCTGAAATTACACTGAGTTTCAAAACTGTCCACCACTCACCCTCCCTTTCCTCAAGTTTCTTCCTTCTGTTTCTCCTACAGCACAGACTCTTATGCAAATAAACATGCAAGGGAGGAACAAAAGGCATCTTTTCTTGGATTTCAGCATAACCACATTTGTATCATTCAAGTATTCAGCTGTATCCTTCAGTGATCAAAAGCAGCATGATAATGCTGCGTCTGAGGCTATGCACAAACACCCCAATGGAATTCAATCTGCACTTTCCTTCTTGTACAGGCAACTAGAATGCACTGAGGAGTTCATCTTTTTCCCATCACTGCGGTATCTGGGCACTGTCAATTGCTTGGTGTGTGTGTATAAAACTACAGCCTAGTTATGTTGCTAGCCCTCTCCCGCTCTTTCTCCTATCTTCACATACAAGTGTTATCCATTATTTTTAACAGCAATAGCCTTTACTATTTGTATAGCATGCTGAGTGACACCAGTGAGGAGATGCCTGATGACCTGGATCTCATTTACCTCTTACACCAAGCAGAATTGTAACCAATGACTATGTGCATGAGAAGCCACCAGAAAAAACTTGATGACTGCCAGAACTGGCACAGATGCTTCAGAGCAGGTGGTGCCTTTCTTTTCCAAATCTCCCTTGCTTCTGGTGACCTGGAAATCAGGAGTAGAATCACAGAATCACAGAAAATTAGGGTTGGGAGGGACCTCAGGAGGTCATTTAGTCCAACCCCCTGTTTCAAGTAGGACTGTCCCCAACTACATCATTCCAGCCAAGGTTTTGTCTAGCTGGGTCTTAAAAACCTCCAAGGATGGAGATTCCACCACCTCTGTGGGTAACCTGTTCCAGTGCTTTACTACTCTCCTAGTGAGAAAGTTCTTCTTAATATCTACCCTAAACTTCCTTTTCTGCAACTTGAAACTGTTTTGCTGTTATCTGCCACCACTGAGAACAGCCTACTTCCATCCTCTTTGGTTGGAAGAGCACCTCTTTGGTTGGACAGCACTTCAGGCAGCTGAAGGCTGCTATTAAATCCCTTCTCCGTTTTCTCTTCTCTAGACTAAATAAGCCCAGTTCTCTCAGCCTCTCCTCGTAAGTCACGTGCCCCAGGCCACTAACTATTTTCATTGCCCTCTGCTGGACTCTCCAATTTGTCTACATCCTTTCTGTAGTGGGGGGCCCAAAACTGGATGCTATTCCAGATAAAGCTACAAGAAGATAACTGGGGCTACAAAGTTTGGAGGAAGGCATACAACCACGAGAGCAGCTAACCGTTCCCAAGAACTTTTTTGGAGATTGCAGGTGTTGTCACAGGAGCATTAAGCACAGCTGTCTGCTCTCTCCCTGCTAGGGACTGGCTTGGTGCCCATTTCTCAGTGCAACCTGCCCTGTACTTTCAGTGGGATGAAGCAATCTTCTGCACTGCTGTTTAATGTTGTTGCTGGTGGGGAAGCACCAGCCGCTGCCAGGCACCGCTCCATGGCTGAATTTCAGGGACGCATGAAGTGATTCTTTGGTGGAAAATTCCCTGGGATGTGGGGTGCTTTGGAAATGTTGAAGAATGCTTGTCTGGTAAGCTGAGAGTGCAGCTTTGGGCACCTTTTACTGTTGGTCTCTATCCAACCCCAAACGACAGCAGCTTGTGATAAAAACTTGAAGCTTATCTAAATAGAAGGAGGGAATCCAATCTCATCTCTGTACCCCAGCTCCTGTCTGCCCTTGCACCATAACCACTTTCCCCGACTCCTGTCTCATTTCCCAGCAGCATGTTGAAGGTGTTTTCAGCTTGTCCTACTTCTCAGCTGATGTAAATTCCTTATTGCAGAGCCATAACAGTCAGTGCCCTTGGGGTCTGATACATGCCAGGTTCCTTTCATCAAAGGAGGTGAGCAGCAGCTTGCAAGAGGGAGGCTGGGGTGCAGCACAGCCCCCCATGCCCCAAGTCCTGGCTTTCTGCATGAAGCCAGGAAGCAGCCAGCTGCAGGTGAGAGCTAGAGAAGGGACAGGATGATGGCCCCAAATAATCCTGCTGAATAACATAATGAAACCAGTTGAGACAGGAGGCACTGAGAACAAAAGCATCATGATACCCTTGCTGACAAATGAGCATGGTTTTTGGCACTTCCTAGCAGGGCCCAGCATCAGGACCTCCCTCTGTGACTCTTTTAGCGTGAAACATGTAGGCTTGGCCTTAGCAGGGGGAGCTGTGTTAGCTGTTGGGAGAAAGCTACCACACAGCACTGCTGCCCCCTTGTCTGCACTCTGCATGGTATAGCAGTGACCTGGGAGAGAGAGAGCCCACAGGACCAACGACTGAGAATGTAGAAGGACATGAAGGAGGGAGCGGGGCTCTGAGGAAGAAGGGCAAGACGATGGTGAGATGTGCAAAATGGGAAGTGGCAGGGTGGGATTACACCTGGGCTAGAAGGAAATAATTATTTGGGGCCGCTGAAATAAGGGATCTCTGTGCTTCTACAGTGAGGCATCACTATGGAGATATATGTCCCCCTTGGAGCACCACGCCGCAGTGCTGGGGAGGTTGTGGGACAACTGCCCCTGTGCAGACCTGCTTGCATACCAAGTGCCCCCACTGATGCCAGGGAGAGGACAGGACGTACCAGCATTAAAGGGCTCTTCATATCTTGAGGCATCAGTGCCTTGGAACTGACCTAAATATAACCCCCCCCACTTCTTTCCACCCCTACTTTCCCTCCACCAAGCTAGTTACTCACCTCTTTCCTCCCCTGCTCTGGGCACAGCCTTGGCCTGTTCACCAGCTAGAGGTGCTGAATCAGAGAGTGTGTCAGGCAGCAGTTTGGTGCTGGCCCAGGCCAGCAGGACCTCATACCCAGCAAAGCTGGGGAGACACGTGTCTGAGTCATGATGCCTCCTCTGACATGGGCACAGCTCAAGGAAGGGCCTAGTCACAGGACAGCCCTCAGCTAAGTCATCTCCAACCTAGATGAGCTGAGAGTTTTGGAGCTGCTGTCAGGCCAGGGACACCCACGGCTCCTTCTCCAAGAGACACTGCATATGTAGGATAGGGAAACAACTACATACTGTGTCCTCTCACACAACCCACCCTCACTTTCCTCTCAACCACTGCCTGTGGTTATGTATGCAGCAGACTGAACCCGTACACACTCAGGGCCTGGTCCTGAACCTGCTGAAGTCCTTGGGAATCTTTGCACTGACTTCAATGGATTTTGGATTTGGCTATCTTTGTACTTACATAAGCAAAGGAACAATTGCTTAGCTGGAGCCAGACTGAATACAGGCAACTGCTGTGCAAGCTCCCAACCCCAACACAGCTCCTTAATCCTGGCCTGCAGCATCTGGTATGATTGTACTCCCCAGCCCCTGTGAAGCAGAAGCCACTGCCTGTGCTGAACTGCACTGTGAAAGGTTTTCACGTGGACCAAACAGGAGGCCTGGGCTCAGAGCCCTCATGGATTTCAGTGGGTTAGCTGCAGAGCCACTCTGAACTCCTGCCCAGGCCGGCCCTTGTTGCTGGTTTTACAGGGGAAGGCAGGAATGCCAGAGCTGAGGCAGATCACTCTGAATTCTAAAACATACATGTTTGCTTCCTAGCCTCTCTACAGAGAGGTACTTGGGTTGGTGTCATGGGGTTTGGCACATTTATTGTATAATATATGAACTTGTACTAGTTTTATAAGCCCCTCCTGACTCAAATCACATTGTAATTCTAAACAGCCCTAAACTCATTTAAATCCTAATAAAAACACTGCCCTGCATTTGCATTCGCTGCTCGCTGGTCCCGGCGGCTGCTGTGACAGCGGTTCTTCTGGAATTGATAATGCTTGGGACTTTGTGTACAGGAAACCATCTCTCATGTATGGGGTAGAGACTTGAACTTAATGGGGTGATAAAATATAGATGCAGGAAATAGGCCTCCAGACCATTCTGGGACCATGCATAGAGCAGTCACAGAAACAACCAGGGGGTACATAAGTCCCCAAGCACAAGCCTGCCTTTGCCCACTTCCTTAGTGGGTTCCCTCCCTACTCTCTCCTCTATAACCCATGCCATGGTGGGGCAGGACTGGCCCCTGGTTTGCCTGGTAGTGAGCAAAGCTCTCTGTGCTGTTTGCTCCAGAAGCAAGGTGAGTATAGTTTCACATAGCCCAGGTAGGGTTTTCCAAAGAGTCCAGAGAATGAACAACCCAAAGAACAAGGAAATAAGGAATGCAGAGAGCTCTTTACCTTGTGGAAAGGCGAGGAGTGGAAGGACATCGGCAGTGGGGTTCCGCAGGCCTCGGTCCTCGGGCCCACACTGTTCAACATCTTCATCAGCGATTTGGATGAGGGGGTAAAAAGCACCCTGTTCAAATTTGCTGATGACACTAAGATGTGGGGGGACGTGGCAACACTGGAAGGATGCAACAGGCTACAATCAGACCTAGACAGGTTACAGGGGTGGGCAGATGAGAATAGGATGGGTTTCAACACAGACAAGTGCAAGGTGATGCACCTCGGGAGGAACAACCGGCACCATACCTACAGGTTAGGGAACTCCCCTCTTGTCAGCACGGAGGCGGAAAGGGATCTGGGGGTCATCATTGACTCCAAGATGAATGTGGACCGGCAGTGTGGAGAGGCAGTAAGGAAGGCCAACCGCACCTTGGCATGCATCCACAGATGCATCTCGAGCAGGTCCAAGGAGGTGATCCTCCCCCTCTATGCGGCACTGGTCAGGCCGCAGCTGGAGTATTGCGTCCAGTTCTGGGCGCCACACTTCAAGAGGGATGTCGACAGCATGGAGAGGGTCCAGAGGAGGGCCACTCATATGATCAGGGGACAACAGGGCAGGCCCTATGAGGACAGGCTGCGGGACCTGAACCTGTTCAGCCTCCACAAGAGAAGGCTGAGGGGGGATCTTGTGGCCTGTTATAAACTAGTCAGGGGGGATCAGCAGGCATTGGGGAAGTCACTGTTTCCCCAAGCACCGCCAGGAGTGACCAGGAATAACGGTCACAAGCTGGCAGAGGGTAGGTTTAGGTTAGATATCAGGAGGCGCTACTTCACAGTCAGGGCGGCTAGGGTCTGGAACCAGCTTCCAAGAGAAGTGGTGCTGGCCCCTACCCTGGGGGTCTTTAAGAGGAGGTTAGATGAACATCTTGCTGGGGTCGTTTGACCCCAGTATTCTTTCCTGCCATGGCAGGGGGTCGGACTAGATGATCTGCTCAGGTCCCTTCCGACCCTAGAAACTATGAAACTATGAGTGGAAGCAGTGGGAGACAAATACTGACAAATACAGGCAATTTCTGCACAGTCTCCCCACAATCTTCTCTGAACTTCCTACACAACTCTGACAAAAGTTAGCTTCCTCCCTGAGCTGCCCTCCAAACTTCTCTGTACCAAACTAGTGACATCACAACAGTGTGTCACTTGCATCACACTGCTGTAAGACTGCTGCTGAGCTGTGAAGGGACACTGCATTGTAAGAGGACATTGCAGTCGCGGCCACCCAACATCTCTGTTGATATTGGTTAATGCTTTTAGTGCCCTAAAACATTCTCCAGAATACACATTATGCTCCAAAGAAGGGGCAGCTAGAAAGGCAGCACAGACTGAGAGAGAAAGGACTGTTAGCTGGAGATGAATTCAAGTCCTCGATCTTACACTGACACATTGTGTGGCCCTGGCAACTCACTTGACTTCTCTGTTCTATTTCCCCCTCTTTAAAAAGGGGGTTACAATGACAGCCATGAACTCATCTTAGAGAAGACCTGTGAGGATTCTGTTAAATGCCTCTGCATCAAACTCACTAAGCACAGGTTGGGAGATGTAGTGATAGGACAGAACTAAGACTACTTTGGCCATCTGGGAAATAAGGTTTGTTTCGTGTTATCTTCCACTGGGTCAACTGCATAGCTAGCAGGGCTGTTAAATAAGCTTCTATGCACAAAGAGAGGCGTCATACATAAAGCTTGTCTAACATCTCTCTCATTTATAGAGCTGTCCTAATAAAAGGTATCACCAAGCAAACCTTGCTTCACACACTACCTGGACCACCACAGCTACAACAACACTTTGATCATAGTGGACATATAGAAGAATGTGATGGAAATGTTTATCTCTATATTGGCTTAAACCAATATTTTGAGTTCAAACACCGTAGAATTTACAGAAAACTTGGATCTGAACTTTGAAGCTTGGGCCCTTTTCCACTGTCATGGCTAGGCTGAGCTTCTAGACTTAACTGCAAGATACCACCAGTTCCAGTCAGCCAGTTTTCCCACAAGGCTTGCTTAGGTTTGTGATCCTTTGAATGATACTGAGGGGTTTATCATGCAAAGTGATCACCTTATTTGGTGACCTGTGTTGGGTTCTGAGGATCTGAAAGTACATCTCAGTGCAAAACTCAAGTAAAAATAGGAGATCACAGCTCTAGCAGCAACTTTATAGGACTGGATGCATGAGATACAAGGCTCTACCTAGCATGCTAACACCTTGCACCACTCAGGTACTGAGTGTAACATCTGATACTAATACAGAAACACTATGTGAACCTCAAGCAGCAAAACAAAGCAATGGCTGGACACTGAAAGCCAGCATTTCAAAAGGCTGAGCACCCAGCAACTCCCACTGAGAAAAATGGAGAGACTCTTTCCCACCTTTGCTCCCTCTGAGTACCATGGAGACTCCTTCCCACTCCTGATTCCCACTGAAAATGGTGGGGCATCCTTCTTGCCCCTGCCTCAGTTGAATACGTGCCTCTGCTTTCCATTCAGGATGCAGGCAGCTGCAGAGTGCTAAACTCTTTTGCAAATCTGGTCCCTGCTGTGAGCATGAGTCAAGCTCCTCACGCCACCTGGGCTGACTTGTGCACAACGAAAATTGTACTCTTAAGTATCTGAGAGGCCAGGTTCCCCTAAGAGCCTTTGATGCCTTCTGCAGGCCCCCTCCATACCAATCCACCCCTACTAGACCAGATTCATGCCTGCTCCTAGCTAACGGAAACCACAGGGTCATCTGTTTGACCCATACATCCCCCTTCCCTACTGTAAACAATGTCCCATAGCCCTACATTCCCCTTCCCCTAAGCCTTCCTCCCTCTGTGGGCACAGAGTTGGGGGCACGTATATTCTGAAGTGGAGAGTGGTGATGGTGGATCTCTCACATCAAAGGCTCCTACTCCCCCTCCTCATGGGCTGTGTGGAGTGCTACAGGCCAGTTGATGCTAACGCTGAGTGACACCCTTAGCCAGTGCTAATAGGATTGAACAGGCCTTTTCCCCATGTGCCTTTGATATCACTGTGCTTACTACAAACACCCTTCAGGAGCAGATGAGAGAGCAGCCAAAGGAGGGAGTGATGTCTGGCTCCTTTTTCTCCCTCCCCAGCATGCTCCTGCAGCTTCGGAGCCATGGCAGCTGGCAGGGCTTGGGCAGGCAACACCGACAGGAAGGCAGATCCAAAGATACAAAGCATGGTTCTGTTCCCTGTGACCCTCTCTGTCTTCAGCTCCTCTTAACAAGCAGCTGTCAGCCCAGATTTAGTTGTTAGGAGGAAGAGAGAGTGAGGGAAGTCTCTACAGGCTCTGCCAGCCTTCCCCAGCGCCCCTGCGAGCACCTCGTACCAAGCCAGCACAGCTCTGCTCTCTCACTGACTTGTCGTATGCAGCTCCCCACCCCCCATTCCTGAGTCCTGCTGGCTCTTACATCCCTTCTCCTGAGGCTGTTTCTCTCCCCTTCCTTCTGCTGTTTCTCTGATGTGTGCGTTTCTCTCTCCACAACCTCCTCCTAGCTCTTCAGTTTCGGTACAGTGCTCAGATTCTCATTCCGTCACATCTGCCTCTTTTCCGTCCATCTTTTCCTCATCCTTCCATCCCCGCTTCTCGTTTCTTCTCTCCTCCATCCCCCTCAGCTCCCCCCATCCTCACGCAAAGCTCGGTGTGTCACTATTGTCTGAGATGACATTAATAAGCTCCCATGAAACAATGAGATTATGAGCTATGCCTTCTCAGCGATAGAATTACTAATTATTACCAAGATAAATGGGAATATCAATGATGAAAGTCAATATTATTGTCTTCTTTGTTCCTGTTTGTTTTATTTGTAGATGAAAAGAACACTCCGCCTGTCTCACTAGGATGTGGCTGCGAGCTGGAATCGTGCCTACTGGCAGGCACGCACGGAGCCGGCGTGTGATAAGAAATCATATTACACACATGCTTGCAAAGGGCTCTTTAAATCAACTGCTCTACCAAACAGCATTGTCTTTGATTAATTCATAAAACAGGAGCTGCCTCCTTTCCCCCCACTCCAGCATGAGGGGTGGGAGGCATTAGAGGAGTGAGGGGGAGAGGCGTGACGTGGGTGGAAGTGATTAATTGTTAAATGTAGCACAGAACTGAAAAGGCTCCACAACTGAATTCTTGTGCTTTTGCCTTAGACAGGCAACATTGCCCAGTGGCTCAGACCCTAAGACTGGAAGCCAAGCGACCTGGGGTCTGTTCCAGACTCTGACACAGACTCTGTGTGACCTTGTGGGCACGGCCCTCAGAACAGGGCTATTGTCCCTAAAATGACTGAGAAAGGAGCACCTCCCAGTAGAAAATCTCTTTGTTCCTTCACTTCATTCTGAGGCGTAGCTACTGACTTCAGTGACACCAGGAATGCCTTGTGCACTCCTATTAGCCCTATGGTGTGGCCAGGACAACTAAAGAAAAAGTGAGCTGGGTTCTAATTCTGCCTTGTGTCCTGCAGCGTCAGGAGACTGGCTCCGACAACAAATTCTGTCCCTTGGGGTGAGCAAAGGTGCAAACCTCAGTGGCATCTTAACACACCACCTCTTGCTCACTTCTCTTGTTGCCAGTGAGGATGCTTGAGGCAGGAGAACCCAGAATGACTCTTTACTGCACTGGCAGCCATCCTTTTACCTGGAGAGTGGACAATAACCAGGCACTCCTTGGTGTGTTTTCTACCATTGTGTTTCAAAGGGCACATCTAGGCTACTTCATCATGATCGTTTTCCACACTTAGGGCTCTGTATTAGAAGAGGGGTTTGAGGTGCTTTATTACCAGTGTCTATGCAAAGAGATTGCTCACTACCAGTTATTCCATTGGAATATTCCAAAAATCAGCCAGCAGAGCAGAAACTAGCTAACTAGCTAAAATCATGCCACCACAGATCTTCTCATGTGGACAGGGCTTCCTTTGCCTCAGCTACCCCATCCACAAGCACTAAGCAAGTATAATAAAACCTTCTTACAGTTGATGAGCTGCTTGAACACCATGGTTGAAAAGTGCTGCATAACATTGCAATGTTGCCTGGGAAGGTCATCTGGGAATCACCCTTTGTACCCAGTTTATCCCTTAAATGGCCTGCTGTTCCTTATGAGAGGTTGAGGTAGTATAGGGATGCACATTACCACACTGGTGACCAAATGGTTTTCAAAGGGGGCCAGATACACATGATTACACTGTCAACTGCTTTCTTACACTCCTGAGAAAAAACACTCCCTCAGTTCTCAGTAGTGCAAATGTTATGGAAAGCAATCAAATCTGTACACTGCAAGCGTCTCCTCTGGGCAACCCACCACACCCACTGCACAATGTAACAGAGAAGGTGTGGGACTGAGAGGAAGGATCAGAATTTGGAAGATGCACTTAGGAAAAAGACTGCTTGGGAAATATGGCCTGTTACCAACACTGGGATATGGGGAGGGGAAGGGAAGGGAAATGGGCTGAATCACTGGAAGCTGGAGAGGGAGGTTGACAGGATCTGAATATGGTACCTTTCCTCAGTGCATTGCTGGAGTAGATCCTGACGGCCGCTGGGATGGAATAGCTGTCACTAGTGCATGGCTTGTGCAGATGCTAGTGTTCACAGGGAGCCAGCCAACTAGGGAAGGATACCTCCTTTGTATGCTCTCTCATTTGCTCCTGAAGGGTATTTGTAGCAAGCACACTGATATCAAAAGCACATGGGGAAAAGGCCGGTTCAATGCACTCTAATGGACAGCTTAGTCTGCCACCATCCCCACTATAGTCCATCCTAAACACTAAGGAATGCATTAAAGCAAACAAACACCCCCCAACCCATCGTTAGATTATACTTAGATCATATTTTAATACGGTGGTAACTTCTCTCCTAATCAGTACAAAACACCCTGGCCCCTCTCTGCATTAACAAGGACAAATGTTTCTGCTGCCTCTCCAAATGCAATGAAATCCAGAGAATTGGAAAAAGCCTTGCAGGAGTAATTATGCCAGTTTTTAAAAAGGAGCAGCATGTCCTGAATATTTCATGGAAGGTAATTTTTTTAAAGCTTTTTTAAAATCCCTTTTTCCCCTTTGTGCATGTCAGGGTGTAATTAACCAGAAAGTATCAGAGCATAAACCAAAAGAAATAAACTGCAGCACAGCCCTGTCCCTCTCTCTCTAACTCTTTTCCTTTTCCACTCTTGGTTGTTTTCCCCCCTGTTTAACATTAATGTGACATTCTTAACTGCATGTGTATAAGATACCATCTCCCAGTTGGAGATGTTGTCATTTGACTGCTGGGAAACCTCCAGTGGCTTTTAGCCCACTGTACCCCAAATCCCCCAGAGTTATGGCTGCCTGAAAATTATCACCAGCAAATAAACAACAATGCAGGTGCCCCCTTATTTGGGTTGCCAGCATGGCATTACAAGGAGTGGGAAAGCCTGCTGGATCTTTTGTTGCTTGGCCTGGGAGAAGAGCAGGGGAAGCCAAGCTTTTAAGGAACTCTCAGTGTTACTGAATGACTTTTTTTTTCAGTGAATAAACTATTTGCCAAAAATTGTGGTTTTGGCTGCCCTGAACCTACTCACAGAATCATAGTGGTCTTGCAGAAGAGTTCTAGCTGAAAAACAGACTCCAGGGTCAGAGGAATCATGGTGCTGATGCTTCCTTTCTTACACAGCGATTAGGACATTGACCCAGCAACTTGGAGATGCAGATTGGATACCCCTCTGCCAGACAGGATCTGAGCTCATATCTCCTCGCTATCTGGAACGTGCCTACCCACCATGCTGTGAGATTTTGGAGTGAGTTGGTTACTCTCAGTCTGTCCTGTTGATGCTGTTCCACTCAAGACACCAGGACCCACCATGGTCCAGGCTGTTATATATAACGAGCAGAGAGCCAGCGTCCCAAAGAGCACCAACTTAACCTTACTGGAATGGACCAGTGCAGCTCCCCATCTCATCAGCCACAACATAACCTTATGTTGGACTTGTGCCCCTGGAGTCCGGACCCCAAACACTCCAGCTGGCAGAGTATGCCTGGGGAGGGCAGGGGTGGGAATGGGCTGACATCAGCATGGTGGTTAATCACAGTACTTGTTTGGGTTGCCTGTGTGCATTCTATCTGAAAGCCTCAGGCTGTTTTCCATAACACCCCCAGCTGACTGGCATTAGTATCCTATCCACAGCAAAGATAGAGAAACTAAGGCACAGAGAGGTTCAGGCCAATGAGGCAGGTCTTCAGATGGTGTCAGTGAGCCTAACTTTGAGCATGTGGCCCTGCGCTTTCAAACTTGAGTGCTCAGGCAAAGGCACCGAGTTAGCCCACAATGTGAACTGGCAACTTTAGTCATACAATTAATCCCAAGTTAAAAAAAAATTAGTCTGAACAACTTGGTCATAGAGCATTTTCTGGGCAGAGAAACCAGGGGGATGATGCCCACTAGGCCAACTGGCTCTTAGAGCTGTAGCCAGAGACTGAGTTGTTCAGCACTACTTCATGCTGCAGTAGTAGGGGTCAGCATTAGCACAGCTGGGTGTTTCAGTGCATGGCACAATTCCCAGCTGTTTTCACCCTCCCTTACCGAGCCGGGTTGGCCACGGCATCTGGCTTGAAACTTCACACAAGAGCAGTCTGTTTTCCTCCCCAGATCCCTTCCCCACTTCAAGGCAGCCTTTGAGCAGCGTTCGTAATCCTGTTAACTCCCAGCTACCTAAGCAGCGCAGGGTGTGCTGTTAGCATTCACCTTCATACTGAGGGACAGCAGTTGCATGCAGAATGTGAGGGTCGGGCTGTATGGCCCGGCACACTCTCCTCCCTATTAGCATCTTACACTATTAATATTTATTTTTGCTAATGTGATACCAAAAATGAAAAAAAGAAATCTTCTCATGTTAATGACTGTGGCAGCCCTCAGAGCAAGGCACATGGAGAGAAATCTGGGACTGGCTTGACCTGGTAGGCAAAAGGGGACAGAATTAAATAATGGGGAAGAAATTCAAATCAGATTTCTTCCTGGACGTTGGCTGGAGGGGAGAGATGTGTCTCCCTGGGTGAAGATATAGAACAGAAGATAGCAAGGGGAGATATTGTAGCCAAACAGACAAGGCATTAGACTAGGGGGCAAGAGACCTGGGCTCTCCTGATGCTGGGAAAGACTTTCCATATACTTGTTGATGCTTGGGCTTGCTTAACTGGCTGGTGAAAGCAGCCACACAGTGAAATAGACCTTGAGCTATGAGGAACAGTCCCATTAGGAGCTGATGAACTATGAACTGGAGTTTTAGCCTTTATGCGCTGACAGGCCAGCCCACTCAGGCTGCAAGCATGACCTCTCTCCCTTGAGTTAAGGCCTTTTGTAGGTGAAACAGAGTTGTGTCAGGATGGACTCTGCTGCATGGACATGCTCCAGGTCATTTCCACTTGCATCCCTTGCTGGGCTGGAGTGGCAGTTCTTTGGGGATGTGACTGTCCCTCACTCCATCAATCTGGATACTGGGGCCTGACCTTGTTGTTACCAATGAGACAAGCGGAGGAGGAGAAGCTAAGGTTAAGGAAGGTGGAAACTGCCTGCTGTATGTTTCTGGTTCTCCCCCATTTTCCCCACAGCTCAGCTGAGCCCCTTTTTCTTCTCTTTCACTGCCCTCCCTCTTCATCTCTACCTTCCCCCTCTTCTCCCTTTGCTTTCTTCCCTTTCTAACCTCCTCTCCCTATGCTCCATGCACATTACCTTAGAGCCCTCTGTGCTCCTATTAATGCATGCAGCTCTCCCCTCCTTTCTCCTCTGTCACGTTATCTTTTTCAACCTTGCTCTCTCCTTCTTTCTGCTTCCTGCTGCCAGCTTTCACCCCATTTATAAACTAAGCCTGGCAGAAGGAAGATTCCCATTCCCTGATGTCCCCCTCTTTCCATCTGTAGCTTCTCCTGAGAAACCCCCTGCATCCTCCATCCCCAGGGCCAGTGAGGTAGGGGCAATGCCGTGACTCTGGCAGGTGGTACCCTATAGGGAAAAGCTGGGCACAGGCTGGCCTCTCACGGGAGGAAGGGAGATTGGGTTCTCTCTCATTGATTTTTCTCTCTCTGAGTGAGCAGATTGTTCAGCAAAATGAAGTTATTGGGGGATGTAATGTTTTCTCCGCCTGACAACTTATATTGTTCACTCTCAAATAAAGTGCTGACCTGCACAATGGCGTGCGATCCCTGGATAGACGTGTTTCTGTAAATGAGCTGGAGCTCCCCCTCCCTCCCCTTTGATCCTGGCTTCGTACCATGCCAAGCTGTCTAACTCAGCCCTTTTCCCTCTCTTCTATTCCTCTTCCTTATCCCTTTTCTCTATCCTCCTGCCACAGTTTCCCTAAGCCTCCATCCCCTCACTTCCTCCTCTTGGCCTGGTTCTCTCACGGCCCTCACACCTGTATGCTCCTTTAGGAACCCCTCAAGTCCTGGAACAGCAGAGGGAAGCCCTGAGAAGCTGAGAGAGTACAAGGATAGCTGGAGCCAGTAGCACAGAAATGGAGTGGGAGCTGATGGCCTGTGATATATGGCAGCTGTACCTCCATGGGGAAAACAGATTCTGAGGGGACAGGACATCAGAACATTATTTCCCGGTATCGGCTGGAAACCGGCAGCATGGCGCTGAAGGTGGCAGTCCACCCTCCGTTCTGCCCATCTGCCCACACTGTCTGCGGTGGAACTTGCAAGGTGCTCTGCCCTCTGTCCCACCAGCTGGAAACTACGGCTTTTCAGGAATCTCCTGCGGGGCCATGAGGGGACACTGAAGGGGGTGGGAGAAATGCCAAAGACAGCTTCCTCCTGCTACTGCAAAGAAGTGGAGAGACTCAGCGCTGAGGGAAGAATGGGGAGGACACAGCACAGAAATAGGGGCAAGGAGACCACTCCTCCCTCTGCCTCTGAATTGCTGGATGAATGGTATCACTACTCTGTGCCTGTTTCCCCCATCTATATAATAGGGATAATACCTATCCCTACCGGGGCAATATGAAAAGCTTCATAGGCTCATGCACAGGGAACTGTTTGAGACCTTTGGTCTTCTCTGAAGTCTGCGAGATCCTCAGATTAATATAAATGGAGGTGGCACAATAGAGATACATTTATGACACCTGCTGAGGATCTGGCTCTGGAAGCCTGACATGTCTCCAGACACCTCTATCCTTCTAACAGCAGGAGAGCAGCAGAAGGAAAACACAGACATGATACAATCATACAGGTCAAAGAAATGGGCCTGTGACTGTAGGCAGCTCTGACTGCAATGGGGGTGCAGAGGGTTTGCATCCCCTGCTCAGCTGAGCCATAGTGGTAAAAGTCTAGTGGCAGCGTGGGATGAAACATATAAACCTTTTGGCAAAGAGGACAGACCTTTGTGTTTGTCTATACATATGAGCCTGCATGAGGGAGTGTGTGTGTGTGTGTGTGTGTGCGCGTGTGTGTGTGTGTGTGTGTGTGTCTGTATTCATGTCTCAAGCAGATTAGCTGTGTCAGGATGTCTGTTGCCCAGATTAGACAACATAGGCATTGCCCCTTGTCCCATGGGGTCAGGACTTTGCCACTCCCAAGGCTTCAGGGGGTGATCTTGTGAGACAGCTGCAAACACAGGAACCCAGGGTTCCCTGCTTGCAGATGGGCACTTGGGGAACCCACTGCCAGGGGATTCCCAGAATGCCTCTGCAAATGGAGGAACCCAGGCAGGTGCTTCAGGGGCCCAATCGTGCATGCTGCTGAAATGGGAATTGCTGAGTGCACAAGACCGAGCCCCTGTAATTTTGGGAGTGCCTGCCCTAGGTGACTAGAGAGCACAAACAGCTCCAGGCTGCCTGTACTTTTCCACCATAAAACAGGGAGACATCTGCCACAAAAAAGTGGCACAAATGCATACCAGTTATTGTCGAAGCCACAGTTTTGGGCACTTGTGGTGTGACAAGGGGAGCAGATCCCTGTTTACTTTGCCTCTGTGCTGCCATAAAATGTTTTATGGCAGCACAAATGTGATGCTTGTTTCCAGCCTGAGTATATTTGTGTGTTCTTCTGCATCTGCATGCGTGCCTGCATGTGCGTGGGGGGAGAAGGAGGGTGAACGGCAGCCGCCTCTGTGCATCTGTGGTCTTTGGGGATGAATTTCAGAAGCAAACAGACTAGGATTGTAGCCACATTTGTTCTGTGAAAATCTCTTGCTGACGGAGCCATTTAAAGAACACAGAAGAGACCAACTTGTTCCTAAGCAGAGCTTGAGCGGATGGGGACATGCAGTATTGCCAGCCACAAGCATTTGAAACCCATGAGTCAGATTCCCCCTTCCCTGGAATCCTCAGCGTGGCTGGCTTTGAAACCATGAGGCTTAAGGAAAAAACATTTGGCATTCGTTATCTTTACCTTCTGCTTTCCTTGCCTTTTGGGCATGTGGAGTTCACGTGTATAAACTGTTCCCCCCAGCCATGGGGCTCCGAGGTTTTGGGTTTGGGTTTTTTTTTACAGAAAAACTGCAATTCTTCAATCACCACATGACTTTTGGAGCTGGAGCTCTATGAAAATCCCGAAGTACTGCAAGGCTCATGACAACATTGCAAGTGGTTAGGGGTGGAGCAATACCATGGCTTTCAAAGCACGATTACTAGCATGTCTGTGCAAACAAGACTGAGAAGACTAAAATGCCTATATCCCACAACAGTCCAAAAGTGTGTTCTGTCAGATGCCAAAAAACATGTATGCTTAAAAAATCATATATGCTAAAAAACCCACTGGTGACTCAGGCTCAGCCCTGTCTCAGCACTAACAGCTGCACCAGCCAAATCATCTGGCCCCACCTCCTACGGCATCCTCTTTGCCTGCCACTGGCCTAGGAAGAGGAATGAGAAAAGGGACACAACTTCAAACCCCGCTCTGTGCCACCACTTCACACTGCCTCCTTGACCCACAGGACAGCCCTTGCTGCCATTTTGGAATTTGGGAGCCATTTGGAAAAAACAACAGTACATTTGGCAAACATCTGTGAGCCTAAATATGCCTTGAGTGATCCTATCCATTTTCAGTGTGTTGCCAGCCATTGTGTGGGACCTTTTTCCAGTGTCACAGAGGTCCTACAGTGCGGGGGTGGGGCTCTGGTGATATTCCCAGCCCTGGGTCACCTCAAATCTAACAAGCCCAGCCTTCAGCATTTTTCCCTCCCCCAGGGTATGACTAGGTGCACATCCCTGTTGTTCTCTGATTCTCCTCACTAATAAACTCCCCTTAGTTGCTGGGCATGGCACCGACATGGTGGTGGGCCTCTTTTTGACTGGGGGTGGGAAATGCATGATTCTGCTGACAAATAACCTCAGTAATCTGCTGCCTGTTGCTGAGATCATAATCATGAAGCACTAGGATGACAACGGATCAAAGTCCTTTGTCCCTATCATCCTTAGAGGTTGATGCTGAACACATTGTGACACTCATAGTGATGGGGCAGGTGAGAGGTGGAAACGATCACCTGAAGGATCAGGAACTAGTGGCTGAGTGAGACTGGATGGGTCTGTCCCTGCTCTGTAGCCAGGAGAGGGACGCCCATGTTCCACAGAGACCTTTGTTTTCTGAAGTCTGAAGGACCCCCACCATGCTTTGAAGGAAACACACAAACATACACAATCTAGGATTTGCCTGCCAGGTTCCTACTTCTTCCTCAGAGAAGGTACTCTGTGTTAGCTCAAGCCAGGCTAGGTGTCAGCCTATACCATTTATGGAAACATCTGAGCTCAAGGGCTGGAGGAAGGAAGGCACTAATTGAAGATTAGGAAATGTGGGCTCTGTACCAGATTTGGGGCAAGTTCTTCATTGAGATGGCGGCATTAACAGAGTGATAGGGAATTGAGTACATAACTCCTACTCAGTTTTAATGGGATTGGGTTACAATACTTAATTTCCCTGGGCTCTTCACTCCGTAAAATGGATATAATAGTACTGTTATCTGTCACATCTGTGTAATCTTTCTGGCAAGGTCTACCTTCCCATACACAAAAACTGGGGCTCTAATCTCAGTTGGGACCTTGAATTGGTACCACTAGATGACAACCCTGGAAACTTTATAAACCAAGGATCTTGCTGTGCACTTTTGCAAACCCTTCTAGCCAATGCTGGCCTGAGCACACAGGGGAATGTGAGGATGGCAGTCTCCTCTTTTTTGTATGTATGCAGAGATCAAGTGTATGCTGCCTTCTCTTTGCTTTGCGCAAAGAATATAATACAAAGGGAACACACACACACACACGTATGTGCACGCAAAAAAAGTGTTTGACAAATCTGAGAGATGGTTCTGGCTCATTGTTCATGTTCCCTCATTTCTAAAATAGATTCAGAGTAAGGACGTTGCCTACCAGCTAGCTCCAGGTTAGCGACAAAGTTCCCCTTCTAAATGAGACCCAGAGCAGGGGGTTCCCTGCTGGCTAAAGCCATGATGCAGATAAAGTTCCTCCTTCTAAAGGAGCCAGAGATCAGAGTACCCCCTGCTAGCTCACACCAGGTTAGTGAAGATCCAATCTGAATAATTTTTCCTCAGCTCAGTGTAAAAAAGATGCCTGAATCATCCTGATTTTTTTCATTAGGAAACTAAATTCTGTTCTGCACTGAAAGATCCCTTTGTTCTCTCCAGAGGACTGACATGCTGGGAAATTGCCTAAGCCCAGTCAGCTCTGATGTTTGCTGTCTCACGCGTTGCCTGTATCAAACTGACAGTTCACAGATTTTAGTCTAGGATTTTATATGTACAGTACAAGCTGAAACCTGCTCCTGTCTTTTTCGACTGTCCTGGAGAGAGAGCAAGGAAGCAGGCTGAGTTGTGGAGCAGAGCACGATGTTGTGTGACTGTAATAGAGACATCTCACAAAGCACAGTTGTTTGAGGGCACTGTCACTTGCCCTCTGACAGCGAGTGAAGAGCTCTTGTCTGCCCAAAATCCCCAGTATCGGACAGAGGGGGGAATCTAACTCTCAGTGCAATCAATGGGCAGCCACTTCTGCCTACAATCAACATAACATAAACCTTCCAGAGAAATGACCTTGTTTCATGATGGAGTAATATCCTAAAGATGATAGGTCACCCTAAACAAGAATCTTTCTTAACAGTACCAGTATTTCCCAAGGAGTTGTCCCAATATTACACATATTGTGGAGATCTCCCTAGAGCTCTTAGTGATGATGACATTCTTGAGAAATACCTTCCCTCCCGACATCCCTCCACTCTGTGAAAGGGGTGGAGTCTTCCTCTTTCTATCCAGAAAGGTGTGTATATCCCTAAGACTTCTATGAAGACTTATGGAACTGCATGGTAATACCAGATAATTGGTTAAAGAGATTTCTACCAAGCTTATAGCACCACAGCCAAGTCCATCATTGAGTATCATGACAGATCATTGAACTTTATACTTTCTTCAACAGTGTTATCCAACTCCCGTACCAGGGGTAAAACTTCACCTACCCAAGTCAGATGATGTCAGGATGCAGGCTGATTGGCTGCCAGAGGCTCAGTGGGTATCGATCTTTCCTTTTCTTTCCAATCCTGCACTGAGAAAGAAATAACACATGAATTATAGCTTGTCTAGTATTTAAAACCAGCAAGAAACACTGTTTCTGTACTAACAGCAAAATTAGTTTGGAAAGACAACCAACAGGATAACTGAAAAGCTTCTGAATAACTTTTCCTCCCAAAACTTGAGTCCAGTGGTGCATAACCTTCATCCAGACTGACATGCGAAAGCCATAAATGGGACCATATGAGAGAAAAAAAGTACAGAAATACCAAGGACTGGGAGAGTTTATGGGGTAGAAAATAGGCAAATATATCACAATTATGTCTGTCCCACGTGACTGCTAAAAGAACCCACCAAAATCAATTACATAATAGAAGTAGTTTTCTAATGAAGGAGGAACAGAATTGGGACCATCTAAGCAAAGTCTCTCCTTGTGTTGCTACACTGATTTTAATGGAGTTATACCTAGGGTAGGTGTGGGAATATTTTTGGGTGTCCCACTATGGCAGGTAGTTTTCCATTAAGAGAAATGCCTTGTCTTGTTCACTGTATTTAAACAATAGGTATCATCCTTCCTTTAGGACAGTGGTCTCCAACCTTTTTGAAGTAAAGAGCAATCCAGGATCTACCATACACCCTGCCCCCAGCAGGTCAGTCTGGGGGAGGCACACTGAGGCCCCCGCAGTGAGGGAGGGAGTGGGGCAGGGGTGAGTGGCGCCAGCTGAGGGAGGGTCAGAGGCATGCGGGGGGGCTCCCACCGCTGCCCAGACCCCGGTGGAGGCCCAGGGGGCATGTGGCCCCCTGATTTGTGTGCAGGATGAGATGGCTGCTACTGCGAACTGGACTAGATGCCCCAGGCTTTGCCTCGAGCAGAGGGCACAACTCAGCCCAGTGTCCCACTGCCATCCCACTGCTCGTACATCTCGCTGCTCCTGGACTGTGTCCCAGTTGCTCCCCATACACGTTCTGCCACTCCCGATCACAGAGCCTCTGGCAGTCAATCTCAGACTAAGATCAACTGTCAGGGGCTCCTCGGTTGACCAGTCAATCAGGATCAACTGGTTGGTGACCAATGCTTTAGGGAATTTGCACATGGATCTTATCAGAAACAAAGTTATGGCTTCTTTCCCATAGAAAACACTGAAGCAAAGAGGATATTCTCCTTACTCTGATAGCCACGGGCTAACGCAAACTATTCCATCTTGCAAACAGTAGGAGGAGGAGAGGTTGCTTTTACCCTGTACAGTATCCCAAACCACAAGAAACCTGCCTGCCTACAAGCTCTGTTACACATGTGAGATGACTCTGGTTCACCAAGACCGACAAATCACCCCAGAAAATGTGGGCCAAATTGTGGGTCTGCACTGAAACCAGGTTCAGCTCAACGGTGGTGTCACGGAGTCACAGAGGTGCCCCGTCATTCTGAGGCTGATTGGCAGAGCTGCCAATCACCCAGGCAGCTCAGGTGCCTGGTTGCCAGGGGCAACCAGGTGGTCACATGACCGGAAGGGGGCAGGGCCAGGCCTTTATAACCAGCTCAGGCCAGAGCCTGAAACACAGTTCCCTTCTGGCTGCCGCAGGAGCAGGAGCTCTGCGGCTGAGCTGAGCGGCCGGGGTTAGTGGCTACTACTTCATTGCGCTAACCGGCTGCAATGATGCAGGGAACAGGATCGCCCTAACTGGAGGTAGGATTGAGAGCCCTGGTGGGGCTTGGAGTTGTTAGGCGTGTGGAGCCTTTGTATTTATGTTATAGCCAGATGGCTTGAGTGTTTAGTTATAGTTTACATCCGGAGGACCGGGGAGGCTGTAGGGGAGCGAGGAGGCCTCAAGGGGAGCTTCCCCACAGCTTGGGGTTTCCCAGTGCCCAGTTGGGCATAGTGCCAGGGGCACTATTGTCGGTGCGATAGGGCACCATATTGCGCCAGCGAGGCACGGGGTGCGGGGTTACAGACCCCGGCCCATAAGGGCGGTGTTTAGCCCCGGAGCGGGGCAACGACAGAGCGCGAGGCGCAGAGTCAGCCTCGAGAGGGCAAGGCCCCTGGAGCGGGGCAGAGACAGAGCGCGAGAGACGCAGAGTCAGCCCCGAGAGGGCAAGGCCCCAGGCGGGGCAGAGACAGTGCGCGAGGCACGTGGAGTCAGCCCAGAGGGGGCAAGGCCCCAGCGGGGCAAGGCCCAGCAAGGCGACCTAGCCAGGCCTGGCTAGTGGCCCAAGGGCATCGAGCCTAGGGGGCGATAGCGCTAAGGCCAGCCACCCGAGGGCGCCGAGATTAGGGCGGCGGTAGTGCCGGCCCAAGGGCGCCGAGACTAGGGCGGCGATTGAGCCAAGGCTAGCGCGGCGAGAGCAGCCTAGCTAGCCACTCGAGGGCGCCGAGACTACGGCGGCGATTGAGCCAAGGCTAGCGCGGCGAGAGCAGCCTAGCTAGCCACTCGAAGGCGCCGAGACTAGGGCGGCAATTGAGCCAAGGCTAGCGCGGCGAGAGCAGCCTAGCTAGCCCCTCGAGGGCGCCGAGGCTAGGGCGGCGAGAGTGAGCCGGCCCGAGGGCGCTGAGGCTAGGGCGGCGAGAGTGCTCCAGACTCGGGCAGAGCCGGCGATTAGCCAGGCGCCGACTAGAACCCGGCCCAGGGGGCCGGTAGTGAGCGGCGCTGGAGGAGCCGACCCAGGAGGCGCCAGCAAGTAGCTGGGCGCCAGCGTGATAGGCCCAGGGCGTGGGGAACGGGCCAGAGATTGGGGCCCGACCCAAGGAGGCGCCAGGTGGGCAAAGAGCCCCGGTGCCCGAGAGTGAGAACAAGGGCACCCGAGGGGCGAGGGACCATACAAGCGTCCCCCGGAATAGCTGCGAGGCTTGGGGCGTGCTAAGGGGGAGGCTTGGAGGCACGCATTGCCCTTAAGGCAGGACGCTTATTAAATCCCCAGTCTGGAGTAGGGACGAAGAACTAGACCGTCCATTAGGGAAACTGGCAGCCTCCACATCATATATCTTAACATCAAAGTCGTGGCGGGCGAGATTCTGAGGGTGCTACGTCACCCTAAAGTGACGGTAGGCGGCGCTAGGGGGTTCACGGCCGCCCCTAGTCGCCACTCCCTCACAGGTGGTTTCAATTGAGTATAATTTTGAATTTATATAAACCCTAATTTTGGCAATGTGCAATGCCAGGTGACAAAATGACAGGCTGATGTGAAACCCCAGGAGCTGGAAGTCCGAGAGAGACAGGAATAAATCCTTGACTACAGTCAAAGTGTACACAGTTCCAGTAAGGTGTTTACATATCGAAGTGCCTGAAAGCTCTGAATCTGAGCAGAGTATTCATCTGAGCAGGAATCTATGGTTGAGGGAGAGAGTTGATTTAAATTCTGGGATGCTCTGAGCACTAAGTACAACTGATCTGGAGCCAGTATGATACAACCTAAAAGTCGGAACAAACCTGAATCCCCAACAAGGCGTTTTATACACCTTATGCTTAAATTTGGACGCAGCTTCCCAAGATTACTTCTTGTATTCACTTACCCTTGCACTTCCTGATCAGATACACCACAACTTGTGTCAAAACCTGAAGTTGCGGTGCACCTGGGAGTTACCTGACATGACACAGGAAAGTTTGCCTGAGAGGTCTGACTATGCTCAGGGTTATCCTGACGAACAACTGAAACACCAAACCTCCTGGTGTTCATGCAGCACTGTTATAAGCACATTCCAAACTTTGTGGTGCTGCAACCTTTGCTATAGGACTCTTCCAGGCCCTATGGCCAGAACCTATTTCTATGTGTGAACTTCATTAAAGTACTGACCTGAATAGGTCTGATCAGTTCATCAGCCAAATCTGTGGGTGATGGGTGGAGGGGGGTAAAGCAATAGGGGTCACGCTGGATACTTTTGTGACACCTGCAGGAAGTCTGCTCACAACATCAGTCCTTATCCTTCCATGAAAACCCTGACCCATTGCCCCACTGCTAACATGCTTTAGTATACACATTTTCCCACATCCAGAGGCATAAGAGAGTAGGTCCACACCCAGG
Source organism: Crocodylus siamensis (assembly GCF_052110815.1). Classification (NCBI taxonomy): domain Eukaryota; kingdom Metazoa; phylum Chordata; order Crocodylia; family Crocodylidae; genus Crocodylus; species Crocodylus siamensis. The sequence goes on along the minus strand of NC_143409.1, from coordinate 28,680,722 downwards.
GCAGCCATGTGGAGCCTGTGGCAGTGCCAGCTCTTGTGGTAGAGACTGCAGTGGTGTGATCAGCTGTTGCTGTGGCAATGGCTACTTGTGTTCCTGCCCCTCCCCTTCAAGGTAGCAAAAGAGACTGCACAGATATGCCTCACTCCTCAAGACCTACATTTACATATAAGCATCTACAGTAAATGAAAGGGGTGGGGGGCACAAGTGTCTCAGTGAACACAGTCTCCCAGCATGATGAAATCCCTGTGCATCAGCTACTGAACCAACATTATCTGGAACCTTAAAAACACATTGGTGGAGAGAGATAAATTGAAGCACAGCTTGTGTGACTCTCCTTAAATCCCATGGAGTGCGCTAATCCCAATTCAGAGCTGCAGACAGATGGCCTATCAAGGCTGTGGCATGGAGCTTTTAGTCACAGGTGATAAACTCTCAACCCCAGCAGCACTGAATGGGTCTGCTTTGGCTCCTGACTGGGGTTTTATCTTTTCTGAAATATGGACAAGGTGAAAAGGGAAGGGGAGAAAGGGGGCAAGAGAGGAGAAATTAAAGGGTGACGTAAGGTGCCAAATTGGGAAGAAAGCTAAAGAAGAGAGGGAAGAACAGGGTGTGGAGGGAAAGCATGGAAAGAAGCAAGGAGGAGGTGAGGGGAAAATATGCTCAGAGGGAACACCGACAGGAAGGAATCCACTGGAACAGGTGGGAATGGAAGGGAGTGGAGGGGGAAAAGAAACCGCACAGCACATCTGGCAGAGATGTCCTTCTTGCACTTGAACAACACAATCCCCTGCACAACCTTCCAACTCTCTCCACAAAGCAGTGCTCCCAGGCCTTGCTATACCCAGCTTTCCTCCTTCCCTGAGGACTTCTCTGAGATGCCTCCTTTTAACCTGGCAGCAGAGCATTAAAACTCCCAGACACGCAAATGGGCCTTTCCTTCTTCTCTAATGCCCAATTTGCAGCTGTTAAACCAAGCATGGGGAGCAAAACGCTGCCATTCCATGGAAAATAATGTGGGGTGAGGCCTGATCCTGTCTCATGCCCGGCCTGTGCTCAGCAGAGGCATAGCAGGCAAGGGAAAACGGTGGGGTGGAAGGGCTCAGGCCTTATAAGCCTTCTACCAACCATTTTGGGCCCTATCAGGGCCTGTTCAGGATGTAAACCTGAGCAGCTCCAGAGTTGCCCTAACTTGTACTCTTGCTTCTCTGGTTCCCTATGAAGCACAGATTAGTTCCAGTGCAGCAGAGATGTCTCCCAGACCTTCTCCATTCCCAGCAGGTACAATATTGTCCAGGAGCAGGGGAGCTGCCTTGCTCTGGGGATGTTCTCTTGAGGCTGTTTCTATCTCTTGTGCCCCTGAAACATCTGCTGTAGGGCTAGAAAGGACTGGGCCTCATGTGTAAATGGACAGATGGAGAAACTGTGGAGACGTGTGAAGTGAACAGACTCAGCAAGCTGACAAAGCAAAAAGAGATGTGCTAATGATCCTTCCACGAACTCAGCCCTGGAAGTCTTTGGTTTGGGTCCAGGTGAGAACCAAGATCAAGTCCTGTGTGAAATCTGTAGTTCCGGTTCAGTAAATGACTGCATAAACAAAGGCATTATCTCCATCCTACTCTCCTGAGTTTCACCCCCATTATAGCTTTTACTTTAATTGCCTGATATCATCTGCCAAGGCAGAAGGCAGCCCCTCCTGCTAGTTTAAAAAAAAATCTTTATGGTACGCTCATGATTTTATGAGATTCTGGAGAACAGAACCCAGGCTGGGTGCCAGGTGCCTCACGGGACAAATCTGGGAAGGCTGGAGACTCCAGCTTTCTAGACCCTGCCCTCAAGGTGGGCTGGGGAAGGGAGTCCCTTAAAATGGATTTTTCGAGGAAATCCCTTCCCATGAAAATGCTGAAAAATGCTGTGATTTGAGACATTTTGCCTTGGTTAAGAACATTGTTTTTCCCATAAATGTGAATTTTTTTACAGGAAAGGATCTCCATTGCCCAGACAGCTCTAAAGGACAACTGAGAAGCTGCAGCCAGAGACTTTCACTACTAGGGAGTGGGTTGAGGCCTAGCCCAGGCTGCCAGGCACCAAACATTACCATCTGATGCAGGATGCTTGCCTGCATAGTAGCCACAGCACAGACACTAGAAATCCACATGCCACCTTCAGGTTGGTACGCTTGGCAGAGTGGGACCATGAAGTGAGGGTCGGAAGACTGAACACTCTTCTCCACAGACATGACAGCCTAAGCTCAGAGGCAGGGATATAGCTTTGCTACTTTTATTGTAGCAGCTTCTAGGACTGTCAATCCAGCCCCTTTTAACAGGACTGAATTCAAGAATGAGGACTGGCAAAGACAGGAAGACAGTCTCGCCATAGATGATCTTCAGAGAAAGTTCCTAGCTAAACACCCCTTCCTCCCCCTCCATCAGACTAAGTTTAGGACTTTTGGCAAGAGCTACCAGAATGAATTGATAGCCATGTGCATTTAATCGGAGGAGGTGACCTCCTGAACATGGGGCTGGCCCATACTCCTATAATCACTAAGACAAGCGTGAGAACAAGGAGTGGGAGTTGTCTCCTTAGAGCAATCCAAACAGGAAGCATCTTGCAATAACACTTGCAAAACCCACTCTGTCGCTTTTCTCCATTCTAAGCGCTCCCAGGATTTCAATAAATGCCACAATGCAATAACACAAGATTAGCAACCAAAACTAAAGCAGAAAAGCTCTGTGCAGTCTCCAGGATGGCAGGTCATAAATGTGAAATCTGCAGAACACACATTATAGTGCCTTTGCATAACAAAACCAGCAAGAACTACTGGAGTTTCTACTCCTCAGGAGAGACATACAACTCCATTCGCTCTTCTGTCTTGTGGGGATTGTATCCCCATTCTCACCAACATCCAAAATTACACTGAAACTTTGTCTTGTATCTGGATAAAGCAAAGGACATCACAGGCTCTATCTCTTTCATGCTCTTCCTGCTGCTGCCAGTGTCTATGTAGTACAGGCACCAGAGCAGGAAAGGTGTTTTCCTGAGAAGCTGCAATGCTGAAGCATGCAGGATAGAGTGAGTTCTGGTGCGACAAGGAAGCTGCATCCATGCTGCCCTGCATGGGGCTGTTAAAATTCATGCAGGGAGAAGAGACCCATTGGCTGGGTCTGTCCCTATTGTCTGCAAATGTTTCCAGACCTTAAATGCCACTACCATGATGCAGCTTGTGCATGTGTTTTCTTGGTCTTTCCTTGGCTATTAAGAAAGAGCCTTCTGCTCTCCAGCCTAGTGCCCTTCTCTTAGGGATCTCAAAACAAGATGTGAACAGAAATGTATGGAGCGGTGGCAAACACTGCTGCTTCACTTGTGCACTTTGTATGCTCACTTTTATTTAGCATAGGAGCTGCCCAAGGGTGTTGATCAGGGTTACAATTTCTAATGTGGCATGTCCTCTTGGATGCCTGAAGTGTCCAAGCTGAGATACGGCCCACCTGATTTCCAGGGACATGGAGTCCCTGCAGTTCTTCAACACTCCAAATAGGGTTTTGGGTGCTTGCCTTGAAGTCCTTGACTGGAATCTCAAAATGTGCCACCCAAAAACTAAGGCATCTCACATAAGTGGGAAATACCATGGGCAGGCAGAACACACTTATAAGAGGGATGTGCCCCCATTCTACATGGGGAACAAAGGCATGGGGCAGGGACATGACCTGCCCAAGAATGTATGGTAAAATGAAGAGAGCTTTTCTTTAGGTTGGCAAAATCTATTTTGCAGCTAAATTGTCAATGACTTCTTTTTTTTATAGACATTTTATTGACTTAGCTTCTTTGTGTACTCTCATATATTTAGCAAGTTTTAAAATATGGTTCCAGGAGACATTTTAAAGCCCAAATTATTCACTCAACAGGCTGCTTTAGTGCTTTACTACTATGCAAATGGGTGGGGAAACTTATGGGGTCTCATTGCAGTTCAGAGTACAAAGATGCTTTTGGGCAGATCTCATAATGACTCCAAAATCTACCATAATCGCCCAGCCAAGTCAAACCTGGAATAAACCAAAGGGCCTTCTGTAGAGTCTTGTGACCTGCATGACTATATCTAAAAGGAAATCAAGGTTATTTTATATCTGTGGGAGTCTGGGGAAAGGACTTAAAAACTGGGAAACAACTCATTTATTTGTTTAGGGTTTTTTTTTCACTTTTACATTCCAATAATTTTCGTGGGCTAAGAAAAAAAAAATGATCCAGCTCTTAGAGGGAAAAAAACCCAACCTGTTTTGTGGGCTGGGATCTGCATTTCAATCTTCCACCCACATCAAACATTTTAAATCCCTTTTATACTGAAAGGCTATTTCCTATAACACAAGGAACAGGGTGTGTGTGGGGAGTGTAATGGAAAGGCAGGGCTGTTCTCATCTGGGAATGTCATGCCAGCACTCCTACATAAGTCCCAGCAAATGTTCCCACTGAGAGGTACTGGAATGAGAGGAACCAGGATCCTTTTGACAACACTCCTCCAAATGTTCCCTGATGACTCCTGCTGGGAGAGGCTGTGAGTGCCTTCCCCGGCTGCTTCCTTAGCCTTACCCTCACATTTTCTGTTCCATTTCCTATTGCAACTCCTGCTGGACTTTGACAGCACAGGGATTCCCTTTTGCCCGCATGTGCTGAAGCAGCAGAAACACCTCACAGGAGAAATGAGCTCTCAGAGAAGTGAGAAGCTCTGGTGAAAGCACTGTGCTTGAAAAGGCACAGCAGAAGCCTTGGCATTAGCCCTTCCTGCTGGAGTTGGGGGTGTATGGAGGAACCTTACCACAGGCTTAGACCATGCTACATCTGCAACATGTTAAGCAGTGTTAAAGTTAGAATGTGCTGTGAGCAGTTGCATGTTTATGGGTTAATACCATTTCTTGCCTGCACAGCTCTGATTTGTCACTAGAAAAGAGGTTTTCAGCCTTCCTGGACTCGAGGCACCCTTCATAACTTCTGTGAATGGAGTGGCACCCCATTTAAAAAACTAATATATATATTACAGTGCTTTCACTTTGCAGAAAGGGTGGGCAGTATGGATAGCGGTAGTTCAGACAGGGACAGACCTGAGCCTGTATTTATCTACTTAGCTTATCTCCTCATACTTTGTGGAAGCCTTTGAAGGATCTGGTGGCAGCCCAGGTACCCCAGCACCTGGGCTGAGAATCCCTGCACTAGAGGGCTGGCGCAGGACACCTGGGCTCTATCCCTGTCCTGGGTGGGGGAGGCTAGAACCAGTGCATTCTGGGGTGCTGGAGGACTTCATATTGCTCATTTTGGCCATTTGTACACACCACCAAATTGGCCTTTAAAGCAGTTTAATGCTGTTTTCCACCGCTTTAATGGCACGGTTGTTTACACATGTCGGCGGTGTAATGCACGTTAAATGACTTTGGGATGCAGCAAAATAAAACATGTCCCAGGTGTTTTAGTTTGCTACCTTACAGCCATGGAGAGAAGCACCGGGCCTCGTGCAGCTCAGGGGCCGTGCAGCAGCTTGTGCAGGCAGCCCAGTGGCAGCTCATGCAAGCAGGCTCCATTGAAGGAAAAAAAAAAGCAGAGAGCCTGATCTTTTTTTTTTCCCTCCCCAGAGCCTGCCTGAGCTGCATGGGGGCCCAGTGCTTCCCTCTGTGGCTGCAGTGCTCTGTGGGACTGCCCAGGCCGGGTGCCTGTGAGCGGGTGCCACCTGCGGGGCACCACCACAGAGGGAAGTACCAGCCCCGGCACCTCTTGCAGCTCACAGACTGCCCCGCCTGCCAGCAGCTCGCTCTCCCCTCCCCACCGCTGGAGAGGCAGGTAAGGATCAGAAGCAACCCTTGTGTACACACCACAGGGGTTTACTTCACCCTAAACTGAAGCAGTGTTTTAAAAAAACACCACTTCAATTTAGGGAGAATTAAACCAAAGTAAGCCTCCGTGGCATGTACAAATGGCCATAATCTCCACGAAGCCAACTGAAGTTATGCTAACGTGTGCTAGGTAGCATGGCCCAGAGTTAATCCTCACCTGAAGTGGTGTGATTTTAAGATGCTCAGAGGGCATTTAGTACAAGTTAATGAGCTTTAATGTATGGATGCTCACTTTTTTAAGATCCCTCGGTATGGTCTCAGTCTAACATGCAACTTCACCCCAACTCCTCTGGAAGGGAGGAGATAAAAAAGACAAATCTCCTGGACGGTTACGACTAAAAATACAGGCTCTTCATTTTAAAGCTTTGCCTGGAACTTAGACCATGCAAACCCTCTCTCATGTCCTGTGACCACTTCAGGGGCACCTATCTAGTAGCCTAAACAAATGACGAACTGAAAAGAACAAAGACTATCTGGTCATTCCCTCAAACTCAGCTGAAGCACTGCAGATAACTAACTGTCTCTAGGCCTCAATTTTCTACCTTAAGCCACTCTAAAAACTCATTGGCTTAAAGTCATGCTTGTTGTGCTAGCTGACTTTTGCCAGGGCATCCCCAACTCCCTCATCTCACTCAGTCCCTAACCAGAGGAGCCAGTTTAAAGCTCCTTTATTAACCATGCCTGGCTTGCCCAACACTTGCCTTGTCATGCAAGGGGTGGTGCCCTGATTTACCCCTTAGAGACGGTTTGACTTGAAGCTGCTGCATAAAAGGAGGTGATAGCTGCTCATCCTGCTAACAACATGTATCGTTTTTGTGGCTTTGGTGGGACAGGCATAGAGCTGTTGGTTTCATTTTGTTTTAAAGAAAGGCTTGAGAAGAACAGCTCCATTATTCCCCGGAAAGACTATAGCCCAAACAGCTTGTTTTCCAAGTAACCAAAAAAAAAAAAAATAGAAACAAATTCCTTTCCCAATTATTCCATTTAACTCATATTGCCCCAGTTCTCAGCTAGTCCTGCATGTGGGGCAGTAATAGAGGGGTGGGTGCAAAAGTCGCTTCAAGACACCTCTGTACTCCCAGCTTTCTGGGGCAATTAAAGGCCAATTCAGCTCCCAGGTCCCTCCAGAGAGAAGAGCTATAATGAAGCATGTTTCCCATTATACCTTCTCTACCTCTCATCCTTCTCTTGGATCCTCGTCCCTTCTCCATTCTCAGCACCTGTTACACTGAGGGGGAGCCAAGGAGCAGCTCTATGCCAGACAGAAAGCCCCCTGAAGAGGGGCAATTATGAGGGTGCCACGTTCCCTGAAATGAGGACCCAGAAATGGTGGCCAGCTAATGAAGCAAGTGTGGAGCAAGGGGATGGGAAGTGGGAAGACCTGGAAAGCGAAGAACTGAGGCTAAAAAAACGATGGCTGTAGAGGGGAGTGAGAGAAGGATGGAGCAAGCGAGGACAAACAAAGAGGGAGAGGGCTAGGGAGAAAAGTCCGAGCGAGCACGTGCAAGCCCGTGCTCTCTCCCAGCCCTGGCGTTGCTCACAGCTTCACTAATTTGTTTGCAAAGGAGAAAATGAAAGAGGCTGAGCCAAGTTCTTCCCTTGGGCTCAGAAACAAGCAGGCTCTTGGGTCTGGCGGTGTGCACACAGGCACTCATGCAGAAAGGCACTCATCCTGGCAGGGTCTGCCCTGTGCCAAGATTTGTCAGGGAAGAGTGTTGCTCACAGGCCTCAGTTCTCATCAGATGAGCCCTTTGGAAACAATACCTTCCCAGAGCTCTTTCATTCTCTGAACCCCTTAGCTGCTGAACAGCTTCCCTGCTGTGGCTTCTTCCCCGACTGCTCCTGCCAGAGACCTGCTGCTGAGCAGAGGCTGAAACCCAGACACTGCCACTGCCTGTTGATGCTGCCAGCCTGGCTAGGGACAGAAGTTACACATAAACCGGTTAAGTGATCAGAAACTGGTTTAAACCTGTAACAGAACAGAAGCTCAGTGCACATAAACTAGTTTCAAAATGGCTGAAACTGGTTTAAGATAAACCAGGTTAAATTTAGTATCAGAATTAACTGATTTGGGTCAAACCAGTTTATGAAACTTGCCCCAGACCCCTTCTTGGTTCAAATTAAATCACAGTCCCCAAGCATCCCACATGCTTTGCAGCCCTGAATTGGGCTGTGCTGCCTGCTCCAGAGAGCAGGGCTGGCCCTACCCCTTTCTTCCCTAGCTGGAGCAGTGAGAGCTGACTGACAAGGCCCTGGAGATTGGGGGGGTAAGCCCGGCTGTGGATGCAGCCCAGTCTGTACATTAGCAAAACCCTGAGCCAGGTCACCACCTTCCCAACCTGCTTCCATGAACTATCCTCCCTTGTCCATATTCTGAACTACCTCTGAACACTTTGGAGGCAGCCCTGCATTCCCCCTCAGTTAATAACTGGTACCCCCTGCAGCTGTCCCAGACCTAAGCAGAGAGAGCTCCACCAATTCTAAACCATGTTGTGGCTTTAGAAAGTTATGTGACCATCAGTAGAAAAACACTGAGCAACTGGCTCATCCCATGTCTATGGATGCTCTGAATTTAGGGATCCCCAGACATATAAGTGAGGTCTCCCAGGATTTGATCCAAGGCTTTGGAACCCATAAGAAGGAGCTTCTGCTACTCCTAGACACCCTATACCCCAAAGAAAATCATGCTTCTTGTGCCAATCAGTCTCTGTGGGCTGTACAAGGGATGCAACTGCCAGTCTGCAGAGGTAAAAGCTGGTACAGTTTCTTAGGTCATTTGGGGTCCCACAGTGCCATGTCCCACAAAAGTTTCCACTGCTCTAGAGGTTCCCCCTCCTACCCAACACTTTCAACTGCTAGTAGGGCCATCACTGCTCTAGATATCCACACAACATCCAGAGGATAGCTATGTGACATGTCAGCAAGGCCCATCTGCTCTTCAGAGACCCTTAAAGCCATTCTCCACCATTCCCACAGAAACCCACATGGCCATTCTACCCCAGAGAAAGTCATCTCTCTCTGCCCACCTGGTGGCTCTTACCATCCTAAGGCACCTTAAACCCTATGGGGGCTGTATAACAATCTATGCACAGGATGCCCCCTACCTTTGCAGAGAGCACAGGCCATCACTAATAGGCCCCAGAGCCCTATAAGTTGCTCCAGTCATTTAGAGACTGCCACAATCACATTCCCCTATAGCCAAATGTAATCAACCCTCCAGAAACCATCACAATCAAAGTTTGCCCTCTGGGACAACCGCTACTTGTCAAAAGATCTTCTGTGATCACCTCCATCTCTCCGAAGTCCACCACCACCACCACCGGACTTCAGCCTCAGCATGAGCTACCTTCCATCTCCTCACTGTCCTGCACAGCTCTGACACTGGGGCTACGCTGATCCTCTCCTCATGATCCTCCATCAAAGGTGGAGACCCTTTCCTGGAGTTGACACATCACACAGATCTCCAGATGGGGTATGTGGTACTGTATTACACAAGGTATGCATTAGGTGTATCCACTTGGATCAATGCTCAGCATGGTCTATCCCAGGCTCTGGAGAGAGGTCCAGCTGTGACTGACTAAGGAAGACATGAGGCTTTAAGATAACAAGGATCCAAGAACAGAACAGATTTCTTATAAAGGTGTGGGCAGGGGCAGGGTGCAACAGAAAAAAAGAAAAACAGGACCCCTCCCCTTGCATCCCAAAGAAAAACAATTTCCCATATCTCATGCCTAGTCCTCTGTAAGGAGGATCAGTGCAACCCACTATAACTGCACCATTGTTCCATTTTTAATTAATGAAAGCAAAAACTAATCATTGAATTAAACTTCTCATTACTCCAGCTGAATGCCCGCTAAGTAAATTTAATTACTGTACGGATTGGGTCTCTCCCTGCCTGTTTCATTAGCTGCTGATAAAGATGGGAACAGTAGAAAGGAGAATGGGAGACAGAAACAATAAAAGGAGAAGAGAGGTAAATGATTCAGCAAAAGGAGACTCTCAGTACTGTCGAGGACTGGACACACTGGTTGGGGAAGGAGCCTCTCACTTCCTTCCAGACAAACTGGAATCCATCCCCTGAAGGATCTAGACACATCTTGTTCTTCCTCAAACTACCTCCTTCTCATGGGAGAGCTCCAAATTCACCTTGCTTCATCCCATCCATAACAGGTAGGGCAGACCCTCTGGGGTGTGAATCCTGGCAGCTCCCTAGCCCTGTTTCATGTCTGTAGTGAATAGCTGAGATACTTACTCCTCCTCTGGGTCCAGTGGGGGGAGGGATGGCTAGCAGGTCTCTCCCCACCAAATGCCCATCGGAAGTTTTCTGGAGGGCTAGAGGCTTGGGAATACCCTACCAGCCCTCTGAAGACAGACCTGGAACTGCACTGCAGCTAGCTTGCTTTTGGGCCCATGCAGACAGAGCCACATCACAGCAGCACCCTCACCATAGGAAGATGGGATGAGACACCTGGCTGAGCATCATTTCTCCACCCTGGAGAAGTAGAGGCCGCTTTTGCAGCCCTAAAATTACCCCCTTTTATCCTTGATAAGCCCTCTCCCATTCTTCTCTCCTGAGATTACAAGAACCTAGTCTGAAACATCTAATTCCTACCAGCTCAGTTGACTAGGAATTAATGCCTGGGTACCGGATCAAGATTGCTAACATGGGCCTCTTGATGGGTGACAGACAAGAGCAGCTTCTTAGGCTCAGCCTGACTGTGCCCTTCACTTTGGCAAGAGCTTGCTCCCGCTTAGAAGTAGCAGCACATTCACTGCAAACCCATGGTCCAGGCTGGGACAAGGTGCCTCTCCAAAGCTTGTTAGCTTGGAAGGCAGAGTTGAGGTTTGCCACAGCAGGTGCAGGGGTCTACAAGTCAATATGCCATCCCTCAAGAAGGAGCCTGTGCTAAGGGAAGTGAACAGCATACATTGAAACAGATGTCCTGCATATGGTGTTTGATCATGTATGCAGAATACTGAGACAACTGGCCAATTTCATTGTATTTTAATGCTGCCTGCTGCACAGTTCTGAATGCCAGGAGTTCGGGGGTGAGCGGCTCAGCCCGGAGTGAGTTGTGTGTAACTCCTCCTAAACAAGTGGTGATGAACACGCGTCAGCATCCCCCGCACTCCAGCACAGATTTTGTTTATGCCACGCTTCTGAGGCCTTTTTCTCTTTCACTCTTCCTTGGATTCCCCCCTCCTCTCCTTTGCAACAGATGAGTGAAGAAACTGAAGAGTCACTAAGAGGGAGAGGAGGTGACTGACACGCACCTGCTAAGGACAGCGTCATGCCAAGGTAGCGGTTGCTATGAGGGGAAAAGAATCTTGTTAGGGGAAATCCATGATGGCCTTCACAGGAGAAATGTGGATAAAGTTCTATCTCAGGATGGGCTGTGAGGGACAGGAGTTGCATGGAGTCAAAGGTCAAGCTCTTTTCTCCTGTTAAGCACCCCAGATGCTGGCGTGGCCTAATGGAGATCCTGGCCAAAGATTGCATCCAATAGCTAAGAAGGACACTACTTATCAGACCACACTGGGTTGTCCCATTTTCACTACTTGGATGCAGCAGGGAAAGAAGAGAACAATGTCAGATACAGGTCCTCTACAGGGCATATTTTGGTAGCAGAGGCCATCTTTGAATGCGGTAGAAACATGCTTTGGGGGCATCAGAGTGTCCAAATGGCAACACTCTAAAAGCAAAAGACATTTTGGAATGAAGGACTGCTTTCTTGATCCCATGAGCTCACTGTATTCTCTGATGCAAGCCCAAATCTGGATGTTCCCTTCCTTAGGAAGGGGTTGGCTTCCTTTACATGAGCAGGCAAAGCAGACCCATTAATTAATTATCTTTCTCTGTTCTTTGAGTATTTCCTGTCGCTCTTTCCCTATGATCTCCGTGCCCTCTTCACTCCCCCTGCACACACTGTCTTCTGGACAGCAGCCTACTTGCTAGGCCCTATAGGGAAGGGGCCATGCTGCAAAGAATGTTTTGGCCCAATTCAGATACCTCACATACTGGAACATCTTGTGTGCGCCCTGAGATGTGGTACAGTAAATGGCTGCCCATCCACCCTGCCCCTGCTTTGAAAAGGCCATTGGCTCCCCTACTAGTGCTTGCAGCAGAGTAAGCAATGCTGGCTCTAATCCTCTCGCAGAAGACTGCAACCTAAACCTTGAGGATCAGGGGAGTTAAGGAGGCCAAGCTATTTTGCCATGGCTTCTTAGAGGACAAGTCTGCTTTGTCTTTGCCTGCAGCAATATCACTGGTCCTAATCCCATAAACTCTTTGTAGTGCAGTAACTGCAATAAAATGGTAAGATGGAGTCAGCAGAGTTTCTCACAGCTTTATCCCAGCTCCTTATCTAGTGAGTGCTGTCCAGCTATCAGAGCACAGGGGGATAGTAAAGAGGAGACAAGTGTCCCTGTCCTGACTCCATTTTGTGGGGGAAGAAGGGAGTATTGGGGAGAAGGGGAAGTGTAAAGGCCGAGGTGAATGCAGGGATCCAGTTAACATGACTGAAAAGCATTAGGAGAGCAGAAAATGGGTAGAGAAGTCAGCAATGGACTTTGTGGAAAGATGCAACTTCCACAGAGGCAAGATGGCAAAGGATAAAAAGGCAGAGCATGGGCTTTCTGCCCTCCTCAGGGAAAGAACAAGCTTAGTCAATCCCTTCCAAGTCTGAACTGCCTGCACAGGAACTGGACTCAGGGTAAATTAATGAACGCTGACTGAGATAGAGTCTGTGGCCACTTGAGCCTGGAGTGAATAATGGTCCCTGGAAAAAAGGACCTGCTTGTTCAAGGATGTTCAGAGTAAGATCTCGATGATGGGTGGGAAAACTGAGAAAGAAGGTAATACCAGCTGCATCCAGCAGCACTTTGAGAAGCCACAGTCCTGCACAGTGGTGACAGACCAATGCAGGCTGTGTTTTGTTAGACTGCTGTTATGCAGACTTGCATGTTCATGTCATTTTTTCTCCTTAGCAGCAGAAAAATAACATCATCCCGTAGGCTGGGGAAGTCTTCATTCTAGCTGAAAGCAATTCTCTTCAGAGGCAAATGCTGGATTAAATACCACTTTACTTGGTACAGCCATCCTGCAGGGTGCTGTCAGGACATCTGACACCTGCCACCACCCATCCCTTAAGAACACAACCCTGACCTGAACAGCGTGTGGCTACTTGCCAGGCTCTACACCTCTTCATACAAAGGAGCATTGCAACACCCCTTCAGAGCTCCACCACACCTGAGAAAACTACCATCAAAGACCCAGATGGAAGCTTTGTGCCTTTTCAACTAAATGTAGGGTCCAAGGGCAGCATCCTTTAATTCCTAATCACATTGGTACAGACTGTACTGCAACCAAGGGATCTTCCCAAGATTTCTCTAAAAAGCAATGCATAGTACATGCCTCGTAAGATCTGACACCTTCACACCCACTAGGCAAATAACCTCACAGTTTTCACAGCCAACACTTTCCCAGCTCTTTCTACTGTATTTTTAATGACAAAGCATCCTCCTACCACTCCAACCTGTTCTCTCAGCAATCCTGAGACCCAGTCTCCCGGGAGAGATGCCATGTAAGGGAATTTGCTCTTTTTCTATTTCTGCTTGGCCTTTCTCACCCTCACTCTGCTTCTTCAAGTGAGAACTCAGTCAATCAACTGAGAGAAACTCCCACTTCTTCTGTGTCCCTGTTTGCTGCAACTATTCAACCTCCCTCCATCACGGTCCAGCAGTTCATGAACCCTAAATGACAGCAAGCAAAACTAAGGGGCATCCAAACCCCAAGCCTCTGGGCTTGGGTCTGCATGTAGGATGCCTGCCAAAGGATTTGGAAACATTTGAAGCCCAGGTGGGGTGGAGGATGTTTGCCGGTTGTAGGACCACTTATGGTTTTTGACTGACTCATGGATTTGGAATTGATTTGGCTGATTTGGATTGGAACACAAAAAATTCTCTTAAAAAATGAGAGGAACTGTTTTCAAGGCATCTAACTAGCAAGAGATATTTGAACTGATGACTACTGTAAACAACTGAACTGTTTTGCTCAGTGGCCAAACTAAAAAAAAAAAAAAAAAAATCAGCAGGAAAAAAATACCTGTGGTAATTCAAAAACATTTTTTCCACAATTTTTCTGGGGGAATAGAAAAAAATGGGGGAAAATCCATTTTGGGTTGAAGAAAACATTTTATTTGATCTGAAACAAGATTTTTATTTCAATGTTAGGGGCGTTTCACCTTCCTTTGCAAATAAAATGAAGTTGGCTGAATTAGGGAACGCTCTGTCATTGTGGAATGGATAGCTGAGAGGTTTTGTTTTTGAAAATGTCAGAAGGAAATGGTTCAACTTTCTCGCATTTTTTTTCAGTGTTTTCTTTTGCAGTCAAAACTATTTGCCGAATATGACATGAATTTGTGAATAGGGCCTGCTGATCTAAAGCTGCACTGTTTGGGGAATAACCTATTCACTAGCAACAGTTCTTCCCAGCTGTTTGAGGACATGGTGCATGATTCTCTTGGCCTGGGAGCAACCTGCTGCACTTCGAGCAGGCTGGGAGATACCCTCGGCAGGTCTTTTAGCACCCCAAGGGCCAGCTGGTCAGCTGCCTCCATTGTTCACTTGCTCTTTGGTTATTTATGTCCCCTGCACCTTATAATGCTGATGCCATTCTACTTGTCTCCTGTGTTTTAAACCTTGGCTATGCTAGATGCCTGTATTTTATTGCCCCTTCAGATCTTACTCAGATCCTTCCCTTGCTCTCTTCCTGTCCTGTTTTAGTGTAGACTTACAACATGGGCCAACATGCAGAGGAGATCTAACTGGCTTCACCCCAGACATCACTTTCTTGCTACCTGGATGGATTAAGTAAGGATATGTCTCTAGCCAGTGCTCTGTTGGCCTCACTGTGAGGTGAAGGTAGCTGAAACATACCCTCCTCCCACACACAACAAATATAACTTGAGTTGGGGAGAGGGGTCCTGTGGGACAATGTGTGGTGCAGTTTGGGGTGATCATTTCCAAGCCTCTACAGTACGCAAAACAAATCCAAATGCTTCTTGGACTCATCCATTGTTGCTTCCCGCTCCTTCCACAGTCACTCCCTTCCCCTGTCTAATTTATTATATTTTGAGCCAAACAGTTCTGCCTATTTGTACATCCCTCATTTTTTATAAGGCCCCTTTGCTCCTTCTCAGGAATAAGACCGAGAGGGAAACTGCAGCTTCACTCTGTTCAAGGAGCAGTGACTTGCTGGAGCTGGTGCCCACAGCTTCTCCTGTTCTCCCGGGGCCAGAACTGGTTACTTGGTCACATGGAACAGCACCCAGTGGTACAAAGAGTTCATTTCAACAGGTCTACTTCTGGTGTGAAATACCGCTCAGAGCGCCAAATCCTCTGCTGGAGTAAATCATTGTAGCTCCACTGAAGACCTCAGAGCTATGCTATACCAATTGAGGATCTCACCCAGTGTCAGCATGGTCACTGCAATCTGGCTCTTTGTCATCTCATTCCTATTTATTCATTGACCAGCCTGGCACCAGTAGCATCTCTTGGTCTTTTGGTAGGGATGTGCCAGAGTTCCCAGGTACAGCTCAACCCAGAGTGAGAGTCACTAGACCACAATCACACTGTTCACTCTCCCTTTCAACATTCACTCTCTGCCACTGTATGACACTCAGTACTGGGCAAGATGGACTGATGGTGTGACCAACAAACAGCAGTTCCTATGTTCTCATGTCCTCTTCCTTGGATGAGGGAGGTATCAGGGAAGAGATGGAGCTGCAAGAGTGATGGAGGATGCGGGCAAATTGATCCTACTGGTTACAGAAAAGCTTTGCCTTCCTCTTCCCCCTGCACCTTCAGCCTTCTCTCTCAACTGGCTGGCTTAGTGACCAGGCAGGCTGTCTAAACCACAACCATGACCTCTATGATTTCTTATCCACCAGGCCACACTGTGGCACAGACAGTGGACATGAGGAGGGGTTATCATTATGCACCCCAGTATTACATCCAATTACTATGGGTCTTGTACCAGGTATGGAGACTATGACACAGTTGTTCTTAACTGGATGTAATATGGGGTTTACCATCTTCATCTCCCTCTGTGCTGTGATGATGACAGTGATCAGCCAGACCCACCCATACCATATGCATCACTCTTTAGGGCCCCTCCCAGACCCACCCCTAGACCCATACTGCAGGATGCCCTGAAGTAGAGTCACTAGTCTCTTCCCTTTCCCCAAGTCACTCCTTAATGTAAACCCTGAGGTCCTCAGAGAATTTCTTCTGACTCAAGCCCCAGTCACTGTGATCATCCCTGTACTTGACAAACCTACTTATCTGATTCATGATGGAGCCTGGCTCTCAGAAGTGGGGAAAGCACAGAGCTGCACAGAAATCAAGCTAGTCCTTCACACAACAGTGCACAAAACTTGACATGAAAAGAAGCCAAAAAAAAAAGAAAAAGAAAAAAGGATGACTGGGAACCTACTGTCTTGACTGACCCTCACAGCCTTGCTATGCAACCTTAGACACTCTTTCAGGTAGGGGAGGGAGAGGACAGCCTTGATCCAGAAGGTTCACAAGGGAATGATGGTCCTAGCCAAGCCAACAACTAGGGTCTCAAGAAATCCAAATCCAGTTCAAAGTGCTGCGATGCCTCTGAAGACTCGTCCAACTCTGAACATGGCTCCCTGCAAAACAGGATGGTACAGAGGGAGTGTGAGCAGGGGCTGAAGGCAGGAGGATGACAGTTATGGCAAGAGAGGAGGAAAAGGAAGAACAGTGGCACAATCTGCACAAAGGGGCTCTGATTTGGCCTGGAATATGAGAAGCCTGGGCTCTGAAAATCCTCAAAGGCATGGGGAAAGCACTGACTGGAGCAAATAATTTTGGAAGAGGCCTAAAATGCACCTGCAAAGCATTTCCTCAGCAGAGCTGCTGAGAGTTTGGCTCCCAGGATATTTCTGCTAATAGGCTTGACCTCTATCGGTGCCCTGTTGACGCTGGTAGAAAGCTAGGAGTTCCCAAATGGCTTACAAGTGGTGTGAAATCCACACCTCTGGAGTTGCAGGAGGAAGCCTAAAAGGCTGGCCTCAATAAACACCTCTCTCTCAGCTGTGCTTATAACATCACACTCGGCAGGGTGCTAAAACAGGCAGTGCTGCAACTGAAGCCACCCAGGATGCCGCAGCCCTGCCTGGAACACCTTCATTTCAGTAATTAAAAACCACTGTGTGCCACTTGCTGACTCTTCCTAACCAGTGGCTCGCTGTAGCTGTGTGCCTGAGCCCTCCCCACCTGCTGCATCAGATCTAGCATGGGCCAGACTAGGCCTGACACTTTCACAGTGGAGGGTGGGCCAGAAGGCTCTCTCTCCTCCTGCCAGCCCCAGGTGTACTCCCTGCCTGCAAGGGAACAATTTCCCTTGCCCTTCCAAGCAGGCTACCCCCGAGAAGAGGGAGCCACAACCCACCTCTGTTGGGGGTGAAGGGAGGGTCCTGCCCAGGGGAGGCTGTGCACCTTGGAGGTCTGGGAGGAGGTGGTATGACCTGTCTTGGAGTTCTGGCTGAAGCAGGACAGCTTGGGTCCATCCCTTTACACTCAGCGCCATGCCACTATGCAGTGTATTACAGAGGAGTGTATTATTGTCAATAGAGTCCAGAGTGCCAAAGATCTTATTAAGAGATCTCAATAAATAAGTAAGCAGGAAAACTCCTTGTGCTAAACTCTCATGCCATTCTGTAGGAAAGCTTCACATCTAATGGCTCTGGATGGGTCCCTCATTCCTTGCTGCAGTGGCTGAAGACACAGGTCCAAGGGCTTCATTTTGAAACAGAGAGGGCCAAGGCCTTTTCACCTTCTTTTTCTTTCCCCTTTCTACAAAAAAAACCCCCCACTCCTACCCACTGGTCCTTCCTTCTCAGGGGAGGTTTGCATGTGTGTTTAAATTCAGTACAAGTAGAACAGATGTTCTAGGAGTTAAGGGAGGTAAATGGAGAGATCTATTAGGCTGAGGAAGGGTTTCTGCAGGGAAGAAGCAGAAGCCCCGTAGCTTCTGTTTTTTATCACTAGATTGGACAAAGCACTCCAGAGTACGCTGCAGGAAGCAGTTCTGTGGTGAGGTGACTGGGGCAGATGCACAAGCTGAGCGGATGTCAGGAGGTCTTCTCCATCTTTGATGCCTCAGCTTTTGATCTAATTATAGGACCCCACTGAGACTACAACCCCAGAAGGGATTGGGGTAGATGTTTCCATTTGGAACCATACTTGCAGACTAGAAGTGTGCCCAGCTGGTTCCCATAACTGGCCATGCAGGCAGGATACTCTGGGAGCTACGGGGTGGGTCGAAGGAGACCGGGGTTCTAATCTCAGCCCTGACAATGGCCTATTGCTGTCTCCCCTGGGGCAAACCATTTCAGCTCTGTATTTGCCATCTGGGATACAAGTACTTGCCCACTTCTGTATGGCTTTTCTGGATCTGGCCTGAAAGAACAATGCCTAATTATTATGCCAGGAGGCTCCCAGGTACACAGCACACTCATGAGCAGGTGACAATATGTTTGGGAGGAAGAGGTAATAAAATAATAATCAGTGCTAATGCACCACTTTCCCTCTTTAAAGTATCATACACATATTAATTGACTAATTTTCATGACATCCCAGTGAGCCAGCTAAGGATTATTATCCACTTTTCATGTAGAGGGAAATGGAAGCAGAGGGGAGGTTAAGTGATTTGTGCAAGGTCACAGAGGAGATCGGTGTCAGAGCCAGGATTTGCACTCATGCATGTCTCTGACTTGTAGCCACCCGCTCAGTCTATTAGATGACACCTCATGCTTTGTAATGATGGTTTTACTGTCATCTTGTCCTGTTCTCAAGGTGCATTAGTCCATTTGGTCTATAGTCAGGGTGTTTTTGCCAGTGCCTATGGGAGTGATTTAAAATAGGCAAGCATTCATGTATCAAGGAGTACAGATGTGCTACAGCAGCCTGCAGATCCTGCAATGAGATGAGCTCTCTGCCAAGGATCAGAGATGGCACTCTTCAGCACAAAACCAGCCTTGCTGCCTGGGTCAAGGTGGCACCAGGCAGGAGGGGCAAACATTTGCAGGAGGCAGCTAAGGCAGCTAACAATATCCCCATGCATTTGGGGTCACAAAGGATCTCACAGTCCTTTTGTTCACAGAATCACAGAAAAGCAGGGCTGGGAAGGAACTCTGGAGGTCATTTAGTCCAACCCCCTGCTTAAGGCAGTATCATCCCTATCCAGACTATCCCATAGGTGTGCTTGTCCAACAACTTATTCCTAAAACTACACAATGAACCCTGTTGCCAAACTGCAGGGTACACTGCCCCAAAGCACCAAGACCACCATGACATAGGTAAAGCAGGGAGACAGGGCCAAAGAACAAGGTCATGCCCTCAGCTATAGAGGAACGCAAACCTGCTTCCCCCACCTCAGTCCGTCCCATCTGACCATGGGGTAAAATTCCTTCTTGACTCCAAATGCAGCAATTGGACTGACTTTGAGCAGAGGGTCAAGACCCTCTAACCAGGAACTTCTGGATTATAGTCCTACCAGGAGCACTGGCAAACCCCAGTCAAAATCCCCAGCCTTGGCTGCAGCCAACACCCAATTCTCTCCTTTTAGTTAAGGGGAGCAAAGTCAATTCCAAGGCACTGGGCAAATTCAAAGTGGAGGGATGAAATTCTGCTATCAAACTGGATACAGGATTCTTCTTACACAGCTAAGTCCCCCCTCACAAATTCCACACAGTAGAACTTGCCACATCTCTGGTTTTATCCCAAGTGTAAATTTGATCCCTGAGAGGCAGCATGCTATAATGAACTTGGCACCTGGTGGGGAACAGGCAGCCTGAGTTTGGTTCTGAGCTCTTATGTTGACTTGCTCTATGACTCTGAGAAAGTCACTTGGCCCTCACAAGGCCTAGCCTACTGGGAGCCTCAGCTCAGCTGGAACATCTTGGCACTATGGTAATACAAAGTAAGTTTTTTTTACAAGATAGGGCTCAGTTTTGCTCAAGCAAAAAGTTTTGGACTTGATGCAGGATTCTACTATGTGGAATCTTCTGGCCTGGGTTATGCAGAAAACCAGTAATAATGGCCCCCTGTAGCCTTTCCCTCTCTAAAGATAAGAACCAATGCCAGAACCTCGGACCCTAAACTTGTGAAATGCAGAAAAGTTTGTTCACAGCTTCCAGTTTGCTTCATTTTCACCAGCCTCCCCGTGTCTCTGTCCAGGAGCAGAGATGTTGAAATGCTGTAGAATTGCTACACTTCTAACCCAGCCAGAAACTAAAAAACACAAGAGCAGGAAAAGCAGAAAACCTTTTCTTGTGACTTCACCAGCCTGATTTCCAGACCAAAGAGGATTAGATACATCTTAGAATAAGCATCCCAATCCTATCTGATGTTTGACCATTGCTGCTGTATAGTTATGTAGATAGAGATTCAACTGTCTTGAGAGAGGATGTTACTTTAAAAACTTTCCCTTGGCCCTGATTACTGCAAAGATGTGGTATTTGTTGGGCCTTTAATAAACCACTGCACATCCATGGGCCAGGAGAGACATGGCTGTCTGCAGAGGAGTCTGTCAAATTAAATCCCCTGCAATCAGAGGCAAATTTGATCCAGACTCAAGCTCCCTCCAAAGTTCAGGGATATTGGGCTCAGAAATTAGGTCCATCTGTTCCTGAGGCATTGTGCTCACATCTGAAAGAGTGAGGAGCAGACAGAAAACCTAAGCAATAAAGTAATGAAAGGCTCCAGGGAGGTAGAGCAAACCAAGCTGTCCATCAATGAAGATGCACTACAGGTGGAAATATGGCCCAACTGTAAGTGGAGCAAGTTTGGAGGTCTCAGTAAGGACCCACATGGACATATATTGAAATGAAAACAGATATGATATGCATTTCACTATGGTAGCCCAAACTGAAACCCTATTGCATTCAATACTCTGCACAGAAAATGAGAGACTTGCAGCAGCACTCAGAAATTCACAGTTTAAAGCAGTAATTCTCAGCCAGGGTGTCTTGGCACTTTGAGGTGCTGCAATTTCAAGGGTGCTGCGCAATATTAGCACTGCTAGGGGAGCCAGCACCTACAAGTGATTGACAAGATTAAATCCAAAGATTTCAAATGGGAATCCATAGTGTCAAACACATTCTGTCCACTTGTGGTCTTTTGAATTCCACAGTCAAAATGAAAAAAAAAGGGGGTATTTTCCAGGTCTAACGAGTTTGAGAACCACTGATCTAAACAGAGAGAGGGTGAGAGATGAGACTAAGGAATGGAGAGGTGGGCTGAGGGTCACCCAACAAGGGAATAGCGGAGCCAAGAAAAGGGGCTAGCGTCTCCTGAGCCCCAGTGCAGTGTTCTGTCCCCTGGACCATGGTGCCTCAGTCTACAGCTGGCAGGGAGACAGTGCTAAATCCAGGGCTGGGTGTGACTTTCTGCACAAAATCTTTTTTGGTGAAAAATACAGATCCAGTGACACTAACATCTCCCAGACATGGCTGTTCCACTGATTCTTTTGTTCTGAAAATCAAAATTCAGAAATATTTGCCACAGAACATTTCAGCCATTTCAAAATGGAAAAGTTTGCAATTTTTTCCAGTTTAAATCAACTTTTCTTCTCAAAATATCTTTGAAGGTTTTTTTAACATCTCAAACCAGAAAAATTAGAACAAAAAAATGTCAAAATTGCCAATGAGCCAATCTCCCCTGCCCGTCCCCAAGCCACCCATCCTGCTTTAGCTAAAAGGCAGCACGGCAATTTGCTAGCAAGGCTATAAGGGGCTACAAGCAGACTGTGGGAGCTGGAGGTCAGAAGGCTCTTTGGCAGAGCTGTCTGTGGGGCAGAACACAGCAGCTTCTCTACATCTGGCCATTTAAACCGTCTCCCCAACCAAATCCCATCCCAGTCTGTTTTAGAAATGTAAATAATATGGTTACAGAAACTAAACAAAAGCAAGAGGACACATGGGACTGAAATTGTGCAATGGGATAACTGGTGTGTCCGAAACACCTGAAAAAGAGAGAACACTGTAGGAGTACTGCATAAGCCAAGGAAGGCATATGTGCATGAGGGGTCAGGGCTAAGAGCATAACTGCTGGACTCCAGCTGAAATGCACCCTGTGTGATGGGCCAGACCTAGTGAAACAGCAATGCATCAAGACAGAAATGAGGGTGAGTCCACATAGCTGCATGATACTACCTGGCTGGATTAAAGGGGTGCTGCAGGACAGGCATAGAGATATCCACTGGTGTATGTAAGGTTTCTAAACTGGAATATGAAGCAGTGGAAAGTCAAAAAGATGGTCTGGGACTTGGGACCCGGACCTGGACCTGCAGGTAACAGTGAGGTGCTATCTGTAACAGAGTGGCAGGAGCGCTCAGCAGTGCAATAACTAGGGCTCTGCGGGGCCGGGTGTACTGACAGAACGGCTTGAAGCCCCATGGCTGGACTAGCAGGAGCAGCAAGGTGAGCCATCTGAGATGTCAACAGTGACAGGAAAGGCTGAGGGCCAAGTCTGGGGGTGCAAGGGGAGCTGTGTGGGAGACATTCTCCGAAATGGCATGTGCGGTAGCTGGTGTGAGCTAGCACAATTGGTCCCTCCTGTTTGTGAGCAGCAAAACTCATCAGCTTTGGAATGTAGGATTTACTAGTTCTGAAAAAAAAATGCCATGGGGAATAACAGGGCTTTCTTGTAGCTGGCAGCTGAATGGAATAAATCTATCCATGGGACATAAATTGTTTAAGCAAAAATCCCTCTCACTTGAATATTTTGGAAGAAAAACAGTGAGAAACTGCTTCTTTCCTCCCTTCAAGGTCAAAGCTGTTAGTCTCTGCTATGAAGGAGAAAAAGACCTCTTACTGGTAAGTTTAGCCAAAGGAAACCAAACATTTGGGAACTGGAGTACGTAACTGTCTGGATTGATCTGTCTCCTTGTATTAGGCTAAATATCTCTGTTTAATGGGGAATTATCTTTTTAAAAAGCAAATTATACAAGTCTCTCGGCATTGTGGTAGATAGAAAATGCCCAGAGCTCTGAGAAATAGTGCACAGCTTCTGTGACAGCCCAGGCTTTGAGGGTTAGCAGCTGCTGCAACACAGCATCCACTGAAGTCACAAGGGGCGCTCCAGAGAGAGCCAGAGTGGGTGGGTGAGGAAGAAGAGCCTGCTTTATAGCTCCTAGCTTTGCTCCAGGCTGTACAGCGCAAGGAATGAGCAGCCCCATGTTACAAAGGACATTATGCCCAACATCTGAAAGCACATGCTCATGTCTCTCATTTTAGACACAGCTCTTAGAGGGTTGGGGCACCATGCTCATAAGATCAGCTATTTAATGGATCAGACCCTAGGTCCAACTAACCCAGTATCCATTCCCGCACATGGCAGAGAGTGGATGCTGAGGGGGAGGATGAGCATGGCGTGTACAGAGGTTTCTACCCCCTGCTCTGCTCTCACTGGAGTTTGCAGCCTTCAGAGGTTTAGTAAGTTCTGATTCAGAGACTGTGCCCCTTTCTATCATGATCAGTAGCCCCTGGCCTCATACTGCACAGCAGGAAGATGCACTACACTCACCAGAGGGAACGGACCTTTTAGTAGCATGCTGCTGCCTCATGCAGCACTGGATGCATGTGGACAAACCCTCCTCAGGCTGTGAAGGGTAGCACCTTTGAGGGAAAACCATCCCTTAGGCATCAACCAATACAGGGTACAGGTAGAAAGAGTGTGCCCAGGCTACTGAGGACCTCACCAGGATGGAGAAAATGCTGGATTTTGGACCTATAACTACTGATCCAGTTCCAAGGGAGAAGATCCCGCATCCATTTTCTTGCTGGCAAAATCCATCACAGATTTACAGTCCCTCTAAAGAGGGACTGGCCTCAGCCACAGGCACAGTGAGGCTCCGTTCCATGCAGACTCAAGCTCAGTAAGACAGAGAAAGACACAGCCTGCAGCACAGGACTTGCTCATGGGAAGCCCCGCTCTCCCTGAACTGCCACCCAGGAGTGATTTTGCTTTTTCAAACTTCAGTAATTTAGAGCAATTTTCAGTAGTATTTATATACAGGTAAGACAGGTGCAGTCCAAACACACCACTGACAGCAGCACTGTCACAACAAAACTCCCCTATGCTGAGGATGACCTGGTGACTGGCTCTGAGCACCGGTGTGCAAGTACAGGGAGACAGGGCATAGCAAACCACCTGCACACCTTGGCATAAGCCCACTGCAGCATGGGGTAGAGAGGGCTGAAGATGTGACTACAGCCATGTGCCAATCCCCTTCCAGAAAACTGTGCTGCCAAAAGGTGCGTGAGGGCCTGCTGTATTGTAACATAATGGATGGCACCTTTAGGAGCTCTTAATATGGACCTCACCAACAACCAACAGACCAGTGGTTCACAAACTCGTTAAGACTTGAGGCTCATCTCAGAAAATGCCAGCTTCTAGCTTTTTTGACTACGGAATTATTCTGTTCCAAAAAACTCAGAGAGACCACAACAGTTCAGAATGCTTTGGACACTGTTTGAAACCTTTGGAGTTATCTTGTGAATCATGTGCAGGTATTGGCACATCTAGTACGCAGAACCCTTACAAGGATCTTGCAGCGCCCCAGGATCTCATGGTACCCTAGCTAAGAATCACTGTGCTAGACTGTAGTGCATCAATGCTACTGATGTGACCCCAGGCCAAAACCCTCCTCACCTCCAGCCTGCCTCTCTCCTTGGTTTTATTTGCTGACTAGGGGATTCATATGCAATTACCCCCTTTTCCTAGTCACACCAGTGGGCAATAGATTGCTCTCACTGCACAGGTAAATGAGCCTGTTGTCAGGCACAGGCACAACTCAACCTTGCCATGGCATATATACCCAGTATTGGGGCATGTGTACACCACAGAGTGCTTGGCATAGCCAAGTCTCTTTCTCTCACTGCTTCTAATTCCCATCTGGACTATTGTTGTGCTTCTCCATCCGTGCCTCCCTCCATCAAAAGTATTTTCACATCCACTCTCTCTCGGTGCTCAGCAAACAGACAGCACAGCACAAAAACCAAAGAGATGCTTGATGGGGAAAAAGAGTGGAACAAAAGGCAACATCAAGAAGCAGGCTGGAGCCTGCACTGAGTAAAGAGAGAGATCAGAAACAGAGGGAGCCTCAGCAGAGAGCTCAAGCAGATGGAAGGAATGTCTGGCAGAGACACTGGTGGGAAAGGAGCTTCTCTATTATGGGACAACTTGATTAATTGAGGGCTGTTGCAGATGCTCTGGGACACTCCTGAGCCACACGCTCTGTTGAGACAGCTGACGAAGAAGTCAGTTCATGCTGATTGTAATGTTGGTAGCAGCCTTCTATGAATGTAAGCGAAAGCCCTAGCCCTCCGGGAGCAAAACCCAATGCAGCAGGATACAAAAGGAAGGGCGGGGGACGGAGGTTGGGGTAGGAGCTCCAATACCCCACCAAAAGTCATGGAAGGAGTTAAAATTAGATGTGATAGCCTGACTGAGGAAGCCAGGTTCTCATCACTCTGGGAGGCTCTGGGCTGTGGGAGCTAGAAAGGAGCCTGAGACTCCTTTGTGTCTAGGCAGGGCTTCTGACAGGGCTGTTGCTTTAGAGCACTGCAGGCACTAAATTACCCAGACGTTTATGACCTGTGGTGCAAAGAAGCAGCTGCTAAAGGCAGGCATGTTCAGAGGCTGCACCTCAGGGTGGAAGGATCCTTGGGTGCTTGGCTGGAAAGAAGGATTGATAGGGAAGATGCCCCTGACACTTCCCTAAAAAAATGAAGGGGCAACATTGCAAGGAGATCCCTGGGGACACAGGGAGAGGAGGAGAAAACCAATGAGCTACAGGATGCCAAGACCAGTCAGTACCCCAAGGGGCTCCTGGAGACCCAGTACAGCATTTCAAGATTGCGGAAAGCCTATAGGATGCTGAAGGCAAGCCTAGTGACCTGAGCCCTGCTTACATACGCCCTGTTTGTATGTACCTATGGCTCCAGGAGCTGTGCTACTCCAGGGCCAGTATGGCGGGGGGGGGTGGAAGTTGGCTTGAGTACACGCAAGGGATTTTCCCTTGAGCTTTTCCTCTGCAACCAGGATTCCCATAGTTTGTAGTTTTACAAAGAGTTTAGATAATGGATTGTATAGGAAGGTTTGATAGGGAAGATCCTGCTCAAGCAGGGCATTAGACTAGATGACCTCTGGAGATCCCTTCCAGCCCCGCTTCTCTGTCATTCTATGATAGGTCTATGCTGTGACAGCACAGAACTTGGTCTTGCTGCCAAGACAAGATGTTTCAGCCATTCACTCCAGCTCTATGCACAGAAACCCAAAAGATGAGGGTGGTTAGGATGCTCTGTGGGGCTGCCATGCCTGAGAATACTGAAAACCCAGTATTAGGAGAGTCCTCAGCATCTTTATTGCCTCATTCCTGGGACTAATGGGCACAAAACAGGAGCAGCTGGGCAGGGCTTCCTGCCCAGGTGGTGCAGACATGCCCTTGGGGTTCCTCTACCATTGATAAGAATACTGATACTACAGCTAGGTAAGGCTGATGCAAGCGAGAGCAGGCTCAAGCCCCTGGGAGTGCACTTTAATTAGCAAAGATTTCCCATTACTTTTCCCCACACACCCCATGCTGTACCCTGGAGACCCCTCCCAACACACACATTTTCTAGGAGGCAGTTGCCCCATGGAAGTCACTGAGGAAAAGGGGAAGTGGAAGGAGGAAATGGAGGGGAAGGGAGAAAGAGAAGGAGGGAAAGGGGGAGAAAGAGAGCGAGAGAGCGCACAAACAGATTAACTCAGCCCCAACAAATAAAAAAGCAGCAGTGAGGAAAAGCTGCCCTGAAATGGAATATCAAGGTCACAGCGAGTCATACCGACCAACACACACATTAGCTTTCGTCAATAATTCAGCATGCTGGTTCATGGAGCAGAGGTTCAGAAGAGGCCTTGGACAGAGGAGGAGGCCTGCCTGAAGGGCCAGGAATTGGTTTTGACTCCAGGCCGCCCTTCTCCCACTCCCACCAGTCTGCCCCTCAGGGTTGGGGGGCATTTGTGTCTAGACCCCAGTCTGGCCAAACAGAAAGCTCTGGGGCTCTGACAGGCTGAGTCCAGCCCCTCTGCAGGGAGCTTGTGGCAAAGCTGGAATTCAGGGGAGCTGAAAGCCTGCTGGGTTAAGAGAGGAACCTTTTTCACCCCTAGATAATCTCTGACTGGCTAGCGCTGTCCTGGTACTGAAGGCAACAGGGGAAGAGCTGAGGATCCTAGTGGATGAAGAAGGCCTGCCTGCTGTTCACTGTGTCGAGCTACACCAAGCAGATCTTGTCTCAGCTGCCACTGGAGCTCAGTGTTTCCAAGCTGGAACTCCACGTTAAAAAATAAATAGGTATCAAGAGCCCATCCCTGGTGGCCGCAGAGAAAGGGAGGGTGGTCACCACCCTTGATACCAGTTTTCACTCTTCAGCTTGAGAACCCGCAGAGTAGCTATGCCATTCCTTATCGCAGCCTTGCTCTGCTTTACTGGATAGCACTGCTCCATCTGTCCTACCTGGCAGACAGAAGATCAATGCTGGAAACACTAAGAACCATTGTCCTCTATACAACATTAATGGAAGTAGCTGGAGTTCCCTATTCCTGTCATACCCCATGAGAAAAGGCCCTTTTGCTAGAGTGGGTAAAGGCCACGGCTACCCTAGAAAAAGGGGCAGCTGAATGATGTGGTGGGAGATGAGACATGCTGAAGAGGTGTCAGTCACTATTTACAGTCACCAGATATGAATCTCCACTATGCAGAAGACTTTACATTTTTATGAGTGTAAAGCAAGGGCAAAGTCATCATAAGCCATCTCTAAGCCAAACCAAAGTAAACAGTGCCAGATGCTGCAGACCCTTCTACTTATATAAGTGACACGGTGGCTACAATCTGGAACCAACTTCCAAGGGAAGTGGTGCTGGCTCCTACCCTGGGGGTCTTTAAGAGGAGGCTTGATGCCTATTTAGCTGGGATCATTTGAGTCCAGTTTTTTTTTTTTCTCCTGCCCTGGCAGGGGCTCGGACTTGAAAATCTATAAGGTCCCTTCTGACCTGACTTCTGTGATTCTATGACATCACATACAGCACCTCAATCATGTGCACAAGTCTATTTTTACAAGTTGATTGTACAAAGGGTGACAGTCGCTGCTTTTTTAAAGTAAGAATCTAGATCTGTTAATATGTTTCCTGCTGCATGAAATATTTGCTTAGGTCAGAGGTTCCCAAACTGTGGTACACATATCCCTGGGAATACACAAGATGTCTTTGGGGATATGCAGGAGGTGTAATGGCAGATTTAATTTTCATTATAATAATAATTGGCATTTAAGGGGTTAAAATATAAAATGTATGGTGGTAGGGCTATGTGGGCAGCTGGGAAATCTGGAAGGGGGTACACAGTAAGAAAAAATTTGGGAACCTCTGGCTTAGGCGATACATTTGGGCAACTTAGAGATATTTGAAAGCTCAAGTCGCTGAAATCAGGCTTGTCTGACTTCTCTATTTCCCCGTGTTCAAAAGGATTGCCTCTAAGTCTATCACCTGTTCAGCTGGAGAGCGCAATGTGCTGGCAGGAGCGTCACACTGCACATTTCGGTAGCTGCTACTGAAGCAGTTCCCAAAGGACTGCTCCAGACGTTTCTTGTTTGAGATGATGACCACTGAAGTAGCTGAACTGCTGCTCCTTTGCAGCATTAGGATGATGTGACCTGACTGTCAGAAATGCTGAGTCCCTGCAGTTTCCAGTGATTTCCAGACCAGATATTTTTGGAAAACTTATGCTGTAGTTCAACACAAATCACTGGGCCTGTGCAGGTCAGACTAGAGGATCTCAGTGGTCTCTTCTGGCCTAACAAATCTTTTGACTTTGCGCTAGATAGGAGCTGTTATGACGGGCTGCAGCAGAAGATCCTACTATGTCAGCCTAGCCTGGCGGTATGAGTGGGGGTAAATGGGGGTGCAGTTGATAAGTCATGTGGAAGCTGCGACACCTGCAACTTTGGCCCATAAGGCTAGAAAAATAAAACTAGCTTGGGCTGATCAAGTGTAACTTTCCATCACTTTGCAACTGATCATCCATTCCCCAAGCCAGCTGACTGCCACATCCATGTTGTTCCCATTCATTTCAAGTGTTACTGATAAAGCTGATGCTTTATAAGACTAGCCCAAGAAACCTTGGGAGAGTTATTATCTGACTCAAATCTGCTGGACCTGGCCCAACCCTTAGGTGAATGATTAAAATGATCAGCACTTTTTTGGAAACTGAAATTATGCCTTGTGCTTGCTGTTCATCTTACATATACCTCCTAATGACAAGGCTGCAAAATAGAACACATCTGTAAACCTGCTTCACTCTCGTAAGTGGTTATAAAAATCTAAGCAACCTTGTCCTTCAATACACATCCAGCCCTGGGCCCTTCTAAAGCAAGCCACTCTTTCAATGTTTCATTTCTTTCCTTGCAGGCTGAAGGAACGAGGAGCTTTTTCCAATGCACTCACTTCAGGCATAATGCTACCATATTTGGGGGGTGCTGCTTGGGTTTTTACTAAAGGCACAAGCAAGGAAAATGCAGACAAGTGATGACAACCATTATCAAATTGCTAGCCCATGCACTCATGGGTAGATATGCGGGAAGCCAGTTCACATTAGTTTCTGCCGATGGGTCACACTGAAAGTGCACTCAGAATGGGAAAGACGGTCATTTTATGTTCTTGTCTCAGGATCTATATCCAGGTCCCGTCATTCTACATGAACAAAGCCACATCCAGTGGGGGCCACAATATTAGATAGCTAGGCCAGGAGGAGACAGCATAAATGCTTCTCTTCAGGATTATAATCAGTCCATTTCTGCTGTGCAGCAGCAGTCAACTCTGATTCTTCTCACTGCAACTGAATGAAGACGCTAAGGGAGGCCAGGTGGTCTACTGAATACAGACAGCACTGGACGAGGACTCCAGACATTTGGGTTCTGTCTCTGAGTGACTGCATGAACTCAATCCACACGCTCCATCTCTCTGGTCCTGTTTCCCTTCCCTCTGCCATGTACTGCGGAAATGCTCTCCTGTCAGTCACTGGCTTAATGAGGTACCCTCAGCTGGAGTCCAAGTACAGTCCGGGGGGCTTTCTTGAGCATCTCAGGAATTCTGTCCTAAGCCTGGCCGGGACTCCTCACATACCATGAGTTGCTTTCAGTACCTCAGAGAGACCAGCATTGTGGAATCTAAGCGGAACCAAGGGCTTTGCTACATGTTACATACACTTAGCATGCATTTTATTTAGATTGTAGTAGACATTAACACACCTGAGAAAGTTTTCTGAACAGTTGCAAGTTAATGCTTACTCCAATCTAAAGACAGATGGTACAGTAGTATGCTCCTGGGGTCCTGAACAGGGTTCTGGGTGGTCCCAAGGCTGAAACCCAAAAATCAGCTGATTTTTATGTCTCAGCCCTGGGATCGCACAGGAGCTGGTTCAAGGCTCCAGTGTGGCACAGGGGCTGGGCGTGATACCAGCATGCCACAGGAGTCAGTCCCAGTTCTTGCACCACATCGTATTGTCCTAGAGCCAGTTCAAGGCTCTGGTGCAGAGCAAGTACTGGGAATGGCTTTCATGGTGTGCTGGTGCCACTCCTGCACTGAAACACAGTGAAGTCTTGAACTGGCAAGGCTCCAGGAAGGGGGGAGCCTAACAAATAGCTTTGTTAGGCTTCCACACACCAGACCCTTCAAGAATGGTGTAGTAAGGAGGCTGCAAGCCCAACAAATAGCTTTGTCGGTCTCCCCCACACACCACACCAGAGTCTTCTGATGGTGGAGCAGCCTGACTTTAGGGCAACACGTATTCCCTAGCACCAGCCGGACAAACTCCTCATCCCAAAAGGTAACTTTAAGTCAATTAGCATGCCCTTAGCATGAGTTTTTCCACTGTAAAGTGTGCATGCTTACATTTTAAGTACATTTAATTTGTGCCAAAGATAACATCTAACAACACCCTGAGAACTGCAATTCAGGCATTGTGATGTGCCTCTTAAGAAACCAGACAGTGTTGAATTCTGTGCGCGCACTAGGACACTGACAGAACATAGGCTGCCAAAGTTGCTGTGCTGGGAAGTTGAGCTGTGCTGAGTTTGGGATCCCAAACAGGATGAAGTCTGCATTTAATACCTATTATCCTAACATCTTCCCATCTGTCCACTCTCCTCATATGTCTGTAACTGCAGCATGCCAGAACTGGCTGATATCAATGGCACTTTAATTTCATCATTCCCAACTTATTTAGAGCAATTAGGCAGCAATGAATGCACTCCATGGGGCCATGATGCAGTTGAATCCCATCCAAGGGTTACCGCAACATCACAGGAGACAGTCGGATCAAATTATCAGCCCGCTACAAAAATAAAAATAAAAAGGAAGGTAATCCCCAAAGGGTGAATAGGCTTTGCTCTGGCTTTATCCTGTATGTCCATTTTTAATTTGGAAACAGCTGATAGAAATATAGAAAGATGATGTCCCTCATTTAATTAGGAAGAGACAGTGCCTCTGGACTGAAGACAAAGATAGATGCTTTGTCCAGGCATCTGGCTGCTGAAGAGCTGAGGGTGGAGAGGCAGGATTTTCTGGGAGGTCACTGGGATCAGTGTAAAGTTTGCCAGAGTTAAATGCTCCTTGTTTCTGAAAAGGCCACCCATACATCCAGGGTATCTCTGCTTCTCTCTAGTGCTCTGAATGCTCTATAAATACCTGTGGATTTACCCTCTCTACAGGTCTGCAAGCAGGCTTCATTACCCCATTTTACAGCAAAGCAGCAGAGGCAAGTGACTTGTCCAAAGTCACCCAATCATTCTGTGGCAGAGCAAAGGAGAGGTGACCCCAGTCTTGTAATTCAGTCAGGAGACCATATGCCTCTTGTGCAGTATTTCTCAGTCAGTGTCTGCTTCTGAAAAGTGATGCTATGCTTTCCTATGAACCTTTATACTGCCTCCGCCTGTCTGAGGACAGCCACTACAGTTCCCCACTTGGGACACTGAAAGCATTTCCAGAGGGATTTTGCTAGCAATCTGCAGACAGAAGAGACTAAATGAAAAACCTGATTCAATCTACTGCTAACGAGACTAAAGGCAAAAGCCCTTCATTTGAGCAAAACCAAGCACAGCT
The DNA here is from genome assembly GCF_052110815.1 of Crocodylus siamensis. Classification (NCBI taxonomy): domain Eukaryota; kingdom Metazoa; phylum Chordata; order Crocodylia; family Crocodylidae; genus Crocodylus; species Crocodylus siamensis. The sequence goes on along the minus strand of NC_143409.1, from coordinate 28,648,620 downwards.
CCTACGGATGTCAGTGACTGGGGAGGAGACACATCTCTGTAGCATGCTCCACTGCTGCGAATAACCGGCATGCCACCTTTTCCTCCCATGTTGCAGGAGCTGGGATCATGTGCAAGAGCTGGGTGGTCCCCTGTGAGTCAACCCTCTGGTTCTGGCAGTTCCTCCAGGGCACAGGCTTCTCTACAGTGGAAAGCAGAGCTGACAGTCAGCCTAGGATATTCTGGTAGGTGAGAGCTCTTGAGAAGATTAGGTGCCTGATAACAAGCAGCAAGCATGATGTGTGCATGTGTACACATGAGGAGGGGTAGGCAGAAGGAGATGTGCTTACAACTACTTGCAAAACTCAGCTGAACTCACTGTCAAGGAGCCTGGGTGATCCAAACAATCAATCTGAGTCTGGCTGCCCTGATCCCCTTTTGTGGCTGGAGAACTCCAAGGTCCTTTTGGAGGCCATATCTACTAAGGAGACTTGGCATAGTGAATATGAGGCCCCTTGCCCGTACATCCTTGCAGTACAGATAATGGTCACTTTTACTGCTGACCGGCCTGTCCCCAGTAGTATCATAATCCTATCTTTATTGCAAACTAGTAGGCTCATTTAAAGGCTGAGAAACAGGACAAGGGGCTCAGAAAGCTCTTATTACCTTTGTTTTTTTCTTACTATTTAAGCACATATCAGGCTGATGGATCTAAGCAGTAGAGAGTAAGGCCTCTGTTTCTCCATGTGCAGCACTGGTGGTGGGTGGGTAAGCTTCCCCCATGCTGTCCTTCCAACATGCCTCTTGCCTTTCTCTGAGAGGAAGCTGAGACCTCTGGCTCCATCCCCATTCAGTCAGTCCCTGACCTTTCTGCTCAGAGTGACCATGATCCCACCACTTGGTCCAATGAGTGATGTTAATTTTTGTGATCTGGACGCTATGAAACAAGATTAAAAAATACCATGTCATCACCTATTGCCTTCCAAACAGCTGTGAGATACTAATGACTTTTGGTTGCTCTGCACCATTGTTACCAATGGTATTTCCTTCACCTCTCTGTACCTGTGTATATATTTTTTATCAGATAAAAAAACCCAGCTAGCCAGCACTAAAATGCAAGCAACATAGTTTTCACAGAAATTTCTGATGCCATCAGCAACTGCAAGAGCAGAAATGTCCCAGAATGGGATTTCATCAGAATATACAGAGTGCCAAAATAAGAACTGCTAATAAGACATATTTTAAAATGTCACCAAGTTATAATCTATTGATCTGGCACCAGAATCTTGACTTTTTCTATGCAACATTCATGTGTGTCAGTTACAGCACGTTCCAAGAACCGCAGTGCGAGCAAGTTCCATTAAACTTAAATTAAGAATTATAATTAGGTGCTAATGCTCAATTCTGCCAGGTGCTGAGTGCTCTGGTCCCATTGTAACAAAGCATGGGCTTTGCAGAAAGCATTTCCACTGGCATCAGTGAGTACACTTGAATATTTTACTGGTTTGAATCAGAGTGCTCAGTACTTGGCAGGACTGAACCATAAGGCCTGGCTTGAGGAAAGCATCCTGGTCCAGGAACCTGTTTATGCCCTTAGACCAACACCGCTACAAACAATATCCCTGGTCCAGGAACGCATTCAAGGGCATGCTGAAGGCAATCTATCCTAAGCACATGCTTTAATTAAGGTCTATCCTAAGAGTGTGCTCATCCTTATTCAATACAGAAATAAGACAAGAATCCATGCACTGGAAATCTCACAACATGGCACCCAGTTATGCAAAGCTTGAGGTATGTGTGACTACATGCAAGCCAGCAACTCCACTAAGTTCCAAAAAGCCATCACCCACATAAAATTGTGAATGGTCGGAGAACTGATGGGAATCCAAGGTGTTTACTAAATGACACTTCTAAAGCCAGCAGATTTTTGCCAGCAGAGTTTTGCCAAACATTTATGATCTTTTTAACAAAGTCTATTTTGCAGACATTCCTATGAAAGCAAAAGGAGCAGTTGCCTTCCTTCCCTTCTTCCTTCTCCGCACCTGCCAGCTCTCCAAAGAGGTTTACAGGGGACAGAGATGAATTGCTTCAGAAGGCTACTGCATCATTGTTGAAAGCATCAGAAGGCAAAAAGGAGGCTCTCAAAGTGGAATTACACCTTTTCTTTGCTCCACTGAAGTCATTTAATAAGCCAGCTATTAAGAAGGACTGATACACTTTGCATAAATATATTAAAGCTAAAAATATATATATACATAAAATTTGCCAGCTTGTTTCCATATGCACTGAATGAGACACCACCACAAAGACAGCCACAGTGACATCACACAATATCCTGAAATAAGGTTTTACAATAACCAGTCACTATAAAAAGCAACAGACACAGCAGTCAGCCACAGTGTCCTAAGCAGCCAGTGTTAAGTGCTTCCCCACATACAGAAAGGGCTGAGAGAAGCCAGCAGGCCCCTCTGGACCCGAGTCCCAACTGCATAGAATGGATACTCAAGCCTCAGCTACTATATCAAGCCAAAGGAAGAAGCACATGGCATCTTAAGCCAGAAACTTAGGGGAACACAAGATGTGGGTGTAAGGATGCAGAGCAGCTAGCGCACAGCTCTAGAACCTAGCTTGCACGGTGGCTATTTGTACACTAATTAGTAGAACTCGGGGCAAAAGAAGGAGCAGGCTGTTGTTCCCTCCTCACTGCCTGCAGGTTTTCTGGCACAGGTCCCCCCTACTCTCTTTGCACTTCTATCACTTAAGATTCAGTTGGTAAGTACCATGAGCTTCTGCACTCAATAAACTGCCCTTTTCAAATTCCTCTCACTCACAAGAGAGTAAATTAAGCCAAGTGTCACTTGCTGTTTTCATTACTTATCAGTGGGGAAAGAGGAAAGCTGAAGCCCAGATGGGGAAATGTTCGTGAGAGTTCTCCAAGACTGAAATACATTTTTAAAAACCTGTCTTCTTTGCTGCTCGTGCCTGCCAGCCCTTTTTGTCCTCATTCGTGCATGCCTTTTCCCAGCACCAGGGTCCTGGTAAGTTTACTCTGAATTACCCTAGCATCACAGTGCATGTCCCCATGAGTGTGCATATACTGTTTATGATGCCACTGTGTAATTCCACTGCAAACTACACATGCCACACGTGCGGGCATTTGCCATGCTACTAATTTGCAGCACAGTGGGGGTTTTTTGACAGCGGGGGATTCAGTGTGCACATAGCTGCAGCATGCGCTGCCCAAAACCGGAGCCTGGCCAGCCAGGGCTACACTCCAGCTGCTGGCTAGGCTCCACGCACTTGGACTGCTACTGCTGGAGCCCTGGGAGGCCCCCAGGACCACAGGTAAGGTTGCTGGGGCTGGCCCAGGTGCTGGCCTCAGCCTCCCCTACCCCACCCAGGGCAACTTGCCATGTATCAGAGAACGCATGCAGGGGCATTTCCTGGGGAGAAATAGCTATGACACATATATATGTCACTGCTAGTTGTCCCCAGGGAACACGTTCCCACCTGTGGTTGACGCACCCATAGTGTCCTTAGAGATACCCAAGCTCATGGGCAAATTAGTCGGACAGAGCAGGGACTTGAGCCCAGGTGTCCCACATCCCCAGTGAGTGTCCTACCCATTTGGGGGCATAGCCTGGGTCTCTTCTGTGTTGGTTCTGACAAGTTTGTTTTTGACAAACTGGCATTTCTTCCTGAAAATATGCTGCATCACAAACTTCTGGACCAGCTTTGCTTCTCAAGTAGTTCCTTTCTCTCTAATAACTGCTCTGCAAACCTTCTGAGATTCCCCATGCACTGGCCATGACCACCCCCCCAAACTACACCTGCCAGTTCTGCACCTGCTGAAGACTGTCAAACACCAGGGATTTCCAGTGGAAAAATGCCAACTTGACAAAGCAAACCTTGCACAGAAACATGTTTACCTTACCAATGAGCATGAGGACCCTTAGCCTACCCCACCGACTTGGGCATCCCCTTGAGTTTTGAGACACAGGGTGGAGTGTGCACCCTGGTTGCTCACATTCCAGGTGAATCCTTTAACCAAGGAGATAGAGTTAGCCTCTCTTGCTCAATGGATAAGTTGCAAAGGGGGAAAAGCTCGGATAAAGGACAGCCAGAGAGGCTGGTTCTGCCTATTTGAGTCAGAGGCTTGAACTCGAGTCTCCCTTAACCTAGGTGGATGCCCTACATTTGGGGTGTGCATCTCTCTCACTCTGCTTCCCAGCGTCCATCTGCAGCCCAACACTGAATAAAACTGAATTCCAGCCTCAACATTTTTGAAGACCGAATTTCCTGCTTTCCAACTGACCTGACAGAGAGGTTACTTCTGGTGACACAAGGGGAGAAAAAATTGGCAGTGGTTTGCTCTTTATGAAACACTTCCTGGCAGTTAAGTCTATTAAGCTGTGAAAATTATTCTGGAAAGCACTGGAAGCTCCGCTGCTTGGAATATATAAAACAAGCATGAAGGATACTAGGAGAATGTAAAGCAGTGAGGTGGACTTGATGATTTACCAGGTCTTTTGCTTCTAGGGGGCTATAACTCAAAAGATTCCTTAAGTATGTAAAACATATTGATTACTCTGGCCAGATCTTAAAAGACAACAAATTTGCCCCTCCTCACCGTGAGGACAAATGCTGGAGGGCTTTTTCCTCTAAAAAACCATGATAGCTATTCTGAAAGACACTGCCTGACCAAACTTGTGAGTCATACATTCAGAGAGAACTGAATTCATCCAAACCTACATAGTTTACTGCAAACCTCCATGTTTTACTGGATATCTGCTCACCCTCTACGGCAAACGTAGAAAGCTGCTCTGTTATGGAGCAGACAAGGAACTCCAAAGGATACGTGTATACGCATCCTACAGCAGCTTGTACAAAACTACCAAGGATCTCTCTATCTGAGTTGAATTTGTGCCAGTGATCAGAAATGTAATGCCTCAGAAGTTTTGTGAATTATAGTGCTACAGCGAACAGCTCTGACCTTTTCAATATTCTGTATTTTGATTGGCTGCCCATTTCCCCTCAATCCCCACAGGCTAATTAGACCGCCAGCAGTGCTGAAGGCAGCCCAGGTAGCCAATCGCATCCCAGAACACTGAAAAGGTCAAAGACATACAAGCTTAATGAAGTTGCTCCCATGAGGATGGCTGTAACAAGATGGGGAAATGGGCCTTAGCCCATCCTGGTTGCAAGAGGAGAGGAGAAATCTCCTGGTACTAATTCAACATTGTAGTATATCATAGAGTTTTTGCAACAAGATTCCACCGGACAACCAAAATGTGTATGAAGAAGGCTCAGCATCGGCAAACTATAGAGACGGGTCATTGCCTTCTTTTGACTTCATTGCGAATGCTTGCTAGATTAAGTGCTCCCTAGCCTAAGAGTTTCACAGCTGAGTCCTTATATTGGGAGCTTTCTGGGCAGGAGCTGCGTGAATGGACAAACCCTAGCACAAGGTGGGAGCTACTGAAATAATAATAGAGGCAGAGCAGTTCCCCGCATTGCAAATGGGGAGAGTAGACAGAATTATCCCCTGGTGCCCATGCACGACAAGGCACATTAAACAAGCAGTTTTAACTGGGCCAGAGAGACTGCCTTTTGTCCTTGGTAGATGTGAGAGGCAACAGCTTAGGCATAGCCTCCCCTTGACATGTGGGTATGTAAACTTGCCAAGGGGAGAATTAGGCTCTCAGATACCAAGTGGTAACAACAGCTAGAACGCAGGGTTGGAAGGGACCTGGAGGGTCACCTGGCCCAACCCCTTGTATGAATGCGGGAATACTACCCCTAAATCATCCCTGCCCAGCCATCCCACCTCCCCTTGAAAGCCGCCCGCGAAGGAGGTCCCACCACTTCCCCAGGCCGTCTATTCCACAGCCGCCATGGTCTTCTAACAGCAAGGGATTTTGTCCTGAGATCTAATCTGCTTTCCTACAATTTAAAGCAGGGGAGGGCAGTTATTTTGGGCGGAGGGCCACTTATCAAGTTTTGGGAAGCTGTGGAGGGCTGCATGGGTAGCCCCGCCCCTGGTTGCCATATTGGGACCAGAAGTCCAACCTCCTAGCCCCTGACCTTTGCCACTGGAAGTCCCTCTCCTTGCCCTGGAAGTACCGTGTGGCAGGACACTGTTTGAGCCGCCACTTTAAGGGCCTGGAGCTGGCAGCCACCAGGTGCCTGATGAGGGAAGCCATTTTGAACCAAGGGCTGCCCATATAAACAGGGCAGTTCTGCTGCTGGGCCAGGCAACAACATCGCCTGGCCGGAGGGTGGCTGGTATCATCTGGAGGTAAGGGAGGAGCTGTAGGGGTGGTCAGGAGGCTCCTGGTCCTGGGCGTAACCTAAAACTGCACCCTGCAGGGAGTGGGTCGCCTGGTGGGGCTCCCAGTGGTGTGGGAGCCCCCAGGAAATGCCAGGCCAGTTAGTACTCCAGTGAAGGTGGGTCGGGGTGCCTTAAACCCTAGCCCCCACAACCGGGTGGGTTACCCCTTGTTTGGAGGGCCTGGAGGGTGGACCCTGAGAGAGAGAGAAAAGGCCATAGACTCAAGGCCTGTCTGAACTTCCCCTGACTGATCAGTGCTGGGACCAGGACCGGAAGGGTCGAAGGTCCGGAGGCCCACTGTGAGGGATGCCCAACAGCTGTGTACCTGTGGTTCCAGCTGGCCTGGAGGTGAGCCAGGGCTAGTGAGCCGAAGGTCCGAGGGGACCACACCCAAAGGGGAATCATTTCAGAGAGCTATGCTGCCTAGCATGACGGTCGATGAGACTGCATGAGGAGAGGAATCCAGGCAGGGTTCAATTAGTAGGATTCTGGGACCCAGTGCGGGGGCTGGGGATGTTGAGAACAGCTGGATGCCATCTGCAAGGCTTGGGCTGTGGTGTAGGGGAGGAATGGAGCCGCAGATAATGCCCTCTAGCATCAGGGCAGGAACTGGGCAGCCTTCCGCTTAATTACATCATTAACTAATCAATTCACAACAAGGCATGGCAGGCCAGAAGGCAGGCAGTTAGCCCAGAAACAGGTGGGCGGACCACAGTTAAATCGGCCCCAAGAAGGCTCCCTGTTACATACTCCTTTTGGGAGAAAGGGTGCTGTGATCTGGAAACCGTGAAAAAGTTGTGTGTGTATATATGTGTGTGTGTATACACACACACACACACACACACACACACAGAGAAAACATCCACTATAACCAATTTTAATTTTATTTAAAAATATTTGTCTACTGATTTCTGTGTTAAAAAAAGTGTATCTAGAGATGGCTGCATAACAGCTTAAAATACAGCCCTACTGTGTGTTTTGTGTGGGCAGCAAGGGGGTATAAGTGGCGGTATGGTTGGGAAGAGAGAGTGAGAGAGTGTGTGTGTCTGTGTGCGTGTGCAGTGGGGTGTGGGTATGGTGGCTGGGTGTGTGCTGAGAAAGAGAGCTGGGCCTGGGCTGCCAGCTCCATACCGTGAAGCTCTAACACCCTGCATGTGAGCCTCACATGATGTAGCCAGGCAGACCCCATGCCCAGGCTCTGTGCTTCTACAACCCCACCCTGGGTCTCTGCTAGTCCCAGGGCACTTGCATAGGCTCTGTGTTTCTGCCCACTACCACCTTTCCCTGCATTCCCTCCTGCAGCCTTGCCCGCTGCTCCCTGCAGCCCCCGCCACGGCCCACCGCCTACCACAGTCCCGCTGTGACTCTGCTGCCTGCCGCAACCCCACCACTCACCATGGCTCCACCATCTGCCGGAGCACCCCCTCGGCTATTCTAACCATTGGGGCCAACTGTGCCTGCACCACCACCCACTGGGGCTCTGCTGCATGCTGGGTCCTGCCTCAGCCTGGCCATGGCTCTGCCACCCACCCAGGCCCGCCTCCCACTGTGGCTCTGCCGACTCCCCACTGCCCAATGGGGCCTGGCTGTGGTTTTGCTGCCTGCAGGGGCCTGCCATGGCCCCACTGCCCACTGGGGGTCTGCTGCCTACCAGAACCTGTTGTGGCTCTGCTGCCCACTGGCTCCTGCCACTTGCTGGGGCCCGGCTACGGCTCTGCCACCCACTGCAACCCCACCAACTGCCATGGACCACAACGGCTCCACTGCCTCTCGGGATGTACCACAACCTTGCCACCCTCTAGGGCCCAGTTGTGGCTCTGCCACCCGTTGGGGCCCACTGTGCTGCCTGCTGGGGCCTGCCACGGCCCCGCTGCCCACCGGGGACCACCGTGGCTCTGCTGCTCTGCTGCCTGCTGTGGCTCTCCCGCCTGCTGCACACCACATGGGTCCTGCCGCTCCCTGCAGCTGCCACTTCCCACGCTGCTCCCCACAGCCCCCCTTCCATGGCGCCACTCTATGTAGCCCCCACTGCTCCCCGCATCCACCACTTCTGTCCAATCTTTCCTTATTTTCCACTCAGACGGAGGGAGGGGGACCATCTCCAGGGGCATGGGGCTAGAAGCTGCAGAGGCTTCTGGTTGGGCGCTGAGGGTGGGAAGGGAGTGGGAGACTGAGTGGAGCTGGGCTAGCCTTGTTGCTCAGCCACAGGCTCCTGCTGGGTCCTGCTACTGCTGGCCGCATGTCATCTCTGACAGGGAGCCATAGGCAGATATAAATTAATTTTCTAATTTTTTTTTAAGGCCCCGTGGGCCAGATAGAATGAGCTGGTGGGCCAGATTCGGCCCATGGGACGTATTTTGTCCACCCCTGATTTAAAGCCATTACTTTGTGTCCTGCTCTCTGTGGCAAGGGAGAATGGTTGTTTTACCTCTTCTTTATGGCAACCTTTTAAATACTTGAAAGCTTACATTATGCCCTCCCCCCGTGTTAAAAATACCTTTTTCTCTCAGCTTTTTCTTGTCCGGCCCCTTCGTCATTTTTGTGACCTGCCTCTGGACCCTCTCCTGTTTTTCTACATCTTTCTTAAAATGTGGAGCCAGGAACAGTACAGGGTCTTCTAAGTTAGAACTAGCTGGGTGAGAAAGACAAGACAAAGGCAAAGACATTGTATTGTCTGTCTTTGTAAATGCCAAGTCTGCAGGTTCTGCAGAACCTTAGGCCCAACAATCGGAAGAACTCAAATAAAGCAGGTTTGGTTCTGGGTACAGGCCATTAACCTGACTCTATATCCAAGCATTTAAAGCATCCCAAACTCCTTGTGCAAGCAGGGAAAAAAATCCATTTACAAATATATATACTGAAAACTACCAGATGATGAGCTATTGACTGGATGGGTGTTCTGACATACCCCGTTTGTTCCTCAGAGGGTAGGGAGCACTCGGCTTTGATTTCAGAGCTTCCAGTCACCCTCTTATTTGGGACAGGACACACACACAAGAATCACAGCCACATGCCAAAAATCACAGAAGCTGCTCTGTTTATGTCTATAAGCTGGATCCTAATTAACTGCAACAAAGCTACGCTGATTTCTGCTGTCACCTGAGGTGTCCCGGGCCGAGGAGATTCAAGATCAAACCTTACCTCCAGGGCATGGCCAGTCATTGGGCTCCTAGCTCAGATGGCACCCTAAAGAGCTAATCCTTAAGATGGACAACATAAATTCTGGAGAACCACAGCTCTGAGACCTGGACTCAAGTTTTCCTCCACCCCTAGATGCTCAGCTGGTCTCCATGATGTACCTACAGAAAGACTTGCGAGGCTCTGTTCCCTCCACCTCACACCTGTGCATGCTGCTGGAGCAGACAAGGCAAGGTGTAGAGGGGCACTAATGTGAAATTCAGCCCTGCTCCAAAGTGGCCCAACAAAATGCCTATATAGATTTCTAGCTACTTTGATGGCTTAAGAGATGACTAGTGGTGGTGCTGGCCCTTTGCACAGCCTTGGCCCTCAGCTGAGATGAATCCACAGCTTTATTCACCTAGGGGAAAGATGCCCATTTCCACCAGCAGAGGGCAGAGCCTTTCTTTTGTAAAGGGAGCCACAGGCCCAACCTGCAGCCTGCTGGAGCCTCCAGCCCCAGCACAGGGCTGAGATTGTGCGTTCCCACTCCTCTTCACTCCAGACATTCACCTCTAAGTGTGGCTGGGCATTTCCAGACTATTATGTTATTTATAGAAATGCCTCCTCTCTCCAGAGCACCCAGCAGGCAAAATATAATCCATGAACGCTGAATTCACTTAGCACATGGGAAGGAGAAACAAAAGATGGGAAACAGCGAGGGGAAGAAGGGAGGTCTCTGGGAGTTGGTTCTCATTCATGCCAGGACCCTTTCATACTGCCCCATCAGCAAAAAGAGGCCTTAAAGCAAGTGCATCTTGAAAGGGTGCAAAGAGTGAGAATCACGCAAAGGCTTGCATGAGTGAGAATCAGGCTCACAAAACTGTAATTTGGGGCAAAATGTTTCTTGTTATTCAGGGAAAGAAAATGAAGTAAATGGTTTGGTTTTTCCCCAAACAGGCCTGACATGTTTGAGAAGAGGTTAACAATATTCAATTAGCTCCTCACCCATTGGTGTGAAATGAAAACAGAGGAGGAACACATGAGGAAGAAACAAAGATGGCAGTGAGATACAGAAAAGAAAGGATATGAGAAATGAGAAAGAAATGAGGAAGATAGCTAAACATAATTGTCAGCAGTTTGTAAAAGGGCTGTGGGATTTTCAAAATGAAAAGCAAGGGTTAAAAAGTGTTATTGCTGATTTCTGAGAGATGGAAAATATTACAGCTCTGGTAAATAATATTAAGATGTTTCTAAAAGTGTTTGATTTTAGGATTCTCATTCTTTTATCTTTTCAAATGAATCTGGGAAAAGGAGTGCATTGACATTTGTGACAGATGGAATGGAAGAATTTTGTTTGGAAAAAAATCTGCCTTTGAGTCACGTGCTTACAGAAATAAGCCATTTAACCACTTTACTGCGTCCTCAGGCCCCCAGTACAGCGCTTTCTCAAATAATTAACGTTCCAGTGTGTTCCAAAGCACAACCTGCCTCCTAAAGACAGTTGGCGGCCAAATTAGAAACCAGCAGAGGAATGGTTAAAATGCCCACCATAAAACAATCTTATTTTGATTGTCTGCTGAGTAAGCTCTAAATCAGCCAAACACATTGGCTTTGTGTTTTCCAAAAAGGCTATGCTCCTGGTCAGACACCTTTCTACAGGATGACACACAGTGCAAAACCTTCCTAATGAAACTCAAGCCAAGGTAATCCACAGAGCCTTCACTGAGGTTTCGGGGCACGCTGCTGAATCTGAAACTTGGAATGAAATCCAAACAATCTGAGCCACCGAAAGGTCATACCTTATGGGAATCCCTGTAAATGCAACCTGCTGCCCTTTACACAGCTCTAGGTTAAATGACCAGCCTGAGGCTCATCATTAAGGTCTGGAGTTTCTATGGTTGGGTCTGAAGCAATCAAGCTGAAACCACGCAGAAAAAGGGCTGATCAGGATAAAAAGAGGACCCCTTAATCAGGGATGGATTTGATTTGATGGACAGTGTTAAGCTGGGACCCATAACACCAGCTGTAGAACGGAAAGCATATTCTCTATCTTGGGGTCTTTCCCCGGCCACCTGTGCTTTGCACTGGCACAAAGCACTTTCCATACTTAACACAGGTTTGGTGACAGCCTCCTGGACTTCATGACTGTCTTCTGCTCTGCCTTTACAGGCAACAGAAAGCTGTGCAGGGAGTGCAGTGCTTTCATGTTGCTCATCACCCAGATTTCCCTGGGACTGCTGGAGCTCCTCTTTGCCAGACCAATCATTGAAGGAGTAATCCAGCACATGGGGAGTTATCTAGCACAAGCTGATATCTCATCTTCCACACCCACAGGTCTAACTGTGGTGAGATGGGTTCGGGAGGTTTTACCCTCCCACACAGGGGTCAACATGCTTTGGTAAGAGCAGGTGGCAGAAATGTGCCATCCCACTGTCCCCAAAGGGACCTTTCCTCTCTGACTACATGGCCATTACATTCTACTTGCAATGGAGGCCCAGGACACCCCCTCCCCAGAGAGAAGAGTTCACAAGCCAGCTTAGAGAATGGGACCTTAACAAGGGCCCACCTCGGACACACAGACCTGGGGCAGGTCATCGTGTTGTGCCTAAAAGCAGAGACCCAGGGAAGATGATGTATCTTGAAAAACAACAAGGGTTATAGTCGTCTCGGAAAGCAGTTGCCTGGGTGTTCCCCCTTGCAGAAAATAGAAGCATGGGTGTGTGTGGGTCTGGGTCCCCAAAATGAAAAGCTGTGAAAGTTTAGATCTGGTGACACTCTGGATGGCTCAAGCCCACTTCCAGTTGTTTGGAGATATGGATACCTTCTGCTAAAAGACACACCAAGGCAATGGGAGCTACCTTTTTAGGAGGTGTGCCACAAATTAGCCTTGCACCCCCTGCAACTACCACTCTAATCCCCTGTCCCTACCCAATTTGTTGCTCTGCTTTCTGTTCCTAGCCCTGTGCTCCCTGTCTGATCTGCTGCTCTGCTTTCTGCTTCCTTCCCTGGGCTTTCTGCCTGATTTGCTGCTTTGCTTTCTGCTTCGTGCCTTATCTGCCTGTCCCTTCCCTGATCTCCTGCACGCCACAAACAGAGGCTGCCCATGCAATCTGTAGCACCTGTGTTACAGGTTGGCCACCTCATTTTGCACCTGAGGATTATTACGCCAGGGTCTCACTAGCACAGGGCTCTCCCTGTCTTTGTGCTGACACAGGACTATAGTAGAGGACCAGCCTCTACGGGTGAAAGCACACAGAATGCAGAAGGCAATAGGGCACCCTTGGTTACACTCATGGCCTAGCATCATAGTTCTTGCAGCTCTGGCTTTTGGCCCAACATCCCACCAGGCCTCAGCAGATGTGGTGGTAACTCAGCCCTGCCCTCCTCTGCCCCTTCTCTGCTCCCCTCTCACTCCTCTCCCCCACAGCAGAGCCTGCTTCAGAAACCATTATCAGTTCTTCCCTTTAGGCAGCCCACATGTTAATGACTCCTCCATGCCTCAGTCGCATGCTGTTTGGCAATTACATTATTTCCCCTCACACACCTCTTTGCAGATGAATCTACAATATAAACCAACAGGGCATCATGTTAGCAGAATACCTGCAATGGGAACGTAAGGAAAAACAACTCCTGTCCGACCCGCAGCAAATAACTGAGGGGACAGGGGCCAAGAAGGAAGCTTGAGAATAAGAGAAGGGATGAATTTAAGGACCATTTGCCCTTGTGGTAAAACCAGCTTGAGATGAACTCCCATTGCTGCTGTTTTGACAGCCCAAACACACTCGCTCGCACAATATCTCTGTCTTGTTAAAGGTAATTACAGTTCTTCCCGTGTAATGAGATGGTTTTTAAAGGCCATTCAAAAGAAATTTTCTATAATGAGGTTAAGGGTTTTATGGTGTTATACATCAAGGGAGCTAGTAATTGGTCGGATCCAGGCAACATCCTGAAGCGGGGAGATAGGAGGTTTCATGAATAATAGGCCAGTGTAGAGTGCAGTCTCCAAAATGTTTTGCCTCTTCAAAAGGAGGGAGAACAAAAAGGAGAAGAAAGAAAGAGGGAGACTTTGCAGTTTCCTGTCCCTCTTGCAGTAATGAGCTGTTTGCTAGTTGTGTTGGGCAGCTCTCACCTGAGGGGTCTGGGGCAGCTAAGGATTTCCGTGCGCGTATCTCTCTAGAACCACTGTCTGACTTCCCATACTGACTCCGGGAGGTGCCTTCATCCACCAGTGGAAATGCCTCTTCCTCCAGCATTCCTTCACTGTGGTGCCATTTGGTACAACATACTCTGAGCCATTGGCCAGATAGTGTGTAGAGAGAGGCCAGGGCTGGGCTGCTCTCTTCAGATTGGAGTTAGAATCAGAGAGGATTCAGAACTGGAGCTGTGCATCTGAGCAGTCACTTCTGCACATGTCTAAGCTTTGAGGCTTCAGGTAACACAAAGACTTAGCAAACTGACCAGGGCTTGTATAACCATCCTAATACACTCATTCCAGTCGTGGGACAAGATCACCTCCTGCTTATCAGTCCTCCAGATACACTTCGGTACTTACAACGTCCTCCAGACACACTTCCACAGTAGGGAGGTTTGAATCAAATGCAGTCCATATCCAAACCATTCCTGTTCTTATTCAGCTGAACCAAAACTCAATCCCTCCTCAGAGCTTAAACCAAACTTTCTATGAGGATCAAAAATTTTGGATATTTTTTGCTCTAACTGCTCTTCAGTTAACCCAGGTGCTTTTGTCTTCCAATATCTGGGAGCAGGGATCATCATTGTTCAAAATCATTTACCCCACAGAGCAGTCAGAGGGCTTGCAGCAGGTCCTCACATTCAGAAGACATCATTAAACTCAGATGTCGCAAGGTAGGAACTCTGGGTAAATGGATGGACAAGTAATTGAGAGAGGCTATTTTCATTCCATCCCCAAAGTGAAAGTAAGAAATACCAGAAATCTCATCAGAAAACCTCTTCTTTCATGATCTCCAACCCACTTGTACAAACTGAAGAGGTAGTAGTATGGGTTAAGAGATAAGTACCTGAACTTTGGGGTGCTTAAGGGCTTATCTGATTGAAAATGAGCTTCTAAACATATTGAGGTTCACCCAGCAGTAATGCTGATGTTGCTGAAGCAAGCTGACAAGAGCACATTGCCTCATTAGAATGAGATGCTCTTTGCATTATGCTTCTCTTTCTGCTGTATGGATTACCAGCTTGTGTAGTTAGGCAGATGACTGAAATGCAAACCTCTCTAGTAAAACCTGGACTTTTACATAAGATGTCAACTCAACCTTCTGTAAGGTGGGGCTAGAGCTGAACTCTTTCAGAGCTGGTGTTTTGCTTTGGTATGTGGTGTACAGACCCTGAGCTCATGTCAAATAGCTGAAATCTGTGGAGCTATGCCAATTTACTCTCCCAGAGGACACCATGGACACCAGCTCTGAAGTTCAGATATTTTGCTAAGTTCTTCTCTGAACATTTTGGAGTGCTTGGACCACCATCAGGCTGCTGCTGGGACCTAGCCCTTCATCCACAATCTAAGCAGTCCACTCCTTCCAGAGTAGAAACCAAAAACTCCAAACACTCACAAGTCACCTGCCCCATCTCACATAAGGCACTCTCCTTCCTCTTCTTTCATCGGGCTCTCAACTCACTTGGTTTCCCTATTCAGTCCTATCGTTCCCCCCTTAGTTGAAGGAGTCACAACATTTGCTCACCCCTGCTAAGGGGACACATCAACACTCTCTTGTTCCTTTCCTTCTAGGAGAGGGTGCTATATCCATCAACAGCACAGGGAGGGACTGCCAGCACCCACTGCTAGCAGCACACAGCCCTGAGAACACTAATTTAGGTTGTGCACCTTCCTAATGCAAAACACCCCAGCTACTTTTCTTTTCAGGCCTTTAGACCTATGCACTCCCAGCCATCCTGGTTGGCCTCCAACTTGTGGCAGAGCCCTGACTCCAGATCTGCCATCCTTGGAGCTTTCCTTGTCAGCCACATGACTCTCTGAACCATAGACAGCTGTTACCGTCCTAGCAGGCCAGCTTGCAGACACAGCCCTTTGTCATCCATCCCCTAAAACCGAGGAGGTGGTGCAAGGTGACACCAGTGCAGCCGAGCCCTGACTCCTCATCTTAGTTCATCCTACAATAACCTATTTAGACAACACACTTTTTGGCACTGAGACTCTTCTTTGGGGTCCAGGTAGCAGCAACTGCAATGAGGATCCAACCTCTATTGCATCTTCAAGATGTTCTTCTACCATATTATGATTTCACATGCTAAATTTAAATGAAAATTACAAAGCTGTTGTACCTGCCCTACTCCCCTGCATAGTGCTCAAACCCTCTATCCAAGATGGAGGGAAAAGGTTCAGTGTCCACAAGGTCAGGCAGTTTGAGCAAATTTTCCTCAGGAAGCAGGAGGAGTAACCCTTCCCAACAGAGCTACTTGTGTAAATAACCAGGGTGAACAGGTGTCACTCAGGCCTGCAACATTCAAGACCCTCACTACATTGCCACACAGCTTGGAGACCAGTGTGGGGTCCTGCTGGTCAGAACGGAGGTACGACGAGACAAGTTCAGGGGAGGATGGTAGGCTATAACAGTGAAAGCAGTGAGGGAGGGAAGCAAGGAGAGCTCTTTAGCCAACAGCATCACAGCTTTCTGCTTTTCTGAGCATAACACTAAGAAAAATCCCACTGTGAATCCTAGATTACAATTTGCACTAAATGTCTTTGCCAGGTTCCATTCGTGGTTAGGCAACACACATTATCCACCTTTTTCTGTCTGAGAAGCTGCATTTAATATCACAGCTATTTATGTTTTTTAAAGACCAATTAAATATTAAAGGCGTTTATCAAGGTTTAAGGCTGCAGAGAGCTGAGCAGCTCAGATGTCAGTGACGCTGCCATGTGGTTTCGGAAGGGGAGGCAAAGCCTAGAGCAGGGTCCGGCGGGAGCCACGCATTTGTGGATTGCCATGTGTTGCTTTGTTATGCACACCTGTGCCAGCCACCTCATTAAACAGAGTGAGACAGGGAAGTGGATGGCTCAGAGGATTGGGAAATGGGATACAAAACCTTTTAGCTCTAGGTCACTGCTTCAAATCTGGCCCAGGGAAGTTACCACAGAAGAGATGGCTCTTCTGTGTGGCCTTTGTGAACTATACCAATGGTCTCAGGCCAGTTTTCAGCAGATAGCTGTCCAAAATACAGGTGTTAGCACTGCACAGTCTCACTGTTATGGGCAACCTCACCAGGAGGACTGGTGGCAGAATAGGCTGTGGAGAGTGAATTAGTTTCCCTCCCTTGGAGGTCACTACTCTGGGTGAGGAGTGAGGGAGGTTGGCTGGGACAGTGTGAGAGGAAGCTGGCTTGGCCATGGCCTGTGCTGCACCTATTGTACATGAACAAAGGCTGGTACCCTCTCTGTATCACTCTGGCACTCCTCACTGGCACTTAAATAATTTTAAACACACACATTGACAAATTATCTTGCAGGAAGAAGACAGGACTAGAAATGGGACCTGAGCTCTCAGCATTTGCTTGTGAGGGCTCTGGTACTAAAAGGACTAGCTCTGGTCACCACAGCCAGCAGAGATGTGCTACCCATAACAGCTTGATGTGAAAACACAGAGATGGCACTAAAAAAAACACCTCCTCCCAAAAATGGGCAACAAATGAGCAAATGCACTTCTGGTAAGAGACAATCACTTCTAAGCAGGCCATCAATGCTCAACACTTTCAAAAGCAACAGAGGAATCAAGGAGCTGGGGTATACCCTGGTGTCCGGTCAGAAAGGAGATGGGCAGTCCGTGTTTGACTGGGACTCTAAAGAAGGTTTTTTGCAACCATACGATCTGCCCCCTCCTCCCCCAAGAGAAAAAGGGGTGGGAGGGGAGACAATGCACAAGGAGTTATAGTGACTTGAATCAGGCCATGGAGACAGTCAGTAATACAGTAGCACAATGTGTCTCCATGTTTAAGTCTCCTAAAACCTGGCTCAGAAAGCCTGCAGTCATTACTGCCTGTATTTCAATATTGTGTTCCAACAGCAATACACAGAATGCTTCCCAACTGGGCTGACCAGGAATACGACAATGCATTTCATGGTCCTAATCTACACTGCAATACTGTAAACAAGTGAGTGTCCCGGGGCTGGTCTGAATGTAGGCCCGCTCACCTGTTTCTGGGCAAACCACCCACCTACCTCACCTACCACACCTTGTTGTTACATGACCATACAACGTCACTAAGGCAGGAGGCTGCCCATTTACTCGCCCTGGCGACAAGCGCTTTACACACAACTCCAACCACCCTTATCATGTCCCATGACTCACAGATGTTTCTCCAGCTGGGTAGCACAGGGACCTGAGCTCTAGAGTCTTATGTGGGACTCTCACACCTCACCAGAGCTCGTGGTCCCAGCATCCTCACACTGGGTTCTTACATATTCTTATTCTGGGCTCCAAGCCTCACCCTGGGCATCCAAGCCCATACCTTGGGCCTACAAGCTCCACCCTCAGCTCCAGGCCCCATACTGGGCTCCAAGTCCCACATACTGGGCCTCCAAGCCCCACCCCAGGCCTCCAAGTCTGCATACTGGACCTACAAGCCCCATCTCGGGCCTCCAAGCGCTGTCCTGTGCCCCCTGGGCTACCATAACCTCATGGCTCACGGTAAATTTGGGCGCTGGTCCAGGTCCCTCCACCAACCTGGGCCCTGCCTCAGGACTCCCGTGACTCTGGGCTCCCCCTGCTTGCTCTCATACCCACCAGGGATGTGGGGCTGGGGTCAGAAGGCACCCCATACTTGCCCTTCACCAGGCCTGGTACTTTTGGGGGACTGTCCTGCCGCAGACAGTCCCACCAAGCCACCTGTCCCCGGAAGGGTGCAGTTTCTGGTCATGCCCAGGACCATGGGGTCTCCTCCTTCCCCACAGCCCCAGCCCTTACCTCCAGGCTGTTGCGAGCAGCACCGCCAACCAGGTGGTGTTCGCTACTGGCTGGCAGCAGACTGATGGCTTGACAGTGAGGGACCAGCCCTTCTATACAATGGCTGGATCTTGTCCCCCACTCACGCAGCCCTGCAGGCACCTGAAGGCTGCCTTGCTGCTGCTGCTCAGGCTGTTGCAAGTAACAGAGCACCCTGTGCTCTGTTACAAACACATCTTGACTTTTTCCCCTCCCCACATAACTTTACAAATTTCCATTAAGGTAGACCTTAATTTAAGGGAGAAGATTTCTTGGTATTAATTCTCTCTGTCCCAAGAAATGTTAAAATTAAGAAGAACCTGGCCCAGTTTTTCTCTATCCCAGTTTCAAATTATATTTTCACCATACATGCTCAACATGTATCTTCTAGAAGGCCTATTACTTTTAATACCTGTTTGTTCCCTAGGCAATCAATTTGCCTCCTCAGTGCTTTAGTGTCCATGATCCTCTCAGAGTATCCTTTGGGCCATAACACATTCATCCTGTTTCTTTAGCTTTACTCCAAGCCCCCTGGCATCACAGCCTTATTATTGGTTTGCCCATCGTAGCCTGGATATTCTCCAGCCCACTCTTCCCAAAACCGACCGTGTTTATGTTAAATAGATCCAGCACTGCTGAATGACTCAGATCTGTAATGCCAAACCCGACGGGTATGACGTGTTGCCAAAGATGGTGACAGGGTCAGCTTGTAGAAGAGGAAGAGCAAGAAGCTTCCATCTGCATTGGAGCTTTTTATTGTTTAAATAGAGACATGGTGAATGTTACCGGACTGATCCCCTTGGAATATGTATCCATCTATTTATTCCTAGGATCTTTATTCCACAAAAAACTAAGCAGATGGACAGATGGCAAGCATATTCAGTATGTCTGGAGGATGTCTGAGCCTCTACAAGGTACCCTCAGTGAACAGTGAGATTTCTTTGCATCTCCCTTCCTGACCACTCAGTAAGATGAAATAAAGACCCCTACACTCTCCCCCCAAGTCAGGAGAGTCTGACCTATGAGCCTAACCTTTCCACCCACTTTCTGCCAGATGGTGCTGGTACATGTGACCTCACACAGCACAACAAGGAGGAAGTGCTACAGGCCCCTGCTCAGTCAGCTTAGGTGAAGGGATGGTCCACGACCCTCTGTAGATGGAGAAAAGGCAAATGATTTACTTCCTGCCCATCCGCCTGTGGCCCCCCACCCCCTGGATCAGAGGTTAGATTAGGCATGTTTCCAGTCCCGATCCTGGGGCTCATGGGAACTTCCTGGTTCAAGAGCTGGGCTGATCTGTCTCTGTTCCCAGACTGAGACTCCATGATTCCTCCAGGTGGAGAACACCAATGCTTATTGTCTGGCCTGGTGTGAAGAGGGCAGTGTGTTAAGCCTTGTGATGGATTCACAGGCTCCACAGAGGCATAATGAAGTAGTAGCCACATGGGGCACTCATAGGAACACATGTACTGTACAATGGCCCACTGCCTGCCTGAGAGAAGACACCACTCATTCCTGTGCCTCTATAGCCAGTTGCACAGCCACATGCCCAGAGTCCCCTGCTGCCTGCTCTCTGCACATCTCCAATAATGACATGTCCTTCAATGTGTGGCTGTGGGGGCAGACAAGCTCCACTTGATGCTGGGTGTGGTCTGGAATGGGGCAACCCTCCCACATCACTCCATTTGTGCCCCTTCCTTGGGCCCTCCCTCTTTCAGCTCCCCTGTTCCTGGCTGAGGAAGGAGGTACGCTATTTCTGCCAGTCAGAGCCCATCGGCACCACTCTTCATGTAATTTCCATAAGGTAGAAGTGGCCAACCTGTGGTCTGCTTGCCGCAAGTGGCTTGAGCGGCCTCTGTGGGGGAATGTGGCAGACAGGGGAGGGAGCAGGGAACACAGTGGCAGGGAGGGCAGGGAGCAGAAACCAGAGCAGCTGATTGGGCAGGAGAAGGGGATGGAGTGGCACTTGGGAGGGGTGTGGGAGCTTAATTTGTGGCACACCTGCCAAAAAGGTTGGCTTTCACTGCCATACTGTCTCTACTCCCCTTTCAGGACCTCAGTGCAGGAGTTGCCGCAAATGTTCCTCTCCAGGCCCCTGGTCAGCCCCACACAAGCTCCTCACCCCAAAGAGCTCTGCTGGGCCTGTCCTCCTTCTACGTCTTTCCTGCATGTGTCAGGGCAGGGGTGAGCAATTATTTTGGCTGGAGGGACACTTAATGAGTTTTGGCGAGCTGTCAAGGGCTGCATGGGTAGCCCCGTCCCTTGACAGGGGCCCCACCCCTGGTTGCCATCTGGGGATCAGACATCCTGCCCCCTAATCCCTAACCTTTGCCACCGGAAGTCCCTCCCATTGCCCCCGAAGTACTCCTTTCCGCAAAGGGGTTGCCATCTTGGAATCGGAAAAACCCCAAATTATATTCTAAATATCAAACATCTACTACAACACACATGAATTTGATTTCAGAAAATATTTTTTGTCCTGATTCACATGTGTTTACTTAGTGTACATAGAGTTGATTGTTTAATAGCATAAAATAGTTTTACTTTTGTATATTGTGGGGGAGTACAGCTGGTATGGGTGGGTGGGTACAGATTTGTGGGGGGCTGTGAGTGTGTTTGTATGGGTATGTGTGTATGTGGGGGGGTGGGAAGGTGTGGGGGTGGGGATATGGATGGGTATGGGGCTGTGGGTGTATGTGGGGTGGGGGAGCATGTGGGCGTGTATGTGGATATGTGGGGTGTGGGTATGTACGGGGTTTGTGTGGGGCTGTGAGTGTATGGGGGAGGGTGACTGGAGTATGTCAGGGGGTGTGGGGTGTGCATGATGGTGCGAGGGGGGATGTGGGTACATGTGTATGGTGAGCTATGTATGTGGGACCTCACTACAAAAACGCACCCCCACACATGCCCCCTCCCTCATTTCGGACAGCTCCTGAAGTCTGGGGGCGCTCATGGGCCACGGCAGAAAATGGGCTAGAGGTGGCCCAGCTCCATACAGCCCCTACCAACCCAGGCTGTGCACTCCTACTGCACCGGCCTTGGCACCCACTGGCCCTGGTACCGGGGCACCAATGTAGGCCCTGCTCTCCTGCCCAGCTGTCACTGTGCTCCCGCCGGCACGCTCACTGCCGCTGTCCTGCCCCCTGCCTGTCTCCACTGCCACTGCCATTTCCCCACTTTCCTACCAGCCACCACTGCTTCTCCCCACCCTCCTGCCCATCCGCCTGCTGCCCCAGCAGAACGTAGTTCCTGGCCGTATGGCTGGGACCACAAGATGCAGCAGGAGCCAGCCGGAAACTGTGGGGGCTGGGCCAGGCCAGCTCCTGCTGTACCAGCAGAGAGAGGGCAGAGCTGGCTCGGCTCCACAGAGCAGCTGCCAGCCAGGGCTCCACGCTTCTGCTGCTCCACCCTGGACCCCACCAGCTCTGGCACTGGGGCACCAGTACAGGCCCCCCACTCCTGCCCCCCACTCCCCACTCGTTGCTGCTACCTTTCCCTTGCTGCTTCCCTTCTTTGCCACCTGCAACCAATCCCTGTGGTTCCCAGATGGCTCCTGCTGCTGATGGCCCTGGGACACTGCACTCCCGCCTGCCCGCTTGCTACCACTTCCCACCCCCACCTGCCACCGCTGCTGTTTCCCTTTCTTCCCCACCTGCCGCCACTTCCGCTCCCTACTCCCCAATCGGCCTGCTGCTCTGGCAGCATACAGTTAGTTCCCAGCTGCATGGCTGGGACCGCAGGATGCAGCAGGAACCAGCCTGGCCCCTGGCTGGTTCTTACTGTGCTGTGCAATTCCAGCCGTACAGCCAGGAACTACATGGTGCCAGCTGGGCTGGGCTGACTCCAGCTGCACTGGCCATCCTCCCCCTCTCCCTCTCCCTTTGCCGGAGGGAGGGTGGGGGAACTGCCTGAAGTTTCTGGCTGGGGACTGGGGGCGGAGGGGCTGGGGGTAGGGTAGGGTGGGGCTGGGCAGGCCTTGCTGCTGCCAGTGCTGGGTCCCGGTTCCTGCTTCTGCCAGCATCTTGTCATCTTTGACAGGAAGCCACAAGCAGATAGTAATTAATTTTCTAAATTTTTTAGGGGCCCTGTGGGCCAGACAGAAAGGCCTGGTGGGCCAGATCCAGCCCACAGGCTGTATTTTGCCTGCCCCTGTGTCAGGGGCTACAGCATGGGTCCAGTGGCCTAAGCCTGGCTTAGCTTCTGCAGTGCTCAGCACCAGCTGTGCCAAGAAACAGGTTGGCAGATGCTTTATGATAGATATCCGTGTAGATATAAAGGCATCAGACAGAGAAAAAATGCCAATAGAAATAAACGAGGCTGAGATAATGAACCGACATCCCACATTTCCAGAGATGAGTAATAGGCAGGCAGATCAAGCAACCAACCTTTTAGGGATCAGAAGCAAGAGAAAGGAAGTGATCCCCTTTCTCCCCTCTGCCCCAGTCCTGGCACACACGCCTTCTCTCTTTCAGGCATTAATCTTTCATCCAGGATAACGTCTGACTTCATGAGGAGAGAAAAAATTAAATATTTTACGAGACCGCAGTCAATCTTGCAGGCCCTTCTGTTGACATTTCAAACATATATTTGACCTTGTCTCTCATTCCCTCTTGGTGGAGCAGATAGCTCTACAGAAAGCACATTACCCTCAGAGTTTGGGGACCTGGCACATCAGCTAAGCCCTTTTAAGGAGAAAAAGGTGTAGGGAAGAGGCCATCTCCACATCCCTGCCTTCCTTCTCCCTGTACCCTATTTGCCTTCCCTGCCTCCTTTTCCCTCCCCTGGCTCCTTTTGTTCTCCCTTCTTCTTGCTCACTTTCTTGCTTTTGTTGTTCTCTCCCATCCTTCTGCTCCTTCCAGCATGCCCTTTCTATCCCATGCCCCCTCTCCGTTTCCCTCTTCCCCTTGTCCATCATTCTGGGCTCTCTCAGCAGCTTGGGTTCCTCTTCCCTTTCTGTATTTTCTTAGCTAATTTCTTTGTCTCTCTCCCCTATCCTCCTTCTGCGCCTCAATTAATGTCAGCATCACTTTTCATCCCTTTTTTAAACCAAAGGTTCTGTTGTGCCCTCACTGTGTCCAAGGCAGGACCGAGCAATCACAAACTCAGTCAGGGACAAGTGTTTGATAAAGGACTTGAGCAATCTCGCAGGGGAACAAGCATCTCTGACAGTCTCAGCTTTGGTTGGTGGCTCAAGGACTGCATGTCCCATTCCCAGCCATTCTGTCTTTGGCTTTGCATCAAAAGTTTCCTTTACTTCTCTTTTCTGTGACACATCCTCCCTTTGAGAAAGTCACATCAAACATTCAAATACAAGGGGAATGTTATAAAAATGCTGTCTTCATTTAAAAGCTAGACCTGTCATTTTTCTAAGACTTGTTTCTCATTTCCCAGTTATGGCCTTTTGTCCTGGTGGCTCTGGTTCAATACAGGGTCAAGCAGATGCAGAGCACAGCCTCTGAGGCAATCCCCCCACTCACAGCAATTGAGTAAGCTCACCATACCCCTCCTACCACAGCAGTAATAACAGAAAGCCCTCACCATGCCCTGCCTCACGTGATAACACATCAAGACAGAAGAGGGAGAGCTTTGGAGAATGCAGGTTCTTCTGAACCCCAACTTTAGGAGAAATGCCAGAGAGAAACTGCCATGTTCCCATCTTCACTGGAAAAGAGTCTCAGATCCTAGATTAGATAACCTGTGACAATGCCTGTTTGCTCACCATCGCTGCAGAGAGACAGATAGACCCCTGCCTCAGGGAAGAGGTCTGGCTATGCAAGGTATAATACATAATATCATTCACCTTTCTCTTCTGCCATGGTGGGCTACATAACTTATCCTTGTTGTATGTTTCCAACATACTTACCTGGCAGGGGAAGCACCGTGACCACGTAGGCAGGCTCCCCAGGGCAGGTGATTGTCTCTGATATGTCCTCCATCGGAGGTCTATATTGAGCAGATTCTTTTTGGTGTTGGGTGGTGGAACCGGAGCTTGCTCCATCCACTCCATGCATTGACCTGGTATTGAAGTGCTTCCAGGACTGGTGCAAAAAAAACAGGGAAAAAAAAAGCCATGGACCTGTGGATGGCAGAAGGCCATCATAGACATGAAGGAGGCGGGTTTGAGCCCATCTCCAAGGGAACCAACACCCAAATATTTGGAACTATGTGGCAGCATCAGCAGGAAGGGCAGGGGAAAAAGCCATACTTTCAGTTCCAACTGGAAGTAGGATAGACTAGCGCAGGGTCACACAGGATGAGCAGCACGGGGGAAGCCAGCAGTGTTGCTGCCTGTGCCTATCCAGTCCATACAGCAAGTACTAAAGCTCTGGTTTCAATGCAAACTCATAGCAGAGATACAAATCATTCACCCCTAATTAAAAAATTGGGCAAATTAGACTGACACAGCTCAGGGGCACCAGAATAAGTTGTGTTTATACCAGGGAATTGCAAAGAGCAGCCCTATCAAAGGCTGAGTCCTAATGGAGAGCAGAACTACTATTGAGAAGCAGCAGCTTCTAAGACTGCTGAGGTGGGTGAGCTGCATCACATTTGAACTGCATCCACACTAGACCATGTAGGACCCACTCGTACCACACTGTAGGATGGGAAGGCATCCCGAGGCTTCTTGCTATTCTTACAGGGTTACTGCATTTTGGGAAACCTTTGCACCTGGAGCCTGGGCTAATAGAGTCAAACTCCCCAGATCTCTTAGCATGGTCCATGGCTGAGACTCCTGGGAGCTACTGCAATACAAATAATGCATAACATTATTTACAAGGAAATAACAACAACATAGTTGCCCAGATAAAGAATGAGGGAATAGAAGGCATTTCCTCCTGGCACCAGAACGCCAAGTGCCTACATCCCACCAAAGCTATCTCAAGCAGCTTCCTGGGTACCAGAATCTCTGCTGTTCTCCATGCAGCTGCCAGAACCTCCAGTTATTTGGGGGGCTATTATGCTGCAGTGGACACAAGGCCTTGGTTAACCTGATAGATCATATCCTTGTGCTCTAACTCTAGATAACATGGAGTAACTGAACTGGAAAAGAAGTGGTGAAAGCATCCTCATTTGGTATGTCTGCCTTTGGTTAGACAGACATACCTTCTCCTGACCTTCATTCCAGGAAAACAAAATTATATGGCCTGTGATAGTGGTTTGGCCCTGATCTTGCCAACACTCAGTTGCACTGTGCAAATAACTACAAGAGCCAGGAAGGAATGGCAGTGTACACCAAAACTGTCCAAATCTGCTGCTTTAACATGCCATTTAACAGCATGACAGGCTATGATTCCTGTATTTCTGTGACACAGTAAGTCTTCCCAGTGGACCACTCTTTTAAGATGCAGCATTCTTAGGCAAAAGAGGCTATCAAGGTGAGTGCTAAGCTCAACTTTCTCTGTAAAACATGACGGCTTAGGACTTTTCTGATAGGTGAAGAAAAAGGGAAGCAGGCATGAAGGATTGGAGTCACACTGGCCAGCGTCCTGCAACCCAGTCTGAATAGGCAGTGGTCAGTTCCATTAGCATGGGAATGGAGCTCAAATGCCTCTCTTCAATACACAGTACAACAGCTCCCCTCACAGGTGTGAGGGGAGAGAAGTGGTTTTATGATGCCAACCACCTCCCCTGCACAAAAAAGAAAGAAAAGAGGAAAAAACCCCTTCATAACTGTAGTGCATTCCAAGGAAATTAACTTTCAGTCAGGAACCATCCATTACCAAGAGACAGTGCTGGAGGGTGGAGAGGCTGTACTTCAATCCTCAATCCCAGCATATAACATCCCTGGGATAGGAGTGTCAAGAAGAAGGAAGAATGGTTTTGGGGAATTTAGCCCTGCACTGTAGACTATTCATCCCTGGTCACCCAGGTGACTGACTTCCTCGGAGAGGAAGAGTTGACTGAAGGAGATTAGTCTCAACTTGCATGCAGTGCAGAAGGAGTTTTAGGGTCCCTCACAGACCCAGAATGGTCACAGTCAAAACGTGCCTACTGAAGTCAGAGGTGGCATCCAGTTTTATGGCCTACTCACTTCTCATTCCGCTGATGTGGATTTATTATGGCAGAAAGGACAGTATCCATATTTTCTCTGTGAGAGTGCTGTGACTGAAATGATTCGTGACTCTTTCAAGACCATGGTTCCTAGCAAACCTGAAACATTTCTTTCCCCATGCCAGCTACTTCTGCAGGATGTGGTACTAAGCATGTCTACAGCTATGCCATTTCTCTTACCCATCACCCTGCTAGCGTAGCATGATGCACTGACTGCACACCCTTGTTCTTTTAGCTTCTCCCCGCAACGCCCTCAGAATCCTGCTGTGCTCCTATGAGAAGTCTCATAGCCCCACACCAGAGGAAGGAGAATGGGGACAGCCTCGTTTTCTCCCTTTCTTTTATGGTGCCTCCAAAGGAAATATGAAAGAGCAAAGAGGAGTCTGTAATGGAGCAACTGGTATATAGGAACAACTGGTTCAAGAAGAGTCTGATAAGAAACCTTCTTCTCCTCTCATCCTTTCAAACTCTCTACCCACTAGCTTATAAAATTTATACCCCCCACCGCCTTTACTCAGATGTTACTGAATCACCAAAGGCCTCCTTAGAACCAGGTGCCTTATCAACAGCTCCATCACTAGACAAGGAGAGTTGGATCTAGAATTAGGTGTAATTACAAATGAAGGAACTTAATCTTACAAACCCCCATCGTCAAGCATAGTGCCTACTGCTAGGCATCTTGTCGCAATCAATGGGAAGACTCAAAGTAGTACATACATTATTTTTGTGGTGGGCTCTACCTCATTACTCTGGGATAGGAAAAACATGTAATTGTAGATGACTACTTAACTTCAGGAGAAAATATCCTAGGAACATAATGTAAGAGAGGAATTTCAAAGGTGTCAGTACAGAGGAATGGATTAATTCACTGAACCATTTTGAAAGAAACCAAGCGTTACAAAATGTTTTTAAAGTGCTGTAATCTCTTTGGTGTGTTGGCTAAATGAATCCCCCCTCCATATCTAAAAATACATTTAATCACCCACACCGTATTTCAATATTTCCAGATTCCTAACAAAATTACAATATCAGTATTTTTATCTAGGTCTAACCCTCTGACTCAAATTATTATTGTAACTTTTAAACTTTCTTAGATCAGCAGAGACTGATGTTTGGAGATCAAAAGGAAAGATTTATTATCCTAGTATTTTCCTCTGAAACACACTAGACCTATACCTCCTAGCCTAACAAGATCCAGTAGCTGGAAACTGAAGCTAGACAAATTAAAACTGGAAAGAAGATGCCAATTTTTAAGAGCATGGGTAATTAAGCAATAGAATGGCTTACCAAGGGATGTGTTGTTTTCTTCATCACTCAAAAGCTTTAGATGAGGATTGGTTGTCTGTCTTAATGATATGCTCTAGCTCAACTACAAGTTAATGGGCTAGATGCAAAAATTACTACTTGAAATTATATGGCCTGTGGTACTGGTTTCAAATCAGGCTAGATGATCACAACAATCCCTTCTGGCCTTAAAATCTGAGTCAACGATGGAAAAAAATCTAGTGTTGCAAGAAATATTCCTCCATTAGGAATTACTATGTCAGTTCTTTTCCCTCATAATTTTTGCTTTGTCAAGGATACCAAGAAGTAGTTCTTAAGACTGTTGTAGCAGTGAAAATTCTGAATAGGCAAATTAAGGGGAAAAAAAAACAAGAAGGAAGAAAATAAGCATGTTGATAAAAAGCTGAATAATTCAGCAGAGGATCAGTTAGTAGACTTGATTCCTTCAGAATTTGAATGAAATCGTTTTTACTTACAGTTCGTTTGTCTTTTGGTTTGGAACTCTGTGAGCCAGAAAGCAGTATATTTGCATTTCACTTTCTGCTACGGAAACTGAGGCTTCATTCCATGGGCTTTCTTGTTGAATGATCTGCTCTAATTTAATTGGAATTTGAATCCCTTAAAAAGCAGTTTTGTGATCTGATCCTTCATATTGAGACTTTGTGATCTGAAAAGCAATATATTTGTGTTTATATAGTAAGAGAAGCCTAATTGTTTTGGGCTTTTCTACTGCATAAACTGTTGAATCTAAAAAAGTTTTGACTTTACTCCTAATTGATATTTTTGTATTAAAATGCTATGACACAAAGAGCAATTTGTTTGTAGTTCCTTACTGTGAGTTTTTTTGTATTGAATAATGAGGGGCTTTGGTTCTAAAACACTAACAGGGATAACTTTGATGAAGTTAACAGTACTGCCTATACAAGTAATGATTCTCTTCCACTTCTTTGAGGAAATGGGCCCTAAAAGCTAGAAACTCAAAGGTACGGAGGAGTTTCAAGATGCAAGTAGGCATCTACCGGAATGTTTAAAGGTGGCTACGCACCTCACTCCCACTGAAATCATTGTACAACCTATGTGCTTTGGAAAATTTCATTAGGCATCTTTAGGTGGTTGAATACCTTTAAGAAGTCTAGTATAATAAAAGCCTTAGTCTGTCTTTCTGTCCGTAATGCTCTGGGTGAACTGCACATGCGCCACCAAGAGGGCACGTGCCAATTACAGATAGAGGCAGCTGCTGTGCAGTCCCCCCTCAATAGCCAGCAGAAAGGGGGAGGCGGTGGGAAAGAGGGGAGGAAGAGAGGAAGGAGAGCAGGAAGGGGAAGGGGGGAGCGGGTTTCCAGTGGCAGTGCCGCAGCCACCACTGCCCAGCCCTGACAACAGATGACAGAGAGGGGGAGGCAACGGGAAGAAAGGGAAGGGGAAGATATTGTATGCCGCCAGGTGTCAGCAGCTGCCACCACATGCAAGCTCCCTTCTTCCCCCCGTTCCCAGGAGCCAACAGTGGCCTGGGGTGAAGCAGCCGGGGGGGGAAGGGCATATGGGGCCACACCAGGAGCAGCAGGGGGTGGTATGGAGCCCACAAGGCCGGACATGCGGGGTGGAGATGAAGCAGGGGGCGCACGGGGCTGGAGGCAGGGGGTGGAGGGGGATGCAGTGGGTGGGGGGTGCAAGGGGCCAGACGTGGGGGGTGGGGACGTGGGGAGTACACAGGGCTGGAGGCGGAGCGATGGCACTGCAGGGCACTTGGTGACGGCGCTCCATCCCCGCCCACCCCTGCCTCCACCCAGTCATGCATGATGGGCAATTTGCTAGTCTGACCATAAGAGTCTAACTGAATGGGAAATAGCATTGATTAAAAATGCCAATTAGATTTACTTCTATAGCACGTATAAAGTTTTATGTGCTGAAATGAAAGTCTTTAGGGTTCCTAGTCTTTCTAAACAACTTGCTTTAACTCAACCACAGGGTCTCACATGCAATGCTGAATCAGAGGCTGAAATTCTTTGGTTTGTGTTATGCAGGAACTCAAGCTTAGATGATCCTAGGCCTACAATGTACATAATCTGTGATCTCTCTTAAATCTATTATTATCCTATGTTCATATGCTGTAAAGGAACTTATTTATATTTTACTGTGTTGGCAGTTTGTGGAACATGTTTGTTGAAGCCCACCTTCTCCCCACCTGGAGTCTGGAAGCAGTCACATCAACATTTATTTTAAATTTAAAATGAAGGAAAAGGCATCTTTCTCTATTCCCTTGGAGCTCTTCACAAAGACCCACCAGGATCACCCGGATGTCATTTTGAGGAACCCTTACCACGACATGCTGCAAACTGCGAAGTCCCCGTCCCCAGTCAGCAGTAACCAGTGATTTTTAGAATAGATTGTAGTGGCCCCAACTGAGAAGTCTTAAAGGAGCCCAGTTTTCAGAACGCCCTGAATCCTACCCCATCAAAGCCAACAGTAGCTGTGCGATGGAGCTCTAGGAGCACAGGACTGAAGCCAAAGTGTCAAACAGCTGGTTTCCCATAGTGTGAGTTAAGGCAGCCCAAGAAGAGGTGCCTGGAAGCACTATTCAGTTCTGGTGCTCATGGTCAGCTGTTGCACGACTGTCCTGAATAAGCACAGGCTGCTGAGTATTTCTGCACACAAGCATCCTGAATAATCAAATCCATCATGAGGTGACTTCTCTGAAATGCACTGCCCCATCTTTTTGCTCAAGCAGGTCTGCCAGCTGAACATCTATAAATAACAGAAGAAAGGAACGGAGGGAGCAGGGAGGATAAGAGTAGGCAAGCAGAGACTCAGTGAGACAAAGTCAGACAGAGAGAGGTCACAAACCGAGAAACTGAGTCAGGCATTTTGTTCCGATGTTTCAATCCACAGAGAGCTGTTCCCTTGCTCTCTACCTCCTTCCTCCCTCCTTATTTTTAGTGGTAGTCTTTTGCCTCAGGATGCAAACAGCTGCCTCCAGCCGCTGCAGTACCCAGTCTAAGCCTCTACTTGACTTATAATGAATAAATAATCACACCCCAGGACACTGTGCAAGTGTCGCCTCTCGACAGGTCCACACAACTTTGCCAGGCACTCAGACCTGCCGTTCATATTTCAGCAAGCATAAATGGTGCAGCCTGTCTATAAACAATGAGACAAGACAAGCTACAATGTATGTGTCTGTGTGCATGCACAACTATAGTGTTGATCGTTTACATACACCATACAACTGACAGGAAAGAAGAACACAGAGAAATAGAGACAGGGAAAAGCTAGCAGCCATGGAGATGCAGACCTGAGTTCCACGCTTCTGATATGGATTTGAAATGTAAAGTGTCATCTCCTTAAGACGGACTGTTTCCATGCTTGAGACAATGCTAGGCAGTGGCACTGTACATTATCTCTGCTTGTGCCTCTCAGCACTAAAAGTAAGGATAAGAATAACCCAGCACTCAGTTTAAAAAGAGCAGTTGCTAATATGTATCTATAATTATCCTCATCGTTGTTGCTATTAAGCACTGGATTATCAATAATATAACAAGACATCACAAGAGAGCAGAAGACTGAGTGAAACTGTACTGTGTAACCATTCACATTCTGCAATATCAGGCCATAATTCAGAGCAGCAGGCAAGCTTTGCTGCCCATGATCAGAAGCAGCTTGCTGCCTAGAAACAAAATGGACAGCACTGGTGCTATGGGGAATACACTATTTTATTCAGTGCATCAACAGAAAAGGGTAAATATAAGACAACGATCCTTCTGGCAATGCCTGGGTAAAATATTACCAAGAGAACAGAATTCAAGTGTGAAAGAATTCCAAAGGGTAGGATCATAATTTTGTTATCGTTTCTATCCCATGGGTGTTATTTTACCATTCATGTCATCAAGACAAAGGCAGGGAGTATAGAGACCAAATTCTCTGCGATGGAAATTTACAAATTGCCTTCCACAGAGCTGTACTTATGACACTGATGCATGCAGGTAGATCCACACAGGGCTCGCCTGCTTGCTGTGACGTGCTTGTTTTACACTGATTTCAACGGAGTTGTACCAACCTGCACAGTAGTAGAGCAGTTGTGAGTAAGATTCACAACTAAAGAGGATCACATGCATCTATGAGTGAGTGCACGGATGGAGGACAGAATAGCTGGGGAAGCACTGGCATCACTGGTTAAAGCCAAGATTTTACGGTAATACAAAGGAATACTTCCTAGCAAGACACACTGGCATAACCTTCAGCGAGAGGAAAGACAGGTTTGACCCTGTTGGAAACATCTGCAAATCCTACTGATCCCGCTGTGCCTCCAGTCTCCAAAGCAGATTCTGAGCTGAATCATTTAGGACACAGGTGTAAAACTCACACTGCCTGCTCAGCTTGATCCAGACTGTGGGGCTCCTTGTGTGCTGGATCCAGACATGGTGGCTGGGTAAGTAACAGCGGTGGCAGCAGCATGGTGAATAATGGCAGTGGAGTGAGCAGCGGTGGCAGTTAACGAAGCCGTCACTCACCCCCTGCCACTGACACTCATGCCCAACAGGGCTCTGTGTTCGAGATTTCACTAGCAAGCCCTGCCCTTGACTCTGCAGCCCCATGGGCCATGCAACAGAACTACATGGGCTGAATCTAACTTGCAGGCCATATGTTTGATGCTCTTGGTTTAGAAGTTTAAGGCTAGCCATTCTAACATATATAATCCCCCAAATAACTGCAGTAGCACACATGATGGTGAGGGCCTACTGGTTTCATAAGGCACTTGGAAAGGTGGTAGTACTCACCCAGGCAGATGTAAGAATGGGTTATGCAGAGCATCTGAATGTTGTACCGATATGACCTTTACCCTGGTATCACACAGGCAAAAACCCTGTTGCTTCTGCCCGTTACTGTAAATCCCTAGTAGGAACAGCTGAGGCCAGGCGTAGGCAACTTTTTGGAGCAGGTAGATTCTTTAACAGAGCTTACCTTCAAGTGTGGAAAGCTTCTAACCCTGCCAGCCCCGCAGTCACTGCTCCCCCCCTCTGCAGTGCCAACACTACAGCTTCTCCCCACTGCCTGGCTGCTACATGGACAACATCTCATGTGGACAAAGCTCCTACAGAAGTCCCCACTACTGGAATACCACCAAAGCCTGCCAGCTTTGTGAGCTGAATGAAATGGCTCCACAGGCCAGATCTGACCTCAGACCATAATTTAACAATCCCTGGTTTAGACCATTTAATTATTTTTCTGTTGGGACTACTTTGTATCTCACTTCTTAGAAAACCAGGAGTTTGTGTCTATTGAGAGACCAACAGCACAGGGCTCAGAGGAAGAGGAAGAAATAAAGCTTTTTAACCTCAACTCCCTCCCACCTCCAGCCCACATATTTCTACCCTCATCCCAAACAACCAATGTGGAGGCTCTTCTCCAGTCATTAACTATAACATAGCAATGCACAGACACAAGCAGATTTCAAATATGCTAAATTTAGAGCTATCATTGACGACACATATTGCCCATCCAGATACATTTTCCTAAATGTCACAAAAAACATCTCTCGATAGCATTTACAATCTCACACCACCCCCAGTCCTTTACATATATTGATCAAACTCCTCCCTCTCCAGAATTGCGTGTGATGACATTCATGAAAACCACGACATTCCTACATCAACAGTCAGAATATAGAAATATGCAAGAGTTTTGCTGGGTATTTGGATGACAAACATGAATACATAAGTCTGGGAGAGGCAGCTGAGTTTGTGGAGAAGGGTGGAAAAGTGGAGCACAAATGAGAAGCTGAATTAATTACGAGTTTGTTCCTTTTCTTCTAAGGGTTTCATATTGGTATGACCTTCAGTCTCATGGCCTAAATTCTAGAAGCCAGATCATGTAATCCTTATTCACACTGCGAGAAATTATTCCCACACGAGGTGCTCTGTTGGAGTATGCAATAGGATTGTGGCTGTGGTTAACTAAATGCTTATCCACAGAAGTCAGGGTCACACAATCTAGCCCTAAAGTAACAAAAGGTCAGATTGTGAAATCACTAATCATAACGGCAAAAAGCTACACACGAGTCAGCCAAATGGATTTGCCAAGATTCCTGTATGAGAGGGCTAGCTTCTGTGATCCTTATACTGAGTACCACTTTATTCCATGAGTAGTCTCCCTAGAGGCACTACTCACTGCAGTTAAAATTTCAGGATTTGGTTATAAATATACACACACACTAAATGCAGTGTGTGTGAACACATGTGTATTGTGTGTGTAAGTATGTACATATATAAAATAATCATATACACACGAATTATTCAGTATATTTGTTATGGGCACAAATACATGCACACATATGCAGACATATGCCTTAGTGAACACACCCTACTGCCAGACTTTAACTACTAAGCAGACGGTTCCACTGTATTATCATTTTACAACATTACAGCTTCTGCCTTGCTCAGGCAGTAAACATTTTCTGCTTTACTGCCTGAGAAAAGGCGGATGACATGGCTTTACAAAATTATAAATCTCCTACGTTATCTGTTTATTGGGTACTTTTCGGGGGGAAATGTTCTATTTTTTATGACTGATTTGCATGCTGTGGAATCCAGATTATTCCCTGGAACACCGTGTTTTGCTTGTTTGCCTGTTTCCAGCTTGTTATAGTTCTGTCATTCTTCACAGAGAACAGGGAGATAGAAGACTGTTATGCAGACATCAAGGGGCTGCAATTGCATGCTGGTAAACATGAGAGCAAGAGGGATTTTGGATAGTTTTAGAAACCACAAGATATCCATAGATGTAAGTGGTCCTGGAGGATGCAGATCTAGTTGCTAGAGAAACAATTAGATGTGGGTTCTATCCCTAACCCTTCAACTGACTTGCTGCATAACCTTAAGCAAATCACTGATGTTCAGAGCTGAGTGCCTGCAATTCCCGCTGACTACAATGGCAGCCCTGGCACTCAGCCTCTGCTCTTCAAGTCAGGCTGTTCATCTTCCTGGGCTTCAGTTTCCACAAGTGCAAACTGGGAACAACGTGATAACAGCTCTGCTCTAGCCCCTCCAAACCAAATAATATCTCAAATGATCCGTTTGTCATTTCAGATTGTTCCTTACAAGCTGTGGAGAGGGAGAGAGCTGATTTGACCGACACGGCACAGCGCTTTGCTTTACATGTACTGCAATTACTGTACTGGCATTTTTCCTGTGTTCCGAAGAAAAATGTCAATAAAGAACAAGTTATTAAAAAAAAGTGGGGGAGTGCGAGTGGCAAGTGCTAACTAAGGGCCGGCTTGAAGAGCCAACCTAGGCCTCCACCTCTCATTGGATTTAATTGGAGCAGGCACGTTCAAGCTGAATAGTGTCCCCTCCATAGCTCAGTCTCCCCAGCAAAGTCTGTGTAGGTGACTAGGCCCCAATCCTATTATCTCACTTCTTGTCCCTGCTCCTATTGGGACACCACTTGCAACATGGAGAGCACGGATTGCTCACCCAGTATGAGCAAGTGGGAGCAAAAGGGTCATAGGGAGATGTGGCTCCTTCCTAGCCAAACACACAAGCAGAAGGAAGATGTTCCATGAATAGGGAGAAGAAAACGTCCCCCTCTGCTCAGCATGTATGGAGCAGGGTGGGAGAGTAAGAGTCATGCTCTGCTGTCTGGACTGGTGCAGCCCAGCTACATGCCACCTTGCTATCAGCAAGGAATGAACAGCCACATACAATCTGCTGTCAAAAGTCTCTGTAAGGCTGAGTGTGAAGTACTTGCAAATCCTGGTGTCACCACTCACCATGGATTAGAGCCAGGACAAAAGCAAGCCACCATGAATGGCCTCAAATCATGTGCCTGTAGTTTTTGGGCCTCGTGCTGACATGCTGTCCAGGCTGGGCTGCATCCCAGGGTAAGTGAACCTTGAGCAGCCTATCCCACCGAAATCACAGGGACTGATTACAGAATGAAGCACCACTTAGAATGAGCAATTTGAGTTAGCAGGCAAGAGCCTGGAGTCTTTCCTTACACTGGAAACAGTCCCAGTGTGCACAGGTGAGGGGATCAAAGTACCACTGCCTGTCCCCAGGACAGAGGCTGTTACCTGTCCCCAGTTCCACAGTGGTGACCACGTTAGCTTCCCTCCACAAGTTTTTGTAGGCTTTAAGGCAGGGGCAGGCAATTATTTTGGGCAGAGGGCTGGTTACCAAGTTTGGGCAAGCTGTCAAGGGCCGCATGGGTAGCCCTGCCCCTTGACAGGTGCCCCAACCCCTTGTCTCCATCTTGTGACCAGAAGTCCTGCACCCTAACTTCTGACCTTTGCCACCAGAAGTCTCCCCTCCCCAGAAGTACTCCTTTCAGCATGGGGTTTTGCCATCTCAGAACCAGAAAAATACCAAATCATATTGTAAAAAGCAAACATTGACAACATTCATTAATTTGATTTCAAAAAATATTTTTGTCCGGATTTATATGTGTTTGTGTAGTGTACATAGAGGTGATTGCACTATAGCTTAAAATGACATCTTATGCTTGTATATTGGGGGGTGAGTATAGGTTTATGGGGGGCTGTGATTGTGTGGGTGAGTAGGGGAGGACATGGGTATATCTGTGGTGGTGGATAGGTGTGGGGTGTGAGATGAGGAAGCATGGATGTGTGTGTGGATACGTGAGGTGTGACTGCGCATGGGGTTTGGGGGGGCTGTGTGGGGGGAGCGTGGCTGGGGTGTGTGAGGAAGTGTGGGCTTGGGGGTCTGCATGTATAGCAGTGCAAGGGAGGGTGTGGTTGTATGTGTATGGTGTGGTGTCTGTGTGGGACTCACCTTATGAACACACACACCCCTTGCCCCTGCCTACACACACATACACTCGTCTCACTCCTGGCTCTGGGGTACCAAACCTGTGGATTTGACCTAAGCTAAAGCAGATCTTTTCAAAAGACACCCTGACTTGATTTACCAACCCCCAACATTTCCAGGCAAGTTACTCCAATGATTCTAGTTCAAAGCTTAAACATTTGTTTTTCAGGATTTTTTGATCAGCCTTAAACTCTCTGTGCTCTGCCTTGCCACAGCGTATTTGGGATACTAACAGCCCCCTACTGCTACTGGAGAGACTTCTCTGATCCCACACTTGATTATTTATGACATCCTATCATTAGGTGCATCCCAGCTCAGTGATAGTGCAGCATCACTTGTCCTCATCTCCTCCACTATCTAGGGGTGGGAGTGGTATTACAAGGCTGCTGTCTACCTTCCCAGGTGGGATCTGACCAGTGCATCATGTCCTCGTGGCAGGAAGCGTCTCCACATGTATGCACACAAGGGGCACTGAGCTGCTCAGCCCATTGGAGGCTGCTAAGTGACCCAGAAGGACCAACAGCACAGCTAGAGATCTGAGAAGAGAAGGAGGGAGTGGCTGGAGGACGGGTTAGTATGGATGGATTAATGTGGAAGGACAGTCTTGCCTTCTGCCCTGAATCTGTGCAGATCAGAATGGTAGCATTTCATATCTGGTTTGCTGAAGCATAAATGACCAGACAAGGACCAATACAAATTCCGGAGAGGTGCTAAGTAGTAGCTGCATTCTTAATGCCCTCTTAGAAGCTCCCACAGCAATTACTCCAGTAGCACTCCTGGAAACTCCAGTGTTTGAAGCCATAGGA
Organism: Crocodylus siamensis; assembly: GCF_052110815.1. NCBI lineage: Eukaryota > Metazoa > Chordata > Crocodylia > Crocodylidae > Crocodylus > Crocodylus siamensis. Next base: position 28,611,252 of record NC_143409.1, on the reverse strand, counting down.
AGCAACAGCAATTTTTATTCCGTTGCTATTAACCCTCCACATGCTGCCTGAATATAAATTGAGACTGGGATCTGAATTGAAGACCCACAGCTTCAAAGCAGAGCTGTTATCCTGACAAGCTGAAGGAAGAGAGCAAAGAGAATTTCTGTGTTTGTATATGGTGGGTGTCCTCCTCTGATGGAGGAAGCAGTAACACACATAAGTGGGAGGGGTCTTTCCCAAGAAGCTTTGCTGGGGTCCTGGTAGAAATATTCCTATGGCAGGTGCTGATCCATTTTGTAGTTCTGGGTGCTTTCAGAAGACGAAACTTCAGAGTACAGGTAGAGGTGTCATACTGCCATGCACAGGTATAGCACAGCTCTGCTACTAGCAAGCTGCTGTAGAGTCTTCCTAGCTGTGTTTATTATGTTCATTAACTCACCTTGACTGGGGCCCTACTTGGAGTACCATGGCATATGCTGTTTAAATAAGTCATAACTTCATTAACATGCATGAGCTGACCTTGCCAGCCCCTTCCCTCTCTTTTTACCCAAGGGAGCAGAAAGAGAGTGCATAAGAGAGTGAGAAAGAGATGCATGCATGTACATATACACGCAGGGAGAGGCGAGAGACTGAGCAAAGCTTTGTGTAACTAGGAGAGAGCAGACTGTGGGCCATATCCTTCAGCTGGTGCAAAGTCAATTTAGGGAGAACAAAGCCTCAAGAACTGAACCCCACAAGTAGTGTCAGGAGGACTTCCTCCATTCCTCCTTTATGCATATGCAACTGCCCAAACACAAATGCCCAAGGGCAGGGCATGGTGGGATGTGTCCTTTCCATGGCTTAGTCTACTCTAGAGGACAGAGTTTTGGCAGCACAGCCCTGTCAGTTGTGGGCAACGCAGCTACGCTGGTAAAACCCATGGGAGAGATGGCCCATGGGGAGTTGGTGGAGAGGTGGAGTTACCCCAACAGAACTCCTTCCCGCCACCTTCTTCCAGCACAGACCAGGTTCCCAATGGGGCCTCTGCCGATAGTTATGGGTCACACCCTTCACATGGTGTAAAGTCAACAGAGCAGTGCTGATTTATACCCATCAAGGGTCTGACAGTGCATGCTCTGCCTGACTACAGAATAGCAAACTTCAAGACTTGGACTGACCCCAGACAGGATCATGGATGGGCTATGTCTCAGCCCACAAAGCAACAGTGGCAGAAATGCTGTAACGTGGACAAGCCCTCAGATACCTTGCTAAGGGTTGCTGCCAAGGCAAGAGTACTGCCAACCTCTGTTAGTACAATTGAGTACTAGGACTATGGCTTTTGGGGCAGGGCAAGTCTTTTTCTCTTGTGTCCACAGCAACCAGCACAGTGGGGCTCTGACCATTGCTCAGGGCCTCATGCAGCTATCCCCATACCAGTGTTATGGGGGAGGATTATTGTTGTCTAGCACTGGCCTGGGATTGGGGGATGTAGACCGTATCACCAGCCTGCTGGGTGACCTTTGCCAAGCTCCTGCATTTTTCTGCTCCACAGTTTTACATGTTCACAGAGGAAAACCAACTTCAGGCATTAAACTATCCTGAATCAGGAGAGGATAATTTCAACTGCCTTTGTAAAGTGCTTTGAGACTCATGGGTAAAAAAGTGCAAAAAAGGAGCTAGGTACAGAATCACAGGAAAGGTGGATGGAAGGGACCTCATGATGTCATCGAGTCCAGGCCCCGCGCTAAAAGCAGGATCATCCCTGATTAAACCATCTCAGACAAGTGCCTGTCTTAAAAGGTTTAAAAACAACCATCACGCACAGCTACCAGACGTAATGACCAAAACACCAAGCACCCTTGCACTTGTCATATGTAAAGCAGGGGGAAGAGGGCACTGTCAATGTCCTGCCATTACAAGGACAGGAAGTAGCTTTTAAAATAAGTTCACAAGACCCATGGCCATGGGAGAAATAAAGCCTAGAGCTGTATTGCTGGGCCCATCTGGAATTGCCTCTGGATACCACCCTCCTAACAACATGAAATGCCTTATGACACGAATGCACAGAAAGCCCATTGCAGCAGTGAAAAATAGCCTGCTTGGAGTCTAGAAATAATTATACACTATCTTCTGAGCCCCTAGCATATGGAGAGAAGGCCGCCTGCTATCCCTTCCTGACAAATGGAGGCGAAACAGCTCTGAATATACCTTTGTTCTGGTACACCAAAAGCTTATTTTTATTATTTTTTAAATTGGGAATTAATTACAATTCATCTCTGAGTTGGGACAAACAGCTCTTTCTGAAAGTTCAAACCTGTAACAATGGGAGTTTGGCAGAGAGAATGCAAATGACCTGGAATATGACATGTGATGGAGACAGCCTCACTCACAATAAACAACATGACTTTAACGAGGGAAGCTTGCCGTCCTAATGCTGTCACAGGAAGCACATGCCAGTCTTTGCTAGCAAGGTATGGGAGGAAACTCCTCGAAGAGTTACCTCGTGCTTACTTCTGTCTCTCTACTCTGCCCACATGGGAAGGACCCAGGCAGAGAGACTAGGACAACCATATTGTTCTACCCAGGTGGCAGCTGAGGACAGGGCCTTACCATGCTAGGCTGGAGGAGGCAAATGCCTTGGGCAAAACAACCTGTGTCCTGGCTCTCCAGTACAGTCCTGACCCAATGAACTGGCTCTTGGCACCTGGGAAAGGTCTGACAGCAGTTAAAGGAAGGAAAAAATGGGGGAACATAGCCAAAGACAGAGTCCCCACCATCCCCCTGCACTGCTGCCCCACTGCTGCTCCTCCTTCTCCTTTGCCTGTTCACTATTCTGTTTTGATCTTCTTTAACCAGGCCCCGGAGACTGCATGAGCAGAGCCTGCCATAAACACAGCCCCAAAAGGAACAAGACAAAATACCAACACTCCAGTAATCCCAGAATGAATATCCAGGCCTGCTAAAACCTCTTTTTTTCCCACTGCCTCATGCTAATCTGCAGTGGGACTGTTTCCATGTCCCAGCTCTACCAAAGATGTCCAAGTAGGGCAGGGGTGAATGTCATAAATGCCATGACAACCAGGACCTCTGACTGTAGATGTAACTGGGGCACTAGCAGAAGGACAGGCAGGGTGCGCCTACACATGCAGTAACTGAAATTACTGCGCAGTACAGGCACATGTCTACACATACACACCCATACTGCGTAGTAAATAGGGCGACTTATGCCGAGACTTGAACATAAATTTGATTCCTGCATCATGTAGGTATCAAATTTACTCCCAATTAGTTACTACACAGTAATGCACATGTAGACACCTTACTGTGAAGTAACACTGTTTATGTGTGGGGCTAACTTTAATCCCAAGTCAGTCTACACACAGCATTAATGCACTTTAACACCTGCAAGTGTAGACACCGGCTTATCCCTGCTTACTGTGCAGTAAATTGAAGGCATAAATGCATGTGTTGACACACCCACAATGTACTGAATCAGCACTAGGCATAGGTATAAAGGGGGAAGGGACAGCTGTGACTGTTTTTCTGGTCTCCTGTAAAACGTAGGCTTTAGAGACTCAGCAGTGATTCCTCTATCAGGTCCTGTAATCGTTTCTGAGCCATTTAGAAAGACATCTGCTGATGAGTGTGGTGAAAAGCACACAGTGATTAACACCAATCTTTAGAATTAAAGAGTCTCCAGTTCCCAGTCCTTTGCATCTTGCTCTATGCCAAAGTGTCATGCTACATGTCAGTGGCTGGTCCCCATAAAAGACAAAAGCCTGCTACCAGAGGCTTAAGAGGCAGAGGACTGATGAAATGCTAAGTCCATTGATATCAAGGGGCCCATGATTTCACCCCTGGGTTTGATGTTTAATTCCCTGGATTCAGACCTCACTGACAACCTGTGATTAGGGTTTGTTGCCTGCCTATACACTCCTGTAAACCTGGGCCTAAACATTTTCACATTGTGGAGGTTTGGGAGAATGAAAGCATTTTTAATGTAATTAATAGATGTCATGGGACATGGTCTTGAGAGTCTAGCATAAATGAGGCTTGCATAATTGGTGCTGAAACATACATGTATCAGTGAGATGCATTTTTCCCACGTGAAGGAACCAGAGGCTGGAGTACACAGTACATTCATGCTGTAAGGATGTAACTATTTGGCTTTTTATTTTCTCTTTTCCATCACTAAAGGGCAGTTCTAGTTCTCAAGACCTTATACCTTGCTGTAGTATTGGGAGTAGAATTTGTTGGGAAAGGGATTTGTTTTTAAATATTGTGTGCATGTGCACGTGTGTATATATGTTTGTATGGATATACATACATGTGTAGGCAAATAAATTACTGTAAACAGAATCTTCAAATGGGAAGTGTTAGGAGACTTGAACAATAGGCATTGCTACCAGCTCTGTCAGTAATTTCACTTTTCTATTTCTCAGAAAGATTTGCAGGAATTTTGTTCCAACTCTAGGAAAACAATCACCTTTCACAGCACAGGCTGATGGAAAAATTCACTCCCAAAGTTCACTGGTTACAGTTCTGAGTGTGTGAAAAGAAGAAGGTTCAATTTAAATTACATTTGAAGTGTTAGTTAGAACGTATGTTCCTGAAAGCTAGTCTAACACCAAAGAGGAGACTAAGTAAAAACCCAGCTTTTGTGGTCCTCTGTGCAAACACTGCACTCAGTACAGAGTAAGACATCACTTCATTGTACATCCTTGTGTGTGCCCAATCCACTATCTTGCTATCTTCAGAGATTGTAAAAAATATCACAACCACTTCTAAACTCAGCTCAGTGCTATTCAAAGCCCCTTGTCCAACAGTACTAGGAGACAGCTGTCCTGGCTATTCTCATCCCAACTGGAAGCATGGACACCACAAACTCTGCAGTCAATGTTCAACACTGAGTTATGCCAGCTGAATAGCTGTTTAACAACAAACCATCCTCATGAGCCATTTTCAGCCTAGTTTAGAAGACTCAGGTGGTTCAGACACATCAGAGCCACCACTGATCTCACCTGGATGCGCACAAGTCAAGGGTAACTCTGCTTATGTTGACACTGTGACAGCACTGACTGTGTCAGGAGATTCACAACTTAGGAGTACGTCTCTATAGTAAGGGGTAGGTGTGATTACAGTTCTAATCTAGTTAGCACAAGTACCAACAGCAGTCAGGATGTGATGACACAGGGAACCAGTCAAAGCACAAACCCTCCAGGGAAGCAGCTAATTAGATTAAAGCTACCACTGGTAGGCTTACAGTCATCTTTCATATTTCCAGACCCTTGGAGTACCTCACCCCCCACCAAGGATAATTCCAGGCCCTCTGGGAGGTTTAGTATGAAATGGTATTGCAGCTGCAACACTCACACCTTCAGCCACGTGAATCTCTTTCATATTGTCCCCTGTTGCTCTTGACAGGGTTTCATGGGCTGTGCTGTGGTAGCCGCCAGGGCTAGTTTTATTGGTACTCCTCTAACATATTGTTTTACTGTGTTTCAAGGTGGCTACAACTCTTGTTGTATTTTATAGAAGGAATTTGATGGCCTATAATTCTGCAAGCTCCAAGCCAAACCAAGTAACTGTTTGCTGGAGATGGAAGGGTCTCTCTTTTGAACTGTATCACTCTGGGACTTACCATTCGGGGGTGCCTAAAGACATACAGCAAACCTGCTCCAACGCATTGTAATTACTCAATTAATCGAGTCTGCCAGACTGCAGTAATTAGCATGCTCCAGCAGACTCTAATGTCACAAGTATCAGCATCCTCACCGCCATTTTTCAGTGCGGGGATGCTGATACATGTGATACTCTGGGCGCTTTAATTAGAGCAGCTCTTGGAGCTACTTTAATTAAAGTGCTCCCCCACCCCCACTCCCTCCGGACTATAAATACAAATGATGTACCTACTCACTTGGCTTGAGTGAAGCCACTGAATTGCATATAAGAGATCTGAGACCTTCACAAAGTGGGGGCACATTGCATAAGATCTTTCAAGATGGGTTTCTGAAGGCCTTGGATAGCAAGTCCAATACTATACTTCACACATGTTATTTCAACACCAATCACTGAAGTACATAGTCTGCTTCATTTGCACACCGGGGAATCCAGCACCAGGGCTTCTAAACAGAGGACAGTACAAAGATGCTGCTTTCTAATCAATGTACTTGCTCTACTACCAGTACAACTTGCTAACTGGTTAGGGAAACAGAGAAGGAAAATCCTAAGCTGAGCTTGCCAGAAATGAGAATTTCTATGATCTGGGCAATTCCAACATTTTATTTTTTTTCCATTCTGAATCAAAAAAAACCCTTCAGATTTTCCACAGGGCAGAAATTTCAAAACCATTTGATTTGGAAACCTCCAAACAATTCCATTCTGGTAAGAATACAAATGCTTCATTTCATTCCTTTAAGATGGACACACAACATCTTCAATATAATCTAAGCACGATGTGAAAATACTAGTGTCCACACAAGACGAGACAAAAATGGTGACATTTAAACATTTCTAACATGAACAAAGTGAGAAAGGTAGAATAATTAAGTCAATGCAGTTCTGTGAAACATTTAGATTTCAATGAAATGACATTTTCCAATGGCAAACTGTTCCATTCAGATTTCTCCAGTACAGCTCTAAACCTAAATTCATATAGCCCAGGTTGCTGTGGAGGGATGAGTGCTGTTGAGCAGCTATTGTGAGAGGATGTGGCCATACAGAGCATGACTGTGGGCCTTCAACTAGGACGGCAGGAACACAGGGCTAGATTAGGGAGCATCAGACTGCAACATCCTCAAGCTGCTGTGTTCCTCTGTCCTGGAACGAAGGGGCCATTTAATAGTTAAATGCATCCTCTTCCCATAAAGACCAATGCAGAAGGTGTTTGCACCTGCTTGGGCCACTCCCTTGCGCAGTAACAGGGTGACATATGTAGAATGAGGAGGTGTCCTTGGAGGCCAGGAGTAGTAGCTCCTTCCATAGCCCCCCAGTGAAGTGAACAACACTGACACAGGGACTGCTGGCCCTTTGGTTTGCTGAGGGCCATGGGAAGAAGCAGAAGCAGGGAAACTCCTGCTTGAGTCACTTAATGAGCAGGAAAGCATTACTGTGGGTTATTAAGCATTTGTGTATGGGATTGGAAAACACAGCCAAGGAGCCCCATTATAATTATGGCTAAACACAACGCGGGCCATTGGAGCGCAATGAAGCAGGATAAAGGAGACTATAAAGAAGCACAGATCCGGTTTCCCCCTCCCTCCTCCAAGTTTTTGCTAGGATTGCTGGAGACGTTCCACCCAGCAGGCTTGATCCTGTACCTAGAACATGCTGACCTTGACCCAGTAGAGTGTGCACGTGAGAGCAGCCCTACTGACAGTTAAAGGGACTAACTGCAGGCTTAAAATTGATGCTGCTTTGCTTCATCAGGGCCACAGTACTTCAGGATCTTGGAGGAGGGAACCTGAAGAGGGCAAGCTTTGTAATTCTCTCTGACAGTTGAGATGTAAATCAAACACTGGTTGAACTAACCCTCCCTCCCAGAGTTTCAAGTACTTGCAGCCATGCACTGGCCCTGCTTCATTAGTCCATATCGATCTCCAAGTATTTATAGTGTTCCCAATTTCCACAGCATCCGAGCACAAAATACAGTTTTAAGAGAACCATTTACCAAAAAAAATCATAGCAGTGGACTCTGATTATTATTATGTGGCCTGGTATTTTTGTAGCAGTGGAATGGTATCAGGGGACGTATGCCTGTCTCAGGGACCATTTAATGAAGCCTCAGCACTTCATTAAAACAATCTCTGAGACTCACAAACATGTGCTCTCCCCTCATGCAGTGACAGTGCCAAAAAAAAAGGCAGCAGACTGATCCTTTTACTTCAGTCCACAGATCCCAAAGCACTTGGACAAAGGCAGGTAGGTATTACTGTCAAACTAGGCTGGAGGAGCAGGGGGGAAGGGTGAGACCTGCCCCCGTGGAAAGAGTCAGCCTAAAGCCTGTGCATTGCATCCATCCTGCATTGACCTGGCTGAACAGGCTCCGAGCTGGCCCCTCTCCATACGTGTCAATTAGCAGCTAACTCAAGGTCACGTCCTGGGCTAAGCACGTCACCTGCAATCTGCCCAGAGTGCCATGCATGGACGCGTGTTCCCCTTTTGTCTCCTCACCCCTTTGATTGCCTCAGCCCAGCCTGTTCTAACTGCTTGCTGGAAGTAGATAATAAAATGATCTTCTATTTCCTCTTTCAGCTGTTCCCAAGTGGTGCTTCTTGGAGGACCTTGTCACAAGTCTGATGTGCCACTAGGTGGCAGTGTGTGAGAACATTCGCACAGGCCAAGTTTTATGTGGTTTGGGCCATCTGTCACCATCATGTCAAGCACACCAATGCCAGCAACTTCCATTTATACAGTGCCTTTCAGCCCCATGTGCCGTGTTGTACACACAAGTGGCTTTCCCCACTATCAAAATGCAGTAACCTCTGCACTGGAAAGCTGGAGCTCACCTACCCATAACCACCAACAGCACAGGGCAAAGAGTGGAAGACACCAGAGGCAAAGCAAACTGCTGTTGTCCACATTTTTTTCTTTTTCTTTAGTAGTACCTGGATTTTCTTAGAGATTTCCCAGTATTGACTACACCAACCCTGCTAAGTCATGGCAGCATGATTTCTACCCTTTATGGAAAGGAAGGAGTAATAAGAATAGATGAAACCTGGTGCCACCTGCCAGCTGAAAAGCAACTAAGATGTAGGATGCTGGCCTTTTGCCAGTTGAGGCAAGCATGACTTTTACAAGTTGACAGGCAGTAGATTTCTCCTGCAAGCTCAAGCTAGCAATGCAGGTAACTGCAAGCCATGGGTGACCCTTACAGAAAAGAATTTAAGGGCAGGCAGGGTGCCTGAGTGCTTTAATATGCTCTGCCTGGACACGTGACAAAACTGAAAGGGAACCTATGCCACACGACTTGCCAGCAGAATGCATTGATAGCCACAGGATCTGCTTGGGGCAAGTGATTCTTTTAAAGGACTAGACATATGCATGAAGGTGGGCATGGGTAGTCAGACTAGGTAGGTTCTGAGTGGGCAGAGTCTGTAGCAGTAGTCTAACTAAAGGGGGAAGGGGTGAGCAGGGCACCAGCCTCTGGTGCTGATAAGAGTTGGGGACTCAAAAGTAGCAGCCACCACTGCCCAGAGTGCAGAACTACCGAGCTCTGCCTCTGGTCTTTAGTCCCCCTAATCTGGGACAAGAACAGTGCATCTATCCACTACTGGTCAGAAGGAGAAAAATCCCTATGCTCTGCCATCTGCACTGTCCCATAGCAGGGTCAACTGGGTGCACTGGATCCTGTTGGGCCATCTCTGAGAGATCTTAAAATGGAAACTGATATCTTTCTAATGGCTTGGTTCTAGTTCAGCCACAAGTTATTGGGCTTGATAGCATTCATTCCTGCGACAAAGAAGAGAAGCCCCTTCACACTGTAGGATCCCCACAGTGGCAGGGACTCACGGTACAACTGGCTTTTTCCAATATAGCAATATCTATGCCTCCTTTTGGTATCATTCAAAGGCAAAAGTTTCAGAGGAAGATGTCCTGCTTTAACAAAGCCTCTGTGTAGCAAGGAAGCATTTGAAAGCAAGCTTCAACTACACCTCCACTGTGTTTAGTGCTGCCATTTCGGACAGTGCAGTGCTATCTGAAGCAGCGTTACTGCTTTTACTAATAGTAAGACAGCCTCTGGGAGCTGGGCATGGTCCAGGCAGCGTAAACTTTTTATGTTCTTCCCAAAGACGCAAGAGACCACACTGCAGCCAGCTGAAGGCCAGCCAATAGCTTAAAAATCTACTGAGCCTCTAAGCAGAGAGTAATAAAGAACTTGCATACGTGACCCTGTCTCACACAAATTCTATCAAGGGCACATGCCCTGTACACCAAACGTCTTAACCTGCAGTCCATTAGAGGTTTGCTGGTGGTCTGAGAAGAGCTGGCTGACCCCTTTATTTCCAGCTATTTTTATTCTCTAGTAATTGTTATTACAGGGATGCTGCAGTCCATGACAGTAAGTAGGAGATACTGGTAGACCCTGTGATTTGAATGGGAGACTGGTGAATGAGACTCACTCTCTCCCTAGTAAGGTACAATCCCACTAATGAAGAAATTGGAAAAGACTTGCCAGAGGCTCTATTTGGACAGTTCAGGAATAGGCCCCAAGTAGGACACTGGTTCCCAATGCTTCCTGCAGTGGTAACTGAGACCTGCTCAGGCTGATGGATGCTGGCTGAGTGCATGGGAAAAGCCAGGCAGCCCAAGAAGGGTTAACTCTCAGCTGCAGGAGCAGAAAATGAGGTTCCAGTTATTAGTTGATTTATTGCTCTGTCCTCAATCTGTGCTCAGGACTTGGAATAAAATGTTCCACTCCAAAGCATTAAGCATCTTCAAAGAGCAGAAGCATTAAAAATTGAAATCATAAAATAGACATGTAAATATAGCGGAGGTAAACGGGGCAGCGAGGAGAGGAGTGGAGAGGGAGTTGGCCAATCACAGCTGAGCCTGCAGGGTACAGAAACGTCAGCGCATTAGAGTGCTGGAACCTTGCTACTGCACTGGATGGGTGACAGCCACGGGGGGGGGGCGGGGGGGTGACAAGGAGCTTGAGTATTGATACGAGGATGAGGGTGAGCAGCTATTAGTCATTTCTCAGAACAGCTGGAGTCTCCTAACTAATCTTCTGGGGAGAGGAGCAGCTCATTGCCTGGTACCTACAGATTACACGCAAGGGAGGAATCAAAGGGAAAGAAAAAAGAGAGGGACACTGATTACCAAGTGAGGAGAAAGAGGAACAAAAGCATGGGGGAAGCTAAGGAAAGAAAGAAACGGGTGGGTGAACTTCCTAGGTAGACTCAGAGAGTCAGAGAATCACCCAGAAACTGTAGCTGCAATTGCCAGGCTGAATCCAGAGCAGACAGGACACCACTCTGAAATATACACCCATATACAGGAAGTGCAGTGAACCTGACCAGCTATTTGAGTTGCGCATGTCAATGAAGCCCAGCACTGAGCTCACTAGCATCCCCCACAACACATACCTTCAGACCCTTGGGTTGGTGGGACAAGCACTCACACCTTCACCCCAGAGCCAACAGGGACTATGCTGGGCTTAGTCCAGCCACAAGTGACCCGTAACACAAATCACAGAAGAGTCAGATGGGCAGAAAGGAAAGAGAGCACAGGAGGAAGAGGGTGAAGGAAGGTATAGAAGGGGGAAATAAAGAACAAAGTGTGGAACAGAAGAGACAGAAATGGGAGAGGAAAGAAGATGGGGAGCCAGCTGTTGACAACTAGGGGTTTTGGAGCCCATGTTTGATGTTGGCCTGTCATTAAGTAGACCACCATTTGCAAAAATCTGCATTCAGATTTGGACATGAAGTTTAAAACATCCCCAAAGCCCAAGAGGACTCAGTGAGTTTTGAGGCCAGGACCTGCTTCACTGAAAAGGAATTGAAAAAAGCAGCTAGTTCAGTGTAGGTACCTCAAACACTGGCTGCTCACCCAGCCCCTGGGGGAAGGGGGAGTGCAGGAAATGCTCTGAGGATCCTATCAGTATAATCAGAGGTAAAACCTAGACAAAAGTTTTCAAATGAAAAGTACTTGTACAGAACTGTTTTTTCAGCATGTCAGTGGTTCTTAAAAATGCTTGTTTGATACAATTGGAAAACAACTTGACTTTTTGTTTTGTTTGTTTTAGCTTTTTCCCTCCCCTGTTGTAGTAGAAGGAGAAAGGCAAAACTCAAAGTTCAGAAGTTCAGGGAGCATTCTGAATTAATGAGTTGCTGCCCTTTCCAATCCCCCAAAACACAAGCCACTTACGTGGGCTGCAATGATTTCTAACTCCCTATTTTTCAACTACTGGAAGTCAGCTCTTAAGTAAAAAGGGGCCAAGCTTAGGCTTGGACCTGAAGAGTGTGGTGGACAGACCCAGGGCACACAGGGAATGCCAGATGCCAAGCCTCTCCAAACCAGCTTCGATTCCAGACACCTGACTTCAAAGTCCCACTACAAAGATCCAAATGGGCTCCTGAGACCTTGCACCTTTAATGACCAAGTTAATTGTTTTGTCCAGCCACCCAGGTTTGGTTGAGCAGGGTAATATAAACACCAAGACAGCAGAAGAAGGGACAGCCCCTCTGCTTTTATTATTTCTCCAACAAGCTTCTTGGCTTGTACCTTACACACACTTAGAATCCTTTATCTATGGGCAGGAGACCAAGTTCACCCCAGGGCTCTCCAATACTTCACATGTCTTTCCACATTACTCAGGCCTCCTGCAGCTTTATATCCCACGTTGCTTGGCAAAACATGCTAGGGATAATGCCCTGCAGGCACTGGATACCTGTCATCACCACCAGTCCTTACTTCACTGCATCATTAGTAGAAGGCTGCCTTTGGTGTCTTCTTTGTGGAGGCCTGTTGACCAGCTTGAATTGGATATGGAGTCTGGAGGAGGGAAAGGAAACAAGTAGGATGGGGAGCAGAAGGGCACTTGCAAAGGTGTGAACAAATTTCCTGCTGGGGACATGCAGCTGCTTCCCCAATTTGACTGGCAGGACTGGTGGGTATCAAGAGCAGCATTTTCCAGTGCCTTTTCATTACGGTCAGCTGCGTGGCCCTGGCTGGGACCCGTCTGTGGCACTCAGTTTTATTACAAGCAACAAGCAATGCACAGTGCTCCTGCCTTCAGGCGAGGATGCTGGTGCATAGTTTCACTCAGGGAAGATAAATAGTGGGTGTCTTTCCCCATGTGAGTTATATTTGTGTTGCAAGAGACTGGGAGAGAGGAGTGGAGAGGAATACATTGCACATATGGAGAAAAAGAAAGATGGGGTGAAGAAGGATAAGGTGGGGAAAAAGAGAAGGGGAGAGAACTCTTTCTGCAAAGCTCTTTGTGCTAAGATCAGCCAACGTACAACTGGAAGGACACCTCAGATGAAGGTCTTGCTGCCCTCCCTCCACCTTACCTCTCCCACCTCCTCCCCCAGCCTGGGAAAGCAAGCCACTGGGCCAAGTAAACTCCTTGCAACAAGCTACTCTGGGAAGCTGTGGAATCTCCTTCACGAGAGGCTTTCGGGAAGACGCTGGATAAACAGCTTGGGACAGTTGATGAACAGCGAGGTCTGCAACTGTGCAGGAAGTAGGAGAGGCCCATGGTAGCTGAGCCTTTGGGATGGATCAGGGAGGTGGAAGGGAGAATGGCTCCCCCCAGTGAAACAAAGGCCTGCTGACTTGCACATCCTCGGCCCAGACAGTGGCCTGACAGGGCATACTCACCCAGGGACTCCTACAGGAAAGCTTCCTTAGCTAAAACAGATGCCTCCTTCCAGTTTCCCTGTAGAGCACTGCAAGTATCAGATGAGACACTGAGGCCCAAGTATATTAAATAAGATGCTCAGGTTTGTGCAAGGAATCACAAATGAGAGCTGAACCTACACCCCCTGTGGCACAGGCAAGTCCCTTCAGCCTGGTTTGTAATCCAATATCTGGGTTGCTCTCTAGGTGCAGTCATTGCATGGATTCCCTGCACCATCCGGGCTCCTAGGGTGCAATGTGTGGGGTAACAGCTTGCAAGCTGACAGAAGACCAGAAGATGAGAAGCAAATTGGGTGGAGAGAGAGAGATACAAATGGATAACTGGAAACCCCAGAGATCGTGGAGGGAGATTGACAGATCTGCTAACCGGCACACACACGATGGATAGAGAGATAAGGGCAGGCAGACAAGCAGATAATTGCAGCTAAGGGATGAGAGTCCACTGCTGGAGCAGAGACGCCCTAAGGCCGGTCTTGAATGCTGCGCTCAAAGGAGCACGCACCAAACACATCTTTGCCAGAGGAGAGAGGTCAGCAAGGACTGCCAGCACTTCCCACCTCCCTGTCCCCCCGCCCCATTACAGAAGGGGCCAGAGGTCTGCTGTGGGGAGAGGAAGGTTACAGAGACAAGGACCTCCCAAGCTATTCTGGGCTGCATCTGAGTGGGTCGGGAAAGGGAGGCCAACCTGGCTGGCTTGGGGTAGGGAGAGGGTCATCAGGCTTGGCTCTCTTGCTCTTCCTTCCACCCTCTGGTGGGCAAATACATGTAACAGAGGCGCTCAGCATTTTGGCTGAATGAATGGCACAGGCCTGGCCTGAAGGCCAGACTGGACCCCCATAATACCTCCATCCAGTCCTGTACACTGGGATCAGGCCTTTGCACAGGGCAATGGTCCATGGGGATCTGGCCCGCGGGCCAAGGTTTGAGCACCCCCCTATTACAATCCTGCTGAGCTCAAGATGAGGTCTGTCCCCTCTGGGCTAGGCCATGCCCCTCGCTTTTCGCCTTGGGTAAGGAGGGTATGAGGAGACATCCACTCCGTCCAGGCCAACCTATGCCAAGTGCCAGATCAACTTCCCTGTACTGAGAGGCAGGCTGGGTTCAGGGCCTGGTGCAGATGGATGGAGATTGGTTTGTTGCAGTGCCATCGACTGCTCTTCCTGACTCCGACTTGTCCTGCACGTGCGTGACATTTGCTATGGTGTTCGTGGCGCTGAGTCAGGGCCTTACCTAAATGTGCACCAGGACTGCAGTTGCCCAGGGCTATGAGAGGGATGAGGCCACAGACACATTCAGGACACTTTAGCTTGCCCTGCCAGAGGGAGCCTTCAGGGTCAGGGAAGGTGTTGGTGAGAGATGGGACTGTCCTGTGAAGGGAAGCAGAGATGTGTTAGGCTGGGACCAAGTGACAGAGTCTGGTTTGAACATTTGGGTCAACTCCTTACTCCCGAGGCGGTTGCCCTGTTCCCCCTGCCCTCGTTACACTGCTAGGGACTGGGCACCTGGAATTCGTAGCGTTCCCATTAGTGGTGTAACGAGGGCAGGGCAACTGCCCCAGGAGTAAGGAGTTGACCTGAATATTCAGACCAGACTTCATCACTTGGTCCAACCTTGACACAGCTCCCCCTCCTTTTCAAAGGCCAGGATCAAGGTGTCTCAAACTGGGCATCCAGGAAGGACGTCACTCAACAAAACTGTGGCTGCAGCTGAGAATTTCTGCTCTTGACTTACCCCCGTGGTTCCCCCACTGCAAAAAATTAAGATAATGACACTTTCCCATCTTGGCAGAGTCACCTGGGCTACTGGCACAAGAAGCATAGGGTTTAAGAATAACTCTGGGGGGGGGCTCAGGCAGCCTAGATACTTCCTGCACCGAAGCTATGGTGGCCTGCTCCTGCTAGTGTGCAAACAAGTCATCAGAGAGGCAACCTTCTCCTCCGATCCCCCTTCCAGCATGAGAACAGGCTTGGTTGGCACAGTTACCTGCTTTTTTCCCCCCCACATGTAATTTTTCTTAATTGGGAGCTTGTTAATTATCCCAATACTTTGCAGAGGAAATAAACAGCAATTAGAGAAATAAGTGGTATTTTTATTCCCTGGCAAGCGCGCAGCAATGCCTCGCTCCCCGACGCCTCCCCCCACAGATCCCACCCGCTCCTGCTCTGCTGGCCGAGTCTCTCCCCCTCCCCTTCTGTTCTCTTCCAAGCAGGGCTGCGTTCCCAAGCCGTGTAGGAAGCGTTACCGTGTGAAAGCAGCAGGCCGTCCCACTGTAATCTGTTTTAAAAGTCATAAATTGCTGAGAAAAGCCAGTTTTTCCGTGCAACAGAAGGTTAGAGTGTTTAAAGAGAGCACTGGAACTGTTTTTATTAATCAGAACTGCTATAAAGAAAGCATTTTAATTAACATAATTATCCCGATTGAGAGAAGCAGCCCGCACCTCACAGATACTTTTCAGACTAAAGATGCAAGCTGTCACAATCAGTCATAATTAAGTAAAACGAGCCATTTTTCCTCTCCCCCCCAATGCATTTTTCTTTTCTTCTCCCAAACTAAAGCTGGAACTTGAACAAAGCCAGATGCTGTAAATTATGTGAGGAGGCTTGTGACGCTGAGGGCTGCTGGTGGGTGGGCTGCTGTGGGCGTAACATTTGGCAAGGCTATGGCAGTGCTGGGGACACTTCCCATGGATGGGCCCTGGCACTTCCTGGCCTCTTCTCCCTCAAGCACATGTGCCTCTCCATGCTTCTGCCTCCTCTCTCACACCCTCTGACAAAAACACAGAGGTGGGCCCTTTCCAGTCCTTCTGCCTGGCTCCTCTGCTCTCTGCCATACCCTGTTCTCACAGTCTCTCCTCTGGTGCCTCCCACTTTCCTGCTCAATCCAATATGGTTCAGCAGTAACATCACCCCCACTTACAACTGTGGCACAAATGTCCCTGGGTGGCTCAGTTTGCATCAAGGACCCATCAGCAAGGTTACAGCAAACAGCATGCAGAGGCCCAGCTGCCATGGAGCTACCGCTCTCACCAAGGGCACATCCTGCACAGCTGGACCCTTGAAAGTGGACCCTTTAGGTCCCATCTGCTTGAAGGTGAGCCTTCCCCTGGGCGAGCACCTCCAATACATCCCATTACACCCCTACCCTGTGGGATGTCGACAGAACCTCCAGTGTCCCTAAAGCCTGAGGCTTTCCCTTGTCTGTACAGTGTTGCTGCCCCTTCTCATAGCTTTGCTCTTTTATGAGCACAAGTGACCTACAAGGTGCTGCCAGGCTCTTGGCAATCCTCAGTTAGTTGAGCTCTCACAACACTCCCAACTCTGCAGGGGGACTTCCAGTTCCTGCAATACTGTCCTGTTTTCCAGAGCTCTTTACAGCACAACCACCCTGTACCCCTTAACCACTTGAAAGCCATGGCACCATGCCAACAGTCCCCCCACCCTTTGACATCTACTAATGGACACCTCCCAAGTACAATAGACATCTTCCAGGTTCTCCACAATGACTGCCCCACTGATTCCCCAGCGCTGAATGCACAGGCACTGGTGTTCCCTTCTTCCCCAGATACCTGGGCTGGTTAGCACTCGTCTCTCTGCAGTACTCAAGGCTCCAGGCTGCCCTTCGGGGGTTAATCTCCTTGCTCATTTTGTTGTGCTTGTTTGGGGCTGCAGCAAACAACCAGGGAGATTAAGGTGCCCATAAAACACACAAGATTTGTAGGACTTTGTTTCCAATGCGATATCGTAGTCAACAGATAAAAGATTTATTTTCTTGGAAAAAACACCAAAAAAATCCTGGCTCTGGGCCATCAGCCAAAAAGAGGGGGGAGGAAGGAAAGGAAAGAAAAAAGCAGCAAGAAGAATGCAAGAGGAGAGACAGCTGTGTTTGTGTCTGGCTTTCTCTGAGCATTGGAGGCCTCAGCCAGTTTCCATAAGGTCACGGAGCCTGCTGGGGATGCTGTGGTCCATCTCCAATGGACTCCCAGTTTCTGATCTGCCTCCGCTACCTGCCTTATGATGTTCGCTGCACCAGGCATTACATGTGCACTAGGCACAGAGGCAACAGAAGGTGCACTGATATTGCTGCTGCTGTTGGGATTAAGCCAACCTTGTGCTGTGCCCTCCTCAGTTTACCGATATCCACAAAGAGCCAGAGAGGGAGGAGGGGAGGGAGCATGGCTGAAATGACAACTGTCAGACTTGCTGTACCCAGATGCCCACAGGATGCACTGGAGAGTGGTCAGCACTAAGTCATGTAAACAAGTCTGAGCTCTCACTACCAGATCCTCAGTGAGGATAGCCCTGCCTAGCTGCATGGGCCATGATGATTTGCCTCCCACAGATCAGCTTGAAGAGAGCCAAAAGACAGAATTCAACAAGGGGAATAAACCCCCTTCTCTCCTGGGGAAAGACCCATGCAAAGCAGGGGAAAGAAACCTGGAACAAAGTGAATACTGAGCATGATACCCCTCTAATCTCAGACATAGATGATCCTTCCAGGTGAAGGACAGAAGATAACTGGGCTGGAATCAACATGAAAACCAACTTCTCTTCTCACTCAAGGCAAGAACGATCCCTCCAGGTGATGGGTTTTTGTTAGCTGGAGCAGCAGTTTGACTACAAAGCCCAGGTGTATATGACAGAGAGGTTTCCTTGTATGCATCTGTTCTACCAAGAGAAGCCAGAAGTCATTGCCAGGGTTGCACAGGGAAAGAAAATGTCAGACTGAACTGACATGGAGGCTGAACTATCCTCAGGGCAGCCTGATCCCTTTTGCAAATGTCCTCTAGACTTTAAACTGAAGTCCTAAAGGAATAACACTAAAGCCTTAGAGCACTTCTATACATGATCAGGGGGTGGTGGGGGCAGGCAGGGTGCACTTTAATTAGACTGTCTCTGAGAGCTGCTCTAATTAAAGTACCACTGTGTCTCCCTGTGCTTGAAAAGGCAGTGGGGCCCTTGAACTAAAGTCCATTTGACAAGCTTTAGTTCAAGCGCCCCCGCCACCATTTTTAAGCATGGTGATGCTGATACGTAAGACACAGGATGCTTCTGGGGCATGGCAATTGCCATGCTTCAGCAGACTCAATTAATTGAGTCTACTCCGACGCACTGGAATTCCAGCATGTCCAAGCAGCCTCCATGCTGGTGTATAGGTGCTCTTACAGACTGCCCTCCCCACTCCAGACTGCTGTTCTGAACCTCCTACAACACTCCGACTCTACATGGCCTGGTCATAAATGTATAGATTTGCATTAGCATTTGTGTGACCACCCTACAGGGAAGCATATGGCTTTGCTAACTGGTATATTTGGGTGGATGCTCAGAAAAGCTTTTGTCTTCTGTGCTAGGGGCAGCTGGGGAAGGAGCTCTAGAAGACCAGGCACACAAGGTCTGATCAGCCATGCACACTATCTACTGATGCAGTACTGGTGCTGGGAGCTCCACAGTGGGGCATACTTTGGGCTGGCACCAAGAATGGCCCCAGTGCACCAGTCCTTTCCTGCAGCACATGCCACCTGGATCCGACAGAATCCTCAGTCTTTTGATGCTTTGGTCTGTGAAAGGCTTTAGTGTTGAAACCCAGCCTTTCCCTTTTAATGTTCTGGGATCCATTTCTTTGGATAAAGCCCAGAAGCTATCTACGCTGCAGGAAACAGGCCCTAAGGAATCCATTCCAGATTTTGTATGGAAGGGCCCATACAGAAACCCCAGATGTGTTCATTTCCATTCTAATCCAGCCTTGGTGGATGAGTTTGCATACAAAACCTAGACCACTTTCCAGCCATCTTCTGTCTCTGTACCAGGATTAAATTGAAACTCTAGTCTAGGCCATCATGCGCCCTGCCCCCCCTCAGTTTAGCAGAAGTTCAAAATCCAGATCCTATATCTAGTTTTAGATTAAGATCCCAGAATCTTTTGATGGCTCTTGCCACTGGAGTAACTCATTCCTCCCAACCCCCTGCAAGACTGGGCAGCATCACCCCAATATTACAGATGGCAACCAGAGGCATGGAGATGCACTGATTTCCCTAAAGTAACATGGAGATCAACAACAAAATGAGGACTGAAACCATCTCTCCCATGTCCCAATCTAGTCCTCTAGCTACAAAAGCTGCCCTCTCCCCCATGCATGCTGAGATAGGACACAGGGAATACAAGTTAATTTAAGGTCTGCAAGCATCTGATAAACCCACTTTAGCATTTTAATGGCAAGTCTTTATGAGCATTACGCTACATCGTTAATATCACAACTTAATGCCTGATATAATAAACTGTTAAAAATTTGTGCTTACATTAAAAGCTCCTTTGTTTGTAAAAGGATAATTCTGATTTGATGGGTCCATCATAAGTTGTATAGGACAATGAAAAATGCCCGTCAAATTAATGTTGACGCAATGGCACAACACAAGTGTCAAAGTCATCGTGTGCAGCGCCTTCTAAAATGTTCTGCCATGTGGACTGCTGCAAAGATGGGGAATAAGGAGACATTCCTTTTGAGTGCTGTCCATCCAACAAAACCGCTTTATGACTTGCATACAGGCAGACAGCCATCTAGGCAGCCTGGCCTGCTGTCAGGGTAGAATAGAGTTGGCTTCCATGGTTACTAACAATATTGCATGTGGACAGAAACCACAGAAACTAGCTAGACATGTCCACTAACTCTCTTTCCATTAGCTTCTCTCCACAAAAGTATGTCAAGGCAAAGACGATAACAAGACTGCCTTTGAACAAGGCTGCTCAGAAATCTTCCAAAGAGATGCTTTCCAGTAGAAACTGCATTTCCCTCAGAGACTGATCTTTCAGAACTGGGTTTCATCTTCATTTCCAACTAGCCTTGTAGAGACCATCATCCCACTTGGGAATAGATATTACTTCTGCACCTCTGCTAAAGACTAAACATGCAAGGTGGACATCATGGGGGATATCGAGGCTTGTGAAAGTCACGGTGGTGCAGCGCACGGGATCACAGAACATGGGACTCTGTGTGAAGGGGTTGTATGCAGGCCCATACCTGGAGATGATGGGTTTGTTGGTTCTCTGCACCTCAGAGTAGTGTGGAAACTCTATATGCATTGAATGAAGGTGGCTGTGTGGTGCACAAGATTTTATTTTAAATGGATGGCATGATTTACTAGTGAATCTAGTGGAACTAGTGGAGCAAAAATAACCTCCAAAAACCATTCAGGAAGCCAAGTAAAAAAACCTTTGAGGTTAGGATCAGATTTGAGTTAGGAATAATGCAGCTGGGTAGGAGTCTTCTGAGGCCTGTTTTACTCATCACACCTTTGCTGAAAACAGACCATAATACTAAGACTAAAGACATGATACTACAGATTTCTACTGGCTATCTTCCCACTCCAGACTGTGAAGTGGGGAGGGGCTAGGTTGTACAGGTCTTCATTCATATTCTTTATGTATACATAATCTGTCTCTCATCCCCTCATATTTTAATCCCAGTTATAAATAGGAATCTTTCCTGGAAAGAAACATTAGCGTTGATAACATTACACAACACACAATTGCTATTCTTCCAGCCACTGCTCCTCCCTCCATGACCCAACCCAGTAGCAGAGGGGCAGGGTTTATGGGCTTTCATGTCTTATTCAGAGAAATATTTTCCCCACACAGACGGTCTGGGCACACTCATCTTATCAAAGCTGAGGTTGTGGCAAGATGAAAAGCAATGCTTATAAACTCCCTAGAAGGGAAATGTTAATAGGCACCAAGTGGAGGGCAAGAGAAGCCCTTACTCCCATTATCTACACTGCCAGAACTGATGGATGCCAGAACCACACCTCGCATCTCAGTCCAGCTGCTTGACAATCCAGTGGCTCCCATACCTGGATTGTACTGTTGGACCCTCTGCTAAAGCCACTCTCCTTGCCACCTCTCCATTCCTTTTGCGAGAGGTTACAGCAAGAACAATGGTGGAGCCTTTAGGTTGCTGAACAGGAAGAGAGTTACTCAAGGTGGCAGACCACCTGGGGATGCTTTACCTGGATCAACAGAAAGAGAGCAAAATCCTTCCGCCACCAGGTCCCATAACTGTCCTTCTCAGAGAACTCAGTCACAACACCCTCAGCCAAATACAGCTTCTAAGCCATTCCCAGCCTGGTCTCTCCACTTGAACAGGACTGTGAACGCAGTTTTCTACACCCATCTGGGTTGTTATCAGGAACATCGCTCTGTAAACACTACTTGTTCTGCTCCATCACAGCCTGCTCCCATGGGACAGTCAGATAGCAATCTAACACCCCTTCCTAGAATACTATATTTATCAGCACAGTAACAGGGAAAACCCAAACACAGCCACACTTTAAAGTGGGAACTCTGAGGATTCACTGACATCTTCAGGATGGAGCAAGCCCTTAATTATCAGGAGAGTATAATCAATAAGAATGAAGTGGACTTATATAAGCTGGTGCTGTTCAAGGTTTTATACAACTAGATGCAATGGGAGGAAATTAAGAATGGCAAAATTCAGACTTGGAACACTAACACTAGCGTGACCCAAGGCACTGTAATATGAGGGAACAATCCTGCATGGGCCCTGGGGAGATGGGAAAATGTTCCTGTATACCTGATTCCACCTCCAGCTTCCACAATGCTTGGGATACAGGGAAGGAAAGGAGCCAACTGGACAATGTAAGAACTAATCTGAACCTCTGCTCCTCACTTCAACCAAACTGAAACATTTCCTTTGGGCCAAAGAAGTGTAGCACATGAGTCTAAAATTACTGGTGCTGCTAAGAGCTGAAAGATCTCCTATTCTACCTGCTGAGCAAAGCTGATTCTCATGTGCTTTTACACACAGTTTTGTACCTCTGAGTGGTGTAGGCAGTTTGGATGAGCAACTTCTGGGTGAAGGGCGGGGGATGCAGAATAGGGGAGATTCTCCCTTTCCCTGTACCCGGATGTTGGATGCATGTCTAGCACTAAACTTTCACAGCAATGAGCAGTTCTATCACCCTTCCTCATTGATTTGTGGGGAGGGACCTGAACCTTTTGCAGTCAGGCAGTGGAAGGAAAGCTGGCTTGCAGGTATCCATTTCAGGTAGCCAGGCTGCCAGCAGCATGAAGCAAGGCCTTCTTCCAAACATCATGCATCATGACCATAATTACATTTCATAATGGCTGGAGTTGGGGAGGGAAGACAGTTTACACTCTGCAGCTTTAGATCATATAAATAAGTCATGTGCCAGGTTTTTAATGTTCATAGATATTTGCATCAGAAGGGACCTTAGCAGATCACTGAGTCCGACCCCCTGCCCTGGGCAGGAAAGAGTGTTGGGGTCAGATGTCCCCAGCCAGGTACCTGTCTAGTGTCTTCTTAAAGATCCCCAGGGTAAGGGAGAGCACTACCTCCTTTGGAAGCCCATACCAGATTTTGGCAACTCTTACTGTAAAGAAGTTCTTCCTGATGTCTAACATAATCTAACTGATGCTCTCCATCAGTTTGTGGCCATTGTTCCTAATTACTCCAAGGTGTGCCCTGGTAAATAGGGCATCTCCTATTCCATGCTGTCCTGCCCTGATGAATTTGTAGGTGGCCACAAGATCACCTCTCAGCCTTCTCTTAGGGAGGCTGAAGAGATCTAGGGCCCTCAATCTCTCCTCACAGGGTTTTGCCTGCAGGCCCCTAACCATACAAGTGGCCCTCCTCTGAACTGTCTCAAGGTCATCCACATCCCTCTTGAAGTGCAGCGCCCAAAACTGGACACAGTACTCCAACTGCGGCCTGACCAATGTCACATAAAAAGGCAGTATCACCTCTCTGGACCTGTTTGTCATGCACCTGCTAATTAATGATAAAGTGTGGTTAGCTTTACCAATTGCTTTGTCACATTGATGACTCATGTTCATCTTGGAGTCAACAGTGACTCCGAGATCCCTTTCCACTGCTATGCTGCTAAGGTCCTCCCCCAACCCGTAAATGTACTGGTGATTCCTTCTCCTTGGTGCAGCACCTTGCATTTGTCCTTACTGAACTGCATCCTATTCTGTTCTGCCCATTTTTCCAACCTGTCCAGATCCACCTGGATTCGTTCCCTACCCTCTGGTGTGTTTACTTTACCCCATAATTTGGTATCATCTGCGAATTTAGACAGAGTGCTTTTCACGCCCTCATCCAAATCACTGATGAAGACATTGAACAGCACTGGTTTAAGGACCGAGCCTTGTGGAACTCCACTGCCCACATCTTTCCAGCTCAATACCGACCCATCCTGGAAATATTGGGAACTCTGTCCTCAGCTTGTGTAACCATCTGATATTTATGCTACCAGGAAATTATGACATATAAAATATATAAGTGAAGATTTCCCTCAGAAAATGCAAGCGGTGCCTTTTGTGTTGCCCTGCATTTCAATCCCAGCATGACACACACACATGCATGCATGCACATGGGGGCATGATACACAGGGACATTTTTTACTATGACAGTCTGAAGTTTCCCCTTGGGGGGAAAACAAGTTTAACTTCTGGTCTAACCTTAAAAAGGAGACTAGCAAGATCTCTCTCCCATCAATTTTTAAAGTGACATTTAACTTGCATTTAACATTATAGATAAGCAATGCACAAACCTTAAACTTACAGGTTTGGTTCAGAGAAGCAGTCATCTTAACTGCACTAGACCTTGAGTCACTCCTTCAGCCCCATATCCACATTTCATCCCCAAGACCTCCAACAGATGACCTCTCTTTTCCCTAACAAGCTTTTTATGTTCCCGCACTGCCACTGCTCCCATTGTTCTTATTCATTGCTTGAGACATGTCCCTCAGCTGCAGTTTTGAGTGGCTGGGGCTGGGACTCATGTTTGTTGTTTATCACTGTCATTAGGAACTATTGTGTTATCATTTGAATGCACAAAGCTAGAGGAAATAAAGGTTGGATTGTACTAACCACCAGAAGCCTTCTTGCCAGCCATGCCACATGTTTACCACCACCTCCATTACCTAAGGTCTCTTATTCACAGGCTCCAATTCTTGCCTCATCATGCCTCAGTATGACAGAGGTTGGTAATCTCTCAATAGGCAAAACTGCAAAAATTAGTTTAGAAAAACACCCAGTCACCTTGGACCCTTGTGTATAACTGGGGACTAACAACTGTGCAGAAAATAATTCCAGGATGGGTTCTTCAGAGACATTTCTGGTCTTGTCTGCCTCCTCTGGTCAGGCCAAGAACATGTCCAAAACAGCCTCTCTCATGGGATTGTGGTATTTCAACTTGAGGCCTAAGACTGCAAGGACCCAAGACAGAGAAAAAAAATCAAAAGCAAATGGGGAATCTTGATGGTTTTAACGATCATTAATCATTTGGGTTTGCTTAGAGGTTTAGATGAGGGGAGAAGTGAGGTCTCCTGTGTTCTGAACCAGCTTCTGTCTGCCTAATCACATACTCAGAACGCACAGCAGTGAGAGGCCTCAGATCCAGACACCCAAGAATTTAGGGGAAGTACAGAATGGGAGGTATAAAACAAGCCTGGGAGAAATACCGTGACTGCCTCTGTCCACTCCTGTACTGCCATGACACATTGAAGCAAAGCAGAAAATCCAAGTACTTCCTGAATCTGTAATTTAGCAGACCCAGGGCTTCACAGTTTGGATCCCCTTAGTTTATTGAGATTTAAATATTAAAATCCCACTGCTGTCACATTTAGGGCTCTTAACATCCTCCATCCCTTACTTACAGAAAAACAAGCGATGGCTTGCTGGAGCCTTTCCCCATATGAATGGCTTTCATTTCATCAGGGAAGTCTATATGGCAATTGGGAACCAAAGAGGGAAGAGTAGTTTGGTTCTCACAACCTGCTGAAACCAAGAATCTAGCCACAACTGAAGCGGGTTCTTACACCTGCCTTTCCATTCACTCCCGAGTGACATCTAAGGATCTGGCACATTCAGAAGTAACACACAGAGGCAGTGCTTTGAGGACCAGAGAACAGTGTTCACCCACTCTCTTTCCCCAGTGCAGTGCTCAGCTGTGGAACAATTGTAGTGCAGTCTGCAATTTGGCATCTATGCTTGTAGGGCCATGAATCTTCCTGGGGACCACCCTGAAGGACTCTGCCCACGTCTTCCCAAACATCAGTCTAAGGACATGGTGCAGCAGCTGGCTTAGCCCTGCAGATGCATCATGTATTGTTACATGTAAAGCACAAAGGGCACTGTCTTCTCCAAGAAGTATTTAAATACAGGTTATATAAGAGTGAAGCTCATGATGTGTTAGAGTTACAAGACCCAGGGCTTGGCTGTATACAGAGTAAGTGTTTATAAATACAGAGTATTGTTATTTACACCTGATTAATCCTCGCTCAAACTTGTTACTTTCATACAGATACTTGCAAGATGCACCTGAAATGGGGTGAGTCACTAGGCATGGCCCCAAGATTTTCAGGGGAGGAAGCAGATCTCCTTCCCATCCCCATGAGGGTGGGCTCATGAAGTGGCAGGGGCCATGGTGATCCACCGGAACCTGCACTGCTGCTCCTCCTCCATGCTACAGTTCAGATCTCCTACGCAAGATGTTTCTCCTCAGAGGTCCTCCTTGCTCACTACACGCTTCTTCCTGAGACATACACCCTTTATACTATCCTAACCTTTATAGCTTCCTACACATCCTGCACTGTGCAGCAGTCTCATGGAACCATAAAGTCTGCTGGAAGGCAACTCTACCCAGGATCCGGCTGATCAGCACAGCACAGCACAGCACAGCACAGCACAGCATGAGCCTCTGCACAACACAACTACCAGTGCCAGCCAGTTCACAGCAGACCCTCTTAAAGTACAATTCTCTACATCCTCCTTCCCATAATGAGATAATATATAATCAGTTAATATATAATGCACAATTATTAACCTAGAACACCATTTCCAATGCATAATCTACTAACACTGTTGATTAAAATCTAAGCATGTAATATTGTTGTGTGAATAGTTTGCCTCCCCAGGAGAAAAGCAATGCTACTGTCTGGCAGTGGCAAGTCCGCTGGTTCTTACACTGTCTTTTGAGGCTGAGATGTCTCAACCAGGGGTTGCTGTTGCTCATCTAAAACCCACTTGATCAAAACAACAGACTCGGTACCCCTCCTCTTCTCTATGATCCATTTCTACACAGTATTGGACTGCCTGTGATGATAACCACATACATCTATGGTATTACCTCTTGAGACACCCCACTTGTCTGCCGCTGTAGTTTCCTGTTATGAATCCATACTGTCATTTTCATGAAGAAGTCCCAAGACCTCTCGTTGTCTGAAGTTTTATTCTTATGCCTCATCTGTCTCTACATTTAAGTCCCTGGTGTCTACCATAATTTTCAAACAGTGAAAGGCATGCTTATCTGCAGTTGAGAGAATAGAATCAAGAACATTTTGGTTTTAATTAAAGGGTGCTAAATCTGGATCAGAATCCAACCCTCCATCATTTTTCAGCTGGAGTTTTATTTAGACATCATTTTCCCCCTCAACACATTGAGTTAGAAGTAATGGGGACTAGCAGCAATAGGACTAAACCTGCACTCTATGGCAAACTACTTAGATGCGTACCTACCAAGAGTGACATACTATAACAGGGGTTGGCAACCCCCAGCATGCATGCCAAGCATGGCACGCGAGGCCATTTTCCTCGGCACACGTTGGGGCCAGGGAGGCAGCAGCTGTTTCCAGCCTCCTGACTGCAGCCAGCCCCAGCTCTGGGTACCTGCTGCCAGTCAGAAGCCCGGGCTGCTCCCAGCAGACAGCTGGGACACTGCAAGCCCTGCCAGGGGCAGCCAAGGCTCCATGGCTATCAGCAGCTACCCAGAACCTGGGTCAGCTGCAAATATCTGCTGCCTTTCTGCCCCAGCTGCCTCCCAGCCCCAGCCCCAGTCTCAGGCTCCAGGGAGGCAGCACATACGGGCAATGCTCCCTGCTGTGCTGCCCTCACCACTTCTGCAAAGCAACGGTGGAACCTGGCATGGCACGGCACAGCGGGGGGCACAGAAAGCTGCCTGCTCCAAGCTCCCCACTGCCCTGCCACAATTTCCCTGCAGGCAGGGGTAGCAGTGATGGGTACAACCCTGTGCTGTTGCCCATGCTGCTCCCATGGGCACACAGGGGAAGTGTGGCAGGGCAGTGGGGAGCTCGGAGCAGGCAGCTTTCTGTGCCCCCTGCTGTGCCCTGCCGAGCCAGGTTCCAACACTGCTTTGCAGAAGCGGTGAGGGCAGCACAGCGGGGAGCACTGCCCGTATGTGCTGCCTACCCTGAGACCAAGGCCAGGTTCTGGGTAGCTGCTGACAGCCATAAAGCCTGGGCTGGGGGGCAGGGTCTTTGGGTGAGGGGCAAGGGGCAGTAGGGCTGGGGGGCAAGGGCTTTGGGCGGGAGCCAAGGGTCATCAGCATAGCTGCGGGGCAGGGGCTTTGGGCTGGGGGGCAAGGGGCTTTGGGCGTGGGGCACAGGGCAGCAGGGCTGGGGCACAGGGGCTTTGGGTAGCGTGCAAGGGGCACAAGCAGGGCATCCTGTCATGTACTCCCTGCCCTCGTTTTGTTTTTCTGGCATGCCAGCATCCCGGCACCTTCCAAGGTAGGCATTGTGGGGGTTTTCAGCACTCCGGCCAAAAAATCTTGCCTACCCCTGTACTATAACATATTATTACCAGGAATAGTAAAAATGGATTTGATGTGTATGATCACCTGTTCATCTGTGGAATCTTCTAACAAGGCTCTACCAGAGAAATAGGAAATGAATGATCCTACAGAGTTTTTTTCCCACCCAGTATAGATTTATGACTATTTTAATCTAGGGTGGAAATGGGAGGAAGACAATTACTCCTATATCGCCAGCGTAAGCTTGCCTGGCCATGTAAACATAACACCCCTTAACTTCTTCCACAATATCACTGCTCATTTGAGGCCAATATAAACATCTTTGGCCCTTCTCACAAATGAGTTTCACACATCTTATTCAAGAATTGTCAAATCCCCCCCTCCCCTTTGCAACCTCACACCATTTTTCTTTCACATATTTGGTGCCTTCAGACATCTCTTCTAGTAATGAAAGTTCTCTCTTAAATTGATGGTAGAAGCTGGGAATATGATATCATGGCCACCTTGTACTAATAGCTTTAATTATGTTTGCCATATTTCATTCTTGGCAATAGCTCCAGTAATCATAGTTCACATTCTACCCAGACGTCCTCTTGGCCTCTCCATTGGACTGTTTAAAAAATACACACACACCTGTCACGCTCCTAGTCAAGCTCTGGGCATTCTTCCACTGCAGTTTTGGGAAATGCTCTACAGAATGTGTCTTTAGCCTCCCAGGCCTGTATTCCCTTTATATATTATAGTTTTGTAGCTGAAAAAGAAAATAATCTCTATTCTTGAGCAGGAAGCCTTTTGGCAATGTCAATAACTCATTTATGTTCAGTTGCTTTTAATACTGGCCTCCCATAAATAGAAAAAAAACTGTTCCCATCCATGAACTAAGGCCAAAGTCCCCTCCTTTGTGTGAGTATATTGGCTTTCTGGTTTTGGTAGTTTACATGACAAAAAAGCTACTGGCCTCCAATCTGAACATAACCTTCTAAAAAGACTGTGCCAAGACTCTTCTTGGAACCATGTGCAGACAACTTAGTTTTGTACTGTGAGGACTACAGACCTCTTTAATCAATCCCTTCAGTTTCTCAACTTCTTTAAGATTTGTATCTCATGTCCATTAGACATCATTGCACGGGACACACTAAGGTTGCCAGCTGAAGTGGTTAGCTTAGGTATAAGTTGCCCTGCACCATTCACCATTCCAAGAAATCTGTTGCTCCCCTTCCTTTCCTGGTGGGACAGGCATGTTGACAACGACCTCAATCTTACTGCAAAGTGCCAGTACACCTTGCTGTGTTAGTTTCTGGCCCATGCAAGCTATTTCTGTGTAGCAGCATTTAAAAAATGGACCCACCTGAAAGAATGGGAAGGGCTGCCCGGCAGGGACACAGAGTTTGTCCCAGCGGGGACACTGTAGGCTCTGAGGGCAAGTGCAGCTGTTTTCGAGGCAGCCCTGTTGGAAGTGGGAGGGGTGACATAACCCCAGCAAAGTTTTGAAAGAGAGCCGTTAGGAAAAGCCTGGGAAGGGCTCTGGGCTGGGATAAAAGGTGCGGGGGGGAAAGAGAGAGAGAGAGGAGCTGAGGGACAGGCTGGAGACCAGAGACAGAGTCTCAACACAGCGGTCCCTCAGACAGCCCCTAGGACTGCCCTGTGGAGCAGCAGAAAAGGCTGCCACAGAAGAGATACAGTTCCTCTCTCCTGCCCCAGCCGATCAGAGAGGGACTGATTGTGTGGAGACTCCAAGCCTGGAGAAGGCCCGCCTGCAGCCCGGTGACCAGCTGGGTGAGCACAGCAGAGCTGGGGAACTGCCGGAGTCTGCCCTGTTTTCCCTGATGGGTGAGGGGCTCCAGGGGCAGGCAAAACCCAGGGAGGGGCTGCATTTGCCAGGCTGTGAGGCTGTGCGGGACAGGAGAGCTGTTACAACTTGCAGCTCAGACACTGCTCCCTGCTGAGCCAGGGAAGGGGGTCAAAAGCAGGGGAAGGCTGTCTTTGCAGAGACTGCAGCAGAGGAACCGCTGACTGATGCCCGGAGAGAAGACCCTTGCTGCCGGAGACCCCAGGAGCACGGAGATGGACATCAGCACCAGGGAGCATCCACAGACCACGTGCAGAGAGACGGACAGTCCAGCTCCCTGAGACACCCCGCCAGGGGCAGTGCACATGGGATCCCCAGTACACCATGTGCAAGTGAGAGACTGTAAATAAGTTCTTGAGGGTTTATTAATGGGTATATCAATGTGTTTATTTAATGGTTATTTGTTATGTTGAAAATAATTAAATCTTGTAAATATTCTGAGAATTGTCTGCGAGGGTGCTTGATTGTAAGGGGAGTCTCTCTGCTCGGGGGCACTGCAGCAGCTTCCCAGGGGGGCTGGGCAGGGCTACTGGCTACCAGGTACCCTAGGATCCCACTATTCAGGTGAGGGTGCATGTAGTGTCACGCCCAGGGTTACATCTGTTATGCAGAAGTTACAGTTTTGGATGCTGAACACTAGCTCAGCAGCTATGGTGCTTATGAAAGCTGCTCAGGGCCCCAAGTCATACCCTTGGATTGTTTTGCCCCAGATCAAACTCATCATCCATGTAAGCCTGCTGCCTGGCATATTAACCAATGTTTTTTGTTGTACTTACAGGTGAAACATGTATACTAACCAATATTTTTTGTTGTACTTACAGGTGAAATGCACCGATGCAGAAATCACAGGCTGAGAAACCATGTGTGTTAATGTGAACTCTGCCCTTTTTTAAGAGCACTTGCCAATACCCTGTCAACTCACTGGTTGAGGGAAAACTTTAGGCATTAGTCCTCCCTCCCATCGTTTCTCCCCTTTTACTCAGTGGATTTTTAAAATTTAATTCTTTTTATTGTGCACATAAGCGATGCTTTCCCTCTTTTTTTTTCTAAAATGCCTAACCAGTAGATCTATTCTGTTGTTTCCTCATCTCAGTCTGTTGATTCCTAGAACAATGATCCTATGCAGATACTCCTTTAGCTTTCCCCTAGGGTGAGGGCAACTTTCTTAAGGATGTCAATTACAGAATAGCGGGGCTCTTTCATCAGTCTGCTGTTGAGAGTTTCCATATGTCTCCTAGAAGAAGTCCTCACACACTTCAAGAATTTTCAGGGGCTCTCCCACCCCAGGTGCACCCTTTGGATGAGCCAATGGCTTGATGCATTTTCAACCTGATAATGGGCACTTTGTTCCCACTGGCAGTGTTATAAATTGTATCTTTTCCAAATACATTTGCTCATATACATAGTTCATATATTTCTTTACTACAGGGGTGTCAGACTTGCATCAGGCCATCAACAGGATCTGAACTGTGGGGCTGCGCCCAAGCTAGATCTGTGGTGGGTCTGGGGGCAGCAGTGAGGGGGACAGAGATGGCAGAGGGTACAACGGCAGTGGTGAGTGGTTCACTAGTGGTGGAAGTCCAGTAGCGGGAGTCTAGCAGGCATAGGGTGAGTGAGGGTTTTATCTCCACAATCTTTTCTCTCTCCTTTCAGTGTCCACAGCCTTGATGGGAGGGCTCTGTGGGTCAGATCTGGCCCATAGGCTATATTTTTGACATCCCTCTTCTACTGGATTCACACTGAACACCCCCCCCCAAGGTTTTACCCAGTTCACTTCTACTGTTTTCAGATACAGGATGCAGAATTTTTTAACCTGATCTGGTTGTTTTCCACATTTACACAGAGTTTCAACTCAGTCAGGACATTTTCCTGCTCCATTTTTCTACTCAAGGCATTTTCTTAGTCATACTCATGGGCCCAGTGTTATTCAGGAATCTATCAGAGCACTTCATTGACATTTCTAAACTAAAACTTTCCAAAAATTTTGTTTCACAAAAAGAAAATATTTCAAATTTGCATCCCAAGCTGGAAGGGTAATAAGGGTAGAAACGTTCACATTTACCATAGACAGATTCTGGATTTTACTCAGCTCTACATTTAGATCAACTCCTGGATAGCAGTTTTGCAGGCCCATATAATTACAAGTGCTCTCAGTGTCATTTGGAAACCCATCTCTGATTTGCAGGTGAAAATAGGCTATTAAACATCTAAAATGACATCATTTGAAGCCACAATTATTTGAACCTAGAGAAAATCAGGTGGCAGGATGCCACATTCCTACATACACTGACGTGCATGTATTCACACACAGCTGCAAAGAGATGTTTCAAACAAATTAATTCCTAGAGTGCACGTCCTTGTGGAAACTTAATTCTGCATCCTAAAAGGCCCCACCGCCTCAGTAACAATGACTGGAG
This sequence comes from Crocodylus siamensis, assembly GCF_052110815.1. Taxonomy (NCBI): domain Eukaryota; kingdom Metazoa; phylum Chordata; order Crocodylia; family Crocodylidae; genus Crocodylus; species Crocodylus siamensis. The sequence continues at coordinate 28,579,077 of NC_143409.1, read as the reverse complement.
ATTGCAGCAAAGTGCTTGAAAATAGCTACAATTAGCTGGCTTTTCCCAGGCTTTGGCAGCTGGAGAGGCTCCGACAGCTGTTTCAAAACCCTCCCTCAGTGGGGTAAGCAAGCTGCTGGGTCCTCTGAAGAGATCTAATCAGTGCTATCGAACCGTGCTGCACCTGTGCCCCCATGGCATAAGTCCTGCTGCCTCCCATAGCCCTCACCTCCTGGAGAGCCCTTGCACTGTAAAGGAGAACACCTTGGGGGAAAACCCCTACTCAATCACCACCCCTGCCAGAGGGCTGGCTGCTGGTCTTCCCAAGGTACTCAGTTACACAAGGGGAGAAATCCAGGAGGGGACGGAAGGGTCTAAAAAGGATGAGGAGGTTGAAACTTGGGAAGGTGTTCAGGAAGACACTGGGAGTTCATGCACTGTCACTCAGGCAGAAAGACTGAGCCCTGCAATGTGGTATGTGAGGAACCAGGTTCTTCTGTCAGCCCAGCGCCTCCAGCAGAGCTCCCTGTGACACGCACTGATGCACATGGAGAATCGGACCCATTGTGCATACAGACCTCAGGATTGTCAGTCGCAGTTCCATACTGTGCATATATTGCAGGTCCTTGAACTCAGAAGTCTTGAGCTTTCCTAACAGAAACATCCATCCTTTAAGCTGAGGAGGGTTTTATTGGCTCTCAGCAGTTTCACTGCTTTTATCATCTGTGAGCCCCCAGCCATGAAGAGTGACACAAGCATGAAAAGCAATGTTTCCTTCAATGGAGACCCCCAGTAATGCACATATTTCATGAGTAACAGATAATACAGAGCATGGGGTAGACTCCAGCATCCAAACATGAGACAGGAAAGTAAATCAAGGTTTTAAAATGTGGAAAGAAGAATGCGTTACAGCCAAGGAGTGGGATTTAAGTCTCTATGCTGCCAGCCATTTGAAAAGTTCCTGTGTTTGCAGTAAATGCCCTGAATTTTCTTGCTGCATTTGTGCTCCAAGCTGCAACCACACATGGAACATAACATTCACCTGCCTCCTGGTGCTCCTAGAAAATATGGTTCCCAAATGGTGTTTTTGCAGTCTGCTTTCCTGTCCAGAGTTCAAGCAGCAGAACTGGCTCCAGGTAGGACTGAGCAAAACAACCTTGTACAAAGGAAGAACCAATCCAAACTTCCACTTGGAATAAAACAGCACTCCAGACCCATCTAGGCCCTTCACCCAATGCAACTCACAGTGCCTACAAGTAATTCTGCCCATTTTCTTTCCATGTGCACTCCAGTGACTTGCGCTATTATTCACACATGACAACATAACCTTTTCCTGCAGACATACTAATCACATGGTTCACACTCACTCCTTTAGGCTACACCATATGCTTTTCTCCTACACAATAGCAGTGAAGGTACCCTTCTGCTAAATTCTGAGCATGAGTGAGTCTGCCATGCTTTAGTACAGGCGGATGGTGCCAACCTGGCAAGAAAGACCAGTCAAATTCAGACTGGGATATTCCCAAAAAATCCCCATTAAACTGTTGCAGAAAAGTGTTTTCAGCTAAACAAGAAACTTCATGGAACTGTTCCTTGACAAATGCCATATCCTAGAGTGCACGGTGGCTCAGAGAGTGCCAGGCTTATCTCATTAGGAAGCAAAACCATGGAGTGTTTTCATAGGTGCAGTCCAGCCACGAATCTCTGGTCCCTAGAGAATCATCAAGGCATGAAGCACCAGCACAACAACATTTCTGAAAAGTCAGGTTGTCCTTTCAGAATCTGGGTTTTGATGGTTTTGTGCCAGTTTTTCTTCCTGTTCATTGACATTTTCTAGAGGATGACAAGTGAGAGCTTTGACTGGCTCTATTCCTAATGCAGTATTTAAAAAAGATAAATGGTAGGCCCCTTCTTGTTTTCTTGTAAGGAACTTACCCTGGCAAGTCTATGCATCAGAAGTGACTGGATTACATTAATATGAGCAACTGTGATGAAATGGCACTGCTGGAAGCTCTCCTCTGCCACAGAGACCTTTGAGTCAGTCTCAACTTACAAACAAGTATTTGCACACTTCTGCATTACTGCTTGCTGCACTCTACTTGAGGGGCACAGCAGATTAATAAGGAACTTGGAAATACCTCCATCCAGTACGGAAGGTACAGGGAAAGTTACAAGGAGGCATTATTAGCTGGTGTCCCCACAGTCCCCACCATCATAAAATATTAATTTGGTGAATCCAGCTTCCCTGTCTTAATTAGTAAGCAGCATGTCCCAGAACTCCACAGAAGTGAAAGGCTCCCCCACCAATCGCTTTTTTCTGGGTGCTATGAAATACAGGCACTCAACTTGTCAGACAGACACCTTTCAGGATGACAGAAAAGATGGAGATAGGAGTCCATGAATTAAAAGTGACTCATGAAGGTTCTTCTCTGCACCCCCCAGTCTTTTACCTTTCTCTCCTTTTCCTACCTGTTGGAAGAGGATTTCTAAACCAGGGCATTTTGGATTAGTGAGACTCTGATAGAAAACAGAGATGAGAAGATTACTAATGGGAGTCTTTAATGTCACATCTTGGGCTCTAATTTATCTGAGCAAAGATTGAACTAGTCCTGTTCTCACTAACCTAACATCGAAAGTGCAGACTTCATCCCACAGGACTTTTCTGAGTGCGATACATTGTCTGTGGGAATCACATCACCCACCAGGGAAATGCAGCCAGAACACGAGATGAAGTGGCTGTTTCCCAGCATGCAGCGACACTCCAGTATTTGGAGTGGGAAGGGAAAATTAATTCAGAAATTTAAGGGCAAATGCCTTGAAGAGAAAATGTGGGCATGGAGTCCAAAATGCACTGTCTAGACTGAAACTGAACCAGAATGGCCAGCTTACACCTGGGCTTTCCAGTCTTTCCTTTGACAGCATTTTCATAACAAAATGTTTAAAGCCAGTCCTTTGTTTCTTCAAGAACTGAGCCCCTAACCCCCACCATAAAATCTTTTTTGCCGAAAAGCCAGTTTACTGTGCTGTTTGAAAGCAAATAGCATATGGAGATCTACATATCAGTAAAGCATAATAATAATAATAATAACCATCACCACCACCAGATTTAAGAACTTCAATTTTGTGGGGAAACAGAAAAAACAGATCAACAGTTTTGAATGAAGTAAGTGCATAAGAATCTCATTTTGTTGATAAAGCCCTTCTTGTTAGATAATTTTTAACTGACTCTTATCAGCATCTCTACTCAAGTCAGAGCAGATTTTAGATTACAAACTCTTGAGAAGGCACCATTTTAGCCGGTGGCTACAGAGCACTTAGCACACTGCTGGGTGCTGAAAAACATATCAAATAAAAACTGTTACAAGAAGCATCCTAGGGTCATTTTTCTATCTCAAAAAATAAAGGACATTCCCAGCACAGGGACCCTTAAACCCATGCTGAAGCAGTAACTCAAAGTCAGTAGTAGCAGCTCATCAAATACCTTCAGTACCTTGTTTCCCCTTACTCTGCATGTCATAGCAAATATGCTCTTGCAACCCTTGACACACGTTTTAAGTTCTCCCTAGAAGCCGTGTTAGATCTTGCACCATGCACCAAGCGTAATCTACATTGTTAGTTACTACAGTGGACAAGTCTATGAGATTACAGTGTGTAAACTCCCAAGTATGAGGATCTGGACTGAGTTGGCCTGCATCTCCAACTGGGGAGCGACTAATTAGAAGCAGTCTTGAAGGTCATTCTGTTAAATGAGTGGTGCTCCATCTTTTGGTACCATAGGCCAGATGAGAGATGCAAGGCCAGTCCATGGGCTGGATCAGACCCCATGTGCTGGGATTGGATTCTAGGGTCCTTGTGCTACCTCTAGCCCTGCATGCCTGATCCAGTGCCCAGGGCCATGGCCTGCAGGATTCCCCACAAACCTGTAAGGAGCCCTATATGTCAGCCAACACAGTGCCAGGGGCTAGATCTGGCCCATGGGCCAGGAGTTGAACACCCCTGCATTAGATCAGTGGGCCCAAAATTGAGATCTGTAGACTACCAGTAGCAGAGAGCTGCTGGTGGTGATCTGAGGAGACCACAAGGAATCTGTTTTTTTCAGTTAGGCCTGAGGATGGATGTGCAACTCATTGGCAACCTGATATGCATGATCTGAATAAATATACCCGGAAAATCATGAAGCAGCACTAATATCTATATGTACAAGTTGGGAGAGAGAGTAGTAAAAGGGACACTTCCAAAACAATTCTGGCAACTAAGTACATAAGATGCACTATGTTAAGGTCTGGGATTGACTGCATACACATGCAAACATGCACAGAGATACACACACATGTACCAGTGGCTAGTAATGTGTTGGGTGTGTAGCAAATGATGACAAAATGGAAGACCAACAAGTTCAACAAATGTACCTAGTACGTGAAACATGGAAGGGAGGGGAAGGGACAAGAGGGACAATGCAGCAGTAAAGCAACGCACTGTAGAAACACAGTCTACAAACCAGACAAAACCTATGATGGCTGATTTATGCCGGACTATGCATGGACAGGCATACTCACAGTGTTGATTGTGACAAGTGGCCTAATATGCACATACCAGTTTTATGAGCCGTCTATCTTCTCTTCAGTCAGGAAAGAGCCCAGATATTGTAATCCAGCTAGCGTTCATGCAGGCACCGAGCTTCCCATGCAAAAAGAGGGGCATGAAAATGTTTTAAATGTCCTAAAATCTCTGTGCTTCAGCAATTTCTTCTGAGACTCCTTCTATGAAAAAGCTTGTGCAATGCACTCAGGAGATGGACACAATGTTCACATTACTCCAATCCAACAGTATGATTGATATAAGGAAGCAAGAGGGGATTGGTTAGTTTGTGAACAATTGATGGGCTGAAAGGAATTCCCTGAGGAATTAGTAAGATCAAAAAAAAATGTGAGCCTGTTTAAAGATATGTTAAGGAGAGAGAAGGCCTTAGCAAGCTAAGCAAATCTGGTCTTTGACAGATTATTTAATATCCTGTGACTCTGGCCTATTCATTGGAAATTGACTGGACAGGTGCTATTCTCTTAAAATGCATTAAGGATAAGACTGGTATTTTCCCTGAACATGTTCCAAAGAAGTCTGTGCTAAGGATGGGTCATTCCTCAGAAGTGATCAAAGTTTCTGGGAGCTGAGAGGATAAAGTCAGGGTGCAGTGCCCAGGCAGATGCCCAAGTCACCAACTACGGCAGATACTGTATCTTTGGAAATTCTGGCACACTACACTGATGTGTGTGATACACTCACTGCCTAGGTCCCAATGCCCAGTTGAGTGGGGCTAATCTGAATCTTTAATCAAATGGAGGGTTCTAAATGGCAACCTTAGATCCTCCTGTCACAGGGACACATCATCTACAGACTGTTCCTATGACAGCACAAGGTCCTGAGCAGATCTGACACAAGAAATTTAAATCACTGGGGACACAAGAATGGACCCATCCAAGCCGGTGTGTATTAGCAGAGCAAAATGGTCAGCACTGAACAAGCTGGATATTTAGATCTGACAGGTTTGGATATGGAAGCAAAGCAGAATCCCCAAAGCAATTCTACAAATGGCCAAAAGGGCAAACTCACATTTCTCTATGAGTTGGCATGGCTCCCTCCAGTCAATAGAGGTGCAGCTGAACTATACCATGGGAGGGGTTTGACATATGTATTCAATATCCAGCATGACAATCATGCAAGTAGGTCGAAGATCATCAGGGATACAGAGGCACATCTTCAGATAAAAGACATCCTACAAATTAAAGGGGCTGAGATATATTCACTCAGCTAAACAGTATCAGGCTACATCATTAGTGGATGCCCACATTTTCAGAAGTCCTAGGGCTGCTTTCACTATACATTTTTTTCTTATTTCACAGACACATTCCAACTGTTTACTTCAACCGGATTTTTAAGGCAACAGTTATCCCACCTTCATGTTTTTTTCCAGCATGATATCCCTTTATAAAGCAACAGGACACAGAGGCACAAACCTACAGAAAGATGTTTACTGCAAAAGTGGTGATATATTTGGTTCATTGGGAATGACTTTAGAGTCAACATAACTAGATCTTTTTGAACACACCTCCTCTCCTTAGGAGACTTCTGTGGTCCACTGGACTGAGGAGTGAGGAAGCTTGTCTTATTCTAAAAACAGCAGGTAAGAAGGGTTTACCGTTGTAAGTTAATTTGTGTTTCTGAAGGTAGGAGCTATGCTTATGATCTAGGTAGGCATGGCCCCAAAACTACATAGTGCTACTTGCTTGCCTCAGCAGTTCAGAGTCCTGGGTTGTGGGTGCTCTATTTCATGGGTATGTGACTAGCCCACCCTGTCCCACTACTTTGGAGCCCTGACTAAGGCATTTTGTGAATTTCTTGCTGAAACCCACAGCAAGATACCAAAAGCCTCCCAGGCTACTTTCAAGAGGGAACCCTTATTCCGGAGATGTTTAACTCCAGCCTGTGTTGGTTTCAACCTCTTTTGCTCTGGCTGGTTCCATGGAGCATAACCTGGGATTGCAGCAGCACTGTTAAACTTTGGTATGGTTCTGCATCCGGCCATTGTGATGAATCAGCCAGAGATTCAGGCATTTCATGCAGCTGCCTTTCCCTCTGCCAGCATGACAATGTGATTAATTTTCAGCGCCGATTAAGCTCATTTATCATATCCACGTGACTGCCATGTAGCCTGAGGGGTTGAGGGAGATCATATGGGAAGGTAGCAGAGGAAAAAGAAATACAAGAAAGGCAGGAGGCAACAAGAAGAGGAGGAAGCCAAGCTTAAGGCATTGACCAGGAACATGGTTTGCCACATTAGAGTGCAGTGATCTATGTAGGAGAGAAGGCCCAGTGTGGGCAGGAAGTTTTTCTGTATGCTAGGCACACATGGAGGAAGCTGGGGCAAGCAGTAAGAAGATTTGAGTGAGGAAAGCCCTGAGCTGAAATCACTACTACACTCAGAATCCATTCTTCCACCACCACTGCATGCTGCACTCCCTGTATCTCTCTCGCTTCCCCAGCACTTCCTTTCCCAGCCTCTTAATTCTTCCGCCTCGCACTCTCTCCATTTCCCTTTTCGTTCTTTGCAAACTATCCTACTCTTTAAACACACTGGCTTCTTCTCCCAGACTTCCTGGAGACTGAGCTCAAGAGCTTGCTGGCCTGGCTAAGGATTCTCTTGAACAGCTCCTCAGACCTGAGGACGGCTTCCTATTTATTTACAACTGTTTCCTTGTATTTATTCAGCAACTTGTTGAATAACAGTTTCCTATTTATTTATTCAGCAACTTGCTAACAAGTTTGCAGAAGCTCTGAAGGAGTTGGATTCTGCTACCATGCCAGATATGCTCACCTGGGGAAGTCAATGGAGCTGCACAAGGCGTATTTGGCCTCGTGTGTGCAGGAAGGTTATAGATTTATTGAACCTGAGATTAAAGACCTCAGAAGAGTCAAATGACAGATACTGTGAGCATAATAAAGGCTTTACCCCAGTGTCTCTGAGGAATCTTCATGAGAGGTAGGTTCTCAAAGTTAGTTTAAGCTTGATCTTTGGGGTTCAAATCTCAATCCTGACATGGAAAGATCAGCCATTCAGACTGTATATTTGTTTGCAAACTGGAGTGTCTCCATACAGCTTTGCTAAAGCCAATCCCAACCTAATGAAGCTGTTAGAACTGCAGTAGATGGCTCTTCAAACAAGCACCAGCTTTCTGATTTGAAGGGAGTCTGCAGTTGTCTGGAGTTTCTGGCTTTTGGCTCAGCCCTTCATTCAAATCAGCCTCTATGTAATTTGGCAATACTGGTTCTGTCTTTGGTTGCATTCCATTTCTACTCTCCGGGCTGTTCCATGTACCATAGGGATACTTACACCACCTTTGGAAGATCTATACCTATGAGAAGTCTTTGGCTTCCTTCTAACTTTTGGTCTAGTACCAATGGGAAGAGCTACCAACTTGGCTCCTCCCAGCTAATTGCTTGTGATTCGTATACAGAGCTAAAACTCTGAGTTCTGATTTGATATGCCACAGATTGTGTGAAACCTGGGATTACCGCACTGGAAGCTATCTTCACAGGTTGCAATTAATCTACACTCAGTGGCACCTAGAATAGGGGGAAGGACAATTTTGTCATTAAGCATTCTACCTCACTGTTGCTGGACTAACAGGTCTAGCACCCAGGTCTGGGCCAATGGCAAGAAGGTTTCCATCAAGTTCACTGGTGGCCACATGGGTAGTGGGAAAGGCGTAGTGAGCTACCTGTAGGGGAATGAATCTTTAGCTGCAGTATGTACTGCCTCCCCGTCTCAGGACCGCCCACTGGAGGCGGAAGGAGTGACTCACCGCTGGGTGGGTGTTCGTACGTGCCTGTCTCATCTGCCACGACTTTGATGATGACTCCGATAGGTTCAGTTGGTCCAGCGCGTACAGTCCAGAAATGAGACTCCTTCACTCCGGGGTCCCAGGTTGATGAGGGCTCCTCCACCCCTACACCCTCACCCGATCAACCAGGGGCGACCATCCAACTGGATTGGTCATTTGTTTGTGATGTTCCAAAAAGGAAAATAAGGTGCAGCCAACAAAAAAACCCACGGCCGAGGGCACCTGGGGTGTGCCGCCGGCTTCGATTCTCAACAGCCGACCCCGGTGCTCCCCGTCTGCCGAAGGGTGGGGAACTCCCCCTTTTTACTCTGCCGGTATCACCCAAAGAGAAAAGAAGAGGAAAAAAACAGACAAACACATATACCGGCGACTCCTGCGTCCCGGTGTCCACTCCATTGCCGTCCCCTACGTCTCCAGCCCGTACAGGGTTCTGGCCGCTCCCCGCGGCCTTTAGCCTTCTTTGTCCTTGTTGGGCCCGATGCCCTGGGTCTCGAGCTCCACTGGGGTGCTCCGCTTACCCCAAAAAGTCCGGCCGCGCCTCCAAGCGGCTCGGATCTGCCGGAGAGCGCTCCCGCCAGCGTCAACTCCTCCTTCCGGATCTGCCACCTCCTGGGCCAGTTCCAGTGCCCCTTTTATCCTGCTCTGGGCCTCTCCAACACTCCCTCCTGCTGTGTCCCTGCAAAGGGTAAGTTCCCACTGTGCTCTTTGAGCCCGGGCGCGTGGGGGATTCTCAGGGGCATCTAGGTGGGGTTGCTCGGGGCCCGCCACCTTCTCTTCTCCCTTATACTCCCGTAAGACTGCTTTGGCCAACTGTACGTCTGCTGAAGATCTGGTTTCTTTAAAACAAAACAAAAACAACCAGCAAGTGCACCTTAGGGAAGGCCTTTGCTCAGCCAGGAGCTAAGCAGTTTGAACAAATGGCAGGAGCTGTTTACATGACAACTTTTACTGGGTGACTTAACAGCAGGACACTGAAGACTCAGGCTTACAAAGCTGAAAGGGATCACAGAGATCATCTAATGCAAACTGGAGGTGATCCTATTGCACTGGTTTTTTTCTGTAGTTGTAAACTATCTTCACATCTCCCACCCTCTTCTTCTCTTAGGTGCTTTACCCCTTCACTGCTCCCATCAGCACTTCACCAGTGTCTGCACCTTCCAGTTTCTGCTGCCTCATACAACTTCACTCAATTCCCCAGCCCTCCAAACCCTTCAGCAATTCAGAAGCTCTTAAGACACCACATTTAGGTACTACTTGTGCAAGAACAAATTCTCCAGTTACTCAAGTATTTCCAGCTCACTCTTCATTTTGCCATGGTGTCAGGAAAGCAGAATCTTCTGTGGAAGCCTCTTGAATAGGCTAAAGATGGTATGATAGCTACAAACTATTGGCTATGGAGGTTTTGCGGTGTTTACATGGGTCACAAGAGTGATGCTATGCTACATTCATTGGCTTGAGTACTTGCAGCCCCAAGTATTTTGGGGTGCCTATATACATGCTCTGATGCATTATAATTAGAACGTGTCAGAGCAGACTCAATTAATTGAGCCTGCTGGAACATTTTAATTAAAACACTCCCATGTGCAGCAGCAACATGTGTATTCAGCATCCCCATGTTTCAGAATGGCAGTGCAGGGTACTTTAACTAAAACTTGTCTAATTTGATTTAGTTCAAGTGCTCCCACAGCCATTTTGAAATTCAGGATGCTGAATACATGTGACACTGCAGCGTTTTAAATTAGAGTGGCTATCCAGGAACTGCTCTAATTAAAATGCACCCCTCCCCCTCCTCTGCCACCTTGGAGCACCTGTATAGACACCCTTGGTTTCTACGTACATTGCAAACAGACAGGAAACATTCCAAATAGCTTTCCCGGAGATGAGCTGGCTGCCTCATCTACACAGGAACAGAGATGCCAGGTTGAAACCAGTGGACCTTTTAGTCTGTTATCTTACCTCCAGCCATGGTCAATACCCAATGCTCAGAGAAAACATATGCCACAAACCAACCAGATATTCACTACCTAGTGAAAATAAATTCCTTCCTCATCTCTGTGGGGATCACCTTAAACATGAGACTTGCTTACCAGTAGCTGCACCTGCATTAGCTGCCAATGGCTATGAAAATGAAGCCATTAGAAAAGGCCACAGCATACTACTCAAAGGCCTCTTGCAGCAGGGAGTACCACAGATTGACTACGTACCATCAGCAGCATTCCCTTTCTATCACCATCTCCTAGCTGGCTGTTTCTTTCATTAATGGAAATCTTGTTCAGACCACCCCTGGCTATTTACTGTGAGTGCTGGCTCTTGCCTCATCATGTTGCTGACAATGAGGAGTGACCTCAACAATTAGTCTGAGCCAGTCACAGAGGGGATATGCCTGCTGCTCTTAGTTCCTTGCTAAGACAGCAGAAGGGATTGCAAAAAACAGAAGGATGCAAGACAATGTAGCCTTACTCCCTTCATGTTCCTCTTCTTTCTCTGTGTGCAATTTCCACTCAATTCCCCATGTATAACTTATACCACTTCTAAATTTGCCCTCCATGTTGTGTCTCTGATACAGGGGTGAAGAGACCCATCCATACTCTGCCTGGAGGTTTATGTAGGAATGAAGGTTTTCCTGTCCATCCTGAGCATACCGATTTCTGCTGTACATGAACCTGTGAGTAGCCTGCAAGACAGCCAGCCTCCTAAATGAATTCATTCACAGGGAAGTGAGAAAGTTCATGCTGAAGTACCAAGGCACATAAGGGACAGTAAATTAGATTGAGACAGTCGATATGCTGAGGCTGCCAATGTTGGGAGCAAGCTGTAAATATGGTTTGAGCCTCTTGATTGTTCCACTGTGATGAAATAAATCATTTTCCAGGTCTGTTCACACATTTCAGATGAAATGGGTCTGTGTGGTATGGGCATAAGGGAAGACACTAACCTTGCTGAAATCTTTTGGACCCTACAGCCAGTTCTCAGACAGAGACACTGCATAGTCAGCATCTCACTCAGGCGTGCTCTCAAATTGCATTCATTTTCAAATGTTGATAGAGGTAGGACTAAAATAGGTGTTATGTGGCCATCCAGGACCAGAAGAAATTTCAGGCCAGCGTGTATGTGATTTCTTCCAGAGCTAGGTTTGGATTTCAACTACACAAAATTAAGTTAGGCTCCGGAGTGGCGAGAGACATGCAGGTGAAAGCCCGCTGCGCTCCCACTCCCCCAAAACCCCCCAGACACCCCCAAGCAGCCGCGGAGCCCCCCGCTGACCCCCCAGCACAGCCGGAGGCAAGCAGGACCCGTGGTGGGAGGGGGTTAACCCCTCACTGAGTGGAAGGAGGTGGCTGCGTGGAGCCAGGCCGGGACAAGCCCCGCCCAAGCCCCTACTTCGCCCAGCCCCCCAGGGAGCCACACAACCGGGGCCGTGCGAAGAGGCTGCGCAAACAGGTGCGCTCGTCTGCCAGTGCGTGAGTTAGCGCAGGAGGGACCGAGACCCTGCCTGTGACCTCCCAGGATAGACAATCCCAGCCGCAGCCAGCCTACCAGGGGCATGACACGGATGGGCACACGCCGCACCCCGAGGGTCCCCTCGGTCTCTGCGGTCCCCACCCGGCACCTCAGAGATGGCCACCCAGATGGAGCCCATGGTCCTGGGCTCCACGCACACGGAGCCCCTGGCTCTCGGCTGTGGGGGCTGCCTGTCCCCTTTTCAGGCTCTGGCGGCTGGGAACATGCCCACCTGCCCATGTCTGCTCCCTTGTGGGGTCTCTGGCGCGCCAGCTGGAGGAGCTTAAGGCCACAGTCCAGAGACTGCGTGCCATCAGGGACTGTGAGCAGGAGATTGACTCCTACTGCCAGGCCCTTCTCCCCCGGGAGCCACAGGGTAGACCACGGTCTCCCTCCAGGACAAGGGAGGACTCCGGGACCTCCCGCTCTGTCCAGTCAGGGGCATGGACCAAGGTGGTCAAGGGCCTGAAGGCCCACCACACCAAGGCCCCTGCCCCACCGGAGCTCAGCAACAGGTCCACACCTCTTGCTGCTCCAGCAGAGCCTGCTGAGTTGCCAGCTCTCACAGACAACCCAGGCCCAACTGCAGCTACCGTCCCCACTCTCCCCAAGACAAAACGTAAGGTGTTTGTTGTGGGAGACTCCATCTTGCGGGGCACTGAGGGGCCAATCTGCCACTCCGACCCCTCAGCCTGGAAAGTCTGCTGCTTCCTCGGGGCCCACATCTGGGACATTGCGGAGAAGACCCCTAAGCTCCTCTGGCCCACAGACCACTATCCCATGCTCCTTATTCATGTGGGCACCAATGACACGGCTTGGAGCGCTCCCAGCTGGATCACGAAGCGCTACAGGGATTTGGGAGCGGGGCTAAAGGGTCTGGGGGCACAGGTGGTGTTCTCATCAATCCTCCCAGTCTCGGGCTATGGGCCGAGGAGGGAGAGGAGGATTCACGTAGTGAACCAAAGACTGTGGCGCTGGTGTCATCGGGAAGGCTTTGGCTTCCATGACCACAGCCCACTCTTCGGCGAGAGAGACAGCGAGCTGCTGGGAAGGGATGTCCTCCACCTCTCTCCCCTGGGGAGGAGGCTCTTCTCAGCCAAACTGGCTGACCTGCTCCACTGAGCTTTAAACTAAGCTCGTTGGGGGACGGGGGGACTACCACCACTGCTGGCCCGCTGAGCAACCCTTGCAAAGCCAGCGAGCCAAGGCACTTAAGGGAGCCCACCCCTGCCCCAGCCCTGGTACAATCTGTGGGCAAGGCAAGAGCCCCCAAGGGGAGGCTTGCCTGCCTCTACACAAATGCCAGGAGCTTGGGGAATAAGCAGGAGGAGCTCGTCCTCCTGCTCAGTGCAAAGAATTATGATGTCATAGGAATAACGGAGACCTGGTGGGACTCCACCCATGACTGGACCTTGGGTATAGATGGCTATACCCTGTACAGGAGGGATCGTTCAGATCAAAGGGGCAGGGGGGTAGCTCTCTATGTTAAGGAAAGCTACACGATATTGGTGACCAGGGTGGACGACTGGAGACCCTCCGGGTTAAAATCCATGGGGAACACGGCACAGGGGACACAACGGTGGGAGTCTACTACAGACCTCCCACCTATAGTCTTGAGCTTGACCAGGAGTTCGCCCGGGAACTGGTTGAGGCCTCGTGCTCCAGGACCATGGTTGTCATGGGTGATTCAATTACCCGGACATCTCGTGGGAGGACCACTCAGCAAAATCCAAGCGGTCGCAAAGCTTCTTCTCATGCGTGGATGACCTCTACCTGACTCAAGAAGTCTATGGGCCAATGAGAGGTAAAGCACTGCTCGACCTGGTACTGGCTACTGGGGATGACCTAATCGACAACCTGGTGATTGATGGGAAGTTGGGTGACAGCGACCACGAGCTGATCACCTTCACCATCTGCTGTAAAGCTGGCAAGTCAGTCAGCAACATGGAAATCCTTGACTTCAGGAAAGCCAACTCTGACAAGCTCAGGAGACTTGTCAGTCAGGCCCTAAGGGACCACGACCCCAGGGAGAGGGGAGTTCAAGAAGAGTAGCTGCTCCTCAAGGGAGCGATCCTCAATGCACAAGCTAAGTCTATTCCATCATCTCGGAGGAAAGGCAGCAAGAGGGCATAGCATCCCCCTGGCTCTCCAGGAACCTAGCAGACCTCCTGAGGCTGAAAAGAAAAGCCTACAAAGGATGGAGGATGGGATTCATCTCCAAGGAGAATTATTCTGCACTGGTCCGGTCCTGCAGGGAGCAAACCAGGAAAGCCAAGGCTGCAACTGAACTCCAACTAGCTCTGAGCATCAAGGACAATAAAAAGTCCTTTTTCAGATATGTGTGGAGCTGGAGGAAAAGCAAGGGCAACACTGGACCCCTGATCAACCAGATGGGGCCACTGACAACTGACGCCCAGGAAAAAGTCAACCTATTAAATGGGTACTTTGCATCGGTCTTTCATCAGTCCCATGGGACACCCAGGCCCGCTACGGGACAGGGAGGTCCAGGTGAGGGAGATCCCCTGACCTCCATCAATGCTGACCTCGTGAAGGAACACCTTGAGAAGCTGGATACCTTCAAGTCCGCTGGCCCTGACAACCTGCACCCCAGGGTACTCAAGGAGCTGGTGAGCATCATAGCCCAGCCCCTGGCACGAATCTTTGAAAACTCCTGGCGCTCTGGTGTAGTGCCCGAAGACTGAAAGAAGGCCAATGTGGTGCCGATCTTTAAGAAAGGGAGGAAAACGGATCCAGCTAACTATAGACCCATCAGCCTGACTTCTATCTCGGGGAAGATCTTAGAAAAGTTTATTAAAGAGGCCATCCTTAATGGACTGGCCAATGCCAACATCCTGAGGGATAGCCAGTATGGGTTTGTTGCGGGTAGGTCTTGTTTGACCAATCTCATTTCTTTCTATGACCAGGTGACCTATCACCTGGACAAGGGAGAAGAGATTGATATCATATATCTTGACTTCAAAAAAGCCTTCGATCTGGTATCCCATGATCACCTCTTGGGAAAACTGGCCAATTGTGGCCTTGGGGTCCACCATGATCCACTGGCTGGGAAATTAGCTTCATGGTCGGATCCAGAGGGTAGTAATGGATGGCAGTCACTCATCATGGTGTCCTGTGACCAGTGGGGTCCCCCAAGGCTCTGTCCTTGGACCCATATTGTTCAACATCTTCATTAATGATGTGGACATTGGAGTCAGGAGTGAACTGGCCAAGTTCACCGATGACACCAAACTTTGGGGCAAAGCATCCACGCCAGAAAATAGGCAGGTGATCCAGGCTGACCTGGACAGGCTCAGCAAATGGACAGATGAAAACCTGATGGTGTTTAACACCAAAAAATGCAAGGTTCTCCACCTTGGGAAGAAAAACCTGCAGCATCCTTATAGGCTCGGCAGTGCTATGTTGGCTAGCACTATGCAAGAAAGAGACTTGGGGGCCATCACTGACCACAAGATGAACATAAGCCTGCAATGTGATGCTGCATCTAGTAAAGGGACCAAAATGCTGGCTTGCATCCATATATGCTTCTCGAGCAAATCCCAGGATGTCCTTCTCCCTCTGTACTCGGCCTTGGTAAGGCTGCAGCTGGAGTACTGCATCCCGTTTTGGGCTCCACAATTCAAAAAGGATGTGGAGAAGCTTGAGAGAGTCCAGAGAAGAGCCACGCGCATGATCAGAGGTCAGGAAAACAGACCTTACGATGACAGGCTGAGAGCCATGGGGCTCTTTAGCCTGGAAAAGCGTAGGCTCAGGGGTGATCTGATGGCCACCTATAAGTTTATCAGGGGTGACCACCAGGATCTGGGGGAACGTCTGTTCACCAGAGCGCCCCAAGGGATGACGAGGTCGAACAGTCACAGACTCCTGCAAGACCGTTTCAGGCTGGACATAAGGAAGAATTTCTTTACTGTCCGAGCCCCCAAGGTCTGGAACAGTCTGCCAGGGGAGGTGGTTCAAGCACCTATATTGAACACCTTCAAGAGGAAATTGGATGCTTATCTTGCTGGGATCCTATGACCCCAGCTGACTTCGTGCCCTTTGGGCTGGGGGCTGGACTTGATGATCTCCCGAGGTCCCTTCCAGCCCTGATGTCTATGAAATCTATGAAATCTGTGAAAGTCTGGAGTTAAGTCTACTGATGTCCAGGTGTAACGAACTGGAATGCGGCCCCTCCTCTTCCCCAGTCTCAATGCAATCACACTGAGAAAGGTATATATTTCTTTCATACCAGTTTTTTCTAACCCTGGCAATGACATTTCCCTTACCATCCCTCCCCCAACACACACACTTTTATCCAGGGCCTTCAGGCGATTCGCTGGGTTTGAAGGTGTTGTATTGAACTCAACAGCAGGAACCGCATGATCGAAAATGGAAAGGCCTTTCTTGGAACAAGCAGAGATATTAACAAGTACATCGCACAGAACCTAGAAAAGTATACTCTAACGAAAGGTTTGCCTTCAGCTCAGCCCAGCTCAGCTATCTCCTCTTGTCATTAGGCACTTTTTCTGCCCCTGCTAAGGATGTCTGAATAATTTGCCAGTCTGGTGTTGCCATATAAATATGTATTTTCCTTGGGAAAAGTGCTAATACTGTCCCATAGGGAAAGGCATGGGGGCCATTCCATACTGAGCTGCTCTTGCACACAGAGGGACAGACTAAGGTCACAGAGCTGTAACCCACTGAAGCTGCTTTTGCAAGCAGCTTAGCAGGCATAGGATTTTCACAGCTTGCCTGGCTTCTAATTCTTAAGACCCTTCAAATCCCTGTGTCAGGTACCTCTTCCATTACTGTGGTCAGGAGTGGGATGGTTAAGGTCAAAGGGAGTTGGGAGCTGCTGGTATTTGACACTTAATAAAAAATACTACAGATGCTGCTTAGGTGCCTACAGCAATGCACCCACCTGCTGTGAGACACCGACCCACACGTGATTTTACAGGAGTGAGCAAAGGAGAGTCAGTCATCAGCAAGGCCAAGCGTAGAACCTGAAGCCTGCCTACTCCATCATGCCTCCAAGGGGCAGTGTTTTGACTTTCTTTTCTCCTCAGCCAATAGGGCTACAATCAAACAGAAAGAAGCAGGGCACTTATATCAACCTCTCATCTGCCTATAACAGGCTTTTGGAATAAAGCTGATACAGTGGCAGATTAAAACAGGATCCTCTTTAAGGTAGGAATCTGACACTGCTACAGAAGGGGGATCTTGCATTATTGCCTTCTGGATGCCAAGCATGGTACTGACAGCTAGTCATCTCACTGACTACTGCTCGGGTCTGCAGAATCTTCCTGTCCTGCCTGGATGAGGGATGGCTAATGTCCTCATTTCACAGCAGGGAGGCATCCATTCATCATCTTCAGCCCTGCCACTCTTCTGCATGCTTCTCCCAGCAACCTACTTGCCACATACAGCTCCATATCCAGTTAAGTGCTGACAGTGTGCTGGCTACTGCAGAAGACACTGTCTCAATATACTTGCAGGTCAGCTACACAGACAGATAAGGTAAAGGGCATTGAGATGCATACCAGAAGGCTTTATGTTTTCTTCTTTTCTGCCTCTAGTCTTACCAGGGAGCGGTAGCAGGCTTATTGGAGGGGATTAACTTTAGTGGGTCTCATGTCAGCAAGATGAGAAGCCACTATGCCAGAAGGTCAGACCAGGATACACAAGCTGAACTTGAAAGAAAGCCACAAACCACAAAAAGCAGAAGAACAGGAATAGCTTTTTGCCTTCCAGTGGAGGAAAGACCTTGAAAGGGGAAGATGACAGGAAGAGCTAGACTGGCAGTAGTTTGAAACAGAGGTGTGAGAATTATAAAAGCTGCAATGTTTTGGTTGATCTGGGTCCTCTTCCATCTCCTCTTAGTTTAGCTCTGCAGTTATTACCTTAGCTAGTGATTAGATATGTTTGCAGGGACATCACTCATACATAAAATGTAGCTATATACCAAATCTTTTTACACATTGCAGAGTTGGCTGCAGGCCCACCAGTACCCTACCAACTCCAGTATTTCACCATAGTGAACTCTAGCAAGAGGCTTCCCTACAAATATTTTTCTGTACTCCTAAATGCATTCACTTTGACTGCTCAGAGGCCTCTTGTGGAGGCTTCCCTCAAGTGAATGGATTTACAAGTATTTATAGTGGAACATCAATTCTAAGAATTATGCAGCTATTGTCATCCAACCAAGGAAGAGAAACACCGTGCAACTTGCCGCCAATCACAGCAGCTTGCACTTCAAATCCCAAATGCTTCCAAGCAAGCAACAGGCCAAGAATTAGTCAAATAAGGTATCTAGCAAGTCATTTTGAACAACTAAATCTATTCATGGACAATTTGCCAGCTGAAAGAAGTAGAAGTCATTAAATACATTTGCTACAAATTATTTGCTTGGTATCTAACAGTAGCTATACTAGATGCCTCAGAGAAAAGAAGAAGACTGTGCAGTGCTCAATAAACTCCACCCCATTATAAGTTTATTAGCATTCAGAGTCTCATTTCTTTTACTGGATCACAAAAAGAGACAGCATGCTGGGGAAGGGAAGTCTATAATATCAAAGTCCCTGCTATGTTGCATTCTCGTCAGTTCTGCTAATGCAACTCACTGGCAAGGGTGTTATTACAGGTCCTCCTGTGTACCTAGTCTAGAAGACAGGAATTTATTGCTGCCTTTGCTAGTGGGTCCAGCTCTAGCTGAATCTGGGACTCAAGTACTGACAGAAGTCCCCAGTTGGATCCCTATGTGCTGATCATCGGGTTCCTCTCCCCTAAAGAAAATGAAACTTTTGAGCGTGGCAGTGAAAGAGGCACAGCAAAGCAAAAGCCACCCGTGGGTGGAGAACAGGAAGAGGAAGATTTGCTGGCAACGATTTGTTAATGAAGAGAACCTCCAGTTTATCTATTGCCCACAACCTGTAGCCTGTGAAAAATCCCACCACCATTGCCAAGCATAGCCGAAGCAGCAATGTACAGCAAAACCATTGCCTTACTGCACTGGTGGTTTAAGACTAAGACAATAAAAAGATCCCCTGTGTACTTGTACACTACTAAAGCTCTCTAATTAGCTTCAAGGTTTCGGTTTATATTGTTTCTTGCATCATTTAAGAAAGGCGCACTAAAGCCACCATAAACATCTGTCCTTTGGGGGAACCATAGTTCTAGGCCTTGCCTTCATTAAGCTTTTTTGGTCGCCTCATACTCAGGGTAGACCAGGTTTCCCATCTCTTGTACTGTGTCTTCTGAGCAGAATGAGACAGCTATACCAGCAGCCTTAAAAGGACGGTCTACCTGGGGGCACCAACCATCACTGCCATCATTGAGGCTGAGTAATGAAGAGTCTGTAGTAATACGCTCAAGCAAACCTCCTTAAGGTGACAGCAGATCTCACCTGAATGAGGCAGATAAAGGGTGAGATGCTCACTCTTGTTATACATGACGGTCTGTTATATTCTTTTGGGTTTAAGTAAAGCAATGAAAGCCATTTTGTTACCTTGAATACTAACCCCTTGCCTCAATCAATCAGCCATAGAATAAGTCTAGAGCTTGAAGGGAAGTTTCATACAGAAAGAGCTGGTTACTCAGATTCTATGGGTAACTTATTTTGCCCAGGATGGGTCCATGTGTGCCCCTATACAAAGACCCACTGAATTAAAGCTGCTTCCTTTTCCAAGCTATGACAGACACCCAATAAATAACGGCATGCATGCCCTGTCTGAACTTCATCGTTCTGTCCAACTTCTCCATGATGCAATTTTCATGTTAACAAGCCACAATATAAATAAAGTTTAAAAACCTGGTCAGATTCTCAGGTAATGCAATTGGGAGCATCTTCACTGCCTTTAAAAGAGCCATATGAAATGGCCACTAGCTCTAAAGCTGCTCCCCCATTTCTGAAAGATGGTACATTCATATTTCACCAAGATAATTTTCAGCTTGTCGTAGTGAAATGGTTATGAGCATCATGCCCCAGGGATGACCTTTAACATGCTGGGACAACTGCACAAGATTCAAGAAAGAGGTAACCTGGATATGTGCACTCTTCTATGTGCCCACCTGGGAAGTGCAGATTTGTCTGCTGCTCATTCTGAACACACAGGAACGTGATTTAGTAGTACTTTCTCTCATCTTTTTCCCCTTCTAAATGAAGTCATTCCCCTATGTAAACACTCCTTTTTGCTTTGTGCCATCATTACTTTAGTTACTCTGCAAGGTAAATAAGCCTAGATGTTAACCAGAATTCATCATGACTGTCTAAGGCTATTAAAACCACTTTATCGACTCTAAAGAACTTCTGTATGTTAAAAAACACACCTCAAATTTAATTTGCCTCCTTGTCAGTGGTTTCTAGAAACCAATTAGTTTGGGGCATCACATTTTAGGACTTCAACCTTTCATACAAGGTATAGCAGGGTGTTAGTACGAGGGGTGCTTTTGTTTCCTCTTATTCTCCATTTGGAGGTAGAGCCAAGTCTCTGTGGCTGAACTAGATGGATCCTAGAATTAACAGGAAAATAACCAGGTTTAATAAACTTCCCATGCAATTTGCCATCACATCTGTGTGGCAAAAGGAAAACAAGTGAAATGACTAGGTAGCTGTGGAAGAGCATCTGCTATGGGATGGTTTGAAACAAGCCCATCACTGGAAAGGTTACAGATGACGACATTGTCTTGCCTGGTGCAGGTAAAGCCAGGACTCCTGCCTTTCTGACTGTTCACATTTTCTTACAGAACCAAACTGCTCCATTTGTTCTTTATCTAAACCTTGCTCCTTTGCAAGGTCCTGAGGGGAATTGCTGCTCTATTCCTACATATCACTTTGCCTTCTGATCTTTCAAAAGGTCTCCTGAATCCTGCCCTTAGGAATATCTGAGCCTCCACAATGATTTTGAGGCATCCCTGCTTTTATTTAAATCATCATGTCAATTTCTCAATTGAAGTTTTCAGTTTTCATCCATCAAAGTTTACCCAGGAAGAATGGAGGGTGCCCGTTCTGTTTCCTTTTGAAGATTACAGAAATGCAACAATAAAATTTGACTCTGCCATTGGCCATTCCCCCTCCCCACTCCACCACAGAACAGAAGTAATTATACTTCCCGACTCATTTTAAATGCTGTCGGGGCTGAAACCTTGGCAGAACTGAGTCTCGGCACATGCCCCCATTTTAGTTTATAAACCCACCTAGTGGATGCCCCTTAGAAAGGTAAGCTGTTAAAAGGCACCCCTGAATTCTGTTGGTGCAATTCAGGGGTGACCCTAATGAAGTCAATAGTCTTGCACCAGTCTTGGATTCAAATACAGAGGAAGGTGAAACTATCAGAAGTAAGTCTTCTGTTTTGCTTTAATAGACTCTTGAGCTAGTGGCTCTTGATTTCTATCTGACAAACCGAATCCCTGACCCCAGAGGTTCAAAGAAGAAGTAGCCCATCAGTAGCCCACAATGCCCAATCCCAAACAATACAATGAATGGGCTTGCTCAGTTTCATTAGTGTAAGTCTTTTGATTGTGATAGAGTTACTCCAGCACAGAGTGAACTATCAGGCCCCTCATGTTTACCAGAACATTTAGTGTTCACTAGTGCTACTCCAAAAAGAGAAAGGTAATTCAGCATCCATTAAATAATGTTTTTCAATTATTTCAGCCATTCATAATCTTTCTAAAAGGTTCTTATAGACTCACCGAAATAGTAGACGTTAAGTGCCAGTAACAGATGTATACATGTCCCCCCCAACACATAGGTACATACTGACACAGAACAATGTACAGTAACAAAAATAGAAGCTTCTACACAAACTAGTAGGTCTGAGAGGAGGAAACATTGTGTCGCTTACCAGTGACAAAATCCTGAAAGGGCTTTTTGCTTCGGTAAGAGATCTACAAAGGAACAGAGAAACACGGTTCAGTAGGCAGATCATTCATGACCACAAGCGTTCTAGAAGGGCGGCACAGGAATGTCAGTTCAATTATAATCACACCTTAATGGGCAGGATCCATTCTTACATGCCTTGGCTACCTCTACTGATCGCACTGTTGTAGTCATTGACCTGTAATGGAAATAACCCTACTTTGGCAATGCACTACATGTATGCAGCATGAAGCAGATAAGATTCACACTTAGATTCTTTGATTGAATGCTACAACCGGAAAGGGAAAAGCAGTACATTAAAATAGTAGGAAAGAATTAACTGTCATTACTTAATTACTGAAGATACGCTCTGTAACAGATAAGTAATAGATTTCTATTAATTCCTTAATAATTAAAGTCAGTTAAGATCCCATATGTAGCTGAATATATTTAGATTTAAATACTAATAGTTATATTTTCAGTCACAGCTTCCAATTTTTCACACTTGTGTGAACACAACCACTGGCTCTCAGAACTGGACAGGTATCCATCATGCAAGCAGCAGGAGTTCCAAGCTCAGGTGCTAGGAGGATTGTAACCCTTCCTCTATTAATGTCTAGATGAGAGGAGCGCCTGAATTATTTTAGCTATTGCTACGTGTGGTCACAGCATGGAAAAGATTGTAAGCCATTGGCACACACCAACTGGGCAGCTGGGAACTCTGTTGCAGGCTACGCACAGGCAAATACCAGGTTTCGCCTGCCTGTTACTACAGCCTGATGATGAACAGAGTAGAATCAGATGCTACTTAGACATGCAGCCCTGGAGATGAAACAAACCTGGGCTGTCCCCTTACTCATACCGAAGGATCCTGGTTACTTGATCCCATTACAGAAGTGTATCCTATATTAAGAAGCAAGAAGTAGCTCAAGAAACCCACCCCACCACCACCTAAAAGCCATATGGCTTAGGATTCTGCAGTGCCAGCTCCAGTGCAGAGCGGGTGAAGAACGATGGGGACTGACTGAGTGCTTCTTGTTTTGCCTATGACAGGTGATGAGCTGGCTAACAATGTAGTCCAACCCACTCCATTCTATGCCTTAGGCAACTGCAACATCTTCTACTGTTGCAGGAGAAATCCTGAACTCCTGCCATTGCAGAAAGAAAGCCCCCTAGGAGGGCGATTTAGGAAAATAAAAAAAAGGAACACATCTAAATCAAGGATTTTGGTGCATAACAGCAACATTGACCACCCATACATTTCATATATATATGAAATGTGAATATATATATCCATGGGACTTTTAAAAACATTATTAGTAGAGCATCTAAGCACTGTAGACAAATAAGGAAGAATATTTGTCATTTGCAATCTGGCACTATTTACAAATGCTTCTGTTTTCTGCCACTTGCAAAAAAAATGTAGTCTCTCCAAAGTGTAGAATTTGAGTTTGTTCTGAAGCTTAGAATACAAAAAAAGGCTTCACTGCAAGAAGGCAGACTAGAGGCCCACGGGCTAAGCTCACAAGTAAAGGACCAGCACCATGCATGTAAGGCCTATGTTGTGAACAGTTAACTATTGGGGAAAATAGCTACCAGGTTGGCAGAGGGGTTGGCTTGAATCTATCTGAATTAGCTGCATAACTTCTGCTTGGCCTCCCCCCACAACCTCTCCCCTCTGCCCTCCCCCTCCCCTTCCACCTTTTTTTCTTTGTGCTGCACACTTCATGATTGCTGGAAATCTGCTCCCTTTTGCTGAACCAGCCAAAGCAGCATATTCTTACGGAGACATGCTGTGCTCCCTTATGGAGATGGTTGCTTTTGTTCTTTCTTGTTCTTGTGCTCTCTCCACCCTGGCATTTTTCATAAAAGTTATGGCTACACTATAATCAGTGTGATTGCAGGAAGGGAAGGCATACCCCCACTGGCTTTAATCTCCCTAACATGGGGAATAGCAGCAGCGGAGACAAGTTGGAACAAAATTCTGGAGCACCAAGGGACCCAGGTTCATGCCCAGGGTACCGATGGGTTTCTACAGCTGGCACTGAATTCCACATTATCACGCATTCAGCATTACCTGTGCTATCTGGATTCAAGCCACTGCAGCAACGTATACCTGTGTTGCAGTCACCTCACTGATCACCGTGTAGATGTGTCACAATTCTCCTATCCCTGTGCAAACACTTGAGTAGAAAGAAGAATAGCAAAAATGCTGATGACTGGTTCACCTATGTCCTCTAAGCCTGTCTTGATGAAATATAGTATCAAAGCCTATATATCTTAGTCTTTAAGGAAACTCCTGGCAGTTCTACAAAGACCCATAGGCTATACAGAGGTTTCCAAAGAAGCTAATATTAACTCTGAGCCCTAATGCCCACTATTTATTGCACCTCTCTCTAGCATGCTGCAGAACGGGAGGAAACACTGGTCCTTGGAGGCGAAGGTGGTTATAAAGGAATGGGTTTCAGTAAGCTCCTCAGAGGGACCCAAGCCCTGAAGAAAAAGAGACTGCACATCAGTGCAGGACTCCTCAGTGAGGATTTCTGCTCAGGCTCCTCCTATCAGGTTTCCTTCAGGCTCAGTTTGTCTCTGCTGCATTTCTTTCAGGTCTGACCTATCCTCAGGCCCCCTTTATTGCTTTCCCCAAATTTTGGCCCCTCCCCAGGCCAACTCACCACCCCTGGCTGCAGATTCTAGCTTTTTTGCTCAAGAGCTCTTTCTCTTTCGCCTGCCAGGGTCAGTCTGCCCAGCTCTGGGAGGAGTTGGGTTTATATATATTCCTCAGGTCCTGCCCCTTCTGGCCAGGGCAGCCCAGATGTCTTAAAGGCCCTCTTTCCCTTTCTTTGTAATGGGATCAGGGGCATCCCATTACAAGGGATAAACTGGAAAAATCATGAATCCCTGAACACTGCCCTGCTTCATGTTTCTTTTCCCATTGATAGGTCACATGGCTATAGATACCACTGGGAACAGACTCTATTGGAGTCAATCTCCTACCCTTAGAGAAACAGCAACCCACAGTGAGTGCTAAGGAACTCCAAATATAACACCAGGTACCCAGGCAGCGTTGCTTCTCCAGGATCCTTTCCAGAC
Source organism: Crocodylus siamensis (assembly GCF_052110815.1). NCBI lineage: Eukaryota > Metazoa > Chordata > Crocodylia > Crocodylidae > Crocodylus > Crocodylus siamensis. The sequence continues at coordinate 28,554,255 of NC_143409.1, read as the reverse complement.
TTTCTCAAGATTCATGCCCCATGCCTACCCAGCAAATTGCCAAGGAGGACAAGCAGCACTGAGACTGCAGCAAAAGCTTTCCAGGTGGCAGTGTAAGCACACTAACAAAAACTGGTCCTTTCTTCTCCCCCACCTTCCTTTTGCAAACACTGGGAGCTGCACAATTTGTTAAGATTGATCTCAGACCAAGGAGGAAGAGATAGACTCAATATAATTAACTCTGGTTTCCCTGTCACTGGGCAAGGAGCTTTAAAAATTTAAAAGGGGGAAAACTATTCAGGGCCCTTTTAGTCCTGTCCCCCCCACCCCCCCAGGCTATGAAAGGAAACCATTCACAATGCTCTGCATGCATAGCTCTCTCCGTCTTCCTCTCTCTCGGGCTACTTTAATTAAACAGAGGTTAAACATTGGCTTCCAATGCCGCTTTCACAGCAAGCCTATGAGAGGCAGGGGATACATCTACCAATCTTCCCACCGCCCCTGCTCCCAACCCCCTCCTCCCCTTTCCCGATATTCTCTCCTTATTCTACAGAGCTGGCCAGCCAGTCACTCTGGAACAGATGTATTTCCAGAGAGAACGTGTTTTGAGGGAAGTGGCTGCCAATGCTCCTTTTGTTCATCAGTTCGGAGCCCTGCGGTATGAGAACAAGAAGCTGTTTAATGGAGTCGGTATTACAGGCAGGAGGGAGGTTTCTTCCAGATGTATTGTATCAGAGAAATCTAAAATAAGCAGAGCCCCTGAGGCCTGGCCTTGTTGAAGGCACAGCAGGAAGATGCCAAAGCAGCTGACTAACTAGGGAAGCTGGCTGTATACCCTTTCTTCAGGCTCATGTGACACTACCGGGTTTCATGTGAAAACCCCATGCTACAAGTGAAGTCCTAGAAGATGCCATGCACCATCACTCTTCATGGCTGCACACCTGCAGACCTCCACCTGTGGGCAGCACAAGTGACAGACCAGTCTGCTCTCCCCACAAAAGCAGCACAGTCCTCTATATTGAGGCCTAACTGGATGTGTGATGTAGCCAAGGGGGAACTATTTTATTCCAGGAGATGGCACTAATGCGTGATGGCTCAGGGGACTATTAGCACTTGTGGCCCAGGCTGAACAGTCAACTCACGGCTGTTCGGTGACTGCGGGGTTCAGTCAGCCTGAAAGAAAACAGGCGCCACCATCAAAAGACTACAGGCCAGGTCCCCACACATGTCCACAGGCAGCTCTGCTCTAGGGTAGGACTGAAGGGAGATGTTCACACTTTGGTGGATAGGACTGAAGGGAGATGTTCACACTTTGGTGGACTTTTTGGCTAAAAAGAGGGTTTCAGCCTTGTCCAGCTGGAACTTTCCACAGAAGAAAACCCATATGGTTTTCAGGAAAGAAAAGATTTGCTTCAAAAAATCAGTACTTCATAAATATTGGATAGGACCATTATCAGATGTGCTACTCTCCTATCAATACTGAAATTCTTGAGTTAGCAAAAGGATTTAAAACTGCCACTAGAATTTCACTAGCTAGCGAGGCTCTCCAGTTTGGGTGCACAACATCGGAAGGCGTTTAGCCCTTCTTTACTGGATCTAGACCAGCATAACACCGCTGTCCTTTGCCAAATCTACTGACTTACAACACTGCCAAACAGAGCCAGAGCACGGTGCACCTGAAAAGCCAGCCCGTGGCTGTGCTGCACACACTCTGGGTGACTGGGAACAAAACCCTGCTGCTTCAGCTCCCAGAACAGGGGCCTCCGCTGCTTGAGGCACAGGTACTAGATGGCCAGCCACCAGGAGGTGATACTCATGTGGAACAAATATTTTACAAGCATCCCATAAAAGCAGCACACAGTGCTAGGTATCACTGCTCAAGCCTGGCATTCCATTCCCCCAGTGGGACCTGCCAGTGACAGCTCCCTATCCCTGCTAGCAAAACCCAACTCCCATGTCAAATCCAGCCCAGGGTGCCCCATCAGATGCAATGGTCAAACAATACTTTCCCACCATTCCCATTGTCCAGCCTATTTATTCTGATTACTCAGTAATCACTAACCATTAGCCAATTAACACTTCCTGAGAAACCTGGCACAGGTGCTTTCAGAGGCATGTATACAATTACGGACAATGGAGGAAGGTTAGGAATTTGTCAGACTTGTCATTGGCACCCATCTGGTAGAAACAGAGGGCATGCCATTAATGCCTCCATCTCCGATGCATCATCAACTCATGTAACACTCTATGCAAATCTATGCAAAAGAGCCACAACGTGTCTGGGAAACTATAAATATCAGTGAAAAATCTTCCCATAAATACAAAGGAAGGTGGAATTTACAGCACTTTCTTTGGAGATTTCTCCAGGTGTTCCCTATTAAGCTATTGTGTTTGTTTGCATAAGTATTCCTTAGACAATAAAGTATTCTCCATGTTCGGATATTGGCTCTGAAAATAGGAGCAGGAATGTGCATTGCATATTCAAACGACTGGCTGTAAAGATGATAGACTGGGTCATTCTGTCACCAGCTCTTCAGAGCTGTTACTTTAAATCAACCAAAAGGAGCAACAGGTTTTGTTTGCTTAGGCCCATCACAGTGTGAGCAACAATGGGAGAATAAAGAGAAGGATGCCTCTCCCCAAGAACAGCACCAGCTCATTAGCAAGAGCAAAGGAAAATGCTGGAATGCAGCAAGATGCCGCATGAAGACTTCCAAAAAGGCTTTAAAAACTTTCAGCCCAAGTGGGACTTAAATGCAGTCTGCTGAAGTGGAAAAGCATCCTCTGCTTAAGGACTGGGGCTCAGGAACAGAAGCCTAACAGGAAAGCTGTGCAGCCTGGGCAGCTGCAGCACAGGGGGCAGTGACGGTGTCCAGCTACTGATGGTGATGATATAGCTAGTCGCTAACACCTGTTATTTTTGTGCTGCCCTGGTCATCCCTGCTTAGTTGTAATACTGCTCAGGAACCATGCCCACAAAACATTTTCATCTTTGATAAGGTGGCACATTGTGATGAAAAAAAGGGGACACAAAGATTTTCTCTGTAATATGCTGCAAACCCCTTCCCCTTGAGGAAAAAATGTTTTTTTCATTCCTTCTCCTCCCCTCCCCCCCCCAATTTCATTTCTTAAAGAGACTTTGTGGTGTTCAGTCAGAGTAGTTTCCTCATTCTCTTTGAATGCAGGGAGGAGAACGCAGGGAGGAGAACCCAAGGATGCCCCAATGATGGAAGCCATCTAGATACCCATTGTTGTATATGCTGCTTTACCACCCTGCCCAAGCCCCCATGCTTCTTGCAGTATCACTCAACCCATTGCCAGCCAAGGAACATCTGGTCAATACAAGAGTGTAGATTGTACCCATGTTGGTCTAAGGACATAGGCAGACAAGGTTTCATAGTTTCTAGGGTCAGAAGAGACCTGAGTAGATCATCTAGTCCTACCCCCTGCCATGGCAGGAAAGATTACTGGGGTCAAACGACCCCAGCAAAGTGTTCATCTAACCTCCTCTTAAAGACCCCCAGGGTAGGAGCCTGCACCACTTCTCTTGGAAGTTGGTTCCAGATCCTAGCCGCCCTGACCGTGAAGTCGCGCCTCCTGATGTCTAGTCTGAGTCTCCCCTCTGCCAGCTTGTGTATTCCTGGTCACTCCTGATGGTGCTCCGGGGAACAGGGACTTCCCCAGTGCCTGCTGATCCCCCCCTGACTAGTTTGTAACAGGCCACTAGTTCCCCCTCAGCCTTCTCTTTTGGAGGCTGAACAGGGTCAGGTCCCGTAGCCTCTCCTCGTAGGGCCTGCCCTGCTGCCCCCTGATCATGCGAGTGGCCTCCTCTGGACCCTCTCCATGTTGTCCACATCCCCTCTTGAAGTGCGGCGCCCAGAACTGGACACAGTACTCCAGCTGCAGCCTGACCAGTGCCGCACAGAGGGGGAGGATCACCTTGGACCTGCTCGAGATGCACCTGTGGATGCATGATAAGGTACAGTTGGCCTTCCTGACTGCATCCTCACACTGTCGGCCCAGGTTCTTTAGGTGAATCTGATATCTTCTATTAAACCAACTTAAATAGTTGGAAAAAAATTTTCTTAGCAAGCTTTTGGGTTCTGCAACTGGTGCGTGCTCTTCCTGGATGGAATGAACAGTAAAGAAGCCAGAGGCTGGTAAGCATGCAAGGAAGGCAGCCAGTGAAGATGTAAACTGAGGAGTCACTGGGTGAGAGACAGGTGGGGGAAGGGGGGGGCTACATTCATTCCCGTTCTCCCCCCTACCCCCCATGCCTGTCTCTCACTTACTGACTCCTCAATTTACATCTTCACTGACTGCCTTTTTTCCATGCATACCAGCCTCTGGCTTTACTATTCATGGGGCAATACAAGGCACGCCCATCCTTATGGACTTGGGCTCATTGTGACAGCAACATCCCCAGCCAAGCAAGCCAGTTTGTTTCTGCTCTCCTTTTCTACTTTCTCTACATTTCTTTCCTTTCCTCCCTCTTTACTCAGGGCAGGAGCTCAAGCCCAGCTGGCAGGTCTAGATCTGCTGCAAGCCTATCATTCAGGAGTGTTTTGCAGAAATTCCAGTCACATTTGGGAAGAGAGGAAGGTATTAGCTTCCCAGTGTGAGCAGCTCTGGGGCATGCATCAAGAGCAATGCTTTATGAGAGCCTTCCAGCATTAACAGGAATTTACTGCTGTTTCAGAGAACAGCAACAAGTTAACCTGGCTTAGGGCAAGATTAGTTTTCTACTGGCATTTCAAGAAAAGAGGGTGGCCACCATATTGGCACCTTCGTTTGGATCATCAAACACTGCCCCGCAAACCAGCACAGGATTCAGCTCTACACAAGGCTACAGAGTTCTGCAGATGTCACCAGTGACGTTCCCAAATACTCAGCCATTGCTTTTCTTAGGCCTGTTATTGGAGGTCCTGGAAAGATCCCCATTCTTGGCTTTCTGGAGCTACAGGCTGCCCTGCAGCTCCTCACCCTTCCCAGTCATGAGAATACCTAGTGCATTTCTTCCTTTGTGCCAAGTAGAAATTTCTGTCTTGATCACCAGATAATACATTTGAATGTGGTATATTTCATTCAGAACAGCTGTTGCAAGCCGCTATGGCTAATTACTGTAAATCAAGCCCATGCTATATTTCAGATGTGACATTTCTTTGTGTCTAACATGTTTTTATCATGAATCCTTGGTGTTTCCATGTGGATTGGAAGGGAGACTATAGAACATGAATAATTCATTTTTTTCCACCGTGAAATTCTGAGCAGGCCTCTGTTGAGTGCAATTACTGTGTATATGACTCCTGTAATCTGGCTAATACAGTTAAGTATACTGGAGATTAAGGGATTTTGGTCTGTGAAGTCCATCTCATCTATCCAGGCAACAGGAGCACAGAAATCCATCTTCAGAACCACCCCCTGAAATGAAATAATTTATGTCCTGCAGGTGACAGTCTCACCACCTCCTCCCCCTGTGTGTTGTCTGTCTCACAAGGTTCTTTGTTTTGCACAGGTGGGAGATCAAAGACGTTAAAAAGCCAATGGCAGCCAAAACATTCAACGGCAGTTTTGTAGCATTAATCCTTTCAGGAGGTCACCTGGGCCACTGTCTGAGTCTAGATCAACTACAAGCTACTGGGCTCGACAATATTGGCCTAGATGGAGGGAAGAATACTTCCTTTCAGAGAGATTCAGGTGAAGTTCTATACCCTGACTAATGTCTGACTCAAATGTCAGATTGGACAGTCTTAATGGCCACTTCTCACCTTAAAAAAAGTCTCTGGATGATTATGTGATGGCAAATGAGCAGACACAGCATGTATTACTTAATGCCAGCCGTGAGGTCCTCCCCAGGTGATGAGACACACTCCAGTGGGAAAGTTCCCAGAGATGATGTAATGCCCTCTAACAAAGCAGAGTTAATCTGCATGCTGTACTGTGGTGCCTCCGATTAAGACAGCCATGTATGTCATAGGCTGGACTTAGCCAAGGGGAGCATAAGGTCTAAAAAGAGCCTGTGCCTTTGATGTCGGTCTTTTCACTGCAGTATTTATCAGGACTCCCCAGAGGAGGAATGCATACAGCAGTAGGGATCAGGGAATTGCTGCCAAAGAACAGCTATTTGTTAGGAGAATACAATGAATAGATAGGCTAATGGGACCCATCTTTTGTGATATGCATGGCAAAAGTTAAGCCCTGCATAACCCCATGTGTCGCTCCAATTCCTTTTCCTTGCCCAATCTTGTGCTCTGCTTTCTGCTGCCTGCCCTGTGATCCCTGTACACTCCACTACTCTGCTTTCATGTTTGCCCCTCCCTGATCCACCACGTGCCACAAACAGAGGCTGCCCGTGCCACTTGTAGCAGGTTGGACGCCCTGAATTCAGCTTTTCCTGGCTTTTGCAGTCTTATCCCCATCTCAGATGAGGGGATATAATTCCAGGCTCCATGACACACACCTGCTTCCCTCAGCAGCTCTCCTGGCTCTACCTCAGTGATACCGGAGGGAAACTGCAGCCCCTACCAGGAATGATGAAAGCTCAGTGCAGCACTGACTGGAAACCCACTGCAAGGCTTGGGTTTTTTCATACTAGATCTGAGCACAGGACAACTCCTACAATGTTTCACACAAGCATTAGTGAAAGACCTGCTGCCAAAATGCAGGTATATGAAACCTGCTACCAGTCCCCAGGCACTTCCAAGCCCTGAGGGAAACTGTGAGATGCCAGCTAAGGAGTCTTTAGTTTACATGGGAGTAGACACAAAGAATACTTTTTATTCCGGCCTCTACTGCATTATTTTGAATTTCCCAGATAATCCGAGCTAAACATGTGAGGTTGATATTTCTGACGACGTAACTTGAAAAGCTAGTTATTAGGCTGCTGACTTACTGCTGACTTGCTCCTAGAGCAGACTCTGCAGGGCATCATCTGCATACCAAGGGAAGTGGCAGGGGGCAGAGATTGTTAACCAACAAAATCACAAGACCAGGAAACAACGCGCAGACAAGAACTGAGCATCATTCAGACACACAGAACTTATGCCACTTGAACCCAGGCCTGAATGCCCAGCTCATAAAAACCAGTATAGCCAGCTCTGCCACTGGGTGATAGTAGAGATCATCATCTCCTTGGTCCAGCCTGAAGCCCCTGCTTCCAGAGCCAGCTGTATAACATAGGAATGGGATAAAAAGCCCCACAGCCCAGCCTACAGTGCCTGCTTAAGCAACTATCTGTGACAAAAAGACTATGGCTCTATGTTGTAGTCTTGCTCAGTGTCAGTGGTTTCAAGTGGACAACTGATATGATGACACACTGGAAACAGTGAAGGACTTAAGCTGTCACTGTATTGCTGCTGAGAGTGCTCTCCAGGCAACAGCAGAAGAGCCTTTATCTCCAAGTTGGAGAGTTAATAACAGCACTGGAAAATTTCAGCTTTGGCTCAGGCAACAGAATGTGCCTGCCTTGCGAAGGGTCAAAGCCTCCTCCTCTGCCAGGACTTGAAACAAGGAATCAGACCCAGAGTCTAATCAAAGTTCCTACCTCAGACCCACAAAACAGGCCTTCCCCGAGCATCCCAATGTTGGAGATTCCCATATTCAGTACAGTAGGCTGGGATTAGGGGCGAGGCCATTGGTCCCCACTCCACCTCTCCTTTCTGTCAGACCCCTCATCCCCTACACTCTCAAAAACTTCTAGTCTTAGACAAAATTAAAAGAGTCTGAAAGCACCTACTGCTGCCCACAGGGACAATTCAGACAGCATGTATCTAGGGTGGCTGCCTCTGCCCACTGACCAGGCACCGCACTGGGCTCTTTTTCAATCAGCAGTCCAGATGTTAAATGCTGTTACCAGGGAAGCATTCTCCAAGTGCTGGTATAAGTCTCCTCAGGGGGAAACCAAAGAAACAGAACCCAGTCTTTTTATTCCCCCCCAGTCAAGGCCTGGCTGAGGACACTCCTGAATCAGAAGAAGACCAGAAGACAGCTCCTGTCCCTTCTCAGGAAGACTTCACTTCTCAGAAGCTTCCACTTCCTTTTTGTGGACTCCCCTGCACAGGAGCAAGAGCCATCACCTCTAGTTTTGAGCAACCTAATAAGCCACAGCCACCAGCTCCCCTCTTCAGGTCTGACACCTGCAGCATTTTTTAGGGGCTCATTTCCTCCTTTTCCTCTGATTAAAGTTAAAGGTAAGACCCTTCCTTGTTCACAGAGGGACAGGGCTCATGCACCCTCTCTTTCTACTTCATAATCAATCCATTCTCTTCTATAGCTTCCACTTACTAGCATCTTCCAGATGTGAAACTGAGCCTCCCTGAAAAAGCACAATAAAATGAGGGAAGATCCTCCTCTATGTCCATAGCATTTGAAACGAGCAAGATACAGGGTTGTTCTTTGCCAGCAGGAACAAGTGAAGTGTGAAAATTAGATGAAAGAAGTTCACATTAAATGGTCTTTTCAAAGGGGGGAAAAAAACCCTGCTCAGATATGTTATGAATTCAGATATAAAATTATATGCCCCAAAATAGCAAAAAAACCCATCTCTATTTTGATTCTGGTTTCTAGTTAAAAGGTCTGGGGTGGAGCATGCCCCCAATTTGGTACATTGTCTGCTAGCTATTACAATCATGTTGGGCAGAGCACTTGATTCTAATAACTGGTGGTTCTAATATGCATCAGTAAAGTCAAGTCAGCAGAGAAGCAGCCTGTGTGGAGTCCTGTCAAGAAGCTCTGTACGACTTTGGTAGCTCATTGTATTTTACTCATGGATTCTAACAGCCAGCAGGCTGTGTGTATAGATTATAGCCTAACATTTTGATTCTAATAAGAGATTGATTCTATAAAATGTGATGCTAATAAGTGACAAAAATCTATGTAATACAAGACCTTTGGTTGGGACATTCTGATTCTAACAAGCAAAACTCCAGTCGCTGGCAGACAACGAGCCTGAGTTTCACAGTGATCAATGAAATGGCCAGTATAGTTCAGCACAGCTCCATACTCACACTACAGTCATCAGAGGATCAAGCTCATAACTTTGCCCTCTAGAAACCAGTCTGCTCCCACTGCAGTTAAGCACCAGGCTTCCATGGATACTAGGACCGACCACTTGAGGGAGACACGGCCCTATGCATCAAGCCAGTGCATTATGCCAGGTTGAGGCCTTTGGAGAAATTCTTCCTCATGGCACATCTGCAACGGCTGGGTGGACTCAGGTACCATCAACGTTTTGTTTTGATGAAGCCAGGATTCCCCTTTGCACTCAGTGCCTTTGCATTGTCCGCCTTTTAGAGGCCCTTCATCACTTCCATCCTCCTCCTGCCTGCGGCTGAGAGCATCCTGCAGCACTCTATCCTCACTGGCTCTGAGGCTGCAGCAAGGCAGTCATGGAGAGAGGGCTTTAGTAGGCCTCTGAACTCCCTGCCGAAGAACCTGACGGACTGTGACAGGACGCCTTACAGATCCTGCCCTGTGGGACTCATGCAAGACAGTAACCAAGACAACCTGTCCCAACCAGACACAGCGCCCCAGGCCCCAGCACTCCTCCTACATGTCCTTGGAAAGTTGGGTGTACCAGGATCTGTCCGAAGGGAAGCCTGGCAGCCAGCCGAGCTGGGCTCACTAATCAGGAGGGAGGGCCTTACTGGTTCTCCACTTGTCACTTCCCCTAGATATCAGCATTTCAGAGGGGCCAAAAGAAACCAGGGTGAGGGCCAAGTCCAATCCTGGGGTAAGCTATGCATAGGAGGTGAGCACAGCAGCACTTCCAGGTCACTGATGGCCTGAAATGGGGTGTAGCAGCAACAAGTGGTTGCAAGAAGGTACCAGAAAACATGTCTCACTCTGCTTATCTCACCCCCAACTCTCCTGGCTGCATTTGGAGCCCCCCTTACAGCCTTCCAACTGTAGCAGAACTCCAGAGTGGCCAGGAGAGATTCAGAACCAGAGAATATCAGAACTATCTTCATCTTCTAATTCACCTCCCATGAACTTTCCTTAAACAATCTGTTTGATAATCTCAATCTACCCCTACCATTTACCATGGCCCCTCCTGGGCTAGCAGTGTTTCTGAGAAAGCCATCTTTGAAGAGCTGTACAAGTCCAATGGACACTGATTGAATTTGGTAGTCCTTATGCCACCAGGCTGGGAAAGCAGTGCTTCAGCATATTCTTCCCTTCACTAAAGAATTAAGCAGGAGGCATCTTGGGGTATGTATGGGTGCAGGGTGAGTTCTGGAGCACTCATAATGCTACATGCTGAAAGTGCCAATGAAACAGCAACCAATGGGGTAGGGGCAGCTTTGCCTGCAGGTGGTGGCACAGAGTGAGGGAAGGAAGAAGAGCACAGCATGAACTGCATTTCCTTTTAAAAAGGAAGCCCTGGGAACCACCTATGATCTCCCACCCTGCAGGCTCCTGCATAATCTGAAGCTGAGCAGACGTGGCGCAGAGAAGCAGATGTCACAGAGTGACCTCCAGATGTGGAGCAGGAGCTATTTGATGGTTATGCAGAAGCAGCTCCTTGCCATCATGTTAGAACTCCAAGCCATGCTGACTTTTCCACTGATGAATGTCTTCTTGCCTGGGAGCACAGAAGATAGCTGGGAGCAAATAACAGGTAAAAAGCACCAGAGGAGCACTGAGGGGGCTGGTCCACATTTCTAGCCTGTTAATCTGGCTGCACCTGAAACACACACTGAGGGCAAATACTTTGCTGAAGTCAAACAGAGCACTGCAAGTTCACAGGATCTGCAAGGCTCAGGAACTTGTGGTTACGGGTAAGCCCCACACTCAACAAATGAGCCAGCCAAGAGACTCTAGGGACCAAATCCAGCCCTAGCAGTAAGCCGGGATAGCTGCCATGAAGCCAAAAGAACCTAGCCATTCTTATACCCCAGCCATATTTAGTGCATGTAGTGGCAATACTCTAGCCCATTTAGTGGCTCTTTGATGGCCTGTATGAAAGGTGGGGGTGGTCTCAAGACATGTCCTTGGTGGTATCAAATTAGGTACGCCATGGTTAACTATGGCTGGCATTCTCATCTGTAGCCTCCATGGCCGAGGACAGTGTCCTACCACAAAGAACCTACGGCGTGTTTGAGGACATTCTGCTATACTTCAGAATGTCCTCAAACATGCCATAGGTGCAACGCAATGTAAAGCAGTGAAGTTTTATGATTGATAGGAGGGTCAAGATCTTCCTGGGACCATGCATCAGAGAACACCAGCATACCCAACTGTTAGAAAAGGGCTATCAGGGTCTTGAAGCTACTGAAGAAGATTGGATTTGCAAATCCCCAACACTTAGGGCCACACTGAGGCTGTCCCTTGTGCACATTTATGAAGGGAAGGGTGAGAGGAAAGGGGGGGAGGGTTTCCTTGTATGTGGCCCAACCGCAGTTGTTGTCCTTGTGCTTTATGAAACTTGAAAAGCTGCCCTCAGAGTGCAAATGGATGGACCAGTAGCCAGTAAAGCACCTCTACTTACTAAGAATGGAGAGGGATTCTAGTCCCCATAGAAATGCTAGAGGGATACCCTGGTAGGCAGCCACCAAGAGAAACTGTGGCATTCACCACCAGCATCTAATTTCCCTTTCTCTGGGTGTTCCTGTGTGCTCTGTGAGGATCTGCTTTGGGTTTCCACTCATGACGATGAGCACTGCAGCTGGGTTCTTGGGACATTAGGTCCCAGTCTGCTAAAGTGCTAGTTCCCTGCTACCTCTCCTAAACACACTTGCATGTGTGGAAGAGCAATAATATCAAAAACACAAGCAGAAAAAAGGGGGAAGAAAAACAACTCCCTCTGAAGTAGATGGCATGAGGAGCAAGTCTCTCCTCTCTTTTAGATGTGTGCATATACACATGCACACATACATGTGCATGTCTGGCCCTCTTTGCCTCCCCTTCTTCTCCCTCATCTGACCTCCTGCCTTCAGTACACTGTGTACTCTGTTCACACTTCTTGCTCCGGTATAAAAGCCACCAGCAGAGAAATAGAAGGGCTGCCAAGGAAGGAGTGTATAGTTTCAAACAGAGCCAGTTATTGACACAAGTCGTACAGGAACACTACAGACTTCGTCCATGTGCCTCAGCCTCGCAATACACTGTGCAGAGGGGAACACTCACTGCGCAGCTAATGCCATCTGCACAGCCTCAGCTTCTTGGTGTTCAGCTTGAGATACCCATGTCCTGAGTTTCAGGGGTGCTTAGCACTTGCAGCACATACCAGAGACAGAAGATGCTGGGGATACTCAGGCTGTCTGAAATATTAGGCCCACCATGACAAAGGCTAGACAGCCCACAGAAGTCAGCCCCCCAAATTAGCAAACTCCTTCAAAATGTAGCTCTAAGTGACCTGGCTGAAGGGATTCTTTGTTTAAACCTGGAGAGGAACCCAGGCTTCCCCAGCACTGAGTCCCTGGTTCTACTCAGTAACAACAACCATAATCATCTGCCACTCTGTGCTGAGCTGTCTCCCTTCCCAGACGCATGCATGGGAACCTCACCCCCTATCATGTGGCCCTGCCCCTATTCCACACTCCTACAGCAACTTGCCATTTGTAGTACAGGCCCAACTAGCAAAATCTCCTGCTCCTCTAAGTCCAGAGCCCCGTCTCCCCAGACACCAACAGCTCTGGCTAGAGTGTATTTGGATTATTATTGGGCTGACAAATTCACCAAAGCTAGGCCATTCAGAATTATAGGCCATGAGATGTTGCCAAACACTCTGGCTGTGCTTTAATACCCGAGACATAACATGGGGAGCTAAGAGCTCTGTTCTGAAAAGCTCTTGCGCTTGTGAATTTAAAGTCAGACACTGCACATTAACTTTTACGGCATAATGCATACAGCACAAAAACCACATTATCAGGAGATACCCCAAAGCCATTAACACATCTGGATGCAAATGACTGTTTGAATACCCCACATGGTCCTACGCATACATGATAGATTTACTGTCACATCTTGTAAAATTAGGAGGGATAAAATAAAAAGCCAAACAACAGGGTTTGATGGAAAAAAACCCAGTATGACTCAAGAGGCTTGGCTAAAAAGGGAAAGGTAGAATAAATATCACATAAGCAGAGCATGTACTGTCTTTGCTTATACTTCCCAAGCGAATAGCACATTTGAACTCTGAACCCTCCTGACCCATGTAAACCCTACAAAGCAGAAGTATAATTTTAAGTCGTCACTTTCTGAAATAAGCCACAGACAGCATTTCTCTTTTCACCGGGGCGGAGGCCAAAAAAAAGACAGCATAAGGCCAGATTCTCTCCTTAATACAAGGTTTCTTTACTAACAATATGTGGGAAACACAAACTTAGGTACAGATTAGCATCTTTATCATCAACTATCCTGATCCGCACCCAGACTGCTATTTGGCCTTTATTCCTTCCTGGAATTTTTTTTTACACACACACACACACACACACACACACACACACACACAATCACTCAAACCCAAACCTCTTGGCTGTCTGTATTGCCCATCTCATAGCATTTTAGCAACATCATTGCCAAGGAACATGAAAGAATCAAGGTTTGTTTGGTAATATTTTTAGTGGTGTTGGGTGAGATCTTAGGCAAGGTTTGGAGCATAAAATGCCCTTCCTCAGATCCTATCTTCCCCAGACCTGATGAAGTACATTTTGTGCCCGAAAGCCTTGTCTTGCCTAGCTATATAGATAGTCTAATAAAAGATATTACCAAACAAATCTTGCCTCATAGTATTTCAGCAGTTTGCCTTATAATCCTGCCCAGAGACAGGATATCTATAAAAGTAGAAACACAAGTGGATATTATAGGAGATTATAAAAAGTAGTCTAAGTTTTGAACCAGCTTAGGAAGCAAGTTTGAACTAGGTTCATGACAAAGGTTGGTTTTCACCTTACTTTCCATTTATTTTAATTTTAGGTGTTGTCTTTTTTCAAAAGGAAGTGAACATTCTCAGCTCAAAGCACACATTTTACACAAAAATTCAATGCAGGTGAAAACTCAATTTTCTGTCAAAAAAAAGCTACCACAGGAAAAATCTGACCAGCTCCGTTCATCACAGTCTACAAGTACTTCCATAAGGAAGGAATTTCTAATAGCAAAGAGTTATTTAGCAGACAGAGACATATTGAGACCCAATGTCTGGAAGCTGACACTAGACAAATTCAGATGCGAAATAAGGCACAAATTTTAAAGTCTGAGAGTAATTAACCATTGGAACAATTTACCAGAGGGATATGCAGGATTCTCTATCATTTGAGACCCTTGAATAAATCAAACCTGGTTATTTTTCTTAAAGATATGCTGTAGCTTCAAAAAGAAGTTACAGGCTGGATGTAGAAATTGTTGGATGAGGTTCTATAGTCTGCCTGAAGCTATAAAGTAAACTAGAGGATCATAATGTTTCTTTCTGGCTTTGAATCTATGTCAGGATTTGAACCAGATTTGAGCCAATGCCCTGATCCAGGTTCCTCAAATTTGGTGATAGTTTAGGAGTGAAATACTATCATTATTTGAGTTTCCTTTGGAAGACCCCTCTGAAAGTCGTGGTGCAAGAGGGATGCTAGGGATGGGGCAAGGGAATAAAAAAAGGATGCATCAGAGCAGAACTGCGGTATACAGCATCTGAGATGGATCTGGCCTCTGAGGAGCAGCACATTTCACCATAGGGCCAGTTCCAGCTTTGCAGGTTGGGCACATCTGTAATGGTAAGTGGATTTGTGTGCAAAGGCACATTTAGCAAGAGAAGAAAAATATCACTAAGACCCTTCTACCTTCATCTGCTGCAGCATCCATTAGCTCAGTAGCCCAGACTGGTATAGTAAGAAACCATTAGCGTCCCCCTGCATTCATCTTAATTACAGCTCCCTGTGTTATCTTTGTGCAGCAAATGCAACAGCTGGAGTAAAAAGAACAAACAAAGGGAAAGAATAAAAGGACACAGCCATTTAAGCAGCACGGTATATTTAAAACTCAAGAAAAAAAAGGGGTGGAGTGGGAGGGAAGCATCCCAACCCATGCAAAGCCTCATTATCTTCGGAAATCCTCTCATTCTCCACTTTCAACCCCCACCATTCATTTCAGTATCACAAGTAGTACACTCCCATTGTCCTCACAGAAATCCCCCATCATAGAGACAGGTATTCCCTACACTCTGACACCGAGTGGGAGTGGGATTATCAGCTGGCAAGGTATACTGAACAAAAGCTAGATGCTCCAGCATGGCGTTTTGCCTTTTGAGGGCAGGTTTTGTGCTGTAATGCTTAAAGCCCTTATCATCGCATCAGAAATAATTTTTATTATTATTATTTTATTCCCCTTCCCTTTTTTTGGCTTGAAGAACCTTTAGACAGTCAAATTGTAACAAGATGCAGCAGAGGAAGCAGAAAACAAAGGATTAAAAAGGGTCAGGAAGATATTTTTATCTCAACAAATCCGTAAGAAGGGTTGACAAGTCCTTAATTTCACTCTTATGGAATAATCTGTAGGTACAGAGTTGTTACTGGGGAAAAAGGAGGGAAAAATCACAAGAAGAAATTATAGGAAGAAGAAACAGCCAATTTGTTGCATAAATATAAATAATCTGCAAGTTGTCTGACAGCTGAGTGCATCAGGCACTGAAACAACATAGCTTACTGAAGCCAAATGGGTGTGAAGTCTGGCACCCTACAGCTTTATGGGACTGATGAATTGGACATTGGGCTGGAATACAGAAAGTTGTTATTGCTCCCATCCTGATGCAGCCTTCCCTGAGGTCAGAATTCAGGTTAGTTTCTTCTGAGTTATCCTATGCGGCAGGTAACTCCCAGCTCATGAACTCCACATACAATTCCAGTTGCCTTAAATGAAAGCAGAATTGGCAAAAAGAACAGACGAGAGCTGATCATAAAGCTGAAAAATAGATGTGCTTATTTGTAGATAAAGAGATACTATGAAAAGGTTCTGATGTCTGGGCACAAAGCAAGCACTAAGACATAGAAATGTTATCTACAGCCTTATGTCATCTTGCTTCTTTCTCTCAAAGTCCAGTAGGCTATCTCTTGCTGTTGTCTCACCATAAGCCTATACTGCACACTGCCTGTGTGACTGTAGCACAGATGTGCCTATCTGTGCTAGGCATCAACTTACTACTGTGGAAAACACAACTGTGAAAAAGTGACAGCCTGAGACTCAGCATGGAGCAACAACCAGAGGGTGTATCCAGGGTACCCAGCAAGCTGCCAGCCCCTTCCACTGCATCTTCATTACAACTGACCCCTATACTGGATTTATGCAAGAGGTTATATGCCTGCCTCTACTACTATCATGCCTTTGCTGTGTCAATATACCCTCAGTCTGCTGCTCAACAGTTCCAAAGTGGGTCAATGCAGGGTGTAAGACTGTTCTCGTAAGTCCCCTCTTTGTTCAGATGTTTGGACAACACGGTCACTGAAGCACAATTCACTGTTGCCAACCAATACACGAATCAATACACTTTTTTTCCTGTTACATGTAGGGTTAATTTCCATGCACATCAGATGTTCTAGGTATACTGGATTCTTGGGGTTTTTTGCTGTTCTGGTATTTTTACAAGAATGCTGAAGAGAGTGTAATAAAAAGTTGAACTTCCTTTCCCAACTCCACAGCCTATGGATGAGAGCAGCATGTAGATGACCCTCTTAAATTCTCATTAGCATACTGATTACCTTGAACACCTTTTGGAGGTAGATGATTCATTTCTATACAAATGGTGAAGGTCCTTTTCCTAAACCAATCACTACTTAATGTAAATTACAGAATGCTGAGTATTCACTCCAAAATAAAAGGTAGTGTTTGTAATGGACAAAGCACTACCCATCACCTTGAACCTCATGGTTCTGAAAAATATAGCTGGAAAATCTCACCAAACAGGTTTGTACATCTAGTACTTTCTGCTTTTAGATGGTTGGAAATATGCAGCATCTGACAGCTGCTTCTTGTATCCCAAGGTACACAAGATTGGGGTAGGGTAGAACTGCATAAGGGTTTTGTTCAGGTTTGAGGTGAATGCCACCATCAGTAGATCACAGATTTTCAGAGCAGAAGATACCAGAGTCCATTAGATCATCTTTTCATATATCCTATGTCAACACATAACATGCATGGCCAAAGAGTTTAGAGATGGGTCTGTTGCAAAAAGAGTGAATTGGGAGGGGAGATCCAGCCTATCGCATCTATTTCATTGTGGGCTTTCAACTCGGTTTTCATATATTGATGTCCACCACGGGAAAAGAACACTCTCCTGCAGCAAAAAGGTCATTCAGCTACCCCTTCTGTTCTCTCCTTTGGTCCCCAGCTACAACACAAATAGAGCACTTGGTCCTACAAATCAAAGCATAACTTATGGCAAGGAAGCAGAGGAAGAAAAACAAAACAGATGAGACATTGTGCAGCTTCTCTTACAGCAGCTAGAGTCATTAGTTCTGGTTACATCTGGTCACTCTGAGAACCTATGATTTGACATTACACATGTTTCTATGGAGAACTTATGAGAGGAATATCACTTTCATGATTCAGAAAGACCAGCGAGAGACTACTTTACCCTTACTTGGAAAATCTCTTCCAGCCCTGTTTAACACTGATGGAAGGCCGTGGCTTCCTGGTTTCTCCTCCAGCATGATTCAACTGGGTTAAAATTTGGCTGAAAGGGAAAATATTGAGTAGCTATTCTGAGGTAATACACAGGAAATTGGACCTTGGCTTTCAATCAATGAACAGTAAACCATACACAGCCCCGACACAGCCCCCCTTCCCTCAGCTTCTCAAGGTGAGTACAGGCCATCAAATTATTTCTACACAATTAGCCAACTCCACAGCAGCTGGGATTGATTAACAATAGATCAGAGACAAACTGGATTATTGTTGTAATGCAGGCATTTATTCACTTAGTTACTGTAACTCTGAAAGAATATTCCACCAGATAAACGCTGACTCCACATGTGGAGACAGTCCTAAACCTAGCATGGGGCAGCAGGGCCCACGCACTTACAAAGCCAGCCCCAACCCAGCACGGGAGGGCAGAGGGGTTCTGGGAGCTTTGGAGCTAGTCAGATCATCAGCATGGAAGAGCAGAAGCTCTGGGCTTTGGAAGTAGGATGGGAGACTCCCCCTTCCCCACATGTGTACATAGCCTGAGCACTTGAGGCCAGGGGAAGACAGCCCATCCATTTGTGGGAAGGCAATGTGCTAGCCCCATCCACTGTGCAGCAGAGGCAGCTCTGGAGTTCAAGGCGATGAGGACACCTCCTTCAATGTGAAACAGAAGGAGCCTGGGAGGTCTGAAGGCAGCCCCCCTCCATCCAGGCTACATCAAGCACCCAGGGGCAGGGGCCACGTTAGCCAGCATTACTGGATTCCAGCTGATGAGGGAGTAATTAAACTCCCCGCTCAGTCCCGCGTCTCCCTGGCTGTTTGCCTGCCGATCGGGCCTCTTGCAGCACACTGCCGAAGCGCTGCTGTCGGCTATGATTGATGGTGCAGTTCAGAAGGAAATAAATTCTGAGGCTTTCGCACGAGGTGAATTGGGGGGTGTATCCATCTTAAAGATACTTAATGAATGTGCCAAGGCGTGCAGAATGGCAGCAGATATATCTCCACAGCCAGTGCTCCCTTCATTGTTCCTTGCAAGATTCAGGCACAATTTAACAGCTTCTTCTTGTTTCTATTTATGCTCGCCATGCCAGGGTAGTGCCCATTATTGCCACCTAGTGCTCCTCTCAAAAAGAACTGCTTTCTTTTTAAATCTGGGGCTTGGAGCTTAGCTTGTCTTCCCCTTCCTATCTGTCACCCCCAGAGATGACAGGAGGCCTATAAGGAGAGCCAGCCTCAGTGGCACCAGACCCGCACTTGTGAGTACAGCAACCTTTTTCAGCTGGAATTTCTTTCAATGAAAAATGCAGATGTGGTTGCTGCAATGTTTCACGGGTTTGCATCACTTTCACTGAATTGCTTGCGTCAGGAAAAGGGGGGGAGGGCTAAATAAAGAAAAATACAAAAAAGCTGAAACTTGCCTTTGGACTTTTTCTAAACAAAACATTTCCTCTTTTTTTTTCAAACTTGAAATGCCTGTTCATTTAATCCTGCTGAGGGAATCCAGGGTCTTCTCCCAGCTCAGTCATGGCTGAGAGAAACTATGGCTGCAAGAACTCCCTCCAGACCTACCCTGGAAATATTCAAAAGGAGACTGGATGGTCACCTCGCTGGGGTCACTTGACCCCAGTTGTCTTTTCCTGCCTAGTGCAGGGGGACTGGACCTGATGATCTACAAGGTCTCTTCCAGCCCCTGACAACCTATGACTCTATGGCCTTCTACGTGACCTTGGGCAAGTCACTTCACCTCTCCAAGCCACAACTTCCCTCTCTGTGAAACAGGGATAATGGTATTTCAAAGTACTGACATCTTCAGCTGAGAAACCTGCAAGCCTCTAGTGCAGTGCTTCTCAAAGTTTTCTTCAGCATGACCCCATTTCCTCAGCATGGCCCCTCACTCCCAAACCACAGCCCCCTCCCCACCTCATCCACTGATGTTGTGACCCCATTTGGGGTCGTGACCCACAGTTTGGGAACCACTGCTCTAGTGACATCAAGTCTCATGGCACTTCTGTGAGCTGTGTTATGCCTCATTCCCATTTGACAAACAGGGGGGTGAAGCATTTGACACCGTGATCCTAATAGCATACCACAGGTCTGTGGGAAGGGCAGGGGTAGAACGCAGATCCTCTTATTTCTTGCTTCTGGGTTATAATAAATACACTGCGATTCCGTTACATACAGAGGCATCTAGAAGTTCAAATGTTTATCTAACAGCTTCTGAGTCTGCAGAGTGGGCTGGAGCACATCTCTGGATCCAGCAATTTTAGATGCTAGCTGCTTCTAGCCATGCCAGGAATAACACAGAAACAGCCTTGCTTGTGCTATTTTAGCATTTCTGCTTCGTGTCCCATCTGGACCTCAGAGAAGCAAGGATGTGCCTAAAGGAGAAACTAAAACTTTTCTAAAGCTCAAAAGTGATTCTCTTCATGTTTACAGCCTAGGCTCAGACTTCAGCTGGTTTGCCCATCTCTTACATGCAGCCTAGCTTTGGCTTCCGGCCAGTTCTTTCCTGTACAACCCATCTCTCTTGCAGACACAACCAGGTTGGGGCCCAGAGGATAGTTGCTGTTAAGTTATCTGTGTTGTGGCAATGCTAAAAGTCATTGCCATACATCAGGGTCTCACTGGGCCAGGTGTTGTACACACCAAAGGTCTCTGTCCTGAGCCTACAAAAAGTATACTCAAGTGTCCTCAAGTTGTATCCCCCAAGAGTCCATATATTCTGTCATACACCATTCGCCACAACCTATCCTTCCCTCCCTTCCCACAATGGACTGTGTAAGGGGGCAGATTATCATCATTAACCCTCCACTCCTAGAGCTGGTCTTTAACCACTTCTTTGACCAAAACACCCAAGCGTTTGCAGAGAGTTCAGTGAAGATGACAAAAAAACACTAAATTTTTCCACTCATAAGATGACTTTGGCGGGGCAGGGGGTGCTGTGTTTATTTCGACTGCAGATGCTGGAGTTGGGATTAGGTGCCAGTGAGTCTCTCTAGAGGGTTTATTCAGCAAGCATTTTTAGTGAGAAAGGAAATGAAGGGTAAGGCCTTCACAAAATAGTTTGTGAATGGCTACTTTGCCTCAGTAGCCATTATGTAGGGTTTCATTTCACTAGGAACAGCATAGGAAAGAAGGGTGAAGAAGAGGT
The DNA here is from genome assembly GCF_052110815.1 of Crocodylus siamensis. NCBI lineage: Eukaryota > Metazoa > Chordata > Crocodylia > Crocodylidae > Crocodylus > Crocodylus siamensis. The sequence goes on along the minus strand of NC_143409.1, from coordinate 28,533,518 downwards.
GGAGAAAGTGCCATGCTAGGTAAGTTTTCAGTGGTGGCTTGTGGAAACCCACATGACAAGATGACCTTGTGTGTTAGACACATCCATCATCACTGAGACTCCCTCTAACAACCCAATGCCGAGGCAGAAGTGTTAGGGGCAATGTCTTCTGTTTAGAACCTTGATCGTAGGCGGCTCTTCTGCTATGAAACCCATTGTGGGCTTGTAACAGGAAGACAAGATTTCATCAAGTTCCCTTTGCAAATCAATATATGAAACTAACCTGTGGCTGGAAAGAGTCCCATCAGGAAAATCCTTCTCAACTACACACATCCTTAAAATATGACACTTTTCAGGCATGTCAGTGTTGTGGTGATAGAGTGCTTGTCTCAGGAAATAAGCTCTACCCATCTGCACCCACTTCTGCACACCTCAACCCTAAAAATGGGTCCCCATTGCACTCAAGACTGGCAGCTTGGGGCACAGCCAGGACATTTCCACCACTTTGTTTCTCGGATCAATATGCATGGCTCAGGAGGATAGACCTCATTTCCTGGGTGGTCTGACAGAGCACTCTGCCATGGCAGTGTAGACATACTTGACACACTCTAATAGCTTTCACCATGCAGCACCGGTCCTGTAAGATCTTACAGGCTAAATAGGGCCTAAACATAAATTGAAGCTGGGTAAAGAGCCTCTAAGTACTGCAGGAGGGGCTGGCTGGTGGTAGAACTTCTAACTGCCTCAGCAAGCACCAGCAGAGTGTTACGGCTGTTGAGCCATTGATGATAGCATCCACGCTGAGATGCTGATTGCTTGTGCTCAACGGAAACTGCTTCCACCCCTAGAGCTGGCTGCATTTCAATGGGAGCAAAAGTCATTCTTGTAGTTTGTCAACTATTTTGATCATTTTTTGGATGGATGTGACTGAAACGTAAGATATTATTGTTACTGAAGGAGGGAATAAGCCCACCAGAAATTCAAAGCTATAAATGACTAACTAAATAAATAAATGGAAAACATTTTAAAAATTAGCTAACAAGAACAGATAATGAGGCTTAGCTTGCTATTCAGTAATAAATACATTAATTTGCAAAGCAATAAAAATCAAATTATTTTGGTGCTTGTTTTGTTCTGTTTTGTTTTATTTTTCCTATTTCTCCTTGGGAACAAAAAAAAAAAAAAGACCCATCTGACCTTTCCGGCTGAATGACCCTGTCTCAATTGCTGGATGGTAACAATGCATGAAATGCCAATGCCCTAGCTCATAAATACCAGCATCCTCTTGGTGTGAAATGCCAGCTTTCTAATGTGTAAATGCCATACATGAAATGTCACCCTCCCCAAAGTGTAAAGTGCCCGTCTCCAGTAAGTGGCTGGGCTTGGGAAGAGGCAGAACGCCAGTGATGGAACATGGAAAGGCTAATGCCTAATGCCAGGGCCCTCATAAAGGTCTATTAGAAACTGCACGTGACTGGGGGATACAAGGCCCTGAATCTCCTTCCACAAAGGGTCTGATCCAAATCCCCTTGAAGGCATTGGCTTCAATAGTTCTGAATCAGTTCTTTATAGACTCTCCAGGGAGGCCAGTGGAATTACACTACTGTGAGCGGAGAATTGGGTCCCATGTGTCAGCTGTCATGAAACTACTGTAAAGTGTTGGTTTTTTTGGCAGGGGTGGAAGGGCACAGGGTAAGTGGGGAAAAGAGTCATTATAGAGGGCAAGTCAGTTATTGGGGCTTGGACAATGGAGCCTTCTGATAAGAAACAGAGGAGGGTGTGATAAGCAATGACTCCAGCTCTCAGGGAGGAAAGAAATGGCCAGTGTACAGCCTCAGTACTATCGAGAATGGGGCAGGTCACGCTAATTCAGGGCAGTCAGAGTTCCACACAAGGGGCTTGTCTTCACCAGCTCTGCACAGGACTGGGAAATGGATCTAAGGAGTCTGCTTCAGGATTGTTTTTTTCTTTTCAGGGATCGTCTTTGAGGCAGGTCATGTATTATTAAGTCAGTCAGTTTGTGTGTGTATACACAGAAACATATATAGATATGTATATATACACCAATACGTGCATACACACGCACACACATGACTGCACATGAATATCTGTATGTTACAAACACATATATGATATATAAGATCTATATGATAAAATGATTGTTTAGATCAAACCTCTCCCCACTCCCCCCCCTTTTCTCCATAAAACACACAATCAAATCATTTCAAGCCAAGCAACAAGTTTCACTTGGTTTAGGGTTTCTAGGAGGTTTTGTTATTGTTTTGTTTTTTTACCTTTTTATATATTATATTTACAGAAAATTAAAAAAATACACTACTTTGAAACAAAAATTTCAGTTAGAATATACTAAAATGTTTTCACTAATCCAATGCTTTTCTTTTAATTGTATTTTAGATGAATTACTGACTTGCAAAAACTGCGTTTTGTAAGCAATCTAAACTGATTCTTCCAAGAAATTTCACCCAGATCTACGAAAGCCCATTTCATGTGGGCACATAAGTGCCTTGTAGATTCTTCTGCCGCAAAGCCAAGAGACTCCATCTATTTCAGGCTGACACTGGAATCCAATACAAGTGATTTTCTTCCCTCAAACCATTCTAAATAGACAGGGATCTAGTTCAGAGATGTTTCTTTTTCCTTAAGATGCTGTCCTGTTCTGGAAAGTGACTGTGTGTGGCACCTCTTTGTTTGATAAATGTATTCTTGATGCTAATGTCAGACAAAGCACATTTTTACTGCTTTTTACTCCCGTCATCTCTCTGGAGCCAAGACGAAAGAAAAGATTCCCATCTGCAACAGATTTGTTTACCAAGTTCCAATCAATGGCATCTCAGGAAAGTCACTGAAAGCAACAGAGCTGTACAAATGTAACCAAACCCTTTTTTACTCCTGGGTATGACTGGTTGAAAAAAAAAAAGATAACTTAATTTCATAGCAGCATTTTGCTTTTATATTTCTGGGTTCAGCACTGACCCATTTTGGCTTTTCTAACGTGTGTGTGTGTGTGTAAATAATTTTAACAATATTTTTCAGTTGCCTGTTTTTCCTTCCTTTCTCAGGGTACATATATATATATAAAAAGCCTAAGGAAAAAGAATTAAAAATGAAAGATGGGAACCAAAGAAAGTGAGGGCAGAAGGGTGAGGACAAGGGGAAGAAAAAAAATCCCAGAAAAAAACTGAAAAAATATTTTTTTTTAAATTGAAACTTCTCTGCTTGGGACAATTTTCAAAAGCAATTTCTTAATGGGAAAAAGCCCTCTAGATTTGAAAAAAGCTGGACTAGATCTACTGGTGAGGATTTAGAGAAACTCAGATCCTGAGATTGCCAGGCCTAATTCTCCTTTCCTTTGTAAAATGAGCTGATTGTGATCTCCATTCACTGAGGCAAAATAAGCCCAGATCCACCAAGCCATTCAAACAGTCATTTCTCAGGAAAAAGCAACACTTCAGTGCTTCCATTTCAATACACCCCAGCAGTTCAGTGGAGATGGCTCATGTGAATGGCCTTGGTGGGATTCCCAAGCACTGCTGGGAGCACTGTTCCCAATGACTTTAATGATTGTTGCTTTGGGTAATAAGGGAGTTGACACCCACTTTTTCTAAAAGTCTATCTTGCCAAGGCTGCTTTGAGAACATTACCCCAAAACTACCTCAAAACAGGCTGTCAATGGGCTGGCTGAGCTTCCCTACCCTGTAGTGGCAGGTCCCAGGATATTCAACACTCCTTCAGGCTCAAACAACTTAGATCACCAAAACACTTAATTTCCTAAAGAAAAATAAAGTACTGTTCCCTACAAGAAAGGTATAAACCACTGCAACTTACCCCAGTGGGAAGGCAGGGCTTGGGCAACTGCTGTAGATGGCTCTGTTTTTTAAGTGGGATGCCCTGTTAATAGCACCAGGGCACTCAGAGGCTCAGTGTACCAAAAACTTGGCAAGTTGCTTTGAATTTTCAGTCAGTGGCTCTGTGTTATTTGGACTGGATTTCCATCTTCTCATAGACAAGCCTATATCCAGCCCAGGTCTGCCACTTCCCTGGCTTAGAAAGGGCTGCTAGATGGCTAGATCATAGCAACATAATAAAACAGGGCTATAAGACACCTCTGGAGGTTATCTAATCCAGCCCCCTGCTCATCCACCCCACCAAGCATCTGTCTCTCTTATCATATCTACATGTCTCTCCCCTAACTGGAGACAGTCCAGAAGAAGGCAATGAAAATGGTTTGGGGGCTGGGGCAAATAACTTGTGAGGAGAGGCTGAGGGAACTGGGCTTATTTAGTTTGCAGAAGAGAAAACTGACGGGGATTTAATAGCAGTCTTCAACTACCTGAAGCAGAGTTCAAAGGAAGATGGAGCTGGACCATTCTCAGTGGTGGCAGATGACAGAACAAGGAGCAATGGTCTCAAGTTGTAGCAAGAAAGGTTTAAGTTAGATATTAGGAAAAAAATTCTCACTGGGAGGGTAGTAAAACACTGGAACAAGTTACCCAGAGATGTGGTAGAAGCTCCATCCTTGGAGGTTTTTAAGACCCAGCTAGGCAAAACTTTGGCTGGGATGATGTAGTTGGGGATGGTCCTACTTTGAGCAGGGCTTGAACTAGATGACCTCCTGAGGTCCCTTCCAATCCTAATTTTCTACGATTCTATGAGATGGCTGCCAGCTTGGCAAACACCTAGGACTGCATGAAGATTTCCAGAGTTAAAGGGGAGAATTTCTACAACCTGAGGTGAATGTCAGGCCATGCACCAACCCAGTGTGATGGAGCAACATTCCTGTGGTATCAGGAAGCAGGACACACTGGCAACATTGTAATAAAACTATTCAATAGACAGTAGGTGGATATGTTGCTGTACAGTGAGGAACACAAATGTGTATGGGCTCACAAGTCCTATACATACAGGAGATAAGTATGTGATTAAGTTATCATATGGCTCTGCAATTTATTTCCCATGCTCCTCTGACTAGGGCACCTGACCTCTCATCCCTGTTCTCCCCACCTGTCACTACTGCAATTCTGCAAACAGATTCCAGCAGCATCCCTTATTTGTAAACAGCCCGCCTACTTCTATATTCACCAAATGTATAAACTTTTTGGCATCCTTTTGTCTCCAGAAGACAATGGATATTGCAGTCTATGATATAGATGATTTGCAGTGTCTCCATGTGACAGGATAGTCCAGTCTGAGATCTGCATGCTCTGTGCCAGTGGTTACAAATGTATATGTCACAATCGGGTGGTTCAGGAGCTGCTTGCTTCCTTTGGGCTCTTTTCTCTTCAAGCTGTTGAAGCCATTTGCTGTCGTGGACTTTGATGCCCCGATGTAGATGATGACACCACTAGTTACAATCACGTGCCAAGGTTTCCCATCGGTCAGGATCAATTCCAAATACCTTCATATCTCACTTGCATGCGTCTTTGTAGCAAAGCTTGTGACGGACGTCCTGTCGTTCTTGCTCCCTCCAATAGTTATCTATATAGCATGTCGTTGGGCATGTATCCATCTTCCAATCTGCTAGGATGGCCTAGCCAGTGCAGTCATCTCTTTTTGAGTAGGGCTTTCACACTTGATATATTTGCCCTTTGAAAAACCTCTGTGTTGGTAACTTTATCTTGCCATTTGATGTTGAGTATGTGGTGTAAACAGCGCAGGTGGAAGCGGTTTAACATTTTCTCTTGATATGCATAGGCTATGTTTCCCCACCATACATGAGAGTGCTGAGTATGCAAGCTTTGTACACAAGCATATTGGTCTTGATGTTAAGTTTTGAGTTGTTTTATGCTCTTTATTTAGGCTGCCACCACCTTCAGCAGACTTTCTGATGCAAACTTTAAGTTCTTCGTCCAGTGAGAGGCTGGCGGTCGGTCGCTGTAGAGCCTAGGGAGCTGGTTTTCATTAAGGATGATTGATGGATCTTGTGGAACTCCCTTTAAAGCAGGGTGGACAATTATTTTGGCTGGAGGACTACTTAACTGTCAAAGGATGAAAGGGTATCCCCACCCCTTCACAGATGCCCCACCCCCTAGTCACCACCTTGGGGCCAGAAGTCCTACCCCTAACCCCTGATCTTTGCCACCAGACATCCCTCCCCTTCCCTCAGAAGTACTCCTTTTGGGAGGGGGAGGTTGTCATCTTGAAACTGGAAAAAACCCCAAATCATACCAAAAAAATCAACTGTTTACTATAACTTATTTTAATTTTATTTCTTTTTAAATCTTGTCCTGATTTGTGTGCGTTTGCACAGTGTATCTAGAGAAGATTGAATAATAGCTCAAAATACAGTCTTACTCTTGTATATTGTGTGTGGGAGTGTAAGGGGCCAGAGAAGATCCCAGCTTCCCAGTGGACATGCAGTAGGCACCTCCAGTCATGGAAAGTTCAATAACTGGACTTTAAAATCATGTCATTTCTATGTACAGAGGAGCTATTTTACAATGCTTTAAAAAGTTTTCAGGACCCTCTGAGTCCTAAAGAGTTGGACACATGGGGTACTTATACACATGATGGACCTGTGCTCCAGTGCATGCTAATTAGAATGCATTGGAGCAGACTCAGTCGAATCTACTGTGACTCTGCTGGAGTATGCTAATTAGCCTGCTCCAGCAGCCTCCGTATCACATGTATTCAGCTTCCCTGCACTTCAAAATGGCGGTGGAGGCACTTTAACCAAAGCTCATCAAACAACAGATGAGCTTTAGTTAAAGCACTCACAGTTAGAGCTGCCATTTTGAAGCATAGAACGCTGAATACACATGATGCTGCAGGAGCTTTAATTAGAGCGGCTCTCAGAGCCACTCTAATTAAGGTGCCCCCCCTCCACCCTGTAGCACATAGCTAGATGCCCATGATAACTAAGGACCTTGGTTCACAGTCAGAAAGATACAAAGAAAGCTTTCAAATAAAAATAAAATAGTGATGTCTCTAGCCCCCCTCCCCCATAATGTATGTGGCATATACAGAATCCACAATAATGTGGTATTGTAGGAAAGGTTTTTATCACTACTCATGTGGGATGACCCAGATAATTCACTAGCAAGATGGCAGATGAAGTTCAATGTTGACAAATGCACTGTAATGCAGGTTGGAAGGAATAATTTGAGCAGCTCATACACATTGCTGGGTTCTAAATTAACTGTAATAACTCAGGGAAAAAAGACCTGGGTGTCACTGAGCACAGCTCAATGAAAACCTCTGCTTAACGTGCAGAGGCAGTCGAAAAAAGCAAACAAAATGATGGACAAAAAAATTATTAGAAGCCTGGGAAAGACTTCCTGTGAGGAGAGATTGAGAAGATTAGGACTGTTTAATTTAGGTGGGAGATGAATTAGAAGGGATACGATAAAAACATATCAAATAATGAATAGTATGAAGAGGGTAAGTGAAGGGCTGATTTACCTACTCTCATAAGACAAGAACAAGGGGACGTTCAATGAAATTGAGAAGCAACACGTTTAAAATGTATAAAAGGAGCTTGCCTCCACCCCATAACACTAAGACTGTGGAACCCTTAGTACCTGAGAATAAATAATAACAAGAAATACCTAGATCTTATATGGTGCATGTCAGCCATAGACCTCAAAGCTCTCTGTAAAGGAAGCCAGTGTCATCATATGGGGAAACTGAGGCACAGACTTACAAAGTGATCAAGCAGGCCAGCAACAGGGCTAAAAAAATGAATCCAAATCTCCTGAGTCTCAGTCCAGTATTTATCCATTAGGAAAAACTGCCTTCTATCCTATCTTCTTCAGGAGAATCATTTAGGTGAGTAAACCCTCATCAATGTCTGGAAGAGATTTTCAATCTGGTCCACTGAATTGTTACTATTTCTTAAGAAGACAGTGCTTGTCCAATGTGCTGAGCACACAAAATGAGGGCAGTTACCCAAAGACCATACCAAACTGCTCAACAACAGTAAAATGAACTAACCTTTCCTTCAGATCACCACATCACCCTAACCCAAGGCCCATCTCCAGGAAGGAAATGGGCCTTTAAAAGCTTAAATTAGTGTGGTACAGGCCAGCTGGAGAAAGCAAGCCCCAGAAGTCCATGCAAATTAATGCTGAAATTCTCAATTGGCCTGTGGAACTCACTGCAACTAGGTGTAACAGAAGGCTGGAAGAGTTTAGAAGGAAACCAAATCAGATTAAGCATTTATGCAGATAACAAGAACACACACCATTCCATTAGACCAGATTAAGAATTCATAAGTGATGTAAATGCTTATGCTTCAGGGCTTCAGACAACCACAAACTCATGGAGGTTAGCAAGAGACTTCCCTAATGGAATCTTATTCTGTAACTGCACAATGCCATGGCTCTTGTGCCTTTATCTGAAGGCACTGGCACTGGCCACTACTGGAGACAAGACACAGGGCTGGATAAGCCACTGGCCTGACCTGGTATAGCAGTTCGTACACGGTTATGCTTTCTACCACAGAATGCAATACCTATAGGCCATACTATAAAGGTGAGCTAACAGCATATACTGAGGTTGCTAATATTTTCCATTATAAAAGATTTCTGTGATTTCATTTCTTGATTTAAATTAGTTTATACTTTTTAAAAGAATATGGTCTGTATGATCTTAATTTGGTTCCTTCAGCATATGCATTATGATACACTTCATGACAAACTCTCACTATATTTTCTTTCTCCAGGATACTTGCCTCATTCAGTGTACAGCACAGATCCACAGGGGAGGAAGATTTAAGTTGCTAGAACTGCCATAATTTCATCTTCAGTTTGGGGTGATTTTTCCGTATGGTACTTAGCGAGCAGTTAATGTATACATGGCCACATTTTACCAACTTGGCAACTTCGAATCATAGAGAATCACAGAGAAGTAGGGCTGGAAGGGACCACCAAAGGTCATCTAGTCCAACCCCTTGCCTGAGGCCGGATCATTCCTATTTTAACTATCCTGTACAATCCATCATCTAAACTCTACATAAGACTACTGACAACCCTGACACAATACAGAACTAACACTTTAACTTGCCACAAGTAAAGCAGGGGAACCATGGCAGCTAACATCCTGCTTCTGTGAAATGTCCATATATGCTCAAGAGCTGCAAGGCAGCCCCACTACAGAGGACAGCAAAAACCCACACAATCTGTACCGATCTGACCATGGGGTAAAATTTCTTCCTGATCCCAAATATAGCAGTCAGTCTGACCCTAACATTTCTTCCTGACATCTAGCCAGGAACCTCTGGCTTCGGTCTCAATACCTCTGAGGGAGGCTTAAAAACATCATGACACATGTAGCAGACCAGGGGTGGGGCAACCAGAAAAGTCCAGAAGCATGGGAAATATCCATGTAGTAGAACCTTACAGTGAATATATATACAACTCATACCTAGACCTGGCTTCTGACCTGGATTTTCTGATTAAATGCTTTTTCAATGAAACTGAGATGTTTTACAGAAATGTATCAGCTTTGATTATTTGCCAGTGAAATACAGGCAGGGCTCCCTTACCTCCAAGGCAGCTGAAGGACCAAAGCTTTGGGTCTGGCCCTGGGGCAGCCCTATCATACTCTGGGGTCTCCAAAGACAGCAGGCTGGGACCTCTGGCTCTAGCAGGGGTTCCCAGTGCCTAGGCTCTGGCTCTGTAATATGCAGCCTGGAAGCCCTGAGAACCTTGGTTCAAGCTGGAGCTCATCGAGCTTCTAAGGGTTGTCTGTGCTGCCCCTGTGCTTTGCCTGGGAGAGCTGCCAACAAGCCCAGCCTGCACCCTCGCTCCTGCTCTGCATGCCAAATCCCAGGAATGAGGCAATGCAGCTGCTTTAGAGTAACACTAAACAGGCATCCAGAGCTGCTACCAAATTCCACCCCACCCCTCTCTCAGGCTCATTGCCTTTGTACCATCATACCAATTTTTCTGCCAGAACAAGGCAAAAACAAATTGATATCCATGCCCTTTGTCACACCACAATGCCTCTGACTGAGGCTGTGACAAAGGGTAGTAATAACATGTGCCACTTTTTGTGGCAAATGTCTATTTGCTTTATGGCAGGAGAACACAGGCATCCCTGAGATGTCTGCACTCTTCCACCACCCTGAGCAGGCGCTCCTTGGGCTTGCAGGACCTGGTTCTGCCCAGGATCAGTCCCCTCAGGATCCCGGCAGGTTTTCTCCTCTGTAAGTAGAAATTCCAGCTTTCTCCACTTACTCAGGCATACCCCAGAGATTTCCCAAAGGCACATCTCTAAGCAGGGAACTCACTGCCCATCATCCCACCTGATCGACAGGCAATGTGCATTTCATCTAATGGAGCAGCTCAGCTATGCTGGAATACATCTCAGCACAGCTGAACGGCTCCATTTGACGACACCTATTTATACCCTCAGAGACTTTCAGGTGAATATCAGGAGCAATCTGGAGTGCCTACATTGCCATATTTCTGAAACTTAAGATAAAAGGGGACAGGAGCAAGTGGATGGAGTGGGTAAAATAGCACTCCCACGCCCAGCGCAGAGGCAGGGTAATCATGGAAACAGACCCCCCAAATCCACATCAAGGGAGACTCTCCTGCCTCCAGGAAATACTGTGCCTGCCCCTGGTCCCCAGGAGCAGTCTTGGTGTTGGCTACTCCTGAAGAGCTGAGCAGAAACACCGCCATTTTTCTGAGGAATAAAACCAAAAAGAATAAAAATGTCCTTTCTGCAGGAGAAATTTCAAAATGTCCCTGTTTGTTCTAATTCAGTGTAATATGTTTGACCACACATCAGAATTTCTTGAAAAGCAGAAGCTCCAAATGTTGAACAGATCTACTGACAAGCCCTTGAAAGCCTCTTTACTCCTCCAGAGTGGTATGAAAGGGCCTATCTAGCCCTCAGTGTGAAACAGTGCGTGTGTATTATCTGTATAGCCATGCACACATATACACTCTAAATCTAGCCCTCCATGCTCTCCCATTTCTCTCTTTCCTTGCTTGTTATGTCAGAGGAGAGAGGTTGGAAGACAATTTCAGCCATAAATAGTGCACCGTTCTCGCCTGGTCCCAGAGAACGTGCTGGGATGGATGATGGATGAGCCTGTATCAGGAGACTCCCCGAGGTGTACTCCATTCCAGGCTACCTCAGCTGCTTCCTCACCCCTCGCCTCACCAGCCTGCGTCAGCACTTTCCAACTCCTTAGAGGATGCTCTTGCTGAGCTGGTTAACCAGGTTGTTTCCAGCTGTCTGGCAAATGTAAGTCATTAGCGTTGGAGGCAGCTTCGGGTTGTAGTTTTCATGCCTGACCCCTCTCTCCCTAGCTTTGAGGAGAATGCAGCAGGAAGCTGTTTTAATACATTTTAATTCAGTCTTCATGTTCGTTTAGTCCTGGGTTTCCCCTCCAAACACACAAACATTGTTCAGTAAATGTACTTAATCCTTGACCTGGAGTGATCGCTGTCTTTTAGGGGATGGAAGAGAATTTGGGCAAGCCAGGTACTTTCTCACTTTCTTCCATTCCCAACAAAATGCAGTTCCTCTACTCAGACAGCCTGCCCCCACCTCCCTTTCAGGATGCCTTGGAGGAAGCACAAAATTCCACGGCTGACTGCTAATCATGAAAATACCTTCCTGACCCCTGCCAGTGACCAGGTTCCTGAATCATGAGGGCTGATAGCCTTTGCCATTTTAATCCTTGCCAGTATAATCGTCTTCCTCACCCCTTCAGTGCGCACACACACACGTGCGCACACACACACACACATACACACGATGCCATCCTTTCCCCAGTAGAGTACTTAGTGTCATGCCATGACTCATATACAGGATTTAAGGTACTTTTGCTGCTAGGCCCTCTAAGATCTAGCCCTTTTAGGCCCCAATAAGCTTCTACAACTGCCTTCTGCATGCCACACTCCTCCCAGCTCCCCAGGCACCAGCCTTACTCCTCCCAACTACCGTGAAACCATTAGTCATTTATATGCATGCTCTGGGAGGGGGAGCAGAGGGGGCACTTTAATTAGAGCAGCTCCAAGAGGCTCTCTAATTAAAGCGCCCTGAGCATTTCATGCATCCCCATGCTTAAAAAATGGCTGCAAGGTACCCTTAACAGTCCCGTTTGACAAGCTTTAGTTAAAGTACCCAGATGCCATTTTGAAGCACGAGGACACTGACACACAAGACTCTGGAGTCTGCTCAAGCGTGGGAATTACCCTGTTTCAGCAAACTCAGTTAAGTGCACCTGCTCCAGTGCACTGTAGTTGCAAGGTGTGGGAGCAGTCCCGCTACTCATGTATAGGTGCCCGTTGTTTTCTGCTGATCTCAGACACCGAATCAGCACCTCACCGGAGAGGAATTCAGTTATGTCTGCAACAGACCCGAGCAGCGTTCCCTCTAAGCTACGCAGCATGCACAGCTACGCAGGTATGCTCATGCCACACTGCCAGGTGCCCCTGCGCGGCTGTGCACACCACACAGCTTAGAGGGAACGCTGGACCCTAGGGTTTTTAGATGAACTTTCCCAAGACTCTATCCCTGAAATTAAAGGTCTGTTTAAGAGATGAAGAATTTAGCTACTGTATTGATTCACTAAGAGACTGCCCTCCAGGGCTGGATTAAGGAAGACCCATGGCCAAGGCCCTAGTTACTGAAGCCACACCTGCTGCAGGTGAAAAGGAAAGGCGTTATACCTCATGGTGGTGCAGATCCCCTGAGTCAGCCAGCACCCTGAACCAGTAGTGCTGAGAGGTACGAGCAACAGGATGTAAACTCCAACTGGGAATACTGGACCCATACTGCTGCCTTCCCATCATAGTGGGGGTTAGTGCCCCTAGTTTCATAGTTTCTAGGGTCAGAAGAGACCTGAGCAGATCATCTAGTCCGACCCCCTGCCACGGCAGGAAAGATTACTGGGGTCAAACGACCCCAGCAAGGTGTACATCCAGCCTCCTCTTAAAGACCCCCCCCCGGGGTAGGAGCCTGCTCCACTTCTCTTGGAAGTTGGTTCCAGACCCTAGCCGCCCTGACCGTGAAGTAGCGCCTCTTGATGTCTAGCCTAAACCTACCCTCTGCCAGCTTGTGACCGTTATTCCTGGTCACTCCTGGCAGTGCTCAGGGGAACAGTGACTCCCCCAGTGCCTGCTGGTCCCCTCTGACTAGTTTGTAACAGGCCACTACATCCCCTCTCTCAGTGAGGGTGCAAGGACAGAGATTGGGAGTCTCATTTTGTTTGTTTACAGCTCCAGATTGTTTTAATTTGGCCACATTTACCATCTGCTGCTGTGTCCTACTAGGACCTCCCTGAAAACAAAGCACCCCTGGGCTGGATCTGTAACTGAATGCAAAAGGAGAGTAACCCGGTGCTGGGGTGGGGAGAAGGGCCTTGGTTTCCTTGCTTGTGTAATCCTGGAGACACAAGGTGAAAGTCAAGGTGAAAATCACCTCTTTGCTGAGGCTCGCAGCACACAGGCTCCTCAGCACTGCAAGGAACCTCAGCCACAGGGAGGAAAAAGTATGAGCATGTAGGGAGGGCAGGGGGGAGCAGGGAAGAGAGGCAGGAGAGAGAACTGGAGAAGAGAAGAAGAAAGAAGGAGACAGGGGAAGAGAGAGAGGGAGAATCCAGGAAGCTGTCTAATTGCTTCTCCAGTGTCCTTTGCCCAGGTTTTTTGCTCTGCAGAAGCACTCACCCCCTCCCCAGGGAACAAACATGCATCCACAATACCATTAAATGCTGGAATTATTTCCACCATGCCCCCCTCCCCCAACTGATGATGCTAGAAATATCCTAATAGGCTACAAGGAGAGAGGAGACAAACGTGCTGCTCATTTAAAAAAGCACAGTTTTTAAGGCGCTGCCTACAGGAGGGCTAAGGGTTTACCCTCCCAAAGAGGTAAGGAACCAGCAGGGGGCAAGAAATCAAGGGTTGGGAGAACATAGCCTGGCCTGTGAGGGCAGGGATGAGAGGACAGTGCAACTGTTGGGATGGGCAGAGCCAAAGCTTACAGGGCCCACAGTCCTCCCAGGAGGGAAAGCACAGAGACTGCCTGTGCAGGAGGATTAGTTACAGGCATCTCATAACCTGGAAATCAGAACCACCAATTAGTGGGAGCCCTTCCAGTCTCCAGGGTACAAAACACCAGTGTTTTGGTGGGAACAGCAATTTCTCCCATGCTTAGGCATCCCTTCTCAGTGCAAAGCTAAGACTGTCACCACCATGCATCTGGTTTGTTGTGTTTGGCCATGTTTATTTTCCACTGCTTGTCAGCCCTGCAGCACCAGCCCTGTCCCCAGAGCTCCCATTCTGAGCCTGTTTATTTTCCATCTCCTGTCCCCCTGAAGCAGTGCTGCACACCTCAAGGCGCTGCCTCCCGTTGCTTGCGCTGGGAAGCGTACTCCCTGCCTTCTACACTGCCCCAAGCAAGGAGGGACTGCAGTGGGCTTAGGAGCTCTGGGGGGATAGGGAGATGAAGAAACCCCCAAGGAGATAAGTAAAGCACAGGGAACACAGAAGAAAGGAAGATTTTCATATGAGTGAGAGAGATGGAGCAGGAGCAACAATAAGGGAGAAACAGGGCAATCATACCTGGATCAGGGCGGGGACTTTATCAAGATAAGATCTGTAGGCTCATAGTTTTCAAAAGGTCAGAATGGATCATTGTGATCATTAACAGTGATCTCTGGCATTACACAAGCCACACAGCCTTCCCCAGTAATCTCTGTTTGAGTCAGACAATAGAGTTTAAAAATTAATCCAATTTTGCTTTACTGGCTGTTGAGTAACAGAGAGCCTGCTGTATCCCTCAGTAAGTTGTTCCAGTTGCTAATTACCCGCGCAAACGTTTGTACCTTTTTCTAGTGTGAGAGAGTGCCTGGCTTTAGCTTCCAGCCATTGGCTCTTGCTTTGCTTTTATCTTATTAAAGGGAGAGGGAAGGAAGTCTAACACAACTGTCCACAGTCTCAGGCAGCTGCTGACATCCCTAGAGGGTTGTGCAGAGTGTATAAGCAGAGGGATCATTCTAACAGCTACAATGAGGAGGTGTCCTACCATTCCCCAAGGGATGCTGGGCACCTTTGACACCACTTGTGCCTTTCGAGATCTAACCCCTGAGCTTGATGGCTCAGCTGAATTTATCTTTAGTATATTCCCCTTTAGTTCCTCTTCTGCCTCTTTAGAACTTACTTCCAAAAGGCACATTGCCCCGTAAACCACCTCAACACCAAGGATCTCTCTGGATCCTGATTTAACATGTGTCTCTGATGGGACCAAGCAATGCTCTTAAATGAATTAAGGATATCAGTTGGAACATGGCAGGAGTTGGCACATGCTATAGAAGAGAAGGGCTTGCTTTTGCTTTCACCTGATTGCACTGCTGTACTCTCTTCGTTACCCTCTTTCATCATCCTGCTTCTCTTCTCTTGCAATTCCTATCTCTGGCTTTCATCTGGGTCATCTCCTTGCCCCTTTCTAATATTTCAGTCTCTCTGCATCTTCCTTCATCTCTCCCTCCTCCAGCTCTCTGTACTTAGGGCAGAGGTTCAGGAAACAGCAGATGGATTTTATGTGAATGCACACTGAAGTGATGCATTCTAGATGCTTCTCTCTTTTAGAGAAACTCATTGTTAGGCAACCTCCCCACTGCGGACTGAAGAACGAGAATGTCTTGATGTTGTAGGGACTTGTGCCAGAGCAACGTGGAGGTGGGAATCCAAGGCTGAGTTGCAGCAAGAAAAGGCAGCAGCTCTGGGGAGATGCCACCTGTCCCAAGTCCTGTTATAGGGAGCATACCTCCATGGGGATGTGCACGTACAAAGCCAAGTCCAGAGGATGTTTACTGCACTGATCAAAGTTTTGGGGGCTCTATTAGCCAGGAAAACAGTGTGGGGAGCAAAAAGAAAGTAAGGCTAAAGGGGAGGCAGTATCACCCAGTGCAACAGAAGAATCCAAACCTGATGCCTGGGTCATGGATCTACGTGAACCAATCAGCAGAAGAATAGGGAAAGACTCCTGGGAAGAGTCAAACTAAGTGCAACATGTGAGATCAACTTCCTTCCTTCACCCCTCAGCATATAACACTACTGGGAATGATCAGCTGTCAGGCATACATACATTCCTTGGCAAAATCTCAAAGGTCTGATGACTACACAGGTAGAAATGGTATGTTGCAAACATACAGGGTAAAACAACTGTGCATCCAGTACCACTGCCCAGTCCAGTTTCTAAAATAGTTACTGCTGAGTCTGTCCTTTGCTTCAAGGGCAGATGACCCTTTGGTCTGTAACCAGGTTTTGGAGAGTGAGATAAATCCTTGGAACTCAAGACCCCAATCAGGTTGGTTTTGTTTCTTTAATGCTGATGTAGCAGGTCATAGAATTAGGAATTAATACAATCAGTTATTAAAAGTGCTGTTTGAGTGCAAGTCCAAGGCTGAGAAGTGCAGAGTAATACCTGTTCCCATTAGGGACCCGTCTGTAATACTGAAATCAGCAATAATTTTGTTGTTAATTACAAAGGATATGGAACCAGGCTCACTAATTTCCCTGGGAATAGCAAACACTCAGCTTCTAACTGGGTTTGACCCAGTATTAATTGTGCAACACCCAACACTAAACATACGCCTCTCAGACTGGAGAGAAGCTTAGAGTTCAAAAATTCACTGCCTGTCTCCTAAGCCTTCTTACTTAGATCCCTTTTCCCTTCTCCTACATGTAAACTCAAGTCTTCACCAGGAAGAGAAATAGCAAAATCCTGTCATCTGGGACTCCAACTAGCCCCACTCTAGCAATGAAGATGCTTCATGTCTGACCTCATATTTCACAACAGGTAGAGCTGACTCTGCAAACCAGCTGACAGTCCACAAAGCCACCTCCCCAAGAAACAAGTCGTACATGACATACTGATCACTATAGAGTATGGGCAGATGAATAAACTACACCAAGTGAAACGGGAAGCAGGAAGGAAGGACTCATCATGCATCGGCTGCTTTGCAGCAGCTGCTACACATACCCATTCCTAGCCCATTGCAAGTGGAAGCTAAACTACAGCAATTTCACCCTGTTTCATTCAGGAGCAATCTGCATTGGTTTAGCTTTTACCTACTGAGTGATAGAAGGAAATACACAAAACAGTTATCAAGAAAAGCTGACACATGGTAAATTTTCCCCTTTTTTAACTCAGTATAATTTGGTTGTCAATCCATAACTGTACAGACAGCTAAGGGCTCAGTGTGAAGCTCAGTATAATTGTGTGGGATACACAGAAGAGCAACGTTCATAATCAGTTTTTATTGTAGTTTCATTAGCCTTTAAACCCTCTGCTTCTTACTTCCTATATCTACCCCAGAGTTGGAGACAACAGGACACATTCTGCTCAGATTTATCTCCATATATCTCCAGAGCCAATGTAACGCAATGGAGTTACTCCACATTACAGAATACTGAATCTGGCTTCAATTACTTTAATCAATCCAGCGTAACTAAAACCCTAGTGAGTGAGGCTCGTCATTGTAAGGCTGAGTCTGCACTGGAATATTCTACCAGCAGAAATCAAGCTCTCTTGGCAAAGCTCTAATGTGTCCAAAGTCCCGGCCCCTCTGCTTTCTGTGGCCAGAGCTGCATGATCTCTCCCAAGCACAAGAAGCTTCTGCCACTGCTGGGCAGGCGGCAAAAGGCATGTGTAGCAACTGTGGGACCTTCTGTTGGCTTGAGCAGTCTGCTCTTCAGCAGCTGGTACCTACCTGGAGCTGCCAGGCACATATGAACATGCAGGCCCTCTGGCTGCTGATGGTTGCTCTCTGCTGCTAGAACCAGGTGAGCATAGACGAGATCTTATCACAGCGCTCTGCTCTAGAGCCTGACTTACTCAGGCCAAAGTACCTCGCAGGTCTTTCACCTCTTTATCAACAAAGATAGTGTCAGGCTGTTATCATACTAGACTCCGTAGCTACAGAGACTTGGAACAAGGCAAGAGTTCACTTCCCTTCACCCCTGCCTAGGCAGTGAGTACCAACAGGCATCCATAGCCTACAAGATGCATTCAGCCTTGCTAACCAGAAAGCTGCTAGTTCCACAGAGCGTGGTTTTGTTTTGTTTTTTTCTTGTAGAAAAGCAAACCAGCCAGAAAGCCATTCCCAAACCATGTGTAAGTAATATTCACGTCAGCACCCAACAAAGCATTCGCTTCTTGTTAAGCAGACTTGCAGGGCTGCCACTAAGGTTTCACTGGAAATGCTGATCACAAGAAAAATATCAAGAAACATAGTTATTCTGGAGACCCAGACATTTCTCCCTGCCTCCTTGCTGCGGCATGTCTCTGACTCCTTCCCCATGTCCTGACACCCTCCCAAGAAGCCTTAAATTTTGCCCTCTGCTTAGGGAATCTGTAGGTCCCCTCTCCCAGATGGCCCCTTGCTGTAGGTTTCAGAAGGTGCAGCAAGATGACAGCTGTTCTCCCTATCAGGTTCTGGGAAAGGAGACTGTCCCAGGACTACAGGAGTCCTACCAAGAACTGGCCAAATCTCAGTATCTCATGTTTGCAAGATAATCCTGAAATTTCCTGATATTTCCTGGTAAGGCATGTAGAAAATATTCACTGGCTGACTGAAATGGACACAATTCCCTTCCATTTCACAGCTCCCCACCACAGACTGTTAGTGGCTAAAAACTGAGTTTTCAGACTCCTGACATCATATCAGGAAACATGGAAACCCTGTTGTCCCCAAACAGTAAGTATGAGGGAGCTTCCCCAGAGCTGGCACCCACTCTGAGGCAGGCCACAGACCACATGGTGCAGATGTCTCAGGGCTGCAGACTCTGGATTGTCCATGCTCCTCAGCAACCAACCTGCTAGATGAACTGGTTGGAAACAAGGGATATGCACCTGTGATTCAGCAAAAACCCATTGAAATAGACATGCTTGGTTTTGATGAAAGCAGATATTTCCAAGGAAACTGTACTTCACTGGAAAATTTCCAACAAATTGTACTCTGAGGGGCTCCCAAAAAGGCTTTATGTGCCCTACATGAGGCATAGCACAAGAAAAGGAATACTTCTACAGCAATGCTAGACTGGGAACAGGGACACAGTGCTCCTTCCTCCTTCAGCCAGATTGCTGCTGTCCTAGAAAGAAAAATGGTCTGCTCCCCACTGGCACAAGCCTCCTTGTTTCTAGTCCTGTAAGTGGTTTGGAGGTTATTCCACTCTGCTGGTACCACAGCTTACCTTTGACCAGGCAATTCCAGAATCACCTGTAAAACTCTGTTTAAAATGTAATTTGTGGATCAACTTCTCCCCATCTGCTTTAAGACCCACTGGGTGTGTCTACATGTTCATTAATGCACTGTAATTACTGTGCATTAAGTTCAGTACTTGGTTAACCAAGTACTAAATCAATGCACAGTAACTTGCACTACTGTGCAGTAGTGCCAGTGCATGGATTTTTTACTGCACAGTAGCCTAATATTACTGTGCAGTAGCATATTAGCACAGTTTTTGCCCAACACACTACTGCACAGTATTATTAGGCTACCACACAGTTCACATCTTTTGTAGCCACGTACACTGTGGTTTAGGTTGGAAGCTGGAGATTCCTGCTCAGCTCAGGATCAGGTTGTGCACACAGTCATGGATGCAGTCAGTATCTCTCCATATTGAATGCAGCAGTGACTGGCACCATTCTCCCTCCCTGCATCTGCGGTCTCGTTGGATGAATCCGGAGAAGAGCCACTCATATGATTACAGGCCTAAAAAGTAAGCCAAACAAGGAAGGGCTGACAGATATGGGACTGTTCAGCCTAGAAAAGAGAAGACTTCGGGGGGATTTGGTAGCAGCTTACAAATATATCATAGGTGATCATCAGGGGCTAGGCAAACAACTATTCACCAAAGCACCCTAGGGAAAAACCAGGAGCAATGGTCATAAAACTCCTAGAAGAAGGTTTCAGACTGGATATAAGGAAAAGCTTCTCTGCGGTTTATGTGACCGGACTCTGGAACAGACTCCCAGCAGGGGTGGTGCAGGCACCTACCCTGGAGATCTTCAAATGGAGACTGGATGCACACCTTACTGGGGTTATCTGACCCCAGCAGTCTTTCCTGCCCAGAGCAGGGGGGCTGGCCTTATGATCTCAGCTCTAAACTTCTGTGAATCTGTGAATGCACAGCTGTTGATTTTTCACCTTAGGATGGTACCTTCTTAAAATTTTGCCATTCATTTACACTTTGGCCAGGTGCTGGGTTAGCATCTCCTGAGTATAATTTGCAACCTATGCCAGGTCAGCTAGATCTGGCCAGCAAAGCTATGTTATCCAGCCCATGGAGCCAGAAGGCTTTGCCAGCATGGCATCTGGGAAGTGAGAAGTGGCAGTGTGGGATGGGTCAGAAGTGGTCTGCACTCAGAGATAAGTTTTGTTCAAATGTCCCCATTTCAAAATGCTGCTAACCCCTGATCTAAGCAAATCTAACTTGGGTTGAACCCTGAATAGGTTTCCCTTCAGGAGCCTGTGACAACAACTGATCAAACTATTTCTTCAGAACAAAGCCTGAAGGTGCAAAGTATGCAGGGCTTTGGTACATCAAAAATAAGCACAACCAGGAGAAGGATGTCCTACCTGCACCTTCCCTTTCCTAACTTAAAACCTCCCTATCCCTGTCTTGGGCAGGTCTTGATTATTCTTCATTTCTGAGCCAGGAGGAATCAATTCCCCATGGCCTGCCTTCTAACTCTGAATATATCTTGCCTGCCTATTAGGTGCTCACTAGCACACGGTGCAGCCTCTATGTCCACTCTCTCTTTCTGCAAAGGTTCAATATAGCATAGCCTTTGATGTGAAGCTCACCCTTGGAAAAGGAAAAACACCGGAGCCCGGATGGAGCCACCTACATGACTAGTGGATGGCTCAGCCATTGCTGTGTTAATACCTCTGAAGTGGCTTCATAAAGCTGTATGATCAGGTTAACTAACCTTTCCTAATTGGTTCTTTAACCAACCTTTACAACCTCCTTTGACTAAAGTCTATGCAATCAGGCAGAAAGGAATTAAAACCAAACAGGGAAACATATATTCATGGTGCATTGTCCCAGTTTGGCAAAGTAGAAGTATCCATTCAGAGAAGAGGAGCACCCAGGGTGGGCCTTCAATTCAGACAAGCTTGCTCTTCTGTCAAAACGGACCTGTGGAGAAGTGTTTTTAAAACTTCCTGTTTCAAGACAACTGCTTTAGGGAAGAGAGAGTTTGATACTGACCCACCTCTATGAAGTTCTCAGATATCTACAGATGAAAGGCACTATGTATAATTATTGAGGCTGATCCCTCTCCAGCCAAGAAATACACGTACCCCCAAATTTTCACAGCAGGAAAACCTGGATTCAGGACCTTTAAAAGCACCTCTAGCACATCTGGACTAGGATGGAGGTAACAGCAGCTTCACTCTGGCTTCTGAATCCAGGCCTTCTCTCTTCCTTCTCTGCAGAGGACAATCTTTGTGTCCTTTGTGACCACCCTCCTCTAATTGATGCCCAAAGGCAGCTGGGTCTCTTAGCAGAGCAGGAAATGTACTGATCCACAGCCCGCTAGCTGTGAATGGCACATGAAGCATCCTGGTCAACCCATCCTTAGTACTATCTATTTACTAGTGCTTTGCTGAATCAGAGCACTCCCCAGCATGCCCTGTGGGCTGCTATATGTCTAGAACAGACCCTAACAGCACTGTCAGATGGGGAAATTCCTCATACTTTGATCAGTAAACTAAGGAACTCAGGGGAGCCGGGTCCCAAATGCCAGCCACAGCATTTGTAATTCCACCATTACAAAGTGGTGACATTAATGGCTTGGGTGTTCATATATTCCAACTACCTGACCACACTTCCTGTGGTATTGATTAAGTTATGTGAAATATCTCTGGAGGGAGTATCAGGGAGAGAACACACCTAAAGAATGGCAACAGGTTGTCTCACCAGTGTATGGCCTCCTGAGAGCCGGCCAACCACTATGGCCCCAACCCAATGGGGAACCATCAGTCTGCATCCAAGGCTAACGAGAAAAAACACTTTGCAGCTGCTGGTGGCGCATGCACTATGTTGGCAGTATACAACTGCCAGCCCAAATTAGATCACACATGGACCATGAAATAAAACAGCAGCTGAACTTATGCTCCAAAATGCCACTTTTGCCAATGAGTGTGAGGAGCAATACACAGTTAGTAAAGAGACGAGATGAAAGGAGCTCTGTTTCTAAGCTATGATTATTATTTTATAGGCACTCTTCACATACCCCACATTAAAAAGAGAGAAACAGCTTTGTGATTTAGCCAAATAGACCCAGCCAACCACCAACCTGTCCCTCTGGGGATGCCTTAAAACCTTGCAGGTAGGTTCAAGGAGTCACAGGATGGGTTGCACTGGATGGACGAGAACACCATTTCAGAGCTCACTGACTGCTATGGTTCCAGACTTTACTGGGGCCTGTTTCGGCACTGCTCAAAGCAGGGTGGCAGACCTGATGGGTTTTCCATCCAATTCACTTCAGATTCTACAAAGCAAACATCCTTTGCCTTTAGATTTAACCTACTTTATCTGAATAATCTGTGACTGGTTTTGTGGGTTTTAGGTACAGGACATAAGATGACCTAAGCAAACTCAGCTGGAACCCTATCTATGGAGTAGCTGTAAACCTTCTTGCACCCTTTCTCAACAGGAAAATCTCACCACTTTCAAGCCAGCAAGGACAGCCCCATTCCTAACACTCATATCACTGGCCAGCCAGCACAGGGCCCCTACCCTTTAGGAGTAGCAGATGAAATTCCACTGAAAAGACAGGGCTGTAAGTTGTAGCCGTGTTGGTTTAAGGACATAGGCAGACAAATTTCTTTGGGTAAATCTGTATCATTCCATCCACACCAACTGCAGATGCTTCCTCAGCCTAAGTTTTTAAACCCTAAGAAGAATTTTTCCAACAATTTGGTCCAATAAAAGATATCAGATTTAGCCAAAGAACCTTGTCTGCCATTGAAAAGAACAGGATTGATATGGCCATCAGACCAGTTTGGACAGACCCTGACATTTAGACAGAACCTCATGCACGCTGAGACTCAGGTCAGGTTCCTACTGAGCGTGCTTAGTAGGGCTGTGCAAAAGAGCACCGTTCAGCTTTGACGTTTCAACGAAACAGTGTTTTGTTTTGAGTTTCGTTTCATTTCAAAAGCACTGTTCCGTTTCATTTTGTCAAAACTGTTTCACTGTTTCGACGCTGTTTCAACATTTCACCCATAGGCTATTCCACACCCAGAGTTAGGAAGATTGGTGCTGCCACTGGCCCCAGCACCTGTGATCCGGCAGGCAGATAGGGGCCCTCCGCAGCCCCGGGACGGCTGTGGGGGCTGTGCCAAACAGCTTCTGGGGGTGCAGGCCCCCAATCTGCCTGCCAAATGTCAGCTCGCATGGGGACCCACCCCTGTCCTGATCCCAGAGCAGAGGTGGGTCCCCACATAAGTTGATATGTCCCATGCCCCGTACCACAGCTGACCCAAGGAGGGTGCAGGGTCTGGGGAAAATCAACTCATGAGGGGACCTTCTCCCACCCCGACTGCAGACTTTTGAAATGTTTGAGTGCCCTTGTTTCATTTCAAAACTGTTTTGAAGGCTTTTGTTTCATTTTGATTGTACCGTTTCGAGCTCAAAACACATCGAAACAGCTTCAAAACGAAACACTGGGGAAAATTTTGTGCAGCCCTAGTGCTTAGGTTTCTATCAGACCAATAGGCCAATGCTGTCTGATGTCTTTTAGGCACTTAAGGTACAAATACATTTGGGGCAAAGTCTTGACACAGTAGTTAGGCAGATCTGTCTGCAGTAGGATTGGAAGGGTTAAAAAAAAAAAAGGGTAATTACTATTATAATGTTGTGCTTAGCATCATCTCACCCAAGGATACGAAGACTGGGATTTTCAAAGAAGCCTATGGGAGCTAGGCAGTCATCTGGGGCTGAAATTCATCAGAAGCTAGGCACTTACCTCCCTTGGCTTGCTTTTGTAATCACAACCTTTATAAGATGGGGGATGGGATGCAGAGGGAAGTGGATACTTCCCATCATCCTCACTGTACAGCTACGGTAGGTGAGGCAGAGTGGCAAAGTGACACAGCAAAGAGGGGTGGCAAGTAGGAGCCCAGATCTCCTAACTGCACGTTCCTCTCTAATTGCTCAGCACACCACCTGCATTAAGCACTGCAGCAAGAATGGCTTTCTGGAGGATGGAGTCCAAACACATCCCGCTGCTGTTGCAAGCTGTTTTATCTGGGTGTTTAAAGCAATGACTGCCAGGCGATAAAGTATGTCCCTGAACTGGTCCACAGGCTAATCACAACAGCCAATTCATTTTTTATTAAAAGGCTCCTTTAATATTGTAGGTTCTTGCCATGGAGATATTCTCCTGGGTCTGGCTGGTTTCAAGAGAGCTGTTTGTTTCATTATGGCTGTCTCTTCATCCTCCTCCCCCCCATGTCAGAGGGACAGGGGAACTGGCTGGACCATGGCTAATGTTTATTCATCCTCTTCTTTGCATGCATGCCTAAGATGCTCTCTCCTTCCCACACCGCCTGGCATTCTGCTCACACCTTTTTATTCTTCCCAGATAATGACCTGGAAGGGGAGTTCTGTCATCAGAACAGCTGGCCAGGTGCTGACCAGTGTTTTACTGATCCAGCCCTTTCACCAGGGAGAGCAGACGACAACATGCTCCTAAGAAACCCAAGGGAAGAGGGTGACTCAAAGCTATTTGGGCCTGATCCATTTAAATGCAGAGCTTTCTACTTGGTTCAGTAAGAATTGGACCAGGCCCCAAAACAGTAGCTGCTTTAGCAAGCCAGGTCTTTGTCTCCTGGCAGCTCTGATCCATAAGCTTATGTCTGCTGTATCATTTACTGTACCAGATGGGTGGACACCACAAAGCACTTCAAGGCTTTGAATCAATTTTTATAACCCAATGACCCTCTTTTTTCTTCCTCATTTGCCCCTCCATCTTCTCCAGCATTACTTCCAGAACAGTTTATTTCACCATGTAAGTACATGAGCTATTATTCTATAAGCAAGATTTAATTAGCAAATAGCTGAGCAAACTGTTCTGTTTAGAATGAGCTCGATATTGGCATGCAGGAGAGAAAGCTGGGGCATGAGAAAGAGCCTCTCTTGGGCAAGTGGTTGGCAGGGAGCTCTGCACTTTACTGCCATGCTTGTCTGATGTCTTATTATGGCAATGACTCTCCCAGCTCAGCGAATTTGGAGCCGGTTACCTGGTCCACTCTACCACATGCCTGGTGGATGAAAATTTCACATGAACTGAAATCCTGGCTGCATTCAGCTACAGAATCACTGGGCTCCTATACACAAGCATGGAGTCTGCTCCAGCACACTGGAATTCCAGCATGTTGGAGAGGACTTGATTAATCAAGTCAGCTGGAGCATGGCAATTGCCACGCTCCAGGAGCCTCCAGCATCTCGTGTATCAGCATCCCCTCACTTAAAAATGGCAGCAAGGGCACTTTATCTAAAGCTCATCAAACGCGCTTTAGTTCAAGTGCCCCTGCTGCCACTTTGAAGTGCAGGGACGCTGATATATGAGACGTGGTGGTGCTTTAATTAGAGTGGCCCTTGGAGCGTGTGTAAAGTGCCCACTCCTGGAGCATGTGTAAAAGTGCCCACTAAGGCCCTATGTGGATTCCCATGGACATATGTAGCCAAAAGGCAACATGGCCTAGCCAGCAGGGTACTGGACTATGGCTTCAAGGTACTGACCCTTGAGACTGTCATTTCCCCCTCTCTGTGCCTGCTTCGCCTCTCACTTTTAGTCTGGATTGGTGAGCTAGATTATAGGGCAAGAACCATCTCTTACTATGTTCACAATAACATGGTACTCAAACAGGGCTTGAACTGGGGTAGGACAGGTGGCAACGCTAATTGTCATACTACATGCTGACCATGATGTCAGCTTGTTTGTGAAGCTGGCATGAATGGCTGCAGCTGCAATGAAGTTAGTGATACAGTGCCAACTAACTGCAGGTCAGGATCCTTCCCACAGACTCTGCTGCTCCCCCTCCCATTGCCACAGTCTCAGGCCAGTCTAAACCACGCCCAATGAAGGAGTCGTTGGCAGCCACAATGGGTTTTTTGAACGCAATTAGTCAGTGATCACACCCATGCTGGTGGCACAGGGGCAAGAAGAAGACTGGCAAAGGGCTGTTCTTTTTGATACTACACCAGCCAGGGATTGCCCGTACATGCAGGTGCCCCTAGGCTGCTGGAGCAATGCAAGCACTTGGCACACAGCAGAAGATCTGAGTCTCTCAGCGTGGACACAAAGCACCAAAGCAACCAAACAAAATCATTTCCACACAACAGTGAATTCAACACTGGTGCTAGCCAGAAGACTGTCATATCACGCAGCCTGCTGGGCAGACACGAGATGGTAACTGCTTCCAGCCACAACCAAGCCAAGCTCAGAAAGAAAGACCTGACAGAGCTGAGAGATTGCATAACCCAAAATGTCCAGTACTAGAACAAATCTCAACATCTCAATAAGCAACAAATTAGGATGACAGTTGCGGAACTGTTGCCTGGACAACATCCTGCAGCAACACAGCACATCTCCCAGTCTCTTCTCATGTGGCTCATCCTTTTCCGAACCTGAAATAGCTCCCAACTGGTCATTCGGGACCCTGCTTTTTCCTCCGCTCCAGAAGTTTGTTGTTGATGCTCTTGTCCCTTTGCTCATATTAGAAGTGGGGTCACAAACACCTGTGCTCTCAGAATTTGGGGGCAGAAGGGGAAGTGGGGGTAACATGGGGAAAGATGGTTTTGTAGTTAAGGGACTGGACTAAGAGCCAAGAAATCAATGTCAATCTCTAGCGCTCAAAGCCTGCATGCAAAACCAGGGCCAAATTACTCCAGCTCCCTGCCTCTCTGTTCCCCAGTGGTATAATAAAAAGTTATCTATCTTGTCTGGAGAGATTTTAAGCACATCAGGACCCAAACTGTCATTGTACCCAGGCCCTGTATAGCATCTCAGCTGGTGCCTCTTTCAGTGCTACCATGATACAATTCAGTAACAACAGAAGACAAAGAGAAGCACAAACTACATCACACAAAATCCAGAGTGAGTGAGTGACAACACAGAGCCAACACGATGAGCAGTATGATGGGAAGGTAAATAAAAAATAAATTATCTGGCATTTAAAAAAGAAGGAGAGAATGCTCTCAAGTTTACAGGCCCAATGGCTGGTGGTAAAGGGAACTCATTTTCTCATAATGAGAGACGACTACACTTCGTTAACTCAAACTTTCTCATTAATCACCTTTGCGTTGCCTCTGTCTGCCTCATCGCTGTCAGGCCATAATAATATATGAAGAACATTCATTTATTCTCCAACTTCCCACTCAGTAAAGATATACGACACTGTAGAACTGAATTTATCCTGACACCCAGCTCCCAGCACAATAAGGCTAATTTAAACACACACTTGAGTCAAACCTCCTTTCACCTCTCTCCTCCTTTTATTTTATTTTAAAGTCTGTGGGTGCTAAGCCCAGCAATTAGAAGCAATAGGCAACTGTGGAGAGAACATTGTTGTTGTTTTAGTGTTGATTAGATTAAGGCTGTTTCTTCCTTACCTTTTCTCTCCAAAGGAGGCATCGGGTTTAGTACCCTGGCTAGGTCCAAGGTGAAGCCCAGAAAAATAGCCTGATGCCAACCAGCGCATTGAAATGGAGCTTGGTCAGAATAAAAATTGATTATCCTTTGCTTTTCTGTGATGGGGGAAGGGAGGGAGAACAAAAACAAAACAGAATAAACAAGGATCAGGCAGCCAGTGAGCTGAGACTGTTGTCTACCAGATTTACCACCATTCTAATATTATAAAAGCCGTAGTCTGTCCATCTTTCTGTTTGTAATGCTTTATTCACATGCTGACTGGTTGTCTCAAGTGGTCCAAGAGCGGTGCGGACAGGAGGTGGCTGCAGCAGCACGGCGGAGCACTGCCATGACAGCAGGGACTGAGTGGTGGGGGGTGAAGCCAGTACCGCTGGCCTCGCTCCTCTGGCCCTGCTCCCCGCAGGCAGCAGCAGCAGGGGGTGCTGGCCAAGAGGGACAGAGGGGACAACAGGACAAGCTTCCCTCCCCCACTGCTGGGAGGTGGCCAAGGTGCTGGTGGCAGGGACAGTGGGTCAAGCAGCATGGGATGGTGGGTAGTGGCGCTCCATCCCCACCCTCCCCCCTGGCAAGGAGAGGGAGGTGGCAGGGAAGAGGGGAGGAAGGTAGAGAGAGAGGGGAGTGGGATGGGGAATGGGGGTTTCTGGTGGCAGTGCCCCCCAGTCACCACACCCCCTTGTCACTGCCCATCCCCAACAACAGCCGGCAGAGGGAGGTGGCGGGGAGGGAGGGAGGAGAGATGGAGGGGAGGCAGAGTGGGGGATGTTGCGTGTGGCCGGATGCGGACAGGTGGCAGCGCAGGGCACTGGGTGTCAGCAGCCACCACTGTGTGCAAGCTCCCTTCCCTCCCCATACTTGGGAGCCGCCAGCAGTGGGGGGCAGCAAGGTAGAACAGTTTCCCATAGGGTCTAAAACCCACTATGAACCTCTCTGTCTTTTGGACTGGATGCGCATCTCTGAAATCCTGGCACTGGCTGACAAAAGACATGAAGACTTTGTAGAGAACATTTACACTTTAAGATGTCCACTTGACATTTACTTCCTAGGACCAGCAAGAAAGGTTGACTCATGTGCGCCAGATGCTAGGCACATCACTAAATTCCTCCCTATAACTGCATTCAGATACCACAGTGATGGGCATGCTGTAAAGAACCAGAATAAAACGGGGGATGGGGGTTACCCCAAACCGGAACCAAATCATTTTTGATGCTTGGATTTTCTTTAAAGGTCATTTTCATTCCCAAGCATGAAAGGATCAGCCCTGTTGTTCACTCCTGAATGGTTCTACATGTCTCCTACTGATAGCCAGAGCTGGCTTCAAATGTTGCAGGGATGCTCTGTACTTTGCAAGATGTAGTTCCAAGTCTACATGCAAGGTCCTCAAAGAGGGGTTGTGTTCAGGCTTACACTCCTATCCAAGTGCGCCATTAGTGAAAAAAAAAAATCACCCATGGCTGGAGGAACTTCCAATCTTGAAGGACATAGGACAAGCCAGACATCTTATGAGGGTCTGGTTACATGAGTTTTGAAGTCCAATTTAGACTTAAGAGCTTAAGAAAACATGCTGAGTTGGCATGATGTTCTGAACAGCATTTGGTATGCACTGGTGCTTAATTCAACTGAACCTTTGCAGTTGTTGAGGCTTACCAGATTTAACTTTAAGGATGGGCTTAAGTCCACCCCTAGCTAGCAAGACACTTGAGCATGCACTTATGTCCCATGGACATCAACAACTTATGTGCTCCGGTGAATAAGGATGAACTAAACTCATGTTTAGTCACTTCGCTGAATTGAAAACCTACCTCTTTGGGAAGCAAGAATAAAACAAGGGTCACTGCATTGTTCCTGTTAATGCCCAGTGCTAGTGACCGCAACAAAGAACTAAAATATGCATTAAAAAGCCCTGGGGGCTCTGGGACCCACTGTGAATTATGTTTCAGTCTCAGGGTATCATGAGAAACCCTTCTTGGTCACAGCTACCTAAGCATCACCATATCTATTTTGTCTGAAAAAGCAAGACGGTCACCAGCAAACACTATGTACACCCCTCAGGAGGCTCTGATGATATCTCAGTAGTGCCTGTAAGAGACCAAAGCTTGAATCATTTGCAATTGCCTCACACCCCCAAGATGAGTGATAGCCTTTCCAACGGCTTCCCTGTGTTGTCTTTGACATATCTGATGTTTCACAAACACATTGTATTTCACTGAAATTGTATGCAAAACACTCCTCCTGCCTCCCACACATCTGTTTGTTTTTCAGTATGATTCTGCTTGTTAAAGATATGCTCTTACCAGGAGATGGCCCATTTTCCAATGGGTTTTACACCTGATTTTCAAGGCATTTATTAGATAGTTGATCATGTCATACAGACACCATCACCTGCTAAATATCACCCCCATTCAGGAGGGAGAATACTTGCCCTTTTTTGCCTACTGCAATTATTTCTACTGGACAAGATGTTCACAGGATCAGTATAGGGGCCCAGTCCTGAGAGAGGCTGGATGCCTCCCACTGACATTTAATAAAAGAGGAAGGTATTCAGCAGCCTGCAGGTTTGAACCTCCATACAGCACAGGGGTATGCAATTATTTGGGCTGGAGGGCCACTTCAGGAGTTTTGGTGAGCCGTTGCTGGCTGAGGAAAGGAAGGGGGAGATGTGCTGACCTAGTCAGAGAGGCCGGAGGGGGAGAGTGGGGGGGTTGGGGAAGTGGAGGGTCAGGCCCTGGGCCCATCCACCCCCAACCCACTGCCAGGGATGCCAGCTGGAGCAGGCGGGCAGGGTGTCAATGGAGACCAGTCCAGAACCCCTGTGGGCAGGACACACTCAGCTAGAGGATGAGATGGGGAGCAATGTCCAGGAGCGGGATGAGTGGCCAGGGCCAGGGCCTGGGGCAGAGCCATGATCCGGTCCGTACATGTCCCTGTGACAGGCACTGGTTCCACAGGCAGGGGCATGCAGGGAGCAGATCATGACTCTGCCCCAGGCCCTGGCCCTGTGCTGTCACCACCCTGTAATCCTGGCCCCTGGTCCTGGCCCCTGCCATCCATACCACTCCCATGCTACTCTCCACCTGTGGCCCCATCCCATCTGCCAGGCCAAGTGTGCCCTGCCCACAGGGGTCCCAAACATGGAGACCCCACCCACCCACTCCATCTGGTGCTGCCAGTGGTGCGTGTGGGGTAGACTGGCAGTGGGAGCCAGGCAGAAGGATCTGCTGCTGCTGCAGAGGCTGTCAGGAAGCTGAATCTGGCCACCATACTGCCCACACCCCGACATGCCTGGGGGCAGCTGGACCAGCCACATGTGCCATAGTCTGGGCTGCCCCCCATGCCTGGACCAGACAGAATCCCTTACCAAGGCAGATCTGGCCCGTGGGCTGCATTTTGCCTTCCCTTGATATAGCAGCATTACAGAGCTAAAAGACTAGAAAGCAGAGAGTGGGAAAGTGTGGTGGCTGCATATGCATTGAAAACTTAGTGACAAAGAGAATTTGAGTAGTTTGTATTTAAAAAAAAAAATCTAAAAATTTCAAGCTGTTTTCATTTGGTTCAAACAGCCTTAATTTTTTTTCAGGGGAAAAAATATTAAATAAATGGTGCCATTGAAATTTCACATTTACTGAAAGCTGCTTTTTTATTTCAGGAAGAACTATTGAGAAAGATTAAAACATTGATTAAAGTGTCACGATACAGTGTTAAATTATTTCTTTTCCAAAACAGCCTTTTGACAAAATAATTGTTTTTTAACAATATTTTGATGTGCTCCAACTATGATACAAGCCCCTCAAAGCACTTTACTAACATTAATTAAAACCTGAGGAAGAAGGTGAGAAACAGGGTGCCTTGCCCTGCAGTCTCACAGCAAAGTCAGCCGCAGAAATCCCAACGCTCAATCTCAATCTCTGTTTTAACCACTAGATCACAAGAGAAGCAAGTTCACATGCTCTTAACAGACCAGATCGTCAGCTGGTATAAACTGGTATTGTTCCACTGAAGTAAGCTCCCATCAGCTGATGATTTGGTCCATCTGACAATGTATTTCAAAATACGAGGTTCAGACCCTAAGAAAGAGCAAATCCAAAATGGCAGCCATGCACTTCACAGCATCATAAATTACAGCCTGATAGAGCTGTGTGAATTACAGGCTTTATACAGCCTTGCGCTTCACGCTGCGTTGTCTGTCAGTACTGGAACGATGCCACGCGTCACTGCAGAACGTCACCCGCGGGAGACAGAACTCTAAACTTTCAAAGCACCAAGCGCGACTCCACTGTAGCAAGACATCTTCAAAAATCCCCAGGGTTTGCCCGTTTGCCAAAAGAACAAAGTTTCAGAACCATCTAGAAATCAAACAGCAAAGTGTAAAAAAAGGTCCAAACTAACATCCTCTATAATTGAAAGTCTCTGATAAAGAGAATCTTATCCTCAAAAGAATAGTACACAAACCAGCAGGAGGGCAAGTGGGATTTTCAAAATTGGGATTTTAATTAAAAAGAGCAAATTCCCCCCCCCTTTTTATTAAATTCTCAGATTAAGTCTTCATGAGGTAGGACACCTGGCTAAGGCCTGAAGCAGCCACTAATGTCAAAGAGCTGGGAAAGCCACTTGCCTGGGATCCACTGGGGTGGGGAGGGGGAGGCAACCTGTGGCATGAGTGCCACAAGTAGCTTGGGCAGTCTTTGTGTGTGGCAGTAGCAAAGTAGCAGATAGTGGAGGGCCAGAAATCAGAGCAGCAGATCAGGCAGGGGAAAAGGATCAGCGTGGATCTCAGGGAGGATGCGGGGTTTAATTTGTGACTTGCCTGTCAAAAAGGTTAGCCCCCACTGAATGACAGGGCTGGGTCAAAAGATAGATGCATCTCTGGGTACAAGAAACAGCTTCATCCTTCTGGTTATCCTACTGGCCTTGGAAGCCCTCAAAACATCCATGTGCCTCTCCCTTGGTTTAGTTGCCTGCTCAGTGTCTATACAGTTTTCACATTCCCATGTACGGCTAAAGCATCACTAATATGTTGAAAGATGACTTGGGGATGTGTAATGATTAATTGACGAGACTTCTCTCTGCATATGGAGACAAGCCAGTGATTCATTCTCCTTTTGCTATTAAATGTATTCCTTAAGTGCTTCATGCCATAAGCCAAAGGCTTGAAATGTATTTCAAGATCTACCCTCACTGCTCTGCATCCTCTGGCTTTATCTGATCTAATATGGGTGGAAAGCAATGGCAGGAAGGAGGCAGTCAGTTGGTGAGACTGAGGAGCTCAATGAACTCAGCATTTCAGCTACAATCCCCTTATTTTCCTTCCTCTGTAGTACCCAGGTGATCTAAAGAGTTTTCCATCAGTAGCCAACCTGTAAATAACAATTTGCAAAGCCAATCTCAGCAGCATGATGGGATTTGTCCACACTGCTATATTCCCCTCTAAAGTACCTTAGGCTGCTGGCAGTAGCACAAGGCAAATCATATATTCAGATACAGAAACCCAGTCATATTCCTCGGACTGGATAACAAGAGGATGTCTAGCCACTGCTGGGACCTAAACAAAGTACTCCAGAGATGGCAAGTAGCCAAAGCTCTAACTGTACAAGTCCCTGAGTAAAAAATGTCTGTTCTCTCCCTTTCCCCTCAGAAGGCAGTGGAGTCTTTTAGGAATAGCTAAGAGAAGACAATACCCTTTCCCCACTTCTAAAGTCTGCAGCATGGTCCGGTGGGGACTGCTAGCAGCCCACTTCTGGCAGAGATTTTGATCGCTCTCTCCTTCCAACAGGTCTCTAATCCCCAGCACAAACGCATGCACTCCCTTTCCCTCCAGGATGCGTCCATATCTTCTCTGCAAGCCTCCCTCCAAATCCAGGTGAGCACAAAACAGCCATATCTGGCGATTGACATGAAAACATCTGTCCCATTTCCTCCTGCCACACTTGGGGTTTGAACAGAGTAAAGTTGGTCTACAACTTCCTTGTTCCTGGTTGGAGATATGACCTTTTTTACTTGTAGCAGCATATAAAAAGCTCTGCATCGAGCTCTAAAAAGGCTGAACCACAGCCAGACCAACGCATGTATTATTTCATCAGCTCCTACAAGCTAATCAAAGTCAGCTGTGGTCAAGAGATAGCTGGGAGACTCACTGAGGAACACTTCCATGCTTAAGGCAATGAGGCTGGAGATTTGCAGTTACTTCTTCCTAAACACTGCTATGTTTTACATGAGAAATAAAACGAAGAACGTAGCCATTAAAACACTTTTTTTTTTTTTTTTTTTTTTTACAAGGGAAGAAGTCTTGTTATCCCCCAGCTGTATTCCAGTGTGTGAAAGTGTCTTCTGCATAATTAGAAATCCACCCACTAGAGCTGGGAACAAAGCCCAGTCTCAAGCCTGGTCCATCCTCGGGCTCCATGCCAAGATTGCCAATAGTGTGTCCAAATTATTTCCAGTGTTGAAGGGGAAGAAAGAGAGAAAGCCCTTCAATGTGGTTTCCTGTCCATTAAGAACTGGAACAAGGCTGAGAACACCTTTCACAGATGCCACCACACAGTCCAGCATTGCTCTACAGAACTTCCCTCAGACAATGAAAGACATTTTCATTTTCCCTGAAAGATCTTCAGGGTAAGAATTTCTCTCTCACTGTCTGTCTGCACAGTGTATGAAATAAAGGGATCCCAAACTCTGCCAGGGTATTTTGTTGGTGCTGTCATACATATCCCTAAAATGAAAATAATGGTTTCAATGTTTTTCCCACATGTAGGAGAGGGTGAAGGCCTCACCCAAACCATTTCACTTCATGCCACATCTAGTGTCAATTAGTGCCATTGGCAACAGTCCCACGGAGGTGCAGTATGTGCTGTTGCCTGGCTCACTGTAACAAGAAAAGTTCCGGAAAATCTTACTGTTAGCGAGGAAAAGCCACCATCTATAGAAGGATCCAAAAAAAACCTGAGGATGCAGATTTCATGGCCCACTAATATCTCATTTCAAAGCACTCTGATGCATTACATTATTCTGAACATTAACAGAAGCAATACAAAAAAATACTAGGAGCTTTAAAAATATATATCTCAGATGCCATTTCCTCGCTCATCTTCCTGATGATATCTTGCTGATCTTCGAGAGGAATCCATATTAAAAAAACCCCCAACACATATACATATCTCAAGCACTGAAAAATGCAGAGCACAATGAAACAGAACTGCAGGCAACGCAATTCACACCCTTTCATCAATTAAAAATGCATAAAGGAACACAAAATCATAGGCTGCAGAACAGATTTTCAGCATGGCTGAAGTGCTTTGTACTTTATGCTCAGTGTCCATTCCAGACAGGCCAAAAACCAGCATGAGGAAATTCCCAAAGGCTTAGGTAAGACTGACTGCCTGTGCACTAGACACTCATCAGGCCATTATAATATTAGATGGCCTGAACAACTGGGCAGGCTGTTTCTTGAAAAGGGGCTTTTTTCATGAGAGTCAAAGGACCCTCTAGGCACTACTACAGTCAAGGCATAAAAGGGGCAAAGGAAAGCACCAAGAAAAAAGCATTATCCAGCCTAAGGTGATGGTTTGGATTGACTGGTTCATTGGGCATCTTAACTGGTTCAACCAGCCAGGATTCAGGGTTCTTGAAAGACAGTGATGGGGCCTGCCTACCTGATCACATACTAAGCGGGACAGCAGAGACTCAGTTCGGATTCACCCTGACTCTGTCTTGTGTAGACGCGCCCATACTGTCAGAAATCAGAAGTAACCCTTTGGATGCTTCAGTGCAAGTGAGCAAAGAGTCATGCCTTATCTGTCTCCAGCAGTTTGCATGAATACAGTTTATGGATAAAGCTCTTTACCAGGTAAAGTCAAGGAAACCTTTAGTGAGGAGCCTGCATTCTCTCTCCTTTATTTGTTTTGACTGTCTGCCCTTTACGTGTTTGCTGTTTTAAAAGGAAAAAAATCCATGTAGCACATACATGTTGGACCTCCTCTGGGACACCCTGCTAGGAATACTCCATGGCACAGAGGGGGGGTGTGTGCTTGCACACAGTCTCTCCAGCAACTGGAAGCAGCGTGCTGAGCAGAAACACTCTTTTACCATCCCTGCCTGGAGCATGTACCCACGGCAGGCTTGGAACTCATCAAATGAGCTGCTCCCCATTTGCTTGCCCTTATTCTGGCAGACAGAGGGAAAGGGCTCAGACATGCCTGCCCCAAACCTCTGCTCCATCCCAGGAGCTCCAAACCTGTGGATGGAGGTTGATTGTACCTTGCCTGGGATGTGGGAAAAAGGAAGGAGTACCTCCCTGAGGCTTAAGGGATTACAGAAGAAAAGCTGAGTGGCTGCAGAGGGGAAACAACATCTGGAACTGAGCAACAGAAAGGGGTGAAACAACCTACGTGACACCTTGTGATGAGCACAGTTGCCTTGGGCAGGAGTGATGTTTACTAATAAGGAAGTGAGGAGAGGTGGTTTTGAAGCTGAATTACAGCAGTTTGTCTGCCACCATCCCAGAAACTCTGCAAGCCTCGTCTCCAGCACCCACTTGGCCTGCCCCTGTGGCAGCTCCTGCTGGGTTTGATACGAGGGGTGCCTCACATACCTGTTTCGAGTCCAGGGTCCTTGGAAGAGAGTGGTGGAGCCTGCCTACCCAATCACATACCAAGCAAGACAGCAAAATTAAGTGCAAGTTATAATTAAGACTGGATGTTTGAAGAGAAACATAATCTCCGTTCGGTGGGATTCAACGGCACAACAGTAATTAACGTCTCATTAACATTCGCCTAATTAAGCAGTTTATGAAAGTGGATAGATTTGCATACTGCTCCACTTCAGCTTCAGTGAATTCAGCTATATACAGGCGCTAAAATTAACCCTTTTGTGCAGGTGCCAAACCTCAATGCCATCCATCCTTGGGTTTAAAAAGAACAGCCTTTCTGGGATGTTAGGTATAATGTGGTTGCCTTCCAGCCCAGCACAGTTCCCCTCTTGCCTACTCTTGCGGGGACTTTGAACACACAACCTTGTAGCAGCACATCCTTTCTTTTCACGATGGGTGAGGGGAATGGAAATTCTGCCGACTATCGGCATCCAAATTTGGGGCAAAATTCCCAAGACAAACAAAAATCGAGAACTGGCTGCAGGGAAGGAATGAATACTATTTCTGCCTCCCTATGCTTTCCTCCATTACCTCCCTGCTGTATGCAGACATTTCTAATTGGATGCATCATGTGGATTCCAGGGGGCTATAAGTGTGTTTTCCAGGCCTTCGTCCTCTGAAGATCTGGGCTCAGAGCAGCCTATTCCTGCAACTGAGGGAAGGTGGGTGGTCACGTCTTATTCCCTAAAGAACACAGAAGGGCGTGGACCCAAACCACCACAGTATGCTACACCATGATACCCAGACCAGGCTAGTCCTGACATATTAAAGGTGTTGTTCCAGGTCAAGGAGGTCACAGATGAAGTTGAGATACGGGGGTCCAAAATCACAGTTACCCCTTCCCCCTGCCCCTCCCCCCATATAAACTGAAGCAGCTGGTTATTTG
Organism: Crocodylus siamensis; assembly: GCF_052110815.1. NCBI lineage: Eukaryota > Metazoa > Chordata > Crocodylia > Crocodylidae > Crocodylus > Crocodylus siamensis. The sequence continues at coordinate 28,496,361 of NC_143409.1, read as the reverse complement.
GCTTTAATCCTATAGTTTTATGTTGATGACTAGAGGGATGGGGTGGGGGGAGAGGGTCAAAGACAGAGGGAGAAAAAAATATTTGGGGGGGCTGAGTATGTGTGCACATGCGTGCATGCATGCCCCCCCAGTATGTAAGTCTGTGGGGGAAGGGGTGGGGGGGGGGGAAGATCAAGGCCCCCGCTGGGAGAGAGGGAACAGGACATAGGCAGAAGCAGGGACTGGGGGCCCCGGCTGGGCCAGGTGGTGGGATAAATGGAGCCTGGGCTGCTTTTCCAGGGGTGCCTCCGCACCCCATTCCCGCCACTCCTGGTGGAGGCCTGGGGGGCATGCGTACCCCCACAATCTGTGCGCAGGGTAAAGGCAGCTGCCATTGCGAGCTGGGCTTTGCTCCCTGCAGCAGCTGCCCCAAGAGCCGTGTGATGCCACATGCATCCTGCAGCCGGAAGGGCAGGGGGCACAGCCCAGCACAGAGACAGCAGGCACGTGATATCACACCACTCCCAGGGCAGCTGCTGCAGGGTGCAAAGCCTAGTGCGCAGCAGCAGCTGCCTCTGCCTCCTGCGCTCCTGGACAAGCCACCTGGGCTCTGATTGTCCTACCACCTCCTGCCTGTACCCTGCTCCCTCCCTCACCATAGGGGCCTTGATCTATCTCCCCCTCCCCACCAGCCTCTTCCACTTCACAGAATAGATTGATGCTTGCCTGCCGTGCTGGGCAGCCAAGCATCCACACATTGGGCTGCAATCTTGGCTGCATGCACACCCCTCCCCACCGCTGCTGCAGCTGCCTGGAGCCTGCCACCGGGCTCCTTTGTGGCCATACCCATTGCACTGTGTTTGTGGGGGTCTGAGCCCCATTAGCCCCGGCTTTCTGCCGCCTATGGAGAGGGTTAATGTCATTCACTCCTTGCACTAAAAGGCTCTCTCTGCAGCATTTCAGGAAGAGGCTGAGGCTGGGTTTGCCTGATCTCCTCTGGAAGTGCCTCAAATGGCTCATCCTAGGTTTTAAGGTCTCCACTGTCCCCAATCTCCACTTGGTCCACTGGTTGTTTTGAATATTCAAACCAAGGCCTTAAAGTGGCAGCAGAAACTAAGTGGAAGGACTTGGGCACCTCTAAAAATGGGTCAGATAAGCCCATTTCCAAGATTCCCCCTACATCTGTAAGAGCTTTTCATTTCTACTAGTGCCAGGTACTAGGGGTATGGGTAGACGAGCCAATTTCAGGACACTGAAAGGGGGCAGTGACTTACTGTGGAACAGCAGATGCACTATAACTGTCCATGTGCTTGCTCCTACCCTGTAGGAAGGAAAACCTACACTAGGACAGCTTAGCCTTGTGTGGCACTCTCCCATGCTCTAAAAACAGAGGTGGTCAACCTGCGACAAGTGCCAGAAGTGGCATGGGCAGTTTGCGTGTGTGGCACATGACAAATCAGGGAGGGGACAGGGAACACAGCAGAAGATAGAGCAGGAAGCAGAAGGCATAGCAGATCAGATAGCAGCACAGAGTTGGAAACAGAAAGCAGATCAGGGAGAGGAAGAGAACAGGAGTAGCACTCAGGGAGGGTGCAGGGCTAATTTATGGCATGCCTGCCAAAAAGGTTGGCTCCCACTGCACTGGAGCATGTGCATTATATCCGCTCACTCTGTTCAGCTCACTCTGTTCAATTAACAGACTGGATTTTGACAAAGTTCATAGCCAAACTTCATCACTTCTCCTGTTACTGTAGCAAGCCAAACCAAGAAGCCCGCACCTGAACTTCCCCAAACTTTAAGGAAGCCTGGATCAGGATCCAAGGTTTTCAGCTTGGGTCCACTGCTTGGTTAACATCCATTTCCAAATGGCAGCCTGAAGAGTTTGAACAAGACCTTTCTGGGCAGATCAAGGAACAACATTAATTTCCCAGTGCCTATTGTCCATTGCGCAGGATATCACAGCATCTCATAGCTGATGCAACATCCATTGCTAAGACCGACATCTACAAAAGTGGGAGATCCCCTTTTCTGTGAGCTGTCAGGAACAATGATGCTACATGTGACACAGCCCATCAAATAAGAAGCATTCCCCATGCAACCAGTTAGCGATAAGTCACTTGAAATGCTGGACATAATGTTTTCCGCTGTTAATACCAGCCTTCTGTTCTGGTGTTGGATTAGGAAAGCCTCTGCATCCATCATGCTCTTAAAAACAATGTGCACAAACTTGCCTTTTTTTTTTTTGAAAGGGAAAAAATGAGCTCTCTAGTTAGTGGTTAATGCTTGGAGCCAAGATGCAACTTTGCAGCAAATACAGTAGGAGAGAAAAATTCATGACACAGCCTTTCATTGAAAATCAATAAAGCCCAGACCTGCCTGTGATATACACACTCAATTTATTCCCTGCCTTGCCTGCCGTATCTTTACCACTGGGGCCCAAAGATAAGGAACTAGCAGGGAGGAAGGATGCTTTTTGGGGGCTGCTAGACAGAGAAAGCTGGTTTCCCCAAACTGTCCCACTTCTCCTTTCTTAGCTACCCCTACCATGAGGCCAAGGCTGCAATGGATACAAAGACTGCACATAGGTCATGCAAATATCATTTAATACTTGGAGAAGCTCAAGCATGTGTGTTCATTCATGTATATGCTATCATGAGCACATGCAATGAAGCAGCATATAGGTTTGCACATCCAGGTTTGCACATGCTCACGGATGTATTTGTAGGCGCACGTAGATGTACATGTATGGGAGACCAACTCTTGGTCCAACAGGAGCCCAGGGACTCAAGCAGATTGTGCTCATTATCTCTGTGTGATACTTGGCACAGGGTGCCCTTGGGCACCTTGAGCCATGCCTGGTTGGAAAGCCCCAGAGCATTTGTTCACATCCTGGGTTAAATGGAGGATTTCTTATGGCATCACAAGTAAAGTGGTTCACTGAGGTGGGAGGAAGGAGTCTGACTAAGAAGATTTAGAAGTATTTTCTGCTCACCAAAACTGCTTAAACCCAAAAGTAAAGGGACCTGTTCCTGCTTTGGCTTTTCTGAGTCTCACTGTTTAGCCCCTGAAGGCTCTTATTCACATCTTGCACTGAAACGCTTTTCCCTATCTTTGCATTAAACCCAAGTGATCTGTTCTGCTTCTTACTGCTCATTCATTCCATGCAGATCATATGCACGTCTGGTTCCATCACACAGAGTCAACAGACCACTACGCTACATGGACTGGCACAAGTGATTGGCTGATGGTACCAGGTACTGGCTAAACCACTGGGAGGATAAAAACCTTGCATCCTCGGTTTGACAAAAACAGCCCTGCTAACTATATGTACCTCCTGGGTGGCATGGATTACCCCATAAAAGGTGCTGCAGTATTCTGTTACACTCCATATTCAAGTTCCTATAAAAATTGGCGTGAAAAAGATACACTATTACAAGATGGCATAAGCAGGTAACAGGCATGAACAGAGTCTGTTTCCACAATTAGAAGCACTTTTAATGCTGCTGTAGGTGTCATAAGGAATCTGCTAACCACAGGTGGTTAGGAACTTTCTGTCTAAATCCACTCCACAACAAACAATGTAGGTCCCACAAAGTTTTAAAAGACTGGGTCAAACCAAATTGAAATATTTCATTCCAGTCCCCTATGAACTGTACTCACTTGAGCTTTGCACTGCCTCATGAGAGTTCGACTTTGTATGCCTCAGACACACCTTCTCCAGCATGCTCTCAGTTCTCCAGCTGCAGTAATCTCCCATGATCCACTACTGCTTCAGTGCATCATGAGAGTCATGTAATCCATGTGCATCACAGAAGATGCAGTCTAGCTGGTGAGGCCTGTCCCTAGAGGAAGCAGAATTATGATCTCTACAAAGCACCCTGCTAGCAAAGCGGGACACATTACACAGACTGACTATGGAACTAACCTGAAAATGCCCACAGCAGTCTGGGTATGCCCAACTGACAGTTTTGACATTCATCTCAATTTGGCAGGGAAATTCTGATTTTCAATTGGTCCAACATTAAGTTACACGCACTGCAGGTATCTGGAATAATCAGCCCATGACTTAAACATTGTTTTTGCTTTTATAAACTATGTACAAGTAGAATCTTTGTATAATGTGTGACCCAGTATTCTGCAGCCGTGCTCTGAAGCCAACTGATGTGAACGATGCCAAGGCTTTAGCAGGACTCACAAAAGGATTAAACTGTTACACAGATAACAAGAATGTACGGAGTTCTATTAGGACGGATATAAGGGGTGGGGGGAAAGGATTCTGGATGGGATATAAATACTCATGTTTCAAAGCATAAACCAACTGGTTTTTAATGAAGGTTTGGAGAGAACGATCACTGGGGTCAGGTTCCCTCAGACCTAATAACTGCACAGTGACTGGAAACATCCAGTTCCCTAGAAGTTTCCCCTGAAGCAGCTGGCTAGGACCACCACTGGAAGCAAGGCACTGAGTTGGGTGTGCACCTACATGCAACAGAGCAGTTCCTTTGGTTCAACACACCCACCCTTCCAGAAGTCAGACCACCATACATCAGGATCTACCCAGAAACACCAGAAGGATACCAATGGCAGGACTCTAAGCTTATTTATCCTGCCTCCTGGCAAGAAGCCCCATTCACTCACTCCCATTCTACTTGTGCCTGAGCCTGGTAATGAGGTGGCACAGAAGGGTCCTGAGTGTGTGTCTCAGGACTACCCTCAGGCTCTATTCAGGCCAGGCAGGAGGCAGTGATGTCTTGCATCCTGCTGTGGTGGACAGTAGTGTAACTGAGATCAGGCAGAAGCCCCGGGCTCCACCTTGGGGGAGAAGGGGATGGGACACAGAAACAGTCACTGTTGCACCTAGCAGCCGGATGTCCCACCACCACTGGCAGCCTGCACTGCCCTGTGAAACCCTGCTGCCTGGGGCATGGCATTGTCCCATTAAGCCTCTGGTTGTGGGCTTTTCCCAGTACATAGGAAGGCAGCAATCCTTGGAAATCTAGTTGATTTCTTAACACTGGATTCACATCCACTCCTGCTGTACCACATACCTTGCTACTGCTGTTTCCCAGAGCTTGTATACCTCCTGTGCCTGTAAAACATCTGCCCTATGGTTTAGTTCCCCTATGGAAGGGGCCTGGTGTTTGCACACCTCAGTCCCCCAGCATTTCTGCCCACAGTATTTCTTTGGTGATCTGAAGAAGAGGCAGGACAGGGGAGGGAGGGAGCGAGGGAGGGAGAGCAGTGTCCCCATGAAAGAATAAAGCCACCTGCAAAGTTTTTTTTTCCCTCTCACCACAGATACTCAGAGCTCAGACAAAGCGCTGCTCTGGGAGGGAAACACTCCTGATCTGAACTCAAAACTCCTCTTTCAAAAGCACATCTTCAGCCTCCCCTCTCCAGGAAGCTGAGCAGCTTTCCTGGAAGGGCTGATAGGCTGATTCTCCTCCCCTTGCAGTGCAGAGCACTCTTCCTTGTTCCCCTGTAATGGGCAAGCTGATCTCATACCCTTTGGAGCCTGTTGGAAATGCAGGATGGATTTCTAGTCCATTAGGACGCCTGAAAGTGGGAAGTCCTCAAAGCCACAGGAAAGGCAGTGGCAGGGCAAGCTTCCCAGGCAGCCCACACAGCATACATCGGTCTGAACTCTTAAGGAGGCAGGGCAGCTCATCCCTCATGCCCAGGCACTACATCAGCTCCTACCCAGCACCACCAGCTAGGGCACTTATTTACACTACTGATTGCTGTGATTTGGACACTTCTCCACTTTGTGTCCCACAGCTATCCAAGAGTTACTTCTTACTGGTGCTACCAACCCAGACCAGATCTGAGTTGGCAGCCAAGAGAAGCTCCCTTCTCTCATCTCAATCCCTGTAAGCCATCCAGTCTCCCTGCAACAGACACTTTGATTGTAGCAGCACATTTGAGAGGCAAATAATTACAAAGGCTGCAGACTAGCATATGGAGCCAGAGGCCCACATAGGTTTAAAGGGACATTGCATTCTTTCAAGAAGTTGTTTTTCAAAGCAAGATGTTTTCCTTTAGAAGTAACACCTGTCTGTTTTTACAGGAAAGAACAGCAGGCTTTATCCAGATTTAGTTATTAAATTGTTTATCTGTATTCTTTTTCTTTCTAATGACAAATCAGTCCTGGCTAATGCAGAAAATGGGATAATAAGGAGTGGAGTGGGGATCTGCAGAGAATAAGAACAACAAGGAGGCGGCACTGAGAACAGCATGGAACAAGGAGAGAGAATGACCTCTGTCCCAGCAATTACAGCAGTAGTTCCCAACCTTTGTAGACCAAGGTACCCTTGTTAGACTCCGGGCACTCCTTGGAGAATGCCAAATTCTTAGCTTTCACTTGTTACTTGACTAGGGAAAAAAATTAGAGCAATTCTTCAGTTGCAGTGAACTTAGACCACAACAGGTCAGAGTGCTTTTGACACTGTGGATTCCTATTTAATATCTCTGAGTTTTTCTTGTGAATCACAGATACATGTTTCCAAGCTGAATATTTTGTGTCGTCTTTAAAGAATCTCACAGGACTCCTTGGCGCTGAGGTGTGAGAATCACTGAATTAAGAGTATGGTAGGGCAAAGACAAGAAGATCAGCGTGAACAGGGCACGTTTGATGCTGGCCAATAGGGGGGTAGTTAAGACCATTTCAGGGCTCAGAGAAGAATGTAACTTGTGTCTATTATTAAGTAAAGTTTGGAGTCATTTTTCAAAGCTTTTGTAGGCCTCAGGAGCATCCTGTTTCACCCTGAGAAACTACCAGGCACCTGATTTTGGGAAATGAGCAAAGAGACCACATCAAGATACTGTCACCTGGACAGTGGGACAACTGGGGAGCCCTTATCCTCTGCAGACCCTACCCATGAACACGCCAGCCTTTCTGCCAGGGTCCCCCACGTCCCTCTAATGAGCATTCTCCAGTTCAGCTGGGTTTCCTTCTCCTCTCATGTCAGGAAAATACAGCCTAATTCCATGAATGGTGATAGAGTTACTCTGGACTAACCCTGATGTATCACACCAGAGCATAACTCATTGTGAGACATGGTCAGATGCCCCAGCATTGAGCCCTGGTCCTGTTGAGAAAGCCAGGTCATTCCCCACAATGGATCTGGAACCTCCCCCCTTAGAGGTAACAATCTGGGCTTTGATGCCCTGCAGAAAACAACACAGGGACTTGGGGGAGGCCAGGTGGGGCAAGGGCTGGGTGCAGCCAACACAGAGGTTTGAGAGGGGAAAGTCCATACAGTCCCCGAGCAGCACTGTTTTTTGTATCCTCGCTCAGCTCTGCAGAACAGAATGACCTACTTTCTCCCGTGGTAGAGCCATTATCAGACACAGCAGTGCAAGCAGCAGCAGCAGCGCAGGGTTTCTTGTCTTTTCTAACACATACAGATGTCTTGTTAGAAACCAGCAGTTGGATTTCTGGCTTGCCAGCCAGAGCCCCCCCTGCTCTACAATCTCTGTGCGCAAAGTGCTGGCTGGAGGGAAGGCAGGGCAAGAGTCCATGAGTGTGTGGTGGGGTTGGGGGGAGGGCAGGAAACGTGGGATGGGCTTGATGGGCTCGGATGATGCTCCCCTCCTCTAAGCACCCTTCCCCGAAAATAATTCATAGTACATCTCAGCCAAGAGGAGGAAGATGAGGATTTATTGATCATCTCATCTGCGTCTAATCCCAGCCAGAGCTCCATGATAAACGAAACTGATGAAATAAAATGCTTTCCTGCAAGGTCTCTCAGTCAAGAGCAGCCAACGACTTCCAGGATATAGACCCAGCTGTGTGCTCCCCGCCCCTGCCCCCAACCTGGTTCCACTCAGACTTGCACATCCCTCCATGCAGAAGCAGCCCATTAGGGGAAGTGTATTTAGTGAGGATTAGCACACCGTGCTGTGGATGCCCATCTATAACCGGGAAAACACAAAAAACACTTTGCCTAATCGATTGTAAGCAGTTTAAACACTGTTCCTCCGCAGTTCAGGAAGCCTTAATTCCAGCCATGACCTGAATCTCTTTAAAGGGAAACAGAGGATGAGGGGGGGAAAGAAACACCAGAAATTTACTGCCTGCTAATTTGTTCCAATCCTGTCTTGGCAGAACAACATCTGGAAGCAAATGCATCTGCTTAAGGAAACTGACACCCACCAAGACCGTTATGGTGCATGCTTCTAAGAAATCACTCTTAATGGCTTCAATCCATGCTAGGTAATACAACAAACTAGATGGAAGCAGCCCCCTGACCAAGTACTGGGTAGTATATTAAACACAACCACGGGTAGTGGACAACCTTTTCCAAATCGGTACAAAAAACATAACCAGGTTGAGGCATTCTCCATGTGGGGGAGGTGGGGATGCTACATGGCTGAGCACCCCAAATGCACCTCTCTTGTATCTGGGTTTCTGCACAAACTTTTACAGAAAAATATGCAGTACAACATTAAAAAAAAAAAATCAGGCAGCAAAGATTTCAGAGCTGTCTCAGTTACACAAAGATATCAATCTAAGAGAATGAGAGTCTCTGCCCCTTTAAGAAAGCAGCAATTTTGGTTACCTGGCATCTTAGAGAAGGTTTAAAGTCAGAACAGACTGCTTCTTGATGGAAGATTAGCTTCACCCTTTGGTCAGGGATTGTTAATCCAGTTAAGAAAATAGTTGAGTTAAAAGCTTGAACGCAGAGCTGGTAACATCACGGGATAGGGAGGGCTACACCTCTCACTTGCTAGCCGAGGCAATTGATAATTTACCTCCCTCCAGCTCCCTGCTTCATCTAGGCCCTCAGCAAAGCAACAGTGGTTAAAACCTTCCATGCCCCATCCTGTGGCTGCTGCTGTCAGTGCTTTAGTGTGGACATGACATGGGTGAGTGACTAGAAACTACAAGTCACTGACACTGGTTGGCTTCTTGATGAGTTGTATGAAAGTCCCTCAGCCCAAACCCTAGTGAATGAGGACACACTTCATGTATAGCACCATGGGGCCTTGTGAGCAGTTTCAGCTGAGGATAGAAGGGAACAAGCTATGGGAAAGGCATCCCCTATTATCCTGAGAGGGCAGCCTCTAGGGTTTGGAGAGGCGCAGGCAATGAAGGCAGTGTGCTCTGGGTGAGCCCAACTACATCAGTTCTGGGGGCAGACAGAGGTCTCCTGAGTTGTCAAGCAGAATTTAATAAACACGTAGGAAAGGAATGATACAGCCTCATCATATGTGTGTGACGCACCCATTTCTTGCATTTGCGCATGAAGGAGCTCAGAGATCATGTGTAGGCCTAGACTGGCCTCCCAACCAAAGATAACCCAAACCAGAAGGAAGAGTCAGCCCACATGCAGCTAAATGAGGAGGCAGATGACTTGGAGCCTGCTAAAGAGACAAGCTGCAAGTTGAAATGCTGCTCTTTTCCACCCTACATGAAGCCGTGCTCTGTTTTTATTTTTAAAACTGGGTTGAGTGCATGCCGCCTGATGGCTTGCAGTCCAGAGGCCTTCAGAAGGGCCTTCTCACCATGCTGTTTTGATTGGCTCAAGAAGAAGATTACTTCAGGGTAAGTGGGAAGCAACTCTCTCTCTCCATCTTGACTTGCGTATCTGTCCTAAATGCACTTGATTTTTCAGTGAGGTGCTGTGATGATAGGCTGTGTGCTGGCGCTCCAGTGCCAGCCTGCCTTTAAGGTTTACATTTTCCAGCTGCTCTGTCACAGGTGCTATTGCTGCCTCTGGAAATCCCTGTAAGCGGCAAACCCATATGCACAACCATCCCTTCATGAGCTTCATCCCAGAGCTCAGCTGGCCCCATGCTGTACTGGGTGGATGTACTCCCAAATCAGCACTACTCTCTGTGAAAGGTATTTTGGCATCCAGCAGCAGGTAGTCACATTCATGAGACTTTGCCCAGGCTAAAGTAACCTGCTTTGTGCCACATAAGCATAACCCAATCCCAGAGCTCCCTTGGCCCCCTCTCAACATGGAGACACAGGGGTTATGAATGTGGAGACAGCCAGAGGCAGGTCCAGGATTTGGCAAAGAAGGGTGTGGGAACAGCCACCCATGCTGCAGGCATGACTGTACCCCCTCCCCTAGACTCTCCACACTCATTGGTGCAGGCAGACCAGGCAGCCAGAACCTCCAGGGTCTTTTTAAAGTCCTGAAAGCATGTAAGAATCACCACTTCTCCTCCCTGGTCAAAGGCATGTCCCCTCCCTCTTCCTGCACCTGCTACTGTCGCTTTTCCTCCCCTCCCAGGGGAGGAAGCTTCAAAGCTGCTCCTGCCTGCTCCAGCCTGGCTGCAGACAGGAGCTGTGCTCAGCTGGGAACAGCAGCAGCAGTGATTGGTGCAGGGGTCAGCTTTCCTATTCCTGCTCCCAAAGACCAGAAAAGGGGGGGAACCCCCAGCCATTGCCACTGCCTCTGTTCCCAGAAGAGCCCAGTTGGAGTGGGCTAAAACAGCTTTGAAGCTTCCCCACCCTGGGGACAGCAGGGAAAGTAGCAGCAGCAGCAGGTGAGGAATGTGTGTGTGGCATGGGGTGGGGCAGGGGCCATGCCTTTGACCATGGAGGGGAAGGGGAGCTCTTATGTGCTTTGGGGATTTTAATAAAATCCCCAGAGGCTCCCAGGGTATAGTCTAAAGCAGTGCAGTCCAGTGTAAAAGCAGGGAGCTGGTGTGCAATTGCACCCCCCTGGATCCAGCCCCAGAGACAGCCTCCCTCTCAGAAGCAGAGGGACTTCTAAGGCACTGAAGTACAGTGATGGTCTCCTCTCCATATTCTGTAAGAGCTGGACCTCCTAACCCCAGAATTTCCTGTTCCCACCAGAGGAGCAGGGTGTCAGCCTTACCTCCTAGGATCCGCTGCACCCCAAGCAAGAAGTCGTCTGCCTCTACCTTTCTGAGGCCCTACGATCTCAGCGCCTCTAGCCTCTCATTACAGAATGCAGCTGATATAATTGCACAAAAAGAAACCAGTGGTGGGAATAAGGGGATTTAGTGAGTAGGGAACAAATATGAACACCACTAGAATGGGAAGGCTTAAGAAATGCCCTAATAAGACTCAGACTACAAAAGCCCCTCGAGGGAAAAAAAGCAAGCCTACAGAAATAACCAGTGGCTATTACAAGCTGCTTAGAAGGCCCAAAGGTTTGAACCCTAGCTAGGGAATGAGGGGGCCAGACAGAGTGAATTGAGGTTTGCAGGGGAACTGGAAGGCAAGGGAGTGCTGGTCCCAGGGCTGGGTAATGGAAAGCAGTACATTTACAAACACAGCCCAGGAAACAAAGCACTAAAGGTAAAGTAGGTCTGTTAGGGAGAGAAGTGAAATTAAAGATGATGAAAACAATGGCTGAAATACTCCTTTTTTTTCAATCCCTTCCTTTACGCCAGGAAATGCAGGAGAAGTGTGAGCAATTAGGGGGCAAGGAATACCCTGTAAAAATAGCTGCTGAGACATGGCAAGGATGGGACAATGTGACCAATGTGGATAAGCAAATCAGCCAACCTGGGTGAGATCACACCTGCCAGCAGCTTCTGGCTGATACCCAGCACTAAAATTGACAAGGGCCCATGCTGAATCCTTGTTGATGGGCTGTGGCTCTTAGTACCTCACCCTTGCTGTGGATGAAACCTCAGCTGGCATGGACAGTGCCTGTCATCTCCCCTGCTACCAGGCTGAGGGGCACAGAGCAGATACAGGAGGTGCCAATGGTAGAGGGGGCTGAGCCTAGCTCCCCACCCCCAAGCCATAGGTAAGGTTATAGGAGATGTCATCTTTCTAGTGCAAGGGTGGCCAGCTCCTCTCTGCCTAGAGGGAGGTAGGGTGCCTCTCTCTTCCTCTTGTTCTCTGAGTTTCTCCTTCCTTTACAACATCAAGGAGAAGAAAATGAACACACCAGGGTGTAGGAGAGAGGGCTGAACATCACTGAGGAGCAGATTTGTGGGAGGGTTTGCCTGTCCCACATGGAGAGAGGGAGCCACAAACCAGCTCCTTCCACCCAGATGGGAAGCTGCAAAGCAGCAATCTCAGTCTTTCAACTGAGCAACGGCTGTGAGGCTGAAAATCCAGGAGTCTGGTGGTTACAGGCCCCTCAGACCAAGGGGATTAACTACAGGAGATTAACGGGGTGATGTGAGGGAAGGAGGATTCTGGCCAAACACCTGGAAAGCCCCATGTGCTGTGTGGGATCAGGCTACAGAGCAATCTCAATGAGAAGCAGTAAGAAGCATATTTGTATGAGAATTTGCAAAGCAGACTGGGGTCCTGTAGGGATGCGTGGTTGGGCCCACAAGGGCCTTTCATTGCTACAGATTCCAGTTCCCTTTTACAAACCCCAGAGTTTGAGGTTTTACAAACCCCAGAGTAAAGGGTGACACCTCCCCTTTATTTTAGGCCTAAGCCAAAGCCCAGTATAGTCACTAGAAAGACATCCACTGGCTTCCATGGGTTTCTAATCAGACTTTTCTGTCCTGCCTTTAACCCCTTTCCTGCTAGTGACCTTACCCAATTCAAACCCAACACCATCCCTTACAGACTTCCAGCAGGAACGGGAGGGCATGAGCTTTGCCAAATTCCCCATCATGTTTTGTCTTGTGCAGAAAACACTGCTAAAGAAAGATTAATGGGTGAAAAGCATGAGAGGGTGCTACGGGGCCCTCCCTGAGGTGACCCCAGCTCAGGTGAACAAGTGCCACCCTCTTTCTGAAGTGATTCAAACAGGCAGCTGGCTCCCAACTCCCCCCCACCCCCCAACCTCCTAGGCTATGCACGAGCTGGCAGAGTGCACAGGGAGCTGTCAGGCGCCATCACGGCTCATGCAGTGAGTTCCCTTCAAGCAAAAACCAGACAAGCAGTTAAAAAATTTGAGATAAACAGGGAGAGGAGATGGAGGCAGCTAATGAGATCTCAGGCACTGGTGCGAAGTATGAGGAGAACACAGATGCTCAACTGGCCTAAAGCAGCCATAGCTGGAGGGCAGGAGAAGGATATGGTCAGAAACAGGGAGAATATAATGCAATCTGCAGTGCTAACAAGACCTAGGACAGCCAGAGAAAGGTCTGTAGTCCTTGCTTATGGGTACTACATGGCCAGAACAGCTTGCACTGAGGATGAGAGGAAGGGAAGTTTAGCACTGGGAGCAAGTGCCCGAGAGGCCAGGACCCCAGGGGTCGTAATGGATACTATATCAACAACTCACTGACCTATAGCAAGTTACTTAGGCACTCTGCCTCACTTATGTCTCCTGGTTCACCAAGGACCTTTGGGACTCTGCCCTGAACGGCCATGAAGCAAAGATGCAAATGCAAAGTGTTACCAGAATTTGGTTTGGGTGAGTGACACCCTGGGCAATCTATTGAAGACTACAGGTGGGTGGGCTGGCCAGCTTTAAGGCTCACCTGATTTACTGAAGAAGCCATGGGTCCTGACCATAATATTTGTCACCCTGGACTGGGACTGAGGAGGATTTAGCCATGTCCCTCACAGAACTGTGGCAGTCAACCCACAGACTGCTGACAGTTGGCCCCAAGTTCAGCAAAGGGATTTGTAATTCTCAAACAAGGCCTATACTGGCAAGGAGCAGGAAGGGAAAGGAAAGGTTGCTGTCCTTCCCTTAGTCTGGGAGTGTCTCTGAGCCTAAATGGCTCTCATGGAGCTTTATACTCCAATGGCCATTACCGAGTCCCAGATGTGTTTGCAGAACTTGCAAGGATATTAATGAGGTTTGCAAACTGGTTTCAAATCATACATCCTCCAAGCGCTCCCCCCTCCCCCCAGCTTTAGCCAGGAAAAGTCTGACTCAGAAGACCAAGTAGGTCAGTTCTTGTTATGTTGCTATTAAAGCCTCTTCTTGCTAATTGTAAATGGATGCTGTAAAGAAAGAAATCCCTGTTGTATCTTTAGGGAGGTACAGACCTGATTCTGTCTCCTACACTCACTTTTGAATTATAGGGTTGGAAGGGACTTCAAGGGCCACCTACCCCAACCCCCTTTCAAAGAGGCAGGAATCACTGTCTCGTAAATCACTGCAGACAGATGCCTATCCAGCCTCTTTGAGAAAACCTCCAGCAAAGGGATGTTCCTCAGCTTCCCTAGCCAGCTTGTCCCATTGTCCAGTGGTTCCTACAGGGAGGAAGTTTCCTGAGATTTAATCCTAATCTGTTATACTATAGTTTCAACATTGTGTTCTGTCTTGCGTGGCAAAGTTTCCTCCCTCATCTTTATGACAACCTTGCAAATACGTATACTCTTCCCCACTGGTTCTGAAGGAGCTCACTTTCCTAGCACAAAGAGAAAGCAACAAAACAACTGGGTATGTGTGTAGTGCCTGGAAATATCCATAACTGCATCAAGAATGGTTTATAAAGAATTGGCAGAAGGCAGGGTAGATTTTCACCTTCTAGACAAACAAAATCAGAGATGCATAAGCTTTCATAAGCAGCTGCTTCAAACCATCTTTCTCTATAAAGAACTGTCAACATATGAATGGCAGGTGACCAGCCAGACAATTAACTTCTATTAACTTGACTTGACTCCATTCAAGAGGCGGAGGATTTGGGAAAACAGAAGGACTGGAACATAAGACCAAGAGTTGGAGTAGAAACAGGCTGCAATGAGAATGCCACTGTGCAGTGCAGTGGGTTGAATCCTGGACCTTTGTGTAAGACAGGCAGGCTGGGCTTGAACCAGCCTGGGGGTGGGAGGGTGGTGCTTTAACCTTCTAGTCTAATGTCTCTCAATAGTGAATTCCAGTTGACTAATAAATGCTGCCTTGTTTTGAAAAGGCTGTGCTTTGTTGCCAGAAGCATTTGCTGGTTATATAGGTCACATATCTTCAACAGGCTTCCTAGTTAGTAGGGTCGGAAGGGACCTGAGCAGATCATCGAGTCTGACCCCCTGCCATGGCAGGAAAGAGTACTGGGATCAAACGACCCCAGCAAGTTGTTCATCCGGCCTCCTCTTAAAGACCCCCCAGGTTCAAATCATTTCAGGACCTGCTGAAGGAGCCTCAGTAGGAAACAGTGATGCTGAAGCTGGAGACCCAGCCTCCAAATAGCAGAGCTGCAGGAGTTCCTGTTGTAAAAGGCACAACTAGAATATGGCAGTGAGAAGAGTATGTTCCCTAACATGTTCCTTGGATGTAGCACATGCTCGGGGGATCTGAGACTGATGTCTGACCCAATCGGAGGTATTTTGGCTTAGTCCAGAATACAAAGCAATGTCTTATGGACTTCAGGGTTGGGGACAAGAGGAGGGTGCACCAAGAAGAAACACTCCCCATATTCAAACTACAACTAAAGGTTAGCACAAAATACTTCTCCTTTTGGAGATATCTGACAACATTCAGGTGTGTGGTTTGGAGCAAGAGAGGGGAGAAGCCCTGCAGAACATATAAGTGTCTACCTAATGCAGGCTATGGCCGAGAACCAGGAGGTTGACAGATTTATGCCCAGCTCTGCCACTGATTCACTTTAGTAGCACTTTGCATATATACAGCAATTGCACTCTGGCAGGTCCCCCACCTGGAAGCCTTTGCTCTTCCATGCTGTTTTCTGCTCTTCCTATACATATGTAGGGTAGATAGGCACCTATAGAGTCAGTGTACCATACGCCCCTTACTGTCTCTAATGACTGCTACCCCCAAAGCTCACTGGATCAAAGGGGCTTTCAGAATAAGTCAATGCAAAGACCCAGCACTGCAGAAACATTGCCCCACCCCATCTATCTGGGAAGACCAAACTGAACCAGAAAGTCACTGCCACCAAGTCCTAGGAAGGATTAGGAATGACACTCCAGTGGCATGTCCACAGCTGGACCCTTTGGATCTAAGCAAAGAGAAGGGCCAAGCAAGACCCTGATCCCTAGCAAGGCTGCTTTGCCCCTTTAAGATCCACAATTCACCCAAACAAGTTAAAAATAAAATGGAATTTACCTCTCATTAAAATGAAGTGTGTCAGTTTGGTAACAAATTGGCCTGCATCGTGGCAGAAATAGCTCCATTAACATATTTTTTCCTTTCCTAAATCAGTCAAGAACAGGTAGGTTTTTAAACTCCCCACAGACAGTTAAAGTCTCTCCTTCTCCCACCCTGCACCTGACTGAAATGAGGTAATTATCTGTCAGGAGCCCTGACTCAGACAGACAGAGAGCGAGCGAGAGAGCACATGTATGTGTGGTTAGTTACTGTTCTAATTAGAAGGACCGACTCCCTGTTTGAGGGATGAGCTATGCTTCTCAGAGTCCCACCTTACAGCGCCTCATTCCTCACCCCTTCTGCTCTCCTCCCTACTTCCTTTTTAGTTGTCCACATTTCACAACTGCTTATTTATTTTTGCAAAGCAGTTGGCAAAAAGGGGATTGCAGCCCTGCCTGTCTGAACTTCCTTGGCCGTACAATTCAAAGCCAAAGCTACTCTCACGCGCTGCCTCCCCACCTGCACCTGATCCTTTTCCATTGTGCTGGGAGAATTTGTGCTGGGCAAAAAGCACTGGATGGGAGGGAGGGGGGATATGGGGTTCAGAAAGGATACAGAGATATAAGCTATGAGACAAAGAAAGAGATTTGATAATTCAATCTGAAGATTTAAAACTATGCATCTGCCCACCATGATATTATTTGTATAATATTATTTGCATTGCAGTAGCACTCAAGAGCCCATCACAGACTGGGTGCCCCACAGAAGAAACTGTTCTGACTCAGAGAGATTGCAATCTATGGAAAAGCTCTTAGCAATCTTGATATGAAGGAAAGGAACTATATGCAAGCCCACCCTCCCAGTCCCAAGCCGACAAAGTACCATGGCCAACAGTACGAAGGGCTGAAACAGGTTTAAATCTACACAAACACTTGACCATAATTAGGAGGTAATCAGCCTGTTGAACCACCAGTGTCTGTGTTACACTCCAAACCAGGCTCATACAAGTCAGAAAGAGCAGATCCTAAGACAGCCCCTTCCTAGTGTAGAAAGGACAGAGGCACTGGAACTCAGAGGGGGTCTCTCAGCTTTTTCTATTACAGGGACCTCTTCTTCCCAGTTTGCTAGGAAGGATGGAATAGCCATGGCCACCTGATACCTGTCTGAGACCAGGCTAGGCTAAGGGAAAGATGGAAAGATTCACACTTACCAACCCATTCAGCAGCTCAAGCTAGTGGTTGTTCTGTAACTGAATATTTGTAGACAGACCCTTAGAGGGTGACAGGATAAGCTCAGAGGATTAGTGACATGAAGCTCCTCTCCTCCCTGCCAAGGAGGAGATCCAGGGAATAGGGGTGCCAAACCCTTACGAAGAGCAGAAGAACCTAAGATGTTCAAGCTACAAAGACCACCTCCTCCCACATAGTACCAGGAAGAATATCAACATGAATGTTATGGAGACTTATTCTTGTCAAATATAGAACAAAGGCATGCATGCCCTTCTCTGTCACAGGGTATAAGGGGTTTAGACTCCAGGATTAAAAGGATTTTGATGCCAAAAGACATGTATTGCCACAGATGGACCCTCCTTTCAGTCCTCCCAAACTTTTTGGTCTCCTCTCCTTCAATAGTAGCTGCTTCTATTGCTTCATGAAGTGAGATAATGAGAAAGATCTTGCCACTAGGGTGCGAGTACAAAGATTACATGTTCCATAAAAGGGCAGGTCAAGGCCCTCTTTCCTTGACCTCATAAGAGTAAGTGCCAGATGCACCCAGCATCACCTCGAGTCCTGGCACCATGTCATTCCTTTAGCATGAATCCAACCATTCCATGGCCCAGCGTTGACAAGTGTGAAGACAGAGTTGGCTTCCAGGTCAGGCCCATCTGGAGCTTAAAGTGATTGTAATGCAAAGAGAAGGGATGGTGGGGGGAAGGACATAAAAGGTCTTCCTTTATAGCACAGTGGCACCAAGTTGGTCCAACTGGCACATTTCACCACAGCAGCTCTGCTAGCAAATGTACAGACATCAGTGACTGCTTCATGAACTGCCGACTTCTCAGCTCCTGAGTTTTCTGGATGCCTTCCAGTTTTGTGGGCTATTAAAGACAACAAAATTCTGTGGAAATGAGCCACCAGCTTCGTTTGTTAAAGGACATGATGCATGTCACACACCAGCAAGTCTTGTCTCTGGATGAACACTGGGGACAGAGATACCCAGCATGTATTGTTAAATGCTGGTAGTAGTGTTTACCGATATCTGGTCCAGATGATGATCCAGCATTTTACTGGATGTAAGGGCACTTTCATCTCATACTACACGCCCCTCCAATCCCCAGCAACATAGCATGCAATTACTGCTGACATTTCTGTGGTGATGTTCGACAATAATGCATTCTTCAAAGGAAACACAAACAACATTAGCCAGGCTGAATAAATGGACAGAGGAACTTTGCATCCTTGGATTTCAGAATGCTGCATGCTTGGCATACAAACATCATTCTCCTCACTGGTACCTGGGAAACTGAGGCACAAAGCAGTTAATGCTCATATTTTCCTAAAAGAAACAGTGGATTCAGGGCGCTTCATTTTCTGGTAACCTGGTTTAGGACACCCAAGTCTTGGTGTTGCTCAGCACTTGCCCCCTTAGTTGGCAGAAAGGAGACATTATAAATGTTGAGTACTAATGACCATCAGAACCATGGTGTTCTAAGCTGGGTACCCAGGAGTCAGGTACTTTTTTTTAGTTGTGAAGCCTCTGACTGACCCATCCCAAGGCCACACAGCGACTCAGCGGCAAAGTATTAGAGCGAATCGAGGACTCTTGACTCCAGTGTTGCACCTCCTTGGCCCTACCAACTTCTGGATGTGCACATGCACACAAAATACGAGCGCTGGAGATTGATGGAGCTCCTTCCTTGCTGCAGGGAGCTGCCCTCCCAGCTGGTGCTGAAATGCATTCTCTATCTGTTACTAGAATTTGTCTTCTGAGATTACTGCTCCAGCCCCTTCCCTAGTTTGGCTCCTTTAAGGAAACCCAGGAGGTGATGAAGCTACTCATCTATATGACAGAAGCATCTAGGATTTCTCTGATGTCTAAAACCAGATAATCTGATTGTTGCTTCCTATTTTTAAAGGACAAAGCTCTAGGGCACCTCTAGCAGCATGAAAGTGACAAGTATACGGAGCTGCCTGAGCTGCAGAAAACATAGAAAGATTTGCCCATGCAGGCCCCACACTCCCTCCCAGGCTGCTGGAGCTGCACAGAGTAGGGCAGAGATGAATCATGGGGCCCTGCTTCTTGGCCCGGAGTGATCTGCATTCAAGAAGAATAGCCCAGATGGGATGCACTGGGTTCCCCTCCTTTTCCTCCAAGAAGATGAAGGGGAGATAACTAGAGGAACATTTCTTCAGAGCTCTCTCCTAGCTCTCCAACCCCAGCCAGAGCAGCATGCACATTATCCCAAATATTCATCACCAGCTCTGAACCTTGTTTCCATTAAATCAAAATCCCCTTTGGAGAGTAAGTTGTCTGCTCCTGGGTGCTGCTCACTCCTTCCCTATAGCGCATGACTGGGAGCTCCATTTGCTTTTGGTTTTTTAGCATGTAGAATGTGCAGATGCCCTGAGCTTCTTAAAATGCAGCCTCAGGGCGTGGGAAGTGTTTTGGAACATGCCCCAGCTGTCTGCTCTCCATTCACGCAGGCTGCTAAAAATGATCCACCTACAGCCTTCATCTCTTGCGCTGCTTGTCAAAGCACCATGCATTTCTAAAGATAAGCATGTTTACACGTGCAAGCAAGCAGCACGGGGATCAAAGTGTCAGTATCAATCCGTTCCGGATGGGGGAGCCTACCAGAAACACAGGAACTTTTTGTTCTGGGGGAACTGAGCAAACTTTCCCTGTAATCTTTGAGAAACATTAAGTGAGTGTCATGCTACCAAAGGGGGGCAAGCTGACAGCCATGGCAGCTGGAGCACTTTGTGGAGAGAAGATGCAGTGAAGTAACTGCCCACCCTGACAGTATCAGATCATGTCACCTGCTTTAATGCATTTATCTTCCCAGTGCCCCAGGTGGTGAACCAAGGCACAGATAGACCAAGTGACTTATTCAAGGTCACACAGGCAGTGCAGAACAAGCTCTGAACTCAGACATCCCAAACCCCCAGCTACCAGCTTAACCACCAGATCATCCTGACACTTTGTATGGCACAAATAAAATACTGCTACAAAACTTGAGGCTGGGGCTGTCTTCACATCATGCGTCTCTGTACTGCCTACAGATGATGCCATGATCCAGAGACTGAGGCACTGTTACAATCAAAAAGTGAAAGGTCCACCAGAGCTTAGGAGCCCCATTGGGCTAATGTGGTTAAGACACACTAGTTCCTTAGCCTACAGAGTACAAGGCAACTTACAGGGCCAGCTCCACACATGGTTCGCTTTGACTCCTCAGCCCAAATAGCCAGGTAGCCCTGAATGACTGGGTCAGCCTCCACTAATCAAAGAGTGGGTCTCCAACTCACAACCAGTGTACAACATCTGAGCCAGTCTTCCACTGTATTCTTCCCTAGTACTATAATATATATGATAATATTTACAGAGCGTCTTTCCTTCTGATTGCCCCCAGAGAATTTTCTGAATACATATGGGCTAGAAACAGGAGCAAATAACTCTGTGAAATTAGCCCTGTCTGAGTGAAAAAACATCAGCTGGTCCAACAATACACTGAAGCACTTTAGAATACCAAGAAAGTAAAAATACAGGGTCAGCTGGTGAAAATCAGCTTAGTTTCATTGAAATCCATGGAACAAGACCAGTTTCCATCAGCTGTGGATATATGCTCAAGTATCCAACTGAGTTGGCAAAGAGATTTTAAGGAAGCAATATGTAATGATTCAGCTGGCCTTCAGTGTGGAAGAGAAAGGCTGACACCCTCTAACTTCTGAGAGAAGTGGAATAGAAACTTTCAAGGCCACAAATGATCCACAGGCTTCAGCTTTCTCTCTCTACAGGAGGGAAACTTCCAGTGATGCCTGGTCTATAGCAGAAGCTCCAGGAAAGCAGTGACAGGTTTCCCATAGGGTAGGGCTTTGAAGCACTTGCCAGTTCATTCCAGGAAATTTGCTCCCCTCCAACCTAATTTTTCTGCAAAATTGAATCAAATCAATATTTTCCTATAAGAAAAATATAATAATTTCAAGCCCCCAAAATGCCAAATTTTAAAAAGGCAGCTGTTGTTTGGAAAGCACCTGCCTTTTGCTTATGAAAGGGCTCCTTTTTACAGGAAAAGGGTGTGGCTTTTGGAGCGAACGATGTATAAACTGCATAAAACTGGGCCCTTTTTTGAGTTTTCAGCACAGCAACAACAAAAGCCTTTAATTTTGCCCCCAAAATTTTACTCTCATCTACCCTGTAACCATATGTTGGGGCATCAGTTCAGTACAAGCCTTAGTGCTGAGAGCAAAAGCTACTGATTTTCCCTCCACCACCTCCTGTTGCACCCTAGGTTTGGCAGGGTCGAAAATTGATTCATCCCACATTTGTTTAGTTTGAGAGATCTGACAGAATCAACACAAAATGAGGCAGTACGGTTTTAAGGAAGCAGTATCTGCTGTGCCCTAAGCTTACCCCTGCTCTTTCTGGACTCAAGGGTGGTTCAGCTTCTAAACCCCCTTGACCTTTTTCCACCGAAAGGCTCCAACTAAATGACCACTCTGTTAACACCAACTGCAGTGTCAATTTGGGGAGCTTGACTCAAACTTTTATTTATACAGTGGCTCAGGTGTATGGGGGGGGGAGAGGGGGAAACACAAATGCATGATGTTTTAAATAACGTCTAACCACCATGATAGGAGGCAGCAACTCAACTCCATATGCAGGGAACAACAACACTTTTGCAAATTTATGGAGATGTGCGAAAGTAATTATATTCCTGAAAATATCTCAAGTGGAACGGCCTACCTGGCATTTTGTTCATCATGAAACATGATCCACGCGCTGCATTTTGCAACTTTCCATCTGCTTATATAACGCCAAGTTTAAAAAAAATGGGAGAGCAGAATGGAACAGTGCTGAATCACTGCTACTGAACCTGAAAAATTAGGGGATCATTTTTGGAAGGAAGCAATGCAAGAGGAAGCTCTCCCCACATATATCTCTTCTGTGTGCTGGAATGTACATGGAAGGAACAAAACAAGTGATTTTTCAGGTTGGTGGGGAAACTGAAAAACTCTGGAGAAAAAGAACATTTGGGGTTGATCTAAAATTAACAGTGTCTGGGGCTTTGGGCTCAAACAACATATTGTTTCATTTTGATGGATTTGTATACAGGTTTCCCTCGCTTTAAGCAGGTTCTGTATGTGTGAATTCACTATTATGCGATGACCCTTTTTATACCAAAAATTTGTTATATGCAAGGTAAATTCACTCTTACATGATCGGTGTGGTGGAAGCCCATTGCTCAGGGCAGCTGATGCTTATGCTTTTGCACCACATGCGTCCTATCGCCGGGCAGGCAGGGGACATGGCACAGCCCAAAGGTTCTGCTCCCAGGGCAGCTGCAGCTGGGCGCGAAGCAGAGTGGCAAATCGAGTGTTTTTAAGAAAAAATATTTTATTCTAGTATTTTAGTGAACCCTCAAATTGCATTTTCCATCACAAAAATGTAAAAGCAAACACAAACCTTGAGTTCCATATACAATATGCTATTTCATTCATTTGAAAACTGGAACAGGTTGGATTTTGGTATATATTTTATTAGCACTATAAGGAAGAGTCACAAAATACTGAGTGGATCACAAAAAACACTGGAGCTATTCCCCTTTAAGTCACTAGTACAAAAGCAGCTGAGATGTCAGTAGCGACCATCAGTTATTATCTTCCATCCACTGTGGTAGATAATGCTTTTTTCCCACAGAGCAGGTAATTCAGCTCTGTGTGAACTGAATCAGTGACTTCTATCAGTTTCTAAGTGGATTAAGCTGTGGATTAAGTTTTGGATTGAACCTTGGTACCTTTTTCTCTTAATGTAGCTACCAGTTTGAGATTCATAATCTGAGCTTCTGTTTTCAGTAAAAGCCTCCAGCACTTGGTTTCTCCACCCCCCCAAAAAAGATGACTTTCAAAGCATAACATATAGGTAAACCAATGCAGTTGGTATTGCCCAGGTATTCAGTGAGCCTGAAGCAATAGCTCTCAGCTGACCTATTAATCACAATGGGACATAAACAGTCCAGTCCAGGTATTTCATTGTAAATGTCAACGTTGGTAACTATTTCACTAATGAACAAAGCACACAAGCAAGAAGAACGGTGTATTGTGAAAGGCTCCACATGCTGATATGACAATGGGAAGAATCTGGCTCATCAGCTGGGATACACTTCTTTTCTAAATTGCCCACTGTAGACCTCATCCCCATGTCAAAAAAGCCACACCCAAGATGAGCTGTAAATTAGTGCCTCTGAGTTAAACAGTGCTGTGCCATGCCAGGAGCAAGCAACAAAAGCAGTTTGGCTCTTGACACACAAGTCGTACCCTGCTCCTAGGACAGTCTACATCAGCCACAAATCACTGTTTTCCTACTGCTTTCTCAGCTGTGCCACCCAGTGAGGCTCCACACAACTAGGCCTTCACCTGCCCACCTGCTCTATGAAATAAAAGCAAGGAGCACATGGAAGGCATGGCTGCCCGACACAATGGCTTAAGCAGGAGAAAGGTTTTTAGTCTCTAGCAAGACACATACAAGAGCCACAATCCTTGTCTGGTACCTCACTGAAGGACCAATGACTGAGCAAGAGCCTAGAAGCCAACCTTCCCTTTCATCCCCACCTGCCCCAGCCATCTCCCTTGTTAATTATTTTTAACTCAGAGGTGCCAGGAGACCCCAGCTAAGATTAGGACCTCACAAGTCTCCCTGCTATGAGGCCACAAGCTAATTAGACAAAGCACAATATTTAGGGGAAATAAGGCACAAAGAGGGTAAGCTACATGTCCACAGTCACATGGGGAGGCTGAGGCAGGGATAAGCACTAAGCACTGAAGCTGCAAGAACATACAGGGTCAGACTAATGGTCCATATCCTCAACAGTGGCAGGAGTGGAGGCCTTAGTAGGAATGCACTAAACTGGGTATATCTCTAGAGTGATCCATCTCCTGTTCATTACTTCTTGGCAACTACCATCATTGGTTTAGGAGGCCAGTCTTGCAAGTCTCAGGCCAGTGCCTCAACCATGAGGCCAGCTTTCCATGCTGCAGCTTAGCAGATGGCAACATTGTGATGGTGCTTTTGGGAATGGTAGATGTAGGTTCAAATCCTGGAGCTAGAAGCAGATGCCTCATCCCCCATCCCATCTCCCATCACAGAGAGCCATGTAGCCCCACAGCTGCCTCTTTCCCTTTGTCTTTTTCTCCCTGCTGGCCAGGGTGCTCTTTGCGTTTGCCCATGCCAGGTTCAGGTCCTCTGGTGGGATGCATACAAAGGGATCTCATGTAGTTGATCCTTGTGCTGTTTAATTAATCCATATAAGGCTTTGCTCTCCAGAGCTGTTGAACCCAGCATGCTTCAGAAACAAACCAAGTTGTCCTAAAGAATATACTATTAAATAAAAGAGCATAGGAATTGTTGGGAGGCTTAATTAATGTTAATTCATGAAGTGCTTTGTGGTGCCAGGATGAAAGGTGCTGTAGAAATGCCAAGAGTTCTTAGTAAAATTCTGAAAGCCAAATAACTCTGTTGTGACTCGAATGTGTTAAGTGACTTTTAAGATGCATTAAAAGCCAACATGCCTGCTCTTCAACAACCCTGCAAAGATGCTTGTTCTTCTTAACCCATTTTCACCTGTGCATACAGCAGTTACCCACTCAGCCAGTGCCAGCAGCAGCAGTGCACCCTGGATGGCATTTGAAGATAAAACACAGAGGCCATGTGTTCCTTCCTGCTCTCCCCTTCTCTCTTACTTGCAAGACATAGAGAGGATGACAGGAAGAGGAAAGCACAGGGCTCAGCTGCAGCATGATTCTCCCGCATGTAGTTTCTTGTTAGCTACCTCATCAGTTCTCTGCAGGGCAGGAGCACTGCCAGATACCAAAGGTGAGATACAGAGATATATCTGGGTGCAGAACTCATCAGCAACAACCATGGCCAACAATCAGTCACCAAACTGCTCACAATAAATACCCTCCTGTCTCTTGTATAAAAAGAAAAAGGCAGATTGATCTGTCCTCCACTGCATTCTAACAAGCTGCCAAACTCATGTCCTGGCAAACGATGAGCAGGAACAGATGCCAGCTCTGAAATGCTGGAAGGGCCCCCTGAGAGTGATCTGTTAAAATTCTACCATTCAGCTTGAATGAAAGGTCGAGGCGACTTCCCATCACGGGTGGAATTACCTTTCAGTGTAGACTGTGGAGCCAAGAAGCTCTGCTTTTACAGAATGAGGTCTTCCATCCAGTTACCTGGGATCTTGCCAGAACTACCCTTTCCCACCAGCAACCCCCCCACGCCAAATAGGATGAGTAGGATGATGATCCCCAAGCTGAGAATGCCCACTAGGTCACCCACCCGTCTTCCTACCTAGGTGTCCTAGCTCCATATCTCTCATAGCCATGCAGAAAGTATAAATGGGCCTTCGACCCAATGCTAAAACATCCATGGGGCTCCTACAAAGCTTCTGAGATGTATTCACTGCCCTGTGACCTGCCCCACCTCGCACTCCAGGCAAAAGATACTTCTACACTGCAGCCTCCATCTTGAGGAGAGACTGAGGGACCTGGACCTCTTCAGCCTCTGCAAGAGAAGGCTGAGAGGTGATCTTGTGGCTGCCTACAAATTCATTAGGGGGACACAGCAAGGGATCAGAGATGCTCTGTTCACCAGGGCGCCCCTTGGGGTAACAAAGAACAATAGTCACAAACTGACAGATCAGATTTAGGCTGGACATCAGGAAGAAATTCTTCATGGTAAAGGTGACCAGAATTTGGAATAGGCTTCCAAGGGAGGTGGTACTCTCCCCTACCTCGGGGGTCTTTAAGAAAAGGCTGGATAGGCACCTGGCTGAGGTCATCTGACCCCAGCACTCTTTCCTGCCTCGGCAGGGGGTCGGACTCAATGCTCTGTTGAGGTCCCTTCCAACCCTAGCATCTATGAATCTATGAATCTTCTGCAAAGTCTTACCGACCCACCTTGCAGGCAGTGACACATGTTGAACACTGTGTATTACAAGCAGCAGTACACATGTTCCCTGCAAAGAGCCACTTAACAGGTTTGCTTACCAAGTGGCACTCCCTCCCTCCTGCCTTCTGCTTGTGATATAGCCTCTGCTTAAAACAGACAGCGTTTTCCAACCCTCTGCACAGGTCTTGGGGAAGTTTCATAGTTTCAGGAAGAGCTTGGTGCAGGAGCTCTTTGTAGAAATACTGTGTACCTGACACTATCCTGCCACCCTCCTCCCTTCCTTGGGGAACCGAGGGATGGTAAGAGCATTGTCCAACAGGGAGTATAAGGATAGTAGGAGAGAGACAGTACCAAAGGTTCTGTCCCAGATACAAGCTAAGCTGCATTGCTGACCCTTCTCAGGGCTTCCTTACCATGTCAAGGTCAGGCCTCATCTTTCCCCCACTTCCCAGAGAGGAAACCTACAGTTCTTCCATCCTGGAGCCAGACCTTGGACTATCATACCCTGTATGCTGACAGTGCTTAGAAAGCCCAACTGGATTCAACACTCAAGTTTCTTCTGCTTGGGAGTCTGAACAGTGGTGAAAACGGTTACCAGACAGCCTTCTTATACCATAGCCTTCTTATACCCTTTCATCCTAGCAGCAGTGACATAGCACAATGGAAAAAGGATTTTAAAACAGCAGACAAAACAGTCTACAGCAGTGGTTCTCAACCCTCCTAGACTCAAAGCCTGTCTCATGAAACACAAGGCACCCCTTGGAAAATGCCCACTCTTAGTTTTCACCATTTTGATCATGGAAAAGTAATAGAGCAATTCTTCTGTTACTAAGAACTTAGAAAGCCTGAGAAAAGAGGCCAGAATATTTTCTGGCACTGTGGATTACTAATGAAAATGTCTGGGTTTATCTTGTGAATCACGGTGCTAATATTGCACACCACCTGAATAGGATCTCACAGTATCCTGGTGAAGAATGACTGGTCTGCTAAATACATGCCTATCTTCCCTAAAAGCCTTTCCAGCCTGTGCTCCAGACTCTAGGCATCTCAGGTGCCTGTAGGGGTCTAAGAAGCTCCTTGGCAATGGCTATGTCCACAGCTACCATCTCCCCACTGAGAGCAAGTCACATTTATCCACCTGAACTCCTTTGTTTTCTCCATTCCCTGCCTTTGGGAACCTGCTGGTCCTGGTTCTGTAACACTCCTTTTCCTGTTGGTTTCCTAGCAGCCTTGTTGATGTCACCCAATATAGTGCACACCCAAATAACTGGATCAATATATTGTATTGATATATTTTAGCAGTCTGACACCCAGGCTGTTTAAAGCTTTCCCTTATAACAGATAGAAAAAGAGGGGTGAAGAGAGGTGAAGTATCTCTGTGCAGCATTCACATCCAGCCTTCCTGCCTCAAAGCAACACTTAGAAGAGAACCACTCATCCAAATGCCACAAGCTACAAGGCCAAGGGATGACTCTTTGACTAAGGGCTTAGACTCAGTCCTGTGTTGCGTTCCCGATACTGCCTGTGTTATTCTGGACACACCATGCATTTGCCCTGTGCCTCAGTTTCGCCGTCTCTAAAATAGGGGACTGTGTCCTCTCATCTTTTCAGACCGTAAGCTTTTCCAGGCAGGAACGGTCTCTCTCTAACTCTATGCACAGCACCTAGCACAAAAGAGACCATGTCTCACTGGAGACCTCAAAGTGCTACTGAGCACAAATGCAGAGCAAAGCTTAAAAAACAGGTATTTCACAGGGTGGCCCTCGGTTTACAAGCACTGCCAAGAACTCACTTGCACAGGCAACAGTCTGACCACTCAGAGACCCAGCTCACCTCTCAGGAAGCGATAAGGCTGCGAGTCCTAGAGTTTTTCCAGCATGGACAGGCCTCAAAGCAGCATGGAGCTGGTCTGTCAATTAATAAGTGCTCCTCAGAGAATAGAGAGGGATCAGCGCTCGCTCCAACTCTGACATTTCCTCCCCGATCCTCTGTGTTGACAGGTTACCTCTTCGTTCGTAACTTGTGTTAAACACAAGAGCTCCTGCTGAGGCAGCTTTTACATCCTTCATCTAACAGCCTCTCTCATGCCTTGCTCCCACCTCCCCTTCCTTCCAGAGAAAGCCAGGCACCACTTCTCCATTGAAGCACGCTTGCCCTCTCCTGATATTTATTTAAGAGTTTCTATTTTAGATCTCATGATATAATGGCTCACTCGGCAGCAGGAAGGTGGGCGTCTGTGAGCGTGCGTGCACACAACCACCATGGACTGCGCATGTAGTCTCACATAAGTGGACAGATGAGTGTCCAGAGTAGAGATCATGCAACTGCCTCTGGGGAGTCCACAAGGCTACACTAGTAGTAGAGTTTAATTAAGAGCCTGAGTAGACAACTGTTTTAGAAAAGCGGCAGCCAGATTATGCATCCCATTAAGTGGAGTAACTTTGCCTGATCTGGTGGAAAATCACCCCTGGAAGAATAAGAGGTAAAACTTTTCTGGTCCAAATTGTACCAGTTTAAGTTTCATCTGTTGGCATCCACCCTGGGCAGCCACCTGCTCAAAGCAAACAGACTATTAATCGCTCCCCTGCTGCTTAGCAGCGAGGTGCAGCATTAACCACCTGCTGAATGAGGTGCCAGAGGAGAACTACACATCTGTCCATTCCTGATCCTGGCAGACTCCACACCAGTGTACAACTGTAACACGCCCACACACCCACTTGAGGTGCATCTTGTATTTTTCTGCGTGTGGGTTTGTTTTTTTTTATGTGGACAAGATGGCACCCATGTTTTGGCTATGTGCTCAGTACATGGCAAACTGGGGCCTGTATCTGGGGGGAAATATGTAAAGCCCTCTGGCCTCATTGGCCAGTGGAAGCAGAGGATGCTTTAGGCCGATTGGTTGGGAGAGGAACTGGAGTGTCACACTCCCTAACTGGACAAGGCCAGGGTGATGTCATGAAAAGGGATATAAAGTGAGCTACTGGCCTGGGGGGAGGCAGAAGCTCCTAGGGGCTCCTGAAGACTGAAGTCTCCTCTAGGGAAGAAGGAGTTTGCAGACAGTGAAAAGGAAAGCTCAGCCTCGCCATGGGAGCAAAGGTGGGTACGCTACCCCTCCTTCAAAAGCAACAAGGGGCCCCATGCACCGCAGAAGGGCCCATGCTCTCTAGCAGCTTCCCAGGTGCAGCGCAACCTATAGGCTGTCTTGAAGTCAGTAGTCTTTTAAATTGTATTTGGTGTTTTCCTCTGTTTTCTGTAGTAAATCTGTCTTTTGTGTTTACACTGCTTGTGAGGAGTGGGGGTTTGTCTGTGTGTATAGTAATTCATTTAGTGTTTCCCAGGTGGTCTGGGTAGGGGCTTAAGACAAGATAAAATATATCAAGTACCCTAAAACTGAACCCAGCCCTTGTTGCTGCTGACCAGTGCCCAGCAAAATGATTACACAAAACTGATATAAATGACATCGGGGTGTGTGCTCCGCTGCCCACGCACAAGGCAAAGCACAGGCAAAGGCAGGTCAATAGTA
Source organism: Crocodylus siamensis (assembly GCF_052110815.1). Taxonomy (NCBI): domain Eukaryota; kingdom Metazoa; phylum Chordata; order Crocodylia; family Crocodylidae; genus Crocodylus; species Crocodylus siamensis. The sequence continues at coordinate 28,466,787 of NC_143409.1, read as the reverse complement.
TCACATCCAGATAGGAATCTGCCTACTCAGATGAGGATACTGGAGTTGGGGCCCCTAGGTGCAAAGCAGGGGAGGGGCCATGCCAGCTTTTCTGGGGACCTGGGATAATCCCTTTACCAGCTTCCACTGGACTGCCAGGGAGTCACAAGTGTGCCTGGATTGAACTGGACTCCCTTGAGCTGCAGCAGCCAGAGGCTGCTTCTGCACAAAGCAAGACCAAGTCAAAAGGCAAAACACTAGGCCATGTCAACATGGAACCATTTCTGGCCAAGGATGATGGCTCCTGGAGCCAAAGCCTTCTCAGTGGCCTGCTCTGAAGCCCCTGGAAGGGGATGCCCTTTTTTCAGTGATAACTGTCATTCTTCCCAGCCTTTCCCACACTCCATATGGCCCCTCTTTTGCCCAGCTGCCCTGGAAATGTACAGGAAAACATGCTAGGCCTGCTCCCCTTCTTTCTGTTTTGCTTTCCTTTCCTTCAAGCATCAGTTTAATTTATTTCCCACCCTGGCATGGCAGGAGAGAAGAACACCTTTAGCCCTGAAAACAAAGTTCTTGGTTAAGGGAGAAGGCACTTGTACCCTGATATGTGGCAGACACTGTGACTTATCTATGTATTGGAAACAAAGCACTAGCTGAATGGTGGGATGCCCATAGTGCAGGTGCAGCAGGTTGCTCAGAAGGAAAGAGGGAACGAACGTGTTTAGTTGTAGCAGTGTTAATGCAGCAGCACTTGGGAAGCCCAGGGTCTGTCTCCATCACAGCCCAGCCATGCTACGGAGCACTGTTTTGGAGCACCCCTTGTCAACTCACTCTTACTCCACATATGCAACGTTTTGGAAGTGAAGTAGTGTGGCCATATGAGAGTGCCCTGAGCATGCGCCACCACATGCCCAACAACAGCACTAGGATGTGCACTCCACAGCTGCATCACTTCATTTCTGGGGTTTGGCAAGCATGCAGCAGGGCACAGCAAGATCTAGTCAAAGCAGATATGCCCTCAGTCACCAGCCAGGATCCCACAAGGTCTGGGCTCTGCAAAACCAGAACAAAGAGCCAGTCCCTTTCCTACTAGCACCATCGTGTTTCAGAGGGCTTACCTTTCCCACAGCACAGGAAGCACTCCTAGCTCTCTTTTGCTTCCACGTGGCCTGACACAGGCGCCAAAAAGCCCTGCAGCTGCTGCCCAGGTCTCTGATACTTCAAATTATGCCCACTGGGATGTGCAAGCTGCAGCACCCCTGACATCCAACTAGGATGTGCCTGCAAAAGGCTGAAGACTTATGAAAACATTTATTACTGAGAATCAGACCCCACTAGGCTAGGAACTGGTCAGACTCAAGTATCTGAAAGGCAGTGTGAGAGGGGCAAGGGCATGACATTTGTTTCCTGGTGAACATGAGGTTAATATCCACCCCCTGCTGAATACCTGTAGAACAGGCTGACTGAGAAAGAAGAGAGCATATGTCCCTGGGAAGGCCAGCCATATACCTGAAATGGGGTTGAGCCCCCTGTAGAGGGAATTTCCCCTGTGTGTAGTTTGCCGTCACCATTGAATCAGCTCTCCAACTTATAAATCAAAACAGTTACATTAAGGAAAACAGAGCTGTACCCCTTTTGCCAGCTGAAGTTCTAGCCCAAAGCCCCCCAAGGAAAAGATAGCAGTGGTAGTTGCAATCATCCATTTGCATTTTATGGGTTATTCCACACATTTCTGAACTAAAGTGAGATGGGGCAGTGCATGGCTACAGAGAAAGTTCAGTCTTAAGCCACAAGCTGCAGCACCCAGCAGGGCCAGGCTAGCCCAGAAGCTAGGATGTTTATACTCACAGATGCTGCTACAGGAAGATGCATCTGGCCTCCCCCAGCTGCCATCAATATTGCTGGTTTAAGACCATAATAGTCACACACATCACCACCTGAAGGTTCAGTTTGGACTGTTCAACTAATGGTGCTCATATGAAACAGAAAGAGTACAATTGCTCACCTGTATGTCCAATGTCCTCTTGACAAGTACAGTTGGGCAGAAGCTATGTTTCACTGTTTGCCCCCACAAAATAGTATGTCCTTTATCCCACTGGAGATTCAGCCTCACTAATGCTTTAATGGCAATAGACCCTAGCTCCTGTGGCTCATGAGCTATTGAGGCTTCACCAAAACAAGTTATAGATTCCTTGGAATAGAAGAGCTCTTGAATTTAAGATGCACCTGAATCTTCCAACTCTCAATTTAAGAACAAAAATAAACTATCAGATAAAAACACCATCTATGGTGCATAAGAACTGTTTACTGCTCTTCACCCAGTAGCTAGGGAAACCTGGCTTCCTCGGAAGGTGAAGAGAAATCGCATTAATAACCAAAATTAAACTAAAAAATTTTTTAAAATAACTCCTCTACAGCACATACTAAATACACACACAAAGTGGGGCGTGACAGAAGTAAGATGGCATTAGGCCTAGGTATAGACAGTCAAAAAGCCCAAGGCTGAATTGATTCAGTCTTTGCAGATTAGTCTAAACTGCAGAGATTAAACTGAAACATAAATGAACAGACATTTACTTTTGATTCAGGAAATGCCTTAAGTGGCTTATACCAGAAAGTGGGAGAGAAGCAGTAGAGCACAGCTTCTGGCTGTGTGTTCACTTCCTCTTTCTGCTGCCCCTAAGGTCTCTGGGATTTGCAGTCCAGAATTTCAGCAGCAGGACTCTTCAGGGTTTCTCATCACTTCCTCTTCCTACTTCCAGGTGCCTCTGGGATTTGTAGTCCAGCTGCAGCCAGCACTAAATTTGAGTAGGGGAAGGGGTGTTTAACCCCCCTCCCTGGCCTTAGACCCCAACCAGGGTTTGCTTGGGGGACGGGAGGGAAGCAGTTTCCCCCCCTGCAGACTGAGCTGCATCCCCAGCTGGGCTTGCCTCCCCACTCATTTGTCAGCCAGCTCTCACTGTTCCAGCTAGGGAGTTGAGGGCTGGGGCCAACCCTACTCTCTGGAGCAGACAGCACAGCCCAGCCCAGCCCAGGGCTGAAAAGCATGCTGGGATGCTGGGGGACTGAGATTTAACTTGAACCAGGAAGGGACCTGGGACAGAAGTTTCATAAAACAGTTTGACCTAAATCAGTTAAGTCTGATACTACGTTCAACCAGGTTTCTCTTAAACCCATTTCATCTATTGTGAAACTGGTTTATGTGCACTGAACTTCTGTTCTGCTACAGGTTTAAGCTAGTTTCAGATCACTTAAGCCAGTCTGTGTGTAACTTCTGTCCCTAGTCTAATAGGGTGACATGCATAATTCCCTAGTACCGCAAACATCCCAAATTCAGGTCAATTGAAGCTTCCTGATGTTGCACCCCAATCATATATTCTCATTCACTCCACTGTGCATACAGTGTCATCAGCCTGGCAAGATTAAGCCATCATGAAAATTCATTACCTCAGTAAAAGCACAAGAAGTGAGTTTTTCCTAGGATAAAAAATAAAGAATAAAATGTCATTGAAATAAGGCCAATTGTAATTACAGCGCAATTACAATGTGTTTTAATACTTGGATTCCAATAGAATAGGCATTAAACACACCAAAGTGATGGCAAAAAAAGACAGTCAGACAAGTACTTAGCTTCTGGCTGTATGAAACAGTAGTAATTACATACTGAAAAGTAAAACTACACTGCAATTACTATTAGTCTTTTAAAAGGTATTACCAAAATAAACAAAGATATTTGACACAAAACACACTTGCCCTGACTGAGCAGAATTCTGTAGGACTGTCATACATAAAAACATCTTTGTGTGTGGGAAGTAGGGTAGAGACCAGTAAGATATGAAGAATATTTTCTCAAATGGCAAAGCGAAGCTTCAGGGGTGTAGGTTGTAGCTGTGGTGGTCTAAGGACATAGGCAGACAAGGCTCTTTGGGTGAATCTGATATCTTTTATTAGACCAACTTAAATAGTTGGGAAAAAAAATTTTAAGCAAGCATTAGGGTTCAAACACCCTTCATCAGGCTGAGGAAGTTTCAGCAGTTGGTGTGCGCTCTCCCTGGATGGAATGAAAAGTAAAGAAGTTGGAGGCTGGGCTGGTATGCATACAAGACAGGCAGTCAGTGAAGATGTAGACTGAGGCGTCAATGGGTGAGAGACAGGCTGGGTGGGGGGATATTAAGTGATTTATCATAGGTTATCTCCAAGTAAGAAATCTCTCATACCAACCACATTGTTTGTTTATACAACTCACTTGCTTTGTGTTTTATAAACTCCTTTGTGTCACCTTCTCATTCCAGATGGTGCCTGGTTTTGTATGCATTTTCTTATGGGTGTTTTTATTTTGTTTTGGGAAATATCTTTACTTTTAGGCCTAGGAAGCACAGTCCTAATACCCAAACTCATTGTAGTTATACTGGTTATTCCTGATTTACAGTGAAATAAGACCGGTTAGAGGCAGGGTGCATTGTTAGAAGCACAAAACCTGTAGGAGGAGTTTCTTGTGTGGAAAAGAGAGTTTCCTGGGAGAAATTATCTGCTTGGAAATAATCTAGTTCAGAGAGGTTGCACTGCATCTCTTTAAAGGCTATTCCTTGCTGAGAATTGATTAATGTGATATCTGTGGAGTTCTATTAAGGATTTGATTTTATTTCTTGTTAAAAAAAAATAAAATAAAAGGAAGACGAAGAGCTCAGCCAGAGGAAAGCCAGTACCCAAGAAAAGGGGAGGAGTAACAGTAGCTGCCTGACAGAAAATGAGTGAAAAGGCTCTGACAAGATGAAATGTTTTTTCTTTCATTGAAATCACTCCCTTTCAGAATGACTAATATACAGCTATCGCACCATGTATATTTCCAGAGCAGCAAGATGTTTCTAAAATATCTCACTGTGCCTCAAAATATCTCACTGTGGCTCAATTGATCATCCAAAACACAACCTACAGAAGTCATAAATAAATAGACAGTCTATTGCCATAAAAGAACGCAGCCATCATGGGCCAGGTTAGCTGACTCCTTAGGCCTGCTAATGAAGCTGGTCCGTGACTTGGTTCTGTGGTTACTGCTCACACAGTGTGGAAGGAATTTGAGAGAGTCCTAATGGACTTAGGCACTCTAGTCCTCTTGAGATGAATGACAGCTGGGCACCTAAATCTCTTGAGCCCCTTCAAACATCCCAGCCAGGGACTGCATGTGGAGCTGAGAGGCTGATGTGACCAGTGACTCACTGAAGTGAGTTACTTTACTCAGTCTGATGTTGGAAGGAAAGTCCACTGCTGAGGAAGACCTAGCTCTTCACTAGAAACTTTGGTCAATGTAATACAGGTTTGTCCAACACAGGGCCTGCGGGCCACCATGTGGCCCACCAAGCCGTTTTCTGAGGCCCACGGTGCTGCAACAGGAAACAAAAGTAAACTCCGTTTACTTTTGTTCCCACCCCTTGTCCCTCCCCTAGGCCCTCAGCAGCTTCCTAATGGCTGCTGAAGGGCTGGGGAAGGGACAAGGTTTCCACACACCGCATCAGCTTGACATTGCCGACGTGGTACGTGTGGGAAGAGGAGTAGCCATGTGCCGCTCGGGACAGGACGAGCCCGGCCGGAGCAGCAGGGGCTCAGCTGCACTTTCTCCCTACCTGTGCTGGTCAGTCCTGGGCGGCACACGGCTCCGCTGCTGCTTCTGCTGGCTGGTGTCAACCCGGCCGAGCTCCTCCTGTCCCCAGCAGCACGTGGGAATCCGGCTTCAGCTGCCTGCTGCTCTGGATGGGACAGACCCGCCCCGGTCGGCACCAGCCAGCAGAGGCGGCGGCAGAGCCGTGTGCGGCTCAGGACTGACCAGCACAGGTAGGGGGAAAGTGCAGCTGAGTCCCTGCTCATCCTGAGGTTCATTTAATGTTTGTAAAATGCTTGGAGAGCCCCACATAGATGCACTGCATAGAAATGCAAAATATATTTTGACTTATTTGGTTGGCACCTTGGGCTGAGATTTTCAAAGCTGAGTCAAAAGGCCAACTTCTGTTAAAATGAATGGGATTTAGAGGGCTCCAAATCTTTTATGACAACTTTGTAACATGCCTATCTACTCTTTTTTGCAAATCTCAGCCATAGTTTGGAAGCTCAGCCAAAGAACATAAGAGCTTCTGAACATAAGAGCATAAAAAGTGCCATGCTTGGTCAGCCCCATGGTCCATCTAGCTCAGCATCCTGTCCTGAACAGTGGCAGAGGTAGATGCTATAGAGGGAGAGTTTTGAACTGGTTAGACCCATTTCATTGTCACTTCCTGCAACTTCATTGGTGTCAAAGGTCACATGACATCACTTCCTGATGTGATACCACTTCCTGTGAGGTCTTTGAATATGGCTTACCAGCCCACTGGGTGATAAAAAATTCATGGTCTGGCCCCACATTCAAAAAGGTTGGACACCCCTGATGTAATACAATGCTTTTAACCAGCAAAGGCAGTAATGTAGATACCCCCATACCAGCAAGAAACTCCTCCTGACAGCATAGCCAATTTCATTTGAGGAACTGGTAGCGTATCCTAACTCCATGCATACATGGGAAGGTTTGCAGCTGCTGCTACGTGGGTGAAACTTTGTCCTGCAGGCTAAGTTTTCAGTCCTCAGTATGCTCTATCCTACATGCCCTTCCCTGATTGGTCTAAAACCCTGGCTTAAAAAAAGTCAAAGGCAGGAGGGAGGGTTCTCACACTGGTTCTTTAGTGAACACCTCTGCCACTACTCCCTTGTACATCTGAGAATAGTGAAAGGGCCCATGTACTCTGCTAGACCTTCAAAGAACAAAATCAGAAACAGCAAGACCTTGCCCTTCAGGGCGGGAAGGAAAGGGGGCTGCAAAAAGAGCTTGAGGATGAACAGCAAAATTTTACATTCCTAGCCTCTGTGCTGGCTGAGCCCTTTCAGCTCCAGTGGCAATATAAACACAGCAACAGCTTCTTGAAGGGTGGGGTTAAAGAGGTTCAGGTTAAAGAGGCATGCTAAAAACACAATCACAGTGAAGGCTGAACAGAGCATTGCTGCTGTAATCTTTGCTGCAGAAAGGGTTCTATCTAATGAAGAATTAAGTTGGGCTTTTAACCTCTCACTAACAAGACCAAAACTCTGACACCTTTTCTGTATAACCAGTGCTTGATGAAGCATCTGATCAAGTTGGTTGTTTTTTCAAAAGCTCATGCTTCTCTGAACCAGTTAGTTTCTAAGATGCCACCCTGACTTCAGACTAATGCATCCAACCTCCCCTCTCAACACTCAAGAGCTTGACATGTGGTTAGTGATCATCATTGATTTCCCTCCCCTTCTCCTAGTGTTTTTCCCATATACATATAATATAATTTTGAGAGACTTGGCCCACTTTTGTTTGTCTTAATTTCTAAGTCTTACATTTCTGTAGGAATGTCAGCATTTTTAAGAAATAACACAACGATTACACATTGGATGGAAGGATTGCTTTTGTTTTGAGAGCTGTTCTCATGAAAGAGTCCCTGGGCAACAGATCTTCATACATGCTTTTCAATTTGGAGAGAAGAATAAGATCACAGAGTGGTGAAATTGCAACATGAGAAGCAATTGAGCCAATCAATTGACCTATATTTTGCATACTGCTTAAAACAGGATTTCTTCAACATCTAAATGCAATTATCTTCTTAATACATGGGCTTTGAGTTTGTCTCAATACTCTACACTCCCAGCAACCGTAATCTGTGGCATACTTACTGTCCAAACCCACCACTAGATCCGAATTCATGGGTGGTCAGGCCATAGTTGGAGTACTGTGTCCAGTTCTGCACTTCAAGAGGGATGTGGCTAGCCTTGAGACGGTTGAGAGGAGGGCCACTTACATGGTCAGGGGGCAGCAGGTCAGGCCCTATGAAGACAGACTAAAGCAGAGGTGGGCAAAATGTGGCCCAGGGCCTGATGTGGCCTGCCAGGCCATTCTATCGGGCCCACAGGGCCCCTAAAAAATTTAGAAAATTAGTATTTATCTGCCTTGGGCTGCCTGTCATGCAGCCCTTGATGACTTGCCAAAACTCAGTAAGTGGCCCTCTGCCCAAAATAATTGCCCGCCCCTGGACTAAAGGGCCTGAATCTATTCATCCTCCACAAGAGAAGACTGAGAGGGGTTCTGGTGGCCATCTATAAACTCACTAGGGGGGACCAGCAGAAAATAGGTGAGGCTCTGTTCCCCCAGGCACCACCTGGGATAACAAGGAATAACGGCCACAAATTGTTAGAGAGCAGGTTCAGGTTTGATATCAGGAGGCATTACTTTACAGTTAGGGCTGCCAGGCTCTGGAATGGGCTTCCAAGGGAGGTGGTGCTCTCTCTTACCTTGGGGGTCTTCAAGAGGAGGTTGGATAGATATCTGGCTGGGGTATTATGATCCCAGTACTCATTCCTGCCCAGGGCAGGGGGTCAGACTTGATGATCTGTTCAGGTCCCTTCCAACCCTAGAAACTGTCCCTCCTACTTGCCTTTTTTGTTTAGATTCTCAGTTCTCTCCTCTCCAGCAGAAATGGTCAGTGCTATACAGTAAAAAGTGAAGAGAAAGGCAAGCGAGAAAGCAAGTATACAGCACTGCTGATGGAGATTACTCCAACAACGTCTGTTGTCAGACAAAAATGTATTCACATGCAGAGACACAATCATCAGATGAGGTCTAAAATATTTACTGCCCAAATATCAATCCTCATAAAGTGAGGCAGTGATTTGGGTTTGGGGAAGGGGGGAGGGAAGAAGGGATGGACTTGCTGGTAATGTCATAAACACACAGGCAATTTTATGTATCCCTGGAAACGTCTGAGGAATATGCAGCTTGACAGATGTGCACATGGGTAATATGGGCCTCCTAGTTATGAGTATGAGAACATTGGGAGAAATAGATGAGCAGTAATTCAAAACACATTGGGCTTGGAGGAGTCTGTGGGCACTGTAATGAATACATTATGGGAACAGCAATGGACAAGGGATCAAATAAGGTTATAGGCACAGTGGCAACCAAAGAATACGTAATAAACAGGGAGAGCAGCATTCATGCAACAGGGAGGACTCTATGAAGACAGACTGTGCTGGAGGTCTACTTCAGATACCAGGGGTACAGGAGGATAGCGACTACTGACCTTAAGACAGGAAGGCCCCAACAGGGCTCCCGTTTTGCTGAACAGGAGCTAATCTGATTGGTCTTTGCTACTATAGAGGCATTCTGGCCCACAGGGCAGGCTTGGGATACAGGCCCTCTACTGCAGGTCCAGGCATAAAGGTCAGTTGTCATTTACCCTGGTAAGAAAAACATGCCCTGGAGGAAAAGATAACAATTAGGGGAGAGGGTAATTGCTTGGAAGAGCAGCACTTAGTGAAGAGCTTCCAAGTGAGAAGAGTAACATCCCAAGCACTGCCCTTCTCACTTGGCATGTGTGCACATCCATCTCTCCCATGTCTGTCCAGGAATGGTCTCATTATGCATTTCAATAATCACATGTGGAATACTGCTGCATGAAATACCACAACCACTCACAGCAGGAGCCTGAGATATTAGGTTTCCCATTTGGAAGCTGGTAGCAAGAGATCCATTCCAGTGCCATTGATGGCCAACTCCCTACCCAGCTGGGCCACCAGACTTTACTTGATTAAAGGGACAGAGGCCCCTCTGGACTCTTCCTCAGCTCCCTCTGCTTCCAAACAATTCTGGATCATCACAGTCCTCACAGGGGGCAAGCGGGCTCTGGACAACTCTTGGAACCTGCCCAAGGCACCATTTGGATGTCTGGGAAAAGTATCTTCTCCAGGGTGACCAATGTTCCTCCTACTTCAAAGAGTGCTTCAAAGGCCAAGGGTTAAAACCTGTCTGCAGTGCTGCTGAACAGAATCTCAGCCCAAACAAAGGCTTATGTGCAGAGAGGGAGGATGTAAAGTAGCTTTTCTTCTTCCCCCTCCTGGGTGGCTCCACAGCTCCCATTATGATTTAGACAATCTTGGGGCCTAAATTTCATAACCCCCCTGCCTCATCCTGGCTTATGAGTCACCGTGCTGGTAACATGCCCACAGAACACCCCTATTTCAACACTTCAAAGGGAATCCTTAGAAAGCAGCCTTATAATGCCTCTACCAAGGGCAGGGGTGGGCAAAATATGGCCCGCGGGCTAGATCTGGCCTTCAAGGCCATTCTATCTGGTCCACAGGGCCCCTAAAAAAATGTAGAAAATTAATATTTATCTGCCCTTGATTCCTATCAAAAATGACAAGAACCAAGGGCATTAGGACCCAGGGGAAGCCCGGTGGGCTCCCACAACAGCAGGGCCTGCCCAGCCCAGCCCTACCCCTCCTCCCCCACCTGGTAAACCCAGCCAGGGCTTCTGGCCTGGGAGCGTGTGGCTGCCCTGCACCAGAACCGCTGGGGGCGGGAGGGCAAAGGGCAGGGGGAGACCCTGGGCAGGGAAGGACTTGGGTGGGGGGGAAGTGGCCCCTTGCCCAACCCGTGGCTGCCGCCCCATGCTGCAGCCACTTGCAACCCATGCAGGCAGCCCCAGGCAAGCTGCAAGCAGCTGCAGCATGTGGTGTCAGGCATGGGGTGGGGAGGGGCCGCTTTCCCCACCACCCCATGCTCAGCACCACTTTGTAACCCGGCCCTGCTGCCAGCCTGGGCTCCAGGCTCACCTGGCTGAGCAGCGTGTGGCAACAGCAGCTGCAGCCCCCCCACTTGCCGCGCTGGGCAGTGTTTGCCACTGTTGCCTCTGGGCTGCCCAGCGCGCAGGCTCCAAGTAGGCCAACACAGCCTGGTGCAGGAAGCAGGGGGGCTGCAGCTGCTGTCACCAACAGGTGAACCTGGAGCTGGCACAGGGCCCAGGGTGGCAGCAGGAACGGGTTACAAGCTGGTGCTGAGCGTGGGGAAAAGCAGCCCCTCGCTTGCCCCGTGGCCAGCACCCTGCGCTGTAGCTGCTTGTAGCCCATGTGAGGCTGCCTGTGCCTGCTCCAGACAGCCCCGCATGGGCTGCAAGCACCTGTGCCAGTGAGGGGCTGCCTTTCCCCATGCTCAGCACTAGCTTCTTCCTTGCTGGTGAGCAGGGGGTCGGGGCTGTGCACGAGGGCCCACAACGGTGCCCCAGGGCCAGCACCAGAGGGGCCCAGAGCAGGGTGGCAGGAGCTCGGGGTCCCTGCTGGCCGAGACTCTATGGAGCTGGGCCGGCTCCCCCCTCTCCCTGCTGGTGCAGCCCAGCCCAGCCCAGCCCAGCTCCACAGACCCCCTCCCAGCCTGCACCCCACTTTGGTGCTGGCCCTGGGACATTGGTTCCAAGATGGTAACCAGGGGGGTGGGGCTACCCACGTGGCCCTCAACAGCCTGGCAATACTGGGTAAACAGCCCTCTGCCTGAAATAATTGCCTGCCCCTGACCAAGGGAGTCCACCTCTGGTTGGATCAGGGACTCCAGATATGGGGGCTACTGGGGAAGGGAAGATCCCACCTCAGATGCTGAAAACAATCTCTGAATAGTGGATTTACTCTGACATGAAGGCATGTCTGAGCCCATCGATTATCATGCTTCAGTTTTGCAAATATGCATTTGTTTGCTAGATGGCTTAATGACCAAGCCTGCATAGGCACCAAGAACAATGAACACGAAATTGGGCAGGCGCAAAACTCTTGACATCAGAGAAGTGCCCAGAGTTTGGGGCCCTAACAGAGGAATTTTTAGACATTCTTTACTTGGTCTCAGCATCTCTGGCTTCTGTTCTACAGCAGTGGTCTCAAAACTTTTTTGATCGCGCACCCCTATCAGTAAAAAATTTTTGAGCATGTATCCCCAATATATGTATATTTATATAAATAGAAGTTCTAATATTTTCTTCCCGCACCCCAATGGATTGTCCTGCACACACCCCACTTTGGAGACCACTGCTCTACAGCACAAAGGATGACCCAAACTACTGTTTCATTAAAATAACTTTTCTTTAAGAAAAGGGTCAAATCCTCATTTCATGGTTCCCTAGAGCTAAACAAATAGTGCCAGTCAGTTGTAGCACCAGTTCTCTAACCCCACATGCTCTGTTCCAAACCACAACACCTAGATCCAGTCTCCTGACAAGCAGTTTGAAGGCCAGGCCAGATTTTGCTGCTGGGAACATTTTAATTCCAGAGGATTTGAAAACACTTCTCATTGAGGAAAAGAAACTCATGGGTGAGAACACAACTTGGTGAGACCCAGAGGAGAAGGGAATGCTGCTAGATCACACACCATTGGAGCCAAGTAGACTTTTTTAACAAAACACCTGGCCTACCTTTATAAACAGCATGACATACACCACACTTACAAGCAAAGTGCCCCCAACTCTGGCACTTGCTTACAGAACAGAAGATAACCGTCAGATCACTCCAGCCAAATGCCCCATCAAATCAGAGCATGGAAACTGCAAGGCTGCAACTGGAAGACTTCCAAGGAAATCCATATAGTGCTGGGCACATTCTTCCATCTGGGGTGTTTGCATTTCCAAATGCACAGCTTGGGGTAGTACAAAAGGTGTGCTGTTCTGCTAGAAATGGAAGGCTGGAAAACTCCACTGGGACAGAAGGACATGGGCAGCACTATGCTGATTCATACCAGCTAAAGACCTGACCTGCAGCCCTAAAAACCTGACTTGCAGCCCTACAACTGAGATTCCAATCAGCAGTTTTCATGAATTATCCCACAGCGATCTTCAAGACCAAGACCATGAAATCCAGCATGAGTGCCAAAAGCATTCTTCCTCCCTCCAGCTGCCCATGGTCTTTCATGGGGAAAAGTCTAAACCCTGGTGCATCTTTCTGATGAAAATACTGCTCATGAATTACACCCTACATGAAAGTGACCCCTGTACAGAGACATATAATCTGTGAAGAGCCTTGAGACTTTCTGAAGGACAATAAATATATAGGGTTTGGACTATAAATATACAGGGTTTGTATTTTAACAGAAAGAGTTTAATAGCAATATTAGAAGGGCTGAAAATAATTTGTTATTTTAGACTACACTCTCTGAGCTAACGCATGCTGTTCAAAATGGTGCTGTATACCTTGGCTGGTGTTCCTCGGGAAAACCTTGTCACTGCCACTCAGAATACCTCAGATGAAAGCACATGCACGCACACACATACACTTCTGCTCTGTTAACTAACAAGAAAGAAGTGCCTTTGACTAGAAATGGAATAATTTCTCCTGTTATTCAGGCTTGGGTTTGTGTGTCAGGAGGAGGGGGAGGGAGAAGCTATTAATGGATGATTATTCTTGGGGGTCGGGGGGGAAATCATTTATTGTCATAAAGGTAAGTCTAACCTGAATTAAGTTACATGGGGCTCCACTATTAGTTAAATAAAAATGCTCAGATGTCTCTTTTTAGGTTCTTCTTGTAGGTTATGAATTATGCTCACTGTTAACCAAATTTATTATGACACCAAACTACAGCTTTTCTCCATTCACGAGCTTCTTTCATTTATCATAGGTTATTAGAGAACTTAATTAGTTTAAATTAATATAGAACTTAGCAGGCTCTTGTTTATTAGTTAAATATTTCTTATAAATTAATCTCTGGGTACAGTATTAATCTCTATGTTTGCAGGCTCTCACTTCCATCACATGTGTTTTTCATCGACTGATTTATTCATGGGTCCAGATTGCAATTCTGCTATTCAGATGGAGTCATGCCTTACTCTGCAAGTAATCAATGGGACTAATTGAGGGTTAAGGTGGTATTCAATGCGAGTATCAAAATCTGCCCCTAATGAGTAAGCTGAAGTGGTCAGAGTAAAGTGAGTTGCCTTGGAGACTGAAACATTTGACAGGTAAATTTAAAAAAAATAGCATTGAAAAAAATTGAATCCTAGGTTAAAACACACCCCTCAGGGAACTAAAAGAGTATATCGACTCCTAAAGTACTGAGGAGGTATGTAGGGAAAGAGGTTTTAAGGGAGTTAAATTAGAAAACATAAGGAGGAGAGTTTGAAAAGAGACAGATTGGGGGACCCTGGAGAAAGCAGTAAAGAGGGAACAAGATGAAGGGGCAGTAGGACACAGAAAGGAACATATTCTGAGTAGAGCTGCACAAATAAAAGGAAAATTAACATTATTAGCTATTGGCTTTTTTGAACAATAATGTACTGATAAATATTCCTTCTGGCTGGAGCCCCCAAATAGTGTGTGCATGCATACAGCCGCAGCATGCATGTGGCCAAGAGCACAGCCAGGCAGTGTGGAGAGCAGCACCCTGCAGGTAAGTCTGTGGAGGAGAAAAAGCATGAGGTGGGAGTGAGGGGACAGATTGAGGCCCCGCACGGTGAGGGAGGGAGTGGGGCAGGGGATGACAGTGATGCCCAGCCAGGGTGATGAATGGGACCTAGGGCCAGAGCAGGGAGCAGGATGGAGCCGTGGGCAGCTCCCCACTGCTGCGCGCATCCCCAGGCGACGCATGGAGGAGGAGCATGTCCCCCCCCAGATCTGTACATAGGGAGGAAGTTGGGTGCCCACTGTGGGCTCAAGGCTCTCCACCCTGCTGCATTTCACCTGGGAACCTTGTGCCAGCCACACGCTCCCTGCCTGCCCAGTGGTGGTGGGGGCAACGAGTTGTTCCTCCTGCTACCAGATGGGCAGGGGATACGGTACGGCCAGCACGCAGCTCCCTGGGGTAAAGCACAGAGCAGAGAGCCCTGAGCCTGTAGCGGGCAGCCTGCCTCTGCCCTCACCCCACTCAGCTCTGCTCCTGAAAGCATCCCCATGCTTAATAATGGTGGAAGTGTTGCTTGATCTAAAGCTCATTCTATGAGCTTTAGTTTAAGCACCCCCACCACCGTTTTTAAGCACCAGGACACTGATCCCCTTGACGAGCCACCTGCAGCTCTGTCCCAGCCCTGGAGTCCCAATTCATTGCTCTGGCTGGGCCGTGCCGCCAGCCCCAGCTCCTGCCCCACTCCCTCCCTCACCGTGGGGGCCCTTGATCTGTGCCCCCCGCCCATGCCCCTTCCACATCCTCTCCCCTCCACAGACTTATCTGGAGGGTGCTGCTCTCCACGCCATTCAGCTGTGCTCCTATAAATTGGTCATCAGATTGGTATCAGCCAATACACTTGGTGAATAATGAGCTACTGGCATCAGCCAAGAAAGTCTCTATCAGGGCACCCCTGTTCTGAGGCAAAGATGTTCCATGCTGCGTCTCAGGCAAGAGAACGTTTTATCTGTTGTCCCTCTTGTAGAAATTTAGCCCCACCCTCTAGGACTGGCTGGCTGAAGGCTACCCCCGGCTACTTGAGGTGGCATTTGACCAGAATACAGAGGCCAATAATCCTATACTTTCTCTGGGACTTTCCAGAAACAATATCTGTCCATAAGTGGCTGGGACAGACCTCGAAGCATAGGTAGTCCAGTGACCAGGGCATTAGCCCAGGATTCCTGTGACATGGATCCCATTCCTTCCGCTGCCACTGGCTTCCTGAGTGGCCATAGACAAATCACTTGTTTGCTTGGCACCTCAGCTCCCTGTCTGAACAATGGAGTTAACAAGATTCTGCTTGAAGAGCCATTGGCATGAACCTCTTCAGCTCAAACTAGCTTGCACCCCCAAGCACCACGCATAAGAGAGTATGAGAGATCCAATATTAGCAGAACATCAGCTCACCAAGGTGGCTGCGTGACCACTGACTCCTACTCTGAATGCATCCTCTGTGGGTGGATTCACAATCAAGTATTTGCTTAATGGCTGCCAGAAGGTTTCATTGTGCTAGGAAACTCATTACAATGCACAGGTAACTAGCTGTGGGAAGAGCTGGCCTCGTAATGCTTCAGTGACCAGTGGAAAGATACCTTATCATTGTGGATGGAGGAAGAAGTCTCATTTCCCAGACACACACAGTTACCCATGGAATAAATTCCTTCCCTCATCTTCTCCACATCACACACTTTCTTTTGTTGAAGGGAAAAAAAATTGTAAGAATAAATGAGACCACTAAGACTGGGTTCTGAAAAGAAGGAAGAGACAAATACTATTCTATTCAAGAAGGACAGACAGACTATTGCACATTGAAACCAACAAGGGCTTACTGCCGTGCTTACAAAAAAATTCTGATATGCCAAGATAACTGATAATGAGAGTGCCCTTCAAAAAAAAAAAAAAAAAAAAGAAAGAAAGAAAAGAAAAGCAAGTTTCCACTAGAAAAGTCTTGAAATATATTCTTGACATTATATGTAAAAATTCCACAATAATGTAACGGTGACATATTTAAATGCCTCAAAGATGCAATACAGAAAGGAGCTAGTTTTCCAAGAAATGAGAACTCTCAGATATTGTTGCCCACTATGCCCAAGAAGTATCCTGAAGATATGGAAAGGGCCCAGTTTTCACTTCACTCATGCTAACGTGATGCTACTGTAAAGCCATTAACACCAAATGGACACAGATGGATTTGGGCTTGACACATACAATGGGGCGGGTTATCACAGCAATGTGAGTTACATTTTTTCACTTCCTGACGTGCCCAATTTTGTTGATGTAATGTTGCTATTATTAAAAAAAGAATCTGGTGGGGAGGGGGCTGTATTTTCTTCTTTTAGAAAAAAAATTAGAATAAACAATATTGGACTCTCCCCTTTCTTCACCCCACCCCTCACCTTTGGTTGTATACTCACACAAAGACAAAGACAGTCTCCAAAATGAGTTGTACCCACCATAAAAATTTCAGTCCTTTGCTGTTTGCAATACTACATAAAAGCAGCTTCATGTTTCCAAGACAGTCCATAACCCATCTGTCACAGGCTTCTACCCACCAGCCCCACATTTCTGCACCTCTACAGTAGAGCAGGGACCAAAGAAGTAAATATTTCAAGCATATTTCTATGCAGAGATCCATCTCCAGGTGGCTAGTCCTAGAGGTATTGGCAGCTGGTGGAGCATGTGGTAAATGCCTCTGCCAACTGTTCCTGGGAGGCAAAATGGTAGCCTACTGACCACTCCAGAGGGGCTATTTACCCCTGCTATATTCCTTCCTCACAGAATCGCTGTTGGGCCAACTGGGGCAGATTCAAAAGGATGTGCTTGTATGTGCGCCTTATGGAGGACGACTGGTCCAGTTCAGAAGTTAGTCCCTGCTGCTTTGTAGTACTTTGTGCAAAAAAGGAGCAAAGTCGGCTATAACCACCTGCTTAGGAACACCCCTCCGTAGAGGTCTGGGAGTTCTGGGCACCAGCATGACTAGGAGCAGGTGAGAAACACTCTTGGCAAATGCTTTCACTACAGTCCATCCTGCACCGGCCATGGGGTTTCACCCCTCATGGCACAGGTCAATTGCCCCCCGTAGTCCCACATAATCAAACTTTGCAGCCAAGTCTCCACACCTGGCTGACTAAGCAGCCACGATCAACTGCATGACCAACAGCGAGGCTGACTAGAGAAAAAAATTCTGGGCAAATGCTTTCACTTTGATCCATCCTGAACCAGTCGTAAGGTTTCAACCCTCACGGCCCAGTATGAATGCTCCCAGCAGTCCCACTTAGCCAGGCAAAGTACTTGAGACCCTCGAGGTGACCGAGGTTGTACAAGCCTCATCATCACTGGCTGTTTTGCAGTTCCCCAAGACACTCAATTAAGAAAAACACCAGGTTAGGAGTGCTGGAATCCCCTCCACCCCTGCAGGGTCTGGGGCCCAGCAGCACCCCCATGCCAGAAACTCCATGTCCCCAGGCAGCTCCTTTAAGAGCAACAGCTAGGGCAGGGAGATCACATTGCAGTGGCGACACCTCAGCCAGAGACTGTTCAGTTCCCAGCATGGGCAAGACTGCCCCCTCCCGACACCCCCCAGGCCCTCAGAATCTACGGTCCCCTCCTCCTCCCCTGCAGGGTTTCTTCTGGGCACCAACTCTGCCCATTACACCACAGGTTCTGCATTACCCTTTACCCTGCTTCTCATTTTCCCCCAAAATAAGGGGCTAGAACATTTCTATGCTCTGGTATTCTTAGCTTCTGAGGTGTCCTCTCAAGAGGCTAGAACAGCCTTCAACTTACTTCAGGTGCCAGACCAGTCCCCAGGACAACATAAAAAAGCGTCCCCAACCAACTATTTTACACCCACTCCCCTGGGCTAAATCTTGCAAGCCCTGCTGGGACACCGATTAATGTCAGTGATGGACAGATCCTTTGTCAGAGCCTTTTGCCATAACAAGTTTGGAAAGACAAAGCAACCCCTTTCCCTCCCCCCACACACATGCACACACCTTTAGCAACTCTGATCTTCAAGAGTGTTCCAAATCCACATGCAAGCACCACACCCAAAGAAAGTTGTGAATGTGGCTACCTGTTAGAAGAGGCCAGCCTCTCCAAACTCAGCTTATTTACTGGGACAGTGGCAGCCGCAGGATTTGAAAAAGTAGGACAAGAAAAAAAAAAAATAAAGGAAAGGAGGAAAGATGCCCAGGTGCAGTGACTGTATGGAAAAAAAGAAAAGAGAAGGGGGGAAACATGCACATAGCACAGGAGTGACGGACAGCAAACCCATTAACCGCTTCACTCACATCATGTGACCTTGGGATTCCAGGACCTGTTCCAGTAATATTAAAGGAAGGGGGAAAAGGGTGGGGGCAGAAGTACAGAACAAAGAAAAAGAAATGAAAGGGTGAAGGACCACATGCAGCGGCTTTCTGTGTGGAACAGACTCCATCTGCCACAGTGGAGGCAGCCCCCAGTGTTGCATGGATGACATGCTGGGGAGGGGGCCACCACAGTTGGAGAGAAGGGGAACAGAGAAAATGGGAATATGAGAGTGAACAGTATTTCTCAGTGCATACAGCATAGGATTATCACTCAAGCCAGTTTTTAGTCCCAGCTCTGCCACTGCCCAGCTGGGCTGCCAGAGTTCAAGTCATGCTGCATGCTACAAGTTTCACCATCCAGACAGTAGAGATAAAGATACTGGTTGCTTTGTTAAAGCTCTATGAAGGTATCAGGGATTGTAGGATTTCATTCATGTATCCCCTCTTCCTTCCCCCAAGTGTCATGCTCATCTCAATTTGGTTGTGTGTGAGAAGTTTAAAGGTTTTCCTCTCTCCCCTTACCATTTGCACAGCCCCCTCCTCCACCTCTGAGGGCAAACCAATGGCTACCATATGCATTGGAAGCAGAGGGTGCCACAGCACTGTGCTCTATAGCTCAGAGTCCTGTGTGCCCAAGAGGCAGGCTGTACCCTACAGCTGCACCCATGAAAACAAAGTTCTTGGGACACCCATTGCTCTTCCTGGGAAGAACTCAGGCCTGCTCTCTCTCAGGCCCCAGGGCAAAATCTTTAAGGCTGCAAGAAGCCCTGCCTCCTCTGGCCAGGGAATCAATCACTGAAGTTGCATTATGGACATCTGCCTGGTTAATTTACAAGACCCCCCCCGGCCAGGGAAGGAGGATCCAGGGAACTACAGCCTCATCTCAATCCCTGGAAAAATCATGGAGTAGGTCCTCAAGAAAGGAGGATAAGGTGATTAGGGACAGTCCCTATGGATTCATCAAGAGAGCAAGTCACACATGACCAACCTGATCACCTTCTCTGACAAGATGACTGGCTCTGTGGATGTGGGAAGAGTAGTGGACATGATATACCTTGACTTTAGCAAGGCTTTTGATATGGTCTCCCATAACATACACTCAAGCAAGTTAAGGAAGAATGGGTTGGATGAATAGTCTAGAAGGTGGATAGAAAACTTACTGGATCGTCAGGCTCAGAGGGTAATGGTCAATGGTTCAACGTATATAGTTGGCAGCCTATATCAAGTGGAGTGCCCCAGGGGGTCAGTCCTGGGACAGGTTTCTTTCAATATCTTCATCAAAGACCTGGAAGACGGGATGGAGTGAATCCTCATCGAGTTTGCAGATGACAGAGGGCTAGGATTCAGAGGGACCTTGACAAATTGGAGGACTGAACCAAAAGAAATTGCATGAGGTTCAGTAAGGACTACACTTAAGATGGAACAATCCTATGTGCTGGTACAGGCTGGGGACCAACCAGGTAAGCAGCAATTCTGCCAAAAAGGACCTGGGGGTTACAATAGACAAGCAACTGAATATGGGCTGCATTAGTAGGAGCATTGCCAGCAGATCAAGGGAAATAATTATTCCCCTCTACTCATCACTAGTGAGGCCACATCTGGAATATCGTGTCCAGTCAGGACTTCCCACTACAGAAAGGATGTGGACAAGTTGGAGAGTGTCCAGCAGAGGGCAATGAAATTGTTTCGGGGGCTGGGGCATATGACTTCTGAGGACAGGCTGAGGGAACTGGGCTTATTTAGTCTGGAGAAGAGAAAGGCTCAGGGGCAATTTGATAGCAGCCTTCAACTACCTGAAGTGGATTCCAAAGAGGAAGGAGCTAGACTGTTCTTAGTGGTGGCAGCTGACAGAACAAGGAGCAATGGTCTTAAGTGGCAGCAAGGGAAGTTTAGGTTAGATATTAGGAAAAAAACCCTCTGTCACTAAGAGAATAGTAAAGCACTGGAACAGGTTACCCAGAGAGCTTGTAGAATCTCCGCCCTTGGAGGTTAAGACCCAGCTAGACAAAGCTTTGGCTAGGATGATCTAGTTGGAGACAGTCCTGCTTCGAGCAGGGGCTGGACTAGATGATCTCCTGAGGTCCCTTCCAACCCTAATTTTCTATGATTCTACGATTTCGGGATGGAATATTGGGCTGGGAGGGGCCCTCCTGCACCACTGCCTAACTCCCTGCATTCATAAGGTATTGTGAACCAAAGGAATTGTTCAGAAATAACCCTCTCCAACCCTCTTCCATGACCACAAGGAACAGCACCAAGCACAGCCTATATAACATGCCAAAAGTAAAAGCAGATGCAAGGAGGGCACTGCCAATGCCCTAACAATACAAAGTCAGGGAAGCACCTAAGTAATATATGCTTAGAAGAGACTTTCAGGCAAAATACTTTTTCATTCTCTTTAGGTGAAAAGCTATTTAGTACAAGCACTGGACTTGTATGCAGAAGAGGTTCCCAAAGGGCATTGGTCTGTGGCTAGTATGGCCTTTGCTCTCTTGCTTACGAGGATTGGTCAAAAGAAGGCCCAAGCTCCTCTCTCACATTCCTGCTTCACCCATGGAAAAAGCTGAGGCTCAGGGCGGGACATTTACCGGAGCAATATTCATGCAAATCGGAGCAAGGCCACATCTTCCCATGTCCATTCTAAACTCACTAGACAAATCACTTAGTCTCTGCCCTGCTTTACCCACCTGTAAAGCAGTCTTGTATACCAAGTAAGCAAAGGGTATCTTTCTAACAAGCTGTTATCCTCAGATTCCACCCCCCACCGCCAAATATCTTGAGTATCTGTATGATGCCTTAGGGCCGTGTGGGAATGTAATGCCCTAGACTTTGGTTCTCTGAACTTCATGCATGCAAGCCTCCAGCAACAGCCTGAGCCTACTGGTATCAGGCAAGAGACTGAACACCACTTTCAGATGCAAGCAACAGAAATCCCTGCTTACAAAACCCATCCAGCCTTTCATGACACTGGATTTCCATTTGAGTCTTGTAGCAAAAATAAATAAATAAGAGGAGCTTCCAAGATCCTAGTTATCAAAGTGTTTCCTCAGCCAAGTCATGCATTTCAGTGAGCACCCACAGCAGCACATCCTTGCCAGGCTGAGGAAGGCTTTGATATGCCTGCCCAGATCTGCTTTGATTAAGGAAGGGATATCGCAAGAGTCATCTCAGACAACTGGCCATAGACTAAGCGTCAGTGGAGCCATGCAGCCCCTCTCCACTCTTCCTCTCCTCCCCAAGTCAGCATTTACCTGTTTATTTCACTAGACAAAGCAGCTTGGCAGTGAATTCAACACTGCCCGTGAAGGCAGGCCCCACATGCCGACACACCATGCCCGCCAGGACAAGAGCAAGTATCCAATAATAGATGCAGAAATTCCTAGAAGCTTGGGTAGGGGGAGCTCTGATGAACAGAGTCCCACTGTGCCTTCTGCCACCACCACACAGCTGCACCCTCCTCCCGCTCCAGTTCCACACATCTCTGCCATGTGCTGCCAAATCCTTCCATCCTCCAGCATAGGACTTATTATTCACAAGGGCCTCTTGACTGGAAAGGCCCCCCAGACATTTCAAATACCACAATCCTTTAATTGGGGTGTTTTCAATTTCTCAAAGAGGAACTGCAGTTTTGTTTTTTTTGACCCTGACATGAAAAATGCAAATGAATCAAGTCACATTGTTCTGCCAACACTTCCCCCTCATTCTTAGCCAGCATGCTGAACTCTCTCAGGAAGAGCCGATTTATTCACAGCTTGAACAGCTCTTTGGCACTAGCTCCATGACACCCAGGCTTCCCTCCCAGCTGGGGACACCAAGTATCAGCAAGGAGAACCTGCCTAGGAGGAGATGAGTCACAAGTCGCTCCAGCACCCCTGCTGGGAGAGGCTGGGACTGCCATAGCCCTGAGCCCCCTTGCACTCCTTCACCTTTCCTTACCTAATTTCATATTTTGAAGCAGGGCCTCATTTCATATTTTGTAATCTCATGTTTCATAGATTGCAAGGCTGGAAGGCACCTTGGGAGATCACTGGGTCCAGTCCCCTGCACCAGGCAGAAAAGACAACTGGGAGTCAGGTGACCATCCAGTCTCCTCTTGAAGATTTCCAGGGTAGGCAATTGCACCACCTCTGGAAGGAGCCTATTTCAGTCTGGACACCCTAGCTGTGAAGAAGTTTTTCCTAATGTTGAGCCTGAAATGGTCTTCCAGGAGTTTGTGACCATTACTCCTGGTTCTCTCCAAGGGTGCCCTGGTGAACAGTTGTTCACCGAGCCCTTAATGTACAGCCCCTATAAGCCAATAGGTAAGCTGCTATCAAGTCCCTCGTCAGCCTTCTCTTTTTCAGGCTGAAGAGTCCCAGGTCCCTCAGCCTTTCCTCGTATGGCTTTCTGTGCAGTCTCTGATCATACAGGTGGCCCTTCTCTGGACTCTCTTGAGCTTTACCATGTCCTTGTTGAAGGGCGGTGCCCAAAACTGCACACAGTACTCCAGCTGCAGTCTCACTAATGCCAAGCAGAGTGGAAGAATCACTTCCCCAGTTTTGCCGGAGATGCATCAATTGGTGCATGCCAGGGTATTATTTGTCCTGTTGGCTACAGCGTCGCACTGCCGGCTCATATTCAAACTGACTGTGGTCTATTATTACCCTCAGGTCCCTTTCATTCATGGTGCTGGTCAGTTTGGTGTTGCCAAGCCTGTAGGTGTACAAGGGGTTTTTTTGTCCCCAGGTGGAGCACTTGGCGTTGAATTTCATCCGATTCTGATCTGCCCAACTTGCTAGCCTGTCTAGGTCCACCTGTATCTGCAGCCTATCTTCAAGCATGACTATGCTTCCCCCATAACTTGGTGTCGTTCATGAATTTGGCTAGTGAGCTCTTCACCACCACATCCAAATCACTGATAAAGATGTTGAAAAGCACTGGACCAAGCACCGAGCCCTGAAGGACAGGGCTCTTATGAAGACGAGACAGATTAGTTCGTTAGTACTCTCCGGGTCCTACCCCGCAACCAGCTCCCTACCCACCTAACCGTCTCAGAGTTAAGCCCACAGTCCTCCAATTTTTTCACAAGAACATTGTGGGACACTAGATCAAAGGCCTTTTGGAAGTCAAGGTATAGTGTCAACCTCATCTCCTTTTATGATCAGGTAACTCGCCACCTGGATAAGGGAGAGGAGGTTGGTAAGATAAGACCTGCCCATGATGAAGCCATGCTGGCTGGCATTCAGAATCCTGTTACATACAGACTCCTTGCATATATGTTGGCCAATTATGGGCATATCCTACACATATGGCTATAAATTTAAGACCAGCACTTTTTTTTCCTCTTTAAAACACAACTCACCATGTGTGAAAGTGAGGTTTACATGCAATCAAAGGCTCTCCGGCTGTGAAGCTTGCGTGCAATAATGTTTTCCTGGATCAAATGTCCTGGCAGAGCTCTTGGAGCTGGGTCCCACCACATCTGGCTCGTTTAGTATGGAGCTTCCTCTATAATCCCACTAAGATGCAACAATCCTTTGCCTTGGCCTCCCAGGTCCCCTCCTGGATTTGGGCTCTGCGTACTGCCTGTACACAAGTAAAGCCTTGTAGCACAGGCACCCTAGCCTCACTCCCCAAGGCCAACGTGTGATGCCTACACATGCACACAACTCCCCAGTAGTGTGAGCACCCCTTTTCTAAAGGTCCAAGTCATGGATATGATGGGATTATAGTCCACTCATCAGTGACACATGAGAATCGAAAGCAAACAGGCTGAGAATTCCTCACTACAGTAAGTTTTTTTTTTTTTATAGATGCTGACACAAGAACACACATATTGTACACACACCTGGACACCATTCCCCACTCCCTTGAGCGTACTTCTCTCCTTCGTTCCTGCCACTGGTGCCTACCAGTTCCTTCTCAACTTCTCCGCCTTTGTGTTTCTAGAGGGACTTACCAACACCTGGCTTCTTTGTCCTGTTTCTAGAGAACTGTCACTGCTCCCTGCACAAGTTGGGGAAACTGTTTTATTTTCATTCAGCTTCTCCCAAGCTGTCGCCATTATGGCAGCGGCCATTCAAGTTAACAGCCCGCTATTAATGGTCCTGAGACACTGGTGACATCCTGGAATCTTTGTCCAATCGGGCGAGGGGGAAAAGTAAACCAAAAGGACATATTGAACAAGAGACTCACAATCAAAATGAAGCCTACAGCCTGGCAGATAGAGAGAATCCTCTATATCAAACACTATTTCTAAGCAGTACACAGGCTCCCCAAATCATCACAGCATGGATGTTTCAGAGGTTAGTAATAAATCTAAAAATAAAAACAAAAAACAAAAAAGAACCTCAGCAAGCAAGTTTCTGGTCTTTGCTTTGGGATTTGAGTGAGACAGACAGAAAGAGAAGTGATGAAGGAGACAGAGATCTCAGCAAATCATGGGTACATCAGAACCAATAGCTCTAAGATGTTGGCTTCACCACTAGAAAAATTCACTTTTAGCTGTGTGTATGACAACGCTGACAGCCACAGTTTAATTCCAGGGCTGTATTCCCTGTGGGCACTGCAGAGGCATGAGCAAGCCCAGGCTTTGTTGCCTATTTAAAGCCTCATCCACACTGAGGAAATGCAAAAGCAATGGTATTATACTAAGATCACTTTCAAAGCCAAGCAAGGCGGATTGATGCTTCCCCGTAGGGAGCAGAGTGAGCACATCTGAAAAACAAGCTAGGGCCTGTCTAGACAAAGAGCATTTCCCCTGCCTCTCCCAAATGCTTCACTACAGCAGGAACAGGAACATGCAGGAACAGGTAAGTTAGGCATGATGGGAAGCTGTGTAGACGTGCCTAGGACAGTTCTTGGCTCCACCACAGGAAGCCTGAAAACACTGGTTCCTCAGAGCTTCCATACTCCTTACTACACAGCCAGGAGCCGAGTCCTCATTAGAGCCAGGCATTCAAACTCCCACCTTGGGGACAGAGAGATAGGAAGCTTTGTCATGTCTGGCTGCCTGGAACCACAGGCTCAGGGAACAAAGAACTTCCCCGGGGCCCAGCAGGTATCTAGAAGGCTTCCTGGGGATCTGCCTTCTTTCCAGTGCCAGTTTGTCAAGGCCAAGGTGATTCAAACAAAATATTCCTGATTCCAGAAAAAAAACCCCAAAAACGGTAGGTTTTCATTAAACTCTTTCACCCACTAACATCTGATTCGGTCCAGCTGCAAATTAGGTACAGCTTTCCCTCCACCTTGGGGACCTCAGGCAGTTAGAAGGGTACAAACTCATGATTTCAGCACTGAAGGGTTGGGGTCAAGCCACAGCGATAGTCCTAGCAGGGTATGCTGCATCACCAGAGTGCTTCAGAGGCAGCCAGACACGTCAACTTGGAGCTCTCCTGAAGACCACAGGACCCCAAGCAGGAATTGCACAAGATTCGGAACCAGCTCTGAAAGCTCCTTGGTGAGATGTAAACCTGGCCACCTGCCTCCAGAGGAGTTGAGTTCATTAATTCATTTGCAAGCAGTACCACAAGAGAGGCCTTAGAAGTGACAGCAACTGGCCTGGTCACTCCCACAACTGTTCTTCAAGCCTATGCTTTGGGAATGTGAAAAACTTAGCTTGTTCTTTTATCTTTATATATCTATAAATACACATAAATATAGATAAAACAATGAGCTAAGTTTTTCACATTCCCAAAGCATAGGCTTGAAAAACAATGCTAAAAACCTCAAGTTGGCAACACTTCATATTGCATATGAAGGCTTCCCCCTACATGCCCATTCCCTCCCCAGCCCATATCAGAAAAGAGAGTAGGCAATATGAGAAGCAACCCCCTACTCCAACACACCCCACAATCTTGGTAAAAACTGCAGTGAAATCAGAGCTGCTGAGATAAAACAAGGTTTTGATTTGCAGCTACCGACTTGGGGCCATGCTTCTGTCCCACCATGTGGGACACATAGTCGTCTACTATATCCCCAGCGGCAGGATCAGAGGCTGCATCAGGCTGGGTTAGATTTCCAATCCAATCCACAACACAGTGGAGAGCAGGGTTGTGCTCCTGCCTTGCCTCCCTGAGCTGGCAGGTTCAGAGGGAATGGAGATCGCAGATGAGAAGGCAGCTCCAGCAATTGGGAACTGTTTATTTTGCACCACAAGGCTGTGCTTAGTATGCAATTTATTTCCAAGGAGTGCTCATTAGCCCCGATTGTGCAGTGAAAACCATGAGCAAAACCTAGAATACTCTGTCAAACAATGGCTCCAAGCACAGAGACAAAGAGAAGGCGAAACAGGAAATCATCATCAAAGCTCCTGTTGCAATGGTTGGAGCCTCACCTTCCAGCTCATAACCTCCGTCTTATTCAGATTTCTCCCTCATGCTCCGGCTCTGATAAATAGATGGGTGGGAGGTGAGGAAACTAAGGGACTTAAATGGTCCTTTGCTCTCTGAATGCCTTAGTCTTTTTGCTGGCAGTGCTCCTGTATGGCATGGGTGTGTTATCCCTACTTTTCACACTAGAAACCAGCTGGCTCAGTGGTCTGTTCCAGGTCACACTGGAAACACGGCCAAACTGAGAACTGAACTCTGGGTTCTGGAGTTCCCAGATGACGGCCCAAACCAGTTTCTGCTCCTCTCCCCCTACAAGGTAAAGGGGTCATAGGTGAACAGTAGTGGGGAAAGGAAGGCAAGGGAAGGACTGAGGCAGCAGCAACGGAAAGCTTGAAGATCCTACCATGTGGAAGAGGGTGGCCAGGGATGGCACAAACCCAACTAGTGCCCTTTAAACTCACAGGGAAGCTTTATCCTAAAGTTTTCTTCCTTCCTAGGAAAGCTGCACAGGGGTACATGGCTGGGAGCACCAAAAAGTATACAGGGTAATGCCAGGACTGGGGGGTACCGAGATAAAGGGGAGGTGGCACAGGTGACTAGTAGGTGGGGCATGTGTCCCCCCTGAGATTGGCCCCTGACTTGGCGCCACTCAGGACAAGGGAGTTTTTTTGCCGTGCGGGCTGGCGGAGTGTTGGGGAGAGGAGGCATGAAGCCGTGGCATAGAAGTATAGGAGTGCATATGGGGCTTTGGGCTTGCCCCTGGGCCTGCCCACAAATTGTGTCCCCCAGACCCACGAGGCACCAGTCACCCCTGGGAAGTGGGCTGCAACAGGGACCAATAGTCTGAGCCCATTCCCCACTTTGAACTCTGGCAGTGGTTCCCAACCTTTATTTTCTGCGACGCATTGCTGCGAGTGGAGTGTGGCAGTGATCTGTGGGCAGGGGAGCTCCTGGCACACGGCACAGCTCATCTTTTGTGTGCAATGCCACAAGCATTGCCCCCATGACCCTCATTTGGGTCACAACCTGGGATTGGGAACTGCTGATCTATGGATTAAACTGAGGCACTTCTCTATGGATCACTTCCATCTCCTGGCAGAAACAATGCAAGGGCATGGCTCCCAGCTTTCTGCTGGCTCTACTTTTATGAATCCCAAACAAGGCAGTTTCTACCACTTCCCCTTGAAGACTCCTCCTCCCACGTCCAACAGCCCCACACTACTAGGCAGAATTCCTAAGCTTCAACTTGAAACATCCTTGAGCTTCCTGCCACCATGACTAACTGAGATCCTAGCCACTACCTTGAAGCACTCCTCTCCCTTCTAGACTCATTCTGCCCTTGCCTGAACTAACTCTGAGCCAATATATTTAACTCTTTTAATCTCTTAGACCCCAGTTATTTGCTCCAGGTCTCTCGATCTTCTTTTATTGGTCTCTGAACTCCTTCCAGTTCAGAAGAAGCTAACTCCAGGCACTACAATACCAAACTAGCAAATTGCACCCAGGTATTGTGAACAGCTTTGTAACTGTGATCCCTCCTCCTAGGTACAGCCCCACAATATGGGGCTGCTCGAGCAGGGAACCTAGAGAACTCATCCTCAGAATCTGGAAACACCAAGCCACAAGCTCTCCTGGCCCCAAAAAGAGATCCTGACTGAAGATGAGCTCCCATGTATGGCCAAGTGGCCCCTTTTGGGGACATCTGGTTCCAGACATGAACATTGCAGATGAGGTGGTCTGCTGTAGCTCCTGTCATGTGCATTGGTGGAAGGAAAGAAGAGAAGCTGAAGTGCACACTTCCCAACTTGCACTACAGGAGAGAGGATCCCTGTACAGGCAATAAGCCACCCACACAAATTGACTGAATCTGTTTTCTCTACTCTCTTTGCCCTGTTGCCAGCTTTTACCTCATTAATCTTCATGAATTTCATTTTTCCCCATGCCACATATCCTATCTGGTACCTTCCCTCTCCCTCAATAGCCTCTCTGGTCCATGTTCAACCAACAGGCAGGTGAGTGCAGCTAGGAAGATGCCCACTTCATCAAGACCCACGTCAGCCTTTCAGAGACCTTAAGGGGGAGGCCCAGCCTGAGGCTGCTAATGAGAAGGATTTCAATTGACCAGGCACAGCGATTTATCAGTTAATAAATGTTAAGAGCAAGTCCATAAATCACATGCATAGGAAGTGACCTAGACAGGGGGCTTAATAAGTTAGCAGAGGGTTTTTATTTAAAAGCTATTTGTCCGGAAACTGCAATGCAGAAGAGTCAAATAACTCTTAAGAAAACAGCACAGCTAGAGTCACAGAGAGGAGGAAGAGCTTGATATTTACTTCTAGGGAGGCCAGGCCTGGAAAAGCCATGCTCTCCCAGTTTACCACAGGCAGTCCTTCTGGGAAGGGCCAGGCTGAAGGAAATTTTCAGCTGATCCCCTACTCATGCACCCAAACAGCCAGTCCTTCTCAGGGAGGTCAGCTCTGGAGAAGATACAATCACCCCAGCCAGTATTTCTGGGAGAGTTCAATGCTAGAGAGCTATAAGCACTTTTAAACTGTGTACTTGAGCCATGGGAAAAATATCAAGGCATTGCATACAGGTCAATGAGGTGTTTGTTTGTCAACCACATCCCATGTGGGATCAGCCAATTAGCACGTGTGTTATTTGGATCAAAGAACTTTGGAGGAGACTGAGCACAGCAAAAAGGACACGCAACTCTCAGTTCTTGCGGAAAATGTTTTCAGATGCTTTATTTCCTGACCCCAGCAGACACATTCTTTTAAAAGCAGCCCCAACTGCCTTTGCCAGGATAGAAAGCAAATGCTTGAAATGTTATCTGCTGCCCAAGGTGGACTAGAAATCCAGATAGAATAGCATTGCCCTGGCCTCTCCCCTTCCAGCCCTCAGGCCACTGCCTGCTGGAATATTTGAAGATGGTCAAAGCACATATAGACCTGGCAACAGAGTTAGGACAGCTGGGTTGTCTCTTACTTGCAGCCTGACCCTGGGCAATTCTCTTCTGAAATCTCTCTGAGGCCAAAACTCTCTCTTGCTCTTGCATCTACACACAATGCTTAGTTGGAGCCATCTGATCCCACTGCCTCCCACGATGCTTAACAATGCAGTAAAATACTGCACCGTCCAACAGGACGTGTGGTTCTCTCTATTTTGCACTGTCAGACAATGGGGCACCAGCCAATCAGAGCAATCCCATGTTTGGAAACAATGGCCACCACAGCTGGGTGCTCAGCCACAAGCCAGAGCACCAAGCCTGTGGAGCTTTGCTCCAGAAGAACATACATTCCCACCACTTTTGCTAAGGGAGGATCTTTATTAACTGTCAACATCACACCTTATGGGAGAGCATAACTGGAAAGGACCTCATGGGCTATCAAATCTAGTTTTCTGCCATCACAGCA
This sequence comes from Crocodylus siamensis, assembly GCF_052110815.1. NCBI lineage: Eukaryota > Metazoa > Chordata > Crocodylia > Crocodylidae > Crocodylus > Crocodylus siamensis. The sequence goes on along the minus strand of NC_143409.1, from coordinate 28,436,543 downwards.
TGTATTTCTGTTCACAAATTTATCAAGGTCAGACTATTTGAGTCTCTTGCCCTCACTATCCTGGACTGGCCTTCTGATACAACCTGCTCCTCAGTTAGCAATAGTCTTTTAATATATCACCTCAACTATGCATGACCAGTCTATCCCCATAGGTCCTATGCCAGCTTTTGTCCTTAAGAATATATTCCCCCTCCTTGGTGTCTACCCTCCTGATGGTTTTAGGCAGCAATCATATTCCTGCTCAGCCTGAACTTGTGTAGAAAAGGCAAGCCAGTTACTTCTGTGACCTCTCATATAGCAGGTTTAAGTGGCAATAGGGAAATGGAAAAAGGGCAGCATAGCACACACACGCAGCACGAACTCCACCTATGGCATAGGTCTTGGTCAGGTCAGGGACGTGAGAAAGGAGAGGCAAATGACACACTGTGCACAAATTCCATGTCACACTTCTAGCTTTCGAGCATTTCAGGAGCTCTCTCCCATTTGTAATTTAGCCAATTCAGTGGCTGCAATAAAATGGCCTCTCACGGCTGAAGGAGCTGGCTGCCAGCTCACCCGACAGAGGGAGAGCATCTCCCAGACTAGGCCCCCAGGTCCTGGCCACAGAGTGAAGGCAGAAGCAAATCACGGAGCTGCCTCACAGCACACTGAAGGGCTCCCATGACACCCGGCTCTTGAGCTGTTACCAGGTGAGATCATCCGCTCTACGGACGTCAGGGGTTGTTCCACAGCCTTCCTCTCATGCTGTCCCTCTATGCAGCATCTTTCTTAAGCTCCCTATGGATGGGGTACATGTGTCTGGTCAGCAAAGCCCTTTGCTTTTCTTCTGTATCCAAGTTAAACAACCTTAACACCCGCCTTCCCCTTCGCCCCAAACGTACCCTTCACCCACCACCCCAAACGTACACCAGTATCTCTCTCTCTCTGTCATCAAATCATAGAAAAACAAGCCTGGAAGGGACCCCAAGAGGTCACTAAGTCCAACTCCCTGCTCATCCCCGTCTAAACCATTCTGAACATGCGAATGTCACTTCTGAAACAACCCTCACATACAACGACCTAGTATAACAGCAGAAACACCCTTGCATTTACCACAGGTAAAGCAAAGGGACAAGGGCACTGTGAATGTCCTGCCACTGCAAGGACAGGAAGCAGCTTGTTCAAATATGCTCACGAGATCCAAGGAAGAGCACCATATTCCCGGGTACAGGGGAAGGCAAAAACCCCAGCAGTCCACACCAACCTGGCCATGAGGTAAAAATTCCTTCCTAGTCCCAAACATGATGAATGGCCTGACCCCAAGCAGGGGAGCAAGACCCTGTTGCTAGGAACCTCTGGGTTTTGCAAGTCCCAGCGACACACCACCACACCCAGGCAAAATCTCCGGCCTGGGCTGCAGCCAACACCAGTAGCAATGTGGGGGGGGGCAATTTTTTCCTGGCCCCATTGTGGTGACCAGAAGCATTGGATAGCCAGACACCTTCCACTCTGCGCTTCAACCTGAAATCCTTCAGAAAGGGATTAGATCTGTACAATAAGAAATCTCCAGAATTAATGCAATTAATCCTTCATGCTTCCAAGGTTAAAAGCCAGCCTATTGTGGGTTAACTTATGAGACCTCCACCAGGGCAGTGTTTTACACTGAAGGAGCACGAAAACCCACAGAATCGTCTGGTTCCAGCTCCTGCTACACCCTGGATGCCAGACTGGATGGGTCCGACGCTGCCTGCCTGGGAACGCAGATGTTTTTATACATACAAGGAGCACACAGCTCAAAAGCTTTCTTCAGTGCCAGCCTCCTGGGGCCCAGTTCTCCACTACCTTGCACCTGATATCATCACAGCCTTTCAGTGAAGCCTGCTGGGGAGTCTCTGCCTCCTCACACCCAGAGAAGCAGCACCGTACCTAGGCTTCAGGTGGCCCCAGGCAAACTGTTAGTATCAGGCCTCCCTTTGCTAGAGATAACAACAACAACAAGACAATGGAAAAAAATTACCATTTTCAGGCCCCCTTTCTGTCCAGGCCCCAGGCAGCTGCCCTGTTTGCCCATGCCTGTGTCTGCCCCTGCATAGAAGTGAAGGTTTGAGCACTCATCAGGGTGCAAGCATGCCCTCAGCTAGGAGCTGTCCCTTCCACCCCATCCCCCCAGTGACACAGAATCACCATAAGCTCTTTTTTGCGCACCGCAGGATGAAGCACCCTGTACCATCACACCAGACTCAGTATCAGTCCCAACAGGCTTAGCAGACAACCATAGTGCTGGTGTGTCCTGAAGAGGTGAGCTCATGGGTGTGGTCAAAGCATGTGATGCCCCATTTTCAACAGATTTCACACCTCTTTCCCCTAGGGAACAGGAAACCGCTGGGTCCCCAGGAACACATTACTGTGCAGGCAATGCCCTGCTGGAGCTTTGCAACAGGTATGAACCTCTTGCAGCCCCAGCAGAGCCTGCCAAGCTGCAAGGTCCTGCAGACCACCCCCACTCTCCCTAAGACAAAATACAACATGTTTGTCATGGGAGACTCTATCCTGAGGGTGCAATCTGCCACTCTGCCCCCTTAGCCCAGAAAGTCTGCTGCTTCCCAGGAGCCTGAACCCAAGACATTACGGAGAAGATCCCTAAGCTCCTCCAGTCCCCTGACCACTAGCTTATGCTCCTTATCCCTGTGGGCACAAATGACATGGCTCAGAGCGCTCCCAGCTGGGTCATGAAGCACTACAGGGATTTGGGAGCAGGGTTTAAGGGGTTGGGGCACAGGTGGTGTTTTTCCTTGATCCCCTCAGTTTCAGGCTACGGGCTGAGGAGGGAGAGGAGAATCAAGGCAGTAAACCAAAGACTGTGGCGCTGGTGTCATTGGAAATGCTTTGGCTTCCATGACCACAGCCCGCTCTTTGGCGAAAGAGGCAGCAAGCTGCTGGGAAGGGACAGCCTTCACCTCTCTCCACTGGCGAGAAGGCTCTCCTCAGTCAGTCTGGCTGATCTGCTCCACAGGGCTTTAAACTAAGCCTGCCAGGGGATGGGAGACTACCACCACTACTGGCCCACTGAGCAACCTTTGCAAAGTCAGCAGACCAAGGCATTTAAGGGAGCCCACCCCTGCCCCAGCCCTGGAATGATCTGTGGGCAAGGCAAGGGCCCCCAAGGGGACACTTGCCTGCCTGTACACTAATGCCAGGAGCTTGGAAAATAAAACAAGAGGAACTTGTCCTCCTGCTTAACACAAATTACGATGTCGTAGGGATAATGGAGACCTGATAGGACTCCACCCATGACTGGGCCAGAGGTATAGATGGCTATACCCTGTACAGGAGAGATCGAGTGGACAAAAGGGGTGGGGGTGTAGCTCTCTCTGTCAAGGAAAGCTACATGTCCCTGCAAGCCGACATAGGCGCCCAGGGTGGATGACTGGAGACCCTCTGGGTTAAAATCTGTGGGGAACACAGCACAGGGGACACAATGGTGGCAGTTTACTACAGATCTCCGACCCAGGATCCAGAGCTTGACCAGGTGTTCACCAGGGAATTGGCTGAAGCCGCACACTCCTGGTGCATGGCTGTCATGGGAGACTTCAACTACCGAGACATCTCATGGGAAGAGCGCTCAGCTAAATCCGAACGGTTGCTAAGCTTTCTCTCATGCATGGATGACCTCTATCTGATGCAAGAAGTCTACGTGCCAATGAGAGGTAAAGCACTGCTCTACCTGATACTGGTAACAGGAGCCGACCTAATCAGCGATCTAACTATTGAAAGGAAGCTGGGTGACAGTGACCACAAGCTGATCACCTTCACCATATGCCGTAAAGTTGGAAGTTGGTCAGTAATACAGAAGTCCTCAACTTCAGGAAAGCTGACTTTGACAAGCTCAGGAAGCTTGTCAGTGAGGCCCTAAAGGGCTACAACCCAAAGGGGAGGGGAGTTCAGGAAGAGTGGTTGCTCATCTAGGGAACGATCCTGAATGCACAAGCAAAGTCCATCCCGTCGCAGAGGAAAGGCAGCAAAAGGGCACAGCAGCCCGCTTGGCACTGCAGGGAACTAGCAGACCTCCTGCATCTAAAAAAAAAGACCTACAAAAGATGGAGGACTGGATCCACCTCCAAGGAGGAATACTCTGCACTGGTCCGGTCCTGCAGGGAACAAACCAGGAAAGCAAAGGCTGCAACTGAACTCCAACTAGCTACAAGTATCAAGGACAATAAAAAGTCCTTTTTAGATATGTGGGGAGCCGGGGGAAAAGCACGGGCAACAGTGGACCCCTGCTAAACCAGATGGGGCCACTGACAACTGATGCCCAGGAAAAAGCCAACTTACTAAATGGGTACTTTGCATCAGTTTTTCACCAGTCCCATGGGACACCCCTGCCCACTGTGCATCAGGGAGGTCCGGGTGAGGGAGATTCCTTACCCTCCATCAATGCTGACCTCATGAAAGAACACCCTGACAGGCTAGATACCTTCAAGACAGCCGGCCCTGAGGGTTTACACCCCAGAGTACTCAAGGAGCTGGCGAGCATCATAGCCCAGCCCCTGGCGCGGATCTTCGAAAACTCCTGGTGCTCTGGTGTTGTGCCCGAAGATTGGATGAAGGCCAATGTGGTGCCTATCTTCAAGAAAGGGAGCAAAGTGGATCTGGCAAACTACAGGCCCATCGGCCTGAGCTCTATCCCAGGAAAGGTCTTAGAAAAAATTATCAAAGAGGCCATCATTAACAGACTGGCCGACAGCAACATCCTAAGGGATAGCCAGCATGGTTTGTTGCGCGTAGATCTTGCTTGACCAATCTTATTTCCTTTTACGACCAGGTGACCTATCACCTGGATAAGGGAAAAGAGATTGATGCGTTCCATCTTGACTTTAAAAAAGCCTTTGATCTGGTATCCCACGATCACCTCTTAGCAAAAGTGGCTAACTGTGGCCTTGCCTTCACCACGATCCACTGGCTGGGAAATTGGCTCCGTGGTCAGACCCAAGGGGTGGCGGTTGATGGAAGTCAGTCATTGTGGTGCACTGTGACCAGTGGGGTCCCTCAAGGCTCTGTCCTTTGGCCTATACTATTCAATTATGTGGACACTGGTATCAGAAGCAGACTGGCCAAGTTTGCTGATGACACCAAATTTTGGGGTAAAGCATTCACACCTGAGGACAGGATAGTGATCCAGGCTGACCTGGACAGGCTCAGGAAATGGGCAGATGAGAACCTGATGGTGTTCAACACTGAAAAATGCAAGGTTCTCCTCCTTGGGAGGAAAAACCTGCAGCATGCTTATAGGCTGGCTAGCACTATGGACGAAAGGGACTTGGGGGTCATGACTGACCACAAGATGAAAATGAGCCTGCAATGTGATGCTGCAGCTAGTAAAGCCAGCAAAACACTGGCTTGCATCCATAGATGCTTCTCAAGCAAATCCCAGGGCATCATTCTCCCATTGTACTCGGCCTTGGTGAGGCTGCAGCTGGAGTACTGCATCCAGTTTTGGGCTCCACGATTCAAAAAGGATGTGGAGAAGCTTGAGAGAGTCCGGAGAAGAGCCACGCACATGATCAGAGGTCAGGAAAACAGACCTTATGATGAGAAGCTGAGAGCTACGGGACTGACTCAGGGGTGATCTGGCGGCCACCTATAAGTTTATCGGGGTGCTCACCAGGATCTGGGGGAACGTCTGTTCATTAGAGCACCCCAAGGGATGGCAAGATTGAACGGTCACAAACTCCTCCATGACCGTTCCAGATTGGACATAAGGAAGAATTTCTTTACTGTCCGAGCCCCTAAGGTGTGGAATAGCCTGCCATCGGAGGTGGTTCAAGCACCTACTTTGAACGCCTTCAAGAGGCATTGGGATGTTTATTTTGCTGGGATCCTACGACCCCTGCTGACTTCCTGCCCCTGGGGCAGGGGGCTGGACTCGATCTTCTGAGCCCTGATGTCTATGAAATCTATGAAATTATTTGGCTGTTCTGACTCAAGAGTAGTGAGCAGGGAAAGCAACAACCTCATAACAAGCTAATGGGGCTCCACAGCTATTCCCTCAGTCCACTTACACAGTGATTGTGAAGACAGATGGTCCCATCATCATCTTCCCCAACCTCCAGTCTCACACAAGCCAGAGACTCTCATTCAGCAATCCCTGCACCTAGCTCACAGCCCACATGGCCAAATCTCACAACAGCTGGTCTTTATTTATTTATTTATTTTTAAAGCTTCTGCCCCTAGAATCAGGCAATTCCATGCAAATTCCCATAGAAATGTACTTTGTCTTTTTTTAACCATTGCAGTTCCAGAGAGAAATCGAGACAGACAGACATACACATGGGTGTTTTTGGTTAAGACTGTGATTTAGGGGGAGACAATTTCTGAGTTCTGCCTGTTTTTGGCAGCAATACTAATTTCTGTTTGAAATATACTGGGTCTTGTCTTCCTGTTATCTGGCACCAGAGGAAGGAGAAAGCCAAAATCCATTCTCTGAACCACACACTACCATAGCAGCCATGCCAGAACTAAATTTCCCTTGGTTTCAATTTTTTTTCCTTCCCACTCTCCCCCCAAAACTCAGCTTGATTTCTTCAGCCGACCTCAGAAATCAACACAGTAGAGGGCAGATGAGAAAGGCAGAAGAAACAGTTACAAAGAGGAATCACGTGTGAGCATTCTGCACATTAATGATGAGGTATATGTCACTTTGATGGACAAAAAAAATCTCAACACACTACCAACTCCAAACAGCGCTGCTATAGTGATCTCCACACCCCACCCCCTTGCAGAAGGAGAAAAATCTCCTAATTCCTCCAAAGGCCTAGACTGTGAGAGAAAAACAAACAAACAAAAACCTTTGCATTATTTTCAAGGGCATTATTAAGACAAACTATAGAAAATGATATTGGAAGCATATCAGTGGAGCTAGTCAAAACAGTGGAGTCCCACCCAGGCCCAGACTCATTATTGTCTAAAAAGGACAGAGATTGCTTTGATGGAAATATCATTTACTGCACAAACATGTGATTCCAATGGGTTTAAGATTAGTGTCATCCTCACCCAGCTGCCATCCCTTGTTAACCCGTTGTGAACAAGCCTAGTCACCTACAGAAAGTGGTGGTGTTTTCTTCATAAAAATCATGCCTGTGAAAAACATACATCTTAGAGAAGAAGATGCACTGTTCTCCAGACTGAAGTCTTTTTTTCAGCCACAGTACAGGAAGAAAAATAGCAGGCCCATTTCCCTCAACTGGACTGTACTGGGGAGCTATTCACCAGCTCAACCTGAAGATCTGGGTCTATTACCAGCTTTGCCACTCATCTACTATAAAAACATGGGTAAACCTTCCCTGTTCCTATGCCCCACTTAGTTTGTTCTTTAGGATAGAGGGCTGTCTCTTACTAGGTATATGTACAGCACCTAGCACAAAAAAGCACCAATCTAGACAGGTGCCTCCAAATGCTTGGAGAACAGACATGAGTGTTTGTTTGCTCACTAGAGCCTGGCTGTACATTCTGGTAAGATATTACAAGGCTGAATATGAGAGCTGAGACTAGCAAATCAGTATGTTATTGCAGAGCTGCTCAGAGCCAGCTTGTTCTGCCTACTCCCAACAGATCTGTTAAAACTGCTCACCAATATCAGCACTGACATGGACTCTGCAGACTGGTTAAATTCAACTCTTACATCATCCCTTGAAACAATGCAGGGAGACATTTCTTGCAGACACAGTGTGAGACATCACACATCTCCACCCTAAAAAAGCAGCATGCACTCTCCCCTACCACACTTCTGCAGGCCCTGGATACTGCAACTACCAACTAGCAGACCAAATGCACCCCAAATCCTGCCCCTATCTGTCATGGAAGCGCAAGGAATCAAACTCCCACCTAAGCAAGTTGGGGACATAGTGTAATCAAGCAGCAACTAGTCCTCAAGCCAGATAACAACAGGAAGGCCAGGTTAGCACAAACAAAGTGAGTCTAGGTCTTACCTTGGTAGATACACAAGACTCTAGGTAGGGGCTTCAGGGGGATGCAGCCTGGGTTTTTTTCCTGTTTGCGAGCTTCTTTTGCCTCAGCTCTCCTTGGCACAGCAAGGTCTTCTATAAGAGCCAAGGTGCTGAGAATGAAAGGTTGCTCCTTCAGTTCTCCAGAAACTGAGAACAGCATATGGCTCTCAGGTGCAGAAGACTGGGGTGAGATAAAATGCAGGAGAGACAGTGTAAGCATGTAAACTGAACCACAGGGCCAGCATCTGACTAGCATGAACGGGGCAACTGTGGTGAGGTGCTACTCCTTGTTCATGCTGTGTGAGTGCCCTACAACCTATCCAGATTTGCGCATCAAGAAGGTTGACAATTAGATAGGTGCCCCCTCACCTTCCCCTCCAAGTACTAGATGCATTTCTTTAGAACATTTTGTTATATACATAAGGAACTCCCCCATCCACCAGCCAAAACTGCTTCACATGCTTTTCTGCCTAGAAAGGGAGCACATTGCTTAATAAATTTCTAGAAGCTGTTCAGATGCTAAAGAAATGAGCATGGAATCAGGAGTTCTACTGACTACCATACTCCCTCACACTGCCAGGCCCACAAATACCCTTTACACTGGATATGTGCAAATAGCTGCCTCTGCTTTTATAGGCAAACTGCCCCATGTCTAAAGATACACAGGCATATTCACATACTAGTAATTATCCATTCAAAATGCTCCCAGACCTGCAAATAATCTAGTGTTAGGACACAGTCCATTTTATGTATGCAGGCAATCCTTGACTTACAACATTTCAATATACAAAGTTTTGCACTTACAACCTTTATAAATTGACACACAGTTTCAACTTTCTGACATCAGTTTCGACTTTACTATGCTTGATTCGATGAAACACCATGCTAGCGAACAAGTTTGCTGTGTGGCCCATCTCCCTGGAGAACATCTGTCCAAACTTCCTTGGACACTTTCTTTAAGAAAGCAGACAAGACTCCAGAAAAACCTGCAGCCATGACTCCTGAGAAGACTCTAGCCAAGAGCCCTTCAAAAAGTCCAGCAAAGTCACCTCAAAGAAGTCCTTCCAAATTAATATGATTGCTATTTACAATATAAATACATTAAAGTAGCTATATTATTCATCTAAAATTGATCAAGTACAAAATGCTGGGGTATTTTTGGTGAAAATAGGGTATTGGAGCTTGGTTCAGGAAACAATCCCCCATTTATAATATTGTTTCTTATGAGAAAATTGGTTCCGAATTACAACATTTCAACTTTAGACACTGTTTTTAGGAACCAATTGTATTGTAAGTCTGGGGACTGCCTATACTTCACCCTCAAATGTAAGAAAGCTGCCTACTGGGGCAGGCCCGACAGAGAGTAGGAGATAGGTTTCTAGAGGATTTAAGGATCTCTTAGGTTAGGGTAGAGTCCATGTCTCTGTTGTGAAGCACTGCATAGCACTAGCCTATAGGAATGGAACCCAAGTCTCCCAGGTTACCTCTGCTGCTGGATGACCCTGGGCATGTGACTGCATAGCTTTGGCATAGGTTTCCCCACCCACAGAACTGACATAATGACCTCCTTCATAGAAGTGCTTTGAGATCTGTGGGTGAAGAAGCACGGGGCTATAACTGCTACAGCAATCATGTCCCTGCCTCAATCAGGGGAGAGGAAACAGCTGGCCATAAATAAAAAAAAACAACAAAACCAAACAAACCACACACCAAACCACAGCGCAAACACGGTTTAGCAGAGAGAAACATATTTGATGCAGACCGGGTCAGAACATCAAGACTGCTCTGTGCCTATTAGGCCTGGAGCTCTGAAGGGGACGCAGCAGGCCTATGCACAGGACAGCACTGTGCTGCTTGTAAATGCTGCAGCAGTGGCCTCTGCAAGGCGTGTTGTCAGATGTGCATGCCTTTGGATAGACTACTTCTATTCCAGTGTCACCCTGGGCTGAAGAAAGGTATCAACCCTGTAGAAGTCCTGGTTATGCTAAGCTATAGCAAAGCTAAGGTGCCGGAAACAGCAGCTGAAACGCTCACAGAATCATAGAAGTCGGGTCAGAAGGGACATTGTAGATCTTCAAGTCCGATCCCCTGCCACCTGGGCAGGAGAAAAACACTGGGCTCAAATGATCCTAGCCAGGTAGGCATCAAGCCACCTCTTAAAGACCCCCAGGGTAGAAGCCAGCACCACTTCCCTTGGAAGTTGGGTCCAGATCCTAGCTGCCCAGACTGTGAAGTAGTTCTTACGGATATCTGATCTAAACCTACTCTCCAACAACTTGTGGCTGTTACTCCTTGTTATGCCAGGCGGCGCTAGGGGAAACCAGGTCTCTCCCAAACCCTTCTGGTCCCTTCGCTTGTGAAGGCTGAACAGGTGCAGGTCCCGCAGTCTCTCATTGTAGGGTCTGCCCTGTTGTCCCCGGATCATGCGGGTGGCCCTCCTCTGGCCCTCTCAATGTTGTCCACATCCCTCCTGAAATGGGGCACACAGAACTGGACGCAGTACTCCAGCTGTGGCCTGACCAGTGTTGCAGAAAGGGGGAGGATCACCTCCCTGGCTCTACTTGAGATGCACGACAAGGTCTGGTTAGCCCAGCCAACTGTGACCTCGCATTGTCGGTCCGTGTTCATCTTGGAGTCAGTAATGACTCCAAGATCCCTTTCTGCCTCCGTGCTCTCAAGAAGGGAGTTTCCCATCTTGTAAGTGTGCTGCTGGTTACTACTGCCCAGGTGCAGTACCCTGCACTTGTCAGTATTGAAATGCATCCTGTTTTTGCTAGCCCACCCGTGTAACCTATCCAGGTCTTGCTGAAGTCTTTCCCTCCCTACTAGCGTGTTCACCTCACCCCAAATTTTGGTATCATCAGCAAATTTAAGCAGGTTGCAATTCACCCTGTCATCCAAATCACTGATGAAGAAATTGAACAGCGCAGGCCCAAGGACCGAACCCTGGGGGACTCCGCTGCCCACTTCCCCCAGGTCGAATATGACCCATCCACCACCACCCTCTGAGTGCGACCCTTCAGCCAATCTGCAATCCATCTGACAGTGTAGGCATCAATGCCACAGTCACCCAATTTTTTAATGAGGATAGGGTGGGAGACGGTGTCAAAGGCCTTGCTGAAGTCCAGAAAGACTACGTCCACGGCAACACCTGCATCCAAGGCTTTTGTGACCTGATCATAAAAGGCAATTAGGTTGGTCTGACACGACCTGCCCCTAATGAAACCGTGCTGGTTGCCCTTGAGCATCATCCCTGAGGCTGGCCCATCGCAGATGTGCTCCATAATGATCTTCTCAAAGAGTTTCCCTTGTATTGAGGTAAGACTGATGGGCCTATAGTTGCCCGGGTCCTCCCTCCTCCCTTTTTTAAAGATGGGGACCACATTGGCTATCTTCCAACTCCACAGTGAATGCAAAAAAGTAAGATTTCACTAATGAGGCAGAGATAAGAACAAAAGCATATGTGTATAAACACTGCAAAGGAAACAACCAGAGATGAAAATCTCACCAGAGAAAGAGAGAATTGGTATGAAATGGGGGGCCACTCAAGTATTAATACAGAGGCTGAGAGACCTATATCTTGTGGCAACTTAGGGAAGCATGGGCTGCATGTAATGCATTGTTACTAGTCAAGGGCAAGCTTTTCTAAGTTGGACTGACCGTTAATCAGAACAACCAGTGCACTGTCCAAGGCAATAAAACTTTCTGAAGCTTCTTCCACTGAACATAAATTTGAGCGGTTTTTTCCTGTGTTGCCGTTGCAATCTGGAGGACTGCTTGCTAGTCCAAACCCCAGCAGCCTGCATATCAAAAGCAACAGCAGCAAGATACCACTGAGAAAAAAAAATCCCTATGCCTCAGCAGCCACCTTTCTCTGGGCAAAGAGATCCTTTATTTATAAAGCTAAAGCTTCTTTAAAATAAGCAGAATAAAAAAATTTGCATTCTCCCTTGTTTTCCCTAACAGCTAGGCATGTCTGAGAAGCACAGTTTTCATTAGGAGCAGCCAGCACGGATCTGTGAGGGGCACTAACATTGTACTGCATTAGCACTGATGGACACATGCCGAGAAGCGCCGGCTGAGCTACCTGAGCAGTCTGAATGCTCCAGGCATTTAGAACAAACATGGCCCAGCTCCTCTGGAGGGAGATTAACTATCTTGTTCTTCAGAGATATTACTGATAGGGATGATAATGACATTGTACAATAGTTGTTCGATGGCCTATCTGCAATAAAACGGGGGTCACGGTTAGCGGACAGACATTTGCATCCAAGAAGCTGTAATGGAGCTGGGAAGTCTTTCTGCAGCACTCTCCTCCAGGGCAGGACTCAGAGAGCCTGTGCTGGTGATGTTCTATAGCATACACTTAACCAACCTGGCAGCCACCAGGCCAGAGAGAATTGCGGGGCCTACCCAGTGTCATCTGCAATATACCCCTTCCCTGCTCTTATGGTCTGCTGCATGCACACGTGCACATGCATGTGCGCACACACACACACAGAGCAGCTGCCCATTTCCTCCATACCTCTTCTACTCATAGATGCAGTCAGCTGCACAGTGACCACTAAGCCTATATTCATACTGCTATTTAACGTTAACCTTAGAGCCTCCAACTTAGACCCCACTGATCACCACTGTAAGCTCCTGCCCTGGCTCTCCAACTCTTGACACATTGCTCTCAGGCTACACAGCTGCCCGGCTGTTCGTGGGATGGGTGGCCATAAAAATAATGAAAGCCACAATTAATTAGCTGTATAGCTAATTAACAGTTGGCTGGGTACAGCTAGATGTGGGTATACTGAGCCAAGCTCTGAGGAGTGTCCAGAGGGACTAGAATTTTCCTTACAGGCCAAGGGATCAGGTAAGAAGAGAAGAGCAGGGAAAATGCAAGACATTGAGCCATATACCTTGGACAAGTCACTTTTCCTCTTCACTCTTCCCTTCCAGCCTCTCTGGGTGCTGCTCAGGCTGTCAGGGTCCAAGGCCCAAATACAGATAGAATTAATATCTAACAGTAGAAGGGCAACCAAGTACAAGTCCAAGTTCTGAGTCTGAGCTGGTAACCCACAGCATGCGGAGGGGGGGGACACTTAAAGTGTTATGTAATACAGCAGCTTAGGCTCCAAGAACCATTTCTGATTTGGTTCAGGGTCTCTGACCTGGAGAGCCAACAGTCTAGATTAGCCCCACATGTCAAGAATATGGTCTAGTTCATAGAAGGGCAGAGATGTTCTCCATATGTACCCAGCATTCCCTACTTTCCTGCACTGTGCTTCCTTATTAAGAGGAATTGTATGAAATTAGGATGCAAGTGGTCTTCTGCTGTTCCCCATTGGAAGTCCTCATTCGCTTCTCTCTGTGACACTGTAATGGCCACCTAGCAATCAACTGGAAGGTCACAAAAGGAGCTGGGTGAGGCTGGTTAAAGCACAGAATAAAGAACCCATGGGTATTAATTGCCTTGAGTGGGGGGAGCAGGTGGAAACCAATGTTGTTTACAAGCAGCTATCAATACCATTACTGGGGTTATCTCCTTAACCCTTAGCCTTGTTTGCATTTAGGAAGTGCCTCTTTAGTAGGCATCTGTCTATCTTGCAGGACAATAGAATTACACCAAGTCAGACATCAGCTGACTGAATGTAATCTTCACTGGAAAATAAAGTGAAACTAGAATGACCTCTGGAGGGCGCAAGAGATTGGGCAGTGTATATGGAGACAGTGAGTTGCCTACACACCAGTGTCCTCCTCTCAGCCTTGCTGGTTTAATCTAAAGGAAAGGCAGGTGCCAGTATCTTTGGAACCACCTTGCCTGCAGGAGCTGCCAGAGCAAAGGAAATCATCCATTTGTCTGTCCATTGGGGCTCCACTCCTAGACTGGCTGCCAGCGAGACTCCAGTCTACCCTATCATGTAGTAGACTTTAGTTCCACAATTTTTGGTGGCATTTCCTCAGCCAGGGGTAAGACTAGTAACCCCCTCTAAGGTGCTCTTCTGCACAAAGCCATTGGCATCCTAGAGGTTGCCAGGTTATTTAACCACCACCCAGCACTCGGGCTAGGAACAGAAGTTGCACATAAACTGGTATAAGTGATCAAGAACTGGTTCAAATCTGTAACACAACAGATTCAATGCACATAAACTGCTTTCAAAATGGCCAAAACTGGTTTGAGATGAATCTGAATAGATGCAGTATCAGACTTAAGTGATTTAGGTTAGATCAGTTTATTAAACTTCTGTCCAAGATCCCCTCCTGATTCAAGTTAACCCACAGTCCCCCAGCATCCCAGGATGCTTCGCACCTCCCCATAATCCCAGCCCCCTTCCCTTCACAGAGTGGAAGAGCTAGCCTTGGTTCAAGTTGTCTGCTCTAGCAGAGCAGGGAGGTGTGCTCTAGTACCCCCAGCTTCAGGCTTGGGCCACTGCAGGCACGTGGCTACATTTCTAGAATCAAAAGTAAATGTCTGTTTACTTGCTTATCGGTTCAATCTACGCAGCTTAGACTAACCTGTGAAGACTGAAACAATTCACCCCTGGACTTTTTAACTGTCTGTACTTAGCCTCGGTATAAACAGTAACAGGTAGTACTATCTACTGTAAGTTATAGTAGCAGGCGAACCTCACCTGACCTACATTAGCACCAGGACAATGTTCTTAATTCCCTGAGAGGGAGGTTTTGGTACAAATTTAACTCTCTCTGTGTCCTTGCTGATGTCCTCATTATTTCTGAGAGATTCGTACAGCAGCAACACAGTTTGAAATGCTCACCTTCCTAAGACCTTTGGAGAACTCTTCTTTGGCAACTCTTAGCAGTTGCCTCCCTACTGCTAAGCAGAATTGCAAGTTAAGCAGTAGCTTAGGCAACAGACCACTCTGCATTCCAGCACTGCAAGTGTTAATTATTGAACCCTGTTAGAGTCAGCCATGCTCTCCACCAGCCACTACATCCTCATCTTCCTGGCTGCACGTCTGTGCTCCCGCATGGAACTGATTCTCATTCTTTGCTCTTCACTTGCACTCTTTGCCTAAGGACCCTAATTGGGAAAAGACATTTATAGCAGACTGATTGCAGGTTTAGAGAGTGGCAAGAATCCTTGGCAAATATTTGTAAGACTGCGCTGAAACTTGTGACTGTATTGCAGAACCTAAATGCTGACCCGTAATTGGCAATTTCAGCTAGGATGCCAGGCCTTAGACAGAAATTGCCAACGGTTCTGCACACCTGCTACCGAAGTAACCAAGCAAAGCTCCACGACACTCCCCTGGTTCAATTTAAGGAAAAAAATTCCAGTAGCGTGCAACCATGTAGAGATCTTAAAGATAAAGACACACTTGACTGCATCCATTCTTGGATCATATCCTTCCCATTAAGAGATGACTACAGTTAAATACCATTCACTTGGAAAGGTCTGCAACCATGGCCTTTGCAGTAATTGGGATAGGCAGCCCCATGTCAAAGGATGGGAGATTACATTTTTCAATAAGTAATCTCTTTTTTATTAATTTGTAGTACACTGCTGCTTGATGTCATGTAGGACTCCAGAAGAAGCCACTGCCTGAATAGATCTACTCAGTTTCATTGCTGTTAAAACAGGCTTGTACTTCAGAGTTGAAGCGGAAAGAGGAAGGCATGGCACATCCCACTACAGACAAGAAAACTTCTTCCATTTCTTTTCCTGCAGCAGACTGTCAGTGTGCTCAGATCTAAAAGATCCAACTGCTCCTCATTACAAATGGCCTCTTTCCAAGCTTGTGTCTCCTCTTGTTATAGGCTATGCAGGAAAGGAAACGTAGTTATTGCATGGCACCATTCAGTAACTTTGATCACCGAGGTTATTGTGATGGTGGGTAGGCCAAAGAAAAAACCCATTTGTCCCTGTAAGTATAATCACATGCCTCTTTTTGGCAGAGATTGGCCAGTTTTCACAGAGCACAGCCTGGAACCCAGCTACCTGGTGGTGCTTTGCTCTTTCCACTCTCCGTGTGTGCTCTGTATATGTAAGGAGTAAACGTCCCCATGCAAAGTACAGAATTGGACATAGGCGTTAGCTTCAGCCATATCAGTTTGGAGACTCAGTAAAACAAAGCGACAGTGGATGGCCACCGAAGTGGGAGAAGGCATGCTGCTTTACAGGCCTTTCCCTGTTTTCATCAGACTGCCAATGAAGTGTACAACACAACGTCATTTTGTTTTGGAACCTGCCTCGACAGCAGGAAGGGAATTGCTGGCTTCTTCCATTCACCCTGTATCAGAAACCTGATTTGTTCTACATTATCCTTCTCTTACAGCAGAGCTGGCATCTTCTGGTTCTCTCGTCAGGCTTTTAGCTGATGTGCCTTCATCTTTGGTGCATTAATTATAAGTCCACAAGCAAACAGCCCTCCATAATAACTATATCACTTATTAGGTACTGACATTTCTCCCTTCCTTAATAGCTCTCCAGCCCTACTGCCCTTGCAGCCAATACGGATGCAAGTGACTTCAAAAGACATCGGGCCCTGTTACTGGAATACTTGCCCCAGGAAGGTAAGTGCCTGTGCTCTCTGTGTTTTGCTGTGTTGCTCTGATGACTAATAATTTTACGCATGTTTCCACTGTGATGTGCTCTCCATTTGCAAATCAGGTCACCCAGGAGGTCCTGGAGCCTTTGAGCACGGTTACACCGGCCATGTTACTTGCTGACCTTCTGGTGCAGGGTTCTATTGGCTCAATGCAACCTCTGATGCAGGCCGGGCCACAAAGGTCCTTGTACTTGCCTTTAGTAAACTGAGCTGGAGATGTTTGTTCTCATCAACTCGCTGCTCACTGGGGTCAGCCCCTCTGGGGCTAATGCATTGTTTTAATCACAGATCTTTTAATTTGTAGGTATATCATCTCTAAAATCCATTGTATCCATTTTATGTTGCCTGCCTCTATTTTCAAATGTAGCATTTTGTACAAATGTACAACCCCCACCCTGCCCCAACTCCCACCGACATATACATACACTCCAACATACCCTATGCCTGCCTCCCTGCATAGCCACACCCTCTCACCCCCCGCATACCCTCTCACAATATAAAAGTGACACTTTATTTTGGAGTTATTATGCAATCCCTTCTGTATAATACACAATCACAAGTCATGACAAATATTTTTTGTAATGAAATTAAAATATAGTATGGCAGGTGGTTGACTTCTAGTGTATGATTTTGGTTTTTTCTGGTTCTAAGATGACAACCCCCCCTCCGAAAAGGAGTGTTGGGGGAAGCGTCTTCTGGTCCCAATGTGACAACTAGGAAAGAGTGGGGCAACTATCAAAGGGCAGGGCTACCTATGACAGCTTGCCGAAACATGTTAAGCAGCCCTCCATCCAAAATAATTGCCCACCCCTGTCTTAGACAGTCTGGGGGTTTATAGACTACAGGTTGAAACCCACTGCTGTAGAGCAGTGGTGCCCAATCTTTTCACTCCCACCCAGGTCCATCCACAGTCTGGAGCTACACAGAGGGGGGAGCAGGGGCAGAGCATCCCAGTGCCAAACTGGATCTGTGGGGTGGGGGAGGGGGATGAGGAACAGCCCAACCAAATCCAAATGGGCAGAGACGTGGGCCTGGTCGCATTGCCTGGCAATGGCCCAGGCAGGATTGGATCGGTCTGCACAGAGCTTCCACCACTCCCCTGCTGCCAAATTTTCTGACCCATGGGGATCCCCACAGGCCAGATTTGGCCTGAGAGCCAGGGGATGAGCACCCTTGCTACAGAGTCACAGGCATGGAGATACAAGTCAGAACTCACCTACAGTATGCATGTAACTAGTGTCGGGGAAATTGGCCAGCTACTGCGTAGCACCCATACACTGAAGGGTGTGCTCATACACCGATGAGCACTGGCCACGTCCCGTCTCTGGGCTCATTCCTAGCCGCGATCAATTAGGCAAAGAACGAGGGAGTGTCCAGTATGCGAGTTTATTGCTCTGCAGAGGGGTGGGTACTCAATGTCCAAAGACAAAAAGCTCCCCCCGATCTGAGTTTGATAGTACTCTTTTATGTTAACAGGTCATACATATGCAAATATAAGTATACATAGGCATAAGGCATATGTGCGCGCGCATCTTTGGGGAATTTCCACAAGTCTGGGGTCCTTCTACGTGCTGTTGCTGGGTTACAGAATGCGGAACGGAGCAGACTTAAACTGGCTGAAGTTGGTTTGGTGGTCTCCAAACTTACTGTCAATCAAGGGGGGGGGGGTTCAAGCTTCTGCTTTTAGAAGGTCACTCCTGCTTCCCTTTTTTTGTTTATGGTTGTTTTTCTTACACGAGCAAGCAGCAAGAGGTGCAAGCTGCCATTTCCCATTCTCAGCGCTGGCCCTGAGAGGAGCCAGAATCACAGAGCTTTAGGCTGGGGGTCAGACCCAAGTTTGCTAGTGACTGACAGCAGTTGCTACTGCCTGAGTACAATTTGACCAACCCTGGGAAATATGATGAGGTCACCAGCTTAAAGCCCATGTAACTGGAGCTCCACACCACACAACCTGCACTAGCAACCTCAAAGAATGAGTGCGACTGGGCCATGTGGACTAACTCCAGCTCCTGGCTAAGGAAAGCTTGCAGTGCACCTGCTAATAGGCAGAAGGTTCCAGCTGCCAGCACCTGCTTACATTTCTACACTGATCTATGTTCTTGCCCAGACAATTGAATCCTCTAGCTGAGCTGAAGGCCCAGCTTCTACCATTACTCAGGTCTTCTGACCCCTTCGCTGAAGGATCTGCAGCTCCTGGTAGAGGCTTCAAGCCCTGCTGGCTCCAACTAAAAATTAAAATAAAATATTGCTGCTGCCCTCTGCATCCCCCGTGCTCTGCCAGGTTCTCTGCTGCCTGCTGAACTCCACCTGCATTCATTCCCTGGGCTGGCAGGTCCAGGTATTTGTTTAATACCTGATGCTTACTCCATAGGAACAATTAACACTGTCCACATTATCTTGTTCTCCCCACCTATGACAACTGCTGCTGCATTTTCACCTCCCTAATTATTTCAGCCTGACTCCTGACAAAAAGAGATGCAGCAGCTCTAAGCTAATCTGCCCCGAGACGGCTCGCCGGGGTTCCACCACAGGACAGCCAGATGGCACAGCCCCAGGTTGCAGCTTGTGCTGCCTGCTTCACAATGCAGCGGCACTCCCTGTGCTACAACCTTCTGTTACTGCTACAGCTAATCCCCACATGCACTGAAATCCAGCCTTTCTGCTCTCTGAATCTACTGTCTGAGCACCAGACACTTGAAGGCTAACCTGGGCCCCTTGAAACAGTTGGGGGCTGCATGGGATGGCGGGCTTAGCTCCCCAATGCTTCTGTACCAGTGCTGGGACTGGTGCTTAATCTCTCTAAAATCCAACCAGCCCCTGACCCCGCTTTCCCTGTGCAGAGGGCTGCATGCAGTTTCAAAGGCCAGTCTCTCTCTGCCACAGCTACAGCAAACACTGCAAGTTCTGTAGCTCTTGCCTGGTTTGTTCGCACATTCTTCCCGGTTCCCTGACATCTCCTCTCTGTTTCTGGGTAACCGTCCTGCCCCCCCACCAATTGAAGGCTCCAGGGATTCCAATTACTGAAATTCACTCTCAGGAGCAGGCAGCCCATTGGAGCATTTCTTTCCCTTTAAACAAAATGGAACTGTCCACTGGCTAACTAGGTCTACTACATTTGTTTTCTTCTGCAACAGGTGCTAGCCCTGGGTTCTATTAATGGATCCAATTAGCCTGGCCCTGAGCCCCAACCTTGCTCCAGCTAAAATAAAACCAGCAGCTCTCATCTCCTCTCGCCTGGGAATTAAGTCATTTATATTAATTTTGCAAGCCCATCGCTTCTCACCCTCTCTCCCGCCCTTTGCCTGTCTGCTGCCATGGGAGTTTGCAGAGCGATTTCCAGCCCCACCCTCTCTAGAAGTCTTTCATGCCCTTCCCCCTTCACGTGATGAAGGCCAATCCCTGCACCTCACTCTCCCCATCAACACTTCCAGATCAAACCAAGTCTGACTCACCCTCCAGATCCAACACACCAATAAGACATGAACAAAACCATAGCTCTACCCAGCATTTTCCTCAGTGGAAGTTTCCCAGCTGCAGATCCAAATGCATGTAGCTAAAGCCCCAGCCAGGATATTAAAAATAAATTTTGCATATTGGGGCAGTTTTTTGCTGAAGAAATGGAAACCAACTTCCTTACTAATAGAGCTTAGTGATTTAGGGTTACATGATACCAAGAGAAAATAACATCTTTCAAGCCAGTCATGAAGATCAACTGACACTGCCAAAATGCAGCCACATCTGGGGTGGACACTGCACCACAGCATAACAGTGGAGGAAGGGGAAATTTTGTACAAGGACCCTGGAGCAAATATCTCCTCCAAAGAAAAGTGCCCTACCATCACTAATGCCTTTGAAGCTGCATCCTAAGGATACTCTACATAATAATCTGTATTCCCTTTGCATCCCTCTTCAGGATCAGAGGCTGGAATACAAACATGTGGCCACAGGGAACTGAGAATCTCTATCCCTGAGAATAGTTTACAGTGCTAGACTATTGTATTGCCTACTTAGAGCAAGGAGAAGGCTGGCCTCATGGATAAGGCGTATCCCTGGCTCAGAGACCCGGGGCTAATTCCTAGTTTTGCAACAAACTTCTCGCGTGTGACTTTGGACAAGTCTTTGTCTTCCTAATCTTTGTGCCGCAGTCCCCACAGTTGTAATATGGGAACACTACTAATTCCATCTTGACTCTAAATCGTAAACACTTTGGGGCAAAAACTCTCTCTCTGTGCTGCATAAATAGCAGCCAACACAATGGGGTCTCCAGTCTTGACCCATCACATTACAAGTAATAACTGGATCAGAAATTCCAGGAGCTGATTTTGCAAGTCCCATTTAAGACAAGCATCATATACAGCTACTGAGTTCTGCTTGCTGTGCTGCACCAGAAACTCTGGGGGCATTATTGCAAAAACACTGACGGGAGGAAATGTTAATCAAAGTGGCTCGAGGTTGTTAAATACAGGGACATCAGAGTCCAAGGTCAATCAAAGGCCAGAGTTTCCAGGTTTTGACAGAGCTGACAAGCTGAGGCACAAAGGCAAAATACCACACAAAATAACGAGGCAGGATCAAGGATTGACTGTATCTACTTTTCTGACAAGAGAAAATAAAATCTTTAAACTGTTCAGAAACCACAGAAAACCAGATCTGTAGGAAGAGCATCACAATAGTGGGACTATGGTGATGAAAGGCCAAATCTGGCTGCCTCTCTTGAGGCCCAAGTTTCCTAACCCCTGAGCTGTGAGGTTGATGGTAACCCTTTTCCTGTTCAAAAAGGGTGTTTCAGGTTTCCCTGAGAAGTGAAGGATCCAAACAGGTAGCACCTCCCTTTGTCCAGGTTCTCAGTTATAACTAAACAATTCACCATGACTCACTTAACAGACTTCCCTCTTTTTCCCCCGCTCCTATCCCATTTAGTGACATTATCCTGAACATTGTGGGTAAGGACAGAAGTTATACATAAACTGGTTCCAGCCCTAATGTCTATGAAATCTATGAAACTGGTTTAAACCTGTAACAAAACATTGACTCAGTGCACATAAACCACTTTCAAAATGGCTGAAACTGGTTCAAGATAAGCCTGGTTGGATGT
This sequence comes from Crocodylus siamensis, assembly GCF_052110815.1. Taxonomy (NCBI): domain Eukaryota; kingdom Metazoa; phylum Chordata; order Crocodylia; family Crocodylidae; genus Crocodylus; species Crocodylus siamensis. The sequence goes on along the minus strand of NC_143409.1, from coordinate 28,414,908 downwards.
AGTATCAGGCTTAACTGAGTTGGGTCAAACCAGTTTATAAATGTTCTGTCACCGACCCCTTCCTGGTTCAAGTTAAATCGCAGTCCCCTAGCATGCTTCTCAGCCCAGGGCTGGCCTGACTGCCCCAGAGAGCAGGGTTGGCCCCACCCCTCTGCTCCCTAGCCAGAGCTCCAGCTGGCTGAGAAGGAGGTGGAGACTGCAGGCACAGCAGCATCTGCTTGCCTTCCCCCTGCCTCACCCCCCACCCCTTGCCACTTGCTGTTCAAGCAGCCCCTCCCTTCCCTCCCCCACAGCATGGACCCCAGCGGTACAGACCCCAGCCAGCATCTGGTCATGGTCATGCAGCCCCACTGCTAGCTAACACCGAGGTGTCTGCGTTTCCACAATTTCACCGGAACAAAGGCAGATGGAACAGTGTCCACTTAGGGCTTTGTGGAATTAATCAGCAGGTCAGCTGGTAATGTCCCTCTGTTCTTCCTTACAAATGCCTTGGAAAAAGCTGGGTTTTGTTTTCATGATGGGCTGATAAGGTTTGTGTTCTGAGAAGCTCCCTGCTGGCTTGCTTCAAAGGCTGCAATCTGACAGTGTTCAAGAGGGGACAGGCAGAGGTGTAAGAAATGACCTGGTTTGCAATGCATGGGACCTGCGAGTGCTGTCAGTTTGCTGCAAACTTCTTGCTGAGCCTTCTGAATAATTTACTGCTCTGCCCCTCCCTTTCCCTGTCTTCCACCCTATCCCATTCCCTGACCTGCCTTATTTGAGTGACAAGCTAAGGGACATCTCCACACACTTCATGTACAGAGCATCACCCGTGGACTGGTCTGTAAAGCCATTAGTCACTCTCTCACCTGGAAGAAATCAGCCAATTAATGGCTGGCTTGAGAAGCACGTGGAATACACGTATGTATTTTACATGTATAAAACTTTTTTTTTTTAAATTGAAACCTTAGGAAAATTTTGACTTTTCATTTTCTTGAAAGATAGGAAATGTACAGTCAAAAATTAAATTTTGAGCTAAAAACTGAGTAGACTCTGAAAACTTTCAAGTTACTGATGGAATTTAAAAAAGGAATGAACGAACACAAACTGCATTTACTCAATTCCAAGACAAGGTTTTTTCCCCTCAACTGGTGGGGGGTGGACAGGAGGCAAACCCCTTTGTTTATAAATCACATACAAGGAAATCTCGCTAAATACAATGCCTATCATTAAACTGCTGCCAAAAGCAGCATGTGCTCAGCAATGGAAACTAACTATGAAGTTGATTAAATGCAGCCAACACTGAGTATGACTAACACATGTGGCCCATATTGGACAAATATACCAATGGATTTTATTTATTTATTTTTTACAAATTATAATAAAAACACATTTATCACCCTATACTTAAAGTTTCACAGATTTAGTCTCTTTGTTTTACCAAAACTTCATATTGCAAAAACAACTATATCCAAAAACATACAGATACATATATAAAACCTGTAAAAAACATGCGGCAGCTTCTCACAAGAAACAACAACCCAAAAACAAAAAACCCCTCACAGAGCTCTTTTTCTTCATACAGAACTCCATGAAAAACTATTCCCTCAGTAACCACCTGCAACTCTCCACCCCTCTCACCTGTTATCTCCATTGCATCAGTGAAAGAAGCGTGTCCAGTCCTTTTTCCTCTACTTCTTCTCCGCCCATTCCTCTCTGATCTCTTCCTTGTCCTGATCAATGTAGTATTTCAGTTCACAGAGCCCCAGCTTCAGGCAGCCTCTTTCAGTGAAAGCCAACCCCTTAAAAACCTAGAAGGTTCTTACTTTCCATAAACTTAATTTTAACACATGCTAATAACATCCTTAATAATAATTCCTCTGTCCCTTTACTATGAGTCCTTATAGTACCATCTCCTGCACTAACAACAGGTTTATTCTGGTGACACTCAGGAAGTGGCAGGCCCTTTCCCGCATACATCCCACCATTTCTCCTTCATTCCCTGGGTTGGCAGGTCTAGGTATTTGTTTAACTCCTGATGCTCACTCCATAGGAGCAATATTTTCAAAATATGCTCCTCACTTGCATGTGCTCCAGAAAAGCAGAGTAAGGAGAGGGGGAAGGGGCTGCCAGGGGAAAATGCTGTGGAGGAAGCAGAGAGCAAAGAGCTACCTGATCTCATAGATTTATTTTCCTGGCTGTAGCAGTGAGAGGGGGACAACTTCCAAGGCAAACCACCAGTGATTAGATTCTATACGGGGAAAATTATAACAAAATTTACAAATTTTCCATATAAAGAATCTCATTATTGAGGGTCATCTTATAATCAGGGCCATCTTCTAGTCAAGTAAATACAGTATCCATGCCACTGCTTTCTCTGAGCTAAAAACCCAACTTCTGTCAAAAAATGCATAAGACAATTTGCCATCTATTCTAATCAGCACTCAATGATGCAGCCAGCTAGAGCAAAGTTTTTACATTTTCCAAGGCATAAAACCAAATCTTTCCACAGATTGACAATAAAGCATCTAAACCCAAAGCATTAATCCCATCACGTGAAGTTCTCTCATTCCACAGAAGAAGGCAGGCCAAGGGCTAAGACACTGCTCCTTTCAGAAGCTGTCACTGTCACACTATTTCATCAGCCAGATTGTTGCTGGACAGTATTGAGATATCCCATCTCTGACTTCTCAGTTAAGGCTGCCTCCTCCCCAGCCTGAAAGCACTCATGTCACAATGCCCTGAAATGTATTTGTGGTATAATGTAGGTCTGCCACTGGGTTATTTAATTCATTCCCCTTGGATAGGCAGCAGTTGAAATTTCATTGTGCCCAAAGCATCCCTGATGGATAATTGTCAAGTCTAGCCTTGAATATCTCCAGTGATGTTAACTCCACAACCTCCCTTGGCAGCTTGTGCCACTGTTTAATTGTCCTGATAGTTATGCATAGTAGTTTCTCTTTGTAAAGAGCTCAGTGGAAACAAATACCCAGGAAAGCATTTTCTTTGGCATGCTTCTTCTATCCTGTGACCCTTGCCTCTTCATTAAATACAGTTTATGTGGAGAGAAACAAAAAGAATCTTGGCTTCCTGCACAGCAATCTACAAATACCACGTAAGAAATGTGTACAGTCTTGACATGTTTAGGGTGTTTATAAAGCCACTACTACACTGACTCTCAGAGAATTGTTAGGTATACAGCAGGTACATGATTAGGTGATGCGTACCATGAGGGCCTAATTCATCAAGGCACCTCTTCCAAGCCACCTCATGCTTAACTCTCATTGCTTTTGGAAGGAGTTGGGGCTCAGTTTGGGGGCTCAGTACAGGAAGGTGCCAACGAAGAATGTTAGAAACACTTCAGCCCACCCCTACGCTTACCTGGTCTCTTTGCCCCAGGTAAATTTCCTACCTGAACAGCTCGGTTTCACAACATGTGTGTTGAACACCACAACAGGATTGCTATACATTCTCCTGACCACAGCATGACACTCACCATAGCTCTGCTCCACAGCCAACAGACTGCCTGCAGCATTAAGTTTACTTTTTCTATATATGCCTGATCTAAAGCCAACTAACATTAACATAAAGACTTCAGGATTTTAAGAGGTGAGTTTCATCCTCCCCTTCTGCCCCTCCCACTTCAATTTTTACTAGGGTTCATTCCAGACAGAAACTTTGGGGAGACATGAAACTCAGGCCCATCTTGAATCTTCACACTAAAATTGAATAGAGACTAAAACAAGGCCAAAACTACCAAGGGACAGATCCTAGTCTACCTCTCAGGTCCCTAAACTCCACTAGGCATTCATGTGCAATCCTTTTCCACCCTGCTCAAGTCCTTGAAAAGGCCAAACAAACCATAAAGACAAAGCAGCGAGCTCTCCTCCTTGCCACTGTTCCCTGACTTAGTCCTATGGTTAAGATGGACACACATTACAGAAATATACAGTATGTATTGTAGGGACCACATCAGGGTGGAATAGGATGGCACTTGGGCATCTAAGTGCCACTCAGACAGCTAATACGTAAAGTAAGACTGAGAATCAGACCCACTGGACTTTTTAGGTGAAAAATGTGTAAGACTTTCAAAAACACTAGCATAATTTCAGAATCCCAACAAACCTCATCTCCTTTCATGTATTTTCCCTTCTGGAGAGGGCAAAAGGGTAGAACAGGATAGAGTAACAACAACTAAGGCCATTTACATTGTCCCCTCCACTCCCCAGAAATAGAAGGAAAGGCGGCAAATCTGAGTAGTATTACTCAAAACCATTTGAAAGAAAAATAGGCTTTTTAAGATGAAAAGAAACTTCTTATAGAAATGAGAATTTTTAGCAAAAGACCTGAAAACATGTTCTTATTTTTGTCTAAAACGAAAGGTCTTGATCTGTTACCTTGCTTAATGAATTGCTAAAAAAGTGCTCACAGCCCTGGTGACAGGCATGGTGCAAACCTGTACAGAAGAGCGGGACAAGAAACAGACACAATGGCATTCTTATGATCGCCATCGTCTACCCTGCAGTGGAACGCAGAAGCAACACCATTCACAATGCTCTGGTTCACCCCATGTGTCTGTGTGCAGCTGAATTCCATTTGGTGCCTGGTATATACAGGATCTCTACAGAGGACCGTTTCTTTAACTGGATTTCTTTTAAGTACTCCAGGCTCCACAGCAACAGGATTTTCCAGACATTAAACTGATGCTCAGAAAACAACAGAAATAGAAAGAGATTTCATTATGAAGCTGGTCTGTATCCAAAAGGAACTCAGGGGCCAGACTAGGGTATGAAATAACCTTAACAGGCTTTTGTCTGAGGCATGTGAGAGGTATGGCTCTCAGTGGATTCCAGAACTGTTTGCGGCTACGTGCTCCCTTTCCAGAATGGGCAAAAGAAAACACAGCCAAGTTTTCCAGCACTCTTTTCTGGTTGGATCACTAACCCCAGCCACATCCACATGGAAGGAAGCCAGAGTAGAGACCTTACAAAGCTTTGCAGCCACATGTAGCACCAATCTGAGCTAAGAGCAACTCTGTTCTGATGCCCAAACACAGCTCCCTTAGGAGGCAAGGCTACACGGAGCATACATAAAAGAATTTGCTTGTTTCAAGGATGAAAAGATGACACCACATTATTTTTTACTTTTCATATGACAGTAGGATCCTGTGCACATTATGGCCCTGCCATGCTAGGTATTGTACATTAGGGGTGTGCGAAATGGGCTATATTTGATTTGGATTCGGCCTGAATTGGGGACAGCGATTCAATTTGCTGATTCGGATCACTGTCCCCAGTTCAATTCGGCCAAATCCAAACATTTGATGCCGATTCAGAGAATCAGTCATTCGGCCATAAATGCAGCTTTAAATATTTTCTTCACATACCTTGAGGTACCAGGTGCGGCCTGTGAATGCCATGATGCTGGGGCAGATACAGGGTCCCACAGGAGTGCGGGGCGGACCCTGCGTGTTCAGCAACTAACCTGGCAGTGGACCAGAACTACTTCTGGTCTGCTTCCGGGTCCACCAGGGAGTACATGGGAGGTTTCCCCCGCACTCCTGGCTTGGTGATTGGCTGTGGGGGGAGCCCGGGTGCCCCCCAGACCAAGAAGGCATCAGTTGCTGAGCCTGGGGATGCGGGGGGAGGGGGCGGGGAGGGCCCTGCACACTGCCCAGTGGACACAGAAGTGGACTGGAAGTGCTTCTGGTCCATTTCTGGGTCTGCTGCTGAGCACGCTGGGGACCCTCCTGCACTCCTGTGGGACGCTCCATCCACCCCAGCATTGCAGAATTCACAAGCCACCTGATACCTTAAGGTATATAGAAAAAACATTTTAAACTGTGTCTATGTCCAAATCAATAAATCTTTCCAAATTGATTTGGAGGGTTCCGATTCAATTGGAAGTGATTAAAGGGTCTTCCGATTCTATTCGGGTTCAGATATTTGGCCACCAAATCCGGCCAAATTGAATCAGGGACAGAAGCTTTGCACGTCCCTACTGTACATACCCCTAGTGAGAGGGAGTCCTTGCTTAAGAGAGCTTAGCCTTAGGATCCAAGTTGGCAAGACCTGGAGCAGCAAAGGTGGGATTAAAACGCAGGTCTCCCAACCCCCAATCCAGTGTCCTGTCCAAAAGTCACTATCTCCTCCCCATGGCAAAGCTTTGATGTGGATAGAATTCCACTGTCCTACATCTGTCCCAAATTTAGTCCAGGGTGCATTTTGTTTGGATCATGCTAATTATGTTAATGGATACTCATCTTGAAAAATATTGGAGCTAAAACTAGCACTGCACAATCAGGACAGAGGTGTGAAGAAAGATAAAGGCCCTTTGCAGTATCCAGTAAATTCAAGGGGAAAAATAAATAGTGAGACTCAGTGATGAGAATTCAGATTGATTTTCTAAGTTCTTCCCATTTAAGTAACCTGCAGCACCATTAATTATCCAGTTAAGGAAAGCTACCCTTGCAAACACACACCCTTCTTCAACGGGCTTTAACATGACAATTTCCCTTGAATCCAGTTCTGAGCATTTTCAGTTCTTCATGTGCATGTCTTCTTGGCGTTGGAACGTGCTCTTGTTTAGACAGCTGCCTTCAGTGTGGCAGTGTACCTAGGGTGGGACTCAAAGGGGGCTCCAGCATGGCTTATGCAGGTGCAGCTAGTTTGTAGGAACCAAACTGGCACAGCCCCATGCCCAACAATGCATCTGGGAGGGGCAGGGGGATAGAATGATTCCCCACAAGGAGGCATAGCCTTGCTCTCAGAGGTGGGGGCAAACAAGGCACCAGGAACAGCCCCCAGGAAGCCCATGCTGCTGCCTGTCCCTCAGCAACAGTGGCTGGAGCCTGTACCACTTTCCCAACAGCAGTAGCAGCTGCTGCTCATGTGAGGAAAGCCCTGCAGGTAAGACTCCTCCTCTCCCTCTCCCTCTCCCCCACCTCCAGGGATCAGTATAATTTGTCTCCCACCCCAGATGTTGGAAGAACTGGCTACACCTCCACTTCAGTGTGGTTACTCTGGACTAAGGCAGATGTAAATGACAGCAAAATTTAGTCCTGTATGAAATCTATGCAGGTTTGCAAGGCTCTTCTTGGCTCTTGTGATTTGCTGGCATTTTCACAGGCAACTTTCTTACTCTGGCAGCTGAGCTGTCCAAAACACGTCACACATCCCACAAGCTGACAACCTCAAATTCCACATTTCAATGGGAGGACCACCTTCTTCAGTTAACAGCAGAGGGAGCCTCTGAGCCCTCCTTTTCAAGGAATGGGTCTCCCCCCTGAGATCATTCTAGGGATTGGGGACCAATTCTAGTTGGACCCCATAGCAATATCCATAGCAAAGGGGACTGGTGCAGAAAGGCCAGGAACAGTTAACAGATAGGACCTGTACCATTACAGAACAAGACCTAGATTTTTTTTCTGTCAACCCTGACACCTGGCTCTTGTAAACAAAAAGAGAAACAAAAATATAGTTGTAGACTAAATCTCCATCTCTCCTGAAGAAGGAGATGTCTTCTTTGAAGGCAAAGTTGGGAACCACTGCTGAAGCAGCATACGAGCATGATAGAATTGACTGGACATGAAGACTGAGTTCCTGTCCCTCTTGACCTGCTGTGATACATACTGCAGTCCATGGAGGACTCTCCAAGCAACAGCCATTATTTTCAAGAGTAACTAAACAAAAATAAAAGGCACTAGGAGTCACAAGTCTGTTGCAAAGAACACAAAATTGGAAAATCCCCAAGGATGTGTAGGGCAGGAACAGAACTCAAAGCCTTGTAGAAAGAGCGCCCTCCCCCTTTCCCCCATGGTGCCAAGTGGGACCAACAGGCCAACACCAGAAGAGTCAGAGAAAGGGATGTCACGATGATTTAAGAGGCCTTGATGCGACTTGCTGCTCCACCAGCATGACAGAGACATTGGGCAAGTCATTTATCCTCTCTCTACCATGGAGATAACCATGACTTCATCTGAGTGCTGCAAAGTCGGACAATCAAATTGTGAAGTTCAGATACTATAGTACTAAGAGAGTGAATGCAGGAGACTAGATATGGCCTGGATCCAGTTGCAAAACCTCCTGGCCCTGAGTCAAACTGAATTCCTCTCTTCTAAGGATGGGTAAGCATGATAAGAAACACTCACAGTCACCCCATGTGTTCCACCCAAGATAGCAAACAGAATTCTGAGAGCTTGGAAGTACACAACATGAGCTTAGACAGATAAGCCATGTAGTGACAGATGTTGCAATTTGGAGATGCTTCCATACTTAAAGACTACAGAGGTTGGAGTTGTGAGGTAGTCCCTGAAGTCAGTCAGAGCCAGACAAATGGGCTAAGTACAGTCAAAAAGCTCAAGGCTGAACTGATTTAGGCTTTGCAAATTAGTCTAAGAAGCCCAGATTAAATTGAAACAGAAGTGAACAGACATTTACTTTTGATTCAGGAAATGCAGCTACATGCCTGCAGTGGCTCAGGGCAGAAGCCAGAGGGAGCTACAAAACAACTCTCTGGCATGTAGCCAGCATGGGCTGTGTGTTCACCTCCTTGTCCTGCTGCCCCTGAGGTCTCTGGGATTTGCAGTCCAAAATCACAGCAGCAGGACTCTGCAGGGTTGCTCATCACTTCATTTTAATGCTTCCAGATACCTCTGGGATTTGTAGTGCACAGCTGCAGACAGCAGTAAATTGGTGCGGGGGAAGGGGTGTTTAGCGTCCCCTCCCTGGCCCAGACCCCAGCCGGGGTTTGCCCAAGGCGGGGGAGAGGCAGCCCCCGCCCCTCCCCAAAGACTGCATCCCCAGTTGGACTTGCCCCCCACCCCATTGTCAGCCAGCACTCTCCACTTTGGCTAGGGAGAAGAGGAGCAGGGCCAGCCCTGCTCTCTAGAACAGAGCACGCAGCCCAGCCCTGGGCTGCAAAACATGCTGGGGGACTGTGATATAACTTGACCCAGGAAGGGGTTGGAGATAGATGTTTTATAAACCAGTTTGATTCAAATCAGTTAAGTCTGACACTACATTCAAGTAGCTTTATCTTAAACCAGTTACAGCCATTTTGAAACTGGTTTATGTGCACTAAACTTCTGTTCTGTTACAGGTTTAAACCCATTTCTGATTACTTAAACTGGATTATGTGCAACTTCTGTCCCAAGCCTGGGACTACTGATCCACAAATAAATTTAGTGTTCGTCCTTATTCATTATATGCCTGTATTTATTGAACCTGATGATCAATACAAGCAGTTCTCAATTTTCCAATCCAGAAACCTGTGCCTACCTAGGTAGGATCCCCCTTCTATTTCGCTGGAGGAAGAAGTTGGGGTGGTCACAATAGAAATCCCTGAATACATGAGACCACTGCTGGGGTGCACCATCTGTCCTTCCATCTTTCCTACATGCTGACTCTATCCCAAATACATTGTTTATGTTTTATTAGTACTTGCTACAATGGACATCTCATCTAAAAAAAGCTTTTCCTTTGGTGCAAGTCATCTGGCAAGAAGGCAGCATCGTTAAAGATTAAGAAAGATGCAGAGCTCTCTCTCATTTGTATTCCAGGCTAGCCACAGCCTTCAATATGGCTGAGAAGAGTGAGAAAAGGAAAGGCCCACAGAGAATGCCTAAAGATTATTTCTCACAGACTCCAATTTATTTTCTATCATTAATGCTTTTGAAAACCCAACACGTCCTGTAAATGGAAAGAGCATTTTAACACATTGATCAAATGGCTACATTGCCAAGGAAAGGCGTTATGTTGCACTCTAACCTAATCAAATCAGCCAGAAAATCAGGTAGGTTTGGGATCTCCAGGCCTTGTTAGACCCAGTAAGGAGTAAAAGGCTCCAGATTTCATAACTGCACCACTTTCAGCAGGACTCTCAATAGGAGAAGACTGTAGAAGAACTGGCAGCAGCTGGGACTTTTGCAATGGATTAAGCACACACTGAAGAGAATGATGGAGGAGGACTAGCAGTGGGCAAGTTTACAGCCTCTCCCTTCCCTACTGGAGCCCCTATAAGGGAGATGTCAAAGCAAAGTGAGATGTCACCTAAGAGGATGGGTGATTGCAGCTATTCTAATTCCAGCCTCTCCAGTAGTTACATATTAGTAAAGAGTAGAAAGCAAGCCTAAAAAGTTAAAGAATAGGACTAGGTAGAGTTTTCCATAATGTAAAGAAAATTGCTTTTGTTGACTATATGTACAGGCATACCTCGTTTTATTGCGCTTTGCTTTATTGCGCTTCGCAGATATTGCATTTTTTACAAATTGAAGGTTTGTGGCAACCCTGCATCGAGCAAGTCTGTCGGCGCCATTTTTCCATCGGTTAGCATTTTTTAGCAATAAAGTATTTTTTAATTAAGGTATGTACATTGTTTTTTAGACATAATGCTATTGCACACTTAATAGACTACAGTATAGTGTAAACATAACTTTTATATGCACTGGGAAACCAATAAATTCGTGTGACTCGCTTTATTGCGATATTTGCTTTATTGCGGTGGTCTGGAACCGAACCCACAATATCTCCGAGTTATGCCTGTAGTTTTAAAGCAATTATGATTTGGGGAAAGTTGAGAAATGGAAGAATGCCTGAGTGCTGCAATTGGATTTTTTTTTAAATGTAGAAACAAGGTAAAAGCAGAAAAGCCTTGAAAGGCAGCAATTGTAGGCAGTATAAAACTGACATAAAATATTTACATCTTACATATGGGACAGACCCAGCCTGGGGACTGTAGCAACAGAGACATGGGATATAGCTGAGACCCTATGAAGAGAATTGGAGACTTTTCTATGCCATTCAAAGAGTGCCTGTATGAAGTGAGCAGCTGTCAGGGAGCAAAACCTGGGACATAATCCTGGATACTGCATAGAATGCTATGAGCAGCCACAACATAGCGGGATGGTAGTCTATAAACCGCAGCCTGGATCAGGAAACCATTTGATGTCCTTTGGGACTCATTTTTCCCCATCTAAGATGAAAGACCCATTTCAGGAAGTCCTTGGGAATACCTGGACACAGCCCCTAAACTTGTGATGTTCCTAGAAAACCCTGCGGTGGTTACTGTTCTGTTTAAGACTCCTGGGTTCTGTCCCATCCCCACCTATTCTACCTGCTAAACCCCCAATATTAGCACAGGGAGTTTTTCCATGCAAGGCAGACACTGCAGACTGGGTTTTCAGGGATGGATGAGTGTGCATGGGGAGAAGGGTTGGGTGCAGGTTAGTTTCAGGGTAGCATGCTGAAGGGATGAGATTTCAAGAGAGGGAAAAAAAAGGGATCATATTCCTAATATCTCTTGGTAATCACCTTAACTAATGCATCAGATCTGAGGCAGGCCCCTAGAGCTAGCTGTAAGGTAGATGTCCCACCCTATGAAAATGTTGGTTTCACCATGGATGGACGGACCAATCATCTTGAGAACACTTCCCCTCCTATTCACAACCCCTAGCAGCTCTGTGATAAGTGATTTGCTTGCTCATAAGACTAATGTTAAGAAATGATATACTTTCAGCTTCTTGGGGTGCAGCATGTTGGCTGGGAATTAGGGGGAGTCAACACCATGTCGTGGCAGAACACCTCACAGAACATTGTTTGGGAACAGTCAGTATACACAGAAGAACAACCAACTAAACAGAGATCATGCCCTGTACGATAGAGGCTAGCTATCTATCCCCCGGGGTTACCACACCAATCCACTTGCCATTGATGATAATAATTGGCTTTTAAGTTGCCCCTTGCCTGAATGGATTTTTAACTGTCCTCCAAGAAAAAGAGGCTCACACCACAGAAAACCAAATCCTCCGCTAATATGTCAGACAGTTTCTAAAGCATTATCATCTCATGATAGCAGTGAGGGTGAGAATCAAAGAAATGGCCACTATTACAGCAATGTCTTTAAACATAAGTTAAAGATGGAGCTATACCCTCAGCTGCTTGATGCTCTAGGGCTGCATGATAGATAAGGCATTCCCCTATGCTGCTTCTTACCCAGGAGAATAGCGAGTTTAGTAGAAGAAGGTGCGGTCTTGAATTCCAGAGGGGATAGAAAACATGGCTTGCGTGGAGTCAAATAAGCCTCCCCATGATGAATGCAACAGGGATAGAAAATAGTGATATACCTTTTACTGATCACAGGCTACACTAATAATAATTAGGGACCCAATTACCACTTCCAGGATACTAATCCAGCCACCACAGTCCACCAAGGGGCAGCTGCATGCACCTTTCGTGCCTTCTGAGCACAGGAATCCAGACATGGTTCCATTAGTGGGTCCCCTCTCTCACCCAGGCACAGGAAAGCCAGTTGGAAGGCTCCGACACCACAGCAGCTGAGCTCTGTTGGACCAGGTAGAGATTGTGTTTGCTTTAATTAAACTGCATTCACCCTAGGCTTTCACACTTTGGCTCTTCATGCTGGAGAAAAGCTAACGAGCAAGAGTCACAGCAGCCAGCAAGAATCAGGGCCTGTTCTCATTGCCTTTCAGCCTCTTTGATCATTCTTGCTGAGAGATGAAATGTTTCAATTGGAGCTGCCTGACTATTTCTCTTAAAAACCCTGGGCTGACCCCAGGACCTGTCAGCACCCCTCCACCTACCAATTACAGCTTTTCACAGCTCTGGATTATTTAGACAGAAAGAGGCAATATCTTTATTTGGTTTCAGATTATGTCTTTCCTGGGAGCTTTCAGGAACAGTTTTGTTTTCTCTCTACCCCCTCATGACCATTTCCCCCCATCCTAATCTACTGGGATTACAAAGGACCCCAGACCATAAACATATCTGCTCTAATTACCAAGGTGATAGGGCCTCAAGCATTCTTGATCTCCAAAGCTGCTCTATTGACTCTTGCTAATGATGCTTAGACATGCAATTTATCAGCTGGGTGCCTTTCCCACCTGCACTTTCAGGACCTTGTAATCTTTATCTGTTTCAGGGAAGGATGCTGGAGAAAAGGAGAAATGCCAGCCACAGCTGTCTGTGAAAGATCCCCCTTTAAAAGAATCATTGTTCTGCTATTATCATTGGCTCTTACCAAGTAGAATTGAAGCATGAAGTAGATTTGTGCCCAAGATAATAGCATTTATTAGACAAGCTATTGAGGAGAAAACAAAAGGTAACAGCAGAGTCAGAAGTGGCTATGCTAAAAATCTATCAAGGATACAAGAAGAAATGACATTAATAGTTTGCATTTCCTGTCTATGGTTAGAAACCTTGAGTCGTCCTTTAACAACGTCAGGATAAATGGGATTAATGTCATTGATCAACAGGCATTAATCATGCTCAGAGATACTGGCCTGCTTCCTGTCCCCATCCCAGCTAGGCTTTTTTATTTTTTTATTTTTTATTTTTTTGAGGGGTGGGCAAACAGATCTAAAGGAGCTAGGATAGGATTAAACCTTTCACTCCTAGTTCAAAGCAAATTCCCAACTGTATGTGAGGAGCACGAAAGGTTGCATTGATTTTCACTTGATCCAGCTTTCTGTGTCCAGGCTTGGTAGTAGGTTATCCTGATGACATTTTAACGCTTGGCATTAAATTTCAGCTTCAGTGTAGCCCCACAAGGAGCACGTTTGTGAGGCAACAAAGGCATGGGTCATACTAGTGATCCACATCCCAAAGGAGTGGTTATATTCTTCTCTACAAAGCTAGGGAGTATCTTAGCTATGGCCATGGGTTGAGCTACAAGGACAAGCAGGACCTACACAATTCCCAAACTGCCACGTGGCATAAGACACAACAGAAACATTTGCTAACATCTTTACATATTCCTTTCACCACATCATCTTGCCCTTCTTGCATATGGCCTGAGACAGCAGACCTTATCCACAACCCAAGCTTATGCAGATATTTGGCTGCAGCATCCACTGGGTCAGGAGACACAGAGCGTACTTCATACTAACTATGTAATACAGCCCAACCCTCTTCACTACCCGCTACTGATAGCCTCCTATCCACACTGAGGAAGAGGGAGACTAAACAGAAATTAGTGGTACCCAATCCACAAAGATCTTTGGTAGGAATGAAGCCACTCAAGACATGAGAACCATCCTTGCTAGGGACCAAAGGTGCATCAACAGCACCTCATGCCCAAAGAAAGCCAACAGCTCCAAAATAGTCAGTGTAGGTGTTGACTTCATCTAGAGTTTGGGGGAAGATCAGAAAGCAATACCAGCAGCAGTCTTTGTCTCAAGCTTGGGCCTGAAACCTTATAGACTGAATTCAACATGTCTGGGAACTCCAGATGCCACTGCAGTAGCTTCTATCAAAACTCTCTCAGCCATCCTTTCCCAAAAAGAGAGAGGGAGAAATAGGTATCACCAGAAGTTAACAAGATAAATCAAGTGATGTCTCCCTTAGCAAAGGCTCCTTCAACAGACAGCAGACCTAGCACTTCCCCAACCAGAACTGCTGCCTCCTAGGGTGTCCCGCAAGGCATCCATGGGACCTCTAGAGCTTCACTTAAAAATCCTGTCCCTACAAACGACAATGACAAAACTCCCACTAGCTTCAGCAGGGCCGGGATTTCACCACTGGAAAGACTTGAGAAACGCTGGACTGTGCATTGTCCCCCTGTGACGGCATTATAAAACATGGCTACAATAATAGGATAAAAAGCCCCAGTGGCATGTAAGGGCCACTCCACCTCCCCCCATTTCACCTGCTTGAGTCCCTGAAAACCTGGTAACACATCTAGTTTTATGACCAAGATGGACAAAAATAAGTCACAAACAGCAGCAGAGGAGGACAAGGATGAGGACAATGATGACAAGAACTCACTTATCTTTTGCATCAACAGCTTTCCAGGGACTCCAGCAAGGCAGAAGAGAGTCACACATGAACATCTAGGATATAGCAACACCACATTCCCTAGCATTCTTGGGACATCCAGGAACAAACCTCCCTCTCCCCTGCTGCTCCACCCTCATTCCCAGTCATATACACCACACTCTGAGGTTCTTCTCTTACAGCTTTCTGAGCCCTCCAGTATGTGACAGCATCTGCCAGAGTGCCCCTCCTCAGCCATCACTGTCACATTTCCAGGTTTGGGATGTGTGAGAGGGAGTAGGTAAAAGGTTATGCTCAGGATTGTCTCTCCCAAGAGTGCTGCAGATGCAGCATAGACATCTTCTTAGACACTTAATGGGTGGAATGAATTCTGGCCCAAAGCGTTTCAGTCACATGTACTCTAGAGTAGCAGCATGAACAGGAAAGACAAAAAGGATACTGTGCTGAGGACTGAAGAAGAAATACACTGAAGAGCACTTTGGGTTAACGCTTGCTCAGAGCAGGGCTGGAGGCACTGAAGAGATATTGTCCCTATTATAGGCAGCCTAAATGAAAAGGGAAAGTTTAACTGTGTCTTACATGAAGAGGTCTCTCTTCTAGCAGACTACTTTTTCCTTCTCAAAAGATTTATAAAAAGCTTTTTACAAAGCTGTGGTCTAGAGGAAGGGATTTTTAAGAGGGGGTGAAAAAAAAATCCATCCTCTCTTTGCCTTTCCCTCTGCAGGGAGGAAGAGAATATTCCTATTCTTCTGAGACAGGCAGGGGGTGTAGCGCCTTCCCTCCGTTCTTTGTTTTGGCAAGAGTTATCTGGCTTAAACAGAGCACTCTTTGAAGTCAGCTGGTAAAGACACAGAGTGAGTGCGCACACACAAGGACAGGTTCTTTAGATGGAGCACGGCCTCTCATCAGTGGACTCCTTTTTTGGATATCCAGTATCTTCTGAACCAGTATCCATTCAGGTTCAGAGCTCAAATGGATCAGGCTTCATGGGACTACAGGGATTCTCTCTCTCTCTCCTCATTGCTCATTTGTGCCTTTCTTTCTGAAGGAGAAGATAGCTTTTCTCAAAAAAAACACTGCTGAGACCATCTATTTTCTTTCAACAACAAACCTATCCAACTGTAGACCAATATCACCCGTTTCATTCCCTCATGGTGCAAAGTAAGCTGGTCTCTTGAGCCTCTTTTAAAAACTTCTTGTCCTGATTAAATCTCAGCTGAACAACCGCTCTCAATGCGATCTGCACTCACTGCCTGAGTTTTATTAATGTTTAACAAATGGAGAATCTGAAACAATTTGTAGGGACACAGGAGAACCCAGCAACACTCGAAGCAATCACCCAACAGTCTTGGGCAGAGACGAAAGGAATGCAGACTCCCCTATTCCTCCTGTCCTTTCCACCAAGGGATCACCTTCCCGAGGGCTACAAGGAATTAGACACATGAGGCTAGAAAGAATCTCCAAACCACCTCATCAAACCCTCACACAGAGGCACTAAAGCAGAAACACAAAGCACAGGGTCCAACACATACCAATAGGTAAAAGCAATGGAAGCGTGGACCCACCAATCCCCTGTCCCTGCCACAGCAGGCAGACAACTATTAAGGAAAAGTACAGGGTTGGTGCTTTTCTTCATTAACATAAGCTAGGACTTAGGTAGCACTGACCTGCTGGGTGAGCCAGGCCAAGTCAGGTCACCTCTCCATGCCTCTGTTTACTCTCCCATCTTTGTTTGCCTTGTTTATTTGGACTATAAAGCTTTTTAGGGCAGGGACTCTGGTTATAGAGCAACTATTCAGACAGACTATACAACCTGCAGCACATACGAGGTACTGTGTGAGCTAGTAGTTGCTAAACTCTGGCTGTTTGCTCATAGCAGCTAGCACAGGGGACCTGGTTTCAGCCGAGGTCTCTTGATGCCTTAACAAATGGTTAATGGAACAAAGAAAGTGGAACACGAAGTGCAGCTTGGGTAACCCACTGCATCTCATTCAATTCACCCTCTATATGGCTTTCTTCAGCCACCCATTTCCCTGGAACTAAGCCGTGGCCATCAGGCAGTGGGGAGAAGAGCCATTTGGTTTTCAAGGTCATGGGCTAACTCCCCCAATTGAGATGGGTAGGACAAACAGCAGGAAGTTTCATGATACTGCGACTCATCCAGCAGCTTCCACTCTTCTCTCTGCTGTGAAAGCAGCCCCTAAGTCCCCCATGCCCCCACACACCCAATCTCAAGGGTTCTTATGTTTACAGAAGCTAGTTCAGAAGAAACTGAAGTATGTGCCAACTATGCCTAAAGCATCATGGGAGATATCTAATGCTCTGCAATGCAGCCTCAGTCCTTGCAGCAAGTCCCCTCGCTCCCTTATCCTGAGCAGTCGCTTATCACTACTTTGCAGCTCTCTCTAATAAAAGATGGGATTGGTGCTTTCCACTGCAGCCAATGTAAACAGCCTGGAAAGCCAACATGCCAGTGGGGTAGGAGTGGAGGAACTGGAGGAGAAATTCTGTAACACGATGAGAGAGACTAGGCTTCGCTATAATGAGTACAAAGGGGATTATTTAACAAGGCTGCTGGACTAGCAATGGTCAGAAACCTCTTATCAAAGCCCTTCTTTGGCTGAAAACATTCCTGATGATGTTTTCACTGCTGTGCTGGGGATTCTTGGCAACAACAGCAAAAGCCCCAAAACTGAATGAAAGTTTCTCTGAAATATTTTACCCAACTAGGAGCCTTCAACGACAACAAAAAGAAGATCTTTGCCATGTAAAGCCACAGGCCTTCTGTTTCTCCAGCTCCAGACTTGCATTGGTCTAGTCCTAGGTTTCAGGTGGACCATGTACAAGTACACATGGATGGGAAAATACCGAGTCCACAGTTCATTCTGTTTGACCGTCCTTAATCTCCAAGGACCTCACTCATTTTAGTTCTACAGCTCCCCACATTCCACACACACGTTTCAGTGCCTCCTAGCTTTTCCTGTTGAAAGAGACTGAGTTCAGTAATAAGAACTCTCAAAACTCAATTTACAACTCTGAAGGAAGAAATCCTATAGCAAATGAAGTTCCCTGCAGGAATAGTTTGTGTGTTCCCTAAGTCAACTCTGCATCACATATTGCCTCAGCCATTTGGGCCTTTCTAACAGGAGAATATGGATTTTTTTTTCGGATTTTTTTTAAAGAGGTAACAAATAGAGACCGGGGCACCGCAGCTCAGGAGACAGCCAAGAGCACCCCTATTGCCATGATCCCTAGCTGGCTCCGCTGACAGTTTTGACAGCTGCCATCCCAGCCCTTGTTCTTTAAGGGTAACACATGCCCATTTTCTAGAACCAGAGCTACAAGGGAAGGAAGTTAATTCAGTATCTGGTTACCATTCACTGTAGAAGTGATAAAGACTCCAATTTTAATGTATTTATAGTTCCCAAGAATAGGCCAGACATTTATCAGAACCAAAATTTCTATCCCGTGGAAAATGCTGCTATTTTGAAAAAATTCTATTCAGCCTATTCTATTATATTAAAACATTCCTATTTTCTCCCTCACAATTGGTAGGTTGCTGCAAAATGTTTCTATTTTCATTAAAATTGCTTTTTCCTTTTTTATGGACAACTGTTCCATTGAAATTTCAGATACTAACTCTACTTCTTATGTTAACACGGGCCAGAGTCATGGGTAGAGTCAGCCAGGCATCAGGGATGCTGCTGCTGATCACGTCAGCTGATGGTAGAGCGCCCTCTGCCCAGAATTTTCAATGAGGCTTAGCAGAACCTCAGCAATAATGCGAGTCAGTTTTTTCAGAGTACTGACTGTAGACATCTTTTGAGAAGTCTGGTTAAATGCTGGAAATAAATCTATGCACTTAGGATAATAGACATGTAGGGCTAGAAAGGCTCTCAGGAGGTCATCTAGTCTAACCGTCTGTTCAAGGCAAGATCATCCCTGTCTATACCACCTCAAAGTCAAGTGTTTCTCTTTGGAGAATGTGGCTCCATCTGGTCCTGAAGGTCTAACACAAGCACATGTTTTAAGCCCAAATCTAGGCCGTAGTCTGAGGACATGCCATTTTCACCCCAAAAATCATTGCAATATGACCACTCTTTGTCTGCAGAAAGCAACTAATAAGTGACATGAGCAATGGGCATACATGAGCTGGGCTCCTTTAGCAACAGAGCTGTACCAGAGAAATTTATTGCTTGTGGCATGTTGTCAGAGTGAGACTAGGCTCGTTAATCAGAACCGAAACAAACAAGAAAACATTTTAATGAATTAAAAACAGCTCTCTCTGGAAACAAAGGGGGGCTTGAGGACAGGCTTAATACCCACAAATTCCCCCATGATGACATTCATGGCAACCTCTTTGCTAGGCCACCCCAGGGAAGAAGCTAATCAGAAACATCCGTTCTCTAACCCAGGGTCTCGGCAGGCAGACTGAAACATCTCAGCACCTGCAGGGTTCCTGATCCTGCTCTTTCCAGCCCCAGGAAAATGTTAAAAAACTTTAAGTGCAGGCTCCCCTAGGCTGCAGTCATTTTGCATAAGATATGCAGCAAGCCACCTTCATTAGCACACATTACTGCAGGGAAGCCTGTTGCGCCCTGTTCTGGAGGGCTTTGTTTTAAATATAAATTGGGTAGATGTGTGAATTATGTTTGTGGCGGTGTGCAGGGTGTTTGTTTTGTATTGCATTCACTCTGTAGCCATTGAGGAGACAGAACTGTGCCCAAGGAAGGCAGCTTCCTCCCTACACTGGAATATTTTAGTTTAAATTCTTATCTGCCTCCTGTCCTCTCCTACATCTTGGCCTGTCTTCTCCTCTCCTCCAGCAATCCTTCCTCCCCCTCTCCCTGTCTCTCTGTGGAGGTTGGTGATGTCTGGAAGTAAGTAGGCAAAGTGACACAAATGTGAGCTCAAAGCCAATTTGCAGCACCAGGTAAAGATCATGATGCATCTGGCTCAAACCAGTGAGACTACCCTGAGGAGCCTCAGCTGTCTCCGTCTTTGCTTTCCTCCTTCTCACTTGCTCCTTCTCCAGTGTGGCTGGAAGGATCATTCATAACAATCCATTCAATGAAATCCATTTGTTATTCTGCTCATCAACAAATTGCAAAATTCTCACATGTAGTCATCATATAACACTAACTCAGGAGGAGGAGAGCTGGGTGAAGTTTCTCTCAATGACTAGTAGTCACCAAAGAGGCATTTCAGAGAGACAGAGAGGGAAAAAAAAGTCAGATGAAGTTCTGTGCATTTGTTTTAGCCACAAAATGGCTAAAATATTATTTAAAGAGACCAAACATTTTGTAATACTTTAACTGGCAGGTGTCATTGTAAAAGTTGATGGCCTTTCAAAACAGTTAAATAACCCCAAAATAAAATTAAAACTCTTGAATTTGGTTAAAAAACGTCAGGTTACCCAAAGGTGAGTAGTTTGGTATTGTTGAAAAAAAAATAAGTGTGTGCATGTTGAGGGAGCTAGCAGGGGTTATTGCAGGGCCCTTGGCACAGCTTTACAAGCACTCATGGTGCTCAGGCCAGGTGCCGGATGATTGGAAGATAGCCAGCGTGGTCCCCATCTTTAAAAAAGGGAGGACCTGGGCAACTATAGGCCCGTCAGTCTTACTTCAATCCCAGGGAAACTCTTTGAGAAGATCATCATGGAGCACATTTGCAATGGGCCGGCCTCAGAGATGATGCTCAAGGGCAACCAGCACGGTTTCATTAGGGGCAGGTCATGTCAGACCAACCCAATTGCCTTTTATGATCAGGTCACAAAAGCCTTGGATGCAGGTGTTGCTGTGGATTTAGTCTTTCTGGACTTCAGCAAGGCCTTTAAACCATCTCCTACCCCATCCTCATTAAAAAAACTAGGTGACTGTGGCATTGATGCCTACACCGTCAGATGGATTACAGATTAGCTGAAGGGTTGTATTTGGAGGGAGGTGGTGGACGGGTCATATTTGACCTGGGGGAAGTGGGCAGCGGAGTCCCCTAGGGCTCAGTCCTTGGGCCTGCACTGTTCAACCTCTTTATCAGCAATTTGGACAACAGGATGAAAAGCAACCTGTTTAAATTCGCTGATGATACCAAAATTTGGGGTGAGGTGAGCACACTAGTAGGGAGGGAAAGACTGCAGCAAGACCTGGATAGATAACAGGGGTGGGCTAACAAAAACAGGATGCATTTCAATACTGACAAGTGCAGGGTGCTGCACTTGGGAAGTAGTAACCAGCAGCACACTTACAAGATGGGAAACTCCCTTCTTGAGAGCACGGAGACAGAAAGGGATCTTGGAGTCATTACTGACTCCAAGACGAACATGGGCCGACAATGCGAGGTCACAGTTGGCAGGGCTAACCGGACCTTGTCGTGCATCCACAGGTGCATCTCAAGCAGGGCCAAGGAGGTGATCCTCTCCCCTTTTGCAACACTGGTCAGGCCACAGCTGGAGTACTGCGTCCAGTTCTGTGCGCCGCACTTCAGGAGGGATGTGGACAACATTGAGAGGGCCAGAGGAGGGCCACCCGCATGATCCGGGGACAACAGGGCAGACCCTACAATGAGAGACTGCGGGACCTGAACCTGTTCAGCCTTCACAAGCGAAGTCTGAGGGGGGACCTGGTGACTGTCTATAAACTCATTAGTGGGGACGAGCAGGGTTTGGGAGAGACACTGTTTCCCCTAGCGCCCCGTGGCATAACAAGGAACAATGGACACAAGTTATTGGAGAGTAGGTTTAGATTAGACACCCGCAAGAACTACTTCACAGTCAGGGGGGCTAGGATCCAACTTCCAAGGGAGGTGTTGCTGGCTCCTACCCTGGGGGTCTTTAAAAAGAGGCTTGATGCCTACCTGGCTGGGATCATTTGAGCCCAGTTTTCTCCTGCCCAGTTGGTGGGGGTCGGACTTGAAGATCTACAAGGTCCCTTCTGACCCGACTTCTATGATGTAACACACACAAAACGCAAACTGTATTTTGATTTCTCAAGGTCTTAGTACTAAGCCAAAAACAACCCCTGCCCCCCCCAACCCCAAGAAAAAAACAACATTATTCACCCAGCTAAGATTGCAGATGCCTAGAATGAATAGTTCTTGGCCTGCAGCAAGCTGGTGTATCATTCACTGCAAATATTCAAGTCATGGTAGGCTGCTTAGTAACATATGCCACATGGTATTTTTCCTTTCTCCTGACCGGATGATTTAGACAACTAACCAATAGTATCCTAGATTATAGACACCAGTGGACAGTTGCCACTTGCTGTGTGAAATGTACACTATTTTCAATTATGAGATTAGGAGGGGAAAATATCTGTTTGAGAATATTTGTCTTTGTAGTTTGTTTTTCCACTAGTAACCTTACAAGTGAAGCTTGGGAAAAGTCAGTCCAGATTGGGGAAAGAGTGAACACAATTAGAGGAGCTTCCTTTAGAAAATGGAATGAATGTTCAGATTTCTTAGCATCTTTGATCTGTGCAACGCCCCAGCTTTTCACTTGGAATAATTCGTCTATACTTGCTTTATTTCCTCCTCTGGCTTGGCCTCCTATGAAGCTCCTCTTTTGCACAGCATCCTATACATACTGAATGGGCTGGTTGTAAACTGGTTTGTATTTGTATAAATGCAGACTCCCAGGCTCATACAAGCACAAAGCACTCCATTACCCCCAGCTTTCTAGGAGCTCACTGTATAAAACATGTAACCACCAGTAAGTCATAACTGGGCACTGGAGAATAAGAAAACTAAATATGGGTAAATCAAAGTCAAGATACCAGTCAGGCAGATGCGTCCCACTTTACTCGGCCCTGGTGAGACCACAGGTGGAGTACTGTGCCCGGTATTGGACCCCACGCTTCAGGAAGGATGTGGAGAAGCTTGAGAGAGTCCAGAGGAAAGCCACTCATATGATCCAAGGCCTGCAGGGACGGTTGTATGAGGAGAGGCTGAGGGACTTGGGACGCTGGAAATGAGAAGGCTCAGGGGGGACTTGGTAGCAGCCTACAACTTCATAAGAGGGGCATATCAGGACCTGGGAGAATACCTGTTCACCAGAGCTCCCCAAGGAATAACAAGATCTAACAGCCATAAGCTCCAGGAAGGCCGATTTAGACTGGATATAAAAAAAAAGTTCTTTATGGCGCGTATGCCCAGGGTCTGGAACAAACTCCCCCCAGAGGTGGTGCAAGCACCTACGCTGGACTCCTTCAAAAAACTGCTGGAGGGAGTTTCAAAAATCTTGCTGCGGTCACTTGATCCCAGCTGACTTCCCACCTATGGTGGGGGGGCTGGACCCAATGATCTCTTGAGGTCCCTTCTAGCCCCTAATGTCCATGTAATCTATGAAATCATCATCAGATAAAGATACCTTCTACAAAAGCAGCCAAGAATAGTATGGAGAATAAAGCAGAGTTCAATGAGGGGACCCAAGTGAGATGAACAGTAGTAGAATAGAAACCAAGAGGAAGATGGACTCTGCACCACCTGGACACAAATTGGTGGTCAGATACATACAGACCAAAGCAGGAAGGTGCAACAGAAGCCAGTAATGAAGAAAAAGGACAAATTACACCAAATCTGCAAAGACGCTTAGATAACAAAGAACAGTCCCTTATGTAAAAATATATCCATGCCATCCAACCAAAACCATTGCCATAAGAAGTCAGTTGCTGGTGGGGGGGGAGAAATTAGAAGAAGAGTTACTACATAGTCTTGTGCTAAGGACAGTAGGACTGATTCACAGAAGAGCTAAGACACCCTAAC
Source organism: Crocodylus siamensis (assembly GCF_052110815.1). Lineage (NCBI taxonomy): Eukaryota > Metazoa > Chordata > Crocodylia > Crocodylidae > Crocodylus > Crocodylus siamensis. The sequence goes on along the minus strand of NC_143409.1, from coordinate 28,391,383 downwards.
ACTCACCTGAAGTCAGTCAGAGCAGGAGACACTCATTCTGAGCAAGTGAGACTCGAACCTCGAGACAGCCCAGCTACTCTGTTAAGTATGTGCTTTCCTTCACAAAATGGCAAAAGAAATTCCTGCAAGTCAAAAGCACAGATACAAATTCCCTGTGGAACTAGGCAAGGTGAAAAAGGTGGGCGAGTGGGCATTTCCAAACACCCTCAAGGAGCTTGCTCCTCCAGGAGGGAAGTTCCCACGCTCAGAGGAAGCTTAGGGGTGTGCAACAGGCTTGGCCTCCACAGTATCTGTTTGTGGCACCCCAAGGCACTATTCAGCCGCCTCCAGTTCTCTCCAGATCTCCCAATAACATGCTCATCAGCCAGAATTCTGAACCAGTCTGTGGCCTGGAGGGTACAAGAAGGGAACAGGAAGGGGATAGATTACAAGTTTCCCTCACTTTATGCAGGTTCTGCATGTGTGAATTCGCTCTTATGCAATGACCCTTTTTAGAACAAAATTCATTATATGCGAGGTAAATTCACTCTGATGAGATTGGTGTGGTGGAAGCCCACAGTCAGCTGCTTTGTGCGGTGCATCATGAGAGTGATGCACACCAAAATATACCTGTGTGGATCTGCACTTCTCACTCATTGTCTGTAACATGTGCTTTATAGCTGCCATCCCCATTATGATAGTGCCCTGTGCTTGTGTGTGTCTGCTGTTGGCAAGTACCAGAATTGAATTGTAAAAGTGGTGGAAATGGGCCTGGGAATCAGCACAGTTGAGTTCTTGGAACACATCCCTATTTGTTACACTGCAAAGTGGGTTCCCTTGACGTGAATTCAAGTTATGCACCATTTTCCAGGAACACATGTACAGCATAAAGCAAGGAAAACCTGTATATCTTTACAAAATGCCCTCATTTTGGCCTTTTGGGACCTCTACTTCCCTCCTGGGCTGTCAGATCACCCCCTCAGCTTCCACCACCTTCCAGACCACAGCAACCCAAGCCTCCAGTGAGGGCACACAGAGCACCCAACACCACAAAATACAACCAAGAACAACTCTCACCGTACCTGAGCTCAGTGCCCCATGGACTCCTCACCCCTCCAGGCTCTGCAAAGTTCTGAGAGAGCCTGAACTCAGGTAAGACTTTTTCAGCTACTGGTAGCCAAACGAAGCAAGGCATCTCTGCCAGACTTACCCTCCCACAACGCTTCAGAGTGCAAGCTTCTTGCATGAAATACTTCCCCTCTCCAGAGCCAAACCCTGCCTGAACCAGGCCCTCTCCCCCTTAGTTCATGCTTGACACCTGAGCCCTTCCCCAGGTGTTACAGCTCAGGGCTGCTGAGGGCTCCGGCTACTTTGTCAAGGAGCATTTCTGTTCTTCCTGCCTCTGGAAACCGCAGCCTCCAAAGGAGAGCTGCCTCTGAGCTTCTTTGCTGGGCTAGATAGATACTGTCCTTTTGTTTACCTGGATCATTATTCTGGGGGCTGCGTCTGCTTGAGCAAGCAGAGCCCACCAATAAAGAGACTGCAAGGTCACAGAACAAAATCCCAGGCTCCTTCCTACTGCTGTGTCCCTAGTGGGAGGTTAAATCAGAGCACAGACTCCGTAGTGAAGTACATAGCCATGAACTTCATTGATCATGTCTGCAGTATATGAGAAGCCTCCCGGCTGTGCCTATATACCAGGAGTCCTATCCCTGAATGCTTAGGGGCTAGTGTAATACCTGGAAGGAGGGATCTCTTTGAGATGGCATTCTCTTTGGTTCCTCAAAAGTCCTAGCCAGAAACATGGTGGGCACGCAGCATGAGCATTATATCTGCCAGCAGCAGAGACAGAGGCAAGGATTAGTTAAAAAAAAGAGAAGGGTCAACTGAAGGACCCAGGAACACACATTATTTTTGCTCGGCTAGTTTCCAAAAGTTTCAATCGTGAACAGGACCCCAGCACACTGAGACTAATACTAATCAGCTCTCTGAGAATGGAAGCAAAGGGAAGAATAAAAATGCTTGCCAATATACAGACATTTTTGCCTGTAGAAAACCCAAGAGACATGTAGGTTCCCCCATGGGGCCTACGTATATAACTTGGGCCCAGGGCACAACACACCGTGTGAGCAGCAGCCAGCTGAAGCTTTTCTTCCTGGTTGTCTGACAGAGGTGGCTGCCAATACCTCCCCCTCCCTTTTCACCATTTCCCCTCCATACACTTCAGGCACATTGTGGACACAACCAGAGCTAAAACCAAGCCCCTTCACAGCTCCAACAGAAGAATTTAAGCAGCACTAGCTGCTTTCCCTTTCCTCTTCCCACACCTCTCTCTGCACCTCCTCCACATGTCCCTGTAGATTTAACATGTGACACTTTCAGAGCATGGCTGTCTCTTCCCCCCCACACCCCCCTCCTAAGTCTTTGATGCTGCAGCAAGGGACTTTACAGCCAAGCAAGGGAAACTGCTGGAAATAAGACTACTCTTCTTTTCCTTTAGAGCTTCCAGTCCATCAGGGCACCTGCACCCTTCCCTCCGTCTGATGCGGCATGCTGCCCTAGTCCCAGCAGGTGGACAATACTTGATTTTCTTGTGTTAATTTAGCAGGCTCTGAAAGCAACTAAGGTTTGTTTTGAATCAGTGGCCAGCCAAGGATCCTGTGTGTTTTGCGGCTCCCAAATCCACTTCTTTCCACATGCCCCTTTATTTTCATTCCCTCCTGTGCCTCCCTAGGTAGCAAAGGTCCCACGCTGCCCCCCACCCCACTGTCCGCCTCCTTCAGTGAGAATTTCTCCAGTACCTATAAAAGGTACCAGTAAGCCTGCAGCAGTGACAGTTCAGGAACTATGTAACATTAATTGAATTACACTGAAAATTAACCCTCCCCCCTGCTGATTGGAGTATTTATCCTCAGAGTTAATTCAGAAGAAATATCCATTTTGCTGCCTACCTGAGTCTGCCACAGAATTTCCATCTGCTGCAGAACCGTGTTTCCACAGGAGGCAAGGCTGGCTTGACACCGAGTGCATGAGGCTTAAGTTACACAGCACTGCCATCAGTGAAGCTATGTCCTCATGGAGCAGACAGCAAAAGGACTCCTTGTTCTTCCCGGGTACATTGAGAAGAGTCCGGCTCCTGTGGGGAGCTGACAGCTGTTTCCGTGCTAGGTTCTTCTAGCTGGAGCCGATCTAAGGAATTCTGCAGGAGCGCACCAAGGGAGAGCCGGTCTGTTCGATGGCATTGCCTTCCAGTGGGAGTCACTCACAGCCGGGGATGGAAAAAGCACTAGCTTTCAGGTGCCAGGCAAGCCTCTTCCAGCAGGGGCACTGCAAGAACTGAGGTAGGGGCAAGGGCTGTTGGGGACCTTAAAGCTGTAACCATCCCAACATCCCTCTCAGCCAAGTTGTTTTAGTGACTAAGAAAAACTGCAGCACTGTGCAAGCTAAAGCTCTACTTTCAATAGCATTTCCTAAATTAAACAATAAACAAGAAGCTGTTTCAGATTTGCCTTACGCTGCAGTTCCTTATTAATCCCCACAGTAAACACAAAGGAAAAAAACAATTAACCTAAGAGGGATGCTTTCTGTTTAAAGATACAAATTGATACTAAAGCTAGAGTCAGGCAATTGGAGCTCAGGCAAGTGCTTCTCAGAAGCAATAAGGACCAGACCACATGGCCTGGCAAGGAAAGAAAGCTGCAGGGCCTAGCTAGGACTCATGCCAGGAATATCCAGGAACCTATAAACCTCCTGAGATTACCACCCATTTCACAAGCCAACTGACTAATAGAGTAAACTGGCCCCTGTACAAACACGTTGCTTCCAGTCAAGGGAAGCTCACTGTAGCAGGGCACTAAGGTGCCTGCTACTGGCATTGGTAACAGGGCTTGGCTGCCAATCAGCAGGGCAGCGCAGCTGAAGGTTGCTTAGGCAACTGAGTGGGTCAGCTGACCCGGGGGGGGGGGGGGGGGGGGGGCAGGGCCGGGCCTTTATAAACAGCCAGGCCGAGTCGGGAGTCAGTTCCCTTCTGATAGGTAGAAGTGCTGGAGCAGAGCAGAGCAGAGCAGAGCAGAGCAGAGCAGAGCAGAGCAGAGCAGAGCAGAGCAGAGCAGAGCAGAGCAGAGCAGAGCAGAGCAGAGCAGAGCACCTGTGTGCTGATGAGATGGAGAGGTCTCTGACAGGGAGGCTTGATGGAGAGCCAGGGTGGCATGGGATGTTATAGCTGGTAGGCTGATTTTTGGGTACTGCCAGTTGGTGTGACTTTGAGTTTGGTTTTGATAGTGATTGTGTTACTGGAGGACTGGGTGAAGCTGTAGGGGAAGGGGGAGGCCTCAGGGGAGCACCCCAGCAGAATGGGGGGGGTCCTGGTGGTGCAGAGGGTGCTGTGTTTTGGGGTGTGCCCAGGGAGGGCACAGTGATTGGTGCCAGAAGCAAGGCATAGCCATGTAGTGCCAGGGTGGTGCTGTGTTTGGGGTGTTGTGACCCCAGCCTTGTGAGGGTGGTATTTGGTAAAGCCCAGTGGGGTAAATAACCCAGAAGAAAGGTCAGGGGGCCAGGCATGGCTATGGGCCACCTGAGCCCCAAGCATGGGGAGTGCAGACATAGGCCCCAGAGGGGGTGAGAGTGCGAAAGGGTGTGGGGAGCATGGACACAACTCAATCTACTCATCTCCTCTGAGGCCTAACTCTGGAAGGAAGGGGTGGGCCTATCAAGAAGCCTCAGAAGAGGGTGAGTGCACAAGAAGCCTGGAGAAGGGTGGGGGCACGTACATTGGAGAGGGTGTGTATACCGGAGAGGGTGCATAAATAGAGGCACAAGAACATCCGGAACACCGGCGAGGCTTGGGTGTGGTATTGGGGGTGGAAGGAGCCACACGATGCCCTAGGTGGGGTGGACCAAGAGATATCCGTAGAGGGCAAGAGCACCGGGTCCGAGAAGCCCAGGAAAGGCAGCCTCCCATTAATATTATATAAACAGCAAAGATGTGGCGGGCTAGACAGGGATGGTAGATGGGCAACTTGGCACGGTAGGGGTGTAGGAGAGATCATGACCACTCCTTGGGCCCTGCCCTGTGACACTCACCAAAAAGAGAACCAGCCACCAGGGGAGTCCCAGATCTTCCCGATCTAAACCTAGAATGCTAGCCAAGGAGATGGCTTCCAGTCTCCATAAATACGAACACCTGAACCTTCACAAGGCCTGAGGAGCCTCTTGCTTTCCCTCCCATATGGAACAGGGAGGATGATGAAGAAAGTGGCTACATGGAGACAATTGGGTAATAGGCAGGAGAATGCAGCAGCATGAGTGCACGAACACCAGTCTTCCTTTGCTAGAGGGATCAGTAACATTTTGTGGTACAAGGGAGGGCCTGGGGACGGGGGAGGAACCCTGAAAACATCCACAGCTGCAATTAACAACCAAAAAGTTATGTAAAGGGATAATGAAGCTCCAGCTTTTGGGGTTAAGCCAATCTGTAGTAGAGATCAGGGAGAGGTTCATGGGAAGCAGCTTAAGCCATCTCTGCCTATTGAACCATCCAGTTCTGGCCACACAAGGCAGGACCTCAGCTCAGATCCAGTCTAGGAATTCCCATTCCTTTGTTGAGGGAGGAAGAGGGTGGACTCTCCCTTTCTCTGTTATGATCAAGCAGGAGCTGCAGCAGGTACAGTGTCCAAGAGAGATCACATCTCCAGAGAGAGGAACTGATGCCCCTTTTCTCTCTGTAGTCTCTTTTATACAGTGACATGACAGTAGCAGAGGGAAGGAGAGCTGCTGGGGCCAACCCTGAGGAAAGGATTACTTGGCCTGCCCAAGTTAACAGCCAGTGTGACTGAAGTGCATCTGCAACCACTGGGGTCAGGGGTTAGGGAAGAAAAGCAGCTCAATGAATGAAGAGGAGGGTGGGGGGAGAAAAGGAGACTTTCCTCAAGTTTTAGGCTGCGGCTGCTTTCATTGATGGCATGGCCTACTGGTTTCAGCACTGGGTTGGGAGACTGTGACTTTACTCCAACCTCTCCCACCAAGTTGCTGGTCTTGGCAAGATGCTTTCCCCATCAGTGCTTATTGAGAGAGCAAGCTGTTTGTGGGAAAGAACATTTCTTCCCATGTGTCCATACAGCATCTAGCACAATGAACAAAGTACAAAACATTCCTCCCGGGAGAGGTATGAGCCACAAAGTCAGGGAACATTTGCATGAAAGGGTTCACTCCAGCTGACTTCTACAAATCATGCAATGCCAGTTATGTTAAAAATCACTTCCACAGTATAGAAATGCCTCTTTGCAATGGCATCACTGAAGTATCTGTACCAAAGGCACCAGCTGCTTATAAAGCAAATAGCATTTTTGTTGCCAATGGTGCAGAAGAGAAATGGACAACATAGTTTATTCCAGGCTCTCAGGGCAGTTCATGAACAGCAGCACAGAAATTCATCATGGGGCCCAAATCCTGTAGCCTACCAGCAAGTAATTTCTCAAACACAAAGAGAGTCCCTGTTCCCTTCCTCCCCTTCACATGCACAAATATAGTTTATTCATGATCAGAGTTTCCCAGGATGGCAACTAACCCTTCCACCCCAAAAGATCCCATAGTGCTGTCAATGTAGGAATACAGGGAGATCACCATCCCAAGGCCAGAGATGAGGCACTTCTGCAATGCAAAGACACATTGGCAATGAAATACAGTCACTGTTTAAAGTAAAAAAACCAAAATGATGGAGTGTTGTCATTGACTTCAGAAGGAGCAGGATCAGACCTGCAGAGTGCATGTCAAGACTGCACCACAGGCCAGGAAGTGAAGGACAATGCTACAGGCAGCACAAGGTATTTTTGGGAGCTAGAACGCATTTGCTCACACTGAAATGGCTCCAAGACACTTGGACTACCACCCCTGTCTGTATGACAGACACCATGGGAAGTTGTTTTAATAAGAATTGGTCATTTGAGGTCTTTGAATCTCAGCTGGCAAGTTCCCTTTCTCCCTTCTCCAAGCTGCCTCCTGCACAGTGCACCCAGCTAATTAATTAAGGAGCACAATTCAATCAGTCAGACAATCCCATTTCAGCAAAATGCTTTTAAGGGATAATGCCTTTAAACTACAGATGGGCTTAACCAAACCTTCACATTCAGATCCTCTGGAGTGTTGGGTCAGTTCCATCTCTGAAACCAGCTCCAGGTCTGAATTTCACAAGTAGCACCCATTATCAAATGTGGCCAGAGCAAAACCTCTGACCCAGACCCACCTATAGACTTTGAAGCTCATGAGTATATGATCTAAATGCTACCACTAAAGCCCCTGGCTACTTTGAAGACAATTTAACTCTCTCCCTAGCTTTGAATCTGACCCCCATGTATGGCCAATAACTCCTATGGAGGCAGCTCTGCTAGCAATGTTCTGGGGAAGAGGGCAGTCCATAGTGGCCTTGGCCAAATGTGAACTGCTGCTCACCTTACATGCACAAGCCAAAAGCTGGAGTGAGTCCACTGCAGTCAAAAGACTGAAACCATAACACAGTGGTCTGAAAAACCCAGTCTTTTTTCATTCTTTGTAGGGGATGAAGAACGGACTACAGGGGCCAATCTCCTGATCTCCCTTATTCTCAAGGGATATTGTTCTATGCTCCATCCTGCTTTCCCTTCTCCCTCGTCCTTTGTGCACCTTCTTTACTACAAACCGTCATGCTTCATGTCCGAGAAGAACGTATTAGTCAGAACTTGGACTAAGCATTCAAGCCAGGCCCATTTCGGTTCAGTCAGGAGCCACTTTATCTGGACTGGATTTGAACAAACAAGAATTCTCAGTCCGCTGATGTGCATGGATTTGGAGGCTTGTTTCAGGTGCATCTTTAATTATTAGCAATTTGCATTTCCTCACTTCAGCTGAAAAGAAAAACTCAATTTCCACCTCTGTCCTCTTAGCTTAGAAAGGGACAGTAGCTCCTCTCAGGACAGAAAAAGGCAAGTTTGAGAAGAGGAGATAGTAAATATGTGGATGAATCTCATTCTCTCTCTAGATCTGTGCGGGGCTAACAGAAACTGCTAGGAGTAGGAGAGAGGTTAAAGCAACAGGGTGGCAGGAAAACCAACACTTTCCTATTGCCTGGCTAATTTCTGCTGATAGAAGGAGTTGTTCCCAGCCATGCAGATGGATTAAATCTCCTCTTCAGGATTAATGTGGTGAAGTTCAACCCCTTGCAGGCCCACAGTCATACCTCACCCATGTGGGCCGAAGTTATAAGATTTGGGGCTCTCTGACAACTGCAGTGGCCTCAGTCAACCTGCTCATTTAATTCTTAATCTGCCACTACCTTCAGATTGTAGACACGTAAATGAATTTATTCAGCATGCCCCCTTCTACCTCTGTCAACCACTGCCAGATAAAAGGAGCTTATTTTAGTTATTCTGGTTCCAAGGTCCAATCTAGATCAGAACCAGGCATCTTACTGTGAGCTCAGCTTGCTTCCCGAGCCATGCACGGCAATGTTATTAAAAATAAATAGGACTTTGAAATGCGCACATTTCAAATTCGTCTTATTATAAGGAATGCAAAATCAAAGGGCAAGCTCAGTTCAGCTCTGACTAGCATTTCTGAACACTTGGATGTCATGCTTCCCTCTTTCTGGTCACCTGGGAGTCCAATGTCAATACTGCTTTAACAGTCAGAAGAACTCCTTCCCCAATATTTAAGCAAATGTTTAATGCATAGAGTGTGAAGGTGGCATTTCTGATTGCCATGCTAATACCCAAGCAGGATGGCGACAGCTTTATAACCTCCAACATTCATTGCTGCTTCTTCAGAAGAGTTACAAAAGCTGATGCTTCCTGACAACACTGCACTGTATTAACAAATGGTTTTCCAGCTGAAGATCTGCAGCTAGTTGACCACAGTGAAACTGCATGGCTTTCCACTGCTGCACAGTTCTGATGCTGACTGATGAAAATGGCTTATTTTTATGATTTATTAAGGCTACGCTGGGTTAATTTTGTCTACAAGCAGTGAGGATAAGCCGTTGGATTTGCGGATATTTTCAGGATTGTAGTTTTAACTTTTGTCAAAAACGCTTATGCCTTGATCTAAAGCCCAACAAAGAGAATATACATCAAAATAAATTCGTGTTGCTTGCAATGTCAAAACACTGCAGTGGACAAAAAAAAAAAAAAGCAAAGAAAAGAAAAGATTAAAAAAAAAAAAGTCAGTGCAGCCACCATTCATTCCTTGTCCAGGACGTGCTGCACCAGTGTGACATTTACATCACAAGCTCATGTGGCATGTTGGCAAATTGGAGTGGAACATCTTTGAGTCAGGAGATGAGATGTCAACCCATTATTCCAGGGCCTTTTAGCATCCTGAAGGAACATGGAATGGCCCCTGGAAATAGGACAATCCTGAAAGGATTAGGATTGTTGGTAGCTCCAGACAGAATAGGGGCTACCTTGGCTTCCTGGCTGCTCTCTTAGTCCCGAATATCTTCATTTGCTCTTATCTGAAGAACTTTTTTCTTAATGCTCTCTTTCTGGAGACTCTGAGGTAGTTTCTCCTTCAGAAGTAGCAACTCTTTCCTTGCAGTCTCTGCGCCCAAGGTACTCAACAATACTGACATGCTGCCTTACTGATGAAAAGCTTGCTGGATAATTGCCAACACCTCATATATCAGCAATGCCCATTGCCTCCCAAGTCAATGTTCTTTTGTCTAAGGGATTGATTACTTGACCTGATGCACTTTTCTTGGCTTAATACATGCAACTGTCCATCGTGAGGCTAGTGCTCCATTATAGCATGGGTTTAACCTGCAGCAAAATTGCTCACAGTTAATATTTAGAGGGAGAAGGATCTGCTCTATGCTCCCACACATGGGAATTTCACCATTCTTCCTCAGGACACTGTTCCAGCCAGCCCTGTTAGGTCTAGATTACCCACTCCTCTGCCGCAGATGCAGTACCCTTTATTCTTCACAAATCTCCATGCCCAGTTGTCCCTGTTAAAGACCATAGTGTGGTCAAGCAGTCTACTCATATGGCCTACTTCAAGGCAGAACAATGGAGAGCACAAAAAGCCTCCCATGAGGTTGCTTTATAGCCCCTGATGAGTTAACTCATATGAATGAGCATTGTTCCTTTAACAGAAAAATCCAAGTTGGTGCTACTTGAGTATGAGTCTCACAACCTGGGATGTAGCCAGGACCCATCCTATGGCAGCTATTTACCACTGACACCACAGGACTCAGCCACAATGGTGAGTGATATGGGTACTCCTCATTTGATATCGTCTCATTATTACATTGCTGATCTATTAGGGAATATACTCACTTAAAGTCTCACAATGTTTGCTTTTAACATTGTTTGGCCACCGCCTGCTAGTAGGTAACTACTGTGACATAATTGGATTTGCTTAACATCGCATTTTTCAAGAACATAACTACAACGTTAAGCGAGGGGTAGCTGCACTTGTACAGGAAACAAAGCTTCCCAGACCACAAACAAGGAACAAGTCAGGAAGAGCATACCTCAGCAGCAGGAAACCATGAGGCAAATCTCACCTGACCCTTGGATTAGATTCCATCCAAAGAAGGTCATGAGTGGAGTTTGTGTTTTATTCCAAGCTTTTATGATGCCTGCAATGGAAATGGCTTCCTGGGCTGAAGGTATAGAGGTAAGAAAGGAGCCCTTGGAAAGCTTTGGTAGAAGGAGCTTCAAAAAGCTTATTTATATTTTGGATAGTAATCCAATTCCTGCATTTTAGTTAAAGAAGAAAAAAAGTCCATAAATTCCACCCCATGGTAGCAGGACCCAAGCATGGGCTGTTTTCACTGACTCAGCAAGGGGAAACCCACCTCAAACTATGCCAGTGTGTTAGGATATGCACCTAAACATCTGATCATTTCTCTGAACCTTAGGTTTCAGTCCAAGGCAAACATGTCAGACGGCAACACGAAGAAAGGAATCCTTAGTTGCAGCATCACCGCCTCCCTGTTCTAAGGCTGCTGACATCACAGCTGGGTTTCAGAGAGCAGAGTGGAGAAAGCCCACTGCTTCTATGCCAGATGGGGTTGGAGCCCACTGTGGACCCATGCTTTACACAAACCCAATGGTCATGTCTCCATGCTGTCAATCCCACTGCACTTTGGATATACAGCATGGAGGGGTCCTTCCTTTTCTTTACTGTATCCTTAAAAGAAGTATTTAGCAGAATTTTACAGATTCCTTGGAACCTGACAGGGCTGTGCCATGAGTACGTCTGTTATGGCCTTAAACTCTTGACTCCTGGGCTTTCAGCCACTTGCCCCAGCACCCACACCACTGGAGCAGGGTCATGGAGGGGTGGGTGCTAGCTGCCTTTAAGCAACAACTCCATGCTCTGGCCCATTGTCCCAACAGGAATGCAGCTTCCTCACTGCAGGCATGTTGAAACATTCCAGCTGGGTCGGCTTTGAAAAGGGCCTCCATATGGATTTTTAATAAAGGTGGCCATTCAGGTCACCCACAGGAAGAACCTGCTGGGCAGACATGCCATGAAAGGAACTTATTGTAATACTATTATTAAGCTGTTGTCTTTGGGAGCCTTCTTCAGACCTGTCCACCTCCCAGATTGTAAAGCAGTGCTTCTAATAGAGAACTCCACTTGGTTTCTACTCAGCAACATGCTGAAAATAGAGCCAGCTTGATGTCACCTTGTTCCTAAAAATCCAGCAGGAACAGAATTGGAAACTGTCTCTTTAAAGTATCTGTTCCCTGTCCCTACCAAGGAAGAAACATGAATGCAAAATGCAGAATGGTTCAAAGCACATCTGGAGGAGTACTGAAATAGTTTTACTTTTTTTTTTTTTTTTTTTTTTAAATTATGTTACACCAGACATTCATTATGCTCTCAAGCCACAAAGACCTAATTCCAGTGTAACTGTATCACCACCTTGGGGTTGTACTGCTGGTGAGCAGCTCGCTGGGGGGGCACTTCTAATAGCGAATCTAGATCAGACTCTAGAGCCCAATGAGTGGGGTGCAGCTGGGATGGGGGAAGGGCGTGGGGAGCAAACAGATGTTGTGCACATTCCAACAATGCCACTGGAGCAGAAGCTGGAAGGTCCCTTATGAGCCCAGAGCTCCTCCACCGCAACTGTCTGGAATGGCAAGCGTCTCCCAGTAGTGGGAGTTGAGCCTAAACTTACATAGCTCCTATCCACAGAGCATCTATAAAGTGCCCCATAAAGGGAAAGAATATAGCTCTTGAGCAAGTACTAAAGCCAACAAGCCAGAGGTTCCCTGGAAGATGCCTCCAGATGGCTCTGTTCCTGGAGGACACCAACTGACCCTTCATACATCCTGAACAACGCAGCTTTAAGACTCCCTCAGGAGTCAGCTCTATTACTCAGTCTTAAAAGATCCGGTACAAGGGAGCATCAAGGGAATAATACATCTGGAAATCCCAGTCCATCTGGAGAGAGCATGGCCGTGAATTTTGCTTATTGATCAGAGCTCCTAAAGATACACCCCCCCGCAAGGGGCAGCACAGGGCGCCCCAGCCACTCCCAAAGCTCTTAGCCTCTAAACCACCAGACAAGACCCTAAACTCTTTAACATCCGATCCTCCTTGGAGAAGGTCCTAGAGGTAACCAACTTGCAGTGACTATAGCAAAGGAAAAGGAGCAACCCGCCTCTCCAACAACACAGGTTTGTTCAGTCGCAACACGTAAATTCTGGATTTGTCTGAATCTTGGATTTTCTGCAATCCAGTATGAGCCTGTCACAAAAGCCACCAGTTAAAGTAGGTAGCTGTTCTCAGCCTCATTTCCTGGGCATGAAAATGTCCTGTTATTTTGTACTTGCCAAGCTCTTTGTCCTGGTGGATTTATACTGAGCTGATACTTGAAGATAATTTAGCTGATACAAGAGGCAGAGCCCTGGGGTCATTAGATCATCGAGTTGGTACCACACTCCCATACAAACCACGTGACTCCTTAGAAAAATGAGACAAGACCTTCATTTCTCCACAGCATCATGAGGAAGCTGCAATTTTGCCCATAGAGAAAGGCACTGGGCTGGTCAAAACAAGATGTGTGTCGACACCTTCCCTTTGCAGGGGGTTTTCTAGCAGCAGGGAATGTCTGGCAGTTAACACATTATGCTGAGAGGCAGTCCCTCTTGTTTCAAACCCGCCTTCCTCCACAGGCTTCTGTATAACCCTAGGGAAGTTTCTTTTCAAATTGGCAGTGATGAAATGGGGAAAAACAGTGCTCCACTTCTCTGGCTCGTCCAGGCAGATTGTAAGCTCCCCAAGGCACGGGCTCCTTCGATTCTCGGTGTGGACGGTGCCTGGCACAGCAGAGCCCCCAGATGTGCCAAGAGCCACCTTAGCATAGATGACAGTGACCACACACTCGCTTCGGGTTCACACCACTTGGCAGCTGCACCTTCAAGCTGCCGGGGGCCAAATCCAACCAAGAGCACCCTTTCATCTGCTGCCCCCACAAGCTGGCCCCAAGTCAACTTGAAGGGGACCCCGGTTAGCCCAGGAGCGGGGGGAGAGGGGAGGGAGGCTGTGGCCGGCCAGCCAGCTCCCGCGCTGGGCGGGGCGGGGCGGCGGCTTGGAGGCTGGCTGCGTCCGCCCGGGCAGATGTCCTGGGGCCAGGCAGGGCGGACAGCCTGCCCCTCCCCCGGGCCGGCCCGGGCCGGCTGCCGGGGCACAGACACGCCCGGGAGGGGCAGCCAGGCTCCAGCCAGGCTGCGCCCGGGCCCCGCGGGGCTGCCCCGCTCCACCGGGAGCGGCTCCCCCGGCCCCGGCCCGGCCCCGGCCCCGGCCCCGGCCCCGCGGCTGGGAGCCGGGGGGCGCGGCCCCGGCTGGCGGTGCCCGTGCCCGTGCCCGTTCCCGTTCCCGGCGGACTCACCCGTGCTGCTCCGACGCGCCCCGGCGGCCGCCTGCCAGCATCACCTGCGCGCGGAGCGGGAGCGGGAGCGGGAGCGGCGGGTCCCGGCTCGGAGCGGCGGGCAGGGCAGGGCAGGGCAGGGCAGGACAGGGCTGGGCTGGGCTGGGCTGGCTCGGCCGCGCCGCGGGCTCGGGCGCTGCTCAGTCCCCGCTGCGCCCGCCCGGCCGGCGCATCCCCGGGCAAGCCGAGCCCCCGCGCCCCGCGCTGCCGCCGCCGCCGCCGCCGCCGCGCATCGGGGGCCGGCGGGAGAGCAGGTGCCGCGCCGCGCCGCGCCGCGCCGCGCCGGTCCTTGCTCCCGCCCGCTTCGCCAGCCCCGGTGCAAATCCCCGCACAGCCGCGATCCGGCGCCGAGGTCCGATCCCGGGCGGGCGGGCTTTAAAGAGATGGCGCCCGCAGCGCGCAGACGCCGCTGCCCGGGCAGCTCCCCCGGCCTCGCCCGCCGCTCCTGCCCTCGCTCCCGGGGGTGCGGGCGCCAGGGGCAGCGGCACGGCTCCGGCCGGGCCTGGCTCCACGCTTGGCACGTGCCGGGGGTGCCACGGCCTCAGCTAGGGCCGGGGGCATGCCCGGGATGAAGGCCCGCGCCGTGGTCCGGAGCAGCACCAGAGGGGCCTCCCTGAAGGGAAGGGCCTGGGAGCCCTGGGGGCAAATGGAGGCAGGAGTTTCCCCAAATCCGGACTGGGGGACCCTGGACAGGGGCAGGGTTAAGCAGAGGGTAGCACAGGGAGGAAGAGAACGGGCCAGGTCCCTGGAGGAGCGAGGGCCTGTGCACCGCCTGCCCCGCAAGCCTTGGCCAAACCCCGTCTGTCCCTTCTGTGAGGAAAAGGGCCAGGTTCACCACAGCTGTGTTTTAAACAGACTCCCCCCCTCCTCTAAAAGCTACTGTGACACTTTGGCCCTGTCAAAAGAAACAGCAGATATCCTATTGACTTCAGTGGGCTAGGAGTGCCTCAAGGCCAAGCCTCTAGAGCAGAGGAAACCCATGAAGCCGAGCATGGCAGGCAGAAGGATCAGGGCAGGGCAGATCTACTGGTGGAGAAGATCAACTTTTCCTAGCAGGTCAGGTGAAGAGCACCTGCTTATGCAACGCCTCTCACCGAGCAGTCCCAGTGTCCGCTTCAGACTTTTGTCTGGTGGCGTTTGACAGCCAGCGCTCCGCACAGCAATACCGAACCTCCCAGCAGCAGGCAGAGATGCAGGCTTGATGCTGTCACAGAGCATCACCTCTGCAGTAATAATGGTAAGCAGAGAGGGAGGGAACTAGTAGGGCAGCAAAGGCCTCTTCCGATCCTCAGCCACCTCACAGAGGACTTCTGTACACACAGCTTCTAAGCCAGCATTGAGAGGAGTTAGTCCCCTCCATCAGTGCCAAGAGCCCATCACAGCCCAGTGAGGGAGGATGGGGGCATGAAACAGCACAGCCCCAAGAATATTGGTGCCAGCCTAAGGACTTGGTATCTCAGGCCCTGAGCTCAGTGCTTGCCTGCCCAGGTCAGTGGGGCTGGCACATCTGCTGCAGATGCTAAGGCAGTGGGAAGCTTGGGGGAGTGCCTGCCTCACATTGTACACTGCTGCACCCCTCCAAGTGGTCCCAGAAAGAGCTGTGCCATCTCCATCACATCTGGGCTCCCTGCTTCAGGGAAACCACCTCTCTTTCCCTTGCAAAAGACTCATGCTATGTCACAGGCACTCTGTGCTGCAACACTCTTGCATGCCATGCTGCGACAGCTCCAAGTGCAGTCACATAGAGAGATCTGGGACTAGCAGCAGCTCCAGCCTCTCTACCCCATCCTAGCAGCTTCCTTTGAGAACTAACAGATCTCTTATCCTCTGTGCAGGCCTGGCCAGCAGAGGGCAACACAACCACCCTGTATTGCACGCAAACACCTGGACACACACACACTCATAAAGCAGCCTTACAGTTGTTTTAATCACAATGTCACAACATGACCAAGTTGTGCATTGTTCTCTTCAATGATCTAATATAAGCCCAAGGGTTGGTTGTGTCCTATGCAAAGGAGTAGGGGGGGCATGGCAATCCCAGGAGGTCATTTTGACACTGCATGTACATCAGGACAAATGAAAGGGAGCGCAAGATAAACAGGCAAATCCTCCTCCCCAAAAAAACACTCACGCTGTGCTTGCAATATCATAAAATTCCTTTTCACCCCCAGCTTATCCTCAAGCTTATTCTAGAATGAGTCAGATGCTTGTTTTCCTAGTTACAGGGGTGTAGTCTCATCACATTATCACTATTTGCTTTTTCAAACTGAGACACTGTGAAGTGTGGTGGCAAAGTGCTCATAAAGCTTTGTAATGCTCTTACTTGCTCTGGAGCTGTGAGTTCAAACCTTGCTTCTGGTATGTATACTGAAGACTACCTACTCAGTCTAGCTCTAAATAGGTACCTGGTCATGAAGGCAAGGTCTCAGAAATGCCTGAATCAAATGTAATGCTAATCAAGTGACTCTGTAATGAATAGTTACCTACAGAAGTTGCCATAACTCAGTAAGCTGCTATCCTCAGGTGGATCTTTGATAAAAAGCTTACCTTTTTTTCTTGCTGCATCATTTAGAAATTATACATACACGCACACTTGCCTGAGTGCAAAATGTTATTACAACTTGTACTCTAGCAGCACCCAGTGGCTTCAGCTGCCACTGGAGTCCTGTTGTGCTAGGTACTGTACATATACCAACTGTGAGAGAATTCTTATCCCAAAATAGTTGCAATCTCAGACAGACAAGACAGTCAACAGACAGGAGGGACAATAGTGAAGTGACCTGCCCCAGGCCACAAAGCAAACTATCAGCAGAGCCAGAAACAGAATGCCCTATGGGGTAGGCAGTATAGCCTAGTGCACACAGCACTTTAGGAGAAGACTTGACTTTGATTCTCAGCTCAGCCACCTACCTGCTGCTTCATCTTAGGCAAGTTACAAAAACTGAGACATGGAGAAAGAAAGTATCTGTAAGATGGATTGTGTTTGCAAAGTGCTTCAAGAACTTCAACTGAAAAGCACTGAATGAGATCCATGTATTCTCATAGCCTTTAAGTTCCCACCCATTGTTCTGTCCACTGGGTCACAATGCCTTCCTTTCTTACTGTCATTCTAGATATCATGCCTGATCCAAAGCCCACTGAAATCAATGGATGCCTTTTCATCAATTTTAATAAAGGATGGATCAAGCCATAATAATTCACATTACATCCAAATTAGAGTTAAGTGAGCTGGGAAAATCCACCTGGTAAGATGATCATAAAACAATTAATACATAATATTGCTAATGATCTTTTTCTTTCAGCTCTGCTTATTATTGCAGTGAGCTATCTCCTGTCCACCATAACACAATGTATAAAGCAGCCATTGTGTGAATCTGATATACTGTTTGGAGATGCTCCCCCTAAGAAATTACCTGTGAATTGGTCTCACCTGCACTCACAGCTGATTAGGCCACTGATCAGCAGGTTCCTCACTAGCAGTTCTAAATGCAAAGGATTCTGAATAATTTAATACACTTTTATGATCAATAATGAAGCAGGTCAAGAAGCCAACAGGAATCAAGAGCCAACTCCTGTGCAGCAGCTGAGGAGTATTAGGCAAAGCCTAGGGGTGGAGAGAATTGCTAAGATGGCTGTTTATGGAGCTTTGGATTTTTAGAGGCATAAGAGACTTGGGCATACCCTGTTAACCCCAGCCATGCCCTAATTGTCCCACTTTGGGGTGGTGGGTTACATAGGGCCTGGCATGTCAACTCTATACCACCTGATAGTCCCTAGAGATTCTCCACAATGGCTTTAGGGCCCTTTTTTTGGTGCACTCATGCCTCAAAACATCTGTCCCCAAATTGCATGCATTAAGGCATCATCAGGTGCCCAAAGGGATGAGTGAGGAAATCAAATCTCATATACATGAACAGCATTGTATGAATGCTTAGGTACAGGGTAATATTTTTCCACCCCATCTCCCCTAAAAAAATCAGAGGGTGGATATCTGAGCATATGGACCTGAGTGGAGCAGATACTGCTGTTGGAGAAGGCTCCAAGGTGTGGCTGCAGATGCTAACGCATAGAAGGTGGGGCTGCTGGCTGAAGGGGACAGAGCAGACTTGTTTCACAGCAGGAGCTCAGGAGCCGTGTGATTCTTGCTATGTAAAGATGACAAAGTCATTTCACTGTTTAGACACAAGCTGTCTGTGCCTCACAGCAGAGGACACTACCACCCCCGCCTCTGAAAAAACACATTCCCCAAGTCAGCTGACACCAGACCTACATGTTCATGGTACGCTACCTATAATGAAAGCTGCAGCACAGGGAAATTGAGTTTCACTTGACTTTATTCCAGTTCAGAGAGCTCAGCATTCATGCTGTTCCTTCATCAGCACAACCCAAACACAACCTCCAAGCACTCCTTATTTACAATATGCTCACCTGCAGCCCAATTACCATCTGCAACGCTGCACACCCACAGAGACCACAGGCGTGGACTCTGGTGTGGACCATGGCACTGTGTCTTTTAACACCATACAACACCTATGTCACACAGGGCCAAGGCTGGTGAGGCCTTCAGGGCCTCTTCTCTTTTGAACTGATGGGAGTTCCCCACACTCCTTTTTTTCTGAACAACTTAACAAGCATTTGAAACCACTCACTATCTCCCACTGAGTAACAACAGTTAAGATATGTTGGGCAGCACACTGGCATTCTTTGCCAGTGGCAGCTGGACTGTCTTAGGCAGGGATATCCCTGGGGATCCCTCAAATAGCTGGGTGGAATCTATAGCTCCATCTGAGTGCTGTTTCTCACTACCTTAGTACCAGCACCCTAAAGAACACCGGGCACACTGTCTTTCTGCTAAAACAATGAAGGAGACATAGGCTTAAGACACTTGCAGGCGGGGGAGGGCTCTTGAATGGCTGAGTCCTACTAGAACTGTCTCCTGAGATCACAGGCCACCATGTCATCCAATTGCTTTCATAAAGTGATACAGCCTCACCTTAAATCTAATTAGGTTTCTTGCCCTCACTGTTCTTATTTGCAAAGCCCTTCTAAAGCCTCACTGCTTTGATGGTGAGAAACCGCCCTCTAATTTCCAGCCAAAATTTATTCATGGTTAGTTCAGCTGTATTTGTTTTTGTGCCAACATAGTCTTTTAGCTTAAATAGTTATTTTCCCTCCCTGGTGTTTACCCCCTGATATATTTATGAGCAGTAAACATATCCCCTCAGCCTTCATTTTGTTAGGCTAAGTCAGCCAAGTGGTTTTAGTTTTTTCTTATAATAGGTTCCCCTTTTCCATGCTCCGCCTATTAACCCTTCCTTACAGGTATTCCAGTTTGAATTCTGCTCCCTCAAACATTGGTGGCCAGACCTATACAGAATAATCCAGCTCTGGTCTCTCCAGTACCTCAGACAATGGCATTAATGCTTCCTGTCTCTCCTGGAAGTCTTGTGGCACCACTGGCTATGCCCCTACCAACCCACTCTTAGCATGATGACACCCCCTTCTGTGGCTAGGGCCTCTCAGGGCTAATGGCATACAAATAAGGAGTAATAATACCTCAGCACCCATCCCTAGCAATTTACCCCAGCACCCACACCCACCTAAGCTCACACACCATAGACATGACTTTATGAACCAGGGTACCACTGTAGTCCAGTAGACAGGGCAGCAGCTTGGCACCCAGGACACTTAGCTTCCAGTGCTGGCTGTGTCACTGAGTTGCTCTATGACCTGGGATGAAACAGTCACCCTACTTGTTCCTGGAGTTTTCCTTCTATATACAGTTTCCCTCAATTTATGTGGGTTCTTTATATGTGAATTCTCTCTTATGCGATGAGCATATTTAGACCCATAATTTGTTATATGAGAAGTAAATTCACGTTTATGTGATCAGCGTAGATTCCACCCCCGTCCCCCCGTCCCCCCCCCCCCCCCCCCCCCCCCCCCGCCCAAGCAGGTAAGTCTGTGGGGGGAGGGGAAAGGGCTGTGGATAGGCCCACACTCACCCCCGCCCCGGCTGCAGCAGCCCTGGGAGCAGCCGGTGTCAGCTGCCTGCAGCCACTGGGCTGCCCTGTGTTCCCCGTCCCCCTGTGCCTGGGCTCACCCCAGCTCCTGGGCTGCTTTGTGCCCTGGTGCAGGCAGCTAGCGTTGGCTGCTTCGGTGGCCGCTCCAGCATGGGCTGGGGTGAGTGCGGACAAGTGGAGCCTCTGGTGGCAGGTGACATGGCACTCATCTCAGCTTGTGCTCCAGGAGCAGCCAACACCACCTGCCTGCACCAGGGAACAGTGCAGCCCAGGAGCAGAGGTGAGTGGGACAGATGGAGCACGGTGCAGTGCAGTGGCTGCAAGCAGCTGGCACTGGCCGCTCCCCTGGCCACTGCAGCCGGGGCTGGGTTGAGCACTGCTCTGTTCCCTCTGTTTTGCTGTCTTCTGCAGCCCCGGGAGTGGCACACCTCCCCCTGCTCCTTCCCTAGTCCCAGCCTCACTCTCTCCCTCCCTGACCGCCATAGGAACCAATCCCTATTTGCTACATTGTAAAGTGGGTTCACTTTATGCAAATCTGATTTATACACCATCCTCCAGGAACACATGTACAGCATAAAACGAGGAAAACCTGTAGACTGCAAGCGCTCTAGGGCAGGAGCTGCCTTTTGTTACATGCTTGTGCAGTGCCAAGCACACAACAGTTTCAATCTTGGACAGGACCCCAAAGCTTGGGTTGGTGTGTATAAGCTTATACTTTTTACACTTTTATCTGAGGCCCATCTCTGTCTGACATTGCCTTTCTCCTGGTTTGCTCCAAGTGCTCACGCCCCTTCAGGGGCTATAGTTGTATACCTAGAACTGTCAATTAATTCTTCTCACCTTTGTTTCTTTGGATTTTATTCAGGAATCTACTAAAATCAGTGACGGTTTTGCCACTGAGGCAAGTTTTCTTTATGATATCTTTCAACAGACTAACTGCCTAGATGGGAGAGAAGTTTGACAAGCTTTTGGGTACACATTGCCCTTACTCAGGTCACCTGGGCTAAAACCCTGTGTTCTTTCAGGAGTGTGTAGTTCTCAGTCCCTTTTTTACTTAAGAATTCTGTCCCTGTGACCAGCTCTGTCTCTTTTCAAATCCCGTGATCCTGATAAGTTCTGGAACATGCCAAATCATCCAGTCAATGAACCTCCTTTCTTTTACTGCCCCTGGACTCCTGAGTCTAGTCTTATTGATTTGTTATTCCTAATTAGTCACTGCATCATTTCTACCATTAATTCTTGGTCTGTATAGATTTTTCACAAACAAGCCTTGGTAAATATTCCTGATTTCAAATCTTAAGCTAGGTCAGCTAGCTTTGATTAGGCACATGGTTCACATGGCATCTTTCTGCACCCTGAGTGAATCCCTTAAAGTCGAGTTTCTGATGCAAGTACTTGCAATTACAAAACAAGATTCTTCAACATGTGCTAGGGTATGAAGCATTAGGTTTAGGATATCAGGGAAAACTTTCTAACCCGAGGTAACCAAGAGAGCTTGGGGAGTGCTTACATTCTCTGCTGTTGCTGCTTTGGCCCAAGCTCCCCCAACACTGGCTGGGGGCTGCCTTTCTGGCATTCTCTCTGAATTGGCTGGAACTGGTACCATGGCTCCCTGTGCCCCAAGTTACACTACTGCCTCTTTTCCCAGGCATGGTGCAGTCTCTAGGTCTCCTGCATAAACCAGCTGCGTGTTTGATTCGCTTGCCTTGCTTTGATGCTAATTCAGTACGTGGCTCACTGGAGGACAGTGAGACTTGCTTGACATAGCACCTTTCACAGCCAGGCCTCTTCTGGATCCCTTCATATGCAGCCTCCTGTGGCTACTTAACAGCCAGCCTGCCTCTAGGTGCCCTCTGGGTTTGCTATCAATGATTACACTCATTCCATTCCATTACCTATAGTTAGTCTGTGCTGGGCCTTTCCCAGCACCCACTTTTCCTTAGGTCCCTTTATAGTCCTTTTTAGACCAGCCTTTCTTCCAGCCTTCTTGGTCTTAGTCTGGCTCTTATCCCATCTGACCTATTCCCAAGCCTACTTATAGCATCTGCTCCCTGGATCTGGCCTTATCATGCAGGAGTTTAATTCTTCCCTACTGCTGGAGCACTTCTGCTCTTTCCTGAGAGAGTTTTTCCCCTTATATTTACGTAAGAGTGGCGTCTCCCAGGGTATGGTATCTTTTTAAAAACCCTCTTTTATGTTTCTTCCTTATAATGGGGGCCAAAGGAGGTCTTGTTACACATTCTTCCTTTTCTTCCTTCTTGTCTGCTTTTCTTTCTATCTGCTTCTTCTTTCCTCCTTGAAAAAAAAATTCTGCTTTGCATGCTGTTTCTAAGGCCAGCATTCTATTGAAAAGCAGTATGGTCGTAGACTTAGATACCGTGTCAGTTTGGCATTGTCAGTTTTCATTTGTTGTAACCATTTCAGAGGAGCATGGTCTGCAATGTGAAAATGACCTCCTAAGAGATAACATCATACTGTTTTGATAGTCCATTTAATGGCCAAGCACTCCCTCTCAATTGCACAATATGCCTTCTCATTATCATGTAACTTCTTCCTTATGTATACCATTGGATGCTACTAGTCTCTTTTCTTTCATGATAAAAATGCTCCTATGGCCAAGTTGTTGGTATCTATCTGCCTTTATTATTACTGTCTAACTGCATTATATATCTTTCTATCTTTGGAAGGCATGTTCATATGCAACTATCCACTTGATGTTTGTAGGTGCTGCAGTTTTCATAAGATCTGACTCGGGCTTCAATCTCTGAAAATCTTGGCACAAAATACCTGTGAAAAGTAGCCAACCCCAATAATGCCCTCACTAGCTTCTTTGTGCTTGGCCAGGGTAGTTAGTCTTTCAGACTTGGAGGCAGCCTACCAAGGGTCATATCTGAGGTAGCATGTCTCCTTTCCCCTTACCACATGTTTTCCTGCTTTGCTGTTAACACACCTTTCCTTAATGGATCTTCCCATAAGCTTTCCTGACACAAGCCTTGGTTCCAGTAAATTCAGTCTTATACTATGATTCTTATCCCACCCAGTCTATCCCTAAGCCTACTCACAGCATCTGCTTCACGGGTCTAGTTCTTTATATTCCTGTAAGGGCAGGGTCTCCCTACCTGTGGTGTCCCTCTTAAAGGCCCCTTCTCCTTTGTCCTTTCCTTTCTTGTAATAGGGGCCCTGCTACACTAGGATGTTTATGATCGCATCACTTCTGGCAAATGGAGCCAAGTTGGTTTGTATTATATCAGTTCTACATAGCAAAGCCAGCTAACCCCCTGCTACCCAATGCCACCCCACAAACCCCAGAAGCAGCATTTATCCTGGAAGAAATGTATGTCATTCTGGGAAAGTGCCGTACCTGTATTTGTAAAGAACGCTGTGTCTCCACCAGGGGGCTTTGTCTGTCCAGCTCTTCTGATACAGCGATGCAAACAAAGCCTCTATACCAGTGGTTCTCAACCTTTTCAGACTCTAGGCACCCCTTGTAGACTCAAGACACCCTTCAGAAAATGCCAGCTCTTAATTTTCGCTCATTTTTTGATTGCAGAAAAATAATAGAGCAATTCTTCTGTTGGAAAGAAAATCCACAGCAGGTCAGAATGCATTTGATGCTATGGGGTATTTACACAGGTGCTTGGGGAGTGGGTGGAGGTGGGGAGGGAGTGTTAATTAGAAAGCTGCTCCAATTAAAGTGCCTGGAGCATCACATGTATCAGCATCCCTGCACTGAAAAATGCCTGTGGAGGTGCTTTAACTAAACCTCATCAAACTTCATTGTAACCTGGGACTCTACCATCCTCAGACACTCCATGGATCCGACTTTGAGACTTGAACGTATTTAACAATGGGGCTTTCTTGTGTTCTTCCATCCGTCAAGGGAGAGGTGAGGTGGGAAGTTGGGATCATTGCATCACCTGAGATCCAGTGATGGAGCGTTCTGGGTGAAGGGGGCTAAATCTGCATCTTTCCAACTCCTTGCAAACAAACTTACACTGAGTGTCACCTCAGCGTGACCTTCCCCATAACAGATGGCAGTGTGTGCAACATGCCACCCTGTCACTGGTGCTTCCTTCAGCTACTTCTTCAGACATGCTCGTGTAGGCACATAATATGTAGTTGGAACGTCACATAGAATTACATCGCACATGAAGTTGTATACTCGATGACAGGCAGAACATCCTCCTGGCCTTACCACTTCCCATCCTCCTACACCCTTCAGCTCATCCCTCTGGATTGAGATGTCATCCCCATCTGTAGGTAAACTTCCACTTAACCTGAGGAGTTCATCTCTGGGTCCCCCTGGTCTCAGCAGCACAGTTAGGCTAATGCTGGAGTTTCTCAAGGTGGAGAGAGCCAGTCAGAGACCTGGTCTGTAGACAGGCAGGATGACAATCGATCTGCACCAGGCTGATGCTGTTTAAGGGAATCCTCCACAGTTCTTGCTGAAATCAGAACAATACACACAGAGGTCCTCAGCTAAGATAAGCGGAATTCAGTATGGTTATAACAACAGATGCCAGCTGGAGATCTGTCTCTGTATCTATTAAATTCATAGAGGGCAGAGAGCAGGTATCACTGTGCTCTGCTGGACTGTAGCTATGCAAATCTTAGGAAGTGTATATACTGTTGCCGCTTTGAATGATGTTAACAAAGACTCAATTCACTGAATATTAAAAGGAGCTGATTTTGTTCTCTGCTGCACCGAGATTCTGTGTGTGGAGGTCTCCCACAGGGAGGTTTATAAACTCCCATTGCCTTAAATGAAACTCACAGAGGACGCACAGACTCATTCCACTAAACACAAGAGGGAGATGGTATCACCATGCTCTGATGGTCACTAATAACTTTACCTCTCCTGTGCTATTCTCAGCAGAGATAAACCTCCAATGTCTGATGAGCCAGAACAGAAATATCCAATGGCTCTTCTTTCTTTTCTATTTTTGCTGCAAGCTGGTTAACCCTGAAATCCAATTACTGCTCATTATTCACTGGAACTTTCCTCTTATCAAATGGACACATTGCAGGGCTGCTGTGCTGACTCCCAGTGTTAATGGAGCTGCAAATTACTCTTCCCGTACTGAGGGCTAATAGGTATGAACCTTGGCACTAGTGTTCCAGTGCATCCTACCACCTACGGGACCCCAGGGCATCAATCCTGGCATTTGTTCCTTTGGGCTTTGCTTAACCAATAAAAAATCTGAACTGTATTATCTTGGGATTACTAGCACCTGTGAGCTCTCCCAAAGTTATAGCACAGTGGAGACAAAGAACTGTACATCCTGTGGACATCGGGACAATATCCCTACCTGCATGGGGTTGATCTTTTGATAAGACTACAGCATCCCGTCTTCACTGTGTTTCTCTTGTGGGATAGCTCATGCATAGTAATTGCCCTGAAACCAAAA
Organism: Crocodylus siamensis; assembly: GCF_052110815.1. Taxonomy (NCBI): domain Eukaryota; kingdom Metazoa; phylum Chordata; order Crocodylia; family Crocodylidae; genus Crocodylus; species Crocodylus siamensis. The sequence continues at coordinate 28,366,058 of NC_143409.1, read as the reverse complement.
ATGCAGCTTTTGTATTAGCAGTAGAGATGATCTATAGGAGATAGAGAGCACCAGCATACCACGTGCTATGAATGGGAATCCTGGCAGCAGGGCACCAGAGTGCAAGGCTCTGCTCTTTGGGCCTGAAAGTACAAATCCAAGTGCTTGTGTTCAGATCTGTGGTACACATCCCCCAGGCAGAGGCAAAAAGTGTGAACCCTGGCATTCGTGCCTCAGTGGGAGCATTTGTTTACCAGAGATAGGATCAGCGCTTAGCTCCCCAGAAACTACCACATCAGGCCAGGCCAGTGTACACATAAAATAGCCTCTGCTATAGCAGTAGCTCTGCCATTTATTTTGTTCTTGTCTCTTGCCCTCTTCCTGTGGCACATTGTGGGCTGTGGTACCAGGTCTGCGAGAGGCTGTCGAGTGGACCCTCATGGTAAACAGTTGCCTGTGAACACAGGGAACTTGATTTGATGGCCCAGAAAGCCCCTTTCAGTCCTGTTCTCACTGTGTCCAGTCTTCAACAATGAGTTGTACCAGCTGCTTCAAAAAGGTACAACACCCCAGCAGTTGATTCTAATGGAAGAAGCTACTGAAGGAATCGATGACTGGCTTATGCCCTGAAGCATGTGGGTTGAATTCCCTATATGTATGTGTACACATACAACATTATATATTTTTTCCTTTATACATTCCTATATATAATATAGAGTTATCTAACATGGGAACCCTGAAGTTCTCCTTATCCAGATAAATGCCTGCCCCATTTTGAATCTCAAGATATTCTCAACCTCAGTAACATCTCACAGCAATTAATTCCACCAGTGAATCATATCTGGTGTAAAAATCATTTGTTTGTATCAGCTTCAAATGCATTGCCTTTCCTTTTCAATGGAAGTCCATGTCTTTTTAAAAAATGTCAGCTGTAGCACCCAGTCTCATTCTTCTTCATTGGTGAGACCTCGGTCACCTATGATCACTCTCAGCAGCCTTATCTTTCCAGTCTCCCTTTACATGAAGTCTCTCCATGAATATAATCATCCTCTCTGCCCACCTCCAACCCCTCTCTCCTCTCGCTCTTAGGGTTGGGGTGATCAGCACTGCCCACAGTATTCCAGATAAGGTTGGCCCATTGATGTATGGCATTGCTACACTACCTGAGTGGTATTCCTTTTTTATTCCTTATGCATCCTTTTGTCTATTTGCCATCCTGACTTTTGTTACCCATTCAGCAGAGGTTTTCAAATGTAGTCATACCTGGACCATTTTTCCTGAATACTTTCACTTAAGCTATGTGGCTTCTATAACCACATAAAGATGAAATGTAAATACTGCTGCTGGTGTACTAATGAAGAGAGAAGAGAGATCACATTGCCCATTAGGAGTGGACATACGGATCGAAGCATCTGTGTACCTTCTGTTTGAACTGCCTCTGGGTTGTGGATTTCCATGGGAAAAAGCAGTGAGTTTCAAGGGACTGCATTAGCAACAATATGCATCTGCAAGGCACTGAGTGGTTTTATCACAAACCTGCATACAATGAGCCTGAACACTTTTGAACCTGAAAAGAATGGAGGAGAAATGCAGAGAGCCCCCGGCGGCCCAGGAGCTGAAATGCTGATTGTTGCCTGCTCAGTCTGTTTACAAAACGTTAAAGCAATAAATAGCTCATAATAATGAGAGAGAGAGAGAGAGAAAAAGAGAAACATACTTTGTCTGATTTGAATGTATTCCAGAAGGTTTATGGGGCAGGTAGGCTTCACAGGCCATTGCACACAAAATAAAATTGAAGTGAATGACGTTTTCGTTTGGACACACTCAGGAGGTGGACAGTGGGAAGGGAGAGTAAAACTGTCCTCTGAGGCTATGTGTTTCCCTAAACAAGATGACATTCACCACAGCCCATGGGATTCCAGCTTTGGATTTCATGATCTACAAACGCCTTTGGGGCCTTACCTGTTGATGCACGGCCCCTAGGTCAAAGCACCTGGTGTTTGTCTCTAACCTAAGAGATGAGCAAAAGCAGCCATAGTTTTGGCCTGGTAAAAAAATCTCACTCTGTCAAGTTTTGGCTTCTTCATCACAAGAATATTATACAAGTCAGACCCAGGTCCCATTAGACCCAAAATCCCATGGTCTGATTGGATACCAGGTCTCCTGTTTCATGAAGATGAGTGAAGGTGAAAGGGAAGCTTTGATTCTGCATTTTTTTTTCATGGGTTCTCAGGCTCTTCCTCTGGACAGCCAGAACGGCCCATTCTGATCACTTGATCTGAGCTCCTGCAGGACACAGATCATAGAGGTCCATCCAGGGGGCTTCAAGTTTTATTGAGCAATTCAGAATCCAAGTTTCCTTTCATCTGGAGTTCTCCAGAAGGAATGGGATCAGCTCTGGCCCATCTCTGGCCCTCCTCATAAGACAGCTGACTCCCTACTATCAGCTCTTGCCATGCTATTTTCTGTGGGGAACAGACTCCCTACCACATTCTGCCCTGGAGAGAGAAGCCCAGGTTTTAGCCAGACTCTTGTTGGGACATGGCATTTGCCGCTCACAATCAGAGCATCAATCCACCTAGGCTAATAATTGGAAAGTTCTGGATGAAGGAAAAGCTGTTCTGTAATGCCCGCTACTGGGTGTGCAGTGCTGCTGCACGATCTGGAGAAGGACTTTCTTGCCCCTCCAGCTGGTAGAAAGACTATCTAGTAGGAACTTTTAAATGGTGGCATCACAGCCTCCTCACCAATCATAAGCCTGTTGTGCTGTGCTTCCCATCAGAGGTGGGAAAAGGAATGTCACAAGATGCAATTTTCTCTTCTATTTTGTGCATCTCTCTATATACATACATATCTATGTATACAAGAGAAGCCAAGAGGAATCAAAACAACATTCCCACTGCTACCTCACAAGAGGGAGACTAGGGGCAGAGATACAGAGTGGCTGAGGGTGGGAAGACAGGGTAAGAAAATGCAACTGGGATAAATATGGGACAATGGTACAACAGGATTTGCTTCTTGTGGTGGGCACCTCCTTGTGTCCACTCTAATCCCACCCCTTCCACTTTGGTCTCACTCTGGGTACTACCCTGTCCTCACCTGCCATGCCTTTTTTGTTGTTATTAACTCTAGGAAGTTGCCTCTGGAGAACCAGAATGGTGGTCCTGGCTGCCCTGCCACACACTGGTCACGTCTACACAAGACATGAACTGCACAGTTCTTACTGCGCAGTCATTTAGTACTTACATACCTAAGTACTAAATGATTGCACAGTAGCATCCCTGCAGAGCTTCCTAGTGATGCTGACTGTGCAGTAGCTCATTACTACTGTGCAGTAGCATCATGTCATGGTTTGTGCCCCATGACACTATGCTAGTGGCGCAGCAGTACTGAGTCACTGTGCAGTCAGCATCAGTATAGATGTGGCCATTGTTACTTGGGCTCTGACAGCTTGGTCACAGTTCTCAGGGACTCTGGCAGCCCACCAGTTCAACAAGTATCTAAGCCCCTCTATGGGGCATCTTCAATAGCCTCCTTTCCTCCCCTTCAGCCACTCTCATGCCTCCCAGCCTAAACAGCAATGTACAGCAAAACTCTAACACAATCAGTGCAGCTGGGGTGCCTTTCTCTAAGCTCTCTCCAGGTTTTTACTTAGTTCTGGCCTTCCTGAGTCTGCTTACCCCAATCAGTTTCTCCAGTCTCTCCTATTGCTTCTTCACTCAGAACAGGGATCTCCTTCAGCTAGTATAAGCAGGTGCAGTTTCCAGTTCCCTGCCTCCTCCCCCACTACTTTTCTCTGCTTCCAGCACTGAGCTTCTTCCTCCATTTCTGCACAGGTCAGGCAGACCCCCTCTGACTCTGAAGCTGGGCTTATATATCCCCTGGCTCCTCCTCCTGTCAAGCTGAGGACACCTCGGCAGGCTATTACCCAATCATCTCCCAGCTGCCTATCACCTGGAGCTCTGCAACTTTCTAACTTGACTGCCTAGCCCTACTCTTAATAAGGGGGCTTGGCCTAGTAGATCTGTGTAACTCTAGCCTGCTGGAGAAGGAGGGATAGGGAGGGGCTGGGAGAGGGATCAGAAGAGTGAGAGTCAATAAAGGGTTCAGCTTGAGTGTGAGGTGGGGAATCATGTTTTGTTCAAATGTATTTGCCCATCCTTGGAAGAGGCAAGGGCATGGGTACTCCAGGAAAGGAGCAATCCAGGATGAGATTCTCTTTTTTATTCACACGGAGCCTGTAGCTGGCTGGAGCCCAGGGGTGCCTTTATCTCACTGTATGAAGGACCATGAGTAGTACAGCAACAAGGGATCATTCAGATCCCAGGCTGGGCACTTCTCCTGTGTGCACAGGGTGCTGGCATGCTCTGAATTAAAAGAGAAGCCCGGAACGGGCTTTGTTAAACCAGACGGTAGCAGCCCAGAGCGAAACCTAGTCTCCAGCTCTCCTCCTCCCTTCTTCCCTACTGCCACACTCCACTAGCTTGTCAGTTATTGTTGTTGTGATTATAGCTGATTAATTTTCCAGACCTCCCTCCCCCTCTGTCCTCCTAGACAATCAGTTAAAGTGATTAGTCCCTTTATTAATGGAACTTGAAAAACATGGTGGCACTTTCCAAATTGAACTTTAAAGCCAGCATTGAATAGGGGTATCCCTGGGACTCAGCTCAGCCTCAGTGTGTAGAGTCTTCATGGGGCAGAGAAACTGGGCAAGGAGGTGGGTCCTCTCCCAGGGGGAATTCAGTGGCTAGGCTGCTGTACAAGGAGCCAAGGGACCTACATGCTATTTTTGACTTAGCTGTGTGCCCTTCCCCTCTCTGTACCCTCCCTCTGTATAATGGGGTAGTGATATGGCCTGGTTTTGTATCAAGTTTTGATATCTACAGATGAGGATTAGTAAGCGTCGCTGTTAGCCAAGGGGACAGAGCTGTTATAAGCACCTGGGCAGGTGGTGGGTGAGGCTCTCAGAGATGCATGGCCCAGGGTCAGTTTCTTATCTGCTGTCCATGGATACCAATGAAGCTAGGCTGTTTAACACTAGCTGTGAATTTGACCCCGTGTTTGCCCTGGCCAGAAACCCTCAGACTGTGGGGTAAAAAATGAATAAATGCTGAGACCTGATGGCAAATCCTGGCCATGGAGAATAGTTAAGTCCATTTCTGCAGTGGACATACTAGGGCTTTTCTAGCCTTTTCACGAACACATTGCTCTGGAAGACAGATTCCCTCAATGGTTACTGAAGACATTTTGAGGTAAAACCAGGAAAACTGGCTGAGCTGGGCTCTACAGAACATTTGCAGACATGGCCCTGTGAAATGCTAGGAAGGGAGTGAAAGCAAGGAAACTGTAGCAGTCTGTGGTCACTTGCTAACTCCTCATGTTACACATAACCTAAGAGAGGAAGCTTATTGCTGGTGGCAGAGACCAAAAGGACACACTGAATATTAAAGCTCATGCCTTTTCTCCAAGACTGCTGATTTTTAGGACTCTTTTCCTACATCTCTGTCCCAGGACTCTCGCAGACTCACATCTATCTCCTGCCCTTCATGGGTTAAGTTAACCATCCACCCCTGCCACAGTGAACCTTTTCACAACTGCTTACTAGGTTTGGGGACTTGGCATAAATAAGCAGATGAACCCAGCCTTCCTGTAACTGCAGCATTTTGCCCTCCATCACCAACGGAAAGTCATACATAGAAATGAATGAGTCTGCCACAGCTTTTGTTATCAGAAATGGACCATTTCACCTGGACACTAGAAGCTCCTGGATTTAGAACCAGAAGTCAAGGGTTGAGTCCCAGCTGCTGAAACATTCACCAACAGGAGCAGAAATACAGCGCCTCCATCCCAATATCTCCAGTTTGTGGTTAAAGGGGAATGCCACAGCACCCATAGTGGACAGCTCCAGTAATTCCCCCCCGCAACTGCATTGCCCATTAAACTGCCAATTTCTAATTAAAACAAATAAAGTTACTGTTAAAAGCTGAAGCAGCTGCATCATGTGAAAGATTAAATGTAATACCAAGTAAATTAATATACAGGAGAAGACGACACTTTTCAAATTAACTTACTGCACTGCTAAGCTTTTGAAAATGTTTATTTACTCCATGCAGCCTGCAGTCTCATATGGAAAATGGCTTCTGGTTGACTGCTATTAAAACTCAAATGTGGACACATTTTACTGGGTAGAGAATACTGATGGCTGGCTCTTCGACAGCCAGCACCTGAGCTGTGTCCACAATATATGCGCAGCATAAGCAGAAGTCGGTAATTGCACACGCAAAATACTCATGTGTGACAGCAAGAGGGGCGAGTGAATACATAAATGGGAATCTATTTGCATGAACAATTACCTGTGGGAATAATAGGAAGAGGGGGCTTGTGGTGAAGACAGCATGAAGTCAACAGACCTGGGTCCCATTGCTGCCTGCTGGGGGCTCTTTGGGAAGATCGCTGGACTTACCTATGCCTGTGCTTTCTCTGCCCTCTGCCCTGCAGTGAAGAGGGCATGTCTGTGCCTGGCAGGGGTGGAAATGTAAGTGCTGCTGGACAGTCAGATCCTTTGCAAGTCACACACTCGGTCAGTTTTTCCCTGAGGAGATCCTGGCTTCCCAGACTGCCGCACTTATTCCAAATTTGTCCTTCCTAGGACAAAATCATCCTCTGAAAGTTGTTCATGACAGAAGCCAGAGGGACAAACAGACCCCTTTCTTCCTTGCCTACTTTCTGCCTTCAGCCTCTGCAAGAACGTTGTCCTGTCTTTGAAGCACTGAATCATGGTTGAGGGCGGGGGCAAGGGAGGACAGTAAGATGAAGACATTTTCTCTTGGGGAATTTCCTTCCCCTGAGAGGAAGCTTTATCACTGTAAGTCCACTAATCTGGACAGTTGTGGACCAGGGGTCAGGCCCATGGCTCACTAACAGCCTGCATTTGTCTCTATTATTAACCAACATACTCACTGCACTACAGTTCCCATAAGCCTATGGGAGGGCCCTCACCTCCAAAAACCATATTGAACCAAGTGGATCAATAAAGCTCTTTGAGGTCAGAACAGTCTCACAGACTTATAGCATTCATAGTGCAATGAGCTCACTGTTTGGTTAATGGAGATGGATGTGGGCAGCCAGCTGGCTGTATGCTCCTACTGGGAAGACAAGACACAATGCCAGAGGCTTTTAAGGGGGTAGAAAGTGCCCTTCTTTCTACCATCCAGGGTTTTTTTTCAATCAAAACTAAGGAGGACAGCAAGGCCTGAGTCCTTTTCAGATGCGTGCAGTGAAACAGTTTTGTTCCATGTTTATACAGCACCAAGCACAGTGAGGCCTCAGATCTCCTGGGTGGTCATTATTAATTAGATCTCCAGTGCTAATTAATAATGAAAATGAACATCTCCCACTGGCAGCCCTCAGGCAGATGCCACGATTCATGCCACCTCAACCCAAACACACTTAGTTTTGTTCACAGATAGTGGTATGTATACTAGCAGCCACTTGGTGCCCAGGCTTCATGGATGAACAGGGCTAGGGACCTTGGCCCCACTCTGAGGAGGTGAGCTGTAAAACTTCTGCTGCCTTTAGTGGCAACAGAGGAAGAGTAATGCTGAAGTCCTCTGAAAATCCAATTCTGTATATCCCCATGGGCAGTGTCACGGTCATGAGCTGGTTCCTGGGAACCAGGGCTCCAGGGAGGTCCTCCTAGATCAGTTACTTATTTGTTCTGCCTCTTAGTCCCTCAGTGACTCTGTCTCCCCTGGTACAGAACAGCTCTGACCAATGCAGCTGTGTAAAAACTGTAAGATAATGGAGCAAGCAAGCTGCCTTGGGAAGTTGTGGGATCTTCTCCGTTGAGGTTTAAGAAGGTAGATGGACATCTGTCCAGGCTGGTTTAGGAATGGCTCATATTACATTTATACAGGGGGTTGGACTACCAAGCCCCTGAGGTCCCTGCTAATGCTTTGATGTCTTAGGGCCACGTTGGCATGAAGGCTTTGTGAGGGCAGAGTCAAGGGCCCCACAGAAGGGAAAAGTAGAGTCCTCAGTAAGGGGCCTTCCCTAATGACACCCCAGGCTCAGGGCAGGCAGAGGGACTATCTGCTGGTTTCCAAGTATCCTTGCATCCTTCCCACCCTGGGCTGCTCTGGAACCCCCTGCTCCATCCCAGCACAGTGGAGATGTCTTGTGGGGCTGTCCACCATCCCTGAGCTGCTCCTTGGGCTGCTCTGTCTGCCTCTTCTGCAATGTCTGCAGTGGGGGAACCTTTCTCTTTTACAAGGGGCTACAGCCAGGGCTTTAGTAAACCTGTGTGCAGCTCCAGCCCGCTGTGCAGGGATGTGGGACCAAGGCAGAGTATTTTGCATTATCTACACTTTCAAAAAAGAAACAAAGGGGACAAGGTGAGAACAAAGCTGACTCTCATCTACCTGTGCCCTGCACCTGTGAGAAAATCTGAGCACAGCTGATGAAAGCATCAGGCAGTGTAAATGACAAGGTCTCTGAGGATTCTGGGGATTTCTCCCCATCTGGAAAAATGAAATCCCAGGGGTATAGTTGAGAGACATGTGCTAATGATTTAATTCTTGTCTCCAAAATGCTTTACAAAACCAAGCCAGGTCACCTTCACAATGCACAAGTGAGAGGGGGAAGTACCACACAATTGAGGAAACTGAGGCAGTGAGGAGAAGAGATGTGGCCAAGGAAAGAGAAGGACTCAATGTCAGAGATCAGGAAGGTTCCAGCTTCTCAGCTTCCCCCGTCTCTGCAACTCATCCCTGCATCTCCTGCTGCCAGACCATGGGGCCAGGCCAGTCTGTGGCTACAGTTAGCAATGGCTTACTGTCTCCTCACCAGTCTGTGGGTGAAGAGATCAAGTGGGGTCCACCTCTGGGGCCTGGTTGTTTTGTTCTCCTTGAGCTTTAGTCCCCCTTTCCCTTCTTCAGCTGGTACCAGATTCCTTTCTCTCTCTCTCCATGAAATGGACTATCTGCAGGAAAATCAGTCCCCAAGAGAACTGGAAACCTGGGCTGTGATTGTCCTTCCAGCAAAGGAAGGATTCCTGCTGTGAAGAACCAGGGGAGAGGCCGTGGGTCCACTATGCTGCCTCAGACCCTGTCCCTGCCATTCCAGCAGCCTTGCCTGCACCTCCTCTTTATACTGCAGCTGCACCTGCAGAGCTCACTTCCCTACTCAAAGGCCCCTTGAAAGCGGAGCCTTGACAGCCTGGGTCCTATGACTGTATAGCTGCCTGCTTCTCACCAAGGTCACATTCACCCTCCACCATGCTGCCCTTTCCCCTCTGCCACCCACGTGACAACATGCTCCTGCTTCACATCAAGGCAATTATAATGCTTCCCTTTTCCCCTTACAAGTCTGACATCATCTGTTGCTGGTTGTTAAAGGTCCTGTCCAAACACCTCATGCTCACTTGCAGCTGGCCTATCAAAGTTGCTTTCTATAGCACCAGTCAATCTGGAGCAGGTGGGTGAATCCATAGAAAAGCAGAGAGCAGTCCAGAGAGGGTGACTGTGGAGATGACTCAGTGGGAAATCAGGTGTGGCAAGGTTGGGTTTTATAGGTGGAGCTGGCAAGATGAGCTCTTGGGTGAGGGAACTATGTCACAGGTGGGTTAAGTGATTATCCCAAGGCCATTGAGCAAAGTGGTGTGTGATCCCTCCAGGTGGTATTGTTTATAGCACCTTTGCTTTGACCCCTTTGGAGTAACCCCCAAAGCTGCATTCATTTTTCTCTTGATTATTTAACTGGGGATCACTGAATGCAGCCAAGCATTGGAACACTCTCTCTGGCTCTAATTATGACACCTTCATCTCTGGGAGATCCAGACCTGCTTTCCCCTATTCATAATTCAGCCTGACACTGCACAGCAAAAATCAATTCACACTTATAAGAAAGTGCCAAGGCAAATTACTTCCCAGAGCCTTGGATGGAGCTTTCTTCCCTCCCAAAGACTATATTTTTGGTGTTAAGCCCTAAATTGCAAATTAACCCCTTGAACTCTTCTGCTTCATCAAAGAGCCCTTCAGCTCCATCGCTCTGCTCTGATTGGGGATTGATAAGGTTGCTGATGCCTCATCTTTATTGATGAATCTGTCCATTTAGCTACCTGTACATGAGCCCATTCATTTGTCCTTCTATAGAGCTCTCATCTATGGATTTCTTCTGCTATACAGCCCTCCCTCCATGTATGACCATGTCAGAGAAAGATCTAGCTCGATTGATAGTTGGATGGGAAAACTCGGAGAGCTGTAAGCAATGGTTCACTGCAGTGGTTCAGTACGTGGCATGCTAGCTTCTCAGTCACACCCCCATGCTGTATGAAGGGACAATGTGCTGCAGGATAGTACCACTTCCACCAATTTAACAACTTATGATCCTTAAAGACCCTTGATGCTTCTTGTGCAACATCCCAGAGGTATGAACCATTTGGTGAATGATACTAGGGAAAATCATGTTCTGCCTCTATGTTCCCCCTAGTCCTTCTAATAAATGGATATGGTGGTTCTGTTCTCCCCCTTGCCTGTGACTATTGTGCCATGTTGTTATTCAGTTGCTTGGTCTATCCCAGAGGTGGCAACATCTCTCTGAACCAGACTAGCATCCAGGGGGCTATTGTGAGGCTCAGTGCTGCTAAAGTGAGATCCTCTTATTAAAGGGACCAGAACAGCACTCGGAGATATCATGCTGCCAAATCTATAGACAGAAGAAAAAAAGGAGATTTGAAAGTGAGATGAAAGGAGTCCTTAACACACTTGCTTAACAAAACCCACTAAGCAATGTGAACCACAGCCCTCTGGCCCCAACAGAATACCATCCCATGATGAGAAGAGTTGGAAAGAATTGGCAGTGAGAGAAATATCACAGGGAAGAAATGAAGGAAGAGTAGAAACCCCAGATGTATACACGGCCAAGAAAATGAAGGACTCAAACAGAGTCAGGCACAGAAATGGAAGCTTGTCACCATGCAACAGGGAACCCTTGCTCTGTTACTGGGAGAAGACTAGGGGACAAGCAAAACCTGCAAATGCCTTTTAAGAGTAACGCCTTTATGGCTTGAAGGGATAAAAATGTAGACAATGCCATTAGGGAAAAGCCCTCGGAGGCAAGCAGCCATAGGGAGAAAGCAGACAAACATCAGCAATCACCAACAGCCCTGTCACAGGTATAGTGAAACCAAACAAGACTGGAAGGACTAATGAAGGATCACTGTGGTCATGATGATAGGATGGGCTGATGGGAGCTCTAGCCCTGGCTGGGGAAGAATGAGGAGCTCCCAGGCAGGCTACTGTAGAGCCAGAAGTCACATAAAGGGATCTCTGAAAGGCAAAGAAGCCTTTTTGGGGGGTTCTCAGTTCATCCTGGTGGAGGGGGAGAAGAAGAGGTTCTGGTTATGCTTTGTGTTGCGAGTATCAGGATGGGCTGCAGTTTTTTGTTGTGATCAGGATATTAAAACTACCAGAGGACTGGATTGTGGCTGTAGGAATGATTAGGAGGTATGTAAGAAGCAGTCTGGATTTGCCCCTGCCACAGGAGAACATTATAGACAGAGAGAGAGAGCGAGAGAGAGAGAGAGAGAGGGAAACAGGAAGCCTGGGGCAGGAAGCAACCAACAGGGCTAGAGCCTGAGCCCTGAGAAAGAGAGAGGCTGAGGCCAAGAAGCTGGGCCAAAGAAAGTGGGCCCAGGCTAGAAGCCTACAGCCAGAGTAACCTGTGAGCCACAGACAAGAGCGTTGGAGCCAGTACAGGAGGGTGAAGGACAACTGAGTGACACCTGTGAGGCATGGGTGTGGCTACTGAGGAGGATGGAGGCCATGGCTGGAGCCCTTAAGGGTTGAGCTTGGGCCACTAGGGTGATGAGCTGTGATTGCCCAGGGTGAGTTATGCTAGCAGGGTATGAGTATTTTTGACAGGGTATGAGAGCTGCCCACAAAAAAGAAGTAAGGGTCTGGCAGTGGACAGACGGCCCAAAGACCAGAGACTGAATAAGTCTACTAGGCATCAAGAATCCCACTCCAGGACTCAGGGGCAGCCTACCATCAAAAGAAAGGGAACAACATCAAGGCATGGCAGGAGAGATAGAAAGGGGTGTTGTACAGAAAACCTAGAGCAGGGGCAAGACTAGGGAAGTCCACAAAGGGCATCAGGGAAACTCTCAAGGATGTCCTGTCATACACACTGAGTTGTGACCCAGTCCCTTTCCCAGCACAGCCAGCTTTAGACACGGGAAAGGCCTTTGCTTCCTGGATCTGCAGTATGATGGCATTTCTCCTCTTTGATTTACTGGTGCCAAGAATAGGGGCATTTGAGAGGCTACAGAACAAATGTGGTGCTCCCTCACTGGGCTCAAAGCTGGGGTGATTACCAGAGAATCCATGGGCTGGGAGCCACAGTTCAGATTCACACTCCCTGCATAGCACGAGGGCATGTTTGTTTCAGCCCTTCACCTAGACTGGAGTGAGCCACGTTTGGGTGCAGATCCAAATGTCACCGATGTTCTGGGCTCTTCAGATCTCAGGCTCTGACCAGGTCCCATCTCTAATTCCGAGGGGGAATATTTCCTATTCCTTTCCTTGGGCCTCTGGGGTAAACAGTAAAGTGACTGGTTTTCAGGGAATATGGTGTGGGAAGCAGTCCTACATACTCCCCACCGCTGCTGCCAGCTTGAAGTTGACACAGGCTAGCCAGTTCCATGTCTGTTACTAGCAGCCCTGAAATGGTGAGCAGCTCATTCATTTTCGGGACTGTCTACTTGCATGGTAGGCACTAGCCCTGAATAGGACACCACTTAGTGCTGAATTGCGACTAAACTTCTAAATTCAGGATGAAATTCCCATTCCAGGGAGTCCTTGAGGACACCAGGACACAGCCCTCGAATTCAGTCCCAAATTTTCCAGTTGGTCTCAGACAACTGGTCGTAGTAGGTAAGTCATGACAAGCTGCTATGGCCTAGCCCAGCTTGCGAGCACCCGGTTGGGTGCCATCTCCTGCTGGGGCCATGGCAGCGAGGGGTAGCCCCTCTGTTTATTCCCCCTGCATTGCTCCTTGGCAGAAAAGGGCTTGACATAGCATCTCTGCCTATTGTTGGCTTGGCCAGCCTTGCAAATGAGTGAAGAACATCACATGCTCTCTGGCCCTCCTGGCTGCTTGCAGCTGTGGCTGCCAATATCTGTCCTGTCGGCTGGCTGGTTAGCTGGCCACTCCTGTTTATGTGATTTCTAATTGTCTCCACTGCTCCTGCTGCGAAGCAGCACTTTGCAATAATGAACCCGGTCTTTTCTTACAAGGTCACTGACTAAAGTGCAGCATGTTTGATTATTATGTGGCCTTTTAAACTAATTAACATAATCATTTTCCAGCTGCAGAAAGAGAGAAGAAAAAAAAGTACTTGGCAATTCTTGTAAGTTTCAGCCGGCGGCCCTTCTGTTCCAACATCCCAAGCAATCCAGCCGGAGGGAGCACTGAGTGCAGCACGCTCAGCTCATCCTGTGCTGTCTGGTCTTTTGGGTGGTCTCAGGAATTAGTGGCCTTTAGCTAATGTTCTGCCCCTTCCCCTTTGACTTGGGTGCACTCTTGCATCATCCCTCCCAAATCAATCTGAGGAGGTTGCTCAAGAGCAGTACAGAGCAGTCCTCCTTCTCCAGGTGCGGGTGCTTTCAGGCCCAGATTGGCTGAAATTCCAATTCACTCCATTGCAGGGATTGCACCCCCCCTCCACTTCAATTTGTTCTCTTGACAGCAAACGAAAAAGGGGGAGGCATGATGCAGAAGCCTTGCTGCCAAAAGCCAGGTTAACCTTTTCCTGGCCTTGCAGCCACCATCACATTAAGGGCTTTTGATCTTCACCTGCCATGTAAAAATGTGGTGGCTGCAGAGCCAGGGAAGGGTTAACTTGGTTCTTGGTGGTGAAACCCCCTCTTGCAGAAGCCCCACTCCACACCCCCGTTTTCAATAGCAAAGGTCTGCCACTGATCCCAGGTAAATCCTCCAATCTGGGGTTACATGCTGCATGTGTCTCTTTGGCGGATCCTCCCTACAGCAGTGAATTACACCTTTGCTGGGCAACATGCACAGGGGATTTATCACCTTTCACCATGTCATTCCACAAGCTCCTTATTCACCGTTATTCCATCAATGCTTTGTATATATACCTTGCAGCTGATTTGGTTGACTGGTTTGGATCTGTGCATGGCAACTATTCTCTCTCCAGCCCAGGCTTTTCTCTTACCAAATTAGGGGAGCTGAGCAAAGCTTTCTTGTATGAAAGCTTTTTTAAATTCATAATGGCATATGGTGGTGAGACATTCGCTCTCTCTGCACCCAGATAAACAACTCCCGCTCCTAGAAGTCATGGTGAGAAGTCAGAGAACAGAGCCAGGTTGACTGCCAGAGTGAGTCTGTGGATTTACTGTGACAGTACATCGGTGACTGCCTTTGCACAGTGCTTCCTTGACTCCTGTGCTACCCACGCCCTGCCAGAGGCTGAGCATCTCAAGACAGACTCTAATTCAGAAGGGTTAGAAGCAGGGGAGTCCTATGACCCTCGCTGTACAGAAGATCACAGTGCCCCGAGGGTCCATAAACACCACTGAGAACTCTGGCCCAATCCCGCACAGACTTCGGGCTTGTCTACCCCACACCCATCCATGAAGCATTCCCTGCCCATTCTTTCTCAGGAAAAAAGCAATGTCCTCTGAGAGCGGCCCTGAGGCCAAAACTTAGCATTTCTCCCAGGCTCAGGGCTGCCCCAGGGTGGATACTTTGTCTCATATCTGTGATTTGGGGCACATAGGGGAGGAGGTGGTGGTCAGGGTATCAGCACAGAGGCCATGTGGGCAAGTCCTGAGGCATATGTTAATGCCTTGTGCATTATTGCATTGGCTCCAGTGTAGGAGTTAAAAACAAAAGCCCAGGCACGAGACTCTGCAGGCCTGGGCCTTTAGGGTGCTCAACACTCACCAGCCAGTTTGAGCACTGCCACGTCAGACTTGGAGCCAACCCAGGACCCACACTGGGTCCTGCTTGCACCACCCTGCAGTAGGATCTACCATGAGCCACACAGCAGGTCAGTCTGTGGGGAGGGAAGTGGGGGGGGCAGGTTGAGGCAGGGGGCAAAAAAAATATTTGGTGGGGTCTGAGCATGGTAGATCTTGGGCTGGACTTTAATTCAAAAAAGGTAAGTCTGTGGAGAAAGGGAGGGGGAGGGGAAAAGGTGGGGGGCGGGGGAAGGGCAGATGGAGGCCCCAGCAGTGAGGGAGGAAGCAGGGCACAGGCAGAAGCAGGGGCTGGGGCAAGGGTCGGGTGGTGTGATAAGCAGAGGCCTGGGGGGCACATGGCCCCAGTCTGTGCACAGGCTGGAGGCGGCTGCCGCTGCACACTGAGCTTTGTGCCCCAAGCCCTGCTGCAGTTGGCCTGGGAGCGGCCCGATGCCGCTGCATCCCTCTGCTGGGTTGAGTCTCAGCTCCTGCCAGCCTGGCAGTGGGACGCACTAGCGTCGCGCGGCTCCTGGGGCAGCTGCAGCGGGGCTCGGAGCACAAAGCCCAGTGTGGAACAGCAGCCGCCGCTGCCCCACACACAAATCAGGTGGGCACGTGCCCTGTGGGCCTCCACTGTGGCGTGCACATTGGTGGGAGCCCCCATGTCCCTGAGCTGCCCAGGCTCCAATTCTTCCACCACCCGGCCCTGCTAGAGCCCCACTCACCTCAGCCCCTGCTCCTGCCTGTGCCCCACTCCCGCCCTTACTGCAGGGGCCTCAATCTGGCCCCCGCCCTCTCCTTCCTCCACAGACTGAACTGCTGGCCGGGGGTTGGGATGGGGTTGCATGCATGCACGTGCACTCAACGCCCCCAGTCTCAGATGACTTTCTGAAGCTCCACAATTGACTGGTGGGTGACCATCGGCCTAGACAGATCCCCAGGTGAGCACTGGACTGCATTGCTAATTCCTGCACACCCACACTGGGCTTCATCCAGCTGCCCCTGGAATCCACAGGAGAGCAGACCTGCAACATGGCCAGCAAGCCCCCCAGCCAGTCATTGTTACCGATCCTTTGGACAATGGGGTGAAGTCTTTAATATATGACATCTGAGTAACATGCTCTGCTCAAGTAGATATGGCTATAAAAACTTCCTGGTACCCACAGGGGATTCAGCTTTAGGTGCTGCCTTGATGATGCCTGGCCCTGTCTGGAACTGCATTCCCAGGTGCAGTGATTATCAATCATGCCATCGCAATCACAGAAGACTGCAGAGACGGGAAAGACAGGAGGATAAAAATAAGTGACTGAAAAGTGCTAGGTTGACAGGCCCAAACCCCAGAGCCCTCAGCTTGCCCTACAGCAGGTATGCCATGGCCAATGACTAGGCTAAGCTAGCCCAGGCTAGGCAAAGTTTCCCTCTCCCCACCTCACCAGGCACTCAGGTCCCAGTGTAAGAAACTTCATGGGACTTAAATCTATGCCTAAATGCTTTCTAAGACTGAGGCTTAAGGATGTAATCCAAAGTCTACTGAAGTCAATGGGAGTCTTTCCATCAGTACCATAGCAAGTGGGGGGCGAGCAGGGCAACCACCCCAAGCGCTGAAGTGAAAGGGTGCCAACAGGTGCTGCACAGCTGTGGTGGGGTGTGGGACAGAGCCACAAGCAGCTCGTTTGGAGGGCTGCAGGGACGGGAAGGGTGGCTCCCATGCTACTCCCAGGCAAGCATGGGGCGGAGGGGGAGGGAATCTGTGCATAGGGTGAGGGCGGGCTGCTGCTGCGGGCTTTGCCCCAGGCGCCAAACTTCGTTGCTATGGTACGGCCTGCCATTGACTCATTGGGTTCAGAATCAGAGCTGAAGTGACCTCATTCCCTTTCCTCCTTGACACTCCCTTCCATCCAGCTGCCTTTCAGTACTAGTTCCCACTCCATCATTCCCCACCTCTCCTCTATTCACTGCCTGGGGACCATACTCTTCAGCAAAGAAACCACCCATTGATTTCAATGAGAAGTTTGCTCAATTAACCCCATCAGATTAGGCCCCATGGGCCCATAATGAGAGGAGTCGAGCCATGATTGTGGGAAAGGTCAGGTTCTAATTAAATGAAAAATATTAATACACTAAAAAGCCTTAAATCCTCCGTTAAACAAAAACACTTCCCCGGCCTAAGGCCACAATAGATGGAAAGCAGAGGAAACTGATGAAAGAGTAAATCTAATAAAGGGAGTTTTAATCAGACCGGTAAAAGGGGAAAAAAGGATCAGAGTCATAAATGGGCCAGCTCTCAGGGCCATCGTTATCACAGGCATCCGATCAGAATTTAATAGTATTTGACATTCATTAATTTAAAGGAGGCTTCTTGGGAAAAGAGAAAGAGAAAGAATGAACATTATTAATTTTAAAGCCTTTGCACCAGTAGAGAGAAGGTAGAGCCCCAAAGCCCCCACTGGGGAAGAAGAAAAAACATCCAAGGAAAATTGTTTCTTTCTGTTTTTCCCACTTTCTTCTTGCCTTCTTCAGCCAAGGGGAGATGAGTGAGCCATTAACAGGCTAAAACCAAGACCCTACATTTCTACCCCTGCACCCAGCTGGTGCCACCACAAGCATGGGAGCAGCCTAGACCTCGACACTTTGGAATTCCCTTGTGGAGTCTGCAGCTACCAGTCACGTAGCAGAACATAAGAGAAGCCATACAGGGTCAGACTCCAGGCCCAGCTAGCCCGAACTAGACCTGCATGCTGTATTCAAGGCATGGGCATACTAAGGCTACAGGGTCCCAGCTGAGAGGCTGGGTTGGGGATAGAAGGAAGTCTGGCTGGAACGCTGCATTCCAGCTAGTCTCAGAGACCTGTGCTCAGCACCCTTTTCGTCAAGCCCTGTGTACTAAGCACACATCTAGTAAGCTGGTCTGCTTTGAAAATCTGGTCATGGATTTTGGTACCTGAATGGGACCCAAACTTTTCTGAAACCTGGTTGCAATGACAGGTGTTTCACAGTTAACAATCTAACCCAGAGATCTATTGCAAAAACAAACCCTGGGGAGAATTTAGAGCAAACTGCATGGCTCAGAGCTGACCGCAGAATTGGGGGGCCTAGAATGAGGACAGGTTTCTTTGCACTCCATCACACAGAAATGGTCTGTTATACCTCATCTTGCATATTGACCTCAAGTAGTAGATCAACGTCTACCGCAGCTAAAGCTGAAAAAGCCTCTATTTGCTTCAATGGGCTCCCTATGAGGTATCACTGAAGACCTTAAAACTATTGCATTGAGATGACATTCACACAGATTTCATGAGAATTCAACCCCTTAGACCTCAAACATCAAGAATCTCCAGCTACAACCTTCAGCAGGTCTCAAAATGTCAGGGAACATCACCATTACCTTCTTAGCATAAAACAGCTGATTGCAAGACTTCCAAAAAATGAAGGATGAAGGAGCTGATCTTTATTGCATGGCAATATGGATACCATAAAGAATATGCTCTTTAAATGCTCATTTAGGAGGGCAAAATAAGATGGACTCTGGAGAAAGAGAATTTCTTTGTGAAATTCCACTATGGCCTTTTAGAAGTAACCTGTTCTTACAGGTGAAGTGGAAGGTTCCTTTTTAGATCTAATTGAAGGGAAAAAAGGCTACAGATACTTTCCAACAATGGGGGAAGATGGTTTCAAACTTTGTCAAAAGTTTTCTCTGGATCTTCTACTGGTATTTTTTAAAAAGCCAACATTCTTAGATGATTATTTCAAAGGATTTTTGGAATTGTCTTTTTTTTCAGTGAAGCTGAATATTATTATATACTAAAGTCTGAATTGATGCCTGCAGGGTAACCAATTTAGTTCTATGCATTTGTACTGCTTTTTAAAAGTCCCTCTATTGATTTTGCTGCCAGGTCCAGCTGAGATTGTGGGTTATTAAATACAGCTGGGACAGAACTACTGAAGTTGGCAAGGAGTTCCAGGTGTGGACCCAAACCTTCCCAGAAATTAGATGTCTTTGGGTTTAAGTTCAAGTTGGCTGGTATTCTCATTTTCAGTCCAGTGGCAACCATTTTGCAAGGTGCTGCAAACCCCTATTAAAAGAACTGGCCTGTATCCTAAAGGGCTTCTTTTAAATCAAAAACATTTCTAATTCATCCATGTTCTACGAGCACGCTATCTACTAAGGAGTCTGGGGAAATTCTTAATAAAATCTTCTACAATTGTGCCCCCAGTTCACTTTTTAACAAGGTCATTATCCTTAAAACTAGATCCCAACCTTTATCTGAAGAGTTATCAGGGAAATATCATTATCAGCTGTGTGAGAGTCACATAGAGACGTACCATCCAAGTTTACAAAATCTGTGGTATGGACAGATGAAATATTTAAACACTCTAATTGGAATTGCATTGGAGCGACAAGAGAAGAGGGGCAGAGACTGCTTTCCCAGGGCCAGAATTATGGTGAGAGAACCCCAAGGAAACAGCCCCAAAAGCCCTATGATGGGGATGTACTTACCTCATGCCGGCTCAGTGACAAGGAGCTGGCAGCAGCAGGAGGACACGCCCATGTGCTTCATCAGCTGCTTATCTGCACAGCTGGGGCCAGCACGGGATGGTGACATTGGAAGAAGTGTGTGTGTGTGTGCGGGGGGGGGAGGGTTTCAGCTGGGAGGTGGCTGTGTGCTCCCTGCCAGCATGACCAACACTGCCTCCAGCCCAGGACCCAAGATGGAGTCCCAAAGAAAAGTTTACCTTTCGTTGGAGCGGCACCTGGCATTGGAACCAGGAAGGACACTGAGGGACTAACTGCTTATTGGCCTGCAGGCTTGCATGAGTGAAGAGGAATATTTGCTTCCCGATTTACTTTCTGTTTAATTTCTTTACATATTTTAGTGCCTCTGAGGCCTGAGAATGGTCCCATCCATTGCTTCAGGGCTTAGGGATCAGGGGATCCTCGGGGACTCTAGAGAGGAACGTAGAAGGCCCAACGTCCTGCCGAGCTGCTTGAAGCCCTGAACAGGGAGTGCGACCTACTGTGGGTGTTGCCAGCGCTCTAGGCCAAACCCAGCTACAAGGAGCTCTGCCCAGCGATCAGAGTGCCACAAGAAGCCATGCTCACACAACCATGGCCAAGGCCAGCTTGGGGCCACACCAGAAGAACCAGCACCCAAGGGGTTCAAACCATCTGACACACAGCCAAGTGCAGCAGGTTGGCATATGGATGGGGTGTAGGGGAGGTGGAGCCCCAGAAACATCCGTTAACAACATTTCTAAGTAAGTCCCAGTTCTAAGAGAACCTCTCGCACGTAAGGCATTAAGACATCGCAGGTGAGTATGGGGGCTTCCCTGGGGAGGTGATGTACGCCCGGTGTGGGTGCCTGTGGAAAAGCTTATGTGAGTTGAGAACACCTGATCCTGAGCCGCTCGAGTGGTTACTTGGGCCCAGGTGGGCACACACTTTTATAAAAAAAATTGAGGACAGATACAAACATCTGACCCAGAGTAACTTTGCTTAGTCTGGTGGAGAACTATTTACCCCTGGAAGATGCATCTTTTTGTCAGCATTCTCTGTTCTTGCTCTCTACTTCCTACCTATCAACTAAAAATGACCAGACATTTTCCAGGAAAAACGGTTTCCCCAAATATCTGGATTTTTCTGGAAACATTCCCTGAAGCAGAATATTTCACTGACCTGAAACACTGCATTTCAAATCAGTTCAAAAAAATATTAAGCTGTATGCCCTCATCAGCACATTGCCTAATGGATTTGTAGGCTGAGCCCCATCACCTCCTATGGGTCAGGTCAGACTCCCTGTAGGTCTCTCTCTCCCATAATGCTATGCAGATATCTCCTTTCACAAAGGTCCATGTGCTATATCCTGAAAGCAAGAGTGCAGCCAGGGAGCAGGTCCCATAGGGGAGTGTGAGGGAGAGAAAGAGGCAGCAGGCTCTTTACTCCCAGCCTGAGCGAAGGGCCAGTGGCCCCAGGCCCACAGCCCCAAGGAGACAGGCAGAAATCCCCCTTACTCAGGTGTGTGGGGAAGGGAGAGGCCGGTACTTCCTTCGCCAGCATAAAAGAGAGGCCAGGGCCGACAAGCGGGGGCAATGCAGAACCGGAAGGAGGACGTGGAGCTGATGGAGCACGCCGGCGTATGCTGCAAAGGCTGCGCGCAACGCTGAGTGCCGGTAGGAACCTCTGGCAAAGGGCTAAGCCCCAGCGGGGCTTTTGAGCCCAGTCTGCTGGCCCCTGCGGGGCACAGGACTGTTTGTTTACCGGCGGGAGCGGATGGAGCCCGGCTGGAGTTGGGTACCGTAAAGACCCTTATAGAAGGGCACTATTTGACTTCGGGTACCGTAGCCCCTGCAATAGGCGCAGCTCAATAGTGAGCTTTAACTGTGAAAGAGGAAGTCGATCAAGCCCTCCTTCGAGAGCCAAAAAGGGGGTTTGACCCCACAGAGGGCACGTTTGTATTGGAGGACGACTGCAGACGGCTGGAGCAGCCGCTCCGATCAAGGGAATCTTCTTGGTCATAGTGCTTGTTTTGATTTTCATTTTTCTTTTGTGGACTATCTGAGTGACGTGTGGATATGTGGCCAGACCAGACAGTCGGCTACCACCTGGTGGAACAGGCGAGGGTGTAGGGGTGGCAGAGCCCTCAGAAACTCGGGACCCACGAGACGCCGGTGAGACTCATAATTGGATTGCGTGCGTCGGACATCTGAACCAACTCCGTTAACATCAAAGTCGTGGCAGACAAAGCAGGCATGTGCGACACACCCAATGAAAGGTGAGGATACACTTGGCGACTGGCAGGCAGTGCCTGCACGGTCCGCGGGCATTGGTGATAAACCCGACAGGGAGAACAGGGACAGCAGGCTGCCAGACTACAATTCTCATAAAGCAACATGTCATAATGGGCCAATACAATTTCATGGGATTACGCTGAATGAATTCTCCTTCAAGCACATGACTCTGGGCACAGGGTTTTCAAAAGAATACCAACCATCGGGGGATTAGCAATACAATCAGAAAAACTGGCCCCACTGCAGTCTCTGTGGTGTGTAGAGTCCATGCCCTGTAGACCCTACTGTCATAGCTTTGTTTCCCAGAGATTGCCTGGAAGTGTTCTAACTGGTAACAACCACATGGGTGTTCTTCATGCAGTAGAGGAGTTTGCTGGGAACTGGAGTAAAACTACTCATTCATTTCACCTTCGCACAAAACCATTGACTGGATCTGCCCAGTCACATGGCGGAAAGGCACTTGCAGCCTGGGTCCAGAGCATCATTCATTTCCTTTCAGTGGCTGGTTGGGGGATGATACCTGGGGGCGGGGGGGTTGTTTAGGGCTCAGAAGTGGGAAGGAAGCTGGGGAGAAATGCATCAGGTTTACTTTGCTTTATATATCCAAACAGTACCCTGGCCAACCGGTGATGGGTTTGGCTTTTGTCCTTTTTTATTACTGCCTTTTGACAGAAAAGAAATTCAAAAGGGATATTTATGAACTCTACAGTAAGTTGGTTTGGCTCTTGCACTGTGTTTAAAGTACCTCCATTGTTTCAAAGCATTAACTGTCTCTGAGATATTTACAGTGTTTGACAGGCAAAGACAGATACAGGTTAATGCTCCTGGCTGCTCATGTTATAAACGCTGACCTACAGGAAAATTTGTTAGCAGGCAGAGGAAAGAGAACCAGTACTTCCACCCAGGAGCCATCTCACCTAGCCAGACTTAATCGTGCTTCCCAAATCCAAGGCCAATCCAAATGTCTTCAGGATTGGGAGGAAACAGAAAGAGACAGGAAATATTAGAGGGAAGGGAAGCTGGACTGGCAGGTTCTGTGGCATGGCGCTTTCTAGGGAAAGCCATCTGTCTGTTTTGCAGTAAAGGTTTTGTTCATCTTGCAGCTTCATTTCTTCCTGTTTTTTGGTTGTTTTTTTTCCCAGATGAGTCACCCACCTGCCCTTCACATGTCAGGGAACCTGTCTAGGGAATAGCACATGCTGCAAGAAAGAAAGGGGTGGGGGAGTGGATGTCACAAGAGGTGAGGAGAAGATATGATCAGATTTGTAGTCCAGGAATGACTGTCTCTGATGTGAGACCAGTGTTAGCAAATATTTCGCCATCCTCGCTCCAGTAATTCAGCAGTCTGCTCCTCCTCCCCTCCTGCCTCTCTCCTCTCTCTCTTCGTTCTGTCTTTACTTTGCTCTTTTTATCTCTCTTTTACTGCCTGAGCATGACTTTGCTTCACCTTCTCTCCCTCTCTCTCTCTCTCTGCTGGCCCCTCTCTCTCCATTTCTGCTCCCACGCTCCCTTTATCTCCTGTTTATTTTTCTTTTCTGCTTTTGTATTCCATACATCTCGCTCTTTCCATCTCCCTGATCCTGAAAAGCTTGTCAGGAGAAAAATGCATGAGCCCAGATTCTTCCAGCTCTATTTACCAAATAAGGCCTGGAGTCAGATTTTATTTAAGAGAAGAAAAATGAACCGGAGGAAAGTAGGTCAGGGGGAGCTCCGAAGTGAACAAAAACGATGGTGAGAGAGGGAGCTGGACAAAAGAGAAGAGGCAGCGCTAGTTTATCCCCACCAGGGAAGGAAACGTTACCAAACAACAGGGGCAAGAGCTGTCTTCTACAAAGCGGGTTCGGGTAGCCCCTTGAAACTAATAATGTGGTCAGTTTTTCCTTCTTGGGCATGTGCAGGGCAGTAGGCATGGGGCTGACCTCAGTTTGCCTGTGTAAGTCTGGAACAACCCCACTTATATACACTGACCGAGGGGATTCTGTGGATCTCGATGTCACAGGAGTAAATCCAGAACTCTGGGTCATATGGGTGTAATACAGAGAAACTCCAGAGACCTCAGTGAAGCCCCCTGAATATTGTGTAGATATGGATCTAATCTACAGATTCATTCCCAGCCCCCCTCTCCAGCGCTGCTGAAGAGTGATAGCTCACCAGAGCCTGGGATGGACCCATCTTCCCCTCCCCTCCCCCAGCAGGTAGTTCCCTCTCCCCAGGGTGTCTCTGAGCTACAGCCAGCCAGGTTTGAATGCCTGCTCTAATACATGCCTGTGCAGCCCTGATCTTCCAGCTGCCTCCTTCCCCCTCCCTACCTCCCTCCATCTCCCTCTCCCCTCCCCGATTTATATGCAAACTCAATGAGTCAGAGCAGTGAAGCGTTGAGGCAGAATGATTGTGTCGACTTCAAAGAGAGCAACAAGCGGCTTTTAAAGTGAAATCCAAGGTTTAGCAGATTGGGGGCAGGGTGGGAGTCTGAGACAGGTTTTTGCAGGGCAGCAGTGAGGGTTTGAAACAGGGGTAGTAGGGAAGAATACGTGTGCCTCTGTCTTGGTACCAGAGACTTTGCCACTCTGTTGCTGATGTAGTGCATCTCTGGCCCTCATCACAGTGGTACAAGAGCCCATCTCAAACATTCAGGGTTTTGTCTTCAAAAGCTGTATAAGGCTGGCCGAGATCATCACCCTTCATTTCATATTTGGGCACAGTGAAGCATAAAACCCTCAATATGTGGCTTGTCTGAGGTCAGAGAGTAAATCTCTTCAAATCTCTATTGGACAAAGGATTTTTCCACCATTCCTCAATGTGAATTAAGATCATGAAAATCTTTCATTCTACCACCTCAAAGCCAAGCACAAATTTCACTTTACAAGTTAACACTTTCCCACTACATCCTATTTGCCTGACCCATCATGGCTACCATTTGCAGTAGAGCAAACAGGAGAATTGAGAGCCCTTCTGACCATCCCATCACCAGGGACCTGAAAAGGGCATCATCAGCATTGAGTCCATCCCAGTGCTTTGGCTCACTGCATTGCTTTCTTCTCTGTCAAGCCTGACCAACTTCTTTTCTTAGCTGACCTCCTCGGACCCCCTCCCTTTATCTTGAATTTGTTTTGCTCCTCCCCTCGTCAGCCTGATGTGGTGGTGTCTGATCACTGGGTGTGATTCCTCCATCACTGCTCACTTTGTTCACAAGAAGGAACATTACACCCTTTTGTATAAATGGAGCATGCACTTTGATCTCTGTCTCTCCACATAGGGCCTTTTAGTTTCTCCTTAGAAGGGTGTTTTTGACACCTCAAGGCATCTTCAGGCACCGCTTCTTCCTCTTTAGGATATATTCAGATGACTCCTCTACCTGTAACACTGCTTGCTTGTGAATCTTCTCTCCAGAGGATACAGATGGGCTTTTCAAAGAAGAGAAACCAGGCACCCAACTGCCACTGACTTCCAGTGGCTGTGGACATCTAGCTAACTTCCTAAGTCCTCCTTCCTGTGTACTTTCTGCCCACATAACTAATATAAAGAGCTCTCAAGCTCCCCCTGTCTGCATCTGGCCTTCATTTTCTTTTCTAAACCCCACTGGCTTGGCACAAAGCTCAAAGCAGTGGCACGAGCTCTGCAAGGGGCTGGACATCGGAGAACAAAGGCCACACTCTCATTCTCCCACCAAAACACTGCTGGGATGCTGAGACTGCTTGAATGCATTCTCTCCAGGCCTCTTCAGCACAGCCTTCTACTTAAAAGTGGCTCCTGTGAACCAGCCTGTTTCAAACAGCAAAACGATTTGAGGCAGAAATCAAAATTAAATTTTCATAACCCCACAGAAGGTGAGCAGGCGGGGGAGCAGGGAAGGGAAAGAAGATTCAAAGCTGTTTTTCTCCATGTCCAAGATCGAAATCTGGCTTGCCAGTTATGGTAGAAATAATAAGACTGGCCAAAATAAGGCAGAAGAATAAAGGCCCTGCTGCTGGGCTGAGGCAGCAACATTTTCTTACCACGAAGATGGGGATGGGGATGGAGGGAATGACAGAGAATTTATTTCTGTTGGGCCCACTTATGTGTGAGGTACTTTACAGGCCTATCAGGCTGTCCCCTGAGCTAAACAGAAAAAGAAGCAAGGGAAGGGGCTGATGAGAGGACCCAGCACATGCTGGTTCAAAGAGATGGGCGGGGGTGGTCGCCTGAGGGCAAGTGGGGAAAAGTAGGTTATGATGAGGAGTCTGATGGGAGAGAGGGAGGCTGCAGAGGTAGATGAGAGCAATGTGGAGTAAGGAGGACATGATTATACAGAATGAGGGGAGCATGAGGAAGCCCAGACAGGTGACACCAGTCCTCTGGACTCTTTATTCTGGATGAGGGCACTTGCCTAGATCAGGTCATGCTCCAAGACCCCTGGAAGAAGGTTATGGGGTACCTCTGGAGCCCTGGGGTGAAAGGATAAGAGAGCCCTTGCCTTTGTTGTGGCCCTCCTGGCATTGCTCTTTAAAGCCCAGAATCCCCTTGAGTTTTGCATGCAGATTTCTGCTGGCTGTAAATGAAAGGAGGAGCCCCACTAGGCAAGGCTTCAGCATAGTTTGCGGCCATTCCTTGGGGAATGGGCAATGAGCAGAGCTGGAGGCAGAACAGGTTTAGGATGACAGGAGGAAAAGCAAGAGGTTTTATTGCTTCCCAGGATGGGTGTGTCTGGCCAAATGCTACCCTCTCTCCCAAGCTCAGGGGAGATGTGCACAGCCCTTTTGCCTTCGGGGATGCAGGATCATGAGCTCCACTGTCAGACTCTATGCGTCTCTACAAAGCATCGGCCTGGTACCATCATGCCCAGAACCCCAGATTTGTGGCTTAGCCCTAGGTGTCATGGATTGCAAGGTGGGGAGGAAGGGTGAAGGAGGGAGAGGGCAAATTAGGGCTAGTGTTGAGGGAATGCCTTGGGGGATGCAATTCATCCCTATGCAGTGTCAGGAATTCAGCCTATTTAATGAGATGGTGGAAGAGAAAAGAAGCTCTCCGTCAAAGGGAAGCCTCCAGCAGACTGCAGCTTGAACATACCAGACTATCTGACTGGAAAGAAAAAAATCATCGCAGCCCCTCTCAGCAGACGCTCCTGAGACAGAGGGCACCTGCCACTGTCCAGACTGGTGTTTCCCAGCAGGAGTCATTGTGGTGCTGAAAGAAGAAAAAATTCTGCTGGATTTGCCCTCACCATCAGGAGTTGCTGTCCTTAGAGAGAGGGAGCTCCTGTGCCAGGGACCCTGCAATCCAATATCCATGTGTAACATTGGAATCTGACCCGGGTTCAGCTGCAGGTAGCAGCCCACCTAATTAGCACTACAGTAGCCACAAACAGGAGCAGTGCATTGTCAGGGGGAGTACTGTCAGCTATGGAGTGCAAGCTGAAGCCCCCTCCCCCTGCCTCCTCCCTCCCTCTGCCCCTCCATTAAGACATCCTTTAGCTGCTGCACAGGACCCTGTCTGTGATCGATAGCTGCTGTGCTGCAAAGAGAACAGGAGGAGGGAGGCTGGATCCCAAGCTCAGGATACTGGAATTATGGCCTCATCCATATGAATAGCAGCCATTGTTCTGCTGTCTGCATCCAGTGTGTCCCTGCTCAGCTCAGCAGGCCCCCTTTTCTCCATGACAAGCTGGCTTTTGTCTGTGGGACAAACAAGGATAAATATTTTCCTATTGGCAATGTGTTTATCTGCAAGTGCACACGCCTCACCTATCATGCCCAGAGACTTGAGCAGAGGCTGGGGAGAAAGGCAGGGACTGCACCAGCCCAGAAGCCTTCCCACCTGCTGCCCTTACCTCAAATTCTACAATCCCATTCTGCTTCTCTCCTTCTCTGCCTGCACCCTATGCCCAAGGGCCTGCCTCCTTTTGTCCTTACAAAATGGATGCCCAGTAAATGTTGCCTTGAAAGATTGGTCCCCTGGGGATGGGGAAGGAAAGTGCCATTTTAGGGGGCATGGAAGTAGTTTTGCACTAGTGACTTACCTGAAGGGCTTGGGGAACAGTGAATGGGGAAGCTGTGAGCAGTTGGCACAGGGGACTGAGAGATCACACAGGAGTGTTTGGATAATAGGTTTTTAGACTGATGGGTCTGACCTCTATTAGAATCAAGTTGATGCCTTGATATATTGTCCACTTACTGTGATTCTCATAAAGCACTTGGGAGCAGGAAGTGGTGATACTGCATACGATTCAGTTTCTGTCAGAACAGCAAGGATCCCATCAGTTTTCCTGTCTAACTCCCTGGGCTGGAGTGCGGCAGATGCTCATAAGCAAATGATTAAACCAAAGGTCTGAATTTTGCTTTTCGGCCATTTACAACACCACAGAAGCTGTTGGTACGTACCCCTCAGATATGACCCAAAGCTTGATCTTGTTAATGCAAATCTACACACTGACTTCAATGAGGCATCAGACAGGTTGTGTGTCAACTTAATCTGCTCCATTTGGGCCAACAGGATGTCCATGTTTAGAGGGGGTGTTTCCCATAGGCTAAGAGAGGAACAATGGTGCTCAGAGAAATATAAGAGAACTTGGTGGATCCAGAGCCCTGTTAATTCTTTCCTGGGAAGAAGCCCGGGACAGAACATACATTCTCCTCTTACCACATGAGAAAGGCAGCCCCTGGAAAGCAGAGCAGGGACCCATCCTTGGAAGGAGTATAGAGGAATGAAAAATCAGAAACTAATGGGACATCATTCTGCCATCACTGACACAGAAGCTTCATTACTAGAAATACATTTGATATTCCTACATCTGCAATACCACAGGCATCCAGTGCCACCCCTTCGAAGCTCCCCGCCAAAGCCTTACTCTTAACAACTACATGCAGTTGCCTCTGTGACTCTCCTAATTAGCAGTGCAGAAATTGTGTGAAATATAAGAGAGTGTCACAGAAGGTTAGAGAACAAGTCAAGTGGCTAATTAGTTGGTTTATAGCTTCTTTTGTTTGAAACAGAAGCAGCATTTTTTCCCACAGAACATAACATAATTAAATAGACAGGGACTATATCTGAAAGACCAGGATTAGATCTAGGGGTGGGTTGGAGAGAAAGCCTCATGCCCATGATATGGCACTGCTGGAACACCCCTGATGAGAAGAGCAAAGTGGTAGGTGAAGTAAACCCACACATACCACAAAGTGACCTTGATAAATCAGGGGTAGAGTTTAAGCCATGTTTAACTTGTGGACAGCCTGGAACAAACCCTGGTATGTGGGAAGGTGTTTGTTTGTTCAGAGCAGGGGAGAGAGTTTAATTAGAGGTTTTAAGGGATCCTTAGAGGAAAGTTTCTTCTGTTTTTTCACCTATGCTGACTGGTTAATTCTGACAGGTGAATGGAGCGGAGATTTCATTTCATGCAATCTCAGCGCACAGGTTCTCCTTTCCTACCTAATCTACCCATTTTTTATTATTACCATGGCTTCTTATGATTACCATGACTGAAGTCACAGTAGCTTCTGATCCAGACTGCATATTATCCATATTCTAAGCAACCATTCTTCAGTGGAAAGGAGAGAGTGTATTTGGCTGCAAGGTTTTGCTTTAATATTACAGGGTGGGGGGGTTGTTTTGCTGAATAAAACAGGCCCTATTTACTCCAAAGCAAAGGTTCTGAGGGTAACCCATTTCCAACTCCAATGCATATGGCTGGGGCAGGATATGCCTCAGTGCAGCAAATGCAGGAGTGAATATTTCATTTGGACCGGAACCTGATGGACATTGGCTGTAATGGGAAAGCACTGAGGAACCAGTATCAGTAAACCCTCAGAGGGATGCAGTGGGGCCAGACCATGCCTCTCCAATGACCGTGATCCCCTATGGGCACTAACAGATGTGCACTTGTCACTGTAACTCATGGTGCTTCGCAGGAAGCAGCACAAGTTAGTGATCCTTTGGACCCAACAGGCATTCACTATTTGATCTGGGGTGGGTTGGGGAATTGAGCTCCAGTTTGGAGCAGCTGTGTGTCTGCAGCTGCTCTCCCCTAACCCAGAGGAGGGCCACTCGCATGATCCGGAGACAACAGGGCAGACCCTATGAGGAGGGGCTATGAGACTCGAACCTGTTCAGCCTTCACAAGAGAAGGCTGAGAGGGGACCTAGTGGCTGTCTATAAACTTCCCAGGGGGGACCAGCGGGGAACGGGAGAGACCCTGTTCCCCCAAGCATCTCCTGGACTAACAAGGAATAACGGCCATAAATTGTTTGAGAGTAGGTTCAGGCTGGACATCAGGAGGCACTGCTTCACAGACAGGGCGGCTAGGATCTGGAACCAACTTCCAAGGGAAGTGGTGCTGGCTCCTACCTTGGGGGTCTTTAAGAGGAGGCTTGAAGGAAAGCTACATGTCCCTGCAAGCTGATGTTGGCGACCGGCATGGACAGCTAGAGACCCTCCGGGTAAAAATTCATGGGAAAAACGGCACAGGGGACACAACGGTGGGAGTCTACTACAGACCTCCCACTCAAAGTCCTGAGCTTGCCCAGGAGTTTGTCCGGGAACTGACTGAGGCCGCTTGCTCCAGGACCTTGGTTGTCATGGGTGACTTCAATTACCCGGACATCTCCTGGGAAGATCACTCAGCAAAATCTGAGCGGCTGCAAAGCTTTCTCTCATGCGTGGATGACCTCTACCTGACTCAAGAAGTCTATGGGCCAACGAGAGGCAAAGCGCTGCTCGACCTGGTACTGGCTATGGGGGACGACCTAATCGGCAACCTAGTGATCGATGGGAAGCTGGGTGACAGCGACCACGAGCTGATCACCTTCACCATCCGCCGTAAAGCTGGCAAGTCAGTCAGCAACACAGAAGTCCTTGACTTCAGAAAAGCCAACTTTGACAAGCTCAAGGGGCTTGTCGGTCAGGCCCTCAGGGACCGTGACCCCAGGGAGATGGGAGTTCAAGAAGAGTGGTTGCTTCTCAAGGAAGTGATCCTCAGTGCACAAGCTAAATCTATTCCAACACGGAGGAAAGGCAGCAAGAAGGCACAGCAGCCCTCCTGGCTCTCTAGGGACCTAGCGGACCTCCTGTGGCTAAAAAGGAAAGCCTACAAAGGATGGAGGATGGGATTCACCTCCAAGGAGGATTACTCTGCACTGGTTCGGTCCTGCAGGGACCAAACCAGGAAAGCCAAGGCTGCAACTGAACTCCAACTAGCTTCAAGCATCAAGGACAACAAAAAGTCCTTTTTCAGATATGTGGGGAGCCGGAGGAAAAGCAAGGGCAATGTTGGACCCCTGCTAAACCAGATGGGGCAACTGACAACTGATGCCCAGGAAAAAGCCAACCTATTAAATAGGTACTTTGCATCAGTCTTTCATCAGTCCCGTGGGACGCCCATCCCTGCTATGGGACAGGGAGATCCACGTGATGGGGATCCCCTACCCTCCATCAATGCTGACCTCGTGAAGGAACACCTTGAGAAGGTGGACACCTTCAAGTCAGCCGGCCCTGACAATCTGCACCCCAGGGTACTCAAGGAGCTGGCAAGCGTCATAGCCCAGCCCCTGGCACGGATCTTTGAAAACTCCTGGCGCTCTGGTGTAGTGCCCGAAGACTGGAAGAAGGCCAATGTGGTGCCGATCTTCAAGAAAGG
This sequence comes from Crocodylus siamensis, assembly GCF_052110815.1. Taxonomy (NCBI): domain Eukaryota; kingdom Metazoa; phylum Chordata; order Crocodylia; family Crocodylidae; genus Crocodylus; species Crocodylus siamensis. The sequence continues at coordinate 28,334,705 of NC_143409.1, read as the reverse complement.
GAGGAGAGTGGATCCGGCTAACTACAGGCCCATTAGCCTGACTTCTATCCTGGGGAAGATCTTAGAAAAGTTTATTAAGGAGGCCATCCTTGATGGACTGGCCCAGGCTAACATCCTAAGGGATAGCCAGCATGGGTTTGTTGCGGGTAGGTCTTGTTTGACCAATCTCATTTCTTTCTATGACCAGGTGACCTATCACTTGGACAAGGGAGAAGAGATTGATGTCATATATCTTGACTTCAAAAAAGCCTTTGATCTGGTATCCCATGATCACCTCTTGGGAAAACTGGCCGGTTGTGGCCTTGGCTCCACCACGATCCGCTGGCTGGGAAATTGGCTCCGTGGTCAGACCCAGAGGGTTGTAATCGATGGCAGTCACTCATCGTGGTGCCCTGTGACCAGTGGGGTCCCTCAAGGCTCTGTCCTTGGACCCATACTGTTCAACATCTTCATTAATGATGTGGACATTGGAGTCATGAGTGGACTGGCCAAGTTTGCCGATGACACCAAACTTTGGGGCAAAGCATCCACGCCAGAAGATAGGCGGGTGATCCAGGCTGACCTGGACAAGCTCAGCAAATGGGCAGATGAGAGCCTGATGGTGTTTAACACCGAAAAATGCAAGGTTCTCCACCTTGGGAGGAAAAACCTGCAGCATCCTTATAGGCTCGGCAGTGCTACGTTGGATAGCACTACAGAAGAAAGAGACTTGGGGGTCATCATTGACCTCAAGATGAACATGAGCCTGGAATGCGATGCTGAGGCTAATAAAGTGACCAAAATGCTGGCTTGCATCCATAGATGCTTCTCGAGCAAATCCCGGGACGTCATTCTCCCCTTGTACTCGGCCTTGGTGAGGCCGCAGCTGCAGTACTGCGTCCAGTTTTGGGCTCCACAATTCAAAAAGGATGTGGAGAAGCTTGAGAGAGTCCAGAGGAGAGCCACGCGCATGATCAGAGGTCAGGAAAACAGATCTTACGATGACAGGCTGAGAGCCATGGGACTCTTTCGCCTGGAAAAGCGCAGGCTCAGGGGTGATCTGATGGCCACCTATAAGTTTATCAGGGGTGACCACCAGGATCTGGGGGAACATCTGTTCACCAGAGCGCCCCATGGGATGACGAGGTCGAACTGTCACAAACTCCTGCAAGACCGTTTCAGGCTGGACATAAGGAAGAATTTCTTTACTGTCCGAGCCCCCAAAGTCTGGAACAGCCTGCCATCAGACGTGGTTCAAGCACCTACATTGAACACCTTCAAGAGTAAATTGGATGCTTATCTTGCTGAGATCCTATGACCCCAGCTGACTTCCTGCCCTTTGGGCAGGGGGCTGGACTCGATCTCCCGAGGTCCCTTCCAGCCCTAATGTCTATGAAATCTATGAAATTACCTAGCTGGGGTCATATGAGCGAGTATTCTGTCCTGCCCAGGGCAGGGGGTTGGACTTGAAGATCTACTTTGGTCCTTTCCGACCCAACATCTATGAATCTATGAATCAATGAACCCCTTCTCCCTCCACAGCTCTGGTGCTGTCTTTAGAATGGGAGGCAGGGAAAGGTGTGGAGGGAGCTTGGTCTGGGGTTTGCCCAGCCTGCACTGGAGGGTGGGATGGGTGGATCTAGGAAAGGTGAAACAAAGACCATTTGTGCATTCCCCACAAGGTGAAATCCAAGGCATTCCTTTGAATCCTCCTGACAGGGTGTCTTTCCCTGTTGGCTCAAAATCAGGCCCCTGATGTTCATGTGCAAACCAACAAATGCTGAAGGCATGAGTTGCACACCCAGAGAGCTGGTTGGGTGTTCATTTTCAGGGTGTGTAACCTTGGTGCTGCTTGATATGAATTTGAAGGGACCAAGCACAAACATTCATAGGTCAAATCAAATTATGAATAACCAAAGAAGCTGGGCAACCATTCTTTCAAGTGGTGTGTTTGCTGTAGATGCTGAAGCAGCAAAGTAGTTGGAGAATATCTGCAGTGAGAAAGGAGCTGGAGGGCACAGTTTGCTCCTAGCTTCTAGCTCAGGCATCCAGCAATGGCAGCATTTCAAATGGTATCCTGTTAAGTGCCTCCAAGTGCTGGGCATGCATCTCAGTAACCTCAGCAATGCATTGACCCATGCAGATCTAAAGGGAAGTCCAGGGGTGTGTCCCTTATGGGCTGCCACAAAGCAGAACTAGAATCATTGGAGCAGGGTTTGTTCATGGAGAGTTATGGTACTTCATGAGTAGTATAACACACTGGGAGGTTGCATCACAAAATGGATCTGCAATGCAAACCATTGCTCAATGGATATAACATAATATTCCTTACACAGACAGTGTTACAAAAGGGAGATTTACAGGGTGGTTGTCAGTCAAGTAATACTGAACAGTCCATGGCTAGCCTCACTGATCAGCTGGCCTGTCAGAGATAACCACCATTAAAAATTTTATTTGCGAGCCACATACAAACATTTTGTGGGCTACAAGTGGCCTGCAAGCTGCCACATGGGAACCTCTGCAAAAGGCTGGACGGTTACTGTGCTGGGGTCACATGACTTCAGTTGTCTTTCTTGCCTAGTGCAGGGGGGCTGGATCTAATGATCTTGTGAGGTCCCTTTCAGCCCTTACAATCTATGAACTGCAGGTACAAATAAAATCACCTACAAATTTTGTCCAGTTAAATATCTGGGTACAACTGTCTCCTTTATGCAGATACTTCCATCCTATGCTATAGGGTGGCATAAAAAAAATCAGTGGGATCTTTCCTAGTAGCTGCAGTAATCAGGAGACATGAAAAAGACCCATACAGTCTTTGAGGACACAATTGGTGAGATGCTTCCATGGGGCACCTATACATGTGCAGCGAGGCTGCACCGACACACTGTAATAAAGTGCACTGTAATAAAGTGTGTCAGAGCAGACTCGATTAGTTGAGCCTGCTGGAGTGTGGTAATTATGACAAGTTAAAATGCACCCGACACCATTTTTCAGCACGGGGACACTGATACATGTGATGCTTTGGGCACTTTAATTAGAGCTGCTCTTGGAACAGCTCTAATTAAAATTGCCCTACCCCTTACCCCTGGAGCACATGTATAAATGCCCTCGGATTCCAGCATCTGCTGACTCAGTCAGCAGAGGAGTTGGCAGGAGTCCAGGCAAAAGTACTAACAAGGCTGGGGACATGTCCAATGAGGTGAAATGAGGAAATGGCACCCCCACTATAAGATCCCCTAAGGGAAGCCAATCTGAGCCTGTGGAACAAACATGCATAGGAAGGAAGGGCCACCACAAACCTCCCACCTTCCTCCACAAGTGCAAGGCATGTTCTTTCAACCATTGCCACAAGTATATAAAAAACCAAAGCAGCATCCTACAAAGTTCTGCCCCTAGGATGACAGAACATCTGCCATGTGGTAGCTGCTGGTCAGAAGCATTAGTGCACCACGGGAAAGTGCTCCAATGCTGCCATGACAATCACGGTGCAAGAATGTAAATGGAGTACAGCTGGCATTGGATGGGGCTGCAAAGACAAGGCAGAGATATATGAAATATATACATACTGTCTATGGAGAGAGGCTATATACAGACTTTATATATATCACAGCAGACAGCAAGCAGGAAAGGGGGACTGGAAGGGACCACATGAGGCAGTCTGGTCCAGGCCCCTGCTCAAGGTGGAATCAGCTCTGACTACATACATATACACGTATACATATACAAGATGTAGACATCATAAAAATGAAGACAGCATTTAAGATGCATACTAAGAATATATAAATGTCAATTAAAAATAAATTACACAAAAGACCGCACCTAGGTATAACAGTTCAAAAGGTTTTTATGCTATTTTGGTTTGTGTGTTTAACACTATCCCCTCATTCACAGACAAAAGGGGTTTTTCTTTGTTTTTGTTTGTTTGTTTAATAAATAAGTAGAACCTCAGATATTATCCTTTTTTAAATTACATCATGGGTTGGTATTTTTTCCAGATTTTGACATTTGAGATTGCAAAATACTAAAATGATATAATATGAAAATATGGATAAGATCTTTTTCAAAAGCTCTCAACTTTTTAAGCACCTGGGGAGCCAATGGAAAGTTTTAGAAAGTTAAAAAAAATCATCCAGAGCAGTGATCATCGCCTGCTGGAATTCACCATCCAGCGCAAGGTGGCAAAGGCCTGCAGCAAGGCAGCAGCCCTAGATTTCAGGAGGGCAAACTTCAACGAGCTAAGGAGGATAGTTGGGGAAGCGCTGAGGTCCCAGAGGGGAGGGGAGCCAGGTGTCCAAGGCGAGTGGTCTCTCCTTAAGCAGACGATCCTCCAAGCCCAAAGGAAGGTAATCCCAACGAGGATCAAAGGGAGCAGGAGGGCGCACAAGCCTCCATGGCTCACCAAAAGCATCCGGGAATGTCTCCTTGCTAAAAGGGAGGCGCACACCCAATGGAAAGAAGGGGTCATCACCAGGGATGACTATACTGCAGTCGCTTGGGAGTGTAGGGGGGCAGTCAGGAAGGCCAAGACAGAGATGGAATTAGGACTAGCTTCCCAGATTAAGGACAATAAGTCCTTCTTTAAATACATAGGGGGTAAAAAGAAGGTCCCAGGTAATGTGGGGCCCCTGCAGGACACGTTGGGAAATTTGGTCGTCACACCAGATGACAAAGCTAACGTGTTTAACGATTTCTTTGCCTCCGTCTTCCTAAGTAGGGACCAGAACAGCCACCTCCCTGCTGGGCCCCCCTTGGACCCCAGGGGAGGCACACCAGGGCCACAGGTTAGCGAGGATTTAGTTAGGGAGCTTCTGGAGGGACTGGACGTATTCAAGTCAGCTGGTCCAGACGATCTCCACCCTAGAGTACTAAAGGAATTGGCGGAGGTCATTGCAGGACCTCTGGCATGGCTTTACGAGCACTTGTGGTGCTCTGGTATGGTGCCGGAGGACTGGAAGAGGGCCAACATGTTTCCCATCTTCAAAAAAGGGAAGAAGGAGGACCCGGGAAACTATAGGCCAGTTAGTTTTACCTCGATCCTAGGCAAGCTGTTTGAGAAAATTATTCTGGCACACATCCAGGAGGGGCCAGCAGGGGACTGCATGCTTAGGGGCAACCAACATGGGTTCATCAGTGGCAGGTCCTGTCAGACCAACCTGGTGGCCTTTTACGATCAGATCACCAGATCATTAGATGCAGGCGTAGCAGTGGACATAGTTTTCCTGGACTTCCGGAAGGCTTTTGACACTCTCACCCCGTTCTCATTAAGAAACTGGGGGGCTGTGGTGTAGACACCCACACAGTCAAATGGGTCTCCAACTGGCTGGAGGGCCGCACCCAGAGGGTGGTAGTGGATGGGTCCTTCTCAACCTGGAAGGACGTGGGCAGCGGGGTTCCGCAGGGCTCGGTCCTCGGGCCCGCACTGTTCAATATCTTCATCAGTGACTTGGACAAGAGGGTAAAAAGCACCCTGTTCAAATTTGCTGATGACACTAAGATGTGGGGGGACATGGGCACACTGGAAGGATGCAACAGGCTACAATCAGACCTAGACAGGTTACAAGGGAGGGGCAGATGAGAATAGGATGGGATTCAACACAGACAAGTGCAAAGTGATGCACCTGGGGAGGAACAACCAGCACCATACCTACAGGTTGGGGAACTCCCCTTTTGTCAGCACAGAGGCAGAAAAGGATCTTGAAGTCATCATTGACTCCAAGATGAACATGGGCCGGCAGTGTGGGGATGCAGTCAGGAAGGCCAACCGTACCTTGTCATGCATCCACAGATGCATCTCGAGCAGGTCCAAAGAGGTGATCCTCCCCCTCTATGCAGCACTGGTCAGGCCACAGCTGGAGTACTGCATCCAGTTCTGGGCACCACACTTCAGGAGGGATGTGGACAACATGGCGAGGGTCCAGAGGAGGGCCACTCGCATGATCAGGGGACAGCAGGGCAGGCCCTATGAGGACAGGCTACAGGACCTGAACCTGTTCAGCCTCCATAAGAGAAGGCTGAGGAGGGATCTCGTGGCCTGTTATAAACTAGTCAGGGGGGTTCCCCCGAGCACTCCCAGGAGTGACCAGGAATAATGGTCACGAGCTGGCAGAGGGTAGGTTTAGGCTAGATAATAGGAGGCGCTACTTCACGGTCAGGGCAGCTAGGGCCTGGAACCAACTTCCAAGAGAGGTGGTGCAGGCTCCTACCCTGGGGGTTTTTAAGAGGAAGTTGGATGAACATCTTGCTGGGGTCATCTGACCCCAGTACACTTTCCTGCCATGGCAGGGGGTCGGACTTGATGATCTACTCAGGTCCCTTCCGACTCTAGAAACTATGAAATTATGAAACTTTTCAAAATTGAAAAAGAAGAAAAACTTGGGGGAAAAAAATCAAAATGTATTTTCATTCCCCTTACTTCACCTCCCATCAGCTAGAAACATGTCTGTTTCTAGATTTCTTAAATGCATTTAGCAGTTGTGATTCCAATACGTCCTTCATAAACCCTGAGATTCAGCAACTCATTTTAAGACACTGATGTTGAAAACCACTTAGTCGTAATATCTGCCTCATGCACCATCACTGTGTCCATGCTGCGTGCAGCAGCAGGTATGAGGCAGCAAAGTGCTGCGTGGTATCCGCCAGGGAGAAAATATGTAGGAGGGTACAGTCTAGGGGAGCTTGTTGGATACTTAAAAAAAAAACCCAACTATCCCCCTTGAAAGATCTGTCTACATCAGCTCAGACTGAGGACTCCAAGCATTGATGGAGTATTGGTGTACTTATCCCTTCTATGAGCTTTCCTAATTCTACCAGTGTGCCTCACTTCAGGTCTGTGCCCTGCACATCTTCCTCTGCCCCAGACAACTTCACAGCTGATTCCTGACCACCCTCAGCCTGGTCATGTCCATTCTAGGCTCTCACACTGCTTTGCCATTATCAACCAGTCCATGCAGCCCCTCTGTGCTTTGGTGCAGGCTTCCCCACAGCTTTAGAAGAACTGTCAGCTGCTCAGCTACTAGAGGGAACTCAGGCTCTGAGGAGGTGACTTTCTTTCTTCCTGTTCAACACATCTATACTTCCTTCCATGGTAATACCTCTCCAGCACTCAGCTTCCATCAAGTTCCTTTGTCACAGGCAGTTTTATCTCCTGATTTCTTCAGCTGCTGAGCAGAATTGGCTTGAATTAGAAGTGCTCAGTACCTTTGAAGATCAGATTTAAATGAGGGCCTGTTTGCAACCTATTTTGCAAGCTAGGGAGTCAGAAGGAAACAGAATATAGCCAGGATGTACACACCTACCTGGAAGTTCTGGACAAATTAATCTGATCATATTCCAAATCCAAAAAGACAAGCTTTTCATTAACATTAATTTATCTAAGTCAGGAGGTTGCAGTCTCACCAATTCTACTGAGTTTATGTAAAGTCTTATGAAATCTGGTGAGGTTTTCCTTCTCCCATCCCTTCATTTTAAAGCCTGAGCCCCTGGAATCAGGTGATTTAGTGAGAATCTCGGCTCTCATTTGAAAACAAGAATAAAACAAGAGAACTTTCTAGCCTTCCTGGCTGCAGAGGAAAGTTTCAAAAGACATAGCCCTGAACAGCTTGAACACCAAAAGGGAAGAGAGAAAGACACCCCACATTAAGTCTTAAAATCTCCTGATGTTGAATGCTTGGAGTCAGCAGTGGTCAACTGAAAGGCTGTGGAAAAAAAAGAGTGGAGTGAAAAAGTATGAATGGAAATAATCAATGCAGCCTGACTCACAGAGAATATTTCAGCTTCTGTAAAGGTGCTGGTGTTCTTTTTGATAGTGTCTTTTTACCCCAAATGCAGATGACTTCAAGCACAGAGCCAGGACTCTTTGAAACCTGAGTCACATCAGAAGGTAAAAATAAAAATCACCAGGCTCAGCTGATGTGCAATGAAAGCAGGAGATTCTCTGCTGATTTTCACCAGTTGAAAATGTGACCCAGGTATAGGTAAAAGAGAGGGAGAAAGAGAGAGCGAGAGAGAGAGGATGATACATTGCCATTCCTTTGCAATGGGAATGTGCTTTATTCACTTATTGTAGCACATTACAATAAAGCCTCAGTCTGTGTCAGGATAAACAGAGTGGCTGCAGCAGGAGCCTCTCTCATCTTTCCCAGGAGCTGAAAGCACACTCCAGAAGGGGGAAAACCCCTCCACCAACCTGGCATTTATCATTGCACCTGTAATTGGGGCTGTCTGCACTGAGCATGTGTGGCATTTCCCTGGTGAAAGGGAAATGAGGTGCAGTTAGGACCTTGGAGTGTCATGCAGTACAGAAATGTGTAGCTATATTGTAGGTTGTTATCTGTTCCCCCCCCTTCCCCACCAACCTCTATTATTGTTCCCCTAACACTGCCTTCTACTCCTCTTGGCTGGGTTTGGAGGTCCTGGACTCCATAATCACTCTGGCTGCAGCTCTGGCAACCTCTGGCTGAAAAGTGAGTAGAGTGGTGTTCTGACCCACCAGTCTTTCACCTCTGGGTTCAGATGGAGATTTGAAGGAATAAAGAGCTTCATCCTCTTTTCAGCTGTGTCTTAGCAGGCAGGAACCCAGGGCAAAAAGCCACTGGGTGGCTCAAAGGACAGGAGCTAAAATGAAATGGCAGATCAGGCTGCAGGTCAGGACAGCCATGGCTGAAAAGAGCAATGAGAAGCCCAGGCCTGGAACAGCAATGGGTATGATGGGCCAAGGCTGTGACTGAGGGGCAGCCTCAAGACCAGAACAGGGATAAGGGGCACTGCCAGAGGTCTGTGGAGGCCTAGAACAGTAGTTGGTGGTAACAGCCACAACTCTGAGTATGCCTACACCAGTGGTCTCCAACCTTTTTAAGTATGAGATCACCTTTGGCATCTAAAAGCAACTCAAGATCTGCTCTGTGCGACTGCCCAACCCCCCCCCTCCCAGCAGATAAGTCTGTGGGGAGGGAAGGGGTTGCAGATCAAGGCAGAAAAAATTATTTGGGGGTGCGCCTCCCCAGCAGGTAAGTCCCACCCGGCCAGGGCCACACTCAACTTACCCCTGCTCCTGCCTCTGTGGCACTGTCCCTCACCATGGGGGCCTTGATCTAGCTCCCAACCCTTCCCTCCCCCACAGATTGACCTGCTGGGTTGGGGCATGCGCATGCACGCATGCAGGCACTCAGCTCCCCACCCCAGCCTTGGATCGACTCCAGGAGGCTCTGAGATCTACTGCAAGAGGCTCTGAGATCTACTGGTGGATCAAGATCCTGTTGGCTTAACAGGGAGCTTAAGGAAAGACTGGGGGCAAAGAAACAGATGTATAGGCAGTGGAAGCAGGGGGCAGCCACCAAGGAGGCATACACCACCCTGGTGTGCTATTGCAGGGAGTCATTTAGGCAGGCCAAGGCAAGACTGGAGCTTAGGCTGGCTACAACAATCAAGGTCAATAAAAAGTCCTTCTACAGATATATAGAGAGCAAAAAGAAGGCGCAGAGTAGCACAGGACCCCTGCAGGACAAATCAGGTCAGTTGGTGGTTGATGCAGACAAAAAGGCAGAGCTCTTCAGTGAATTCTTCGCTTCAGTATTCCTTAATACTGACCAAGACAATCACCCCACCTTGAGCATAGGAAGATGTCCAAAAGGCACCAGACCACCAAAGGTTAGTGTTGACGTAGTTAAGGAGCACTTGGAGGGGCTGGATGGGTACAAGTCAGCCGGCCTGGATGACCTCCATCCACGGGTGCTGAAGGAACTGGCCAGTGTCATTGCTGAGCCGCTGATGCAGCTGTTTGAGCTCTCATGGTGCTCTGGCCAGGTCCCTGAGGACTGGAAAAAGGCCAATGTGGTGCCCATTTTTAAGAAGGGGAGAAGGGAGGAGCCGGGTGACTTTAGGCCAGTCAGTCTTACCTCTATCCTTGGGAAAATACTAGAAAAATCATCAAAGAGTGTATTTGTGAAAGCCCAGGAAGGGAAATGATGCTGAAAGGAAACCAGCACGGGTTCATCACAGGTAGATCCTGCCTGACAAAGCTTATAGCCTTTTATGACCAGGTCACATACTGCCTTGACACAGGAGCAGAGGCCAATGTCATCTACCTGGATTTTAAGAAGGCCTTTGGCACAGTTTTGCATCCTGTTCTCATAGGGAAGTGAACGAGTTGTGGAGTGGATGCCTACACAGTCAGGGGGTGGCAACTGGCTCAGGGACCGCACCCAGAGAGTGGTGATGGGCGGGTCGTTCTGGGCCTGGAAGGAGGTGGGCAGTGGGGTCCTGAAGGATTCGGATTAAGTATATCTTCATCAGCGATTTGGACAAGGGTATGGTGAGCACCCTCTCCAGGTTCACAGATGATACCAAATTATGGGGCAAAGTGAATTCACCAGAGGGCAGGGAGCAGTTACAGGCTGACCTGGACAGGTTAGATCAATGGGTAGAATGTAATAGGATGCAGTTCAACAAAGATAAATGTAAGGTACTCCACCTAGGAAGGAGGAATCTCCAGCACACCTATAGGTTGGGGGATGTCCTCTTCAGCAGCTCAGAGGCTGAGAGAGGTCTTGGAGTCATAGTTGACTCCAAGATGAACATGAGCCGGCAGTGTAAAGAGGTCTTCAACAAAGCCAATTGTGCCTTGCCGTATATTAGTAGATGCATGACCAACAGATCAAGGGAGGTGATGCTCCCCCTCTATGCAGCATTGGTCAGGCCGCAGTTGGAGTACTGTGTCCAGTTTTGGGCGCAGCACTTCAAGAGGGATATAGAGGATCTGGAGAGGATTCAGAGGAGGTCCACTCACATGATTAGTGGCCTTCGTGAAAGACCCTACGAGGAGAGGCTGAGAGATCTGGATCTCTTCAGCCTTTACAAGAGATGGCTGAGGGGTGAACTGGTAGCCACCTATAAATTTATCAGGGGAGGACAGCAGGGAGTTAGGGATGCGCTGTTTACCAGAATGCCCCAGGGAGTAATTAGGAATAATGGGTGCAAACTACTGGACAGTAGATTTAGGTTAGACATTAGGAAGAAATTTTTTACTATAAGGGTGGTCAGAGTCTGGAACGGGCTTCCAAGAGAGGTGGTCCTATCACCTAATTGGGAGGTCTTCAAGAGGAGGCTTGACAATCACCTGGGTGGGGTCGTCTGACCTCGGTCCTCTTTCCTGCCAGGGGCAGGGGGTCAGACACGATGATCCAATGGATCCCTTCTGACTCTATAATCTATGAATCTATGAGATCCACTGGTTGGTGGCCACTGGCCTACACCATTCCTAGCACTCACATGACAGACACTCTAGAGAAGACTTCCCACTTGCTCTCACTTACATGTGCCAAACCCAGAAATAATGGAGCGAAGCCCTGCAGGGGCATCCCCTGCAGATGCTATCAAGCACCCTGGAGATAGAAAGCTCAGAAGCTATGCAGTTGTGGATATGCTTCACCACCTCATTTCCAAATGTGGCTTGTGTGGTGGGGAACAGGTGGACTGCATGTGTCTGAATGCCCCTGTCCCTGGGAGCACCAGGGACATGGAACAGATGTGCTGCATCTACAGCAGTGCTCAGAGCTGAGGTGCTCTGGCACAAGTGTCCAGGTAGGCCGGAGCAGCAGGGCAGCTGGCCAGGGCTGTGATGGTAGGGCCACCTGGGGACCAGAGCAGGGCTGAGATGCATCAGCAAAACTTGTGTGAGAGGCTTTTCCACTACTAACAGGGGCTAAATGCAACCCTCATACCATGCACATGCAACCTAGAGTGCTTCAGGGTCTGCACTGGCTTTCAGTAGCTTTCCAGGCACAATTCAGAGGACTAGTTCTAACTTATAAGACCCTAAATACCCTAGGCCCTATATACCTAAGGGACCATCTTCTTCTTTATTCCTCATCAGAAGCCCCAGTCAGCTGAGAGCAACTTTCTGCAAGTACCATCAATCCTCTACGCTCATCTGATGAAGCACATATGAGTCTCGGGTTTCTCGGACATCTGCTCTTTTTGTGGCCTCCTATCTTTATCCAGATGGGTTTTTTTAAATATGATCAAATGTCTGGGATTTTGGTAAGCTCAGCTTCTAAGTTTTCCCTGGCTTGCCCTAGCAAGGAGCTGCTTGGGGCTGGGGGAAGCAGGGGGAGGGCGATTGGGGGCAGGACACACATCCATGTGACTGGCATGTAGCCAGGCAGGGTGGTGGGAGCAGTCCCAGCAGCTGCATGCAGGTAAGTCTGTGGGGAGTGAGGGTTGGAGGGCCAGGGCTTGGGTACTGTCTGGGGGTGCTATGTGTATCTGTGACAGGGGTGTGTGGAGGGGATAGGTGTTGGGGGAGGGTGCCTGCTGGTGTTGGGGGAAGGTGTCCAGGTGCCGGGGCTGCAGCAGGGCAGGGGGAGGTGGGTGGGAGGTTCTGTCCCTCCAGTGGGGGAAGGGAGCAGAGGGGGCCCTTTAGTGGCAGCAGGAAGCTGTATGGCAGCACTGGGGCCAGACACTGCAGGGCTGGGGGGAGCAGGGGGCTGAGGGTTGGGAGTGAGAGGCACCAGCAGGGCTGGCAGGGAGGAAGGGGGCTGTGGCTTAGGCATGAGGGGTACCGGGGGGGCAGGGGACTGTGGGTCAGGAGTGTGGGGCACTGGCAGTGCCAGGGGGCTATGGGTTGGAAGTGAGGGACACCAGCAGAGCCCAGGGGGCAGGGTACAGCATGTTGGGAGTGAGAGGCAGTAGCAGGGCACTGTGGCTTGGGAGTGAGGAGTAATGGAATGGGCAGGGGCAGGGCATCGGCATATCACTGTCCCCCACAATCATATACCCTCTCCCCCAAGTGACAGGTGTCCTCTTTTTTGGAACTAGAAATATGGTAACTCTACATGGGAGGTCATTCTCACTAGTCACCCCTCAGCTCTGGAACTCCCTCCCCCTTGAGGCCTGCCAGAGCCCAAGCCTGGACATCTTCCAGAAGGGTGGAAGACCTTCCTATTTGGACAAACAAGGCTAAGATGGGATATTGCTTAGCAGGGCATTGTCTTATATTTTATAACTTATAAAAGCAAGTAGAATATTACCATTTTATTTCCTTCCTAAAAGGTGCCCTGAGCCTTTGGTAAGAAGGGAGGCATATAAATCTTGTATATCTAAGTAATAAATCCACGCTGGCATGCACTAGCTGTGGATGCTAAATACCCTAACATGCCTTCTCTCCTGTTCATGGGTGTGGGTGGGCGTGGGCAGACCCTGCATGCAGGGAGGATGAGGCAGATAACAAGGTCAGGGGAAATGCCTAATTGAGCTGCCTCTTCCCTTATGTGATTGACTTCCCAGCCTTTAAACAGAGTGTATTGACTGCAGCCAGCCACTTGGGGAATGGAGCTGCCTTGTTCTCCCCTGTGCAGGGGTCAGCCAGCAGCCTCATCTGCTTTCTTGTTTTGGAGCACTTCTAATTGCTTTATCCTAAAGTAGCGTGAGAAGGCAGAAGGAACCACCTGCAGGCCTGACAAGAGGCTGGATGCCACACAGTCCTAGCCTGTGTGGCAGCAGGGGGCAAAGGGGCTGGAGGCAGGAGTGAAGAATGAATTGAGTGGCCATTTTCAAATGGCAGCAAGGGGTAGTTTGGAAGCTCCCTGTTTGTTTTCTGCCACTAATGCAGATGTGTGGCAGGGATGGCATGCCTTAAGAGGAACTCACACAAGAACCAGGGAACTCTCTATCTCTCACAGTCCTTGTATTTATTGACTACAACATCGCTTTTATACTACTTATATTTATAGACATCAAACTGAATACTCATAGACTAGCTCCCTTAACTATCTCCCCCCTCATGTCTAGCTTGCAGGTCTGATGCTGCAAGCGATATTCCTATAGAGTAGCACCTACCTATGGGAGGAGCACCCCTGGAGTCAGAATCAGGCCCATAAAGTTACTATAATGGGCTTCAATAGAGAGGAATGACACCTATGCCAATGGCTGAAGTCAGTTCTTCCCTGGATCAGTGCCTGTTTCAGCCCTCAAGGGCTAGGGGCAGACATTCAAAAAGCCTAAGCCTGAATTGATTCAGTCTTTACAGGTTAGTTTAACATGGCTAGGCTAAATCAGTTTTGTAACTGCACAGACATCTAAAAAATGCAGGCACATGCCTGCAGTGGCTCAGGCCAGAAGCCAGGGGGTGCTAGAGCAGCCCTCCCTTCCCTTGGACAGTGCTGAGCTGAGAGGGGCATGGCCAGACCCCAGGAGAATGCTATGATTAGGGAGGGTTTCCTCCCCTTCTGAATAGCCCAGCAGGAAATCTTTATCACCTCTAACTCAGTGTTTATCACCCCATTAAGAAAACAGAGGGACATTAACAGCTATCTGTTGATTCTGTCTTTGTCCCGTCTGCCACAGCTCAGAGGAAGCCAGCATGTGGTCTGCTAGGTAATGCAGAGAGCTGTCTGTGAGGGATGGGGGAATGCCTGCATAGTAGAGAGTGGCAGGGGGAGGTGGGCAGCAGAAGCCAGGCAGCCGCCTGCAGACACTACTGAAGCTGCAGCCAGGGAGCAGAGGGGAGGGGCCAGTCTTGCTGTGCAGCAGAGAGCCCCACCCAGCCCAAAGAGCATGCTGGGATGCTGGAGGAGTCTGATGTAATTTAAACCAGCAAGGCATTTGGGACAGACATTGCATAAACCGGTTGGATCCAAATCAGTTAAGTCTGATACTACGTTCAACCAGGTCTATCTCAGACGGGTTTCAGTCATTCTCAGCCTGGTTTATGTGCACTGAACATCTGTTCTGTTACAGGTTTAAACCAGTTTCTGATCAATTCAACCCAATTGGCTTATGTGTAATGTCTGTCCCTAGCCTGGGGACTCAGTGTTCAACCCCATTGAGGTCAGCTGACTGGTATGAGTTTAAAGAGGTCTCATTGCCTGAACAAATGTGAACTGCCTCCAAGAGCTGGGGAACCTATTCCCTGTGAGCAATTCAACTGATGAATTTAGCCCTGTGTCCCGTCTGTGATTCACCCTGGGATACATCAAGTGTGACAAATACGTTCATTAGTCACAGTTACTCTACAGCTGGCACACTCACTTCATTTCAGCCTCTGGCTGCTCAAACTGCTGCAGACGACTGTTTGGAGTGTTTGCAATTCACCCAGTGTGACCAGGCAGATAAATGGCTGGGTATTGTTGGCATATCCTGACTGGATGACTCTCAAAGCCCACAAGAACCTTGCAAGGCAGTGGCTTGAGTACTGCCAGAGAGGATCTGAATGCAAATACCTACCTGCATGAGCCTTTGCAGTGCTGCCTCCTTCCCAGAGCAGAAGTTGGGTTGTGCGGGCTGCTCAGGGCAGTAAGATCAAAAGGGTCTGAAAACATGCTACTAGGCAAATCTGTCATCTGTACAGAAAGCAGTCACTCGCAGTGGACATGGTCCGATACCTGTTGACATTAACATGCATTTTTCAACAAACTTCAATGTCTTCTTCAATTTTTCTACGGAACCTTCTTATACCTAAGTGCTATTCAGGTAAAGGAAACTTAAATCCTAAAAACCTAATAAAACTTATGCTTCCATCATACAACTCTTGGTTCTCCAATGACATGTGCACATGTTTATCTCTACAAATTATGAGCTGAAGTCAGTCTGGTCATTTCCACCCATGGACTGTAACATCTGTCTTCATTTTGGCAGGATTAGGCCTTGGGCATCATAACAGATTCTGTTCATGCCCTCCCACACTTCATAGGAGTTTGAGGTGTTTAGTTTGTTACTTCCGTGAGTTATGCATTTCAGCCTTTGCCATTGCATGCATTGTTCAGTCTCTAGCAAGGACTTGTCAATACTATGGAATACATATCTTTTTCCTTCCCTTAAATTACAACTTAATTACCCATTTACAAGGACTGGTGGGAAGGGCAGCAAATTCCCTATGGTTCATATTCTAGCTCCCCATTATTAGCCTTTTCCTGGCCATCATTAGCTAATTAAACCTTGTCCATTTCATTTACCCAGGAAAAAAGTACAACCACAGAAACCACGGATGCTCACTCACAGAAGAACGAAACAAGATTGTGCCTCCCCTGAAACCAGGTGGGTGGATCTGTGGGGGAGGGGAGGCAGTCAGACATGGGGAGAGGTTCCCAGGAACTAGATACAGAGGGATCTAAGGCCTCTTGCCTTCAGTCCCAGAAAACCTAACGTTGAGAAGGAAGGCATAAAAATATTATTAGTTCCATGAGGATTACTTGTCAGTCCTAGAGAACCCAATGGGGAAGAAATGTCAGAAAGCATAATATTGTAGTGTGTAGGACTTGGGCAGTATCCCTTTAAATACTGCAGCACTTAACTGTGTTCTGTGTTTTCAGCCAATGTACCTAGCACACAGCAGTAGGGATGTAGCTAAGCCATGCATGTTTGTGCATGAAAACTGCTATTTGGGACCCAGTTATGACTGTGTGGTATCTTTGTATTGGTTTTGCTCTGTAGTGACACAAAGGTACAGGAGAAAGGGCAACTCATTCAAAGGAACAACTCCACAATGGGAAAGCAGAAGCTTCAAATCCTGAGGCAGTACAATAGGAGCTCTCTAAATACAGTGCTTTCCTGTATGAGATTCCCTGCACTCCCTAGGGTGTTAAATGGGCGTCCTAGGCAAATCCCTATCAGACCAGTCTGCTGGCTGATCTAAGTTCCTCCTGTGCTTTCAATTTTATTTTCCACCTCCTCTTTTCAGTGGCTGTGAAATCTTGCCGTGTGCTATAAACAACTGCTATGTTCCACCCCAAAGAGTGCTGCATTTAGGGAGATCTACCATAAATGCTTACCTCGTGAAGGAACACCTTGAGAAGCTGGATACCTTCAAGTCAGCCGGCCCTGACAACCTGCACCCCAGGGTACTCAAGGAGCTGGCGAGCGTCATAGCCCAGCCCCTGGCACGGATCTTTGAAAACTCCTGGCGCTCTGGTGTAGTGCCCGAAGACTGGAAGAAGGCCAATGTGGTGCCGATCTTCAAGAAAGGGAGGAGAGTGGATCCGGCTAACTACAGGCCCATTAGCCTGACTTCTATCCTGGGGAAGATCTTAGAAAAGTTATTAAGGAGGCCATCCTTGATGGACTGGCCCAGGCTAACATCCTAAGGGATAGCCAGCATGGGTTTGTTGCGGGTAGGTCTTGCATGACCAATCTCATTTCCTTCTATGACCAGGTGACCTATCACCTGGACGAGGGAGAAGAGATTGATGTCATATATCTTGACTTCAAAAAAGCTTTTGATCTGGTATCCCATGATCACCTCTTGGCCAAACTGCCCAGTTGTGGCCTTGGCTTCACCACGATCCGCTGGCTGGGAAATTGGCTCCGTGGTCAGACCCAGAGGGTTGTAATCGATGGCAGTCACTCATCGTGGTGCCCTGTGACCAGTGGGGTCCCTCAAGGCTCTGTCCTTGGACCCATACTGTTCAACATCTTCATTAATGATGTGGACATTGGAGTCAGGAGTGGACTGGCCAAGTTCGCTGATGACACCAAACTTTGGGGCAAAGCATCCACGCCAGAAGATAGGCGGGTGATCCAGGCTGACCTGGACAAGGTCAGCAAATGGGCGGACGAGAACCTGATGGTGTTTAACACTGAAAAATGCAAGGTTCGCCACCTTGGGAAGAAAAACCTGCAGCATCCTTATAGGCTCGGCAGTGCTACGTTGGATAGCACTACAGAAGAAAGAGACTTGGGGGTCATCATTGACCACAAGATAAACATGAACCTGCAATGCGATGCTGAGGCTAATAAAGTGACCAAAATGCTGGCTTGCATCCATAGATGCTTCTCGAGCAAATCCCGGGACGTCATTCTCCCCTTGTACTCGGCCTTGGTGAGGCCGCACCTGGAGTACTGCATCCCGTTTTGGGCTCCACAATTCAAAAAGGATGTGGAGAAGCTTGAGAGAGTCCAGAGGAGAGCCACGCGCATGATCAGAGGTCAGGAAAACAGATCTTACGATGATAGGCTGAGAGCCATGGGGCTCTTTAGCCTGGAAAAGCGCAGGCTCAGGGGTGATCTGATGGCCACCTATAAGGTTATCAGGGGTGACCACCAGGATCTGGGGGAACGTTTGTTCACCAGAGCGCCCCAAGGGATGACTAGGTCGAACAGTCACAGACTCCTGCAAGACCGTTTCAGGCTGGACATAAGGAAGAATTTCTTTATTGTCCGAGCCCCCAAGGTCTGGAACAGTCTGCCAGCGGAGGTGGTTCAAGCACCTACATTGAACACCTTCAAGAGTAAATTGGATGCTTATCTTGCTGGGATCCTATGACCCCAGCTGACTTCCTGCCCTTTGGGCGGGGGGGCTGGACTTGATGATCTCCTGGGGTCCCTTTCAGCCCTGATGTGTATGAAATCTATGAAATCTATGAAAATGCAGTGTTTTAATGACACCCCATTGTGATAGCATTTGACCACTATTTGTGGGGGAGTATTTGACCACCACCCAGAATCCACTTGCAGCAGCTGAAATAGGAGTGGCACAAATTTGAGCTGGGGATTTTTTCCTCAGTGCATATGCCCAGACCATGTACTTTGGTATGGGGCAAGTTGTGCCACTTGGGGCAAAATAACCCTGCCCAGCTCCTCCCAGATCTGCAGCCAGGGGGAGCTAGAGCCTGGGGCTAGCACCTGCGCTGGCCCCAGCAGTATAAAAACCTGCCCTGTGCTGGACCCGGCAGTATAAAAAGTTGCTGTGGTGAGCAGCTCAGGGCTGCTTGTCCTCAGGAGCTTCTGAGGCCCAGCCACTTGGTATCTGGGGAAACTACCCCTTGTGCCAGCTGGCCTGCTGAGGCAGCCCTAACCTGGAGTGGCTCCTGTACCCTCTACCTACTGGAGCAGTCTGGCAGTGGGGGCTGCTGCCTGGCTGTGACCTGCTGTCATCTGCGACAGCATCCAACCCTTTGGACCTGTGGCCCCTTAGCTGCATGCCTGCCAGACCTGGATGGGGTGCCCCCACTCTGCCATCTGGGCAGCTATTGCCCAGAAGATGTGCTCCCTGTGGTAGCCCACTCTAAACTATCCAAGTGTGTCCTTTTGGCCTCAAATGGCCAACAGGTCAGCCACTCATCTGCCCTCCAGCTGGGTCCCCAGTGCTGGCCCTGGACTGGCTCCTCTGCTCAGGTCTCACCACTTGTCTCACCAGCAAAGATCCTGATGTTCCCTCTTTAAAAATTGCAAATTCTCTGAGAAGAAACCCAAATTCTCTCATTAAAATATCCAAAATAGTGTTCTTTTATTATTAAGATTAAAAACCACTAGAGAGAGAGAGATCAGGACAATATTTTATTGATATATATATTTACAAGTTTAAAGCAATTTGGAAGCCTACCAGTGCCTCTATCATCATAATAAAATAAATTCTAAATATCTATACACTTTTTCATTTACTTTTGGCTTTTTTTTCATAGAACAATCAGCTGTCCCTACCCCCTTTCCTCACCAGGATGAGTGCAGTGCTGAGCAGCACTAACATGCCAGTGCCCTGCCCCTGCCCTTCCCCTCACTCTCGATCCACAGCCTGCCCCCAGCCCCAGTCCCCTCACTCCTGACCCACAGGGCCAAGTATGTGGGTGAGGGGTCTGTGGGGGTGTTTTGGGGGTGTGGGGTTTGTGGGTGGATTGTGGGAGGACTGTGGTTGTGGGGGGGCCATATGGGAGGGGCTGCTCAGGAGAGGTGGGTCCCGATCCCCCCACAGGGTGCAGCCCCCCCCAGCTCATGGACTGCCCCCCCACAGAGCCCACAGCCCCCCCAACAGGGCCCGCAGCTCCCCCACGGGGCCCACATGCCCCCCCAGGGGTTACAGCCCCCCCACAGGGACCAAACCCCCCCTGTAGGGCTGCTGTGGGGGAGTATGGGCTGTGTAGGGGGCAGGCAGGGGATCCATCCCTCCTGAGCAGCCTCCCCCTCACTGCCACCCTCCTCCAGTCCTTTACTTACCTTGGACGGAGCTGGGGCCCATAGAGCCTGCACCGCTCCAGGCTGCCTCACACAGGGAGGCAGCGTGCTTCAGCATGGGGGCAAGGGGCAGCCATAAAGATGCTCTGGATGGCTACCAGAGTGTCTCTTTGGAGGACCTGAGTCTCTAGTTGCCTCAGGGCATGGTCCTGGACTGTGCCCTGCCCTGCTTTTTTTCTGTGTGTTTTGGTTTTTTTTAATACCTGGATAGTCAGGTATCAAATTTTGAGCCCCCACTGCAAATATGCAGCATGGGGAACACGTTTTTGTTCCTAGCATGACTCTTGCCGCATCTCAAACTGCTTTGAGACGTGCAAGCGGCACGTGCACGCTCATCTGCCCCAGGTCTCTGCTTCTTTCCCCAAGGCAGCTGGGGCTGTGGTTTGCTGTTTATTTCCTGCAATATATTGCCTTTCCTGTGCTCACTTCTTACCTCCCTCTTGGCCCCCACCTTTCTCTCCCAGAGGTCTCTTTGGAATATGCAATGCCACAAGCGTCCCGTCAGCTCTGCTCAGCAGCCTCTGAGGCAGGGGAGGATTTGCTCCCTCTGATTGTTCCTCAAGACCATCATCTCCTGAGCACCAGCAGTGCTGGGGAGAACTGCAATAGAAAGCCCTGCCCTGTGGGAGCTGTAGCTCCCCTGTGGCAGCAGCAAGGCCCACCATGCAGCCTGCAGCCCCTGGGGTCCCTCCTGGCCTGGGTCATATCTGACCTGTATTTCAGCTGGTTTCATGCTTAATGCAGTCAGGAAACCACAAGCCAAACGCACGCTGACGCAGACTGCAGCTGCCTGCTGAGGCTCTTTGATTCTCAGGCCATGCTAACCCCTCTTGGCTCCTCAGAGGCTGTGGGATTGCTCAGAGGGGAGACCGCTGAGGGAGGAATTTGTCAGAGCGCAGACCCAGAGAGAAAGCAATGCTGGAGGATGGTCACAAGCCAAGCACCTACCTCTGTCCCTGTCAAAAGCTTGAACACAGCCAGTCTTCTCTCCCTCAGGTACCAGTCTCCTCCTCTTCCCCCTTTGACAGGACTCAGTTTAGCTCCTGACCCAGGGGACTCTGAGATCAATTCTTATCTGCGCTGAGAGCAGCTGTTACTCTTTCTTCCATGAAAGAGGTTTTGAATCACCGCTGAAACAAAGACTCCATTGTGTCTGCACTGATTTCCCTCATGTCTGCCCCTTTCCTGCCCGCCCAGCCCTCCCTGATCTGCTCTCCAGCCTCAACCTAGCAACTCCATTCCCACTCGTCACTGTATACCAAAACATCCTTCCTCACTTGCCACCAAGAAAAAACATCCTCCCTCCCACCTGCAGTTCCCTCCGCTGGTTTCTCGCCCCGCTTTTCTACCTCTGGCACCTTTCCATCTTAGCAGGAACAAGGGGAGGTTGGAGAATGGCTAGCAAAGATACATTCATTGGATAGACCTACTTCTGGAAAATCAAGGATGATCAGCTGGGCTGTGGCCTCGCACCGCGATGAACAACCCCAGCTTTGGTCTTACGTTCTACAGTTGAATTAGGAGTAGAGCTGGAGGAAATATAGACTTGGGAGTTATCTATCCAGTGAACTTGACCCTTTACTTCCTGGTCCTGAATGCTGTGAATGTGCATACGTGCAGCTAGAACAGTGGTGCCTTGAGATGTCTGTGCTCAGTGAGGTTTCAAAGCACTTTTATTTCTGTGCTCGCATTGGCCATTTCCAACGTCACTGTTCAGTGCAGAATGGCAGAGGAGCTGCACACCCTGCACTCTCTCACAGAGCCGTTACCTTTGTTCCTTTCTATTTTGTCAATCAAAAACAAGGTCTTGGAGTAAAGGTATTATTTTCTTCTTTTTAGGCTGGTCTAACACTATAAAGGCTTTGCTCCTAGAGAGATGCAGCTTATACCAGCAAGAGGAGATCTTTTGCTGATATCGTTAAACTACTTCCCAGAACATCATAAGATAAAACAGTAAAAATACTCCTAGCAGTTTATGTTGTGCCTGCACAGAGAGATTTTGCCAGCAGAGCTATGTTGGTTGGCGGGGGGAGGGGAGGGTGGAATTTATTTCCCTCTTCTAATTGACACCACTAAGTGAGCAAAACTTTATTGTGCAGACCTGGCCTTTGTGATTAGAAAAAACCGTGACTGTTTGCCATGGAAGAACAATCTTTAGTCTAGGAGTTATTCACAATCTGTTCACTTCTGTTCCTTACAATTCACTCCGTAGTGTGTGCGCACGGTCACCTAAGTCACACTCTATTATTCCTGCTTCCCGCCTGCATGTCTGTAACATTGGAACCAAGGGAATGTGGAAAAGCAAACACCGGGATCAAGAACAATTCCTGGCAGCTATTTGTGTGAAGAACCCTGCCCTCACGCTGTAGAGGGAAATAAACCTCATTTACAAACAGTGGACAAAGGGCATCAGTAGAGTCAAACCAAGCAGCTTTTCAGTAGTGGAGTGACTGGTCACAAACACCGTCCATGCGCAATTTATGAAGTCCTGGAAGGCTACCACACAGCTGAGGAAGCTCTTTACTTTAGGCCTTCCTCCCAGTCCTGGAGCTAGTGTTATGTGGACAAGGAAAAAGCAGACTTAGACACAAAGTAGAGCAATCATGAAGCTACTCTAACTTATGCCACCTTGAAAAGTTCTCTAAGGATTCACAGTCCCACCACTGACTGCTGAAGCATATCACCTTCCAACTCCACCACCAGAGTAGCACCTTGTGCCTCAGCCTGTTTGCTTTGCACCTCTATGGGCGCACAAATCGCATTTAGCTTCGAGAAGGACTCCGGCCCATGGGTTTAGTGTGGCCAGTGGGCACTCCACAGCCACGGTGGTAGGTACTGTGTAAGAACTGAAATAGAACAGAACAGCAAACACCCGTCTCCCATTTATTCTGACATCTCTGGCTGTGGGTTCAGGTCCAGCCATGAAATACCCAGGTATTGTTGATTCAGGGCAGGCAATCTCCTGATGGGAGGACTGAATTAAAATCCTGGGGACTGAAGGTTATTCTCTCTGGAGTGAAACTGTGCTGCGGGTAACGTTCTGATTTCCCTACCGACACCCAGACTTTATGCTCAGGCCCTCTCTGTGGAAAAGCACCAGCTGCTCAGAATACATTATCTGAGTCTGAAATGTAACGTTTTTAAACCAATTTGCTTGTCCAGAACACTTTTTTATTTCTCTTCCTCGTGAACACATTTGAGCTCAGAGTCTAACATGTTTAAATTGGGTGCAAGCAAAGCACGTTAACAGCTATCAAGACAGTTAATTATTTACGTCAGAGGGAAGTTGTGAAGAATCAGTTACCAAGCCCAGCCAACATGTGCTGTAAACCACTGGTGAATTATTCAAGGCCTAATTTCAAGTGATTCCTGAACTAAAGATGACAGAGACCAGGGAGGAAAAAAACCCTGTTCCAAAGGGCCACTTTAATGACAACTAAGACACCAGCTTAGGTCACAGTTGCAAGGGATTCTGGGCTTTTCCTTATCAGTTCAATTCACTCTGACAATTCAGTAAGCACTGCCCCCTGGCAATAAAGCAGGATTTTTCATAGCAGCACCAACCAGGGCTGTAGTTGGATTTTTTTCCCTTAGAAATTCTGCCTGGTGTCAAGTCATGGGCCTAATGCACAGTAGCAGCTCTTAGCATGCTCTGTCACTTAAAGACTTGCTGGTATAGGGGTTTCTAAAGTATTTTCTGTTGTGACAGGACCTCTCTCAAAGCAATATCATTCCCATGTCAGCTGGAGCACCAGTTGTGGGTTCTTTCCCACAACAGTGCCCTGTTAATACCAGTCAAGTGCCCTGCTAATGTCAGCTGGGTGAGGTGGAGACTCCTCACTCCATTGACCTTCCTCACACTGGTGAAACATCACAGCGAGCTTCAATACACAGAGAATGTGGGGCTCCTTGCACTGTTCATTGCTGGGAAAAAAAGCTCATACCACAGATGAGTCAAGGGCTCTACCACATTAGTGCTACCTCAGGAACTCCATCTGAGCTTCCCCAGCATGCTGGCCCTTCTGGTAACTGTCTCCAGTGTAGGAGAGTGAGAAGCTGGCATAGATCAGTGTCCTGGGAACAACAGCTTATGCTGTCAGCTTCCTCCCCAGTACCCCAAGTCAATGGCCACTGGGATGGAGAGAGCACAGAGAGGTCAGTTAGCCCTGTTAATCTGAAGTCAAGAAGAGGATAGGATAGATATGCACCTATAGACTAACAAAATAAGATGAATATAGATGTGGTGGGCTTGCTGGTAGCAGCCCAGTTTGCTGGCTTGAAAGAGCTTTGGGCCATTGGTGAGGCATTCCCACCAATCAGGTGGTGGTTAGGAAGAGCCTGCCCCACCCCTATCCCAGCGGTGAAGAACCTGGACCCGGGTGAGGACTATACTCCCCCTCAGCCTGATTGGTCCCTTTGCAATCCAGGGGCAGAGCCTCCAGAGGGTATAAAAGAACCCACGTGTCTAGCACAGGGGGAGTTGAGAGTTGTGTGGAGAGCGGGCAAGGGAAGAGCTGGCAAGAGTTGGCTAGTGGGGGCAAAGCTGTTGCCCTGAAGAGCCCAAAGGCCCCTTCCCTTTGCTGGAGGGGCAGTGGTGAGTGGCCATGTCCCCAGCTTTCCGCGGAGAAGCGTGGTGCCAGTTCACGAGCGGTGCACAGAAGGGGACCCTAGGAGCTGTATGAGGCAGCTTGGGTCTCCGACTCCCGGTGTGAGACCAGACAGCGGTGCACAGCTCGGTGCATGGAGTGAGACCCTGGGAGCTACATGAGGCAGCTTGGGTCTCCAGCCAGTTGGTGCACAGGGCGTGCATGAGTTGAGACCCTGAGAGCCATATGGGGTGGCTCAGGTCTCCAACCCCTGGCAAGTGGCCAAGAAGACTCGATGCAGGCGGTGCTGCACAGAGGGTCTGAGATCAGACCCAGGCCCTGGAGCTGTATGATGCAGCTCAGGTTCTCAACCCCTGGTAAGTGGCCAGGTCCTCAGTGCACAGATGGTGCATGGCATGGTCCAGCAGCGGACCTGGACCCTGTGGGGTGCACAAAGCAGCTCAGGTCCACAACCCCTGGCAAGAGGCCAGGAAGACTCAGTGCAGGCGGTGCTGCACGGAGGGTCTGGGAGTAGGCACAGGCCCTAGGAGCCGAGTGGAGTGGCTCAGGTCTACAACCTCCCTGTCACGAGGCCAGGCACTCAGAGCAAAAGCGTTGCATGGAGGGCCCTGGTTGGAACCGAGACCCTGAAACTGTGCAAGGCGGCTTGGGGCCCCAACCCCAAGCAGGCCAGCAGCCCAGAGGGAGCCAGAGACAGGTGGGCCTCAGCAAGAAAGGCAGCAACTTGCCTGGAGAGATGAGGACCCTCCACCTGGCTCCCCAAAAGCATGAGTTCCTGGGGAAGAGGATTCCCACGGAGGAGAGGAAAGCTACCCCGGGTCGGTATGGCTGACCCCTGGAAGGGAAGCCCAGAAAGAGAAGCTCCCTAGGATTGGAGATTTTGTTTTGGGGAATGCATTTTGTTGGGCTGAGGGAAGCTGGAAGGGCACTGGGAAATTCTTTCCCACCATCTTCTGTCACTGGAGTGCAGCCATGACTCCCAGACAGTCTGGGCCTTGGTGTCCCTTAAATAGTTAATTTATAATTAAGAATTAATTTATAATTAAGGTTCTTGTGCCTTATATTTTGGAGATAATGTATTATATTTTGTGAAACTGTATCTTATTGTGCATAAGTGTGAGCTTTAATTGAGTTTAAAGTTGCACGACCTACACTGAAATCTTTGTTGGGTGATATAAGGTTGAATGGACATTTTTCATAGTTTGTTATTATGTATATGTCTTGTGTATTTTTATAATTGTAAATTAGTAGTTCAATACAGTTTAGAGTATATGACTCTTAGCTGGGGCTCTTCTGGATCCCCTTTCTTGATACTTATCTGTGCTTACCTGTACTTACCTGTTTATCTGTTTCAGATCAACTGCTTACCCATGCATTGTTCAGTGCTTCTGGTGGTGGTGTAATCTGTCAGCCTTCATG
This sequence comes from Crocodylus siamensis, assembly GCF_052110815.1. NCBI lineage: Eukaryota > Metazoa > Chordata > Crocodylia > Crocodylidae > Crocodylus > Crocodylus siamensis. The sequence goes on along the minus strand of NC_143409.1, from coordinate 28,308,762 downwards.
TGTGGGATATAACGTTATATCACAATTGTATATCTGCGTGTATATGTTTCTCAATATCTATGTATTTATATTTTGTATATATTAATACATTTGTACATAGTTAAGTTCATAGAATGTCCTGACTTGGCTCTGTATAGGGGAAGGAGGGAAGCTGCATGTAGCCAGCAGTCATCCACCCACCGCACACCTGCTCTGCTGACATTTTTCTTCAACTGGAGAAGGGAGTACATACCTGAGTACACCCCGGCTATGTAGAGCACAACCTTTTGTGAACTTGAGCTCCCTTCATTGGATGCTGTGAAAGGACAAGAACCCACAGACTGGAGACAGCATGTCTCCATAAGAGTCCATGGGACTCTTTAGCCTGGAAAAGCATAGGCTCAGGGGTGATCTGATGGCCACCTATAAGTTTATCAAGGGTGACCACCAGGATCTGGGGGAACGTTTGTTCACCAGAGCGCCCCAAAGGATGACTAGGTCGAACGGTCACAAACCCCTGCAAGACCATTTCCGGCTGGACATAAGGAAGAATTTCTTTACTGTCCGAGCCCCCAAGGTCTGGAACAGTCTGCCAGCGGAGGTGGTTCAAGCACCTACATTGAACACCTTCAAGAGTAAATTGGATGCTTATCTTGCTGGGATCCTATGACCCCAGCTGACTTCCTGCCCTTTGGGCAGGGGGCTGGACTCGATGATCTCCTGAGGTCCCTTCCAGCCCTGATGTCTATGAAATCTATGAAATAAGTTAAGTCCCTCCTACAATACCGAAATTAGGACAGAGGATTCTTAGACGTAGGCATCAGACATTAATTTTCTAGTTCTACCTGTAGGTTCTCCAAGCTAGTCAAGGTCTGTGTGGGCTTGGTTACACATACCTTAGTGATTCAGTATTGTTATCACTCATGATTCTTATGAGTTTTGTGGTAACTAGTGTTACTGAGAATGTCCTGAACTCTTCATTACCCTAACCGTGGGATAACCCTGCTTCAGCTGCTGGAGGGCACTCACAATTTCCAGGAATAACCCCGGTTTTCTCAATTGTGTCTTGTATTCTACTAGGGAATTGCAGACCTTCTTGGGGAAATGTGACAGTGTGGTACCTTCTATCCCATGCTATCCAGAGGTGGCTGGGAAGGGAAACTCCGCATCTTCTGTTTGCAGTGGTTTTTAAAGAACTTGGACCCATTTTTTTGTTATAATTTTTTTGTCAAAAATATTCTCAAAAAGGATCCCAGTAAAGTCCACAAACCTGCACATTTACTAAGAGGCTGTTTCAGTGCACCAGAAATGTTGAGAACCAGCTGAGAGTGTTTTTGAGAGAAATGTCAATAAGAAATTGATTAAGTAACATCACTAATAACGGCACCCTGAGAGTTTTCACTGAAAAATATCATTTTAAAAAAGAGATATTCTTCACCAATAAGGGTTTTTGGATCTGTCAAGCACTGACCTGCTCTAATTCCACTGTACTGTACAACCTCTATACATCACAAGGCAAGGGGCTCATACCAGCAGACATCCCCACACAGAACTCCAGGGCCATTACTAAAATATTAGTTGGTTTCACAGGACCAGGACCAGAAGTGAGCAGTCTGACAAATGATATATAGAGTTGGAAGAGAAGAGAAGAGAGAGAGCCTGAATCATCCTGAACCCTCCCAGAGTAGTGAAACCACAAAGGAAAATGAAAGTATTTTATTGCCTCTGTTTGAAGTGAGGAGCTACAGAAATGAGCAAACACAAGATTGTTTTGCTTTTCCTCACAAACGAACACCATGCAGAGCCTAATGGGATTTTAGATTACAAGATTTTTTTTAAAAATAACCACCTCCACAAATACAGTTTTATGAGGTGAAATAACAGATGTGCAGCAGCTGAGAGCACACGTCTTTTTTGTCTTCCTCTGGGAGGACTTCTCAAGCACAAACCACCACCTTCACGTCCCCCTCCCCTCATAGTCATGCTTCCAGGTGTGGAGAACAGAATAGAAAGCCATCCTGGTCCCATCCCAGCCACTTCATCCAGGCAGCTTTTGCCAAAGAGTTTGGGACCCCTGAGCAGGAAGGCTCAGCCCACTGACTGGGCCGTTCTGCTGAATTTGTATATGGATTTGCATAGCCTTAGCTGTATATATAGATGAAGGCATTTCAGTGGGGCATTCCAGCTCCTGCTCCCTCATCCATGAGTCTAGCCAGCAAGATTCGTACCAGCCCGGAAGATGAAAGAGTATGATGGATGAGATGCAACATAAACATCACACTGAATGTTGGGCTCTGCTGAAAGCCTTGTAGTTGATCATAACCCACATTTTGACTGGAATGGGCTAAAGTTGCAATGATGTGTAGTTCATTCTGTGGAAAGAAATGGGTGATGCCCTCTCACTGTTTAAACTCAAAGGTCAGATGATGTCAAGCAGGTGACAGAATTTTAGGACTTTGCCTTCATCAGTTACCTGGCAGAAGTTGATCCAGTAAGGCCTGAAGAGGTGACTCATTTGTACCAATGCAATTGGTTTGGTGTAAAAAAGACGACAGACCACATAAACCAGCAGAGAACTACCCTGAAAGAATCAGGTAAAATTCCACTGCTGCAAATTCCACTGATGTAGACGTCATCTGTCCACCTCTATCATAGTGGAGCCATTTGCTCCAGGCAAGCAAACTTTTACTACCTGTTCTACCACCACCTTCTGGCAAACTACTGTTAGACCCAAACACTGCACTCAGCTACCCTACTGTCCACTTCTGATCCCAGGGTAATTCACCTTGAGGTACCAAACTGATGTAAATGATACTGGTATACATACATCATCTGGCCAGGCTCCAGGTTATCAGCAGCAATGGTAATGATGCAGGGGCTGGGCAAGAAGCCTATTTCTGCACGTGGGTATTGCTCAGGAAGTAACTTCAGGAGGAAGGGGAATATGGGTTAGTGCTTGGCCAGTGGTCCAAGTAGAGACCTGAACAAGCCAGTCTGTAGATTCCTGAACTGAATTCTGCAAGCCAAAAGTTTTATGTTTGTTGCCAGTAGTTGGGGACCTCAACCTTTATTTAGGTGTCTAAAAAAAACAGCCTGATTTTCCAAGATACGCTAGCAGCAACCATTAACTTCCAGAGCGTTTTGGGTGTTGAGCGCCTCAGGAAACCAGGCCACGTTGAATATTTTGGCCCAAACTCAGTTTGGAAAGCAGATGTACTATGACAACATCAAAACCTTGTGACAGACTATATATTTGGCATTTTGAATATTCTTTAAGTGCTCTTATTAGCCTCAACTAATTTGCTATCACCTCCTTCTTGTGTGAGTATCATTTTCCCTCTGTGATATGAGAACGGCAGCTAACAATGCAATGTCATTCCAGTTTCATCTCGAAACAGCACTGGCTGAGTTTTGAGTGGGAACTCCTGGAGCTTTCTTCTTCCTAGAATGAAGCTGTGCCAGCAAGAGAGAAGATCCCAGCAGCAGCATGCTCCCCCAGGCTTCAGTGGATGTCTGATGGTTCAATGCTGCCAGGCAGAAGGGTGCTAGACATGAAGTTGGGAATAGATGACTCTTAAGTTTGACCTACTGTATGAAGCAGCACTACCCCCACTGATTTCTCCAAGCCTCAATTTCTCTACCTGAAAAAATTAGAATAATAATTCTTCCTCACCTTTATAACCACCAGATGCTGTAATTACCCCCTTCATAATCATAAAGAAACCAATGTAACCGAACACAGTATTAACCCAGCACTAAACCTGGACCCTGGGTGTCTATAGTTTTGTAGGCAAGCAAGCTATGAAGAGGTTTACAACTGTCCTTCATTGTGCTGGGAACATGTACTTTATTCCTCCCTGCCTGCTCTGTGCTGTATTCTGCCAGGTTCGCTATCTATCAGCTCATCATGACCAGCAGCGAATGTTTTCAACAACCCAGAGAGAAATTAGGCAAATCTCACATCCGTCCCTCTCTCCCAGTCAGGAAAGGCCAGGACTGCTGCAGACTCAGCTATGCAAACCACTCCATCCAGCCACAGTCGATCAGGTGCTGGCTGCTCTCCTGTCTGGCTGTGCCACAACCCTTGAGTCCAGCTCAGCCTAGATTCTCTCTTGAGATTCTTCACTCACCAGCCCTGGGTGGTTTCTTCCATACCACCCTCTCCATCCCAGCTCATCCCAGCCCTGCCCATTTCTTCCAAGAGTCAAAAGGGTGGAAGCCTAGCATTAAAGAACAAGGAGACAACCTATGGTTATTTGCACTGCAATAGCCATGAAAGGCCACAAGAGAAATTAAGAGCCCCATTCTGCATAGACACCTGGCTTGAGATGGCTCCTGCCTCAAAACAGGCCAGACAGATGAGTGGAGCAAAGGGAGTGTTATCCCAGCTTTATGGATGGGAAGCTGAGGCATGAGGAGATTAAGTGACTTTCCTAAGGCCACACAAGCTTGCTGTGGTGAAACAAGGATTCACAGGAGGATGTCTTTCCAAAGGAGCTACTCTACCTCAGCCAGAAACTTGGCTCCTGGCCCATGTTTCACAAGAGGTCCAGCTGGCTCATCATAATGGTGTCACATCTAGCCTTAATAACCATGGATCTATACAAACCCAGGCCTTCTGGGTTCTGAGGCATTAACTTCAAGATCCTGCTTCCCTCTATCGTTTCTAAGCCCTCCCATTGTCTGGATGGCCCAGGACACCCTGCTTGCTTCTCGGTATCTTTCAGACATTAGGAACTGGCTTAATATATATGTGTGAATTACGGCACACTGAGTACCTTGTCAGCCAATAGGAACTCTCTTTACTTTACTTCTCCCTAACATGCCTATGACAGTGGCATCTAAATGTCATTAAGAGAGATTAAAAGAGTCATCTGAGATCCCGGACGAGCTGACAATGCTAGAACCTCCGGGGGAGATTATTAAGCATTAATAATTGACTGGTCCCTAATAGGAAATGAATATAAAGAAGGATCAGAATAAATATACACACATAGAAATATCAGCTGGGCCAAACAGGCATGTCGTCCGGAGCTGTTGCTGCTTCCATAGCTGGGCCACTTAAAATTCTGCAAGAGCCTAGAACAGCTGCTCAGGTGCCGCTGTGCTGTTTCAGCCCCTTTTGAAGTCTCTCTGCTTTGTTTCTTCACCATTGGTCCCTTTGGCTCCATCTATCAAGAAGCAGGCTGTGGCTGCTGAAGATTGCTGTTGGGATGTGTTTTTGCCCCACTCAGCCAGGCCCACAGCATGGGGCTGGAATTGGACACTGCTGACAAAGACAGAGCTGCCTGCAAATTAAACTGAACCCCCTCCCCCGCCTCTCCCAGCATGACCTAGACTTCCAGGTGCAGGAGGCTGCCACTGCATTTGTATTTCCCATAAAATGCCGAAGTCCAGGCAATCCCAGCCTGCTGCTTCCAATTGCTCCATTTCTGTTTGGCAAATTCATTCTCTTGTCCCTGTTTAGTAACACTGAGGAGGCTGATTAGAGGAGCCTGCCCTGTTAACGCTTCAGCAACCACAGGCAAATGCTAACATGCATTTCATTAGGAAGAAGCCCCCAGCATCTAGCAGACAGTGCATGCAGAGCTCACCTTGCTTCAGATGGATCACTGAGTCAGCAACAATGTGACCAGATTCCACATGCAGCTCCTACCTCAGTCACCTACATGCCTCCTATCTAAAAGCCACAATTAGGCTGTGTCTCTTGTAAGCGAACTCATTTGATCTCCACTCAGATTTTGCTGAGCAAGAGTCTCTTTCATCGGAGCTGTGGCTACTGCTGGCTGCAACTTTCTCCCTTTAGTGAAAAGAACAGGTCTGCATGGACATGGAGTCTGGACTCTTTTCTTGTCCCTGAGCAGAGCTTAGGTGTGTTGGTGGGGCAGCTGTCCATGCTATGGATAGACAGAAACCGACAGTCCTATATTTCTGCAGTGGTCACTCCATGGAGCAGTGGAAAGGTCAAGGACTTTTGCAGAACTTTTCCCCAGTGCAAACCCTCTCAAGTGTTCATTTCCTGCAAAGGAATTAAATAAACCAGCACGCTGTGCCCACAGTGGTTTGGTTAAGTTGCTTGTCCAAACAGCTCACAACCACATTAAATAGCACTGTCCCTAGGCACCCTAAGACTTTGGACTGGTTCTTTGCCTTCCAAACCACTTTCTGCTATTTATTCAAGGTCACCAATGCCCTTGACCAGGCTGCAAGGTTAAACTTTCATATTCAAACTCATCCACCCCTTTGAAAAGCCACTTACAAAATAAAGCAGATTGGAAGGAAATTCTCCCAGCACTTGGTGAAATTCATTCTATTAATGGATAAAGCCACAGGGAACTCCTGTGAATGCCTTCTCCCACCCTGCCCAGCACAGAACTGGGATTGACACTGTGAAGATGGGTGTGGGGTAAGTTTTATAACCTCTCCAATGGTAAACGGTGTCAAGATGTTACTGGAAAGAATAAGCAAAGAGCTCCTATTTCTTGGGGAGTCCAATTGCGATCTGACTGGATTAGTAATAGGATGTGATTTAATCATCCTTTTAAGCTCCTATTTTCTCAGCATCCTGAATCCTTCTCTTATGCTTGGTGACATCTTTTCCCTAAAGGGATTCCTGCTGGTGGGTGGGATGACACTGGTCTGAGCTCTGCCTGTTTTTCCACAGTGCCCCCCAGCACCTACCTCCACTGGCAGGGGTGGGGACTGCAGTAGCTGTGAGCTCCCTCAAACCTAGTACATCCACATCATTGCTTCTTGCAGGTACTGAAGCTGCTAGCCCCATGCCATCCAGAGCAGCAGCCCTCTCCCATTCATATCCTCTATCTGTATACGCAAATTTAAAAGATTTGCCTCCATAGCTAAAGAGGGAAATAACTGGAGCTATTAACATTTGTTTTCACTTTTAGCTAAGTCCGTGACATGGGCACAGAGGGTAAAATGTCTGTGTGACCCAAAGAGCTTGCACAAGTAACTGCTAGATGCAGAATTAAATTACATACATACATGTGTTTGCATATATATACACACATACATGTATGTATATACTAACCCCTCCTCCCCCCATTATTCCTTATGTACACCCATTCTCTACAAGGTACAAAGCTTTATGTCTGGCCCTGGCTCCTGTTCCATACATTCAGAAACATCTCCCAGCTCTCATCCCTTCACCCCCTGCTTTTTCCCTGCATCCAGCACCACTAAGGCAGATTCCGTAGGGGTCAGTGCTGCTTCCCCATGAAAACGCGTACCCTACCTTATTACTGGCCCACGAACAATAGTGCATCATGTGCAATGCTGCTTCCCTGAGAAGGTCCCTGCACCTCAGACATGGCTGCCTCTCTGCAGGGACAGAGCATGGCACCTCATTGCACTCCTGCCAGGAGCTGCCCCTCCCAACCCGCAGGGGTCACTCAGAGCCCTCTGCCCCCTCCTTTGCTCCCAGCCTCACTCTGCTCCCTCCCACCTCTTGTCCAAGGCACAGAAAGGAAGGATGTCAAGCCCCCAGGTACCCAACCTGCTGTTTACTCAGATTACCTGGCTGCAGCTTCTCTGCCTTCCCTGGCAGCCTGAGATGAGATGAGAGGTCCACGAGTTAATTAAAAAGACATCTTTGCTTGTAAAAGGAGATAGAAAACATTATGCATGAGAACATGGGGAAGCTGGGGCCTGGGAAAAGGTATTTTATCTCATTAAAATTCATCTGAGGCTCGTCCTCATTCCATTTTAATACTCTGCGCGCCGAGAGTGACGGACAGCAGCCAAATCACCCGCCTTGTGGAAAGGCACTGTCTGCGGGGTGTAGGTCTTGCCAAGGCTGCCACACTCACACATGCCACTTGCAGGCTCAGCCAGCCCTTGCATTTGCAACAAGAGTGAGAGATGCCAAGGTGAGCTGAGTTGTCCCAGCACTGAGACAGGCCCAGACTCCTCAAGCAGGGAATGCCGGCCCTGCAGCAGTCTCTCCTGGGTATTGCCTTACAGCACAGGGTAGGGTTTGAGCGGGTATAGCATGTCTCACTCAAACAGCATCCCACAGGTCATCTCCAAGCCTGTGTAGGATACGGAAACACACCCTGCATTTGCCTTGGCTTTAACACTGCTCCTTGGTAGAGCAATGAGCATCATTAGTCTCTGTTTTACAGGGGAAACTGAGGTCCAGCGCAGTGAAGTGACCTGCCTGAAGGCAAAGAGTGAGTCAGTGTCCAAGCAGTAACCCCAGTCTCCTGAAGATCAGTGTGGTGTCATAGTCACAAATCTGCCCTTGTCTGCCTTGATCTGACTGCTAGGAACACAGAGAAACCAGAGAGCAGCAGGCCGGGCAAGATCCTGGGGGCACCAGTGTTTCCTACACTTTGCCTTTGGGGAGCTGTTTGCACCTTTGGGACCTAAGTCAGGCATCAGCCCCTGCCATCCCCTAAAAACAAGGGCTGTGACTGCCTAGGCAGGGGTGGAGTTGGGAGAATCTCAATCTCCCTCTACTCTCCAGCACAGGCTAAGATCAGGGCCAATCTGGCCCAGAGAACACAGGTCCAGGTGCAGCAAGGCTGTTTCTTAATGGCTGAGCTGTCCAATTAGAGGATAGGACCAATACCATGTGACCCATCCCACTGTCACTTAGTTCCGCAATCTAGTGGTTCAGAGTCTCCCTCAGGCCCAGATTCAGCTACCATCACTAGCCACAGCTTATCCACCCAAGCCTCTCCTCCCCAGATGTCTCTGCACCAACTTCCCAGTCTTGGCAGGGCAGCTCAAGAGACCAGGTGACATCTGTGGGCAGCAGCAGGTTGACACGCACTTTTCCTCCTTTCCCATGCCCCTGCTTCTGAGGTGCGGGGCTGGTGCTCCAAGCCAAAGGCACTGCAGCAGCTACTGCCTCTGCTGATTGGGGAGCAGCCTTGGCCTCTCCACACTCCCTGCCACATCTCCCTGCTGATTGCAATCAACACCTCATTCACTAGCTTCTGTTTACCAATTTTCCAGGAGATATAATACTAATGAGCTAGTGCTGCAATCAAGGAGGAAAAAGGGGGAGAGGAGAGAAAAAAAAAAGCAGCATCACAGGAGCAGGGGCTAGAAGGGGCCCACTGCCACAGGGCTGGGGTGGGGGGCTGGAGGGAACTATTTCTCTTTCTCCCTCTCCCCCTTCTCCTGCAGCAGAGCCAGGGAGAAAGAGGCAGAGCTGAATTGTCTAAGAAAGAGCTGAAGTCATATGAGCTGAGACAGCAGCCCCCACAGGCATAACAAATGCCCCTGGCTCTCACTCTAGAATCCTATAGGATTGGGTGGAAGACCAACCCCAACAACAGGCACTACAGATAGCCGGGGCTCTTGGCTTGTGCAGCTGTTGTGTGAGAGAGCGCCCCGCAACAGGCATTACCACCATCCAAGGCTCCCTGATTCTTTGGAGTCAGGAGTTACTTTTTCCCTCCTGTGATATGGTGCCAAAGAGCTGGAAGGCAGACTAGCTGCCACCCACCCAGAAGTGCTGATACTTCACCCCTCCCCACTACCTCTTTCTTTGTCACTTCAGCACCCACATCCACTTCCACACCAGAGTTTCTTCTCTCTCCGCCTCTTACTGGATGCTGTCCTGGATGCTGTCCTTCTCCATCTCTACCAGCGTCCTCCTTCCCCTGTGCCCACTCAACACCTCACTTAGGAAGTTATTCTCATTTGTTAACAGCCCTATGAGCAGGAGATGCCATTTCACTCTCTCCACCAGCATGACATGCTCTTAAGTCAGAACCAGCTCCCACTCTGGATGGATAAGGCCAACAAGGCAACCAGTTGCTGACCAAACCACCCAGGACAGTGTCAAGGAAGGCTATAAGCCCTGGGGAAGTGGCCTGCAGATCTTACCTGGCTTGCAAGCAGGGTCTTGCCTGCTAAGAAATGCCAATGGAGAAAACCTGGAAGCAGAAGCATATATTATGGGGCCTTTTAAACAACACCGCATAGGTCACAGAACCTCAGACAGCCCAGCCCTGCACTATTGTGCCCATATGTGTATGTGTGTACTTGAATTCATTTTGAGCAACAATTTATGACATGGAGGGGAGCCAGCTCTGGCTAGAGATGCTGCCCAAGACCCTGAGCCTGCACCAGCTGTGTCGACCAGCTCCTGCCACAACCATGCTCTGCACGAAGCCAGCAGCTGTCTGCTTCAGGCAGGTGCCAAGCAAAAGGCTTAATTCTAAGAGCAAAACACAGTGGACAAAAGTTATGTTAAATGGGGTGTTAGTGACAGGCAGGGAAGCTATTGCTTTGGATCACACCTAAAGGCTTCGGGGGTCCGCCTGGCATTAAGGGACAGACTCTCTCCGCTTTGATTGCTGCATGGTGGGGATCAAAGGTCTGTGAACTCCTTTCCTCTGGGGTCTGTCAGGATCAGTTGATACATATTCCTTTCCATGCCCATGAGAGCTGGCAAGGATATTCTGCTCTTGTTGAAATGCAGCAATCTATAGTGTGGAATGGCAAGACAGTCCCAGACACTGTCCCAGGTGCACCCCAGTTCACAGCCAGGATACTACACCCTCTGCTGCAGGTGGGCTGTGCCAGGAGTCTGGTCCATGCTGCAGAAGAGAGCTCTAGACTCTGGGCAATAGCTGGGGAAGCACCTAGGCAGGCACTGCACAAGCAGAATCTAGGGGGCCAGGGTCTGGACCAGGAGAGTGCTGAGGCACCCACAATGTTAGTGTAGCGGCATTAAAAATGGACTCACCTGAAAGAATAGGAAGGGCTGCCTTGCAGAGGGACAGAGTGCAAAGAAACAAAGGTTGTCCTAGTAGAACAGTGTATGCCCTGAGGGCGAGTAAAGCTGATTTTGGAGGTAGCCCTCTTGGAAGTGAGGGAAGTAATGTAACCCCAGCAGGGTTTGAATGAGAGTCATTAGCAAAAGCCTGGGAAGAACCTTGGCCTGGGGTTGGCTGAGAGGCTTCATTAAAAGAGGGGAGCAGTTTTCCCAGGAGGAAGAACAAGGGAGAGAGGGGTAGGAGACAGGCTGGAGACCAGGGAAAGGATCTCCCCATAGCGGCCTCTGGCAGAGCCCTACAGAAGTAGCAACAGAGGCTGGGCTGAGAATACTGCAGTGTGTCGTGCTCCCTCCCTTTCCTTCCAAACTCTGCTGGGGCAGGACAAGAGAGCAGCTGCCTGGAGGAGACTCCTAGCCTGGGAAGACCCTCCTGCAAGCCCCTGTGTGGCTGGGTGAGCACAGCGGCAGAGGGGATGCAGGGCCAGGGGAAGAGACTGGAGACTGCTCTTGTTTTTCCCCTGTGTGTGAGAAGGCCTCTGGGAGGGGCAGGCTCAGGTGCTGGAGGGAGCCTTGGGCTAGATGGGCAAGGACTGCTCTGGCCACCAGAAGCCCCGGGGGCAGGCAGGCCCAGGGAAGGGCTACATTTGCTGGGTGCTGTGAGGCTGTGCTGGGCAGGGGAAACTTTTACAACCTGCAGCCCACACACTGCTCCCTGCTGAGCCAAGGAAGGGGTCTGGGCAGGAATCAGCTCTCTTGCAGGGACTGCAGGGGAGGAGCCATGGCCTGCTGCATGGAGACCCCTGGAGCCCACAGATCCTGTGCAGGGACACACACACAGTCCTGCTCCCTGAGGCACCCCGCCGGGGCAGTGCACACAGGGTCCTCAGTACACAGTGTACAGCTTTAGACTGTGATGGTTCTTGATGGTTTATTAGTTCTTGATGGTTTATTAGTTGAAGTATCAATGTATTTATTTATTGGTACCTTATTTATCTGGGTAATTTGTATACCTTCCCCTAGTGTAATGGGTATCCAAGAAGCCTAAACCCTTAAGCCACCATCACCAGGTCATGTGGTATAACAATTGTTCTATTGCATTGGTTATTTGTTCCCTTGTAAATAATTAAATCCTTTGTAAATAGTTTTTTATTGTAAGGGGGGCTCTCTGCTGGGGGCCCCTGCAGCAGCTAGCCAGGGAGCTGGGTGGTGCCACTGGCTATTGGGTACCCCAGGATCCCCTATTCAAGTGAAGGTGCGGGTAGTGTCACACCCAGAGTTACATTAGGATCTGAGGATGTATTGGGAGGACAGGAGGCATCATGCTGTGCCTGGAGAGATTAATGGAAGGGAAGGGAAGAAATAGGATGCATTGAAAACCCTTCCTGTTCTTCCTTCTCCAGAAGGGGCTTTCTTCATCATGAGTTGTGCCTGTTCGATGCATACATATCTGACTGGAAATACAGGGCCCAAGACTGAATTCTGGGCACACGGTGGGGGTGCATAGTTGCAGTATAGGTGCTTTGCACCAGCTCTGCCTTGCAGTCCTAAAGGCTGGAGCACCACAGCTCAGGTCTTAGGAACTCCTGAGCCACACACCCATCTTCTGGAGGGTGATGAAGAGTTGGCAGTGCCAGCTCTACCCTTGCTGAATAAACCTCTGGTGTCAGTGGTGAGATGGGGAAGTGACCAAAGTGTTCTTAGGTAATGCTACAGTGCACAGAGACGTTCATGGGCAGCTACAAGTTAAGATGGCACTCAAGGCTGCTTTAACCCGTGCCCTAGAATAGTCAAGGTCCAAGGTTCCCCCTTTGGTTCCATCTTCACATTAAGGCCTGAGAGATCTTCATCTGAGGGGGCAAATCCAGGCGTTTTGTAGGGACTGCAGTGTAGACATACCCTTTGCCTGAGCCTACCCTTTGAGACCCCAAAGCTCTGCATGCACAAGGAAGCCATCCGGCAGTCAGCAGAAGCAGCATGTGAGCAGTGCAGGGCCTTCTATTTCTTGCCATGGTCCCTTCAGAAGTCTGTGACCCCCCCAAAATGCACTTCACTCTCTGCCAACACAGCTGCTGAGGGAGCAGCTAGAGGTGCCTGGATGTGCCTGGCAGCTTGGCGGTGGCAGCTGCTGTGTACGTCAGAACTTCTGGTGCCAGAGTGAGGTGAGTCCAGATGAGTCCCCTCACGCCCTCAGCTACTTGGCTTGTCAGAGCTTCACAGCAGCGACTGCCTCTCACTAGGTGTCCAGTACCTCGCATGCTAAGTGCTACCTTCATACAGATAATAATAAATTACAGAGGGGCAGAGAGTCATTCAAGTGATTGCATTTGCTGAGAAATACCTCCGTTGAAATGTGCCTCTCTCTGTTCTGGAATGAGAGTGGAGGTTAAGCAGCACTGGCAGCCTCTATCACATTCACTGCTGGATAAATCTCTTTTATGACACCTCTTTCACCTCTCCTCTCCAAACCAAATAGCCCTTCTCACCTAATGCCTTCCTCTGGAGGAGTCTCCCTTTCTTCACCCTATGTTCCATAGCAAACTGTTGCTCAAGATTAATATATTATATATGCTAGGTATTACAAAGCAGTACCCCACCCCCAGAAATGTCGTTGCAGTATCTCCTAGGGGGGGATGAGCCGACAGCTGGCGTGTGGCGTGCTGCATAATAGCAGGCAGGCTATAATAACATTTGGCTGAAGAGACCAGAGTTAGTTGCTGCATGTGAGGAAAGATAACATGGAATCATTGGCAAAGCTGGTTTTAGGGGTGAGCAACTATGGTAATTTTGGGGTCCTGGGGGATCCAAAGAGGCTTACATTGGTGCAAGTCATCCACTGTATTGCTACATGATGGGGAGAAATTAGGTGTCCAGGTCTTTGCTTCTACCTGGGATCCCCACAAATCTAACACTTGCTTTGACCTCAAGGCCAGGGTCAGATGATGCTATTATGACACTAAGAACCTCCTGGAGCATCTGGGTATGGGATGTGTGCATGCTGACTCCTACACTACTTCCTTGTTGGACTGGTGAGAAGGGAGAACTGAGGATGGGTTTTCCTTCCATTTCTCCATGCCTCCTGGAGCAGGTTGTAGGGAGTAGACCCTGAGGTCATGAGAGCACAGGTACTGCAGTCTGACCCTTAGGTTCATACAGAATCTGGGTTCCTTGGCCCTTGTCCAACAGGGAGGGGCACAGCAGATTATCCTGCATATCCACCTGCTGAGAGCCAGACTTCTTCATTAGGAAGCTTCAGTCTGATGCTAGGGTTATGGGCAGGGCACTGTTGGTGCCTGCCGCTTTAAGATCAGAGGCAAGCACCTAGCAGGTGCTTTATTGTGGCAGCCATTTTAGATCCCTGGCTACCTATATAAGCAGAGCATTTTGCTGTTGGTAGGCTAGGTAGCAACATTGTCTGGTTGTGAGGCTTCATGTATCATTCTGGAGGGGAAGTACCATGATGATGTAGGTGGGCTACTCAGGGATAATGCTGGAGTGATGGAGGAAGCAGAGAGGAGGTGAGTGGCTGGAGGAGGCAGCGCGGGGTGAGCTTTGATTGAGAAGCAGTATGGAGAATCAAGCAAATCATGTGAGGTCTTGAGAGACACTGCAATGAAGACAGTGACTGGTGAGCTCACAGAGGGCATTGCTGAGGAGGAGGTTGGGGTTTGGTCCATAGTTGGCTGGCAGGGCAGGGTGGGGCTTCTGGAGACTAAGAAGAAAAGTGATGCTGAGTTGCTGGAAGGCCCTGGAGAGGGGGTGGGCCAGCAGCAGAAGTGGAGGCAGAGCTGGGCAGAAAGCAGTGAAGCTGTGGGGACGGTTCCAGAACCTTCCTGTTGTTTGTGGGGAGACGGAGACCCGCGAAGAACTATTAAACTGCATGTGAAAGCCATTCAGCCCTCGGGGTGAAGGGGAAAATGACCATGTTAAAGAGCAGAGAAGGGTTCTTTTTGAGAACTTGAAAGTTAACCCTAAAGATTTAAGTTGTGTGGTGGTGGTTGATATGTTTCACCACTGGAATATTACTTTCTGGAGGCAAGAGGCGTACTCAGCCTACTGGGCCCGGTATGCTAAAGTGGTGGGCAACGAGAACTCACGGGGTCTGCTTTTTTTAAACTGGCCAGAAAGCCTGGGAGAGGGTGCTGTACTTTAAAATGTACGCAGATGACTTGGAGCCCAAAGATGTGAAGAGGTGGCTGGAGGGGTAGGTCCAAAAGATCCTGGATAGTGAGCGTGTCTTGGACCAGTGGCAGATCTGGACCAGGGTGTGGAGATCCAGGGTAGTCCTGCCCTCTGTGGTGTTGATAGGCTAGGTCCCCCCTGTGGGGCCCTATCATGGCCTGCCTAAACTCTACAGCAGGTGTGGCTTGGAGGGGCATCTAGCTGCCTTCTGTAGCCTGACCATTTGCTACAAGTGTGGTGACATGGGGTACTGGGCCAAAGCCTGTAAAGAGAAGCTGAAGTGCACCATGTGTGGAGGCAAGGGGCACCTGCAGTGCCAAAGCCCACTTTCCTATGCAAACAAGGCATGTGAGCCACATGCAGCAGAGGACAGGAGCGAGCAAGATCCAGGGGCACGGAGGCCAGCCATCTGGACATGGACAGCTTTATAGTTGAGGAAACACCGGAAGCAGAGCAGAGAGACAACACGATTGAGGCAGCCAGCCAGCTCAGTCAGAGGAAGAGCCACAGATGGATGAGGACCAGAGCAAGGGAGAAGGGGCATAAGAGTCTGAGCCAGTGGGTGTGGACCTGGAACTGCCTGAGCATAAGGGAAAAGAGTCTGGATCAGTTAAAAGAAAGAAGAAGCGTAATGCAAAGCAAAAGAAAGAGGGTAGAGGAGGAAGGGGGGAAGTTCTGCAAGACTGAAGGGGGAGCACTTGAAAAAGAGGTGGGGAAGAGTGGGGAGCTGCCTGTGGATAGATGAGATGGGGAGGAAGGTGTTGGTTTCCTGAGCCCAACTGTGACTGAACACCTTGCAAGGGCTACTGGAATGTGAAAAGTGGGGGGAGATGCTTCAGAGTTAAGTAGCATCACAGATAAGACATGATACAGGGTTCTCTTTGGAAAATGGCTGTTATGGCTCTGATCTTGGGCATCATTAAAAGTAAGAAGTTTGTACGGGAGGCAGAAATGCACAGAACCCTACAAGGCTTGGGCATGCAAGTGCTGGGCTTGCAGGAATGTGGGATACCATGGGGGAGGAATTATAAATACTTGGAGAAGCAATGGAGGGTGGGACTGTTGTGGTGGGGGGGGTTCCAACAAAAACAAAGCTGTGGGAGTGGGGGTCCTGGGAAGGGAGGAGGCTTGAAATTCAAAGACCTGCAGGTCTTGGAAGAGGTCTTGGCAGGGGTGTGATGCAGAAAGCGGTGGTGGAAGCTGAGGGCATGGATGTGATGATATAACGTATATGCCCCAATGGAGAGGGTGTGCTTCTTTCACAAAATGGGGATGTGTGTGGGAGGTTGAGGACCACAGATTGTGATGGGGGATTTTAATTGCATTATTGAAGAGGGTGGGCAGATTGGGATGGGGCAGGGAGGTGGGGATGGACAGCACTGGGAGATGGCTGAGGGGGTGGATTGAAGATGAGTAAATTTCCCCCATCCCTTCCCAAACATCCTGGAGCCCCTCAAATGGATCCTGGTGGGAGGGGACAATCAAGAATTGACTTTGTCTTGGTGTTGGAGGGGTTGGAAATCCATAGCAAGCAACTGGTCAGTGTAAGCTTCTTGGATCATCGTGTCTGCTGGGTGTTGGGCAAGGGCTCAAACAGGGGAAAGGGGTGTAGAAATGTTTTCTTATTGGATGACACCCAAGAATGCTTTGCCTTTCAAAGGGCGTACCACCAGTGGCAAACCTTGCAGCCCTTTTTCCCAATGCGATGGGACTGGTGGGTGGAAGTTAAGGGGCACATGTGGGAGTGGTTCAATAGCATGGGGAGGAGGTGGGCACAGCATAAAAAGGAGTTGGGGGGAAGTTCAAATTTTGTGGGAAAAGTTTAAGGGGCGGGGGAAGCAGTTAAAAGAGAATGGGAAAGGGCAAGAGAGGGAGTGCAAAGTTGGTTCCAGAGCAGGATGAGAGAGCGGATGTTTCTGGCCAAGGTGGAGAGGGTGGATGAGGGGGAGGAATGGGGCAGTTTTTCATCTTGTGTGAAAAGGAAGAAGTGGGTGATGGGGGCAGTTCACATGGCCAACAGAGGGAGGGTGGAGGATGCGGAAAAGGTTTTGCGGGAGGTGACCAGATATTATGGGGATTTATTTCGCAAGAAAGTGGTGGGGCGGGAACACCTGGATGGTCTGGGGGGGGGCGTTGGAAGCAAAGGTGGAGGAAAAGAGGGAGGAGCTGATAAAGGAATTGACAGAAAGAGAAATATTGGGAGTGCTGAGAACAATCCCACTAAAGACACTGGGAGGCAACGGGATCCCAGTGAAATTCTGTTCCAAGTTATGGGACTTAGTTAAGGGGGATCTCTTGGCCCTGTTTAGGGAATTTATGGATTGGGGATGAGTAGGGGAGGGTCTTGTGCAGGGTATTGTGGCTCTGATCTACAAGAAAAGGGGCTGGGAGAACATCAAGAATTGGAGGCCAATTACCTTGTTTAATTAGGACTATAATTTATTTTCTGAGATCTTAGCAGCAAGCTTGTATCCTCTTCTCTGGGATACACTGTCATACATTTTTGACTGAAAGTGGAACACGATAGTCACGAGTCTTGACTTGCAAAAGGCATACGACAGTATTGGGCATGGGTTTTTGTTTTGGGATGCCAGGGAAATTTGTGGGGTGGGTGCTGGCACTTTATGGAAAAGCAATGATCAGGGTTCTGGTGAGGAGTTTTTCCTAGGGGAAGTTTCTAAGTGGACCCAGAAGGGGGGGGGGGTGCGGGGGGGTTGAGTCGAGAGTGTCCACTGGCACTGGGGCACTTTGTTTGCACCATTGAGCCTCTGGGGAAGATCTGGGGAAACTCTGATTGCAGGTGGAAAGGGAGGAACTGAAGGTACCGGGCATCTGGATGGATACCCAGGGGAAAGGGAAACGGGCATGGGATGTGTTGGAGGGGAGGGTGAAACAGATGGTGGGGTTGTGGGGCACACAAGATTTATTGAGGGGGAAGGTGCAGGTGATTAAACACTGCCTGTTGCTGATGATTTTGTACATGGGGATGGTGTACCTCCCCATCCTGGCAACAGGCCTGTCGGGTCCAGTGGGCCTTGTGCCTGTTGTTTTGCAGGGGCAAGACCAAGAAGGTGGCTGGGACAGAGCTATATAAGGAGGAAGGGTTGGGGGGGAATGGGGTTTCCCCAACATGAAGGTTTTTGTCTATGTGCACATCTTGAAGATGGTGGTGAGGGGAGCACTGGGGATGGTTTCCAACTTGTGCAGGTTCCAGGTGGGAAGACTACTACAAAGGTTGGGGCTGTTTGGGAGAGGGGCATGGGTTTGGTAGGTATCGTTCCCTTCTGCATGACTTGGAAGCCTTGTTACGAGGGAAGGCTTAAAGGGGTTAGGGCTCGAAAGGCTGGGGGATGCCAAAAGAGTCTTTAATTTCATGAGGGGGAGGCAGAAGATGACAGATGTGGGGGAACTGAGATTGGAGCAAGTCATTAGGGTGTGGAAAAAGCTGGTGAGGAAGGAATAGAAAGGGGAGAGCATGAGGAGCTGATGTGGAGGGCTGTGCAAAATGCTTTGCCAGTATGACAGGGGCTCTATTGCTGGGGGGATGTTGTGGTCCCCCAAGTACCCAAGGCAGCTCTGCAATGAGCCCAGGTTGGTGCCACACATGCTATGGGACTGTTTTTGCGCACAATGGGTGTGGGGACAGGTAGCCACCTACTTGAAGCAAAGTGTAATTTGTTCTTGATAGATACCTCTCATGTTGGCTGATACTGGCTGCAGTCTAAGTGAAGTTGAATATGATGTCATTTATCATGTTTGTATTATGTAATCCTTGGAAATGTTATGCTGCAATTTGTTTCTGGGAGGCCTCTGTTGGGGTCATTTTAGACTGTCTGCTTTTATCGGTTTAAAATATCTTTCAAAAAAATCATCCTGGAGGTAAGGGAGGAGCTGTAGGCAATGGCTAGGAGGCTCCTGGTCTTGAGCATGACCTAAAACTGCACCCTGCTGGGAGTGAGTGGCCCGGTGGGGCTCTGTGGTGCAGGAGCCCCCAGAAAATGCCAGGCCGGTTACCACCCCAATGAAAGGTGGGTTGGGGTGCCTTAACTCCGGCTCCCACAAGTGGGTGGGTCACCTGCTAGTAGCACCCAGAGGGCAGACCCCAGGAGATAGTGGGGCTAGAGACTCAGAGACCTGATTGAGAGAGTACCCTCAACTAGTCAATGCTGGGGCCAGGATGCTTAAAGGGGCCAGGGGCCCACTACAAAGGACACCAGAGCTAGGAGGGCCTGGAGTTTCCGACTGGCCTTGGAGGTGAGGCCAGGGCCTGTATAGCCAAAGGTCCCAGGAGGACCATGCCTGAGACCGGGGCGGGCAGGGAATGGTTTCACGGAGCTCGATCTCCTGAAATGAAGGTGGGGTAGGCCTCCTGAATGGAGAGGTCCCAATAGGAGGATTCTGAGGGCCTAGTGTGGGGCTGGCATAATTAACACCAGCAGATGCCAACTGCGAGGCATGGGCTGTTGTGTAGGGGAGTTATGGAGCTGCAACCAGCACCCCCCCTGGCATCAGGGCAAGAAATGGGCAGCTTCCCACCTAATTTTAAGATCATTAATGAATCAACAACAAGGCATAGCAGGTGAGAAGGTGGGTGGTTGGCCCAGAACAGGTGGGTGGGCCAAAGGTAAAATCAGCCCTGAGAAGGCCCCCTGTTACAAGTCACTTAGATTCATCCCTTGAGAGCTAAAGCAAGCCAGCTTTCTCAGCTTGTTTGTGCCATGTCATTGTACCGTGACACCATCCAGGACCCACACTTCCCAGGGCTGAAAACTTGTCTTGCCACTCTGAGCAGCAGTAGCCTTTCTCCTGACGTACCCATCTACAGGATGCCCACAGAAAGAAGATGGTTGGGAATAAGAGCTGCAGGGCAAAGTGCCCCAGAGAGTAAACACTGCCCTGTGGAGGAGTTCAAGGAGTCAGTGACTGATGCCAAGGAAGAATTCATGCAGCCAGCTCGGTGCTCAGATTCCCCAGCTCTCATTCACTATTGATTCCCTCATTCCCATTTCCTGGCTTCTGCTGTTGCACCCATAGCTGACTCCTGTCCCCCAGCCCATCACTCCAGTGAGGAAGCAGGCCTTGCATTCCTCTTGGGCTCCGCTCACCATTCCTCGGGATTCAAATCAACCACCTCCTTTCCCCAGTACTGCCATTCACTTTTTAAATGAAGTATTTCCGAGCAATGGAAGAGAAATCATTTCTGCCCAAATAAACAACAACAAAGCCCAGCGTTTTAATCACAGCATTTGTCAATAGCACAGCCTAGGAGGGCTCTGCTGCTTTACACATGGTAAAGAGAGAATTGCATCAAACTTCAGTACATGACAAATGAGGGTAAAAGCTGCTTGTTAGAACAGTGGGGAAGAAAGTAGCAGCAAAGAAATACACTGGCATTTTTAATATTTCATTAGGAAATGCACATTATTTATCATTTCCATCCTGCCTCTCTTCAGTGTCCCTTCTTGGCAGCCAGGCAAGAGCAAAAAGTGGGGAATTGGTGGGCAGGGTGGAGGAGGAGAGATGGGCCCTTTCTGCTGCGGTGCTTTATGTGGTGCACCAAGCTTGCTGTGTGGGGGTCGCCCATCAGGATTCCCCCCTTCTCTCTGGTGCTGGTGTTTGTGTTTGGGATGGTCTAGCAGGAGCTCTTGGCCTGTAGAAGTCAAAGTGCTGGGCACATGAGTGCGGTTGTTCAGGGGCCATCTCATGCTAGTCAAAGCTTAGCACCCTCCAGCTTACCTCTACTCTAGGTCTGAGTGATTCCTGGAAGGTGGCTGACAGGGAGCTTGTAACCACATTAGACATCCCCATGAGGGCCCAGTGTATTCACCTGTATTACCTATAGATGCAATACCACATACTCTCTGGGTATGCCTCTGGACTCCCCCATCCCTCATCAGGTTTCCATCAGGACTATTTAAGTTTGCCTCTGCCTTGGGGATGAGGTGAAGGTTATATTTGCTGGGAGTACGGGGGTGGGGATTATTCTTTAACAGGACTGAAGTCCAAAAGGGAGTTGCTGACAGGGCTGAAGGTAATGTCTTTGTTACTCAGAGGTTTCAACCAGGAGCCACAGACTTTGCAGATGGAAATTAGTAAAATAGTCGAAGGGTTGGCAATTCTCAGAAAAGGTATTGGCTAGCGAGGTCCAAGCTTCATTCTCGTCATCTCTTTGCTAGCTCATTTTAATGACCAAGTGCTCTTTTCAGGCACATTACAAATTCCCTGTCCCCTCCCTTTTGCTTTTCAGTCTTTCCAGTATTCACAGCCTTGCTAACAAATTAGCATACATACACACTGAAACAAAACAAAGCTGAGTGGGAGATTATGATGCAAAGGTCTCATCCCAAATGTTGTTGGCACGTGGGTCCAAATGAATTGACTGACGGGGAAGAGCATGATTTTAGCTAGAAGCAATGCTTTTCCCAGGGATATGTTTCCTGCTTTGAGCTGAATATAGATTAGCTACTTGACAGGCGGGATGCTCACAAAGCTGTTCTGTGCAAGCTGTATGTGTGACCTGGATTAAGAGATGCCAGATCTTTGTGGCCCTCTAATGGCAGGTCTCAGAGGAGGATAAAAGCCTGTTCCCCATCTAAGCCCCCTCTGCCAGTCCAAACAGGGCAATGTGTGTATGACTACTGAGGGTGGAGTCCCAAGACATCCCATCTCTAGGCTGAAATTTGTGGGGATCCAAATTTCAGCCTGAGGCAGCTCCCAAAACTTCCCCCACAATGACCCTTCTTCTAGGCTTGTGATGCCTCTCTCCTGGTCAAGCCCAAACACTATAAATGAACTTTTGTGAAGCTCTTGGAAGCTCCTTTAATTAAAGCACCCACAGCATCATGTGTATTTAGCATCCTGTGCTTCAAAATGGTGCTTTAAAGCTCATTCAGCAAGCTTTAGTTAAAGTGCCCCCACCACCATTTTGAAGCTTGTGGATGCTGAGTATGTGAGATGCTGAGGCTGCTGGAGCGTGCTAATTACAGCGCACTGGAGCAGATGTCATGCATGTCTACAGGCACCTTGTTCCTCATATTACCTGGCTTACATGGAAAACACTTGTCCAAAGGAAGAAGAGTGAAAATATATGTATATGTAATTTTTCGAGCCATTAATTTATCTTTGTAAATTATTAACACTTTAGCAAACAGGTTGTACCATTGTTTGTCCAACTTCTATGCTTAGACATTAAAAAATCATGACCTTATCATTATATTTCTGTAGGGTCTCAGCATCTACCAGGTCTCCACTATCTCAGGACTAGGATAGTGCATCCCTGCTCTATAGAGTTTATGTTCTAAGCAGACAAAGGGTGGGATAAAAAACTAGAGGCACGGGGATGTTAGAGGATATGACCAAGGTCACCCAGTAATTCAGTGGCAGAGTTGGCCTGCTGTGCAGTGAGGATAAAACCTGAGAGTGAACTGGATTTGGGGGTTTGTCTCTCCAGATTCATGCAAAAGTTCCTGTAAGTTGTAAGAAATTAAATCATATTCCACATGTGTGATCCTATTCTATTCTGCATAAAATGTCAATGTGCCTATTTTTGAAATATACAGTCATCTTCACCTTAAGACTAAGCTGCAGAGCAGCAAACAGATGGGCTCACCCACCCCTGATAATAACTGATTTTCAAGAACACAAGTGGGATAAAATAGATTGCAGTTAGCTACTTAAATCCATTTATGTATCCAATAGTAAATAGGATATGACCCTAAGAGGTGCTCAAGTGAAGCAACTTGATCAGATCACAGGTTGCTCATGTTTGGGCAGGCCCTGTCTTTTTGTCTCCTTATCTGTACAAGGCATAGTACATTGGGGCCCCAGTCTCTGAGTGGCTTTCCGAAGCATTGCCACAATAATAAATACTTGCTAACTGCAGTGCAATGAGACGAATACAGTGCAGGACACCTAATTCACAAACAAAGCCAATGGAAGGCACTGCCTATAACACTGCATGTCCCCCTTACGTCATACGTGGCCTGAGCCTTTCATACCCACACCCTCATTTAAACTGCATAGGAGGAGACTGTGACCTTGAACCACTTCTGCCTTGGGGATGAGAATGCACTTACAGTTAATAGCACAAGGCCCAGCATCCCCTCAGACTTAAGACACACCTTAAAAGTGTTTAGTATGTGCACTCATCAGCACTGACTCATATAGAAAGGGGATATGGGGCCTGGGCTGCCTCTCTCTGCATCTCCTATGGAGCTCCGGCACTGCTGGTGTTACTGCTTTCCCCTGGCCTTTGCACAGGGGCCAGAACTGTGCCTGCCTACAGTGTAACTACTAGGCCTATGCAAAGCGGCTAGTATTCGCTTTGGATTCTGCCTAGTCAGGGGACAGTGATTTGATTAGATTATTTGAATCACTGTCCCAAATCAATTTGGCCAAATCTGATTTGGAAATCTGTCCGCCACTGAATCAGCTGAATCTCTGAATTGGCCCCATCCCCTGCCCGTTCTCTCAGTCCTGTCAGTGGCTCTTCCACCCTCCCAGCTCTTTTTAAAAAAACCCCACGCTCACCAGCTGCTGCCTGGTGGGGGACAATCCCTGCTTCCCGCCCACTGCCCTGGGCTGCATGGAGGACTCTGCCATGAGCCCTCAGAAGCCCCAAGGCTGCTGCAGCAGCTGGTGAGTGCACGGCTTTTTTTTTTTTTAAGAGCTAGGAGCTGGGCTTTGTGGGGTAGCCATGGGAGGGAGGGTTAGGGGCTTGTGGCAGAGCTCCCTATGCAGTGCAGGACAATGTGGGGCAGCAGGATAGCCCCCTACCTGGCAGCAGCCAGTCACCGGGGACTTTTTTTTTAAAGAGCTGGGGCCAGGCAGGGCAGCCATGGGGGGTGGGAGGGAAGCTGAGACAGCAGGTGGGGGGTGTTCAGGGGGGCTGGGGCCCCTCCTTGAGCCCCCTCTCCCTTGCCCCCTACTTACCAGCACAGGGTCTGGGTCTAGCTCCGTGTGGCAGCAAGAGGACTGCCTGAATCTCTGAAGCTCTATGAATCTTTTCCAAACTGATTTGGAGAGCTTTGAATCAATTTGAACCTTTTAGCTGGTCTCCTGATTCAATCTGGATTTGGACATTCGGCTGCCAAATTGGGCCAAATCAAATCAGCACCCGAAGCTTCGCACAGGCCTAGTAACTACACAATGGACTGCTTGCCTCAGTCCATCATTAATGACTTACGCACACTTGCAAGGTGCAGTGTGACCAAAGCTTTAATGTTAACAGTTACCCTAAACTGCTGGGCTCTTCTATTGTCCCACTGCTTGTGACATAAAACTGGTTGATCACACAGAAAGGGCCATACTGAGGGCACTACATGCTTCAAATGAGCCAAACAGGGACACAAAGGGTGTACTTACATGATACAGATCACACATGCTAACTCCAAGAAATAGTACATGGTATTAAAGTTAGCACGTGCTGTGAGCAGTCATATGTTAAAGGTTAATACCCTCTCTAAGATTGGTAGGTTAATGCTCTATAGGCACTTGAACACAATCACAAACAGATGAGCCTGATATTCATCTCAAGCGCTTCATGAGCAACCCAACACACTATCCACCGGGGTATGAGCTTCCCCACAATTTATGGATTCAACTAAACAGGATTAACTTTGGAGCTGGGCACTCTAAGATTGGCTTAAAGGACAGTCCGACAGGTGAGTGCAGTGATGTACTACAGACTGCTGACTACCTCCTCTCATGTGCAGCACGTTCGCATACTCAGGATGAGGGTGTGGCAAGCATCAATGATAAAGTTATGTGGTTCCACCACATTAATGATATGTAGAGAAAAGAAGTATACGAGAACCCTCTCTAAGGTACATAGGCTCTGCGATGCCACTAGCAAGCTGGCAAGCAGAGGTGTGGCTAGGAGCTGCCAAGTCTTCCCTGTGGCTGCCCGAATCTCTGGCTTTCCAGAGGCTCCCTGGAGCTTTCCAGTAGAGCTGTGCGAAACTTCAACAGCTTTTTCGTTTCAAAGCTGTTTCAATGTGTTTTGAGCTCAAAACAGTGAAATCAAAATGAAACAAAAGGCTTTGAAACAGCTTTGAAATGAAATGAGTACACTCAAAACGTTTCAAAAGTTTTGAAACGTTTTGAGTTTCGAAGCCGGGCTTCCTGCAGCTAAACAGAAACTAAGGAGAGGGAGGGGAAAGATGGAAGGACTGCTCTCTTGTTGACATCTAGCTCCCTGTTTGATTCCTCAGCTCTCTGATCATTTCCCTCAGCTATATGATCAATTCCCCAGCAGCTCCTTGGTCACCCCTTCTTCACCCTAGTGGCTGCCCACTCCCCCATGGCTGTCTGGGTCTCCCTGAGTCTTTGTCAGTCTGGGGAAGTAAAATCCTCGATTATTATCCATGGGGGCTGAGAGCAGTACATCCTGAGATACTGAAGGACTACAAATTACTGAAATGGGCTTCCCTTGCTTTATGCTGTACCTGTGTTCCTGGAAAACGGCACATAAATCTAATTTGCATAAAGGGAACCCACTTTACAATGTAACAAACAGGGATAGGTTCCAAGACCTTGACTGTGTTGACCCCCAGACCCATTTCTATCACTTTTACAAGACAATTTTGGTACTCACCAGCAGCAGCCAGTACACACAAGCACAGGGCACTATCATAATGGGGATGTCAACTACCGAAGCATGTGTCACAGACAATGAGTGAGGGGCACAGATCCATACAGGAGACTATATTTTGATGCATGTCACTCCCACAATGCAGTGCACAAAGCAGCTGATTGTGGGCTTCCACCACACTGATCACATAAGAGTGAATTTACCTTGCATATAATAAATTTTTGGTATAAAAAGCATCATCGCATAAGAGCAAATTCACACATACAGAACCCATATAAAGCGAGGGAAACCTGCATTGAAGTCCGTTGAAGCAGACCAACATTACTGCAACATGAGCTGCCTAACACCGAGGGCATTGAGGTGGATGTTGTCTTCCTGGACTTTAAGAAGGCCTTTGACACTGTTTCCCACCACATTCTCCTAAAAAACTAGGTGACTGCAGCATTGACGCCTACACAGTTAGATGGGTGCAAATTGGCTAGATGGTTGCACCCAGAGAGTGGTGCTGGATGAGTCGTTTTTGACCTGGAGGGCAGTGGAGTCCCCCAGGGCTCGGTCCTGGGGCCTGTACTGCTCAACATCTTTATCAGTGATCTGGATGTGGGTGTGGAAAGAACGCTGTCCAAATTCACTGATGACACCAAGTTGTGGGGTGAGGTGGGCATGCTGGAGGGGAGGGACTGAATCCAGCTAGATCTAGACAGGTTACAGAATAGGATGGAATTCAACACACACAAGTGCAAGGTGCTGCATCTAGGGAGAAGGAACCAGCAGCACACCTATAGGCTGGGGAACATCCTTCTTGTCAACATGGTGGCAGAAAGGGATCTTGGAGTCATTGTTGACTCCAGGATGGACATGAACCGCCAATGTGAGGAAGCAGTCAGTAAGACTAACCGCACCTTGTTGTGCATCAACAGATGCATCACAAGCAGGTCCAGGGACGTTATCCTTCCTCTCTATGCGGCATTGGTCAGGCTGCAGTTGGAGTACTGCGTCCAGTTCTGAATGTGGGGCCTGAATCTATTCAGCCCGCACAAGAGAAGGCTGAGAGGGGATCTGGTGGCCATTTACAAACTCACCAGGGGGGATCAGTGGAAATTAGGTGAGGCTTTGTTCCCCCAGGCACCACCCAGGGTTACTAGGAATAATGGCCACAAATTGTTAGAGAGAAGGTTTAGGCTGGACATGAGACACTGCTTTGCAGTTAGGGCTGCCAGGCTCTGGAATGGGCTCCCAAGGGAGGTGGTGCTCTTGGGGGTCTTCAAGAGGAGGCTGAACAGGTATTTGGCTGGGGTGATATGATCCCAGCACCTGTTCCTGCCCGGGGCAGGGGGTCAGACCTGATGGTCTGTTTAGGACCCTAGGCACTATTAAATAGCAGCTGGAGATAATCCTCTCCTGAAGAGGCATAACTTTGAGATGCTTAGAGGGCATTTAGCTCATCTTTTCCTGCCTTAATGTGTGGACACCCCTGCCTTAACAGCATTTCATATGTAGGAGGTAACATTTAATCACAAGCAAAAGTGTGGGTGCAATGCAAGTGGTATTCCCCAGTCCTGCCAGAGGAGAGGATCAGATTGTGCTCTGGTGTGGGCACATCTGGCAAGATGTTACTGAGTGTAGCAATGTGGCAGGCTACCAGCTCAAGGAGCCTGGGGGAAGACTGCTAGTTCAAGAAGCCTGGAAGCAGTCTGCAGGCTTGCAAGGATTACAGCCCAGCTGGTGGCTGTAAGGGGTGACTGCAGGCTGCTTAGTTAATGGGGCCAGCTGAGAGAGATAATTAGCTGGCAGAAAGATAAAAGGCTCCCAGGAAGGGAAGCCAGGGAGAACTTAGGGGGAGAGTTAGGTTCCTAGGTAGAGGAAGGTGCTAGAAACAGGCAGACAGCTAAGAGCCTGCGAGTGGAGAACTAAGAGGGAGACAGCCAGTGGGTCAGCTCATGGTGGAGCCCATGGACCACTGCTGTTATCCTGAGAGTTAGTCTGCAAATGTGAAGATGACCACTGGGGTGGAGGGACCCTGAGTGCATCAGAGACTGAATATATATGGCTTATGTTGGGATTTGCCTGGAGGAGTAAGGACAATAAACAAAGGTTGTGAGCCTGTAAAGGACACTGAAAGACTGAGTATGGGGCTAGTTAACACCAAACCCGCTACACTGAGCCTTTGTGGGGAGGTGAAGGAAGGAACCACAGGCAGACTGGGAGGCATCAGAGAAGAGATACAAGTGTGAACTTTTTATCTCCTATAGAGATTAGGAATAACAATAATCCAAGACTGAATTTTGATGATCAGTCAAGAGCTGGCAGAGATGCCATATGACATTCTGTTATTCCTCCAGGAAAAGAATATATTGAGCAGTCATTTACTATGTGATCAATTGTTTGAAGTTTACCACATTCACATGCCAGAGCCTCTCTAAGTCTCCAGTTGCAGAGAGGGGTGTACATCTGCCATGTGATGCCCTGATACAATTAATGACCACCCACTGCTCCTATGGGAGAGAGAAACTAGGAGATGCAGCTGTAGGATCATTAATAAGAGTTTTATTTTTTTTACTTCTATACCTGCCTGTTGCTTTGTCTAAATTTCTTCTGCGCTCATAATGGTTGCCATTGAAATTTCAATTGCAAACTGAAAAGGCCAACTTGTCTTGGAACAAACCAAAGGCACTTATTCCCCACCTTAATGAACAGGACGTTAGTTGAGGGTTTTCCAGAAATGTCTTACAGTCTCACAAATGTGACATTTCTTGATAGAGGTTGGGTAAAGGAATATATGTGAACACTGACAGCCAGGGACAGGGAGTTCATTTCAAAGCTCCAGTAATAAGATATGTAATAACACTGAGCTGGGCATCAGTGCTCCTTCCCCACAGAGCTGCTCAGTGTTCATCTCAAGAAGAACCGGCTACAACCAATGTTGCTGCTTAAACAGTTTTATCATTGATACAGATAGCAGCAAAAAAACGCAGCAAGCCTGCCCCAGACGTTGGGTATGTACTTGTGCTTGAGGCCTGTGGTCTGCAGCTTCACTGCTTATTGGTATTTATGCTAGCAGGAACTGCGTTGCAATCACTGCTCTGATGGGCAGGCAGATTTAGCCACCTAGGATGGGATCTGCACAGTTTACTTTGTGCACTGAAGGGTTAACCAGGAGCCCTGACAAGTGCAGGTAGATGGGGAGAGGCAGTGATTGATTCCATCTGATTTCTTCTTTTTGAAGGTATATGAAACTCAGTTCCCATCGATGGTTTTCCTTGATGAAAAATATGAGCGATGGGCTCAAGCAGACAACAGCAAGGAGCCCTGAGAGCCAGAGAGGAGGGAGCCTCCAGTGATAAGAACCAGACATATAAACCCCTGCAGAGACCTGGCAAAAGCAATGCCCCTGGCCCAGTGGAGGAAAACGGAAAGAGTGTGCCTCGGTGACTGCTGCTAATGGCCGCAGTGAGGGGAGATGTTCTTTGTTCAGCAGAAGGGGTATCAGCGGCTCCTGCTTCATTGCCTCCAATCTAAAGGTCCCAGATTGGGGTTAAAATAAGGAGGGGAAATCCAGCTTCACCTGCAGCTCCCTGTCTTTGGCTGCTATGGCAACAGCTCCCCTTCCTGTTTCAGTCCACTTTCCCCCTGCTCACTGGAATACATCACCCCTGCCTGTGCCAGGGGGCCCACTGCCCTGGCTGTCCTTGGTAATGGTTCTACTGAATTCAGATTACAGTTCTGGCCCCAATACACATAAAGCCCAGTTCAGATCTCAGTCCCCAGTCGGTACCAAGCAGACCCCAAATGAAACATTTCAGAGTTCATTTTCCAGGCCAGGCAATACGGCTCCTGAGAAGCCTTCAGGAAGGAGGGAAGGGGTTCTCTCACAGGAAGGAAAGCAGTATAAAACTGAATGCTTGTGTCATATGTGGAATGTCAGCTTTTCTGTTTGCTGTGCGTTTGTGCAACAACCACCACTAAGAAGTCCTGGTGAAGGAGTAGGGACTACTATAATGTACAAGATTAATAACAATCCTCATAAATATTTCTTACTGCCTCGTGGTTTCAGGTTACACAGCTGGTTGAAGTTTTCCAGATTCCAACGGGAATCCTCACCCTCATTTTTCAATCGGCTCCAGATCTGGTCAAAAATGTTCCAATTCTGAGAAAAATGCTCATTCATGCTGTGAATGCTAAAGGAAGACCATTTAAAAGACACATTTCCCCCCCCCAGAAAGTCTATTTTTTTTGCATTTGTTTCAGGTTGTGAAGCAGAAGATGGAATGGGATGGTGTGATATGCGTTAGGATGATAGTTAACTATAGCGACTCCTGATTAGTGTATGGTCTTCCTCTGTGCCTCACCCTTAGAGGATGTGTGCCTGTTACAGCAGTAGCAGAGAGCACTAGCTCTATAGTCTGGGCTGTACCTCTTAGCTGTAGCAATCCCTGGCCCAGTCTTCAGTGTTTCAGGCAAGATGGAGGCCACCAGAGAAGCATCTTCACTTATCTGGTCCAGCCAGGCTATAGTTGCATGAGACAGATGAGCTGGAAGTGTAAACCCCATGCTGCTTCTGCATTAGCAAATTCTAATGGTGTTATGTTTCTACAAAGCACCTTTCTCAGGAGCAGTTTGCAGTGCTACGATAGTGCCTACAGGCTCTAGGCAGCAATCAGGCCCCCACAGTGCAAGGCACTGGGCACGCTCAGGCTAAGGGAGTGCTTAGCAAAGGAGTGGAAACCTAAATAGACAAGCCAGACACAATAAATGGCTATGGTCCCATTTGGTAGGTGAGGAATTTAGACACAGAGATCAAGTGATTTCTCCAAGATCACTACCCATCTCTCCTGAGCTTTGACCAGATGCTTAAGCATGCTCCTTGTAAGCTAGAATCTGGGCATATTTTACATTTCTTTCCCATTTTTACCAATTTCACTCACCCCACAGCCTTCAGCATCACTGGATACAATAAAAAATGGGCCAAATAGCACCCCTTCTTACAAATGTAGAAATGGGCTCAACTTTCTTAAATACCCTAACACAGAGCCATGAGGCAACAAAAGGGCCTCCAAGTGGAAGAGGCCAGGAAACTTTCCACTTCATGAGACAGCAAACTCCTTCCCTGAAAACATGCAGCAGCCCCTTTGGTTTCAAGGCCCTGAGGGGGTTTGCTATGCATCAGAGCAAAGTGAAGAGTGACTGATGGCTCTGCCTAGAGCAAGGACATTTTGTGTCTAGAATCAGAATACAGGAACTACAGGCAGTGCTGGCTTCGCCTCCCACCCACCCAGTGCTCTCCTACTCCAGTGTCTTCAGATGGCTAATTTATGCAGATAACAAGTGACAGGCCCTGCCAGCAAAAGCAGCTGAAGCCCTGGCAGCACCTGGGACCTCTTCCCAGCTCTCAGTCTATTTGCCTGTCATTTAGCAGAGAGAAAAACACAGGATGGAGATGGGTGGGGTAGTGGCTGCCAAAGCCCAAGGCAGCTGTTAGGATGCTGGAAGCCACCAGCACAATTATTCCCTCCGGGGTCTGGGAAGAGGCTCATACCAGTCTGTTGGAACTTCCCCACTCCAGATATTAATTTTCTTGTGCTCTCTCATTCCCTTTGTCCCTCTGCAGCCATGAGCAGATATAGCTATCTGGGTGCTGAGCAATGCTTCCACACGGTAGCAGGGACTCACCAGAGCTGTACTCAATCCAAGATTGGTCCATGCATACCCAGTTCGGGAGCCAGTTGCTCATGGGTTCCAAGACATGGCCATGCAGCACTGTTCACATCTGCAGCCAAAGGTTACCAGGACCCTGGGGCACCTGGGAGTTCATTAGAGAAGCAACAGCTTTGGAGGATATTCTCAGTGTCATTCCAGCTGTGTTTCACAGGAAGCCTCTATCCCCATTCCCTCCCAGGAGCTCTTCTGGGACCACAGGGGTCGTAGGTCTCTTAGCTTCCCTTTATTCAGGGTTCCTGCCTGGCTTCTTCCCTATCCATTGGCATCATCAGGACAAAGGGAGTGAATGAAGAGTGTCCTTACCTGCAATAACTTCACATGACTGTATGCAGATGAAGTAGTAGTAGGGGGAGAATATTATGCAATCTCCAACATCCTGAATTTCAAGGCCCCTTTCAAGATATGGAGCAGGACTTTGTAACTAAATACCCCAAACTGGCACCTAATGCCTTGACTGCAGCCTCTTATACTGTCACTCCTGCAAGCCCATTCTCTTAAACAACAAAGCTCCTTAAATTGTCTGCTAATTCATCCCACTCTTTCCAAATTTCATTTCAGGCCTGGTTCAAAACTGTGTGGCAGGTTTTCCATTCATTTCACTGCACACAGGAGCAGTGGTACAGCTCAGGAGGTTAGCACTTGCAGATTTATGCATTGCTCCAGGAAGATCCGGCATGACCTCATCTCTCTCATAATTCACCATACTGCACAACTCTGACAGCTTTTTCATCATGAGTTTAAGGGTGACAAACTTGGATCTCAATTACACAGATGATGAGGTGCTCACTGGCCGATTCTTCCAGGAGCAAAGAGTTGGAATTTCCTATGGCCAGGCATTGCTATCATGCAATTCTGTTTTATTGCATTTTCAAGATTATGATCACAGTGGCTGCTGGGGTGGGAACTGCTCACTGGCTGAAGACAGCAGAAGAACAGTGAGTTCTCAGAGCCCCCATTTAGGAAAAAAGAGTCAGTGACATTGAAGAAGACAGGCAGGTTATCCAGTCAGTTGGAGAAGCAGGATCCATCTCCAACAGGAAAGACCCACCAGGAGATAAAGAAAATGTGCTGAGATGTAGGCAGACTGCAGAGATAAAAGATTTGATCTGTAAAAACAGTACAGTATATGAGAAACATTCCTTGACCTGCCTACTGGAAGTGAAAGTGGTGGGCCTCACAAGGCATCTGAGAAACTGCCACAGGCACCACTCACTGGAAAGCAGTCTGTGGCTTGTGTTACCTGCTGCAAGCAATGGAACAGGAAGGAGCAAGAGAGGCCCTGAAACCCATGGTTCTATATTATGAAGGAAATTTAAGGCAGTCTCTGAAATATTTCAGTTTCTCCACACAGGACCAAGTAGAGATGGTTAATGTCTGGCTATGAGCAAAACAACTGTGCACAGGGGGAGATTTCATTAATTTGACATTGAGGTCCTTTTGTGGGAAGGGAGAGCTAGCATAGAAAGGAGGGGCACACCTTTACAGCATTAGCGTGCAGGGAAGCAGGAATTGCCCTAGTTAGCTTCAGCACAACATGCCATGCTATGATTCAATGCTGCTTGCAGAGCCCTGCCATGCTATTTGACAAGAAGAGAAGAAACTCTGCTGTGGCCACTGGGAAGATGCTTTGCAAACTATTCCCTCCCTTCTTTGTGAGGCCAGTTTTGTTCTTTAAAAAGAAAAGAGAACAGCAGGAGAATGGACATGAATAAAGCCCACAACATTGCCACAAGTTCAATGAGGCCGAGACCTTGAGCCATTAGCTAGTGAATAGCCCCTCCTTTCTTCTGAATGCCTTGAGCAGCCAGTCTGAGACACCAGACTGAACCTATTCAGACAAACAGCTCCATTAAAAAAAGAGCAAAGGTTGGAAACACATTTCAGTGGAATCCAGCTGACACCCTCACCCCTATAATTATTAGCATTATATTGGCATCTGAATTGGAGCTCCCTTGTGTTAGGTAGCATATAAGCACAGCAAACACCAAGAACTCTACCCTGAAGAGCTGACAGCCAAGTGGATGGGCAGCAGGCGTGGAAGGACACAGAGGCACAGAGTAGGGAAGTCAACAGCAGCCCCAAACAAGTGATCCCAGGATTTCTGAGCCCGCCATGCTGCTTCTTGCTATACAAAAATTCTACCCTAGATCATCGCTTGATTCTTGTATCCAGGGTCAGCAAAAAATGGCCTGCAGCTGGATCCAGTCCACTGAGCTGTGTTGGAGGCAGCAGTGGACTTTGGCAGCATGTCTGCAGCAGGGAGCTTTGCCCTTGCCAGGGATTGGGCTGTGAGGAGCTGCACCTGTGCTGTAGCCTGGGACCAGGGAGAAGTGGCAGTGGTGGCTGGGTCAAAACCTTGGCCTGCCTAGGACCCAAACCAGGTTATTCTGGCCTACAGCTCTGAAAGGTCGCTGACCACTGTCCTACAGGATCTGACCCGCAGTCTATTATAGTGACAGCCTTTCCAGTGACTTCAGCCTGCAGGCTTCAGATGAACTCCATCATCTTTCTTTGCTAATGCTCACCATCTTCTATAACAGAACAGTGCTCTTGGCTGGATTTTTGTTGATTTTATAAATTGTTTATTAGGACGCAGAGTCTGATAGTCTTACTTACTGTGTGTAGCAACTTACTTAGTAACTAAGCCCACTGAAATCAATTGCAGTTCAGTGTATCAGGAAAGGTACTGCTGGAGTCAAACAATGTAGTTCTCTTCCTAGCTCTATGACATAAGCCAGGTTCAGAGCTGGACAGTGTTTTTCAGCCAAAACTCTTTTTTTTTTTTTTTTTGGCCAGAATTGCAGATTTGTGTTGACCAGTTTGTAGATGTGTATTTGCCAACTTTGACATATTGTTTCAGTTAAAAAAAAATCTAATAATTTCACTGCAACGTTTTCTAAACAAAATGTTGCCATGTTTAAATTCAAAATTATATTTGATAATTTACTTTGTTTTAGGAAAAGGTTAAGACAATAAAAAAAGTTGAAGAAATGGAAATGTTTGATTTAAGGCTAAACTATTTTTTAAAATTTTTTAGTTTGCTTAAAATATTGAAAACCTTTTGTTTTGGTACAACCTGAACTTATTTTCTTTCAGAACTGCTACCTGTTATTTTCCAAAGCAAAATCATTGATTTCCACAGCTCTGCTCAAGTAATCACACCTCTGTGCCTCAGTTTCCCTTGCCACTTACTATGTGTGCTTCTTTCACCTATTTTGATTGTAAGCTCTTTGGCCTGCCTAGGTATTGCAAAGTACCTAACAATCAAAGGAACTCTGACCTTTATTTAGGCACTACTATAATATAATAAATGATCATATTCATGGCATAAGATATTTCTCAATGGAGTGAAGCTGGTAGAATCTTTCCTGAAGGTATATTCAAGATTTTGTAAGGAACATTGGGAGTATTAAATTATGTTAGCATTCCATACTTTTCTTCATAATCCGATCCATTGGTGAAGTCACTGATTGATTTTATGAACAGGCTTGGAATGATTGATCTCTTTGGAGTTATGAAATGCGGTGATTACATGGTGTTGTAGGGTTTGTGGTAGTATATGATACGGAGACCTAGGAATGTTGCCTGTTGCCTATATTAACTATGCTGTGGAGCAGCTAACATGTGCAAAGGGATTTCAGGGTTTTCTTAAGTAATGTTGACAATCATATTAGTGTTACCAAGTATCAGAAATGGAAACCTTGAATAGGAAATGTGATTTTTATAAATCACCCAGAAATGGACTCTTGGGATCTTTGGACATATACATGCATATATATGTACACATGTTCAATATTAAGAGGCAAAATTAAAACTGAGCTGGGGGGTGGGTACTTAATTTGAAAGTACAGACTAGCATTGAGGCATATGAAGTAGTGGGAGTGAACAAGGGAAAAAATGATATCCATGGGCTAATGACGGGATTCCATCACTGCTCATTTCTAGACTGCTCAATGCTTGGTGAGTTCATTTTAAGGCACTGAATTTTTGTGAATGTTTGATTGGCTTTGAGTGGCAGCTGGGCTCCCTGGAAACAAGTGCTTCCAACTTCCATTCTCTCCTCCTGGAGTTTTTTTGTTTGTGGACTTCTTTGGTGGTTTGGATGGCTGTTAACAGGCTCCAAGAACTTTTAGCTGGGACCTGTAGCCAAGCTGTTAGATGTTATACATAGCTTGATGGATGGGGCCCTACACTCACTCAGTTTCTAGCCTTGTTTTTTCTGACTGTGAGCCATCTCCTACTGTAGCAGGGCTGGGAATATAGCAGACCAGTTAGCTCCAAGAAAGCTGTGGTGGGTGAGTGAATCTGCTTATTAGCACTTCCATACATGGAGTTGTAATTAATAATGAAAAGGAGTGCCACACAGTTTTCACCTGGAAGGCTGCTGGCTGTGCTGTGTGGTGGGTGGAAGAGGAAAGAAAAGAGAAAGAACAGGCCCTCAGGAGGCATCTAGTCCAACCCTCTGCTATAGCAGGATCATCCTTGTTTAAACCATCCCAGTCAAGTGTTTGTCTAATGTGCTTTTTACAATTTCCAGTGATTTAGATTCCACATCCTCTCTGGGTGATCTGTTCCAGCGCTTAACCACCCTCACAGTCAGAAAGCTCTTCCTAATATATATCCTAAATCTCCCTTGTTGCAATTTAAACCCATTACTTCTTGTCTTTTCCCTTTTCTCATGTGTCATGCACAGGACCTGCAAATGAAACGTAAGCAGCGACCCCATCATTCACCTCCCACATGAGACGGATGGAATACAAAGACTAAGCCTCGGTGCTAGGCATGGGTGCTCACATTGCATAGTTATCCAAGAATCAGTCAGAATGACTGGGGTGATTCTTCTCCTTTCAGTGTGAGAAAAGTGGTGGGGAGGGGGGAAAAGCCATTTCATTAATCGTATATTAGCAACCTTATTGAATTCATTAGTCCAACTTTATCTCACTTTTCACAGTAGTGAATTTTCTTGATAGAGAAAGCAGCAAAAGGATTTGGATGGCAGTCCCATGGAAGAAGATGAGAAGAGAGACCCATTTTTTTCAGTGCAGATGCTTTAATTCAGGAAGATAAGCAGTAGTCATGTGATCTATTGCTGAGTTCATAACAGGGACGTTTCAGGGCTCTGTTCACACAGGATAGGCATCTGCTATAGTACCTGCTTTGGCTTTAATACAAATTGGGGCCACACAGCAGTGTAACTAAGGGGAGGCGAGTAGGGCACCATCACTGGAGGATGACTTCGGGGGCGACCAAAAATAGAAGCTGCTGCCACCTCAGCACCATCAACACTGGCCTGGCCACTGCACCACAAACAACTGTGACCCAGGGCACAAAAACAGTTACATCTCTGGCTACTGCTTTCAATTCTGGAGGTCCTTATCTTAAATCTCTTGTGCATCTGCAGTATGACAGCTGTTCCTGTACTCCTCTTCATAATTAGGAGTAGCAATTGCATTGACAGTGGATAAGATAAATATCAGTACAGTCCCTGCCCCAAAGCACTTACAGAAGTTACAAGCATCCTGTGTTATAGCACGTTTCTTTTCCTCCTCCAGTACAGAGAAGGGGAAAAAGGTGGCCTGTGTGTACGAGAGAGAAAAAACAGACATGAAAAATGCCAGTTGTTATTCATAGGATTTTGTTTTAAGAAAACTTCTAGTGACCTATTTTGATTTTTCATCAAAAGAAAAAACCCAAACCAAGCATTTTACTTTCAGTTTTCTTTAAACTGAATTCAGTTTCCTAAAGCAAATATTTCTGCAGTTCAAATCAGAAACGTTTTACCAAAATGGATAACTTCTATGAAAAAGGGGGTGTTTTAAGGTGAAAAGAGACTGTTTTAGTGAATCCATGCTCTGATCAGGAACGCCCCCAAACTATCAGGCTAATTTTGATGTCCCACAGTGTTTTGTACCATATGGAGAACACATTGCTATGATAAGCACCAAGCTGGAGAAAGGTCAGATTATATGCATACGAAGTCTTTACACAGTTGCATGTTATGTCTCTAGAAATAGGCTGTGTTTATGGCATTTCCACTGAGTCATAGTGAGAGCGTATTAAAGACATCAAGATGACTGAGGACCCTGAGAACAAAATGCAAAATCCATTTTAACTCATCTTGCCCACAGCAATGCCCCGCAAAAAGCAAAATCCAGGCTGGTCCCTGCTGAATGGGAGAAAGAGAGAGAGAGAGAGAGAAAGAACGAAATTATAATATCACATGTCCATTTTGCAATCTACAGGGATTTGGTCATGGGACCAGATAAGAATCTTCATATAAAGTTCTCTTTAGAATGTAAGTCACATGTGGTCTAGCATTAAGGTAATTCACCATCACACACCGTGCATTTCTTAACGAATGCTCCAAGGAATACATCCGGTATTTTCTCCTTTGAAAGGGATAGTCAGTTAAGACCCAATCAAAACCTTCCCAAGGAGAAAAGCCTGCAAATGGCATTTCAGCTCAAGCTCTAGTGAGGAGAATAACTCTGGGAATGATTTATTAAACATAAAAACAGGGAAGAAGCAGACTGAGCTTAAGGAAGAAGGCTTTAGGGAGCAGGAGAGATTCAGCAACAAGAATGTGCCAGGCAGAAATCATCTAAAAATATGGACAAATGAGAAAATGGAGCTGGTTCTCTTCTCCAAAAGGATGAGTTAAAATAAAGGGCACACCATCAGCTGGTGTAACTCTGCATAGCTCTACTGAAGTCAACTGGGTTCTATCCATTTACATCAGCTGACACTGCTGTAACTCACTCAAATGAAACAGGACTGCTGTGATTGCCAGGATCTGAGGTGGGCTCCTTAGGAGTTTTATTTACACTGCTGCTTAAAAGCTGCTTAAAATGATTGGGAAGCAGGTGAATAATTAATTGCATCTTGAAAGAACCCAGCCATTAATAATACTCCCCCACAGTGGCGGTTTATAAAGGGCTCTGTTGGGGCGGAACATGGTGGATGTGGGGAGGGAGGTAGGGAAAAGCCTGGAGGAGCATCTTCCCCATCCCTGCCTGCAAAACAAATTGAAGTTGCAGTTTTTTCTGCCATCCAGCTGTTCCTGACACCTGGATGTCAAATCAACATTATAATGACAGCACCACTGAAAAAAAGTCCTATTACAGCACAGAAAATATTTATACTACCTCCCACTCTCCAAGGTATAGTCTGTTAATTGAGCATAAAAGGTAGGATTTGCCTGGAGCCTGCAGAACCCATTGAAAAAGACCTGATAATGCTAATATTAAATTGGGTAAATTCAGTACTGTGCGGAGTAGATGCCCCATGCAGAAAGTTGGGTGGGAAGAGAACAAGGGGTGCTTTGGGCCTGCATGTGTTTTGGCTGGGAGATTATGTTGCAGAGCCACTAAAATGAAAGGTGGGGAAAGATCTTTGAGATCTTTCATGTACCAAATCCTCTGCAGTGGAGACTGGCATCGCTGTATTGACTGCAATCAGCTATACTAAGACCAGCTCAAGAACTGGCCTAACTTGTCCATCTTCCTGCTCTTGTAAGAAGGTCCTCTGTCCAGGAATGTCTGTTTGAATTTTCCCTTACCATAGATCCATTTATCCAGTCATCCCCATTCACATTCATCCATGCTGCCATCAGCTTGCCTATCAAAGTATTGCCATACACACCCACCTAGCTATTGCAGCATCCTTATTTCTTAAGCAGCACCTATTCTCAGCTTGTCTTTCCCTTCCACATATGCACAAGGCAGGGGTGAAGGGAAGGAATCTTGAATGGATTCTGCCTTTCTGGTATCAACAATATGTACATTAAGTTTCAGTTTTCCAATAGCTGAAAGTAAGAAGAGAATCCCTGATTCCAGGTGAAGCTTGTCCAAGGCAGCCTCTGGGTACCTGTGAGAGAGTCCAACTTGGAGGCGTTAAACTGTCTCATACTAAGAAAGAGGTGAGCAGTGGGTACAGGACAGTCTGTTAGTGATTATGTCATATAATCCAAAAAGATACTTGAGTGCTGCTACTGATCAGCTCATCAGGGCTGATAGACCATGCTGGGTTACTAACCACAGATCATACAGTGGACAGAAAAGGCCCAACCTGCTCTTCTGTCTGGTAAATCAGTGGGCTACCACAAAGCAGCCCACGGGAGGCTTGAGAAAATTGCATGGCCGGCAGGCTACCCCTGAGAGCTGCTGGTGAGAGCAAGCAATGTCTGAAGGAGGTATGCTGCTGGTTTCTGGAAGTCCACTCTCTAACTGCCTCTCTAGCCGTCCAGGTATTTACATGGTTCTCATCACTAGGACAACTGTACAGCTGTCATTTCACATCTTTACATCCCTATTATTTGTACTGCTGTGCAATGGGACCCCAACCAGATTAGGATGCCATCCTGCTAGGTGCTGGGCATGTGAAATGAGTTGAAAATGGTGGGCCCCAGGTGGTTCAGAAGACAGTTTTTGATAGCTCATGCATGAACAAACCAGCAATGGCCTACTCTCTCTTCTATTCAGTGGTACTCATTTATTCTTCCAGGCCATTTAAATGCTCCCTAGATAATCTCCCAGGTGAAAACAAGAATATTCAGAGTTATAACAGGGAGGCTTAAAAACCACCATCAAAACCCAAGAGCTTTGGAAGGAATCTCAACCCTCATGCTCCTGGGCATAAATAAGCCGTAGGAACTTTCCTAGAGCAAGTTATGCTGTAACCACCTGCAGTGGGGTTGCTTACACCAAAGCAGCTAGTTTTGCTTTTCTCAGGGTACCAGCTAGATTGCCAATCAGGATCTGACCTGTTGTCTATCTCCTATTTATGATGAAAGCACAGGAGTAGAAGTTAGCGCTGCTGAGTCTTTCTGGAATTGTTAGGTCACCCTGATCAAGCAAGATCCTGTGTATTGTATAAAATGGGAATACTAGCAGCTCCTGGGTGCTGCTGTCAGGTTTAAATTCATTCATGCACCAATCCACAGCAAACTTCTTTCTTGCTATGAAGCCATCACCTCTGCTGAGTACATGGATTTAGCATAGAACCAAGAGCAAGCCGCTTCCAGTCTCTAATCCCTGCTCCAGTGCTTTGAATCTGTTTGGAAACTTATGCATCTGTTCCCATTAGCCTCACTGGGCACTGGATCAGGCCCCATCTCCCACTGCAGCCTTAATCAAAGTCCTTAGCTTTCTAGCTGTGTTTTGCCTGCTGCAAAATGAGTAAAAAATTCCTCACTCATGCTTGGGTTATTGCCCTTGGAGGCTCTGACCTCTGTCCAAGCCTCCCTTGGTGGTAGGCACTGTAGAAACTCGCATCATCTTGGTGCTAGTTTAACATAGACATACTAGCAATCATCAGAGAACTAGTGGTGCAGGCTCAAAGTGATCCACAGAGCCACAGAAAAGTGTCCTGGGACACCTCTGAGGCAGGGAAGTTGCAGAGCCAATCAAAGCATCATGTAAGCAAGGAGGCTGCCACTGCCTTGCTTCCCTGCACCCAGCCTCCTGATCTTCCAGTGCTTCCCCTTTCTCCTGGCAGAGCTCTGTCAGGGCTGTGGAAAGAACAGGTGGTTCCAGGAGCAGCAGTAACCTCTCCACCTTCTTAGGGCAGGCGAGGAAGAAGAGATGGCATTGCTGCATACACAGAAGTGCTTGAGAGGGCGTAACAGGGCTACTGGTCTACCAGTCGAGCCTCCTTCTCTTTCTCCTCAGAGTGGGTCTGGCTTAGTGGGCAAGAATACCACTTCTCTTTGGATCTTCCTCAGTTCCTTCCTTCTAGTCATGTTACTTTAGCCCCTCCTTGTGAAGCTGGCAACAGGAAATCCAAGTCTCACTTCCCAAACCTTGGACCTGAAACTGAACTTCAAGATGGTGGATGGCATGGCCATATCCTCCACCCTGGGTTGTTGATACAGGCTGTGCTCTTCACTTGACTTGCATCTAACCTGGAAAACCAACATCTCCTCAGTCCTGGCAGATTTTCATGATTAAACAGTTTGGGGTGGTAGGGAATAGTCCTTTTGCAAAGAAAGCCTCATATGAAAGATGCAGTTAATCAGACAAATTCCTTTGCAGCAGCACCAACAGTTTTTTCTATAGCACAGTCTCCCTGGAGCCGCTAATAATTACTTTAGACCCAGACATTAAAGTGAAAAAAATGTGTTTTTAATTAAAAAATTAATTTTTCCAACAGACCCTCTGATGCTAAGCTGGCACAGGGCTGAATTAATCAGAAGGGAATTGAACACAACTGCTGCTGTTGTTTTGAAAGTTGCTGCTGGGAAAGTGTCTGAGGGTAAGAGATGGTGTCTTACTATTGTCACAGCAGAAAAATGAGGAAATGAGGTAGGCATGAGCTTTCACCCTGATTTTGATTTGCACTGCCTCACTGTCCTGATACCAACCGCTGGGAGCGTCTGGGGCCTATCGGAGGTTTGTTTTCTCTCTCCCAGCACAAAGGCCAACATCCAGTCTTTTTGCTTGTGGGTTCTCAGGGAGCAAGAGATTCCAATTAAAGGTCACTGAGGTCTCATTTTGTCAAGGACTTGCTGCAATCTGTTGACTTCAAGTGGGAGATGGAAACCAAACAGCTTTTATTCCAAAACCCAAATACTAAGAGCTAGGAGTTAAATTGGAAGTGCCAAAGCAAAATACTGTGGGACTGATTGGCCCCTAAATGTTGTCATGTTGGGGACTTCACCTTAACCAGAAAATTAGATCATTGAGCCATCTTCCCTCTCAGTCATCATCACATACCATCCCTGCAGTGACGCTAGTGGTTACTTGCATGGGGAGTCATTGAATCATAGACAGTGAGGGTTGGAAGGGACCTCAGGGGATGACCTAGGTCCAACCCCCTGCTCAAAGCAGAACCACCCCCAACTAGATAATAACCAGCCAGTATTCATAGTCTTTAACATAGCTCAACAGCTGGGAACCTGGAGGAGGTGGCAGCACCTTGTAACCAGTCACCACCCCACAGACCAAGGGTCTGCAGCCTTTGAGTAGGGAGAGGTTTAATTAGCAGGCTGAGGCAGAATACCCCCTGTGACCTGACTGCCACTGCCTTGTGCTGCCAATTCTCCCCACATCCTTTCTTGCTCCCACTATCCCATCTCCGTGGGATAGTGGCAAGAATATCTGGCCTGTGGGCTGCGGGCTGTTGACCCTTGCCGTAGACCACCAGCAAGAGCCCCACAGTTTGCAGCAGCCTTGTAGTGCTGGGTATGTCACTGATTATGTCAGCTCTGTGACTGATCATTGCAATCCTGTCCTTGGGTAGAAGATCTAAGCCGGCATTTCTGTCTCAGGCTGGGAGAAAGGAGGAGAAAGGCCAGGCTGGGCCAGGCATAACACAACAGGGGGAGGGGGGCACTTATTGGTTTATACCTGGTGCTGAATTTTAAATCACATAATAGAATCACAGGAATTAAAAATGGATGAGGCAGCAATAGATCACATGTACAGTCCTGAGGGGACTTTCCTCACAACCAACCTTGGGAGTGAGGCTGTTGCTCAAGCTAATGGGTCTCCCACTGGATGTCTCCTGTCATTCAGGCTCCATTCTTTTCCTTGAATCACTCCAGCCTTTTAGTCATCACACTCCTTTGAGCCTTGGGCTGGACACACAGGTAACCATAATAGACAGCTACTGCCCCAAAAAGCCATAATCATCACAGGAAGTATTTTTATCCCCATTTTACAAATGCAGAAGACAGGGATAGATTAAGTGACTCACTCCTAAGAAACTCAGGGCAGAGTCAGGATTTAACTTGGTTATCCTGAGTCTTAAGGGCCTAGACCTTGGCCACAAGTCCAGCTTTCCTTACTCTTTGAGGCAGCAGCCCCTTTTAACTTGTCTCCTTTAACAGCAGCTACTAGGGCTGGTTGCTTATCTGGTCCATTGACATATTCCCATACCATCCCTGTAAGATCAGCTGTTTCCTGATCTAAACCAGTTGACTGACCCATTCCATCTCCACCTGTGCCCAGAAGATGCTCAGCATTTCTCTGAGATGCTTCAGGCAGGAGGCTTTCCTGAGACAGTGCAGCGGCTTAATATTTCTGGGGAAAGAGGCAAGAAGAAAGCATTAGTTTAGTGCTCTGAAGGCAGAGACTCACTGGATAACTGGAGGCATAAAGGGCCAAGGTTCTCTGAATTATGTCACATCAGGTCTGTTGAAGGAACATCAAAGCACAGGCTCACCATGTTCGCACTGGAAGTGTTTTTCACCAGTAGCAGGTTTGGTGATGCACTAAGGCTCTGGATACTGAGTGGCAAGCAGAAGAGCACAGCTGGAAAGCAGCCCTGGAGTAGCTGGGGCACAGCATAGCTCTCTGTGTTCCCAGGTTGGAAACAAGCGTGATTTGGGTTTTGTAAAGTCCCCAGGATACAGAATTAGACACAACATGATTCTCTTAGGAAAGACACTAGGTAAAGGAAGGAGCAAGAAGAAGGTGAAGGCGGGGGGGAGGGCGCATAGTGCCTAGCTTTTGAACTTTTTAACTCTAGGTTACTGGCTGGAATCCACCAAAGCTGAAAGTCATGACAGTGGTCTGCAACCTTTTTAAGAGTCCAGGAACTCAAGGCCCCCATG
Source organism: Crocodylus siamensis (assembly GCF_052110815.1). Taxonomy (NCBI): domain Eukaryota; kingdom Metazoa; phylum Chordata; order Crocodylia; family Crocodylidae; genus Crocodylus; species Crocodylus siamensis. The sequence goes on along the minus strand of NC_143409.1, from coordinate 28,264,989 downwards.
GAAAATGCCAGCTCTTTCCTTTACTTCATCTTTGGACTATGGAAAAATACTAGAGCAAATCTTCTGTTGCAAAGAACTCAGAAAGACCACAGCAGATCAGGATGTCTGATGCTGTGGATTCCTATTAGAAATTTCTGGGTTTGTCTTGTGAACACCTAACACTGTTAACATTGTGGGGCACCCCACAACACTCATAAAAGGATCTCAGGGCACCCTGATTGAGAATCACTGCTCTGGGGCTTCTTTGGTGCCATGTGTAAATGACTTTAGCCCAGTGTCCAGGATATAGCCAAACCACCCTGACAACTTGTATGCACTAATAACCATAGAGGTAGTGGCATTAAACAGACTACAGACATGGATCTATAGCCCTTCAATAAGCTTGTGCAGGTCAGGATTGAGGGGCACTGGATGTGGTGGGGAGAAGGGTGGTTACACTGCAGCTGGCCATGCTGTTTCTGCTATCTGGGCTAGTGTAAGCCTTCACTCTCTTGGCCTCTGGGTCTGACACCCCTCACTGGAAACTCTTACAGATTCTCTCTCCCAGATATGAGAGACAACAGGAATTTAAACCTTCTGCTCCAAGCAGCAAATCTGGGAAGACTCCTATTCAGAACATGAGGCACATGGCTTCAAGTCAACGTAGTTCAGTCCATCAAAGAGAAAAGGCCATATAATCTTCTTAACTATATTTGGGCACTATCTTTATGAAGACAGGCTGAATTCATGGGGGCTTTTGCCATGGGTTCCTGCTCCGTCTGTATAAGCCTACACAAATGTGCACTGCAAGTCACAAATGTGAAATGTTGGATTGTTTCATCTTGGGCATTTTTGCCTAGCTCAAAAAGTTATCGCACAGAGCTTCCCATCCCTCTTCCCTCATTTATGCATGGCATCAGCCCTTGAAGAGGGAAAATACCATCACAGAGTTGGCTGGGGACTCTGCACAGACCAGACCAGGAACAGTTAAAGACAGGGACCGACTGCTAAACAGGAATAAGATGCATTACAGAAGAGTGTGGGGTCTGTCTTGGGACAACATGGAACTCAATTGACAGCTAAAAAATAAAAATCAGAGCTGAAGGCATTGTGGTTAAACAGCAAAGGGGTGATGGTGACCCAGGCCTGGCAGAGCAGGAGGTGCTGTAGGTCTGAGGTGCACTGGTGCAACCAGCCTGGAAGTAGACTAGCACGGATGCTGTCTGCCAGGACTCAGCTCTTTTGAGCTGCCTGGGTACTTATCTACTTGAAGGAAAGGTGCCAAGTAAAACAGTCCCCAAGGGACCTTTTTTTCCACAGCCCAGCTACTCCCATCTGCCCTAACTGTAAAAGTAAAAACCTACAGACACCACACACCAGCGAGGAAAAGCTGCTCAGACATTCTGCCCACTGTGCTACTGCGAAATGGAGTGTTTTATTTGGTATGATAATTTTACTGCTCTCAAGTAGAGCAGCAATAGTGCAGGCAGTGTTGCACTGTGCTGGATTAATGAGAGCCTCGGGTAGGCACTTCTTGGGGTGTAGGTATGGCCTGGGAGGCTGAGCAGCAGAAGGTACATTAATTAGCCCTGTCTCCTGAGGCATAGCTGCTGCTGTTGCTAGCACCCACAGTGTCTTTGGCAACATTCACATTGGTGCCATGTTAAATACATGGAGAGACTAGGAACCGACAGTGAATCTTCCCCAGAGCCAGCCCTGGCGTTGGGTTTCCTGAGGGGGAAGAGGGGAGCACCCTTATGCCACGGCAGAGTCTTGATCCCTACTTCCTTCATGACAATTTTGCACTTTACCTCAGAGCAATTATGTCCGCTCGTTTGGGCGCTGGTAATGAGAGCTTCCTTGGAGCAGTGTCCTCTCAGTGACTCTGAGCTCTGCAGCTACAAGGAGGCAGTGACGCCATGATGCTAGGAAACATCGTTACTTCCTAGCCACACCTCATTAAGTCTCGATTAATGTGTCCTCCAGTGCAGGAAGCAGCTTTGCAGCAATGCGGCACGGCTCCTGTCAGCGCCTGTCATGGCTCCAGGGCTGGGAGCTACCAGAAAGCGAGGGTCCCTGGAGACCCTGGATTCATATCGGGGGAAGCAGAGGAACAGGAGCTTACGCACCATCACTGTTCAGCTGAAGTATAACGCAGAGGGACTACTGAAAGCTATTTTTTCTTTCTATAGAGCAACAATGATGGAATCTAAGGACCATCATATCCTGTGGCATCTGTGCCTGAGAATGAGGAGACTTGGTTTCTAAGTCTACTGAATTGCTGTGGAGCCTCAAGCAAGTCACTTAATCTTTCTGTGCCTCTGTGCCCCATATAATGCAACTGAACCCTGTGCTGCAAAGTACTTTAGGAGCAATGGAGCCCTGAGCCAAGGCTGAAATGAAATTTCAAGTGAACCAAGTTTTGCACAGCCTCTCGCAGCATCAGAGGTGGCCGGTTAGCTCTCACACCAGAGTGCTGCTTTCGTACAAAGGTCCCGTGCTGAGCAAGAGACTCTGTGGCCAGAAGACTGGGCCAGTGCAGGGCATCTTCCCTTTCAAACCTGCTGAACTGATGTGCTGGCATGAGCCAGGCCCTGCTCCAAAAGGCATTGGAGCTATTTTATTTATAAATGACAAAATCCCTACCTATAGACTTCATTAAAGGGAAGTCAAGGTTGCAGACATAAGCCACTGACCTTTTAAGAATATTAAGAGTTTACCCTCCAAAAATGCAGACCCAGGAAACAGAGCTGAGGCTCCACCTCTCAAATAAGCCCCCCCCATCACCTTAACTCTACCCGGGTGTCATGTCCTGAAAACACAATCAGAGCATATTACATTATCCATCCCCATTAGCAATTTCATTTTATCTTGGATCATAAAAGCTTCAGTCTCAGTTCTATAGTGGTTGTGATGCTTTATGGCTGCTTTATGGTCAGATACTACACATATACAAGAGCTATTTCAATTCCTAATTGCACAAATTGAGAACAATTTTTTCTCCAAGGGTAAGATCCTGTAAGATGCACAGGTGCTCATGACAGACTCATAGCACCTACAGGCTTGGGTGATGCAATTCCACCTGACCTCCCATCCTTCAGGTATGTCAGTAGGCATAGAGCTATTATGTTGCCATTTATAAGCCTCAGATTGTGCTATTAGACCATTTCCATGAAGACCACAGAGCTCTTGTGACAATGGGGTGCACTTTGCGCTGAGGATGTGTATATCTGAAACAAATGATGAAGCTAATTTTCTGTGGTGCATAGTTTAAATTAACTTCATGCAAAGGAGGGAAAGTGAAAGGCTGGTGCCCTATCTGGGGCAGAATTGAGGTGATTCTGATATCTTGTTTGAGAAGTGTAACTAATTGCACTTCCCCATGTTATTTTTTCTGTACTGAAGGGAAACTAATTTAGCTTTACTGCACTTAGAAGGCAAACATTCACTTGGATCACTGACACATGCATGTCACCATAACTTCCAGGTGATGTGTGGTGGAACAAAGGCTGAGTCTCAAATATTATCATTGTAAGAGTCTTGATAAAGCAGCCCCCCCAACCTGAGGGGGGTACTACTGCTGCACCTTAACAGCTCCGCAATGCAGAATTCAGAGGCTCCTACCAGAAAAAAAGGTTGCTACTTTTAGAGGCAGTCATCCAAGAACAATGCTTCAAGGGTCTTATTTAGGCAGCTCTGGGGACCAATCAGATTTATCCTTCCCCATCACTGCCACTGAATTCTAAGTAGCATTCCTGCCGGCTCACCTCCTAGTGGCTCAGTGAGCCTGGAAGTGGGACAGACTAATGGAGAGACCAGGGTCATGGTGATAGGGGTGAGGCATTTGGAGGGCTGGTCTAATGTTGCTCTAAGGACAAATAGATTCTCACACAAGAGTCAAAATATTAGACCATCAGCTTATGAAGTGGAGCAATGTCTATGCCACAGGCCTGGCCTGAGGTCCAAGGTAAGCAGAGGTGGAAAGCGCTGCACCAGCAAAGGCACTGCTGTGGATTAAAGTGATCCAGAGTGGAGAGATTATTTCTTTTCCCTTTGTGAGGGGATGGGATGGAAGCCCTCTTTTTTCTTCCTCATTGGAACCAGGGCCTGAAGCAGAATATCAGTCTAGAGCCCAGCAAAAGGCCTGTGAGGAAGATATGCAGAGGTGGTTGTTCATAGCAGTCCATTAATACAAACAGTGCAAACGACTTCCCATGCTTTAAGTAGTCTTGCAGCCCTCAATAACCAATGGGCCAGGCTGGTTATAAGTTAGAAGGTACTAGAGGATGCATGCAATGTAATTCCCTCCCTCAAAGGAGCTCTAACCATCCAGCTGAGTTGAATTTATTATTTTTGTGTTGGGCAAAAAGAAGGGAGGGGAAGAACAGAAATAAAATGCATTGCCAGTGGAAAAGGTTCCATTACCTAGAAGAGTTTGAATGAAAAAGTGTGAATTCACTCAGCCCCAGTGGTAGCCTGATCAATCGTAAGGGGAACAAGTGTAACAGCACTGAGAGATATGGCTTAAACCACTGCTCCCTGGAGCACCATCACTCAGCTATATGGTAATAAAGTGGCCAAGGCTAAAAAAATGCTATGAGGCTCTGGAGAGTTCAGTCTCATCTCACTGTATTATATCCCTGTTATCTACACTCGGGGGCCTTATTAGACCTCACACAGGCCAGGCGAGGAGAGATGGTCCTTCAAAAAGGCAGGAGAGGAGACCCTTTGTCACACCAGCACTGGGAAAAGGAGTAGATCACTTTCCCAGGCACATACATTCATCTCAAGGATCATCTCAGGTGTGTCTTGTGCAGCAGCTGCATTGGCTGGAGGCAGGCTTTGAAGCTTACCACCAGTAGGCACCTGCTGCTGAAGACCTTGCTGCCTTCCTCAGGTGCTGTCTCTGCACATTTGCTTGCCAGATATCTGAATCCATGCCCACTGAAGTCTATGGAAAGACTCTTACGGTGATTATGTGTCTTCAGCCTGCCCAGTCTGCCTTTTGTCTAAAAACAGGCATTCTTTTACTCCCTGGGATCATCCATCCCTGTAGGTCTGATGCTGTTGGTGATGGCCTAACTAGGTCATCTGGAAATTGAAGAAAACTAAACCCGGGTCCAAAATGGACACAATTAGCCTTGCTATAGCTATTGCACTCAGCACACTCATTGTGGCCCCATCCCTCCAACCATGCACTTCATTTTAAGACAAGTAGACTCACTCACTTCAATGGAATTAGTTATGTGCTTAAACTTACATATGGATTTGTGTTTTTCAGGGCCAGAGCTCTGGCCCAAAGCCCATAGATGCTAGTGAGTTCTATTCTAGCAACTTCCCTAGATTTTGAATCAAGCCCTTAGAGAAAGGGTACAGTTGAGGGAAGAAAGCTAATAGGTAATGTTACTACATGTCATGAGGATACATAAATAATACAACTGGTCTGCAAGAAGGGACTCCCCATAGTCAATCAGGTCATTGAAGAATGACAGCTGTTGTGAACAGAGCATCTGTCTACCTTTTATACATACAGCCTCTGCTGAAATCTGCCCCTTCCATGTCTTTCAGGTCTGGGTAAGATTACCAGTTCTGATTCCTAGAGAATTGGCCTCTAGAACAATATGGCTACAACCTGAATACCTGATTAAGTCATAACACTAGAAAAAAAAAGTCAGTAAATAAAACCCAAACTCCCATGGACCGTGAAGATGCAATGGTTTTAAAACCTTAGCAGCTTTTGGCATCATGTTTCTCCTAGTCCAAGAAGTGCTCCTCTTCTCTGCAGCTTTTGATCCCCAGGTTTGAGTCTTTGTTCCTTTTTAGTTAATTAGAACACAGAATCATAGAAAATTAGGGTTAGAAGGGTCAGGAGGTCACCTAGTCCAACCCCCTTCTCAAAGCCATCCCCAGCTAGATCATCCCAGCCAAAGTTTTGTCTAGCTGGGTTTTGAGACCTCCCCAGGATGGAGCTTCCACTAAGTCTCTGGGCAACCTGTTTCAGTGTTTTACTATCCTCCAAGTGAGAAAATTCCATAATATCTAACCTAAACTTCCCTTGCTGCAACTTGAGACCATTGCTCCTTGTTCTGTCATCTGTGCACTGAATTTCTGTTGTGTTACAGATTTGAACTGGTTTCCAATCACTCCTTGTTGGACCTGGTGCTGGCCACGGGTGATGACCTGGTGAGGGGGCTGCGGGTGATGGGCCACCTGGGAGACAGTGATCATCGCTTGCTGGAATTCACCATCCAGCGTAAGGTGGCAAAGGGCTGCAGCAAGGCAACAGCCCTAGACTTTAGGGGGGCTGACTTCAACAAGCTAAGGAGGATCGTTGGGGAAGCGCTGAGGACCCAGAGGGGAAGGGAATCAGATGTCGAAGGTGAGTGGTTGCTCCTTAAGGAGACGTCCTCCATGCCCAAAGGGAGGTAATCCCAACAAGGGTCAAAGGGAGCAGGAGGGCACATAAACCCCCATGGCTCACTAAGAGCATCCGGGAATGTCTCCTTGCTAAAAGGGAGGCATATACCCAATGGAGAGATGGGGTCATCACCAAGAAGGACTATGTTACAGTCGCCCGAGGATGTAGGGGGGCAGTCAGGAGGGCCAAGGCAGAGTTGGAGATAGGACTAGCTTCCCGGATTAAGGACAATAAGAAGTCCTTCTTCAAATACATAGGGGGTAAAAAGAGGGTCCCGGGTAATGTGGGGCCCCTGCAGGACACGATGGGCAACTTAGTCATCACGCCAGATGACAAAGCTAACATATTTAACGATTTCTTTGCCTCTGTCTTCCTAAGTAGGGACCAGTTCAGCCACCTCCCTGCTGGGCCCCCCTCGGGCCCCGAGAGAGACACGCCTGGGGCAGGGGTTAGCGAGGAGTTAGTTAGGGTACTTCTGGAGAGGCTGGACGTGTTCAAGTCCGCTGGTCCGGACGATCTTCACCCTAGGGTTCTACAGGAACTGGCCGAGGTCATTGCGGGACCCCTGGCGCGGCTCTATGAGCACTCGTGGTGCTCTGGCGAGGTGCCGGAGGACTGGAAGAGGGCCAATGTGGTCCCTATCTTCAAAAAGGGAAAAAAAGAGGACCCGGGAAATTACAGGCCAGTTAGTCTTACCTCAATCCCGGGTAAGCTCTTTGAAAAAATTATCCTGGCACACATCCAGGAGGGCCTTGCGGGGGAATGCATGCTCAGGGGCAACCAACATGGGTTCATCAGTGGCAGGTCTTGTCAGACCAACCTGGTGGCCTTTTACGATCAGGTCACCAAATCATTAGATGCAGGGGTTGCTGTGGATGTAGTCTTTCTGGACTTCCGGAAGGCTTTCGACACTGTCTCTCACCCTGTCCTCATCAAAAAGCTGGGAGACTGTGGTGTCGATGCCCACACGGTCAAATGGGTCGCCAACTGGTTGGAGGGCCGCACCCAGAGGGTGGTAGTGGATGGGTTCTTCTCGACCTGGAAGGATGTGGGCAGTGGGGTTCCTCAGGGCTCGGTCCTCGGGCCCGCACTGTTCAACATCTTCATCAGTGACTTGGATGAGGGGGTAGAAAGCACCCTGTTCAAGTTTGCTTATGACACTAAGTTGTGGGGGGATGTGGGTGCACTAGAAGGGTGCAATAGGCTACAAGCTGACCTTGACAGGTTGCAACGGTGGGCGGATGAGAATAGGATGGGGTTTAACACTGATAAGTGCAAGGTGTTGCACATGGGGAGGAAGAACCGGCACCACACTTACAGGTTGGGGAACTCCCCTCTTGCCAGCACGGAGACGGAAAAGGATCTTGGAGTCGTCATTGACTCCACGATGAACATGGGCCGGCAGTGTGGGGAGGCAGTCAAGAAGGCCAACCGTACCCTGTCATGCATCCACAGATGCATCTCGAGCAGGTCCAGGGAGGTGATCCTCCCCCTCTATGCGGCACTGGTCAGGCCGCAGCTGGAGTACTGCGTCCAGTTCTGGGCGCCACACTTCAAGAGGGACGTGGACAATATGGAAAGAGTTCAGAGGAGGGCCACTCGTATGATCAGGGGTCAGCAGGGCAGGCCTTATGAGGAGAGGCTACGGGACCTGAACCTGTTTAGCCTCCACAAGAGAAGGTTAAGGGGGGACCTTGTGGCCTGCTACAAACTGGTCAGGGGGGATCAGCAGGTATTGGGGGAGTCCCTGTTCCCCCGTGCGCTGCCAGGAGTGACCAGGAATAACGGTCACAAACTGGCGGAGGGTAAGTATAGATTAGATATTAGGAGGCGCTACTTCACAGTCAGGGCGGCTAGGGCCTGGAACCAGCTTCCAGGGGAAGTGGTGCAGGCTCCTAGCCTGGGGATTTTTAAAAGGAAGTTAGATGAGCACCTTGCCGGGGTCATCTGACCCCGGTGCTCTTTCCTGCTAAGGCAGGGGGTCGGACTAGATGATCTACCTAGGTCCCTTCCGACTCTAGCTACTATGAAACTATGAAACTAAGTGGCAACAAGTAGGAGGTGCACGTGCACCCTCTGAGAGTGCTGGTGCACCCCTGATTGGCTGTGCTTGCCGCTTAGGTGCTGGGCAGGGGGGGCAGGCGGAAGCACTGATGTCCCCCCTGCAAGCACTGTCCAATCGCTGCAGCCACTCTCAGAAGTGGCTGCAGCAATCAGCCATTGCGGGATCAGCCACAGGGGTCCTCCCAGGCAGTGAGATCAGCCGTGGGGGGACCCTGCCCTAGTTGGCAGGATCTGCTGCGGGGGACACCCTACCCCCCCGGTTGGCACGACTGGTCGCAGAAGAGGCACGTGCCCCCCCTGACTAAGGTGATACCAGTCACCCATGCAATCACTTATACTGGTTTATAGGAACTTCTGTCCCTAGCCCTTGGTGATAAACTTCCAGAGGCATCTAACTCTCTGCTAATGCACATACAAAAAGCCACCTAAGCAGAATTTTCAACTTAGCCATTTTCCTGTGCAATAAGGCCTGATTGTGACCATGCATTCGTAGCATACTTAAGATGAATGACGCCTACGTGAAAGAGCTGGTAGGGATGCTTTCAATGCTAGATACCCTGTGTCCCTACCAAGAGTATTCAGAATGTCCCGGCACTTAACTAAGATTTAGAAGACTCAGGTTCAAGCTCCTGTCTGTGTATACACTAGACAATGCAGTACCTCAGACACTGAAAGCAGTACAGGTGTATTAGCCAGGTGTGCTTCTCAGAAATGTAAATTAGCTGGAGTGAAGCCTATATTAATGTATCAACTGTGCCTCTAGTACTCAAGCTAGTTCATTTATGGCACTGCCATAACTACTGGCTTTTCTGGGTTGACATCAGAGGCACAGCAAGGCAGCTCCATGCCCAAGCCAGCCACAATGCAGTGGGCAGCACCAGCTGCTGGGGTGCAGGTGGTAGATGCAGTGCTTAGATACTGTGGTACTGGGCAGTCTGAAAATGCAACTGACTGGGACACCACTGAGCCTGAATCAGAACCTCAGAGATGAATGGTGCACTTCAAATTTGGATCTGAACTTCTTAACCCTTGTCTTCACAGTAACTGAAACAGTAGTATCCAACCCTAACAAACCTTAAATGTAGGATCTTCAAGAAAAAGGACCTGGTTTCCACATACATCTCCTGTCAGAATTTCATTAATTTTTTTCCAGCAATATTTTTTTTCAAACAAACATTTTCCAGCCAGCCATAACACTACTTGAGCTCCTCTATACTTGAGAGCTTTATATTCTGATTCTAGGTGGTCCCAACACTCCACACATCTAGAACGAACATAATAAATCTTTCCACTTTGGCTACAAAATGTGTAGAGGAAAGTACAAAAGCTACAAAATGTGTAGAGGAAAGTAACGAACATTTTTCTATAATAGATTCTGCGAATGTTTTACACGAGCCTTGTAAAGAAACACAGTTTGACAGTGACTCTATAACAAAAGATGTCTTTATTGCATAGTGATAAAACCAGGATATATAGAAGCCGTATGATACTTCGGTTGTATTTGTTGAATTAATTGGATGGGGAAAATACCTAAATATATAAGTGGAAAAGAAATAAAAGGCATTTATACAGGCCTGTATATAAGAGGAGCCAAGTAATAACTTGGATAAAGACACAGAGAACTGAATTCTCTGCAGATATAATGCTATTGATTTCAATGGAGTAAAGCCAGCAGAGAATATGGCTGTGTGTAGGTATATGTTAGAGATAACACTAAGGTAGTCAGAGGATCTCTGCAGCTCTTAACCCAGGATTTTGGAACAGGCAAATTAGGCACTGCTTCTGCAAGAATCTAACCCCACTTTTACAGTGGTCTCAGTGCATTTGGGGAGTTTTTAAACAAAGGGCTATACAGGCTGCCACCCCAATTGGTGTCATTCCATAAAGCTGCTGCCTTATTTAAAAGCTCCCTGGAACCTAGATCATAGAAGAAGAAGCAGTTCTCTTGGATAGGATTTTTCAGCCCAATCCATTTTTGAGATGTCACCAAGTCACATGAAATTCAAGATAAATATCCCTCTTTTTGCAGGTAGCATTGAAACAACTCTTGTAGGTACTCCTGTGTACCACACTGGGTTGTGTGAGCCAGCTTTAACCATGAGGTGTCCCATATGAAGGCTTCAGTGTTCCAAGTGAGGATCCATCCCCAACTAGACACTTGCACTCTAACATACCTGGATGGAGTTCACCCAGTGAACGATTAAAATGATCCTGGTGGCTATGGGATACTAATACCATCCACAACAAGGCAAAATTGGTTGTATTAGGAAACTGAGCTCCGTGGGCAAGGAAGAGATCACTGCCCCAAGACACTGTAGAGACTAGCAATTTAAATAAGGTTCAAAAAAGGATTAGACAAATGCATGTAGGAAAAATGGGTCCAATGGTAGGTACTAAACATTGTAGTTAGTGGTGCAGGCTCCAAATTGAGACTCTGTAGGCCTCCAAATGCTAGAAGTTGTAATGAAAGTGGGGGCAGGAATAGATCAGTCTAGATAGGCTCTTCTTAAATATTATCATCCTTGGCAACCACTCTGCCACTGAGATACATAATACTAGGCCAGAGGGATCAGTGGCCTGAGGCAGTATAATATCTATTATGTTCTTATTTGTTTTTTATTGTTAAGTGTGGATTTTTTAAGCTAGTGGCCAGGTTTGTGCTTCTCTCTGATGCAAGCTCAGAGTTCCACTGGCAATCAAGCATGCAACTCTGAGCAGGGGCTGAAGTGAGCAGGAGCCATCTAAAAATCAGAGGAACCACACCTAGATCCAATATACAGATCCATCTCCCATGAACTGACAGGAAAAGAATATGGCATGAAAAGTTACACATTCTTTGAGCCAGGCTATGTGATAGGGTCATGCAACACTGGTGCTTTCTTCCACAGCAAGTATTGCATTGGCACAGGTCCATGGTTCTCACTTAGTGCTAGATGCTGACAGCTATTGGACCCTTACTACTCAATTATCTCAGGATTGGGACCCTAATTTGCTTGCATGTCTGTATACGCATACCAGCAGAATGCCTACTCACACCTGCGTTTGCATCAGGAATTGAGTAGGAATCCCTGGACTCATGGTTGATTCAGTCAAATGTTTTAGGGTTCCCTGATTGTTCTTGGAGGTCTCCACTTTGAGTACCAGTTGAAAGAGCAGGGGCTCTTTCTGTTTTTTCCATAGACCATTCAATCGGCCTTGTATCCTACTAGAAGTTAGCACAGTGTTTGTATAGATGGAACCCAAGTGCAGACTGCTTGAATCCCAGTTCCTTTGAAGCATATGCAGCAGCTCCTTACAGAAACGGCATGGATCTTAAAGCCAAAGGAGCAGCATAGCCAGGGGAGCATGGTGGGAACTAGGAACATTGACCTTCCCAGTAGTATTTACATGGCTTTCATCAACAGAGGATGTGTGTATCTCAGTCATTGGCGGTTAGTCTCTCAACACCCTTGTCTGATTACGGGCATGAGGAAGTGAGCAGATCACCCAGAAGTCTTAGACTGTGTTGAGAGCTGAATCCATGTCTCCTGAACCAATGACCAGTACTGACCCTCTACCTATGCATGCTTGCCACCCAGACAACATCCATGGCTAAGCATGTCTGGCTTGGGGCATCTTTCCTAGGAGGCTTCCATTTTCCTTTCTATAGAAAGGATTGTTTTTCTGTCTGGAATCTTCATTAAGGCCAGAAGAATCCCCAAACCTAGACAGGTACAAGAGCACCCATCTCTATAATGTGGATAGGTCATGCTTTATAGTTGAATGATTCTACCTTTCCACCTTCTCCATTGTCTCATTCTTTTTTCACTGTTTCCTTTCTCGGGGACTCCTGAACTGAACATGACAAAATGACCCTCCATTCCATTTTGTTCTTGTTACGCCTTTGCCTTAGCTCGAAACCCACTCACTCATAGCCAGCAGCCCTCCTGAACTTGCAGCTGTCTCTGAAATGGCACAGTTAAAAGATATGCAGCTCCCTCTGGAGGTCACAGGGAATAGTAGTGTATAATACACAGGGGAGAATTACAAGACAAGACACGAGCAGATAATGATTCCTAAACACTCTGAAAAGACAAATCTTTAACAAATTCACTCTCCAGCATCTGAGCTGAGGACTTGGTGGAATGCAGCCTAGAATACGTGACAATATGTAAGAGGCATGCAGCTGAGACCAGGGCACTGGGATGCTGGATTGCAGCTGAGGATGCAAAAGCAGAGCTGATGGAATACACCTGGGGTCCACGAGCTGAGCCACATGGCTGAAACAGAGTCCAGGGAATACAGACGCTGGCGCACAAGCTGGAAGGAACCAGCTGGGATGCACAAACACTAGGAGCTGAGTCATTAAAATGCAGCTGAGGCTGAGGAGCCGAGTGTCAAAATGCACATGGGATCAGTAGCTGCTTTACTGGAATGCGGGTGGGGATTAAAGCACCATTGGGAGCCAGCAACATTCCCTCTCCTCCTCACTTTCAGGCCACTCCCCTTTGAAAAACCATCCTGGGACCTGGCTCCCTCTCCTAGAGCTGAGTCAATAAATTAAAAAGAATCAATGGCCTGATGAATTTTGCCTCTTCTTCCTCATGAGCTGTCTGGGAGCAGCTCCCCATGTTCTCAGAGGGATTCATTATTTGCTGAATAATATCCATGACTCATTCTTGGGTCTTCATTGGTTAGTGAGCTGTTTCACAGACAGTCGATGTTCAAGCTGTGCTGAGTAGTTCTGATTGGGCAGGTCACAGGACGGGGTCCTAGTTAGATCAGTGCTCTGGTGAGAATGAAGACAGAGGTGCAAATGCTCTTTCTGATGTATCTGAGAACAGTCCTCAGCTCACTGCTCTCAATGTTCTCCTTTATCCGGGTAGTCCTGTGACCCCCTCCCCCATACAAGCACAGCATTCAAGTGCCGAGCAGACATCAGTGAGTGTCATCCTCTGAGCAGGGGCGGAGGAACTGGTGGGGAACATGGGCACAGGGTGCTTTGGTGATATGCACAAGGTGATGCAGGAATCCTGTGTTGGAACTGGGGCCAGAACACTCAGATTGCTGAGTCCAATCCTGCACTGTGGGTCCATGTGAATGGAGAGGAACTAAGAAACGGGGCTGAGTTAGGATGCAGAGTGCTTGCTGAAAATTTGAAATAAATGTTTGCCGGGGTGGGGGGGGAACAGCATAAGCTTTGCTCTGCTTTCTCAGACCCCAGAGAATGAGAACACATTCAGATTCTCCATCCGCTAAAAACCTGTCAGCTGTCTGGATGCTAAATTGAGAATTTCCAAAAACAAAATCCCTCTGACATGAACAATTATCCAGAGGCAATGGGTCGCCTTGACTATTTTGGTACTGTTTGCAGACTAGACTTTGATTTCATAGTGCAGGCGCCTTGAGCCCTATGTGAGTTTGCTCTAGCAATGAGGCCAGCTAATTAATCATGGATGTTATTCCCTTTGAATAAGTGATCGAGTAAGATTTAGAAGTGAGAGTGGACAGCAGACTGGACGCAAGCGTGATGTGGTGGAAAAAGAATGAAGCCATTGTCATTCTGGGTGGCATATGCAGAAACTTCATGCCACAGAGTAGAAAGAGTCCCTGCTCTGTACAGCACTGATGAGATGACTCCAGAATACTGTATTCTGTTTTGGGCAGCTCAGTACCAGAATGACAGCAACAGACTGGAAAGGATGCAGAGATGAGCAAGAAAAATGATTGCAGGGATTGACATAAAACGAGCAGGAAAATTCAAAGACCAAACACCTCCAGCTAGTTAATAGGACACGGAGCCCATCTATATGCATCCTGAAAGTGGACAAGAGGCTCTAAGGGATGGGCTGCAATACAGTCCATACAAACACACTTGGCCTTTCCTACTGATAGCTAAAGCACATCTAGGCTTATGACACCACTTCTGTCAGTGAATTAGAAATGTTGGTTGTCTATCTTAAGCAGCAAAGAATTATGCTTTAGATGTAGATGAACCTGGGTAGGGTAGGAAGGATGGAGAAAAACGCTCTTTTTCCTGCCTCAGACCCAAACAAATACCTTCCTGCTGAACTATTCATTGAACCAATATAGATGAAGTTTCAGCTTTGAGGAAAGCAGAACTTTTTGCCAAAATACCATTGCAGGGAGAATGTTCTGACTAGTGCTAGCATGAGACCTTGACCCTACTGACTGACTTGTGCCCTAAACAAGGAGAAAGCCATATCCAGAGAACCCATAGGCCTCTCCCAATGGCCCCTCTGCTGCAACTGCAACTCCAAGTACTGTCAGAAAGGGAAGGAGAGTGAAGACAATGCAGCCTGCAACGGGAAGGATCCAAGCAGCAAAGAAGGACAGAGATGCAGTGTCTGCTTGGACGCTAGTTTTCAAAGGGAAGTTGTTCCCCACAGCACTGCTGGTTTGAAGCTGATCTTCCTTTTATGCAAACTGATGGCTGTCAGATGCATTATCTCAGTTTCCATCAAGACAAGGCCCTGGTCTCTCACAGTCACATTAATTTGTTTGCTCTGAAGCCCCCAGTCTCCCTTTTAGCTGGTTTGATTCATCTCCTGTGTTTTGCTAAGGAAAAGCTCTCTGGTGGCTGAGGTGTGTGTGCATATCTGACTCTCTAGCATGTCAGCAAGTTTGATAGGGAATGAGCCCTGTCTGCAGGCTAGAAGGCTGATGGTTACCAAGCAAATATCATATCAAAATGAAGCAGCAACCAGAGCACTGAAGGTGACAATTACTGTGAGGAAATAAAAAGCTTGGTGAATAAAACTACCTCTAAGAAGGGAAAGACCTCACAAGTACCAACAGGGGGGTCTTTCACCAGGTGCCATCCAAGAGCTTATCCCAAGCCCGTCACATTTCCTTGTTCTTCACATCTATTCAGCAAATACTCTTTTGGAATCTCTTTGTTCTCCAGCTTGATTGCACCTATTCTAAATAAGCAGCAATTGGCCCAAGAAGTTGCCCATCATCGTCTCCCCCTCTTACCTGGACAAGTGCCAAAGCACTTCTGGCACAAATTCCACTGCTAATGAATTCAGAATTCGCTCTCCCTTGCACTTGCCACCTGCACCTTTGATAGCTAGTTTTCCCTGTACTGTTTGGCAACTCAAAAGTGATTGCAGAACAGCACACAGGGAATAAACAAAAAAGGAGGGCAGGACAAACATAGCCATGGGCAATGGCCTGCAAACCAAGAACATGTAGTCACATTATTATTATTAGTAGTAGTAGTAACAATAGTAGTAGTTTTATTAATAATAATAACAATAATTCATTAATTTGCCCAGCTACATGCAGGATTAAGAGCAGGGAATGCTTACAGTGCCTGAGTTAGGGTAGAAGTATAACACAGTGTTGCACAGCACTGAAGGCGTAAAACTGTAGGTCAGAGAAGTCAACGAGTCAGGCAGTGCCATTGCAATGTTGCACAGAGATTCACTCTCAAGGCAGGAATTAAAGGTGAGATATTCCAAGCTGCCCAGGAGGGAACTGCATTCACAGTTCTTATTAAAAAGATGTTTCTAGATCCTTTCAGCAGCTTGAGGACTTTCCCAAATTTCCCTTCTTGCCTCTTCACAGATGAACAGACACGCTGTTTAAGACTCTGCCACTGTGTGTGTAGACACTGACTGGTTTGATCAGTTTATCTTTGCTTGGGAGGTACTGAAATGCCTAGCTGAGAAAGGCAGTGCCTGGAAGGGTTAAAACCAACCCTAGCCTTCAGCATATCCATGCCTCTCTGCCTTCCCTGACAGCCACCACTTGTGGTTAGCTGTGGATGACAGGCAGAAGCTGGGATAGAAGGCCATATGGGAAGTGGCAGAGAAAGGACTTCAGAGATGAGGCATCTTGCCACCATCTGAAAAATGACAGCAAAATGCATGCATGTATCAGGCCTTTCCTCTGATCTTAAACACAGGATCCCATCCCAGTTTAACATCACTGACTTTGATGCAGCTGTGCTTTGGTGAGAGCAGGACCCGACTCAAAACTACATTCATTTGATGTATATGCAGCAGCTTCCATTATGCTTGGGAGAGAGCAGCACAGCAGTTATGGTGCCTTATGACAGTGTCCAGAAGGATGAGTTCAAGTCTTGCTCTGGACTTCTGCTAAAGATTAACTGAGCTATAAATGGGAACCTGGTTATTCAGGTTGGTGAGTCACAGGCAGCCAGGTGTGATGCTCAATATATTATTCCCTGTGTCTGCTGGGTATAGAAATGGACGTACCTTCACCACGCCAATGGTGGGCTGAGGACCTTTGCTTCAATCTTTAATTATGCTCTAGATATGCATAGAATGACTACATAGGCCACACACATCAGTATAGCACTGACCAAAGAATTCAACCTCAGCCAATGAAAGAGGAAAATCAGCTCATCTTCTTCAGTGAAAGCCTAGGTAAAACAAAAGACTCTGAAATTTGCCTGAGAGATCAAGAGACCTAAGGCCTGTAGGTCCAATGGAGCAAGTTAATTCCAGTGTCCAGCATCCCATCTCCAAACCAAGCTTCCAGATATGTTGACAGAAAGTGCCAGCTCAAGCACTCCCCTGTTCTTAAGGACAGCTTGCCTTATAGGGCTCTGTGCTGGTATCTCTCCAATAGGAAAAGCTATATAGTTTAAACCCATCATTTTGAATTACATCTGGAAATGTGTTGGAAGCCAGTACAGCTCTTGGAGCAGAGGTATAATACACATACTAAAGCATGCAGGCAGCTGCATTCTGCACTAGCTGAATTTGCTGAGTGGTCCCTCAGGTTCAGCCATAAGCAGAGCACATTGTGGTCATAAAACACAGAGGTGCCAAGCAGGGGGGAAATGGTGAGGGTCACGTAAGAAAGGAACCATTGCTACATCTTAGCAACACAGATGGGAAAAGCAATCATGGCTAGTACTTCAATCTGGGCATCCAGACCCAGCTGGGAATCCAACTGGTCGTGAATTGTAGTAGTAATAAAAAGCAGGAGTATTTTTGCAGTTGAAAGGGACTGCTGTAATCTTTGCCGACCATCTATCTTTCCTCCGAGTCCAAATATCTGCTAAGTACTGCAGAATTCAGTCACTGTCACTGATCAAGTTAAATGTAACAGACACGTACTTCTTTACAGTCAAGGTGTCCAGACTGTGGAATAAGCTCCCTCCAGAGGTGGTGCAATCACCTACCCTGGAAACCTTCAAGAGGAGGCTGGACAGTCACCTTGCTGGGGTCACCTGACTCTCAGTTGTCTTTCCTGCTTGGTGCAGGGGGCTGGACCCGACTATCTTCCAAGGTCCCTTCCAGCCACACAATCTATGAATCTAAGATCAACACCCAAAACTTCCTCATGCCATCACTCTCCATAGCCTGTGATCTACCTTCAGTGGGAAGGTACAATGCCATATACTGAGAAACCCTTGAGAGCAACCTAGTACTGTCCTCTGCATCTTCTCTAACATGAAAAAACAGAGCCCCTCCTTCCACTCAGCCATCCAGCCACGTCGAGCCCCTGAGAGGTACAATTCACAACAGGAAGACCCTGGGTAGGGCACAGCGACTACAGGGCTGGTAGCAAGGTGTTGTGGCTAATGAAATCAAAGGCAGTTAATGCCTTATAAGACCAGCACCGAGATGACCAGTCAGCTAAACAAAGACTGACAATCTCTGTTGGACCAGCAGCCTGGGGCACAGCAGACAGGCATTGAGTACCTGCCACAAGGTACACATGTTCTTTCCTGTGCCTCAGTTTCCCACATATACAGTGGTGGTAACAGCACAGGGCTGTTGTCAGGGGGAATCCATTGATGACTGTGAGGTCCCTAGGCACTGTGGTGAAGAGGGGCTGTAAGTACCTAGGTAGATAGAAATCAGTGCTGTCTCAGAGCAGACCTTCTCAAGGATTTTCCTCTGCTGCTGTGCCCCAGTGGCCACTCATCATACCTGCTAGTCCATGGCTACCCAGCTGCAGCACAGTCAGCAGCCCCTTTACAACTGAATAGGCCAAGGCAGGGCTTAGGGAACGGATTCTGCAGCAATCTCTCTGAGCTCAAGTGTCTGCTTCGTACAGGGGCCATATTTTAAGTGATCCACATTATCTAACACCAAGTCTCTGCACAGCATAACAGCTGGTTCCAACCGGCTTGTAGGGACAGTCTTTTGGGGCACGTCCCCACAAGTGTGAATGTGCGGTTTGTGGTGCCTCAAAGCCTTTTGAGGTGCCACAGACTGCATGCAGGACGCAGTCATAATTTGCTGCCCTACATATTTGCAGCGCAGTGCCAAAATTAGATACTGGGAACTCATAGTATAAAAAAACTGCAGTAAAAAAAAGCAGCTCAGAGCATGATCTAGGAGTATGTGCTGCAGCAACTGAAGGCTGGGGCCTCCATGGAGATGTGGACGCCTGCTGCTCCAGCACGCTGCCTGAGCATGCTGGATGCTTCGGAGCATACCTGGAGCCCAGGGTCTGTCCTGGGCTCAGACACACCACCAGGACCACCTGGGCTGTTTTGCAGCAGGGCCACTGCTACTTCCAGGTGGGCAGGGGGTGCCTCGCCATGGTGCTGTGGCCAGCGCAGGGTTCCTGGAGGCAGCAGCACCGAGCCTCTCTGCCCTTCCACACTGGGTCCTGCCCGCTGGGCCACTCGGACACACAGTGGAAGGGGTGAGCAGACCCCAGGATGGCTGTTGTCCTTGTCAGAGTGCTGGGCCCACATTGCTGTGGCTTGGGAACAGTCTGTCTGGCCCTGCACCTGAGAGTGAGGTTATTCCTGGGGACCCTCGGTGAGGCTTTTGTTCCGTGCCATGTTGCTGTAGCTGAAGATGGCCCTCTGGATTGTTCTCTCTACAGGTAGCCCATCTGCCAGGGGAGAGGCCCCCGTCCTGCACCCAAGAGCCACCTGCCAGCTGTTGCAGACTCCAGGGGCTGTCTGAATGCTCCACCTGCACTGGGAGTGGTGTGCCCAGTGGGAGAGCTTGCAGGAGAAGACACTCTGGATGGAGCAGAGATGCCACCAGGAGGCCCAGACCACCTGTGCCTGGGTCCCATAGACACTCTGCCACTTTCACTGCAACCAGACTATGGCCTTGAAGGAGATCTGGGCCAGGAAGGTGGCCCTGCAGCACCTGGTGGCCCACACCCAGGAGAAGCGGCAGCTGGTGCACAAGAGCTTTGAGGAGCTGCGCCAACTGCAGACCTCCACTGATGCTGCCATTATGCAGGAGCACAGGGTCACAGAGCAGCTCCTGGCTGCCATTCCTGGCCTGGCTATTCCTGGAACTGTGCTCCAGTCCCCACCAGCCCCACCACAACCACCTGGCCAGCCTGTACCCCTGGCATCAGGGGCAGGGCCCAGCTGGGAGCAGGTTGGTTGGATGCTGGCACAGCTGGCACCCTGGGAGGTCCACCGTGGTCATGAGAGGCACCCGTCTTACCTCCCCTCTTCCTAGTCCCTGGCCAACCTGTTGAGGCTGCTTCTACACACAGGGTGGTTGGACCCAGCATGATGCGTTGCTAGTGTTGGAGGAGTTTTGGGGAGAGAGATGGGAAATATAGCCACACTGCCTATATTGTTGTAGTCCTGGAAGTGGGCAGGGATGAGAGCTAGAGCTAGTGGTGAGAAGGCCAGTGCCTTACTCAGGGAGACAGGCTTATAGGTAGGTTGTGATGGCCTTGCACAGTTTGGCTTCCACATGCAGCTGCTGGAGAGGGTGGTCTTTGCCTGCAACACTGTTCCCAGCCAGCTGGCTCTGCTGCTGCTGTTGCTGGAAGCACCACACTACACAGCGAGTGTCCTTCATCTACTGGGCTCAAAGACTGCTGTCCAGGACTCAGATGCATTATGCAGGACATGTGATGTGGTGCTGATTTGGGGTACCATCCTCATAGTCAGTCTGAATGCCCAAGAACCCAAGGTCTGTCTGTGACCTGCTACCAAATCCTATTTCTTTTCTCTCCCCAGTGATGCTATGATATGCCTATGCCATATGCATCGACACATGAGGATGAATGTGCACAGTCCTGGGGGCACACAAGTATTCCAGGTCATCTGGGCCTGTCTACATGCATGTACACATCCACGTAGATCAAAACACACATCCTGCCCACGCCTGCTCACACAGAACACCTTTGACTGTACTTTACATTAGACTGGCGGCAGTTTCTGTCTGCTTGCTTATCTCATTATCAGTCTGTCCTCCCATTGTTACCAAAAGGTCCTCTTGGCTCTCATTCCCCATCTAGACAAGCTAGGCCCCTTTCTCTTCTCCAGCACACCCTCCACCACTCTCAGCTGAGTGACACTGTCTGCGCACCCAGCATGTCCTCTGGGGGCCCTGAAGTGGTATCACCAGAGCAGGTTGCTGTAGCCTCAGCCTGGCTTTCTGTGGAGAGCAATTAGCAATTCAGAACCAGAGGCTCTCTTAATAGTGTGACTAATAACCCTGGGACCAGCGCAGTGTATGGTGGAGGCTGCTGCAGAAACAGTAACAGCTGCTCCAGGATGTCCTTGACAGTGAGAGACAGTGATTTCAAGAGCCCTCCTCACATTCCAAGAGAATGCCATGGCCAATGGCCTGGGAATTGGATAGCCACCCTTTCTCTCCCCCACCTTTCAATTAGGGAGATAGCTGCCAGGACTGCAGAAACCTGGGTGGCACATTTAACTGTGCCCTGTTTCTCTCCTTGTCTCACTGCCCTTCAATTTCCATCCCCATGCTGGAGGGATGGTGTTTCACCAGTAATATCTGAGAAGTGTTATATGCCAAGCAACAGCACGGGGCAGAGGTGATTGGAGAAGAGAGATACAGCTGCTAGGCTGTCCCAGGCAGAGTCAGCAAGGGAGTGTAATTCCCCTCCGCTCCTTCCTTGCTGCTCCTCCATCAGTAGTAGTTCCTGCAGAAGGATCAGGTTGGGGCCTCCAGCAAGACACATATCCAGGCTTTGCTCTCTGTGAGGGTCAAACAGACTTAGCCCTCCCTGTATCCCGGCTGCCAGGGAATCTTCCATGCCCAGTCACCTGAGTTACAATATTCAGGTTTCTGCTCCATACACCTACCCACTTCCCTTCCCCTTCCTTCAGTGCACTCAACTCCTTCCCAGGATATGGCAAAACAGATATGGCCTGTGGAAACCATCTTCTTTCCTGTTCTTGCACTTTGTTCTTCCCAGGCTGGCTCAGTGCTTAGGCTGTTATAGTTTAGGCCCAGGGATTCCTTCACTGCCACGGGTGATCCCGGGTGACCCTGGGCCAGCCCCTTAGCCTCTCTGTGACTCCAATTCCTCTTTATAGTGAGTGTAACAGTGCTACCCTATGTGGGGTCATGAGGGAAAGCCCATCAGAGGCTGTGAGGGGCTCAGGTACTGCAGTGATGAGGGTAGAGAGCCTGGAGAGAGGCACACTTTGGCAGGGAGCAGCAGAACAGAACCCACTCCTCTGCTTTGAGTTCTTTCTTCCCCCCCCACCAGTGTGTTATTTTGTAAGAGCAAGGGAAGGAAAAAAAGGAAAAAAGGGTGGGGGGAGCAAGTAGGAAAAGGTCAGAAGTGATTGCAGAGAGTTCACCTCACAGAGATGAAAGGCCAACCTCTTTTATATAGAATGGCTCAAAGCAGATTAGAGAGAGGCAAAGCTCCATCCCCAGAAAGGCTGGCATGAAAGGCAAGATCAGAGTGGCTCTCCCTCTTCTCTTCGTGTCTCTGAAAGGTAGAAAATTGTTCACAGCTTCAGACAGAGATTGGTGTAAATGGAATTCCTCCCAACCTCAGGGCACTGCAGCCCTTTCCAAGTCATTATCAACATCACTGGGCGATGGGCTGAGACCTTATCCTCCTCCCCTCCCTCCACCGAGGAGCAGCCAAGGGACCTACAATCAGTACTCAGCTGGGGGAGTATCTTTCTGTTGGGGGCACCAATAAGAAACAAAACACAATGGCTGTGTCCAGACAAGCATCCAGACCCATCAGTGGTGTCACACATTGCACATGCAGGCATTCCCCACGCTGCTACTTTGCACCAGGGGGTGTTTCTTGGCCCTGGGAGATCCTGGGGTCAAAAAAAACCCACACCAAAAAGAAGTGAGGCCATGCACGCGGTGGCAGCTTGCACCACCCAAAATAGGATCCTAGCTGGCCAGAGCCACACTCCAGCTGTGGGCCAGGCTCCCTGCTGCACGAGTGCCATGGCTGCACCCTGAAGCCCCAAGGACCCCAGGTAAGGCTGCTGGAGCCAGCATCATTGCTGGCCCCTGCCTCCTCTATCCCACCCAAGGTAACCTGCCATCCACTGGAGTGCGTGTGGCATGGGTGTCCCCAGGGAAACATGCGTTCTCCCCTGTGGAAACATGGCCAATGGGCACATCTACACGAGATGCTAACTGTGCAGTAACACGCCACAGCACCAACAATGCTAATATGCTGCTGTGCAGTATTATTAGGCTACTGCACAGTAGCATCATTTAAAAGGCATTCACTGGCACTACTGCACAGTAATTCTGGTTACTGTGCATTTATTTGAGAAATGAAGAGACTTGCCCAAGATCATACAGGTAGGCGGTTGGCAGAGCTGGGAATTGAATGCTGGCCTCTCACAAAGCCATTCCTTTCAATACTTCCTTACTGCTCCCATCTCTCCCATATTAACCAACCCTCTTTCTAATACTAATTTCATTTAATTCTTTTTTTTCTTTTAAAAGTAGCACTGCATCCCGTCAGCCCAGGGGAGTAAAACTTTCCTGATCCTTGCCTGCCACTCAGATAGAAGTGGCATCTGTGCTGCACTCCCCAAAGGCATCAGTCACTAGTCTGAGACTTCACTCACCCAAACACAGGCTGGCAGCAGGCAGCCGGCATGCGGGGAGGAGGGGAGTAGGAAGAGACAAGGAGAATGAATATTACTTTATTTTCTGTCAGCTCATCAAACAAGTGAGTGAACAACCTACAGATCTATTATATTCCATGTACATGGAGTAGAGATTAAAAATGATTCATCCTAGACATTGTTTTCAATAACTTCCAATGGCCCATAGCCTTCAGGACACTACTGACATCACAAAACTCTGAAGCCAATAGCGCTTGAGTTTCTCAGGCCCTCTGATGACATCATAGCATTGAGCAATGGCAGAGAGAAGTTTCAAACAATAAAGGGGTTTGGTGTGCGGTGAAAGGAGGAGGCCAGGCCTGAGGGTGCTGCCTGGGTTCTAAATTTGCAGCTGAGGTAAAGGAAAGAGGTTTGAATGGTTACAGCAGTGAGATGGTAGTCAGGACTTTTAAGTTCTGGCTCTGGTTCAGGAAGACCTGAAAACTAAGACAGGAAAACTGAAAGTCAGTTCTGTTGGATGTTAGTCCTGGACACAGGAGGGATGTGGGAATGTATGGATAGATCAAGGAGGGCTGAGTATGAACTTGTGAGTCTTGCCCCAGCTCTGGTAAAGAGTTTGAAGCGACTGAAGCAGAAAGAGCAAGGACTCCAGGTCAGCCATGCTTCTAGGATGGTAGTGTGTTCTGTCAGCTAAAGCATGGGAACTAGAAATCCAGATGTGTGTTCTCTGTGAGAGTGAGGACAAATCACTTCACCTCTCCCCCTCTGTGTATCAGTGGTCCAGCCTTGCTCAGTAATGACTGAAAGTCATCTCCCATTACCATCTGGGCTTTGTGGCCCATGTGAAATGAATTGGTGATGTCAGCCAGTTCCTGAAGGACAGATGTCTACATCACAGATGGCCCTGCTGTTGATAACATCAACAGAGAAGCCAAGGACTAGAGCTAAATGGGCCATGGTAAGGTGGTTTTCCTTACTGAAGCTGAGGGTCTTAGTTTGGGGAGTACATAGAAAGCTGACACTGCCTGTGCTATACCCATGTCAAAGAACGAGGAAATTTCAGGTCTCCAGGATGGTCAGATTGGAGCCTTTCACATGTACTAAATACACTCTAAGAAATTGCTTCAAGTATAGGAAGAGCAAACTATTTTTATGTATCTTCTTGGCTTCAAAACCTCCATTTCTTGTTTGATGAGGGAAGATATTTCTGCTCATTTGAAAGCCTTCAAAATCAATATAATCTATAATCTCACTTTTAGGGAAAGTATTTCAAATCATGTCCATCTGGGGAGACAGTAATTTAAAATCTCTTCGTCTAGGGACTAGTCACATTGTATGCATTGGGCTCAGCCAGCACTCAGAAAGCTCACAGGATACAACAGCATTTTTCACACCACGTGGAAAATACGAGCTAGACTGGAGAAATGTTTCCAAATCAAAACAGAACTTTCTATGCCTCTTGGGTGAGAGCAACTGAATATTTCTGCTTCCTACCTGGTAAGAGAAGAGCAAGTGAAGGCAAAACCTGGCCTCTGCCCACTTAGCTTTTGGGTGGTATCAGAAAACACATTTCCCTCTGTCCATATGAAATGTAATTCCCTCCAGGAATTTACTGATGTTAAGGTGGCCACATACTCAGAATCAACAACCGGAACCCTTTTATGCCAACGCTTATTAGAGAGTCACAAAATCCTAATAGGTAGCATTGCCAACCCTAAGCATTACAGAAGAGGTTATCACCCCCTCCTCGAGCCCCCCAGATCATGAGACTGGCTTCAATGATACCTTTTCAGTGTATTTGCAAGCCTTGTTCTTTGCTTTCTGAGCTTTTCATGGTTTCAGATTTTCAAGCTTTTCTAGGTAATCACAAAGGCTAGTAACTTACTTATTTTTTATTTAGAAATGAAAGCAGGGATTTTTCTCTGACTTCATCCTTCCAGCGGCAGGGACTCAAAGAAAGTATCATGAGAGCCATAATAAAAGTCACAACACTGTGCAAGGCAAATGTACACACACACACTTGCCATCTATGACTGCCAGTGTCACCCCGACAACTTCTGACTCAACAGCAACACAAACATATTTCTCAGAGTGGAGGATTTTTCCAGTAATGAATTGTTCTGAACAAGCCCATCATAAAACAGTGAACAGGCATCATTAGCATACATTTTAAGCTGTTCTTTTGCTTAAGTATTCATACTCATTTGGTATTTTTCTCCACTCCATCTCTATTCACCACACTGAGCATTCATTCCACTGGACTGTTTGTTCTCAGGAAACAGAGCAAATTCTACTTGTTATATCAATATACTCTCAGCTAACACTCTGTAGTAGTTAAAAAAGCAGACAAAAGCCAGAAAAACCCAGCCCTAACATTTGGACCGATGATATAACCAGGACATTTCAAGTGTCTTGAAAAAAGCTCATGGGATACTCAAAACATCATTGCTAGGGAACTAGAACTAGTGGTTCTGGTTAAAGTTCTTCCAAGTGTTAAACAAGAATAAAGTAGGATGTTTGCAATGTCCTACACAAAGCACAAAGTCAGCAAGGATTAGGAAGATGGCAGCAAACATGGCCAGTTATAACAGGGTTTGACGTTTGAACCCACGAGGAAGAAATGGCTTATTTTGGCCATGATCTTGTGTGGTCCCAAGTGCTCTTGCTGGTAGAAGATGCTAAGAATAATAAGCAAATGGGTCAAAGTGCTGAGAAGAGCATGGAAGAGCTTCTTCTGTGATCTCGCAAGAGGGAAAAGGCAGCAGCACAGAAAGGTTTGGAGTATGGGAGGGAGACAGAATTCAAATCATGCAAAACATACTGGATAAACAGCCTAGCTGAGTTCCTAACATCCCCTAGAGCAGTAGTTTCCAACCTTTTTTCATCTGCAGACTCCTAAAATATTTTGAATGGAGGTGCAGACCCTTTGAATTGTAAGTGTGGGTATTTAATACTTCTGTTTGATCATAGTCCTCTTTCACAGACCCCTTAGAAATAGTTTGCAGATTCCAAGGGGTTCATAGATCACAGGTTGAAAACCACTGGCCTGGTTTCTCAACCTGTGGGTTGCAACCCAAAAGTGGGTCACAAGAATATATGAAAGGGTCACACACAAACTTTAAAAAATGGATTCTCCTTTCAAGGAGAAAAACATGGGAAACCCAGGCATTTCCCTTGCAGGCTGGCACAGTTCCAGCATGCAAGGGGCTGCTTGGGGCCCCCATGCCCCACACACTCCCTCACTGCCCCACACACTGGGGGGCTGGGGTCAAGGGACAGCAGGTCAGGAGTGAGGGGCACTGGGTCAGGACTGGTCACTGATGTTTACAAATGGGTCCTGGTACAAAAAAGGTTGAGAACCACTGCCCTAGAGGGCTACATCCCTGAGCAAGCCCAAAACAGTTCCTCAAGAGATGGATACCATGTGACGGACACTGTTATGCAGTTTTCTACTCTGGCCATGAAACCCACCAGAGATTGTCCATTCAGGCTGAATCTTACTCTCAGGTCTCTGTCTCCTCAAACTGAAAATGAGAAGCAGGAAACCCACACCTGCAAAGGAAGGCCCCAAATTCAGCCAAAGCTATAAACCCATGGCCTAATGTTATGTCTACGAGTCTCCATGCTGAAGTCAATCAGGCTGCTTGCACCCATGAAGTGAGACACAGTGCAGCACCATGTTGAATGGGGAACTAAAAATGAGGGGGAAAATAAAAATGTACTCACCTCAAAAAGGACTCAAAGTGAATTTAATGCTGTCTTTGTTAAAGCTCAGATCTCGTTACTCTCCATCCATCTATGGACTGCCTTCCCCCTGATGAAACCTCTTCTTTTGCTAGCTCAGGGCAGCATATTTACATGTGCATAGCAGATACTCCAAAATGCTTTCCCCAAAAAGAGATACTCAGATTAATCTGAAATAACGACCTGCTGGGAAACTCAGAGAAAATAAATTGCCTCCTATTTGTAATGACATTGCTGATTCCTCAGTGTCCCTGCAAGTGAGACTAATACAGCAGCGAGAAGAACATATTAAATACAACCCACTAACAGCTCCATGGCCCAAAATTTCTGCTGACACAGCAGGTTTCCTGTATTCCCACCCCCCCCCTTTTTTAATACTAGGAACATTTGCATTAAAATAGGCTTGCTGATTCTTAGGAGCTCATCCGCTCCTGCTGTTTATTCTTCACCTCAATTCAGAGGGCCAGCTTCATCCCCAGGGTAATGATGATTAGCATCGCCACTGTTTGTTATTTGTTAAACACCGATAACATGCAGGGCGCATTACACAGCCAGTCCATGATTACAGCTTCTCCCATTGGCTCACTGACTGTGGGCAGCCCTGGAGAGGGGAGTCTGTAGGAAGGGATTTGACCAAGGCTGGAGTGAGTGAGTGGAATTTTGATGGCCTTTCATGCACAGTGGGGGCCTGGGAGAAGGCAAGGTAGAAGACAGATAAACTAAGCCTTCAGGCTGGCCTCATTAACAGAATAAAAGAAGGCAAATGGACTTCACCAGAGCTTCCACTTGCCTCCTAACCATCTCCTCTGACATCCTGAACAGGATCAGGAAGCAGCAGGAAAAAAAAAACCTTGAATGGCAACACAGATGCTGGGCCAGACCTCCCATCCCCACAACTGCTGGACACTGGCATCAACTCAGATGGAGCTGTACCAACATACACAAGATGAGGATTTTGCCCTGTGTTCCCATACTATGATAGGCAGATGATCTATGAACAGACTTATTCCCAAAGTAACTGTGCTGCTTATTTGTTTCCAGTAGAGAAGGAACAGAAGCAAGGCCTTGGAGCTGAAGTTTGGCTCCATTTTGGCTTCCTCTATCTTTACACTGGCCCATGCAAACATCCCCAGCTGTGAGGAATTTCACATTTGGCTATGACTCTCTGCTTTCCCTTTTCAGCCAATCTATAGGTGACTTTTAACAATTTTCTGGATTCCCATTAAATTCAATGCTTCTAATTCACTTTGCAGAAAAATCTGTGGTGCTCTGGGACTTCCGCCCTAGCTGTGTCCTCCTCCCATTGTAATTGTATTTGCAAACAAATTAACAGAATCAGTCAATTAAGTCCTAGTGAATAACGTATTCATTTAATTGGATCTACCTTTCATGCTCACAAATCACTGGTGAACTACTCTGGATTTCCATGCCAAATGTGTTTGTTTTTTCTAAGTTTCTGCAGAGCGGCTTTAATGAACTCTTCAGTGCAGAGGCTGTTGGTGATCTATTGTCTTTACTGCTCGCTGTGGGTACAGTGGGCCTGGATATTGTTTCTATTGTTTCCAACAGGACAGATGATACATTTAAAAAACTAGACATGAATAACAATTACTAAAATAGCGATTAGCCCTCTTTATGCACAAAAAGGCATTTCCCCCAACAAAATTATATTTAGTTCATAGCCTTTCCACTGTAGGCTCTTTACCTCTTGATCTCAAAATGTTTTCTGAGCAGATCAAGATCATTAGCCTTCCTCACTCTGTGCCTCAGCAAACTGAGGCACAGAGTGAGGAAGTGACATCTCCAAATCCCTTCAGCTGCCCAATAGCAGAGCTGGGAATAGAACCAAAGTCCCGCACATTCGAGGACACTGAGCAATCCACCTGGCCCCAGTGTCAGAACTTGGTAAATAGGGTAGGAAGTAGGAGAGGGCTTAGGCAAATCCATGGAGGACACATCCATTGATAGCTACTGAGTAGTCAGTCAAGTACGTATCCTTTGACATCCCTAAACCAATGATGGTTGATGCCTGGGAGGTTATGATGAGACGGATTACACTAGACATGCTCTGTACATATACACTCCCTCTAAAGTATTTGCTACCTCCACAGTTGACATGAGCACACTGGGCTAGATCAATCATTGGTCTGACCCAGCCTGGTACTCCTTGTGTTGTTATGTTCCAAGGAGGATATGGAAGGTGAGTTGAATGTTTTGGCAGGATCGTGAACAAATATTAAGGCGATGAATTTGCAAGAAAATTGCAAATGTGCAAGAAAAATCACATGGATGGTGCTACACTGAAATGTCCGTGACAGTCAGTAATAAGTGGCATCACATGTCAGCCCATACATGTGCATTAGTGTAGAAAGGTGCTGTATGACACTATAACAGAAAAAATGCTCATCTAGTTACCCCTAGTATGAACAAGGTTAATCAGAACAGTCCCTGAGAATAGGAAGAAGTGTTTTCTAATGCTGTGCTTGTAGCACTCTACCAGACAGCTCTTCTAATTAATAATCATATTAATTTTCCTTTAGATTCATTATCACCCATGTGTGCGTGTGAGTATACTATAATTTGGGAGAGGAAAAAAAAGCCCTTCTCCTCTGCTCCTACCTACAGCATTTGATGAAAGAGCTGTTTCAAGTGCTGGCAATAGCTAGAAAATTGTTACTCCTGTCTTGCAAGTCACTTTCTGTACTAACCGTAACCCGCTTGTCAAATTGGATTATCAGAATTTTCAGCACTAGACAAGAGTCACTTTCAGATTGAGACACGATGCAGATGGCTTCACAGAGCTCTGATCCCCCTTTGCGGACACCTCTGACCATTTTTTCTACCATCTAACCACTTTGAAGAATATTTATGCAAGGATAACATGCAGTGTTACACAGATAGGTTTATAAATAGGAGCCAGCAGAAGCTGATCGTCCACCAACATTGTATGCATATATTATTTATTGTCTCCCCATTCCTTCTGGGTCTATTGCAAAATCTTACTTGCTAAGGTAGTCTTCCCACTGCTGTCTTAGAAGAAGTTAATACATCTTTTTAAAATAATCAATATATACAAAATGTGTATTTTCTTCCCTTGAAGTATAAAATAAAGCTACAAAATCAAACGTTTGTAAACTATCAAGCTGGTAGAACAGTGACAGGTGTCATGTTGATCATTCCCTTGCTATCTGCCTATAGACAGGATGGTATAGGATAGGGTGGACAACCCATAGTACGGGTGCCACAAGTGACAGGCAACACAGTAGCAGAAAGGGCAGGAAGCAGAAGCAAAGCAGCAAATCAAGCAGAAAGCATAGGGAAAGAAACAGAAAAAAGAGCAGCAGATCAGAGTGGGAGCGCAGGGCTGGCTGGAAGCAGAAACCAGAACAGCAGATTGGGTAGGGGAAGGGGATCAGAGTGGCACTTGGGGAGGGTGTGGGTCTAATTCTGGCATGCCTGCCAAACAGGTTAGCCTATACTTGCATAATAAATCCCCAGGCTGAATGAACCTAAGTGATGGGTGAAGTGGAGTGCCTCCATTCTGAAGTGTGCATGTGGAAATATTTTAAAGAGGGCATTCTGCTTTGTTAAATATTGAGCTTCCTTCCTTCTAAAACTAGGTCTTCTGAAGTATCCCAAAGCTGGGAGCCCAAAAACTAACACACCCAAAATCCCTGTTAAAAATCTTGGTCAAGTCTGAATATCCTAATTTAAGGCAGGGGAAGCTTCTCTCAGGGGTAAAGACTTGGTATAAACAAAGGAAGATCGTCATGGAGGAGCCAAGGAACTACGTTATCTTCTTCACCAACAGGAAGTTGCCTCTGTCTGCCAGAGTCAAAGTCTACAGGAAGCAAAGAGATGAAGCTGAAACTCAACTCAGGAGGCTCTGCTGGGTCGATGATGCTTTTACTGTCTCCTTTGCTTTATCCCCCCACCCTGAGATGCACTGAAATTTCATCTCCTCTCCTTATTATCAAAGACTTCATGTGACCCGAAATGAGATGGTCACTGACTTGATGAAGCAGGCTTGTGATATGGCATATCAAGAGGTCAGAGGCACCAAGGACTTCAATAAAGGACCAGCAGAGACAGACTGAATAACACAGAAGATGTCAATCTGTCTCCCCATTCCTTTTTAATAATGTTTTATTGAGTGCTTGAAGAGATGCAAGGAAGTGGAGGCTATGGCCCAAGTGGACCTGCCAAAAGCCCCAAATTGAGTTCTTAAGCTCTTCCCTGGAGGAAATGGCTGGTGTCACTCTAAGTTACTGTAGGACCAGGGATAGCTGCAAAGGGGTTTCCATAGCAACAGGAAGGAAGGAAATGCAATAAAACTTGGGAGCAGCAGCAAAAGGAGAAACAGGTCGGGGAAGAACTTTCCCGGCTGAGTGCCTGGTGCTGCCCTTGGAGAAGACCTGTGGCAGTGCCTTCTCCCCCACCCACATCTCCATGGAGACTTCTTCCATTCACAGATTGGCTGCAGCCTGCCCCAAAATGCTGATACAAAGCATTGAAACAATATTGTCTCGTATGCTCTTGGCTAGTTCTACTTTTCAGCTCTCTGTGCTCATGGAAGGGAGAGGCTGCCAGTGATGGCAGATGTCAAACAGTGGTCCCAAGGGACCTCAAAAACCACACCTGCAGCAGCCCCAGCCATCATAGCCCCAGTTTCTGTCCACAGTGCCATCAAGATGCCTTTTGTTTCTGGCCAGCAGCACCTTCTGTGTCCATGTTTTCTCCCTCTGACGGCTTCAGCCGCGTGCCTGAATTCCAACCTGTGGCACCTCCGGACGGGCCACTCCATTCCCTGCCCAACGGATCCTGCACTGAGTGGCCCACACAACTTTCCCTTGCCCTTCACTCTCCCTCCTACAGCTTCCTAGGCTATTCCAGGCCTGGTTCACCTCACTGCTCTATCACTGGGCCTTATTTACCAGCCTCTCACCACAGCCCTTGGCTTTTTAATTTCATCCTGAGGCTGAGACATCCCATGGTGCCCTGAGATATTGCCCAGAAAAGGCACAAGTGAATTAAGGGAGTGGGAAACCTATTATCTGAAGAAGCAGAACAGCAAGCCAGAAATTCTTCAAAAAATCAACCTTGCCCAATATGGCTGGCACCCATCCCCTCCATTGACTGGACCCAAATTGTCCATTTCTGCCTGGTGCATTAGCTTCCTAACCTGCTACCTTTTTCCCTTTACCTGTGGCAAAGCCACAAGAAATGTTGGATGCATTAGAATAAATGGAAATAATGTTTCCCAGTAATTAATACAGCAAGTCATCAAGAGAGGTGACCCTCTTTTTCAGGTAACAAGGAGATCAGGATAATTAAGATTCAGATCACTGAGACTGTGCTGTGTTCCTTGATTTATTTTCCTAACCCTTCTGCTTTTTAAATCTTACTTTATTAGTATTACCTCATAGTGAAGCACAATTAGCAGTATAATAGCGATTAAAAGGCAGCCAGAGCTGGAAATATTGCAGTTATTAGTTTTAATACTGCATATGCTGGATGGGTGAATGGTGCACACCTTAATTGTGACCCCCTATGCTTGTCCTTTGACCCAACCTTATTCACCAAGAGCCCCGGGCCCCTTCCCCTCAGGGAAGATGAACTCCTACTTGACCTTCCCTGACATGCTGCTGCCAGAGTCAGGCCTCCTGTAAGTAGTACTTAATCCTCCATCTCAATAGCTTTTATCCAGTACTGCAGCAGAGCTGACACTAATCTTGGCCACCTTTAACTGTTTGTATTGATTATGTTGTCATCTCATTTCAATAAATTATAATCAGATGGAGCCTTTTTGTTCATTTTAAGGAATAGCACCCAGATCATCTTTGTGGTTTGTGCACTTCACTTACGATAGGGCTGAGGTATTAACAGTACATTTCTGGTTGTGTCTTCCTTTGAAAGATCCCTCTCCCTTTTTCCTGAACTTTGTTTCAGGGATGCTGGACTGTACATGCCCATTACTCCCTTGCCTTCACGGTGTGTGAGATCCTGCATACAATTCGGTATATTTGTTTGGGACCTAGAAAATGGTTCTGGTTCCATTTCTGATTTGATGTAGCTTTCAGATTGGGCATTATTTGCAAAGAGTTGACCCATTGCTAGTTATCAAAGTCCAAGTTCCAAGCCTGGTTGCTATTCAGGCTACTGTGGTTGAGGCATGCCTGTTTCAATAGCCATTGGCACCCAAGGCAGTGACATAGCTAGCATCATGCCTGCTTACCTGTTTCTCCTGCCTGATTGGCCAGCTGGCCAGTGGATAGCTGGCTTTCCTGGGGGCTCATGAGCATGAATCCAGAGCAAGTCTTGAACACATGGCTCTGGAGCAGGACACTATAGCACATCTGGGATGTTCAGATACAACCCCCTGTAATATCAGTCATATCAGATTTTCCCCTCATGGGGCATGTCCCCATGAGTGAGAACGTACATTTCCCTCTGGACAAGTAGCTTGTTCCTAGGAAATACTTATGCGTGCACGCTCTGGCATGTGGTACATTGCCCTAGGTGGTGTAGGAAAGGCTCTGGCCACCTCCTGGGCTGGCCCCAGCAGCCTTATCTGGGGTCCTGAGGGGCTCCAGGGGCTGCAGCTGTAGCAATCTAGCAGCATAGAGCCTGGCTAGCAGCCAGAGTGTAGCTCTGGCCAGCCAGGCTTCGGTTTCTGGCAGTGCATGCTGCTGGCCTCGTTTTTTTAAGGTGCGGGTTTTTTTGACAATGGGATCTTCAGGTGTCAACCTCTCCATGCCCCATGCTGCAAATCAGCAGTGTGGAGAACACCTGTGTGTGTGGTATGCGGTGCCACAGATGGGTCTGCAGCACTGCATACTGCACGTCTATGCTCATCTGGATGTGCCCATGGTGTGTAAATCAGGAATAACTCAGCTGAATTCAAAGCCCTTCACCAGTGCAAACTTAGGGGGTATTTTTACATGTGTTTCTGATGTAGCACCAGGTGCTTTTAATTAGTGAGCCATGCTAATTAAAAGCTCCCAGCACTGCATCAGGAGCAGGTGTTTTGGTGGTACAGCGCGCAGCAGCACTAAAAAAATGGTGGCGGTGCACTTCGAACTAAAGCACATCGAATGTGCTTTAGTTCAAAGCACACCACCACCATTTTCTCCATGCTGACATGCACTGCACCACTGACACACATGACACTGCCAGTGCACATGAATTTGCATGCTTGAGCAGACTCCCTGCATTTGTGAATGTGCCCAGGATGACTGGCAAGAGAGTCCCACCAATACATAAGTCCTTTCCCTTGAGCCTCTGTACATCTGCTTGGATGATGCGTGTCAGCACTCCCCTACCAAGGGCTTTAGCCTTGGGCTGGGCTATTGGAACCAGCAGGCCAGCTGTTCCAGATGCTGCCCTTTCCATTGGAGCTGAGATACTGGCCTCCCTTCCAAGCTGTTCATTCCCCTAGGTTCAGGGCATAAAAGTTGACTAAATTCTACGGAGTGCAACTTATGTGTGTGAGGGAGGAGTGAGTAACTAAGATTTGCCTGCCATGTGGAAGTTCCTCCAAGGCGGGGCTGGTCCATGAGCTGACAGCTCACAGGGCATGTATCCTGCATGTCCATATAATGTAGAGGATCAGCCACTGAACAGCAGCAGGA
The DNA here is from genome assembly GCF_052110815.1 of Crocodylus siamensis. Taxonomy (NCBI): domain Eukaryota; kingdom Metazoa; phylum Chordata; order Crocodylia; family Crocodylidae; genus Crocodylus; species Crocodylus siamensis. The sequence goes on along the minus strand of NC_143409.1, from coordinate 28,230,365 downwards.
GGGTATTCAGCCTTCTCACTCTGGGCTATCACATCTCACAAACTAAGCAGCATGCAGCCTGCCTTGTAGTTGGACAGGGGACTGACCAGAGAAAGCCAAGTGCTACAGGAAATGGCACTTCCTCCTGAACTAGTGCCTTGGCTGGTGTTCACTGCTAGAGGTTCCTTCTTTGGGCTAGGAGGTGAAAGAGCTGAACATGGACCCTACCAGATCATTTTTCATATCTGCTAGGTGTCCCTGCTGCAGACACAGGCCTTTGGGGTTCCAAATCCCTGAGCAATGTTCTTTGTGTAACAACAGGGCCTGGAGGCCACAGCCAAAAATCAAAGCCTGTTTGTCTTACTGCAAACACACCTGAAATGGTCCCTGCCCCAAGGAGCTTGCAATCAACACAAACCAAAAGCAGGGCGGGGGGCAGGGCACAGAAGAGAAGCAAATTAAGTGACTTGTCCATGGAACCCAGCAGGTCAGTAGCAGATCTGGGAAAAGACTCCAGCTTTCCTAAGGGCACCAGTCTGTCCCATCTGCCAGGAAGGACAAATCCCCCTTACCAATTCCCAGCTCACTTCTGCAGGAACACAAGGAGCCAGAGCAGGAGCCATAGCTTGGCTGAGTGGCTGGGGTGAGCCCTTTGGAGAATCCCACATCTTTCACAAGTTCAGTTAATGAGCAACTTGTTAAACACACTAGGAAAGGCATGAAAATCACTGCTTACCACAAACAAGTGCCATCCGGGCATGTTCCTCTGCACGCAGCACAGCAGGGAGAACAGAGGAGCCTCTCACATTCCTGATGCAAGCAAAGTGGCTGTTCATTAGCGTTACTTCTCCTTCAGTCAAGTTTGGCTTTGAGAAGATGTAGCTGTGGGGTAGAGAAGGCAAGATTCACTATACAGGGCATAGTAGAGAGGTGTAGTCACATTTGGGGTGAAAACTGCCTAAAACTTCCCATATCAGAGACCCTAAGGCAGGAAGGCTTTCCCATTCTGTTGTGGGAGGATGAGGCTGCAGGGCATCTGGTGCTGGGAAAAGTCCCTACCTGAGACTGAATACAGCCACAAGAGGTTGAAATCTGAGCTTCTCTCCCAGCCTTTCATCATGCCAAACTCCCATTGAGGGAGCTGGACAGCTGATTGAGTAAAAGAGGGCTCCAGGAGTCTTCCCCACCATGAGATACCAAGCAATTACCTAGTAGGAGAACAAGCCCTTCAGGACTATGCTAGGAATCTTGTTGGCAGGAAAAAACAACAGAAGCTAGTGCAAGAGGGAGACAAAAGGGGCCTGGATTCTCCTCTTGCTTACAACAACATAAAATCAGGAGTGGAGAATCCAGCACTAAAGAAAGCCAGAGCAAGCATGTAGCATGCAGGAGGGAACCCCATTACAGTATATTGCTGGCCATCCAGGGGCAACTGACAGCATTAATGTTCTTATTTATACAGAAATAATTGCTGACTTACACTGATGGTTTTCCTTATATAAACAGCACTAAAAACGTCAGCCGACCACAAACCTGATAAACGGCATCACATAAATTAAGCCAGTGCCAGTGACTAAGGGGCTTCAAACCAGCTAGATTGGAGGAGGGAGTTGCAGGGCAGAAACCCTGTAAGTGGCCCACAACACAGAGGGAAGTGCAAGGGGATTGTACAGAGAGAAAGCAAGGGAGGGAGAAAAGGATATGGGGGAGCAGTATGGTGTCTCATAGAAAGGAGATGGAGAAGGTGGTGGGGTAGGAGGAGAGACTCAACTGAGGACACTGAAAAAAGCATCTCTTTATTAATGCAGCCCAGAAGGAGCACATGCCAATAATGAGTTGTATCCAATAACGATATAAAAATAGTCATAATGATACAACCAATAATGAGTTACATCAACTGTAAAAAGACCTAGACAAAGGAAATCTAAAGGCAATGACTAGAGTGGCTGGGCCACATTGAAAAAATGGAAGTGATCTGGACACTAGAAAGTGCTTCTTGGGATACCGGAGAGGAGAAGGCTGCCTGGACGACCAAGACAAAGATGGCTAGATGATGTAGTGTCAGAAATACAGAAATTAAGTCTGAACAACTGGAGGACTCAGGCAAATGACAGATGGGAATGGATGAAGACAGTGGAGGCAGCCAAGGGCCTCTAGGGTCTATAGCTCTAAAATCTTCTTATTTTATTATTATTAGAAGGAACACACACAACACACACAAAGCTGTCCAGCATGAGGCTCCAACTGATTTCTCTGGGTTTGGATCAGACCCATGGGCTGGCAAGGAGCAGAGAGATGCCTCAAAGAGCAGTGGATTTGTGTTAGTACCCTGTGGTAAATGGAGGAATCCAATGGTGCTTGTATACATGTTGCCATTACCATGTACACGTGATGAAAATGTCACTTTCTGTGGCTTAATGGTATCACACTGTACATGTGCAAGAGTTTTGGAGGTTTTAAATGAGTTTGCATCACTTCAAACTAAACTACATCCTGACACAGCCAGGTTTTTGAGTCCCACTTGGGCTGGGGGCTGTACATGCAAAGAACAAATAGAGTCCAAACAGGGAACATACAGGGAAGAATTAATGAGGGAAACTGAGGCACAAAGAAGGGAAGCAACTTGCTCAGTGTCACTTGAGGAACAGAATACAGGTGTTGAGTCCCCATCCAACATCTTAACCACAAAAACGTCTGCTTGGCTGCAGTGACATTCTGTGCACTGCTGATTAGAGAGACTTGAATAAGAGAATAATTCATGTGATGCTAAAAAAAGATATAGAAGGAGTGCTGGATCTCATTACCTTTTGGTTGGCTCAGCCAATAGATGGTTAACCAAGCACTCAGTGTTCTTGGAGCCCTGGGTTGCCTCATATGGCTTTACTGTGAGGACCTGCCTTAGTTTGGAGAGGGCAAGGGGGACTTAAAGTCCACATAACACTGCTTTGTTGCTGCCCTCTGGCCCTGAACAGACAACACTTTCACTTCAGAGTAACTTTAATATGGAGTTGTACACCAATGGAAATTACATTTTGATCTGGAGCAGGCAGTAAGGCTGTTATCTGGAGCAGCTGCATGAGCTAGGTGTGAAGGAACAGGTCCTAGCCTGTTTGCTCAAGGCAAATACCTACTCTGGGATAAGCCATAGACAGACAGCACTTATACCCATATAACTTATATTGGAGGAGTTATACCCTAGTTTTGTTCAAGGGTAATTAGGGAAGAGGGGTGTCATTTGTTTGCGACTTTTGTGCACCAGTGTGCAGGCCAGTCACACTAGTATAAACGTGCCATCTGTTGGGGCCCTGAGGGAACTATTTCTTCCTAGAGCTGCTCTGGTTCATTCACAGTGACGGCGTGTGCAAGCCTGGAGATGCCCCTGAAATAAACAGCAGATGAGCAGGGAGCACGATGGATTTAACAAGGCTTGAGATACTGATCAGTGCAATTTTGTACCTCATTCTGGCTGCCAGGGAGTTAAGAACATTTCAGCTGTTCAGCCCCCAATGAACTCCAGCACCCAAAGGCCTTCTATTTAAATCAAAATGCTTTCACATTTCCTGCCCTCCTGCTCCACGCACCCAACAGATTTTTTTCGGAGTGTATTTTTAGAAGCTGTCGCACCAACGCCTAGGTGTGGGGGTGAGGGACTGAGTTACACAAGGAAGTTGCTCAGTGCTGGGAGAGAATCACATGGTCCAAACAAATGCCTGGGTGGTGGGTTGTAAATGCAAATAACTGGAAGGGGCTCAGGTTTCAGAACCAGTCACAACAAACACAGGGAGCAAAAGACATTGCTCAGGGGACAGGCAGCTCATGGCAGTCAGGAGGGAGGGCCAAATTCAGGTATAACTCTGACCCTCCTCCCATCTATTTGGTCAGGGATTGAGGCCATTTGCCATCAACCTAGCCAGGCCAGAGCAGTGGTATCAAACTCCTTTGGCCCCTTAGGCCAGATGTGGTCTGTGGGGCTCCTCACAGGCTGGATCTGGAGCCACCTCTAGCAGTCTGGCAAGCGGCAGCTGCTGTGGCAGTGTCAGTTCAGAGAGCCACAGGAGTTACTACAGCTGTCACACACACTGCCACCACTTAAACAAGCCCCCAGTGGGGCTTTACACCCCAGATTTTGGTGGCAGGCCCCACCCTTGCTCATCTTGCCCCCAAATTCCTGGGCCCCTCCAGGAGCCTAGCAGGCCAAATCTAGCCTGCAAGCTTTATGTTTGACATTGTAGCCTGGAGCAAAGTGAAAACAAGCCTCTTCCCCTCCAAATCCCTCACTGTACAGGGATGACCTGGCTAATGAAGCATTGCTATCACCATTAAAAGCTCCTGGTACCAGAGGGGTCTGTGGGAAAGGAGGGATATGGGTGGGAAATTCTCGTGCCCCTGCTGTACACCCTTTATCTAAACAGCTTGTTGAAGTCCTGGTGGGTATAGTGTAAGGCAGGGCAACCCCAGAGTGTGCCTGAAGCTGTGCTGAGAGATGAACTGGCCTCAGATAGCTCCAGGACCAAGATGGTACATTATCATCCCTCTTCAGTCTGGTGCCAGTTCAGGATGAGATCAGACCTTTGAACTCCACTAGCCCTGCAAACATCCACTCCACCCATGTGTAAGGGAGTCAACCCAGGTGGAATTTCACCCTTTCCTCTCTTTAACTTTCCCTTTCCTCCAGCTTTGTGGCCTGCATAGGGTGCAGGTGGGAATAAACTGCCCCAGCAGAGCACAAGGGAGTGAGGGTGTGTGCTTCAAACTCAGATTGCTTTACCTGAGACCCCACGATAGCTCCCAGCATCTCTCTGTAAACCCTTCCTTTCCGGCTTCATCCAGCCTCAACTCTTGAAACTTGCATCTACACAAGATAGGTCATCTCATTTCCTCTCCCAGGAATTGGAATGCATCACCCCATGTCTTTGGAAAGCTCTTTCAACTATCCTTTCAGTATTTGAACATCCCGGAAAAAGTTGTGTCCTACAGGCACATTCTGCTGTCTGCTACCACTGGTGAGACTTGTGTAACTCTGCTTAAGTCAGTAGGTTGACTCTGCATTTACACTAGTATAAAAAGGAGGAAAATCTCGTCTCTCATCTCTAGGAACATCCATGGGCTTATTTTCACTCTCTTCCTACTTCCCACTCCACTTGCTGTGCTGGGTCATGCGTATTGTTCTGAACATTGTAGTGAATACCAGCTGGTCCTCCAGGCCACTTCCCTGGAACCCCTGAGCACAGCCGTGCAGTGCAGAATTGGGGGATTGCTGGAGGAGAGACAGTCTGACTCCTCTCATCCAGATCTGATGGCCAGTTCCCACCAGAGAGGCCTAGAATAACAATCAAAAGGCTCTACAGCCTCAGGGAAGGAATCTGCTGAACATGTAAAAAGGGCCTCATTTGCATTCACACAGGCACCAAGAATCAAACTCCCCATAGATCCCTGAAAGTGGCTTTTAACAAGGTGATATTTAACAAGGGCCTAAGCTGAACATACCACCAGCACAGGGGCAAGGCTTCCTACTTCCCCGTGTGGGTGGAATTTCCAGGCCCTGTAATCTTCTCGCTGTTCGCTGAGTGAGGCCAGCAAGTGGGGAAATTTGCATGCGTTCCCAATTAGAAGCATTACCAAAGCACTCCTGTCTGAACTGCGCCCTTCCCTATTCACACAAAGCAACTGCCTCAGGGCTGGTTACCATCAGTTTGCGGCTGTGCCAGAAACTAGCTGTTCTTTGTGAACTGGTAAAGGAAATCCACAGGAGGTGAAGGAGAAGGCAAGTGTAGCCTACATGCAGTGTGTACAGGCAAAGGGGCAGCTTCTTCACTTTGTCCCAAGAGTCTGTGAGCTTTCAACACAATCTTCAATGAATCTCCGCATCAAATGCACCAGAGCTACCTGCGTTTTATTGTACCCACTTCATATCACCTGCTGGAGATCTCAAGACCATCATGAAAGGGGTATTACCTTGATCTCATACCCAGGGCTAGATTAACCCTTTGGTGGGCCCTAGGCAAACAAACTCGTGGGCCCCAGGCTGTTCAAGACCCCCTCCCCACTCTGGTGCTGCCACCCATTGAGAGCAGGGCTTGGAGCCACTGCTAAGAAGCAGCCGCTGTGGCAGCAAGGCCCGCAGAGGGGAGGGGAAGGGAAGGGAACAGAGGCAGACTGAGCTATTCATGCCACCGACATGGAGAGAAGGACTGCCACCCCCACATGTGCTTAGTTTGCCTATGCGTTAACCCAGCCCTGCTCATAATTGGGTAAACTGAGGCACACAGGTGATTAAGTGACCTGACTAAGGCAACAGAGGAAATCAGCATAAGAGCAGTGTTCATAACTCAGGTGTCCCTAGTCTCCAGTCTTGCCCTACTGGACTAGTCTTTGGGCTTCCAGAAAATGGTGATTTCCCAAACTCCACAAGACGCATCTTAACTACCAGCCACGTTCCACAGCATCAACAACAGTTCCCTGTTGTTATTCTTGGACCTGAAGTGCAAAGCCTGGGTAAAGGTCCATACCCTTTAGGACAGCCTGGATCAGAGTTATTGTTGGAGCCCATCTCTAACATAACCTACTTCATACATTATCTTCCTAGGAGACATATAACATATTGTTATATAACCTTTGCCATTTGCCCTGGCTACCACCAATTCTGTGCATGCACCATTACCATAGGGACACAAGCTTGGTTAGGCACGTTCATGTTCACTCTCTCACAAGCATGCTCACAAGGTACCCAACAGCAATCTGTAACACACATTGCCTCTGTAGTTGTATCCAGGAAAAGTTTATTGCATCCACTGCTGTCCCTTCTACCATCTTTGGCTGGCCTGGAGATGTTGATCTTTGCTTTCTGCTGCAGGGCCTACTGTCAACATTTCTCCAAATTGGGTTTAGGCAACACCCTCTGCTTAAAGCTATCCCTGATGTCCATTTGGCTACCTATCTATTCAGGCTGGGCTAAAATGAACACACGGGTCTTGTGTCCCATGCTCTGCACTGGCTCCAATCTAGGTGTTAGTCAACAGTAGCAATGGCACTGGACTGAACACTGCATCCAGATTCTGTTCTCTGCATGCTCACTGACCTGCTGTGCAACTTTGGGCAAGTCCCTCTCCTTTGTGAGTCTGTTTCCCCTTCTCATTCTACATATATTTGGGGTATAGACTCTTTAGAGAAGGGAGGGAGAGAGAGAGAGCATGAACGAGCACATGTCCATGCCCATGTGTGTATGAAGTGCCTCCCATAATGGGATTCTGATTTCAGTCAAGCTCCCTAGCTATTACTGTAATGCACCCTGTAATAGTACATTGAAAAGTAATGAGCTGAAACTGAGAGAAGAAAAGCTTAAGCCGAATAAGTACGGAAATGGTTCTAACTCTGAGATCTGTTAAACTGTGGGAAAATCTCCCTGGGGAATCAGTACCACCCTCATTGCTTAAGTCATTTAAAATCAGAGCAAACATTTCTGCATACTTGGTATGGGCAAGGGGTGGCCTGGATATCTTCTCATCTCTCCTCCATCTCCAGTAGGGTATGTCCACAATGAACTCTCTGTAGTTTATTTGAACATCCTGGAGGTAGCACTGAACTGGGGCACAGAGAACAGCATGGCTGTGGCTGGCAAAGAGATCAGCATGGGACAACCTCCTGAGCTTCTTGCAGCCCCTGCTGAGGCCTGGGGCTGTTATGATTCCACTGTTATCTGTACCCAAGCTGGCTTTTTCAGACCTAGCTCTGGTTCATCTACATGAGCTACAACTGCAGAAATGATTGCTAGGTACATGCATCCTTTGGTTCCAACATCCTTCCCCTTAAGCCATAAATGAGCATCCTAAACTTCACATCTTTCAGATGATGGTGCTTTCTCCCCGAAAAGCTGCAAAAGACTAGCTCCCGTTTCACCCTCCCAAATCCAGCCTTGCTTAATTATAACAGCATTCTAAAAAGGCACCAGATTGGTCATTGAAAAGCATTTTGGCCTCTGGAAAGCACTGGCACACATTACCTGGGAAGCTGTGGAATCTTCGTCATTGGCCGTTTTTAAGTTCAGATCAGACAAATGCTTCCCAAAGACAACTTAGGAATAGTCAGTCTAGCTTTGGGGAAGAGGCATGGATTTAAGGTTCCTTCCAACTACATTTTCTATTGCTTTAAAATGTGCTGTAGATACCTAGCTCTGTCTGGTGGCATGTTATTCCACTGCCTTTCAAAAGTATGTAAATATCCTTGGCATGGCCCCGGGCTGTACACTATTGCCATCAAACATGGATGAATTATCTTTACAGGAAGAGGCATAGATTAATGTGTCAAATGAAAATGAACTATTGTCAGATTTAAATGAAAATGCAATGGGCAGTGATAAAAAAAAAAAAACAAGCTGCTCAGGAGGCCAAGAACATTAGGAATGGAGTCATTGATCGGCAGTGCTGAAGCAAGTTGAATGGAGTTGTACATAAAACAAAAATATGCACAATGAGACGGATTCTTTTCTCCCTCAGGCCAGTGAGTCAGGAGTAACTCCAAGGCAGTAGAGGGAGGACAGCAGGACAACAAAAGGACATGGTGGAGAACCAGCTGTGCTTACAGTGCATGAACTCAACCCACATTTAACAATGGGGCCAAAGCCCAACTGTTGGTTGAAACTGCTACTGCAGTCAGCGAAGTCAGGACCACAGGTCTAAGCCTCTGTAGTTTCAGTTCTGCATGATTTTCTTACTCTTCTATGATCTTCTCCTCTGCTGCCTGCAGATCCTTGCAAACAGAGAGCACATTTGTAAATCTCTTAGAGGAAATAGCTGCCTCAGAACAGGTACATTTCCATTAGGGGTTACTAATGAAACATCACCTGCACATGTACAGATAAATTTCATCTCACAGTACATTAATGGAGGCCTCCAGGGAGGAGACATCAAGTCACTCATAGGCCTGTGTCCTCTGTTGTCTCAGTATCCCATATGTTATCCAGGATTTCACAGACACCACAGCTGGCCCCAGTCTACCTGTACAAGGATCCTAGGTGTCTTCATAATATTTTGTGCTCTGCTCTGGAGCCCAGTCAATCTGAATATGTCCTGGTGGCAGAAAGTCAATGAATCCCCAGTTATGCATTAGAAGCATCTAATTCTTTACTGGCAACAGACATAAATCCAAATGAATGTCCCAGCTTTGGCCATCATTGCGAGCTTCTGCTTAAAGCCAGGACTTTCAAAGTATCTTAGAGTCTCAAGTTCTGGCTGGCTGAAGGTGATGCCAGTACTGGATGTCTCACAAATCAGCTTCTTTGAGAGCTCTTGCCAAATTTTGCATCCTCAAGGTGACTCCGACAGCAACAATGTTTCAGGGATGTGTCAAAACCAGCACAGGAAGCCTTCTGCAGCTCACCCATCCCTGTCCCCTAACCCATGACAGATACAGCCACATATACACAAACTTTTGTAGGGGGGACACTCACTCACATAGCCATGCACACATGCAAATATACTTCCCATCTCATGCATGTACAGACCCATTTGTTTTCATATGTAACACCTGGCTGATGTTAGCACTACTTCTGACATTAGGTAGTTTTACAAGATCACCTGTTCTCTCCATAAACTCGCAGCCAGGGGGTGAACTGATGGGGACACACCCAGACTGCTGAGAGAGTCTGAAGCTTTCTCTTCCTGAGCCTGCCTCCAGCTTTTCAGTAAAGGAAACTCTATCCACACCTCTTCCCCACTGAAAGCCCCACAGAGAAATAGCAGGGGCTTCTTAAAACAGCATTTGTCTCAAGGAGCAAGGACACTGGAAATGTTGAGGCCTGGAAGGAAGCACATGCAAGACTGACACAAGAAGGAAGGCACATCAAACCATGTACAAGAGGAAGTCTCAGTCCCAATGAGTGAGGCATGCCTTGTCTGCATCTAGGAGTACCTCAGACTGAAATGGGGACAGAGATCTTAGGCCAGGGTTGAGGGAGTCAATGAAAATACCCTCATCCACAGATACATTCATTCCAAGCATAGTGCCAAAGGTGAGGGCCACACTATTTTGTTCGTCTCTTTTGCACATGGAATTGATTGTGTTTGCAGAAGGGTGTAGGCCTTGCATATGAGCCTGCAGCTGCCAGCTGCTAGCTGGCGACCTGATTGACCTATTTGCGCATACAGGCCTGGGTTGTAGGCTGAGCTCCATCACATACCACTTATGTGGCCTATGGTCCAGTCACCAGTGTAAGTTCAAGCTACTCTGTTTCATGCCTGGCTGCCCAAAGTCCTGACTGTCCATTCTGACAGCTATGCCTAACCAAAATACCATCACCTCAGCCCAGCCCTCTGACTCCCAGTCACTCCCTACTCAGGATGCTGCATCAGATATGAGGCATTTCAGGATTTCCCTTATTTACAAAGAGCTCTCTCCTTGCTGGCAAAAGCCAGGTCCTAGTTGCCATGCACCACCATTGTGCTGCAGACTAGGATCTGCCCAGCAAAGGGCTGATGGCACATGTAAAATGGTCCAGCATCCATTTGTGAAGGCACAGACAGGTGTGCATGCACAAACAGAGGCATAGCACAGAAGGCTTGGCCCACATGGCTTCATAACAAGTGTGGATTATGTGCCTGGCGTGAAGGGTGGATGAACTCTCTTGTCATAGGCAGGTCCTACCATACTGGGAAGTACCTTTTAATCCAGGAGGGAAGGTTTAGCTGCATAATGACCCGATCAACTTCAGTTTCTGTGTGTTAGGCAACACAGCTAACACGGCAGATATCCCACCCTGCAGAGCTGGGGACTGTCACTTCTGGCCTCTGTTGCCACAAGAAAAGTGTCCTTGTTCCACACCTGGAAAAAATTTAGGTCAGAGGGAGCAGCACTGTGAGCTAAGTGAGGCTAACAGAAGAGCGGGCATCTGTGGCCTTAGGCTTTCACCTGAGGAAGTCTGTCCTGCCCAGTGCACGCGCCACATCACAACATGGCACTGCCCCACAGTGACCTCACTCACTGGGCCAGAGTGTCAGGTAAATCAGTGGAAGGACAAGCTCACTAGTTTACATCAGTGGAAGATTTGGCCCACAATATTCTGGCATTCCACTGGGCCTAAAATAATACATCAGGTGCTTTGGGGCACTTGTACATGTGACAGGAGTTTAGTCCTCTGGGTTTTATTCTATGCCCTCTAAACTGAAACAGTGGGTTTTTAATTGAAACCCATTTCAATTTTTTCATCATGTTATGGTGAGGGCACCCAGCTTGCCCCTGGGGCAGCAGGGGGAGGTAGCAGGAGGGCAGCTGAGTGTGCTGGTAGTGGAGAAGGTGGCAGGGATGGTGCGCAGGGTGCTGGAAGCCCATGTGGGCTTGGGGAGGCATTGAATTGGGCGCCTCTGATATGGAGCAGCAGGTGGCCAGCTAGCAGCCCACCCAAGCTTTCAGTGCCCTATGCAACATCCCTGCCGCCTTCTCCAGTCACCAGCAAACTCAGCTGCCCTCCTGCCACTTTCCCATGCTGCCCCAGGGGCAAGCCAGCCTGTCTCCAGGTGGCCCCAGGCTTCCTGCTAGCTGCAGGAGTCTACTGAAAGCAGATGTGATGAGGGGCCCGATCCTTTTTTCTGCAGAGCCTGCCCACCTCCCACTGTGGGCTGACAGGTGCATTGTTGCAATTTGCAATGTGTACAGTGTGATACTATTAAGCCACACAGTGACATTTTTTCAACGGGTGTGTGGTAATGGTATCATGTGTACAAGCGCATTTGGAGATTTGCTTTTTGGGAACAGAAAACATAGAAGAACTCATTGGATCTCTGTATAATAACATAAGCTGTTCCCTGGCTGTAATCATTTCCCACCCCCAGAGACCTACCCATTTATGTATGCCTCAGGAGCCTTCTGCTGTCCCTGTCTCTGTATATTTAAGTGCCTAACCCTGCTGCTTCTTTTGCTGCAAAACTGATTGGAACTAGCACCAAGATAAATACCACCAAATGATCTTGGAAATATTTCTTGAAAGCCCAGTATAAATGTACACTGGATAGGTGGCTGATAGAGCCTTATAAATTACAGGTGTTTATAGTCATGGTGTAGGCAGCAGAGTCTAGTTTCTTTTATTTATATAGACTTCAAATACCTAAGAACAGATATTTATATTTTTCCAGTGTTTTGACTCATTTGGGTGCTTGGATTTTGATGGATCAAAACCATGAAACAAGAGGCTGATGCCATTTATTCCCTGTCTGCTCAACTCCAGGGGCTCCTTGTAACTTCTTGTACAAGCCAGCTTGGATTTTTACGCTGAAACCTCTGAGCATTTTCAGGCCAGAACTGAAGGGCTGGGTGTTCATCCAAATATTGCGGCCTTGAGCAGATGGAGACCTGAGGCCTGGCTAAATCATAGAATCATAGAATCAGGGTCAGAAGGAACCTTGTAGATCTTCAAGTCCGACCCCCCGCCTGGGCAGGAGAAAAGACTGGACTCAAATGAGTCCAGCCAGGTAGGCATCAAGCCTCTTCTTAAAGATCCCCAGGGTAGGAGCCAGCACCACTTCCCTAGGAAGTTGGTTCCAGCTCCTAGCCGCCCTAACTGTGAAGTAGTTCTTGCAGATGTCTAATCTAAATCTACTCTCTAATAACTTGTGTTCATTGTTCCTTGTCATGCCGGGGGGCGCTAGGGGAAACAGTGTCTCCCCTAAACCTTTCTAGTCCCCCCTAGTGAGTCTATAGACAGTCACCAGGTCCCCCCTCAGCCTTCTCTTGTGAAGGCTGAACAGGTTTAGGTCCGGCAGTCTTTCATTGTAGGGTCTGCCCTGTTGTCCCCGGATCATGCAAGTGGCCCTCCTCTGGACCCTTTCAATGTTGTCCACATCGCTCCTGAAATGGGGCGCACAGAACTGGACGCAGTACTCCAGCTGTGGCCTGACCAGCGTCACAGAGGGGGAGGATCACCTCCTTGGCCCTACTTGGGATGCACCTGTGGATGCACGACAAGGTCCGGTTAGCCCTGCCAACCGTGACCTCGCATTGTCGGCCCATGTTCATCTTGGAGTCAATAATGACTCCAAGATCCCTTTCTGCCTCCATGCTCTCAAGAAGGGAGTTTCCCATTCTATAAATGTGCTGCTGGTTACTACTGCCCAAGTGCAGCACCCTGCACTTGTCAGTATTGAAACGCATCCTGTTTGTGTCAGCCCACTCCTGTAACCTATCCAGATCTTGCTGCAATCTTTCCTTCCCTACTAGCGTGCTCACCTCACCCCAAATTTTGGTATCATCAGTGAATTTAAACAGGTTGCATTTCACCCCATCGTCCAAATCGCTGATGAAGAAATTGAACAGCGCAGGCCCCAGGACCAAGCCCTGGGGGACTCTGCTGCCCACTTCCCCCCAGGTCGAATATGACCCGTCCACCACCACCCTCTGAGTACGACCCTTGAGCCAATCTGCAATCCATCTGACTGTGTAGGCATCAATGCCACAGTCGCCTAGTTTTTTAATGAGGATGGGGTGGGAGATGGTGTCAAAGGCCTTGCTGAAGTCTAGAAAGACTACGTCCACGGCAACACCTGCATCCATTGCCTTTGTGACCTGATCATAAAAAGCAATCAGGTTGGTCTGACATGACCCGCCCCTAATGAAACCGTGCTGGTTGCCCTTGAGCATCATCCCTGAAGCCAGCCCATCACAGATGTGCTCCTTGAGGATCTTCTCAAAAAGTTTCCCAAGGATAGCGGTAAGACTGACTGGCCTATAGTTGCCCGGGTCCTCTCTCTTCCCTTTTTTGAATATGGGGACCACGTTAGCTATCTTCCAGTCATCTGGCACCTGGCCCGAGCACCACAAGCACTTGTAAAGCCATGCGAAGGGCCCTGCAATAACCCCAGCTAGCTCCCTCAACACCCTGGGGTGGAGAGCATCTGGACCCGCTGACTTGAAGACGTCCAGCCCCTCCAGAAGCTCTCTAACCCAGTCCTCTCCAACCTGAGGTCTGGAGGCATTCCCCTTGAGTCCATCTGGCATCACAGCGGGGAAGTCCCAGTCCCTGCACAAGAAAACGGATGTGAAGAATTGGTTAAAGAGGTCCGCTTTCTCCTCTGGCGCAACCACCAGATTGCCCAGCGTACTTTGCAGGGGCCCCACATTACCCGGTGCCTCCTTCATCCTCCCTATATATTTGAAAAAGGACTTTTTATTATCCTTGATCTTGGACGCTAGTCCTAGCTCTATGTCCGCCTTAGCTTTCCTGACCGCCCCCCTACAGGCCTGAGCAGAGGAGGTATACTCCTCTTTGGAGATAGCACCCCCCTTCCACTGGGTGTACGCCGCCTTTTTGGTAAGCAGGCATTCCCGGATGCCCTTGGTGAGCCAGAGGGGCTTTCGGGCACTCTTGCCCCCCTTGCTTCTTGTTGGGATGGACTCCCCTTGGGCCGTGAGTATCATTTCCTTAAGGAATGACCACTCGCCCTGGACACTGAGTTCCCCTGCCCTCAAGGACCCTAGCGCCTCACCCACTAGTCTCCTCACCTTGTTGAAGTTGGCCCTCCTAAAATCTAGGGCTACCATCTTGCTGCAGGCCCTTGACACCCTGCGCTGGATGGTGAATTCCAGCAAGCGATGATCGCTATCACCCAGGTGGTCAAGAACCTGGAGGCCCCTTACCAGGTCATTGCCTGTGGCCAGGACCAGGTCCAGGTCCAGATCCAACAGGGCGTTTCCTCTGGTGGGACTGTGTACCACCTCCTGGATTAAGTGGAGGTCCTGTATCTCAGCTAGGAACCTTCTGGAATGGTCCGTCCTGGCTGACTGTTCCTCCCAGCAGATGTCCGGGTAATTAAAATCACCCATAATGACTACATCCCTTGCCTTAAGTGAGGGGCATCTGGTGTTAAAACCCTGGAGTTAGCTGACTGGGATGTTTGGATTGGATGGGCAATGTAATGTGTGCATGTGTACACACACACACACACACACACACACACACACACACACACAAACATTATACCAAACAGCAAACAAGCTGTCAACATAATTCACTTTAACTGGTGCCCCAGTGTCTGTGAATGGAGCACTGAGAGATGAAAGGCAAGTGGAAAGCTGAAATGGGAGGAAAGGAGGGGGGGGGGGGGGGGGTTGTAAGGGCAAGGAGAAATGGGCTGGGAGTAGGCTGCCTGCTGGGATAGGAGCTGCAGAGATGAGACTGGCTGGGTATGTCGTCCCCTCCCCACCCCCCGGGTCAGCACTTTGTAGGGGCAGGAAAAGGTAGGAGGATCCAGAACTTGCAGTCCGGTTTGCAAGAACGGGGTTCTTCACACTGCTCTAGCCCCATGGTGTGTGCATTGGTGCCCCCCTGCAAAACCCAATACTGGATCCACATGTGCAAGTGGGGAGGTTGCCACAAATAGGAGATGGGCTTCTAATGCAGTGATGTCACATCCTTTTGTGCCCATGAACTCATACTGGGGTTAATGGGATGGTGGAGGTTTCGCCTAGCACGAGGCAGAGACGCATCACAGCACCCTTCGTGGCACCGTGCCTCTGAGCCCCTGTGGGAAAGAGGGGAGTTTTCTCCATGCCAGTGATCAAAGCACACAGAACAGCTCCTGAGGCAGGGATGCACAACATGGGGCCCACCAGGGCAATCCCAGTGGCCTGTGATGATTCTTTATGAAGCCACTTGATTAAATGAAATAGGCTTTGAAAACCAAGACACTTTATGAATAGCCCATGCTTACTAATGGAGAGCCCAGTGGCAGAGCCCTATAGTTGCCTCTCTGTAAATCCACAGCTATGAGTCTGAGCCTGGCCCCAGGCTCATAGTGAAGGCTACCCTTAACCAACCCAGCTGTGTCCTTGCCTTGCTGCATGAGGATTCATTAAAGTATGATCCAGTTTCCTGCTTGAGAACATGCGAGGGCTGACATCTAATCAGAGCAGACCCCACTCCTGGCAGCCCTCCATTAGAAACTGTGCCTCACAAGTGGCTCTCCATAAAGTTGGAGCTGTGCACCTGCTGTTGGGTGATACGCAGCAGGGAAGCCTTGAGACCGCTCTAAGTTATGGTGTGGGCCATAACTTAGTCTTGTCCATGACTAGCCCCACACTCTTACGGGATAAAAGTGGCCTTACTCTCTCTTTTGCTTATTCCTCCCAGAGCTCCACCTGCAGAAAAATCAGGGCCTGTGATTAATGTAGGAATTTTAGTCAGTTCAAGGTACATACATACACACTCAGGGGTTCAAAGTCATGATCCCTGCTACCTGACAATGTCATAACCTCCATTGTGGAGATATGAAAGCTGCTGTGCAGAGAACAACACAGCATGCTTTTCAGGAGCACTCAGCACTGTGGGTGGCCAGCCCCAAAGGTGGGGCCCAGAGGAACTCACCCTTGGCCACATAACATACTCAGCCCTCTGAGGCCCAGCCACTGGACTGTCCTTCCTATCCTAACCCTCTTCTCCTGTGGGGCAGCATCTGTGCTTTCACCAGATCCCCTCACTGCTCTTAAGATGCCCCTGCTGCTCCACACAGGCAGTGGGCAGGCAGGGAGGGATGAAGGCTATGGCCTTCACCTCTTTGATCGAGCTCTCTCATTTCCTGTGCCTGAGGGAAATAATGGAGACAGGTTTGCTGGCTAACCTAAGGAGATCCCTCTCTCTCCCCGTCGCTCTCTGCCTCTGTCAGAAACGATAAGAATTAATTAAATTTGTCCGCCTCTCCTCCTGCTTTGTCGCTGCCCGCGGGATTTATCAGCCTCTTCCACCATAGGCTCTATCAGACTGGGGGCGGGTTGGGAAATACATATATACTCCATTACATGTGTCTTAATATTCTGGATATGTGCTCCAGGGTGATAGCCTAACAAATTATGATTAAAATGAGCTTCATGGATAGGGCCAGGAAACAAGGTAAGGAGGGGAGCCAGCTTGGTAAGTGGAGTTAATGAGGGCACTTTATTTCAAATGTGGTGTTTTCTTTACTTGCAGTTAGAAACCAACTTAACATATTAGCTTATTAGAAGTACTGATCTGGCTGTGCTTTCTCCTCGCAGGATCCTATATCTCTGTGAATGGCATCAGCATTCAGACATGGCTCAGCAAGGCATAGTCCACCCTGTGACACACACGTCCAGTCTCACATGGCACATTCTGCCCTGAGGTCACTCCAGCTCTCCTCCCACCCCCATTTGCTGTTTGTGTGAATAGTACATGTTTAACTCCAGGTGAGTCCAGTGACAAAGGAGTTTAGGTGTCTTTCTATCACCTAGATTCACACTGAAGGCTGCCCCCAGCGAGCTCACCTGTAAAAGGGGACCTAGGCATTCAGGCTGGGGAATACAAAATGCCTGGATGTAATGTCAATCACATCATTCCTTAGTGTGCCAATGGCTACAGAGAGTGGTGGGCTCAAATCATACTCACCCAGGGGGCTACCAGGCTCAGAACAGCCTGTTACACATTCAGTGTGGCAGGGCAATGGAGTTACTACATGGATGAATTAGCAGCCGGAACAAGAGCCAGGGTCCCTTTCTGAACTCCCCAGCCCCTTCTCCAGGGCCATTTGTGGTCTGGAACGTGGTGGGACTTGATTTGAATCCTCTGCTATTAATGATGTAGTGATAGGTTGCCCACAGAGATGGTCAAAGCAGCAAGGTCAAAAGGCACAAGAGTACCAGAGCTGTGCTAAAAACACCTACATTCAGTTCCCAGCTCTGCTGTCACGTCCTGTGTGACCTTGGGCAGGTCCCTCACTGCATGCCGTGCCTCAGCCTGACATTTGTAACATAGGGACAATACTTTTCATCTCACTGAGTGTTTATGAAGACAAGGATCCATTGATGACATGAGGTCATGAGGGCCCAGTGCCCAGGTAGTACAGGGGTGAGGGCTATGTCAAGGCCCTGTTTGGCGGGCCCTTTTAAACTACGCGCATGCGCAGTGGGCCTGCCGTCAGGGAACGCTGGCTTCTCAGGCCAGGGGGGGCCTGCCCGGGATTTGGGGGGCCCTGCCCTACAGGAGGGGGACTGGTGAGTACCCCCTCCTTCACTTGTCTCTCCCCGGGGGGCTGGGCCAAGTAGGGGCCTGGGCAGGGGCTTGACCCGCCCGGCACCAGGCAGCGGCCTCCTCCCAGCAAGCGAGGAGTTAACCCCTTCCCACCACGAGCCCGCTTACCTCCGGCTGTGCTGGGGGTCGGCAGGGGGCTCGGCGGCTGCTGAGGGGGTGTCTGGGGGGCTTCGGGGGAGTGGGGGCGCAGCGGGCTTCACCTGCGCGTCTCTCACCGCTCCAGAGCCTACCTGAGTGTGGGGTTTTTTTTGCACTCATGCACACATCCCCGGTATACATCTGGGCACACATCTGTACACATACACATCTGTATTACTGAGCATACTCACACATAGGTATACACTGGTCCCTTCATATTTTAATACAACTTGAAATTGCATCTATTGGGGACTGGATAAAGAGACCCACATACAGAACTTTGCCCCACAGTCTGGGCTCAGTAGATGCCCTGTCCTCAATTCACATAGCTGGATGCCCCCATATCACAAACAACAAGAAGAGAGACCACCTGAATTTAAGACCCTGACCAGATCATGAGGGTGCTTCCCTTCCATCTCCAATGCTCCCATCAGCTCCACAGCAGAGCCCGGAGGAGACTGTCAGGCAGCGGTGACCTGCATCTCTCTCCCCTACTGGCTCAAATTCCTGCCTATTCACACTGCTCACTTTCACACCACCCTCACAAATCAGTGGCCACTAGCAGCACCACTGTCTCGTCATGTTTATGATCAGGCAGGAGATTATAGAGAGTAATAAGGGACAGCTCCTTCCAAAAATCAATAAGTAATTTTGCTCCTGGGGGTAGGGGACTGGGTGCTGGTTCACATGAAACGCCGCAGCGATTTGCAAACAAAATGGGGGGCCAAAACACAAAGCAGCCATAAAACCAGGGCAATGTGACCCCTGCTGCCCACATACCTAGCGGGGCTTTCATACAGCACCCCTCCTCCCCCCAACCTGCTGTAGAACAGCAGTCTATCAGCCATGGTTTCAGAGGGGCCCATTTTAGACCCAGTTCTAAAGCTGAATGCCTGCCTGTGTAAAACAGAGGCAGCAGATCTGGGTTCAGAGTCTTACATTGTACTGCAGTAGCATTTCAGAGCTCCAGCCATATACCAGGACCCCACATTGTGCTAGGTGCTGTGCAAACTCAAGGCCAAAATCACAGGTTTTCTTTCCTCCTTTTCCAATTATCTCTGTTGCTGTTGCAGGGTTTTTCTATAACACATATTTTGCATTGGATTTCAGCCTTGCCTAGTCAATTAGATATACATAGGGATCACACTGTGGAGACTATCATTCTCCTTCTTTTCCTGATTATAAACAGTTCCACTCCAGGCAGGTGTCTACCATTTATTCAGTTATGGTGATGAGGTTTCTTAACACAGAAGTACCTTGCATCATGGCAGAGGTGACAGAACTTTAGATCAGGCTCATCTCCTCTGAAAGTTTGTTCTATGGTCAAGTTCCAAGGGCCTTAAACATTTCATCTCCCCCACTCTTCCATTTCACTCTGGACTTTGAGTTATATTGTCCACAACATTTTGGAAGGTCAGAGAGGGGGAAGTATCAGGGTACTGATCTACTGCTAGATTTGGGGCTCATGCCTATACCTGTAGACTAGATTCAATGGATGAAGCTGAGCACAAGGGTAATGTGCTTGTAGCAGCCTGTCCCAGTGGAAAGGCAGGCTTGCTGTATTTTGCATGAGATGGACTTCCTGCATTGCATCCATTCATTCCTGTCTATGGTGAGCAATCAATATGCAATCTGAGAGTAGAACCATAGTGGACAACTTTCCTTCAGGGGCAAGGTCTCCTAGAGAGCTCATGCATCAGGGATTTTTTTGGGCCATTTTATTCTACCCAATCTTCAAAGTGTCAAGAGATTAAAGAGGATGCTCAGCTCTCTGTACTCAGGAGAGCAGAGATGGGTGCCTTCACTGACAGGGGGTTGGTAATGGAATTGTCTACACTAGATTTTCAAAACTTCTCTATTTATGGTTCGTGCAAAATCACTCTCTAAATATTTTGCCAACAGAAAATGGACTACTTGACAAAAAACAGAAGCCCCAAATATTTCCACTTTCAACAATGGAAAGCTGAACTTTTGCTTTTTTGTTTGTTTGCTTGCTTGCTTTCCTCAAAAAGCAGAAATGTTTCAAAATATGATAGAAAAATTCATTCTTATAGATGAGTTTCATGGGGATATACATTTCCATTCTATTCTTCTCCTATTACCCAACATATTTATATGAATAATTCCACCTCTTTAATAGAAATGCTGTCCATACTACCATAGTGTGTGCCTTTGTCTCCCCTTAGAGGTTAGTTCAGCTGAATAAATCTATTACTGCTACCAGCCAAAGGACTTCTTTAGTTCAAGCACTAGAGTCTCCTACTGTATGACCCAAGACTGCAATTGACCCAAATGTACTGGGCTCACTGTAAAAACTCATCACACCCATTTCATTCACAGCCTGATGTGAGCTGGAGATGGGTTGGCTCTGACACATACATGAAACCCATGCAGGTATGCGGGCACACATGGGACAGTCACTAATATCCAGTGCCCAGATTTTTGAGCTGACACCATTTACAATATGCTGCACTGGTGGTACAAAGTGATGCTGGCTGCAAACAGCTACCACAGCATTGCTCTTTGTGTGTCCCATTGGCACCAGGCTCACAGAGGTGGCAGAGCCTCTGAACCAGCTCTCCCATCTCTAGTGTAGGGGGCATGCCTGAGGCAGAACAGGCCATGCCATGTGGTGTGGCTGAGCAAATTTCTGCTGAGCTATCTCCATTGGTCTATGGGGGCCCTATACCAGGGTCATAATGTAGGGCACCTCTCTGCTACTCTAATACTGAGCCTGGGGGAGGCTCAGGGAGCCCTAGACAGCTTCATGATGTTCCCTCCCTTCCCTCAGCATCACAGAAATTCCCAACACCAGATTGAATTGTGCCAGCTGAGTGCTGGGAAAGGACAGGGGAGCTGGTGACCACCAGCACTGGAAGCAAAGCACACTTCTTCCATCCTGTTCCTCAGCTTGTTCCTGGCCACAGCTGCGCTGCCAGGGCAGGTCTAAGAGAAGTTGCCAGTGTTCTCAGAAACAGGCACCCAGCCAGGCATGCCTAAGGGTGAGGAAGTGTCCATGCCTGCAGAGATTTAGCAGGGTTTTCTCTTAGGGTGAAGACACCTAACACTAAATGGTAGAAACATGGTATGTGCCTTCTCCATAGCTCTACTGTTTGGTAAATCACTTGCACCCAGGGTAGAGTTACCCCTTGAAAGACGTGCAGTCACTTTACTACATGACAAGATGACTGGGTGGAATGTCCTGTCAGTCCCATGCCCAGGTAGCCATTTTCTCAATGCAAACTGGCATCTCCAGGCCATGAGTCAAGTACTGTATCAGCTCCTCCTCTGGGCAGCCACTCTACCCACTTCCTTAGTATGAAGACCATTTACTACAGAGTAAAACTCTAGGGTAAGAGAGTCCATAGTTCACACCCTCTCCCACTCAAGTGACTACTTTCTATCCCATTTGACCTGATGCAAATTGGCCTGACTTCACTGGCTTCACCTACTACAGATCCATTTAGGAAGTGCCAGTGCCCAGATCCAAAACCAGGGGAAGCCTCTTAACAAATGGAAATCATTGCATCCTTCAGGAGAGCCACAGAAACCACCCGTACTCTAATCTACCCAAACCATCTCACCCACACCCCATAACCTCCACACACCAGCTGTCCCACAAAGCCCTGCCCTTCTCCAGCAAGGGGTATGGGGTTTTAACAGCTGCTGGCAGAGAGACCTGCTGTGAATCACCTTGAATTTACAGCTGAGCTATGGGAAAGAGAATTATATATAGATCTCAGGAGACAGGCTGGTGGGGAGTGAGCATCCATCAAGCATGAATTCTGGGTTATTTACTGAGCCTGGGTCTTGCCAAGAGAAACACCCCCTGCACTGGCCAGCCTGAAAACAGATTCTGCCATGGGGACCTATTCAGCAAATGAAAAATATCTGCCTTACTCCTCAGAACAAATAGAGCAAATGAAGCTGTTTATCCTCCCCCAAATCCTCTCTTGCCTGCAGTACTAAAGGCCCCAGTGTGCAGGATGAGGCCACGGTGCCTCCTTCCCTAGTGCTCAGCATCCCAAAGGTAACACCCCTTCAGAGCCCAGGCCCCAGTACAGTTGAGTCGCTCAGTACTTTTGATGGACTCCTTTATGATTACTGTTTAATTATTCACCCTTTTAAAACGTTTTGCATCATAAACCTGGGATAGAGTCTGGGAAATGAAGGACTTTGGCAATTATTCCATCATTTTTTTCCTTTGTGACAGCAGTAGGCAATGTGCTTCCCAGCATGCCTTGCTGGGGTTTTTGGAGGTCACTGGGAACTTGCTGGGCAAGCCATGTCCAAACTTTAATACCACCAGCATAATGATAGTGTTTTCATGTCATAGCACATATGAGAATGGCATGGTCTCATGATGGTGGGGACTGGCTGCCATACTCTGCCTGGAACTTGCTGGAACCTGCAGACACAAACTTTGGTCCCAATACAGAGGCCCTGCCAGTGGGAGCTACAGCAGCAGTCTTGGCATTTGCCATTAGTGCTGTAACAAAGAAACGTGCTGTAGACAACAGGCATGAAATATTAAGCTCAGCCGTGGGGAGACAAAACTTGTCCCTGCATTAGTTACAACATGATAGTGCCTAGCAGCCCCTTTTGTGAGACAGGACCCCATTCTGCCAGGCACTATATTACAATCATGCCCAGAAAGTCCAGCTTAGGCCAGCATCCCAATGTGCCAGGCATTGTACAAACATATTGTGTGAGATGGTTCCTGTCCTGAAGTACAAATAGACAAGACAGACAGTCTGTGGGGAAAGGAAACTGAAGTACAGGACAAGGATGCAACTTGACCAAGGTCATGCAGCAACTCAGTGGCAGAGCCAGAAATATAGCCCAGGTCTCCTGACCCTCAATCCTTTACTCCATCCACTGGGCCACACTATCCCATCATGACACTTCAGCTCAAGCAACCAGAGACTTTTATCACATGCATTAAGGAGAGCTTTCCTATGCGTTGGCAGTAGTAAGTACTGCTCTGGCATTACACATGCACACATATACACATGCACATGCACAGTGTCAGTGGTCTGAGCAACACCCCACAGGCAGTCTGTTGCAAGCTCAGCTGTGTTCTTTGTACAGCTTCTGCCCTGGGAAAGGAGGGCTTTGGGGTGTGTATGACAAAATGCAGGTCAGGCAAGCAGGGCTTAGAGTTACGTAAGGCAGATCCAAAGCAGCAGCAGGGCTTAGGTGCGATAGAAAGGAATGGCAGCTGAGGTGACTCCTCCCCAGCAGGACCCTATGGTGAATCAACAGTTTTGCTGATCTCTGCACATGGACTGTTATTGGAGGACAGCAATGGGGAAAATCTATAGACTGAATCATTGTCTAAGAGTTGACTCAGGTCATGGCAGGTGCAGCTGTTTATTGCCTGTGGCTTTGATCTTCTGAGCTGGATCCTACAGGCTGCAGCTTTGGCTTGCAGGAGTGAGTTGAAAGGAACAGTTTTCTGGAAAGCTGGATGCACTTTTAGGGAGCTGATGATTCCTCATGTACCTGGATTT
This sequence comes from Crocodylus siamensis, assembly GCF_052110815.1. NCBI lineage: Eukaryota > Metazoa > Chordata > Crocodylia > Crocodylidae > Crocodylus > Crocodylus siamensis. The sequence goes on along the minus strand of NC_143409.1, from coordinate 28,206,713 downwards.
ATATTTTGACACTTACTCCTACAAGATCCAGCAGTCAGGTATTAGAAGCTGTAATCAATACAATCCAGCTGCAGACTGAGAATCCCCAAAGTGGGATGGAAATGGGGTCTCTCTTTGGGAAAAGCAGACAAAATCAAAATGGCTTGTGCTGCCCATGTCTCTGGAGAAGCGCTGCTCTTTTTTCCTCACCACCCCAGTGTGCTACCATCCTCTGCACATTCATGATGAACAGCAGGGGGAAACACTCACACATCTAAGATCAGAGCTACACACATTTCCACATCTACTCTGAGTTAGCAGCCACTCCTGAAGATTTAAACAGGTGAAGCATGTGGGCCTCGCACGTATATAATGGGAGTTAAGGAGCGTGCAATTACATTACTACCAGCCAGTCAGAAGTCAGGCTCTCATTGGGCTAAATATTGGCTGCCCCTGATTTAGATTGATCAATGGCTCTGTGCTCACTAAATCCATTGCTAGACCTTTCATGCCAACCCCATTCCTGCTGACAGACTCTGTCTTGTTACTATTTACAAGAGGAATCATAGAAAGTTAGCCATTCCCTCAGTCAAACCACAAATGACAAGATGACCAGATGCATTCTCATATTAAGCCCAGAAGGGTCCTGGGGAAGTTTCTGTTCTTGTGAGAAAGATAGGACTTTACAAAGAGTTTCTTGACAAAGCATTTTAATGGCATGGCCATGTCAGAAAACAGCCTTCCAAGGCAGAGGCAGTTGTGGCTGTTATGAGTGACTTAAATCAAGGCAATGCACCTCTGAAGGGATTCTAAGACTCAGACTAAACTCCCAAAGCACAGGGAGCATTGCAAACTCTGGGGTGGATCCACCAAAGAAAGGGGTTTTATTTGGTTGCTCTGAGGTCCAGAGAAGGAATTTAGAGGGGTTATTGCCAAACTGTGACAAGAAAATCTCATTGACTTAGATAAAAATCAGGCTGGGAGTGACCTCGGGTCACTGAAGTCCAATGTCCTGAGTCAAGGCAGGGTCATCCCAGGTTAAACTATCCCAACAAACTATTCCAGATTGTTTTTGTTTGCTCTGTTCTATCAATCACTTTATGGAGTAGAGATTCTTAAAGGACCACGTATATCTTTCCAAACACCATAGGCTGAGATCCAAGTAAACCTCAACTTTTGCCAAGCACTTAAGCACTGGCTTAACTTTAAGCATGTGCCTAAGTACCTTGGATTTAACTTTACCCTATGGTATGTAGTCACATGTATGGTAGTCCACTGCCACTTAGGTATGTGGCTAAGTGCTTCACTGAATAGGATGGATGTAAGCACACATTTAAAGTTAAGTCAGTGCAATGTGAACATTTACACTGCCTTGCAGGATGCATCCAGAATTTTGGGCTGGGTAGGATCTTCCCCTTTGTTGAGGTAAGTGTGTGTTTGTGCAAGACCATGGCCTTGGCCTCCCCTCACCGGTCTGTCACTTCCCCGTATGTGAGAACACTGAGGCAGATGCAGGTGGCCAGAACACTCTATCTGGCCCTAGGCACGTGCCCACTCCCTGCCACCAGATTGTCAAGCCAAGGTCAACTGACCTCTTACCCCTTCCCATATAAGCTCCCAACCGAGAAGGGGAAATGTCTGGGCAGCAAGGTGCAATCTTGTACCTAGGCTGCTGCATTTTTTAATTGTGCTGCTACCAACTCTAATGGATTCTCTGACCTGGCTAGTCTCTCAACCTCACATTCTGCCTGACCCTCAAGATACTCAATCCAGCTCTGGCCTGACCTCCTGGATACCTAACCCAGCTAGTCCCCCTAACTTTACATTCTGCCTGACCCCCTGGACCTCCAACTCAGTTTTCTGGACAGACCTCCTGGCTTCTGACCTACTGGCTTCTCCCAACCCTGAGGTAACACCCCAGTCCTGGCCAACTACAGCCTGACTTGACATATTTGGGTCTTGGCTGCTTAGCTCAGTAACAAAAACGTAATTTTAGTTGAGACTCTTATCACACAGAGGAAACTTAAGAGGTCAGCTCCAATTATCAAACACTCACTTTGGCAGTTATTCAACAGGACCCCTAGTCTTACCTTTGTAATGCTCTTTGTTCAATTACAACCTTGCAAATAAATGAGCTATCCAACATCAGTGGTAATTCTTACCATTCCAGTCGTCTTCACCCATGTGGGTTACAACACAATTACATTACAGTTCAGCACAGAGCACACACAATATTCAAAGAACACCTCTGGTTCTGTAACTTTTCAGGCTGATTCTGAAACAAGAAGCTTGGTAATTTGTGCTAATGACTTGGAGATCAGTGTGGAAGTACAGGATTTTTGCAAATGAGGGAATGAGTGAATAAGCACAATCAAGTACAAGCCTCATGCTTCTAGGATAATTATTAGGGGACTGCAGAAATTTCAGTGCGAGCCAGCCAGTCCATCACTGCCAACAATGTAGTAATTATTGTACCTTTCTGTGAAGCATCTAACTGGAGACTAGATGGACCATGAAGTTGAGATACTTTGGCCATATCTTTGTGCTCTAAAACGTTTATCTGGTAGATATACATATGGTATTGTTTTTTCCATGTATAACACCTTTAAATGCATAAAATCTGCCTCCCTATCTTCATGGAGCAGTGAAGCTCTTCCAGGAAGGATGATCTGACTATGTGAGTACCCCTCCTCTCCCCCCTGCTGCTCTCTTTGTCTGCCTGGCAGCCTTACATCAGTTTTTTCTTTGGTGCTTCTTTTAACCTGCAACAAATATTCAAAAAATGGTGTGATTTTTTTCTTTGCATGTGGGAAACAGGGCAATCTTTTGTTCACTTACTCTGACAACTGCATTTTGGGTTTAATTATTTACAATAGTGTTCCAAAATGCATTAGCGAACATTCAGTTAGTTTATAAAAAATAATGGCACCTTAGTACTGACTGGTATCTAGCTACAGCTTTTTTTAACACATCTGGAAGAGATAGGCCAGTATACATGTGCATTATAAAGTACATGGGTGACAAAACTATTCTTATTTCCCCACTATGAGTGAAATCCTGCCATTAGGTCTGCAAATCTTCCCTCAGACATAGCTTCAGTGGGGTAGTGGGCTTTGCTGATATTTTTCAGCACACATCAACGTGTTTAAAGCACACAGTGGCCTCACATGGCATTACAATTGCCTCTGGGCATGGTGTGAGTGGCAGCCATTTATTTTCATCACACTGCCCACAGCCTGCCCTATCTTGTCATCACATCCAAAACCAGCAGAAACTGAGGCTGGTTTTTAGCACACACCATGTTTCTGGGAATGCTGGGCCTGGTGGTGAGGTCCCATTCTGTCAGTATCTGCTCTCCACAGACCCTACCCTGAAAGTCTCCCTTCCACACCTGGTTCCCCACACAGGTGGGAGGGCAAAGCCCCTGGATGTAGCAGAGCACTCCTTGGGCTGAGTGCACTGGGACACATGCACACCACCTTACTCAAAGCCTAGCAGTGCAGTGAAAGGGCAGCATCGCCATGGAGAGGCTCTGAAGGCATTTCTCAGCAGCTCCTTTTCAGCACCGAGGAGAGTGGCCATGGATGAGGACCTGTTGCATTCCAGCTCAAAGCAGGGGACACTACTGACAGCCGGGACGAGGAGGGACAGGAGGCCTGGGTCTCCAATAAGTGAGTCATGCTGGTGTAGTTCTATCACTGCGTGTAGCCAAGAGGCAGGTCATGCCTGCAGAAAACTCTAGTGCTTCTTTATAGAAGCACCAGCCCCGACTCAATGTTCCCAGTGCCAGTTAATCTGAACGATGCTTGTTGTTATAGCCTCGGTTTGTCAGCAGTAAAGGGAAAATTTCATTCCCCATTTTTTAATTTCTCTTGGCTTGTTAACAAGTACCCTTCCAGCTGGTGCAGACAGCTGACAAGAAGAAATGCTGCATGTGAGCGAAAGCCTGCCATTCAGTGCTGAAAAAGGGGCAATGGGGTGGGGTGTGAGGGGACAGACAGGCCGGCAAGACTCTGGAGTGGCAGATAATTGAATGTCAAGGCTGATGTGGCTAGTATTTATTTTAGTGCTTGCACATCTATAACACTCAGGCGAGAATCTCTGTAATCTATAAAAACTCAAGAAAGTAATGGGAAAGAGAAGTTAATAGTTACATATTTTTTTATTGAGACATTCAAGAAACTGCTGAAAAGGAAGAGATGACAAGAAAACAAGAAAGAAGTAGCAGGGGGTGTTTTTCAAGGAGCAGGGAAAAGAATCACAGAGCAGGAATATCAGAGGGGCAGGCAGCATCCTGCTGAGGGGTATGCTGTGATAGATAGAGTTGTCAGAGGGGCAAGCCACAGTAGGCAGCAGTGACAGATGCATTACAGACTCCCAGGTCCATGATGGCAGGAGCAACTGGGGTGGAGTAGAACTCTACAGGCTGTGTCTCTCAAGGGAGTGGGCTGCACCGCACAGGGCAATGGAGCAGTGAGCATGTGGGGATGTCAGACTAATAGCACACAGTGCATGTAAGATGCAGTTGTCCAGGTAAAGAACCAATCAGTTCATGGCATGTTGTATTCAGTTCATGTAATAGTTTGGATATAGGGAGGGAAAAGTCCATCTCTGTAATACCATCAGGAGCTTTGTGTGGGTCATGATGCCTTACAGCATAAAACCTACAGTGTCCTGGCCCCCTCCAAGCCAGGCCTTATCCCTTCATGCCCTGCTGTCCCTGCAGTTGTCCAATCATAAAAACATGTTCCTGAGGTGCTATCTGCAAACATGACAGGTGTCTACACCCCATGCACATGGTGCTCATTAATTAGCCGTATGCAGGGCTCCAGCCAGCAGCAGCACAGCACCCAGTCCCGCTCTCCAACTGCCGTCTCCATCTTCAGAATCAAGACTTTCATTTATAAAAAAAGAAAAAACTAGAAAGTTATGACAGCTGTGAAGGAAGCTTCAAAGATATGAACAGAGCAGAGCTGAAGCGGAGGTGTCTGCAGAGTGTCTGGAACAATAGCACCAAGAAGTGTGAACCCAGCTGCCCACAGAATTAACTCATTCACTACTAGGGTGGGAGGGATGGATGGCAGGCCCAATCCACTTGCTGTGAGTGAGGCTTCATTCTGGTGCTGCAAGCAGCTTTGGGAGCAGCTTCCCACCACCAGTCAAAGAATTCAGGAGCCTATCTAAGCCTCACTAAACTTGAGGACCCCAGCGAACCCAGAAAGCAGGTGCAATCACCTCGCAAGCCACTGTACAATACACTGTGAGTGACATTACCATTTGGAGGGTCTCATAAGGGAGCAGATGGTGTGGACAAAGTCTGGAAGTGTTCAGTCACTTATTTGACCCTGACTTTGCATTCCATTCATTAAGCACAGCATAACTGAACTGCAGCTCAGCTAAGGGTCTGTCTAGACTGGGAGTTTTATACACACAGGGCAGAGGCGTGTAATCTCACACTAGGTCTTAGACCAGAGAAAACCCCACATTCCACTGGTGTGGTTCCATACATGCAGATCAACCACTGCAGATCCTGTCAGTCCGGGCAGTCCTTGGGTATTTCAGTTCTTAATCTGTAGTACTCTGAATAATTTAACATTCCAAAAAGGCCCAAGTTCTGCCCAGGCAGTCCACCAATATAGGCCATCAGGCTACACCAATTTTTGTAGTCAGCCGTACACCAGGGAACAAGGTAAACAGCATCACATCCAGCTGTTCCCAATTCCCAACCCAAATGACCAAGTGTCACTCACAAGTTGGGTAACTATGGATAGCCTATAGCTCTAATCCAAGTCAAGGCTCAAAAGTCAAAACGTACAACTCTGGCTTTACAGAAAGATACCTTAACCATGCTGTCACATCACCCAACACTTGGAGTGAGACCTGGCCAACCAACTGACCCACAGGGTTAGATAATTCTATTCCAGTTCCAAGTGGCTGCCTGGTTTGATCAGGAAGAGGCACCTTCCTTCAGTTATCTATTCATGCACATTTGTGCAGGTGAGTATGTTTTTGATATTTTTGCCTGGAGAACAGCTGCTGTTCACAGACATCAGTATTTACAGATAAGCATGAGTATTATCCTTCATAATCCCTTATTCTCCTATTTAAAAAATTTCAGCCATCCAGTCATGGAAAAAAGAATCATCAGGGGCCAGATTTTTTAATGGTTGTGCCAAGGAAAGCAGTGTGCACCTATGGGGAAGGAATCACAAGGTGAACTTTGCCCACCTTTTCTGAGAAGAATGGGGAAAGAATATGTGGTTTGACCCCTGGCATAACTTAGGGCAACCTCAAGACCTTTCTAATTTATGCCTACTTAAATGACCCAGTCTGCCAAACAAGGATCACCAGAATAAAGAGTCTATCCATGTCTCTGGAGTGCTCCCCACCTGCTTATCACATTTGGTGTGATTTGGTCAGGGAGATAGAGTAGCTGAGATAAGGCACCCAAAGAGGCTCATATTGAAGCAGAATCCTAGCTGTTTTTCAGCACATCTGACTCAAGTGTGCAATCACAGCCTATGAATAAGAAATGGCACTTTGCCACAATAAACAGTTCACAACAAACTCAGAGGGTGGAAATGGTTCATTCAGCACCATTCAGCAAACACTCACAAATAACATACACGTTTGCAGAAACCAGGATCTATTGGCAAATAGGAAAAAAAGGTAAAGTCATTGGCTAATTTATTTCAATCAAGTCATTTGTATCCAACCCCAAATCCATACCCAATGATACAACATTGCTGAGGAAATTCTGTACAATGAAGTCATGTCATCATAGAACCCTCTGAGCTAGTCCTCTTAATCTACTCTGTTCCATAGAGAGTTTCCTACTCCCCCTTTTACCTGTACAATCTGAGCACCTTCTAGCCATGCAAATTAAGTAGCATGACTAACATCTGCTGTGTCTAGTTCTCTCATCTTCTCCCCAGGAGAGAACTGGCCAGGCAGTGGATTGCTTCATTTACAGGACTAGGAATGTGTACAGGATTGCTGAACATATATGGCAGCTGTCTTTATGTGGAGTAGGCTTCCATGACCTCACTCCTCTGGCACTTAGAGGGTAGGGAGGATTTTTCTGGCCTTTATTTCCTGCATGGAGCTCACCCCACAGTCTGATACTTGCCTCCAAGAAAGGTCCATTGCTTGTACAACCGAAATTTTTCCTTTGGGTAGCAAGGCCCATTATGCTGGAGGAGCCTGTCAAACACAGTCCTCTTTTTTAGACAGTCTTTAGAGACCCTAGCTATTATGTGTGATGTTCCGTCCCCAACTTTTTTGCCATTTAGCTTTGCCCATTCATTGTATTCAGGCACTTACTATAATGACTTGCTTAAGATTGTGCTTTTTATTATGTCCTTCACTATTAGTCACAGGAAAAAGAAACGACAGTTGGTATTTCATCATTAAATACATCTCATCCAACAAATTGATCATTATTCTCGGCTTATTAGCAGCTTAGTTTTCATCAGTTTAGAGAAGTTCCATTTCTTCCATCTCAAGAACAGTACAGTTTCCCTTAAGATCTTTTATAATCAAAGGATTAGAGGATTACAAACATCCTTTCTGTACACAGAAGGAATTTCTGTTCAGATTGCTGCACGTGCACCCTCTTTCTCTCTCTCTCTCTCTCTCTCTCTCTCTCCCTGAAGGAAAATGCTTTAACATCATTGTTTCTTAGCCATGTAGTATAGTTTCATAGTAGGTAGAATCGGAAGGGACCTGAGCAGATCATCAAGTCTGACCCCCTGCCATGGGCAGGAATGAATGCTGGGGTCAAACGACCCCGGCCAGGTGTCTATCTAGCCTCGTTTTGAAGACCCCCAGGGTAGGAGCGAGCACCACTTCCCTAGGAAGTTGGTTCCAGCTCCTAGCCGCCCTGACTCTGAAGTAGCGCCTCCTGGTGTCTAGCCTGAATCTACTCTCAGTCAGCTTATGGCCGTTATTCCTTGTAACTCCTGGTAGTGCTCAGCGGAACAGGGACTCTTCCTTTGCCTGCTGGTCCCTCTTGGCAAGTTTGCAGGTGGCCACCAGATCCCCTCTCAGCCTTTTCTTATGGAGGCTAAACAGGTTTAGGTCCCTTAGTCTCTCCTCATAGGGCCTGCCCTGCTGACCCCTGACCCTGCGAGTGGCCCTTCTCTGGACCCTCTCAGTGCTAGCCACATCCCTCCTGAAGTGCGGCGCCCAGAACTGGACACAGTACTCCAACTGCAGCCTGACCAGTGTTGTATAGATTGGGAGGGTCACCTTCTTGGATCTGCCTGTGATGCATCTATGGATGCATGACAAGGTGTGGCTAGCCCTCCTGACTGCGTAGGTCCTATGCAGCTTGTTTTTACTTTGTTCTTTACTGAATCGGGCATCACCTGCATGTGCTTGGCTTTGAGAAGTCAAGCTGAATTTACTGAAACATCAGTTCAAGAGAGTTCTACCACTTGTAAATTGGGGCCTTATCCTTTAGGCAAATATAGGCAACCCCCGTTTAGAGCTTTTAATTGGTTCCTGCAAAACTGAGCATTAAGCAGAATAGCATTAAGCAAAACCTAAAGGTTTTAACGAACCAAGATGGCTATCATGAGCATTGTAAATGAAACTTGCTGAACCTTAAGTGGAATCAGGTATCAATGTAAAACAAGCATTATAGCGAAATAGAGGTAATCGATAAAGCGTTAAGTGGGGGTTCCCTATTGTATCCCTTGCAAGACCTTATTCTAGGGTTTGAACTCAAGACTTGCTACCTGTATTACTACGTAATATATTACTTATTTTTAGTTGTCCATTTACTTTTGGATAGAAAAAAAGTTCTAGTGTGTCGTGGTTGTCATTTTCGTGGTAAAGGAATGCTCAGTGGACCAATATAATGACATGGATGGATTGACAAATGCCCAGATTCTAATCAAAAGGAGCATTGCTAAGAGTCCCACTGACTTTCAGTGCATTTTATATCTTGTCCATGCTTCCTCAAGTTGGATAAACTATTTGAAGAAAATGCTTTATTTGTCAAAACACAAGCCTTTTTCTGCTTACAAGTTATCCACAAAGAGTCCATGATTTACATTAATTCACTCGTTGAATTATTTTGTAACAACAAATGTTTTGTACTGACTTATTTCAGCCCTGGAATTGAAACTTTTTGCTGCATTAAGAACTCGGTAGGTATCTGCAGTTTCAAAACCTGAGATGTTTTGACTAGTACATTTTTGTTTTCTAACTGGATGGATCCGACTTAGAGAATCAGGATTTTGGTGCAGTTCTCACATACATGAAATGTTAAATTAACTTGCTACAAAATAGTTTACCATATTCGTTTAAGAGGTCATGTTTCAGCAAGTTTCCCACTAGTAAGTTGTGCGCTTGAGTAAAGAGGAAAAGTGAGCATTTGAGGAACAAACATGTCAGCAAATAAAAATCATTCGGGTATTCCCAGATAATTATTTTGCCCATTTTCCCTAGTTTGCTTTATACTGCAAACAAACCCTTCTGTTGCAGTGGAGTTTAGATCATAGCTACATGAAACTGGCTTATGGTCACCTCACTCCCCTAGAACATGTGTCCTGAAATGCTCAAACTGATATGCCTTAAGTTAAGCTGATGCTTTGTTAGACATCGCTTTCACTTGGCTCCTGTACCAATGTCAGGGGGAAACAAGATACCTTGCAACAACTACTCCTGCTTCTGTGCCCCCTGCAGCTCTGAACCAGGACTTTTATTCATACACTTCTTCTCACTGAGCCATGGAACAATTGCACCTTGGTGGTAGATACCACATGGGACACCGTATGCTGCTTTCCCTTTTTATTTGCACCTTTGCAATTAAACAAGGCTAAAACATTCCTCATTGTATCACTCTCCGCGTCCATTGCCCTGGCAGTCATTTGAAATCTGCTTCTTCTGGCCCTCCTATTGCAAAAGCTTTTGTGAAGTTGGTGAAGGACCAAAGACTGCTCTCTCAATGGGTTGCATAGCCACCATTGAAATACATTTGCTCCCATCAAGGGTATAGGTTCAGGTCATCTTAAATACTAACCCACCCAAATCAGGTATGGCTAGGGGTTAAACCATCCAATGGTTCCATCTCACCAAAAATCTACCAAGCTCCTTGAATGGTGGCAGGCAGAAGGCAAGGGATGGCCTAATAAGTCTGGGTAGATTCAAAGGATCTATGGCTAAGTACCATAGATTAAAAGCCATGAGAAGCTACTTAAACCCCTAGCTTCAAGCACCATTCTTGCATATTAGGAGAGAAAAGGCTTCTCCCCTGCCCCCTCCCCGCCAAAAAAACCCCCAAACAAAACAAAAACACCAACACAAAACTTTCATTGCTTCCCTAGGGCTCAGCTCATCACTGCAAAGTGGATTTGAGTCTTCATTCCCAAATGTAGTCTTCCTAACCAGCCACCTGAATTCCAATCCAACCACTGCCTGGAGGAAAGACAGACAAGTAAAGAGAAGATTATGGAGAATGTAGGATGCTTCTAGGAGTTTCCATCCAATTACACATTGTCCTAGCAGCCCTCCAGGTACAGGATGTTTATCAGACACCTCATGGAAGGACTGTCCTTCACTGGGTCAGGTAACTGTTTCTTTTGTGGCCAATGGCATTCCATAGAGGCCCTTCCCTACTGTAAAGGCAGTGTCATTTTTAGCTGCTGCTTTGAATTGAACTGGAGAGCTAACTCCCTTTGTATCTTGTAACCAGCACAAGTAATTATATCTTCACCATCACAGGGTTCTGTAGTATTTCAGGTCATGTCCTGGTGATATGGCAATAATGGTCACAAAAGCTATTTGTCTCATGCCATGTTAATGCACTCCCTGGAAATTAAATTCAATTAGTTTTGTTGCCCAGCAAGCACAATAATGAAGAAATGCGTCAATATAATTAGCCAGTGGAGACTGTCATGGTCAGTCGTGCTGGCAGGTGAAGGAGGCAAGGCTCATTTTTGCTCTCTCAAGAACCGAGTACCTTCAGCTTTAGAATCCTTGGGTCACAGACCTTACAACAAGCCACATTGCTTTCTACTTCAAAGCTTCTAAATATTTTTTTTCCTTTTATGGAGCTCTTGGTAAAAACACGTTGTGTTTCTTTTCAGGATAGAATTGGAAAGTCTGCTCTGCATATCTGGATAGATTGGTATCATTCTTTAGCATTGTACCCTTCCTGCTCACACACACTCATCATTTCTATTTACTGCATTGACATTAATGCCTTTTTGAGTGTCACTGGATTGCTTTGGAGATAATGATTTTGCATCTTTAATGGCTGCTTCAATATTTGCAACTCACTCAGTCTTACCCAGGGTTAAATCTCTCTCTCCCTCTCTCTCTCTCTCTTCCCAGGCAGTCTCTAATTGTGGAATGATCTGTTGTCTCAGCTATTTGATCACAAATCATTTTGTCAGCTAGTCCCTCCAAATTGCACCTGGAGACCAATTCACTTAGGTGATACCCTGGACAGCTGTGCCTGGTCCAAGCAGTGACCTGTACACTGAGCCTGTCTGGAGGGGATGGGGGCAGGGTGGAAGAATGAAAATGTCCCCATGGGCTACAGGAGCTGTTCTGCAGCTGCTACTGCATCCAATTTAAGGAGCTCCCAGCAACGTGTGGCACAGCAGAATGAGAAGTGCTATGTAATACAAAGAATCTTAGCTAGACGATTTTGCTAACACCAGCCAATGTGCCAACTTAAAATAAGAAGCAGAGTTTGGGAGTGTCTCCAGGGATCTTTATAAGGAATGCAGATTCTGTGTTATATTAAGAAGCTTTTAATCTCTACCACCTATAAACAGGCAGAGGAAATCTATCCCCTATAAATTCCAGCTCAGCACTGCCTGGCTGCAGGGCCCTGGGCAAATGATTTAATTTTGCTGTCTCGGTTTACCCTCCTCTCTGACATTGGGGTACCAATTCTTGGCAGTACAGAGCAGGGAGTTCATGTGCATATAGCACTTTGAAAGTGTAAAGTGCTCACTTGTTAGCATCAGTGTTACCATCACCAGACCTACTCTCTCCATGAAGAGGACACTAATTTTGTTTAAAATAAGTGTCCTCTTCATGGAGAGAGTAGGTCTGGCCCTACCCTCATTTATATATGCCCATAACATAGGCAACATCATGAGCATAAGTGACTTCCCACCCCACTTGCACTTATTTCTCATTATTTGTTATGGTACTGGCTGAAGGCTCTATCCCTCTCTCAGCCTCTCCACTCTCATTGCACCAGGTGCTGTACAAGCCACACAAGTAGAAAGATTCTTTAGCCAGAAGAACTGTGATCTATATAAGCCTATGATCTAGACAGGAGATCTATACAGGATAAGAGATATACAGCAGTGAAATGATTTGACTGAGGTCACAAAAGTAAGTCAGTTTTAGAGCCAGAAATGGCTTCCTCATCTTTCAGTCATACCACATTTCACAGCGGTGGTACATACATACTTTCACAGCAGTGAATTGCAGGGGGGGGAGTAGAAGGGGGACACAAAACTGGTGCAAAAACTGCAGAGTTTTTTGGTCAAAATTTAAAACACTAAGCAAAATGTTAAGCAAAGCTAATGACAAAATGAGTGGGAAAGCAGGAATGATGAGATCTTTCGTGAAAAACAAAACAAAAGTGGGTAAAGTCTGTTTCATTCATTGGAAATTTAGTCTCTTTTGGCATGTTCATAAGCTGGCCTTAATTTCCATGTTATTTACAACCATGGCCAGCCCACAGGTTCTTTACCAGCTGTTCATTTTCACTCTGTGTTACCTGTGGTCCTTGACAGGTTGGCTAAATTCACATGGTATTATTTCTAATCCCTTATTGCAGGAGTTAAAACCTATGAACAGGAGAATGCAACGGGTCTGCAGTAGGAAGTCAATCCCTACTTCATTCTCAAATGTAGTCTGGCCAGTGCCACCTGAGTTCCATCTAAGCACTGCTTGGAGGAAAGACAGACAAGTAAAGAACTGTCCCTTATGGAGAGCGTAGGATGCTTGGGGAGCTCCCTGGTAGAAAGAGGAGGGATTTAATACTTCTGCATACTTTGTGTTAAATATTTGTGAACATGTTAACAAACTTCTGATGAGTGCTTATATGGCTCCTGTCTCCATAGTACCTGAACACCCTGTGATCGCTAATGTATTTATCCGCACCACAGACACAAAAGGCAGGGCATGGCAATTATCTCTGCTGTACAGACAACAAATTGAGGAAGAGAGACCAAGCAACAAGCCCAAGAGCCCACAAAGCTTGTGATGGAGCATCAGTTTGAACTTGTGTCTCCCAAGCTCCAGCCTGGCAGTGCTGTTTATTGGGTCATCCCACCTCTCTCAAGTGCCCTGCTGCCACCACTACCACCACCACCAAACAAGAGAGCCCTCCATTTTCAGCAGTGGAAACATGGAGGGGATGGGGGTGGGAAATCACTTCTCTTCCTAAGTAGGATCTTATGTAAAACAGTGCATGTGTGGCCTCCTTTGGCATTGCAACCCAGCTCTAAAAAGAGTCACCCCTATGAGCAAACATTGCTTAGTATTTGCCTCTGACATGCCTACTCTGCTGTGGTCTCCAGGGCTTCTTTGTTGGCTCAGGCTGTTCCATTCTGTACTTTGAAGGGTATTTTAGCCTCTTCTGTGATCTGAGGCTATTTTTGGGAACGTTGCTGAGAAACACATTCAAGCCTCCTGAGCCATGGTGTTCCTGGGAACTTCAGGCCAGTCCTCTTCCTCACCCTCCACCAATGCTCCTGTTAGAGGACCAGAGTATTCCTTCATTTAGGGGGCTTTCAAAAAGAATCAGGATATTAAACCCTTCACCTTTACACCATTGAGCCCCCTCAAGATTTGTGCATGTTTCCCCATGGCGTGGGGATTAGCAAGTCAAGGAGAAACTCCACTGGAAAGGGAACCACAAAGTTAGGGTTGCTGAACAATCAGGTTAAGACTTACCAGTGGAGCATCCACCACTACATCAACACAGGTAGAGTAGTTTAGCTCCCTGGTGTGCCTTTCCTTCTCACTTGTTGGGAAGGGGTGTGAGACTCCAGTTAAAAAGCAGCAGTTAGAAGATGATGCAATGAGCAGGCAGGAGAAACCATTTGCAGTGCACCCCAAACTGTGCTGCTCCTGCCAAACTTGGGGGCTCTGCTACATATTCTGAAATGCCGTCTACTGACACCTTCACTGTTTTCCTGGCTACACATAGGTCACTCCTCCAACCAGGTCTTTTCTGTCCCCAGAGTGTCTTTTGGAGGGTGTCCTGAAGATAAAGATTGGCAAGTCAATATGCCCTGCTAGGGGGCTGTAATGAGGCTCAGACTGGTACGCCATTAGGCAGAGCTGATTTCTTCTTCATGTCAATCATACTGTTCCAGTAGAATTAATCACTTCATAAAAATCAGTTGTTATTTTTCAGATTAATTCCTGGACTCGTACACATGTATAACTCTCAGACTTCACATGCCTCTTGGCTAAACAGCTTGTAATGACACTGCCCATCAGATTAAGATATTCTCCTAGTGATTGACAGGTCTGAACTTGTAATCATGGACCGTGTCCATCTTTGATCGGCTCCTTCAAATCCAAAGGTCTGCCCACACTACTTGGCTGGGCACTGGTGCTGGGCGAGACAAAGTGCTTGGCCAGCATTCAGGTGAGTGAGGTTGACATGATGGGGAAAATAATGCTAACAATTAGTCTCAGCATTTCCAGACCCAAAGTAGAGGGGAGGGGAAGAAACAGAGAGTAAAACAAGGCAGAGGCACTAAATCTTAGTGCCAGGCAAATCCAATTAAGCGTACCAAATTTCATTCCCTTAAAATCTATCATTAATTTTGCTTGAAAGCATGATGCGTTTGCAGATTTGCATTTGGGTGACATTCCCTTAAAGTGACAGTGGAATACATTTTCCCTTGTCCGAATCCCCCATAGGGAACTAGAGTGGTTGTGGGGGGTGAGGTGGAGCTTGTGTGGGAGTTGTCATACAACAAGTAAAGACAAAGACTGGAAGGAAGGGCTACGTTTATATCAGAACATGTGCCTGTGTGTTGCTGAAATGGGGAATGAGATAATAGCCATGCTGAGATCCTGCAAACACTCATTACCCCATCAGCATCACCACCAATGTTCTATTCGCAGCTCAGATGTTAATTGCTAAATTCCCCTGCATCTGTTAACACAGCAAAATACAGCTCTTCTTCAGTTTTGGCTGGGGCTGGTTCCATTTTCATTATATGTTAGGTTTAAATCCCTGATAATCCCACACTACCAGAGTCCATTCCAAGTGAGCACTGAAATCCAATTTAGGATCCAATTCTCTCTGGCTGTGCAACCAAAGTCTGTTTCATGAGGTCAGAAAAATCCAATTCATCTTCTCCATTCAACAGGGCACCCAAGAGACCATCTCAGGTGAACACAGAAATCCAGCTTCTGAGGAGGGAAAAAGCCAGTGTCGTCCTAGGGTGGTTTTGAGACCAAAGCTTCCAAACAAGTAGGTGGCACTGCAAGGAATTTTTGCTTGGACATAAGAGTATGAGACATGGAATTTACACAAGAAACAGCTTATTCCATTTACTTCACCTTCTCTTTTAACCTGGGGAATCATGGTTGTAAAATGTATCAAGTTGTTCATGGTTCCACATATACAAATTGCTCCACTACTTAAATTCTTGGCCTGTTCATGACTCAGAATCCCCACCCTGGGGGAGCTGCATCTCTTAGTAAGCATAATGAAGCAGTTAGAGTTAAGACTATTTGCACAATGGGAGCTCAGCACCTGACTCCCAGGTGAAGAGAATAGCAACACAGCTGGTGAGGGGGCCATTTCCAGTTCCAAGGCTCAAGATAGAATCCAGCTCCTTTTGTCACTCAGATGGATGGATGGTTGAACAAACTGCATAGGCAAGACAACTTGATTTGCTTCAGAAGCTAATTCAAGTAAATGAGGGATATGGCCTATGTGATCTAAGGCTGTTCCAAAAGGACAATCAAGAGCTTCACATAGGGCTCTAACCCCCAAAGAGAGATGCAACAGCTAGAAATTAAAAGATCGTTTAAAGGAATAGTTTGATGCTATGCTGCATGCAGACTGGGAGCAGGCCAACTGCTGGAAAGGAACCATGGAGTAGGGAAATGCAAAGATTATTGTTAATAAATTGATGGGACAAGCCAAACTGGAGCATGGCCAAGGCCAAGAAAGGCTGGCTAGTCTGGGACTGTTGAGGCAACAGAAGGATCAGAGCATATCTGCATGCTGCTGAATTATCATTCTAGGCTGAACATGCTCCAGTGAAGTCCTGTTTAATCCATAACCCATTGCTTAATTTCCTCTACATAATAGAATATGAACTTTAGCAGCTCCCCCTCAAACTTCCTCTCTGAAGCCAAGGCACTTAAAAGGTGCAGATCCCAATGTCACATCTTCCTTTCTGTCATGGCACAGGGTCCTAGGAGCAGCCGTGATCTCCCCTAGCACCCCCTATCGTGCCAAGTTCGCATTAAAGCACCTTCATTCTCTCCTGCCACGTCTTTGATGTTATGTATTTATAAGGGAGACTGCCTATTGTCCTCTTAGACACGGTGCTCTGATGTTTCCTGGCCCCTGTTCTGCATTGTGTGACTCAGTGCCCCCAGCCTTATGGGCTATGCGTGGCTCCAACTGCCTCTTTACCATGCCCCAAACTTCACTGATATCCCGGATGTTGTTCAGTCTGCCCTCTCTGGCTCCTGGGCTTTCCGCAGCCCTTGTCTCACACCCTTGCACCCCCTTAGGCACTCTGGCTTGCCTTGCCACCTTGCTCCTCCTCAGGAGCTCTTCAACTGATGCCCCCTTACTCTGGGGCTCCTCATTACCCCCCTTTTCCTCAGGGCACTTATGCTGCGCCTTCGCTGGTACCGGGGTCAGCGCATCTCAAGTGCTGCGCCCTCTCTGGCGCCGGGGTCCCCACACTACTGTGGAGCCCCTATGAGGCCTCCTCCAACCCCTAATAGCCTCACCCAGTCCTCCGGTTGTAAACAGTAAACCATCAACACAAACTCAAGCCCCTTGGCTACAACATAAATTCAAGCCATCCAGCTATAACCATATTCAAGTCCATGACAGGGTTTCTCCCTCTCTCACCCATAACAATTACCCAAGTATTCTGGCTTCTTCCTTTTCCTCACTCCAGAAGAGCTCCCACCCCCATAGCTGCTGGCAGGGAGCTGCCTCTCTGGCCTCAGCCTGGGTTTATATATAGGTCAGGCCTTGCCCCCTTCCAGTCAGCTGACCCACAGCGGTTGCCCCAGCAACCAGCACCTGTGCCTCTTTATTACTATTTGGGCTGCCCTGGTAGCTAGCAGTGGGCTCCCCACTCACTGCTAGGGCTCTCTCTCCCTAGCGGTTTCTACCCTAAGGAGCAGGGCACCTGTGTGCTGTGCGACAGACCTCCCCTCTTTATAGGAGCAGAGCACTGAGGTGCTCTGCAACACTCTCCCAGCCAAACTTAAGACTTATTAAACAGTGCTGATAGAAACACACGATGTAAAGTGTATAAATAACCCTTTGTATCATTGCTCAGCTATCAGAACTACTACCACTGTCAGGAGTCAGTACCTGTGTTTGTGCTGGCAGGACTATGCCCTGTGACTTGGCTGTCTTAACCTGTTGTGGTTCCTGCCTTATGAAGATGCTCAGGCAAAGGAGCAAACTCAGTGTCCCTTACCTCTCCAGAAGCTGGGGAAAGTGTTGCCTTTTCTTCTTCATTATATATCCATTTGGAGTAACTCTCTCAAGAGGTCAAGGGCCCACTTCATGTGACTGCTTCATCACTATTTTCAATCATTAATTTCTATCAGATCCACACTGCACTGTGTTTATGAAGCAGTGACAGCTCCCAGAAACCCAAATCATATTGTGGTTTTTTGTGCTTGTGGATTTATCTGTCTCTGTGCTTCCAACAAATCCCCCGTAACTCTGGCATCAGCTGCTGTTATGACTGGCATTTTACTCTCACTTTTCTGATAAACAAAATCTATGTAGAAGATGACAAACCGTGTTTCACTGGCACCTCCTTCTTATTTAATAGCACTAAGCATGGATTAGTTTGACTCTGCAAACTTTTCCAGAAGTCACTTCAATTTAACATTTTCTACCAACCTCTTACACACTTAATCCAAACTTCACTACAAACTTCTTAAACAGACTTCCATTGAACTTTAGCCCATATGTAGACATTATGAAGTCAGGTACATCATGTCTAGCAAAAATAGATTTGATACATAGGATCACATGTTTAGCTTTGTCATCCAATATGGCCATCTCAAAGGAGAGAAAATAGCTTAGATTTAATCCATTGTTCTTACCAGGAATGGTAAAGATATCTATGGATACTTTGCTACAGAGGATAAAAATTTTTCTGTGCCACCAACAATGGCTCTTTTCTTTTACTTGGCTTCTATTTTTCACATGTGCAATGTCTTGATTGATTCCTCAGTAAAGCTGCTCATATGATATCAATGTAAAAATGGCCTTAATTGCTTTCTGCATGGGGTCATCTTGAGCTGCTGCTCCAACAATCATAGGCCACACTCCAGCTCAGACCTGACAGGATTCTCATTTAAAATATAAAGAAGATACTTGAATAGTCTTTAGCTCTGGATTTTTTTCTGCTGCACTTATGTATATGTATGTCTGCAAGCACAAAAAACTCTCCCAGCATTTAAATTTGTATTTGTTTTTCAAATCATACATCTGCAGATGAAAAGTAGTGTCTGTGGAGGAAGAACAAGTATGCCAGGGTCCCTGTGGCAAAGGTAGTGGCTTATGGTTAGTTTCAGCCCACATTGGCCTTCCATATATAGACTCTCTTTACATTTTGTGGATCAATCCAAAGCCTCCTTTTGTCAAGGACATATCTTGAGATTTTATTTTAGCACAATGACATTTTTCTTAGTGCCTAATACTTAGAAGCCACTGGTGTCCAGTTCTGTCTGTTGTTGTTGTAAGAGTAATGCACCAATACTCTCTTTGAAGATATCCAGGGACAATTTCATTTCGGGCAGAAAGTCATGGCACCTCAGGACTAGCTTTTTTTTTTTTATTTCAGCCTTCATAAACAGGGGCAGCTACAAGATGATAAGCACAGTTGGCAGCAAAGACAGGGAAGGAGTAGAATATTCTAGATTAATGACAGAACAGGTTAGGAATTACTTGGAGAAAATAGATGTTTTCAGGTTGGATGGGATGCACCTTAGGGTATTGAAGTAATTGTCTGATGTAATTTCAGAGCTATTAGCTATCCCTGTTGAGAACTCAGGGAGATCCAGATGACTGGAAAAAGGCAAATATAGTGCCCACCTTTACAAAAGGGAAGGAGGAGGATCAAGGGAATTACAGATTAGTCAGTCTGACCATGTTACCTGGAAAGATCATGGAACAGGTCCTCAAGGAATCTACTGTGAAAGGGAACAAAGTGATCAGGAAGAGCTTCTTGGATTCATCAAGAGCAAGACATGCCTTGCCTGACCAACTCAATCTATAAGGTGACAAGCTTTGTGGATGGGGGGAGAGCAGTGGATATGACATACCTCGACTTTAGCAAAGCTTTTGTCACTGTCTGTCTCAACTCCCACAACATTCTCATTAACAGGCTGATGAAATACTGACTAGATTAAAGTATGGTAAGGTTGGTATAATGGGCTGGATCATCATGCTCAACCAGTAGGCATTAATGGCTCAATGTCTAATGAGGAGGAGGTATCAAGTTGGGGTCCCCAGGCTCAGATACTGGAACTGAATGTGTGCTTAGCAAATTTTCAGATACCAAGCTGGATGGAGTTGCAGGCCCTCTCTGGATGGCTCTCCACCCAAAATTATTTCAATAGATTGGGAAAATTGTCCATAAATCTACCAGATGAAATTCAGCAAGCCCAAGTGCAAAGCCCTGCACTTGGGACAAAATAATCGCTTGCACAAATACAGACTGGGGAATGACTGGCTAGGGTGCAGCACTGCAGAAAAGGACTGGGAGTACAGTAAGATGAATTTGAGCCAGTAGTCTGCTCTTGTTGCAACAAAGGTCAACAGTATCCTGGGTTGCATCAAGAGTTGTCACTTGCAAATCATGGGAAGTGATTCTTCTGCTCTGTTCAGCACTAGGGAGGCCTCACTTCATTACTGTGTCCAATTTGTGATCCTACACTTCAAGAAAGATATGGAAAGATTAGAAAAAGTTCAGGAAAAAGCAGCACAAATTAGAGGCCTGGGAAGTATGACTTAGGAGGAAGGCTAAAAGAGCTAGGGTTATTTAGTCTAGAGAGGAGAAGTCTGATGGGGATTTGATAACAGTCCTCAAATACCTGAAGGGTGATTATACAAAGGATGGAGATGGGCTTTTCTATGTGACTGTAGGTTTACAGGACTGGGAGCAATGGACTCAAGTGCAGCAAAGGAAATAAGGTTTGAGATTAGAAGGAACTTTCTGACTATGATGATGGTCAGGCATTGGAACAGACTACCTAAAGATGTTGTGGTATCTCCATCTTTGGAAGTTTTTAAAAGCAGGTTGGACAGACACTTGGCTTAATCAGCTACAATCTTCATCCGAGGGTACTGAGGGAATTGGCGGAGGTCATAGCAGGGCCTCTGGCATGGCTGTATGAGCACTCTGGCCAGGTCTCAGAGGACTGGAAAAGGGCCAACATAGTCCCCATTTACAAGAAGGGGAGAAAGGAGGACCTGAGTAACTATACGCCAGTTAGTTGGGAAGATCTTTGAGAAAATTATCAAGGAGCACATCTGCAGGGGCCCAGCAGGAGAAGTAATGTTCAGGGCCAACCAACATGGGTTCATTGCAGGCAGATCCTGCCTGACTAACCTCATTTCCTTTTAGGACCAGGTCACAAAGTCCTTGGATGTGGGTGTTGAGGTGGATATCGTCTACCTGGACTTCAAGAAGGCCTTTGACATGGTTTCTCACCCAATGCTCATAAAAAAATTAGGTGACTGCGGCATTGATGTCTATACAGTCAGATGGGTTGCAAATTGGCTCAATGGTCTCACCCAGAGACATCTTTATCAGTGACTTGGAGGTGGCATGGAAAGCACACTGTCCAAATTTGCTGATGACACCAAGATGTGGGGAGAAGTGGGCACACTGGAGGTGCGGGACAGAATCCAGCTAGATCTAGACAGGTTACAGAGGTGGGCAGATGAGAATAGGATGGAATTCAACACAGACAAGTGCAAGGTGATGCACCTGGAGAGAAGTAACCAGCACACACCTATAGGTTCTTGTCAACACGGTGGCAGAAAGGGATCTTGGAGTCATTGTTGACTCCAGGATGGACATGAACCACCCATGCGAGGAAGTGGTCAGTAAGGCTAACCGCACTTTGTTGTGCATCTACAGATGCATCACAAGCAGGTCCAGAGAGGTGATCCTTCCCCTCTATGCGGCATTAGTCAGGCCACAGTTGGAGTACTGCATCCAGTTCTGGGTGCCACACTTCAAGAGGGATGTGGCTAGCATTGAGAGGGTCCAGAGGAGGGCCTCTCGAATGGTCAGGGGGCAGCAGGCCAGGCCCTATGAAGAGAGGCTGAAGGACCTGAATCTATTCAGCCTCCACAAGAGAATACTGAGAGGTGATCTGATGGCCGTCAGTAAACTTACCAGCAGAAAATAGGTGAGGCTCTGTTGCCCCAGCCACCACCTGGGATAACATGGAATAACAGCCAAAAATTGATTGAGAGCGGGTTCAGGCTTGATATCAGGAGGCATTACTTTATGGTTAGGGCTGCCAGGCTCTGAAATGGGCTCCCAAGGGAGGTGGTGCTCTCTTACCTTGGGGGTCTTCAAGAGGAGGTTGGATAGATATCTGGCTGGGTTATTATGATCTCAGCACTCGTTCCTGCCCAGGACAGGGGGTCGGACTTGACGATCTGTTCAGGTCCCTTCCAACCCGAGAAACTTAAAATTCTGCCTTAAGCAGGGGCCTGAACTAGATGCCTTCTTGAGGTCCTTTCCAGTCCTGCTTTCCTATGATCATGTGACCTTCTTCAGTTACTCAGACACTTTATTAAAATTTGCACTCCGTACCCACTGGACATCTTTGCATTGTAGATGCAGGTTGTTGGTTGAAGAAATCAAATTAGATACTGACTTTCCCTAAAACTCAGCATTTTGAGGAAACTTTATATCCTCCCTTGTCTAGGTGGACAGCATGTTGCTGATAGCCTCAATCTGGTTGTGATTTCCTGTGTATCTTGCTGCGTTAGCTTCTTTCATGACATGTACATTTGTGTTTACTTTTCACTAGCTCTGGCTGTTCTCTTTTAATGCTAACACTATTCCTAGCAACACACTAAAAAGTTAATTGCTGATTTATTTGCTTTCAAGTTGACACTATTAAATTTTCTGCCGCACTTACTCGTATGGAGACATTCATCTGAATTAGCAGTGCTCTTGTTCCCCTCATTGTTCATACCACACACCATACTTGTGCTTACACACTCTTGTAAAGTGATTCAATCCATTGCATTTCTTGTATTTTTTTCTTTAAGCTGGACATTGTTCTGGTTCTCATGGAGGTTGAAGCTACATGTGCTATGTTGCACTGACTCAGGCCTTAAGGCCTGTGTCGCGAAGCCTCATGTTTCTTTCCTTGTGCTGGTAGAGATCATTAAGACTCCAAACTATGTCGGAGCATTGTCTAGCCTCCAAAAGCTTCCATCTAGATGGGATGAGTTCACTGAGTTGGCAAATTCTAAGTTCTTTGCTAAGAACTATTTCTGGGTTTTTCAATGATTTCTATAAAACTGAGTCACAATGTATTGTGTTACCTGGGACTGTTTAGACACCAAAGACTACAAGACTGAGACTGACTTACTCTTTTCTCTTACTCTTTTACAGTTTCACTTTCTTTTCGTAGCATTGGGTTAAAAATCCAGCTCAGACATTTCATTGTTATGTGGAGTGCAGTATGTGAATTACTGCAGTACAGTTTCATAGTTAGCCTCCCCTGCCTGAGTGAACCAAAAACTGTTATAAACACATCAGAGCCTGCTACTCTCTAGAGTAAGGCTATCTTCTGACTGTCTTCCTGTGCATTGGCACCTGTTGTTTATAGGTACAAAGTGAAGCACTACTGAAATTTCCTCCAGTTGCCTTCCATATTCTCAGTTATTGCTTTAGGTATGATGTAGAGCTGCTCCATTCTTCCACCCAGATTATTACACTTAATTCCTACTTACACTGAATACAATGTGGTATTTAGGAGTGACTCTGAACCCAAGATACTTCAGGGAGATCCCATTTTATTCAATGACCAGCTCTCCCTCTCTTTAAGGGAACTTGGGTTTCTCAAGCTTCTTCTCAGACTTCCTATATCCAACTCTAAGCCACATGAAGATTCAGTTCCCAGAACTGCAGTGGGTTCATCAGTCACCCTTACACCTTAGGCGAGGTTGTGAATGTGACAATGGAACTGATGAAGAACAGTTAATAAAAAGCTTGATGAGACTAGAGCCAACATTTTCCCTGGGTTTTAAATATGATAGCGAAGCCATGGTGGCATGATTCCAAATGGAAGAGAAACAGCTTAGAGCAGCAATCAGACCCAGGCAACTGCTATATTTTCCCTTCCACAGAAGGGAACTGAGGGTAACAAACAGCTGCTGGAACCCACAGACAGTAGAAACATTTAAACCATGGACTGGCCTTTTCTTAGGGAGTATAAGGGAGCAACAGAAAGGTATTGCCACTAACAGGATATTGTGATTACAAATTCCAGCCCTGCCTAGTGAATGATTCATCTGTCCTGCAACATTTAATGTATCCTATCAACTCTGCTTTCCCTGGTACCTGGATCATTGGAGAGAAGATGCTAGATGGGGCAAGAATGTGGCTTTAAAAGCCTGTTCCAGGAAGACTGGGAGTACCCAAGCATTTGAGAAGTGTCACTGGCATTGAACAGCTCCATTGGTTCACTTGGGATCTGAATCCTTCAGGAATCATCCATTGTTTCTACTGGGCTTTGATCATGCCCTTTTCATGATGCATGTCACTCATAGACTTATAGAATATATAAAGCAATGATTCTCAAACTTTTTAGACTCAAGGTCTCCCTCAGAATTTGAAATGAAAAAGAGTTTTCACTCACTTTTTGAGTACAGACGAATAATAAAGCAATTCTTCTGTTGGAAAGAACTCAGAAAAACCATAATAGGGCTGAATGTTTTTGACACTATAGATTCCTCTCTGAAATCTCTGGGTTCATCCTGTTATTAGCACACATAACAATGCTAATTGTTGCATGGGACTCCCCCCCCAGCACACTGACTGAGAATCATTAATATAGAGGGAAAAGACTCTTCTCTTCCCTTCTCCCATCCATCTCTCTACAGTCCTGTTTTGCATCTTTTAAGTTTAAAAATGTCTTCTACCTCCTTCCTTTGGGAAACTGTTCCGCTGCCAAACTAGAGCAGTTAACCTCTCTCATACATTCATATGGAATTTCATCCTATCGCTCATCTTTCATACGCCCTTCTCCTATCCTTGGTATTAATCAAGGCACACAAACTCAATAGTCTATTTAGTCCAATATGCTCTCCTCAACAGACACTTCTGCAAGCTGCTTCAAAGAAAACTACAGTGGAAATAACATAATATACAAGAGAAGATCTCTTCCCAACCCTAGTCAGTCAGTAGTAGTTTCATGTCCTGAAATACATTTGATGGTTTATATCTGCATAAATGCTGCATTTTTCTAGTCCCCTTGATGCCTTTGGCTCCAGAATATCTTGTGGCAGTGAGTCCCATAGGTGAATTAAGGTAGCATGTGAAAGCTAATTGCCAGCTGAAGTCTGGAGTTTTTGAAGGCACTTTGAAAATGGCTGCACCTCTTAATTATTGCACTTCCACAGCTGTCATCGGTTTCTCAGAACCCTAATAGTCCATAGTTGAATGTTTCAAACAAATCCTCTCAAATGGTTCTCAAAATGTGTCACATACTGCTTTTTAGGATGTGCTGTACTGCGTGTACCCAGATGATTTGGTGTGATGGAAGGAACACTGTGTCATTACAGCCACTCTCTAACCTCTCCGACAACCTCAGAAATATTATAGACTTGTTTGTCCTTTTCTTCTTATTTTTCCTCCATTTACAATTCCTTATTCCTTCCTCCTGTGCATCATAACCTTTAGAAATTCATTACATAGCCCTGGAGGGCATGTACCCTATTCTAAGGAACGTTGCCCTAGACTAAATGCGATTCCCAACCAACTGATCTACATACGTCCAGATTTTCCATGCATGCTGTAACTTGTTCAACAGCAAGAATGATTTGCTGCAGGGCCCAGTTCCCTTATTCAAACACCTTTCTTATAGTTCTCCTATGGAAGACACATTTTTAGGAATTCAAAAGCTTAGCCACTGTTGTGAAAACACAAGAACTACCAAGATCTCTGGGAAGGTGTTTGGCACAGTTCCTAACTGGAGGTACCCACCCTCTCAGCTATATCTTGTGCACAGTCAGCTGTGCTAACTCACTGGCAGACTCAGCCCACATTCTCCCTTATACCTAGGGAACACAGGGAGCTGACAATACATCCTGGCTAACCCTTCTCACACTGACCAGAGTAATAGCAAGTATTTCTGAGGAACTGCCTGCAAAGGAGTGATCTGAAAATAAGACAGATTCTCTCACCAAATATCAAAGCCCCTCGGACTGTAAAGGGCTAGATACCTGGTAGAAAACAAGGGCAGAGAGCCCAGAGGCTCAAGGGCATTGTGCCTTGCTCCAAGGCAGCTGCCACAATAGGAAATTGACTGAGTTTTTCTTAAGCCCACTTTGGATCAAAGGTAGGCCAGAGCAGCTAGAAACAGGAGAAGTTCATCTGGCTTCTATGCTGCAAGGTAGCATTCCTTGTAAATCAGATAAAGGGCCCTCTCATCAGAGATTAAGCTGCCTCCTTAGCCCTTGCAGCTGAGGGATTGCTCCTAATTCCTGTGTCTAATAGCAGAGCTGAGGGTGCTTGGGGGAAACAAACTATTTGCCAATAGCACTACAGCTTTTGTTCCTGAAGCTTAGAAGGTGCTAGCTAGAAACAGGAAGACTCCACAGGAGTAGCCCAGACCTAGCCCACCTCCCTTCCCAATCACTCAGCAGCTCTGATCCCCATAAGGGTTGGCCACCTGCCCCTGGAGCTCTATTTGTAGATGCCCCTGGCTTCCCTCTGGCTGCCTGACTGGCCCTTCAGCCTCCTAGGCAGCCCAGCTGTGATAGAGCTGGGCAGGGAGTTAACCCTCTGTGTGCTGGCTTTCGGGCTTCTGCTCCCTGACACACCTTGGGAAGGTTTCACTTAAGGGTCTCCACAAGCAACTTTGCACAGAGGTGGAAGTGTAGGACCATGACAGCAGCATGATGATGGTGTTGGCCAAAATGCATAGTCCACCTAAGCAAATGGGAGTGGCCAGAAACTGCCCCAGGTGCAGAGAGGGTGGGACAATGAATGGCTGCCTTTTCCTTTGATAGGTAGAGGTCAGTCTTCCCCTTGCACGTGACCCCAATAAACTATAATAATGGTGCTTAGCACTGGCAGAGCCCTCTGCCTGCTCTGGGTGGTAGAGAGTCCCAGTGGGTAGCCCTTCCCTTGACCCAGCAGCATTCACATTGGAAAGCAAAGTAGTCTTTGTGCTTCCCTCTGGTTCACTTGCCATCCCTCCTTCCCCACTCTCCAGTCCTGATTGCAGACTCCAGTTATTTTATTGGCCTGGCAGTGGGCTTTGCTATGTGTACCCATTGCAATGGATAGTGTCAGCCTGAGTAAGCAGGCACTGTGCTTACCCTTGCCACACGCTACCTCAGCCGCATGGCTAACCCTGACATTTAAGAGGAATTTTTTTACTGGCCTATTTAAATTGCTTTCCTGTTGACTCTTAAGTGCTTTAAATTGAAAGGATGTGTTATGAATTGATTAAGAGGTAACTGGGGTTTAACAGCTAATGCTGGAGGGAAAAGGCATCTCGGCACCATGTTCCTAGGCACCACTGCTCCGAGTCAGCAGAAGGGCCAGCACAGTCCTTCTTGGGTCTCACAGACTCTTGGGCTCACACTCCTCCTTGGTGCAGCTCAGCT
The DNA here is from genome assembly GCF_052110815.1 of Crocodylus siamensis. Taxonomy (NCBI): domain Eukaryota; kingdom Metazoa; phylum Chordata; order Crocodylia; family Crocodylidae; genus Crocodylus; species Crocodylus siamensis. Next base: position 28,179,634 of record NC_143409.1, on the reverse strand, counting down.
TTGAGCTGGAATCCCTTCACAAGCCTGCCCTGACATCTGTCTACAGGGCTTGGTTATATGACCCATTGAAGGCCAACTGGTGCGGCTGAATCCACATCAGCTCTGAATTTCCCTCTCTCTGTCAGGGGCTCTTGAACTTCTACTCTTGTCTCTCTCCCAGCTGTTCCAGACTCTCTCTTATTCAAACATTTTCTTCTGGTGTATGTTTGCTTTCTTTTTTCTTATAATCTGCTTAAGAAACAGCTTTCCCAAACCCCTGCACACTGTTGACATTTAAAAAAAATTGCTCCCAAATAAGGATGAAAAGGAAAAATCTCAAAATTATTAAAAAAAAAAAAAAGTATTGGTTCAGGTAACTCCTCTGGGGGAGTCACTGTTCCCCCAAGCACCGCCAGGAGTGACCAGGAATAACGGGCACAAGCTGGCAGAGGGTAGGTTTAGGTTAGATATCAGGAGATGCTACTTCACGGTCAGGGCGGCTAGGGTCTGGAACCAACTTCCAACCCCCCCCCGTGTCCTTTTTCTTTAACCTTTCTTTTTCTAGCTTTACTTTAAATTAGCTTCCAGTTCTAAGCACAAAGTCAATTGGAGGTAATATATTTTTTTTTTTTTTTTGCTTAAGAATATGTCAAAATGGGATGTTTTGACCATTTTAAAACTTCTTTCTCAAATTTGTTTCCAAACAGAAACTTTGTCCGTAATGACCCTTTTCCAAAACATAGGTTCAGTGGCTGCAAATCCTAAAGGGGAAATAAAGAATCAATCCAAAAATCCCTGACCAAGCCCGTTCCTCAGGCTCTCTCACCCACCCTTGCACAACTCTCCTTCTTTTGTGGCCCCTCTCTCCCTCCCAGGGCTTTCTCTTGCCCTTTTCTCCCCTCCTGAGTTCTCAGCTCTTTGTACTCCTCTCTCATCCAGTGCTCTGTGCTTGGAGCAGCAATGTATTTACAAGGAAACAATGGTTCTTTCCCTTTCATGTCTCTCCTTTGTCTCTTTCCTCCCCCTGGAGGGGAAGAGCACTTGCAATTTCCCAGGAAGAAACAAAATCTCTATAGGAAAGAATAAAACAAACAAGATGACAAAGAGGCCCCTGGGGAGGATGGATCCCCCTTCTATTCACCCATCACCCCTCCCACACACATACCCCCCATGGCCTTCTCTCAGTCCTGGCTCATCTGCAGCCTCAAAGACAAACTGGGCTTTGTCTGTTTAGTTATTTATGTTGTAATTGAAAGTGTCGGTCTTTATTCCCTGGAATAAACAGAGCACAGAAGGAGAGACAGAGAGAGACAGAGCAGGGAAAGGAAGAGATTGAGGCAGTGGGGGAACACCCTGAATCTGGTGCTCAATACCAGGGAGGAGAGAGGTCATCCTCTAAGTGGTGATCAGGGGCAGAAAAGACATTGAAATGCACATGCCCCAGCCTCCTTATCTCGTGGTTTACAGTGCTTTCTCCCTTCCCTGTTCCCCTCCTATTGTCTCTTGGCTCTTGTGCTATCCCCGCTGGTGCTGTCTGCCCTGTAGTCTGACATTTTCTCCCATTGTGTCCACAGTCTGAAAGGTCATCACTTCCATTTTATTTGTATTTTATTATTATGGATCTGAGTGTGTGTGTATGTCTGTGCCACGCTATGTTTCAGATCGCTCTCCTTACAGGCACCTGGCTCTCCTATGTTTGGGGCTGTGTGTGCCAGGGCAGGCCATCTCCATGACAAGTCTAATATTACTCTTCAGGCATGCACATACATGGTGCACAGAGGTGATGTCAGTGGAAGGGTACATGTGGGCATGCCATGTTTCATCTCAGCCTGCATGTGTGTGGGATGCACATGTGATACCTAGTTGAAAGTCCTCCTAAGCCTAGTGAACCAGTATGGCTAGGGTGCACCAACTTCTGTAGCCAATGGCACCCTGGAGAGTGATGTGATAGCATCATAGAAAGCTGCCTTTGATTTCCAGTTCAGTCAAATGGGGGCAGCCTTTGCACACATCCAGAACATGACTTGAACTCCTGCCTCCATTCCGTTTTGCCCTGTGCAGAACAAGAGCAGGTAGGTGGGACATGGTAGAAGGCAGCATTCCTGGGAGTGCTGGGAGGCAGCACTGACATGCCGAGAGTGACGTGCCCAGGGCAGGGAGGGAATCTGTGGTACAGCAGAGACTTCAGCCAAGATCTCTCTACCCTGGTTTTCCCCTTCAAGTTCAACAACCCCTACTGAACCAACATGGCCCTCCATAGCATAGCAGTGCAGTTTATTTCATTGCATAGTGAGAAGCAGAGCAATACCTCCTACTAGTGACAGTAGTGGGCAACACACCCCTGAACAAATGTCCTGAAACTAGTGCAATGACATCCCATGTGCCGGAGCAGGCCTGCCCTGCTAGCAATCAGCCTGGTTCAGGGGTGAGTGGTCTATGGTGTAGAAAAAGGGGAAAGCTTATTCCATCCAGGGAGGGGGTGGGGATGCAAGAATCTGCTTCACCTCAGAGGAAGTAGCTGCCACCCTGTGCTATGGTAGAGGGGAGCTAGCCATGCTGAGCTTGCATGTGAGCATGGTCTGGAGTGGCCAGGACCCATGGGCTCCAGGATCCTATGCTGTATATCAGAAAAGCTATGTTCACCCCAGTTCATCCACCATAGGGGAAAGGGTCCAGCCAGCCAAGTGTAGGAGCAGCTCAGATCTCATTCCCATCCTCTCTCAATCTCCTGTGAAAGCTGCCAGTACTCTTCTGCTGGTCAGGATGTCTGGAAATGGTTCCTCTGCACTACGGGTAGCACTGCTGTTCAGAGGGATGGTGGGTATGGGAGCAGTGAGGAAGATTGTGACTGTTGGCCCTGATGTCTCTTTTTAATCAGTTACCAGTCAGGAAGGTGGGGAGGGAGGATGGCTAAAGGGATGTCAACAGCTAGAAGTATGGCTCTGGGCCTAGAGCCTCTCTGACATACCTGAGTGGCCCCTGTACAGAGGCTGCTGCTTCCAGGAAAACTATGGCCATGATGGGTCCATTAGCATCAGAGACCATGTCACTGGGCCCAGCTGCATTACAGGATTTGTTTCAAGAAGAAGTACTCAACTTCTGGCCCACAGGCAGAGGGGAACAGTGGCAATCAATATTACTACCCTCCTCTGGTGCCAAACTCCCAAAACCCAAGCCACACGCAGCAGGTTGGGACTGGGCCATGCCCCCTGCCTCCCCCTCATGGCCAGATCAGGGCAGGGCTATACCCCTCCCTCATGGGGCTAGATCAGGGCCAGGCCATACCCCCTCTCCCATTCAGCAGCCCTCCCATTCCCCTCTGTGTGGCTGGGTGGGGCTTGCTGTGCACCAGTCCTAAGTGCCAGATCAGGACCACCGGCTGGATCTGGCCAGTGGTGGGACCAGGCACTGCCCATCCAGACCACTTGGCAAAAAGGTTAAGCACCACTGGTTTAAAGGAACTGTTTTTCTTTGGATCTGATTGGGCAGTTTCTTCTTTCCTTCTGACTCATTCTTGGGGCACTGCCAATAAAGGCAAGTGCTCCCTCTCACCACAGTCACACAGAGATGAGCTCAGGTGTGTTGCTGACCTGGGATGCAACTTGGGGAAGGGGGAGTTAGGGCCCGTAGCCCCAACCTGCCCTCTACAGAAAGGTACGGAGGACAGTTTGTGAAGGGGCTGGATGCCTCTCTCTACCCCCACTGCCCGATGCCAAGGAAATTCTCAGATGGAGAGTTAGAGATGGGGCCTACAGAGAACTAGTGTGCGTGGTCCTCTTTTTGACTCCTTCAACCACTTTCTTTCCCTTTTTAATTCTTCCTGGGAGCAAGTGCAGCCCCCTTCCTGAGAGCAAGATCTAGGGCAGGTCAAACACCAGCAAATCACTATCTGGTGATGACCAGAAAAGGGGTGCAGGGGCAGACGAGGAGGGGAGTGCAGGTCTTGGGTGAGAGAGAATCTTTCACTACCCTCCAACTTTGTTTCCAGTCCCACTCATCTGGCTCCTGAATTTGTCTACACCATGGCAGCAGAGTGCCTGGTCACACCAGCCAGCAAATAAGCCAGGTCTACTCGACGCACATCAGTTGTGAGGATGCCATTGCATGCACAGTGCTGTAGGGAAGCCTCAGGATGACCTCACTCCCTCATGAATAGGGAGCAAGAGTGGTTGGGGGGGCATTTCCCCAGAAGATCAGCTGAGCTCTCTGCTCTCATGGTGTAGATACACTCATGTTGAATGATCCCCAGAGATCCTCCTAGCTATACATCCATTCATCCTACCCATACCCCTGTCCATCCATGCCTCTCTGTACTTGGGGAAGAAGTTTAAATGAAACACTCCCACTCACCATCCAAGCCTCTGCCATTTCAGGGGCAGCTCTTCTTTCTTACTCTCTTTGGCTAGCTTGTCAGTGCCTGTCCCGTCACACATATGGACTGTCCTTGGAAAAAACATAGCACAAACCCAGCATAAGTGTCTCTGGTGTGTACTTTCCTCCTAGGCATGGTGGGGTGATTTGTGCTGGTTATTCCCATTCAAAGCAAGATTTATTATCGGCTGTAGGGAAGAGTAAGGAGCTCAGAGATTGGTTCTGACTTTAAACCATCACAAGAATAACTGTTCTTCAATAAACATACAAAATTCATGGCCAGGAACCCCCTGCACATATGTACGCTGACTAAAAGCACTCTTCCCCCAGCACACCTCCTGGACACAAACACACAGACATTAACAAACAACACATCCCTCCTCAACAAATACCCATATGTACATGCCCCCCCCCCCCCAGTTTTTCACACCCTTCACAAACCTAACCCTGAAAAAAATACATATACACACACACACACACAATCCCCCCTGGACATTTCCACTTATCCTCACATCCACAAGAGACTAGAAAACACTACTTCTCACCCACAAATTCCTGTATCCCCACACAGAACACAACCCTCACACATACTTGCTCATTAACTCATGCATGTGTAGAAACACACACACATCTGCTCCAGGGAGCATCACTAGCACACAGTGCCCTGTCCCAGCCCACTCACAGATCAGTGATGAAAAGATGCCATGCCCTCTTGATGGGTATATATTGCCTTGTGTGCAATAAAGTTAGGTCCAGCTCAGTTCTTCAAAGACTCCAGGGCAAAGATCAACCCCTGGATGGTTGCTAACTCTCTGGTAGCTTGGCCATCACAACAGAAACCAAGACTTGAGTGAGCCACAAACAATGAGGAATTATCTAACTCAAAGATCAAGTTGAGAATGATCTTACGTTTTAGGCACCAGACAGGGACTCAGAAGCTCTGAGCTCAGATCCTAGTTGTACCTTGCGTTGCTTATGTGACCTGGGGTGATGTGGCTTAATTTTTAAGAGCTGTGTATCAGATTTTCAAGGAGCAAGTGTTTATATCCAAAGCCAGATATCAGGAGCTCCTAGCACCCAGGCTGTCTCATCATGGCATTTGGATGAGTTTTAGAACAGCCAACACATTGAACTCTGAAAAATCTGGCCTTTATGTGAGGGCTGAACTCTTTGGAAAATGTTACCCTTGCCAGTAGTTTCTGAACATTTCATTTGCCCATTTGTAAAGTGGAGACAACAGTACTTCCTTTTAGCTATAGCTGATCCTGCTCTGGGGCAAAGGATGGACTAAATGATCTCTTGATGTCCCTTTCTCTGACCCTATATTGTCTATATTGTTTGCTTATTCCTCTCTAGTCAGCGCTGTTGAGGCCACATCTGGAGTACTGTGTTCAGTTTTGGGCCCCCCACTACAGAGAGGATGTGGAGATATTGGAGAGAGTCCAGTGGAAGGCAACAAAATGGTGGGGGCTGCAGGACAACATGACTCATGAGGAAAGACTGAGGGAACTGGGCTTATTTAGTCTAGAGAAGAGGAAACTGAGAGGGGATTTAATAGCAGCCTTCAACTACCTGAAGAGGGGTTCAAAAGAGGATGGAGCTGGACTGTTCTCAGTGGTGGCACATGACAGAACAAAGAGCAGTGGTCTCAAGTTGCAGTAAGGGAAGTTGAGGTTGGATATTAGGAAGAATTTTCTTACCAGGAGAGTAGCGAAACACTGGAACAGGTACCCAGAGCGGTGGTGGAATCTCCATCCTTGGAGGTTTTCAAATTCCCAGCTAGACAAAACTTTGGCTAGGATGATCTAGTTCAGGATGGTCCTGGTTCGAGCAGGGGGTTGGACTAGATGACCTCCTGAGGTCCCTTCCAACCCCAATTTTCTATGATTCTAACAGTAAATTCTGTGGGGGCAGGAACTGTCTCTTACCATGAGTTCATACAGAACAATAGATGATGGGGGTGATAACAGACATAAATAATAAGTGATAACTAACAGCAGTTATTCAATGTAGCACTAAATTGATGATAAATGTTTGGAAAATGAAATAGTTGTTTCAGCGCAGAAATACTCCCACTGCTTTCCCTGCGGTCTAGGTTCAAGATATTTTTCTGACATGCCTGGATTTCTCACCAGTGTATTTGTACCATAGGACTGTCTGAGTGTCTATGAGGCCATTATAGATTTGGCAGGTATATTTCTAAACTAACATTGGTGACTTCCTGACCTGTGGCCTGCCTATATCTTAATGTATATGCAATACTAGCAGTTCTAGGTGGTGGGGAAAAAATCCTGGTATTAACTTGGACCTGCAAGCAAGTATGACAGTCTGTCAACTTGACACTGCAAAATAAAAATAATTAGTATCCATGCAATAATTAAATTTGATGTGTCTCTGTAATGACATGTGGAATTAGCAAAATCATTGAGGATCATGAATTTTCATCTGTGTAATGAAATGGCCACTAGGAGGGAGTGTGTGTATTTTTTGCAATTTCTCTTTTCATAGTGACACTTCAGCTGTTAAGTGCTGTAATTCTCCAGCAGTCAGTTTTGTGCATTCTTCAAACACACCTTCTGCCATGGAGGTTCTCACCAAAGCCAGCCTTGAGCCTAAACACATGGCAATTCCCAAGAGCCAATTCCCAAGTAGTGTTCTGTTAGCCAGATGAGATGAGGGAGGGAAACACCAAGCTTTACTGTGATGCCTTTGACCTAATGGATGCTTTTTACTGCCTCTACCTGTCTAGGGAAAAGGCACAGGGCATAGTCACTGGCTTAGGGTGTCAAGGCTGAGTATTGGCCAAGCGGCAAGATCAGGAGTTACAGTCACTTGTTCAGGGATAGGTCATGTTGAACAGACTGCTGCTGTTTCTGTGCCAGTCGCTTAAAAGGCTGAGCAGCTTCCTTCATCCATTTGGACCTGCAGCTCTCCCAGGACCCACTGTGTGTTTTATCCGGTTGCTGGGGGGCTAGCATATTTCCAGGCTCCTCTTCTGGAAGGCAGGACTAGTGAGGATTGCAACACATGTTTAGCAATCGTGATGGGCCATCAGAGAACAGACAGCATAGTCTGAAGGCCCAGTGGGCATGTAAGTGTGAACATGCATGGTCAGTCAAGGGGGGAGTTGTCTACTGCTCTGTCATCCCCTCCTGCTGTGTCATTAGTGTTCTGCATTTTCAGATTTTATTTAAAAAAAAAAATCAGGAGTTTTTTGGGGTTTATCTTCAAAGTATAAAAACCAGGATGAAATCAGGACACAAGAAAGAAAAGGGAAAAAATCAGTTTAAATTGTGGAAAAATCAGCAGTGAGGGAAGGAGGAAGTAAGGCTGGGACTAGAGAAGGGGGCTCAGTGCAGCCTGACGTCCACACCTGGGGCTGCAGACTGGAGCAAAGCAGGGGGATCTGTCAGTGGATGTGGGCTGCAGGTTTGGGGGCATGGCCCTTGCTGCTACATGTCCCCTGGGAGGGCTGCGGGCTGGAGAGCCTGTGCCGGGCTCTTCTCAGGGGGTGCATGCCCCTGGATTGGTGGCAGGAAGCACTTGGCGCCATGCCCTGCATTTCTTCCCTTGCTGCGTTCACGCCCCTTTCCCCTGCTGCAGCAGCCTGCTGCCAGGCTGCCTTGGTGTTTATGGGGAGTGGGGAAATGGTGCATGTCCAGATGTGGAGGAGGGTGGAGTGTGACCCAACCCTGGTACTGGCACCTCCTGCCCTGCCCAGGGTCAAAGCTGGGAGCCCTGTACCCCCAGGCCATGGCTCCAGCCCCACAGGCCCATGTGCAGTGGCTAGGTACAGTACCCACCACAGGCCCCAGTGCCCAGGGCAGGGCCGAAGTGAGAGCTACCAGGGTGCAGCTCAGACCCACTTGTCCCAGAAGTGATTCCTGTGGCCTGTCCTGCCCGGGATTGGAGCTGGGAGCCTTGTGCCCCCAGGCAGCGGCTCCATCCACCCTCCCCCAGCCCCTGTGCAACCACACCCCCACATGCCCCGCTCTTCATGCGGCCACCACCACAGCCCCGCCACATCCAGCCAGAACACTGTTCCTCAGGTAACCAGCACAACGGCTCTGTCAGTTTACCAGCACCACCCGTTTTTCAGTTCAAATCCCTGTTAACCAGCATGAGTGGGGAATGGGCCATTCCCCATTCATGCCAGTTAACAGGGATTTGAACTGAAAAAATGCGTGTAAATCAGTAAAAACTGAATGACTTAAAAAATCAGGGAATTTATCAGTGAAAATGGGTAAAAACTGAGAATGTGGAATGCTCTGTGTCGTCTACTTCCCTTCTTTCCTTCTCAGCCCTGCCAGCAGTAGCACCGTAGTTAACACTCTTCATGAGGGCAGCAAGGAAGGATTTTTCTTTTCACAGAATTGCTGTGAAGAAAACTGTGCAGAAAACAGACAAAGAGTAGTTGTTTTTTTTCTTTCTGATGCCCATCAATCACAGAGAGATTATGTGAGATTTGATTATTTTGATTTCCTTTGGAGGATTTTCAGGTTCTGTTTTACTTTAACTTTTGTATTTGGTGCAGGAAGATCAGTCCCAAAGACTAACAATCTTCAAATGTCAAAATCCAGATGTTGAGGATTTTTGCATTAGAGTTTTTCCTGTGGAAAAAAACCCCCTATCAATCCACCCATCCATCCATCCATTATTTTTTTCCTTTTTTTCTTGGTTTCTCTCTCTACTTTTTCTTTTGCTTCCTGTGTTCTACAGGTATCCTTTTTTCCCTATGTTTATCTCTCTATCCATCTCTCCATCTTTTCCTTTCCTTTCTGTTTATCCATCTCTATTAATCATTTTGTGTTTACTTTTACCTATTTATCTATCTATCCATCTATCCATCTATCTATCTATCCTTCAGTCCTCCTCTAGAATCCTTCTTTCACTGTCTCCCCACTTCCACTTTCACCGCACATCTCTTTTTCTTTTTCCCCACCTTCTCCCCTTAATGGAGTCCAATCTCAGAGGCCAGCATGTGTGTCCTTCTTTGCAAAGGGGTTTAGCCAAGCAACAACAATGACATGTTGAAAAGAAATATATGGTGGAGGGAATTTTTTCAGGAAACAGCTCTATTTGTGCCTTGTCACCAGCTGACAGTTCCCCCAGCAGCACGGCAAGCCTGAGTGTTAGCTGCAAATGGGGAGGCATGTGTGCAAGTAGGAGAAGGGTGATGGGGGGAGGGCTGTGGCCCCAATCCCCCTGGATCAAGGGAGCTGCCACTCTGACTGGCATTTTTAATATTACTCTTATTATCATCGGCGCCGCAATAGATTGCCGACCAGCTGCCTGCCCAAGCATTTTGCTTTAGCACGTTACAGGCCCTTGCCGTCAGGAGCTTTTGAGTTTATTATGACTATTTTCCTTGCACCAGCTTTTTTTTCTTTCTGAGTGGGGAGGAGGGACACTAAGGAGGAGGGAGCAGAGCAAACAATAGCCGGTCCTTTCAACTGTGTCTGCTGGGGATTTCTTAAGGAACCCTTCCCCTGTCCTCAGGTACCACCTGGAGAGAAGGTGTCCTTAGCTGGAGCATAGGTTTGGCTGTAGACAGGAAACCAGAGACCCCAGTAGTGGGCTGCTTCTCATGGGCCCTGATGTTTTTGCAGCCACTCATACCCGGGCAGTGGTGGGGAGAAGGGGCAGCTTGAATCTCCATTTCTGTTGCTCTATTTTGGGGCCTTTCAGGGAGCTGCATGCCCCAGCCATGTCAGTGACAGCAGGTAACCACCAGTCTGGTCCCTGCTCCATCCCTGGCACATCATGCCATGCTGCCAGGGAGCCATGTCAGTTTACCTCTGGGCTTCCCCTCCTCATGCCTGGCCCACTCCTACCACACATGACACAGGTGTAATCAACATATCAACATGAAAAGAGAGTGGACCAGTAACATAACCCCTCCCAACCCCATCTGGGCAAACTCTGCCCAAACCACTAGATGATAACCTCTGAAAGAATGTGGGGTAAGCCACTATTGGCACAAGTTGCACTAGGTTAGGTTTCATCTGTTTGCGTCCACCCCATGGCAGGCATTTGCCCAAGACAAACAAGCAGTCACCTACCCATCAACACCTAATGGTAAGGCAGAGCAACAGACATATACTCTGTGAATTGTCCCACAATAGCTGTATATCTTTCCGCTCCTGATCTCAGTGCAACCTATACCAGGACACAAAACCAATATAAATTATATCAGGATAACTCTTCACTTGTTCGGGTCCCTAACTTGCTTCTGAACCGCTTCATTGGCTGGACAGGGTAAGTGTCAGCATAGGTACCCTGGAAGCTCTATACCAATAAGCAAGTCTCAGGATACAGGGATTGTTTCCTATGGGCCCTTTCTAAACCTTTTATGCCACCAGAGAAGTAAAGGGAGACACTGGCAGCACAGAGGCTTAGTCCTTATTGTTCTGCATGCTCTGATCTCACTGACTGCCCAAGGGGAGAACCAGACCCCTGTCATTATGATGCAACTCAGAGTTAATACACAATAAAGCCTTTGCTTATCCCTTCACACTATAAAATTTTACATTCACTCCAGGCTTGACAATGCAAGAAAACCCAGAGGGAAAGGACCAGAGCAAGGAGGAAAGAGACAGGAGCTGTAGGCAATGGGGGAAGGACAGCACGAAGCCCGTGACATGCCTGACAACAGAACCCCCCATGCAGAGCCCCTGTCATCCCGCAGCCACGACACCGGGCTGCAGCTGTCTCCAGCGTGGTTCCACCAGGCCCATCAGCAGCACACTCCATGCACGTCAACATCCCAGAGCGGGCTGTCAATCAAATGCTTCTAAAAATAAAGACAAAATGCCATCATGGTTGGGGAGCTCTTTTCTTCTGTTTTTTTTTTCCTGTGCTGCTCATTAGCCCTTTTGACCTGTTCACTTAGCCAAGAATTCAGGGACTTTGCAGACCATTCCAGTCAGGGGAAGAAACTGAGGATGGAATTGGTCTTTTTACTGCAATTCTTATTATTTATAAGAATGTACAAAATGCAGTTTCTTTGAACTCAGGAGGAATCATAGAATGATAGGAAAATAAGGCAGGAAGGGACCTTAGAGAAGTCATCTAATCTAGCCCCTCTGCTCAAGGCAAAATTGTCTTTGTTTAAGTTCCCCCAGACAAATGATTGCCTAATTTGCACTTAAAGCTTCCAGTGATGGAGACTCCACAACCCCTCTGATCAAACCACCCGAGAGAAGATCCCTGCTCACAGCCCCAGACCGCCTTTAGATTCCCTTCTGCCCTCTGGGGTTTTCTTTCTAGGCTTTTCCTCAGGGTCACACAACCACACTTGTTCAGACTGCGTCACGGCTTCCTTCCCTGCCTGGTTTTGAGTCCTGTCTCCCTGCTTCTCAACCTGCACTGTCCTTCGTAGTCCACAAATCCACTTAAGCCACTGAGCTCTTGAACCATCCCTTATGATGTTGCTGCTGCTGCTGCTGATTAGTTATGATTTATGTGGGACTTTGCTGAGCAGAGTCCATCATGGATCTACATGCCACTGCCAGAAAATCCAGTCAGTCATAGCAGCTCATATGGTGAGTGTAGGGAAGTCACACCAGCTTCTGCATCCAACAGCACACAGACGAGTGACTAACAAAACATCAAGTCACCTTTGACCTCCCAGGCAGCTGTCAAAGGTGTCTACTTACAGCTGTGCCAAGTGAGGATGGCCTTCAGAGTGAGAATTGAACTCGGACCTCTGGGAACAGTACACAAGTTCAATACCTGAATCAATCTCAATTGAGTGTACCTAGCACAAGGTCTAGCTTAGGTCCCTTTCACCATTTTTACACTTGTCTATGTGCACCAAACTTCCGTGTGGCTATGAGTTTAGACTGATCTGCGTTCACTTGGACTGGTTTAAGTGTAATTCTGTATGTGCCCCACTGGAGACATTGCAAGGCATCTAAACTGCTCTATCACCAAATTCCCCTTAAGACACTGAATAAGACAGAAAGAAGACAAAACCCACCCCAGAGAACTTGCAGTCTTGACTTTCTCCCTGGAAGTGCTCTGAGAATAACAGCCTTATTTTTTGTTGTCTTTCTGTCCTCTCACACCAGCTAGGTGAGCCTAAGGGACTACCAGCAGGTGATCAGGGTCTCCCTGAGGATCATCTCGCTTATTTTAACTAGGCTTAGAGCTTCAGGGTTTAAGCAAGGCACAGGCATTGTTCAAGTCCTCTACACAAGGGCGGTTCTCACCATGTATGCAGAGTTCCCCTGGCATTGTTCCCTTCCCTCTGTCAGCTCCCGAGTTCAATATAGCAGGCCAGTATGTCTGAAATCACTGAACTATCAGGACCCTATCAGCAGCAGATTACAGGGACTGCACTGAGGAAAGAAACACATAGGATATCTGTGACTCAGCAGCTGGAGGGTGATTGTGATGGAAAAGAGCATGACACATGCTACTGGGAGAAGCCGTAACGTCAGGAGTGATGGAGTAACAAGGACAGAAATTCACACAGGGACATGAGGGGGATGAAGGAAAGAAGCTGGAAGGAGCAGGGAGACAGGAGTGTGCATCATGAGCAGGAGGATGGGAAGGTGAGAAAAAATGCATACTCAGAAGGATGGCCTGTACAGGGCACTGCCAAAGCCCCTGCTTGGTAGATCTTGGGGGCATACAACCCCGTCCGCCATCCTCTTCTGCACAGAGGCTTTAGTTCTATTCTCATGGAAATGGCAGGGCATTACCTGGGAGTAAGTGTCTAGACTCTAGGTACTATGGTAAGTGGAATGATTAATAGATAGACCAACAGACAGGCAGACAGGGGCCAGACTATGTTACTAACTAGCTGGTGCAATCATATGTAAAGCCCATACTACTTTGGAATTTTGAATAATAAATCTTCCATCTCCAGGCTTTACTTTCTTGTCCTGGTACTAAGTTCATGATCTCTTAGGCTGTGTCTACACAGTCAGCAGCTGAGCTAGGGAGTGCCACAGCAAAGCATAGCCTGCTGACTCCACACACTTCACCCCAATGCAGAAGTCATTGTCCTGTCTTAAGGTGGTGGTGGGGAAGTCTGTTGTCTTGGGGGAGCTTGTTGGATTGTGTCCAGTGCCACACTGAGGCAGGGGCATTGCATCTGTTTCCAAGTGTGGTCAAGACAGGTAGGCAGAATGTCTTCACAGCATCACCCCCTAGCAGCTGTGAATCCTGGCAGGCCAGGCCACATTCTCTTCTGTTGCCAAGAAAGGGCATTGTGTTGAGATAATTTTTACATGTGCTCTGGGGCGTGCAACTGGGCACTTTAATTAGTGAGCTGCTCCAATTAAAGGCACCTGTACGTCACATGTATCAGCACCCTTGCATGTTCCCATGCTGAAAAGATGTCAGTATGGCGCTTTGAACTAAAGCTCATTGAATGTGTTTTATTTCAAAGCATCCTGCTGCCATTTTTTCAGCGTGGGGACACACGGGACACTGATAGACGTGATGTGTAAGGCTGCCAGAGTGCATCAATTTCCGTGCTCTGACACATCGTAGAAGGCTCCCCACATCTTTGTAGAAGCCCTCTGGGTAGCAGCCAAGCCAAATCTCTGAAAATCCAAAGAGCTAAGCACTCAGCTGATGGGCAGGTTTAATTGAATGTTTTTCCCTTTAGATTTTCCTTTCCATAAAATAAAACTGAGAAAAATAAAAATATATGATGCTTAAAGGGGACAGTGTAAAGTCATTTTTATCATTTCAGTTTGTGTTTTTACTCCTCGTTTGTTTGCGATGCTTTCTCTCTGAGCCCGGGAAATAACATTTTACCCTTCTTGGGTTTTGTCATTTTTCCATTTGGCAAATATTGATTGCTCCCTTTCCCCCCCGCCCCTTTCTTTCTCTCAGCACTCAGAAAGCCGGCTGGATTGTTTACATGCACGCAGGGAAAGCTGTAGGTAGGCAGTACAAATTACAAGGTGGAGAAGCTGCAGAACTAGAGAAGCACTTTGCCTGGAGAAACCCACCCACAGCTCCCACTGCATGCAGAATGCAGTTCATACTGTGTAAATGCCTAGGTATTAAAGTGTTCTGCACCTCTGAAACCTCCGCTTCACTGTGGGATAGTGTCTGTGGACCTCTGAATGTGGGGAGGGTCATCTAGAACAAGGGTGGTCAACCTGTAGCATACACGCCACAAGTAGCACAGGTAGCTTCTGTGTGTGGCATGCAACAAATCAGGGAGTGGTGAGTTAACACAATGGCAGATTGGGCAGGGATCAAAAAGCAGCAGATCGGGCAGGGGAAGGGGATCAGAATAGCACTCACGGAGGGCACAGGGCTTAATTAGTGGCACCCTTGCCAGAAAGGTTGCCCCCATGAATCTCAGTTCTTGATCAATGTGACCCCCAAGGTTAGAAGGAAGGTTGGATGGCACATTTTAGGGTTTTACTTCAAGGCCCTGATGCTTGAATGAAGAACTTGCAGGAACAGCTCTGCCTTCCTTTCAAACAGTATATTTTTAGCCCCTGTGATTAAAACGAAAATCTTGAGAATGTAGAGTGACTGGAGCCCAAAAGCTCAGGAGGAAAGGTAGAGAAGAGGAAATAACCCTGCATTTCAAGCCTTTAACATCCTGGGATTTTTTAAGCTGATCATGCAACTCTGGGAGCTTTCTGGCCCATGATTTCTCAACTTTAGGTCTTGATATAGAAAGGAGATGTGCTCTGTTGTACAGCTGTGTACACAGGTGTGCTTCAGTGTGGTGCACTGGAGGGCCATGAGCCTAACCAGGGTCCCCACAGTAGCAAAGATGCTCAGGCAGTCATACAATGAATGACTAGATGACGTGAATACATCACAGCAGTTTTCCCTCACCCTGAAATGGCTCCCCAACTGATTATCATGTGCTGGTCCGGTCCTGCAGGGAGCAAACCAGGAAAGCCAAGGCTGCAACTGAACTCCAACTAGCTTCAAGCATCAAGGACAACAAAAAGTCCTTTTTCAGATATGTGGGGAGCTGGAGAAAAAGCAAGGGCAATGTTGGACACCTGCTAAACCAGATGGGGCAACTGACAACTGATGCCCAGGAAAAAGCCAACCTATTAAATAGGTACTTTGCGTCAGTCTTTCATCAGTCCCATGGGACGCCCATGCCTGCTATGGGACAGGGAGATCCAGGTCATGGGGATCCCCTACCCTCCATAAATGCTGACCTTGTGAAGGAACACCTTGAGAAGCTGGATACCTTCAAGTCAGCCGGCTCTGACAACCTACACCCCAGGGTACTCAAGGAGCTGGCAAGCGTCATAGCCCAGCCCCTGGCATGAATCTTTGAAAACTCCTGGCGCTCTGGTGTAGTGCCTGAAGACTGGAAGAAGGCCAATGTGGTGCCGATCTTCAAGAAAGGGAGGAGAGTGGATCCGGTTAACTACAGGCCCATTAGCCTGACTTCTATCCTGGGGAAGATCTTAGAAAAGTTTATTAAGGAGGCCATCCTTGATGGACTGGCCCAAGCTAACATCCTAAGGGATAGCCAGCACGGGTTTGTTGTGGGTAGGTCTTGTTTGACCAATCTCATTTCCTTCTATGACCAGGTGACCTATCACCTGGACAAGGGAGAAGAGATTGATGTCATATATCTTGACTTCAAAAAAGCTTTTGATCTGGTATCCCATGATCACCTCTTGGCCAAACTGGCCAGTTGTGGCCTTGGCTCCACCACGATCCGCTGGCTGGGAAATTGGCTCTGTGGTCGGACCCAGAGGGTTGTAATTGATGGCAGTCACTCATCGTGGTGTCCTGTGACCAGTGGGGTCCCTCAAGGCTCTGTCCTGGGACCCATACTGTTCAACATCTTCATTAACGATGTGGACATTAGAGTCAGGAGTGAACTGGCCAAGTTCGCCAATGACACCAAACTTTGGGGCAAAGCATCCACGCCAGAAGATAGACGGGTGATCCAGGCTGACCTGGACATGCTCAGCAAATGGGTGGACGAGAACCTGATGGTGTTTAACACCGAAAAATGCAAGGTTCTCCACTTTGGGAGGAAAAACCTGCAGCATCCTTATAGGCTCGGCAGTGCTATGTTGGATAGCACTACAAAAGAAAGAGACTTGGGGGTCATCATTGACCACAAGATAAACATGAGCCTCCAACGCGATGCTGCGGCTAATAAAGTGACCAAAATGCTGGCTTGCATCCATAGATGCTTCTCGAGCAAATCCCGGGACGTCATTCTCCCCTTGTACTCAGCCTTGGTGAGGCCGCAGCTGCAGTACTGCGTCCAGTTTTGGGCTCCACAATTCAAAAAGGATGTGGAGAAGCTTGAGAGAGTCCAGAGGAGAGCCACGCGCATGATCAGAGGTCAGGAAAACAGATCTTACAATGACAGGCTGCGAGCCATGGGGCTCTTTAGCCTGGAAAAGCACAGGCTCAGGGGTGATCTGATGGCCACCTATAAGTTTATCAGGGGTGACCACCAGGATCTGGGGGAACGTTTGTTCACCAGAGCACCCCAAGTGATGACGAGGTCGAACGGTCACAAACTCCTGCAAGACCGTTTCAGGCTAGACATAAGGAAGAATTTCTTTACTGTCCAAGCCCCCAAGGTCTGGAACAGCCTGCCAGCAGAGGTGGTTCAAGCACCTACATTGAACACCTTCAAGAGTAAATTGGATGCTTATCTTGTTGGGATCCTATGACCCCAGCTGACTTCCTGCCCTTTGGGCAGGGGGCTGGACTCAATGATCTCCCGAGGTCCCTTCCAGCCCTGATGTCTATGAAATCTATGAAATCTATGAAATCATCTATAAGGCCTACAAGAAGCCAGAGCCTGGTCACCCTAGACTGCCTCTCCACCCACAATACACCAAGACAACTGTGTTCCAAAAGGAGGCTGCGACCTACAGAGCACGAGGACAGACCCTTGGGTGAAAAGGAGGAATGGCATGCCTGACTGAGAATTTTTGCTTGTGCCATCTCTCAGCAAAGCCAGTGGGAACTCTGCCATTGATTTGAACAGCAGCAGGGTCGTGCCTCAAGGCCCTGTTCCAAATCTCACCATCTTTCTTCTGCAAAGAAAGCCCTGTTTGTAAAAGGATCCCTTATCGCTCGCCTTGTTCCTGATGGTTTTTTGTGTCAGGACAGAGTAATGCACAAAATATAAATGACCTTTCACTCTCCCAGCCAGAGAGTGCTTGCTGGGGGCGGGGGCAGTGCGCAAATCTCCAGAACCTTTTACTAAACCACTGGGACAAGCCCAATTTCCCCCTCCCATATGCACTGCCTGGACTTTGCTAATTTCTCCAGCCGCCATGATAAATGACTCTGTCGGCAAAGTGACATCTTTCTAATCTGCTAGAAGACAGATGGGTCCTGCTGCGGAGAAAGAAATTCACCGGTGAAGCCTGAGCAGTGAGAAAACAATGACACCGGGAGTTTAAGGAAGAGGGAAGAAGTTTGCTTTTCAATTCATTTTTTTCCCTCTGCCAATTAAAACCTGAGAGCCGTTGAGTTAACAAAAAAAGTGAAATGAAAGAAACAGGAAAAAAATAGGTTTATGTTTGGCCTCATCTCTGATCTGATATCGGGTATTCCATCTCACTTGCACCATACCTGAAAATCTCCAGGTAATCGGAATATGCTGTGGCTCAGAGACTGAAGAGAAGGTGTTGCAGCATTTAACATGATCTATTTTAGGAAGGGGTGTCATCTACTACTCTGCATCATCTTGTCCTAGCCCAAAATAGCTTAAATGTGCCTGAAAAATAATAATTGGCATTGTTCCAGTGCCAGTACAGTAATTAAGCCTTACCACAACCCTGTATAATGGGGGATTTTGCTATCCCTCCATTTAAATCATGGGGAAACTGAAGCACAGGAAGGTAAAGCTGTGGATGGGTCACATCCAGGGTTAAGCCAGAAACAAACCCATATCTGTGGACTCCTGCACCTCTGTTCACCCACCTACATGAAATATGACCTCCATTTTGATCAGCTGTTCTGCTTACCAGCTGGACATTACCATCTTACAGTGTCGTGCTTTGGGGTCTGCAGGGATGAGGAACGGGTCTTGTCCTTATGTTCAGTATTCCACATTATGTTGAACAGGGGTATTGTGGGATGGAGAGTCGCTTTCCTGTTTAACACTGACCATTGGTCACTGCCAGAACTCAGGCACTGGACTAGCAGAGTGTGATCCAAGTTAATCCTTCTTATGCTGGCTAGAGACATTCAGAAGGCTGTGGGTCCACAGGTGAGTCTGAATCTGCATCAGCAGAAGCACAGAGGAGACAAACAACAATAAAAAGCTTGAGACATGGCATTTGCCCAGGAATGCCCCAGGCAGAACCCCTCATGATGTCCTAAAGGAAACACAAGCACTTCTTCTCACGTCTTTGGGGGTTCCTCTCTTCCCAAGCTCAAAACTCTCATCCCTGCAATATGCACAGCCATTGCCTTTCCAAACCAGGAGAATAGTAAGGACCTTCTTTCTAACCCCACCAATGCTAGGATGGTCATGCCTGATATAAGTAGGTATAGGCCCTGTGTCAAACTAGTTCACCTAAAGTTTCTATCTGGTCCTACAACCTTAATATATAATGCACCATGAGGCCTCCAGAAGTTAGGATCAGCTGTAACTCCAGCTTCAGCCTATGTTTTCCATGAGGCAGTACAGAGTATTTACTGCTAGATCTCTAGTCATCTGTGTTCACCCTAAACACCTATTGAATCCATGTTATACATAGCAGCATTCATGCCCCAGACCAGCAAAACACTTGCTCCCCTGCTTAACTTTAGGCCTGCAAATATACATGTTCAGAACAATGAAACCCTTGTGCCCAAACTCAAACCCATGTGTAACTGCTTTGCCAAACAGTGTCAAGGTGGTGGGAAGCATGTGTGTGTTTGTGTGTGTGTTTGTGTGCATAAGACCATTCTATACAGACACACACACACACACACAGAATTTAGCAAGAGACAACTGAGTGCCCATCAAACAACTGAAGACTGATCCACAAAGACTACAAATGATCAAACCAACAGGACAGTGTTGGGGAACTAAAAATATTCCCACTTAGGCTAAAAACAGACATTGTTTTTATCCCTGGTCTGACTGTCCTGGGGTTTGACTCACATCAAAACAGATGCAAGACAGTCATTTACACAGGCTGCTTGGGTAGCAATTAACTTGAATTAGCCCTGACTGGGGGTAGGGTAGTGTTATCTTGGTACTTCAGGGGTACTTAAAGTGGAACAATAGGCTTGTACCTCTGTAGGAACCCAGAATAAAAGGATTTATTTTGGGAGAAATCCAACATCTCTCTTTAGCCTAAGGCAAATTTGAAGATCTAACATCTGCAGGCCTTGGGTATCCATACATCACTATTCTGTGTGTAGAGAGACTGTGTAAGCCAAGAGGAGTTGGAGGAGAGGTGGAAGGTGATAGAGAAGACCTCCTGGGATTGGAGTGGGACAAGACAGAAGAGCACAAGGGAAGCTAAGGGAGCCATGGGGTGGAGCATTATATATACTGACATAGTAGCCATTATCCCCCAAAGCTTGCTATGTCTGCACCACCATCCACCTTTCTGCAGCAAAGCACTCCAAAAGCAATGGGCTTTTCTGAACGTTTACCTCATGGGGGTGAGAGTGCATGAAATATGGCCATCCTCACCATCCCATGCCTCCTCTACCCCTGCTTCTCTAAAATGTACTGGGAGGAGGAAACATAATGTAAGGATGAGGCCACTGAGAGGGGAATTTGTGTCTCCAGGAGCTTCATTTTGAAGGGTGTGGAGAACCACTGCAGCCACTGAAGAGCTGTGAGTGCTCAGAACCCTTGGGAATCAGTTCCTGGTCCCGAGCATTTTCATGCCTGCATGTGCTTATGTAGGCATCTGGGTGCAGGGGAGGACGTGGGCAAATAGATGAGGGAGTGCATGGGTGTGTCCACAATTACACATGTGTATGTATGCATGTGAGAAGGGGGCTGTGTGCAAGCATGAGTGAACACTAGGTGTGCACAAGGGTGTTTCTGTAGTTCTGTCTGTAGTTATAGAGGGATGTGCGTGTGTGTGCACGTGCACATACATGTGCATGTGTACGCACAAGGCACAGCATCAACAACAGGTGGTTCTGTCTGATGGGAGTGAAATGTGTGACTTGGAGCCCTGCCGAAATGGGCTTTTAAAACCACTCAGGTGCAAAGAATTCACAGAAGCTACAAAACAAAATAAAAATGGGAGTGAGGCCATAAATCAGGCCTGCATTTATTTATTTATTTATGCATTTTAAATGGGCCTCCCTTGGGGAGCAATCAGAAGCATAAATACTCGCCATAACGTCTCCAAGCGAGGGGGCCCTGCGGGCATTCACTTCCAGAGAGCGCAGCCAGGAAGCTAACCTTTATCTCTGTGACTTGCCAGAGCTCTGATGTGCAGGCGGCAGCTTGTGATGGTGTAGGGGAGGGGGGGAGGGGGGAAGGGCACAGGGAAAACAGACCCAGCCTCAAGTAAGACAGCTGCAGGCCACAGGAAAGAGGCTTTTAAAAATGCCCCAGCTGGCCCTGCATGTTTATGAAACTTAGCTCGCCCACCAGCTGGTAGATCAGATATGGCACATGCAGGGGTGGCTGGGCTACAGCTGCAGGTCTCCTAGGGGACCCAGCATTGTTCCAGCTCCACTACACCTGCTGCCACCAGAGAACTCCTAGCCCTGCGGTACGTGCCAGCAGGGTGTCAGCGTGCAGCAGAGGATGCAGGCTTGGGTGGGAGTTGTCCACACATGCTCCTAGCCACATCCATTCTTACTAGCCATCAGCACCATTGGGCACCAATTTTGCCCATGTCCACTTGGGATCGGGAAGGAGTCATAGACATCAGCGGTGGGACAGGCCTGTTCAACTACCTGGAACCACAACTGTTAATTTTTTCCCCCCAAAACCTGAAACATTTCAATCAAAACAAATTTCCTCACAGAAACATCCACTTCGTCATCAACAACAAAGAAACTGGCCAAAGTGGGCCCGATTCTATTTCCCACGTTAAGGCATCTAACTGTTCCCCTCATATCCATGCTGCCAGAGACTTTCCATGGCTAAGCTACATTCCACTTCCAGGGAAATGTCACTGCAGACAGAGGTGGAGGAGAGCAGGCTGGAAAAGAGATCACAGCCACTCACCCTGTTCCCAGCCTCCCCCAGCAGAACTTGCTGAGGAGATGGTACACAGGCCCTGGCTGAGAGAGAGCTCAAAGGTGCTCTTGTCCCTCTTGTCTTTTCCAAACAGGAGAGCCTCTGGCCTGCACCCTCAGCTGGTGGAAGTCACCCTAATTCCATATACTGCATTGGCAAGTCAAAGGAGCTATACCAGTGTCCATAGCACCTGAGAACTGGCCCAGGGTGGAGAAAAGAGCCCTGGATCTTAGAAACTGCCAAGCACTGTATATCCAGCCCTACGTCACAACAGGAACAGTCCTAGAACATGTCACAATTAAGACATGAGAGTGAGAGAACCAGCTGCAGGAGGGAGGCAGCAGCACCTCTGGGGATGGCACGTACCCTTATTTCTGGTGCAACGTTCACACCTTCTCCGCAGTGACAGAGGAAAGGGCTGCCCAACTCCTTTGCACAGGCCCAGCCAGTGGCAACCAGTGAGGTGAGCAGCACGCTGCTGTGGTAGCTTGAAAGGAGCAGAACTTTGCTCATTTATTTCAAGGGAGTACAGTGAAAAGCACAATCTCATTCCCATGTGAAAACACAGGGACACTTGTCAAACCAGACAGGATCAAGGTGGCTAAAGAGAAACTTGTCCTCAGTGTTTCAGAAGAAGTTTGCCAAGGGAAAGCTACCTGTAGTATGACATCCACTCCCCCACAAAGTTCTGCTGTAGGGTCAGCTCTGCTGCCATCTCTTTGCTCTTTCTCTGGAGCTCACCTGGAAACCTAGAGAGGTGAGACATAACTTGACAGATAGATTCTGTCCCCCTCACACTGTGCAAGACCCTACTCCACTGATATCAATGAGAATCCCAGGACTGAGCACTGAGAGAGTATCGCAATTTGGCTCCATAGTCACCTGAGGCCCATGGTAGGATCCCAGTAGTGTGTTTACCCTGCCACACATGGGGTGAGCGTGGCTACTATGGGAGGAGCACATTCTTTATTATACTGATTTGCATCACTACTTGCAGTTGGCATCCTGCTGTGCTTTGCAAACACCTCTCTGCACCTGCACCACTAATGAAGCCCCTGCTTGGGTGTGCAGACAAGCACTCTGCACAACAGCGGTGGGGAGGGAAAGGCCAAGGCCCAAGAGTACTTGGGTGAAGCCACAGAAAGTGCCAGGGGATTTTTAATGCCCAAACAAGACAGAGAGCAGTGCCAAGGCAAAGGCCTTATCCAACAGACTCCTGCACAGAAAAGTGCGCAGAGCTCAGTTTAAGGAGCCCAGAGGCATGAATGGCTGAATCAACCCATTTCTTCTCTACCTGCTTCTTCTTACTTTTACTTTCAGTCCTCTTCCCTTCTTCCCTTCCTCTTCTGTCTTCTCTTTCCCCTTCAGTCTTTTCTGTTCCCCTTCTCTTTTCTATCCAAATCTCCCTTCAACTCTTCTTTCAGTTCCACCATATTTACCTTCTCACCCTTCTCTCCCTTACCCCCTTCCCTGTCTCCTCTCTCATCTGATGCCCCATGATGGATAGCATCAATCATACCACATCTATTACCTATAAAAAATAGTCACACCACCTCTACCACCCCAGTGCTGTGTTACTGCTGCTGCCACAGCCTGTGGCACTTAAACACCACAGGACAGACGGACCCTTCTTGCAGAGGGTGGCAACATGGCAGTAGCTCAGAGGCCCAGAACATCAAGGGGAAAGGTCACTTGTCCATCAGCCTCTGCCTTGTTCTCCATTCATCATCATCTGAAAATCCCAGCCCATCAATCTGTGTTTTGTTCATGTCTGACTGTGCTGCTGCTCCTGCTGCTTGGCTGTTTGATGACAAAATCATGTCTAAAGGCAGTGCCAGCCAACCATGGGATGTTGGCTTTCAGCCCTGTGTTACCTCTCAGCTCCATGTTCTTGGGGAACCCTAACACAGGACGCAGACTGTCTGACTCACAAAGAATCCCCACCCGCCTCTACCTAAACAGAAACTGCTTAAGATACAGTGAGAGACACACCTAAAACCCTCCAGATAAGGGTGACAAGAGTGAAACAACTGCCCTAGGTCTCATTTGCATCTGAGATGGAACCAGATGACCATTCATTTACATGAGATGGAGCACAGAAAGCCCAAAGCAGAGACCACAGTGAATTCTGGGATCAGAGAAGCAGGGGAGCACTGCATGATGGGGAATCTGTGCTCCAAATGCTAATCGACTCACACACCCAGCTCAGCATTTATCAGACCAGTTCTAATCTGGATTTACAAAAATCCTCCTCCCCAACACACACACCCCTCTAAGCAGCAGTAAGTTTACTAGGCATCTTGGGCCGTACATTTCCCGGTCCCACTATGGGAGGCCTATTTAAACTTAATTGGCTAAAACTCGGTTGCCAGGTTAGGGAATGCTGAGGAAAGACACTGAGTCAGAGGGGATATGGGCAACATTTGAACAATGGTAAAGGGTTCATCACAGCATCCAGCCCGTTGGAGCCCTGACCATAAGTGTTGTCATACTTTTCCTGGGACGACTGGTGGAAGTCCTCCCCTCCCAAATGTTATGAACACTCCAATAATTGCCTTAAGTCTGTTAAAAGACTATAGTAAGATCTGGAAAAGTCATGCTAAGCTAAGGCTTGTTCACAAGTAAAAATCCAAAACCCTGATGCTGAAAGCTATCTATTGTTTCTGAAGAAACCAGGAGATATCCCATCAGTATATCTGCTATCCATAGGAATTTCAGGCTGGCTCCTAAGTATCTGGTTACTTCTTAACCTTATGTGTTTCCTGAGTATCAATCAGTTTCCTGAGATGTTCCAAACCAGATAACCCCTTGTCAATAGAAAAGACAATTTGATTTACACTATTGAGAATGCTTGAAAGAAGCTGAACTGAGGGTATAAAAATCTGTAAAAAGCAGCAGTGTGTGTGCTTCAAGAGGAGAAGTCTCTCTGACACCATCTGCTTGCTTCTTGGGACGCTGAAAAAGACAGATCGTCTCCCTTCAAGGATCGTGCTGAGAACTTTAACCTGTCAGCTTTGCAACCCAAGTGCCTTGGACTGGTGAGATCCCAGCTCTCTCTCTTTTCTCTTCTCTCTCTAAGCATCGATTTCTGAACCTGAACTGTAGTTAAGCTTGAGCTAAGTTTCCCCAAATACTTAGTGAAACCAGGGTAATACTGTAACTGTTTGTGTTTGTTTTTCCTTTGCATGTCTAGTACTACTAGTGCCGTTATATATTTCATATACTTAGCAATAAATAACTTTTATAGTCAAACTGGTGGTAATGGAGTATATTTTTCCTTCACTACTTCTCCTTCCCCACTCGCTTTGCAGCAACACCTCTTTTACCTAAGCTAAAGATCCCTATGTAGCCCAAAAATACTGTGGGGTCTGCTCATCAAGAGGCTAAAAGATTGGGACGTGCTGAGTTTGAAACACATAAGGGGATCAGCTTGTACAGGCTGATTGACCCAGATTGGCTCAGACGTGCCCTAATGAACTGAATGCTGGCCCATGAGGATGTCATCTGGACACCCAGCCGGATTCAGAGATAGTCTGTTTACCTGTGTGCTTGTGTCTGACTGTAGTTTATGGTTGCTCTGATGAACTGATTCTTGGCATATGAGGGTGTCAGTCTGTCCATGCTGATCAACCTGGCCAGGTCAGGCGTGTCATGTTAATCTGTGTGTGTTTGTGTGAATGACTGATTTGGGGACTGGAGGAACCCAGCCCCACTGAAACTAAGTCCTGCAAGATAGCTCCATTGGCGGTGAGGGCTTGTGGAAGGGAGAGATACAGCTCCAGATAGAAACACAAGTAACACAAGCAGCACATTAATAGAATTTCCAAGACCCTAGAAACGTATCCCAAATAAATGAGCACACCCCAAAGTAATGGGCAAATCTGGTAACACCTGCCATCACCTGGCAATCGAACTGGCAGTGTCTGGGTGCTGGGAATAGATCAGCCTAATGTATGTTGTCCACACCTGCTAGTATACTCCAGGGCATACAGTCTCAGCCCAGAGGCTGTTCTGGTTGCATCTTCCTGGAGTTGGGTAGAAGTTAATTCTTGGAGATTTCAGCTGCCTTTGCTACCCATGATTATGGAATTTAGGGACATCTCTGTGGTCCTGAACTGGGGCAGATAGTCATACATGGATAGGTTGGTGACTGCAAAAATAGCTGCGCAGTGACACTGCTCACCAGAGGTTCTCTAAGGCAACTGGTATCTATGAAGGCCTGCAGCCGGGTAGAGACATAGCTTGGGCAGTGGTGCCCTTGGTGCTGATGGCATACACAAGTCCATTTCATGGATGAGACTGGAGATATCCAATTGCCTCTCAACCCAAATTATATCAGCACCCTTCTCTGAAGGCATGGCTAGCCCATGCATGGTTCCACAGGCTCACAAGCTCAAAGTCCAGGCAAGGTGTACAAGTCTGCTTTCCCCCCCATATCTCAGGCAGGAAATGTGCACCTTGTCTGAGACAGGTCTTTGTTACCCTCTGCCTAGGGTAGCCCAACACAAGGGAAACCTTAGAGTCACTCACAAACACACCCAAGTGCAAGCAGGAGCTGCCTTGTTTCCCTGTAGAAATGGATGCTTTTAACCCCACATCACCTTCAATAGCTTGGCCTTGGGTACCTGACAGGCTGAGACTGGCAGAGGCTCTTAGCACTTTGCTTCACAAGGATGTGACATTTCCTATATGGAGACCTCAATTTCAGGATTCTCCAGCTCTCTGCCCTCACCCATTCTCCCAGGCTAGTCTGGGTGGGATAAGCTGGTGGTCCCATTAGCTGTGAGCCCTTGAGTAGCTGTATTGGCTCAGGCTGCTATTCAGCAGGCTGCAGTCTGGCTGGGAGGATGTACTGTACTGTATGAGGCCCCTTTCCTTGTGATGATAATAGCTGTGCAGGTGCCTGGAGCATAGTGAGGCCCTGCTAATTAATTCAAACTGATCAATAACATTTAGCTTTCAAAACCTATTAATATGTTCACTGCTGGAGCTCCAAGAGGCTTTATCTGAGACCACAGCCCTACAGTGCCAGGCTGTGTGGACACAACAGAAGACCTGCTTTTGCTCCAGAGAGCTCACGTTCCAAATCAGGGAGGGCATAGAGGGGAGGGAACTTTCCCAAGGTCACCCCGCAGGTCAGTGGTGGGGCTGAGGAAGAACCCAAGCTGATCTCTGGATGCCCATTCCAGGGACCCTATCCTCTGGGCCCTGAAAAA
This sequence comes from Crocodylus siamensis, assembly GCF_052110815.1. Classification (NCBI taxonomy): domain Eukaryota; kingdom Metazoa; phylum Chordata; order Crocodylia; family Crocodylidae; genus Crocodylus; species Crocodylus siamensis. Next base: position 28,152,925 of record NC_143409.1, on the reverse strand, counting down.
TTTGCTCATTGCTTTCCAAATAGTATTCCAAGGTCAGCCTGACCCTTTCATTTTGCTTTAATCTGCTAGCCCATGAGTACAGCAGCTCCAGATGTTCAGCAGCCAGCTTATCCTTAGCTCCAGTTCCCTGGCAGGGGATGGCTGCAGCCTACTTAGTCCTGCTTAGATGCAGCTTCACATTGCCTCTGGACTGGAAGTGGTATCATCCTCAGGGAGCTCTGTTGGCCTTTCTTGCTTAGCTGCTGGCTAAGCCCTCCTGAACCCTTTCCCCATGCCGAGCCCAGCCCTCTTGCTCTCTAGCACAATTGTGGCTCTGGAGTGCAGGAGCCAGACCTCTGCTAAAGACCTTTCCAATGGGAACCCTCCAGGCAGAATCCCTGGGGGCTGATTTGTGCTGGGGACAGTCCCACAGAAAAGCTGATCCAGGATAAAACAGGAGAGGGGAAAGGAAAGTGCATGGCTTGTGAACCTCAGAGCCAGGTAGGACATCCCAGGGCTCCTCTAGCTTCAGTGTAACCTGGAGGCATCCAGACTCCAAAGGATACAAAAGGCCCTTCCTTCTGCTTGGCCTCTTTTCGCTGGAAATTGCAGGGCCAGAGGGGGTTAGACATTTTTCCTGCTGCTTTAAGCAATGACTAGCCAGGCTCGGCCCCACTAAAGATGACAGAAGGAGGCTGGTGACTCCTGTCCTCTCTGCTTTAAATCCCTCTGCGCTGCCTTTGGGACGTGTTGCCTGAGGAGGACAGGCAGGCAGACTGTCAAAACCTGAGACATACAGTGCAATGCTGCCATCTCCTGGACAGTGCGCCCCATCAGATGGCAGGACAACGCTATCAGATTCTCTGATAGCATCATAGAAAATTCGGGTTGGAAGGAATCTCAGGAGGTCGTCTACTTCAACCCCTGCTTGGAGCAGGACCTTATACCAGACACCTTGTGCAGAGGAAATGGAAATCTGCAGAGTGTGTAACACACAAGGCAAATGGAGAGTCAACTGCAGGGATCAGGGACCTGGTCTTGCCCATGCTGGATGCCAGCCACCAAATCATAGTGTGAGAGCTGAGGATGCTAGACACTTGTCAGGAGGCATTCAGCCCCTCTCAGGACAGGCCACTTGTCAGCTGGGGTCCTGAGTGCTAGGCCCTGTGTACACCGGCTGAGGAGTGTTAGAGCACAGCTCTAACAGGGTTTCCTTGCCCTGGAGTAGGTGGGGCTTCTCCTTGCCAGATGATAGACATGACACAAAGCCCAACCTGGGTCTGAAGATGTCTGCTGTGGACATTTACCCCTTGCCACTGAAGCAGTGTTACCAGCTGAGGGATCACTGTTTTGGCCCAAGTGGTAGAAGCTCATCCTTCTAGTGATGGCTTCAAGTTTGAACCCTGCTGATGGTGCCAGTGAGAGTGGGAAGGGGGTATTGGTATGTACACACCTAGACTGTACACAGCACATGTACTCATCTCTGTTCCAGGCACAGCTGTGGCAGTCCGCTCCTAGCCCCATGGCCCTGGCCTGCCCTCTTTACTTCCACCTGGCTGTGGTCCAGTCTACCCACACCCAGCTGACCTCTCTGCCTGTCATGCTTATCAGCTCACGTTGTCCTTAATTCCCAGCTGTGAAGCAAAACTTGAACGGGGACATGCCCCCCACCTCCACCTTCCAAATCAAAATGGACCCCGGCACAAATCCAACGGCTGTCTCTGGGCATGTGTTCATTGCTTTTACTGGGCTCTGCACCAAGCGGATATCAGAGAGTGAGAATAGTTGTATCAAGTGAGAGCTGCCAGACTTTGAACTGGGCTAAACTTAGGTTAGTGCTCCATTTCTAGGGTCATTTGAGATTATATTAAACTCAGAGTTTCCCTACCATTGTAATGGCCCAGACATCAGTGCTATCTTTGTCTCCCCTCCCCCTCCTCCTGGCCTGGTGTAGTTTTTTCTTCATAGGATGCTGTGTGACTGTGGTATGTGAGAAGGGCCAGACTGGATGCTCTTGTGCATTTCTTGGGAAAACGGGTTCCTGCAAATGCAGGGGACTGGACTGAGTCGCCTGGGAGACCTATCCCACATGGCTGCATTCCTGCACACCACCTAGTGTCAATGAGTTCACTCACAACATGGGTTGCTGTCCCACTTAAGGAGGTTTGCAGATTCCCTGTGCCCCAATCTACCCATGGATAAGTACCCCTTGTTAGCACTACCTGTTTCCATTCAGCCTCTTCAGTGCCACCCTCCCATCCCCACCACAGAGCTGCAAACCCCTCCATTTGACCTGCCCTAGCTTTGGAGGGGCCATAGTCACAAGAAATCTTGTCCCTGCCATGCACAGTGAACATACTCAGCAGCTTTTCTTGCTAATTACCATTCTCCTTTCCTCAAAAACACAGGTTACTGAGCAACAAATGTGACAAAAGTCTCCAGCATAGGAGGTTTTGTCAATTCTGGACAGTTGAGAGACCTGCATACACTTTAAACAACCTTTTAACCCTGCAAATTCCTACCCTAATCCCCTCTGCTCTTTACCTGCACACACTGGAAGTTTTTCATAGGGTGCTCTATGGCAGTGAAGTGCATGAGGGGCTGGTAAAAAAAATAATTTTGTAGATCCTTTTGGACAGTTGGTTGCCTGCAAACACAGGAGAGTAAACTTAATGACCCAAGAAGCCCCTTCAAATTATATATTCCTCTAGCCTTAACAAATACTATATGCTGAGAGCTGACCGTACCAGCTCTCCTCAGAACACCTTTCCCCTGCGAGAAGGCCCCAGGTCCAACACAGAGGTCCCCTCCCTCCAGGGAGATCAGTTCCTGTGACCTGGATGCTCAGTCCTTGGCCTCTCTGCAGGTCTCAGAGAGATTAGAAACCAGTCAGAAATGGTCAGCAGAGGATTCTCCTAGCAGAGGGAATCCCTTGCAGGCATAAAGCCAGGGCAGCTGGATGCAGCTGGCTCCTGCTACAGCTGTGGCCAGGCTGGAGTTTGAACAGGGCTCTCCAGAAGACAAGACCCCTCACCCCCCTCAAGGGAGAGCTGAGCTAATAGCTTGTAAGCCATACTCTCACAAACACCCCCTGGGTGCACCAAGTGCTCCCCTCCTTGGCCCATTTGGCTCAGGTCACACAGCAGCACTCCACTTGAAGATGCCACAAGGAACGCAGCCCTTTACAAACAGGTGGCTCAATTTTTATCTGATGTTAAAAATGCACCTCTCCAAGGGCCACAGAGCCCTGAGGAGGATGGCAAAGACTGCTAGCACTGGAATGTCACAGCTCAGCTCCCCTCCCAAAACATCTTCAGTTCAAGCTAAATAAACAAGCTTTCATTGATTTATTTTTAAGCTAACAGGAAGGAGCAAACTATTCAGGGAAAGCTAAGGGGACTTAACTACGGGCAAGCATAGTCATATTATGCTGTGAATTACAGGGCCAGCAATAGAGATGTGTGCAGCGAAGAGCATGATGCATAGGAGTCTTTCCAGCAGGTTCCATTAACTTCACTGGGTCTTGAATCAGGACCCACGGGCGCTACAGTCACAGGGTTAATGTGCTGCAATATGCACTGGTGTCCTATGTGCAAAACAGCTCTGGGGCTCAGAGTCCCACAGACCCAGTCGCTGCTCTGGATCACTCCTTTACGTCAACAATCAAGGGTGTGAGGTAGTTGGAGTGTCGGATCCCAAAGCTGAAGTCTGGGGCCCTGAGCTTGGTAATGGTGACGTGTTCTGCTTTGTAGTCTGCAGGTCCAGGCAGGCGCTCTCTGTAGGGCTCATATTTTTCTCTCATGCTGAAGGCAGGCTGCCGGTTCAGGTAGACATTGGGTTCAGGCCTACTGACAAAGGCTGGGCCAGGGCCTGTGGCGAGGTCCTCTGCATAGCCCCCTGAGTCCAGTCTGGAGGCCATGCTGTAGCAGGGGGCAGACGACTTGACAGGGAGCTTAGGTCCCAACACTTTCACATGGTTATACCTGTTGGGAGCTGGGTTGGGGTCATGTTTATAGTAACAAGTGTAGACACCCAAGGAGTAGGCTGGTGCGTGAGGCTCTCCTGGCGGGTGCACGTTCTCTCTGTAGTAGGCATTTGGGGCTGGCACTCCTGATGGCTCTGGAAGACAAGAGCAGTTTGGTATTGAGGCCATTGCACTGGGAATTCATCTCATCACCTACGGAAGCTGAATGCACAAGATTGTGCCCATTATGGCTCTATGCAATAAGCTTTACCGACTGCAGACATTACTTTAAATTTTGCTTGCCTTTAAAATGAGCTTCTGTTTAACCATGTTCCTCAGTCTGGGGACAGAGTCAGGATAGAAAAGAGGTAGGACTGACAGAGCTGTGCATAGCAGTTCAGGGCACCAGTGAAAGGGATCTGGCCAGGGATCTGTGTAGGAGATGCATTGGTAAAGCTGTCTGTAAGGAGACCGATAAAAGAAGCCATTATGTATCAGCCCAGAGAATCAATTCAACCCCTCAGCTGATATAAACTGGTGCAGCTCTACTTAATTTAGTGGAGTCACCTCCTTTATTCCACCTGAGGATCTGGCCTGAAACAATCAAGAGACCATGCCTTTGTGAAGCCTAGCACAAGGCAAAACATACTCATGTCACCGTCAAAATGCCAACTGCAATCCTTCAGCCACAGCGTGTTGTCCCAGCACAGTAGAAACCGTACACTTTTGGAAAACCTGCTCCCAGCCATAGAACTGTGGCCGCTGCTTAGGTACTGCCTTCCTTTCAGCCTGGGCTTCCCCTAACAACCCAGCTACCCTGGTCATTTGCCTTATCATTGGGTTCGTGTCCTCCTGATCCCACTGCATTAGAGCTATTGTTCAGCAGCTGCCTTCTGCAATCTGATCTCATAAGTCACTGGGGATTTTGAGAATCTTAGGCTGCCATCAGTGATGTGATTCTGCTCAGAGTAAAAGTGACTGGCAAAGCTCCCATCAACTTCAACAGGAGCAGCATCCAGTTTTAAAGTCAAATATCTCCTCAGCAGTATATGTGATTAATCAGAATGATACCAATGTACACTTAGTCAGCTCCAAGTCACAATCCATTGAGCCCCAACTGTGCTGGTTCCTAAAGAAACCCCCAGTTTTGGCTCTGATGAGAAACGGCCCTGTGAGGAGAGCAGGAGACTGCTTCTGAGACACCCCAAATCTGACCAAGAGGGTCCAGGCCTTGCCTTAGGACTTCAGGTAAATGTAGCCTGCCTGGGTGCAGGGGCTTTTCAGACCCACAGAGCAGGCACTTAAGGTATTAACCAGTCAGCCAGCAGCCATCTCAGCATAGGCATTATTGATGCTTTTCTGATGGCTCCTAATAGATGTATTGGATTTTCTACTGAGAGGCAGCACTGCTAGCAGACAGGGCATGACTCCAACACTGTTTCTCAATGTCAGGCTACGTGGGGGAGGAGGGGACAGTTAGCTCCTCACAAATCCTCTTGCTCCCACCTCTGTCTCCATGGGAAAAAGGAATGGAGCCAAAATAAGTCAGCCTTTGGCCTCCAATACACAGCCTTTCCCATGATACCACCAAGAGCATCTCTGCAGGGTGGTAACGCAGTGCCCAAGATGGCACCAGTGAGCCAAGAAATGTTCAGTCAGTGGCACAGTCCTGTGCCTGCTCTCTGGCCAGTGGCTGCAGGATCAAGGGAGGAATAACCCTGGTCATCAGTCTCAGACTCAGGAGGGGCAGGGATTTTCTCCAAGTCATGGCTCTTCACACTCGTTCGAGTTCCCCGTTCTAGTCTATAGTTACAGTGATCTGCAGTTCAGGGAAGCAGCAGGTCAGACACAAGGCAGAGGGGAACATTTCAAGTGCCTGAAGGATCCTGATGACATGTCTGTTGCCCAGGACCCCCCATCAGTCTTCTCACTTGCCGCTCTCCTCCAACACAGGCCTTGGCTGTGGATCAGGCTGTGGAGGGTTTGAGACAGTAACACAGCAGCCTTAGAGAGCTCAATATCAAGAGGAGGCACCTCCCATCTCAGACTGGGGAGCAGCCCCTGGGCCATGGAGGATGAAATGTGGGCCTGTAACATGTGTGTTGGTGACCAAAGCCCAGTTACACATTTACTGTGCAGCGCATGCCAAGGCTTTCCTCCATCTCTACCAGCCACAGGAAAGTTTGGGTCAGGTTCCCAGTCAAACAGGGGCCCAGAAAGCATCCACAGACAGTTTTTCCTCCACAGCCTTTGCTCACACATCAGGGAGCCCAGAAAAACACAGAGTAGCCATAGAGACCAAGGAGCCAAGTCCCAAAGCCACAGGGACATCAAGGCCAGTTATGGTCCCACTGAAGTACACGGGAGCTTTGCCTCTGACTGTGATAACTGAGAGTTGGGTTCTGCACAATCTTCCCAAGTTCTTCAGCACCTGAGGGAAACCTTCTGCCCCCGCGCATGGGCCCGCAGCCAGAGGGACAGCCAGAGCCAGAGCCCCGAGCACCTGCAGAGCCAAGACAGCAGCCACCAGCAGCCAGCTTCAGGTCAATAGTCAGCAAGGCAGTCATCTGCTGTGGAGCTGTCCTTTCTCTCACAAAAAGATGTACGTTGACCCAAAGGGCTCCCAAGCCATTCCCTGGTTACCCCCCAGCTTCTGTGTTTTCTCACCCCTTCCCTTGGCCCCTGAGATGATCACCTCTTTAGTGCAGAAAAGGAATCAGCAGCCTCTGAAGGTCACGACGCCGGCACTATTGCCTGCATAGTAATAGGATGAATAGCAAAGGCTTCCACAAGTGGCCTTTCAGCTCAGCACCCTCCCTCAGTGCCTGTTGGCTAATGAGGGACCATATGCACAAATAGAGAAATGAGAGCTGCTTGGGTCTACTTGGGAATCAGCAATGCCCAGGTCTGCCATGGCTCTCATTAGTGGCATGGGCAATGCATCTCCCTTGGCACTCTAATGCTGTCCCCATTTATCTTCCCTCATTAAACCCTTCCACCTCTACCAAGCCCCTTCATACTCCCCAGAAGGGACAAATTTTATCTTTTCCTCCCTAGATGTCCTGTTTTTGGTGTAAGCATGCTTCACCAGGGAGCTTCCCCAGAAGCAGGGTCTTCACATCTCGTTAATTCTTCGAGGAAGAAACCATTCTGAGGAAAACTCCTGAGGAAAACTCCACTACCCTGATAACCCTCTGTCTCATGGCTTTTCTTCCATGCTGGTTCCTAACAGCTCCGGGTCAAGCAGTGATGAACAAACTCAGAAGGATGGGGTTTTCATAGACAAGGCCTGTACTAGGGACTGAGGACTGGATGTTGCATCTGAAGTTAAGGTAAGGAAACCTGCTTGTCCCAAGTGCTAAGTATCAGTAAATGACAGAGCTGTTTAGGTGGCCTTGCATTTAATAGGCTTTCCAGACCCACTGTCCTGACCTTTACGGACTTGTAAGTAAGAAACACAGGAGAGATGAGTCAATGCACTTGGCAAATCAGCCCATTAGCTGTGAAAAGAATTTGCTGTTCCCCTCAGGAACAAGTGAGACAGACACAGAAAGTTGTTCAATACTTAACTTGCCAGAGACTGTGAGCAAGTCAAGTAATAGGGCATACTTCACCATCCCTTGGAAGCACAAGGGCCTTACACAGCAGGTTGGATGGGTAGATAGCCTGTCCTCCCAGAGAGGGGAAGGAGATGTCCTCTCAAATGCCAGACTGAACTACACCAAGGATTACATGCCCTTAGCAGACTATGGGCAGACAAGGTTCTTTGTCTACTATGTAATTTGACCAACGCAGCTAAAACCTATACCCCTTAGCAGACTATGAGTGGCTTCTGTGAGGAACAGGAGTGAACAGAGCATGATAGAAGTCCTTGCAGCAGGTTATCAAGTCATCTAGATGGGTCAGCTCCTCCACTGCCGGGTGGACATGGATGGAGTTCGTCATGTATACCTCATCACAGGCATGGATAAACATGAGGTAAAACAAACCAAAGGACAGTTCCTGTGCCAAGTATATCATTAAGGCTAGGGACAGACATTATACATAAACTGGTTTAAGTGATCACAAACTGTTTAAACCTGTAACAGAACAGAAGCTCGTGCACATAAACCAGTTTGAAAATGTCTGAAACTGGTGTGAAAAAAACCTGGTTGAATGTAGTATCAGACTTAACTGATTTGGCTCAGACCAGTTTATGCAATGTCTGTCCAAGATGCCTTGCTGGTTTAAATTAAATCAGACTCCCCGAGCGCCCCGGCATGCTTTCTGGCTGGGTGGGGCTCTCGGCTCCACACAGGGCTGGCCCCTCTCCTCTGCTCCAGCAGTCTCTGCAGGCATCTCCGTGGCTTCTGATCCCCCACTTCCCTCCCCACTCTCTGCTAAGCAGGCATTCCCCCATCCCTCACAGACACCTCTCTGCATTACCTAGCAGACCACATGCTGGCCACCTCTGAGCTGTGGCAGATGGGACAAAGGCAGAATCAACAGGTAGCTGGTAATGTCCCTCTGTTTTCTTAATGGGGTGATAAAAACTGAGTTAGGGGTGATAAACATTCCCTGCTGGGCTGCTCAGAAGGATGGACCCCCCCCTAATCATAGTGTCCTGCTTGGCCTGGCCACACCCCCCTCAGCTCAGCACTATAGAAGGGAAGGGAGGGCTGCTCTAGTGCCCCACAGCTTCTACCCTGAGCCACTGCAGGCATGTGCCTGCATTTCTTGGATGTCTGTCTGGTTACAAACTGGTTTAGCCTAGCCAGGTTAGACTATCCTGCAAAGATCGAATCAGTTCAGGCTCAGGCTTTTTGAATGTCTGTCCCTAACCTAAGTCTAAGGGGCAAACTGGGACCATACAGCTGGCATGGAGACAGTGGTTTCTTAAAGATGTAAAGGCAAAAAAAAATTGGTCCAGTTGAGGCAATGATAAAACTGAGAAAGAAGGTGGATGAAGCCAAGTAAGAAGAAAAAAGAGCGTCTGTTTCTATATCAGTATTCATCGGTTGCCACATCCAGAGCAAATATGATGCATGGGTGTTTGGAATACCACTTAATTTCTATATGTAGGCCAAATGCCTATCCATGTCCTGAGGTCCCCGATGTATTCTCAAAACATGAACAAATACAGAGATTTCTTTGCAGGGCAGGGGCCCACTGTTTCTCCAGAAGGGATGCAGATTGATCCAAGGTAACCTGGTTTCCTATATGCAAACTGATGCCCAAAGAATTTGCTCTGCCTTTATAGATTGTGTGGTTTCTGTGGGAAATTAGAGATGACGTCACCTTGAGCCATCCCATATTCTGGCAGGGACCTTGGCTTAGACACTCACTTACTGGCATCCCTGAGCTATGTAATCATGAATGGAAGTGTCCTATTTTTAACTGTATCCTCTGGATCCCTGAACTGTGTGGCTTCTTAGCTGAATCCCTTGAGGTTTCTTTCCTCATATTTGGCTTTTGGCCAGAATGGGTAGCGTTTGGCCTCTGTGTGAGCGCCACAGAGCTGCTGCAGACTTGCAGTTTAACAAGTAAAGCACTGGAACAGGTTACCCAAAGAGGTTGTGGAATCTCCATCTTCGAAGGTTTTTAAGACTTGCCTAGATATAGCTTTGGCTGGGATGATATTATTGGGGTTGTCCTACTTTGAGCAGGGGGTTGGACTAGATGACCTCCTGAGGTCCCTTCCAACCCTAAATTTCTACAATTCTGAGTTTAACAATAACATATTCACATGGCTGCTCTTTATTAGGGGGCATCATGCTCCAATGATTAAGGAAAGGGAATAGCAGATAAGACTCCTACTGTGGCCTTCCTTGGCATTAGTTATGCAGCAGTGATCAATTCTCACAAGGACAGTGAGTTGCTTTCTCCCAAAATGAGACAAGGAACTTTCTCAGAATAAGAAAAAACAGTATTTTCCCTTCAGGTATTAAGCCCCTGCTTTGCCATAAAGTTTCTGCCTAGAAAAATCACCAGCTCTGCTTCTGCCTGGGTCCCTAATACAGATTTAAAGAAATAGTCCCTGTATCCTTCATCTTCGTACGTCTTCTAAAGCTTCAAGCATAGCCACACTTTGCTATAGTCTTAATATTGATTCCAACCAATTTCCTAGGATTCAACATTCACAATGGTGCCTATGTTTCTAAATTTGAAAAACCAAGCTGCATATGACTTCACAGCACTGCATTTTTCAGCTATCCTGTCATTTGCATGGAGCTGTATTTCAATATGACAACACAGTAAGCCCTTGCTCCAACACCTTCCCCCTGTGGATCTCAAACTTAATCAGACAACATTACTGTCACCTCGGCTTCTGAAACCTATCTCCTGTTACAATCCTTGCATTGCTGCCATCTTTTGAGTGGCAGCAGATATCCAGAGCTTTCACCTCAGCTTCACAGGAAGGAAGAAAGCACAGATAACACAGATACATGTACCTTGCACATCAGTCCTGAAAAAGAGATGCTCAAAAATCATGCCAACAGTCCCTTCTTCTAAGACTCCGTTCCCATGGATCAAACTGCCTCAAGGACTGCCCTTGATTAGTGACAAAGGCAGGTAGCAAATCTCCCAATACCTGGATAACTCTCAGTCCAGAAACTACCTTTGTAGTGAACTTTGCATCACCCCCAAACTAAATATCAAGTCTTATATACAACATACAAGTCTTCACATGTCCTAACATTTTTTCACATACCATATACAATACAGAACTTAGAAGGCTATGTCTACAGCACAACCTGCCCTGGCATTAATTGGTTTATTTAGCAGGCAGAGAAACTGAGGTATGGAGCAGTCTGAGTGAGTTGAATAAAATTATACAGAAAGTCCCTCAGAAAGCCGGGAATGGAATCCAGGTTTACTCCCTCTTCATCTTGCCGCCTTAACCTCAGGACCTGTCTCCTTCCCTTAAGTTGTGGGCATGATATTTGAAGACATCAAACAAAGAGATCTCAGCCATGCTCTGGAAGATGGGGCAGGCAGTTCTCATTCCCAGCAAATTCAGATTGTGCCTCTCAAATCATTATGGTAACAGATGGATAGAGTGCTATCCTCTGATGTCACCATTAAACCCTTCAGTAGCATCTTAACTTTGTAATGCACAGCCATTTATCTTTCACTCTCTAACTAAAATCCAAAGTAGTTGAACGTAAAACTAAAGGCACAAAGCCCTTTGAATTCCTTGGCATTATTTCCACATGATTTTCACTGACTTTGTTTGTATGTTCATTCAGGCAGTCACATCCTCAACAACCCAGAGTCCCCAGGCCCTATGAAGACAAAGCAACCCTGATTACTGAACAAACCAAGTCACTCCCTCTGGTATCCTTCATCTTTCCCCTGGGTAAAAAAAATCTCACAGGTACTCACATATCTACCCAGCTGTTTCCAACCACAACAAAAAGCCACAAAGCTTCATATTATCAGTTTCTGATCTGATGCAGTGAAAGCAGCTGGACACAATCAACAGCAGTTCCCAGATGTAACTGTTGTTAAGGAGTCAAATGTTTTTGGTGGGGCAGATGGGAAGCTTCATCTCACCTCTATATAAAGCCCTGTTAAAACCCCAATCCTCAGCAGTTGTGATGCCTACAAAGTTGCATTTTTTCTAGTTTGTATTTTCTGACTAATTCCAATGTTTCTGACAAGGCTTTGGTTTATACTAACCATTGCCAGGGTCTAACAGGGCAAGGTGGGTTTGTCTAGGAGGTGACAGGAGGGACTTACAAAGAAATTTGTCAGAGTAGGTGTTTACTCCCACTAATCCTATTTCTCTTTCTCCCCAAGAAGGACATGGAGATCACAATGGAGACCTTACAGTAGTTTTAAATGTAGATGGTGACCCAAAGCCCATTGGAGTCAAGGGGCATCTATCTATCCACAGACCTCAAAGAACTTTGAATCAGGTGAAGGTTACTCATCTGTCAAAGGCTGATATGATGTTAGGCACACACCATCTGAGACACTCTGCACTGTCTGCCTGACTAAACATTAAGTGAACTGGGTATGTGACTTAGATGCTGGTCCCTGTTGGCACCTATAGGCACGTACTGCAGATGCCTGACCCCTGATATGTCACAAAGCAGGCAGAGCCCAGCCTCCAAGCTCCAGTGCAGCCCTCAGGAGCAAGGCACCTCCTACAATGAGCTTCCTGTTAGTCCTGCAGTTGCTTGCGGAAACTCCACCCAAAAATGGCCCCAGGTGCTTTGATAATGAATGTACAATGCTATGCAGGCTATAGCAGACTTTAATCTTACTCACTTTAATCAGTCTGCTAGGCCCCACCCAAGGTCAGGGTGTTTCTGGGTAAAGATGTCTCCATCCTACCCTTTTTTCCTTTTTCTGTTGGTTTTTTTTTTTTTTTGAGAAGGAGACAAGCCTTCTGATCCTTCTTGGTGGGCTGTGATCAGCTAATATTTTCTGGCAGCTGTTCTAGCCCCTCGAGAATCAGAACTTGTTGATCTATATTAATGCTACTTACTTGGATCCCTTTCTCGGTCAAATATGACAGATAATGGTATCTTCTGCTTCCCAAATCGGGAGACGTGGGGGTCTACAAAGTAACAGGGACCAGGGCTGACCAAGTCAGTCAAGGCTATAAGAGAAAGGAGAAGAATCAAGTTCAGGATATGATGTGGAATGTCAGTTCCCGCCTACCCACAAGCTATGGCTCAGGTGACTGACCCTCAGCTCACCCTCTGTCACTGGTTCATCTCCTTTTGCCCCTTAACTGTCCCTGAAAGCTGTGGCCCTTATCACTAGAATGCAGTAACAGAGGGGCTGGGCATGAAGACCACGTATCTTCCTACTGAAGTCTCTTGCCCTTGCAGACAGCAGAACAAAGTGCCCACAGAGAATGTGCCCATGGGTTGACAGCACATATGAACACTTCACTGCCTGACACCATTAGGGTAGGGAAGCACCGCTTTCATAGAAAAATATATTTATCTTGTAAACTTATGCAGCTTGGGTGCTCAGTCCATAGACATTCAGGCATAAACTGAGCTATTACATGCCAACTGGGTGGTCAGTCCATAGGTTTCTGGGGTTTAGTCAGGTTAAAATTCTTTCCCTGTGTAGTCTGAAGGAAAGGTAACCAAACTCATCTTGGATTGTTGTAGGATAGGGCACTGTGGGCCAAATTCTCAGTTGGTGTAAATCAGAAAAGCCCCACCAATGCAGTGAAGCCCCACCAGTGCAGTGAAGCTACCCTAATCCACATCGGGGGGATCTGGCTCAGTCTCTCTAAATGTCTTCCCTTTCTCTTTATTCTCACTTTTTCCTGTGTGTTTTATATGCATTGTGTAGGCTGGTTCTGCAAACATGGTGAAGTCATGATTCATGAAGCCAGTGCAAGGCTTCCTGGCATATTTTGCAGGCCCTGGACCTGGAACACAAAGAGAAACTTTCATTTAGAGCGTTAACATACAGAGACACAAGAGCCAAGGAACACATAAAAAAAGTTCAAACCAGAAAAGGGTCATGCCCTAAGATCTTTGAGAAATGCCTTCATGCTGCCACTTACGTATCATTTTGGCTCAAGAAGTAACCTTGAAGAGAATGTGACATAACAAGGTGGTCTCTAGCTCCTACCCCAAACCCTAATCTGAAGAACTGTGTGAAGTTGTCAACCTCAGATGAAGATGCTTTTGGCTTCTTACCTGCCTGGTACCCTAGGCCTCATGATAGGGTCATACCTACTTATCATTATCACTAAGGCTCTACCTATCTCTTACCCTCCCATTCTCTGGAAAACTATGGTAATAACTTTATCCCAGTGAAGAATCCAGCCACCTGCCCCACATCATTTCAGGGTATCCAGATGACTGTAGAGGCTGCTGTCTTCTCATAAAACAATCTCTACTCTTGATATTCTGTCAGTCTAGACAGGGAAGTGATCCTTAAACTTGGGGAAACAGTGACCTAAGAAAGTGGTTGGCAGTCCCTTTTCTTCTTACCCTCCAAAACTGTGGGGGAAGCTGTTTGAAGTGCCACATCCCACCAAAGACAGGCACAACCTTCAGATTGCTGGTTCCTTCTAAACTCTCTCCCCTCCATGGTCTGCACAACCCCATCTAACTGCATATATTTTCTTCCTCCATAAGACCTTCTCCCCTCAGGTTTGTCTATCTTTCTGTCTTTCTAGTTACAAAAAAAAATCTATAAGAATGTTAACTTCCCTCTGAGGTCTATGGTTGAAAATGCTAAGCATCAATCATTATTATCAATAACTGCTATCACCACCTCCACCCTCTGTCTGTCTGTCCATCTTCCCCTTATCTATCCTTTTGCCAATCTAACTATCATTTTGGGACACTGAAGAATTTCTACTCACTCTGGTTACCCTTCCGTCCTTCTCTCTACCCAAAACCATGGTACCCAGGCAATTCTGTAAATCTAAGACTTCTCGGAAACATTGGAATTAGCCAGAAAATACAAAGTAGCAAAAAGGAGAGCTGAAGGAAAGCAGCGATGGGCAGGACTGCTTCACCCTTAACTTGTGGTTTTGAGTAGGATCATCTCTGTACGAACTTCACTCACCCTTGATTTTTGAACTGATTGGTGGGAACCGCTTGACTCCTGATGCTTCTGTGGCTGAGGGTCTACATCCACCGTTTCCAAAAGTGATGGTTTTGCTTTTGGCCCTGGAAATCTCCATCGGGGGATGCTGCGGGGAGTCTTTCTAGCTTCCCTTGACAGCTGGTCCCCTTCAAATATATACCAATAACTAACTAATTAAAGAAAGAAAACAAGCACAAGCTTCTTGCCAGTGGGGTTGTGGCAACAATGAACCTAAGGGGCAGAGTGACAAAGTCAAGACATGAACAATAGACTTGGCATAGTCAATGACTTCATGGCCCATTATAATCTACCTCATAATAGTTAACCTCTGCACTTTACTGGTAATAACAGCCAACCTGACCAATCTTCTTTCTCCCATATCAGGTTGTTTACTGCATTTCTCCTGCCTATTGGTTGCCTAATACTTTCTCTTATATCCTATTTTGGTTTACTTATGGAGTTTTACACAAGCTTTTGTTCCATCTGCTGCTTATCTCTGCTGTGTCTAATTCTTCCCCAGGGGCCTAAAGAAAGGTAGTGTGATACCCAAATACCTTTCTGAAAAGGTACTGTGATACCCAAAATTGCCTATGTCTATCCCAACCATGCAGTTGGTCCAATAAAGATTTCACCCACAAGAACTCTTGCCTCTCACATATTCCCTGTACCGTAATGACAACAACATCACCTCAACACTTCCAAAATCAAAACAGCCATTCAGGAAAGGTACATGAGAGGTTAGAAGGGCTTGATGTTACCGGTTGATTCTGACTGATGACTTGTGTTGCTGTGGCTTCAATTTAGCCAAGGATTAACCGCCTAAAATTAAATTTAAAACAACCACCCAGATCCTCCCTGAACTTGTCTCAGAGTCCCTTTTTTTGCACTCGCTCTTTTGAACGTTAACAGTGGCTCCCGCTCCGATTGGTCCTCTGCCTGCCAAGGCAGTGATGTAAGTGTAGAGTCTGGAACGCTGGTTTATTTCCCCATCGCCATGGTGCTAATCGCATGTTGTGGAACAACTGTCTCCGGTGCTGAGGAGGCCAGATGACCCCTCTCCTCCCCACCAGGTGGGCATTAACTCTGTATAATGCTCACCAAGGAAAAGAAAGCCTCAGGCAATTACTGAGACGTATATTACACAGATTAGGCAGGCTCTAAAGGGCGATCATGTTACCAGCAGCCGCTGCTGTTGTAAAAGAAAGATTTAGAGAAAGAGCTTTTATGAGCTTGGCAGCCCATGGTGGTATTACAGAAAAATGCGTACTCTTAAAAAAACCTATTAACATTCATCTGAAGGGAGGTGGCTACTGAAGGGAGCTTTCAAAATAATTTGTATCAATCCAAAGCGTCCAGTACATGGCGAAGTAAAGAGAGCGGAGTCTAAATATGGCTCGGCCCCTGCTCTGCTCTGTGGGAATTCATTTCCTCACTCTGACAGCATAGACATATGAACAACTTAGCATGGGGTATAGTGGAGCGGGGCTTTATTGCACATTAGTTATTCTGCAGTAGCTGCCTATGAGTCTACTCTTAGCGCACAATAAACAGATAAGCCATTGCAATTTACTGCAATTTTATCAAGGGCTAAAACTGTGGGTTTCTTCTACATACAATACAGTAAGAGCACACACAAGCAGTTACCATGAAACAACTGTTATGTGGTAAAGCCCCACTTTCTTTTGTCCCGGGATAAATTGTCATATCCTAGACTGCTTCCTTTTCCCACACTGTTTAAACTTGAAAGATCTTCAGGGCAATAATGGTCTCTCACTATTTCTACAAGCAGCACCCAGCATAATAAAGCTTCAATCCTGGCAGAGACCTCCTGGCGGGCCTATAATGCAGAATGTTACAATACCACAGCCTATTGATTTGATCAGGACAGGGAGTAGCCAAGCTTGGATTCTGTTCCTGTCTCTGCTACTGGGAATGTAGGACCTTACTATGCCTGTCTCAGTTTACCCATATATAAAATGGGTATAATAATACTGCACTTCCCTAGCTTAATTGGGTGCTCTGAAAGTTTCAAGAGAAACTATGACATAGGCTAAAGACAGAGATTATATCATGTGCATAAACAACACTACACATTCCCATACTCCCTTCAGGAGTGAAAAACATCAAAAGAAGTAAACAGAGGAATGTTGAATGCACCCCTGAGGCACTCGTCCACTTGAGAAGCTCAGCTTGGTGTCCAAGGGCTGGGTAAGCCTTTATAAAAAGAACCATTTGTGGGCTACACCATTGCTTGCATGTTGTCATACTTGGCACCCTGATGGCCAAATCATCTGTGAGGAAGATCCAGGCAATTTCGAAACATCTCATGCAAAGGAAGAATGTCAGTTCCCATAAATCTGCAGAGCAGCCACCAGGCAGGAGGGTTCATTGCAGAGAGCGACACGGCCACACCCATAAAGGGATACTGGCACTGCTTCTAGGCCCAAATTAGTAGGTTTCAGTTGAGCAGAAAACTTTGCTTCTTAGTGGCATCCATCCACTGCAGTTTACTCTCCTCTGTATCAATCCAGATGTGGACTAGGAAAGAAAAATAAACCTACAGCCATCAGAGCCTACCAAGAGCAACAAAGCTGCTCTCCAGACCTTGGGCTCCTCCTGAGTTTATATTTCAGCAAGCTGCAACACTCTGTGCACCACACAGTGCTCAAATAAATACAAGGAAGGATTCAAATGAGGTGGGGAGATGACGTTAGAGTGGAAGAAAGGCTTTGGGCGGTTGAAGTGTTGCTGCAGAAGCAGCATCTCTCTTTGTATACAAGAGCCCATCTGGAGGGATTTTCCATCCTTAACTTTAATTCTTTTATTTCCTTTATTTATTGTGCTAAAATGATTGATCACAGTGGAATAGAAAAAGCATTATGGTAGGGAAGGAGAAACAGCTGCAACTCCACAAATTCAGACATCTGGGCTAGGTGCAGACAGTCAAAAAGCCCGTATCTGAATTGATTTAGTCTTTGCAGGTTACTCTTAAGCTCCACAGATTACACTGAAACATAAGTGAACAGACATTTACCTTTGATACAGGAAATGTAGCCACATACCTGCAGTGGCTCAGGCCAGAATCCTAGAGGTGTTGGAACTGGGCTCTCTGGCTGTGCATTCACTTCCTCTTCCTGCTGCCCTGAAGGTCTCTGGAATTTGCAGTCCAGAATTACATCAGCAGGATTCTGCAAGTTTGCTAATCACTTCCTCCATGTGCTTTCAGGTGCCTCTGAGATTTGTAGTCCACTGTTGTAGCCAGCAGTGAGTTTGAACAGGGGAAGGGGTGTTTAACCCCCCTCCCTGGCCCTGGAACACAGCTGGGGTTTGCTTGGGGGGTGCAGTCCCCTCCATGCAGGCTGGGCTGCATCCCCAGGCAGGCTCCACCCCACTTGTCAGTCAGCTCCCTCTGCTCCAGCTAGGGAGCAGAGGAGTGCGGCCAAGCCCTGCTCTCTGAAGCAGACAGCACACCACAGCCCAGCCCAGGGCTGGAAAGCATGCTGGGATGTTGGGGGACTGTGATTTAACTTGAACCAGGAGGGCTCTGAGACAGAAGTTTCACTTATACTTAGGCTATAAGTTTTTTGAGGCAGGGGCTTCTTTTTGCTATATGTTTGTGCAACACCTGACATCTGGGAATCCAGAACCCTGATTGCAGCCTCTGTATATCACTGCAGTGATAAATAGTAAAGATGAAGGTGATCTGAGATCTACAGTGCTACTGAAAGAAGTCTCCCCACAGATATTCCAGACAAGCCAAAGTTTGGGGTAAAGAGGAGAGACTTGGGTCAGGGTGTAGCAGTAATATGAAATTCTTGGTATATGCCTAAATCCTCTGTCATTCATACTGCTTCACTGGCAAACCATAGATAGAGATCCATACATAGCAAGGTTGCTAATCAACACGCAAGTGCATAGACTCCAGCACAGAGGAAAAAGGGAATGAAGAGGCTGAGACCTCAGCAATCCACCTGTCATATGAAAACCCAATGGTCCTCATATAACACACTGCACACAGAAGCAGCAGGACTCTGCAGTCCAGCCACTGGCTGATTCCCTGCTACTCCGAACAAAGAGTAAAGCACTGTTATGGTAGCAGCCTGCACAGATGGAAATGTCTGGGCAAGGGAATGAGCAAATGGAACCTTAGCTCTTGATCATTAGCAAGCAGTCTGAGGCTCAGGGTGAGGTGGGTTCCCAGGAGCTTACCCACGCTTTGTTTAACCAGCCAAGTTATCTTGCAGCACACGCTCTGCGTAAATCACAGCACTGACCCAATATGCTAGCATCTAATGTTTATATCACAGACTTCTCTTGACATGAACCAATCCAAATGAATCCCAGGAAGCCCTGCGTGGAGCTTGTTTGGCCAGGTTTCTACTGTCTGTGCACACATACACACTAATCAGCCAAACGAATAAACACATGCATGCAAAACAGAAAGGCCAGTCAATCCTCCCTCGAGCCACAGGAAAATAATGTCGCTTTGGGAATTATTTTAGCAGACGTGTGAAACTAACTGATACTCAAAACTGGACAGTGGCAATATAAGCTCCTTTATGAATGAATGGCATGTTTTGGATATATCTACTCTGTTCTAAACTGAAACACGGCCCTAACCATGAAGCTTTTGATAAGCTACTTCATTATGAAACAGCTAAAGTTATTCACTGCCTTCTTTCCAGATACTGGTACTTGCTTATGGCCTGGAAGACAGATGGGCCCAATCTGCAAAGGTCTGATCCAGATGTGGAACTAGATGTGGACAACATCCATATTCTGTTGCATGGGTTTAGTTTAATCTGAACAAAGCACTGACAGCTCTTGGAGCTGTCTGCCTCTCAGTAGTGAGGAGACAAGCCAAGGGCTCTGCATCCTTTTGGATGATAATGCTGACATCAGTGGGCAACCAGAGTACAAATCAATGGCTGAGTAATGACAGAGTAAAGGACAGAGTAAAGGACTCCTATTCCAATGGGCAGAGGAGAGAGATCTATAATGGCATGGAGCCAGGATCATCTAATCAATGATTATTCCCTCTAGCTATCACAATCTAGTACCTACAGTGGGTTCCCCTATTTCACAAATCAATCTGGGTTTTCCCGCTTCATCCAGGCCCTTTTGTACAGCAAGAGCAGCCTCCCTTAGCTATTTATTACAGCCTGTCAAATGATAGCACACCACCTGACAAGGCTTGTGTTTGCAGAAACAAACAGTGGCCTTTTCTCTTCGTGGAGACTGTGTCTGGAATGATTCACTGAACGTGCCAGCTTTCTCACTGAAGCGGCTGTGTGTTTGGGCAGTGTGTTTCTTTTAAATGGGAGATTATTCATGAAAGTCCAAATTACAACCAGGCATAACGTGGCACAGGTGGGCATCAGGCAAATTAGGTACCTGCAGCATTGCCCAGTTGTGCCTGCCCTGCCTGTTAGTCACCCTGCATTCTTCATACGCACCTCTACCAGTCACTGTCATTCCCAATCTGCAGCTAATTCAGCCCCAACTAATCCTGCCCCAGCCTCCCAGCATGCATCGCTACAGGGTTCTTTCCAATGACATGCTTGTCCTTGTGAGATCTTCAGCTCTAACAGTGCTAGGCTGCATGCCCAGATAAGGGGTGGGGAGAGAGTAGGGAGGCTGTTAAATTAGCAAGAAGCAGCAGATGTGTCTGGTCCCTGCTTCAGAGACATTGCACTATTCATAGACCTCTGGATACTTTCAGATTCCTTCAGTGCAAAGTTCTGTTCTTTCCTTCCAAGGACTGTGGCCCAAAGCCTGAGACACCTGCGGAAACATTTCCTTAGCCTATAGATATAATTTAAAGATGCCTCTGGGGCTGGATGCAAATGTTGTATGTGAGCAAAGTCCAGGTCACCAACTGCAATAACAGCTGGAAGGAGCTCTTCTCGTAAGGCGCTGCTCTACCCCTACAACATTCTAAAGCAACAGGAGTTATTGAGAGACTTTGCTGTAATCTCCTTGGTGGGCTCCTCAAATGAAAGGGATATTCCTCTGAAACAATATAAAGTCCCGTAAAAAAAAGTCTGCGACTCTTTTATTCATTACGTTTGCAGGGATAAAAACAAGAATGCAGCAGTGATAAATCCCCTGGCCTTCCTGTCTTAAATCATGAGAACATTCTTAGCGTGTCTTACCCACTGCATATTGCCCAGGGCTTTTTCTTTTTTGAAAGTCACTTGAGCCCTGTGTGTATCAGGTTGGAAAACTGAACTCAAAGAAAGGGCCTTCCCTTAGAAGCAGATAGTACAACTCTGTTCCTGAGCCGAAATTTCCTGGGGAAATGGCCTGAGGATGGGAACAACACTAGTAAGAATGTGAGTGGGCCTGGATAGCAGGGCAGGCACCAGCTCTTGCCCAGTCTGTAGATCTATATGTAAGGCAAGGATTATCTTTTTTTCTGTGATCACTCATTCTGAGACCTGAGACAGGACAACGCTTGTCTATGTGCCTCCTGACTATACAGTTGGTCCAATAAAGGACAGCACCCACAAAACTCCTTGCTCCTCACATTTTTCTGGGACTGTGAGGGCTATAACCTCAATCCAAGGCTGTATTGCAGTGATCTTCAGAAGACGCAAGTTGTTACATCCCTATCTCTAGGGCAACAGCTGTGTACCTCAAGTTGTAGGAGCCTGGTTTGATTCCCCATGCATCAGTGAAAATGCATGGAGCGCTGTCGAGTTCCTTACAAAGTCAGAGGCACCATTGTCCATGTCTTGCTCCAGGCATAGCAACTCCATGGATTTCAAAGCCATCACAGCTGATCCATGGCAGTGTTAATGGAGATCACAGTCTAGCCCTCCATGAGCAGACTGTTATGGCATATCAGCAGGCTGCATCTCCAAGAGCCCCTTCAGAAGGGCTGAGCTGGGCTATTTACAGGAGAGGAGGTGCCACTTGGCATCTGATGCCTCTCACTCCTTGCTGTGGGTCTGCAGGAGGGCAGGCCGACTGTGGAACTCCACCAGCCTCTCAAGAGTGCAGCAGGCAGTACGCTCTGCACCCGCCCAGCTCCACTCACCAGCTCCTACAGCCCTCCTCACTCCATGTCCACTCCAAATAAACCAGCCTTCCATGGGGCCTGCCCTCCCCAGGCAGATTGCAGCTGGCCCTTTTGCTAGGTGAGGTGAAAGGTCCACACTCTCCTGGCACTTGGACGAGCCCAGATCCTACCTGAAAGATGTGTTAATGATGCGGATGACATCCTAGTCACATGCATACTAACTAGCACAGTCCAGTGGCTAAGGCACCTTGAGCGTCTGCAACACTGTTTGGGTCTGTCATCATGACCATCACTCAGCCCAAACATGCAGTGCAGAAGATCATGCATGGATACATTGCGCAGTGCTGTGCACACCCAGATGTGCACTTATGGCCTTGCACATGAACCCCTGCAAATCTTTTCCATGCTACACAGCGGTTAGACTGGCCAAGCTCACTCCTTGCTGAGAAGGATCTCAGCTGAGACTTAGAACTCAGTTCTTACTGCAGACTCTAGCCAGCCCCCACAGCTGAACCAACTCTGAAAGCGTTCATTTTACAAATTGCTTCATCCCTGGATACCTCTTGCCTTGGAAACCTTGCTCCGTATAAAATGAATTGCATTAGCTTCTGAGCTGTGTGATAGTTAAAAATAAACAGTGTTTGAAAACCTTTCTGCACTCTGCTGGGACTATATGTCAGACCTCACAGTAACTCTGTTTATGGTGGCAAAATTTCTGAACCCTCCCCCACAAGCGTGAGAGATCTTATAAACAGAAGCATCCCCTTTGCCGCACTGGGCAGGAATGCAGATACTCTGTTTTAATAACCTATTAGAAACCCGGTTGCGTGTAGGTGTGTTTGATGCAAGAGTGTGTGTAGCAGCAGAAGCCTATGTATGTGGAAGTGTGCAAGACCAGTTTTGATCTCTGAGGTTGTGGTGGGTTTGTGAGGGAGGGAAATACTGATTTAAAGAAGCATGTTGGGGGTATGCTCTTGTGTGAGTGTGCGTTGGTGTGTAAGGGGAGTATCAGGGTGTGATTGTCCAGGTGCATGGGCTGAGTGAAATCAGTGGCTGCAGTGGGGAGTGCATGTATGTGTACACATGAGAATGAGGAACATGTATGTACATGCATGATAGTGGGCAGTATGTGTGTATGTGCACATATGTGTAATAGAGCAAGTTAGCTGTGTGTGTGTGTGTGTGTGTGTGTGTGTGTGTGTGTGTGTGTGTAAAGGTGAGACAGGAAGGGAAGTGAATGGCTAGGAGTATGGAGTATGGAGCTACATCATCTGGCTCTGAGAAGATGCACAAGATGATAGGAGCAATGCAAGGAGCCTTTTCCCCACACTACGTCCCAGCCCAGGAGCCAGATCCAAAATTCATTTTTCCTGAATGCAAAGAGTAGGGGTTACCAGCAATGCTGGAAAGACCAAGAATGAAGGGATATCAAGAGAAATCAGCTGCATTGCTCCCCTGGGATGCCCAGCTCCAAAGCATGGGTCTCTGCTGCTTCAGCTGACAGAGTCCTAGTAGGCAATTATCCTGTGTGGACTAGGGGAGGACAGGGCATGTTCGCCAGTGTGTTAGATATGAATAAAATTGAGGGAGCTGAGATCAAAAACACATTTAAAATAACCCAGCTCCTGAATCATGATTTTAAAAATCAGTCTTTAGCAAAGAAGAGAAAAAGAAAAAGCTAAAAACAAATAGGAAAAGAAGCCATGCAGATATCGTCAATAGAATTGTAGATAAAAAGTAGGAAGGGGAATACTTGCTAAAATTCAATCTATACAAATCAGCAAGTCTAAATAATATGTAACCTAGAGACTCAATAGAATTAGCTAATGAACTTACTGAACCACTGGGAATTACTTATAAAAAGTCATGGAGAATGAGGCATATTCCAGTTTTAGTTAATGTCTTTATTAATGATCTGAAAGCAAGAGTAAACAACACATTAATTAAATTTGCAGATGATACTAAGCTGGAAGGTGTTGCAAACATTAGCAAAGACAGAGAAATTGCACTTAGGGACCTGAAGAGGTTAGAAATATAGACAGGAAAAAACGCAAATGAAATTCAGCCCTGAAAAATGTCAGTGGGAAAACCATTTGAAATATAGATATTCAACAGAAAGCAGACATAGGCTTTAAAAATGCTCAGAGTGATAGCGGGAAGTAAGCTGGACATGAGCTACCTGTGAGATATGGCTGCAAAAAATACCAATGCAATTTCTGGCTGTATAGACAGAGACATCACATCACAGACCAGCAGGTACTTTCCTTACAATATGGATGAGGCTGCACTTGGCATGGACACCTAGACTACTACAATTCCTACTTCTAGGAGGACTCCTCATATCTCATATCTTCACCCTCCAAATAATGCGTAATCCTACTGCCAAGTTTATCTTCCTCTCCCACAGCCCATGCCTTCCCACTACTCTAGCTCCTAAGCAGATCCCAGAAGTTGTTCAAGGTTCTGCACATCTCTTCCTCCTTAGGCTCATAAAAAAGTAGGGTGGGATGGGAGCTCCAGAGACCATCTGGCCCAATCCCCTGCAGTGAAGCAGGACCTCACAACCCTCATCTTGTTCTACACTTCGCTTGTTCTTTGTACTGCAGCCACGCTCCGCAAGGGAAGTTTAGACTTAGCATCTGGAAATATTCCCTTGGTTTGTGCCTCAGAGAAGTGGTGAAAGCCTCATCACTTGACCCACTTGAAACAAAAGCTTAGTGAAGGCAGAAGGTCACCATGGGAATGTCTAACTGTCTGTATAGCCTCTTCTGGTGAGAAATAAGCTTCACCCATCCACTTTCACTTCCCAGGTGTCCCAAGCTAAGAAAACCTAGTAGTGTCCCTAGTCATGCTCCAAAAGTGATCTCACAATCTTTTTCTGTAAGTGGCACACATGGAGCTGGAGCAAATGGGTGGGACTTGTTCCTCAGCAATTGCCTCTGGAGCACAGAGGAAAAACATAGCTAAACATACCCAGAGTCTGCCTGGTCCAAACTTCCCCATAAACTGGGAGTGTTTGGGGCCATCTCTGTTTAAATCTGGACTGTGTAAATCTCTGGAGTGTAATAATAATATAGCAAGCATGGAGCTTATTAGGGACCACACTGTTTATGTATGGATGCGTATGGCTGGAATCATAACATAGACCTAATTTTTTCAAACACACCAAGTAGTAGGTGCCATCGGGTATTCTCTAAGTCTAGTTAGCAATAGCTAACTGGTTAAGTTTAACCACAAATTTTAGTTAACTTGTGAGGTATCTTTTACCTTTTATTTCTAGTTTATTGTATAATATATACGGTAAATCTAGCTATCCTATTTGATATAGCATCATGAAGTATAACATTAAAGCAACTTAAAATATTCTGTAACAAATTCATTGCAGCAAGAAGTTTCATAGGTAAATAGTTCAAAATATGTCTATTTTTAAAAGGATTTTAACATATGTATAATATATACATATATATGTATATATTTATATCTCTATATAATTAATCTTTAATGAAGGCATACAGAAAAAAAATATTTTCTTTGTATTAAAGAAACTGATTGTTCAAACCATATATTAAGAAGCCAATGTGAAACATAAGTCTTTAAGATGAATCAACAAAAATGTTATGTTGCCTAAATGACCCAAAGGCCCATTTACCTGTATGACTAGCATTTGCACACAGAAAGTTTTGCATGTGAAGTGATCCTTGTGAGAGAGCCTGTGCCAAAGCCAGAAGCAGCTACCCTAGACGCACAGCCCCAAAGGACCTGGTTGAAACCCTTCATACCCAGGTGTTTCTGGAGGGGAGGAGCTGGGAACTCAAACCGCAGCATAAACAGGAACCTGGAGCAGGCAAAAGGACCGGAAGCGGAGATGGGTCGAACGATGCTGGAGGAACCTGTGAGCCATGTGGAGGGCTGGCAGGAGGCTCCTGCAGAGAGGAACTCCCCGGAGAAGCTCTAGAGCAGTGGTCTCCAAAGTGGGGTGCGCAAGATGATCCTTTGGGGTGCGGGAAGAAAATATTAGAACTTCTATTTAGATGTATATTTATATAAGTGTACATATATTGGGGGTGCATGCTCAAAAATGTTTTACTGATAGGGGTGCGTGATCAAAAAAGTTTGGAGACCACTGCTCCAGAGGAAGGTACAGTGGACTGGGACTGTCAGGAACTGCCTGCGATCTCCTCCAGCCCAGAGAAAAAGGTACTGTAAAGACTGTAATAGAGGGGCAGTATTAAAGCCTGGTACTGTAGCGACCCTAAAAGGGGTACAAGGAAAAATTATAAATGATGACCTCAGTGAGATGAGGGTACTGTGATGACCCCAATAGAAGGCACAAGAGATGTGATCCTATGGACATGTACAGGGGAAGGAGAGAGTAGTCACACTGACATTTTGTTTCTTTGTTTATTGCCAAAAGCCAGACAACAATCCTCCAGGACAGGAGGCGTGGGTTCCTTTCATTTTTTTTGTTAAGGTAAAAGCCCCGGGGAGGAACACACCGGCTGAATACAAACCCGAGGACACCTAGACAACGGGTGGACTGGGCAAGGGTGTAGGGGTGGTGGAGCCCTCAGCGTCATAGGACGGCAGATGATGACTAGATGGAACTACCCATCCAGGTACTGAACATCTTCCTATAAACACCAAAGATGTGGCAGGTGAGAGCGTGGGTGTGTGGATCTCTACGACTCATTCCTCATTTCAGCTGGCGGGCTGAGGTCCTATGAAAACACACACCTAGATCAGCTGTCTATATGTGTGTTTAGTTCTCAGGAGGAGGAGAAAACAAAGGAAAAGATCACAAGGATGCTTGGGAGGGCGAACTCCCAGTTGGCTACTTGACAATCCTAAAAATCTTGTCACACAAGCATAGGGAATAATTGAGTGTTGATACAGAAGGTTGCAAAGCTGTTCTGTACTTGTTTCATTAATTGCAACACAAATTAAAAGGCTTTATATTGCTGCATGATGTACTACTCCAAAAAGACATAACTTTCCAGGAATGTGAAGAACTTTTATAGAAAGACTTTATCTTAACTTCTGAAGGGATATTTTTGTAGACAGCAAAAAATGCTATTAGAAAGAACAAAGAAATGTGCAAAACTAAAAAGGACTACTT
The DNA here is from genome assembly GCF_052110815.1 of Crocodylus siamensis. NCBI lineage: Eukaryota > Metazoa > Chordata > Crocodylia > Crocodylidae > Crocodylus > Crocodylus siamensis. The sequence continues at coordinate 28,126,285 of NC_143409.1, read as the reverse complement.
TGGGCAACTTTACACATCTTGTTGTGTGCATGGATCCATGGAAAGTAGCTTGTGAAAGTAGGTTGCTAAGCTAAGTGTGTGGCCCAACGCGTCTTCCACAGACTGGTGTCTTACAAGATGCTTTGCACAAAGATACCTGAGTTTTCCAGACACAAAAGATGCCTGTTCATCAGTGTCGACCCTGCTCCAATGCACTATAATTACAGTACATCAGAGCAGACTCGATTAATTGAGTCTGCTGGAGCGTGGTAATTTACCACGCTCCAGCAGCCTCCCACATTTCCTGTATCAGCATCCCCACACTTCAAAACGGTGGCAGGTGTGCTTGAACTAAAGCTCATCAAACAAGCTTTGGTTCAAGTGCCCCCACTGCCATTTTGAAAGGCAAGGATGCTGATACACAAGAGGCTGCAGTACTTTCATTAGAGTGGTTCTTGGAGCCACTCTAATTAAAGCACCACCCCTTCTCCCACCAGAGGATGTGTAAAAGTGCCCAAAAATACAGAATTAAGCACAAAAGACATGCTTCATTTTCTTGTTGGAAGATGAGAACAACATAGGCAGATTAATGCACGGGCCTGGGCCCCTACCAATTAGGGGTCCTGGGATCCTCATCGGCAGGGAAGCAAAAGCCGTGGCTTTAAACTTGGCACATTCTTGTCTCCCAGCGGGGAGACAAAAGTCGCCGAGTTTAAAACCACAGCTTTTGCATTTGCTTCCCTGCAGCCAGGAGCAGAGCCCCTCCCACAATGGGGCTGGGGGGGCAGGCTGGGGCCAGGGTGGCTGGGAGTGCCATGCAGTGCCGCGCTTGCAGGGGAGGGCATGCTGCACTGCGCCTCTACAGGTGGTCAATGGTGCTGCAAGGGGCCATAGCCCCCCAAATTCACCTCAGCCCCACTAGCCACCCCTCCTAGCACCACCACCTGCCCTCAGAGGTACAGTACTCCCAGCCTAAGTCTGGCAGCTCAGTGAGACTGAGCTGTGGGCAGTGGGTGGGGGGCAAGGAAGGGGTGGGGAGGGGGCTGCCTCAGAGTGATCAAGAGTGGCAGAGGGGGACGTCCTGTGAGGGGAATGCATGTGGCTAGGTGTGCATGTGTCTCTGTCTTTCTCTGTCTCTGTATGTACATGTCTGTATGTGTGTGTGTGTGCACGTGTATCAGTATGTGTGTGCGCAAGTATGTGCATGTGTGCACATCTGTATGTATTGTGCGCACATCTGTTTGTGTGCACACACCTGTGCATCTGTGTGCATCTGCGTCTGTACACACGTGTGTCTGTGCACGTCATGTATCTGTATGCACCTGTCTCTCTGTGTATTTGTGCACATCTCTGTGTGTTTGTGCGCATCTGTGTGTGTGTGTGTGTGTGTGTCTGTTTGTATGCATCTGTCTACACATCTGTGCATGTGTATGATTGCATGTGTGTGTGTGTCTGTGTTCTTGGCAGGGAGAGTATGTCTGTGTCTGTGTCTATGTGTCCATGTGCAGACAGCGAGTGAGTACAGTGCACACCCATCTGCATGTGTGCATGTGTGTGTGTGTGTGTGTGAATGTGTCTGTGCGTGTGTGTGTGTGCACATGTCTGTGTTCATGGCTGGGAGAGTATGTTTGTGTCTGTGTGTCCATGTGCAGAAAGTGAGAGTAGAGTGTGTGCCTGTCTGTGTGCATGCCTCTGTGTGTGTGCCTGTTTGATCATAGCAGGGGAGGTGGGGTGGAGAGCAGGGAGAAGAGGCAAACATGTACCCCACCACCCCCAGCCCGGTAGGGTCCACCCAGCCTCCCCTGCCAGCACTGGAGGGGAAGGGGCCCCTCCCCCCCTGCAGCCCAGCTCCCATGGTGGGAGGGGGCCTCCAATTTTGTGTTTGCTCAGGGCCCCAGTACACCTTAATCCACCTCTGGAGAACAGTGTGCCCTTCTTGCCAACAGCATATTGGGCTGCATTAGTAGGAGCATTGCCAGAAGATCAAGGGAAGTAATTATTCCCCTCCATTCTGCAGTGGTGAGGCTACATCTGTAGTACTGTGTCCAGCACAGGTGGAGAGAGAAAAAATTATTTGTGGGGGCTGACCATGCATTCCCCCCCAGCAGGTAAGTCCGTGGGGGTAGGGGAAAGAGCTATGGGGGTTGGGATAGGGAGTGGGGCTGGGGCAGGTCCTGCACAGCCAGTGTGGGGAATGGGACAGAGCCACGAGCAGCTTGTCCAAGGAGTGCCCAGTGCAGAGATGGGGTGGCGACTGCTGCTGCTATATGCACACTGGGAGGCATGGGGGGGCATGTGCCCAGGATCTGTGCTGGGCGAGGGTGGGCTGGGGCTGGGACTGCACCAGGCTCTTCCTGGCAGGGGGGTTAGGTTACACTGTGCTCAGGGCAGAGTGAGAAGCAGCACTAGGAGAGGAAGTTGGGGGGCCTACAGTGAATTTTGGGGTGGCTGAAGCCCCCCTCATCCCCCATTGCTCCCCTCCCAGCACCACAGCTGCCTGCCCAAGCATAGGGCAGCCCAGCCAGGAAGAGCCTGGCACTGCTGCATCCCACAGTGGCAGCCAGCCCTGCCCTGCATGGAACTGGAGGCATATGCCCCCTGTGCCTCCTGGGGTCTGTGTAGCAGCAGAAGCCGCGTCCCCCGGATGATCCGCGGCTCAGTCCCGTGCCACGCCCCACGCTGGCTGTGCAGGACCTGCCCCAACCCCAGCCCCATTCCCGCCCTCACTGCTGCATGTGCACCCTCCCCACCCTTCCCCGCCCCTGCTGCAGCTGCTGGAAGCCCGTAGCAGGGCTGCCTTGAGGCCCTACTGCTGTCCCTCTTGGGCGAGAGGGACTGAGCCCCATTAGCTCCCCCCTTCCGCCACCTGTGGTGTCCAGTGTTGAGCCCCCACTGCAAAAAGGATGCAGACAAATTGGAGAGAGTCCAGTGGAGGGCAAAGAAAATGGTTAGGAGGCTGGGGCATGTGACTTATGAGAACAGGCTGAGGGAACTGGGCTGATTTAGCCTAGAGAAGAGAAGACTGCGAGGGGATTTAATAGCAACCTTCAACTACCTGAAGTGTGATTCCAAAGAGGAAGGAGCTGGACTGTTCTCAGTGGTGAGGGATGACAGAACAAGGAACAATGGTCTCAAGTTGCAGCAGAGGCAGTTTAGGCTGGATATTAGGAAAACTTTCTCAGTAGGCGGGTAGTAAAATACTGGAACAGTTTACCCAGAGAGATGGTAGAATTGCCATCCTTGGAGGTTTTTAACACCTGGTTTGACAGAGCCCTGACTGGAATGATTTAACTGAGGATGCTTCTGCTTTGAGTACGGGGTTGGATTAAATGACCTGAGGTCCCTTCCAGCCCTAATTTTCTATGTTTCTATGAGAAAGCACACAATTTCCTGGTTGAACATTTAATGTCTTTGATAGAACTTAGTTGCTTTATTATTGCCCCACCTCAAGCAAACAAATGCCACCCAGAAGAAAATGTATAAAACCCTTTCTGTTGTTCAGCACATTATTTCCCTGATTCTGAAACCTATGTGTGAATGGAGCTGTGAGCAGGACTTCCATGTCCTAGCCAGCAAGAGCGCCCTCTGTTTGCACAGAACTAATGTCTTGTGGCTGCTGCCAAGATCCCTACTCACTCTGTCTTTTTTGGTCCTATCTCAGGAGACCCCTACAAAATTGGGAATGATGATAAGAAGACAGCTGTCAGAACACCATGAGTGACTCACCAGAATGAGCTCTCTATCTGCCTCCAGAAACCAGTCATTGCGACCGAAGCTGGGCTGGAGAATCCACTTTCCTGCCGGTTCTAACTGATAAGTAGCAAAATGACTTCTGTACCTGTATTTTTTAATGCAAGTGCCAGTTCAGGTTATGCTAAGCTAAATGCTTCTCAGGAAGCATGTACCTGAAGTTAAAACCTTCCAAATGACTGAAACATGATGTGTGCTTGAATTTCACTAACAAATTTAGTCTTGGGGCTAAGAAGTTATACTAAATCAATAAGCAATTGAGAGCGTTGAGGCTGGAGACACTTATTACATGAAGCCTAGTACTATTTATAACAGGAAATTGCACTTCTTTCCAACAAAAGTCACTGTGTGAAACTGAATATTTAAAAGGGATGAGGCTAAAAATTACATTTGGCGGTCAAAGAAGTTGACAGTATCATAGACAAAAAGAGGAAGAGACTTCAAACTGGCTTAGGAGCTGAAGATTTTAGTACAATCTGAACTGTTATGCCATAATTTCTTAGCATACTGGTGTCATGAAAAAAAAAAGCATACTGGTGAAATGAGGACTAGGGGACTATGGGCACAACAATTCAACTGTCAGATGGGTGGGAAACTGGCTGCAGGTTCGGACCCAAAGAGTACCAATAGACAGGTCTGGTTGACCTGGTGGAAGGTAGCCAGTGGGGTCCTCCAGGGGTCAGTACCTGGACCACTGCTTTTCAACATCTTCATCAATGATCTGGATGTGGGGGTGAAAAGCACACTGGCAAAGTTCACCAATGACACTACGCTCTGGTGAAGTGCAACCATACATCGGAGTGGGATGATGACCCAGGTGGATCTCGACAGATTAGTTAGATGAGTGGAACAGAACCAGATGCTGTTCAACACTGAAAAAAAGTGTAAAGTGCTCCGCTTGGGGAGGAAAAATCCGCAACAAAATTATGGTCTTTGTGGTGCTACACTAGCTAGCACCATGTCCAAAAGGGATCTGGGGATCATAGTTGACCATAAAATGAATATGAGCCACCAGTGCGATGCTACAGTTAGCAGAGCAAACAATACACTAGCATGCATCAACTGATGCATCTCAAGCAAATCTAAGGAAGTTATTCTTCTGCTCTGCTCAGCATTGGTGATGCCACAGCTGGAGTACTGCATCCAGTTGTGGGTGCCATACTTCAAGAAGGATATGGAGACGCTTGAGAGAGTCTAGAGAAGGAGCCACTCGTCTGATTAGAGGCCTGAAGAGCAAGCCATACAAGGAAAGGCTGACAGATATAGGACTGTTCAGCCTAGAAAAGGGAGGACTTCATGGGTATTTGGAGGCAGCTTACAAATATGTCAGGGGAGAGCATCAGGGCTTAGGCAAATAATTATTCACCAAAGCACCCCAGGGGAAAACCAGGAGCAATGGTCATTAACTCCTAGAAGGTTTCAGACTGGATATAAGGAAAAACTTCATGGCTTGTGTGACCAGACTCTGGAATAGACTCCCAGCATGGGTGGTGCAGGCATCTACCCTGGAGATCTTCAAAAGGAGATTGGATGCACACCTTGCTGTGGTTATATGACCCAGCAGTTTTTCCTGCCCGGAGCAGGGGGGCTGGACCTGATGATCTCATGAGGTCACATCTAGCCCAAAACTTCTGTGAATCTTCTGTGAAATTCCAGATACATAAAAAGGGCTCATATACGTGTTCAGGGAAGCTGTTCCAATGTGCTATAATTACAACATGTTGGAACAGAGTTGTTTAATCGAGTCTGCTGAAGCATGGTAATTACTGGGCTCCAGCAGACTCCAGCATCACATGTATTAGCATCCCTCTCCCCCACCTCCCCAAGCACATCTATAAACAAGAGTAGATCAACACTTGTTTCATATCATACTTGAGACAATTCAAAAAAAGCAGGGGATTTCATGCTTAGGGGCAACCAACATGGGTTCATCAGTGGCAGGTCCTGTCAGACCAACCTGGTGGCCTTCTATGATCAGATCACCAAATCCTTAGATGCAGGGGTAGCAGTGGACATAGTCTTCCTGGACTTTCGAAAGGCCTTCGACACTGTCTCTCACCCTGTTCTCATTAAGAAACTGGGGGGCTGTGGTGTCGACACCCACACAGTCAACTGGGTCGCCAACTGGCTGGAGGGCCGCACCCAGAGAGTGGTGGTGGATGGGTCATTTTCAACCTGGAGGGATGTGGGCAGTTGGGTCCCTCAGGGCTCAGTCCTTGGGCCCGCACTGTTCAACATCTTCATCAGTGACTTGGACGAGGGGGTAAAAAGCACTCTGTTCAAATTTGCTGATAACACTAAGGTGTGGGGGATGCGGGCATGCTAGAAGGGAGCAATAGGCTACAATCGGATCTAGACAGGTTACAAGGGTGGGCAGATGAAAATAGGATGGGATTCAACACCAACAAGCGCAAAGTGATGCACCTGGGGAGGAACAACCGGCACCATACCTACAGGTTGGGGAACTCCCCTCTTGTCAGCACAGAGGTGGAAAAGGATCTTGGAGTCATCATTGACTCCAAGATGAACATGGGCCAGCAGTGTGGGGAGGCAATCAGGAAGGCCAACCGCACCTTGTCATGCATCCACAGATGCATCTCGAGCAGGTCCAAGGAGGTGATCCTCCCCCTCTATGAGGCACTGGTCAGGCCGCAGCTGGAGTACTGCGTCCAGTTCTGGGCGCCACACTTCAGGAGGGTCCAGAGGAGGGCCACTCGCATAAGCAGGGGCAGCAGGGCAGGCCCTACGAGGAGAGGCTACGGGACCTGAACTTGTTCACCCCCCAGAAGAGAAGGCTGAGGGGGGATCTTGTGACCTGTTACAAACGAGTCAGGGGGAAGTCCCTGTTCCCCCGAGCACTGCCAGGAGTGACCAGGAATAACGGTCACAAGCTGGTAGCGGGTAGATTTAAGTTAGATATCAGGAGGCGCTACTTCAAGGTCAGGGCGGCTAGGGTCTGGAACCAACTTCCAAGAGAAGTGGTGCTGGCTCCTACCCTGGGGGGTCTTGAAGAGGAGGTTAGATGAACATCTTGCTGGGGTTGTTTGGCCCCAGTATTCTTTCCTGCCATGGCAGGGGGTCGGACTAGACGATCTACTCAGGTCCCTTCCAACCCTAGAAACTATGAAACTATGAAAACAAGTCCGACCCACATGCACCCACTCTATCTGTCTCAAAAGAACGGGGACTGTGTAGATGTCTCTATAGCCCTGTTCAGGTTTTGGGGCAGTGGAGGCAGAGACACTTGTTTCCGATAGGGAATAGAGGGCTTGTTTTCAGAGGCATCCTTGAGAATGGCATGGAGCCGATACAGACCTATCTAGAATACCTTCAATATGATTATTTACTTAGCTTGCTTAGATTTAATGGAGGATAAATGTGTATCTTCATGTGGAAAAGCAATGGCTGTGAGTACCCCCTGGACAAAGTAGTTCTGAAGTGGATTGAAACTGTTTCTAAGTGATCTTTCTAAATATCTAAATCCCTCCCTCCGCTCCCCACCGCCTCCGCTCCCCCAGTAAAGAGCGAGGATCAAAGTCTGCCTGTGCAAAAGAGTATGGCAAAACACTCATTGAATTGACTTCTTATCACTTAAAAATTTTAGCATCCCACACTGAATTCAATTTTTGGCATTATGAACCCTATCATCCATTCATCTTTATTTTGGTTCCTAGAATCTCTTACTTTACATTAAGCTGTTTTGGCTAATAAAACTCATACATTTATAATAATTCCCTAGTCTGTACTTTAGCCAGGGAATACAGATCCAAAAAACAGTGAGAAACCTGCTCATTCTTAAATTATTTAAGCAATGTGTGTTTTATAACATAGCTTTTCACAAGAGAATATACCATCGGGAACAATCTTACCCTGGAAACCAATGAAGCTGTTGGATCACCCCACAGGTCCTATCCACTTTCAATTCCAATGTCTGGACTCCTAAGTGTCTAAGTGATTGGGATTCATGCTCTCAGCTGTGAATAACGCAGACTCTGCTTCCAGCAAAGGATACATGTAAATACTTATGACCAAAGTCTCTCCTGCTTTCGTGTTTCCCTTTCCTGAACATGTACTCACAAGAACACACCAATTCAAAGGCAAATGCCCATATCGAAGATAGAGTCCAGATCTGTCTAATGTACTGTCACTTTGCAACTCTTGTGTTGAACAAGTTTATGGTGTATGGGGTCATCACATATGCATAAGCTGGACCCAGCACTAAATACAAGTTTCTTTTATGTCAGTGGATGCCTTATACCTACAAATGTCAACTGTTTATACATCTTTGCTGGGGCTGTTCATCCTGATAAGCACCAAGAAGATAGTAGTGGAGACGGACAGGCTATGTGCAGACCTACAATGTCTTCTATACAAGAGAATTCCAACATTGAGTCAGTCAAAACTGTAACAATGTTTTCTTGATCATGTGAAACCACTTGAGTCATCTGGTGAATCAAAGACATTGCAAAAATGGTGTGATGGCCTGCAAAAAACGCCTAGTGATCTGTGTGATTTACCTTCCACTAGCCAAGCATCTTCCACTTGGTACAGACCTGCCATGGCATCTATAATACTGCCTTAACTGACTTCAGGCCAGAGTTGGCCAATCAAGGGATGCAACGAAGACATAGCGTTCACCAGTGCTTCTACTATTTATTGTTGTGGCTATGAACCACAATCCATGCAATATTTTTTTTAATTAAAACTCCTTGCAGATGAGTGTTCTGTAAGCAGTCTGAAAGAGTGTAATGACTGAAAGCTTTCTTATGCAAGTGTAACACGGGTACACACAAGGGTGTGCCCTATTCTCAGTTGGATGGGATGGATAGGCAGGAGGGGGTGGTGTGAGAGGGATGCCAGAATTTCGAGTCCCTCTTTCCTCTATAGAGTTACCCCAAGCCCAAAGTTTTTAACTATATACAATTTATTGAGTTATAATATACATAAACATAAAACTAAATAGCATATGCATATATTTACACAGTGAACATTAACCAATAACCAAGTTCCCTCGTTCATTAATGCAGAAAGATAGGCATCAAATGGACCCCTACCCAGTTAGGGGACCTACCATTCCAAGAAACCAACAGGATGCTTTTCAAAAATGACTCTGTCCTATGATAACACTATTTACCCATCACAATAAAACAATTTCAGCAGCATCAACACAATGCAACATCACAATACAACATTTCAATTACAAAACATAAGGCACAAACATGAACTATCTTATAACCATCTATTCCTTAATATAGTCCCTGACTCATAGCAAGAAATAGTCCTCCTTCCAATGGCATCCCTTGGTGGGGAGGGGGTGTCCAGGAAGCACCAGGGGCCCCTCCTCTTAGGGCCTTGACTAGGCAGGGGGTGCTGCTCACCCAGCCTCTTCTCTGGGTTTGCCTGCTCCAAATGTCTTTCCCCTGTGGGACCTAAGGGCCCAATGACTCAGGCTCCCTCAGGTGGCAGTGGTCAGCTCAGTGGGGTCTTCTCTGCTGGAATACCTCTCCAGGCCTCTCCCGCGCCACTGGGCTCCTCCCCACCCTGTGCCCCGCTGCTGGCTTCTGGGTGCTGAGCCTCATGCTGCAGCACTACTATTTCCCTGTGCCCTGGCTTTGGCACCAAGGCTCTTTTAGCACAGGCCAGGCCCTTCAGGCTCTGGCCGGCCGGCCTCAGGCTGGGTGACTAATCCAAGCAGCCTCTGCTACTACCTGACTCCCAAGGCTCAGGCCCATGTGCCGCCCTGCTCACCATGGGATCTGGCCACTTGCTGGGAGATGAGGTCTAAACCACCTCACTGTGGCCCCCCAAGGCCTTTGCCCTGTGTGCTGCCCTGTGCACCATGCGGTACACTGGCCTTGCCGTGGTTGCAGGCTTGAGCTGCTGCTTGTGGCTCCCAAAACCTGGGCTGCGTGCACCAAACCACGCACCACGATGGGCCCGAGCAGTCTCACACTGCCCCCAGGGCCGAGTCTCCTCACACCGTCCCTGTGCACTGTCAACAGCCCGAGCTGATCCAGTGGAGGCTTCAGGAGCCTTGGGCCTACGGCCCACTGGGGGAGAGCTCCCCAGCTTTTCTTGGCTCTTCTCTTCTAGAGTCCCTCGCTGCATCTGCCCAGTGTGCTGAGCATGCTGGGCTTTTATTTCCAGCGGAGGCCGCGCCGCTGAACTCTGCCAGACCTGCAAACGCAATCTTCAATCTGGTCCAGGGGCTCCTCACATCCCCATCCCCCGAGCAGGGGAGGGGCAAGCCCCTCCCAGCTGTTACCTGATTGGTGGAAATGTTCCACCAATCCAAAGTGTCCTTCTCCAAGCCAGGCTTGTCAGGCAAAAGCAGCGAGCCCACCACACGAGGAGGTGGCACGGAGGAGAGGTACAAGGCCGTAGCAAGATGACAATGCAGAGCTACAGCTGAGGACACAAAGGGCAAAATCTGTTCAGAACGATGGAGAGGAGGCTATTTGGTCAGTTCAGTGAAATGCGGGGAGAAACAGTCCCCTGTATCGTATCACTGAGGTAAATATAAAAATAAAATCTCCTTTTTAGGATCACTGAATCCAAGAGCTAGAAGGAACCTGAGGGTCACCTAGCCCAGCCCCTTACACAGATGCAGGATGTGCTATTCCTAAACCATTTCAGGCAGATAGATACCCTCTTCCTGAAAACCTCCAGGGAAGGAAATTCCACAGCTTCCCTAGGCAGCCTCAGGGGGCTTCAGTGGAATAAGCCATTTTATTTTTAATCCTATGATCTCTAGCAACCTCTTTCAGTATCATTAGAATCAGAGAAATTAAAGTTGGAAGAGATCTCAGGAGATCAGCTAGTCATTGGGAATGGGATCAAAGCCTCCCCTGATAACTGCTATAAAGTGCAATGAATTTTCCTGGGAACAGCCATGAAACCAGCCAGACAGGATGCTTTGTGCTTGCATGCAGGTGAAGGACTAGGACACATTGGGCACATCTACACAAGATGCTTTACTTGAGATTAGAGCTAATGATTGCTGTGGACAAACTGAGTTATGCTAAGGCTTTTTAGCCATAGTCCAGGCCTTGCCAGAACTAAGAAACAAAATTGAACAGAGCGCCTTCTGTGGCACTGGGACAGGTCAATACTGTGATTGGGCACTAGGTGAGCAAGGAACAACAGTTTCCCTACCTGGCATTGTGCCAGGGGATTGGTGCACTACATAAGGAATGCTTGGCACAGAACCAAGGGACTGGACAATTTGGGATAAGAAAAGTTACAAAAGTGATGGACAAACAAAGGAGCACCTGTGTTTTGTGTTGCCACCCTCAGGAGACAGGAGCAACCTTGGAATAGTTGTTTGAACAACAGGGAATCCAGAAACTAACATCCCACACACCCAGCAGAGGATCTGAGGCCGGTAAGACTGAAGGTCATTGTTGTAACGTCTGAAGAAACCACTTGCCAGGTCGTATAATGAGGAGGAAACTTGTAATAAAGCCTAGGGATTAATATTAAAGTTCACTTGATACCACATTGGACAAGTTGCTGTGTCAATCATTGGAGGGCTCTGGCAAAAAAAATTCTAATAGTAACACTTACTATGTAGTAAGTGTCACCATCTACAAATGCAAATGCTTACCACACCATAATTTGATCTAATCTTGAGTAAATTTGCTACCTGTAAATACAAGTAGCAAACTTACTCTAGATTACTTACTGTGCAGTAGTGCACGTGTAGATGCCTGACTAAGAGTAAATGTGCTCCCTGTCTGCCGGGGGCAAGAGATTGCTCCTTCCCCCTGGGAGCTACCTGCTGCCAGGGCAAGCTCTGCCACCAGAGCTGGGGCAGGGACTATGTCTCCCAGCCCCTACTTCACAACTGGGGAGTGGGGACTGGGAGATCCTTATCTCCCAGACCGGCAGTGTGGGCCCAGGCTAGGAGATCCTTATCTCCCACCCCAGGCCCTGGCAGCAGGCAGCTCCTGGGAGCAGGCAGCAATGTTCCAGCCCTCGCCAGGAGACAGCTGTACCCATGCTTCCTGCCAGCCCCTGAGCTACCGCTCAGGGGGAACCTAGAGCTCCCCCTGGCTGCTGTGGGGGCCTGGTGCGGGGCCACAGGGAGTAGGAGCAGTCTGCTGCTAGGAGCAGGAAGTCTGTTCCCGCATCCATGCATTTGTAGTATGCTCAGGAGAGTTTACTTTAGGGTATTTTACTCTAGAGTAAACTGCTCCCAGTTTATTTGCATGTGTAGACACTCCCACTATGCCACGATGTGAGACCATCCTTTTTTATTATTATTTTAGCCCTCAGCCCATGAGACTAGCTAACGCCTTTGTGAACTGGGGAGTTCACTAGGCTTCTGAAGCATGTGGGGAAAAGGCTGGGAACTCTGGAGAAACAAAACAAACACAAGCCTCTATTTTGCTATTAGTACCAGTCCTCATATGCTTTTTTTTCTGGTCAGCATGGGAAGGGGGTATCACTTTCCACTCAGGCCTCTTCTGATTGATATGAATCTGAATTTGGGACATGTACTCCTGCTCTCTAGTCAGTCTCCTTACTGTCACTCCAGGGACATTCCATCTCTCAGTGATGTCAGACCCTGGTAGGTCCAAGGGGATCTTTCAGCTAAAACAGGACTTCCCCTCCTCCCAGGCATGTCCTATTCCTACCTCAGCAACCAAACAGCAGTGAGACATCATATAGTCCCTGGCTTTAGGCTTGGGCAGCCCAGAAAAACCATGGAGGAAGAAAGAATCTTTCCCCACTAAAAGGAATAAGGAAATATTTGGGGGTGGGATGCAATCATGAGGCAGTAGCCCTTTAAGAAGAAACAACTTGTAATCTGAGAATTGCCTGTTTTAACCCAGCCAGATTTGTGACTGGTGGGAAAGTCAGAAGGTCCCTCCCTCAGCAGCAGTTTATTAAATATAGTAGTAGCAGAGCCCTCAACTGAAAACAGATAGGCTCTGTCTGAGGCTGTGCCTCCCTTGCCTTCCCCTCTCACAGCGTGGGGAACACTGGCTGCTGGTCCACTCTAGGTCTACACCATGGGGTCCAGCACTCTTTCCCCAGCTCTCCTGCTGCCACTTCTCCAGCTTGGCTTCCAGATGTTGGCTCTACATGCAGACCCTGGGCCTGGAGGTAAGTCTCCCGCTTGTACTGTTGCAGCTTTCAGAAAGATGACTGGGGAATACAGAGCTCAAGTCCCAGAGAGAGACACAGACAAAGCTGGGGTCAGTCAGTGACCAGAGGAGAGGCAAGGTTATGAGTAAAATTATGAAGCAAGGTTATGAGCAAGATTAGCCCTCAGACCTGCATAGTTCAGTGCTGAAACCCTGGCTGCGGGCTGGAGAAGGGATGAACTCAGATTTGTCTCAAAGCCCAGACAGTCCAAACACTGGGACAGCAGCTGCAGGGAGCAAATAAGGAGACTGGTTACAAGACCATCTCCTTATATCCCCCCTCCCAACACAGGTACAACAGCACTGGGAATGATGGGGGTAGTGATTTCAAACCAGCCAGAACTGGGCAGGAAATCAGAAGGAACAGTTTCTGAGTGATAAAGTCTCAGCCCTGTGCTGCCTCTGACTGGGATTAAACAGATGAGGTGCTTGTTTTAAACCAGGGATTTTGTTTATGTTGGAGACTGGGAAGTATTTTGGATGGGGAAGTAAAGGGTTCATGGCAGTCATGGTCTCTGAAGAAGCCAATCTTTAGCAAATAGGCTGTACTAGGTGCACTGGTGTTGAACGCGTGTCAACTGCAAATTCTGCCATTGGAATCAATAGGTTTGGGTTCAGTCCTGTGGGGTCCTTGATTTTTGCCTCTACTTGCTGTCAGTGAGAAAGCCTCCAAACCCTAGGCAGCCCCCAGCTCACATGTACCCTGCTTCCCTATGGCAAGGATGCCAGCTACACACCGAACATGTGAGACACCCTTGTGCTCTCCAGTTCTGATATGCCCCTTTCCTCCAGGGGCCCCCCAGCCATCACAGCACATCCATCTGGGACAGCAGCCATATGCTGAGCAGTGGCCCATTTTCCCATGTTCATTCAACCCATGCACCCCTATGCCCTGCAGTACAACTCTGTTGGGGGCACTGACTGGAGAGCAAGCAGGTGATGTGTCCAAGTGCCTTCCAACTGCCAGGTGCCCCATGCCCCACAGCACTGCTCTGTATTGTTCCACACCCTCATGCAGTTGGGGAGGACCCTTTCTGTGCCCTGTGGCAAATTGCTAGCATTGCTGGGAGCTGAATGTTAACCTACCCCATGCTTCTGCTCCTGTCCTGCTCATCTGCCCTTGGCCCAGGCAGGGCAGGGATGTCACCAGGAGAGAAAAGATGCTTTGGAAGTGAATGCTCTTCACACTTTGCAGATAGCACCACACTGCTAGGATGGACCATCCATACATTGTCAGTATCTCATTAGAGAGGCCAGTATGGGAGCAGCACACCCAGCCCTCTGTCCATGTTTGGGCTTGAAGCTTGAAGGCTGACACCGCAGCCAGGTTTGCAGCCAGCTCCTGTTCAAAGTACAGCTCCTTGCTACCGCCAGTAACAGATGAGGGATGCAGTGTTTGTGCACTTTTGGTTTACATCCAGGACTCAGCTTTGCCCATCCTGCAGTAATGGGATGCACGGAATCAGTTTTCTCATGCATAGCTGCTCTGATTCAGTGGTGATGGACATCAGTACAGAAGTCTAGGTACATACATAGCTTGTATCTACATTGGAGAGGCAGGCTGCATATGTGGTAGGTATGTGTACCTTTCAGTCTCTAGATAAATCAGCAACAAGGAGTCAGGGCTGAGGAGTATCTTCTGTCCCTCAGAGAAGGGTGTGCCTCTAGTTCAAGGCCTGAGGTGCTTGAATAGGAGCAGCAAAATGAAATGCTTCCACTGCATCCAATGTGATCTGGGCAGTAGAAGACAGCCAGCGGTGCAGAAGGCAAGGGATTGATTCAAGTCCCAGTGACTCGGGACTATGGAGGGCTTGGAACAGTGACAGATACACAAGGAATGAACCAGTCTCTGTTCAGCCAGAAAGGGTTACTGTAGGGCACAGGATAGGCGGCAACACAGAGCATTGATTTATAGTTCTTTTCCCTTATGAAGTGGCCAGGCTTTACCACACACTGCTTGGCACAGCCAAGACTTGCTGGTGTTCCCTGCTTCATCATGCTGCTCAGTGATCCCGCTACTTAAATTCCACCCTCCTTCTTGCTGGCTTTTCCCCTTCACCCTCATCTCTGCCCAGACAGTCATAAATCCAGAAACAGACAGTTGCCAGTCTTAACCTCAGGAGGATTCCCTCATGCCAGCCTCACCCTCTTTTGGACTGGACCATTGGTATCAGACTAATGCTTCAATATTGAACACCTCCAGCCCTTCCTCTCCTGACTCCACTGCTGTGTCCCACCCCTTCATTCTCCATTCACAAGGGTGACCTATTAGGAGATGCTTTCCTTGTCTTACTGGCTTAGGTGCTTGAGGACAGCCGTCATGGTCACATGGTGCTGTCTGTACTCCCTGACTGAATGGCTAAGCTTTTACACACAGGAGTTACCAAGAGCCCTTATTTCACAAATGCAGTGGCTCATCCAGCTTTCACGAGGACATCTTTATCATGGGTATCACTCTGGGCGCTGTGGACTTCAATATACTCCTGTGCTCTATGGTGTCAGGGTACCAGGCAGAATACAAGCAAGAAAGAGTCCTAGCACATGATAGTAGGGTGGCAGGATCAAGGCGTCTGTGTTCATCATGGAATGAGATATACAAAGATTTTGCTGTAAGAAGCCTAAGTGCAAGACAGAGGCGGAGTCAGGGTGTTTATAATAAAATGAGATAAACAGGATAAATAATTTATAAAGCAAACAAACACTTAGTCATTTCACCAATCACTACCTCCTCCACCCACCCCAAAGCCCTGTGGGTCTAGACTGTGACTGTATCAGCCTTACTTGACCAGGCACACGTTAGTAACCATTCTGAAAGCTCCACTCTCTGCAGGGCCCAGGACTGGCAGATGAATGCAGGAGGAGTGGGTAGGCAACAGATAAGAAACAGCCTTAAACAATTATGGGGATCCTGCAAGCTGAATGCTTCTTCCAGACACATGGCACAGAGTCTGCTGCATTCCAAGCTATATGAGACCTGGTCAAAGCAAAGTCCAACGCCAAGCTGTCCTGCATCTGTAGGATTCTCTAGACGGATTATCTAGGCAATAGTTATGAGGGCGTTCACAGGGGGACATGGCAGGAGAGCATCCAAAGCACTAACTGGGGTCAGGGAAACACCTCAGTAACAGAGGTGTCCCAGGGAATAGGATTCTAGACCAACCAAGACTGCTCTGCCATGCCCCCCACCACAGCTTTGCAGTCCTTCTCATGGTGAGCAATGCTTTCCTCTGCCTTTCAGAAGCCCTGCTACAGCATGGGTGAGAGGCCCTATTCCAGGCCCCTCAGGCAGTCTGGCTGTACAATTTATTGTCTTCTCCTCTTTCCCATCTCAGAGGAGAGAGAACATGGGCTGGAGCTGACCAGGAAGGCCAGCCAGAAGAGGAGCCCCTTCTCACTGCTCCTCCAAATTCCTGTTTTCTGTCTCCCCACACTCACTCAGCATTTTTGCCTGAAGAAGGAGGCTTGCAACTGGCTGCAAGAGTAAAAATTTCCACTTTTAAAGAACACTTTGTCCCAACAAAGATAGTTTCACTTCTCAGGGAGCTGCGCTGACTCTGCAATGGCTCTCCTGGAGCAAAGACAAGCTCCCAAGGCAGCAGTGAATCATGAGTTCCCAGCATGTATACCCAAGCTGTGGGATTTGCAAAACATTTTCTGAGCACTCAGAGTACTGAATTACACGAACTCATAGCATGCACTGAACCAGTCTTGGTGCTTTCTTTCTTAAGGCTATCAGAAAATCAAGTGTTTTGATGTTTGACCAGCACTTCCTTCTATTGGTATTTAGATGCTTTCCATGTCTCCTTCCTGATCTGCTCCTTTAGCCTTCCTTAAAATTTGATCCAACCCTACAATGGCTTTGCTTGCTAGTGCAAATCAAAACACTTTATCCTCCTCATTTGAGAGGACTTCTTGTCTGTCTCTAAATCTGACTATTTGACTTCCACTTCTGCCTGTCTCCAAATATTCAACTATCTTGTTTTCTGTGTTGCTGGTAAAAAATCAACAAGTATGTTTTCATCACATCATTTTTAAAGAAATGAACTCTTTCCATTTTTTCCAGCATTTTTACTGGAGATTTTCAATTTTTAACAGAAAAAGAATACCTTCAGTTCTCAGCTTTTGAAAACTGAACAATTTGGGAGTTTAGTTGAAAAATGAGAAAATTTTGAAAAACATTTTTTACAGAAAACATTTTAGTGTGGGGAAAAGCCATTTTTTCCTCTCTTATTTTCTTTAATAAAATTTTTCAACCAGCTTCAATCTTCTCCTTCCTAACTATTTTCTTCAGCTGAATCTCCTGATTTCATACTCCAAAGGTAACCACCGACAAGCACTTTTTTTTGCTTGGTCCCTGATTCTTACCCTCCCTGATTCTTTTCATGAGAAGCATGTGCTCCTCCAGTAATGCAGTTCTCTCCATAACTGTCCACTGCAAACTGTCTTAGAATCATAGAAAATCAGGGCTGGAAGGGACCTCAGGAGGTCATCGAGTCCAACCCCCTGCTCAGAGGAGGACCATCCTCAACTATATTGTTCCATTGTTGAGCCAGACCTTAAAAACCTCCAAGGATGGAAATTACACCACTTCTCTAGGTAACCTGTTCCAGTGTTTCACCACCCTCCAGTAAGAAAGTTTTTCCTAATATCCAACCTAAACCTCCCTTGCTGCAACTTGAGATGGTTGCTCCTTGCTCTTGTCATCTGCCACCACTGAGAACAGTCTAGCTCCATCTTCCTGTGAACCCCTTCAGGTAGATGAAGGTTGCTGTTAAATTACCTCTCAGTCTTCTTTTCTGTAGTCTAAATAAGCCCAGTTCCCTCAACCTCTCATCACAAGTCAGGTGCTCCAGCCCCTGAACCACTTTTGTTGCCCTCTGCTGGATTGTCTCCAACTTGTTGACATCATTTCTATAGTGGGAGACCCAACACTGGACACAGTACTCCAGATGTGGCCTCACCAGTGCAAAAAAGAACAGAATAATCACTTCCCTTGATCTGCTGGCAACACTCCTACTAATGCACCCCAGTATGCTGTTAGCCTTCTTGGCAACAAGGGCACATTGCTGACTTATATCCATCTTACTGCCCACTGTAAACCCCAGAGCTGTTGCTTAGCCAGTCAGTCCCCAGGGTGTAACCGTACATAGGAGTCTTCTGTCCTAAGTGCAGGACTTTGCACTTGTCCTTATTGAACCTCATGAGATTTCTTTTGGCCCAGTCCTCCAATTCATTTGTCTAGGTCACTCTGAATCCAAACCCTATCCTCCAGCATATCTACTGCACCCCCCAGCTCGGTGTCATCCACAAACTTGCTGAGGGTGCACTCCATTCCACCTTCCAGATCATTAAATGAAAATATTGAACAAAACTGGCACCAAGACTAACTTCTGAGGCATTCCACTTGATACCAGTTGCCACCTAGACATTGAGCCATTGACTACTACCCATTGAGCCCAACAATCCAGCCAGTTTTCCATCCATCTTACAGTCCATTCATCTAACCCATACTTCCTCAGCTTCCTTGCAAGAATGCTGTGGGAGACAGTATCAAAAGCCTTGCTAAAATCAAGGTATATCGTGTTCACTGTTTTCCCCATATTCACAGAGCCAGTCATCTCATCATAGAAGGCAATCACATTGGTCAGGAATGATTTGCCCTTGGTGAGTCCATGCTGACTGTTCCTAATCACCTTCTTCTCCTCCAAGTGCTTAGGAATGGATTATTTGAGGACCTGCTCCATGATTTATCTGGGGACCAAGGTGAGCCTGACTGGTCTATAGTTCCCTTGATCTTCCTTCTTTGCTTTCTTAAAGATGGGCACTATATTTGCCCTTTTCCAATCATCCAGGACCTCCCTGTATCACAACAAGTTTTCAAAGATAATGGCCAGTGGCTCTGCAATTACATCAGCCAACTCCCTTAGCACTCTCAGATGCACCACATCTAGCTCCATGGACTTGTACACGTTCCCCTTTTCTAAGTAGTCTCTAACCTCTTCTTTCACCACTGAAGTCTGCTCACCTTCTCCCCAAACTGTGCTGTCCGGTGCAGTAGTCTGGGAACTGACCTTGTCTGTGAAGACAGAGGTAAAAAAAGGCATTCAGGCCTTTTCCTCATCATCTGTTTTCTACCCCTTGGTTTTTCACTCACCAGAATCTGGTAACTGGCACGCTAATGGGGAAATTTTCTTTCTCTTCTGCTTTGATAATGAATAAAATGGTTTCCCTTCCATCTGACCCCAACCTTTATATGCTAGACAGAAATTAACCAAGCAAGGCCATTACCAATGTCTTTTTCCAAAATGGCTCTAGTGTTCCTCTGGCACTCACTTTAGATGTTTCACAGTACAAATACTCTTATTGTTTCCAAAAAATACACGATCTCCAGACTGCTCCTTCCAGCTTTGTACATACCAAGCAAGTTTAGTCAGTGTTTCTCACTTTTCCAGGCAAGTGCTACTAGCTTCAAACTTCCACAGAGATTGTCTTGTCCGCTTCTCCCAGCTTGTCCATTAAATGGAAGAGAATGGGTGGAAGGCATTGTTGACTGGGAAAGGAGACTTGAAGGTTTAGTGATGGCAGAAAGCAGTGTACTCCTTGGATATTTTTGGGCCCTTTCCAGTTTGATGTCAAAGTAAGAGTAGAGTGCATTTGATCCCTCAAATATACAAAAAGCCAAATCCTCAGCTGCTGTAAATTGGGGTCCATAGAGCAATGTAGAGTTACACCTACTAAGGATCTGGGCCAAAGAACTTATGCCAGTTCCAGGCCCTTATTCCTGGAACTAACTAAGACCTGTTTAATGTTGTTCCCAAGGACAGGAAACAAAGGTTACTTTATACCAGTTTTGTGGCTCCCTAGCTTGGGCTATCTGGGAGCCAGGGCAGGTCCCAAGCAAACCCACTCTAATAAGACACCCAACTTCCAACAGTATGAGGGGCTATTCTAGCATCTGAGGATGGTTGGAGCACAGAGCCTTAGCCATGCTCCCTGAGAGACCAGCAAAGAGGGATGGCATTCAGCCAGCCATGTCAACTCCATAACATCTAGGGCTCTACCACAGCAGGAAATCCCTCACTGACTGCATAAACCAACACTACAGCCCCTTTTTGGTGCAAGCACAAAGGGGACCTTAATAGAGCTAGTTTGTGGCTCTGAGAATCAAATATTGGTACAACCCCACTATAGACTTTCCCCCCTGCCCAGTTTCTGCCTACATATGGTTACAAGCCTGTAGTGTGCCATGTCTTGAGTTAGGACAGGAGGATGAAGAATGGACATGTTTAGAAGCATGGACCATGTTTAGCTAGTCAAGGCAGCGCCTCTGCTCCGGATCCTGGGCATTCTGCCCATTACAAAATGGAAAGAGTCATTGCATGTATCAAAAAAACACTTGTAAACTTTTGCTCTTGAAATGTAACAGTGATGTTTTAGTAAACTGTTTTTAAATTGAAGGAATGACTGTTAGCAAGGCCACACATACACTAAATTCACTTTTCTTCTATTTCTTTCTTGCTGAATTTTTTTAAGAAGTGCAGATGAGGGAGGAAAAATCTTGATGATGAAACAGGCAACCCTAGATAGCTATACACTAAATTCACACTGCGCCTCCCAGAAGAAATGAATTTCAGTGGGGCAGCAGAGGAAGGCTTCTAATGCCCCCAAAAAGTATCTAGATAAATTGCTTCCACTGTACCTCCCATATCAGAGTCCTGGTTCTATACGGTTCTTCACTCTTTGAGATTTAGGCCCTGAATTTCAGAAGGTTTCATGCCCAGCAGAGATGCACCGATACATGACTGCAGGAGTGCAAGATAACTTGCCTACATGACTGCCCACAAGTCCTTGTACATCATGGCTGGGTGTGTGGAAATATGAACATCCATTTTTCACACCCAGAATTTTGGCTTATATATTTAAAGTCACCGTATCAAGCTACACCTTGTTGATGATCATACAACCCAAGTGACTTCAATTAAATTGACTGGGTGTAACCAAGGGCAGAATTTGTAGCACAATGTAGACAAAAAGGATGATTTTAGTTAATCATTGGGCTGAGGTCATTGCTTCTGAAGCAAAGTTGCCCTGTTCTTCTTAGCTGTTAGGAAGTTCCAAAATTGTCCTGAATTCATATTCTTCATTTTCAACCAGTCTGTATGTCACTTCTACATCAGTTCTACCCTTTCACCATCCCACACAGAACCCCTTCTGTGTGAAGAACGCCTAAATAGTTGGACATCCCCAAATGTATGAACATTAATGGGAACTGGGCAATCAGAACCTTTATGCTTGTGGCCTCAACAGTCAGCACAAATGAAACAATGAGCCAGCAGTTTATCAGTGGCAAAATAACATAGTTTGAAACAATCCCAAAATATGAGAAGACAACAGGTCTTTGGGTGCTTTAAATACATCAACATCAATGGAACAAGACTGATGTTTTCTGAATGAGGATATCTGATGATTGACACAGTGAGCTCATCTACATATGATGCTATGTCGCCATAGTGATGCGGTATGGTGACATAGCATCCAACCAGCATCATGGGTGTCTACAAGCCACTACTTTGCCACAGCAGTGCACTCCCCCATTATAGTGCTGTGCTACAGCAAAGTAGCTGCTAAAAATAACCATGCGCCACACATATGGCACAGTACAGGCAGTTACTGAGAAGCAAGGCACAGTAACAACGTTGCCATAGGGCAATGTGTAGACATGCCCAGTATGAGGTAAACCTTGAGGAAAATTTGGTAAGAATTAGAGTTAGACCCAACTTCAAAGTCCCATGCTGTATACAGTTGTAAAATCCCCAAAGTTCAAGTGTACTTTGGCTGCATGCATTTAGTTTTCATTCTTCCACAATAATAACACTTAAACAGTGAAATACATAGCCAGTAGACTGATCTAGTGTACTGGACTTGGCAACCATATTTACAGGAGAATCAAAGATAATTACATCAATGAAGAGAAGAAATGACCGGGACCCTTATCCAGCAAAACACCCATACCAGTTCTTGGTTCCAAGAGCATAATTAGTTTCAGCACTAGATAATTTGCTTAATCAGGGCCCAAAGGACTCACCAAAGTCCTTTTTCAGCTAACTGGCTCTGCAGGAATGGTTGGTCTCACAGATGGACAATTACCCTGCCACCGTGATCTCAGTGCCCTTCCTATAGTTGGTTGGGACTGCCATGCCATCTGGCCTTTGTCTTTGAGAAGTTACTTCTAAATCTGAAGACTTCTCTAGTGATTTACCTAAGCAGTTAAGCTGGGACAAGATGTCCTGCCTTGCCTTATCTCTTAATGAAATCTGTGTAGATAAGCTAGAAGTTCCTCACTCAAAAGTCAATGTGATGATAGGTCTGCCCCACCCTCCATTTGCCAATAGGTTAGCAACAAAGTACTTACAGTTTGGGGTTACTTCTGTGCTACTTTGGGAAATTAAATTATTTATTCATACTTTCTCTTTGCAAATTTCACCACATATTTTGAGGTCAAAGTTCCAAGCAGCTGGAAAAGTTTCCAGCTGATGGGAAAGAGCAGAGGAAAACTTTAAGAGGGGGAAGGAGAAGAATGCAAGCTGGTATCGTGGGAATCATGTAGGAATATGTTTGCCTCACTCATATTTAGCAACAGAAAGCTGCAGGCAAATCCACAATAAGCACATCCCCCAATGGGTGCAGGACAGGGTTAACTGAAGAATATAGTCACTAACATCAGGTTGAATGTCAGACAGTGAAGTAGTTTCATAGACACACAAACAACCTTACCTGAGAGTCTTAATTCAGTCTGATAGCTTGACAAAATGAAACCACAAGCCATTCACAAGAGGCAGAGAGAAGGTTGCTGCTCCTTGGGACTGTTTCCAACATCCCTTCCAGGTGGCCATAGAAATTCAGACTCAAGGTCTTCTTGTCCAGAGTTGAGACTCCTATACTGAATTCAGTATTAGCACAATTGCAGGCTTCATTAACCTACATTTTGTACCTAGGATAGTCAGACTGGGATTTTCATACGTCACTGAACAGGACTCTGGGTCTGTCCCAAATGTCATGCAGTTACAGATTTCTTACACCCAATTAACCTTGGAATCAAGAGACACTGCATTTAGAGTAATGCTATTATCACTCTGGCACACACAGCTCTGAGCAGGATTCCATGGAGCTGACCCTGATTGTACTGATATGTTATTATTACATGTATCACCAAACTGGCTTCAAGGGCGGTCTTCACACCATGAACAAATGGCAGAGCTGATTGATGCAATGGCACATTTTAAAGACTCATTACAGCACTGTGATGCTATGCTGCAGCTGTGAAATGTGCATGATGCATCATTGTGCCTCAAATAGATTCAGGACTTTATCATTGGTTTATGAGCCAGCCCGTGCAGCACAGCCCCATGTATGCTCTCAAGGAGAGAACTTAGGGGCATACCCAGTGGAGGCAACAGATGAATAGAAAGCTCTAACTCCATAAATACTGCAGATGCTTAAAGATGCCACAGTCTTCATGAAAGGGCAAAACTGCAGTTTCAGGTCAACTGTGGTAACAGAATGTTTACCAAACTAACCTAGTAATAGTTTAATGCTTGTTCATGATTTTTCAGTTTAAATATAATAGAAAAATGAGGAGACTAGAAACATGACCACAATGTTTTGTAACTTCACTGAATAGGTCAAATCTGGGTTCAAGCCCAAACAGAGAACTGTTCCTATGAAGTGTGTTTAGTTTGCAGCGCTTACATATCTGTCTTGTAGTCATTTCTTAATGCACATGAACTAGAAACCACCTTACATAAAAGTCACATTAACAAGTTTATTTTGATCTCCGGGATTTTCAGCTCTCCTCATCACAGCAATGCAAGCAGTTCACTGTTGAACTACCAGCTCTTCCACTTGCAATGGATCATGGGGACGAAAAACGCAAGCATAATTTTTGCAGATGCAGCTTTTAGGAGTGTTTGCCTGTCTGTGAGAGTTTACTGCATACTTCCATGGGAGCATATTTTATATGTGTTTTTCTCTGGGGGTCTGTTAGAGATAGTCTGCGGCTGCAAAATTCCAACCCAGATATGGATCCAAGTTTCAAAAGCTCTGAGATTCACTGAGCTTGGTTTGTTCCATTTATTGCAAAATTTAGACCTGAGTTAGGGTCACCCTTGCATCTGCAAAACTAGGCTGGAAATTCCAGAGGAATTTGATTTTTGGGAAGTGAATTGTCAATGCATATTAAAGAAAGCGAATCATTGGCTGGAAAAGAGAATCATTAGCCCAGAGGTAGGTGCGAAGCAAACCGTGCAGAGAAGCTGGGGGAATACTGGGATGAGTGATGGAAAATGTGACTGTAGAGGTTCCAAGATAAAACATTGAGACACTCAGAAAAAAGCAGCATTTCCAAGACTCCCTACTCCAGAACCAAGCAGGTAAATGTCTCTGATAGTATCAGACAAAAACTGGGCTCCCCCCTTTACTAAATCATCTTGGAATAATTAATAGCTGTCACTTTTTTCACCTGGATGAACCAGAAATACACCCTCCCTCCCCCCAGTTGATGAAGGAACATACATTCTGGTCCCTCCTCATTCCCCATCCTAGAGTGTGACAAATTCATATTTTCCATCTTTCTACTTCTGTTGATCTGGGTGTGTCTTGTGTTGCAATTTCACTGAGGTCCATGCAATACCACTGAGTATTGCATTGTGCTGAGTGGTTGCTCTTGGCTTCCTGACAGATGGACAGTAGCAGGCAGACAGACAGAAAGCCACTTGAGGTATGCCAAAAATATCACTCAGCAGAGAAAGCGAGAAGGATTGCACAGACTCAGGGTGGGTACCAGCCTGGGAGGAGAAGGGGCCCCAGCATGTGTCATCTGCTGAACAAAGAAAAAAAGGAACAATCCTGTACGTTCCATGTAGCTCAAAAGCCACAGAATGGTGCCATGACTCATCCAGTTAATAAAGAGCTTTTATGGGCAATGAGTCAGTTGTAAATTTGAGCAAGAGAATATGGAGGGTTTTTTTTATCCAAATGTTGTTTTTTATTTGTATGTTGGGTTGGAGGGAGGATGGAGGATTATAGGCTTTTTGTGGGGAAAAGGAGAAGTGCCTCATCACCACCAGACATGTATGCTCACAAGCACATAACTCATGGCTTCTCTCAACCACACTCCACTCTTCGGTTACTGATGGAAGAAATGCTTTTTTTGTTGCTAATTCTGGGCTGTCTGAGTCACAGCCTGCCAGATGTTTGAAATAGATATCCTGGATATTTTAGCGGGGGGGGAAGGATTCTGATTTTTTTTCTGTCTTCAAGAAGGAGGATGCTCTGGTAGTTGACGTCCATGTGACAACCTCCCTTCCCCATCCCAGGATGGTACTCATCTAGAGCAACTTTGAGAAGATGAGTTCAATTTCCAGTTCTGCTACTGATGCTCTGGGTGACCTTGAGCAAGCTAAGGCTTTATCAGTGTGGGGAACCTTTTTGGGAAAGAATAAGCTGTGAATTAAACCACTATAATTGCACAAATGCTATCTGACTAATCCTATTCTGGTATATATAAGAAGGCCACCTTTCAAATTAGTTTATGTTGCTTCTGAAGTAAGATGAGCTGTTCCCCTTAAAAGCCACTGTTATACTGGATCTAGCCTATACATAATGTTTTATCCCTAGACATATGTCAGTAGGCAATATGATTTTCTTACCCATACAGTTGGTAATATGCAGAAGGTAACATTATCACTACAGTCTGCAAAATGACTGCCTAACCTGCAGACAGTCATTATGGTAAATATAAAGCTGCCTTGTACCAGGCTAGCTTATTCCCATATGGAAACACCTGCACTGTTATACGTGTTTATATTGTTTTAGTTTTGCCTGCAGTGAGGGAGCTGAACTGTTTTAGCTATACTACTGTAGTCAAATCGTACTACTTTTGTGAGTAAGCCAGTCCACATGACTGTATCTGAGAACCCAGCGGGTACAAGTGGCAAACCTTTCCCATGTAGACAAGGCTTTAATCATTCATACCAGCTCTGCGTATAGGTGAAATACTCGGATTCTGTCTTGCACACCCACACTGAAGCCACATTACAAAAGGGTGAGTGACACTTGATGGTACAAGGCAGATATTTAGGTATACACAACTGTGTCCTCTTGACCTCTCTCTGCCTCCCTTACTCTCTCTGAAGCAAGGAATATGATACAGCCTGTTTGTCTCGTCTAGGTAAGGTGTTTGGGACAGGGACTGTCTCTGAGCGCATATGCAGCTCTAAGTACAATGGGGCAGCGATCTTCACTGGGGCTTCTAGGTCAGTGGTCTGTCCAAGCCTGGCAGCTTACTGGCCTTGCACGGCTCTGGCCTTCCAGGTTCTGTGGGCAGCAGCATGTAATGGAGCAATGTGGCTGGCAACACATCCAGCTGCCTTTGAATAATCAGGCATCCTAACACAGTTGGGTCAAGTGGTGGTGATCGTTGCATGAGTCAAGAGCAGGTCTTAAACACATGTCTCCTGATCCATATAGACAGGAGCCTTGACTGCTCTACTGCCATGCCCCAATTGGGCTGCTAGGTACTATAATTATTATTATAGTTCTGTTATAATAGTTTCAATTTTCTGCCCAAATGACTTGCCCTTGCTTGATCACGTTCTAGATTTTCTCTCTCCTCCTGGGAAAAAAAGAGTAAAATATCAGCTTATGATTCCAGACCAAACTCTACTCAGGAGTGAGTCTGTTGACTTCAATGGACAGCTCCTTCTGTGGATAGATTTGGCTCAGCACAAATGAACTGCCAGCATAAATTTCCATCATCTTTCCCTTTGCTTTGCTGTCATCCACACCATCACCAAAAAAAGCCCATTAGTGCAATCAAGTCAGATCACTGCAACCTTTTTACAGCTCCTGAGAAGGTGAATTTGAGGCTCATGATGAACAGAGGAAAAGGGTATTAAAATGATCCAGAGGATGTGAGTGATACAAGTTCGCTTTACAGCTTTACAGCGAATGAGCCATAAAACTGAAATTCTTCCTCAGCACCCCTCTAAAAACGACTCTTGGTACACGTGAGAACCAAGGGGATGGATGAGCTCCCAGCCCTGGGGGACTATGGAGGAATTTTCCGTTTCCCATCCCTGCCTGCCCGTCCCAGATAGAGAGATCCTCCTGGCTTTACTTCAGCAGTGTTTGGAGGTTTTATACATCCTGTCCCACAGAATCTCTGGGTCCAGTGTCATTTCCTCTGGGAGCAGGGGCAGTGGGAGACTGAAAGAAGAGGCTTTTTTGGCTGAGGTGGAGGTGGCTGAGAAAAACCATCTGCCCAGTCAGCAGCTCTGAGAGGGGATGTGGAGACTCACTTCCACACACCCACACACTCACACATCCAGGACTGACTGTGTATATATACATTAATCTTGCACTATAAATAGAGGGCGGGCAGTCATGAACTTATTTTCTCAATAAACATAAACTCCAGCCTTGATTCTCATAGAAAGAAAAGCTGGAGCGATAATGTATCCTGTTCCTGAGGGAGAAATCTCCCTCATGCAAAACCCCTAGAAAGACAGACAGGCAGGCAGGCAGGCAGAAACACTAAATATTTTCTTGCTTTCTTATATTAAGCTACAGACATGACATCCAGTTTTCCATCAGGGTTATTCTTTCTTTATAGCACACATTGTTCCAGTAAGGCCAACAGGACATCAGCCCTGGGCACAAGTCGGTTAGTGTCTGCCACTGCTGCTGGCCCAGCCACCGCCATTGCCCATGACACAAAAACTGCTTGTTATACGTTTCCACTGTTCACCCCGGTGGCTTAAAGCAAAGCAAATGTGCCCCAGCGCCCCACCTCAGGCTGGCTGCATAGACTCGGTGCAGTCTCAGAGGTGTATGGTTCTGGAGGAAAGATTTGTGCTAAGTGGGGAGGATGCTGTGCGCTATGGAGAGGAAAGGCGCCTTCCCTCTTCCTTTACTGACAGCACCAGATTCTGAAATTACACACAGCAGGCTGTTCCTGTATGAGCTTCAAAAGCCACCTCACATGCCTGCCTGCTCTTTAAACACTTCTCTTTTCCTGTCCTGATTAAAGTTGATCAGTTCCCCCAGCATCCCAGTGCTGTGAAAACATTTTGTCCCAGGGTAGGCTTAGATGTGTGGGCTCAGAGCCCCAGCTGGTGTAACCTGCCATTGCTCCACTTATTTCAGGGTAGAAATGTTAATATATCCCACTCTCCACTGGAGTTTAGACATCCTATTTATTCTACTCTTTGTCTCCTGACTTTGCTCTGCTCTTCATTTTCTTGCTATCCTGGCCTCTAAAGAACCACTTACTCCCACTCCCAGAGATCTTGGTAAGGACTTTGAGCAGCTTAAGTCAAATAATCCATACCAGGGTTTCCCCTGGGCACAGTGGGTACTGGGAGAGGACTCCGTGTAGCCATCTGAGTAGACTGATGTGAGAGGTAAAATGGGTGGTTTCATTCCAAGCTCCCACCCAACCTCCACATACCTGCTCGAGGGCTGGAACGGCTCACGTGGCTGTTTCAAGCAGAGGGGCAGTGGATGGGGCACTGACAGTGGGGCACTGACTGTGCGAAACAGCAGCGTTCTGCTTGGACATCCGTTTTGACAGAACGGTGTCTCATTTCAGGTTCTGTTTCGTTTCCAAATCACTGTTCTGTTCTGTTCCGTTTCGTCAAAACAGTGAAACTGTTTCAACACTGTTTTGACGTTTCGATTGGGCTGGTGATGGGAACTCAGCCCGGCCCAGTTCCCTTACCCAGTGCTGTGATTGGGCTTCAAGTGGCTGGGAACTTGAAGCGATTGGGCTTCAAGTGGCTGCACCGGGCTTCAAGCGGCTGCACCGGGCTTCAAGCGGCTGGGAACCCTGCACTGGGCTGGGTTTCTAGTGGCTCGCAGCCCCGTGGAACAAAGCCCCAGCTCTGCCCACCTCCTGCCACCAGGCTGAGCTGCATGGGGCTGGCAGAGCCCATCAGAGCACAACCCAGCATCAGGAGGCAGGTAGAGCAGGCACTGCACTCTGATCAGCTCCACCAGCCCCAGGGAGCGCAGCCCGGCAGCGGGAGGTGGGGAAAGCCAGAGCTGCACTCTACACCAGGCTGAGTCATATGGGGCTCCATGGAGCTGCTGGGAGCACAGCCCTGGCTCTCCCCTGCCTCCCACCACCTGGCTGGGCTGCTGCTTCGAAGCTTGAAATGTTTCGAAACTTTCAAAATGTTTCGACCGGCCTCATTTTGTTTTAAGGCTGTTTCAAAGCCCTCTCTTTCGTTTCGATTTCACTGTTTTGAGCTTGAAACAAGTCAAACCCCATCAAAATGAAACAACCGGCAAAATTTTGCATAGCCCTACTGGCCAGGGGGCAGGGGACCATAGTGCTACCCCTAGCTATGCTGCTGATCTCCAGTGTGAAGATCACTCTGGTGCTGTCAAAAAAGGCTGTTTACTTCCCCCCACACATACTCTTCTCCACATGGATTGTAAATTCCTGATGTAGGGACTGTCTTGCTAGGTCCAGCACCTAGCACAAGGGGGCCCTGGTTCCCTGCTATTGCAGGGTCCTCAGGCACATGTGGCACCCTTTTATCATGCCTAATCTCTGCATGTGGCACAGTGCAGCTTTCTGGTGTTTGCTGCTATAGGGTGTTTTGTGGGTGTGGTGTGTAGGAGGGCCTGAAGCAGGTAGTCTTATTGCCCATCCTGGGGAAATTTTTAAGACAGATGCCTGAAATCACAAGGAACTGGGCTTGCTGACCCAGGAAGTCTCTTCCAGTCCTACTTCTCTCTGTTCTGAGTGCATGTTTCCATTGTTATGTATCTATAAAACATCCTGAATCTCCTCTGAAGAGTCTCTGGGGTTCCATGAAATGCATGCTTCTCCCTTTCCCTACCTTTGATCTGGTTAGCCATCTGTAAATCCCACTTCTACCTCCACATCAGGAGTCAACCATATCTGTATATAACCTGGTCAGTAAGGAAGCCAAGATGTACAGGGGTGAAGCTGGGCCTCATGGGGGTGGGTGAGAACCCTAGATCAGTTTTGATGCAATAAGAGAGTGAGTGGGAGGCCCAGAGGTGGCAGGTGAGACAGGAATTTTCCTAAATGAGATTTTCATGCCATCACCATGGAGGCACCCATGAAAACAGTTCCTTCCCCTGTCCAGCTATTTGTTGCCTGTTTTTCACCTGACTCCAAACATGGGCCCCTTCCCAAGCTCCCAGGTTCCCACACTCACTCTAGAGGTGCTGCTTACAGTTCCCTGCAGAGGAGCTGACTGTGTGGGGGCAGGATTTAGCACAAGCTGTGTTTGAGCAGGATTGCATTTCCTCCCAGTGCGCTTGCCTCTTGGCTGCATATAGCTGTTTTTATTATTTAAGAACAGGGAGCTCCTTTTTCCCAGAGAATGAGATTTTCCTATAAGACCTTTCATTACATTCAAACTTCAGACACCCAGGATGGGCAGAAGAAGCTTGGAGCCAGGCAGAGACCCTGAGGACTGTGCCACCCTGGACACACTAATTGCTTTGAATTCTCCTGTCCTCCATGTAGTGTGTTTCACACCTGGAGCACACAGCTGCACATGCTGCAAAGAACACACACTGCAAACACATGAGCCATCATACACCCCATGGCTCACTTTGTACACCTCTTTCAGACACAGGCAGCTCACACCACTACTCAGATCATGCAACATGCAAACAAAGCAGGCCCTAGCATACAGTCCTTGTCAGGGGCAAACAGACTCTACAGTGTCCCTGTATCTGCTTTCAAATAAAGGACAGATTCCTCCCATCAGCAAACCAGATGCCTAGGTAGGGCATGGAGTTTACACCATAAGATACAAGCATTGAATCCCCTAGCACAAGACCTCCCCACCCTCTGCCACCTAGAGCAGGTCACACACCTCTTTAGACCCTTCTGCACAAACCATTAACCTCTGTACAAATACACACACAATAGACAAGTATTCAAGCCTCCTGCACCTAGGTTTATAGCTCTATAGGTACAGGCAGGCAGGCCATTGCTAAGTCACTTACATCCTTACAATCAATCCCTTTACATATATACAGGCCCCACCCATGCTGCTAACCCCCATATTGTTTCTGAGAGCTTCTCCAGCTAGCACAGCATGACTCTGCACTGAAGCATTACTGTACATCTTACACTGTGCTAACTCAGGGTCCTGGCCAGCTCCTAGTGACGCCAATGGGAATCTTTAATGGGACTTTAATAAGAATCAGATTAAACCCTAAGCTCTCAAAGTCCAAGCCCTACATGCAGTGGGCTCAGAACAAAGTCTAATGTGGATGACTTGGGAGCAGATCTTTCCTTGGATTGCTCCAAGGTCAGGAATTTGTTGGAGGATTGTCCAAAGCTACTGGCATCAGTTGCATTCAAAACCTCTATGAAAATTTCAAGGACACAGACTTATTCAAGCGTTCACACAGACATCACTACATGAATATACGTGGTACATTCAGCCATGCTAAACCACTGGTACAATATGCAGAAACACATACATGCACAGCACTGCCAACATGAGACATTCAAAAATCACACATCTGGTGGCAAACTAGCATGGGATTGGATTTAAACAAGGCATTCTTTTAGTTGTCTGCAGGGTTTTGAACATTCAGGATGCACTTGAGTCATAATTTCAGTTTTTCTTCTGCAACCATGAGAGCCAGAAGCTTATTTTTTCTTTTAAGGTAAAGCTGAGAGTCTCTCAAAATCACATGACTCCAGGTTCTGGGGCTTTTAAAATAATATTGTGAGAATTATGTTAACATGGTGAAAGCTGGCTGGGCTGCACACACTTCTCACTTGAAAACATAAGTTCTTTAATCCTCGCCTGCTTGATCCATCACCCCACGTTCTGACACATATCAATGAAAAAGCACCTCTGTGCATCACATGCCTGTGTGTGCAAATATATATAGGCAAATAAAAATATAAGCCAAATTATACTCTGTGCATCTTTATGTAGGGACTTCATCAGGACTGCATGAAAAGTAAGGCAATCCAGAATTTACCCCCATCTCCCTCATTTGGAAAAAAGGGCCCTTGCCCCTGCTGTTCTCCCTGCCTCCCATATGGGGTGTCCCTTGCCACCAAAGCCCACCTAAGGATGATAAAAGGTTTGCAAGGGGCTCTGAATATCACAGGCGAGGGAAAGCTGTGTGTGTGAGGGACAGTGAGCACAGGGCGGAGTCCGGAAATCCTTCCAGCAAGAAAGAAAGACTGAAAGAAAGAGAAGAAAGAAAAGGGAACAAAAAACCGACTTGGAATGGTTTGGAAACCACGTCCTCAGGGGCTGATACAATCTTTCCAGGCCAGCTACTCTTGGCAGCCTAGAATCTGTGCGAGAGCTTGAGTCACACTGCAGCAGACGTCACAAAGGCCCTATTTAGCTTCCCTGTTCCCCAAAACCTCCCTCATTCCCCCCCTTCTCTCTCGCGCGCTCTCTCTCTCTCTCTCTCTCTCTCTCTCTCACACACACACACACACACACACACACACACACACACACACACACACACACAGCTCCAACCACCACTTCCAACTTGGGAGGATTTCCTCAGCCCCTCTGGAGACTTTCAGCGAAATGCAATTAAAATTGTTTCATCTTTCCTTGCCCTTGGTTGCTGTTTCAGTGGGGGAGATGGTTCCAATGCAGCCTCTGGCGGGAATGTAAATGGTACGTTAGCGTTGTTCCAAAGCTGAGAGCCAGAGAATCCAATTCCTGCTGGAGAAACGGGCTCTCAATGTGCAGAGCACACACTAATACACAGCCATATGTCTAATCAGACATGCAGCTGTCTGTTCGCATGTTGAGTGTGGCATGTGTCCCATATTTTGCAACATGTGTGCATACTTATAATCAAGCCTGCACACCTGCATCAGTAGTTTACAGACATGTGTATCACCATAGAGAGATGTATTATTAGCTACACACATTGCAGACATTCTTTGCTTATGTATATATGCGCTCGCACACACACTTACACTTGCATGCAATTTTTTACATTTCATTGCAAAGAATTTGAATTTTGCTGCCAGGTTCTTTCCCAGGGCACCAGAAGGAGAAGCTGTTTTCATTTAACTTTAGTACAATGGCAACATCCATAGGCATATGACGTATATGTGATGCAAACACTGCCACAGTGACAGTAGGCTGTTGCACAGGAATGTTACAGGCAATTACATGCAAATACCCGTGCACAGATAGAACAAGATGGGGCTGCTTTCCATTCTGTACTCCTGTACATATGCACTGTGAAGGCTTGGCAGAGGCTGAGGGTCAAGCGAGATTACACCTGTTTTTTGTCTCTCTCTCTTTCTCTTCTGAAACTAATGTGACATTTTTAAGGTAGACCCAAGCAGATGTGCTCAGCAGATTTGGGGCTTGTTTTTCAGTGACCACTTGTCATTCTGCCTTAACCTTCCTATATTTATTCTGCATCTGGCAGAACCAGGCCATGCAGGAAATGCCATCAGCGTTAGAACTTCTTGAATCATTGTAAAACCATGGAAGCTGTGGTCCCCATGGCACATGTCTGTAGTGCCAGCCAAGCCTCCTGGACTCTATAGGATAAAATTCAGCTAGCAAAAGAGTCTCCTTCATTCTTCATGAGGGAAAAGGGAAAAGCGAGGAACAGGAGAGAAAAAAAAATATCAGCCATGTAGAGCCAAATGTATTCAAGTGTATGTGAAAAATACAAAGCAACTAATCGCCTTGTGCTCTTCCAAGCCCCTATCGCAAATTGAGATCAAGGCAGCCAGTCCAGCCTCAGGCCTCACACAGGCACATCAAGATTTAATTTAGCGACAGGCAAATTTTCAGCCATCTTGAAGATGGTGGGCTCCAGGCTGTGACTCAGACATCTCATAACCTCTCATAATCTCATAACCTCTCATAATCTCAGTCATAATCCTGCTAAGGGGAAATGGGGAAAAGAGAGCAGGATGAAAGCAAAAAAAGGAAAATGGGTAATAAAGTCAAGTGAAAAATAAACGCATGCTGAGATTTCCAAAAGTTACTCAGGTATCCCAACTAAAGATGCTTGAAATGTATTTGATTTACAGAAAGTTCTGAGGTCTTCAATCTGCCTTGGATCCACGTGTGTGTGTTATTATAATTTGCTTTGTATAGTGAAGGGTAGCTAACAGAGAAACGTACCTGGTACCTACAACAGTTTGTCTGCAGCTCTTACCATCTACCCTGTCAATAGGACTTGCCAACTAATCTGTCAGGCCAAATCCAGGGACTACCAACATGCAGCCTTTAGCCTCCGTCCTTTGCAAGAAGGGCAATTTGGCTTGCAAAAGGTGTCCACGCTATGTATTGTCCTTAGAAAAGTGTCAAGGCAGGCTCTTGAACTCAGGTAAAATGGGGGAAATGATACTGATCTCCTGTGTGAAAAGCCTGGAGATCTACCACACAGGGAACAGGAAACTACAGTAGCACTGAGCTCCTACTTTGGAATCCTGTGGGTTAGGGCTGTGTATTTCAGAGGAGCATGATCTCCACTCATCCTGCACTGTGTCACACGTGTTGTACAGTGTGTGCTTGCTCCATAACCTGAGGCACAACGGGGAGTGAATGGCAAAGTGGAATTCTTAGCTCTGCCTCCTTGGACGCAGTTCCAGTCATGGTGTGTGTTAATATAATTTGCTGCACGTGGTGTAGGGTAGCTAGCAGAGAAGCTTACCCAGTAACCACAACAGTTTATCTGCAGCCCTTAGTGTCTACCCTCTCAAGAGGAGCTGTCAAGTCATCTGTCAGGGCAAATCCAGGGAGTATAGACCAAGTTTTCACAGAGCCTTCATATAGCCTCTGTCTTTTGCATGCAGGGCGGATTTGGCGTCACACGGTACAGTGCTATATTCATAGACGCAGACCAGCTGTATAGCTCTTTAGTGTACAGACAGCTGGCTTTCATGGGAACTTTTCACTGCTATTTGTTAGGTCCATTTGTGAGGCACAGGCAAACAGAGGCAATATGCGCTGAGATAAGAATCCTTGAGAAAAACACTGGGTGTACATGCATAGCAGCATGGCAAAGGTCTGTGTTTCAGTTACGTTATTGGCTTCCCAGCTGAGGGAGCAGATGCTATGCAGCAGAGGGTTTTCCTACCCAAGGAGTCCTGTTTGGACAATACAAAATCTAGGTTCTTGTGGCAGGTGCTGTGTTGTACTTGCTATACCTTTCACCTTCCCCAGTAGGGCAGATGCTTTAGCAGATACTATTCTCCTGGGGCGGGGAAATGGGAAGCCCTCTACTTTGTTTCCATCAAAAGAAGACAAATATGCAAAGGGCCGAGCAGAGAGTGGCTGGTGCAGTGAGCACAGACTAGACAGCCTGATGCTCACTGCCAGTGCTCCAGCTCATGCACAGAATGGGCAAGCTGCCTTCCCCAGCAGAAAACTGCATGTCCTTTCAGTTCAGACCGGGGCCCCCATCCTGGCAGCTCTCCACAGGCTTCCTTCTCTCCTAGACTGAGGCTCTTCGCACCGAGTTCTTGTGCTGCGTTCCCCCCTTCCCCCCCCCCCCCAAGTGACATGCAAAACCAAAACTCCTTCTGGTCCCAATAGAAGCCCTGGGCCTGTTCTTAGTGGGTATAAATCACCGATATTAATGCTGGTTTACATGTGCTGAAGTTTTGACCTCAAATGGGTTTTAACAGCAGGCAGGTGGAGATGTGCTGTAGTTTTTGCAGCCTGCAAAGATTCAGAGACACCCCATGTTTTTGGAGCAGAGAAAGCTACTGGCAAGCCCCAGACGTCTCCTGTGCTTTCAAAAGCCAAGGCTTAGGAACAGCTGAATGTCCCCGTGTGACTGTAAGCAGGGGCGGAGAGAAGGGACGTGTGTGCGGGGGAGTCTGGCAGGGCCCTTGTACAGAGCAGGAGGCAGCAGCATCTTCCATCCCCGGGAGAGGGTGAGTCTCGTGTTGCTCTCAAGCCATGTCAGCTGCTTGGCCCTTGGAGAGAGCTGCTTCCCCAGCATTTGGCAGAAGGGAGAGGACCAGATGCAGCAAGAGTGGGAAATAAAACTGTGAAACCGATTTCAGCCCTGGGCAGTTTAAAAAGACAGTATGATCCCAGGCTTGGGATGCCCCATGAGCTGAGTTTTAGGTTGAAATAAGCCAAGCCTGGTAATAGGGACATGGGCCTTCCCAGTGAATCCTTTGACCCTGCTCCAGAGGCCATGACACTAGGGATGCACCAGGTAAGAGCAATGCAGTGTTCACAGCTGCACAGACCTCGCAGGGCCCATGTGCAGTACATAAGGATTATTACCCCTTCCCTGCTTTGAGAAGGGGAAACTGAGGCCCAATGCACAGAATTGTCTTGGTCAAGGCCTCCTGGTAGCCCAGCTCAAGCCCTGATACCCATCCCCTGCTCTAACCACTGCATGCTGCTGCCCTTCTGGATGCTAGCCCAGCTGTGTCTTCCAGGGGCATGGGGTGCATTTGTTTTCCAAGGGAGGAAACTTGTGTGTTCCTTTGCAAAAGGAGGTTCTTGCTTTCCTGAATGCACATTGCATCATCTGCCCACTACATGTTGGCTGTCATGGGAACTGTTTGGTGCCAATAAAGCCTGTGTCACAGCTTCTTCACGGGTATGGCTACTCATGCTAGATGGATTAACTAGCACAGGGAAACACACACATGCTGTGAAGACATGGCCCACATCTGTGCCCATTGCCGGTAGACCCAGCACTGAATGGAGAGTGGCAAGGCCCTTCCAGCTCCTCTGGATCTGTGCTGAGGGGACCCAGGAGCCAATAGGACCTGCTCTGGGCATTGATTTTACTCCTGAATCTGGACGGGACATGTCTTCAGGCCCCTGCAGCCATCCCACCCACGCTACATAAAGCCGGCATTGAGGCCTGACCCTGTGTCTACGCACTGCAATCCTCTGAGGAAGCAGCACGCAGAGGCAGCAGCCAAGGCCTCATTATTTGTCAGCTCCGTTACACAAAGAGCCTTTGAACCTCGCCCAGTTCCCCCGGCCTCCTAGCCCCACCCCTCCAAATTTATTTTCATGCATAGTAAATACACATACACCCACCCTATATACACCTTCCTAATGGCAGGAAAGCCCCAGCCAAACCTCAGGCATGCTCAGTGGAGCCTGTGTTTTTCTTAGCCTGCTTTGTAACCTGTTAATTTCCTTCCCCAGTCATAAATAAAACCATCCCATAAAATTAAGGGGTTGTGTAATATAATGTTGCCTTTCTAATAAAATCAGTCAGAGCCCCAGAGGCAAGAGGGGGCCTTTCCTGTCCCATCCCCTCCCCCTCTCTCACACACACACACACACACACACACACACACACACACACACACACATACTCCACTCTGGGCCAGCACTAAGGCTGAATCCTGTGTCCCCACTGCTGACATTTCTGCCCAGTAATTTGGACTGTTAGGTCTAATCTCCATGCAGAGCTCTCAGACTGATCACAGAGCAGAGTGGGGGTGTCTGTCAGGATTAGAGAGGCCAACAGGTGGTGAGCCACCCATCCTAGAGCCAATCATGACCACAGCATGGACTGGGAGTACTGGTATCCTGGAATGACAAACTAGAGTGACTGAGGTGCACTGTAGTCTGGGAAGGAGAAATTAAATGATCCTAGCCCAGGTGCTAGGATGGGCTGTACTTTTCATGGTGAGTGACTCATCTATAATATAGTAGTATAGATGCTATGCAGCATGCCAGAGGCCTCCATCATGAGGGGAGATTTCTTCTGCCTGTCCCTGACCCTCAGAGTTCCTTCTAACCAGGGAAGCTTTTCAAAATGCATAGGCCCCAACCCCATGGCTGGAGCCTAACATTTTAGCATGCAAATGAGCATACCGGGGAGTCTGTTGGTACAAAGAGAGGAGGTATGTGCTACACACTTATAGTGCTGGAGACAGATGCTGAACATCTGGCCTTTTCTGTGGAGAGCAAGATGCCTTTCAGTTGAACCACTAGGAGCCAGGAGGGGATGCTGCAGGAAAGGGACCTAGACCAGTGGCTTCCAAAACAGGATTCAGAGAGGGCTTTGAACCTGCTCAGGGATCAGGAAGCTTGGATGAGGGTTTCTTTTTCTCTCCCTTGGGAAGTTCTAGGTACTAGCTGCAAAGATCAGCCCTGGGAAGTTCTCCAAGATTGTTCCACAACCAGAACCAGGGCCAGGGTAAAGCAGCAGAGCTCCACTGCACTCAGGATAGATCTGTCCTTTTGCCAGATGGGTGTGTACTGTTTGCATGAAAATCTCAAACAGAAGGGCTTGGCCTAACAGCAGAGCTGGTTTGCGGTTGAGGGAGCTTTCTACCTTATAAAGTCATAAAAAAGTCAGAAGGTCCCAGAATGCTGCTCCTTGCTAATGCTGCCTCCAGCCTGACTGCTGTGGAGCAAGGAATACACCATGTCCCCTGCATATGGGCTGGCCAATGAGCCACTGGGGCAGAGCTGGCTGACACTTGCCCTGGGATTGAGCCCCACACCCAGGGAGCGTGGAAAAGCACTGAGCCCTGTAGGGATCAGGACTGGTGGTGAGCACCGCAGGGGCAGCAGCAGCAGCAGCAGCAGAACCATCACCACACTCCCAAGGTAGCAATAACGGTAAGGCGAAAGGGGACCCCGCATGGCTTCCTATTCTAGAACCTCCCTCTCTTCCTCCCACCAGGCCCACTTCTTCTGCTAGGGCCTCTTCTTCCCTACTTATTGTCCTGGGACTCCATATCTGGACCTGTCCCATTGCCTCTGTCCTGGCACCCATCCCTCTGCTGCTCCTAGGTGCTGCTTGGCCTGTCTCCAGGACCTGTTCCTTGCCTTCTGATTGCTTTGGGTCAGAAACAAATTATACGGATACATGCATCTCCCACAACCTGAGTGCTGCAGGGACTGGCAGAAGGCCATGTCCATCCTCCCAAAAGCTGTGACCTGAGAACAGGGCGTTGGCTGTAGAGGCCACACAGTTCTTCCATTGCTATTTGGGGCCTACTCCATATGCTGCCTTTGTACCCATTAAGGGGAGGACTGTTTTTGGATGAACTGTACCAGAATAAGCACTTTTATCTCAATAAACCTATATCCACATGGAGGGGATTGGACCCCGTAACAGGATTAAACCAGTGTGGGTTTTGTGTGAAGTTAAGGCCTACACTAGATCTACTTTAGATCTGCATTAGATGTGAGGACCTGCCCCAGAGCTAGGAAGAGAAAATCCTTGAGCAGGCATCCCGTTTCCCCTACTGGAACACAGGTCTGAGATCTGAGGTGTGATACAGTGTGTGAAAACACTGCAGGAGAGTAGAGAGGTTGGAAAGGAAAGGAAAGGAAAGGAAAGGAGAAGGGAAGAGAAGAGAAGGAATCAGAGAGAGGGTGGATATAGAGAGAGAAAGAAGGAGAGGTCGAAAAGATTGGGGCTGTTTAGGTGTGAGAGGAAAAGAATAGAGGAAAAGAGTGACACAGAAAGATGAGTGCTTCAGGGAAGGAAAACTGGATGTTCCTCTTTATTCTCAAAACAGAATTGCTGGGGGGTATTCAGTAGCACTGAAAGGTAGCACAGTACAAACACATCAAAGGAAAAGCTACTGCCCATGGCAAATAATTTGACGTGGAAGTCACTTTCACAAAGTGTTGGAGAAGCATAGAGATAGTAACAGTGGTTTTGTGAGAAAAACAAGCCCTTCCACATCAGGACTTAACACTACCCACAAACAGAAGTTGCCCCTCAAGAGTGGCCACCGTTGCTGTCTGCTGCGGGAGAACTCACCCCTCCTCCGAAGCAGCTGGTGCTGACCATGGCCAGAGACAAAGCACTGGACAAGATGGACCATGAGTTTCAGCCAGTCTGGCAATTCCTGCATCCTAGGAATAGAAGATGGAGTTAGGAGAGATGCCTGTCCCTTACAAATCAGGACCTCATGTAGGGCCCAATGCTGTGAATGGGTAGAAGGATGAAGGTTGCACTGGATGTGGGAAAGAGGCTGTGATGCCTGGCAAGAGGGGTTGCTGAAGACACCCTCAAGGTGGGGGCTTTGTGTAAGCAGCCCATGAGGTGCCCTTCAATAGATCAAGTATAGTGGCTCCGGGGAGAGTGAAGTCCTCCAAGGGGCTGAGCCCCACGAGGATGTACTCCAAAGGGCCCCCGGCTGGGGCAGGCGTAGGTGACCTGCTGCTTCGACACCCCATTCTACCCCCAGCTTAGGGGAATCTCAAGCTATGGCAATTCGGAGGGAACAGAGTGGGTCTTCTCTCTTCCTTCCCAGAGGCTGCTTCAGGTGAACACAAGGCACCTTGTCCACAGCCAGCTCACTTGCCACCTTCCGCGCTTTGAAAGGGAGCTCCAGTCACAGGAAATAATGAGGCAGCCCTGCTTCCAGTCATATTGCACAAACACTGCCACACACAAGCCAGGAGCTGTTTGCAGAAACAAGGAACCTTAACTCCTGGCATATTTTTCCACCTTAAGAAAATTCTGTGGCTAGGGCAGGAAATAGCCAGGAACATATGGACCCTTTCAAGGAGGGAGAGAGAGAGTGTGTGTGTGGTTTTCTGGGAACAGGCTCTTCTAATGTTCTGTGTATAATTAAAGAGCTGTTTTAATGAATTCCATACCCCTCCCTGCAAACTCACACACAAACACACACCTCCCTTGCTTCTCCACACCTGCCCTCTGCTGTACACACACAGAGCCTCACAGATGCACCAAGATTTATTCAGTCATCTTCTCAGGGCTGTCCTCATTTTCAGGAATTAGGCTAAACTGCAGCTTTTTGAGGTAAGCAAATGAGTCAGCCTTAGCCCTAGTTGACTGATAGCAAACCGAGGCATAGAGCCGTTAATAAGTAACTTGACAAAGCCCAGAAAAGGTGTCAGTGTCAGGCACGGGATTAGAACTCAGTATTTCTGCCCATGTTCAAACATGCTCCTTCACATGTGTGCACTTCCTTTTCCAGGTGCCTAAATGCTTTGTCTGACACACAAACATGTTACAGCAACAGGCTACAAACAGGATCAGGTCCCCACTTTCCTAGGTGCTGTGCATACAAGCACTTTTTTCAAACTGCTTCTGCTGGCAAGAGCAACCAATTAAACCTTAGGACACTGGCATTTTCCAGACCTGACGCCAAGTTGATTTTTGGCCTATGACTATAGGCCAAAATATTCAAAAACAATGAATACAGCCCAATTCTCCAGGACCTTTCTACCATGAGAATAACAACTCTGATAGCCCCTTATGCCAAACTGAGCCCCACAAAAAAGAATTGATTAATTAGTTAATTAAATTAATCTTAAAAAAACTGAAATGAACCGTCTCAAAAAATCCCTCCCCCCAAGCAGTTTTTATCTGAAAAGAGAAGGAGACAGGGAGTCCATGAAGCTCACATTGCTATTGATTTTACATAGAAGGCACTCAGGGACTGTGGTGCTGGGCAGAACCATAAAACCCTGCGACAGACAGACAGATTTCACAGCAGTGGGCGCCCAGCACTTTCTAAAATGTGTGTTCCTTTAAGATGTCTCTGGTGGGGTGCCTGCAGATTGAGGCAGGAAACATAACTAGTCACTTCTGCAAATCTCGGTTGTAGATTATAGACCGCTTTGCTGTTCCATATCCAAAGTGTTCACATTTACACACTGTATTCATATGGTATCTAGTACTATCTCTCCATTCCTGGCCAGGAGGGATTCTCCATAGCCATATTTTAGTCTTGTGAGTGCACAGCTTTCTTGGGAAATACCTGCTTGAGCAGGTTTTCCTCAGGAAAATGAAGCTGTTAACAGTTCTCAGAGGCAGCTTCCTCCCCCTGGAGCAGGTGTCTGATGGGGAGGATGCTGACATCTCAATGCAGATGGGCAAAACTGACATGCAGAGCTGTGCTCAGAGGCAAGTTGCAGCAGCGGGTAAACATCACACTGGATCTGGCTCAAAACATGGCAGAGGCGCTCTGCCCAAAGCGCTGTCTCCTTCTATCCAATATGGCTGCCTCCTAGCAACCTCCTGGCAGTTGCCTGACATTAGCAACCGGCCCCCAGTGGGAACCAAAATGCCAACCTGTCACATGAATCATAATTTAAAAGGGTGAGGGCTTCTCCTCTCCACTCCTCTCCTCTTGATGGCAAAGGGAGAATGAAAATGTGGATGGGCTGTGCATCATGCCCAGTGCCTAAGGACCAGAAAATCCTTCCTTTTCAGAACCCTTTCAGCCTTATGCCATAAGCCCCTTCTTCATACAGCCTGGTCAATCCTACTCGGGACACCTCAGGGCCCAGCTAGGGAGACCAGTGCACTTGCTGTCTCTCACTCCCTACTTAGCCACAGAAGACTAGCACATTGCTTCCCCAAGTGGTCTGAGTCTTAGGCTGCCTACTAGGTATGCCTCTGCTTTGTAGCATCACGCTCACGCACACTGCCTGGTGCAGCACACACCTGCGCATCAGAGCCAGGCAAAAGGATTCAGAATTCACTTACTGCCTGAATTCTGTCACTTTTGTCTGCCTGTGATTTTTCTCAGATTCATTCCTTATCTGAAATTATTCATTGTATCGCTCCTGTGAAGGATCCTTGCTCTGTTGCTCCTTCACAAGCAGCTTGTTGCAAGTATCACATATCTAGAAGTTCAAGCAGGTGTGAGTGTCAATCACCTGGTCTGTGTCTGCACCCCTGGAATCTTTGAAGTCGGTTTCTAGTGTGAATAGGTTAGGACTTGGTATTTCAGAGTCACTCCTGCCATCAAACGGGTTTGCTAGAAAAGCTGCAGAAAGTAAACTCTAAAAGATGTGAACAGAGGCCAGGTAAATTCATTTCAAATGTGAGCAATATTACCAGAGGCTACAGTTCCCAGCCTATTGCATGCTGCCAACCCTAATACAGAAGAACAAGGCTTGGGGGCATAGTTTGGGAGTCCCAGAAAGAAGGTGTATGTGGATGTAATGTCCTGAAACTTGTTTGCAGTCTCCCCATCTCTAACACATGATTCAACGGCTAACCTACCTATGGACACTCTGAGTTATACCCCATTCCAAGATAACACCCAAAGCACACATGTGCCTGCTCTTCCAAACAGCATGCATGCATTGGCCTTCACAAAAAAGCAACCATGCACGTAGTGAAGCATGCAGACAGACATCTCATGTGTGCATATAAACACATTCCTATTCTCTCCCAGTCTCTGAAAATGACTTATGGCCAACCTGCAGCAGCACAGATGCCACAAGTGGCAAGGGCAGACTCTGCATGGCACGCAGCAGAACAGGGAGGGGACAGGCAGCACAGCAGCAGATAGGGGAGGGAGCAGAAAGCAGAACAGAGCAGTCAGGAGCACAGGGCAGGGAACAGAAGGGAGAGCATCAGGCAGGGTAGGGGAAAGAGATCGGAGTGGCACTCAGGCATGGTGCTGAGTTAAATTTGTGTCACTCTTGCTCCCATTGGCTGGAGGCATACCACCTTCAACCAAGCCAGAGAGAACTTCTGTGAAAACAACCCACCACCTTGTTCCCACCTCCCACACACCAAATGCTGAAAAAATACAGTGCAGTTGTATGTACCAGTACATAACTGGGCTGCAGTTGTATGCACTGGGACATAACTGGGCTGGTCTTAGGCTCAAGTGTGCAAGCCCAGTGCCATTCTAATAGCAGCTGCATGATAATCTCTTGGCAACCGGCACATGTCAAACAGGAGTGAATGGGCAAGGTATGTATTCATGGCAGCACTCCCCAGCACCATTAGAAGTAGTATAGACCTGCCCTTAGGGTCACTTGGAGCTTGTGGATTTTTTCAGTGCATGTGCGATCATTGTCCTGGTTCAAGAACATTAGACAAGTGATTTGATAAGTGTGAATAAATTAATAATTAGTAGGGAATCTATGCATTGATTGATACAGGTAATTAATGAATAATTAATATTGAATTAAGTGATTAAATTACTAATAGGTTAGTAATAAATGCACATCCACTCTCAGGCTATACACATACAAGCCCTTGTGCATGTACCTTCTCATATGCACACCCAACACACAAGCCCATGTCCATTTCTAAACACAGACACCTTCTGACTTTGTTTTAGACATTGATGCACAAAGACACACACCTAACCGTGCTCACTGGGCCATATTTTGCCTCAGTGGCGCAACGGACAGTCCCCTGATAGCTGCGTGAGACTGCACACAGTAAAGCAGAGCACATCCCATTCTTTTTTTTCCCCCATTACTACCTAGAGCTGTCTTCACCAGCTGTTTCCAGCCATGTGGTACAAGTGCTGTTTGGGTGGAAAGCCTGATGGTTTTGATTCAAACAGGTCTCACATGCTGGCTGTAAGGGATTGGATGTGAAACATGCACTATCTGACTACATACATCTGGGTAGGCGTGGGAAAAGATATTTCTCTCTAAATGTGCCAGCTCCCAGAATTGGGACCTTCAGGCACTGCGTGCGTATGGAATGAATCACGGACAGCACGACGCCAGTGAGGGTCAGCCAGGCCTGCGATTCACAAACATCCCCTCCCACAGGATCCCCACCACTTCATTGTGATCCATGTGTCACAATGAAGCACTGCCCTTCAAGGACCAGCCCCATGTCTGACAGAAAACATAGTCTCTGACGATCCACCCTGAACAGTAACACTTGCACCAGAACAGATCTGGGACCCAGAGCTCACCTTCTCAGAAGTTAGGAAAAGGGGAGGGGGAGAGAAGAGGATGAATGGGAAGCTACATAACCTGGAGAATGGAGACATGCTTCCACACATGCTCTGCAGTGTTGGGGCTAGTGTCTTTGTGCCCCATTGTCTTCTGCTGGATGAGATCAGAGCTGCACCCATGCTGCTTATAAACCTCCAGCTATCTAGTGGCTGAAAGCTTGCAGAGATGTACAGTATATACCCATTG
Source organism: Crocodylus siamensis (assembly GCF_052110815.1). NCBI lineage: Eukaryota > Metazoa > Chordata > Crocodylia > Crocodylidae > Crocodylus > Crocodylus siamensis. Next base: position 28,081,491 of record NC_143409.1, on the reverse strand, counting down.
CTCAGGGTGTGTGGAGCATCTGGAGTACAAAGCTGAGTGTACAACACGGCTGTACCCCCATGCTGCATGTGTGAGATAAAAGATTAGCCAGTGTCTGGGTTGTCAGTCTATAAATACTAACGACCTGTTCCACTCACAGAACTGAAGGAAATTCCTACTTGATCTAGGACTCATGCCTGGCCTAAAGACAACACTCTACCTTGGCCAAGGGATTAACCTCAGACTCTAGGCTAATTCCAGTCAGAGTCCACATGGTGGGATAGGTTAGTCACTGCAGATCCAGAGAGAGCAGATAGCTAGTGGAAGTGCTTCCTCGGCTCTAGCATAGACGTGTCCTTGGTGCCTTTGACCGCAGGGATATTGTGTTCTGGTTTTATCTGCCATGTGAACTCAAGATTTTCAAAATCATCCTTGTGACTTGTGCTGAAATGAAGAAGCAGGAGGTAGAAGGGAGAGTAAAATGGAGATCTAAAAAGCTCTTGGGAGGAAAAAAAAGCAGAAGAAAAAAAAAGAGAGTGAATGTGAGCCTCAGGAAGCAGAGAGAGCAGGAAGGGGAGTGAGACAAGGCTTTGATGAGAGGCAGCCAAAAGGAATCAGAGATAGACAAGTCATCACCATCAATAAGGAGCCTTGGGTTTTCCCCTTGGATGGCGGCTGTGGAGGCATCTGCAAGCAATTACAGCCTTGCTGGTGTCCCATGCTGACCTCCCCCATTTCCATCTCATACCAGGCAGCTCTACCCACCCCCTCTCCCCTTGACCCTTTGCTCCCAGCCACCTCCCATCCTCTCCCAGCTGTGCGCACAGGAAGAAGCTGTCTGCTCTGCACTCAGTGAATTCTGGCAGGCAACTCTCACAGTGAAGCCATTCCTCTGTACAGCAGGCCCCTCTCCAGAGCCAGTTAAAGCTGCATGGTCTCAGGGAGCTGGGCTTGGATGTGCCCATCTCCACTTTCCAGCTGCTCCAAGCTCTGCAACCCCAAAAGGATTCCCCCCAAATCTGCTGATGACTGAGCTATGGACATCACATCAGGGTATTGCACTGAAAATCTCTTGATACATGGCTGCCTGATCTGCTATGCAAAAGAGGGTACTGGCTTCATGGGTGGTGGCTTAGCAAACAATAAGCCCAGGAGCAGAGATTGTCCCCTGCCAGGAGTTCCCTTCTCCTCAGGGAGCCCCAGAATGGGAAATCCCTCCCAGCCAGTAACAGCATATGAATGAGCCTCTGCTTTCTACAGTGGGTTCAAGACCAGATGAGCTTACGCTCAGGCACTCGACACATTCCATACTGCTGAAGGGTTGCCTCCTCGGGCACTCTCTTTCAGCTAACTCCAAGTTAGGGAATTACTTGAGGCCTCCGATTCTTTAAGCATCTTACAGAATGAATCATCTCACTGGGGGTGGGCTAAGGAAAGAGTGACTTGTGATTTCTTGACCTATTATAGGCTGGTCTGAAGTCTCTGTTTCAGAGGTGCGGGGAGTTGTAATACACAAGGCAAAGAACAGCTGAGGCTGGAAAGCTAGAGAGGTCCTGTGGACAGGCTTGGCTTGGCAAAGATACCAGCTCTGTGAAGCACATTGCCTTGCAGGAGTGTTTGTTGGGACAGTAGCAGGGACAAACAGTGTTGCCTGCCAGGCCAAGGGTGGGAGAGCCCCTCAACAGCAAAAATAGCTATTCAGAAAATAGAGAGGCCAAAAATAATTTGTTTTTTAAGCAATGAAAGAGGAAGAAAGGAAGGAGGGATGAGTGGCAGCCAACGCTTTCCAGGCTCTTCATGAATTGTCCCATTGAGAGCTCTTATGCTGCATACATGTTCATCACCAGCTTCCTGTGGGTGCCCCGGGGTAGCGCCAGCGCACAGAGCGTCCTCTTGTTGCTCTTCACCCCAGGAGAATAACGATGTAGGGCAGGATACTACCGAGAGGCCAGTTAAGAAGAATCAGAACAGCAGCCTATAATCTACTGACTGCTGGCCGGGCACTCGGAAATTGTGACTGAGGCATCTTGCTGCTCTATGAACGCCTTTCTCTCCCTCAGTCTCTCATTCTGGCAAAGCAGAGGAGAGTCATTTCCTGAGAGACATTTGGAGTTGGGTGGGGGAGGTATTTTTAGCTCAGTGACTGAGCATCAAGGAGATACTACCACCAACAGTGGAGGACATGACTGTTGAGGCCCTCAGCCCAGAAGGTGGGGGCCCATTCACAGCCATCAGCAGGCAACAGTGAACACTGAGGTGAGTATGTGCTCCTGATGGGGGAGCAATCCTACTGCATTTGCCCCAGGGTAAGTGTTTGCTGTGGTACGTTGCATGCCTGTGGGGCTGATCCTAGAGGAGCAGAAGGGAAGGCAAGTCTGGAGCATCTGGGTCACAGGAGCATCAGTTAGCTTGGCAACCCCATGACAGAAGAGGAAAAGAGACAGGCAGGATGGCCGGGGATTAGAGCACTAGCTGGCCCTGGATTCAATTTACTTCTCTGCCACAAACCTCTATGGCCTGATTAAGCCTCTTGTGCCTCAGTTCCCCCTCAAAACACGGAAGATAATAGCCTCATAGTGGGTGGCGAGGATAAGTGCATTAAAGAAGATGAACCATGATGACAGGATCCATATGAGAACCTCAGATAGGGGGAAAGTGTAGCCAGCAAAATTTTCAGGGTCTTGATCATGTGTAACAGGCAGAAACTACCTGGGGACTGGGTTCAGTGTATTAGGAGGTCTCTTCCAGTCTGATGTCTAGTCTCCTTACATTTCCCCATGTGTGGATTACCAATTGATAAGTGTGACAGTATAATGGCTGCATTAGCCCTGGGCTCAAGGACACCCCAAAATTCAGACTGGGAAGGTTGATTGGTTTTGTGGCAGGACATTATTAGAGACTGCATCGCAGTGTCACAACCAGCTAATCCCTTAAATCAGAGACACTTATTACTAATTGGCTGCAGTAGTCCCTGAGGCCCCAGGCAGGGATTAAGATGTCATGCTGCCAGGTGCAGTGGAGCCATATAAGAAAAGACAGTGCCTGCTCCCAAGCCCTGAAGCTCTTATTTATAAAATGGAAAACAAGTTATTGTGCCAAGATCATTGTCCTTTCTGTCATATCAGGCTAATAAAGGCAGAGCTGATTACAGCAACCAAGTCCTCTTAGCTAGCATCTCCTAAACTAATTACACAAACTTTTATGAACCTCAGGAGCCCTGGCTGCTCCCAGCTTAGCATCTGTATTCCAGTGGCACTGGCCCCTTAAAGGCATATGAAAAGACCCTTCCCTACCCCACTGCAGTAAAAAATGTACACACAAACAGGACCATGAATCCTCAAATCTAGCAGTGGAGGACAGGACTCAAGCTTTGTGCCTGCTAGACATTACCTGCCTGCTAGATACTACCTGTGCCGCTATCCAGCACTTCTCAGGGACAGCCCAGGATTCAGGCTACCAGGGTTCAGTGCCTCAGGAGCAAGATGTTCTAGCAGAGCTGTGTGGGTGGCCAATATTGCACTAGGAAGGAGGTGCAGGTCAGGGCTAAGATAAGGACTGACAGAGCCCTGGACAGGAACAGTACAGCATGTTTCAGCTCAGGACTTGTAAAGCTGTAGAGGGTCTAGGATTGGAAGGGCATAGGGCACTGTAAATCAGGACTGAAGTGAAGGCCCTGGATTGTACAATGTGCATTGCCAGAGCTTCTAGAAAACCCAATGCTAGAAAAGCAATTGTGCAAGTCAGGCTTAGGATGCATCTGTTGACCCTGGCCTGGAGCAGCAGGACAAACTGCATGTTGAAAGATCAGTGTAACAGCAGAGGTTTTGCACGAAGCCTCAGGTTCTTGTACCATGCCTGGCTTCAGGCACTGCTAGGAGCCTGCAGTTTTATGCATGATACAAGAGAAATTCCCAAAAGAACAAATGACAGCTATACACCTAGGGTCTGATTTTGTTCCACCTATTAGAGACCTAAGTGGATTTAGACACCTAAGTACAGTCCCATTTCACCAAGCTTGAGTTGCTGTAAAACTGTTAATGTAAAAGGTGGGGAGTCCTCTTCCTCCACAAAGCATTTTTGAGACATAATCTGAAGACTAAATTGACAGTGAGTTACAGAAGTAGACGAGTTAATATTTTTTTCAGGGACTTGAGCAGGCTAGAATAAGACTGTATTGAGGTGCCCTAGAGAATCTGTTCCCTCACACCACCTGACTTTCAACCTTAAATGTACAAAGATGATGAGCCGGGCCCCTCAAGTCTCATGAGATTGCCTTAACTATCACAAAATCTGAAAAACATAGCCACAGTATCACATTTGCAACTTCTCTGCAAGCATGAGGACTAGAAGCATGGGTATAAGTGTCTGAAGAAAACTGAGATTCATATAATAACATGACTCCAAGAGCTGAGGGTTTAAGAAAAACATAAAATATAAGAGCAACAGCTACTTTTGTCTAAAAAACTCCCCTTAAACTCTAGACACTTCAAAAAGAAATCCAACTTTCAGCTGGAACATTTAGTACAAACAACTTGTGTCCACCTGTGTCTCCAAACCCCAGCATCCTCTTCACTTTGTTTTAAACTAGAAACATTAAAGTTAAAGGCCCTGCTCAAAACAGCCTCTGCAATGGAAGTCTGCTGTCTCCGGACATAATTCCCTCCCTGAGTTGGCTGGAGAAATGAGAAAGAGAGCAAAGCTGAAATAAAGCAGGGTTCCCAGGGAGACAAATAGCAGTAACTCACATTTATATAGTTAATTTCTCATGGAAGAATCCCAAAGCAGTTTGCAGCTTGTATAAGGGTTGCTCATCCACCAGTGAAATGCAGATCTCCATAGTCAGCTATCTTGTATCAGCACTTTATACATAAGTTTTGGAAGGAAAATAGGACAACTTCTCTGGCAACATCAGGGGTAATTGAGGTGGGACAAAATGTACATGCTGCAGGAATTGCTGGATGAGGTCCTGTCAACTTTGTTATGCAGAAGGTCAGGCTAGAGGATTATAGTCTCTTCTGGTCTTGGAACCTATAACTCTGATTAATCATATCAAGAACCAGGAGTTGAACACCGTACCCTATTTATTATTATTTGTACTGCAGTTGGAACCACGGGCCTCGACCTAAACTAGGGCCCTAAGATGCTAGGGGCTGTACAAACACATATGGAGAGGCCACCTCTGCAGCAAAGAACTGCATAGAAAAGACCTACATAGAAAAGACAGGCGCAAGGTGGAAAGTGAAGGTTCTTCTCACACAGCATACACCTGTGCAACACTATGCAGCACCTTGTGGAGTTTCCCAAGCTAGGTCCAAAGTACTCAGGGGAAGTCATGTTAGAAAGACACAGATCAATTATTGTATTAAACAAAAAAGCTATTGGAGTGATGGATCAGTTCAGAGGAGGACAGTGACCTTCAATGTCCGAGTGGATAAAATCAAAACTTTTGTGATTCATCCTTGTGCTTAGCCAAAAAGGACTAGGATTCCAACCTGACACACACCAAGTACATGTATAACAACCAGGAAATGAGCAGGCTCATAATATGTGCTGGTGGCTGTGCCCAGAGTTAAACAGGAGGGACAGTTTGGAAGGGAGGACCAGCACTAACATGCAGATCTCACTGCCCTGCCAGAATTCTTGCCCATATGTAAATCTCAAAGAGAAATCTGTGGGCCATACTCCTTTGGCAGATGAATGCAAGCACTGGTCACAGAGCTAAATAATATCAGGGGGGCCACTGGGATGTTCCTAAGGGCTGGAATTCAGAACACCCCTTGGAAGATCAGAAGGTGATCTCCTATATAGGGTAAAGTAAGATGTAGAAATAGAGCTGTACTCTTCTCAGGGCTTCTCAGAAGAGCAAGGTTCAGAGAAAAATCAAGAAGGCCAGAGTCTGAATCAGAAAGAAAATGTGAAAAGACAGAGAGACAGGAGTCCTGCCTTTACCTGCATCAAGGCTGTAACCTGTAACCTTGCCAACAAGGGGGTGATTTCAAATCATCCTTGCAGATGCAGTTCCAGCGCTGCCTAATCACTGTATTTGTGGTCCATTTGCTATACAACCTGTATTAGCAAATTGTACCTGCAGGGGATAAGCCTGACTAATTCCCTGTCAGTTCTAGAAGCCATCAGTTGCAGCCAGAGATAATTGGCCTCAACCTCAACACAAGAAGTCAAGCAAGAAAGCTTCCAAAGTTCTTAAGAGAAGCAAACGTGTTGTGTAAAATGCAGTTGCCTGGATGTAACAGTGGAATCCCTACAATCAAATGTCTGAAGGTAGCTAATACACTTAGGAGCTATATAAAGTAAAATAAACTTCAAGTTGTGAAATAGGTTCTCTCCTCATTTACACTTGTGTAAATCAAGGGGTGACTCCACTGAGAACATTTGACTCTGGACAGAGATAATGGTCACAACCAGTGTCCAGGCAATTTCACCCATACAGGCAGAACCTGCGGCTGTCCTAGTGGCTCCTTTATGATCTCATCTTATAGCTGTAGCATGAGGTGGAGGAGAAGATAGGCATATCTCAGCACCTCTGAAAGCCAGACCACTTTAAATTAGTGCCTAATTAGGTACTTAACTCTAGATAGTTTAGGTTTGAAAATATTGGCTTTATAAGCCAAGGGCTCAAAGGATATGCCTTGAAGGCATACCATATTGCAGCATTTTGATTATGAAGCGTTGCTAGGACTGGAGAGAGTTGAATCTCTGCTTTGTACATGAAAGATGGATAAGGGGCCTGTGGTGGGGTTCATGACAGATGGGTAGTGTTGTGGGATGGTAGGTGATTTGAGTATAACAGGATGTCTCACCAGTGTTTTTTAAGTTGGGCAGAGGTATATGATAACTTTTGAAATACAGTGCTTTATTTTACACATGTACATTTAATTTAGGAGACTTTCTGGATTGTGACTGCATCTTCAGATCTACCTGCCTACCCCTAACTGTTCCCTTCCTTACATTTAAGCCAAGGGTCGGCGATGTTTTTGGGCAGAGTGCCAAAAAAAACCCAGTAACCTTGACTGGGCAGTGACAGGGACCTACCCAGAGCCCAGGCTGGCTGTGGAATGCCAAGCAAAATGACTTAACGAGCCATGCTCTGGCACACATCAGGGGTTGCTGACTCCTATTTTAAGCCGTTATGGCAGCATTTTCCCAGATTCTTCCTCTGTTGATCTCCTTCTGGGTTCATGACTGAACCTCCACTGCAAGTTCCACTTCCACAGCTGATTTTCTGTGAGCTTTGTCAAGTGTCTATTGTTGAGTGCCATGATCCCACTTGAGATTGTGAGCTCCAGATTTAGGAACATCTGGCTTAGGGATTTTAACTGTTGTTTTCCTTAATGCACATACATACCAGGTAATGTGTTAATTTGTTTTATGTGTTCTATATAATATACGCTGTGTGCAATGTGTGCATGCATGTGTATGTACATGCACATATAAAACCACTTAAAAATGTAAAATTAAAGTAGGTAAAATGAGGAAATGCCAGCATTATAGTTACTCATGAAACTTTATTTTTTCCCTTTTGTATATATGCATTATGATATAAGCATTATGATATATGATGCATTATGTGATCATATACATTTCTGAGGACTTCAACTTCTAGTATTTACTAGCTTCTGAATGTTTCACGTTTTGCAGTGTAGTTTTATGTGTTTTACACACACACGTATGCAAGAATAATTTCTCCAGAACCAGGGCCAGATTAACCCTTTAGGGGCTCCTAGGCAAACAAATGAGTGGCTCCCTACTTAATACTGTATATGTATATTACTTTTTTCACTCAGTAATTATAATATGTAAAATAAGCTGGGCCCCTTCCTTCCTTAGGCCCCTAGGCATATGCCTAGTTTGCCTATGTGTTAATCCAGCCCTGCCCTGGACTGAAAAGCAGCCACCTTTGAGCTGAAGTTCAACAATGCACAGCAACAGTAGCTTAAAGAGAAAGCCAGGAAGATTACAGTATCCATCTGAATCTGCATATTGTAGATTTACCCTGTGCTTAAATGAACTGCAGTTCTGTTGTTTGTTCAAGCCACTCATAATAATGACACCAGACACAAATATTGGAAGAGTACTGCCAAACTGGCAGGAGCAGAATATATTGCGAACCTGAAGTAAAACTGTACATGCATTAGCATTAGCAGATTCAACAAAAAATAACTTTGGATTCACAAATGCAGATTCAACATATTCCCATCTCTGACAAGTTCAGTGTGTCAAGATCTGCCACTGGAATAAAACATTACAATTGTAGTAACTTAAACTGAGTTATAGTAAGATACCAGGTAATGATCTGGTCTGATATGTAGTATGGTCGCTGTCAGAAGACTCTACCCTTCCTTGCAGTGGGATAGATATGATGGCCTAATGGTTTTTTTCTATCTCTGATGATTATTCCTCTAAACTGAAATGTGGCCAGACCACTGGAGCTAACAAACCTCCTCTTGTGCAATGATGACAGGGAAAAATTGTCTCCAGACCATTCACACACTCTCTGGGCTCTGAAAAGCACAACTTTCTTCATTTTTATGACATCTCTGTGAAGCCTCGCCATAAAGGGACACATGGGAACTGGAAAGGATTAGTTTGGAGGGTTTTCCTTGTCTTTTCATGAGCTGCAGATGCCAAATGATGCTTTCTTTGCTGAGCTAAGAGTCGAAATTTGCTACTTGCAATGCATTTCTGTGGTGGGAAATGTGCTGAAATCCAAGCCCAACAGCTCCTTGAGGAGCACTAACAACTGACCCCTGAAAAACAGGCTCTTTGAATGACACCCACCTGGGTATTTGCTAGATATAGGGCTCACTGAAAGCAGAGACAGAGATTGTATTATGCTGGTCAGGAAGGCTGGGGAACAGACCGCCAACCTGCTGACCTGCTACCCCACCTAGCGCCCATGAGGGGTCTGTGCAGCTTCCTGGCCTCGCATTTGCTTTTCATTAGCTTTTTTAACACCACCAGGAGATGAAATAACAAAGGAGCTGCAGAGGTTACAGGATTTCAGTTCTGGGATGACAGAAATATTACAGGGAGCTTCAATCCCTTAGTAATTTGATCCCACGTAAATGGACCCTGGAGGTTAAAAACAACACAGCCCTTTAAAAACATAACACAAATTACCAAGACAGTGGAGTTCCTGCAGATAGTGGTTCCTCTGCCCTGCCCTGCACAGAAACTGGCTTCAGTCCCACAGACCCCTTCTCCCTGTCTGGCCAGAGCTGGTTTTGCAGCCTCTCACCATCAATACTGTTTATTTCTACCTGTGGGTCCTATAGGTTAGATCAGGGCTGCAGTTCACATGGCCCTGCTCAGTCTGTGTGTTTGGGGCTAGTTCCTGCCCTCAGAGACGTTACACTCCAAACAGCCAAGGCAGACGAGAGGTGGGAGGGGAAGTGCACCCGAGCAGTGCACTCAGCAGGTCAGTGGCAGGACTGGGAATAGAGTCCCCGTTTCCTGAATGCCAATCCAGGGGAAGACTCTTCATTCCTTTGCAGGCACCCAAGCCCATAACCTTATCTCTTTCCCACAGCTTCTTTCTTTGGAGACAGCTTTGTGGAGGTGCCCCCAGTGGATGCACACAGCGCAGTTCATCTCCGCCTCCAGTTCTACACACGCCAGCACAATGGTCTCCTCTTCCTGGCTGCTGGACAGGCTGACTACCTCCTGGTGGAACTGCGATCTGGCATCCTGCAGGTCAGCAAGGCTCTTTTCTTTCTGCAGCAGGGGTACCAAGCCTCCTGGCCACATTTGGCCTTAGACAAGGCAGGCTTTGTCCCACTGAGGTCACAAGGGGCACTTGCTTACTCCCAGGCTGGGTTTGATGCTCAGCATGAAGCCCCGTGAGGAACCTGTGAGCAGACTGCTCTGGGCCTGACAGTGTGATGTGGGTAGTGACTGCCACCAAGCTGCACATTTTTAGGGCTATGGTGTCTGTCATAGAATCCCCTCCTCCTCCCCCACCCCCACCCCTAGTTCTAGGGCCCTAAATGGAGGATGTCGATACAGGTACCTGACTCCCCTGACAGTCAGACCACCTCTGGAAGGTTGAGTATTCTAAGGTAAAGGACAGCTAATAGGACAGACAGGGGTTCAGAAGGAAGCCATGGAAACCACCAGCTCATGGCCAAGTTCAGCTTTGACTAGGCAAACCTCAGAAAGGTTGGTGAGCCATGGCTTGTAGCACACATGTAACTGCTGTGTTGACAGCTTAGGGCACCATCTCTGTATAACCCCCACAGGTGTTTTTTTATTGGCCTTCTGCACTTACCCTGGCTCCACATCAGGAGATCTACCACAGACCAAAGCATGGCAGAGACCATGCCAACAGGCTCCCTTTTACCTTAAACCCTTAAGGCTCCAGGATCGACTATTTTACCCACTTATGACACTCTTTAATCCTACTGACCCATGTACAACCAGTGTTGTACCCATACCCTGCCTTCTAGATGCCAGGTGGGCCCAAGGGTCGGGGAGTCCAGACTGTGGAATAAGCTCCCTCCAAAGGTGGTACAATCACCTACCCTGGAAATCTTCAAGAGGAGACTGGACAGTCACTTTGCTGGGGTCACCCAACCCCCAGTTTTCTTTCTTGCTGGGTGCAGGGGACTGGACCCAATGATCTTCCGAGGTCCCTTCTGGCCTTACAGTCTATGAATCTATGATGGCTGATGCCTTGTCTATGGTCAATGAGTGACAGAGCAGAGGAGGAGAATCCAGAAAAGTGAAGGGCTGTCACTCATCAGCCTCCCCTTCCACAGAAACCTCTCCCTGACCGCAGGAGGAACCAGGCTCAGATGGACCATCTGAGTGAGCTGGAACATAGGGTTGTGCTATCAGTGTCTGCCACAGAGGAATAGCACCAGGAGAGTCCTCTACACATATACTGTTCCCCGACATTTCTCAAGTCCCAAGAAAGCCACCCAGGCAGTCTCACAGACCACATGGCTAGAGTGTCTGGCAGGCAGCTCTGTGGGGCGGATGATTCTAGGTTTCTCTAATGCAGGCCATCTGTCAGAAGGGAGCCCACTCAACTGGCCTTTCAGGTCCTGTCATCCAACCCTCTATTACCCAGGCTCCAAGGCTGCTCTTTGTGGCGAGACTGTTCCGGCTGAGAAGACAAAGCCTGCTATCTCCCTTGCAGCAGGGGGGAGAGCAATGGTTAAGGAGCTGGAAGAGGCCAGGTCCTCAGACATGAGGACAGCAGACAGGAAGGGAGGAAGGCAGGAGCCCAAAGTGAAGATTTATCACATGGCTGAGTTCCTCTTTGGTGGGAGAGAGAGGAAGAGGAGAAGGAGGCGCCTCACTCCCACTGTGCACAGAGGTTCTTGCCCACCCTCTCCAGTGATCTCCTCCTAGGCCCAGCAATGGGATGGGAGACCACAGGAAAGACCTCCAAGAAATGGGCACAAAACCTACCGAGGGCTTAGGAAGGGTTTCTAGATGAGCAGATAAGTATTTTTGGATAGAAAGAGACAGAGAGCCTTGGGTCACAGACCATGGAACTATCACAGGGGAGGAATGATGGCTTCTTATACCCCTTTCCACAACCAACATACATGCCCTATCTACCTTCCTTGAGGTAGGGAGTAGCAGGTGTCCAGTTACCTCTGCATGTCCAGTTACCTCTGCATGCCCAGACCTATGGACCAGATAGCCTGCACAGGGACACAGATTGGATTCTCACTTCAAATGACTGTTCCTAGATGCATGGGCAGAGAGACAATGCATGCTACATAATGAGCTCCATAGACCTGCTTAAATAATGGACAGATCTCTAGATATCACAGTTACAAGTGGCAGAGAACTCCCCAGATGCAAATTACTCATACTGTGTGCACATGTACACACGTTCACAGCAGTGGCCACTGAAAACCCTGAACATGTCAAGGGAGACCATCCTCACAACTCCCAGATACCATCCATTTTAAGCATGGGGAAGAAACAGCTGAGAGTTCACTGTGAGATAATTGTTAGCAAATCCTGAGTTTTTACATGGGGTTCACGCTGTGTGTGTGCTTCAGAAACAAAATCAATGCAGCATGAAGGCTGCACAATTAAGAGGTATGCTATTACCTAGTCCTATTCCTCTTCCTTAAATCCGGGGCTTAATATGTCTTTGCCTACCTCAGCCTCAGTCAGCCATGATCCTACTAGCCTAGTAGGCCTATTGAGCTAGTGGGGCACAACAGTGATAGACAATGTCATGCCAGGGGGTAATGGGGTTACATTCACATCAGTCTTTTTCTGACTCCCCAGCCCAAAAAGCCAGATATTTACTTACAGTTGGGTCAAACGGAGGTGGGCACAAGGGCTGAGCAAGGCTTGACCTCATGCCCCTAGATAAGTGATTCTCAACAGGGTGTTGCAGTCAACATGTGCACATTTCACAAAATAAATGCAGAAATTTCAAATAGGAATTCATAGTGTCAAACATTCTGACCCACCTGAGTTCTTTGCAACAGAACTGTTCTGTTATTTTTTTCTGGAGTAAAAAACCAAGTGAAAACTAAGAACTGGCATTTTCTGAAGGGGGCCTTGAGAACCACTGGTCTAGAACTATGACAAAAGATGCTTTAAAACCAGTCTGCCATCACATCCGTGAATCACCAGAAATAGGCCAAATGTGCAAAGCAGCCAGCTTAATGTTGCTTTTGCAGCCTTGGACCAAAGCCTCTCTTGGCATTACTGTGGACTGGGATGGTGTTCAGCACGTTTACACTACACCAAGGAAGTTCACGTTTGATTGAGGGGAACATGGAGTAGATGAGGGCACATTCCCACCATTATGGCTAGTGTTTTCCTCCTAGACACCCTTTACATTTTCTGCAGGGCTGAGTTTATAGAAGAGGAGCACAGCTAATATTGTAAAGGCTGAATCTTTACAATGGAGGAAGAAAAAGGCCCTAATGTTCCTGTCCTACTGAGTTGTACTCTTTGCAGAACCAGAGGGGAGGGCAGAGAAAAGGAATGGGGGACTTTATTTAGAGTGGCCTTTGGGCTGCTGTGACTTGCATCTAGTGAACCATTGCTTGAAGGAGGTTCTGGGAGCTGGGGATCACTATGGTATAAGAACTTCCTAGAGCTGGCCTTACCCCCTTTCCTTGCCTTTCCCAGAGAATGTCATGCACATGCCAAGCTTCCAGCTCCACTTGTCTTCTTTTATTGCAGGTTAGACTACAGCTGGGCTCAGAGGAGATAATGGTCAACTCTCCAGCAGGCCTGCAGCTCAATAACTTAGTTATCCACAGTGCTGAGCTGTTGGTCAGTGATGGTCAGATGACTCTGATTGTGGATGGCCTCTTTAACACCTCTGTGGAGATCCCAGGACCCCAACAGCTGCTGGACATTCAATATGGTCTCTACGTAGGTGGGGCTGGGACCCTGGAGCTGCCATACCTCTCGAGGTCCAGCTCACCATTCAGAGGCTGCCTCCATACAGTGATCTTCAATGGCCTAGATGTTCTTTCTCTCCTGACATCTGGTGATGGCTCCAAAATATTCCACAGAGTCCAGGAAGGGTGTAGCACAGAGTTCTCTGCTGGGCCTGATGACCCTTTCAGTTTTCTGGGACCACACTCTTACATTATTTTCCCTGGGTGGAGTGCAAGGGAAGAAGGGACCATTGAATTTGTGATAACAACGAGTATCACTCAGGCCCCTCTGATCTACCAGTCAGGGCTGAACAATGACTTCATCTACCTAGAGATCTTTGATGGGCGCTTAAGGGGAGTAGTTGAAAAAGGGAATGGGACTGTCACCCTGCACAATAATTTCTACATCAGTGACGACCAGCAGCACTATGTGAAAGTCTATGTGGACATGTACAAGTTTGAGATCCTTGTTGACTACTACGGCTCACGGACATCCAACCGGGGTATCCACAGCCATCTTGATCTCCAGGGAAGCCTCTTCATTGGAGGTGTGAATGAAAAGGCCTTGCACAGGTTGAGGGAACACCGACTTGCTTTCATCTCTGGGGACAGCTCTGTCAACAGGTCATTCATTGGCTGCTTGGAGGACCTGAGGATAAACTTGGAAGAGAAGAGCCTGCAAGATGCTCTGGTCACAAAGGGCATAACAACAGTCTGTGGAAAGCAGGAGCAGTACTGGGACTATGAGAATGTATATGAGCAGGATGAAGCAACCACAACCCTAGTTCCCAATGTCTGGCATGAAGTGCTGGGCCCAGTGCTGGAGCCTTGCCACCCTGACCCTAGCCTCCCTCCCATCTTTTCCAACCTCACTAGGCTGTTGCATGTCAGCCCCCTCATTGTCGCTGAAGGAGGCACAGCCTTTCTAGAATGGCGACACACCCAACCTACCATAGACCTCAACAGTGCAAGTATCAGGCAGTCTCAGGTCCTTTTTAGTGTCACAAATGGCCCCAGGCATGGCCAGCTGGAACTAGATGTACCCAGTTCTAGAAGCAGAAGGAAGTTCACTTTGTTGGATGTAGTGAATCGGAAAGTCAAGTATGTCCATGATGGCTCTGAGAGTCCCATGGACCAGCTGATGCTGGAGGTAACGGTTACTGCCCGGAGGGGGGTTCCTGACTGTTTGCGGCAAGGCCAGATTTACCTGCTCCCAGTAATGATCAACCCTATCAATGATGCCCCACAAGTGATCTTCCCCCATGGGGACCTCATGGTGATTCTGGAGCACACACGGAAACACCTGAGCATGGACATCATCCAAGCACATGATGATGACACTTCCTGTGACAACCTGAAATTCCAGCTGCTTGGCAGCAAGAGAATGGAAGAAGGTTATGTGGAATATGATTTCCAACCTGGAGTACCCATTGATGAGTTCTTCTGCAGGGACCTGGAGGCAGGCAATGTGGTCTACGTCCACCAAAGTGGACCATCATTACAACTCATCTTTCAAGTGAGTGACGGCATGGTCAGGAGCCCAGTAGCTGCTTTGAGAGTCATTGCCATTGAGCCAGACATTCAAATACACAATAACACAGGCCTGTTCATCTCTCAAGGAGGCACTGTTCTGATCACCACAGCCAATCTCTCAGTAGAGACCAATGCAGTAAAACAAAGAGTAACCATCATTTATCGCCTCACAGATCCTCTCTGGTATGGTGAAATCCAGAAGCAAGGGAGCATGGGAGGGGAGTGGAAGCAAGTTGAAGCTTTCCACCAGCAAGACATTGAGCACGGGCGTGTACAGTATTTCAGCACAGACCCTGAGCACCATCTGGAAGATGTCATGGAGAAGCTGAGGTTCGAGGTCCAAGTTGGCCAGAAGGTCTTACCAAACAATACTTTCCTCATCAGGATCAAAAGGGCAACTATCAAGATGAGGACCATGGTGCCCCTGCTGATGAAAAACAAACGACACAGAAACATCACTGCCAGGGAACTGGAAGCAACCTTGGAGGATCCAAATGCTACCCCACTTCCTTTCTACTATAAAATAATCCAGGCACCCAAAAAAGGGAACCTTGAGCTTCTGGGCAGTAGGCTAACAGAAGGCTTTGGATTTACCCAAGAGGCCTTGCAAAGAAGACAACTCAGCTACAGCGCTACAATCAGGAATGCTAAAGAGACTGAGGACTCCTTCCAGTTCCGTGTCACTGCTGGTGACCAGTATTCCCCGGTGTACACCTACATGATCAGCATCGGGGGGGACCCAGACGCACCTGCCCTGACCAACGTTCTTTTATCTGTCCTGGAAGGAGGTCAGGCTGTCATCTCCAAGGACCACCTGTTTGTACAGAGCTTAAGTAGTATGGACTATATGTATGAGGTGATTGAAGGGCCAGCTCATGGGAAGTTGATCTGGAGGACATCACCAAACTGGCCTGCCAATGAAGAGGTCATTACCGAGTTCACCAATGAAGACATCCTCCACAGAAGGCTTCTGTATCAGCACGATGACTCTGAGACCACAGAAGATGATATCCCCTTTGTGGCCATCCAGCAGGATGAAGGCAGCACAGACCCTGAAGCAGAAGAGGTGAGGGGGGTCTTTAGAGTCTCCATCCAGCCTGTCAATGACCACACACCCATCCAGGTAGTGAACAAGGTCTTCAATGTGGTGCGGAACGGCCAGCGCTTGCTGACCACTGATGATATTGCCTTTGTGGATGAGGACTCTGGTTTCTCAGATGCCCAGCTGGTGCTGGTGAGGAAAGACATTCTATTTGGTAGCATCCACTCCATTGAGGACAGGAGCCGCCAGGTCTACCGCTTCACCCAGGAGGACTTGAGGAAGCGGAAGATTCTCTTTGTCCACTCAGGGGCTGACCGAGGCTGGATCCAGCTCCAGGTCTCCGATGGCCTCCACCAAACCACAGCTGTCCTGGAAGTACAAGCCTCGGACCCCTACATCCAGATTGTCAACAACACTGGCTTAATCATCCACCAAGGGAGTCAGGGAACTATTGACTCCTCTGTCCTCAACCTGGAGACTAACATGGACATAAGAAATGATGAGGACATCCGGTTTCTGATAACCACCCCACCACGATGGGGGATGGTGCTTAGAGGGGGCCAGCCTACAGGGATCTTCTCCCAAAGGGACCTGATGAATGGAGAAATAGTGTACCAGCACAACGGCAGCAGGAACTCGAGGGATGAATTCCAGTTCTCCGTAGAAGCGAATCAGGTGGCTGTGGAAGACACCCTGGAGGTCACCGTGTTCCTGGATAGCCACCCATCTCCCTTGACCGTTGTCCACCACAAAAGAATATATGTCTTTGAAGGGGAACCAGTTGAGATTAAGAAAGACCATTTGCTGGTAAGTAGGACTTTCTGAAGTTATGTTGCCTTGATCTTATTTATCCAAGCATTAATGTACCTTCCTGGTTAAAGGATCTGGGACAGCAAAGTTCTGCAGTACCCTCATGAGCTGCTAGGCTCTGCTCTGTAGAACCTGTTAGGCCCAATTTCTGTTCATACTGCAGCCCCTTTGAGCTAGGTCCAGCAGCAGAAAGGGAGTGTAAATACAAGTGTGCCCACATTAAGCCCTCTGTGAATTGCCAGGGGTCATAATCCAATAGAAAATTGGTTACTCTAAGGAAGGGGCATCCCCTTTCTCCATTAAGCAGTTCCAGAGGACTGCTAAACGAACCTTCCTATTACCAGTGAGAACAAGCTGCCTGTCCCATCCCAGGATGAAATGGCCTCTGCATTAACTCTCCCTTTTTCTCTCACCCTCTTCCTCCCACACAAACATACAGGTGACCCATGAAGAGATCCCACCTCATAAGATCATCTACTCAGTGAGCAGTGTCCCTCACTCTGGGTTCCTGGCAATGATGTATCATGACAGCGATTCTGATGAGCCTCCCAGTCTGGAGCGCGTCCATTCCTTCACCCAGAAGGACATCAATGAAGGCAAGGTCCTCTACCTGCACTCTAAGCGTGAGGAGCAGACCGACCAGTTCACTGTGGACATCATGGCCAGCAGGGTAGATGCCCTGCGGGGGATTGTGGTGAACTTGGATGTCCTTCCCATCGCAGTCCCTCTGGAGGTCCACAATGTCACAGTCATGGGCAGGGGCTCCACAGTCCTCTCCACAGACATCCTGACCATCCCCAGAGCCTACATCACAGTGCTGAGCGTGGAGTTTGTGATTCTTGAGCCGCCAAAATATGGGACCATCCAGAATATTGATAGACCCGAAGAAGGCAACCTTCATTTCTTCTCCTGGAACGAGGTACAGAAGCAACTGTCTTGGGGCTGGGATACATGGCCAAAAGGGCTTTTGAAGGGACTGTGGCAAGATTAGAACCCATGCACTTGATCCTGATCCCCCAGTGATGTAACTCCACAAAATCAGGCCCAAGTGATACAGGGTGAATTAGAAGCTCATGAAACACAGCAGACAGTGGAAATACTGAGGGTCATACATGTTTTCTCTGTGTTGAGAGATCATGGAGTATTACCTTCTGCCTTTGACCCAGGCACAGAACATCTCCCAGCATCAGTGAGGTGGGCTGCTCTGTGCACAGATGGGTCAGTGGGCTGGGATACAGCCCATGGGGACAATCCCGTGTGGTCTGATTCTGTACCCCTCAGTTCTCCACCCACTGGCCTGGGTTTCACAGCACAAGGGAGCAGGCAGGACCCCTGATGGGTGGCTCCACAGAGAAGCCTTTCAGCAAATGAGACACTCTCAGGCTCCTGAACTCGGTGTCTGTCTCACCCCCAGGTGGAGCAGCAGCTCATCCAGTACACACACGATGGAAGTAAGACCCGGGCTGACAGCTTCACCATCCTGGCCAATGCCTCTGAAGTCGACCGACAGAGTCAGCCCAAGACCATCTCCGTCACCATCGTCCCACGCAATGACAAGGGGCCTGTGGTTACCATTAATGCTGGGCTGCAGGTAAATGTCCTCACCTATGGGAGGCAGCTCAGAGACCTCTGCCATTACTTTATCCCAAGGCAGAGATTTACTTTGGGTGACCTGGAGCCTGCATTGGGTTGGTGGGGGAGAAGAGTCTCCTTCAGACCCTCTGCAAATGGCACCTATCTACTAGCCAGCAGGGTCAGTTTAGGCAACAGCAAGCCTGGAGGAACAGGCAACCCAGCAAACATCTGATTATAAGCTACCCATGGGGGGTGGGGGGGAGGCGCCCCACACACATACTGGACACACACTGCTGCACAAGGCAGCCTAACTCAGAGGGGAAAGGGGGCAGGCCATTTCTGCGTTCCTGGGCCTGCAAACTGAGTACACACTACTGAGTACATACTACTAGATGCCTTCAGGAAGCAGTGGGTAATATCAGGATCATCATGTTGTGTCCTCCTCTGAATCCCTAATTATTAACTCTTGATCTGCACTTCCTCCTCCCCTGTTTATCTTTGGTTGTCCCAGACAACGTGGCTGCCCCACTCCTGGTAATGAAGAGAGCTTACAGCTTTTTTACTCTGTTTCTACCCACCAGAGGAACAAGAATGACCTTTAGCCTTGGGTGGACCTAAAAGCCCACTGTCTACTCAGTCTAGCGTTTCAACAGCTGTCCTGGGCTGGAGGGTGGAGGCCCAGTGTGATTTCATGCCTGCTGGCTTGAGCAGGGGAAAGAGAAGGGAGCAGGGCTCCCTCTGCACATGTAAGGCAAGTGTGTATCCTCCCATCTCCCTTTTTGTGGACTAAGTATGGGCAGTGGCAATGACCTCTGGGTGGTTTTGTTCTGTCACAGATGTTGGTGCATGTAACCAAGGTGTGGGGTGATTACCTCAGGGCCTGCTAGGCTTGGAACCAATACAAGGGAAACAAGTGGAGCAGTAATGATTATTTATGAGCCAGGGCGTTACCTCTGCCCTCAGGGACCTGGGTGTAAGCACAGTCAGAAGGGGTAAGAGCAAGTGAAAAGAGAGCACTGGTGCTGGTTTAGCCTCTGTGAGTTACTGACCCATGTCACCGAACCATTAGAGCACTTACATTGAAAAACACTGGGAACTCTGGAAGAGAGGCATCCCATGGTGAGCTCTGGGGCAGGGCTGAAGAGAGTATTAGTCAAGGTATAGAGGGAGTGTAGGACTGTGGGGCAGGACTGGGGGGCAGGAGAGGGTACTGGTAGGGGCTGTGGGATCCCAGGGCTGGAAAGCAGGGGTCACTCTACATCAGCAAGCTGTGAGGTAGGGGGAACTTCCCAGTACCTTCCTGCCTAGTGTTGGAAGCTCCCTTTCCAAGTGAGATACAAGCCCAAGTGTGGGGAAGACAAAGAAAATGGTAAAGTCTATGACTTCAGGAAGAAGTCTCTTGGCAGTCAAGGAAAACTGGTGGGACCTGGCTCCAGCTGCGAAGTCGTTAGTTGCTGGCTGTGCCAAAGCAGGGCAAAGGGCAAGGAAGTACTTGAGCAGAGGGAGTTGTGTGACTTTTGCAGTTTTTCCACTGACCCCTAACATGGAGTTGTGCTTTCAAGAGAGAGGAAAACATCTCTTCGGATGACAAGTGAAGGGTGTACATCTGTTTTTTCTGTCTTCCCCTTGCAATGCCCACCATGGCCACATGATGGGAGCATTACACCGTTTTCCAGCCTCTAGGTCTGTAAAGGGCTGGTGCTGCTCAGTGAGAGCCAGGCAGGATACTACAGCGTACACAACGCTTCAGGCTTGTGTGGTTATGGGACTGGCCTGGGCCCAGCATGGTAACAGGCTCGGTGCTTGGAAAGTCCAAAGCCGCTCTCTTCTTGCATTCCTGCTCCTGAAGACTATTGACACAAGCCTGCCTGAGCCAGGCCAGTGCACACCTCTGCGTCCTGATAAACTCTGCCCCACAGCAGAGCAACCCTCCAAGAGCAAACAACAGACTTCCAGCCAGAACTGTCTCTCCCTTGGGGGGGAGGGAGGGGAAGGGCAGGGAATGAAACAAGGTGGTATCTTGTTTGTCAAGCAGTGGAGTCTAGTAGTGATGAGTACAGGTGGGGGGAAAGGGGATGCTGGACTCCTGGAGGAGTGGGGACTGGTAGTCGGACCAGGCAGTGGGGCTCAAAGCTCCTGGGCTCTGGGCTCCATTCTGTAATCAACTTGCTTCTTTGCCCTTGGTCAAGCCTGAGCCTGGTTCTTAATAGAGTAAGGATGGCTGAGGCAATAGTGCTGACCTTTACCGTGAGCACAGAGTGCTGGAGCACCTGGCCAGCAGAGTCCCAGGAGCACAGAGCCCTGGTAGAGGGGCTCTTATTACAGTGTCACAGGATACAGGGGGCTGGTGTCTGGTAGCAGGTCCCCAGGGAGGCTCCTTTAGTCATGCCAAGCTAAGCCAGGCTGCTTCAGGCTGCCTGAAGGATTCTTGGTCCCTCCAACAGTGCTTTCACAAGAAGACCCGTTCTCTTATGTTGTGCTGCAAGTGGGAGAATCTCTGCACCCTCATATACAGCCTTGACGCTCATCGTATTTCTCAGCAAAGCAAGGAATAATTATGCAATATTTATTTATGCACATGTTAAATATATGCATGCATGTGCTTTGGTCTGGATTCCTGGAGGCACTGAGTATGACACAACCTCAGGTAAAATCCTGGACTCTCCAAGGTAAAATTAATTCTGGGAAGGGTACATAAATGTGCATTGTTAAAGGAGGGGAATGGGAGCCAGGGCTTCTGGGGTCACTTCCTAACTTTGTAACAGACTTGCTATGTGAACAGGCAAGACCCTTTACCTGTCCCTTGCTTGGTATCTTAGAGAAAACAAGAAAAATCCTAGAATCTCCTAGAGTGCTGGTCACCAGCAGATCTCACAGCAACTAGAGATGGCAGTGCTGTTAGCTCCATTTTAGAGAGGGGGAAAATGAAGTACAAGGTAAAGTGACATGCCCCAGGTTACCCAAGAAAGCAGTGGCAGAGCCAGAAATGGAAGCCAGGTTTCCTGAGTCCCAGCCCAGGGTCCTGTCCCCCAAGCCACAGAGCAACATAGCTCTCTCTGTGCACCATAGTGACTGTTTGAAATTCACCACCCCCAGCAAAAGGCTGAGGGCACAGTGCAGCCCCCTCAGCACCTCAGCAGTTAGCTGGACAATGCAGGATAGGTAGCACAAGGACTGCTGTGCCCCTGGGAGGAACAGGCGTAAGTACAACAGCAGAGCCTACAGCAAGGAGCTACAGTACTGCTGTGGCCAGTTGCAGCCCCAGGTCCAAACTCAAATCACCAAAGCCACCCCACACTCCAGTGCTCCCCCAGCTCTTGCCACAGCCCCAGCCACCCTGCCCTGCCCTCTTAAAAGGGTTTCTTAATGAAGGGCCCAGCAAACTCCTGTGCTCCAGGCAGAGGCAGCAGAGTCTATCCTCCTCCTCAGAGACAGCATTAACCCTTTTGCTGCCTCTCCTCAGACAATAGCCAAGGTGTAGTAGTAGTAGTATCGCCTCCCTTGATTCTGCAGCTTCTAGGCACCCTGCTCCATCCAGCCTGACACAAAAGCTGTGCTCTGGATGGAAACCCAGAGAGGGACCTCACACTCGAGCAAGAAGAAAGTAACATCCCCCCTGACCTGTCAGTTCTTGCTTGCTGAGATGGGGCTGCCTTTCCAACTCCAGCTCAGAGCTGTGGGCAACAAATAGCCATTAACAAGCTCCCATCTGCTGCACATACTGTTTGCCTGAGGGAAAATACCTGAGCAGAGACCAAAAACTGCATCAATGCTCCCAAGGCTGCAGGGCCATCATCTGCTCAAGGCCTGGAGGAGACTCGGTTGCTGGTTTATTCTAATCCAGTCCATTAGAGAGCAGCCCTGCAATACCCAGTGCTCACATACTCACATACACAATTCCCTCCAGGGCTTGCTGTGAAAAACAGCCCAAAATAAAACCAGCCTCATTACAGAGTTAAGGCTCCATCAGCATTTCCATTAGGCTAACCGCCCGGTCCCTGGGGATGCTGGGTTAACTCCGACCCACTGACAGGAAGGCCTGTTACAGCCCTAATTGTCTCCCCTCCAGGAATGGATTGTTTACAGAGGGGCTTAAACAAATGGGGCTGCTGCCTTGTTTTGGAGCGGGAGGAATCTGAAGCAGCTTTAGAAGTGGCAAGGGCTGGCCTGTGTTTTTCCCTCTCTCACATCAAATTACTTCACTGTTTAAAGGTTGAGGTCCAGGCTGGAGACTGCACAAAACCTAACCCACAATAACAAGATGTGGATGTGTTTAAATTCCAGCAAGAACAGGGGTTGCCAGCAGTTGGATTGAAACCTTGCTGGGTTTGCAACAAGGGGCTAGGTTCAGTGGAGCTACAAAACTACCTGATGGGGCCCTCTTGGGAATTTTCCCAGTGTAAAGGGAGCCTCAGCAGCCACACAGACTAAGTGACCCTTCCACCTGGACCCCTAGCACAGCAGGCCGGTGAGAAGACACTGCAGCTAGTCCTAGCAGCAAAAACAGCCACTAGCACTACAACTTCCACAGCGATGACTAGAGCAGCCTCATGGCTGCTCTAGCTTTGTCCAGGGGCCAAAGCAGCCCTCAGGACAGATGATGCAGTAAGCCCCTCTGCTTCATCTTGTCCACTGGTCTCATCTTGCTTGGAAGCACCAGACGGCTTATGCATGTTTAAACCATTCAGTGGTTGCAACCTCCCAATCTGAGGGGTCAATTTGTATTTCCAGCCTAAAAGCTAGTGCAAATGGTTTGAAGCCCTTGCCTTGAGAGAGCATCAGAGCAGCAGCTGTGTCTTGGGCTGAACCTCCCTAGCAGCCATTCATCAAAGCAAGTCATGCCAAAGCCAGTTCTGCTGCTATTTGGATTGCTACATAGGAATCCCCCAGAGCATGCAGGCGACAGGGAGTCTGACCATGTCTAAGACAAGCAAGCAGGAGTAAAACCAAATGCAAAGCTTCAATAATTCAGAGAAGATACGGGATATAATTAAGCCGTTCAATGAGGGCAGAGCAACTCACGGCAGCAAGCCCCAGTAAGGAAATGCACTGGACATTCTCACTAGTTCTTCCTGCTGTTCAGGAAGCATTGACACCAAAGCTGCAGGGCTTTCCATTAGCTTGCTGTGGGGTTCAGGCAATGGAGCAGAAATGAATTACAGCAACCCAGGATACCTGCCTTGTGCACCTGTTAAAACTGCCCTTTCTACCTTGGTGAGGGGGAATTTTGGATGGTGCCAAATCCAATCTAAGATTGATCTGCCATTAAGAATCCTCCAAGCAGCCTTACTTCCTCATTAGTGCATGAGTATTAGAGGGAGGGAACAGAGAGGCCTCCATGTAGAAGGCAGCAGGGCTGGGAGAAGAGCCCTCCACAAATGATATCCCACCTTCAGGGGCTGTGCAATTCCACATGCAGATTCTATGGTGCTGGCTTTGGCTAGAAAACAAGTGTCTAGAAATAGGCCCCTGCACCCCAACTTGTCTTTGTGGAGTACCTTTTCACCTAAAGTCTTGGACTATTATGTGGAGAACTGCCATGGACTTCAGGGGATGTCTACATTGGACCAGGCCCCTTATTCCATATCATGTATCTGCACTAGAGTAATAATGTAATAATAATAATCTGTGCTCTGTATAGCAACCCTTTTCATTTGACACCTCATGAAAGCTCATGGAAAACTTCCCATTGACTTAATGCAAGTTGGATGGAGTCCTGAGTTACCACAGCTTCTCTGGGCAGTGCTTAATAACTGCCTTTGTTCAGGACCTGATCCAGAATTCCCGTTAAGTGGAAGAGCCTGAGAGATTTTGCAGGATTTGGCTATTCATCAATAAACATTTTCACCATGCAAGCAGGAGGGAGAAGTAAGAGGTTGAATAAACCTGTAGCTACTCCACAAAGAATATTAGCATTCAGGGCACTTGTACATATGGCAGTTGTCATGATGTACATATGATGAAAATGTCATTTGTGTGGCTTAGTGGCATCACACATTACACTTGCACCAGTTTTGAGGGTTTTAATGAGTTTGCATTGTTGCAAATGAGACTGTATCCTGATGTAGTTTCATTTGCAACAATCCATTGCAGCTGTCAGCTTGTCCCCCAGCCAAAGGAGAGGTGGGCAGGCTCCACAGGAAAAAAGGATCGGGCCCCTCGCTGCTTCTGGTTTTAGTGGGTGCTGCTGAAGGCAGAAGTAGTAAGGGGCCCAGTTCTTTTTTTTGTTTGTTTTCCAGTAGAGCCTGCCTACCTCTCCCACGGCTGGGGGGCAAGCTGTTGGGAGGCCAAGCAGCTCCTGGGCTGCGGGGGGCCCCCAGTCCTTCCATCCACGGCAGCAGCACCCGCCAGACAGACTGCTAGTGGGCTGGGTGCTGCCCCAACTCAGAGGTAGCACCTGGCCAAATCCAATTTTCCCCAAGCCCACCCACTGGTAGCCTGCCACGTGCTGCTCCCTGGGCAGGCTTGAGGAACAGCTGGATCGGGCCAGGTGCTGCCTCTGAGCTGGGGCAGCATGTGGCCCACAACCAGCCCGCCCAGGAAGCCCTGGGGGGTGCCACCACTGCAGCAGGAAGGATTGGGGGCCCCCCCACAGCTCAGGGGCTGCTCAGCCCACCAGCAAGCAGGCTCCGTCTCCGACAAAAAAAAAAATGGATTGGGCCCTTCACCATAATGTGACAGAAAAATTGAAACAGTGGGTTTCATTTAAAAAACCACTGTTTCAATTTAGAGGGTATAGAATAAAACCTTGAGGACTAAACCCCTATCACATGTACAAGCACCCCTAGAGATCCCATAAGACACAGCCACCTCTGGGAGCCATGTGACATCTCTTTAAGAGCACATAGCAACTGCATACAAGATTTGGGGGAGTAGAGAGTGAAGAATTAAATAAGAAATGCAAGGAAAATTTGTATGGAGCTAAAAAAAAAGTGTGCTTAGACTGAAATGTAACCAAAACCCAAGGGTTAATGTTTTAAGCCTCATGTAAAGCATGGAACAGATTGGCCACCTGTCCCAATTTTTGCCTGGGTAGACAGGACTGGGAGGGGACCTGGCAGAGTTGAATGCCAAGGAGACCAGTGCAAAGCTGGAGCATTCCTAGAGTATTTTCCTTTAAAAAGCTTCTCTCTGGCGATGGCAGAGATCTTCCCAGGGTGACAGGAAAACAACAGTCATACCCACCCAATGGGATGATGGAAATCTTTACATTGAGCATTTGGTGAAACCATAAACCTGCCAAAAGTCAAGTTTGAGTCACAAGAAACCAGAGCTGAAAGAGCCACTTTATTACAGCACTTACCAGTAGCCAGAATTACAGCGGAGGCTGCACTCTGTACAGACTGGGCGTGCCTCGTTCTAACACAGAAAGCAGCTCAAAGGCCAAAGGCTGCCTGAGCCTGACTTCCTGCTGCTTGTGTGAGAGCAGCCCTGCCCAGCCATGCAAGAGAGAGGCCTGCACACATCACCCTGCTGCAGAGCAATCCCGAGCTCTCCTTCTGCAGGAACCACCATATCCAGTCAGGGCCTTCAGTTGGGGTCGGTGAAATTTGGTTCTGGCCCATTTCACCAGTGACGCTGGCTCCTCTCCCAGTGACTTCAAGAGAGGCAGATTAGTACTGTCTCATGTGAATTTGGATCCGTTAACAACCATGAATGTTTGGCCTGTGGCAGACAGGAAACAACTGGCTGTTTAATATAGTGCATCATTGAAGTTTAAGGCAGGGCAGACATTTCCTAGCCAAACCTTGGAGAAATGTGGCCTGCAGGAAGGTGAGCAGGGAGCAGTAATCAAGCCTCGCAGGCTTCCTTCTGGTGGGGTAGAAATGCCAAAGTTGTGATCACTATGTGATTCGCTGCCCCCGTCTCGCCTGCAGCATCCCCATAATCTCAGGCTTGCTGTAGGCACAATGGGTACAGATTCTTGGTGATATCAATGCACCCTACTCCCATGCAACCAAGTGGGAGTTAGGTGCTTACATACCTTGGAGGATCGGGGTCAGCAGGCCCACTAGCATTTCAGGTGCGCTCAGGAAGAGGTATATGACAGGTCTGATGGAGGGCAGAAGCAGCAGAGTGGAATGAATCGGGATCCGCAGTGAGAGTCAGGACAGCTGGGTTCTCTCCCTAGCTCTGCCACTGCCCTTCTGTGTGTCCTTGAGCAGAGCTCTTCTCCTCCCATCCTTTTGTCTGTCTTGCCTACTTAGACTATTAGAGACTGTCTGTGCAAGTCCTAGCATTACAGGGCCCTCATCTGTCTTGTGACTTCTAGGCACTAATGCAATCTAAAACATAGTAGCAGTGAGGCAGCCTCAGGAACCCTGCTCCCAGAACATGAAAGCTGGTAGCCAGGGCTGTGCACAGGGCTAAGCTGGGTACATACTTGCCGTTCCAAGAGACTTTGCCAAGGCAGTTTTCTGCCTTGTGAGGACCCTATGATAGGATGGCTGGATTGGAAGCCATCCAGTCAGAGGCTGTCTCACAAGCTGAATGAGACAGTCATGTGGAAAGGAGAACTGGTCCTGTTAAGAAACACAGCACCTTGAGATGCAGCTAGTTCAAGAATTTGTGACCCAGTGAGAGCCACTTCCTTTGAGAAGCTCCAGGAAGGAACTTGGGTGAAACTGCAGAGTAAATCCTGTTAGGAAGTGTGAAGCCAGAGAGGTTGTTAGTGCCCAGCCATAGGAGGTCACACAGGGGAACAAACTCTCGTTCATCAGCTTCACAGCCCTTTAGAAACATTCAGGCCCCAGAGACCTGGGTCAGGATCACCACATCCTATTACAGATCGGAAAACTGAGTCCTGAGACACCCACTGCTGAATGCTTCTGCCTCATCACACAGTCGGTTCAGTGTCAGTGAGCACCTGGCTCTGCAGCTTGTGTGGAGAAGCCTCAATTAAAAACAGCTGTGCTCCAGAGTCACGGTGACACTGAGCCTGTGAAAACACAGAGAGGCTGCATGTTCCCTCCCTTTATAGACAACATGCTGTTGTTTGGCCGCAGCTGATTGAAGAGGACTGAATCTGCCACTCCTTGCTTGTGTGACTAACCCCACTGAAGGCAGTGGGGCTACTCTTGTGAGTCAGGGCGCCAGGATCAGGCCTCAGCTGACTGTAAAAACAGCTCTCTGGTTGCTCTGGTGGACTCTCCCCACCCTTCTGGGGATCCGTGTTGAGTTCACGGCAGGCTAATATTTTGGCCTTCTTCCCCAGATGCGGGAAGGCACCACGGCAGAGATCACTCCTGACATCCTGAGAAGTGAGGACGAGGACTCCCCTCCAGAAGATGTGGTTTATTCCATCATGTCCCCAACCAATGGGAAGGTTGCGCTGAAACCATCTCCTAGCAACAGGGTTCTGCAGTTCACTCAGGCTCAAATAAATAGCAGGCTCGTCCAGTTCGTGCACAACGGTACGGGACACTCCCCCAAAGGTGGGAGACAGCCTGGCCTGGCCTGGTTCCTAGTGACCCTGGGAAACCTGTCTGTACCTCCATCTGGGAAGGCCAGCATGAGCAGGAAGTCACCCCAGCCCACCAAACACCCCACACATCAGTGCCCAGCCCCTAAACCCCGGAGCCATCCCACCCTGGGGGTACCATCAAGTCACCGGGCAGGAGCTGCTCTTACTTACCCCTGTGGAGCCCCAGGGAAACCCTCAGCCTCAGTGCGGTCACTCCAGATTGACCCTGGTGCGAGGGGGAGCAGAGCTCAGCCTTGGGTGTTCAGAGCTGCTTCCTCCTGTCCTGTAATCACCCCAAGGCTGGCCAGGAAGGGCTTTTGCCCACCGCTAGCTTACTTTGTTATGTACAGACCCTGGGCAGTGTGTTCGACAGTACGCTGCTTACAGTAGAGTACAGATCCTACGTGTCTTCATACAAAAGGCTCTAAGGAAACTACCAGCCCTTGCAGTCCCCACCCCAACTCCTCAGTTGTCCTATTTTGTTATTTTGAGCAACCTCAGGGTTGGGTTGGTCTGTGCGCTATAACTGACAGTCACAGATGTAAAAGTCACAGCCCATGGCACAGAGAATTGCACTTTATGTTGGGCACTAGCCCTGGTCCAGTCTGGGCTGGGAGGTGTACTCTCTGTGGTCATGCAGACCTCAGCTTAGCTGGTACATACTCCCCCAAGTACATAGTTCACCATAAGACCTGGAATCACTTTGGGACATTCAGGCCTGCACAAGGTGTCCTACTCTTACACCCTCAACATTTGCCTGTGCTGGGGCTAGAGAGGAAATTATCCTTCTTGTCCAGCACTCCCCAAGCTTTGCTGGGTCACCCTACCAGGATACCCTGTAGTGCCACCCATCCTGTGGTATAAGAGCACCTACCAGATATTACTCACTCCTGAAATCACTGCTGTACTTTCTGCAGGGTCCCTTGATGGTGGGTTCTCCTTTGATTTGTCTGATGGAAAGAATGTATCACCTCGGCACTTCTTCAGTGTGAGTGCCCACCAGGAGCCGGTCATCAGCCTGGTAAATAAACAGGATCTCACCGTGTGTCCAGGTGAGTTGCACATAGGGGAGCCAGGGGCAGTGCCATCTGAGGCTGTTGACAAGAGTAAACTGTGGGGAGGGGGACCTTGAGAATTCACCCACTTACCAACATCCAAAGGCTTAAATGACTATTGGCCTAGGCTGGCTTGTGGAAAGAGAGGCTGAAAAATCAACTGCATTAGAGAGAAGAGTGGGAATAGTGTACATCAGGCTGAGATGAGGCAGCAACCTCTTAACCCCTTCATTGCGGGCAGCAATAAAAGGAGATTGGAAGTTGATTCAAAACGAGACAAATGCTTCAACAGGCTCACATTGTCCTCAGGAGAATGGCCCAGTCTCAACTGGCTTCTACTGCACCATTACAGCCAGCAGCCTTCACTTACCCAAGCCATTATTCTGGAATTTATTGACACAGAGAATCGGGGAGGCTGCAGAAGTGTCTATTTCTGGGGAAGACAGTAAAAGTGGGGTAATCTGGCACGATAAAATTGGATTCTTCTACCCAAAAAGAGAGGTGGTACTTTACCTCCTATTGTGTGGAATTACCGACATTCCAGGGACACTTTCCAGCACAGATGTATGTGTTGTGGCTGGGAGTTGAATCCATAGGTGGAAGAATAGGAATGAAAGAGAGCAGAGTAGCTAGATTAGTGCAGATAGACCAAAGATGGTGCAGATAGTGCAGACCCAGATTGGTGCAGATAGACCAAACACCCATGTACCTGTAGACCCAGATGGCCTGTCACACACATCTTTCTGTAAAGGCAATGGGGAGGGGGAAGCAAACACTAACTGGCTGCCATGCCTGTACTGTGAATAAATCCACTATATATTATTTGTTTTAAAGGGACCCTTCAGCCAATCACTAGCCAGAATCTGAAGGCCATGACCAACAGCAAAGCAGATGCCAGCACCTTATTGTACAGCATACAGCAGCCCCCACAGCTGGGCAGGCTGGTGAATTCCCAGCTGGGTAGTGCCATGGGGGATGTGAAGAACTTTACTCAGGCTGAGGTGAGTGCTTTTGTCATGTTCCCTGAGCTAAAGGAGGTGCCCTGGCTCATTGTTGAGGCTGCTGCCCCTGTGAGGGAGCAGGGGCTAGGGGCGGCCGTGAACCCCCTAGCGCCCCCTACCGTCACGTTAGGGTGACGTAGCACCCTCAGATTCTCGCCCGCCACGACTTTGATGGTGAAATATATAATATGGAGGCTGCCAGTTTCCCTAGTGGACGGTATTGGTGTTCCTGTCCCTATTCCAGACTGGGGTATCTATGTGCGTCCCACCTTAAGGGCTACGCGTGCCTCCAAACCTCCCCCTCAGCACGCCCCAAGCCTCGCAGCTGTTCTGGGGACGTTTGGATGGTCCCTCGCCCCTCGGGTGCCCTCGCTCGGGCCTCGGGGCTCCTCGCCCACTTGGCGCCCCCTTGGGCCTGTCTCGCCGGCGCCCAGCTACATCGCCGGCTCCGCCTTGGGCCGGCTCGCTCTCGCCGCCCTATCTACCGGCGCCCTTGGGCCGGCTCGCTCTCGCCGGCTATTCTGCCCCTCTCTGGGGCCTCGCCCCTCTGGGGCCTCTACCGCACTCTCTGCGCTTCGCCCCTTGGGCTTCGACTCTGCCCCGCTCTGGGGCCTTGCCCTCTCTGGGGCTGACACCACATGCCTCGCGCCCTGGCTCTGCCCCGCTCTGGGGCCTTGCCCTCTCTGGGGCTGACACCACACGCCTCGCGCCCTGGCTCTGCCCCGCTCTAGGGCCTTGCCCTCTCTGGGGCTGACACCGTGCTCCTCGCGCTAGGGGCACAGGCACTCGCAGCCGTGCCTGTCCCCTTGACCCTTCTCTGGTCTGGTTGCCTCGCTAGGCCAAACACCGCCCTGATGGGCCAGGGTCTGTAACCCCGCGCCCCGCGCCTCCCTGGCGCAATACGGTGCCTCCCTGGCATTGACAATAGTGCCCCTGGCACTGTGCCCCTACTGGGCACTGGGAACCCCCAAGCTGCTGGGGAGCTCCCATGAGGCCTCCTCGCTCCCCTACAGCCTCACCCGGTCCTCCGGTGTAAACCGTAACTCAAACTCCAGCCATCTGGCTGCAACATAAACAGAGGCTCCACACGCCTAACAATAACTCCAAGCCCTGCCAGGGCTCTCAGTCCTACCTCCCGTCAGGGTGATGCTGTTCCCTGCATCATCGCAGCCAGTTAGCGTAGTAAAGCTGCGACCACTAACTCAGGCCACTCAGCTCAGCCACAGAGCTCCTGCTCCTGCAGCAGCCAGAAGGGAACTGTCAGTCAGGCTCCGGCCTAAGCTGTTTATAAAGGCCGGGCCCTGCCTCCTTCTGGCCATGTGACCCACCTGGTTGCCCTGGCAACCAGGCACCTGAGCTGCCTGGGTGATTGGCAGCTCTGCCAATCAGCCTCACAATCACAGGGCACCTCCATGGCTCCGTGACAGCCCCAAAAAGGAGGCTGTATTTTCCATGGCTCCCAGACCAACTGCATCCTTCATGAGGCAGTCTTTTGTAACCAGAGCTGAAATACCTGATGACAAACACCTTATTGCCAATTGCCAGAGCCTGTGCTGAAAACAACAAAAGCTACTGTAGGTGACAGTGAGGGTCAATGAGCTAGGAGACAGGGGTTTGGGGCCATTTCCTCTGGTAGGGTTGAAGGCATCAGGTAAAGCATCAACACAACGGACCCCCTGGCTGGCTGCTTCAGCAAAGAAGCTGAGGACTGAGCAGACTGTCAAGACTGAGTGACCTTTCCAGCCTGACAAAGGGTTTGACAGGCCAAAGCTAAACAGGATTATCAGGCTCTGTTCCAGGAGCCTATCTTCCTGCTGCCACTGCATATTGAGGTAAGCAGAGGACATGTGTCTTCCTAGAGGTCAAACTGTCAGCTCCCACTGGTGCTGCATCAGCTGCACATTATGGGATTAGCACTGGAACCTGATCCCCGGCAGGTGGAGGTCAGCCAAGCTCCAGCACAGCCAGCAGAACTATCTTGACTTGCACTGGCTGAAAAGCGGGGCGTTCAGTTTCACAAGCAGGGGCTCTCTTATAGGATTCCTACTCCATAATCCTAACAGAACAATGGCATCTCTATCCACCAGGTGCCATGTGGCTGTACAAAGTTTTTTCTTGGCTTCCTCTGTGATGCCTCAGGGTATGAAACACCCTCTATCTGATATGGAAAGCTTGTAGCCCTGGTACCTCATTAAGGGCCACAGGAGCTGGAGCAGCCAGGCCTGTTACATTAGCAGACCCAGCTTGGAAGGGGTCTGGTGATTCCTATAAAGGGTTCTTCCCAGGAAGGGCCTCTCAAGTGTGGATGTGGGAGGGCTTCCCGGGAGAAGGGAGGGAATGGAAGGGCAAAGAGAGCTCTTCATTGGCTAGGAAAACAGTTACTTTGGAGTTGCTGTACACCTGGAGAATGAACCTGGGCCCTGAAAGGCAGCATAGGCAGCATGTCAGTCTTTCCTAGGCCAGAGTGGTCGGGACAGGCCAGCTGTGCATGCATCTGCCTATAAGCAACTGGATGGTTAAGAGTTAGACAAGAGTGGGAAAGCCTAACAGCTTTACTTCATTTTACTGAACTAGCCCAGTCCCTTGTAGAGAAAGCTATAGATTGAGGCCTGCTCATAGAAAACACTGACCTGTGACATGCCTTCCTATTCAAAGAGGAACAGAGAGGATCCAGTTTGTTTTTCAGAATCTGCATTACATTGTAGGTTGTGCTTCCCTTTTTCTTGTATTGCCTGGCTACAGCTCCTCTCTCATGTACCATAGACAAGCAATAGGCAAGGCTTGCAAAATGTTACTGTGATTACACTAGCAGAGTCCTAGAGAAATGATTCTAAGAACACATAAAAGGGGAGTTTATCCCATTACAGAATTCAAGCGGTTGGCCTGGATGTTCCCTGGAAAGGCACCAGCACATGCTTCTAGAAATCTGCCATGAAGGATTGATTCCTGGGTAGTCTAACCTGGTAATCACTGCATTCCCTCATGATTTCCATTTGCCCATTGAGGCAGCCTGTGTTAGTAGGTTATAGCAGGAAGCCAGGAGCACTGGATTCTACTGGCTCAGCCCCTGACCTGCTGGGTGATCTGGGGCAAGTCACTTCTGCCCTGTGCCTCAGTTTCCCTATTGGCACTATGGGAATGGTGGTCCTCCCAGTATGTAGTGTTTTCAAACCCTTGGCAGAAAGGTGCTAGAGCATTGTTGCCCTGATGATACTGTGCCCTGTTTTACTGGTGCTGTATATACCTACCCAGATCTGGAACCTGCTGTCAGAAGAGAGGAGCCTGCATGCAGGAAAGAGCTACTCATTTTCCCGAGCTCAGCTGTGATTCAGTCCTCCCCAAAAACAGCTCCCACCACATCTGGTTTTCATTCTTGACTTCGGTTTCAAGTCCTGCCTCTTAAGATCGTCCCAAGGATCCGCAGCGCTGCAAGCACAAGTCTATCAGATAACACTGCTGGCCAATGAAATATTCACTGGGTTACCAAAGCAACGTTTGTGGTTGCCATGGCTCCTTTGACATCACACTCCAGAAAGCCTGTGGTGGATGATGGTTCCACTGTCCTCAGCAGCATGTGAATAGGGAGAGAGGAGTACAGGAAATTCAGATCTCCACTCCATCAGTGGGGTTTCCT
The DNA here is from genome assembly GCF_052110815.1 of Crocodylus siamensis. NCBI lineage: Eukaryota > Metazoa > Chordata > Crocodylia > Crocodylidae > Crocodylus > Crocodylus siamensis. Next base: position 28,048,011 of record NC_143409.1, on the reverse strand, counting down.
ATTCGGATCTACCCCTGCTTCTGGAAATCTCTAGTTGCCTTCTAGCAGACTGGGGCATACACATAAGCAAGCAGCCATGTTACAGAGAAGGCTGTAATCACCCTTGGTGTTTTATAGGGAGAGAGAAAAAAAAGAGCCTGGTATTTAAAATCAAGCACATATAGCAATGCCCATAAGTATAATTAGATGTCTAAATTATGCACACATTGACCACAGCTATGTGTACAAAGGTTTGTGGGGTTGATCTTTTTATGCACAGTTTTAGGCACAAGTTAGAGGTGACTGTGTAATTTACTGTACATCCAAACTAGGCATGCATTTTGTGTATGCAAGTGTACCTGCCTAAGTCAGAAAACCTATCACTAAAGGAACCATCTCATTCTGATCTAAACCTCTGGAGTAGGTAGTTGCAGCTTTCAAACTGCCTTTTTCTTATGGTAATAGAGAGCTCTACTCTCCATGGGAGCTCTGCTCTGCTCAGCCCTTTGGTTTCTCTACCCCAAGCTATATAAGCCATTTTTAGCCCAGGGGAGCAAGGGGGCTCTGAGAGGCCTTGTCTTTCAGCATCTTTGACAATACCATTTATTACGAACAATATTACTGTGGTACCTAGAGACTCCATTTGTGGTGGGGGTCCTTTGTGCCAGGCACTGTACAAGCCTATGGTGAGAGGCCACAGCACTTTTTACCGTTTTAAATAAATGAGACAGGCAAGTGGTAGGAAGGAAAACAGATGTGAATGTAACTTGCCAAAAGCTACACAGCAGTTCCGTGGCTGAGTCACAAAGGGAACCCAGGTCTCATGATGCAAAGCCCAGTGCACCATCCATTAGGCCAGCTTTGTCTTCTGTGCCCAATCTATATTCTCAGTGGCAATGATGAGGTTTTACCACAGCTTTCCATGTTGTAGCATGGCTTTGCTTATCATTAAGCCTCTTTGTTCTCTTTGTTCTCTGTGGGGCTTGTGTGTGTCCATCCAACCCAACCTTATTCAGCTTCTGTTTCTTATTCCCTGCATTCTGGTATATTAGTGACATATGCAACATCTTTTCGTGGTTCTCTACTCTTTTAAAGGTGGACAAGAAGATCTGAGTCCTGCTTTGCTCAGGAGCTCTCTGCATTTCCATGTCAGTTTATAGCCAGTTCTTTGACTTTCTGCTTGGCTCCTATTCATAGCCAGCCATCCTACCATTTCTCAGCCCAGTGCAGAGTAAAGGCAGTCATCACTGCCTGCAGTAGCTGCCTAATAGGAGTGGTGTCCCTTTCCCTTGAAAAGTTTTGGGGGTCTTACAGAACTGACTCTATCAGGATGTGGAATCAGGGACATGGGTCATGTGTTTTCAGTGTACACTCATGCACTTCACTTCCCCCAAACACAGAATCATAGAAACGTAGAATAAAAGGACCGGAAAGGACCTGTAAAATCATTGAGTCCAGTCCCCTGCCGTGGGCAAGAGGCAATTGGGTTCAAACTAACTCTACAAGGTGTTTGTCCAGTCTCCTCTTGAACACCTCCAGGGATGGTGGTAGAAATAAGTATCATCAGGCAGTGTCCTTGCTTAAAAATCCCTAGTCTGCCACTCCAGTGAGCTCTGCCCGAGAAGCCCTGTCCCTCCATCTCCCTCGCACTCATGTACATGGCCCCTGCATTTGTAGGAGAGACCCTCCTCAGTCCACATAGCTCAGTTTTGACTTGCTGTGTCACCAAGAGCCTCAAGTAGTAGCCCCTCAAGCGCCCAGCTCTTCCTATTAAATAAAAAGGCTTGATTGTTCTTTCCTATTAAATCTGCAAAACACTGTTTGGCATGTCTGCTGGCTATAATGGAGTCTTAATGGTCTCAGGGTACCAGATCCTCGAAGTTAAATGTGTCTGACACCAAAAGGAGACTCTATGCACCAAAAGGTAGGGAGCATGACTCCATTGCTAAAGACAAATTGAGGAGACAAGACATCAGGCTTCTACTCCACCTTGCTGTGTGGTGTAGGGCAAGGACTGTGCCTCAGTTTTGCTTAGGTCCCTGTATCACAACACTTGTGACAGCACCGTGATTGGAGTGAAGAAACATGAACAGTTCTCTTTCTGACTTAAATCGGTTTTATTTATTCTGTCTGACTTTGCTGAAATTAAACGGTTGTTTGGTTTGTCTGTCTGCTTGTTTCAAACTAGGTGAATAGTGGAACAATCTTTTATCAGCATGAAATGCCCCAGCAGCCATTTTGGCTTACCCAGGATGCTCTTCACTTCCGAGTTGCTTCTGCTCCCATTGTAACAGAGCCATATATCCTCAGAGTGTCGATATCTTTTGAAGCAAGCTGTCCCCAGCGGTTAACTCAGCTCTGGAGAAACAAAGGTAAAAGCCTGGAGGCAGAAGGGAACAAATCGGAGCTGGTTTCCATGAACTGAAAGGAGAGGTTATAGCCAAGGAGAAAGAGGGAGGGTGCAGATGGGGAGTCCAACATTTTTGGCGGGCATGCCACAAATGACATGAGCAGTTTCTGTGCATGACATGCAGCAGACTGGGAGGGGATAAGCAGCACAGCAGCAGATTGAGCAGAAAGCAGAGCAGCAGATCGGGCAGGGAGAGGGGATTGAAGTGGCACTCATGGAGGGTGTGCAGCTAATTTGTGGCTCAGCTGCCAACAAATTGCCCCCCCACTGAGTTACAGGATGCAGAGGACAAGAGAGTTGTCCTGAATTTACACCCCCCCACCGTAACTAAGAATCTTCAGAGCGACTACCCTGAAAATCCAAATGGAAATCCCAGTGTAGGAAGGCAACCCCACTCAGGATGGCACTTTAAGCACAAGGAAGTTTGACCATGTGCTTTCCTGGATCAGGGGTTAACTAATGTGGAACTGGTCTCTCTCCATGGCAAGGATTCTCATGCCTCTCTGTTCCTTCTTGTCACTCATTCCTCCCTTTCCTGCCAGTTCTTTCTTTCACATCCCTCTATCCTTCTGTAGTCTTTCCTTTTGTCCTTCATCTCCTGCACAGCCATGTGATCCCATAGCTTCCCCTTCCATCCCTGTTCTAGCTTTCCTTCTGACCTCTCTTCCCTACTTCCAAAGTCTTTTTCCCCTCCCCTCTCTTGTCATGCTGCTGTCTAGTCCATCAGTCTAGCTTTCTGGTTGTTCCTTCCCTCCTTTCTTCACCACCTTACTGTCTCTGGCTGCTCATGGCTGAGCATTGTTATCATCCAGACCATCACAGGCCTGTATTTTCTTTCCTTTTAGGCCTCATGGTTCTGAAAGCACAGCGTGCAAAGATTAACACCTCAGTGCTGGATGCTTCCAATCTTTTGACCAAGGTTCCAGAGTCCAAAAGGGCATCCTATGATGTTGTGTTCCTGGTTACTGAGTTACCCTCCCATGGTCACCTCTCTGTGGCTGATGTACCCATCAACGAAGGCCATCCTTATTTCCTGCAGTCTGATCTGGTCATGGGCAGTCTGAACTATGCTCACTATGAGTCTGGTGCCATAGAAGACCGTTTCAGATTTAAGGCTTGGCTTCGGCCTCTGGCCATGGAGTCTATTCACCCTCCCCAGGAAGGAGGTGGGGTGTTCATTTCTGAAGCCTTCAATATAACTGTGAATGCTAATAATGAAAATCCACCTCGGCTAACTAAGCAAAGACATGTCCTGCAGGCCCACCAAGGCTCCTTAGTGGTGCTGTCCCAAGATCACTTGGATGTAGTGGATCCTGACAGTTCTCCTGAAGAGATTGAGTACAACATCCTCAAGAGGTCAGCCAGTGGCTTCCTGGCCAACATGCACAATAAACAGGTGCCTATCAGCCGGTTCACCCAAGCAGAAGTCAATGCAGGCCACCTGGTCTTCATTGCCAATGGGAGCAGTTCTCTTGGATCCTTAGACTTGAGCATCTCTGATGGGCATAATCTACCTATCTTCACTTCCCTGGAAGTAGAGGTTCTTCCTGTATTGACAACAGGGATGAGCCAGATACCTCTAGAAATACCTCAGGACCGGAACATTGCCTACTTGTCCAGAGATCACCTCCAGGGGGGCTCACAGCCAGGGAAACAAGATGTCCTTTACACAATCACCAGGAATCCCAAATTTGGCCAGCTGAGGGTCAACCAAAAGCCAGCAAGGGACTTCTCACAGAAGCAGGTGGACCAAGGGGAAGTGACTTTTATTTTCACAGATTTCACCTCCCCTGAGGATGAATTCCAGTTCCTTTCAAGATCGAAAGGAGGAAATATGTCAGGAGCAGTGAATGTGACAGTCAAGGCTTTGGTCAAAATGCAGCAGGGGATTCTGTGGCCAAGGGGAAAAACCATCCTGCTGGACACCAGTGTCCTTGACGCAAGTGAGCTGGCCAACAAGACAAAGAGCGTCCCAGTCTTTAAGATCCACAAAGCCCCCCAAGGCAGCCAATTTGTGAAAATCTCAGATGACAAAGACAGGCAGCCCACTACCACTGACACCTTCACCCAGGATGATCTTGAGAGAGGGTTGATTGCACTGGAAGTCCCACAAGCCAAAGACTCTGGGCAGCACTTGCAGAACAACAGCTTTGTGTTCGAACTGGCAGCTGCAGGGGTGCCGCCTGCCTTGGAGTTGCTGAAGTACAGCTCTGAGCCCTTCGACTCATCCAAGGTGTACAGAGCCACACTTCTCACTGCCACCCATTTCCCAGATACAAGCATCTGGCCCACACTCCAGGAGACAAGCCCTTCCCCAGCAACCTCAGCCACTCAGCCCAAGGCCTTACCGCAACCAAGTCACAATGCTAGTGAGCAGGAGACACCTCCCACAGCCTGGCAAGGCCATGAGGCCACAACCAGCCCTTCCCCTGTGGAAGGGGGCACATTCCTCAGCTTCATCGAAGCCAACATGTTCAGTGTTATCATCCCAATCTGCCTCATCATCCTTCTTTTGGCTTTAATCCTCCCCCTGCTGTTTTATCTCCACAAGCGCAACAAGACTGGAAAGCACAATGTCCAGGGCACAGCTGCCAAACCCAAAAATGGGGCTGTGGTTGACCAGGAGACCTTTAGGAAGACCGACCCAAACCAAGCCATTCCTTTAACAACTGTGAACACACTGGAGGCCAAGGGATCGGGACCTGTGACCAAAGGAGCAGGGGCAGGAGGGCAGCAAGACCCTGAGCTACTTCAGTACTGCCGGACTTCAAATCCCACCCTAAAAAATAATCAGTACTGGGTCTGAATGCGGGCTAAGAGGCTGAAAGGCAAGACTCTTCCCTTCCAACCAGAACTCCCCAGCCTCCTCAACTGCTATGGAGTCCTCCTGCCCCTTGCTCCTCTTTGTCTCCTCTCATCATCCCTCACAGACAGGAGGCAGTATCCCTTTGACACAGAGGACTTCTGGGGATACTGGGTCTTCCTGATGCTTTCAGGGCCTCACTGGTACAAAAGCAAGGAATCTCCCTGAATGAACTCATACCCTGAAGTCTCAGCTCTCTCACCATCTTGGGGAGGAGGAGAGAAAAGTCTGGTGGGTAAATTAAATATGAAATGCCATAGACCAAGGAGAAAGACCTTGTGGGAATTCTATAAGCATTTGACTGCCCAAACCATTCTGGTGACGTGTTCTGGGAACTGAATAACTAACTGAACTAAAAGATCCCAGGCCAGGTTGATCCCTGCACACCCCATCCAGCCCACTGTGCACAACTCTTTCAGTGGGGAGATAGGATAAGACTTTCACCAATGTGTTTTTCCAGCTCTGAAGCATGAAATGGGATTTAAGAGCAAGTTGCACTAAGTAAGGATTGAAAGGAAGCTTTCTGAGTTCCCCAAAGCTAGGCTGGCTGAGGCACCAGAGCACAGGGTTGGAAAAAATCTTTTGCTGATGCCAAGGGAATCTGAAAGTGTCACTACCCATTTGGAAAAATAATCTCCCCTACTCTGAATATTTCTTGTGTGTCTCATAAGCCAAGTTGCACAGTCTCCCTAGCCTTGTTGCGCAACAGGTAAAACGAATTTACCAGACTACAAAACTGAGTCATGTTTATAGTGAGGAAAGCCTATCACACGCTCCATAAAGGGCATGTGTGGGTGTGTGGGGTATATTTTATGAAACAAATAACATGTGCAGGGCCAAATCCTCACCTGGTATAACCCAGTCTCACCCCATTGATTTATACCATCAGAGAATGGAGCCATGTGCAACTACCCTGGGCTTGTTTCCACTCTCACCTACCACAGTGAAAATTGGATGTAACCCCTCAGACATCAGTGAAGGGATGGGTATGTATAGAAGAGAAAAAACAGACCCATCACGTATTTCCATGAGGGCACCTCTCCTCCAACATGGGACATACACACAGAACAAAATGGTTTTTCCAAAGTGGTTCACATAAATATATTGTCCTAAGCAAGCTTTTTGATAGAAGTGATGTCCCCTCCAGTTCATTTTTAAGCCATTGAGCAAACAGAACAATTTAGAAATAATGGTGCCAAACCTCAGGATCTTTCTCAGATCAAATGTCTATTACATTAAAAGGAAAGTTGCTGAAGAATGGGCAGAGGAAGACCTGAGTTGGGAGCTCAAGTCCTGACCAAACTATAATATTTTTCATTGCTACATCACCTCAAGGGCCAGATTCTGCTTCCATTTACAATGGTGGAAATATGGAACAATTCAATCCAAGCCAATGGGATTTTTCCAGATTTGTGCCATTCTAACTCAGAGTATAATTTGACCCTAACTGACATTTACTTACATTGTTCTCTCCAAAACTAGCTCTCTGAGTGTAGGAGTTGGGGGATATCCTTGGGGTGTTTGGGGGTTGGGGGTCTCTCTAACATCAGTGCAAACAGGGGAAATATTTTTGTGACTATGCTGAAGTTGCCTGACTGTATGTGTAGGGCCAAATGTTTAAAAGCACAGCTACTAAAGTGCATGTATCTGACTCACAAAACCAGGAACTGCAGGGTATACAAGCCCCAGTTTGTGGTGTCCAGCTACCCGCATGCACACGTACATCAGACCTGCATACCTGTCAGCATTTGTGTACTTGGAAATGCATGTGCAATAGAACAGGTGCGCATGTTGGGGAACGGGGTCCCATGTCTCTACAGTTGTAAATGCCTCATCTCTGAAACAGTTCCTGTGCCTTTAGGATACTGTGAAGCAAGGCTGCAGAGGAGCTGAGAGCTGGATCCCATGCCAATGGGTGGAGCAGAGGCACAAAGAATTGTTTCACATCTTCCTCCTCCATTGCAGTTCCCAAGCTCACTTCATGTGTGACCCTAGACATGCAGCCTTCCAGAACAGGGGCTGACAGCGCTGACCTGAGCAAAATACTGCAGACTTCTCCCACACAGCTCTGCCAATGCAAATTCCTTTGTGCCTGCCATTGGTGTCAGACCTGTGTGCAGCTTTACCAACACCTCTCACTTCTGTCCTGCAGCAACTCTCCCAATAAGCTCCAGGACTGAGGGGCAACACCCCTGTTCTTCCACTCTCAGGCCTCCCCACTGCCCTGCCTGTGGTCCCCCATACCAATCTGCATCAGCCTTTGCCAGTCCACACCACTGTTTCACCACACTGCAGCCCTTTGCCTCCTGGGAGCCACTATTGCATAGTGCAGTGGTGTCAGATATATGGCCCATTGGCCAGATCACTCCCACAGACACATATATCTGGCTTGTAGAGCTCCCACAGGAGCTGGGGATTTGGGCAGTGGAGGGGCTATAGAAGAAGCATGATGTAAGAGCTGGCCATGGTTGTTATTCCTCTTCCCAAAATACTAGCATGAGTGTCCACCCCAAGCGGTAGGCTTCCTCGCTCTGTTCACTGTCACTAAATCCCAGCAACACACTTTCTCCCTCTCCTCCCAGGTTTGCCTCAAATGGGAATTTTGTATCTTGCTACCCTGTAAAAAAGGATTCTGGTTTCATTGCCTGAAAGAATGACTGAGTCAGGGATGGAGGCCTCGAATGGAGCTGGGAGCCAAAGAATAGTTCAAACAGCAGCAGCGGTGTTGGAGGTGGATTTCCTAGGGTCTTTTTGTTTTCTTTCCTTTACAGTTTTCTTCCCAACAACAGATTGGATAATTTATAATAAAGCGACCAGTTTTGTAAAGAACATGGAAATAAACAAGATATTTTTAAAGCAGGTGGTCATGTGATCACTTCTCAGCAAGCAGGAAATGCTGAGCCCAGGTTCCCAGGACACATCAGGCTGATGGTCACCTCAGCTCCTGCTGTTAGTCCCACCTGTGGGAAGCCAGAGTGGGACCATTGCCTGCATTCAGGGTGCTCTGGAGCTGCACCTGTAAAACCGAGGGTGGAATCCAGCTCAGCGCATGCCCAGGCATTGCCAAGTCTCCAGTCCTGCAGGCAATGCCCATGCTGCAGCATTTCTTCTGCAAGTGACCAAGGGCTTTTCCAGGCCCAGCATCCTCATCCTGCCTTTGAGTTATCATTCACATGCTATGTCAGACAAGCTGCTCAGCTGCTACAAAACTGCAGAGCTCCACTGCCTTCAATGGGGATGTGCCAATTCCCACCAGCTCAGGATCTGCCTCAGGCTCTGCAGCCTGCTGTTCCCTGGCCATGGAGCTGCACAGGTGTTCCTTCAGTGGGAAGAGCCAGGCTTCATCTGGAAACATCCTTGTGACCTTGGTCACCCATTTCCTCCCTGCCCTGAATGTGAAGGGAAAATAAATTAAGATACTAAGAGGAGAAATCCTGCCCAGCAAGTCTGAGTCTAGTCTCAAGTTGTTCATCATGGTGCTGCTTGTTTGGGCTCATTCACACACCCTTCCCATCTAGCTCATAGGTCCTTTTGGAAATAGAAGACTCATGCGATCTATGCTGAGGTTTGCAATGGAGCTCTCAACCAACTTTTATGTAGCTCCCAAGCCTACCAGTAAAATGGGAACCATGTCATTGTTTATGACTGGGTGCCAGGGATCCTTACCCTGGTTCTAGTGCTCACTCCAGTTGGCTGCCAGTATGCCTTCACTGAATTCAATCTGTCTTGAGCAACACCAGCCTTAGTAAAAAAAAATCATGACCTTTCTCAATCAATTTAGGTCCAAAATGTCAATGTCCTCCAGCATATGTATATATATTCTAGAGACAGCTTCCTTTAGTTTACCAGGCTCAAGAGCAATGGACAGTAGGTCTGATTCTGTCCTGTACTGAGATCTGCTGGGTGGATGAGTGAGGGGGGCAGCAACGGAACCTGCCCCAGCCCTGACATGGGAGGACAGGACCAGAGGGGCCTCCTGGGCCATCACATCTAATCCTCTGTATTTGTGCTTTCCCTTCACTCAAGGATTTTCCAAAATCATTGCTTCAAACCCTTGCACAAAAAAATCTATTCTGGTATCTGCAGATGTGCAGCAAAGCCTTGAGACCTGGGATGGCCAGCACCTGCCACACAGCAAGAAAGTTTCCTCAGCACCCTGATCTGGAGATGGAAGATACTTGATACCACATATCCCACATGCTGGAACTCCCTCTCTGATCATATATCCCTTCCATATACTTATGCAGTACAATCTAAGAGCCATTCAGGAGGTTTTTGGCCCTTCATCCCTGGGCTCAGAAGACCATTCTAAGGCTCCTCTCCTCTGATAGATATCGCCCTCTAACTTCCATTCTCATTGGCCACATCTTCACAAGACACTGACTGTGCAGTAGCATTGCATGGCAAAAACTGTGGTGTGATGCTACTGCGCAGTAGTATTAAGCTACTGCACAGTAGCATCACAAAAAAGGCATTAATCAGCACTACTATGTAGTAACTCGCGTTACTGCACAGTCATTTAGTTCTTGCTTATACAAGTACAAAATGACAGTGCAGTAACAACTGTGCAGTCAGCATCTTGTGTAAACATAGCCAGTGTGTTCATAACCCCTCTGTAGCCATTTGATTTGATGCCAGTCTTACTTTTTAGCCCAAAAGGCTCTCCTCCCTCCCTAATATTCAACACAAATGATTAGTAATCATATTCTCTTTAGGGTGATTTAGAGAAGCTTAAAAGCTGCTCTAACTTACCTCTGCTGGTCACAATCCCCAGTAAATATTATGTCAAGGTGGGAGGGAAGAATCAGGAGCCAGCTGCACTCTTTTAGAGCTCCCCTATGCTGAGGGGGTTCCCAGGTGGTTATTTAGGGCCCGGTTCTGCCTAATCAGCACAAAGCAGCCAGAACAGAGAGAGCATCTGGCCTGCCAAGCCCAGCTTCTAGAATAGCACGATCTGCCGCTTTTATACAGACTGGACCACCTGAGTTCATCACACTCCATCCTCCAAGCAGTCAGACACCTGGATGAGGCGAGAAGGCCACTGTGGACTGAGCTATCATCTCTCAAGACCCCAATGCAGCCACAACAGAGTTAAGCTTCCTGTTACTTAGCCCCACAGTTTCTGAGCAGCTTTTCCCAAGAAGGCAGCAAGATGAGGAAATGCCCCATTATGCTTTAACTAGAGATGGAGCAAATACATCAGAAAGCTGCCAATGCTTCTAATTATGGGAGCCCTCAGGCACCGCCCTCCTGGAACAGCACTCACCTGGCACCTGGCCGAGTGGGAAGATGGAATCCAACTTTGAACCAGCCATGGAAAACTCACCAAAGTGCAGCTGCTCTCTGTGGCCTGCTCTGTGTTGTACAAGCCTCTGTCATGTCACAAGCCCGGGGGCTGGGGAAGTACATCATTTCCAGGGGAGATGGTTAAAGTATTTTTTAAAACCCACATATTTTTCAAAACAACAACTTCCAAGCATGCATAGCTGGATCAACAGCCTGGTTAGATGTATGCAGTGGGACCAACATGCAGGCCAGATGCATATAGTTGCCCTGCACAGCTTTGAATAATATTCCCAGTTGTATATACACCAGATGTGGAGTGCTGTGTCCTCCAGATGTGCACATCTGTCTGCTGTCAACCTGCCCTACTACACATGAGCCCATCTGAGAGAGCTTTAGAACCCAGCATGGGAGCTGGGAGAGATTGTTTAGAAACCCCAGTGCTCCTGTATACAGCCAAGATGTTTTTTTGTTCTCCCCTGTTTCCCTTTCCCTGCTGGGTTCCCCAGGTTGCTGTGGGCTTCTTGGGGGAGTTGTGGCCAAGAATGCAGGACAGGAAAGAGTGGTTTCATGCATGGCAAGGTTCCTCAGCATTTAACACCACTGTCGCCACATAGAGACACAGGTGAGGGGAAAGTCGCACTGGATTGTTCAGCGTGCCCCAATGAGAAAGGTTTTATGGGTGGAGAGGTCCATTCCCAAACTGGTGGGGCCCAAGCTCACACCTCCCTGCAGTTTGGCTTTACTAACATAGAAATTAACAAGCCTTCTCATTAGGCCTGCTTGCTTCTCAGGTTCCTCCCTTTGGACTATTCAGTCCACACCCTAGATCCTCTCTCACTAGAGAGCCACCCCCATCTACCTTTATGTCTGGATGAGGCAACAAGCCATCTGCCCCAGCAGTAGTCATCATCACCTACAGTAGTTAATACTACCAGGATCCACACCAGCTACCAGAGTGGGAGCTCTCGAGAAAACACTATCTGCTTGTTACACAGGGCAGAAGCTGGTTTGACTTCTACCCAGGTCTAATTTTCAGAGAAAAGCTCCTGTTCATACCTTACATCAATGCAGAATCACCTACACCAGAGCTATCCAGCTTTGGAGCAGCTAGGGGCCATGTGGAGTCTCCCCAAGCTGCCCCCTCTGCAGGCACACTGCAAGGGCTGCTCCCCAGGACTCCCCTCCTTCCCCCACATGAGCTGCATGGGCTTCCCCTCATGGGGTGCACTGACAACATGTGCTTTCCTACCCCTGGCCATGCAGACACAGCCCTCAGGGATCCCCTCCCTGTTGCACAGGAATACATAGCCCCTGCCCCCTGGCATTGTGGGCTTCACACGGGCCCTCCCCCACTACACAGAAAAGGGAGAAGCACCTGCTAGAGCCCAGGAGCCACCAGCTGGACAGCCTTGAGCTCCACAGAGGAGCACTGAGAGGCACCTGCACTAACACATATACAAACTTGCACTCACACTTCTGCAGAGGTGGCTCTGTCCAAGCAGGCAGAGAGAGAAGCACTTGCATGCCTACATGCAGAGTCATAGGTGCTAGGCACAGACAGACACATGGGCTTACAGATAAAGAGCTGTGAATGATTATTGTATTGCAGTGGCAACCAGAGGCCTCACCCCACATAAGAGTACATTCAAAACAGCAAGGACAAATGAAGAGAAAGAAGGGAGACTGGCACAGAGACTTGCCCAAGGTCTCACAGCAGGTCAGTTGTAGAGCTGGAGGGAATTGCTCAGGTTTCCAGACTCTCTGCTGAACTCTCTTCACATCTCATCTCATACACATTGAGGTTTTACTGCACAGAGAAGCCCAGATACTGACACACTCACCTGCACGTGATGAGATGACACATTCTTGTGTACACACCCACATACGATTACATGTATAAACATGCCTGGGACTTGTGTAGGCAGGGCATACATCTGAATAGGACCAATTCTCACTGCTTGTACTACGTGCTCATGCACCCACACACACACCTACACACTGAAATCTGGTTGCTTGATTGACACATACACTCACCAAGCCCTGGAAAAGCACAATTAAACATTCACTGCCTTGTGAACTTCCATACAGCAGCACTCTGGAAATGGCAGCCAGGACTTGAACAAAGTGAGCTTCCCCTCAGCAGTGCCCTTGTCATCCAGCAGTATGAGTAGTGCCCTGACCAAGCAATCTGGGACACTATCTGAGATGAGAGAACGTGAGCAAGGATCACAGATTTAGAAGCCAACAAGTTGTCCCCTTAAATGCCTGGTCCTTCCCCCCAAGCCTAGCCCACGTGCTGGAGAGCTGATATGACTTTTGTCTTTCTAAGACTACTTACAAAGGGCGGGTGTGAGAGAGGCAGAGACACCCGCGTACGGAAGGAACAGCTGTGCCTGTGTGCCGGCATGGCGAGATGCAGCGCTCTGGGAAACGGGGTCCTGCAGGTCAGCTGTGGAATGAATGGACTCTTTATTTCGAAGCGCTGACACGCCACAGCTGTCTCTGCCTGGCCACTCAATAGGCAAAGGAAGAACAGCCTGGTCCGGGCACCAAGGAGACGAAGTGCCCTGGTGAGATCATGTAAGGCTCGGCCTCCCCCACTCCTTCAGTGCTCAGTACCCAGCTTCGTTGCCCCTGTGCTGTCTTCACCCTGCTGTAATGCCGGAGCTTGGGCTGCACCCTTCCCTCCAAGGCATAGGGGACGCAGGTCAAGGCCACCCTAGAGTTTGCTGCCACTGTCTCACCCTAGGAGCTGCCACCTCATCTCAGAGCAGGGACTGCCTCCTCAAGAAGAGTGGGTCCAGGCCATGTCTTCATGGTAAACTGACTGCCATCAGCACTGCCATCCCATACTGCTCCACAGAAACAGTGTGGCCATGTGGGGCACTCCAGGTGACCTAGTTAGCACTGCTTAGTGCCTGTGCCAGTTAGTTGCCCCTGATGCTAACTAGTCCACCTGCAGTGTTGCACAGGTACAAAGATGCTGCTTCTGGCTCACGTGGAAGCCTGTTCAGGACAGCACAGTGAACGGGAGGGCACCCCTGCCAGCATGGTGAATGTGCTACACAGACAGGGCTGTGGTTTCATTCATTTCAAGCCATCCCACTATCAGTGGGTCCTAATCCTGATGTGGAAGAAAGTACTTCCTGCTGGGGGGAGAGGGGACTTTCCTCCCCATGACACCGGACAGCCCTACCACACTGTACTCTGGGCAGATCCTACTCAGATCCTTAGTGGGGGAATGCAAGTCATGCAACGTGAAGGTAGGAAAATGGAGGGGGCCACACTTTATCCTCTTCTGATGGCCCCCATGAGCCTAACACAAGCTCTTAATTCCAGCCTGAACTGTCCAACCATCTCCTTGGCAACACAGGCTAGCTAGGGATACTGCCTCACCACAGGGCAGCTTTTGTTTCTTTAAAACAAAAGTAAAACCTGAGAAGGAAGCAGAGTGTCAAATAGCCGGTGTTCGTGCGAAATACAAACACAGGCTGAATAAGCAGGTTTGTTCCAGGAAACAGAGGGAGGAGGGAAGCAAGCAGCCTGGCCCCACCCTCCTGCCTGCGAAACCCTGCCACATCCACGTCGTGGGGGCAGGTAGCCATGTGTACCTGTTTTTGTCGAGCATGCAGATGATGTGCTGTTAGTCCCTGGCTGCTGTGGTCCTGTGACACAATGCACCTGCTGCTGCACAGAGACTCCAAAAAAGGCCAACTCTTGTAATAACAAACCTTGGCACCTTTCATCAGCAGGGCTCAAAGCACTTCCCAGTGGCCTCACAGCCCTGCATGGCCAGGGTGTGGTGGGAGCTGGAGGGTGGGATGCAGCAGCATGATGGCGTGGTACGGTGCGCCACGGCTGGGGCAGGAAGCGAGGAGTGCTCCATTCGGCTGGAACCACAGACCCCAATCACTGATAGGCCAGCTGGTGCTTCAGCAGTGCATGCGCTAAATTATGACGCAAAGAGGGAGCTGGGATGTAGGCAGATCACCAGGGCAAGTGCCCAACTCCTGTCTGGCATCTGACTATCACCCACAGGATAGACCAGGCCTCAGTTATACATCTCATCAGGAAGAGGGCACCTCCAGAGCCCCATGCCAACTTGGCTGGGGCATTTGCTCAGAACCAGGTCAGGAGGGTACCCTACCAACTGGTCGTCAGCCCACACCTCTAAAAAGGCCCAAGGCTTTCTGTGATGCAGCCAAACAGTGCCTGATTCGCTGGCTCGCTGCTAGAATGCTCTGACTAGCCGGCCCTTTGCTTTGCCCATAGTAGTGTCCCATCCAGGCTGTCGGCATCCAGAATAGGTGACAGAATTCAGCTCCCTTTACCCACAGCTAGCACCTTGACACAATGGGATGAGCTTGTGGGATCCTGTGACTCTCACAGCTTGCTGCTGAGGAAGGGCAGAAGGGGGATTAGAGTCATGCAAGCCAAAACATACAAAACCGGAGCATGCCCTTGTGATCCTGAAGCCAAACTAGAGAAACAGAACCCTGGCTCTCAGACAAAACTCCATCTTTTTACCACAAATGTACAGTACTGAAAAGCAGAGATTTATCAATATCCTGCTATGTATACTCCACGTCTTCATAAAAAACAGCCTAGACAAATCCCAGACATAGAGTGGCCAGAAAAAATCATCAGTGGAGTGCTACAGAGAAGGAGAAAGCAGCATGAGAATGACACAGCAGAGGAGGAAAGACCAAAGCCCAAAGCAGTGGCATGGCTGTTGCAGGAGGCATCAGGGCTGGCCAATGATACCAAGGAGATGTGCAAGACATGCCACACCTGCAGCCAGCAGAGCTATCTTGAAGATACAGTATTTGCACTGAATAGTAGCCCTACACTGGACAGGGTGGCTTGGCCTAGCAGCTGGCCTGTAAGAACCCTTCATTAGTTTCATTTAATGTGCACGTGTGTGTGTGTGCACGTGCGTGCGCGCACAAGTGTGTGCTCTGTGCATTGCTACAATCAAAATTCAGACCCAGGCTGCCACAGTCCATAACCAGCCAGCAGTGCAGACTGTATCAGATGCATCTCCACTGGCCTTTGCTCTTTGCCTAATTTACACACACACGAGCACTTGCACACGAACACTGGAGCACAGTGAGGTGCAGGGCTGGGAAGCAGAGCTGCCTGTACATCTAGCCCAGGAGCTCCTTCCACGCAAGGGACTTCCCAGTGTTGTTGGTGGGGGGGGACAAAATGATCCCCATCCTAAGAGCAGGGCAGTAGGAGGGAAGTTCCCTATTGCTGGAAGAGTACTAGTGGGCTGAGACAGGGAAAAGTGTCACATTGATGCTCCCAGTCCCCAAGCCCAGAGCCCAGCACAGTAAGAAGCTATCCCCCCGGCCCCGGGGAGGAGCTGGAGCAGGCTGACTGCAGCTTTGGCTACCCAGGCTGTGATTTTATAATCCCACACTTTAATGCCTGCTTCTGCCCTCCCAGTCCTGGAGGCTCACAGCTGGGCAGCTGCTGAGCATTTCTCAGGGGCATCCTGCTAGGCTCAGAGCACCACCTTGCATTTACCAGGTTAAATATCCTGGCCTCTAGATCATAACAACTGAGAAAGATGGGCTAAAGCAGCAGGAAGCTGTGCCTTTAACCAGCAGGGAAACTTCAGCTTGAGTTACTCAGGCCCACTTCAAAGTTCAATGAGAGCCCGTTGCCATGGAAACAGCAGAGGCAGCTTTCCCAGCCCTTCCCAGCTCTTCTGCACCCGTGGTGGGGGGTGGGGGGCGCTACTGCTAGTCCTCCTGTTCCTTTAAGGATGGTGTCTTTTGGAACAGAGGGCTGTAATCTTCCTTTTTTCATCTGTAAAAAGTGATTCTCTGAGGTGTTTTGGAGTCGCTCCAATGCCTGGGCACCTCTGGATGCCACTGGCTGGGTTTTATTTGGGTTACTTATTCTTCCACTGCTGTTAACACAGACAAGGCAAAGACTGGCAGCTGCATATGCTCATTCAACAATTTTCATCCCCAGCTATATAGGCAGGGCACCACAGAGTTGCAGGCATGGACCTTTGCTGACAAAAGGCAACCAAGTACAGTGAAAAGTAACTAGTGAGTGAGCTTCTAGGAAGAGACATTTTGACTGAGAAATCTAGCAATGCCCTATAGATCCCTGATGTAGAGCTAGGACCACTAAGGAGTCCTCTAACTCAAACAAATATGAAGAGGTTATGCTTGTACTGCCTTATTCTTTGGGACAGTCAAATGGTCCAAAACATGTCTGGGAGTCCTGGAAAGGAAGGTGAGGATGTCCTTACAAGCTCCTGCATACACCAACCAAACAGTCCCCTTGCACCTGCACTTGTTCCCCTTTGCACAGGCCACTCCCAGCACTGAAGGATGACAAAACCAACATCCTTGGGCTCTGGTGGCAATAGCAGACCACCAGCTTGTACCACACACAATACCAGGCAGTGTGGCTGTGGTCAGAGTGCCAGGACAACCCCACCCATTGATCTTTCCAGTCTGCTAGATTGGTGGTTCACAACCTTTTTTGTACCAGGACCCATTTATAAACATCAGTGGTCAGTCCTGACCCAGTACCCTTCACTCCCAATCTGCTGCCCCCAGGCTCCAGCCCCAGCTCCCCGGTGTGTGGGGCATGGGGGGCCCCAAGCAGCTCCTCGCAGGCTGGAACTCTGCCAGGTTTCAGGGGGAAAGCCATGGTTTAAAGGAGAACCCATTTTTAAAATTTGTTTCTCACCCTTTCAGATATTATTGCGACCCACTTTTGGGTCACAACCCATGGGTTGAGAAATGCTGTACTAAATAACAATGTGTGGCATGTTCTCCAAGTGAAGCTATGAAGGCATCACAACCTCATCTGGCAGGTGATGTGGTACCTTGAGAATGACAGTGATGTAAAAATCGCGGTTCGTTTCTCGGGAGGCGGAAAAAAAACCTTCAGCCACAGACACACTCTATTAGCAACACAAAAGGTATATATTTGCAAATAGGGTCAGAGAGAGAGACAAAAGATCAAACACTCTGCTGCCCCCGGGGGAAACTGCCCAGCTGGCTTTATCCCCTCTCTCCTGACCACGTGTGCAGAAGGAGGAACTTTTACAACTCATTTCCGATTCATACAAACATGTATGTAAATACGTCAAATCATGCGTCGCATGTGTATTATAATTAACTACTTAAGTATGCGGGGCGGATAGGCTTAATATGTATTAGGTTATTGCGCATGGGCAGACAATATTTGAGGTTACAAGAGTCTGAATTTTCCTTGCTTCAAGGCTAGAACTGCAATCTACTCTTATCTGCATGAGAAAAGCTGAGGAGTATATGCTTTACTGTAACAAAGAGATAGTAACTTTGCAAAACAAAGAGGGAGTGATACCTTAATACAAAGAGCTTTCAGTAGCTTTCCCAGTTTTTTCACCAGGGAGGGCTGACAGCTGCACTGTTTTAACAAGACTCCAGGGAGGGCTGACAGCTGCACTGTTTTAACAAGACTTATTGATAATGCATTTTTAATAATATTTCTAACAACAGCATGATATCAATAGCGCTGTTCATGAACTGCATTACTGCCAAGTCACCTGTGAAGGCCTTAAAAGCACTGGGAATGGAGCAAACCTCCCCACTTACTCAAAAAGGGGTATTTTTGTGGATATCAAGGATTACCTGAAATAACTTCTGTCTTCAAGCAAGCAGGCATATTTTGGCTTTCCATAATTCACCATGTTCCATACGCACACTGGCTGGTAACAGTAAGAACAGAGGCCTGAGAGCTTCACTGATAGTCACCCATAGTGGACAGGTTCTCTGAAAGATAAATAATGTTAAGACAGATGTTCCAGAAACTAAGAGACATTGCATTGCATGCTGTGTAGTCACACCAAGTGCATGTGCCACACCCCAATCCCAATTTTGTTATGTTTCCCAGGCTCTTTGTACTCACTTTGCTAGTATAAGTATCTGGCTCAGGGAACTGGAGTAGCAGGAGCAAGATATGCACAAGATGATGGTTTGGTGTTGCTGGGGGGTTTTAGAGAAAAATCCTAGGTAATGGAGAGGGGGGAAAGAAGCACCTTCCAGAAACCCAGGAACTCTCTAGAGGTAAAACTCCACTGAAGTGTAGCTAGTTTTTCAGAATACCATGGTTAGCATCTGCCTTGGCTCCTTCAGTCCATACGTGCTACTGTTAGGGTCCACAGCAGTATTAGCCTGTCCTAAAATCAGTCAGCCAAAAACCCACTGAAGTAGGAGAATAGACCAAGCAAGCTACTGCTGCGGCTGCACAGCCCACTCTCTTCATTTATCTCCAAGGAACAACCTGCGTGTGATAACACACTTCTGAGCATCAGCTTTCAGTGTTACACAGATCTTTAGTCAGGAGGGTCACAAGCTCTAGTGACCTGAGGAAGCAGCGGATGAATTCAGAGCAGAAGTGTGAGATTTCTCTTGTTCTTCACATGTGGCGTGATGTACAGGCTGCCCTCTATTAACAAGCATTTATCTGAGAACAGAATCTTCCACCTGAATGAAGCAAAAATGCTGCGGTTCGTTTCTCGGGAGGCAAAGAACTCTCAGACACACTCTATTAGCAACACAAAAGGTATATTTGCAAATAGGGTCAGAGCGAAGACAAAAGACCACACTCTGCCCCCGAGGGAAACTTCTCAGCGGGCTTTATCTTCTTTCTCTTGGGCACGTGTGCAAAAGCAGGAACTCTTACAACTCATTTCCGGTTCATACAAACATATATGAAATGACGTCACGTCATCCGTCGCATGTGTGTTATAATTAACTACTTAAGTATGCGGGGCGAATAGGCTTATATGCATTAGCTAATTATGCATGCTTAGAAAGCTCTTTTAGGTCGTTAAAAGTTCAAACCCCCTCTGTCCCAAGAACACAACCAATTAAAATTGCAGTTTCTCTTATCTATATAAGAAAGTGAAGGGAGCATGAAAGGGAGTATGATTTAGTGTAACAAAGAGATAGTAAATTTGCAAAACAAAGAGAGTGATACTTTAATACAAAGAGCTCTTGGTAGTTCCCCCCCCCCCCACCAGGGAGAGCTGCCAGCTGTGCTGTTCTAACAACACTATTCATAATGCATTTTCAATAATATTTCTAACATGAAGGTCTAGACGCTTGTTCCAAGCAAAAATGCTTTAAGTCTTGAGCGAGTCTTGTATGGTGGCCTTCCAAGGAGAGACAGGCTGTGGGTAGAAGCATTATCCTTCTTTCACTCCTAAATTCCTTCAGATCAGTTTCCCCACCACAAGCTTCCTTCACAAGCTTCCACACCAGCCCCAGGTACTGGAGGGGGGGTCTTTAATCCACGCAGCCGGAGGGACTCATGGGGATTAGGAGGTGGATGTGCTGAAGCCACCCGTCAGCAGGCTGCTCCCACTCCTTTTCCAGAGGTGGCAGAGAGGGATGGTGGGGAGTGATGGAAATCTGATCCAACAAGGGCATAGGTCACATTCCCTAAATTCCAAGTGAAAAGACCCTGGCATGTTATTTTCTTGGAACAAACAACAAAGGTGGAGGAAAGCAGGGGAGCAACGCGTAACTTGTAAGGATTGGTGGAGAGACAGGGCTGAGCTGAGGCTGTTGTGGGAAAGAGTTTTCTACAGATGCCCAGAACATTGTCCCATGTCCCAGCTGCTTTCTCCATTGAGAAGCTCATCTCTGAGGCAATGTCTCAGAGAGATTCCACTGGGTCAGCACTCGGGGAGGGGTTCCCCTATTCGCTCCCAGCTTGCTTGGCAAAGGGAAGGTAGTGGAGGACTGTCCTGGCTCTGACTGCACAGTGAGTGGGCGCCGCAGCTCAGCTAAGAGCCCAGCTAGGCACCTTTTCATTCTCAGGCATTTGCTTTGGAGAGGTCCTAGACTCCTATAACATAAAGTAGTCTCTAGGCAGCATCTCCAGGAACTTTTTGGAGGGGGCTGCTGAATGTTACAATTGGCATCTTCCAAAAATATCAAGATGGATCCATTATGGAAAGCTCAGATCCAGCCAGAGGGTTAGGGCCAAAGCCCATTTATATTCAGACCATTTTCAAAAGAAGAGCTACAATGTGAGGTTCTGGCCAGGTCCCTGATCCTAGAACAGCGATTCTCAACCAGGAGTGCCACTAGATTCTTTCAAAGGTGCTGTGCAATATTAGCACTGTTAGGGGTACATGTTTCTACATGATTCACAAGATAAACTCAGAGATATCAAATACAAATCCAGAGTGTCCAAACATTCTGCCCCGCTGTGGTCTGAGTTCTTTGCAACAGAAGAATTGCTCCGTTATGTTTTCTATAGTCAAGAAACAAGTGAAAGCCAAGACCTAGGACTTTCTGCAGAGGCCCTTCAATCTAACAAGGAGTGCCTTGAGTCTAAAAAGGTTGAGCTCTAATTCAGACCCATCTCTTCCAGAGTCTCAGCAACCACTTCAGTATTTTTGACTGTCTGGGTCTCAGAATCTATTTCTGAGTTCCTGTACAAGTGGCCTTCGTGAAAGGTATCCTTTTTTAGCTAACAAGCTAAGCAGGCTTGGGCAGGGTCAGGGCTTGAAAGAGAACCCTCCAGGGCAGAGTGCTGTAGGAAGTGGGGTGGATGATTCAGTGAGGTGGTGTTCTCCCTGGAGAGACAGTACAGAAACACTACCCGAGCACAGTTTAAAAGGGCACTGTGAACTCCCTCTGTGACTGGAGACACAATACAGAAATGCTGCCTGAGTGGTGCTAAAGGGGCACTCTGAACTCCCTCTGTGACATTTTAGTGAATTCCCACATAGCCCAATGGCCTGGGTGAGGGTGGCATTTGCTGATGCAAGGAGCAGCAGCAGTGATAAAAGCCACAAAATGGAGGATTTAGATTCTTGTCACTGTCTTTTGGTTCAACAATCAACCTCTTGCCTGACACGATTGGCAGTAAGTCACAGCTACAAGGCATGCTTATAGAAGAGATGGCTCTTCCCTTACTCAGGTGACATTCTGCTATTCATCATGAAACCAAATGCCTCCAGGCCAGGCTGTAGCCATTCACCTAATCCAGGAATTCAGGCTAATCTTCATTTCCACCATCAGCAAATTGAAGACAGAAGTCACAAAGATAAAGAGCTGCCCAC
The DNA here is from genome assembly GCF_052110815.1 of Crocodylus siamensis. Lineage (NCBI taxonomy): Eukaryota > Metazoa > Chordata > Crocodylia > Crocodylidae > Crocodylus > Crocodylus siamensis. The sequence continues at coordinate 28,026,378 of NC_143409.1, read as the reverse complement.
CCTCAGAAACCCACACTTATGAGCCCAGCACAGAGTGAACAGGCTTCTGCTATGTTGACATAGCCATGCACTCAAACACGTACTGCCCAGAAAGCTTACCTCCATCAAACAGCATATTCAGTGAGATAAGAGAAAGAGTCCTACCAGGAACCTTGACTCAGATAAACAGCCCTGGAGCAAAGCTACACAGTGCAGCAGTGCCAGGACAGTGCAGGGTGCAGGGTCCAGGAATTTGGACATTCGCCCTGCAGCACTGCATAGGCTCCTTAGGCAGGCAGTGTAATCTAATGGGTAGGGAGTATGATCTAGTGCGTGATTTAGTGGACTGGGAATCAGAGATCTATTCCTGGCTCAGCTGCTGACGTGATACATGACCTAAGTCATGTCCCTTCTGCTATCTCTGCCTGCTTTTGCCTTCCTGTGTCTGATTGGACTTTTTAGACTGTGACATCTTCATGGAATGGACCTGTCTGTCACTATGGGTAAAGTCTAAAACAACAGGACTCAACATTAGGGTGGGATCTTAAGCACTGCTGTGGTAGAAACAATGACCAGATGCTTTCAGAGCTGGGACTAGAGATTAGACAGACCACTGATTTGCATTGGCACAGCAATTGCTATAGCACCTTAGTTCAGTGAAATGAAAATCCCCATCCATATATCTGCTCCTTCATCCAAACAGCAGTGGAAAGCACTCCCAGATCAGCTTCATCATCACATTTCTGGGTCCGGAGCATGGGAGCAGGAGTAAGTATCTTGTGATCTTGTGGCTACCTATAAATTTATCAAGGGGGTGCAGCAAGGAATAGGGGATGCTCTGTTTACCAGGGCATGCCTTGGTGCCACTAGGAACAACAGCCACAACTGACGGAGAACAGATTTAGGCTGGACATCAGAAAGAACTTCTTCATGCTAAGGGTTGCCAAAATCTGGAATGGGCTTCCAAGGGAGGTGGTGCTCTCCTCTACCTTGGGGTCTTTAAGAGGAGGCTGGATAGGCACCTGGCTGGAGTCGTCTGACCCCAGCACTCTTCCCTGCCTTCCAACCCTAACATCTATGAATCTGTGAATCTAAGTAGGGGGGCCGGGCTTGCGTGCTTCCCTTTCAAGGTGCCAAGGATCCTGTGTAGACAAACCCAGCAAGAGCAAAAACAAATATTCCTGCAAAATAACCTCTCTACTACTTCACCAGGTATTATCCAAAAGCCACCTATGGCATCGACTAAGATGAGTATCCGTGACCACACACATTTAGGAGCACTGGGAAATCAACCTTTTTACATATACTGCTGACATTAATACCTGATACAGATACTGCCAAAGCATATAGTAACATAGCAGAATCCATAGTTTGAAGATCCCTGAACTATTAGGAAACAGACAGAAAAGAAACACTGCATCATAACCCCAAAATATTTCCATCATCTTCCAATTTTGCCTCAAGCATCTCCTGTGAGACCACAGAAAGGCAGGCACTCAGCACACTTGATAGGCCAGATCTACTTTTTCACTGCCATTCATGGAGCACTCAAAGAGATCATTCTGAATCTTTCTACCTTGGTCACAACACCCTGGCCAGCATGGAGCAGGATGGCAGCAGTCTGTGTCCATATTTGAAAATTCATCATGAAAACTCAGGAAGTCCAGCAGATCTGAAGGACGAATTCACTGCTCTTCATGCAGCCATGAACACCACTGAACAGTGCCTAAAGGGAACCTAAGCAATAGTATTTCTGGATGCTATCAATAATAGTGGACTCCCATAGCTAAGACTCCTTCCCAATGAGCCTACCTCAACCCCAAGGAGTTCATGGCCATATATGTCTTGTACATTTCAGTACTCACTAACAAATTGATCCACTGGCCAAAATCTTTCCAAGTAACTGGTGATTTTGGGGTATCTCTTCTCTTGCAGGACACAGTGTGAGATGCCATAAAGAGGCCACATTTTCAATGTAGGGGTGCTTGGCATATTCTGAATATTGATCTCCTTTAAGGAGTATCCAGCAGATGTGGTAACAAGGAAAGGACCCAAGGTCAGGGGTCAATTATGGTAAGCTTACCTTGACTGGTGCTAGAAAGGACGTGGATATGTAGCCCTTATACTGATTCTGAAACTGAACATTTTGGTCACAAAGACATCAAAGCCATCAGACACATACTTTGATTTTAAAAAAGTACCCAGCAGGCTGGGATGTTCTGTTTGAAGCTCCCTGATATTTACCAAACCGCAACCAGTGATTTTATTCAAAATAGTAACAACATGAGGGAGGAATCCTCCCCACGTTACAGCTTGCAAGTGAGAGACCTTACAATTACAATGTAGCTGAACAAAATAGAGGGCCAGAAATGGCAGACAGGGGGCACAGCCCAGATCCCAGATTATAAACTCTCCAGGCTGAATTGAAGAGCAGTGGGCCATGGCCAATGCAAAGTGCCAAAGATCAAAAGCAAACCATGTCATTCAGAACTCTATATTGAGAAACTTGCCCTTTCCTGATTTGATGTCCTAAGAAAATATACCGATGAGGATGCCAGGGCTCATCATTTTATCAAGAGCATTGTGACACTTCCTACTTACCTTAAAGTTCCCTGAAATGGGAAGAATCAGTTCCCCTCCCCCCCCCCAAATGTAGCTTTTCTCATTGTGGGGAAAAAAATATAGACTCAGTGCACCTGAAAGCCTAAGAAATCAGGAGCCAAATGAAAAGGACCCCAAATATATTTTACCACCCAAAATTTCTTGATTTTTTAAAGTAGTGTGGAGGTGGTTGCTGCTGTGATGGTCTAAGAGATAAGCAAGAGGCAAGTGAGGCCTGAGGAAAGGTACTGTGATACCTGAAAACTTGCCTATGTCTAAACCAACTGTACAGCTTGTTCAATAAGTGATATTACCGACAAAGATTCTTGCCTCTCTCATTTTCAAGGCAAACACATAATTCTTTGGCACCTGATTCAGGATTTTACAAGTATGAGGCCAGCAATCCTACTTGTCCAGGTGTAACCATTTCTGCACAAATACTCAGTGCACATACTCAAATGTGCACCACATTATATTTCTGTTACCCAATAGCTACAGGTGTTACACAGAACCCACTCATTTCTTCAGGCTTGTGGTCCAGAGTCCAAAGCTGCATTGCAAAAGCTACAGTTGGCAACCCATCAGGTGTCAGGAACAGGTGCATGGGGGCTGGCATTCAATGCAGTGGAACTGCAAGGCCAACCATGTTAAATGCTGTTTCAAAATTCACGAACAAAACTTCCAGTAAGCCCCAAATGTCTGTTACCCACCTGTCAAAACTGGGTCAAGGCTGTCACAGGGTTGGGGGACTGCGGAAAAAAACTGTCCAAGTCTTCTACTCATGACAGGAAACAAGGCTTAGATGATAACAATGAGGCAGGGTGAGCTTTAGGCCTCAAGGCCTGTGGGTAGATGAAGAATGTCCTTTTAAATAGGAAACAGCTCCCTGCATGGGCCTGGACATTGCCACTGTGTCTGCAGTGGATGGAATTCCAGCCTGGCCAGTCCATGCCTCCCTGCACCTGGTGTCTATTAATGTGCTGAGCTGATACTATACACTCCTAAGCCTCATGCTGATTGTTTCTGGCAAGAATCCCATGGAGCAGCTCAGCATGGGACTTGGCTAGCTTCCCAAAGTTGCCTCAACAAACTCCCTGGCTTCCTGCTCCTCATTTGGGCTTCCACCTTGATGCAGACAACCCAAAGGTGCCATCACCCTGTCTGGGAATGGAGCAAAAACACATCCAGGCCCAGGTGGAAGGCTCAGGTGCTGACATGAGGGGTTTCTGGAGGTCAGATGAACCATCTGCTTCTGGGTGTGAGCAAAGCTGGAGGATGGAGCACTCCGCCAGCTGCCAGGCCTTGGGATCCAACCAGAGAGGCTGACCTCCTGCAGCACCTCACCACCTGGGGCACCTGGTGGCTAAGGGCTCCAGAGCTTGGCAACTGGTTGCCCTCTACAGCTCAAGGGGAACGCCAAGCAAGAAAACAGACCTATCAAAAAGGGTTTCCCCCAACCCCACCCTAAAAACTGGGCAGCAACATGACCTTGCCCCCGATGCAGGATGACAGAACCAGCTCCTGGAGGCAGCTAGTCCATTCCACCTGGGAATGGACCTCCCCAAACTGCTTCTTCCCTGGAGATCTCCCCAGTGTCCAACCCTCCCACTCTCCCAGAGCACAGGGTGCTCAGGCATTTGATTCTCTGATACATCTTATACTCTTGGGATGTTTCTCTCTCCTCTCCCCATTCCAAAGTGTCAATTGTCCTAGGACAAATTCCTCCTCTGAGTGAGTGGCTGGTCCCACCAGAGAGGTTGATCTTCCCTAGCACCTCACCACCTGGTGCACCTGATGGTAAAGAGCTCCTTATCAATGGCTGGCAGAAGCTAGATCAGAATCTGTCTGGGATGCTCTAGGAAGAATGCAATCTTCATCTGAGCAGGAGGTTGGACTAGATGACCCTTAAGGTCCCTTCTAGCCCTATGATTGACCCTTCCCTCTCCATTAACCTTACCCTGACCATTGCAAAATGGGGGCACAAATTGCTCTGTTGATTTATTTTTACAAGTGCTGCCCAGCAAGGGTGTCTGAACCAGTCTTAGTTATTGGAGAAGACAAATGTCAATGCCAGCCATTGCAGTGTGGCCCAGCTGGGCACAAGAAAGAAGCACAGGAGGCACCAACCTGGAGTGAGGCCAGATCATGGGGCAAAAGCAGAACCATTTTAATTCAAGTGGACAGTGCTTGTTTCAGAGTAGGGATTCTGGTTCTGGACAGAATAAGATCAGAAGACAACTGAGTACTGACACCGCACCCAGCCCAGATCTGGTTCTGGAATGCCTAGCTGGTAACAGGAGGCAGGAACAGCTCAAAGCCTTCAGCTACTGTCAGCAGGGGGTTAAGACTTTCCTTTACTGAGGGCGCAGGGCTTCAGGCCAGCTTGGATTCTTCTTTGTTTAGCAGAAATCACACAGAGCGCAAGTCACTCCAGAGCTGAATGCTGCAAGGAGCATTACATCAGAGGCTAGGTATGTAACCGGGCAGGAACACAGCACTATGGCAGAAATTAACATGGGCTGCAGGGCTGCAGCTCATTCTCCAGCTCCCACAGACAGCCTCTCCCCTTATGTACACACACAGTAGACCATCCACCCAGGCAAGCTCACACAGATGCCACCCCTAGCAATCACCCAACCTTCAGACACCCTCAACACACAGCCTCCATGTCCTGAACTCCGACAGAAAAGGCAGTCAGAGGGCACCAGATCTTGGAAGGGGAGGGGTTGTTGTAATTTGCTTGCAAACTCCTTGCATCAGGTACTGGTGACTTGCACACAGCCAAACAGGTGGCTGGGCCTGCAGAGATAATCACCTCCTTTTACTTCTTAGTCCATCAGTAGTAAAGAATCTCATACGCACACACAGTCCCTCTCCGTCTCTTTCTCACACTCATATACACACATGCTCCAGTGATGCACAGTAGTCCATTGTTCTTGGGAAGGCCTTGCCAGAGCTCCTCAGTGTGGAATCAGTTAACTGGAAAAGGAGGAAGGACATTCAGTGCCTGTCACTCAGGGACTTGTTTTTGGCAGGCCAAGGATGCAATGGTCCATGTAGGCCCCTGACTACCTCCCTCGGGCCCCCCAGCTTGGGTGAAGGTACATTAATGGGGAAGTAGGGAAAGGGCTGCCATTTCTCTGGCCAACTCTCCAGGACCCTGGATGCATCAAAGAATTCATTCTCTAGGGCAGTCAAGCCACTAGTTTTCATAAGCACAAAAGTCCCCAAGAACTCCATTCAAGACAGGGAAGGCTCAGCTGTCTGCGTTACTTGGAAGAGGTCCAGGTGGGTGCAGGGACAGCCGGCAATGAAGTTGTGAGCGCACAGCCAGTCTCTGGGGTATGGCTGTTGCATAAAGCAGAAGAGTTCAGTTGCCTCAAGCAGGGTCCTCTCTTTTCGCCTGGCTGGGAGATCTGCTCTATCTGAGCCCTCATTCAGGAAGTTGGAACAAAATGTGGCCTCTGGGCTTTTACTTATGACATCACATCTCCATGGTAACTAGCTGTGATGTCACACACGTTAACATCACCAGGTCAAATGTTTACCCAACTGGAGACAGGATAGTGACTCTGGCAGAATGAGCTTCATCTCAGCAGGGCTCTTATAGCAGGCAGCTGGGACTATGGAAAGGAGGGGGACCTCTCACCCAGGCCCTGGAAGGCTTGATCTTGCCGTCTGCTCCCTGCTGGATGTGCAGCAGAACCAGCTGTGTCTGTCTTGCCTCTGGCTTGCAAACTACCCAGAACGGAAGTAAATCCAGTTCTCCCTCCCCACCCTCTTCTACTTGCTGTGCAAATCATCCCCCTGCTGCTTTGGCCTCTCAGCACATGCCCTTTTGAAACAGGTGATGCCATGACACCAGGAAGACAAAAGGCAGGAGTCAGGCAAGCTATGCTACTGCAGGTTCAGGCTGTGAACTTTGGATCCCCCACGTGTTTTGCTCCCAGGGATACATGTACACAGTGCACTTCTATCCACAGAGCAGCTGAAGCAAACGTAATTGTGCCAATAGGGCTCCAAGCCTAGCAAGAGAGGAGTCAGCAAAGCAAAGGTCATCTGCTGTACTTCCCTTCACTCCCCCAGCACACAGCAACCTGAGAGGTATGGGAAACCAGAAGTCACTGCCTATCTGAATCTGTGGGCTCTCCCATCCCCTTCCTGCAGCAATCTGGCCTTCTTTGAGGGAGTGGGGGATGCGAAGGCAGGTGCTCACTTGGGCAGGTGGACTGCAGGGTTTTCATGGAAACCAGGCACAGCTGAAAACTCCAGATGGCAAATCTTCCAGGGAAAATGCTGAGGGGGAGCAGTCAAGCCTCATGCTTCAGGGCATTGATGCATCACTGCTAAGGTCAAGAAGGAATGCAGCACAATTGGTCAGGTGCCTCATGGGGAATGAACATTTGTCTTTCCCTTGAACATGGAGCACTGGCTGCTACCAGGGACTATCTGTGCCAAGGTCTGGGTCTGGTGTGGCAAGTCCAGTGAGACAAGCAAGCAGTCAGATAGGTCCTTTGGCCACCTTTCCCTTGCCTGAGTGCTGCTTTGAGGCTTGATCCACAGTGATCCCCATCTCCAGCTATGTCTGGAGGGGCAAAGGCAGGTTCTGGAGGGAGCCACCACCAGCTTGTCCTGCCCTGGCAGTGCAGATGACTGCTGATAAGGTGGGAGAAGCGAGGCTGGAGACTGTGGATCTCCACTCCCAGCCTTCTCTGTGCCCTGCAATCCCGGCACCTCATAGGGAAGGCAAAGCACAGATCAGGATAGATCAAGAGAGGCCTGGAGTTGACGAGTTCTACCACACCCCTCCATCTGGCAGGGCTGTCAGGCTCCGCATCTTACCTGCTCCTGCCCTCCAAAGGAAGCTCTCATGTCCCCAGCCACCTCCCAGGTAACTTCCATCTCTTGGTCTGCTCCCTGTGGAACCTGCTGGCTGTCGAGCCCTGGCCTGTCTCCCTCATGGTCCAGCTGCCCCACGCCCTACACTTCACCCTACACTGTGCCACTGCAGCGTCTTCTCCACACTGACGTACAAGGGTTTGGTTCACCCCTGCCAGCCTAGTGAGCTAAGAACTGTGCTCCCTGTGCCCCTGACAGGAGGTGTTCACCCCAGGGTGTGTCATGGACCTGGGTTGAAGCTGCCTATTGTAATCAGTTCATCTCCAGGCCGTCCCTCTTCCCTGACTAATACCCTTATACTTTGGGGTCTGCTGTCAAGCTGTGGTTTCTTCCCATGGCTACAAACCCTCACCAACAGGTAGAGTAGGAACATGGTATCACCCTGATGAGTCCAGACACACTATTGTGACCCCCAAAGGGAGCACACTGAAGCCCTCTTGTGACACACTCATGGGAGTATGGCTTCCTTGTGGCTCAAAATAAATATTTTTAGCACTTGAACAGCTAGACAGGCACAGAATGGGGAACAGAACCCAGACCTCCTGGCTCCTGATTCATTGCCTTAACCACAAGGCCATCCTTGAAGCAGAAGAATTTACAGGCTTGGTATGGGGGGAATCTTTAATTCAAACACAGCGACTGCAATAACAGGAAAAGGAAACACAAGTTCCCAGCAGAGTCAATTGCTTTGTGAATCAAGAGGCTTGGTTTTCTGCCATTGCCTCAGTGCAAAAGTCCCTCTCTGGAGCGTGGTGGGTACTTTGTTCCCTGAGAGATTGCGGCTTTGCTCACAGCAGATCTTTGCATGTGTCTATTCACATGTAACCAAGATTGAAATGAGTAACAGAATGAGCTTATCAGGTTTTCTTGGCGGGTGGGAACTAAGGGCAGGAAACAAGATAACAAGCACTAAGAACTGCCAGACCAGAATAGACCAATGGTCCTTCTGTCTTTGGCAGTGTCCAGTGCTGGTCCTTCCGAGGAAGGATGCATCTAATGGCTGTATCCTCCCCTTCTCTGTGACCTTCCCCCCTTCTGTAAGTTATTTTGGAGCATTTTGTTCCAGCAAAGAATTTTGAAAAGAGGCTTTTTGCATGGGAGCAACCTTGAGAGCCTTACTCAGACAGAAGGAAATATACTTGCTTGGTGAACTCAGAGCTTCCTTTGCTCTCCCTGAAAGCACAGTCAACTGAATTTTACTTCATGCCCAGCTCCCCCCATTGGAAAATCAAAGGGCTTTGCAATATTATGGAGCCTCACTCTACCCCTTCCACTGGAGCAGCTGTCTGCCTTATTCCTCAGATGGAGGAAACTGAGGCAGAAGGGGTGTTCTCCTGGTAAATGCAAATAACTGTGATGTCATTGGGATAACGGAGACCTGGTGGGACTCCACCCATGACTGGACCATGGGCATAGATAGCTATACCCTGTACAGGAGGGACTGAGTGGACAAAAGGGGTGGGGGCATAGCTCTCTATGTCAAGGAAAGCTACGTGTCTCTGCAAGCCAACATTGGCACCCATGGTAGACGACTTGAGACCCTCTGGGTTAAAATCCGTGGGGGACACAGCACAGGGGATACTATGGTGGGGGTCTCCTACCCAGGGTCAAGACCTTGACCAGGAGTTCACCAGGGAATTGGCTGAGGCCGCATGATCCCAGTGTAATGGTTGTCATGGGAGACCTTAACTACCCAGACATCTTGTGGGAGGAGCGCTCGGCCAAATCTGAGCTTCCACAAAGCTTTCTCTCGTGTGCGGATGACCTCTATCTGATGCAGGAAGTCTACGGGCTGACAAGAGGTAAAGTGCTGCTAGACCTCGTGCTGGCAACTGGGGATGACCTAATCAGCAACCTAATGATCGATGGGAAGCTGAGTGACAGTGACCATAAGCTGATCACCTTCATCATCTGCCGTAAAGCTGGCAAGTCAGTCAGTAATACAGAAGTCCTTGACATCAGGAAAGCTGACTTTGGCAAGCTAAAGAGGCTTGTCAGAGAGGCCCTAAAAGGCCACAACCCAAAGGAGAGGGGAGTTCAGGAAGAGTGGTTGCTCCTCAGGGGAGCAATCCTGGATGTGCAAGCAAAGTCCATCCCGTCTTGGAGGAAAGGCAGCAAAAGGGCACAGCAGCCCCCTTGGCTCTCCAGGGAACTGGCGGACCTCCTGCATCTTAAAAGGAAGACCTACAAAGGATGGAGGACTGGAACCGCCACCAAGGAAGAATACTCTGCTCTGGTCTGGTCCTGCAGGGAGCGAACCAGGAACGCCAAGGCTGTGATGGAACTCCAGCTAGCTACAAATATCAAGGACAATAAAAAGTCCTTTTTTAGATATGTGGGGAGCCGGAGGAAAAGCAAGGGCAACACTGGACCCCTGCTAAACCAGATGCGACAACTGACAACCGACGCCCAGGAAAAAGCCAACTTGCTAAATGGGTACTTTGTGTCAGTTTTTCACCAGTCTCATGGGATGACCCTGCCCACTATGGGTCAGGGAGGCTTGGGTGAGGGAGATTCCTTGCCCTCCACTGAAGCTGACCTCAAGAAGGAACATCTTGACAGGCTGGATACTCAAGTCAGCCGGCCCTGATGGTTTATACCCCAGGGTACTCAGGGAGCTGGCAAGCATCATAGCTCAGACCCTGGCATGAATCTTCGAGAACTCCTGGTGCTCTGGTGTAGTGCCCGAAGACCAGAAGAAGGCCAATGTGGTGCCTATCTTCAAAAAAGGGAGGAAAGTAGATCTGGCAAACTACAGGCCCATCAGCCTGACCTCTATCCTGGGGAAGGTCTTAGAAAAGATTATCAAATTGGCCATCCTTAACAGACTAGCTGAAGCCAATATCCTGAGGGATACCCAGCATGGGTTTGTTGCGGGTAGGTCTTGCCTGACGAATCTCATTTCCTTTTATGACCAGGTGACCTATCACCTGGACAAGGGGGAAGAGGTCGACGTTGTATATCTTGACTTTAAAAAAGCCTTCAATCTGGTATCCCATAATCACCTCTTGGCAAAACTGGCTAACTGCGGCCTCGACCTCATCACGATCCGCTGGCTGGGGAATTGACTCCGCAGTAGGACCCAGAGGGTGGCGGTTCACAGAAGCCAATCATCGTGGTGCACTGTGGCCAGTGGGGTCCCTCAAGGCTCTGTCCTAGGGCCTATACTGTTTAACATCTTCACCAATGATGTGGACATTGGTGTCAGAAGCGGATTGGCCAAGTTTGCTGATGACACCGAACTCTGGAGTAAAGCATCCATACCTGAGGACAGGAGGGTGATTCAGGAGGATCTTGACAGGCTCAGCAAATGGGCGGATGAGAACCTGATGGTGTTCAACACCAAAACATGCAAGGTTCTCCACCTTGGGAGGAAAAACCTGCAGCATCCTTATAGGCTTGACAGTGCTACGCTGGCTAGCACTACAGATGAAAGGGACTTGAGGGTCATGGTTGTCCACAAGATGAACATGAGCCTGCAGCGTGATGCTGCGGCTAATAAAGCGACCAAAACGCTGGCTTGCATCCATTGATACTTCTCAAGCAAATCCCGTGATGTCATTCTCCCCTTGTACTCGGCCTTGGTGAGGCCGCAGCTGGAGTACTGCGTCCAGTTTTGGGCTCCACAATTTAAAAAGGATGTGGAGAAGCTTGAGAGAGTCCAGAGAAGAGCCACGTGCATGGTCAGAGGTCAGGAAAACAGACCTTACGATGAGAGGCTGAGAGCCATGGGGCTCTTCAGCCTGTAAAAGCGCAGGCTCAGGGGTGATCTGGTGGCCACCTATAAGTTTATCAGGGGTGTTCACCAGGATCTGGTGGAACATCTGTTCGCCAGAGCCCCCCAAAGGATGGCAAGATCGAACGGTCACAAACTCTGCCGCAACCGACTCAGGCTGGACATAAGAAAGAACTTCTTCACTGTCTGAGCCCTCAAGGTTTGGAATAGCCTGCTGCCGGAGGTGGTTCAAGCACCCACTTTCAACACCTTCAAGACACGTTTGGATGCTTATCTTGCTGGGATCCTATAGGGAGCTGTACTTGATGATCTTCTGGGGTCCCTTCCAGCCCAAATGTCTATGAAATCTGTGAAAGGAGTTATTTAAGCAATTCTGGCCAAAGCAAGGATTTTTTAAATTTCCTTTCAAAGGCCAGATATATTCCAAATTCTACTGGGCAAAGCCCAATAATCAGGTTCTAAATTTTGACTGAGCTTAGACCTATCATTCAAGTCTGTGTGTGTGGCTCTACCACCAGGCAAGTATCCTCCTTCCCTGGCTCATTAGTCTTGGGCTTCAACTCTCCAAATCCATAGCAGGCATCCTATATACAAGCCCCAAAGCTGGAGGCCTTGGGGTTTGGATGCCCCCTGCTCTCGCTTGTTCCTATCCAAACGGACAAGGAACAAGCCATGAGGGAAGCATGAATGTAATCCCCCATTGCTACAGAATTGTGCAGTCGAGTGTCCCACATTCGGGAAAACTCTCAGGGGTCAGCCCACCAAGAATGCAATGGACAGGTCTCACCCTTGGTGATCATGGTATCTACCCTGCCAGGTAACCTAGGGAACCCAGTCACCTGCCGCCCTGCCCAGGTTATTACAGACCACGCTGATCCCAAGGTAGACCCTAGATTATGTTATGTCCCCGCAGTACTCCTCCCAAGACTCCCTGCTAGCTTGCTGTGCATTGTACTTGTCCCATGAAGACTACAGGATGCATGGACCTGTGACCACTGAGTCTGGAAAGTAGGATGGGACCATGAAGCTTTCCCACATTGGTGTAGGGGTTCTTATGTATAAACAAATGCTGTGTCCATCTGTCTACCCTGGGGTGGAGGTTACAAGGCTGCTTCAGGCCAAAGGGTTTGCAGCTTTCCCAAGAGTGGTGAGAGTGGGATGCAGCCAGGCGGATTCTCAGCCCATGAAAGTCCCTGCAGCTCTATTGACCTCCAAGGACCTATGCACTTGCTCACAGCAGCTGAAGTCTGGCCCAGGGAGGTGAGAGCACAGGGCCCTGTGTCTAGCTCTGTCTATTTCAAGCTTTGTGAGCTTGAGCAGGTGACTGGCTAACCTTGCTGAGCCTCTGCCTGGCTTGCTCAACAAGGAGTACTTATCAGCCAGCCCATGGAGGTTCAGAGACTCTTGACAAATATTAGAAAGAGCTCTGTAACAGTCACATGAGAAGTCCTCTAAGAGGAGGAACTGCCAGCTCTTTGCCTGGTGGCCTGATGCCTAATCTCCTCCTCCCTGTCACTAAACACGGAAGCTGTTCCTTTTCAGACTGAAATTTTCCACACATGGTCTCTGCCCCAGTAATTTTTGCTCATTGTAAGAACATACTGGTTCCTGGCACATCTGCCCCAAGCAGCACATCTTCTTCCCCAGTTCTTCCACATGTCAAGTTTGTGAATTTGTTGCTAAGAAAGGCCAGGCCATACTACATATGTGATTAGGATGCACAGAACCTAAGGGAAGCTTGGGCCCCCATCTTGGGAAGTCCTACATCATCACCGTAACCGGAGCCTCTATTAGACTGTATCTAAAGGCCCAATTAAGTCAATGGGAATCTTTCCAGTGACTTCAGTAGGCTTTGGGCTCAGGCCCAGATGGCATCCCGTCTCCTCAGGAAGAGCTGGTAGAGAACCAGCATGACTTGGAGAGTGGATACTTGGGGGCTAGAAACTAGAGAAGCCACTGAAATTGAACATGAGTTCACACTGAAACTGCTACGTGCCTGCTCATAGAGTTTCCCCACAGACCAGGTTAATTGGGCAAATCTGGTTCCAGTTGCAGTGGATCTCTTAGTTCTGGGGCAGAGAGTGATGATGGCAGAGTGGTGAGTGTAAGGCCTGCACATGCCACCACATTTTCACTTTTACCCCCTGATGCTCTACCCCCTCTGCAGTGCTGCAGTGCACTGTGCACATTGCCCTCCATGTGGCTGGAGGGACCCTAACCAGCACGCAGAATGCATGGAAGGATGTTCCGTGTAGGTTTAAGGCTGTAGAATAACTCAGGAAAGATGGCATCACATTGAAGCCTGTGCAGAAGAATCCAGAGTCCAGAGGGCTGGTGACCATGTAATGCTGGCAGTAGTCTGACCTTTGAGTGTCTGGATGTTTCTGCTGGAACCTCTGTGCAGGGACTGTGCCCCAAACCTATACACCTGCTAGGCTCCACTGAAGCCTTGTTTTGAAACGTCAGGTGGGACTTGGCAGATGCTTGAAGCACATTTGGTTTTCAGCACAGGGATAAACTTCACTGCACTCACAGCATCCCATTAATGAGGATGCTGTTTTTATGTTCACCATCTCCCAAGTAAGAAGGGGCTCCATCCAAGCTCCCTTTAGTGTTCCAAAATGTGCACTATATACACTTATTCCTTTCCTATTTAACCAGCCTTATCTAAAGCAATAGTGAACCATGGGAGTTTAAAAGTTGTGGCTAAACTTGCACGAAAGGCAATCAGAATGGAGGTTCCTTGGCTGTTTTGCAGTGCCAGCTCTAGCCCCAGTGACATGAAGTTGTCTGTACCCCTGCCCAACACAAATCATGGAGCACTCCCAGTCCCATTACCAGGGAGGTACAGATAGGCAGAATCCCAGCTGTAGTAGGGAGGGAGCAGCATAAGGAGGCACAAGATACATTGCATTTTATGGGTAAAGACTAAGAGGAGACCACTAGGGTCACTCTGCACATCAGCGCCACCTCCTCTCTGTGGTCTTTCAGCCTGTCAGTTCCTCTGCAGGGTTGCTTTATGGGCTTGGTAAAACAGAGGGGATTTTTCTGCTTTTCACTGTTGAGTCAATCTGTTAAAATGTGCACTCACGGGGCAGGGAGGAGCCATGGTCCTCACCCAGAGCTGGGCCACTGACAGGGAGAAGGCAGGAATGTTAATGGGAAACAGGTTCACTCTTCCCCTGCATCTGCTTTGCTTTTTGTGGCCATTCCTAGCAAAACCTAACAGGTCCTGGGGGTTTTCTGGGCCATATGCTCTTCAGGGAGTTGGATCTTTCCTTGCGCTTTCAGCAGATCCATGATAGGAGCCCACTCCAGCAAGAGCAAGGGAACTCTGTTCAGGCGCAGAGGAGCCCCTGGCACTGAAAGAATGGAGGTTTCTCAGTATGAGCAAGCTAGAGACTGCGGGCCAGTTGAAGAGACAGGGTCATGCTGTGCTTGTGCATTGCATGGTCTCAGTGGTGGGCCTCAAAACACTTTGCAAGGTAGAAGGTCAGGACTCCCTGCACTACAGCTGGGGAAACTGAGGCACAGAATGGGGCAAACCCACATTTTCAGAATTTCAGCTTTGTCAGCTTGACCCTTCTAGGCCCGACTGGCAGAGGTGGTGAGTAGTTTTCATTGGCTTCAGGACCCAATAAGTCACTATATCATCCCCTTTGGAATCCCGGCTTCGAATCAGCCTCCACTGGGCTGCTCCTGAATTGCTCGTCTGGCACTGGTTATACTGGCAACTGCCTGTGATGGCTGAGGATGCATCAACACTGCCTCCGGTCCACACTCAGGAGTTCCACTGTAAAGTATACCTTGCCCACTCACTCCTAGGCTTTATGCCAGCTCCAGCTAACGAAGGTATGCAGGCATTGTGGTGCTGAGTGGTGCACACCCACCACTCTTAGGCTGTCTGTCAGGGGTGCTTTTAGGCACATGCTCAGGGCTGCTAGGAGGGAGCTTCACTAGCTCATATCCAGGATTTGCATATATGGAGCAGGAACAGGTGAGCTGTGCACACAGGCAGTGTGGGCCCTCCTGAGGCTACAGGGGCTGCTGACCTATGCAGTCTCCTTTGCTGTCACCCTCCCATTCCCATGTGTCTGCTCATACCTCATTGAGTACTGTCTGAACTCTAGACTGGGAGCCATCAGTACTGGGGACCTTCTTAGTGGTAATACTTGTACACTCCCAAATGAGTGTACACAAACCTGGCACTGAAGGACTGTGTTTGTCTCTTCAGGAACTACTGCAGTGGAACTAAAATAATAATGATGCCTATGTGTGGGCATTCTGCACTACTGAAAATCCAGGAGCTGGATGTGGATTTAGAAACCTGTTTCAGAGCCCCCATTTTAGCAACTCTCAGACATGTGGAAGAGCCTGTGTGTCATGGAGAGAGAGGGAAGGGACAAGCGTCAGGGGCTGTGTGTCAGTCGAGGGGTGGGAGAAGGCTCATTTCCCAGGGCTCTACTTGGGGTCAACTTCCTGAGGGAATTTCTTCCCACAGCATCTGCAGGAAGGTGGCGCTTCTTCTTCCATCCCACATATCCTTGGAAATATAAACCAGAGGCACAGTTCTCAGAAGGGCTATTTTCAAATTAGGGATTGCCAGGAATCCACATCCTCCAAACCCTGCTGGGTGGTCTTTTGAGCTCTTGAGATTTGAGCTGAGCACACAAGAACCTAGCCTCTAACCCAGTGAACAGAACTATCCCGTGGCAAGGACAGACAAGCACAGATGTGGCAGGATGGGCCCTAGCTGCATCTCCAGATCTCTCCAGACCTGACCCTAGTCCCATTAATGTCAGTGAAAAAACTCCAGTTGACTTCAGCAGTTAAATCAGGACATAACTTGAGATGTTGCAGAGATGCCTGACTGCAGGTCATGCAGGCCTAGAGATGCCCTCTGGCCTATAACCATCCAGCAACAAGAGCTGTCCAGCAACTGGCAGTTATCCAAAGGGAAGGAGATCCTATAGAGCTGGCACTCTATGCATGGTCTGTTTTCCTCTGGAGACTGTACCAGAGTTATCTGGGGTCCCAGTCACCCAGCAGAGACCACCAGCATGCTAACAGTGGCACCAGAAGCCTGCCCTACTGTGTTGACTGGGGACTGTGCCAACCTTGGCTCCCGCCTATTAGCTGGCAAGATATCTCCTGTGCTGGGGGAGGGAGAGAAGATTGTTGCCTAGGTCACACTCCTCTTTCACTGGGCTTTCTTTGCTGGCTGAAGGGAACAATAGGCTCCCTCCTGCCTGCCTCCAAAGGGAGGGAGAGCACATGCTCATTGTCTATTGTGTTCTCTCAGAAAAGAATGGGACTGAATAAGGGGCTGGGATCCACAGCCTCCATGCAACATCTGGTTTCAGCATGTGGCAAGGACAGAGCTTTCATCTGGCCCCTCCAGAGCCACAGCATCACACAACTCTCTGTCCAGCTAGGAAAAAACAAGTTGTTAACCCTCCTAGGGCATTAGCAGCACAAGACAAGTAAAGAGAGCAAAGGGCAGCCTACAGCATATGAGGGTAACACTCCACTCTGGCCCTTGGGAAGTTATGGTACACCTAATCCAAGCCACACCTCTCCCAGTAGGAGGCACTCTAATTGTGTGGCAGCAGGAAAACCATGCAAAGTTGGGCCAGGCCCCTCCTGTTCACCAGCAGTGCTGCAGGGAGTATGAGGCAGTACTGCCAGTGCTGGAGGTAGCTCAGACCTACAGCAGCCAAACACCAGGCAGGAAGCAATACAGAGGAGCTAGCAACAGGTCCTCCACAAAATCCTATTCCAGCCTCTCCCAGCCCTATGTACCTGGAGGGGGAGTTGCCAAGAAGGGTGTCAAACCCCTGTGGGGACCATAGGTGCTGGGACAGCTCTGGCTGTGTGACTGTAGCAGGGTTGTGGCAGGCCCACAGCTCAGTGCCCAGCCTGTACAAGGGCTCTGCCTGTTATCTAAAATCAGGGATAAAATGCAGTTCTTAGCAGATGCAGAAATGTAAAGGTACAGACCAATCTCCTCCTCCCTGGGAGGGAGAAGGGGCAGCCTACTACATTCCCAAGGATGTTATTCTTTTAACAATACCCAGCTGGTCCACATGATTTCCGTTCTATTTTTAACCCTGGAATAACTCCAAATGGCCTAACATCTCTTCTTGGCTGTCATTTATTTTTGATGTTTCCCTTGAAAAAACAAGGCCCACGCGCTGGGCCTCTTTGCTTTCCCAGCCCAGTGTCATGGTAAAGGCTCTCCCCCTACAAACACACACAGCTCTAGCATGGCACCTAATCCTTGAATCCTCCCTGGTTTCCTCTGCAACCACAGCCCCTCCCTTCCCAAAATGCTGTTTAGATGCAGACGGTATATATGCTCTCCCCTTGCTGTGTGGGATGGCTCATTTCAGATTTTACTTTTCTTCTCTCCCTTTGCCCCCACATTCTGCCCCCTCCAATAAAGGGTTAACTTTAATCCACGCTCCATCCTTCGAGACACTTCTTTGGCACCTGGTCAGCCCCCACCCCAAGCAGGCATACATGGAACCTCAGAGGATTGTTTATAAAGAAATAAAGTAAGCATAAAGTAGAGGAAGGGGGCGGGGGAAACCCACTGCAGTCACTGAAGGATCTCCCCAGCTGCAGAAGTCTCAGTCCATTGTCCAGAGTCAAGCTGCTCTGTCAATGTCTCTTGACCTGACATGTTGGTTTCCAGGAAGGTCAAAGTACAAGCTGACTGCCCTTTACCAGTCTGCATAGGATCTGTATGACAGCAGTGCATGGGGTCATGGGGTGGATACTAGCAAGACTCTGCATTGTCACAGAGACTGAAATGCTCTCTTTGGCATCTATAAAGCCTGGGAGATGAGCAGCCCAGCTTCCCCATACCCAGCTGCCTTGGTTCCTTTACCCCAGCAGGAGAAGGACTTATTCAGTACAGTGAGTATAGCCTCAGGGCCGGATTTTCCAAGGGGCTGAGCAGCTAGAGCACCAGGAGAAATCAACAGGAGCTGCACACTCAGCATTCTGAAAACGCAGCTTTTATTGCCTAAGTGACAAACTCGGTGACATGAAGAAGCAGCCAATGATAAACCAGGATTGTCCAGGAACTACAGTCTGAGGCCCAAAATAGTGTTGAAGTCTGAAAAAGAGAGAGCCCTCTCATTGCAAAGGCAGGAACAGGACAGATCTGCCTAAGCCAAGTGCGGATGAGCTCAACCAACAAGGAGCTTGTGTTTCTCTCTTATGGAAGGTTTTGGGGAAGCTGAACAGTCTGGCTCTCTGTATTTATTATCAGCACAGAGGGAGCGTATGGAAAAATAGATGAAGACCCAGCTTAAGGGTCCTGACAATTTCCCAGTGCAGCCCTTGATGCCAAAGAATTTGAACATCTTGGTCCCTCAAGCACTCGTCAGCATTAATTGTTGCTGGGGGCAAGAGTGAAACCTGCAGCAAGTGAGAAGCTACTGAGACTAGTCTTCTGTCAAGAGTACATCAGCCCAGTGCTGGAGGAAAGAGGATAATGAGCTATAAAAGTTCTTCTACACAACCAGTAGAGATTGGTGTGTTTCATACAACCAAGTGTTAACCATTCTGGTATCCTAAGTGCACATCTTAAATGCTGGTGCTACATGAGAGATGAGCAGAAAGTCGGGGAGAAACAGCCAAGACAGTGTCATGGGCAACATGACTTTGAGCAGCTTCAGCCTTGCAGGGATAGTGGGGAAAGCAACTTTGGCTGGAGCTGAAAAGCATAGGAAGGTGTAGAAGCAGAAGGGACAACAGGGCTCTGTTCATCTCACAGTCATGCCAGTGTAAATCTAATAACTACTCAGAAATTACTCCAGATATATATCCATACAATCAAGGGCAGAATCTAGCCCAGACCCTCTTACTGAGACTGGTAGGGAATTTTCCTTTTTGTTCTTTCAACTAAGTAAAAAAAAAAAGCTTAGCTGCAGCAGTGCAAAGTGACAGTGGACCAGATTGTTGCCCAAGATAAGAGCAACTCCACTGAAGCCAAGTCAGAGGAAAGTCAGCATAAAATAAGCAGCAAGTTGAGGGTACCTGGAATGGGAGGACTTAGGGTTAAGAGGCTTAGAATTGGATGTTCTTGTTATCACATGTGTAGCCCCTCACCGGTATCTATCTCTTCCTGTTTTGTTTTAGACTGAGTAGGTGGAAACAACCCCGAGAGAACTCTATGGGTTCCCTCATGTTAGAGGGAGAATGATCCTTTCTGGTGTATTTACTATATAAGTTTCTTTTTTTTCCTGAGGGCAAGAATGGCCAGGATTATCATTCTGGTCCAAGAGTGAAAATGAGTATATGTCAAACAAGGTACAATTCACATGGATCTTCTTAGGATAACTTTGAACCTCAGCAGTCAAGTGAACACTACATTTTTTTCTAGAGCTGGCCAAAACTGGAACTAGATTTGTGCAAGGATGTGCCTAATGTGATTTCTTTCCCACGGACTCATTTTCCACAAAAGGTGAAATTTCTATGTTGAAATTTTTATTGCAAACACTATGGAACATTTTCGGTAGACAGACACATCCGATAAAGATTTGGAACATGATTTCCATCAACATTTCTATTAAAAACTAATTGGTAAAAATGTTGTTGAAACATTTGCCAAAAATGGAAAAATTGCCATAATTTTTTCACAAAAAATTTCAAATAAAGGCCATTTTTTCCATCAGAAAAGTTTTTGGTGTGCAAATTTTTGACCAACTCTACTTATTTTCCCTCTAGACTGTAATGCATCAACCTCCCTACTCTAGTGGGACATGTTTCCAAAAGCTACAACTTACTGCAAAACCAGAGATACCAGCACCATAAAGTCAATGTCTGTTCCCTTATGAAAGATACCCATGTCTGCTCCACAGTCTCTCAGAGACAAAATTGGTGGAGGGGTCCAGCTATCAGGGAAGGTAGCGGTATGACATGAGTCAGTCGGACATGAGTCAGTTGGAAGACATGAATGTAACACATTCCCTGCAGCACCTGAGCTCCAGGAACATGGAGGAAAGCCAAAGGATTTTGGTCACTAGCGTTATGAGTTTCCATTAATTCTCAGTTCCCCTCAAACAGAGGTGTGGGAGGTTCCAAAGACAAAACCACGAGTTCAGATGAAGAGGAATAAGTCAATGCATCAAGTTGGAAGGCATTAGAGGTTGTCATACATGAGTAAAGTCCTTTCCAGCTGCTGGCTGACCCTCTGGTAGAAGATGATCTGCTGTTTTAGGTAGGACTGCATCATTCTCTTGAAGTCTGCCATGCGTCGCTCATGAAAGTGGTTCATCTCAGCCTGCAGGGAGAAGCCGACCACGCGGCAGCGTTTCCGAATCCCATCTGCTTCGTCCTGATCCATTTTCCCCTCATCACTCATCCGCTGACTCTCTTTCACCTTTGCAAAGGCTCCTGTTAGGAGGAAGGATGTAAGATTCCCAGGGTTACTGAGATGTATACCAGTACTCCACCTCCTCATGCTATCCCATGCCTTCCTTTCATCCCCGCAGAGAAATAAATGCCTGTGGAGAGCAGAAAAGGAGCCCCAGCTGTGCCATACTCTGGTTCAGTGGCCCTAAGCTGTCAACAGAGCCAGCTCTTTCCCTTCAGATTCACATGCATACACCTACACATTTCTGTGATACTAGTAAACCATCCCTTCCTCTGCAGAGCAACGACAACACCCTCCCGTTTCTTCTGTAGTCCTTTCCAGTCTCCCCAGGCATCTGAGTGAAAACAAGCAGCTGTACAAATTGCATCAACCCTTAGCCTGCCACTGTGGGAGTCACTCGGTCTCAGATGGGAGTGGACTGAGTGTTGTTCCTCTGAACATGCCAAAATTCAGGGAAAGCACAAGTTCATCCAAATGTCCTATCAAGAGATCCCAGTGCTAGTACACAGGCCTGTGAGAGGGTTAATCTAGGAGTGAACATTGAATGGTCTTTTTCTTAAGCTCCCCCAACAGAACAAGGAATGGGGCCATCTAGGGATCTGTATGCAGTTAAAAAGTAACAATATTCTAGCACTGTTTGTTCCAGCTTTTGAGGATTAGAAGCTAGATATTCATCAGAGAATAATAGTTGGCCCCTACCACATGGCTAAATCAACATGTGCTAAAACCAGCCTGTCCACAGCTGGGTTTAACAACTAATGTTAAATGATGTCAGAGCATATAGAGGCCTTAGAACCAGCAGATATGTAAGCAGACGGATTATCTGGAGATTTGTGTTGTATCTCCAGTTTTGCTAATAGTTTGCTGAGTCACTTGGGCAAGTCACTTCACCTCACCTGACATACTGTCCCTATTTATAAAGAAGAGGTAAGAATTTTTATGGTCCTACTTAATATATTTGGAAAACTACTGAGAGAAACTATATAAGGCCCAATTATATGCATAGATCATAGACTAAGGAAAATCCCAACAATCCAGGACATCAGATCTGCTAGTAGATGCAACAGAAGATGTAAAGAGAAGAATATAGTTTTATATCACGTCAGAGGTATCTCAAGGCACTGGACAAAACATAACTGAGTTCTAGCCATGCAATGATCATGTAGATATGAGGTGCATTTTGCAAAGGCTTATACACAGCTCCAGGCCCTTCCATTGGGAACAGGGGGGCTGGAAGAGAAGAAAGGTATTAGTACCTAATTTATTGTAGGGGCAGAGGGCCATAAGCCAAGTTCTTTAAGCTGCTTCTTCATCTTTGTGCAAAATGACACAGGACTTCTATTTTCCACCTGGATGACAGGTGGGTAGAAGAGAGCCCAGTTTATGTTCATAAACTCTCAGGCCAGAAAGGGACCATTACAATCACCAAGTCTGGCCTTCTGCACCACAGAGTCCATGGGACCTCACATAATGATTCCTATGCCCTGTCTACTTCATCATCTTTTCTGTGGGACAGTCCAGTCTTCTAGCTACAATGGCTAGGGACGGAAGTTGCATGTAAACTGGTTTCATAGATTTCATAGACATCAGGGCTGGAAGGGACCTCGGGAGATCATCGAGTCCAGCCCCCTGCCCAAAGGGCAGGAAGTCAGCTGGGGTCATAGGATCCCAGCAAGATAAGCATCCAATTTACTCTTGAAGGTGTTCAATGTAGGTGCTTGAACCACCTCCGCTGGCAGACTGTTCCAGACCTTGGGGGCTCGGACAGTAAAGAAATTCTTCCTTATGTCCAGCCTGAAATGGTCTTGCAGGAGTTTGTGACCGTTCGACCTAGTCATCCCTTGGGGCGCTCTGGTGAACAAACGTTTCCCCAGATCCTGGTGGTCACCCCTGATAAACTTATAGGTGGCCATCAGATCACCCCTGAGCCTATGCTTTAAGTGATCAGAAATTGGTTTAAACCTGTAACAAAACAGAAGTTCAGTGCACATAAACAAGTTTAAATGGCTGGATAAACCTGACTGAATGATAAGACAACTTACCTAATTTAAGTCAAACCAGTTTATGAAACTTCTATCCCAGACCCAGACCCCTTCCTGGTTTAAGTTAAATCATAGTCCTCCAGCATCCCAGCATTTTGCAGCCCTGGGCTGGGCTATGCTGTCTGCTCCAGAGACCAAGGCTGGCCCTGCCCCTCCGCTCTCTAGCTGGAGCAATGAGGGCTGACTCACTGCCCGTCCCGCCTTGGCCAAATCCCTGCTGGGATCTAGGGCCAGGAAGGGGGTTAAACTTTCCTTCCCCTGAGTACAGAGCTGCCTTGCCCTACTTACTTAGTGCTGGTTGCAGCTGGGGACTACAAATCCTAAGGCACCTAGAAGCAGGAAGAGGAAGTGATGTATAACTCTGCAGAGTCCTGCTACTGTGATTGTGGACCCCCAGAGACCTTGGGAGCAGCAGGAAGAGGAAGCAAACACACAGCCCATGCTGGCTATGTGCCAGAGAGACGTGCTCTAGTGCCCTCTATCTTCTGGCCTGAGCCACTGCAAGCATGGGTTGCATTTCCTGAATGAAAAGTGAATGTCTGTTCATTTGCTTATTGGTTCAATCCTTGCAGCTTAGATGAACCTGCAAATATTGAATCAATTCAGCCTTGGGCTTTCTGACTGGCTATACTTGGCCAATATGAGCATGGTCACAGCAGCCCCAAACTCTTCCACTATCTGTGACTCTTGAGTACAAACATAGGTCAGGTCATATACCTAAATAAGTGACTTAACTGTGCTTCTTGTAGGTCTCACCACTATGCAGGCCTCTCAGGACTTGCCTAAACTAATTCTTAACTATCACAAGCTAAACCAGTGGTGCTCAATCTTCTAGTCCCATGTGCCAGTGTGATCTAGCATGCAGATCCACATCATCCAGTGTGTGGGGCTCCCTACAGGTCTGGAAATTCAGCAACAGGAGAACAGTATACCACTGCTTCCCTGCTGCCAGATTTCCAGACCCCCAGGGAGACCTGTGGGCTGGATAACACAGTTTTGCAGGCTGAAAGTTGAGCACCACTAAACCAAAATAAGAGAGGCCATATGGAGTTAAAATCAGTTTAACCTAATTGGTGGTTGAAGAAGCAAGTTTAAGAACTAAGAACTAAGAACCAGTTTAAGTTAAATCCGTGCAACTTTCTCATAAAGGTTTTCTTCCCCTGATTTTATAGCAGCTTTCCTCCACTGACTTCAGAGGAACTCCTGCTAACTTCTGGTAGTGTAAGTGGGAGGAGACTCAAGCTTTGTGTGCTTTGAGGTCCGTCATGTTGTTCCTGCTTTGCCTTTATCACACTTCAGTCATTACCATAAATACACTCAGCTCTTGTGATGAGGTTCCTCAAGGCAGCAACTTGTCTTATGTTAGACACGCCTCACTTGTGTACACCTGTGGTGTATCCACATAGCAATTATCTCAAAATCAAAAGCCAGCTCTTACAACAAAGAGTCTGTGATGTGGAGAGGCCAAAAACAGATCAGGAGAGACAGTTTAGTTCAAAAAGAGGTGTGTTGACAGAGCAGTGTCCATGACCGAAATAGCAGGAACTCTTTGGTATAAAAACGATAAATTTGGAGCTTCTTTTCATTTGCCTTTAGGGGTGTGTTTTCAGCTACTCCACACCCAGGAAAGCTAACACTTTGTGTTTATTTTTAAATGAAAACTTGAGTTTCCCACAGAGTCAAGTAACTCTAGGAGCTGACGCTTTGTGAACAGCACAACTCTTGCCTGTCAGGACTTAGGTGTGTCATCAGAGCCTTGCAGGGTCCAGAGGAGGTTTGGAAAGTCAGGATTCAGGTGCTTGAGCAAAGCTAAATGAAGGAAGCTTGCAGAGCATCTATGTCAGGGTGGGCAATTATCTCAGGCGGAGGGCTGCTTACCAAGTTTTGGCAAGCTGTCAAAGGCCACATGGGTAGTCCCACCCCTTGACAGATGCCCTGCCCCCTGTTCACCATCTTGTGACCAGGACTACCACCCCCACTAAGCCCTGACCTTTGCCACCAGAAGTCTCTCCCCTTGCCCCCAGTACTCCTTTCAGCATGGGGTTTTGCAATCTCAGAACCAGAAAAATACCAAATTATATTCTAAAAAGTGATCATCTACAACATTCATTAAGTTGATTTCAAAAAATATTTTTGTCCTGATTTACATGCGTTTGTGTAGTGTATGCAGAGGTGACTGTACAATAGCTAAAATGAAGTCTTATTCTTGTATATTGTGGGGGGTGGGTATAGGTTTGTGGGGGCTGTGGGTGTGTGGGGTGTGGGTGTGCATAGCAGGAGGGTGTCTGGGGTTTGCGTATGGCAGTGCGAGGGGAGGCGTAGGTGCATGTGTATGGAGGGCTACACGTGTGGGACTCACCCTATGAACACACACACACACACACATATATACACTGCCCCTGTGCCTGCAGACAGACAGACAGACAGACAGACAGACAATGCCCCTGTGCCTGGGAACACACACACACACACACACACACACACTCTCTCTCTCTCTCTCTCTCTCTGCCCCGTGCCTGCAGACATGCACATACTCTTCCTCTGCGTCTGCCGATGCACGCATGCACACATACACACCCCTACCAGCATGGCCCCATGCTCCGCGGTCCAGGGATGCAGCCAGGAGCCAGTCACAAGGTGCTGGAGCAGGGTGGGGGCAGGAAAGCAGGGAACTGGCTGGGGGTGGGCAGGGCAGGGCTGGGCTGCTCAAGCCTGCAAGCCTGAGGGCTCCCTCTGGGTCCTACTGCCCCTGACTCCAGCCAGCTTTGACAGGGACATGCAAATAAATATTAATTTACTAAATTTTTTAGGGGCTCTGCAGGCTGGATAGAATGGCCTGGCAGGCCGAATCCAGCCCACAGGCCGTATTTTGCCTGCCCCGATCTGTGTGTATAATGCCTGGCTCCTGCAACTGCCATTAGGAACCTAAGTTGCCCAACTGGGAGGGCTGACAGGGGTGTCAAACACCTACCTTACATTGGGCTGCAGGAAGGCACCTGTTTCAGAATCTCAAACACTTGAGTGAGGTCCCAGCCCAAACTGTTTCTCACAGCCACCCCTTTTGTCCAGGACTGCAGTGGTCCCAGCCTCCACACAAGGCATGAGAAACCCAGGTCCAATTCCCTCCTCCGCCTGAAGGGCTCTGAACGGACATTGCCCACTGCCCCAGAGTGCCCTGACCACCAGGCTAGAGGCAACTGTGGAGTGGGAGGAGCACGTGCCATCCCCCCTGTTGAAGCTGTCACTGTCCTGACATATAATACTTAAACACAGATGAAGCCACAGAGAAAGAGATGGAGACACTAAACATGATTGTGTAGCTTTGTGGTGAGGACAGCTGCATGGAAGAGAAAGCCCCGAGCCCCAGCCCCCGCTCCAGTGAAGACTCGATATAGAATCCTTCAATATTCACTGGAGCAAGAGCTGAAACCCAGATCTACTCCTGCAAAGATGAGCTCCCCAACCACTAGGCTAGAGAGTCTCAGTCTCTATCACTCCCAAGAAATAGCGAATGTTTCCAGACAAGCGGACCAAATTGGGAGAAGATTCTGAGAACGCCCTGCCCCGGCAGAGCCGGCACACAGCGGTTAGGGCAGTCAGGCAAGTGGTCACGGGAGCAAGCTGAGCTCCCTGTAGGCGGAGAAGGGAACTGAACCCGTGTCTCCCACATCCTGGGCACATCCTCTACCCCACCCACTGACCTACTGGTTAAGGACAAGGAAAGGGGCATCACCACTGCTTCCTCGGAGGGCTGGGTTTTGTGTGGGGAAGACTGAAGGATATCAAAGATCATTTATATTTTGTGGCGAAGACAGGTCCAGAACTGCTGACAAATCTATTACCGTTCTTTCATGAAAACTAGCATGACCCATATTCTCCCTCGATGTCATGCTTGCTCTTCCTCTCTGCTGAGACCCTGTGTAGTCCCCAGTGTCAGAACTTGCCACAGGATCCAGCCAATTTGCTCCAAAATTTAATATTTCACTTCAAAGAAAGCTGAAGGCTGAAGTTTTCAAATCTGCCCATGGTAGATCTGGATCGCATCCACTGAAAATCTACCCTGAGATTTTCTAAGGTCTCTGGTTATGAAGAAAACCTAACCAGAAACAGTGTGCCACTGTCATCTACCTAAGTCTGCTGAAAGCCTGAACTCCACTCAGGGTGAATTTGTCAGCTTTCCTCTCATACTCCCATGGGGATCCTTACTTGATCAGGTAAAGGCATGTAGACACTTTGGTGATGGGTGGACAAATGAAACGTATGTTTTTACTGCAGTAAAAGGATAGTTTTGTACACAGAGGCACCTACTTTGATGCAAACTCCTAATGGAGGCAAGGGATTGAAGATTTCACCACAGTGGAGTTAGTTAAGGTAGACTGCAAGGGAAAATGGATTATGTTGACCTCAATTCTGTGCTTCAAGACAAAAAAACTAGCTGTGCTTTATTTCCCTAGGAGTTTACACTATTGTAGCTATTTCAGGTTAACTAGCTCAATAACAAAATACAGCTGTGTTTGCAGGAGAGACAGGCCTATGTAGATTGAGCCCAAACAAGACTGAGAGGGGAAGTCAGCTGAAGATTCATTTGTGCCTCTCCACCCATTCTAGAGGGATAGCATCTAACTACAGCCAAAATCACCTCACTAAGCTACCCTAGACCAGATCCAAGTCCGCAGCCTCCAGACAAAGACCCAGACCACAAGTACCAGAAGGAAGTTGGGCCTGAAAACTGAATCGGTTGATTCTATATCTAGGACTATATCAATGTGTGACAGGTGCCCTCTTCCTCAGGTAACAGCTAAGAGACATACAATGTAAAACAACACCAAACACTTTCATACTGAGGCTATAGCTATGCTGCCACCCAAGGTGATTGCGGCAGGGGTGGGCATGCTCAAGGTAGTTTTCATCAAGCTAGGTGAGGTAAAAAAGCAAGGAAGACACAGTGGACCAGACCTTAACCACTCTCATATGCACTCAGGATCCCCCTGCTCCTCATCCAGGCCATAATAAGGCCTGTGTCACTGTGCCTTCACAGCACTGTTACCCAGGCTATTGAAGCAAAAGCTCTAGGTATGTGGAACTACGCCGCATTCACTCCTCTCAACTACAGAGTAACCACAGCTTTAGATCCCCATAAGCAATTTTTTGTCCGCCCCCCACAGCAAGGCTTATTTGATCTAGACGTAGTGAAATTCTCCAGACTCCTGACAAAGGCCACTTATTTGCAAAAAGGTACCTAGTCACTGGGAACTGGGGAGTCAGGGACAGAAAGACATGACGCCAACCACATCACTCCTTTGCATGCCGCTCGCTATAGAATCCATGGCTTATTAACCACCCTAGCCTAATGAGCCACTTGTGGCTCATCAACTTTTTTGGCTTCCTCAACAACACAGACTCAGTGTGATTTACTACTGAATCCTCTATTTTAATCAGAGTTGGGAGAATACGGCAAAGGAGCATGCATGAACACCCCATGATCCTTCACTGAGAGATATTTGCTGCCCATCTCTTTACAAAACACTAGTCCTTCTGCTCAGGGAGGCAGAATCAGCACCCTGCCACTTAGCTCACCCATTCTACACTGTGAACGGTCAAAGGGAAACAAGCCAAGCCTTTGCACAGGGCTATGGAAGCATCCCCATTAACAGACAGATTTGGAGAAATCCAGGGGTAGGAGACTAACCAGCCACATTCTCACACCTGGGACTCCCCCCGCCTCCAATGCCTTACACCTTGCACGAGGTAGGTGCAAAGTGTTATTACATCACAACTGTCACTTTGCATTGGGGTAAATACACAAGATGCAAACCAGGATGATGAAGCCATTATTGGCAATAATTCAAGCAGGTCTCATTTTAAAGGCCAATGATGAGTGCTTAATGTCCAAGTTCAGAGGGCCTTCACAAGGGGCCAAATTATTCATTATTTAAATGACACTAGTGCCTGGAGAGCCTCATGGCACTGAGTACTGTATGCACATGTAACCAACTGGCAACCCCCGTCCCAAGGAGCTTGCAGACTAACTAAACCCTTCAGGCCAGAACTTATTCCACCTATTAGGTACATAGGTAGACTTACATGCCTAAGCATGATTGTATTCCACCCTGTATGAATAATGCAAAGGGTACCTCAGTCACCTTCCTCCTTCTTGCTTTTTTGTGACTTATTCTTAAGACTAAGGTGACAGTGTGCCACACAAGTAGATATATTAATAAGTTGGAATAGAATTGCACTTAGGCATCTAAGTCCACTTTGGTGCCTAAACAGGTGGAATAAAATCAGGTCCTTCTTGTGCAGATACAAATCTTCCAATTTCACTTTAGCCTTGAAGACTTGTACTAAAAGACAAAGCTTTTTCCTTTCTGGCTCCTAGGAATTGTAAGCTTTGTCCAGCTCAGAGGCCACATTGTAGCTCAAGTTAAATGACCTCCAATTTGCCGGTGTGAATTGAGTCCTTTTCCAAAGCTGTGTGCCAGAGTAACTGAGAGCGCAAAGTCACATCCGTTTTCAAGCTGATTACATGAAACAAGTGGACACCACAGGGCAAACCCTTCTGCTTCTATTTAAGAGGGACTTATTTCAACTTAGGTCAAATGTGCTCTTAACTGATTTAAACAATATCCAAATCACCCTCCTTAAGATGATAATAAGTGCAGCCACTCAGCCTTTTTCACCAGCTTAACCAACTCATGTTAAACTCCCACCTCAGTAGGACCTAACATGACTGTCAGTGCAAATGCTGGCCCTCTGCAAATATTTATTCTTGGCTAGGGATCACCACAAGGCTCAAAAGAAAATGACAGAGACAGGAACAGGTCTGAAGGTCGCAGTCAGCCCTCTAGTGAACCGTGCCCAGGAAGGAGTGTCTGTGGTGTGGCTAAGTTAGTATTTACAGTTGAGTTTGCTGGAAACTGCCTAGCTTGGGTTCCACCAGGATAAAGCCTCTCTGGTGGAGACAAGGCTTTAGAGCATGGCTAATACTCATACAAAACATTTTTCTTTTTTTTTTCCCCTTAATTCTGTTCACAAAGAATTCAGCTTGGCGGTTTTCCTGCATTCCTCTGCCCTCGTTCTTTAGCACTGGGACCACTGGCATGAACACAGGATTTCTTCTCACAGACAGCTTCTCTTCACCCCCGCTGAGCACTCCAGCTATGAGGTTATCACCCTCTGTGTGACAACACAGAGGGGAACGTAGAAGTCCCTCAGCTGTCCCAACCAGAGTATTATGGCTCCCAGTTGGTAAGTTGTAGCAGAAACAGAGGAGCTCTTAGGAAACAAGGCGTTCTAAGCCAAAACCCGCCCCCCAGCTACACCCGAGCAGTCTCACTCTGGGCAGGTTCTGGCCCCATATTCGTACGGATTTCCTTAGTGGTATAAAAAAAAAAAGAATGGAAAAAACTACAGGAACTCTCCAGGGCTAAATTCCACTCTAAAGCAATGGCAGCAGAGGCAGCTGAGTGACACCAGGGTGGGACTTGAGCAGGATTGTTTCTAAATAAATGCCATTACCTAGATCTTCTGTATGGTGCCAGCACCACCCCCAAGGGGGAAATGCCACCATCCTGACCCAAAGAGTAGTAGCTAGGACCTTCACTGCAGTAAGAGCTACTCACAAAGCAGCCACTTCTCCATGTGAAGATGGCCCTTGGAGTTCAGTAGGATGCTCCCCCGAAAAAACAAGTCTATTTTCCTGTTTGCTTGCAGGCCAGGCGTGACCGAGACCCTTCTGGTAAGGTAGTGAGACAAGTTAAACCAGACCCACCCACACGCCACAGCCTGTCTGTGTGCGTCACACCTGACTTCCTCCCCGCAGTGGTATGGGAGGACACCACCTGACTGCATGCCTGTTGCCTACACCTTTCCGTCACAAAATATTTGCCCTGGAGAGAAATCAGAACTGGATTCTCTTGCCTACCTCCTCCCCTGGGAGGTCAATAGCAGGCTGGGGAGGAGGGAGAACAACCCCACAGAAAGACAGAGTCTCTTGGGTGCATATTACTTGGGGAAAACAGCCGTTTTCACCTTGGCAAGGGAAGCATGTCTGTAGCACCTCAAACCTGGCCATCCTGGCTCTCCTTCTCTACACCACAGGAGCTTCCTCTGCCACCTCCCCTCCTCAAAACATTCAAATGTTTCGTGTTCATTAGGCGAACATGACCAGAGGAAGGAGCCTGGGGCAAATACCCTGGAATCTGTGATTAAGAGATGGCTTTTCTCCAAGACTCACCTTTCCACTGCTGGGCAAACCCATTCACAAGTAGCAGGTTCCCAGATGCAGCTCACTCTCTCACTGTATTTGGTGAGTACAAGGTCCACTCGGGACCCTGCTGCTCCAGCAAGCCCCATGCTCTGCTGCTGCCATGAGCACCTCATTAGTAAACCATGGTGCTCTGATTGGTGTTTCATTCCCCAGCTGTGATGAAACAAGGTGTCTTCAGCTCCCTGGCCCAAAAGGCCATCTGGGCTCTGCACTGATAGGCAATGACTGACTTTCCAGAATGGACTCTAAAGGCTCTGGCTCTCTGAAGAGGGCTGTGGTGCTCTCCAAGGAGAGGTAGGCAAAGCACCAAGGCCTTCCTGGAAGACATGTGGCCACATCCAAGCCATGCTGAGAGCAAAGTAAATATGAGCTGGCTTCCTTCAGAGGGTGACAATGACTGTCCCTGTCTACCCAAGGTACCTTTCATGCCTCAGGCCATGCATGCATTGGAGCAGAGGGAAAGGAGTCCTGAGATCCTGCCTCAGAAACCAAGCCAAGTATATAGTGTCCCATCTTCCTTCAACTCTGCACAGGCAGGGAAAACAGGTTTTGCCTACCACTGGATTTCATGCTTGTCCTTGAACCATGAGGAGGAGCATAATTAACTGATGTCTCATTATCTTCTGGAAGGCAGTTATGCCTGGTCAGGGTTATATGGTAATTCCTATCAGTGCTCACTCAAGAAAGTCCCTGGCAGAGCTACGTTTCTGAGCAAAACACCGATCACATAGCTCCCAAAATGCAGTGGGCTTCCCCTTCTCAGTTTGGGTGGGAGGGAAGGAAATTAGGCCCACATTGGATTCCTCACTCCACAGTGGGATAAATGTCAGGCTGTAATGTGGTATGGCAGAAACTGTAGCAAGGGCACTAGGCAGGCACACTTCTGGCTGACTGGCAAGGAGGATTTTGGCCTTCTTCCTGGCCCGAGAGATTCCAGCCAGCCTCTTCAGTGGCTGTGCAGTCCAAGAGGCCAAACACAAGGCTGGGGATAGCAGCACCCAAGTTCTGCTGCTAATTTAGCATGCAATCCTGGGGAAATCACTGAGGCCCAAATTCCCTAAAGTGGCCTCTAATTCTGTGGGTCCCATTTGAGACTGCTTGGGCCTTGTTTTCAACCTAATCTCATACAAGTCAGCAGGGACCTGGGAGACTCAGCACCTCTGAAAAGCAGGAGCTAGAACCCAAAGACTTAAGACACCTAAAATGAGGGGTCCCTTTGGAAACCTTGGCCTGGGCAGGGCAGCAAAATGGCTAAGGTGTCCTGATGTGGTTCCAGGCGCATGAATTCAAAGACTCACTCTGGACTCAGGCTGAAGGCTGCCTCTAGTCAACTCAGTTGTGAATACACCCCTGGTCATTTAAGCTAAGAGGTAGTCAAAAGTGCTGCTAACTATACGATTCCCTTGGACCACTGGCTATAGAGACTGGTGTGTCTTACCTATGCCAGCCTGATGGGTCATTAGGCCTGAACAAACCTTGACTTTGAAGCCTTGGGCCATAACTTCTAGGGTCTCAGGCTCTCCAGCTATAAAATTAGAGCAATGACACATACTGGTGCCACAGGGAAGCTGGGAGAATGGACTGATGTGTGCATAGCACTTTAAAAGGCACAGCACCCCAGAAGGGCTAAGAACTGAAGATCCTCTACAGCAGCCCTTCCATCAACCCACAAACTTCTGTCTTCAGAATCCACCCCTGACTCCCACCTCCTGCTCTACAAGGCCAGAAAACAAATCTGCTCCAACTTTAGGAGAAGGCCACCTCCAAACAACTCAAGTGTTGTCCAACCAAGCAGCTACCCAAGGCACTGACAAGTTTTGCTACATTATTACACAGCAACCTTTGAGAAAGCCGCATCTCAGCATGGCTTACCTTTCTGGAGGTGAATAATGTCCGGAAAGTTGGAAAGTAGCCCCTGGTATAAGGAGAGAGTGTCCAGCATGAGGAAAAGGTCATTCTTGGGCTGCTCAGCAAACATCTCCCCTACAGTCTCGTATGTCTTGCCTGTGTGGGAGATGGCATTGTTGAGGGCATCCGAGCTGTAGGGTGGGTCCATCTGGAAGGAGTGGCTGATGGCTTGGAAAGCGTTGCCCAGCTTCTGGAACTCCTTCCTGAAGCCTCCCAAATGCTTGCGGACCAGCTCGGAGGCCACATTGGTCAGCTGCAGAACACTGTCATCCATTTTCTTGCTGAAGGCCTTGAACGAGTCCACACGGTCCTCCACATCCTGCAGGTCCTGGTGCTCCGTGGGAATCTGAAGAGTCAGAAGGAAGCTGGCCCCGACCATCTCATCCTTCTCCGCCCGCCGCTTCCCCAGCTTCCATTGCTTGTCATCACGGCAGGTGAGGAAGTGCTGGAAGCCCTCATACTGGGAGAGGACGGGGTGGCTGGTCATGTGGTCCATCCACAAGATCAGCCTCCGCTTGCGCTTCTCAATGAAGTCCTCCTCAAAGCGACCAGTGGCCTGCTTCTCTGGCAAGTGGGGCACCGAGATCACTGTGAACTTGTGCAGCAGGCGGTTGTACAGCCAGTCAAAGTGCTTGTACCGCCGGTAGACTGGGGAGGTGATGTTGCTGGGAGTCAGCTTATAGGAGATGTAGCTCTTGATGCCCTTGAATTTGGTCTGCTTGGTTGGGTCCTCCACAGAGCAGATGAAAGGGTGTGGATTGGCCCTCCATTGGGGGCCTTTGGACCCCATCTCAATATAATAAGCCTCAGCAATCTTGGACATAAGGGGCACATCCCCCAGGATAAAGGCCTCCACCCCCGAGCGGACGAAACAAGAGAAGCGGTTGAGGTTCCGCCCTACCACGCTGCCCCTCTTGGAGGAGCTTATGCTGTCCTGTCTCTCTAGGGCAGGCTTGGGTCGATAGCCAGCGTTCTGGCTGGGGTACACCGCAGGGTACTGCAGGTGAGGGGAGGGATGCCCGTTGGTGCCAGGGCCACTTCTGGGTTCCTCCACCACCGTGCAGCCATCGTCCCAGTCATCCCAATCATCGTCGTCGTCATCCTCAAAGCTGCCCTGGTTGGAGATGCTGGTGTTGGGAGGATGCACACAGAAGGAGGAGTCATGTCCAGGAGAGCCAGCTGGGCTGTTTGAATAGTCCGTATAACTGGAGCTCGACCTGGACCGCAGGATCTCCACGTAAGAGGCAGGAAAGAGGCCAGTCTCCCCTCTGCTGTTCTTGCCCTGCAGCCACCCGTCCAGGGAGTTTTCACTGAAGATCACCAACTCCTCGTTCTCTTGGATGCTGATCTCCTCTTTGTTTTCACTCTGGAAGTTGTAAAGTGCTCGGGCTTTCAGCGCCATGGCTGTTTCCTGCAGGACTGCACAACTCAGCCCTTGAGAACAGGCAGATAATCGCTCAGGTACTTAAACAGCTCCTGGCAGAGGAGGACACTGCACACACTCTCTTTATGGCTTAAAACCTGGTCCCGAGCTGTGGGAAAGGACTGAGTTGATTTAACCATGCAGTAAAAATATATAGTCTAAGATGTAATTTTCAAGATCTAAAAATGCCAGTGAATCTTGGGGACTCAGTTCCTTGGTGCCAAATGATATTCCTGGGGTGCACAGACATGCTCTGCCCCTCCATTTAGGTGACATAAGCCTCCGTCAGACACATCCACATCCACATCCGCAAACCCCTCATGTCCACACAGCTTCGACTTTGCTGCCCACGCCGTCCACCTTCTTGGCTTGAACTTACATTAACCAAAAAACCAAGGATCCTGATCAGCCAGGAGCAGGAGGCCGAACTCCCCTCACCCGCTGGAGCTTTCTTCTCAAGGGCTTTAAAGAGAAAAGCCCAGGGTCGGCCTGGCCTCCTCGCCCGCCGAGCTGTGTCTCCGGCGCGATGGCGAGTGGCAGCGCTGGCAAAAGCCCTGGAAGGAAGGAAAACAAAACACAACCTTCAGATGATCCCAGCCCAAACGTTTGGCAATCTCTCCGGGGCGGGGGGAGGGAAGGAGGGGGAGCCACATCCCTCCGCCAGGGCGGAGGAAGGAAAAAAAGGAGCGCGGCCGGCCGGGCCCAGGGCAGCCCGCACGGCACGCACTGCCCCGCGCCCAGCCCGCCGGGGGGACGCAGCCCGCGGCCGCCAGGGCCCGGGCAGGGGAGGGCTGCCCCAGCAGGAGCGGGGGCCGCAGGCGGGACGAGCCCCTGCAGGGCCGGGCCACGTGTGCGGCGAGACCCCCCGCTCCGCGGCTGCTTTTGCGGCCGTCGCTCCGCGGCGCCTGCCCCGCGAGGGCCCCGGCGCGGCGCGGCAACACCCGCGGGTCGCACCGGCGCCGAGCCCCGCCCCGCCCCGCCCGGGGTAGCGCGCCCGGCCCGGCAGAGGCGGCGGGGCGCTGCCCCGGCCCCCGCCCCGCGCCCGGCAGAGTGGCCGGGCCCCGGCCCCCGAGCACCTGGGCCGCTCCGTGCCGCTCCCCGCGGACCGCTCCGTCACGCTCCAGCCTTTTCCGTGACGCAAAGGCAGGGAAGCTGGAAAGTTTGCGAAGCCTCCAGGCGAGGCAGCGCCAGGCAGCCCGGCTCGGTCCCAGGCCGCCCCCTGCCGGCCCCCGCGCTCCCAATAGTCCCCCTTTGGGCAGAAGGGGAAACTGAGGCACGCGGAAGCCAGGTGACCTTGGGCGAGTCACCTCGCCGCCGCGTGCCTCCTCGCCCAAGGTTGCCCCCACCAGTGGCAGAGCCTGGGTGCCAGCAGCCCACTGCTCTGCGCATCAGGCCCCAGCGCTGTTGCCCCCAGAGCCAGAAGACAAACAAGTGCACAGCTTTCATGAGCCTCAGCACCCCGAGCCAAGTTCCCTCACCAAGGTACCAGCCAGCAGCCCCCCTAGGGAGAGCAGAGCTGGCAGGAATGGGGACGAAGTGAGAAGAGAGTCCAGCCCTTCATGCATCCCCTGCTCCCCCAGGGAGATCATACAGGCTCACACAAGCTGCTGCCTGCAAGGCACCCACGCAGATTCTGGCTGCAGCAGCTCATAGGCTTATACCTATTAGCTCAGCAGGGCACTGCCAGTATTTTAGGCTTATATTGGTCTTCACACAGGCTTGATGCTTAAAATAACAATTCATTAATAGCCTTCAGATCTTCCCAGCCTTGGGATCCAAGGGTTTTGCTTAAAGCATGGCCAGGGAACATGATAATAAGCATTGACTGTCCTGTGTGATCTTAGGGGGACAGAGCTGGATCTTGGGGCTCATTCTCCCTATTTTCTATTCCCAGGTCTCTAATTGAGATCAAAGGCAAAAGCAGGTGGGACACACAGGGCTGGATTGGGCAGCAGGTAAAAATTTGGGAGTCCTGCTCCTGCTGATGCCTGGTTGGAGTGAGCCCTAGATCCCCAAAGCCCTGCTATCCAGGCAGATCTCTGTGCTGGGCCCCTCCCAAGGGTGCAGTGGCAATGAGCAAGGGGAAAGATCTCAGCTCTCCTGGCTCATCCCTCTGCTGACCTGAAAACCTGAAGTCCCCAGCCAGCAGCCTGATCTCAATCCAACAGCTGTTTTCATGCATAAGCATTCTGGCTTTCCATGTCCTAGACTGTACTTTCAGAGATCATTTCTTTAGTCTATACTTACCTGGCAGGGGAAACACCATGTATCTGGGTCCAAGAAGGCAGTTTTCCTTAAGCCTCCCAGGGTTAACTTCTTCTGGTGTGGTTTAGTACCCACCAAGGTGTTGGGGCTTAATGCCCATTTTATGGGAATGGAGGGTTTCTCCCTAGCTTGTTCCTGTGGCCATATAGCTGAGGGCAGGCAAAACTTGGGGGCATCCAAACCCCAAGCCTCCGGGCTTGGGCCTGCACGTGGGATGCCTGCCAAAAGACTTTGGAAATATCTGAGCCCCTGGTGGGGGTGGAGGATGTTTGTCAGTTGTTGGGCCACTTATGGTTCTGGATTGACTCATGGTTTGGACTTGAGTTGGCTTGGAACATGAAACATTTCTTTAAAAAAAAGTCCTAGCTTCAGGTGCTTGCTGCTGTTGAAGTTTTGCTATGATTTTTGGATCTTACTTCAGAAAGCTTGAAATCCCATAGGCCAGCCGGTGCTGGCTTGAGGCCTGTCATTTGCATTGGCAGATGAAAACCACAGCAATTGCTGCACCTTGACTCCCAAGCAACTCCCTTCTGACTTGAAAGGGCTACAGCCGCCACTATGTTTTAGCTGGTCTTATCAATGATCTCCTCTGTAAGATGGGTACAACTGGCTACTAGATCAGGATGCTTTTTATGCTGACTCTGCAGTGGTCTAAATCAGGGGTGGCCAACCTGCAGCAGGTATGCCACAAGTGACATGGGCAGCCTCTGGGGAAGCAGCAGGCAGCACAGCAGCAAATCAGATGGGGAGGAGACATCAGAGCAGCAGATGGGACAAAGGAGGGGGACAGGAGTAGCACTTGGGAAAGGTACAGGGTAACTTTGTGGCATGCCTGGTCTAAATGACTGCCCTATGGCTATGGACAGTCATTTACAAAGCTTACAAAGAAGAATTTTCTCCACTATTTGAGTTGGTCTAATATTTGAGTTGGTCTAATAAAAGATATCAGATTTACCAAAAGAACCTCATCTGCCTCTGGCAATGGAGAATCCAGCCCTGCTACTCCTGCTCCCGAGGTCACGCCTCTGTCCCTGAAACAAACAATCAGCTTTCACGGAAGGCCGAAGCCTGCCAAGGGCTGAGCAGCTTTAACTCTTTTCTTCTTTTCTTCAGCCTGAATAAAATGAAGGCTGAGAGGGGACTTGGTAGCAGCTTACTGCTACATCAGAGGTGTACATCAAGGACACCCTTGGGGAAAATTAGGACTAATGGTCACAAACTCCTGGAAGACTGTTTCAGGCTCATTAGGAAAAACACTTCACAGCTAGGGTGTCCAGACTGTGGTATAAGCTCCCTCCAGAGGTGGTGCAATCGCCTACCCTGGAAAACTTCAAGAGGAGACTGGATGGTCACCTTGCTGGGGTCACCTGACTTCCAGTTGTCTTTCCCACTTGATACAGGGGGCTGGACCCAATGAACTTCCGAGGTCCCTTCCAGCTCCTTACAGTCTATGAATTCCTGTAGAAATCAGCTGGAGGTGAAGCCAGGTGTGCAAACCCCTCAGCACAACCCTGCTCTGGCTCCTGACGCCCATGACACCGTACAGATTTGTGCCAGTAGACAGCAGGCATTGTGGGGGCCCTGACATCATTTGGGCATTCACCCCAGTGCAGTGGTGGTCAACCTTTTACCCTGCAGGCCGGGCCCGCGGGTTTGGCACGTGCAGCGGGCCCCGCATGCCAGGATCCAGCCCTGTACCATCCAGTTCAGACCCTGCATGCCTGGATCTGGCCTGACACTGCCCCGCCCCGTGAGCCAGACTGGGCCGGGTACCGCCACAGCCCTGAGTGCCCAGACCCGGGGCCACATCCCAGGGGTGCAGTTCGACCTCGCTTGGATGCTGGCTCTACCCAACGTTTGAAACCAGCTGCCTGGCGGCGGCGGCGGCGATACCACAGCCACCCGGCCAAGGCAGTGTCAAATGAGGACCCAGCTCCCTGCCTCCACCCCGCCCCACGCCGGGGTGCGCATGCGCGCAGGGGAACTCCGGGCAATCGTCCGGTCGGCCGGGCCGGGCTCGCTGCACTGCCGGGTGCGCGCGGGTCGGCCGCTCGGACACCGCCCCCTGCCGGCCATGGAGGAGCTGAGCCTGGCGCTGGCCTCGCGCTTCGCCGTGTCCCGGGCGCCCAACAGCCCCGCGGCGCCGCATCCGCGCCTGGCGCAGCACAAGGCCCCGCCCGGCGGCCCCCGGCCCCGCCGCCAGGACGAGCGGCGCCACCGCCTGCTCCAGCTGCAGAAGGCGTGAGCGCCACTGGCACACCCCTGAGAGCCGGGCTCCTGCCCCGGGCGGCTCCGAGCAGCGCGGCGTGTGTGTGGGCGCGCACGCACGTGTCTGCCCCCGGGGCCCCCGAGCGCAGAGCCGCCCCGGGCACCCCTGGGTCGCTGCCGAGTTGGGGGTGGCCCCATGGCCCCGCGGGGCAGGCCGTGCCTCCTGGCTGGGCCCGGGTGCCGGCGCGGGAAGGGGCCGCGGGCGTCCCTGGGAACACGCGGGGCTTCCCGCCAGGAGCGCAGATGCCCTTTCCTGCCCTACTCGGAGCTGCGCGGTCCACCGGGACCTTCCCGGGCTTCCTTCAGCGCTGCTTTCCCGGGCGGGCGGTGGGGGCTGAGCGCGGGGAAGCAGAGTCGGGCCTCGGGCGTGTGGAGGCAAAGGCCAAACGCCAGCGGCACCGAGCTCTGTGGTAGTAGTCAGGCAATGCACGGCCGCGCCCGTCCATCTGCTGTCGGAGCATCGTGGGCCCGGCCCTCCGGCTAGCGGGGTCTGGCTTTGTGCAGGGATGGTCCAGCTGGCGATTCTCCTTGGCCAAACAGAACTGGACAACACAACAAATGCATTTATTCCTCAGCTCAACCCAGTGGCAGCGCTCCTGGGAGGAAATGCAGGGTAGAAACAGCCAAGCTAGCTTTCAAAGAGGGAAACTGCTTTCCTTCCCAGGAAGCGTTTGGACTACGTGAACCATGCCAGAAGACTGGCAGAGGACGACTGGACAGGACTTGAGAGCGAGGAAGAGGAGGAGGGGGAAGATGTGGACGATGAGGACATGGATGTCGATGCGGGCAAGAAGTTGCCTAAGCACTATGCGAACCAGGTAAGCATCTGTACCTAGGGAAACCAAGAGCCTGCCGCCATGGCAATGAGTGGAATACGTGGCTGCCTCAGATTTGAGTCTAGGGGCCATGGGTAGAGGGAGCATAGCTGGGGCATGGGGTATTGCTAGGCAGTAGTTGATGACACTCTGCATTCATGGCAAAATGACAGCAGGGGTTTGTGCCTGCCTACGTCTGGGCAAGAACGAAAACTGCAAGGAATCGGTATGTGTGAGTGAAGACCCAAACCACTGATAAAATCTAGAGGTTTAGAGGCTGCTTGGCCTTCTGGACTGGATTGGTACCAATATAAAGAAAGAAAATTTGCTGTATCAGATACTAGCCCATAAATGCTCGTGCTGTGTGCAGCTGCAGCGCAGCACTTGGGCAGCGAAGAACAGAGCCGGCAGCGTGCAGAGCTGCCTTCAGCTAGTCACTCTATTGTGGTGGAAGGGAAGGCATGTGGGAGGACAGATCAACACCTCCCTGCGGTGAGGGAGGAGACAGGGTCAGGCACTTCCAGGGCAGGATGGGCGTAGGGGGCAGCACCTGCCACTTCTATCACCCAGGGAGGGCATAAAGGGGGAGAAAGGGTGTGTGCCCCCCAGGATCCACACAGGGGCAGGCTGCAGCCAGGGCTGCTCAGGGCTCTTCTCAATGAGGGCTGGACTCTTCCCAGTGCATGGGTGGAGACAGGGTGTTGAGCCAGGGCAGTGCTGGGAGCTGAGCTGTGGTGAAATTTGGGGTGGATGCAGCATCCTCCCAGTGCCAACAGCACCCGCTCTGAGGCCAGTCCCTGCTGAGAAGAGTCCCGTGCAACCCTGGCTGCAGCTTGCCCTATGCAGATCTGGGGGCATAGCCCCCCTCTCTCCCCCCGTGCCCTCCTGGGGTGCAAGCAGCAGCTGGGAGCTGCCCCCCATGCTGCCTGCAACTCCCCCCTGCTCTGCCTGGGCAGTGCCTGCCCCTGCCCCTTCCCTCACCATGGGTGAGCATTGATCTGCCTGCCCCCTCCCCTTCTACCACAGCCAACTTTCCAGCTGGAGGCAGCTGTTTTGGAAATTAGATTGGTATTGTATGATATGCCTCCTTAAATGTCAGCTATTGGTATTGGCCCCCAAAATCTATCAGTGTACCCCCAATAGAAGAGAAGTGGTGCAGGCTCCTACCCTGGGGGTTTTTAAGAGGAGGTTAGATGAACACCTTGCTGGGGTCATTTGACCCCAGTACTCTTTCCTGCCATGGCAGGGTGTCGGACTAGATGATCTGCTCAGGTCCCTTCTGACCCTGGAAACTATGAAACTATGAAATCATAGTCAGGAGAACAGGTGAGAGAGGAGTGAAGGTATTTCCTAGAGGGGGACAGTGCATCCTGTAAGTACCACATGTAAATATGCGACCAACTGACTGACTAACCCCTGTGGCTTTCGAGTCACACTAGCATCCTGCTTATGTAATGTGTTGCATCTATCTATAGGATTGTTCCGTGCCACCCAAATAACAGAGGACTGGTAGCCACATAATTGTCTGCTTAGATGCCTCGTGCTTTCTGCTTGGGTTACGAGCTATAAATCTTTGTGGTTCTGGGTTAGGGATGGACAAAATATAACCCGCAGGCTGAATCCAGTTTGCGGTGGACTCCATTTCCTGGCAGCGCTGCCACTGCCAAACCTAGCCCCACTGCCCAGGCACCCCAGATTCTCTGTCTCACCCACCATGGGGCAAGACCCACGTGGGCACACAGCCAGGCAGCTGGGATGTGGCTGCAGCTGGGAGCAAGATTGGCTGAGAAGACCCCAGGATCTTGGGACAGTGACACCATGGGGCTGGGGCAATGCTGCAGTGTACACCCAGCTTACCCTAGCCTGCAGAACCCACAGCCATCACACCTGTGCAGGCAGCAGATTGTAGCTGTGCCCTGGCCCTGTACTGTCACTACCCCAAAATCCCGGGATCTCCCTGGGCCTGCCCACCTGTCTTGCTCCTGGCTGTCGCCCCATCCTAGCTGCCTGGCCATGCGCCCTGCCTGTGCAGGTCCCACCCCCCAGCGGTGGGCGTGGGGCAGATGGTCTGGGATGCCTGGGCAGCAGGTCTGGCTCCAGCAGCAGCAGCCAGAAGGAGCTGCCACTGCCAGGGCTGCTGGGAAATGGTGTTTGGCCATGGGCTGGATCCACCGTTTTGCTCAGCCCTGTTCTAAGTCTAGCTGTATAAAGCTATGGGTCTTTGCTGAGTGTGGTCATTAATTTCATTGCCCTGCTTTCTCCACAGCTGATGTTGTCTGAATGGCTGATAGATGTCCCATCAGATCTGGGACAAGAATGGATCTTGGTGGTATGCCCCATAGGGAAGAGGTCACTGGTTGTGGCATCTAGGGTAAGAGATGGTGATATGTGTCACTCCACAGAGCACAGTAAAGGAGATCTCTGGGTTTGTGTCAGTCTGTCTTTGTGATGCTCATGCAGTCAGAGACTAGTGTGTATTCTGGGAGCTCTCCATACAGT
The DNA here is from genome assembly GCF_052110815.1 of Crocodylus siamensis. Classification (NCBI taxonomy): domain Eukaryota; kingdom Metazoa; phylum Chordata; order Crocodylia; family Crocodylidae; genus Crocodylus; species Crocodylus siamensis. Next base: position 27,984,286 of record NC_143409.1, on the reverse strand, counting down.
AAGGGGGGCTGATTCTGTTCAGATTAACTCAGAGAGTGTTACTACTAACCCCAGTGAAAGGAAGTCTGAAATGGGCTATGCTGGGGGACCCAGCTACACCACAGTGGTCTCAGATGCTGTTAACATAGCTGTATCGTGTGGGGAAGATGGGACAGACAGCGTGTTAAGCTGGACCTGTGTGTTTTAAGTTTTGGTGCTGTCGGACATGATGGCTTACAGTGTACGAGCAGCAAGGGTGGGCTTCAGTTTCTCTGTTCTCTTCTAGGGCTCCACTGCAGCTTACACGAAGAGCGGCTACTGTGTCAACAGGTTCCCCTCTTTCCTGCCTGGAGGAAACCGGCACAATTCAGCAGGTGGGAAAGGTAATGATCTGAAGAGGCCCTCAGAATAGATGCAAGAGAACTGGCATATTGCTCTAGTCAGGTGCTGTCTTAGTGCTGCTCTGTCCAGAGAGCCCCACCCTGCCCCAGCATAGTCCTGCTCTCCAGGGGATAGTGGGTAAGTTTGCCTCTGTGACCATGCATTTCCATCTCAAATGTAGGAGGTACATGGACACTTACTAGTTTAGGCCGCTCTCCTTGGTAGTTTTTCCCTAGTTTGGTGTTTCAATCTAGGAATCTGCCTATCACACATTCATTGTCTCCTAGAATGATCTCTTTCCTGTGTCCTTCAGAGCTAAGACAATGTTGGACTCTAAAGTAGCAGCTTTCACAGCTGGAAGAGAATTAAAGATTCTTCTGCAGATTGTTGGGGAGTCTTTGTGCCAAACTGTCTTGGAAATCCTAATAGCATCAGAGCCCTAGAGTGTGATCCTGCATGTATATTGCTACCTGTATGTGCTGCTTGTGTTTGTATGTACAGAATACACAATCCTGGACTGCATCTACAGTGAGGTGAAGCAGACATACTACATCCTTGATGTGATGTGTTGGAGGGGGCACCCTGTCTATGACTGTCAGGTATTGAACCTTCCAGCCCAGTCAGCTCCCACCTGTTCTAGAGAGTCTCATTTTGCCACCATTCTCTGAGCTGCCTTGCTGCAGGTATTGATGCTGAGAAACTTGTACAGCAAGATGCTGTTTAACAAAGTAGAGGTGGACACACACTCTGCTTTAATTTTGCTAATAAGGTGGTCATGGAGAGCCACAGGGGTTGGAGTTTGGAGCCAGCTGGGTTCTGTAGTACCTATAAATGTTTGTGCGTTCTTTGGGGTCCTTTGAACAGACACACATGGAGAAAGGAATCTACATATATTTGGGGTTCAGTGGAGTCTGAAGATCCTGGAAAACCAAGAAGGAACACAGATACACATTTCACATGGTTTGGGGTAGAGTACACTAATCCATATCTCTTCTCCCTCCCCAGACAGATTTCAGGTTCTTCTGGATCCACTCAAAGATACAAGAGGAGGAAGGTCTGGGAGAGAAAAGTAGAATTAATCCGGTAGGTCCGTCCTTTGTTTCCAGAGACAGGGAGAGGCGTTCAGTGCCAGCTGCGTTTCATCATGTTCATTCACAAAGGGATTTTCTGTCCCGTGTGTCACCACTTGGCCACAAAATGTTCTTCTGATGAAATGAGATGCCATGTTCAGGATGTAAACAGAACAGAAAATAATAAATTTGTATTCCTTTCAATAAGAGTTGGAGGAGATCTGGACCTCAGGGTATTAAATGACTTTACCAGTTTTAGCTTCCCTGACTGAAATGCAGATGTAAAAGAAAACCAGCTAAGTTTCTGCAGGGACGGTCTTCGTGGGCATCATGTTTGCAATAGGAATCTGCCCTGGGTGTGAGGGGGAGGCTCACCTGCTCTCTGTCTCCTGCCTGCCTTTGGAGGAGTGGTGTCAGACTTTCAGGGCTCCTCATGAGCCAGAGCTGGTGGCAAGGCTCAGGCAAGCAGCAGTGGTGGTTGTGAGGGTTAATGCAGCCATTGCTTGCCTTTTGTTGCCAACATGCATTCCCAAAGGAGCTCCATACCCTGGATTTCAGTGATGGATCCTACCCCCAAATTCCTGATTTCTCAGCCCTACAGGGTAAATGTTTGATATCTGTGCTGTTAGACAGCTGGCATTTGAGGCAAAGTCAAAGAATCATAAAGCATCAACCTTCCCGCTGTTGAGCTTGCCCAAGGTTTAAGGAACTGGTGCTATATTGGCACCTGATTCTGTGCAGTGCTGATCATCCTCAGCTTCCAGTGACTAACCTGAGAGGTCTTCACCCTCTGCTCAGTGTTCTTGAACAGTCAGTCCTGTTTGTCGGGTGCCCTTCAAGTTGCGAGGACTCTTCCTGCACAGATTAGGCATGCCCCAGGTTCTGGAAAGCTTTCCCTGTTCCTCTATCATGGTTGCTGAAGCATGAATGAACCATGATGTCAAAGACTTTAAACAAGGAGCCTCTTTGCCATGTCTCCACTAAAGAAACTAATATTGGGCTCATTCCCACAAATAGTGACAGGAAGGTATGGTGCCCACCATATGCTGTGATTCCTTTCTGTTCAGTTGCAACCACTGCAGTTGGTAGATTTTTCAAGACTAGGCCCACAGATGGATAGCTTTGCAAAGCGGGGCCTGAGTTATATGGTACCTCCTATGGGGCTAAGCAGGGTAGGGTGGCACCTTAGACACTAACTGGTTCAGAGAGGTATAAGCTTTTGTAGGCATCAGCTTACCACCTAGCTTCTTATAGGCCTGTTGCCTGTGGTTGCTCATGTCTGATTACCTGACTTCAGACTAACCACTTCTGTGAGTCTAGGTGAATTGTAATAAGGAACTATGCTGATGTGGTTACTAGTAGCTGGACAATGCTTACTGGTGGATTCTGAGAATCAAATTCAGTGAAGGTATATGTTGGCACATCTCTCTCTTGATTTCACCTCAAATGCATCCTTTTATGCCCATGATGCTTTTGTTTACTGGCATAAGATGCACTTGAGACACCAGGTTGAAACTTTTGTTGTGCCAGAGCAGAAATAACTTAACTGTTGAGCTGTTTGGGGGTGTTTTCAATAGCATTTTGTGTTGAATTGAAGCAGTGCCTTTGGACAGCTAAGTTCTGTCACCTTATCTCCACTTTCCAGAGCTTTGCAACATGTAATACAATGTGTTGTCCTGTTTTGGGTGGGAGGGAAGGTACTAACTAACTCAAGCCCCTTCTTACTCTTTCAGTTTAAATTTGTGGGCCTGCAGAGTTTCCCCTGCACCTCGGAGAGCCTTTGTGAAGTGTTGGCCATGGACTTCCCCTTTGAGGTAACTGAGCCTACAGCCAGGGGACTGGGTACTTGACACCATGTCCAGGCTCCAAGGCATTACAGCAGTGAGCTGTGTAGGCATGGTTGGAAAATGACTAAATTGTGGTAAGACTATTACATTTTGTGCTCAGTGGGAAGCATTCTTATCTGATTTTAGGAATACTTTATCTATATGCTGGAAGCAAAGTCTCAGTGGGGTTGTTGCTCAGTGGGCCAGGAATCTTTTCTTATTTGACTTAAAAACTGTATGCTCCCTAGATGTGCTGTAAGCCAACTCAGCTGCAGTGCAGTTCTCTCACACTGGATCAGAATGGAGGAGAATGGCTTGGTGACTAAGATTTTAGCCTGAGACTTGAGAAACTGCTTTCATAGCTTACCTCTGCCACAGTCTCCTTGCATGACACTTGTCATATCACTTAATCTCTCTGTGCTTCTTTCTGTTCTTCACCTCTAAATTGGCCATAATGATGCTTCCCTCTCTCAGAGGGGGTCTGAGAAGGATAAATTCATCTGCATTTCTGCTCAGATTCTGCAGTGGTGAGCCTTGATAGAAAGGGAGATAGACAGCATTCTCAACCCTCCCAAGCCGCGTGCTCCATTAATTTTTAAAATGCATCTATTATTTCAGCAACGAAAACAAATACAAACTGAACCCTATTAATAGGCAGATGTTAGATTACTGGTAACAGCTGACTTACTGTCATCTTCTCATTAAAGCAAACAATCGTCAGATGAGGTAGGAAGTCTGAACCCCCTGGCTGGCATTGCCATATCCTACTCCAGAACTGTATTAATAAAAAACAGACTGCACAGAACATCACTAAAGGATATACGATTTCTTAGCCAACCTGCTCACTCAACTGCTGAAACATGAATAATCTGACTGCCTCACTAGATACAGTGACATATTTGCCAGAAAGCTCATTTCCTCCCCTCGAAACTTCCCCCTGGAAAGGAGCAGTGGAATGTGGAACCGCACTGGGGGTGGAGCAGAAAGTGAGCTTTTACCAGAGAAACACTAAAACACTTGAAAAGACTAGAGACAGAGAAAAGGAGACTATCAGACTTTTCCCTGAAATCCAATCCCAGTTTGTCTCCAGTTTTCCAGCAGTGAAAGGGTAGTACATCAACATGCTATATGCTCTAATTGTAACCCTAGGAATTCTCTTTCTAAGCCAAGAACCTCACAGAAATAGGCTACCACGGTTTTTGTGAGTAAAAGAGGGTGCTGGTAACAAATATCCCACCAGAGGGAGCCCACGAAGTCTCAGTAAGGTAACATTAATAACACAAGCAGGACAAAAAAAAGAAGGAAGACTTGCTTAGGACTAAAGAGCATAAAGACTAAGTGTTGCGTATAGACAACATCCAGGAAAAACTCCCACTAAATTGTGCTGTTTTACCTGCCCTGCCCCGTGTGCCCTCATGGACAAGTGGCAGGAGCTGCCGGGCAAGCAGGCAAGTGCTGGATGAGCCACTAGACCAGCGGCTCCTAGACCAGTGGTGTTCAGTGGTGGGAGTTGCCCCTCCTTTCCTCCCTGCTCCATCCTGCCCCTGCCCCACCCTGGCTGTGCAGCACTTCCCCCAGCCTCACTCCTACCTCACCACAGGGGCCTTGATCTGCCCCCCCACCAGACTTACCAGCTGGACACTGCTCTTCAAGCTGCCTGGCTGGTATCGGAAATTGGATTGTTATCGGCTGATATGCCTCCTTAAAAATCAGCTGTTGGTATCCGCCCCAAAAATTTCTATTAGTGCGCCCGTAGTTAAAATGGCCTTGTGTTTGCAATGGCTGTGAGCTTGGCTACCACTAATAGAGTCCCTGAAGGTAAGCCATATCTGCAAAATTTGTGTCTGGTCCTCAGTGTCGTGAGACCACTGGGGAGTTATTCCATTAGCTTGAGTCGAGTTTGGATTCGTCTGTTAGTACCTAAATTAAAGTGAATTACAGGCCTCGTAGTGCTGGGCAGTTGTAAATCTGGTTGCAGTCACTGAACATTTCATTTGAGATTCCTGCAAGCTGCAGGTGCAGGAAAATCGGGCCACTGTTATTTAGGAGTCTCATTTTGAACCATGAAAATGTTGGTCATTAAAAAAATAAATAACTTCAGGGCTGCTGGACCAGCTTTCCATCCAGTTTTGTTTTCCAGGTGCTCTGATTTCCCATGCAGACCGTTGTTAAACCTCTATGTGATTTGGCTGGTGTCTGTACAGTGACAATGTCAAGAGACAAACTGAAAATTAAATAACCATGGACAAGTAAGGAAGTGGCAAGAACTTAATAGAAAATGTTGCAAGAGTAGATGTGAGCTGTCTCACTCTGCTGAGAATTTTTCAGCCAGCATGTCGTGAAATCAGACAAATGGAATTGAAATTGGGTTTCTTCCCTTTCAAAGGCCTCATGTTTTTTTAAGACTCTGTCATGGGATGGCCAGAGTACATTCTTCTTAACAAGTGCTGGATTTAGCAGTATGTATATGAAAGTATGTACCACTAGAATATAATAGGGCGGGCACCATCTCTTCCTGAGTTCTCCTTTATTTTCTCCATGTGCATTATCTTATTTGAGGGAGTGTTGTGCATTGTTATACCCAAGCAGAATATGAATGTCCTTGTTTTGGTTCCCAGTTTACTCCTACTAATGAAGTCCCTTTTTCCTGTGATTATATTGCTAGAACCTTACAGGGATTGATAACTAAGTAAACCTTTCCCTTCCCCTGTATTCTGCAGAGTCAGCCTCTTGTCTTCATGCACAAATGCCTTTAAGAGCTCACTAAGCTTTGCTAAGGAGCACAGCCTGAAACATTAGGGAATCCCAGGGTATGGTCCAAGCCCACAAAGTGCACCTCTGGGAATCCACGGAAGGGGGAGTCAGAAATCTTTTAGTATGTAGGATAAAGAGGCAAAATGTCAACCAGGTGCAGTACTGCAGTGAGTGGAAGTGGAAGCATAAGTAAGGGCCCTATCCTTTTAAACTGCTGAGTGCCCTTATCTGCCATTGATTGCAGCGAGAGATTAAGGCACTCATTACCTCTGGGGATTCATTAAGAATTTATTTACCGTGAGGAAGCTGAAAGAATGGTAACAGTATAAGAATGAAAGCTCCATGGCGTCATGTGCTCTGACTCATCACTTTCAAAATGTGCTGTTCAAAAAAAAAATAAAAAGATCAGTGAGATGTCCTTTCTATCTGCTGCTGTGTTAAAAATAAGGCAAATATTCACAGAACTGGGTCATAGCAACCAAACTAAAAATGCAGGCAGTTGCAGATCGACTGCCATGAGCCTATGTGTCTGTTCTGCTTCTGTAATGCTCAAATTGAAGCGAGCACTTGAGTGCTTTTTTGTATGAATCCAAATAGTGGAATTGGCTGACAGTATTGAAACTCTTTGGTTTCTGATTTCCCTTCCTTGGTTTATTTCATTTAAATGAGCGAATAATATGCCTGGTCATTCTGACTTGTAAATGAATGAAGATCGAAGGTGAGTAAAGCTGGGAAGCCTCATGGTGGGTTTTTGCTGTCAGATCTTCTTATGTACAACTCCATGCCTTTTGTCCAGTGACGCAAACTCAAGCCAGTTATCCACTCTGTCTCTTGCAGGTAGATGGGCTCCTCTTCTACCACAAGCAAACTCACTACACTCCTGGCAGTACCCCACTGGTGGGCTGGCTGCGGCCCTACATGGTATCAGACATCCTTGGACTGACTGTGCCAACTAATCCACTAACTACCAAGCCAGACTATGCCGGGCACCAGCTCCAGCAGATCATCGAACATAAAAAAAATAAAAAGTTGGCTTTAGGGGAAGGGGGCTTGAATCCTGAAGAGGCTGCTGAAAATGGGCGTTATGAGTTGGAATACTTGTCTACCCCTCAGCCAGCAAAACCTCCCAGGAGCCTACATGAGACAGCAAGCCAGATGGAGAACTAGACTGCTGTAACAAGTTGGTTTTATTTGGAAAGGGTAAAGGGTCATCACTCAGCTACAGTGCAGCCTCTTCTCTGACCATTGGAGCTCACACTGGCTGAGAGGGAGAAGAAGGGTATTATGAGATGGCTCAATTTCAAGTGCCTGTAAAGGGTATAGCTTGGCTTCAGCACTAGTTTTTGAAAGAATTCTGGATCCTAAGGCTTCTCTATGCCTTTGTTAAGGAATTCCACTGTGGGGTCTTTAAGACTGTAGCCTGTGATAAACTGCATGATTGATTGTTTAGGCCCTGATCATGGTCCTGTTAAAGTCCATGGCAAAACCATTTGTCAGGGGCAGGATATGAACTCCTTAGAGTTCGCATGAATGTGTGATTTTAGCCTGGACACCAAATACTGGGCCCTATAATTAGGCTACAAGTTTCTAGGCATTTAAATCTAAAGGCTTTTTGATGAAAGTTTTGTGGTCAGTTTGTTTCTAGTTACGAAAGTTTGTGACACACTTCTGTAAAATCTGAAGGCTTTATTTTCAGCACCCACATTTCTGAGAAACATAATTTCCTTGCATCAGAGCTAGCCCCCAGCTTTCAAGTATATTCTTGTGCAAAAAGAACACAGCATCATTTTTATTCTTGCTGACGTTTTCTCAGTGGGAGGAAATGCCCTCCTGTGGGGAGGCATTTTTTTTAAATAGTAGTATTGATTCTGAAGAATAAAGGGTTACTTACGAATATGAACTCATCAGGATCTGCCCACTAGTTTGATGCTGAGCTGTACAGCATATTTTAACTCTGTGTTTAAAATGTGATGATTTTAGAATATGAATGCCAATAGGCTAATATCACTATCCAAAAACAGAACACTTGTGCAGGTTTGAGTCTTGTAACTATTGGGGCACTTTCTTCTCGCTTGCTGTTCTCTCCACTGTTACACTGCTAACCCCTTCTCTTATAAAGACCATCCTCTTTATTCCTGTGCACTAAATTTTATGATACAGATGAATCTCTGGTAAATGGAAACTGCTGAGCTCAGCTGGTTGCTTATTCAAACTTGATTTTCAGCTGGAGTTGAAAGAGCAGTCTCCTAACCCAGGTCAAACTCACCTGGTCTCCTGGTCTGGGTCCAGACAGCAGGGCTCCTTGCAGGTAGTGAGGTAAGCAGTGGCAGGGAGTCTTGGGGGTAATAGCCATCCCTTATTCCTTCCTCCCCATGACTCCACACTACCAACACACACCCACAACTGGGCTCCATACCCTGGGTTTCAGTGGTGGCCCCTGCCCTTGAATTCCTGGTCTCCAAGGGCCTGCAAGTCAGATGATATAGCTCCAGCATGCAGGCCATATGTTTGATACCGCTTCCTAAACACACAACTGTAGTAGAAAATGCATGTGTTTTAGTTTCAAACAGCCTATTTGAATTAATAGGTGGAGATGAAATTATATCATGTAAATACCATTGCAGATTGTGTTCCTGATCTCCAGGGAGATACCTCTGTATGTCTCTGAAAAGAAATTGCATCCGGTACAGGACATGATATACACCCTGACAGCAGGAATGATTCTCTACACACAGCAGGTCTATTTATCTTCTTGCCCCAACTCTACAATACCCCCATTCTTCCCAGAAAATGCTGGTTTCTATGCTGGGAGTGTGGGAGGCTCAAGATCACTTGATTGTAAAACCAATGTTCATGAGAGAGATGGGCAACAGTAATGTAGTAACTTCACTGGAAATTGCTTGGAAGAGCTTTGGCCTATTACCCTCTTCCTTCACACACAGCTAGGAAATGACACCCCGAGTGTGTGAACAAATTCAAGTGGCTTGAATGTTACTCAGATGATTTCACACAGCTGGTTATTATTAGTGTGTGAAGAAATGGTGTGTGGCTAAACTACTTGCCTTTCTCTTTCCCTTCATAGTGAGAAGGGGGTGGGGGTATGCAAAGAAGCAAGTTGGCCTGAGATGTGGTGGTTTAAATCAGGTCTGTCCAACTCATTTGGCCCTGTGTGCTGGATCTAGACTACAAGTTTCGGGGGCCAGATGGTCCATCTTCAATGGTAGGGCAGCAGTAGCTCAGTGTGGCTATTGGAGTCACTGCATTGGTGCAAGTTTGGCTGCCACTCGCTCTTCTTTTTCCCCTGCTGTTGATTTGGTCACCAACAGTGACCTAAAACCCCAAACTTAGCCCGGGGCAAGCAGCAGAGTTCATACCTTAGACTCAAGAGCTGCTCCAGTACAGCAGCTCTGACAACTGCAACAACAAGCTCCATGGGCTGCCTGTTGAACAGCTCTGGCTTAAACCAGTGGCAGGAACATCTAGCTTTACTGATTTGGACTGAGAGAGTTCCTATGAGCCCATAATGAACCAAGGGCTTCAGTGTGCTAAACCCTGTAAAAGCAGAACAAAAGAAATGGTCCTTGCCCCAAAGAGCTGACAGTCAAAGTCAAGACAGGAACTGACAAGAGACCATGGGAGATAGGGAAGGAATAGAGATGGTGGTTGTAAACCATGGGGAAGGTATAATCCACATCTATGAGCAACACTTCCCCAAAGGAACAGTCATTCTGTACATCTGAGTTCTCTCTTAATGGCCACGTACCAGAGGGGGAGATAGTGGTGGATTAGAGAAATCTGATTCCTGGATAAGGGTGAGTTGTGCAGTGGCCATATTTTTTGCAGAACCTGAACTTGGGGGCTGAAATGTTCTGCCTCACATCAGATCTGAGTCTGTGGATGCATACCATAGTAGTCTACCCTAAACTCATCTGTGTGTATATTTGAGTGTGGGCCTTTAGATACAGAGAGGAGGCATTTGATTTTTGACAAGAGAGCGCACATAAGGAGGATGGAGGAAGTGATGTGTTCAGAAGCAGCATTCAAATCTGTATCAGATTACAGAATACAGCCACGAAGCAGGGACCTATAGCTGAACTGGTGAGCCAGATCTTTGAGCCCAAGGTGACCTTTCTGTGTTCAGCAGCTGTTTAGTTTCTCAGGACTTCCACTCCTTGCTCCCCAAAATGCATTTTTTTCACATCTGCTCAGCTCTCCTGCAGGCCCTTATGTAAACAAGGGACTTGCAACTACTAGCATTTTAACCACCATATTCTGGAGATCATCTTTGCATTATACAGCCTGGTAGGTAAACACTGACAGCTGCTGGGGCATTGCTTATCCTAGTCCCTGATGCTTCAAGCAGAGTACCCATATTGCATGTACCAAATAGATCCATTGGTCTATCCTGCCTTTAAAAAAAAAACCCTCTATCTTGGCAGACATAGGCTGGAGGGAGGTTTTTTGGGTTTTTTTAAAACCCAACAGGACATCCAACATGGGTCTGTATTTAATCCCCAAGGCCTTGACCCCAGGGCCAATAGCCTCCTGGAAGGAAGATGCAGCATTCGCTGCCTAGCGTCCTGCTCCTCCGCTTGCCGGCGTGGGCTGCCGCCCCAGGGCACGACTTCGCCCGGGCCTGCGGAGCTAAGTCCCGCTCCCCGCTGGGCCGGGACACGCGGGAGGGCCGCCAGGAAAGCCCTTCTCCCCGCCCTACACGGTGCCCGAGGCTGCAGACAGGGCGCGGGGGTGAGCCGGGCTGCCGGGCGCCTCCAGGCTCCGCGGGCGCAGCCCCGGCCCCCGCCGCGCTGTGAATGGAGGCGCGGGGGCTCCGCCCGCCGGGCCGGGGGGGAGGGGAGGGGAGGGGAAGGGGCTGTGGCCGCCTCCTCCCTCGCTCGCTCCGCGCCGCCGCCGCCGCCGCTTGCGAGGCTCGGGGAGCGACGGGGCCATGCGGGCGACGCGCGGCGGTCGCGGCCTGGGGCGCGCGCGTGTGGCTGCACGCGGGGGCTCGGGCGGGCTCTAGCCGCGGCCGGAGCCGGAGCACCAGCCGCAGCCGGCCGCGTCGGGCGAGCGGGAGGCGGCGGCCGAGCCGGGCCGGGCCGGGCATGGGCCGCTGAGGCCGGGGGAGCGGGATGGCCGCGGAGCTGAGCCCCGAGGAGGAGCAGGTAGGACCCCCAGGCCGACCACCACCCCCGCAGGGACCCCGAACCGGCGCGTGCGCAGTGTGGCCCTGGACCCGGGGGGGGCACCCGCGCCTGCTCCAGTGCGTTTGGTTGGGGCGGGGACGAGACACCGAAGATCGTTCTGTGCTCGGGCGGTTGCGTCCCCGCGCTCCGCTTCCTGCAGCCCCGCGCGAAGGGGAGCGGGCGGGCGTCAAAGATCACCCACCCCTTTGCATCCCCTGGCCGGTTTGAATGAACCCACCCCCCTGGGGCACGATAGCTGGACCTGCCACCTCATGTGGTCTTGCGGGGTCCCCCGCAGCGCCCGCTGCTTGTCTCTGAGCCTGTCACAGGCCCTACATGTGACCTTGGGGAGGTGACTTTGTGCCTCAGTTTACCCATGTGTCAGACTGGGATCTCCACAGCAGTGACTGGGTTGGGAGCCTGGTGCCTTGTTACAGATGCCCCGTGATGCCACCCCTTGCTTTGAAACACGCTGGGGCAGTGATCTTTGTCTGGAATAGTTGCCTTGCTTCTTTTAACCTTCCCCCCCCCTTTCCTGTTTTGTCCGCTTGGTTCAACTCTGGAAGGCTGAAGTGGAGATTTTTCTGCTTCCCACGCCCTGTCTCTGCCCATGACGTGCACATCTTCCTGCCACCCTGTTGCGTCAGTGCAGGAGGATGCTGTATGCTTGTAGAAACAGACCCTCTGCTGTGACTTTGCAGGGCCCGGGTTGCTAACCTCATCCTGGCAGTGACCGGAGAGCTATTAGGGAAGTGTAAAGCCAGCCCTGCTTTTCCCAGGGCCCTGTGCCGACTTTTCTAAGCTGCATCTTTAAGTCTTCTACATCTGTGGTTTCTGCCTGCTGTGCCTGGCCCTGCCTCTTTCCCTGCCCTACTGTACTTGCTCCCTCCTACCTGCTTCTCTTATTCCTCTCTTACCCTGGCCCTCTCATGGGATCACCTTTCAGTGCAGGCTGAGACCGGATGGCTTTGAGCAGTTCTCAGACCAGACAAGGAAGTGTCTCTTCTGCTAGTTTCAGGAGTGAGGAAAGGGAAATACTGCTTCCTCTGCTGACATAGAGACCAGAGCTGTTGTGAAAAATCCAGGCCTCCTGGTTCTTGTTTCAGTGGAAATCAAGTCTCAGCCTGGCCCTGGTCTTGCATCTGCAAGCAGATGTTTGTGCTAGGCCCTACCAAAGTCAAGGCCACGGGACTGTTTGTACCTTACAGTAGAAAGTTCAGCCTTGCAGTTGGCTGTCGTATGTGAGTAGAGTGAAATCTCTAGAGTGGGACTGTAAACAGTAGGGGAAAGAGGCTGGATTGTTTAAATATGATTTTTTCAGGCTTACTTTGCATATTCAGAGTGATTTTTCCTCAGTCCACCAGAACACCCTCCAGTGAGAGAAGTGGTATTATCCATGTCTTCAATTAAGAAGTGGAAAAGCTTGGTGACTTGCCCTGGCTCCCACAGGAGCAATCCCAAGGCTGGGACTGGAACCCAGTGTTTGTACCTTCCAGCCACATGCCCTGACCTCACCTCCATCTCTTCTCTTAGATCACAAGAGAGGTTTGTAGTAATGAAATTTCAAGATAAGTTTAATCAGATCTCTGGCTTTAGGGCAAGTAATCCTGTCAGGGAGTGATTACCGTGTCACATCCTCAAGCTGGTGGTCAGGTGCATTATGGTGGTTTATTTGGTCTTCCTCTCAATTATTATGTAGTGCTTGCTGTTTCAGACTGATCACTGTTCTGATATAGTTGATCCTTTGTTGTCTTACTCTGCCGTTGTTTCAGAGCGAAATGCCTGTATAGAGTCCAAGGTGTTTTAAAACTCTTGTGAACGCATGTCTACAGTGAGAGAGACCTTGAAACAACAGCAAAGAAACTGAGGTGGATATTGCCCCTGTGGAAAATCAGAGATTGGTTTAAAGTTTAAGAGCATGGCTGTAGATTATTTTGTTAACCTTCAACTCTGCAGTTGTAGACAGAACCTCATCTGCCTTAGGAGTTGCAGGTAAACCTCCTTCATCCCTGTGTCTGAGAAGAGACATCCTAAATGAATGTTGGGTTTAAGGAGCAAAAACTGTTTAAAAAAATCTGGGCAGTGTTTGTGGGGCAGGGGAACGGGGAAGAAAAAATGGCTTTTCTGAAGGGGGAAAAAAGTAACTTGGTAGTTTATTTGTAGAATTAAAGCTAAAAGTACAGCCTGCTTGTTTATATCTGAGAAGCGATCAGAAGATGCTGGTGTTAGAACAGAGGTCTGGGATTGCTCTGTAGTCACATCACATTCCTGCTGCCTGCCCTTGTAGCAATGCAGGCTGCCATTTTGATTCGCCTTCCTTTAGCCCGTATCATTCCCTCTGCTCGCCTCCCAGTGAAGCTGGTAGGATGGTAGCATTCCACATCGCTCCCAGCAAGCAATTGGCACAGTTTCATTTGACCAGTGCTGACACCCCCACCCCCGGTTGCTGCTCTTCTCTTCCTTTTCCTGATCAGAACCATACAGGGTGCAGGGATCGGTATGTAAAGACAACACACTTTTTATTTTCTTACTCTACTAAAGGAATGGCCAACATGGTCAAACAGGGTACTGAGTCACATTGGGGAAGGTGATAGTGGCAGAACATCACTCATTCTGTATAGAGAACTATAAGGCCCTGTCCAGTAGTATAATGTATATGGTTCAGTGTTAGATCCATTTCCTTACTCTGGATTATATTCTGATGTAATTTGTCCAAGATATGATGATCCACAGGCTTTTCTCTTAAGAAAATAGTGAGAATTTCCTGCCCCTGTTGGATCCTCCATCTCCTGAAAATGGTAGGGTGTGCAAGGAGACTCCCTTAACTCTAGCATTTTATCACAGTTCTCCATTCATCCAAAAAATGGATGAAGTGACCACGCAAGAGAGAAGGAGCAATTGAAAAATATTTTATTTAAAGCAGGAGTGTCAAACATCCCTGGTCTCCCAGGTTGGATCTGGACCATGGGGCTCTTTGCCGGCCAGATCTGGACCTGACAGAGGCAGGGTAAGTGTCAGTGGTGAGGCAAGTGGTACTGTACCAGCACAGCCATTGCTTGTCCTCCTCCAAAGGGTGTCCCTAACAGGGTCCCATAGCTCTGACTTGTGTGCCAGGCCCCGCTTACAAATTCCTAGGTCCAGCCCAGCCCTACAGACCATATGTCTGACACCCTTGATTTAAAGGATGCTGTCAGACTGAAAATGGGACTTCTTGCTGAAACTGTGTCACCTACGCTACTGGGAATAACACTAAAGGCCCCAGTCCCCACCAACATTTTTATGCTTTCTAATTTTAAGTGTGTGATCTGTCCCAATAGAACAGTACTCATGGTGCCTTAAGGCAAGCATGTGTGCAAGTGTGGCGGTAGGGCTGAGATTATTATAGGGATGAGCTTTTTGGGTGGGCGTAGAACTTGAGACTTGAGAATGGAGAGGGACTAGATTTTAAGAGCTAGACAATTGCTTGGTAAAGGGGCAGTTTTACATTTAAAACAATGCACCTTGTGGTCTGTTCTTGCCAGTTTTCAGTAGGTCAACAGAGGCAGTCTTAGTTATGACTTGAATGAGACTTCTAAGAAGCACTTATGGCGTGTTGTTTAGGGAGTAGACAGCATTTTTGTGTCTGAATTGTTCCCACATCAGTGTGCTGCCTAGCATCACAGGGCACTGTGCTTCTGGACATGCCCTTTAGCAGAGGAAACTTTAAAACTTGGCAGATGGAGGTCATGGCAAACCTCAAGGTCACTTTTACAAGAGTTGAGATTTTTGCTCCAATGTCTCTAGGCTAAAAAGTCATTGCAGTCTGCTGGCCTAAATAGCTTCTGGAATGTCAGTGGGATTTATTGTTCACTTCCTGCTTTAAAAGAATGTGTGATGATACTTTATGCTGTTGAAGAATTGCTGTATTTCCCCCCAGTATGGAACGTATGTTAGCTGTGGGTTGTATGAAGCATTTGAGTCTACAGTAGGAAAACGCTATATGGGGGGGGGGTGTAAAAAATGATAGTTCCATAAGCTGTTATAGCATTTTGATGTTATGTAAATGGAGGCACTGTTAGTCTTATCCCTGCTATATTTGTATGGGTTTAGTGGAGGAAAACTGGGTCATCTTGTCATATTGCACTGATTTATAGTCCTATAGCTTAGAACCCTACTATTATGCATAAGAGAAGGGACAGCATTTACATTTGCTCCCTACATGGATTTCTTGTTACTTCGGCTTTCTTGTTCTTGTGCAGTTAAAATGCCACCATTATAATGGGCTTTGGATTTGACTTTTTTTGAGGGGGTGGGCAGGAAGGGATAAAAGACCTGTTGGAATTATTTTCTGAATTGGCCTGCAAGGCCAATGTCCTCTCACCAATATCTCCCTAAAAATGCTCAGCCCCCACATCTGCTGTGACAGAGGCAAGAAGTTGGATTGTTTGAAGTACAGGTAAATTAGGCAAGCCAAAAAAAGGGGGGAGCATGTAACATGTTTCAGTTATAATATGCAAGTAGGCAAGTCCACCTTATATCTTCTTTCCCCCTGCTGTTGTTTGTTAGGTACATGGCCCCCATTAGTGTAAGATATGAGCCCTTCAGTCTGTAGTAGGTTCATCCTCTCAGTGTACCTGTGAGCTAGGGAAAGTCAAAGACACAGAGATTAAGTGATATTTCCATGGTCATATAAGAAGTCTGTGGCAGAGGAATTGAACTCAGGTCACCCCTGGCCCAGGTTAGCTTTCCACTCTTGGGCCATTCTTCTTCTCTCTTCCTAAGTTTCCAAATGTGTGTTTTCTGGGAAAAAGACTAGGTCTCTTTTTGAAAACGAATGTATGTACCTGTACAGCTCCCAGTGCATGCTGGAAGCTAGCGCAGTATAAATACCACTTTAGTAATCATTCCATTTTACAAACATCCCATCAAAAAGTGCCTGCATCTTAGGGATGAGTGCATTATTGTATTTTCTTCATTAAACTGGTAATATAGTAGAGAAATGCCTCAAGACTCAATATAAATGCTAATCAGAGACATTTCTCTATGCCAGCCAAGGATCTTCCTTAAACTTACGGTTTTAGATCTTATGTCTGTGTTACATTAATATAACCCAGATGGTCCTTCAGATTAGTGATCAGGAAATTTGAGCTTTGTCATGCTGGGAGTAAATGTCTGAATTGTTTATATTACTAAACAGGATGCATTTTATGCCTTTTAAATGAAAAAGCTAAACAGAATTTCTTCATGCTCCCCCATCTCTTTTCCAGATAAGCCTTATATTTAGGATGAAAGCAAGCATGAGAAATTGCGGCCCTCAAAAAGTATTGGGGGGGGGGTTAGCTTTGGAAAAGTACCAGACATTAAAAATGAAGCTTTCTAGTAAAAGTGCTGTATCATTATAACTATAAATAAAGACAAAGTACTTTAACGCAAGAGATACAAAACTTGAAAGACAAACAGTCAGGAAATGAAAAAGTTAAAAACTGCTTTCTAGCCACATTTCCTCAGCCCTGGTTTTGAAAAGGAGCCAGAAACTGACCTTCTCTGTTTGCACCCCCAGATAATGACTGGCAAAGTTTTCAGGCCTGTAATTATTTGTGGCTGCAGCTTCTGTCACTTGGATATCTCAGTGGGCTGCCCCCTGTGGAGATGCTGGTGGGGTCAGGGTCTGTACAACACAAAACTGTGTCCTGAGAATTGTATTCATAAAGTAAGGGAGGCCCAGTGAAGGCAGGCTTGGAGCTCAGGCCCACAGTGTGCTAAGCTATTCATTTCACAGCTGCAGGAGCAATCTAGATTTCCACATGTGCAGCAAAGGGGAGTTGTCTTTACCCTGAGCAACTGCAGTTCCTGGCTGAATGGTGCATCCTCACCATTGTAGTGACTTGCATACCTTGAATTCAGTTTCCTTGTTATGGATTTTTGCAGCTCCATAAACTGTAGCAGCCTGTCAGGGCTTTTATTTCCACATGGAAAATGTATGCTAGTGTAAGCTTAGGTATGAATTTAAAGTACTGTCGTTATATAGGTGTAACTCCCTATGTGGATGCTCTTACTCCACTATAAGATGAGCAGGTTTTTTAGGTTAGTCTATCTCACTGTAAAGCAGGTTAAGCTAAGTCTCCAGACAAAAATGTGTCTGGGTGGGGAAGTTGCAGCCATTTAACTATACATGTATAGTTATACTGGGAAAACTTCCTATAAAGGAGAGCCCTGAGGCCAGTGGTTCTCAACCTTTTTAGACCCAAAGCACCCCTCATTAGACTAAAGGCATTTCCCTCCATAACTTCTATGAACTGATCAGCACCCCTTTTTGAAAACAAATGTATTTATTACGGTACTACTTACCTCCTTGCAATGGGGGTAGGGGAATGGCTAGGCAGGGATGAGTCTGCATTCATCTGTTTATGCCCTTGCATCTGGCTTATATCCTTGTACCTTGTGGCACCCTTTAAAGGATCTCATGCACCCCAGGGTACCCTGGCACCCTGAATCACTGCCTTAGGCACACAGATCCTATCCTCTACCTCTGTCTAGTTACCGTATCGTGCGGTTCCACAGGTATTTACCACACTAGCAGCTGAACACAAAACAAAGAACAGATGCAGCGGTATGTATGTCAACGTAGAAACACTTCCATTTGACTGTGGGAAGTCTCTTCTCTGTAAGAACTATGTTTCAGGCAGGCTATGTTTCAGGCCAAAGGTTCTCAGACTTGGCTTTCTGCAGTCCATTTTAAAGCCTCTTTTAATTTAAGTGACAGCAGAGTAGGCTTGGAATTGAGTGCTTTTGGAAATGCCACTTGTGAAACTCTATTTTAGGCTAGCTTATTTTTTTAATTGGATGCATTTTTTGTCTTTTGGCTTTTCTTAATTCAAAAATGCATACATCCTTTAATAGCATCTCCAGCTGAAAGGGGATTGTTGAGAAAAATAGATTGTTGAGGAAAGCGAGAGTGAAAACAGAAGCCCTAATGAAAGGGGTGTTGCTTCCAGAACTATAGAGTGTGCGGTTTTGCAAGCCATAACACTCACGGAGAGACTGTTTCCTGGCAATAATGAGTACAAAGGCAAAGCACGATAGGAAAAGGGTAGAAGTTCTACATAGACGTCTAACAAAGAATTATATCCTTAGCTGGAACGGATCTGTTTCAGCCAGAAACTGCATTGAGATCTCTTGCTTTTCCCAGCAGTTGGCCTGCTTGTTTGAGCTACAGGCCAACCCGCCTCGTTATCATTAGCAAACTTGTAACCAGGCATTTCCAAAGGGTGACCCATTGGCTACTTGTGGCCACAGAGTATGCAAAGGGATGTTTAATGATCGCCGTCCTTGATAGAAGCAGCTGATCAGCAAGACTGTAGGTATTGAGTGTTCAGTAGTCATTTGAGTTTGGCAGTGACACTGGAGTCGTCTTTTTGTATATGTAAAGGCCTGTTCTGTGACCTATATTGAACATCCATTTTGTTATGCACCTATGACCAAAATGTTATGAATCCTTGCCTTAACACATTCAGTGCAAAAGGTGAATGTGCCCAGCTTCCTTATTCTCTGTGAATATTTTCCATTAAAGCAGGGCCTAAGCCCAGCTGCCATTTAAATGCTGGCATTTAAATCCTCTGTTCCTCCTACAGACCCAAGATAGTACAATGGAGTCAGTGGTAATGTAAGATTTCCTGCAGACCTCGAGGGATCAGCTCTGGAGAAGCAGGGATGTGTAGTTCAGGTTCCATCACCATTCACTCCTCCTTGAGTGAGCGGGCCAACAAGGGTGTCTTGTGATGACCTTATCTACTGGGAAGGGAGAGCACTGATTCCTTTCTCAGAAATTACTCAACTGAGTTCCTCTGTGAATCCCAGAATTTATTGATTCCAGGATGCACTGGTACATGTGCTATATCATCTGATTTTGTTACATAAGTTGCTATACAGCAAAAAGTCCCAATCCTTCTGAGAGAGAGACCCCTTCCCCCCCTCCCCCATTCATCACCTAAGTTAATTGGCCCCATGTGCATAAGTATTTCCCTTTTCAACGACTGCTGGGGACTGACTGAAGATTTAAAGAGGCTTATTCTGGCAAGCAGAAAGTTCTCCCTGTATAAAATAAGTTTCTGGCTACTGAGAGAGCTCTGCTTGATTTCAGCTGCCTCCTCCCATCAATTATAACTGCAGGCAGCTAAGAGAATGATCCTCTTGCAAATATCTTTCCCCTTTAGCTGTTCTGAATATTATGCATCAGCATGTGTTTAGCTCAGCAAAGAAAGTAAGATGCTGAGTGTTCTCAGAAAATCATTTTTCAATTGTAGTATAATTTCCAAAGCCACCTTTTGTAAATCAAAGGCATAGCACTATTCTCTGTTGTGGGCCATGCATCTTTCACATTGGTGGTTATGACTGAACAGCACAGGTCTAGATAAGATGTAATCCTGAACTCCTATATAAGCTGAGTACATGCATTATGCTGGTGGGGGGTTCTCTTGGGGTGGGTGGGAGGAATGTAATGAATCTGTTTCTTACAGAGAAAGTCCCCAAGGTGCATTGTGAAAAATAAAAGTACAGATCCCTGCTGTGAGCACTGTGTGTTTAAAGCACTCTGTTGTCTACTTTAACCCCCCAGGGATTATCCACGGTGCAGAGGGCTGTCTACTTGGTACTGAATCATCATAGCACCTCTGTACTGCCTCCTCTCCACGGCCTGCAGTGCTTGGAGAGTAGGGGGAGGAAGGACAAAGATGGGACAGAGCATACTGCTTGCTATTCCCATACAGAGTCTAGGGAAGATGGTTGTCAACCATGGTGGTGTGGCTCCCTGGGGTGCCACACAGCTTCCACACTGTTGGATGTGCAAACACCTACATCTGCCTCATAAGATAAACCCAGAGATTTCATAGATTCTGTAGACATTAGGGCTGGAAGGGACCTCATAAGATCATCGGGTCCAGCCCCCTGCCAGAGACTCCAGGTAGGATTCTGTAGTGTCAAAAACGTTCTGGCCTCTTGTGGTTTTTCACAGTTCTTTGCAGCAAAAGTACTCTGTTTTTCGACAGTCAAGACATGAGAGCAAGCTAAGAGCTGGCATTTTCTGAGGGGCATTGAGTCTAACCTTGCACAGTGCTGCTTGAATCTAAAGGGGTTGAGAACTACTGAGCTAGACATAAATATGAGCAGCTCTGAGGCTACTCTAACTGGCATCAAGGACTGGATGGGCCCCCACTACATCTCTGAAATTCAGCAGAGGACACTCAAAGCTAGCTTTGTCCTCTTCCACTCAGTGAAGGAACAGAGGTCCAAACAAATGTTTAAGCAACCATGTTGTTACTGACTTGTGCTGAGTGAGTAATCCAGATCCAAAACATCTGTTTTCTTCATGGCTGAAAAGTGTCATTTTTCTCCCCTCCCACACAAACAGATAGCTCCAAAATAACTAAATGTGCTTTCTGCAAACTTCTGGATGTGGGGGTTGGGATTCAGAAATCTCTTCTGAGCTGAGCTCCCTGTGTGACAAATTTCAGGTAATTCTCTGAGCAAACTCCAACCTGGTAAGGGTTAAGGTAGAAGCTTCATCTGATAAGGCTGAGGTGCTCTGATATTTCTGTGGATGGTTGGGGTTGGTCACCTGTGCTGCCAGCTTTTGTTGTGTTGCCTGTCCAGTGGGAAGAATTCAAGCTTCCCTTTTTCCTGCCTCCTTCCCTCTCCCTTCTTTCTGCTTATGCAATTGGGCACTCTGTCCCAAACACAAGTACCATCTGCTGGAAACAGGATGTGCCTGTGTCAATAACTGCATTAGAATGTGCTGCTTAGCACCTGTTTGCATCCCTTGGGTCTCCAGCTTGAGGGTTCAGCTGAGATAATTTTGGAGGAGGTGTAGGGGGTTTGCAGGAAGGAAAGACAGCACTACCCCAGCTCCCAGAGGGAATACAAATAGAAACATGCATAGTTAAAAGACAATGATGGAAAGAGGACCATCAAGCATGTGACACTATTGCAAATAGCATCCCCTGGAGAAATGACTTCATGTTACTGAAAGCATGTTTAGGATGGCAGGTTGCAGGCTGCTTGGGCTCAACCTGAAGTCTTGGTCAGTGCTGACTGGGGCACTGCCAGAATCTTTTTGGGAAGGTCCTAGCTCACAGCACTGTTTGGGAAAAGCTCCAGAGTCCTGTAGGGTTAGCTGCTATGGACTAGTCGCTCTTCTGAAAAGTGCTAGCTGCTGGAGTCCCAGCCAGCTTTGATATGTACTGATTGTGAGGAAGTTTTTGCTGCTGGAGTCCTCTCTCAGTGCCAGAAGAACTGTATTCTAGCATGGCTTCTAATGGGTTTGTGGGACACAAAGGCACCTGAACTTAGGTGGACAGAAGGGAGAGACTTCCCACCAGTGCTAATACTGCTACAGCTCCATGGCTGACAGGAGCAGAAGGAGCTTTGCTATAGACCAGCCCCGCGACTGAACACCACTGTATCGTAAAGTTGCAGCCTTGATTGTATGATGGCCAGTACTCTCAGAAAGATGGGGCTGGCCAGGACCTCAGGAGGTCAGCTAGTGCAGGATTATCTCTGTCTAAAGCAGTCCAGATAAATGCTTGTCTAAGCCATGCTCAAAAATGTTTAGTGATGGAGACGCCACCCTCTCGCTCTAATTATCCATTCCTTTAACTACCCTCATGGTTATAAAGATGTTCAATAGGGACCTGGTTTTGGTTGGAGTCTGGGCAGTGGTTCAGTGAAAATAACAACCGTGTCTACACTAAAGCTATGCATTTGCCAGCCTTGGGGGGTGGGGAAGGGAGGTGGTTGGGCGGGTGGTGGAGAGGGGGAAGGAGCATTTCCCTCTCCAGTGCGCTTGTTTAAAAGGCAGCATGTACACAGAGTATACTGTGTGTACGCACTGCTGTAGGAGCAGCTGTGCTTATGGATACCTAAAAAGCGAAGGGTCCCGCTGACTTGTTAAGCAAACAACTTCAGCAGGGTAAAGCAGGGAAGTGAAAATGGAAGGACCCTGGTTTCCTTGCAAGAGCAGCGGTCTTGCCCTCCTGGTGCCCTTTCAGCTGTGTTGGGAATGATGTCAGGCTTTTCTTCAGAGCCCTACATTTTCCCAGCCTGGGCCAGTCACACATGGCTGGTGAAGTGCTGATAAACTCAGGCCCTTCACTTCCTCCCCTAGGAAGTCATTAATGCTGAGGAGCTTTTCATGCTGAATAGCTCAGAATAATTCCAGTTAGTCTGGGGCTTTCAGGCTCTCCAGAGCTGCCTGACACGCTACACTGCCACCTCAAGCGTCCAAATTTTTTCCTGTTCCCTCTGTGATGTTAGTACTTGAAAGCCAGCATTAACTGTGTTTTGTTCTTTCTTTCTTTATTTCTTGTAGTGTTTGTTGTTCTTGCACAATGCTTGGTATCATGGAAAATTCCTTAATTTCAGAATGGCTCTTCCTGTTTGCTGCTTTGGGATGGGTGACTTCAGTTCATTATGCCTGTTTGTTTGGCTGTGTCCTTTCTGCTGGGGTTTGTCTGATGGGGCGGGGGGAGGAGGAAGCATATTTGAATCCTAAATAGGTGAAGAAAACACACCACCACCAGACAGATGGCCTGTGTGCTGGAGCCAAGGGGTCAGCGGCATTGTGAGAGCATCCTTTGTGTGTGCACCTTTTGAAGCAAGAAGTTGCTTGAGGCAGTAGCCATGCCAGTCTTTGTCTCTGTTTGTCTCACAGTCTCTCCCTCTTTCTTTTCTTCTCTATCTCTCTCTCTCATCAGGAGTTGAAAACATGGAGGAGGAAAATGCTAAGGAACTCTGAGCTTCCAGTACCGTGGGACAGTCTGAGAGCTACGTTGCATTAGAAAAGATAGGTCCTACTGGAGCTAGGAGCTCCTTGGAGTTGTCTTACTGCATGCTATTTAACAGCTGTAAAAATGTGGGAGGTGAATTGAGAATTTTAATCTTAATTTTTTCTTTTTACTACAAAAGACATGGTGCTCTGCCATCTGCTGTTCAGTGTGGCAGTCCAAAAAAAAGCCAATAAGTGAAAGTGGAGTGAGAGAAGTTCAACTTTAAAAAGCAGAATCTTTTATTCTCCATCCCCACCCATTATATTTAACCCTTTGTGATCTGATTAATACTCTTCTTTATTAAGCTTTTCTTAATTCTTCTGGCTCTTTCAGGGCTTCTTTTTACCCAAAAGGTAGTTTGGTTTTATGCTGATGTGTGTAGGCCTGCTTTCATTTAAAGGTGGATCTGTGCTGGCACACTTAGCAGGAGTTGTGTGTCCCTAGAAAGTTAAGCTGGAAGGCATTTTAACCCCCAATACAATAAATAAACTGTTTAAGATGAAGTTTAGCTACTCCGGGGAAAATATAAGAAACACTTCTTTTTAGATGGTGGGTGCTACCGAATAAGGCACTGGATTGGGAGTCGAGAGATCTGGTTTCTATTTCTCTTTGCAACCATCCTGATTGTGACCTAGCACAAATTACCCTGTTGTACTATTGATTTGTCTTGGCCACTTGGATTATGAAGTTGCCAAGGCAGCGAGTGTCTAAGTAGCACCCAGGATGGCGAGACTGTTCGTAGTTGGGTCCTCTCTGACACTACTATGATTAGGAGCTCCTTGGAGTTGTCTGGCTGTGCACTAGTTAAGAGCTATGTTTTGAAATTTTGGCATGGATTATTGGAAGTCACTTGGGTGATCAAACGGGCACATTCCTTACACAGACAAACCAGTAAAATTCCGTCTTCTGCTAAGTGCAGTCAGCTTTCATTGACTTGAGTGGGAATTGTAGTCACATAGCTCACATCAGAATTTGGCTTGCAGTTGTTCACACAATACGTGTGTGGCATTAAAAGCACAAATAAAGACATTGTAAAAAAGAAATGAAAACATTGAGTTTAACCTGTCAAGACCCTTGTTGAGAGAGGCCTGTGTTGTTCCTGTGAACGCAGATGTCCAAGTTGCAGCAAGGAGCAGTCATCTCTTAGGCTGCCTGCTTGGAAGGGTTTCCCTTGTCGCCAGTGCCTGCCTGGGAAACAACAGAGCAGTGAACCTTGGGTCTTGGCAGGTAAGTAGAAGAGGAAATGAATTTCAAAGATTTAGCTTTATAAAGTGTGTAAGCTTTTGGCTCACCCCTGGGTTCTGCGAATGAAAAAAAAAAATTAAAAAGCATTTAATTTCCTTTTATTGGGAATTATTTTTCCCCTTCAGAGTTTTATTTAATGTGCGTTATGTCCTATGCTGAATGTGTGGCTGTAATGTGTTTTACACTGCCCTGCTCCCGTAGCTTCATTGTCTAGGTACATAGATAACTTGCATTCTCAGGTTTTCATGCTGCAGGAAAGCCCGGGAGTGTAGCACTAATCCTCTCCACTGCTGACCCAGGCTTAAATGTGCCAATGCCGAAGGAGACACTGGAAGACACAGAGCTGAAGCCAATGAAAATCCAGGGCACTTCCACTGACAGAAGTGTGCAGTTTTGCAATTGTGCTGGTTCAAAACCCCTTATAAATTAACTTGGGCCCTAATCTGACTTTGAAAACTATATAAATAGTCAAAAAACTGGAGCTGTTCAACTCTGATTGGAGTTCTTTATTGTTCATTTGGTTGCCAATTTGTAAAAGTGACTGATTTATCTGGCTTGTTGGACTGGGAGCTTTAAAGGAGATTTAATTTTTAAAAAAGATTTAGAGCTTTATGTTTTCCACCATGGACCATGCAGGTTTTATGAGAAAAAAACACAAAACGTGCCCTATGTGAATCACTTTGCAAGCATATTTATTCTTCAGATGTAAAAGGCTCCTCACTGTTCAAACTTACAGTTTCTTAAAGAAAAGAAAAAAAAATACATCCCCAGCCTACTGGCTGGTTAGGTTTAGCTCTCTCAATCTGTCTTGGATACTTGGTCACTTACCAGTTTATTTGTTTTTGGGCCATCTACTGGGCTATGCATTTTTCAGCTCAACCATACTATGGTCCAAACCCAGTAAATGTTCATTCACATAGACTCATAAAGACATAGGGTCAGAGGGGACTTCAGGAGTTCCTCAAATCCAGCCCTTTGCCCAGTGCCTGCTCAAGGCTGCATTATCCCTGTTTGAATCATCCCAGACAAATGTTCATTTGACCTACACTTAAAACTGCTGCAGTCTCTCTATGTGTTGTGTCCCAGTGCTTGCCTACCCTCAAAGTTAGAAAGCTGTATCTCGTATCTCATCTAAAGCTCCCTTGATGCAATTGAAGTTCCTTACTTCTCTTTCTGTTCTGTGTGAACCCAGAGCCCACGTGTTATTTTCTGCACCCTCCAACAAAACTGAGCCACATGGACAAGAAGGAAGACTTCTGAAGACCAACACAGTACTATGTTCAGTTGTTCTGTCCTTTCTTGATTCCATCCCCTCGCTGCGCCCCTTTCTCCCATCACCAGTGGAGTTACCTGTTTCCCTGCTAGGCATTTCTACATCTATTTGGGAACAATAATTTGCTTCTCATTATTTATACCTATTTGGGAACAATAATTTGGTTCTTATTATTCATTAGACCAAATTTTTCTTTCCCAGGTTGAAACTTCATTAATGTTTCTAGCATCTAAAAATTTTCAAATCTACTTCTGTTTCTACATGTCCTCTTGGCTGTTGTAGAAGCCCATAAAATGCAGGAGGAGGGAAGATCTTGGAAAGAAAACAGTTCTTAGCCTCCTGTGTTTCCCCAGCTCCCGTTGAAGAGCTGCTGCTACTGCTGTGATTATGCTTTGCACTACTTTGGAACTGTCCCAGTTTAAAGCTCTGTCTGAGGAATGCAGGCGCCACCTTGCTAGGGCTCTGGGGCGTGCCATCGTGAGATCACACAGCCAGAAAGGAGATACGGTTCATCTCCTAAACCAGAAGTGTAGCCACCATCCTGCAACTCTGTTCACACTAGTAAGCTCTACTAAGAGCCAGAGTCTGTTGACATATGCCCAGTGCCATGCTATATTACTTCTGGTTCAGATAAGCTCCCAAAATGGAAGAAGCGTAGCCACCTCTGTGTGACATACACAGACACTAGGGCAGTACAGGCAGTCTTGGACTTGCAACACAATTGGTTCCTGAAAACCGCACCTTAAGTCGAAATGTAACTCGGAACCAATTTTCCCATAGGAAACAATGTTATAATGAGGGCTGGTTCCTGAACCAAGGTCTGCTACCCTATTTTCACCAAAAATAACCAGGAATTTTGTACTCAATCGATTATAGATGAGTAATATAGCTACATTAATGTATTTATATTTTAAATAGCAATCATATTGATTTGGAAGGACTTCTTTGAGGTGACTTTGCTGGACTTTTTAAAGGGTTCTTGGCTGGAGTCTTCTCAGGAGTCTTCTCTGCAGGTTTTTCTGGACTCTTGTCTGCTTTCTTAAAGAAAGTGTCCAAGGCAGTTTGGACAAATGTTCTCCAGGGAGATGGGCGACACGGCAAACTTGTTCGCTGATGTGGTGTGGCGTCGGATCAAGTGTTGTAAAGTCGAAACTGAGGTCTGAAAGTTGAAACAGGGTGTCAATTTATAAATGTTGTAACTTAAAACCTTGTAAATGGAGGACTGCCTGTATTGTTCCTGTTCATGCTGTCATAGTGTTGCCAGCTTTAGTATAAATACAAAGTAAGGTCCCTGCTTATCCCACAGAACTTGGCTAATTGTATCCACTTCTAAGGGGTTACTGCAACATTTACAGAGAGGAAGTAGCAGGAGTAATGCCTAGGAGAGGGTGGCAATAAATGTGTCACATCTATGAATACCATGCCATTTACAACAGTAGATTAGATCATTCACCTGCTGTACCAGCCAATCTGTAAAAACGGTTCCTAAGTTCTGAGCCAGGGCAACAGGCTGGCCAGCAGGAGGCAGCTTCAGACTGTTATTTCTCTGGAGTTAGAGATGCTTTCAGAGTTGCTTAGTATTTTTTTTAAAGTGCAGCTGTTCAGTGTTTGTTTGTATTGCAGTATGGTATTGAAGTTATATTCAATCTCTGTGCCCCACTGTGCAAGAGGCTGTACAGACACTTCTTGAGAATCAGTCCTTGTGCCAATGAGCTTCCATGTCTTGTCTCTCTCATCTGTTCATATTCTAAGTGGAAAACGAGGCACGGGGAGATTAAATGGCTTGCCCTTGGTCATGTTTCAAGTCAGTGTCAGAGCCAAGAATAGAACTCAGGATCCCTGAAATAGTCCAGTGCCTTATTCACTAGCAGGTCTTAGGCCACTTTGAAGATGTTAAACCAGTTGTGGTCTCTCTGGTGAACAGTCCAGGGTTTCAAAAGTCATCGTGAGTCAGACCCTAAAAATATGTCACTGTAAAAAATAATGCATTTTGGATTCTTTTTATTTGCCATCTGTTTAAGTTTTGAAGTCACATCCCCAAACTCCTCTTGCAGTGATTAGAGCTAGAAACTTTTAAAATGAAAGCCATATTCACATGACTCCAGGTGCTAGTACTGTAAGAAGGACACCAAATATGATCCTGGCAGTAAAATAATGAGGACTGGCACTGCTGTAGCCTGAAGCAGGACAATGGTGTAGATTAACCAAGCAGTCTTCTGTCATGCTGTGCAATATACCACATTCTCCAAAGGGCTCTTGGCATCTTTCTTGTTTCTCTTCATTGAGACATTGTCAGTTATTTATTTTTTAAATTAAATTATTTTCATCCCAGCAGGGGTGGAAGTTTTTCACTGTGTTTTCACAGCAGAAAACATGGGGTTTTGTTGTTATGGGATCTTTGCAAAAGCTCATCAGGAGGTCAGCAAAAATATTATGACTACAAAAGTGAACCATCATCTTGGAGAGTCCACAGGGGAAAAGACAGCCTCTTAGGCAGCCCCTGCCCAGGGTTACAGACACGTGGGCTTGTGGAATTCACTGGCAACGTGAGGTGTAGCAAGCAGCAGGATCTGGCCTCACTGTGTTGGCTGTAGTTTTATTTCCTCCTTCCTTGCCCTTATTTTCCTTTGTTTGCTTTGCCTGTGCTGTCTAATCCTCAGACCACTACTGACTGCTGCTCCTCTGGTTGTGTAGGGCAGCCGCCTCTTCCCTCATCGGTCACTTTGTTTGTCTCAGTCCATCAAGCTTGTGTCTCTGGTTTGGTGCCTAACTGGTTCCCAGTTAATGTGGTGTTTCAGAGGGTGGGGACAGGGTTACTAAAACCTTCTGCTGATGCCTCTGTCTTTGTCATCCACCCTTTTATATGGTGTGTCTGTCTGTCATTCTTCCTGCTGGGTTTTCAGTGAAGGGATGCCTGGGGTTGGGGCTCTTAGTTGCAGCTGGTTTTTAGGCCCATGTGGCACTCAGCTCTGAGCTGTTGTCTCGTTATCTTTAAAAAGCAAATACCTATGGGATTTGCCTCCCAAACCCCATATAAATACTTCTGATGGGCATGCAGGATCTCCTGCTTGAATATACTTCTTGGCCTGTTAGAAACCCAACCCTTGGATGTGCTGCAGCAGCCTCAAACTCATATATCTTACCTAGAGCTTTTAGTTTCTTGCTGTTCCGTGTCTTTGCCCCTGTATCCAGAAGCCAGAAGCACTGTCTTTTACTTTCCCACAATGTCTCGGGTCTTCTGCCCTTCCTCTTGGCTTTTACTAAGCCATTTGCTGAAACTTTGTCCCTCATTTTCAGTTCCTGCCACCAGGTTGTTTCATCCTTTGCTGTCCTGATACCGCAACTTCCTCCTCTCCTATCTTCTCATTTTTGGCAGCATCCCTTGGCATAACCCTTTTCCCATCCAGAGCTCCTCTGCCCTGACCAGCCTCCCTTTTCCTTGTCTCTGCACTGGCCTTGCCCTTTCTTCCATTCCAGTATGTGTGCCCTCCTTGTGGCCAGGGGCCTGTCTCCAGAGGTCCCCCCTCAGCCTGTTGCTGGGCACTGTTTCCACCCTCTCTCTGCACCCTGCTCTGACAGCTCCTGATTGTCCCACATTTTCACTCTGTGGCCTCTTCCTTACTTCACCTGACTGCTAGAGCAGTCTCCACATCAGAAAACACCTAGTTCCCTCCATTACCATGGAAGGTCCCAATTGCTCCATATAGCACTCAAGTAATTACCAACCTACCCTATGTGGGGCATGTGTTGTATTATTGGATTGTGCCTGGTTTGACATTTAACCTGTAATCTCTGCAGGGATGGTGGTGGTGGAGGGGTAGTATTTGGCATTTATTGTATGGAAATGAGTGTTTCCTTACTGTACCATATAAATAACCATTGTGGGTCAGAAACATAGCTTGAGGCAGAGGAGAATGCAACAGACTTTTGGATCTTAAGACTGAGAACAGCAGAGCAAAGGACTGGGAACATCAGTAGCTGTGTTGCTTTGCCTTACTTTGCTGTCCTTAAAGTAAATACTTTAGGGCAGTGATGAGAGCAGAAAGTTGGTGCTGGAAGGAGATTAACTTGGGTCTGAGGGGGGGATGCCTCTCAGGGCATGGCTGAGAACAATAACCCCTGATGATAAGGGAAGGAGGCTGGGACTGCAATGCCTCCAGCCACCATGGGGCCTGCCAGGTCATTCTGAGCAGGTGTCCAGCAGATCCCCCTCCTTGCTGGCTGCATTGCCACCCTGTGGGCTTCCGAAGCACAGTGGGTTTGCAGGCTCAGCCCAGGGAGGTGGGTATAACTGATCACAGGTAGCCATGATCCGTGTATCTTATAACTCCCTGTGCCTCTTTCAGCTGCCATAGCAAGCAGCCCCAGTTCTGGAGGCCTGCATTAGAGGAGAATAGCAACTGGATGCCTTAGCTCACAGAGCACCAATGAGTGATCCTGGTTCTTTCATGGCTCAGTTACAGAGAGCACTAGTTTGTTCTGACTGGTCTCATTGGCTGGCAGGGTTTGTGATGAAAAGTGATGCTGCAGCCATTGGTACAGCCTGCTGTACAGTGGCCCTGCAGAGTATCCAATCATTTCATGCCTTTTTCTCTCTGGTTTTACAGACTGCTTTTGGCTGGGGATTTGCATTAACCTGGGAGCTCAGCTCCCTGTTCATTGTTTTCATCTTTATCCATCATGTATCACCTCCTCATTTGGTCCTGCTTACATTTCTAGATCCAAAATGGGGTTAGACTGGACTTTGGAATAGTGTGTGTAACAAATTACTCCCTTGCCTTGGGATTTAACGTGTACAAATACTGGTAAGTTTCTGTTCCCTCTCTTCTTACCATGTGTCTCTGTCTCTTTCTCAAATAGGCTACCAAGCAGTTTCTGGAAGAGATTAACAAGTGGACCGGACAGTACAATGTGTCTCCGCTTTCCTGGAACGTTGCTGTCAAATTTCTCATGGCCCGGAAGTTTGATGTCCTCAGAGCCATTGAGCTGTTTCACTCCTACAGGGTATGTGAGCAGAAATGGTCTTGCTGGGAGGAGAAACGGGGGTGGGGAGGTTGGATGAGGCATTGGTTTTCCCTGCTGTTCAGTGATTTCATGCACAGCAGAAAAGCTGTTCTCAAGGGGTGGGGAGGGGGGTTCTTTCCTTGCCTTCTGACACGTGCTGTTTTGGTGAAAAAGCTGATCTGTAGCCTTGCAGATATGCAAAATCACTATGAAAATGTACCTGCCCAGGTATTCAATATATTCACACACACCCCGCCGCCATTACTGTGATGATGATAGCAAGAAAAAAAATGTTGTTTTACTCGTTTGTCCTCCAGAATTATTCTGTCAGATGTTTCCCTTCTGCTGCTGCTTGATCACAGCTTGTTCCAGGAAATCTTTACAGATCTATGCATCCTAGGGATTGCTGATATCTGCCTTGTATTCAGGCCATGCCAAAATCCAGCATTCTACTCCCTCACCCCCCACCTCACCCATGTCTAGGAATTACTGATCCATGCCATGCCATGCCAAAATCACCTTCATCTCTTTTGCTTTTCTAATTTTATGGAGGTTCTTCTACTTTCATTCTTACCAGAGCATCTGCTTTTCCCAGAAGTGCCTAAAGCAACATGACTAATCCTCTTCACTAGAAGCTGTTAGAGGATGTTTACAGCTCCCTTTTTGGAAAGCAGAGCTCCACATTAGGGGCCAGAGCTCAAGTGAGGTAAAGGTTTTTATTGCTGATTGATTTTTTTCCTTCTGAATCTAAAAGGAGCTGCATGTCCCCTTTCCAGTCTATGAGAATTTAGTCAGTCTGGGAGAAACTATTTTACATGGTTTATCCCATGTGAAAGTTAAGAGTTAATCTGGATTCACTGAACCCACAAAAGCCACAGCAACAGATGCAGTTCTTAGCATTTCAGTCCACTCTTCTTCTATAGACCCTAAAACCACATCCCTGCCCCAGTCTGCTGCTACTGGGCCCTAGCACAGCTCTCCTCAAAAGCTAAGGGAAGGCACAAGGAAGTACTTCACTTTAAGCTGAGGATCTGTAACTACTCTGTGTAAAATATTCTTTGTTTTTTGCTTCGGGTGTGGTTGCTAAATACCCGGCAGAGGAGGTAGCCAGATTCTCTTGTTCAGGCCTGCAGGCATATGGAGACAGCCAGGCAGGCCTTGGTTCCCAAAGTAAGTAGGGATTTGGAGAACTTGTGCTTTTGAGCTCACAGCTGGGAACTTATATTAGAATTAGATCTTCCAGGCAAAGGTGTAACCCTTTCTGATTTACCTGTAAACTAGATCTAGGAGGACATCCCAAGCATCATTGGTTGCCCTTGAACATTTCAGTTAACTTATTTAAGTAAAGCTACCTTTGAAAAGGGAGGTCGAGGCTTGTAAGCCCTCCATCATTCCAGTGGTGATTCACCACCTCCAAGAAAATTGTGGGAGAATATAGGGGACTGTAAAAGGCCAATTTATGATTCTAAGTCCCAGAAGAGTGTCAGTTCTCAGTGGAGTAGAGGTTTGGGTGACTGAGACACAGAAAGGTCAAGTGGCTCCCCCAAGGTCATAGATCAAGTTAGAGGAAACCAGGAAGGGAACCCAGATCTCCCTATTCCCAGTCCCATGTCGTAGCCCCTAGGCCATGCTTCCTTAGAGTAATGAGAGATTAGATGGCTCTGGGCTTTTTCTAGTAATTTTGGTTAGTGCCATGAACCAAACTGTATTGTGTGCTGACCTCAAGTTCACCCACTTCTCTCCTAGCTTGATTCATGTCCTCTTCTTCCTCACCGAGAACCAAAGACAGAACATCTGTGGTGCACTACCCATCCACCTTCTTCTCCACCCCTCCCCTCCCCTCCCATCTGCACAACAAGCAAGCAGCAAGCAATCCCTAAAAGCAGCTTCCTCTGACAAAACACTGCTGTATGCTTCTCCACCTGATGCTGAGCCCTTCTTTGTCTTGCATGTGCCCCCTGGCTGAGAGCAAGGAGGAACCCAGTCTGGAAACCAAACCAAGGGCTTGCTCCTCTGGGATGTGAGTCACAGATGAATGCAGATGCCACACAGTCTTGCAAAGGTCCAGGGCAGTAGTGGGAGAGCATCGATGCATGCTGTAATGGTGCTGGCAGCAGTCTTCTCACATTCTGTCACCTGGCCAGGAAATGCTATTGGAAGTGTTGACATCATTACTATGTTTAACGCAGATCAGGTGATTTTTGTGCCTGGGCTGGTAACTTTTTTGAAAGAGTCCATTAGGGTGGAATACCCCCAGGATGAACCTAGAGACAGTGAAATATCATCACTAGTGTCTTCGGTCTTAATCCAGTGAGGTCCTTATGAACATGCCTGATTTTAAGTCTAGGCACAGTTCTTTGACTTCACTGGACCTAATTAGACACGTATTTAAACAGTTTGCTGAATCGGGTGCTGATGGAGGCAAGATGGAGAACTAGGGCACTTCCTCCATGGAGCTGGTTAGCTCAGTGGTATCATGGGCCTGGACACTTGCCCACCAGTCACATCTGATAATGGCTCTGCTTTGTCACTACAACAATGCCCCTGTGCAATTTTGTGTTTAGGCCTCTGTAAAATGTACTTGGTTTTAGAGTGAAAAGCTGTTTTCTCTTAACAACCAGCCCTGCAAATCCACCCTGTTGTGTGTCAGCCTGGGTTCCTTTCCTTTGGTATGTTGCTCTCAGTATCAAAGGCTTTTCGGTGTAAATTCTCTTTTGAGTTGCATCTGGCCAGGTCTGTGGCCTGTAGGGGCTTTGTACTGCCGTTAGTAACTGAACCTGGAGTTTTGGTAACTGGGTTTGTTCCTGCAAAAGGAAAAATAGTTTGTAGCTTGCTCTCCTGTATCTGCATTACCTCTTCAGGATGAACAGGAACAAGGAGTGAGGAAAACTCATTTTCTGTGAGCAGATCCAGCTCTAATTGTGCATGCAGAGTGGGCATTACTTTGTTTCATTCAGGCCTTCTTTGCAAGGGAACCACTTTGGGCTGTGCCTAGCACGTAGGCTGCTCATGCTTGGTTGAACTGGTGTGCCACCTATCCCATGCCATTGCCCAGTTCTTACCTAAAGCTACTTACTGATGGGTTTTGTTTTTTTTTAAAGTCCTTTACTGGAAAAAGAAGCACATTGGTTGCACTCAGCTCCGCAGTATCTGTATAGATGAGACACTTCAGCAAAACTTTTTGGCACTTTTATCTAATGGCTAATTCAATCAGGTATTCGATAAGTGCCAAAAAATCTCCACTGAAGTGCCTGATCTATACAGAAGTTGGGCAAGCCAGGTCCAACTAATGTGCTGCCTCTTTTGGCCATGCACTGTGCTCAGTGAGGGGAATGCATCGAGTTTAAAGTAAAGCACCGGGGTTTTGGGGGACATTTTTCTTAATGTCTGCAAGCAGTCTAAATGTCCAGGCTGGGAGCAAGTGCTGGTCTCTCTGGTGTTTCCAGCCATCCTCCATTAGGTAAGGAGGTGACTACTGCTGGTGTCTAGATCTGGGAGTTTGTTTGGGTCAGAGGTGCCTAAGGTTTTGTTAGTAAATAGGTGGGAGCAGTGTGGGTGGCTAAGGGTGGTGACAGTGGCCCAATCTTTCTGATAATACCCAGATGAACAGGAAATATTACTAGCAGTTGATGAGAGGTTCTACAGTCCATCTGTTGTACCTGTGGTTGTTTGTGCATCTTAACCCATAGGAAACGAGACTGAAGGAAGGAATTGTGAAGCTGAAACCTCATGAGGAACCTCTCCGCTCTGAGCTGCTCAGCGGGAAGTTCACCATCCTTGTAAGTGTGAGCTCAGGCCCACTTCTCTCTCCTATGGGCCCAGTTTATACAAGTAGTTCCCTATATGCGGATGTAGGCTTGGGGCAGTTGATTTGTGGAGGGCTATGAAAAACTGTATGAGTCTTGCTAGGGAGGTAGAACTCAGTGGTAATGTTTATACCATAACATCCCCTCTAATTGGTACCCTGAGCCAGGTACTCAGGATGTTGGGTTAGTCAGATGGGACCTCTGAGAAGGGCAGGAGATGCTGAGCCTACTCTCCACCCCCTCATAGCAGTCTCTTTTCCCTCTCCCAATGGCTGTGTCAGTGTGTGATGACCCTGAGGAACAGACCTGAGGATGGCATGCACAGTCCTGAATGGGGCAGCATTTTCCATGCAGTTCTTGACATTAGGTCATCATTAGTCCTAGCCTCTTAACCTGGCTTTGTTGGGGGCAGCGGAGGGTGGGGTGCAACTATCCAGCTCATTTCATTCCACATTCTGGGGTTAGTTGCTTTCTCTGGCTTGTTTTAAGGAACTATTAGGAGAATGTAAGGAGCAAGGAGAGTGCATTCTCTTCTCCTCCTGCTCTTATAGTGCCCAGTGAGCAAAGCAGGGAAGCTCCTAAGTAAATTAATATTAAGACTCCTTTCCCCTTCTACTCCAAAGCAGTGTGTACAGTTGCATATGGTGCATTGTGCATGCATCAGCTACAGTCATGCATGCAGTGCTATATGCCCACCAGACTGCAGTACATAGCCTCCACTGCTGTTACATTTTTGTAGTGATTGGGCCCATTGTGCTAGGTTCTATAGGCTCATGCAGATCAACATGGTTTCTGTCCCAAGAGATTTTTAGAAACTCAGTTTTGGCAAAGGCTGCTTCACTTCCTCTGTCTGCTCATTATGCTTTTCTCTTGACTTTCTTCTAGAGTGTGCGGGACCCATCTGGGGCTTCTATTGCACTCTTCACTGCCAAGTTACACCATCCCAATAAAAGTGTCCAACATGTGGTGCTCCAGGCTCTGTTTTACCTGCTAGACAGAGCTGTAGAGAGGTGAGTCATAGATTTATGCACCTCAGGACTGGCCATGTGCAGGTCCCTAACACTGGCCACTCATCTTGCTTTTCCACAATGCACTTTAAATGTATGTGATGTGTACTGCAGTCTGTGTGGGGTGATTCTCTATGGTAAAGAGAATGCCAGATCCCAAGGTTTCCATCTGCATGCACTCTGCTGTGTGGCTTGTTATCCAAAATCTCCTGTTGTTGGAGAAAACAGTGTCCTTCCTGTTTGCCTCCAGTCCTTGTAGAATTTCCATTCATTGTCTCTGGTTGTATCCAGATGTGGGCACATGCAGGGACTGGACCTCTGGACCAACACCACAAGTATTCTAAAAACCCTGCTCCAGGCATTCATGACTCTTGTAACCATACAGATCTTTTTCCTCCGGTTCACACACTATTTGGGAAAGGTGAGTAACTCTGGGCTGATGTGCTTGAATGCCCTTAGCATATCCTCTGATACGTAACAGAGTGTAATGGTCAAAAGGTCTATACTAATTGACCTGCCAGACTCGCCACAAAGTCTTGTCTGGTGGAGGCAGCTGGGGGTTGGATTTCTGTCTGGTAGAAAAGTGCAGTGATGCTTTAATCTGTATTTGCCACCTGATTGATCACATGATGGAGGAAGGGAGAAACGCTGATCCTTGAGTTGATTTTTTTTTTCTTTTGTATCCCTTTGTCTGTTACCTACATGTCCAGGGCATCTAGAGTTTTAGTTGGGGCACAGTTTGGAGTGGAGTTTAAGGTTTCAGTCTCTTTGGGGATTCTCTTTATCATCTGCAACATCCTCCTGATCAAGATCTTGATCTTTAAAATGACAAAAAGCAGTAAAATGATTGTATTCGACTGAGGCATCTCCTATTTGTGGTTTGGCCCCACAGGTTGTTATCCCAATGCAGAGGAGTAAAATCTATTAAAAAATAAGCTCTGAGGAAAGCGTGGAAGAACTGAGTAGGGGAATCTGATAAGTCTTCAAACTGAGAAAGGGTTGTTAAAAAGAGGGTGGCAATGACTTGTTCTCTGTCTCTTGCTTGGAACAAGACAAGTCATAACAGGCTTAAATTGCAACCAAGGAGTCTTTAGATATGAGAGAGGTGGTTAGCCATGTTAGTCTGAAGATGGGGAGAAGGCAGAGCAGGGTGACACTAGAGAAGAACTGGTTCAGAGAGGAATGAGTTTTCATAGGTAACAGCCTACTTTGTCAGATACTAAGAATGAATATCAACAAGAGCATTCCAACTCTGAGTGTGGTTAAGTACTGGAACGGGTCCCGTAGGGAAATTGTGAAGTTTCTATCACTGGATGTTTTAAAGTGCAGATTAGATAAACGCTTATCTGGGCTGGTTTAGACAAAAAGGATCCTGCCAGAAGTGGGGGCTTAGACTAGGTGATCTCCTGAGATTCCTTCCAGCCTTATCTTTCTGTGAACAGCATGAATTGAATGTGTGCGCTGAAGATGGTGTTTTGGAATCTGCAGCCCTTGATGGTAGTATTGGTATATACACTTTCAGGCAATTCACATGCCAGGCAAGTTTATGTACTCAGTGGGCACATCTAGACATTCATTAATGCACTATATTTACAGCATGTTAAGTTTAATACTTGGTTAACCAAGTTCTAAATTGGTTTTTGTGATGTGAAAGGCAGTCCAGCTGCAGAGCTGCCCCAGCCCTGCTGCATGCCCAGGGGGTGGCAGGACTTGCCATGGCTGGACTGTGTCTGGGCCAGGCAGAACAGAGGGACCTGCTGCGGGCCGGACAAAGACCTGCTGCAGGCATATACACATACACATATATATATATGAACATACAAAATGCACATTATATATAGAAATAAAGCTATCTATCGAGAGAGGGAAAGAATGGTCTTTTGCTGGGCTCAGTTGCAAAGGCCCAGTCCCTGTACAAGAACAGCTTGCTGGACTGCAGTGAGCCAATGGAAACCCTAAGCCCAGCTTTTTTCTAAAGGAACGTCAAAACATGTAAAGGTCTCTCTAGTCTAGTGCTTTCCCTCAGACCCCAGGAAGCCAGGATCTTTCAAATCCTGAGTCCTTGACTCAGGTTCTTTAGATAGAACTAGGATCTTATCTTTAGAGATTTTAGGGGACTAGTTTTTGGTGAGTGCGGGGGGTAAGTGAGGAAAGCTGATCTCACTGAGCACTTGCATGTAGAAGAAGGGCTGTACCTGTTTGTTGTGTAATATAGTGCTTAGGAGGAGCAAACATCAGCACAATGTGGAGCTTGCCATGTAACACATGATGGGCTGGCCCTGTCTAAGGGCTTTGCATCCCTCATGAAAAACTGCAAAGGAATTGCCAGTAAAGGCTATTTGTATGCCTCTTCCTCCTCATTTTTCCCTGGATACTACAGTTTCTAGCTCCTGGAACATCAGTCAGTATTAGGAGAATCCTGGATCAGACTCACTGTAGTGTTGGAACATGGTGTCTGAGGCTAAGGCTACAGTCCCTCCAAATAGACTCGTTTGCTAGATCCCTCGGATGGCAAAAAATGGATTTGGCTGGTTTTACCTACCAAATTTGTTCACAAACATTAGCATGGGAACAATGCACCTGCATCAGGTGCACCAGCATCCCGAAGTGCTACCACACAGAGTTGCATCTTGCAGAGGATGTTTGTGCTTTACTGTATGGTGCAGAACAGATGGTCCTTATCCCAAGAGTTTATCACTTCTCTTCGTAAAGACTACACATGGTTCAGACTTAGCAGACAACTAGGGGTTAGAAAGTCAAATCTCTGCAGTGAGTGAACATTGCTCCTAGTTGGTGGTTTTGATGGATCTTTTCAAATGGCTTCACAAAAGAGGCAGTTTT
Organism: Crocodylus siamensis; assembly: GCF_052110815.1. Taxonomy (NCBI): domain Eukaryota; kingdom Metazoa; phylum Chordata; order Crocodylia; family Crocodylidae; genus Crocodylus; species Crocodylus siamensis. The sequence goes on along the minus strand of NC_143409.1, from coordinate 27,946,119 downwards.
GTACCTTTTATCTTGTATTTTATTTGTAATCTGACAGAACTGATAATGTGGGAGCCACCCCCCAGTTCATAGGAAGACCTGTCTCATCCCAAATAGTTTACAGTCTTTCCAAACTAAGTGCTCTGCAAGCTGAAGTTTCCAGATGGACCTGTAAGTTGCCAGGAACTGTCAGTGGGTTAAGTAAGGCCTGCTGTCTGTACTGGGATTTACAGTGGCATATTCACCTGTGAGCACATCTCTTTTGTTGCCACTTAAGAAAGTAAAATGTGTGCCTGCTCTCAGGGATTGGATGTGGGACACCGCTGGAAGTAGCCTGCATCCCTAGGGCACTGCTAAAATGTACATGATTTAAAATATTTACCAAATGCAAATTGGATCTGAAATTGTGTCAAAGAATTTGCGTGTACCAGAAGTCCCAAGTCGCTCCAAAGTGTGCATCTTGAAACACTCTGATTTCCATTTCCCATGGCTCTTGGCACTGAAGGATTTGGGCAGATTATAAAAACATTTGGAGAAGGGTTACAGTCCTATGGGTTATGCTGTGACAGGGTTTCACTGTCAAAGCACTAGAACAATTTGGATTTTTTTCAGTTATTTTAATAGGGTTTTTCCATCTTCATTTATATAGGTTCAAACATAGTAAAGTGGCTTTGCACAAGCTGACAATTAGTCACAGCTTTTAGTCTGTGAATAAAGAGGACAGGAGGCTTCTCAGAATAACAAGGATTTCCAGAATATTGTAAGTGTTAAGGACAACCTTCTCAGGAGCATCTGTTGATGGAGCCGACATCCCAGTGAAAATCAATAAGGCCCTTTGGGAAAAATGTTTTCCCATTAGGTTTTGGAAGAAATAGCAGCCCTTGTTCTGTTGTTTCTAATCCAATACCTCCCAGTAACTACCCTGCCACTACTTACCCCACTGATGCTACCGTGCCCAGATCTGGCCTGGGAGGGGTGAGTTTGATGTTCCTAGACTACACTATCAGGTTTCAAGGAATGAGCCAGTCTCTTATCAAGAATAAGGAAGAAGTTTTCCTAGGAAGCAAGTCAGGTCACAACAAGAAGTACTCTGTGGGCAGGATCCCTCTGTAAAGTTGTTGGTGCTGGCCCAGCCCAGGATGCTATTGTCTTTGTTCTAATAATCCTCCAGCAGCATCAGCATAATCATATAAGAGATTAATGCCAGGAGTCAAAATAGCAGGATATATCCCTTTGTTTTCCTTGCCACCTAAGGTTCCTGGTCTACATCTACCCCAAGCAAAACCTGGAGAAAAGATGAATTTTCCTTTTCCCCAGAAGCTCCATGTTGTGTAGCTGGTTTAATTTCAGTTCCAAAGTAATTAGGCACACACAACAATAAGCTAATTCAGTAATGATGAACGGACGTATTATTTAAAAAACAGAATACTGCAAACTCCGCTTAATTAACCACATTCTTAACTGTGTCTGGTTCGCTAGCACATGCCAATTCAGAAACAACCAGCTTGTTCTTGGAGAGTCACAGATACAAGAGCTGTTTTGTAGTCTAACAAAAATATGTAACAGGAGCCAAATCTGCCTATGTGAATCCTGATATCCCATCTCTGTCTCATGTATTACAAAAATCAGATAAAGGAGGGGTCAGACTTGCCTGTTGTTTGCATGTCGAGTTTTGTTTAAGTATTCATAACGTAATGAGAATCTTGGTTTAAGTATTAATAACAAAATGGGTTTTTACCCACTAGAGAGATTCTCTTTTCATTGCCAAAGGTATTAGTTGGTTAGACAGAGTCAAGAAGCTGCTTCTATAGGGAAGATGAGAGAAAACATTGGAAGAGATGTTAATGGATCCTTCCTAGTAATTAATTTTCTCTTGCTGCAAGGAGAAGGACGTGGACCAATGGCTTGAAGTTGCAGCCAAGTAAATTTAGACTGGATATCTGGAAAAACTTCTCCACTGTGAGACTAGCGAGGCAGTGGAATAGACTGCCTAGGGAAGTTGTGGACTCTGTCACTGGAGGTGTTCAAGAGGAGGATAGCCACTGGTCAGGGAAGATCTAGGTGTAGCTATTAGAGGTGCATTGATACATCGGTCTATGTCATATTGGTACTGATAAAAAGGAAAATTGACGCTATTGGCATGCTGATAAATGCTACATGTTGCTGTGCGCATCCCCAGGGAAGGCATGAGGGGCATGCGCCCCCTGGATCTGCATGTGGAGCAAAGGTGGGTTGCTTGCTGTGGACTGGGGCCGGGGGCAGCACTGGGCTCTTCCTGGCGTGGGGTTGGGCTGGGGCTGTGCTTGGGGCCAGTGGTGGCAGTGCTGGGAGGGGGGGCTACAGGGTAGGCTATGGCCACCCCAAAATTTGCCCTAGCCCCCTCCAAGCTCTCTCCTCCCAGTACCGCCACCTGCCCCGAGCACGGCCTCAGTCCACCTTCCTACTGGAAGAGCCTAGTGCCATCCCAAGCCCACAGTGGCAGCCTGTCCTCACCCCATGTATAGATCTGGGTGGTACACCCCCCCCACAACTGCCGCCAGGGGTGTGAGCAGCAGTGGGATGACCCCCGGATGATCCACTTGGGGCTCCATCCCCACCCCAGCTGGGCAGCCCCTGTCCCAGCCCTAGCCCCACTCCCTCCTTCAGTGAAATTTCATAGCTGCTCACAAGAGATCTTGTATCATGTGACACTTGGGCACCCACATTATTTTTTCTTAACCTTTTATTCTAGACTGCAGTCAGTAATGTTTCCAAGTGGCAGGCCGAAACAACCAGCTTGGGTCTGAGGTGGGCTCAAATTTCTGACCCGGCAGCTGCCACCTCCACTCCTCCCTGCTATGCTGTAGGTGAAGCCCCCTACTGCTAAACCCCCCCAACACTGCAAGCTGGATCCAATGATTCTACAAGCCATAGATTGCTGACCTCTGTTTTAGACTATTGTGGTTTTTACCTGTATTAAGAGCCCAGTTCAGCCAGGCACTTAAGGTGTTGACTAACTCTTGTAAACTTGAGCAGACTGAGCCTAAGCAAAACCTTGCACAAAACATATGGTGCATGCATGGATACCTATGTGCAAAAGCAACATCACATTTGTGTTTCTATGGCTATTCCTCAGTCACTAGAATAAGATCCTCACCAGCATGAAAGAGAGGAGGATCTGGTCTGTTGTTAAAAGCAAATATGTTAATTATGCTTATTAAGGTGGAGGGCAAAAAGACTCAGTATAGTTTTTAAGAGCTTTTCCCTGGAGAAGTGGGTAAATCTCTGCTGTAACTGGGCCTGAGCAAGTGATTAAGCACCCCAGTGTAGCTGATCCTTTTGTTTCTCTCTTCTGCACAACCAGCTTTGAAACCCAGAGGAATGGCCTGGTATTCATCTATGATATGGCTGGGTCCCAGTACACCAACTTTGAACTGGACCTCAGCAAGAAAATCCTCAACCTGCTGAAGGTAAAGTAAAACTTACCCCTGGTTTGGGGGGAGGGGGAAGGAAGGGAGTATCAAGGGATGAGGTCTCCTTGCTCTAAGAGTATGTAACTTATAGGAAGAGAAAGGTAGAGCAGTGGTTGGGGCTGGTGGGACATTGTTTCAGTTTCTGGTATGAACATCCTATGTGAACTCAGGCCCTTGGTCCGCTCCAGGCCTCAGCTCCCATTCTGTGAAAGGAGGTGAATAGCACTTCATGGTGATATTGTAAGAATAAGTCCATTTTCATGGCTGAGAGGTGCTCGAAAATCAAGATCATGAGGACATAACTTGTTTATAGACAGAGACTTCATGGCAGAAGGATCTCTGTGAACACGTGTCCTTGGAGAATTTAGAATTTATGATCATCTCCACAGGGTGGGAATCAAAGCCTTTGTCAACACTGTAAGTGAGGGGGTGGATGTTGTTCCATCTCTGCAACAACTTTTTCCATACAAATCTGAACTGTTTTGTTACCAAAGCTCCACAGACTGAGAGGCACTGCTATGCTATGCTAAACAATTGGGACACAAGGTGGCAAGTCACAGTATTTGATATTCCTTTTTGACAGGTGCTCTGTGCAGCTTTGGGCAATTAATTCATTGATGTTCCCCATCTCTAAACTGGGGATAATCATTCCTAATCATCTACTCCAAAGGGAACTTGTGATGATCAGTTAAGTAGTAACTATAAATAAGATCTTGAACATTAAAGGTCTTATCCATCCCCCATCAGTCAGTAAAGATCTTACCATTAAATGCAATGGCTGTTATATCAGGTCTATAAAGTACTACTTAAATGTGAAGTGTGTAGGTTTTATAATGGGCCTGCTTCCCAATTGGTCAGTTATCATAAAACAAATCCAAGTCTATACTGACAGTTCTTGATTGCCCCCCTACCAATAAGGTGAGAGAGAGAACTGAATATTAGACATGGAAGATACCTTGGATTGAGCAAACCTGCTAACAGTTAAGACAGAGCTATTAAGTTTCTGCATGTGCATAAGAAACAAGTGGTTGAGCTTTTAAAGAGAAAGAAAACATCCCAAGCTGTGTATGTGTGACGTACCTGCGTATTTATACTGTAGTCATCACCAGGGCATCTAGATTATGCTCCTATAACTTCCTAAAGAACATGGAGCAGAAAGGAGAACTTCTTCCCTCCAGCCAGATTGCCAGAACTGCATTGGTTTGGCCTGATCTGATTTTCAGGCCTGAACCGCAGGCTCCCCCTGCTGGTCGTGAAGAGTGAGGGCAAGGAATTGAAGAAGCTTGGGTTTTCCCAGCTTATCTTTTTCTGTAGACCAGCAGTTCCCAAACTGACAGATTGTGCACCACCAATTTAAAACGATACAACCTTAAGTACCACCAGCAAACTTTTCAGTTAAGCCTTAAGTACCACCAGAAAATTTTTGTCATATAAAGTAATTATAATAAATCTGTTAATGCATACCACTGGCAGGTTGTTTGTGTACCACTGGTGGTACCCATACTACAGATTGGGAACTACTGCTGTAGACACCACTGATAAATGGTGCTGTGGCTTTAAAACTCCTTTATATACTCTCTGCAGGGAGCCTTCCCAGCTCGCCTCAAAAAGGTGTTCATCGTGGGAGCTCCTATGTGGTTCCGAGTCCCGTACTCCATCATCAGCCTCCTGCTGAAAGAGAAGCTGCGGGAGAGGGTGAGTAGCATGAGGCACCTCAGCCTGGTCCAGACTTGGGAGGAGTCCAGGCTCCAGACTGCTGGCACACATAAGAGAGCCTTAGGTCTGAGGAACTGCTTGTAATTGCTTGGAAGCAGGATCTTGCATGAGAGAGAAGAGACCTCTTGGCTTTGCTGCTGCCTGTGCTGTAAGCCTTCTTGTAGCTTCTTATCCACCCTTCCAGTGAGGCCAGGTGGAGGGTTCTACATCCAGGAAGGCTGCAGGGATGCCAGAGCAAAGGGGTGAATATACCCTGGATGCAAATGGATGTCCCTCAGTTGCTGTCAGCAGAGCTGTGCCACTCCATCACAGAGGTAGACTTAGCCTAGGGGAGCTTAAAACGAACCAGCAGTTTAACTTTCAAAAGCATGAGCCCATGTGTACCCCAGTGCCTATATAACCCGCATTCACCCATGTGCCAGTGGTCAGTGTGGCCCTCTGTTATTCTATCAGCATGTTTCTTGCTGGCAAAGGTACTGGGGCTTGACTGGGCCTAAATCTTCAATCTAAATCTCTCATTATTTCTGAATCTCTTTGTTTGATTACAGCGTCCCTGAGTAAGTGGTCAGAGCCTCATTGTGCCAGGTCCTATACAGATTTTTTTTTTCCTAAAAAAAAAACTGTGTGTGTGTACATGTGCATGCACACATTATATATACACCTTCTAGCAAGCTTTTCTTCTCATACCTTAACTCACAAAACAAAACCCATAAATGTGTTACAATACTTGCACCTGTGGACCCATGCAACTGCCCATCAGCCTCCCTACCCAGATCACACTGTCCCTTAGTCCACACCCTGGTTAAGGGGTTTAAAGTCTCAGTTCATTTTCTGTCACTGTCTCTCCCATTGGAGGATCCGCTGCTGCTGTCCTTGTTGCTGTCCCCAAGTTGGGTTTTCTCATCGTCCTCTTCACTGTCATTGTCTGTTCCTCCTCTGGATGGGTCTTGGAAGAACCTGTGCTGGGTGTTCCTTTGCCAGGTGGAGTTGGCTGCATCCTCACTGTCCTCTGCTACCAGTTTCCAGTAGTAGGACTGGAGTTCGCGCAGTCATTTTAATACAGTGTAGCACTTCAAGGTGCATGTGGCTGTACATCAGGAGGTTCCTGGATTTCCACAGGGCAATAGCATCAAAGGGAAAAGGAGTGAATGATTAATGTTAAATGGAAGTTAAGTGCTCTTTTCACACGTGTGGGCAGGGCTCCTGTTTTTAAGGTTCCTGCCAAGCAAAGCACTTAAACCCATGCCTAATTTTAAGCATGTGAATAGTTTCATTGAAGTCGGTGAACACACCCACACGTTACTACTCTGAAACTAAAAAGAGCTCTATGGGAGCCTTAAATGAAAGGGCCCAGTCCTGACTTCGGGAGCAGCAGAGGGGCCTCAATATAATCCTGAACACACCAAATACAAAGTCTCAAGAGCCAGGTCCTGTGCATTCTTGCAAGGGTGGATTGTACCCCACACACCTTCTGTCTCTCTCTCTCTCTGGGGTCTTCCTTTAGTGCCTAATATCACTGTAGCCAGATGGCAGAACAGGGAACTGCATTCCTTCCAGTGGTTTGGGGCATTCGTATAACATCATCAAAAGTTTTGTAAGGAATACAGCATCCTGCTTTGGTTTACCAGAAAGGGTTGTGAATAGTGTCAGTTTGTTCAGCATCTGGATCTTGGGCACTGGCCAGTAAACTAATTTAAAAAAACCCTCATCTTCTGTTCACTTGCAATTTCTAGTCCTGCCTGTGAATTCTTTTAACCACTTAGTCTGAATCCATTTCTTATTTAGTAAATAATAAGGACAGTTTTGATTTCCCCTGGAATCAGCAAACAGGATATCATAGTCAGGATATTGCATTCAGGCAGCTGTTCAGAGGAAAGGAGGAGCTTAAAGATTTACTTTCTTTTCTAAATACAGCACCCAGCATGTCATAGGCTCTTTCAGATGGAGCTCAGATGTTGTAGGGCTCCTTTTCTGGAATATCCAGCAAAATTTTGGGGCTGTGACAAAGATGTTCTTACCACGCACATAAAAAGGAGTCTTACCTAGGAACCTCTAGTACCCTGACATCACTGCTGGTGGAACCCTGCCTTTGTAATTAAATGCTTCCCTCTACCTCCTATAATGAAGTGACTTTAATGTGTGACTCTGTGTAATCATACCTGCCTCCCAGATCTGCCTGGGGGCTTGCATGAAGAGCATCCCCCTGAAGTGAGTCTTTTACTGGCTGTAAGTCTTCACTCTTGCAGAAAAGCTGTCTCTCTGGACAGCTTCATCCCATTTCCTCTGCTCTGTTCAGGCAGAGATAGGCAGACTCCCCCTTCTGGATTGTTTCAGAACAGCTCTGTTCAGTGGTAAAAACTGATTTCTAATCAAGGCAAGTAAAAGAGCTATTCAAAGATGCTTTAAGGACATTTCCAGCCCTTGTAGTGGCTTCAAGAACTTCCAGGTGAGCTCAGACTAACACGGCTAACTACCACTCTTCCTTATAGCCAGGCAATATAAGACTCGTCCCAGATGGGCACTGTTTCAAGCAAACCCCCATGTTTTTCCCTCCTGATGTGTACAGGCTTTGCCCGTGCTTCTCTCCCTTCACCTCCAGGTGCAGATGGTGAAGATGGCAGAGCTGAAGGAGCACCTGCCCAGGGAGTGCCTCCCTGAATACCTGGGTGGATCCCTCAGGCTGGACCCTCTCAGCTGGAACTGTCGATTCCTACCCCAGCAGAATGGCCACCCAGACCCTCTGGATGAGCTCATCTTAGTGCCGCTGGTTTCCCCCAAGGACAATGGCTCAGTGCATGTTCCAGGACCAAAGTCTGTGACTGTTCAGGAACTGATGGACCACGTGAATCGAAAGCAAAAACGGGGAATCTATGAGGAGTACGAAGATATCCGGCGTAGAAGCCCTGCAGGGACCTTCATCTGCTCTTTGTAAGTGTGAAGAGGAAGAATTTATGGTGCAGTTCGGCATGGGGATGGCTGTCTGGGAGCTCAGAGCCACCACTGGGTTCCTATGGAAATCATCCCTTTGTCAAAGAGGAAGGGGCTGGCTCTTCCACTCTTCCCTGCTCTCCCATCTTCCCTCGCCTCCTCATCTGAGTGGCATCTGCTCTGACCTTTTCCTTGCATGGAAAGCTGAGCAGTGATAGATGCAGAATGATGGAATGAGGTTAGAGAGGGGACTTCTGGGATCAGGATTTTCTCCTCATGTGTCCAAGTTTGGGTGGCTTGGGAGGGAGAAAACAAACCTCGTTGTAACTGGGCCAGCCTCTTCCTAGAGATCTTCTTTACCGTTTGAAGTAGCAATTGAGAGGAAGCAACCCCTCCACATGGTAGGTTCAGTAAAGGCATATCAGGGTGGATAGTTCTCAATGTAGACTGCCCTGTAGGGCCTAGCCTGGCTTCACTAGCAGATTTTGGACTCTCAAAACCTTTTTGGTGCCATTCCAAGAGCACATGGGAGGAGAAACTATCACAGGAAGACTAGCCAGAGATGAGAACTGGGTGCTACTTTGGCCTTAACCATGTTCTCAGGAGGATGGCCTTTCTCCAGGTAAGGAAAGCCCTGCCTATGATGACAGCAGACCCCAAACTCAGAGCTGAAAATGTGACCTATAGCTGTGTGCAGCTGTGCTCACCATCTCTGTTCTGGCTTGTCCTACCCATTCTCTGCCCCTACAGGGCTCCTTATAACCAGGAGAAGAATCGTTATGGTGACGTGCCGTGCCTGGACCAAACCCGAGTGAAGCTGACCAAGCAGTTCAGTCGCCCGGAGGTGAGCAGGCTGAATCCACTTCCACTTGACTCTTCTGGGTTCCAAGCTGGGCCCCTTCCCCTCCCCGGAGGGGTGGAATTCACATATGATTTCTCTGTGGGAGTCGTGCTTGCCTGAACTGAAGCTAACCTGGGGGGAGTTGGTGTTAGTCCCCTGGCATTGCTGTACTGAGTGAACATGACCTGTGTTTTATCAGTAAGGTTGCTGGATAGCTGACAGTTGTGCAGTGGCTCACTGTGTCAAAGCTTTGTGTGTTTGTGGGTGTCTCTTTTTTTTCGTTTTGTTTTTTTAAATCCAGTACCTACAGTCAGTGGTAGCAAATGGAGTTTGGGGATTGGGGGAATCCATAATACCAAGCCACCTTCAAGTATTATCTCACGGCTTTATCTCTGTGGTTGCTTACTGCAGGGTTGATAACTCCTTTTCCCTACACCTGGACATGAATTCTCCAGTTTGCTGTGCTTCACAGGGGTAACATTTTTATGCACTTTTCTCTCACCAGCTGACAGACTACATCAATGCTAGCTTTATGGATGGCTACAAGCAAAGGAATGCTTACATTGGTACTCAAGGTAGGAGCCTGCTGTTTCAAATGGGGAAGTGCAGGGCCAGTATTTTCCTCTTCAAATGCAGTGCCTTTCACACTCCCTAATACCGTTGGGTTGGGGCCAGTCTATACTCAGAGGATTCCTGTGGTGAATGATTTATTAACTTGTCCCTGAGAGGGCTGGAGTGCCCCTGGCAAGCAGCTAAAAAGAAGAGGGGCTGGAGATGTGTTATGGTTGAGTTTGCGTGTTGTGTCATAAGTTGTCTCGGTGCATGGCTTCCTGCTGAGAAATGTGGCCACTCCTTTGAAGAAGGGCCGCACAGAATGGGCAGAAGTTGAACATACGGAAAAAGCTCAGTGGGAAGTCCCTTGATGTGAATGGAGAAATGCCCACTGATTTTTTTTTTGGATAAGATGAGGTTCTTCCTAGTCAGGGAAGCAGTGAAATTGTTCTGGACGAATCACTGTGCCTCTCTGCTTTAGTCAGGGATGGCCCTGCCTTGAGCAGGAGGCTGGACTAGGTGACCTTGTGAGGTCCCTTTCCAGTCCTACTTTTCTGTAATCCTACAGGGCTATTTGTTCCTTGTCTCTACAGTTCCCTGCCTGTCTCCTTACAACTGGGTGCTATGTGGGTGAACTCATTAATGTATGTGCAGCTTTTGGGTGCTACATGACTTCCATAGAATGGAGGAGCATCACGGCCCAGCAGTGACCAAACATCCCCCACTTGCTTGCTTCAGGCCCAGAGGGCTAGGGCAGAGTCCTGGAGCAAGAAGGAATAGGAAGGACCCTGGGGCTGGGGGACATGCAGCTTGGCAGGGAGTCAGAGACTGATCTCAGCAACAATGTTCAAAAATATTGAACAGCTGCTGTTCCTGTTCAGGCCAGTGGGAGTCAGGGGTGCTCAGTGCTTGGGGAAAGCAAGCATTCTTGGGCTGTGCCATCAGGGAATGGTACTGTATTTGAAATGCAGCCCTTCATTAAACATGGCAAATATTTCCCTCCTTTTAGGCACAAGAGTGCATGGCAACTTAACTTCTTACCCAGTATCCTGGGACTGTTTGGAAACAAGCATCTTGGCTAAGGCAGATGCTCTCTCCAGTGACTGATAACTACAGCCTCCCTTTTCATGGCACCACCTACCTTGTTTCTTCAAAGGGTGTGTGCTCAGCTGCATTGTGCTCTCTGTGGGTTGTAGAGTATCATCATGCATTTCCAGTATGTTTCCAAGGCTGCTCATCCAATTCAGATGGATACACTCTGGTATCTTGAGGAGAGGAGCAGCCCAGGGGGATCTTCTGAGGAGGTTTTAAGTAGGCATCTCCCTGACTTTCCATCAGTAGGAACTTGCTGGGGCTTTAGCCAGTCCAACGTGAGACTGGAAGGAATATTCTGGTTGCATTTGATTCATCCCTGTCTTGTCTTGTGCTCATTTTGAAAAATGTAATTTTCCATGTCACCAAAATGTGGCAGTGCCACTAAGGGAGACCTATCTTGTGTACATCCACTTTTTCTCTCAAAACACGTGTTTCAACTTGTCAACTCTTCAACAGGACCAAAAAAATGCACTTAAATGCAGACATGTTAACAGCTGGCTGGAAACTTGTCAGCCATTTTAAACTTTTAACTTGTATCCCATTTGACCTTTGAGGTGTAAGTATAGCATTTGCTGTGGGTCTTCCCTCCTCACTTCCCCCATAATCCAGCTGCATTCTGTAGCTGTGTTACTCTCACTAGCCAGAGGGCCCAGAAACTGCCAAGTGGTTGGGAGAAGGGAAGCAATATCACCATCCACCCACTAATGAACTATCTCTCAGTGCTGGACAGTGGTATATCCCCGAGCAGGGGTTCTCAAAGTTTTTACGCCGGGGCCTGGCAAACCACAGCCCAGCAGCCACAGCTGACAATGTCTGGAATTTCTGGCCAGCAGACAAGGCAACCCCCACCCCCAGGCAAGGGTGTGGGCTAAACCCTGTGCTGCCATGGACCCTGCAGAAGGAGCCGCAGCCTCTCCACCAGGCTCTGGGGGGCTGCATGCTTGCGTCTGGTCTGACTGTGCTGCAGACCAGCAGCTGACCCACTGCAGCCCAGGGATTGAGAACCCCTGTCCTAGAGCATTGTGTGTACACTTGGCGCTAAAGCCTTTGTAAGCTCCAGATAGCATTTTGAGGCCAACAACTGGATGGAGTGATACTAGGTTTGTAGTTGCCACCACACATCCATGTTGCCCAGTGGAAAGTACTGGAATCAACTTGGAATCTTCTGCCAAGGCAGGTGGAGAACATCGGGGCAGCAGTCCAGGTAAACAGTGTCCCAGGTCACCTACACCATTTGGCAGGATATTGGATGGGATTTCTCCAAAGTCACTGGCCCCTCCTGCCTGTGTCCTTATACGTGTGTTCTGTCACTTCAGGACCTCTGGAAAACACCTATTGCGACTTCTGGCGCATGGTTTGGGAGCAAAATGTTCTGGTGATTGTCATGACAACCAGGTGAGTGTGCATTCAGCTCAGTTACTTTCTTGGTTGAGATACAGAACTGAGGTTTTGTGGATATTTCAAATCCCACATTGCTGTGTTACAAAACACGTTACTGCTGTTGTGCAGGCTAAAGTTCAGCTGAGGTAACCACATTTGGTTTTATTAAATTCCACCTCTTGTGGTTTAAATTCACAACACTAGATGTGGCACTATCATTTTCTTCATTTTCTGCCCTAGCTTGTTTTGTAGTGGTGGCATGCACTGTTGAAGCAGCCATCCCATTCTACCTCAGACGTGGTTGCATTTTGAGGATGACCGTATTTCTTGTATGTATTGTATGAATGCAAAAAGCAAAACAAACTCTGTGTGTCTGCACTGGGGAGCTTGTAAGGCACTTGGGATCCTATTTCCCACTTCCAAAATAGGCTTCTTTAACCTTGGGCTTAACTCAAGTGGCTTAACTTCCGTGCCTGTTTCCCCATCTCTAAAATTGGCCACCCACTACTGGAGGATGCTTTGAGTTGCCTGATAATCTAACATAGCAGTCTGTTCAGTCCATGAGCTCACCATGCCCTCCTTGCCCCCACAGTCCTGGTGCAAGGGAAGATGCCCTCTCTTTGGCTGTCTCATTTCCTTCCTTTTCTACTGATAACTGGGGTATGCATGCAGCATAGCACCTTCCTTCTGAGTGCAGATTCAGAGTGTGTGCTCAGCTCTGTGTTTATGATCCAGCTCCATAGAAGCCAGTAGGTGACAAGGCTGGGATCAAATGATCTACTTCTCTGCCTCTGTGAGGAACAGAGGAAGAACCTCTTGCCCTTTTCTCCTCTTTCTATTTGGTGTATTACAGGCTGGAGGAGGGAAACCGGAAGAAGTGTGGCCAATATTGGCCCCTAGAGAAAGACTTCCGAGTGTGCTATGGGACTCTCACTGTCACCAACCTTGGGGTGGAAAACCTGAATCATTACAAGAAAACCATTCTGGAAATCTATAACACTGAGGTAACTATCCACGCCAGTCCTGTGGTGGAAAAAGTGAGTAGGGCAATATTCCTGAGCTGCCTACGACTTCAGCATAGGGAGAGATAGCTAGGCTGCCATCTTCCCAGTGGCATGGAGCTAGGAATGAGCAGGCAGAGTGTCTTCATTGCCACATGTAAAGTGTGGCTTGGACCCCAGATGTACTGCCTGATGTAGCAGAAGACAGAGATTCTCATTTCTGCAGAAGAGGAAGGCAGATGGCTCGGGCTGGCACCTAGTAGGACATCTGGGTTTGACTCTATACTGAAGCAACTACAGTAGCCTGGAGAAGCATTGTCTGGGCTGTCAGTGGAGTGGAGGCCACCATGTGACCACATGGCATTTATTAGTGGCTTACTAATCACTAGGAAGGGGAAGACCTGTGGGAGCACTGTGTGTGTGACCAGAGAAACAAAGGGAGGGGAGTGTTGGTGGTAGAAGGAAGGAGTGGGAGCATAGAGAAATTAAGGAGACCCTGGTGGGCTGGAATAGGGCTGGCTGGGGGCGGGTCCATGCTGGTGTGCTTGCATAGCCTGTCTGGTGCCTGGGGACACAAAAGCGGGAGTGTGGAGTTCCTCTGCAAGGGAGTCTCCCTGGGGGAACAGGCCTGTCAGCTGGAAGAACTGACAGTGAAGCTTTCTCGCGCAGAACAGGGAGCGGCGCCTGGTGTCTCATTTCCAGTACTTGAGTTGGCCGGATTATGGCGTCCCCTCATCAGCTGCCACTCTCATCGACTTCCTGGGAGCTGTGAAGCAGCAGCAGAGGGTTGCAGTCAGTGCCCTGGGGCCACGTTTCAAAGGTCACCCAGGAGGGCCACCAATAGTGGTCCACTGCAGTGCCGGCATTGGCCGTACAGGTAATTGTCTCTGATTCTGGAAACATACTGATTGTGTGTCTGTGGGTTGGGGGTGGGGGTTCCATCTAAATGAGGGGAGGGGAGGTACATGTTGCTGTTGTCTGTCCTAGGGGACCCCAAGGAAGTGTCTCAGTTCCTCCCATACTCTCTCTGGAAGCTCTTCAGACCCCGCACCAGGAATCCTTGCATCCCCTGCCCCTTTCTCTTTAAGATCCACCTTGGTTCCTGTCCATGAGGTGGCTTGTACTCTGCATCTGATTGTGATTCCCTCCAGGCATGGTCAGACCTGATTCTTAAAGAGCCAGGAGGAATCACGGCCAAGGATATGAGGTTACTTTTCTCCCTGAGGAAGCCAATCCAAGTGCTGGGATTCAGAGAGCAGAGTTAGGAGCTGAACCTGGGTCATTTGAGGCAAGGCAGCACTACTGATGTGGTCCTGATATGCACATTAATGCCCTATCTGGGGACCCCCCTGGGATGTGGCTCCTGGGCAGGTTGATGCAGTGTATATGATGGTCATATACATCGTCCCAGAGCCTTATGTCCCCACCTGTCCTCCAAGGACAAATTACTCCTTGCAGGAACCCTGGGCTAACGGGTGGAAGTCAAGCAGGAAATCTCAGTGGTGAAGATGTTTTTAAGGTACCTAGGCTGGACTGTCACTGGAAGTCCAGGAGTCCTGTGGTGCAGTGCCCTGGGGTGGTAGCCATCCCTGATTAATGCATGGGAGGCATTTGGCTGGAATAGCTGGTTGTTTCCGCCCCCAGGTACGTTCTGCGCACTGGACATCTGCCTCTCGCAGCTCCAGGACGTGGGCACGCTGAACGTGCACCAGACGGTGATGCGGATGAGAACGCAGAGAGCCTTCAGCATCCAGACCCCTGAGCAGTACTATTTCTGCTACATGGCCATCATCGAGCATGCTCGGCGCGAGGGTCTGCTGCCCTCCAACCACACACGAGCAGACCAGGAGAAGAGCTAATCGGAGCATGGGGCCCCCACCCCTGATGGCAGGGACTTGATCTGTCAATCACGATCAGCCCACCCTCCTCATGACTAGTCCAAATTCAGTGGAGCCTTCGGGTTGTGACCATCAGTGATGCTGAGACGGACTTCTTTGTTGTAAGGCTCCCGTTGACCTTTCTTTGGCTAGTTGGTTATGACCTGTCTCAGAGTAGCCACTGACTAGCAGCTCATGTTTCTAAAGTTTAGCACCTACCATTGAACTGTGCCTTATTAAAACCAAATCGTGGCTGCCACATGCCAGGGGTAACTAGAGAGGAGTGGGAAGAGGATTTACTTCTCACCTTGGTGTCTTTATTTTTTTTTTTTCATGGGACCACCTGAAATACCCATAGAGAGGACTTGACTTGAATATCCATCCTAGAAACCATTTCCAGTACCACCCTTGCCTAGGGTTTAGAAAAGGCATGTACTTCAGTCTTACCTGCCACTAAGCGTGAGTGTCTGTATGTATGTGTATATATAATATATCCTTGATGTGTTCAGGTCTAGCCTACATACGTATTATATAGATACATATATATGAGCGCGCCTGTCTTTAGCAGCTCGCAGGGCTCAGTCTTGTAATGTTGTCTCACTGCTGTGATCTCGAGTGACGAGTGATAGCCTTGCAGTGGTAACAGTGCAACGATGTTACTGGCTCTTTCCTTTCCTTTCACTCCTTAGACACAGCTTTAGGGATGCAGGCACTTGCCAGGAACCATGCACGCTGGTGTACAGAGCGGGGTGCGTATCGTACCAGCATGTTCTTGTTGGACTGGTGATGTGCAGGGAATCAGCACTCCTGTAAGCTGGTGAGATGCTGCCAGGGCCACATGGTGCATCCTTCTTCCCAGAGGCTGTTAGGGATCGCTTAACATGACCTGTCTTGCTATTGTGCAACTGCTCTCTCTTCCCCTTGCCTGTCTTGCTTTGGTTCAGAGGGGTGGACCAGTTTTCCCAGGAGCAGGGCATTGTGCATTTCCCCATGACAAAAGGATGTTGCTGCCCTGGGACAGGCTCCCCTACTGCTTCCAGGGAGGCCAGTTGGTACGAAGTGCTGCAGGGCAGAGGGTGCAAGCTGCTGTCAGAACTACTGGGCTTTCCTTGATGGCAGTAATGTTCTGCAGTTAGAGTTTGTGCTTTTCTAGGGTCCCACCTGTCCCAGCCATACTTCACCAGGGGTGAGTCGTGGCAGCCCCTAGTGCCAAGCAAAAGCCAAAACCATCTGAAGGTAGGGAAATCAAAAACCTCAGAGTAGCTGGTGTCCCCTTCCTCCACACAGCACCCAGTCTGCCAAGGATCAGTCCTGAGCCCATATTTTGTCCCAGCCTTCTTAAGGTGCTTGCTGCTGGGATCTCTGACTATCTATCATGCCCCCCTGTTCCCTGCCTCAGGAGGTGAGGCTGGCAGCTGAGTGGACCTTAGTAATTTTATACTGTAATAAGCTCTTTGAATGTGTATATTCTTATTTTTACAATCTTTTTTGTTTTGTTTTGTTTTGGGTTTTTTTTGGTTTTGTATTTAACGTGAACTTGATCAGAGCCAGAAATAACTATAAATGTTACTATTCGCTCTCGTATGGTGATGCAGTTTTTGTACTGACATATAAATACACCTACAGATGACCAGTGCTCTTAGCTTCATTGATGTAGCAGTTTGGGGACAGAGGGAGGAGGTTGAGAAGGAGACTGTGGGTGACAACAGGAGGAGGAGGGGGGTTAATATCATGGGCCCGATGCCCCCATTTAGACCAAATACTGGCTTCATCTCCAGTGGGCAATGATGTAATTGGGAGTCTTTCCATTAGTTCAGTGGAGGCAGGATCAGACCCTCGGGGGTGCCAGATGTTGGAGAGCTTTGGTGAGAGCTTCTTATTAGGCCTCAAACTGAATGCAAGCACCTCATGGATGACTGTTCTGATGTCAGTGAAGGCAATGCAGGTAGCTCTTGTTGGTTAGAAGTGCATTCATTTTGCATTGTCAGACTCCGCTTCTTGTGTGTGCAGTACTTGTGTGTAAAGCCCATGAGTTGAGGCTACTGCCAACAAGAAACAATCCCAGTTAAATGAGTCTCCCCTCCCGAGTC
This sequence comes from Crocodylus siamensis, assembly GCF_052110815.1. NCBI lineage: Eukaryota > Metazoa > Chordata > Crocodylia > Crocodylidae > Crocodylus > Crocodylus siamensis. The sequence goes on along the minus strand of NC_143409.1, from coordinate 27,929,208 downwards.
CTGAATTTTCTTTGCACTAAGCAACCTTCCCTAAAGGAGCAGGTATAGACAGTCCACCTGGGAGCAGAGGGTGGACTTTGTGTTTCAAGAAAGCTAGCGCTCCTTCCAGTAATCAGTCAGTTAAATTCTAGCATGTCTATCTCCCCCTCTTCCTTCCTCCCCACCCAGAAGAGATGCAGGAAAGGCCCATTGTCATCTTCAAGCTTTGGATAGAGGATGGCTGGCAAAAATAATCTGTGTCTTGTGAAGGTTAAGTTTGCCAACTCACTGTAATTTAATACAAAAGCCTCAGTTATGTGATTAATTACAGATCACTTCACATGCTAAATACCAGCATGTGGCAGGATTTAAATTTAATAAAGTACATTGGGGGGATCCTGGGCACTTGTTATTTAAATTGAGCTAGCGCCAGTAAAGGACTTTGGGAACAAAATGTTAGGTGCCGAGGTATCCAGCCCCCATGATGGAATCGTTAACCCTGTGTTGAGCGCCCCAGCTCCCTGCGTGCTGGCTGGGAAAGAGAAGTACCATAGAACAGACCCTCAGATAGTCAGTGGGCCACTACCTGGTAACAGGAAATACTGAGGCGGGGTGGGGTGCACACACCCAGCCATATCCACAGCTTACGTGCCCAGCTCAGGGCTGCAGAGAAGTACCTCCATCCACTTGGGAATCCTGGACTGTCCTGAAGCCAGGCACCTGTGCCTGTTCTTCCAGTGAACCAAGCAGGGCTCCATCTCTAAAACACAAGTGAAGAAGTTGGGGATGGCGCTGCCCCCCCCTTCTTCCAAAAATAGCCTACTGATTACAGCAGCTGCCCAGGAAGTGGGAGACTCATTTCAAGTTCCCTGAGGAGATACAGACCTTCATTTCTCATCACCTAGCAGGTTAGAGGCTGTTCTACAGCAGGCCCCTCTCCACCTGTCCTACTGACACTGTGCTGCTGTGCAGGCAGGAAATCAAGATGCCTTGGTCAGAGAGAGCAAATGAAGGGGGTAGGGGCATGGCCCTGTGGTTTGTGGTGAATGTACTAGGGTGGGATGAGAGGATAACTCCCTAGGGACCACTCCCTGAACCATTTCTTTGTTTATATCTGAATAAGTGGCAGCTGCCACTCCATTTTGTGAGGATCTCAGTCCTGTTGGGGTGTGGAGGGCATATGCTGAAAATGCCTGCTGGTGTGAGGCCATCAGGAGGATTAGGAAGAAGGACATTTATCTGGATCCTGATTAGGTTTAGGTGTGTACTGGAGACCAAGCTGCTCTGTTCTGACAAGACTGCAGTTCTGGACAGAGGCACAATCTTACTGTCAGTAAGAGCTGTAGCTTCAGAGCTTGATAGCTCCAGAGCTTGGTAGCAGCCAAGCTGGGATGTCAGAGGGGACACACTTAGATTTAGGTGCCCGCTTTACCACCACCTATGGAACTGGCCTTTTATTAGTATCTGGAGGTCCCCACCCAGACTGGAATTTCATTGTTGTTGGTCCTGTCCAGAGTGCCCTGGAGAGCTTACAGCCTAAAGATTAAAATGGATGGGAATGGACAGATGCACGGAAAAGGGAGGTGCCAAGGTGAGATCTTCAACCCTCCCCCCCCCCCCCCAGATCTGTGAACTGGCCCCTTTTTTTGAAATTCTCCATGTCATTTCCATGCACACAGTCCCTCCTCGATGACCACCCAGGAGGTGAGTTCTCATACCTGTCATGTGAGAGCTCATCCACATATTTTTGCTCAGATTATAATGAAAATAACTGGACAGGACTAATGACACCAGCTCTCCTCGGTGCAAGTGTGCTTCTGTATGCACATAGATACAAATGCACAAAGATGTATTAATGCTGTACTCATTTGAATTGGGAAGTGTCAACCATGTCCCTTCAACCACTGAGTTCAGTGTCTGCTATAACGACTCTGCTTGATATTTGTTATTGCTTTTACTAACCTTATTTAAACGTAGGGGTAGTTACATGTATAAGTAAAGTATGTATACTTTAATTCTCCCCACCCCACTTACGAAGGTACTAAAGACACTTAGCATTCCCTTCTTAGAGAGAGCTTGTTGTCTCTCTAAGGTGTCCAACACCTGCTGTTTGCAAATCTCAGCTTCTTTCCCCAGTCCTGATCTATGTAAAAAAGAACAAGGTGAATGTAAGGTGCTCAGACCCTGCAGAGAGATGTAGTGCTATTCTACAGCCTGATAGCCAGACAAGGTGGATCTCATTAGATCCAGCACAGCACAGTCCAAGTGCTGGCAGCATCCTAGAGGCAGAGGGAACAAGGGGCAGAGAGAGGGAAGAATGTGAAGGAATAAGTCCAAATGGTAACCAGCCTCAGGGAAGCTCAGTCTTGGGCTTGTCCCTTGGTTATACCAATACAGGCCAAGGCACTGATGCTGGGGCACTATCCAGTGCATGCTGTCAGGAGTCATTAATCAAAGACATTAGCAACTACAAAGTCCATCCCATAGATCAGGGCCCTGTTGGGTCTGTACTATGTATAATGCATGGAGATGGACAGCACTTGTCTTGATGAGCCAGTAAGATGAAACAAATGATCACCTGAGTCTCAGGCTAGTGTCTTATCTATTAGGCCTCATGACTTCCCTTGGGAAAGCTATTAGTAATTAAAAAAAAAAAAAAGTACCTTAAGTGAAATCTTGGCCCTGCTGTTCAATGGGAGTTTTGCTACCCAAGTGTTTGGGGCTGAGTCAAAACAAGAAACTTTTACGCCCGTTTTTCCTTGTTATGGTTGGTGCTGCCCTCCCCAGGTGTGATCAGAAAGGAAAGGGAGAATTCTTACTTCAGGTTTTCAGCTGCTGGCTGACCAAGACAAAGTCCAATTTGTAAACATAGCATGAGTCTTGAGATCTTCTTGAATGAAGAAGGTGGAAGCAAATGGTACCGAAAACGTCACAGTTTTAAGGGCATGGACAGGTGATTGATTTCCTATCCTAGTAGCACTTGTATCTGTTTTGTATGGCAGTGTCCATTGCACTGGCTGTTACCCCAGAGCAGCTGTATGCAGTAGGTCTCACTGCTAGGTGGTGGTAAAGCTGATCAGATCCTATTCACCTTCAGTGAAAAGTTGTCTCAAGATGGACACAGACACTTAACTTAGTATAACTCTCCTGCTTCCCAGCCCTGGACCCAGTAGCATAACTAAGGTGTGTGAGAGCAAGCACTGACTTGTGGGTGGAGGGGGGAATGACAAAAATAGCTTCCACCTTCTTAATTCAACATACAACTGCTGCCCTGTATGTTGCTGTGGCCCAGGCCACAGAACTGCCCAGCTATGCCTTTGCCTGGATGCTACATTGCTGTTAATACAGTATTGGGTCCCAGTGCCCTATCAGTAGCTCTGTTATGGGTGTGCCTCCTACTAACAAGGTGCCCCAATAAACTCTCATGCATGCCAGTGCCTCTCTCCATATGAATAGCTCTGCTGAGCTAAAACAGGACTACTCCCATGTGGAATGATGCATTTGTAGGGCTGCAGGGTAGAGTGAGTCAGAAGTTTATGTACAGGAAAAGCATCCTGCTCAAGAATTAGGCAAGGGTAGCCATGTTGTCCTACTATATCTGGATGAGCCGCACCAAAGTGGCTAGCAAGTGTCATCTGTACAGTCAGAGTTTTGTGCAGGAAATGTTCCATGGTGAGAGAAGTATGCAAAGCCTGCAGGAAACTGACCACAGCCTGCAAGTTGAGACTTGGTGCCTGTGCGTTCTTGTCAACCAATTCTTCTCACCCAAAGATGAAAATGGAAACATAACTGAAAAAACAACCCAGAGGAGGCTATGTCAATCTGTGACTCACGGGCACAGAATAGATCCATTTCTAAAGGGATGTCCTACTTTGCTTAGCAAGACTCAAACTGGGCCTGATTCTTCAGGAAAAAAAAACCAAAACAACTAACTAAAATGCTTGTGTTCACTGTAAAAGAACTTGAATGGCCAAGTCACAATGCACTGCAGAGGCATGTGTGCTTTGCTTTTTCCCAAGTTCCATGATTCAGGAACAAGGGGACATTCAACAAAATTAAACGATGCCAAATTCAAGTCTGCTCAAAGGAAAGTTGCTCACTTCAGCAAGTGATTAAAGTGTGGAACTCACTGCCACAGGGTGTTACTGAGACCAAGAATTTAATAGTGTTTTACAAGGGAGAGGTTTTTTATATGGATCGCAAGAATATCCACAGACATAATTGACAATGACAGCAATTTTGGGACAAGAAATTAAAACTTCTGCTTTAGGGATCAAGCCAACATCTAGCTATCTGCAGTCAGCGTGAGACCAAACATAGGATATCCTACCTTCATCTCTGCCAGCTCTAGGATTCTCATGCCTTCCTATGAAACACCAGGTGCTGGTCCTGGTCTGAGGCAGGAAACTGCTTCCATCGGACCCCAAGTCTGAGTCAGTCTGATGATTCCTATTACTAGAGGGTGACAAACACATGCTGCATTTGTCCTGGGAGAAACCATACTTTAAACTCCCAATGTCAACTAATCATATTCCAGGTTGATAGTTTAACCCAGATAGGCACCTCTATTGTGAACTATAAGTGTACAGATTTAAAATAAACAACATAGATCAAGCTAAATGGACCAGATTATTTATATGAATCCCCCTGGGTGTGGACAGATGCAACCTTAAGCAGTTTTAAAAGGGGGAAGAGGGTGAGTCCACTCAGAAGCATCCCTCAGCTGATCCAGTGTAAACATTTTGTCTGTGTGCTTCTACCCCAGAATGAAATGGGTGGAACATTATTTTCATTCAGCCTTCACTTGTCATGGGATAGAGTGGACAGATGAATTAATTGCTGCACATTGGCTGTAAAGCATTATAATTTTAAAGTGCTTTTAATGTTACGTCACTCAGGCCTCCTTGCTTAGATTTGATTGCATACCATTAGGAAAGAAAAGAAGAATTCTTCATACACATGTTAAATGAAACTGGGAAATTTGTTTAGATAGAAAAGGGAACTTCTGTCTCTCTTGGATGTAAAAAACCTTACCCCTTCCTATCCTTACATTTTTTCCATAAAAGCATTGGCCCTTTAAATTATACAATCACATGAAAATAACACTTACTCTTACATAGCATTTGTCCATTCATGTCAAAGCACTCTGCAAAGTGGGTCAGCCCCAATTTGATTCCATTTTTACCTGTGGGGAGACTAAGGAGAGCACTGCAGTGATGAAGGTTGAATCTGAAAGGGTCATCAACTCCCACTTCTTTAAAGTATACTTTGAGTTTCACATACACCTACTGCTATAGTCACAGGTGCTGTGTGCGTCATTTCTGCAAATGCTGCATGTTTCCAAGCTGGCCTTTAAAGAGGCTGGGGAGATCAACAGGGGGAGTTTGCCCAGGGAACAGTCACTGATTGAGAGGAATGACATATGTAGGGGGAAAAGGATGTTTCCTGTAGGAAAGTAGCCCATGTGGGTATATAGATGTTTGAATTAAAACTTTTCACCTCAAGGAGAGAAACAGGCCTGTAGGATAGTGTGCGAGGGCCTGACTTTCTGATACACACAAGCATTTCACTTGTGTTTGATTTATCCTTGTGCCAGACATGTTGTAAATTGGGTTTCAGCATTTGCATTGATGGGTGCAAATCTTTGTGCACCTTGGGTATGACGCATGCTCAAAAGTACTTGTGCATATTTGCATACATGCTTCTGAACATACAGGCAGTTTTCTACCTTTTTACATAGAAGCATGGTTCCCAGGAATGCCTCCAGGAGTTTGCAAGCTATAGGAGCTATGGGCAGAATAAGGCCACTTGAAGAGGGTACTGCTGGGAGGACTCTGAGCCAAGGGACTATGGAGACCCATCAGTTCTGGTCCCACTGTGATCGTGAAGCTCAAGTGTTCTTGAGTGCCAGTGAGTTGTGTGTGGCTCTGGGGGGGGGTGTTGATACCACAAAGCTTTAGGTATTGTGGTTTCACAGGAATGACTGGCTGTCAATGGCTTGACCAGGGATCACTACAAAACTAATCCTCAGTCAGCAACAACCCCATGTGCTGCAGGGAAGATGGAGAGGAGCTGGGCACCAAGGTCCTGACAGGGGAAAAAATCCCTTCTTCCCTTCAGTTAATTTCAAGAATGTGTAACCTGGACCGTCCAAGAGCTCTCTCCTGCACATCATTGTTGCATGGGCAACCCATCAAAGCCTGCTCCTCTCCTCTGAGCCCCAGCCAGTGGGTGCTGGGGTATGGCTCATTCCAGCTGCTACGGGTGGAGCTCTGCTGTGGCTACTTCTCTCCAGGGGATGTCCGTGAACATGGAAATTGTCTCCATCTCTGCTCCCCATCTAATGGATCCCTCTTGCCAGGTGGAAGAATCTGAAAAAAAGGGGGAGAAAGACATTGAGTTTTTCTGTTGCAAACTGTTCTTTTTAACAGGGTCAGAAGGGAGCTCAGCAGAACAGCTTGTACAGCCATTAGAAACAGGTGGGACAGCTGGTTCCAGAGCAGGACTCACCCTCCTGTACTGTTCGTGTCCCTGAGGGCAGCTGCACGCCCTTTCTCCAGCTGGCCACAGCCCTTTCTAGCAGTCCACACCCTCTTAGGCAGCAATGTGCCAGTCACTACTGCCTCTCCCAGGAACCAGCCCTGTTGCTAGTGCCAGCATCCTTCGCTTTCCATAACTGGCCCTGGTGGTAGAAGGCAGAATCTGAGCAGCTCCTGGTTGCGACACCAGAGGTAACTCAGCACTTGCTGTGTGGATGACACATGAGTTAGTTGACTACCAATGCAGCAGGAAGTTTGGGCTTTCCTGGCCCTCAAACAAGACGGCTGGAGGAAATGCTTCTCCATCCACCAGCTGCAGGATGGGTGCTGCTGAACGCTGCGTAGGCAGGCTGCCTGGAGGACTGGCTGGCACTCGGAAGCGGCAGCAGGAAATCCATGAGGGTCTGTTCTTCTCCACGTGGCAGCGGACAAACCCTCATGAGCAGGGATCCTGGTTTTCTCTGATTTAAAAAAAATACACAATTTTCAGTTACAGAAGGTAACCTCAAATCCACATTTTTCTGTGATTTAAACAAAACATCACTAATGTATCGCTACTAGCAAATTGCCCATCAAGAATGATGGGAGGGGCAGGCAGGGAAGGAGCCCTGCATCCAGCCCTGCGCCCCCTACCCCCACTGCTCCATGTCTGGCCCCGCAACCTCCCCACCCCCACTGCTCTGCATCCTGCCCCGCTTCCCCTCCCACCCTGCTGCTCTGCATCTGTCCTGCTCCTCCCTACCACTCCATGTCCAGCCCTATTACCCACCCCCACCGTTTTGAGGCCAGCCCTGCACCATCCCCCCCACCTCTTCCTCCCTCCCTGCCTGCTGTCTCCCCCTCCCTGCCAGGTGGGGGCGGGGGCGTGGCACTGTCACCCTGATCCCTCCCTTTGCCATCAGGCAGGGAGACAGGGAGAAGCCCCAGTGTTTGGATGGCCAGGGTGTGTTCACTGCTGCCACAAACTTCCCCAGCCGCAGTGCAAAGTTGGGTCTACGCAGCCTGGGCCTGTAAAGCCAATAGCTGCCCACCCTCTCGGCGGCACTTGTGCTGTTGGCCAAAAGCATGACACACAGACAGGCAGACTAAGCCCTTATATATATGTAGTGGTGTTTCATTTTAATCATGGAAAAATGTGGATTTGGGGTTACTTTTTTTAACTGAAAACTCAGGATTTTTTTTTACATTGGAGAAAACCAAGATCCCTGCTCGTGAGTTGGTAGGCTTCTTGGAGCAGGAAAGAGGTAGTGCTGGCTGAGTCTGAAGTCTGCCCTAAGGCAAAAGTGCCCAGCTTCTGCAGGTAGAACTGGCACCACATAGTACCATCTCTTGGCCATGATGCAGCCTCTGTGTTGCTGCAGTGTATCAGGGCTGCTGAGATGGCTGGCAACTTGGGCAACTCCTCCCAGTCTGGAAGCCCCATCAGCATTACAGCCAAGGTGCCAATACCAGGGTGATCAGATACGCAGTTCTCATGTCACCCTCTCTGCTGGCTTTGAGGGGAAAAACTCCACAGAAGCTCAGATCTGTGCATTCCTAGCAATGTTGCCAAGAGCTCGGGAATGGTAGAGTTCTGTGCACTCATGTTCAAGTAACATGATTCATGTCTCTGTCACCTGTATGGATGTAAAACTATTGCATTTGTAGATTCAATGTATTCAGTAGCTCAGTGAATGATTCTTTTGAAAGCCAAGGCTTCCTAAGATGTCATGATATGTATTATCCAGCTTCTAAATAGACCTGTCCTCCTAGTTATGTCCAGCTATGTGCTAACAAGTCTGCAGCACAGGGACTGAAAGGGACCAGGAAAGTTGCAAGAGCTGGGAGGGGATGGGAGGTTGGAAAGAGGCACAGCTGACGACTTTAAGAATATGATCTTGTTTCTTGGTCCATGTCTTACCACGTAGGGATTATAGGCACAAGCCTACACACTGAGGTCCAGTGATAGGAAGTAACAGGTCGCAATCAGAAAGACACAAGTGTGCCTGATGCAATGAGCAGAATGGCCCGTTCCACAATAAATTATTATTCCACTTATAACATTGTACATTTTGTTTTTAATAAAATACCTTCCATGGTTAAATCTCCTTTGTGCATCTGTCTGAGGGTTTTTATTTGCTGCACTGTTTGCTCCTGGCTTTCCTATGGGCGAACTGTGAGCATCTGCTGGAGGTTGTAGGGAAGTCAGTGCCGACAGAGAGATGGCCTATGGCTTGAAGACAACACCAATGAGGTTGTTCCAGCACCAGTTTTGCTTGTTGGAAGACTGGTAAGGACAGTATTAGGTATTGCCCAAGACAGGGTAGAGGAGTCTAGCTGCATGGTGAGAAGAAACTGAACAAGTTCCCTCTTAACTTTCCACAGAGAGAGTGAAGGTAGTCTATGTTCTCCAGGATGGACAGATGAAAAGATCTATTTCCACCCCAAAGAGTGGGGCAGGCTGTAGACTGCCATCAGTCTATAGTTATCTGGAGTTGGTAGAGCTGCTTCTGCCATGGTGGTGTAGCTGCTATAGTCCTCTCAGCAGCAGCCATTACCTGCTCACTGTGCTTCTGCCCAGACCTGGGTTACCAGAGATTTCTTCCTGATCATCTGCAGCTGAGTAAATTCAAACACTTCTTGGTACAGCTTCATTCTCTCTGTGTTTCACTAGGGTGAATTAAAATCTGTTCAAATATGCAGGTGGATACCGATATTAGAGGAGCAGTGGCAAATAGCCAGGAGGCTAGAGCTGACCTGCAAAGTGACCTGTACCACAGAACTGGCGACACTGAGTGATGCAATGAAAGGGGCTTGGGACTAACACACTCAAAACCCTGGAGCCAGTGAGAGAGAAAAGCCTTGACAGAACAGTGGCATGGAGGCAGAGTTGAATGGCTCCTCCCGTGTGGACCAACTGTCCTAAATAGCTACCATGTTCAGGAGGACGAAAACCCCAGAGCTGATCTTGCTTCTAAGAGGTGGGTCTGTATTGTGAGAGACGATGAGAAGCACTTGTCTCCCAACTGCTTAGAAAGTGGGATTGGACCTTCCTGGATTGTGGCTGAGCAGGTGGTGCATCTACCCAGCTCCACTTGGCTGTTGCCGGAGCAGTCCCTGAACTCGGCTCCCTTCCCTACCAGTTACCCTGAGCATACACGTAGCACAGCCCAAAGGACTAGATCCTGGACTGGGACTCGGGCAACCCAGTTTCCATTTCTGATGGCTCTGTCCCTCTGTGTAACCTTGGCCAAGTCACTTCCCCTTTCTGCATCTCTGATTCTCCTCCTGCCCTTTGTCTGCCTTGGGTATGGGGATTTCTCCAGGCAGGGGCTGTCCTTTGCCAATGTGTTTGTGCAGCAGTGAGCACAATAGCACCTGAACTGGCGTGAGAGGTTGCTGTAATACAAATAACAGTAAGCACCACAATTATCAATTGTTTATGGGGGCGGGAGGGTTTAATTTGACCAGACTCAAATGGAAACACTGTCCCTTTGAAACAAATGCAATGGGTAAATGTGGAGCAGGTGAAGATAAAAGTACAAGTGTTTGTTCAGCTGGAGGCTGAGAGGATCATAGTGTTTTCAGCATGCTCCAAGGGTAATTGTCCATGTTCCAGAGACTAAGACACATGAAAGGGTCCCGCAATCAGCCTCGGGACAGCTGGGAGCACCCAGCACCTCCCAGGGCTGAGCGGAACAGAGGAGTGTTGCAGAGGCAACTGTTCAGAGTCCTTGGGAAGGAGCCACACTCATTGCAAAGGCAACAGCTCCTAACAGGTGTTCCCCTCCAGCTAACTCTCTCCAGCAGGGAGGGAAGTGTTTTCCTTCCTCTTGACAACTACAGCCATCCAGGTGCTACAATTGCAAGAAGTTGCCCCAGGCATCATTCTCAGTCCTTTGGCTCTGTGCCTTATAGTACACCTGATATGCAAATTAGGGTGCTACAGTGCAATGTCCCATCACATCCTCTGCCCAGACCCAAAGCCAACTGAAGTCAGCTCCATTTAGCCTTGGGTCAAGTCCTTTCTTCACAGTACCCTTGGAGTCTTTTTCACATCCATTCTCTGAGCCTGAAAATGCTCCCCTACCCCACCAGGTGCATTTTGGTTTTGTGGTACATTACAGAATGACCTGCATGTAAGCAACACCATGACTCAGAGTGCTGCTTTGTGTGATGCCTCAAACTCACTTTTTGCTGGTTGCCCTATTTGTTAAGCTACTTTAGGGAGTTTGTTTCATTTCTAATTTCGCAGTCATCTGCTTGCTCCTACATACAATGCTGTAGCAGACAACACAACTGCCCTGAAGCTCCATGCCCAGGATCCAGCTCCTCCATTGCTAATCTGAGGTGCACAGGTACAGGCTGGGGCCTGGCTAGCTGGGCAGCAGCTCTGCAGAAAGGGACCTAGAGGTTACAGTGGACAATAAGCTGAATATGAACCAACAGTGTGCCCTTGTTGCCAAGAAGGCTAACAGCATACTGGGCTGCATTGGTAGAAGTGTTGCCAGCAGGTCAAGGCAAGTATTTATTCCCCTCTACTCAACATTGGTGAGGTCGCATCTGGAGTACTGTGTTCAGTTTTAGGCTTCCCACTACAGAAGATGTGGACAAACGAGCAAGTCCAACAGAAGACAATGAAAATGGTTTGGGGGCTAGGGCATATGATTTATGAGGAGAGGCAGAGGGAACTGGGCTTATTTAGTCTGGAGAAGAGAAGACTGAGAGGGGGTTTAAATAGCAACCTTTGACTACTTGAAGAGGGGTTACAAAGAGGATGATGCTAAACTGTTCTCAGTGGTGACAGAACAAGGAGCAATGGTCTCAAGTTGTAGCAAGAGAAGTTTAGATTAGGTGTGAGGAAGAATTGTCTCATTAGGATAGTAAAACACTGGAACAGGTTACCCAGAGAGGTTATGGACTCTCCATCCTTGGAGATTTTTAAGACCTGGTTAGACGAAGCCTTTGCTGGGATGATCTAGTTGGGGCTGGTCCTGCTCTGAGCAAGGGGTTGGACTAGATGACCTCCTGAGGTCCCTTCCAACCCTAATTTTGTATGATTATAAAATTGTATAGATGTGATCAATAGCAAAACATCTTGCAGGCTCCCAGGACCATAGGGAGGCTTTGTTCCCTGGTAAGATGCTGCCAACCCCTCTTTCCCTGGGAAGTGAGAATCTATTACATGCAAATGGACTTAGATTTTCCATGTAGCCTCTCAGCCACTAAGCAGTAGATGTACCATCATCCCATATCAGAATATGGACACACAACACATTTATACTCATGTAATCTTTCTAACAGTGTAAACGTGGAATGGACACATGCCATAAAGCCCTACGCCAATGTGCATCATGCTATTTCAGGGTAGCTACCCCTTGGAAAGCTGGAAAAACAATGCATCAGTGCAAGTTCCACCAGTATCCCCAGCTCTACGCAGTTTCACTCCCTGGGCAGACAGGTTTCTACAAACTCCACCACAAAGTGCTATGATATTGCCTACTGCAGGCTGCTATCTCAAGATTGCTGGTGTCTGTCTTCTCCAGACACTGGTATAACTTACCTCAGTGTGAAAACTGATTGTAGTTACAGCAGTGTTTATGTGTCATTTGTCTGCACAATCTGACTTTAACTCTTCAACTAGAAGGGACTGTTTTGGTCATCTAATCTAGTGGTTCTCAGTCTCTTCAAAGCCATTGCTTCCGGATGAGCTAAGGCATCTTGTCTACAAAGGCACCTGGACTTGATTTAAAGGCACCAAGTGAGGAAGGAGGTTCTGAGGTAGATAATAAATTATCCCTGACCCTCTCCTAGAGCAACTGGTCCACTTCTGGATGCTTTTCTGACAAAAAAAACCCAACGGTCTAGAAACCATCGGAAGTGTGTTACTCTCATATGTTACTCTCATATGCATGTAAACAACACAGCACTTTTAATCAAAGGTTTTGCAAAAACATAACCAATGTTGTCCTAATTATACAGGTAAAACATAGTGTTTTTTTTTAAAGTATTATCCAGAAAGCTGTATATGTGGCTATTAACATTGTCCACTTGCTGAAACCCAGTGTATTTTAATGTTGTTGATTGACATTGTGATATTGTGACACTGATTTGGGGGGGGGAAAAGGGTAATGAAAAACTGGTGCCATTCTGAAGATTTTTCTTTGGAACAAAATCAGGTCCAACACTATTTTGCAAAGCCACTTTGGGGTTTTTTGACCAGCTCTGGTGCTTCTAATGGATTAATTGTGCAAGAGAATTAGGCAAGGATATCTCTGGAGTCCTGGCCTGGATTACATTCTGCTTCACAAAATTATCCTCTCCAGTGTCAGTGAGATATGTACACCAGTGTCCAGTGCTGCTCTGAGCTGGTAAGCAGGTTTCCTTGAGGAGCAGGAGCCTACACAGTGGTTGAGACGTCCCATCCAGCTCCTGAGCTTGCACGTATCTGTGTAGACTACTGTCTGTGCAGGGCTGGTCCGACTATTAGGCGAACTAGATGGTTGCCTAGGGCACCAACATTGGAGGGCACCAAAATTATATGCAGAACAAAATAACAGGAACATCATTCTTAATAACAGCCCTGGCCAGCTACGGCTCCACCTTGGTCTAAGACCTTTGGTTTGATAAGGGGAGAAAGGCCTCTGAAAAGATCTCAGAGGAAAGATCACTAGAATTGGCTGCCACCAATTCCCGGTTACCTCCACGCAGCTACATCAAGGGACTGGACATGGCTTTAAGTGCACCTCATGGCTCTCTCAAACTCCCCTCGCAACTTCTACCTTTTCAACTCTCAAGCGGCCTTATGACAAGAGCGTACTGCTGGCAACGTCATCCTAAAAGATGAACCCCTACTCCTATATCATCTTACAGCTCGTGACACTACTTCTCAAAGCTAAAATTGATAAGGACATACCTTCGTTCTTCTATGCTGCAAAAGAGACTTGTTGGACTGGCCACTGTGTCGATAGAACATGAAATAACTGGAAAACTTTGTCTTAAAGAGTTGCAAAACTGAAAGTACAAAAAGCAAAATTCTAATTTTGTACACAAATGTTCATGAGGATTTTTTTTAATTGTACATGTATTATTATAATAAATTCTATTAGAGTTTTTGCAGTATAATTGTGTTAGGGTTAATGAAAAGTGTGAAACAATAAAACATTTTTATTGCTTTATTTTTCATTTCAAATATCAAATAAGTCCATATAAAACTTAATTCTAAACTTATTTGCCTCTGTATTGGAAGTGGTGGGGGCACCGAGGTACAGTTTGCCTAGGGTGCCAATGACCCTTGGATCAGCCCTGTGTCTGTGGCCACAGGGGACTGGACAAGAAGCAATGAATGGTATTAAATTGCAGCAAGGGAAAGTTAGTTTGGAGATTAGGAAAACTTTTCTCTCTATGAGAGTGATAAAGCATAGGAACAGGCTACCCAGAGATGTTGTATAATCTCCACCCTTGGACATTTTTTAAAAGCAGGTTGGAGAGACACTGGGCTGGGATGATTTAGTCAGGGATGATCCTGCCTTGAGCAGGGGGTTGGACTAGATGACTTACTGAGGGCTCTTCTAATACTACAATTCTATGATAAACTGTTGTCACATTTCATTTCAGAAGCAGCTGCATTTTAATGGCTGCTTAGGTGATTTATTCAGAAAGTATATTGCATGTGCTGGGCCCTCTTTCAACTCTTAAAATACACTGTGCAATTGTATGAACATGCAGGCCACCTGTCCTGATGGAACAGTGAATCATCTTTTACAGGAACTCTTTGTTATTCTTTGGATTTCACCCTATAGGACAGAAGGGTCTTGAACCTGCTGGACTGTCACAGAGGCTGCAAAGTATACAGGGATCTTGTTGGATGGAGGTGTTTGGCAAGCATGTGGCAGATTTGTCTCAAGCACTGAGGAATTTTAGGATTTTTTTGCCAGCAGGCACCAGGAAGGAAGAGGAATCTCTTTCCTAACATAATGGAATCAAACAGGTTAGTGAAAACAACTTTGTTGGGACCATGACTTGGGCTGATATCTCTAAGCACCACGATCCAAGGAAAATGCAGTGGGCACTTATGCCCTGTCAAAGGCTGAAACCTAGTTGGCCTTAGTGCACCCAAGACTGAGAGCTTATAGTACTGACCCAGAGCTACAGTAAGGTCGCTGTGTTTCATCCTTTGGGGATGTGGCACAGATATAGCATGCATCACTCCACAGCTCATGGGGGAATGGAATGGGTCTTTAACAGCAGAGACGTACCCAGACTCCACTCCCTATTGCCAGTCTCCTTTCTTCACAAGGTCATAGGTTCATGTTCAAGTTAGATCAAGGGTGGGGGACCAAAGTCCTGCAAGCATACTTTTGCCAGCCCCTTGGATAAGAAGAACATTTTGTTCTCAAACTGTGATATAACAGTTCTCCATGGGAGCCAAAATCCTGTTAAATTGAAAATTAAAGAGTTGGCTCTATCAGTGTGCTGGATCCTTCTCTTCTACTGTACTCACTAATGAAACACCATTTTCCTCAAGCTCTGGCATGATATTTGTATGTTATGTGCACTGATAGCTTAACTGCACTAGAGAAAAAGAGACTTGTTGAAAATGTATGTATCTCCATTGAAGCTAATAGAAAGGTGTCATTTAAACCAGCTGAGGAGCTGATCTGTGGCTTTCTCAGATGCTAACAAGATTCCTAAGGACCTAACAGTAATGATGAAGTCACTGGCTAAAGTCTTTGCTTTATCAGCTTCTTGATTATGAATCCTTCCATGGGAATGTTTTCTTGTTCAAGATGAAGCAAAATTGTGCCCACTCATGGGTACTGTTCAGTCAGGTCTGGGTTCTTCCATGAGCTCTAATGGCTTTGCACTTTGGTCCAGCACTAACAGCTTGGAAGATGCAGTGGAAAACTCGCCCATCACATATACAGCTGCTGTGAAACTGGAGGACCATAAAGATTCACATGACAGGTCAGTGACAGGACACAAAATCAGGCTAAAGGTTTGTGAAGGAAGACACACCCAAATGCCAGAGTAAAGGCCCTTGCCTCAAGTTAAACACATATAGGTAAATCTAAGCCAAGCCACATGGAAGCCAACAGATCATATATGGGCGAACAGATGCATAGTGGGCACTACATTACAGACTGAGAGCCCCAGAAGGGGAGGGAATGGTGAGTGAAAAATCTCAAAAGGTAGCAGGGTCCTAGGAAAGGCTCTAGAGGTGATGGGAATGACATGCAGCTCCATATAAAGCAAGTGCTACCCCAGCTTGGTTTAACAGCTACATGTCAAATAAACAGGGTAATCAGCTTAGCTGTGTGCTGGTGAGGCCTCCACTGGAGTATCCTGTTCAACATTTGTTAGGCACCACATCTGGAAGAAAAGACAGATAAATTGGCAGGAGAGTCAGAGGTGATCAAGCGAAATGGCTACAGCCTTGGAAAACAAGGCCCTAAGGGACAGGTTAGGGAGACTGAGCATGATCAGTCTAGAGACAAGAAGGCAGAGGGGAGACTGGATAATTATCTCTAGCTACATAAAGGGATGCTCTAATGAGTAGAGGGGCCAATTATTCTTATTAGTCCAAAGGGCAGAATGAGCAGTAATGGTCTTTGAGGGAGACATGGGGAAATTAAGCTTAATATTGGAGGAAGAAAAACTTCTAACTAGGAGGACAGTTCAGTGATGAAAGGAGGTGTTGAGGGAGGCTGTGGAATCATTGCCCTGGGAGCTGAGATGAGAAACCTCTTTATCACAGTTGCTTCAGGGGTAAAGGAATAGATCCTGACATGCTTCAGATGTTTGGAGATGACTGGCGGGAGGGGCCTTTCAACCCAAGGCCTTGTTAGGGGTCATTCATTTCCATCTTCACCTCCCCTCCTGACTTAGCTGGCAGTTTGGTGTGGAGGTACCATACCTATGTGTGCAGCTTCTGATGAACAAATCTGTACTCTGGAGCCCTGAGGTCACTGGCTGGGGTAAAAAGATGTGTAGTCTCTATAGGTTTCTAAGAAGTCCCATCCTCTGCAAAGAAAGTTGGTGTGGCATCTTAAAAAGCCAAAGGCCTAGGGGTCTGTTGAAATGAGCTTCCCCACAATGCCTGTCTGTGGGGGAAGCGACACTTTTTCATCCCATGCAGGTACACATTGCTACAGTGCTATTCTAGGCAGTTGGAGACAGCCAACCAAGTGGCTTAACTGCATTCAGAAAGAAGAACTGGAGGAGGCCACAGGCCCTGCTGACCAGGTCTCTAGATACTCCCAGCCCACCCCTGTCCAGCAGAGGAAGAGCGAAGGGGGAGCTGTTGTAATGGGGAGAGCAAGGATGGAGGGCCATGGACACTCTAGAACTGCAGTAGTAGCTTTGTTGTTATTCCAGAGCCCAGGGGAAAAAAGGCCCCTTCTCTGGTTTATGGCAGGCCCCTCCGCAACAAAACCTGCCAAGGAAGGGAAAGGGTGTATTAGAAGAGGGCTGGGTGAGGGTGAGGGAGAATGACTGAAAAAAGGGAGTCACTTATTATTGATACTTTATTTATATGTAATGTGGAAACAACTTTGAGCATTTTTATATCCTCTTTAAAACCAGGATCGTGGACTGGGACAGCAAAGACCCTGATCTTGGAAAGTACTCAGCACCACCAAGGTGCATTGTGGCAGGATGATAGTGTTGTGGTTTTGTCAGATATGGACAGGATTGAGCCTGCAACATTCAATGGGTGTTGGACTCCTGACTCCTCTCCTGTGGGTTGGGAACTCCATCTCAGCCACTGTCTGGAAGGACCAGGTCTCTATTCTCCTATGGTGCCTACTGCACCAGAGTTTCCAAAATAATTACTAGTGTCAGTGATTTTTCATTAAGGGCTTTGAACAGACTGTAATATTTCTTCATACAAGCCAAGAAAAAATGACTGCCACTCAGAGGAGAATTTAAGAATGGTGGATTGGACATTTTGTCTGATCTCTGGCAGTGCTCATTTACTCTGAAAAGATGAAACCTAGGGTAGTTACTCTTTGCACTGTGACAGCATTCCTCAAAGCTTCATTCAACAGGGCCCTATGGTGGCAGGGTCTGTACAACTACAAGCTTATAAGGGTCAGATCCTATTACAGCTGTTGAGTGCCTAAGTATGATCCTATTCTGCACTGCTAAATACATGAAAAGTGGTTTGTATAAAAAGTGGGTGGGTCTTCTTCTGCTTCACTGCCTTTGACTTAGGCCCCTCTTACACATTACATATATTATGCAATTCACAGGTTAATTGCACAATAAATTTAGACCTGCTACAAATACAAAGTAATTATCACAAGATTAACTGGTTAATCATGCAATAAATAGATATTAGCCATAAATGCAAAGTAATTGTAACACCATAAACATGTCTATACAGCTATAAAAAGAACCAACCAGCTTCAAAGTTAGTGCTTGAAAATGTGTAACAACTCTGTAGCTGTTTTCTATCCAATTTTAATTTGAACATGTAGCAGAGCCCTACAGGGTGTCTTAAGCCCATATAAGGTGCCTAATAGGTGGAACAGGAAACATACAAAACAGATAAGAGGTAGAAGGGTAAAGGGGAGAAAACCTAATCAATACCTTGCAGCCAAGTGGGGGCCAACATTTTTGATGGATGTGCTGCTAATTAGCTCTGTCCTCTCACCAAGTGCCACTCCAATCCCCTTCCCCTGCCTGATCTACTGTTCTGCTTTCTGCTCTCAGATCTATGCTCTCTGCCTGATATGCTGCTCTGCTTTGTGCTTCCTTGCCTGTGCTCCTGATTGCTTGCTTTGCTTCTTGCTTCCTGTGTTGCCTGTCCCCTCCCCAATTTGCCATATGGTGTACACAGAGGCTGCTCTATCCCATTCTTTTTCATTTTAATCATTACTCTCCTCCTATTTTATTTTTATTGCTCATCTGAGAGATCAAGATAAGAATAATAGCAATGGTGATTCCCCATATTTTGATGAGAGATCATTTGGAAATGTCACTATCAAATTGTAGCATCTCTTTTACAGGTTGCGTATACAGCCAATTTTGTTTTAGTCTGGAAAAAAAATCTACATAAAAACATGTAAACCCCCAGATTCTTCTTTTTCCCTTAAGGGGCAAAAACAAAAAATTGAAATTTCCAAACAACAACAAACATCCCCTAGTTTTTTCCCTTTTTTTGAAAAAAGTGCAGGGGAAGGGAAACAGAAATAAAACAAATACTGAGAGAAAAAAAATCAATTCGCCAGAAGTTTGATCTTTTCCGTGAATGTGTCAAATCTCATCCAAAAGGTCACATTTCATTTAAAAACAAACACAGAGGAGAAATTCCAACCAACTCAGTGCTTTAAGGGTTTTATTTCCCTGCCGAGTGTTACAAAGTTATACATGCAGTAGGCAAACAGGATTAACTTTGGCTTCCATCCTACAGTGAGTTCTGTGCAATGGAAAGCCTCTCATATCCACGTGGATTTTGGCTGACTTCAGTGGATCTCTGCTGAGGTCTGCTTATATGAATCACATCACAGTATCAGGACCTTTCTTTGTTGCTCTGCTGTGACACTAGGTGGAGAAGCTTGAAACATGTCAACATTTCAACAAAAGTGCCACATTACCATGACTCATTTGCCAGCCAGCTCTGCTTTCATGGGTTTTGCTCACCTGCAACGAATTATCAGATTAAATTGTTCATGGATCATCAATGCTTGCTGCCTCCTCCTCTTTCCCTTTTCATAGATATGAGCAGTTGAGGGATACTGTCCCCCTGCCTTACCTATAACAGGTTAGGGTTTCATGCCTTGTGGTTGTCAAGGATGGACCCCATAGTTTTACTAACAGCTTAGACAAGGATTTGTATAGGATAGTTTGAACAGGGATGACCCTGCTTCTGGCAGTGGGGAGGAGGGGGTTGGATTAGGTGACCTTTGAAGGTCTCTTCCAACCCTACTTTTCTGATTTTGTGACCTGCCCAGAGGATTTAGTGGAGAAAGGCTGTATGGGAGAAATGGATACTACTTCTTGGCATAAGTGTTGCCTTCTCTTAGCACAGCCTTTTGTATTTGTGCATGGTGTACTAAGTCTTTCAAAGGAAATCTCAGCATCACAGGGGCAGCTTCTTGACCCTCCGTCCATCAACATGGTCTTGTGTAGATGTCAGCCCAAAGAATCTCTAGTGGAAATCCAAGGGTGACAAAGGGTCAGCACAATTCCCATGTACCATGTCTCTGCATCAAGGGTTCATCCGGGCAGCAAAAGAGTAAAAAAAGGTAGGGGATAAGGTGGAACACAGGTCCTGGGTAGGGCAGGACTTCATGTTGAACAGCTGAAGTCAGGACTGCTTAGAGCAGTCTTTAGGCTGCTCAAAATTATACAAGGGACCACTCTGTTATCTGGCCACTCCAGGAAGCATGCAGGTGGCTGCCTTGGGGATGAAGAGAAGCCTCTGTCTCAGGACTCCTATCTGTTCAGAGCCAAGGACAGCTAGTTTAAGAGGCCTAGTTCTATAATGGTTGAGTTCAGGAAAGCACCAGTGAAGTGTCTTAAAGGGAACTGCAATCTGGTAAACTCTGAAAATTGAGCAGCTCATTTGTAGGAAGTGAAGAATATTAAAACAAACAAGAACATTTGAAATCCACAGGATGTGTTAATGCAGGGGTGGGAAAAATGTGACCTGCGGGCTGCATGCGGCCCGCCAGGCCATTCTTTCCGGCCTGTGGGGCCCCTAAAAAAATTAGAAAGTTAATATTTATCTGCCCCTGGCTGCCTGTCATGCGGCCCTCGATGCCTTGCCAAAACTCAGTAAGCGGCACTCTGCCTGAAATAATTGCCCGCCCCTGTGTTAATGTCAGGTCAAAGCTGAATAGTAGTGTGTCAAACAGGAGATTTCTATAGAGAAGGCTGCACTCACCATGCTATCCCAGCCACCTTGTACAGCGGTATTCTTCTTCTGCCTTTTCCTGATTAAATGTACATATTTCTGTCCTGTTAGCAGATAAGGTACGATTTGCACATGGCAGCAGAGTTAAATCTTGGGAGTTTTGAAATATCCTGACTTTGGAAGTCTTAGTTTCTTAAGCTTAAGGTTACATTCCTGCAAAATTACTTGTTGTTTGGGGGTGGGGGAGACCTGTTTTGTTTGGAGAGCTTGAGGGGGGAGGGTTGCCTTTAAGATCTGATCCTGGTGTCATGGCTTCTCCCTAACTTCTACATGAGTACCGTATTTTTCGGACCATAAGACGCACTTTTTTCCCCCCAAAAGTGGGGGGGAAACGAGGGTGCGTCTTATGGTCCGAAGGTGTGCTACCCCAGAACATTTGTTTGCGGTCCCATGCGCCCGCTTACTGTCCGCTGTCCGCTGCCGTTCCCATGCTGTGGATTGCTGTGTGTGTGTGGGGGAAGTCCCGCCTCCTGGAGTCTCAATGTCAGTCAGTCAGTCAGGTCACATGATCGGCACAGCGCACGCCTCCCCTGCGTGTGTGTGTGTGACACTGACAGACTGACAGGATTAAAACGTTGAGACAGGAGGCAGCTAGGTACGGTACCAGGTAACGTGCTTGAGCCTCTAAGTCTTTCCTCATTTGTTAATGGAAGTGATGATGGTTCTTAACACCACTGTTGAGTTTACGCTGTTAAATATTACCGTATTTTGCTTTATTTTAATAAATATTTTAGTATACCGGTACTATTTGGTTCAGAATATTTTTTTTCTTGTTTTCCTGCTCTAAAAACTGGGTGCATCTTATGGTCAGGTGCGTCTTATGGTCCGAAAAATACGGTAATAACTCCATTACATTAATATCCTTTTATATTTATCACCCTTTCTTGAGAACTTTCTGGCTGCTGTTGCAAATAGAGCCTCCAGGTCTTGCAGTAAAACTAATTTTCTTGGAGGCAAGTCAGTTCCTGATCCTTTCTGTCCCAATTACTTGTGTTTTGTTAGTTTCCCATGGGGCCTTTGGATTCATGCATTGATTCTCAGATGTGGAAACTCCACTTTTGTGTCTTATAATTGCAAGTCTGTTGGTAATCTCTGAAGACACCAAGCTGAAGGGTGTATCTGGGAAAAGAGATGACATAATTTCTCCTGAAAGGTGACCTGTAAAGGAGCAAAATATTAGGGGTGTTTGTGCTGAATGAAGAGACTAAGAATATCCTCTTCCCCTGTTTGATTTTTTTTTAAACAGAATAAATTCACCTTGTTCCCAGAAGTCTGTCTGATGAATGGACAGGTTTATGACATCACAGATGCCAAGGAAGTAAAATTGATCTGATGAAGGATCTCACCTTTATCCTTGGAAAAAACTTCGAAAAAGTTATTAAGGATCACATTTGTGGGAGTCCAATGGGGAAAGCAATACTAAAGGGCAACCAGCACAGATTTATAGCAAGCAGATCCTGCCTGACTAACCTTCTTTCTTTTTGTGACCAGGTCACAAAATACTTAGACACAGGAATTGAGGTGGATGTCATTTACTTGGATTTTAAGAAGGCTTTCAATATGCTATCTCATTATAGTCTCATAGATAAACTGAGTGACTGTGACGTAGATGATTACATGGTCAGGTGTGTGGCAGATTGGCTTAGGGGCTGCACCCAGAGGGTGGTGGTGGATGGGTTGGTATCAAGCTGGGAAGATGTGGGCAGGGGAGTTCCACAAGGCTCGGTCCTTAGACCGGTGCTGTTCAATGTCTTCATTAGTGACTTGGATGAGGGCATGGAAAGCACTCTCTCCAAATTCATAGATGATACCATATTATAGATTTCATAGACATTAGTGCTGGAAGGGACCTCGGAAGATCATCAAGTCCAGCCCCCGCCCAAAGGGCAGGAAGTCAGCTGGGGTCATAGGATCCCAGCAAGATAAGCATCCAATTTGCTTTTGAGGTGTTCAATGTAGGTGCTTGAACCACCTCCAATGGCAGGCTGTTCCAGACCTTGGGGGCTCAGACAGTAAAAAAATTCCTCCTTATGTCCAGCCTGAAACAGTCTCGCAGTAGTTTATGACCGTTCGACCTCGTCATCCCTTGGGGCGCTCTGGTGAACAAACGTTCCCCCAGATCCTGGTGGTCACCCCTGATAAACTTATAGGTGGCCATCAGATCACCCCTGAGCCTGTGCTTTTCCAGGCTAAAGAGCCCCATGGCTCTCAGCCAGTCATTGTAAGGTCTGTTTTCCTGACCTCTGATCATGCACGTGGCTCTTCTCTGGACTCGCTCAAGCTTCTCCACATCCTTTTTGAATTGTGGAGCCCAAAACTGG
The DNA here is from genome assembly GCF_052110815.1 of Crocodylus siamensis. Taxonomy (NCBI): domain Eukaryota; kingdom Metazoa; phylum Chordata; order Crocodylia; family Crocodylidae; genus Crocodylus; species Crocodylus siamensis. The sequence goes on along the minus strand of NC_143409.1, from coordinate 27,906,469 downwards.
ACGCAGTACTTCAGATTCAGCCTCACCAAGGCTGAGTGCAAGGGGAGAATGATCTCCCAGGATTTGCTTGAGAAGCATCTATGGATGCAAGGCAGCGTTTTGCTTACTTTACTAGCCGCAGCATCGCATTGCAGGCTCATGTTCATCTTGTGGTTAATGATGACCCTTCTGTAGTACTAGCCATTGTAGCACTGCCGAGTCTATAAGGATGCTGCAGGCTTTTCCTCCCAAGGTGGAGAACCTTGCATTTTTCAGTGTTAAACACCATCAGGTTCTCGTCCGCCCATTTGCTGAGCCTGTCCAGGTCAGCCTGGATCACCTGCCTGTCTTGTGGCGTGGATGCTTTGCCCCAAAGTTTGGTGTCATTGGTGAACTTGGCCAGTCTGCTCCTGACTCCAATGTCCACATCATTAATGAAGATGTTGAAAAATATGGGTCCAAGGACAGAGCCTTGGGGGACCCCTCTGGTCACAGGACACCATGAGGAGTGACTGCCACCAATTACTACCCTCTAGGTCTGACCACGGAGCCAACTTCCCAGGCAGTGGACTGCGGTGGGCCCAAGGCCACAATTGGCCAGTTTTGCCAAGAGATGATCATGGGATACCAGATTGAAGGCTTTTTTGAAGTCAAGATATATGACATCAATCTCTTCTCCCTTGTCCAGGTGATAGGTCACCTGGTCGTAGAAGGAAATGAGATTGGTCATGCAAGACCTACCCACAACAAACCCATGCTGGCTATCCCTTAGGATGTTGGCGTCGGCCAGTCCATTAAGGATGGCCTCTTTAATAAACTTTTCTAAGATCTTCCCCAGGATAGAAGTCAGGCTGACGGGTCTATAGTTAGCCAGATCCTCTTTCCTCCCTTTCTTGAAGATAGGCACCACATTGGCCTTCATCCAATCTTCGGGCACTACACCAGAGCGCCAGGAGTTTTCAAAGATCCGTGCCAGGGGCTGGGCTATGATGCTCACCAGCTCCTTGAGTACCCTGGGGTGTAGATTGTCAGGGCCGGCTGACTTGACGGTATCCAGCTTCTCAAGATGTTCCTTAACTTTACCTTATGGGGTAAAGTTAACACACCAGAGGGTAGGGGACTAATCCAGGCAGATCTGGACAGGTTGGGAAAATGGGTGGAACAGAACAGGATGTGGTTCAATAAGGACAAATGCAAGTGCTGCACTTAGGAAGAAGGAATCACCAGCATGCTTACAGGCTGGGAGAGGACCTTCTCAGCAGCATGGCAGAGGAAAGGGATCTTGGAGTCATTGCTGACACCAAGATGAACATGACAATGTGACAAAGCCATCAGTAAAGCTAACCATACTTTATCGTGCATTAGCAGGTGCATGACAAACAGGTTCAGGGAGGTGATACTTCCCCTCTATGCAGCATTAGTCAGGCTGCAGTTGGAGTACTGCATCCAGTTTTGAGCACTGTGCTTCAAGAGGGATGTGGACAACCTCAAGAGGGTTCAGAGGAAGGTCAATTATATGGTTATGGGGCTACAGGGAAAACCTCACGAGGAGAGACTGAGGGCCCTGGATCTCTTCAGCCACTGCAAGAGAAGGGTGAGAGGTGATCTTATGGCCACTTACAAATTCATCAGGGGAGGACAGCATGGAATAGGAGATTCCCTATTTACCAGGGCACCCCTTAGGGTAACTAGGAACAACAACAACAGACTGGCAGAGATCAGATTTAGTTTAGACATCAGGAAGAACTTTTTTATGGTAAGGGTTGCCAGAATCTGGAATGGGCTTCCAAGGGAGGTAGTGCTCTCCCTTACCCTGGGGAACTTTAAGAGGAGGCTAGACATGCACCTGGCTGGGGTCATCTGACCCCAGTGCTCTTTCCTGCCCAGGGCAGGGGGTTGAACTTGATGATCTGCTAAGGTCACTTCCAACCCACACATCTATGAATAAGGGCATGGTTTTCATTCATGGTCTTTGGGCTGAGATATTGGAGGTGCCGTAGCACCAACTCTCTCACTAAATTTGGTGGAAGCTGTGGGTGCTTGGCATGTCCAAAACTCAGGCCATTTCCTTTTGCATCTGGGAAAAAGGGTTATATGGAAAAACATTTGACACCCTGTCTGTGCTGGTATGGGTTGCAAGAGCCCCCAGTCTATATCTCAGGAGTCTGAGAGAACTCCAGCAAAATAGGGAGGATAAAAGTTGACATGCCAGATGTTTCCATTAGTGATGTAGCAATCAAATCACCTTTCAGATTTTGTTAAAACACTACGAAAGAACTGAAAAACCAGAACCCCCATTTCTGCCCTTCTTCAGGTCACCTTTACCTGTGTGTGACACAGGGGTATCATAACTGCAGAAACATACCCAAGGCAAGGCGTAGTCAAACATGTCTGCACTATGGGAGCAGGGCCCTCTTCCTTGGATCTCTTGAATGTATTTTAAAAATCCTTGCAGGGCATTGACTATGCCCTCACCCCCCTGCTTTACCTGTAGCAGGGTAGGGTTTTCTTGGTGTTGTGGGCCAATGTGCCTTGTAACTGTATGACAGAGGAGTTTGTGTAGTTTTAGGAATAGGTTATACAAGCACTTGTATGGGACAATTTGGATAGGAAGGATCCTGGCTTGAGCATAGGGTTGGACTAGATGACCTCCTCTGGTTGCCTTCCAGCCCTGCTTTTGTATGACTGTCACACACTCACTTAGGGCCTGTCCCTTAGTTGGATGATTTCTCCCTTCACTCTGGCAACGTGAAGGGGTCTGAAAGTAAGTGTAAACAGCCTCCTTGTTCCTGAAGTCTCCCCAGCTTCCATTCCTATGCTGGGAACAGATCATGCAGAGGATCTCTGTTTGCTTGGACCCAGGGGAGGGGATGGGATGTATCAAGTTAGTTAAGCCACCGGGTTGGCTTGTGGCTCAGAAGCTGCCTACATGCTGAGACTTGCATATCCTTCAACCTCTAGTGTAAGTGTGTGCACACGGAGCAGTAGACAAAGCGAGGCATCACCAGAACAGCTGGAGTTCCTCAGGGCACATATCTGTAGTGCTCAGGGGATTTGCAGCCTCCTGTGCTGCACTATGCCCTATCCAGACGTAGACATTAGTGTCTTGTATGGTTGCCCATCACCACTCTATCTCAACACCCTCTAAGTAAATTCAATCAGCAGGAACAAAGTCCCTAGTAAACTTCTTTGAGTCTCTATCACCTGTTCAATTTTGGCAATAAAAGTTGTGTTGTGGAAGAAAGGCAACTGGTTAATTCATTTGCTTCAGGGTTCTTTGGCTGGGTCATGCTTGATTTGATGTTGAAAAAAGTGTCACTCAATTTTGTCTCCAACGTGCCACCCTGCCCTGCCTTCTGTTTTACTATGGTGGGAAGCTGTTCTACTCAGTTCACTCAGAGGGACACAGTACATTACTGGGCCCAACACAGAAACAGATACTGGCCCCCATGCTCCCCCAAGATGGAGAGAAGAGCATGTAGGAAGGAAGGAAGGATGGATGGATTTCTAACTTGGGTTAGCTAGCACACCACTCACTCCAGTAGCTGAATCTAGGCTGCTTCAGTGCATCTAGCTGGGAACCTGGGACAGCCCCTCAAAAACTAGATCTGGTCAGCCCAGGGGGATGAAAAGTACTAAGCTGTCCTCCTTAGCAAGGCCAAACTAATAGATAGGGCTGAACAAATAATTCATTCATCATTGATAAGAGGATTATCAAAGGTGAAAATGAGAACTGGGCACTTAATTTCCATTCATGTTACCGCAAATCTCCCTTTGGCTTGATTAATTTGCTGCTTTTTTTCTGTGACTGTAAAAGGGTAGCCTGCCCATTCAATGGCCTGACACTGGTCAGCCATGTTCAGCTAGCCCTGTCTGTTGACTTAGGATGGAGAAGTCCTAGTGGAAGGTCTCTGGCTGGGAAGAAAGCACAGAGACCTCTAGGGAGCGTGTGGCCTGCAGACCAGGAACTACCTGCTGCCTTCCAGGAGACTTGGTCCAGGAGAAGCGGCAAAAGAAGCTGCTGCTGTTGGGCCTTGCCTGCAAAGAAGGGAGCTGCAGGTTGGTCTCAGAGGCTGAGATGACACTGAAAGAAATCTCCTGTGGTGAAGACTAAGGAGGGCCATGCCTTCGAGGAACTCAGGAGATGGAAAAGAGATGCATTCCAGAGGAGGTGAGTGAGGAGATGGCCTGAGGAAGCAACAAGGCATGGGTGGAAAATTGGCTCTGGCAGTTTTATGCAGGGGTTGTGGTTTGGCACCTAGGAGTGTGAGTGAGGTGGAGTCACTACAGATCAGAGGAAAGACTGTAGGGTACTATCCCCAAGACGGGAGGGGGCTATAGAGATGCACTTTGGAGTCTGGGGTCATGAATGAATCACCTGTTGGGGCACAGCAATTGATGGTGAGAAAGGGACACTTTGAGCAAGCTCACCGCAGTGCTCCAGGTAACTGAGGGGCGGAGAGGAGAACCCACAGTGCAGCATGCGACAGCAAACCACAGTTCTCACTGTTCTTCAAGTTCATAATGTGCTCACTGGTTATGATTGGTTGGGCGAGTCACATGGTAGCACCTCTGTTCTCTGATTGAACAAATGCATCAGGTTCAGCCAACACTTGCAAAGAGTCATTTTGAAACTTTTCATTCTCCAAACAGTTGAGTGTGCAATTGAGATTCAGTCTGTCCGGGCTGATGAATGTACACCACATGTTTCTGGAAAGCAAAAACAAAGGGCATGAGCATGGCCGGCAGCACTGGGATGTAACCTTTGCCCCCAGTCCTGGAGTGAGGTTTACCCCTGGCAAATTAAAGCCACTGATTTTTTTCAATATTTGACAACTCTAATTATTACTAATTAGCACTGACATCAGTCTTTTCAAAGTACTTTTGGTCTGCTCGATCAGTCCTACTTGCAGCATCCCTGTGAAACAGAGTTCAACCTGATGGGCAGGGAAACTACAGCACAGATGTTACTGTTGTGTTGCTCATTTCAGACCCTGGGTTTAAGAAGACCCTGGGTTTGTGACTCCTGAATTCAGAGCTGTGTGCTGTGCTGAGATGCTCCATCTTGTCCTTGATATTTAAACTGAGTAATATTCAAAACACTTTGTACTGAGCACCTGAAGCAGGGAAAAGTGAAGGGAATAAAGGACTGGCCAGAGAGAGAGAGCACAGATGGTTAAATTTACACTGTAAACTGGTGTACGAGGGACAGAGACATGTCAGTTAGGGGCTTGTACCTAAGAAATGCTGAGCCACCACTGGAGGCAGGAAGTTCACTGGCTGACAAAGGTACTCAGCCTCTTCTTACAGGATCATGCCCTAAACCAGCTACAGATCCACCCCTACTGTAACAGTATCATGGACTAGACTATTAGAATATACTAGTGTAACCAATGGCATATTAGTTGTGACCCTGCACTGCCAGGCTTTGTGGATTTCCTTAACCCCAGCCTGAACTAGGTGGACAGATACACTGTTGCTAACATTGGTGTAGAAAATCAAGATAGGCCAGGGGTCAGCAACCTACGGCCTGTGAGCTGGATCCAGCCCACAGCAACCTTTGGCAGCGGGAGCCTTGGTCTGTAGGTGCTCTGCCCGTGGCATAGCGGGGACGAGGAGCAGTGGGAGATGTCCTAGTGTCGGCTCGGCTGCCTTTGACCCAGATTGGGTTGTTCTGGCCCATGGGTGGAAGAGGTTGCTTGCCCCTCCAAAAGGTGCATTGCAGGGAGCCACCCGAAACCCCCCCAAATGGACTTTAAGGCCTGCGGGACAGCCCTTGGCCAGTGAGCCACCACATGGCTTTGACTGCACCCGTGGTGTGGATAAGGAAGGCTGAAGATATCATCTACCTACATCCCACTATCCTCTAATATCGAGAGCACATGAAATAAATCTAGCTTTATTTCCTTCCCTCTCCACTGGAAACGCACAGCAGGCGGCCTGCTCTGCGTTCAAGCCCAAAGGGTCCCTGATATTGTTGGAGCATTTACACACCACGTCAGGTCTCAGGATCCCCAACATCTGCTGGCGCCTCAGCCACAGCTCTGCTCTCCTCGCCCACCCGCGAGCGCAGCCCCGGGAGCCAGGACATCCAGCTCTAGCTCCCCTCTGCCCCAGCCCGTGCCTCAGTTTTCCTGGTGGAAGATGGGGGAGAAACACTCCTACCTACCCGGCGTGTTGGAAAGTTTAATGGGGCGTGCTCCTCGAGCGCCCCAGGTCCGGCACCTCCCGCAGGGAGCTCCCAGGAGGGCGCCCGGCTCCACAGGCTGGGGCGAATCCGCCAGAGCGGCCGCGGCTCCGCGCTCGCAAATGGCCGCTCGGCAGCGAGCTCCGCCCGCACAGGGCCGGGGCGGCGGGCGCGGGGGGAGCCCGGCCCCGGCCGCAGTCGGCCCGCCCCCACGGGCGGTGCTGCGCTGACGGGCTGGCGGCGGAGGCCAATCCCGGCGCGGGGGCGGTGCCGCCCATTCAGGACGCCCGGCCGCGGCGCTGAGGGTATGTAACAGCTGCTTCCCATTGAGGCTGGAAAATATCGGGCGTTTTCGGGGGAGGGGGCGGGCCGGGGCAGGGGGGCGCGGGCAGCGCCGTCCGTCCGGGGACCGGGCCCGAGAAGCACCGCGCGCTCGGCTCAGCTAAGGACGGGAGGGGAGGCGAGGGGGGAAGATTAAAAGCAGGAAAAGGGCTTTGCTTTCCCCTCCCGCGCGTGGGCCCGGGGGCGCCCGGACGCGGGGGCTGTCCCGAGGGGCCGGGGCCGACGGGCGCTGCGTGCGCGGGGCGCTTCCCCCTTGCTTCCTGGCTCGGAATAAACAAAGCGGCGTCGCGCTCCGGGGCCGCAGCTCCAGGCGCTTGGTTGGCTGGTTTATGCGCGGGGCTTGGCGGGCGCTGCCGGGGGCGGGGGTCTGAGCGCGGCTGCACACGCTGCGCGGCAGCGGAGCCCGGGCCGCGCGGGGGCCCCCGGGAAACTTGTTGGGCGCGAGTGGGTGTGCGGCCGGGCGGGGAGGCGCGGGCTGCAGCTGCCCCCGGACCAGGGAAGGGGGGGATCCCCGGGCCCGACCGCCGCGCGCCTAAGCTGCTGGCGTCCCCGGGCCGGGCAACAGCCGCGCTGCGCTCTCCCAGCTGATCCGCTCGCAAACATGGAGCTGCCTCTCCCACCCCGCCTCCTCCGCGCTGGTGGGAGGGAGATGCCCGCCCCCGAGCGGAGCTCCCCTCCTTCTCCCACAATCCCGCGCCCCTGCCCGCGCTCGCAGGGAGGCGGAGGCCGGGGTCGGGCTGCGTGGGGCGCCTGCCCGCGCGATCCGAGCCCGCACCGAGTTAGTCGCCGTGGCGGGCGCCTTCCCAGCCGGGCGGCTGGCGCGGGCGGGGCGGGCTCTGCTGTGCAGGGCGCGGGCGCAGCGGGAGCGAGGACGGGTCGGGGCAAGCGGCGGATCCCGCCCCCCGCGTGCAGAGGCCGCAGCCCCCGAGCCCAGCGCGGGCTCCCGCCGCAGCCGCGGATACGCGACACGGGCACCCCCCCGCGGGCTTGGGCGGGATTCGCCCCGCTCCTACTTGCCCAAGGGGTTCGCCCCGCCCCCCCCCACTATTGGGTGGAATCCCAGCGTGGCCTGCCCTATCACAAGGCCCGGCCGCCTCTGGACTTGCGCTTCCCGGCGGAATGTGGCAAGGCTCTGTCTGGAAAGGGGAGGAGGGAGGCTGCCTATCTTTGGCGCTGATTGGTTGGAGCGGAAGCGTCGGTCCGCCGCCCTGCGAAAGGGGGTTGGGGTAAAGCTGGCGTCCCCGCCCCCACGCGTGTAATGGATCCGTCCCACGTGGGCGCCGCTATCCCGGAAGTGAAGCTGTCCGGGAAGGGAGGGGCGGGGTGGGTTCAGGGACAAAAGGCTGCGCCCGGCTGCTCCCCGCGCCGTGCCCTGTTCTCGGGCCCCGCGTTTACGTCAGTCGGGGGCCGGCAGCAGTGGCCCGGGGTAGGCACAAGGAACAGAGCAGCCGTTCTCCCGGGCCCAGCCCAGCCCGGCCGTCATCTGCGGGGGCACCCTGGGGACCCCCGGCCGCGGAGCTCCGCCTTCTCACGGCATCCCGCCAGGCCCGCGCCGCGGTCACGCACCGACCCCTCCTTCGCGTCCCCACTGCCCTGCCTCCGGCCCGCCTCCGTCACGTGGCGGCGCTTCCCCAGCGCGGCTCCGGCGGCTGGGCTCCGGACCAGCACGTGGAGCCGGGGCTTCCCCTTCCCCGGCGCGGCCCACTCGGCGCCCGCCGAGCCCGGAGGAGGCGAGGCGGGGCGGGGCCGAACAGTAAATCGCCCGCGTCTTTCTCCCCCCCGCCCCCCTTTTTTGGCCCGGGGAGAAGCTGCTGAGGCGGGACCGTGGCTTCCCCAGCCCGAATGGGGGGAGCGGGCGCGCGGCTCCTCGCCTCGCTCCGCTCTGGGCGCGGGGTTGCCGGGGGGCGCTCCCGTCTTGTGGGGCGGCTCTGGCGAGGCGACGTGCCGCGGCTGTAGTTGCAGCGCCGGGGAGGGGAGGGGAGGGGCGGGAAGTGCAGTGAAGTCCTTGGCGCTGGAAACTTCAGCAACAGGCGGCGTCCGGGATTGCGAGCGGGGAAGGTGGGAGCGCTCCCCGCACTGTGCAGCGGGCTGGGAGCCGCGGCTCCCGGCGGAGGACCGGCCGCTGCTAAAAATAGCCTCAGCCGGCTCCGCGCACGGCGGGTTGTTTTCCCTTTATTGGCCCGCGCCGGAGGCTGCGGGGTGGGGGTCGGGCTCGGGCACTCATAACGCCCGCACGGCCCGACACGTGCGACAGCGAGCGGGGCACGGGCCAGGCTCGGTCCCGGGCCCTGTCTTGCATCCGTGCTCGCCGGGCCTCCCGCGCCCGTGGACAGCAGCCGGGGGACAGCCCGCCGCGCAGAGCCGGACCCAGGGCGCCTTGACTTTGAGGTCCCGGCGGAGGCACAGCGGGGTCCAGCTTCCCTCACACCTCCCGGGGTCGAGGAAAACCCGACGCCTGTCCCCGGGCTCGTGAGAGCTGAGCAATGCCAGCCGCGGCTCGGCGGGAACCAGCGCCCGCTGGGGAGGCCCGGGGCGCTCTGTAGTCAGGGTGAGCTGCTGCAATGTGGCCCTCTCGCTTGTTGCCCCCTCCCCGGGCAGCGCGTGGGGACCGCGGAACAGGAGGCGCAGCCACGGACGCAGCTGGGCTGGAGCCGGACGGTCCCTCCGCGGGCGGGGACCGCGTGGTGCCGGAGGACGCCCCGGGGCTCGAGGCTGCAGCTGCAGCTTGTGGCGCGCGGCGGGGCAGGGAGCGCACGTGCCGCAGGGGGGGGGAACGGGACAAGGAGCCCAACCCCGCCCCCCCGCTCGCAGAGCAGCGCCGGGGCCGCGGCGCCGATGTAAACATTCCACAAAAGGGCTCCCCGGAGGGGGGGCGGGGCCTCCGCGCCACCGGGAGGCGGGGCCTCAGAGGGCGGAGCCTAGTTGCGACGGGCACCGCCGCCCTCCAGTGGCCGCTGGGTTCCTGTGGGCGCCATCCAATCAGAGTGTAAGGGAGGTGGGGGAGGGGGCGGGACTTGCTTCCTATACGGACATTTTTCCTCTGTCTCCCCTCCCCCTTCTCAATCCCCTTCCTGGGGGTTGTGTCCAATGGGGGCGGGGGGCGGGGGCGGGCACTGGGCGGTGATTGGGGGAGGCGACGAGTGACAAGCGGCTGGCCCAATGAGGGCGCGGGGGTCTCCCCCCCGAGTGGGGAGGGGCGGGATTTCCCGGGGAACAGAGAAGCGGGCAGCGCTCCGCCGCGGCCGCCGAGAGACGGTTACTCCATCTTACCCTCCCCCCGCCGGGCCCAGCATCCCGCGCCCCGCCCGCGCCGGGGCCGGGGACCCCCCCCCGCCCAGCCCCTTCCCGCCCGCCCGCAGCTGCGCCGAGGGGCCCGGGCCGCCCCCCGGCGTGAGGAGACGGGGCCGGAGCAGCGGCCGCGCGCCACGGCCCCCGGCAGCGCCGGCGCCAGGGGCGGCGGGAGGTGAGCGGCGGCGGCCGGGTCGGTGATGGGGGGCGGCCCCGCCGCTCCGGACGGGGCGGGGGTCGGGGTGGAGATTGGGCCCCGCCGCGCAGCGCAGGAGCGGGGTCCCGGCCGGGCCCCGGCGGCGGGATCGGAACCGCCCCGGGCTGGCCTGTCAGCCCCCCCCCGGGAAGTCCCGGTACCACGCCCCGCCCCCGCGGTACCGGCTGCCCCGCGCGCAGCCCCACCCCCAGGGCGCCGCCTTCCCCGGTGCGCTGCTCCGCGCGGAGGCTCCTCCCCTTCCGAGCGCCGCGCCCCCGCCCCCGCCGCCATGGGCGCCTGCCGCCTCGCCCCGCCCCGCCCGGCAGCGCCCGATCCGAGCTGGCGGCGGGGCCCGTGGCTCGGAGTCGGCCTCGCTGCCACGTGCCTCCTGGGGCCGGCACGTCTGCACGTCCCGCCCTGCCGGACTGCCCCTGCCGCCGGCTCTTTCCCAGAGGTCACCTCGGGGCACGGCGTGAAGCTGGGGCTGGGGAAGAAGCCTTTTGCCCTGGGGCAGAAGCAACGAGAGGGTCCGGGGCCCTGCACGTGGCAGAGCGTTTGCCAACTGCCAGTCATCCGCCCCAGCCTGGGGTCCATCCTTTGCCTCCCGCGCGGGCCTCGCCTGTCCTCAGATGCTCCGTGCCTGTGCGGAGCCAGGCAGGGGGCGATCAGGCAGGCAGCGAACTCACTGAGCTGCCGGAGAATGGGCACCGTTGCTGCCCTGTGCTCCTGGGTGGCTTGGAAAAGACACAGCGGAGAATTCAAATCTCTTGTTAATGCTGAGCAGCGTTTCTAAAGTCCTCTGGCAGCAAGAGGAGTAGTAGACAAGCTTTTCTTCAGGTTGTTCCACAGAAAAGGCAGCACATGATGGGTGGGTGTTTTTGGGGTTTGGGGTTTTTTTTAGTACAGCACTTCTGTCCCTGAGTGCCTTGCTGCATGTTGCTCTTTACATAGGCAAAGAAACTGCTGAAAACACTGTTGGTGGGGTGGGGTTAGAAGTTAGTCTGACCTGGTGTAGGTGAGGCTGACGGCAATGCGGGGAGGCTTCAGTAGGATTTTCATCAACTCAGTGGAAATCTTGAGGTATCTTTCTTTAGATCCCTTCTCCGTGGTCAAGTGACAGTAGATGCGTATTAGGATGTGTTCTACAATTTGAAGACCTTTTATTTTGTGATGAATATGCAGATTAGGCTGCTTTGTCATCTGCTGCTACTCTTTCTTAGTCTTGGACACAGTACAGCCTATGAGTAACTGGACTGAGCAAGAAGAGTGGCTTAATATGGACAAGAATAGGCCAGATTTTATTTAGGCTATATAGCTAGCTTTTTTGAAAGCAGTCAAATGGCTGCTTTTTATTTATTTAGGTATTAATGCTCTACTACATACGAGAACTTTGTATTGAGTAATGTATAGATGTGTAGGAGTCCACAAGTTTGCTTTTGTCAGCTTCTGCTATGGGCATTAATTTTTAAATATTTTAATAGCAAATTGGCATCCTTCTTTGCCCTTTCCTCATGGCGTTATGCTTTTAAACTTACCAGTGGCTTGTGTGCTCAGTATTTCAACTCCACTCTAGTGATTTTTGGTTTTTTTTTTTTACCCCTTTTACTATCATACATCGATAGAATCTGCACTAAGATTTTACCTAGGTTGGTAAGTAACCAGGAGTGTGGTTCTTGTACAAAGCATATCAGTGCTTCTAAAGTCTGTCTTTGTAAATGCTTCCTCTTCCTTGTATTCTGGGTTGTTTGGGGCAGGTTTCAGCCCATTGCTTCTTAAATCATCACATTGATACAGTGTGTTTCTGTAAAGGGGTGTCTTAAGATATGCAGTTACTATAGCCATGTAAGAAAAACGTATTTGGTTTACAGCAACTGCCAAATATTTTGTTGTTTTAAATGGGGAGTGTTTCAGTGACCAAAAGTGTCAGGAAGAATACATGAGCTAGATTACAGTCTTTTAAGAAATCAGGTGGTCTTAGGCTATCTCTGCACAGTAGCATAAAATAAATCACATTTATCTAATAAAATTGTGTCAATGCACTATCAAAGAGGAGGGTGTCGGGAGAGTAAGCCTTAATCTCCTCAAATAAGCATTTGTCAAAAATGGCTTGTTTATTTTCATTATGCAGCTGATTGTCACATAACAATAAGCACAGGTTAAAGGGATGAACTGTCACTTAAAATAAGACCATGTACCGTGAAACATTTTGAAATGATTATCTGATCAATACCTGGTGACAAAGTAGTTTGGGGCCTTTTCCTCTTTGTATGAACTAAATCAGCTATTTCATAGTCCAGAGGACTCCTGTAGGAGGGAGGGTGTCTTGGTCTTCAAAGGTAGCCCCACCCTGGTTAATTAAGAGTGGCTTTAATTGGCACTAGAGAGACCTGTAGAGTTAGTACCAGATGAAACATGACGTGCAGAAGGTTACGGTTAGAAAAGGACTATCCTGAAGGCAGTGATTGTAGTTAACTCCACGTGGAAGGGTGTAGAGAAACTTTCATCATATTAAAAATGTAGAAGAGGATATGATAAAGGGACAATTAATGTAATATTTCCCCAGAACTCAATAAAGCATTTAGCTGAGTGCTGCTTTGCATTAATATTTTGGTAAGAAATTTAGGTGCTCCAAAATACCAAAAACATTACCTCTGGTTGAACTGATCAATTCTCAGAAACTTCCAAAAGTAGCTTGCCCAGTGGTGGAGATGCACCTGCTTGCCCATGCCCTAAATCTGGGAACCTGAGGCTGTCTTTGAGAATGCCTGTTAGCAAGGATGATAGCACTTCAGTCTCCTCTTGGATCTCACAGCGTAGATTCTAGGATAAAGTTATACTGATGATTGTAGGCACACAAAGAAGTGCCATTGTTAATTGATTGTTATGGTTAAAGTGTTGGACTAGATCTTAGGAGCCAGTTCCTGGCTGTGCCTCAGAAATACTAAGCGACTTGCCCAAGGTCACACCAGAGTTCTGTCTCAATGCTTTCATGCCAAATGTGGATATTTCCCTTCCTCACAGGAGCATTAGGCAAATTACTCCTTCCATCTAGATAAGGGGGGAGAAACATGCAACCTGTTGTCACTAAAAATTAGATGCTGTGTGTATATTAGCTGGAAGGAAAATCCTGTCTGCCTGTAATCTCATGCTATTTGGAACAACCACAGATCTGACTTACCAAACAATATTGGGTTTCAATGAAATAGATGGTGGTGGTCTTGGGCACTAAGCAGTGTTCCTGCTACGGAGAGCAAATGGTTAAAATGTCATTTTAACAAAATAATACAGACCCCAAACTTTGGAAAGGACTCAAAAAATCATAGGCTGGCTGAAATTCTTGAAAGCACAAATTGGGATGAGAAGTTTTAGAGGGTATCTTTCACACTGGATTACTTTTATGAAGTGAATGGATCTTATTTAATTTCCTTTGCCTTGTGATTTGCTATTTTCCAAGTCAGGCCGATCAGGAAGCACTCCATACAGTGCTTGTGGAATGTGTAGGTCTTGGATGGAGGAACATCATGTTGAAATTGGCATGTGGATCAATTTAGCTTCCAGAAGTTATGAATCGTTTTCTGTCCAGATTGCAGTTCTGGTAGTCTTCTGCTTTGGAAAACTTTTCTGGCAGTTTAAGTCAGAACAGAAAATGGAGACCTGCAATACGTGTTACTTTATCCTGTTAGACTGGGGATATGTTATTATACTACACTTCTAATTCCTTCACTCTGATTCCTACCTTCTCTACCAAACAGGGAGTTCTTGCAGGGGTGGATTGGGCATGATGAAGATAATTAGAAACAAATTTAATTTAAAGATTAATTTATTGTCTCTCTCAACAAGTTACCATGACATTTTCAGCATTGGAGGCCATCCATTTCACCTCCTGCTACAAAAAAGTATAAATACATTGCCTCACTGTTGCTTACCCTTTCACACCTGGATTGAGGTGTGTGGGATTTGAGAGCCTTAACTGTATTCAGTATGGGGCCTGTTCATAAGCAGTGGGCTGTCAGCACTTCACCTAGCTGTGAATTCTTCTGAACGTTTAGGAAACTTCACTTAATGCTGCTTCAGTTCTAAAGTACTCAGGGCCCCCACTTTTAGGGTATGCAGTTGTGGATGAGGAGGGCAGCAAGGCTTAAATAATGATTCTGAACCTTTCTCATCACAGTTTGATACAGTCTTTAATGTTAAACTGCCAAAGTAACAACTGAAGAGTCGTCATTGTTGTATCATAATTATAGCATTAAAAATGTTGGGGAGTACATGTTAAAACTTGATATGGTTTGTGAGAACATGTCTTTTGCATGCAGTGTGTTATAGTATGTAAAGGTCAAGGGATAACTTGACCTGGGCCTTAATATTTTTTTAGCCAAAGTGTCTTGATGTTTAAGGGATATGCTGATCTTTACCTTTAAAAGGAGAAACATGCCAGAGGCACAAGTTGAACATCTTGTCTCTCTTGTCAGAAGCATCTTCAATTTTGGGGGCTCACTTCTGATTACTCATTTGCAACTCTTTTGAAGAAAAATTGTGGACTACAAAGAGCATTGTAGTCCTGGCCAGTATCAAGGCAGTAGACCTTTAAAAAATTGCCTTCTTATTACCATATTGCTTTCTTTCATTTCAACTCCAACATGGTTTTAACAATTTATCTGTAATCTCTAGGGACAGAAACCAATGTTTATATCATCTGAAAGCTTGGGATAAGTGATCAATATTCACTTCTAGCCCTGCAGCTTTTTTGAGAATGCATCTGATTAGGCGATGATGTTGAAATTAGAGTTTGAGGAGGAAGAATGGTAATTGGTCTCTCACCCTTTTTCCATTCCCACAGGGAGCTTTAGCCAGACATCACATTTCCTATTTCTGATCTTCACTAGTTGAACTTGGGCTCCTGATCTGTGATTTAGTTCCAGTCTCTGAGAGCTGTTCACTCCCTCACTGCATATCAGTGCTGTCACTGCTCATGATACTTTCCAGGAGATGCTTGCAGTAATACAGTCAAATTAACATGATTGTGGTCACTTTACTGATCCTATTGAGGTGCTATTGTGAAGGGGAAGGGGTGAATGTACCAAGAACCCTGCTCTCTATAGATTTATAGATGCTAGGGTTAGAAAGTACCTCAACAGATTATCGAGTCTGCCCCCCTGCTTAGGCAGGAAAGAGTGCTGGGGTCAGATGACCCCAGCCAGATGCCTATCCAGACTTCTCTTAAAGACCCCCAAGGTAGGGGAGAGCACCTCCTCCCTTGGAAGCCAATTCCAAATCTTGGCCAACCCTTACTGTGAAGAAGTTTTTTTTGATATCTAGCCTAAATCTGCAAAAGCAACTGCAAGTAGCAGAGCACTTGACTCAGATAAACAGCAGCACGAGTCAGGCAGGAGTTGAACCTAAAATCTTCCAATCCCGTAATCGGCAGCATTACCCATTGCAGTATGCTGTGGTAGAGTTTCACAGTGCTACTGAAGGAAGGAGGAAGAACGGCAGGTTTTCATGTTAACTTTACCAGCATAAGATGCATATGCACACTCCCCAGCATGTCCCATCAGTAACACAAAACAAGGCAGGCCCGTTGGGGAAGCATTGTGGCAGGCATGGCAGAGTGTGCTGCTCCTACACACAATTTTTCTTGCATGGGGAGTTTTGGAGAAGGGAGAAGAGAAGGGAACATGGTATTTCCATTATCACATAGGTAAATGCTAAATAAAGTATGACATACTTCAACTTGAGGCTTACAAGCTGTTGGCTCTTGGGGAGAGGAGAGAGCGTGAATAGGCTCTGAGCTGAGGGAAGAAGCCTCTGCTTGATCAACAGTAGCCAAGTGGACTGGATAAAGTGGTGCTCACAGTCCATTGCATTACCTGTTCTGCTCTCCTAGTTCTTCTGACTTAATTTTTTTAATGAAGTAAAGGGGGTGGTGGAAAAGGATATCTTTCTGCTCTTGGGTTGTCTCCAGAGTCCTACTGAATACTCAGTGCATCTTTCCGATTAGGAATACAGATGCATCGTATAGCTGATGTGATGTGTGAATCTGTAATTTCCAGATCTCACCTGTAATTAAGTGGGAAAGCAGTAACTCGCATATAGAAAAAAATCCACATCTGTCTTTATTAGAAGCTGGCTTCATTTATTTATTTTTTCTTTTAAAAATATGGTGAGAGTGTTGAAGGCCTTCCTAAAGTCCAGTAAGACTATGTCCACCGCGACACCTGTGTCCAAGGATTTTGTGACCTGGTCATAAAAGGCCAAAAGGCAGGAAAGGTGGTTAGGAATCTGAAACTTTTGTGGCTTGATCTATGACAAGAGAAAAAAAAGGATCCCAATTCAAAGGCTGTTTTACTTGTGGGAAAGGAGCAGTTTTCCGGTCAGTGAAGAGAATACTGGTGGCAGGGAGACTATCAGAGCAGGTTTGAGCATCCTCTAGTCTCTGAGCTAAGTTGCTGTTATCTTCCATTGATTTAGTCCAATAGGACAAGAAATATTTTGCCCTCACCTGCTTTTACAGAGATGGCAAAAGGAATAGAGATTTGCAAATAAGCTTCTAACATTCCCTCAGATTTCACGAAGTCCTTGACATTGGACTCCGTTTACACCTTCCTACAGAGTTAGAGGTTGCTTCTGGAGCCTAAGACTCGATATTGAGAGCAATTGACTATTGGAGTATTTGTGAACATGGCCTTCATATGTAGTGCACAGAGCTGCTCTGGATGCAAGGTATCTTGGTCTGTCAGGTAGTGAGCGTGCCTGCTGCGTCTTTTATTCCAGATTCTTTTTCACTGCAGAAAGAGGCTTTTGGTACTGTCTTGTTAAACTCAGTTTTTGTATTGTAGAGTTGTCGCTCTGAAAGCCTATTTTAGTTTAAGTTCTGCTTGATTTTTTTTTTTTTTGGCAGGTTCCCAAGGTTGTCATATTAGCACTGGATTCTGAGGGAGCTTTCAGCAAGAAAGCTGAGGCAGCTACGGTGCTGGTAGGGAAGCAGAAGTACCCAAGATTTAGCCATGGAAGCAACCTATTACCCAGGGGACAAAGAGAAAACTGTTCCAGGTTAGGAGGAAAATTGTACCCAGTGAGTGAGAGAACAGCATTCTTCTACATATAGTCCTGGCAAAGTATGGTAGGTAGCCTTTGGAGTCTAGGCAGCTGTCCAACGCATTGCTTGTAGCCTAAATATGTTGAGGGACCAAAGGAATTCTACAGAAATTGCCATGGCATCTTTAATTTTCTCTAAGAACAGACAAGACTTCATTTTTGCATTTGAATTCAAAACATCCACATGCAGCAAACTCTGGAACATCATTGTCTCCTCTGAGAGGCAGAAGGGCTTGTAAGAATTTTTTACATTGATCTACCAGTCAGTCTAGGAATTCCAGACTTAATGTTTTGGTCACTGAACTGTTTTTGGCTTGCATCTGGAAACTCTAGCAGACATTCACTGATTCACGGAAGTCTAGGGCTGGAAGAGACCTTGTGAGATCATCAAGCCAGCCCCCGTGCTCTGGGCAGGAAAGACTGCTGGGGTCAAATAACCCCAGCAAGGTGTGCATCCAGTCTCCATTTGAAGATCTCCAGGGTAGGTGCCCGTACCACCCCTGCTGGGAGTCTGTTCCAGAGTCTGGTCACAGGAACCATGAAGAAGTTTTCCCTTATCCAGTCTGAAACCTTCTAGGAGTTTATGACCATTGCTCCTGGCTTTCCCCTCAGGTGCTTTGGTGAATAGTTGTTCAACTAGCCCCTGGTGCTCTCCCCTGACACATTTGTAAGCTGTCACCAAATCCCCCCCAAAGTCTTTTCTAGACTGAATAGTCCCACATCTGTCAGCCTTTCCTCGTATGGCTTGCTCTTCAAGCCTCTAATCGTATGAGTGGCTCTTCTCTGGACTCTCAGGCTTTTCCACATCCTTCTTGAACTGTGGTGTCCAGAACTGGATGCAGTACTCTAGCTGAGGTCTAAGCCTGTGGGAAGTTTTTGGGAGTAGCTCATCAGAGGAAAATGCTGATCTTTTTGCCCAAGTTGGCATTCTAATCATCATAAATGATAAGGACGCGTGACCATTGTAGCAGTTGCCTGGCCTCTCACAGCCCTTTTACTGGTCAGCATCTATTTTAAACCTTGATTAGTCCAACAAAAGTGACAAGTGGACCATGTCTTTATGGGAATGGAACATGAACAGCAGATCCTTCCATTCAGTTTCCCCAAAATCTGATATCAGTACAGGCTATATACTAGGTCTGCTAGAGTTGTGGAGTTGCTACTTTTCTTCAAACTCTACAGATTTGGATTCAGAAGCATTGTGACCTACTTATTCTGGGGATGGGATATAGAATTTATTGTCTAGTGGCCAGAAAAATGTTATGAAAGTTGTCATACTAGCAGGATGCTTTTGCACTGTTAAAATACTAAAGTGTGAATTAAGCCTAGAGAGCGTTTAAAGTAATGGAAGGGCTGTTGGGACAGAACAAAAATTAGGTGGATACTTAAAGACTTGCGTCTCAGCTGTTTCGTGTTGCTGAGCACACATTATAAATGAGCATAACTTGCTTCCTTCTCCCCCCACAAATGCAGTCTCCATCTTGATGTGAATGGTAGTTTGTCCAAGTGGAAGTTTCATAGCCAAATTCTGCTAGTTTTACTCATTTAGATCCCAGCTGTGCTGAGTGTTAAACTTACTATAAAGCTAAAATGTTCCGAACTCCTAGGCGGTTAACAGTAGACTTGTATAATGACTGGAGCTACTTGCAGAGATTAGTCAAATGATGATATGGATGACAGAGGTAAAATAGGAAAAAAATGACTGTGCCCTAGAGTTTTCTGTTCTCTGGGTGTCACTCCGATGAGTACTTATCCACCATATTTAAGGTCTAGTTAGTACTGTCATCCTCCTTGTCTTATTGATGTGGTGGGTTCTTCATGGGAGATCTTGCTCTAAGAAGTGTGCAAGAGGGAATGAGTCATACATAGTACAATTAAAAAACTCTACTCTTTTGTGGGATCTTGCTAAATACAAGTGAGTGGGAAAGGGCTTAAAGCAGAAAGTAATAAGATGTGTACAACCTATGATATCAACCTTTTTAATTTTGACAATTCTGGTGCACAGTTTGTTAGGCATATATGCACATTGTGTAGGGGTATCGAGGAGTCTGAGTCTGTTTGCTATCCAGTTGGTTAATAATGGGTTTAATCTTAGAATTTACAGATCATAATTCCTGTGTCCAAATGATCTATGAAGAGATTGTTGATTCTTTTATTTTTGTGACTCTAGTTACTTCTGGAGGACAGCCTCCATCTATTTTATTGCTAATGATGAATTTGGTTATACCCTGTATAGACTGTAGTTGATTTGGAGAAAATAAGGCTAGGTCCTTGACTGGTGGGAAAACAGGACATAGTACTAGATAGAATGAGTATGCTTGTGAGTGCTCTTGTTTGTATGGTAACTAACTTATCAGGAGTGACATTAACTATCATCACCACCCAGAAAACAGCAGTTCTTGAATACTTTTGCATGAAAGTGGAGGTCATACAAATAAAGTGAAGAATTCATGGTATTTTAAGGAGTGGGATAGCAAAGTGTGACAACAAATCAAGAATTAATTGGGAAAATGCAGAGGCTATTTGAATTAGAGCAGTAGCATCTGCCTTCTGGTTGTGTGCTGAAGGAAGATATTTTGGGTGTGTTGTGGGAAGGATGCTTTTCACTGTCCTCTGGATGTTCCCAGTACAGATATTGGGGGCATTTTGGCTCTCATTCTTGCCATTCTAATTTGTGCTTATGTTACCATGATGCTGATGGACTATTGCAGTGACCTTATGAGCTGTGCAAGAAATGGTTGGAGTGGCATGTGGAATCAAACTTAAACTTCACAGCAAGTCTGTACGAGTTTACTAGGAATATTTTTTTTTTCTTAGTGAGTTTAATCGTGAGAACCTGATTCTATCTTCAGACTACACTTATTTCTTACTCTTCCTCAAACTTTACTTTGTAAAAGTTCTTCCTGCAGGCTTGGCTAGCATCCTGTCTGATATTACTGGGGATGTCACAATTGAAAGCTCATACTTTCAGTGCAGGGCAGTTAAGACCTTTGGCTTTCTGGAGAATATTTCCTATTTCTAAAAGAGCCATGTGGCTTGCTCTTGCCAGAAATGCTACAAGCTTCCACAGCATTTTGTTGCATGCTGATATTATTTAAAAGGGGCCTTCCTGTGTTCAGGATTGAAGATATTCTGAATTAAAATATGCTTCAATTTAGTCTAGTCAGTTGAAGAAATCCATTCTCAACCTTGATATTTTAATTCTAAACATGAGGCTTGTATTTTAAAAAATATATCTCCTGAAAAACTTTTACTCCAAATTCCAATGCCATTTGCTTTCTCAAACTCTTTAAGACCAAAGTTGGCAGCATACAGCCTGTAGGCTGAATCAAGCCCACCAAGCCACTGGACCTGGTCTGCAGAACAAGGAGGGCTTTGCCTGTGTTTGTGCCCACACTGGCTCCAGCCACCTGGAAGCTAAACCCATACCGCTGCCCCTTTCCCCAGCCCCCCCTTGCTCCTTGGGGCACAGCTTCTAGCTGGTGGAGAGCTGCACCACAACTGGAAAGAGGGAGAGTTGGAGGGCAAAGCTGGGCAATGGCAGGTGGAGGGGAGTGACATTGGGACCACAGATGCAGGCAAAACCCCTTGCTGCTGATGCCATTGTGGCCCAAGTTGAACCAGAACTGGGCTGTTAAAGGTTCTGGCCACTGCTTGAAGAAATAGTGGCAGGCTAAATAGAATATCCCTAAACCTGTTATACTTCTCCTATGCCTCCTGTTGATGAGCCCAGTGTCCTGTTCAGTTAGGGAGAGAATGGGTCACTTACATTTCTCAATGGATCTGTTTCAGCAGTTCTGGTAGTGCTTCCCCGAGCATGAATTCAGAATGAAGCGGCGATTGGATGAGCAGGAGTCACCTGTGTATGCGTCACAGCAGAGACGTATTACTAGCAACACTGAAACTTTCCAGCACCAGCATCGTGTGCTTGCTCCAGCACCTCCTGTTTATGAGGCGGTTTCGGAGACCATGCAGTCTGCCACTGGAATTCAGTACTCTGTAACTCCCAGCTACCAGGTATGCCTGCTTGCCCTTTTAATGGGATCCAAGGAAATAACGAACAGTCTTGCTCTGTCCACTAAACAATCCAAGTCTCTCGTTTATTACTCTATGGTGGGGTTCTGCATATGAGAGCAAATCTCTTAAAACCAGTAATGGTCTTTGAAATTAAGGTGTTAATTCAGCAACATAGTTAAGCATATGCTCAAGATTAAGTACATGCTTTAAGTCTTTATTATTTCAATGGGTGCTACTCACACGCATAAGGGTAAGTATTGAATCAGAAAAACAGGGGTGGAGGGGACCTCAGGAAATCATGTAAATCAACCCCCTGCTCTGTAGGATTGTCCCTTTCTAAACCATCACAGACAGTGAGGTACTTAAATACCTCTTTGAGTGGAAGCTTGGTTTGGGTGCAATTGAACTCTGGTGTCAACTTGTTTCCTAGTCAGAAAACAGGCAAGAACATATGGGGTTCTGGTTTATTCTTTTCCTGCAACACAAGGTTTTCTTGCAGTTGCTTTGTCTTGGGTTATGAATTCTTTGCAGCTCAGGATCCTGGGTCAGACTGGTATTTGAAATGGTCAGATTCAAAACCATTCCTTGTCAATTAGCCTTGATGCTCTGGTTAATGTTCTGCCTCTCTAAAATTTATATTTTTCACTTTTGTCTTGAGACACTGAAGCATTTACTTACACTCAGCCATACAGCTGCCCAAAGAGTAGCAGAAGGGTTACCAAATGCATTTTGCAAATAGCGATCTGATCAAGTCTGTGCAGGAAATTGTCAAGTCAGGTGTAGCGCCCAAAGCTGCTTTTAATTTCGCTTCACAATAAGCAACTACTTTGCTTCACAAACAGTATCCCTCCCTGTATTGAAGTGTGGTCACTTCTATTTGAAAAGTACTGCATCAGTCTGTGTTAATGACCTTGGTTTATGCAGTTTTTCCAGTTGGGAATTTCCAAGAGCAGGTAAAGTGCTACTACCCCCAGCTACATATTTTCCTCTGCTTTCCAGGTGTCAGCTGTGCCACAGAGCTCGGGCAGTCATGGGCCTGCCATAGCAACTGTCCATAGTGGACATCATCATGCAACACCAGTGCAGCCTCATGGAAGTCAGGTGGTGCAGAGTCATGCTCACCCAACCCCTCCAGCAGCACCAGTACAGGGACAACAGCAGTTCCAGAGACTTAAGGTAACATCAGGGTACAAGTTATCATTCTGTACACAAGGTGTTCTGGAGGGAGTTATCTTCTTGTTTCATGTTCTCTTTGCTCAGATGACTGATGTATCCACATGAGAGAGCTTTCCCAATAGCTAATGGTTCATTGCATTTGCAGTAAAATGCTGCCATGCTAAAAATATAGATGAGTTGGTGTGACTAAAAACCTTAGTTTCTGGCATGGTGTACACCTGTACACAAGGAGGGCGGGGTAGTGGCTTTGTGTAGAATACAGACTCCCATATTGTATTCTGTACCTATTGTTATCATCATAATCCCAGAGTTCTGTGACCCAGTGCACTTTTGTGGTAAGTTCACATGGCAGCCCACATGGATAGGAAAGTCAGGATGAGATGTAGTCTTATAGTACAGAAGTATTTTATAATCTTTCAGTTCAGTCTTTAACCTACCGTTTCTTGTTTGTTGTATGCCAGTGGTTCCCAATCTGTGGTACAGGTACCACCAGTGGCACGCAGACAGCCTGTCAGTGGTACATGTTAACATATTTATTATAATTACTTTATGACAAAAATTTGCTGGTGGTACTTAACATTGAATTGAAAAATGTGCTGGTGGTAATTAAGGTTGTACAATTGTAAACTGGTGGTGCTCAATCTGTCAGAGTTTGGGAACTGCTGTCTTATGCTACTATAGAGCAGGCAACAGTTTGAGGCCTGTGCCCAAAGTTTGTGGGGTAATTGATGGTCTTTGACTATTGCTTATGTCAGGGGCGGGCAGTTATTTTGGGCAGAGGGCCGCTTACTGAATTTCAGAAAGCCATCAAGGGCCGTGTGACAAACAGCCCAGGACAGATTACATTTTTTTAGGGGCCCCGCAGGCCAGATAGAATGGCTTGGCGGGCGGGCCACATTTGGCTCCCGGGGCTGTATTTTACCCACCCCTAGCTTATGTGACCCCAGCCTCCCAGCAAAGCCTGTTGGACAGTCTGATGAAAACTAAGATGCTGAGGTCTTTTTAGCCTCATGGAATTCCCAGTGTGGAGGCTGGAGCTCTATGCTGTTAATTAAGAAAGGGATTTAGCTGTATACACCCAGTACTCCCTTCTTTTATTGTTTAGAGTGAACACATTTTCTTCTCAAATATTGTAGCAAAGTAAAAAACAAAACAAAACCTGGAATTGTCATCAGTGGGTTTTGAGGGTAGAAAGGAGAAGTGTCAATCCAGTTCTCATGTAAAAGGGTTAAGACCAAAGCATCCAGTGGCTTTTTTGAATGTATTGCTTTATGTGGGAGATACTTGGGAATGAGCAATCTTCTATTCTTGGACTATATGCAATAAAGTCTTTAAAAAGAAGAGAAAAAACCCCACCAAAAATAACCCATGGAAGTAGTTAAATTCAGATCGGCTGTAGTAGGAGCATATATATGAATCAATTCCTATCTTTTATCTTTCTTTTAGAAAAACAGTAAAATACCTTTTTCATATTTCCCATATAAAAACAGTAAAGTGAACACATACTTTCTAATGGGCCTATTTTTAACCCTTGAGTTTTGGGTTTATGTTGTTCTATAGCAATCAACAGCAACAGCAAAACTTCTGACTTAGGACTTTGGTTGAAAAACTTACGGTGTCTTTTAGTTAATATCATTATTTCCCATAAAATAGCCCCAGAATGACTTTAGGCCCTCAGATATTATTCCAGATAAATTGCATTATATGCAAGATCTTTTGGATCCCTGAGCAGATTGGCTGTGAAAGGAAAGGGTTGGAAAGCTCTTGCAATTTATTCATTTGTGACCTGACTTGCTGAGGTAATGAGTGTGCAGCTATCCTACTGAGAGCTATGGCTGCTCACTCAGCACCTCAGAAAATCAGATTGTTGGTATATAAACTGTCTGTAAACCCTCTCGTGCTATCCAAGGTGTGTGAATTTGCACATCCACAGCTACTGTTTCCAAAATTGTCATGTGATAGTTTTGAAATGACTGGCATAAAAAAAAAAAAGGCAGCACAAGTGTATCTGGCAGACACTAAGACACTGCATATGTCATTTCCATGTTCTGCTTATTCTTATTGCCGTAATAATTTCCACAAAGGTACACAGGAAAAATACTTAATAACTGGTCTTATATGAGCAGTGAATTTGCCAGAAATGGTAACTTCTGAGTATGTTCCCACTGACTACTTTTGCTGATGCATATTGCATCTTTGTAGAAAAGTATGATTTTTTTTTTTCTAGTAGGAGACAGAAATAAAATGTAAGTGTCCTGCCTTCAAATAGTCATGTAATATGGGCAACAATCTGACTGCTAATTTGTTACTCCCAATTTTTTTTGTGTGTTGCAGCTGCCTTTCTGGAGGGGTGTTGTTTTGTTTGTAACAGTGAGTGTATGATCATTCTCTGCTGGCATATTTTAACTTGCTGATTAATTTTTTTATTTTCTGGCTTCAGGTGGAGGATGCACTGTCTTATCTTGACCAAGTCAAGCTGCAGTTTGGTAGTCAGCCCCAAGTCTACAACGACTTCTTGGATATAATGAAGGAATTCAAATCTCAAAGGTAACAACTTGCATTGCCTGTTAGGTTAGAGAGAACTTGTGTGTTTGGGAGCTGGGGGGACAAGAAATTATTAGTGTTCTGGAGATTCTGTTTCTTCAAGTATTAAGGTCTAAGTCTTCCATCAGGGATGATGGTTGGCGATTGCTTGGGAGTGCAGTGATGGCCAATATTTTCTATTCTGGATGGCAAGCAGATCTCCCTGTGCCAAATCTCTGCTTACAGAATGGGAGTTGAAGTTCACAAGTTCAGTTCTTATGGCAGATTCATCTGGTTGTATGGCTGTTAGTAAGCAGATAATGACATTAAGTTAGTGACAGGTGACGTTAAGTTAGTGTTAATTGTACTAATAAACTTAGTCTCATGTCACAATCAAGTTGATTAATATATGCAAGGAAATCAGTGTGGTGTTTCCTGGGTTTATCACAATGACTGTGTAAAAATCATAATAGATTGTTATCTTGTTCAGTGCCTGGCTTGCACTCAGACCCCTCTATCTTTTGTCTTGTTCTTTTTCAGTATTGACACTCCAGGAGTAATCAGCCGTGTGTCTCAGCTCTTCAAAGGTCACCCCGACTTGATCATGGGCTTCAATACGTTCTTGCCACCTGGTTATAAAATTGAGGTGCAGACAAATGACATGGTGAATGTGACAACACCAGGGCAAGTTCACCAAATCCCTACTCATGGTCTCCAGCCACAGCCGCAGCCACAGTCCCAACATCAGTCCCAGCCCTCAGCACAGTCAACCCCAACCCCAGCACAGCCTGCACCACAGCCACCACCTGCCAAAATCAGTAAGGTCAGTGGTTCTAGAAGGAATAGACAGATTAAAATACATAATTCCTATCTGGAAATGGTCTGGTATTAGAGGTGGCAAAAGCCTTAGTTTCTTATAAAAGAAATGTTTTGGGTATTTCAATTTTGGTAAAGTTGCATCTTTGCAGTTTTCTCACTTCATAAAAATGACCGCATACATGTCACAGCTTGGCTCCCCAGCAGCAGCTGGGAGTGCATGTGTATGTGAATGATAGTATAAGTCCTCACGGCAGCAGACTCTAGAGAGCATATCTATTGCCAGTTGATAGATGACATGAATGTGAAAATAATCAGGCCTTGCTAGCACAATGAAGTGCGTGTTATGCTAACGGAAATGGTTCTGCAGAGTTGTTCAAGAAATTGCTGGCTTTGGGGAAACATGTTAAATGTTATGGACTCTGAAGCAGTGGGTTTGGGATTGGGTCCAAAGCTTTAGAAACTTATTTTAACCACTTTCAAACTAACCTTTTTAGGCATAGTGCACTAACTTAAGAAGGGAACTTGCAGCATCCTTTCATTGGAAATGACTGCAGGACATACAGGTATTAGAACAATACACACATAAGCAGGGGATGTCTGGGAGCAGCTCATATTGTACTTGGTGGCTTTGTACATGTGGTCCCTGATAAATCATTTGATACTCACTGAACAGAGTAGGCTTCTGGATGTTCTCCCTGATTATTCTAGTTTTCTAGAAAGAAACAGAGACCCAGGTAAGAATGTTGTTGTCAGTACAAAATTGTCATATAGAACTTTAACAGTTGGGGTAACTAGCTTTTGGAACAGCTTCTAATGCAGCAAGTTTTTTATCACTTGAAGTCTTGGTAGAAGACTTTCTGAAATAGGTGCTGCAACTCTACCATCAGTTAGCAGCTTGATACAGGAATCCAGGTAAAATCATATGGCGTGTGTTATGCAGGAGTTCAGACCAGGTGGCCAGTGATGTTCCTTTCTGGCCTTAAATTTTGTGAAGCTATAAATTCGGGACTTCACAAAAACAAAGATGGTACGCCCACTTTCTTGTCACCCTCAAGATAATCCACATGTTACTTACCAGCCAATTATGTGATCAAAAGAATGGATGTTAAGGCAAAATAATGACTTAATGAGCTCAAATTGGACCTAGAAAATGCACAAAATGAGCTTTAGGTCTGATTATTTCATTTGAAACATCATGTATTTTAGCCTTAAAATGTGAAAGGACTTAAAAGAGCTTGTAGGGGGTAAGGGAGAATTTTAGTAGTGTCCCACTGAAATTTTTTAAGGGAGGTTGATCTCTAGTGTGTGCAGAGAATTCATAATGTAACTATAAAATATGGAAATGTGCAGTTGATATCAGAAAGAACTCTTAGAGCTCCTGTACATGTGCAGGGAGGCTGCTCCAGCACACTATAATTACAGCATGTTGGAGCAGACTCCAGTGTCACATGCATCAGTGTCTTCAGGCTGAAAAATGGTGGCAGGGTCACTTTAACTAAAGCTTGTTTAAAGAGCTTTAATTAAAGGGCCCCTGCTGCCATTTTTCAGCATAGGGACGCTGATGCACGTGATACTTCGGGTGCTTTAATTAGCGCTCCTGGAGCTCATCTATAAATACCCTTTTTTACTAAATGACCCTCAAAGTGTGATGTACTTTTGGTACTTACCTCCTGCCTTTATTTAAAAGGAGCCATAAACAGCTGAGAGCAGGCTCTTTAAAATGGGAATTTTTTGGCAGCCTTAACAAGGCAGGTAGTTTCTAGCATTGCCAGTAACAGACTCCATGATACAGCTCTGAAACCTGAAAGGCAGCGGAAGATTGAAATGCTTCTGTTACAGCTGGAAGTTACTAGCTCTAAACAGTCCCTAGGTCCTTGTGCAAGTGCATTGGGCCACCCATTTAATTTTAGTGGCTACCCTTAATGTTAAGTTGATTTGTATATTTGTTTGTTTTGGCTTTGTGTGATCTAGATAAGTACTGGGAAAGGGAAACCTTGGCTTTGTTCAATGCGGGTCACATTCATAATGGAGAAAATCACTGGTAATATTACTAGCAAGTCTAATTTTTTTTAAATATGATGAGACAAAATTGGCTAAATGAAAACTTAAAGTTGTTCTCTTATCAACATGTTTTTTGTTCCTTGCTACTTGAAAGGTATGTGGTTGGGATTTTCTTTTTTAAACCTAAATGTACCATATTTTCTTGCGTACAACTTGCACCCATTTCCCAAAAACAGCTGCTAAAAATTGAAGTGCATGTTAAATGCTGGACATACTGGTAAGAGCAGGTTCTGCCACTTACCTGTGAAACAAAGTAAAATCTGCAGAGACACACAGGGTGCAGAACAATAAGCAGGCTCTGCTCTCTAGCTGTTATTGCTTAGTTGCATACTAAAAGGAAAGATCCTTCATTTACCTTTCAGAAACAAGATGTATATTCTGTTCCCACAAGTGTTTATAGATGAGACAATATGGTAGTTTGTAGGGTGTGCTTTTGGTTGGATGCATTTGCCCATGCCTTCAATGATATTCTGACTTATTTTCTGAAAATGAAGACTTTTAGATTAAAAAACAAACAAACAACCCCCCCCCAATGCCTGCTGGGATGACCATTACAAAATGTTCTCTTAAGAATGCTGCTTATCAAGATGCACTTGGAAGTGAGGGAGTGAATACTTTCAGTCTCCTCTTTTTTTTTTTAATTTCCATCATCAGAAAAACATTCTCTAACAGTCTTAACGGCTCTGTTAAATACAAGAAGCGTGAATACCATGTTAGAATATGTGGGTGGAGGCTGTTTCACTGGACATGTAGTAATAACAGAATTTTTCCACCCTACTTGGCTTTTCCATTGGTTAAGAGAAAGCATGTTGAGGAGAAGCATGAGAGCTTCTGTCCCACAGAGGTACTCACTACAATGCACCCCACAAGATCTGGGAACACCAATACCAGAAGCAGTGACCTGTATAGAATGTTAGGAACAGACCAGACAGAAAGGTTGGATTGGAGACATGATGGCGAAGAAGACCCTTTGTAAGGTGCTTCCCTGTTAGCCTCATATTGTCTTCTTTTTGATATTGCATGTAACTAATTTTTGTGAGTTCTAAAACTCTGTCTTCTTCGTAGGATTAGATGGGATTAGGTATCTGAATAAATTTCCCTGACCCAAATCTCTCAGACAAACTAAGTATGTCTTTTCTTCTCAGCCATCACAGTTGCAGGCACATACTCCAGCCAGCCAGCAGACTCCTCCAGTCCCACCATATGCATCGCCACGCTCTCCACCTGTGCAGCCTCATACACCTGTGACAATCTCTCTTGGAACCACCCCATCCCTGCAGAACAATCAGCCAGTTGAGTTTAATCATGCCATCAACTACGTCAACAAAATTAAGAATCGGTTCCAGGGGCAACCAGACATCTACAAGGCCTTCCTGGAGATCCTCCACACGTATCAGGTTAGTGGACAGTTGTCAATATGCTCTAACCATACAGATTCTTCTGAGCGTTCCTTGATGTACAAAATTATCTTGTGCTTGAGCTTTGTGGGAGAGGTATTTACAGCTGATTAGCATAATAAGTATATTTTACGAGGTGACCAGCCAGCGAGAAGGTTCTCTGTATTTGAAATCATTTTACTTTGTATGAGTTAATACTGATTTCTCATTTTAGGTCGGTCATTGCAGTTGCAAGTATTTGAAATAAGGGATAATTTTTTGTAGTGTTATGTGGCCCATATGAACATGGGGCAGAAGGGTAATGTGTATAATATGGCTAAGGTACTGCGAAGGAGGGAAAGAAACATTTCTCTGTTTGAAGCCTGTCTGATGACATTTGGCCCATGAGCATTTGGAATGATTTTTCATTGTTATAGGAGTCATCAGCCATATTATCTTTTATTCTTCTGTATCTTTTCAGCTGGAAGTGCAGGGGTAACATGCAGACTTCCCTTGGCTACAAGATAAATGTTTTAAGTCACATTAAGTATTGCTCCCCAGAGAAAGGAGAGCAGAAACCAGTGAGAGTAGCTGTAATAGTTCTTGTTTCTTTTGCTCTTACACTTTCCCTTTCTGTGACAGAAAGAGCAGCGGAATGCCAAGGAGGCAGGAGGTAACTACACGCCGGCTTTGACAGAGCAGGAGGTGTATGCGCAGGTGGCACGCCTCTTTAAGAACCAGGAGGATTTGCTGTCAGAGTTTGGGCAGTTTCTGCCAGATGCTAACAGCTCCGTGGTGAGTTTTACTCTAATAGGTAGATGGAGCATAAATACTTAAAAGTCTGGTTCTGCGAGGAAGTAGAGTTGAGAAAAGTACACTGTTAAAAAAAGTGAAAAGGGCCAGGGTGGGAGAACACATTCTCTGCTGATAAATCCTTAACTTTGATTCCTAGATCTCTTTTTAGAACTGTAACTGCCCTTTTAAAATGTGTTGGTCTGTTAGAGCTAAGGGATACACATGCACCTTCTCCTTAGTACCACAAGATCAGATCATTGATAATCTTGTCTGTTTGGTTCTCTCTTAAATAAGCTGTTAAGTAAGACAACTGCAGAGAAAGTTGAGTCTGTAAGAAATGACCATGGTGGCACAGTCAAGAAACCCCAGCTCAACAATAAGCAGCAAAGACCCAACCAAAATGGCTGTCAAATCCGACGGCACTCGGGAACTGGAGCAACCCCTCCAGTGAAGGTGAGAACATGCACTGTTCACCCACTGATGATTTTATTTTAAGAAGTGGTGGCAGCTTGTGAAAACTTAGTAGAGTTGAATGTTTTACATTCTGTTTTGTTTTTGAGGCACAAATTCCAGGTTAGGAGGAGATAGAGGCTGATGGAAAGCCTTGTCTACTTCAAAATTAAAATTTTTCAAGCCTGAATTTTAAGTGCAGGACATAAAAGCATCCACGCAAAGGACAAGCTGTAACCAGAGATTGACAGTGCTTACTACTGCAGAAAGATGAACAGCACTTCTGTCAGGTTTTATTGCTACAGAATTCACAGGAATATGTTTATTAGTATTTTTAATAAATCAATACTTAAGTGGGAAGAAGGCTCAGTAAACTTGTAAAATAAATATGTTGTCTAAGGCTTGGAGTATTGTTTTCAGGCTGTGCATAAGAGTAAACGAGGAAAAACCAAGGCATTTCCGGGGCCTCTTGTGTTAAATCAAAAGTTGGTGTAGAAACATTGGACTCTTGTTTGTTCGTCTTTCTACAATAACTGTTGTAATTTGATAGCTCTAGGGATTGTGCTCTGTCAGGCCTTTCCTTCAAAAAGCATCAAAATTTCTGTAGCCTTAAGGCTGCAGTAGAGCAAAGATGGCAAAGTGTTTCAGTGCTTGGGTTTCAGGGAAAAGCTTGCTGTCCCTTCCTTCTCCTTTTACGTAGGTTTGGGCTTGTAAAACTCTGGAAGTCTTGCTTTTATGAAGAAAAGGCACAGCACTCATCTCTTTAGCAATTGAATCTCGCCTGTGTTCACCTAACAATGGTTGGTTCCTTGAGAATGAGAATGGCTGGTGTGGAGTGGGAAAAAGAGGAACCCAGGGAAGGTAGAGAGATGCAGAAAATCTGTGGAGGTACAAGATAGGAGTTGGATGAAAGAAGTGCTGACACAAGTAACAGTATGTTTGTCTTCATTGAACTTTTACATGTAACTACAATGAAGAGGTATACTACATACTGTGAATGTTGCAGTTAAATACATGGATTAAACATTATTTGGGGTTCTGATGATAAAAATGGCAAGAAAATTGAAGCATGTGGAAGGCTAATAGATAAAATGCAGAGGAGGAAGTGTTGGGGGAAACGAATGGTTCAATTTTAGGAGACGGGTAGATGGATAGAAACTCGAATGTAATCTTTCACTGGACTCTTTCAAAGGCTGTAATGTGGTAGGCAGTCTGAAACGTGTGTGATAGACAGGCAAAATAAAATGCCATGCATCTGAATTTCTCTCCCTCTCTCTTTTTATGCTCTTCATTTTGCAGAAGAAACCAAAGCTGCTTGGCCTAAAGGATCAGTCATTGGCAGAAGCCAGCAAGCATGGTGGGGGGACAGAGTCATTGTTCTTTGAGAAGGTAGGGGCCAAATTTTTGAAAAGTTGGGTTGGTGGGTCCCCTGTCATCTCTCTGCTCCCAACCTTCAAATGTCTGATTCATGACCCTTGCAAATCTGTTTCCAGTAAAAATATAAACAGAAAAGTCATCTCTGGCCTTTACCCAAGAATATTTTTTTTGGCTTTAACTTTTATAAGTGCATCCACTGGTCTTTAAATCTGATATTGTAAACTTCTAAAAATTTTCTAAATCTCATGCAGCTGTGCGTGTCCTCTGCCCTACAGTCCACCTCTGGCTCTTTGTCTACCTCTGACAGCCTTTGGGAGATGGGGCTGGCAGCAGAGTGCAACTGTCAGAGAGGTTATAGCTGCCAATTCTAATAGTATACAGAAATATGAAGAAACAGTAATCTGTCCGTAGCAGTACAACTCCCCATACCTGCAGGTCCCTCATGTTACTGATGAAAAAGTGGGCCTACTTTGCTGAGTTGGCACTCTCAGTCTCTGACCAGCTCCGTACAGTGTGGGGAACTTAGCTTACAATGCAGTTGACTAAGCAGTATTTCTGTAAGAGGGGTGCATGCTATGCTGTGCAGTTACTTGTTGCTGGTTAGATAGAGGCAGTTTGGCAGTGTGGGTGTCTAAGTAGTACTTCCACCTCTTTCCTGAGATGTTCAGTTTTTATGCTGTTTGGAAGGGAGTGTCTGACCCAAAGCAAATTGGCATTTTTACCAATGGTGACACCATCCTGTTTTTCCGTACTGATGTAGCACAAATAGCAACAAACTGAAGGCTGGCTAATGGTAACTGAAAGCCAGTGTATTACTTGAAGAACACGTAGGTGTTACCATGAGTAAATGTAGAAATCCCGATAGTAGAATTTTAATTGTAATGATGAATAACCTCTGATGATGATAGATCTCCATGTGACGTGTAGTTGCAGTTCTCCTGGGGAAGATAATGGTGCTAAAATGAATCTGATTCAGCCCTCCCTTACTAAAGGAGAGGAGGAGGCTTACTAAACTAAGTTTGAGATTTTAATGCAAGCTGAAAAACAGTGCTGGAGCTGTAGTATGAAATGCTTTCAATTAAGCTGCAATAGACAGTTGTGTAGCCTGGACTTCCCAGAGAGAATGGAGGCTGCATTATTCTTTCTGCTTCTGTAAGCAGAAGAGTAGACGGCCAGTCTCATTTCTACTTGCAGTGTTTCATAAACTAGTTCTAGCCAAAGTTTTTCTGTGTAGACCCTTATTTTACTTATAACTCTTCAGGGTTTCTACTTAGAGATCTTGATTATTCACTTCACATGGGTTGCTCAGTAGAATAATGGCATCAGTCAATCAAATGTTGTTCTCACTTTATGGACTAGATAAGTGAGAGCCAGAGACACCTATATTAATTTATGATTTGTTTTATATAGGCTCCTCCAGCCTGTGTCCTCTTTGACTCTAGCCTTCAGTTGTCCTTGAACAAGATGGAGACATTTGAAAGCAACTGTATCCATCCCCCAGGTCTAAAAGTGCCACATCCTGCCTGAATGTGTAGTATCTGTGCAGAACAGTAGTTGGAGATCATACTATTAAATAGACTGTGCCCAAAAAGGCATGGCACACCTCACTCATTTCCAGCTCTGTATTAATTTTCTTCCTCCTCCCTGTGTATTTGTAAGGTCCGAAAAGCACTGCGTAGTACAGAGGCATATGAAAATTTCCTTCGCTGTCTGGTTATTTTTAACCAGGAGGTCATCTCCCGTGCTGAGCTTGTGCAGCTAGTTTCTCCATTCTTGGGGTAAGTGAAGGTTGAGCAAGTCCAATTGTTTGTGTAATCATTGTTGGGAGGGTCTGTGGGGATCTAGTGTGTTTTGTATATTGGGAAGTAAGTTCTGTTTAAAGGAAAAGAATGTCTTGTGCATGGTATGTACAACTAGCTCTGTGGCCCAGAGCTCTATAGCTCTAGGAACTAACTGGGCATTTAATTTCCTGAGCTGCTTGCAGCATGATATATGTGTAACTGAGAGGGAGTCTTAGCATTGTTTGGTGCATCTGTGTACACTACTGTTCATTTAATCACCTGTCCACTAAATGCTTACAGGGTGTTACTTGTACATCAGTGAGCTAATACCCTACAGCTGTGAGAACAGAGTGCTGCTCCTCTCTGAGATGCCTATCTCTTCTAGCCCAGCCTGAGCAAGGGTAATGAATGTTGACCATTCTCATCAAAGAATTGGCAATAGAGCTTTTTTGGAGTAGGTCATTGAGAGAACAGGTCAAGTTTTATACAGAAACTGAGACCAGAACTTTAAGTTACTCAGGTGTAAAGGCAGAAGCTTTAGACCCCTCTTGGGACATTGCTAGTATACCAAATAATTCCATGCTAACAGTTTATAGTAAGGCCTGTGTGTAAAGTACACATGCTAGCTATTTTTACATCCGCTTGGGGCTGCAAGTTTAACATTCCTTACTGCTTTAAATAGAATTAATGTACATGTCAGAAAGGGAACTAAAGACAAGAAGATCCCAAATTAAGAGCAGGATCAGGGCCCCCATTGTGTGGACTGCTGTACAGCCTAGAGAGACTCCCTGGAAGAGGTTGCAGTCCTTGTCTTCAGTGGAACTAGGCAAATTTTGTGTCATTAAGACATTAATTTTAGCCAAAAAAGGTAAGATAGTAGATCTGTGTCAGTGAAAACACTCTAAAAAATTGTTTTCTCCCATCTATCTTATGTATCTGGAGCTATAAGAGAGTATCTATATCAGGAAAGGTATAATAAAGATCACTTTATTATCCTAGAGTTGAACTTTATCATTCTCCCATGTAACGAAAAAAATGTATTAAATGAGCAGTTATTCAGTTAGCAGTGATAACAGGCATAGAAGTGTCCCCCTTTGTAGGAGAAGATGGGAGTCTAATAGATGCATGTTTTAGTCTCTGATCAAGTCAAATTATGTTTTCCACAAGCAGAATCTAAGGGGTGAAATATCTTTATATGTTTTCATGTTGGCCTGTGTCCTCTTTAGATTTATATTTTGTTGTCAGGGTATTGGTGGAAGCATTGGTGCTGATAGACTCATCCTAAAAGCTGGGAGTTTTTTCAGTAGAGTCCTAGATTTGTTTCTCACAGCTTCTCTTTAGTCAATGCCTCTATCTGCTGAGTATTAGCACCCACCAAATTATTTAGGCAAAGAAGCAAAACCAATCTGGGACGTTCCCTGTAGATAACACTGCAGTGTGCTCCTGCTAATTTTAAGTGAGAAGGTATGGATATACCCTCATCTCTCAGTAGTCTTTCATATCTCATATATGGATGAATGAGGCCTTGTTGATAAGGTATGTTAGGAGTGTTCTAGCACCTTCCCTCCCCTGTCACCAAATAAAGAGGCAAAGGAACCATAAAAAGTCCGCAAAGTGAATTAAGGCAGGAGCAGTCTGGAAAAGCAGAGTGGTTTGTCTTGATGAATGTGCACAAGTGTAGAGAATTAGTGGGACTGAGTGGCCAGGGTCTTCTGTCTCCACACTGAATTCTAGGAGCACTCTTGAGCACGGCCCCTACTTCATACTTTAGAGTACTGGGATTTGACTTGTAAGCAGCTACAGTTTTCACATATGTGTGTTTTATAGGAAATTTCCAGAACTGTTCACTTGGTTTAAAAACTTTTTGGGTTACAAAGAGTCTGTTCATATGGAGACATTTCCCAAGGAGCGCGCTACAGAGGGAATTGCCATGGAAATAGACTATGCCTCCTGTAAACGACTGGGTTCCAGCTACCGAGCCTTGCCTAAGAGTTACCAGCAGCCCAAATGTACAGGGCGGACTCCACTGTGTAAAGAGGTAAGGAGCTTTGAACCAGAGGAATTTGTGTGTTGGGAGAAGCCTGTTTCCAATCTCTCTGCAAGCAGCTGGGCCAGAACAACTAGTAGGTGGTGTAGAAGAGGGTAATAAAGGGAATTAACTGCACAGCTGTGCGCTATCTTGAAATCCTGGTCTCTTGAGAGGAAGTGTCAGTGTCTGGGCTCAGTCCTTGCTGTGTTCTGTGGTGACCGTGACTGTCATCCTCTAGACCTGGAAAGGCAGTGGTTCTCATGTGGGTGGGCAGGGACTTGTGGTGCATACTGGTTAAGATTCTCTTGCCTCGCAAGAGGGATAAGAGCATTTGCTGGGGATGAGGGAAACCTCAGAGCTTAGTTAAATCTCTTCCTTTGGGGGTTGTAAAAATTCTGGGGCACCTCAACATATATTTGCTATATTGCACCTTAGGGGCAAGTTTCAGGTTTGCTAATGACACAAAGAATGGAAGGAGGGTTGTTACTAGTCAATGCAAGTAGTTTATATGGAATTGTGGGAAAGAGGAGTTTCCCCCCCCTTTTTAAGTGTTATAAGGGTAGCAGATAGTAAGACAGCTAAAACAGCATCCTCAAAACAATTAAGGTTTCAGACTGTGCCATAAAATCTCTAAAGGATGTGCTGCATGGTGCAGTTGTAAACGTTGGCCTACAGTTAACGTGTGGTCTGGTGCCAGGTCCATAAAGATGGACCAGATTCCTTGAACCTGCCTGCCTTAAAGCAGGGAACACAAATCTGTATGTAGTTCTGTGCGAAGCTGCTAGTATTTGTTTTGGGTTCGGATTCAGCCGATTTGGGGGACAGCAGTTTGATTCAGAGTCAGCCTCTGCCAAATCTCCAAATCAAACAGGCTTCATCCCCTGCCCGCTCTGCCAGTCGCATCACTGGCTGCCCATCCTGGCACTTCAAAAAAACCAAAAACAAAGCCGTGCACTAACCAGTTCCTGCCAGGCAGGGGGTAATATCTGCTGCCCCCTTCTGCCCCACTGGGGGGGGCTGTGCCACGAGACCCTGATGACCGTTGTAGCAACTAGTAAGTGTGGGGCTTTTTTTTTTTTTTTTTTTAAGAGCCAGGACTCTGGGGCTGGGTAGGGCAGCCATGGGGAGGAGGGGGGATTGGGAGAGCGAGAAGCGGTAGGGGGGTGCTCAGGGGGGCTGGGGGAGGAGCAGGCAGAGAATGGGGCCTGGCAGGGGTCCCTCCATGGTCCCCTCCGACCTCCTCCAGCCCCACCTCCCCTGCCCCCTACCTACCAGCACAGAGTCTGGGTCCAGCTCTCTGCAGTGGTGAGTGGGGACTTCCCGAATTGCCAAAGCTCTCCAAATCTTTTCTGAATTGATTCAGAGGCTTTGAATCAATTCAGAACTTTTTATTGGTTTCCCGATTTAATGGAGATTCAGCT
Source organism: Crocodylus siamensis (assembly GCF_052110815.1). Taxonomy (NCBI): domain Eukaryota; kingdom Metazoa; phylum Chordata; order Crocodylia; family Crocodylidae; genus Crocodylus; species Crocodylus siamensis. Next base: position 27,869,557 of record NC_143409.1, on the reverse strand, counting down.
GCCGAATTGGGCTGAATCTCCTCCGAATTGAATGAGCAACTGAACCTTTGCACAGCCTTAGTAGCCTGGTTTTCAGGGGCTTGGGGGGGAAAAACTGCTTCTGTTTGTGTTTGTAGAAGCTGCAGGAGCTTGTCATCAGATAGAGTTTTAAATTTTTATTTCAGCATCTTGGGCTGATTTTTCAGTTTCTAACTACACTTTTGTTTGGGGGGGGTGGCATTTTTTAAATAGAAAAAAAGCCATCGGGTTTCTAACAATGAATTATACTTACCATAACATGGTAACTGCCTAGCATCATTAAACAGTTGTGTATATATAGTGGATTTATTTCAGCCAGCCAAATAAATCCACAGCCAGTATATTAAAAGGATTATTTGATCTTTCTCTTCAACTTCCCTTGAGAGAAGAGAGATCTCCAACCTTCCTGAGGACCCATAGGACAGTGGTTCTCAACCTTTTTATACTTAAGGCAGCCCTTGGAAAATGCCAGCTTTTTAGTTTTAACTTTTTCTTGAGTACAGAAAAATAATAAAGCAATTCTTCTGTTGCAAAGAACTCAGAGAGGCCACTGACTATCAGAATGTTTTTGATGCTATAGGTTACAACTTAAAATCTATGAGTTATCTTGTGAATTGTGTATAGGTGTTAGCACACCTAATGTAGTGGGGCACCGCACAGCATCCTTAATAGACTCTCATGGCACTTCAAGCTGCTCTAGCACCTTGTTTGAGAATCCTTCTTAAGGGGTTCCTTTATGCACAGAGCAGCCTCTTTACCAAGGAAGAGGCAGTAAATGGCTGTAAAGAATCTAGGTGCCTTAAACTTAGGAATGAGGTAATAGAAATTTGGGTATCTGTCTTCTATGATGCCTTAGAGAAAAACTGTCATTCACCTTGCCTCCTTTGTTCCCAGGTTTTGAATGATACTTGGGTCTCCTTCCCTTCATGGTCTGAAGATTCCACCTTTGTTAGCTCCAAGAAAACACAATATGAAGAACACATCTACAGATGTGAAGATGAGCGTTTTGAGGTAGATATTCTTCTCCATTTCTTGAAGTTTGGAGTTCTGTGAACTAGTGAGCCATATGGACACAATTACTGCTTAAATGTTGCTGCTTAGAATCTGGTCTTCTGGAGGATAGGTGTTTTACATGGCTTCTAATTAAGCCCTACCCACCCTTTCAAATACAAAAAGTAAAATGTGAATGACTTCTGATCAACCGTCTACCTCCTACCCACTGATTTTTAGCTTAATAGCTTTGTCACCACTCTTCTGCTCAGGTCATTGCAAATGAAAGTCTTGACTGTCAGTGTTTTTTACCATTTACTACCCACATAGTACATAAGAATTTAAGTTTCTGTGTTTAATAATTTGAAAACGGTTGCAGTGGAAGTGTTAAATGATTGACAACTACTTGGAGTGAAAGTCAGTACAGCAATTATTTCTGTGTGCTAAGGTTTGTTGCATCCTTTTGTAGTGTAACTGTCAATTGTGTGCTACCCACACAAAAAATGTCTTTTATTTCCTAAAGGTATCATTTTGATAGTCTTCAACTTCTTGTGGAGAGATGCAGTATTATATAGAAAACATGCAATACAACTAGGCTAGAACAACCAAGTACAGAAATATTAAACCATTGCTTTGAATTTGCCTTGTTTTGAATTCACAGTACTGCAGAGGTGTTGTGAAGCAAGAATTCCTATCCCTTAAACGTTGGTTTTCATAGAGTAATGTGCCTTATCTTTCAGTTGGATGTTGTCTTGGAGACCAACTTGGCAACAATCAGAGTCCTAGAGGCAATCCAGAAGAAACTCTCTCGCTTGTCTGCTGAGGAGCAAGCTAAATTCCGGTTGGACAACACTTTAGGTGGCACGTCAGAGGTGATCCACCGCAAGGCCCTGCAGAGGATATATGCTGACAAGGCGGCTGACATCATAGATGGGCTGAGAAAGAATCCATCTGTTGCAGTTCCCATTGTGCTGAAAAGGTACTTCCTGCATCCTGGCATACATACTTGTATTCTAGTAAAGCTCACAACAGGCCAGGCACTATTCAAACTTGTAAGAACATATAGTTTCTGTTTTTCAGGACCTCAGCCTCTTTGGGGCAATCTGCAGAGTGCTGATACTTCTAATGTTATAGTAATTTCATAATGACCAATTAGAAATATGAAAGCAAAAATGACACCAACCACACTGAAAGTGCAAGAACCTTTGCAATCCTGGAGTTGCATTTTATTCTGATGAGGACAGCTTCTATGAGATCGGCAGGACTGAGTTGGACCCGTAACGCATTTAATCTCTGAAAGTGATCAGGGACTCAAATGATAGTCTGTGTTGGAAGTAGATTTCAAGTCAAAGTTACCAGTTCCTGGTTGGTGAAAGGGTCTAAATACAATATTGAGGGTAGAATCAGGGATGATTAATTGGACCAGTCATAATAGGTGTCTTCAGCTACCTATTTGTCAGAACCTGCGTTGTAAAATTCTTATATTGAAAGTTGCTGACCTGTTGCTTGTAAGCTACAGGTAGAAGCACAGTTTTCTGTGGGAGGAAAAATGTGGTCCATAAAGTTATCCTGAAAACATTGCAGAGATCAATGATGCTAAAGGAATGGAACAGAAGAAAATCTCCAATTCTGGTCAGCCTATTGCAAGAAAGGCATAGTGGTAATGGAACTGGGCTCAGAGATCAGCAAGGAAAGACTGATATGAGATGTGATCACTGGTATTTAAATTATAGGTTTGGGAGGCTATACAAAAGTTGGTTTTACAGAACTGTACAAAAACATGTCCCATGTCCCTGTATCTCTTTTCATGAACAAAGGGCCAGTTAGTGAAAATGAAAGGCAGTATGTCTAAACCTGTTCTCTAGTACCATCTGTGCAGGACTAGCACCCATGTCTCCAACCCTGAATACCAGACTTTCCAAATTTCTCTGGGTTTTATGTTGCATGCTAAAGGACAGTGAGAGTAGAACAGAATAAGAACTAAGCCCCCTAGTGGTTTTGCATGCCACTCGCTTTTGGACATGACATGCCACCGAGTTCCTCTTCCTTTACTGTCCTCAGTGAGTTGGATAAGGAAGTTGTAAAGGAAAACACGTGCACTGAGCTATTCAGTGAAGTAAGTGCTGAATATTCCAACTACAGTAGCTGAAGAGTGTGATCTGTGAGTGAGTATAAAGTAACCTTCATATCTGCTGTCATCCTGGCCATTTCTGGTTTTACACAGCAAGATGCTACAGCACTGTTTTGCTGGAATCAGTGCTCTGTACTTTTGCTATCTGTTGTACTCTTAATAATTTGGAAGCAAAAATAATACTATTCTTAGCAGGGCAGTAGTAGGTGGTCAGTATTTGTTATAAAAGCATCAAAATGTCCCATTTGCTATTATCATCCTATTGTTTAAACACAGATGATTCCTACTTTGTTACCTCACAAAGTCTACCTATATGTTTATATTTTTGCAGTCTCATATAAAAGAGTGACTCTACTGAGGAGGGATATATTCCAAGAACTAGATATAAGGAAACAAGAGAAAATTGTTATGGGAAGGAACCTCTCAGACACCTGCATGATGGTTGTGGTATAAAAGCTAGATTGAGCCAGTGATACTGTTTTGAAAAGTGATTGCCATGTGAGATGCATCTGTGTGTGCAGACACCTGGAGTGCTCAGTGACCTACATTTTTGCAGAGTTCTAGTCTGTCAGAAAAATATCTTTCACCTAAATGAAAAATGCAGTATTTTAATCCTCAGTGAGGAGAGAGAGAGAGGTTTTTGTTTGGCTCCATATGGGAAGCAGAGGCTATGGAGGATTTTCATTGTGATTTTTTTTTTTTTTTTTTCCTCTTAAATAGGATGAGGATGGTTACAGTGCATGTGTTCTGAGGTGACGGTTGACTGACTTTAATGCTAATCACAGGCTGGGTGACGGTTCAGAGTTGTTTGTAGGTCTGAAGGATCATGTAAAGGGAATATATGAAGATGAATCAGCAAGAAGTTTGAGAGTTCTGTAGTCCTCAGCATGTGGCTAAATCCTCATGCACTGTGCTTATTTCTAACATGTTTCAAATACCTGGGACTCTTTTGACCAACTGATTATAAGACTGCAGAACTGTTTGTGACTGCTGTATCTCGATTCTGGGCTGTAGAATCCTGGAGTATCAAAGTAAACCTAGAACCTCTCTCAGAACTCTGGTAAAGCTGTATGGAATAGTGAAAGGCTGGGGTGAATGTCCTCTTTAGCCTAGTTAACGAGGTCATACAACCACAGCTTCTGAGAGGTGGTGGTGTTTCAGTGGATAATGGATCTTGGGTGGAAGACTTGTTTTCTTTGTTACCTACTCTGTCCTGGTCCAGCATTCATCAGTATGGTATATGTGCACTTCTTAACTCCTATTTTTGCTATTTTTTGCTGTAAGGTTAAAGATGAAAGAAGAAGAGTGGCGAGAAGCCCAGAGAGGATTCAACAAAGTCTGGCGGGAGCAGAATGAGAAATATTACCTGAAATCATTGGATCACCAGGGCATCAACTTCAAACAGAACGACACCAAGGTCCTGAGGTCAAAGAGTCTCCTCAATGAGATTGAGAGCATCTATGATGAGGTAAGGCAATGATTACCTGATAGTCTCCTTCTTTCAACTGCCTGTGCTCTGAACAGTTACTTTCAACCCTTCTCTACAGACTCAGCTTTTGTTTGCTTGGGGTAGGTAGAGTCGGGCTAAGGATTGTAATGAGAGAAGAAATCTAGCTCCTTGGAAAAGCTTTTCAAAAAGCTCGTGGAAACATGATAAATTGCTTGTATGAAAATGACTCATGCTGTTTGTTTGCACTTTCTACCTCAGAGGCAAGAACAAGCTTCAGAAGACAATGCCGGAGTACCCACAGGCCCGCACCTATCACTGGCCTATGAAGACAAGCAAATCTTGGAGGATGCTGCCTCCCTCATCATCCACCATGTAAAACGGCAGACAGGAATCCAGAAAGAGGACAAATACAAAATCAAGCAGATCATGTATCACTTCATTCCAGACCTGCTGTTTGCTCAGCGAGGTGAGCTCTCAGATGTGGAGGAGGAGGAGGAGGAGGAAATGGATGTGGATGAAGCCACAGGGGCTGCGAAAAAGCACAATGGTGTTGGTGGCAGTCCTCCAAAAACCAAACTGATGTTCAACAACACGACGGCTCAGAAGCTGCGGGGCATGGATGAGGTGTACAACCTCTTCTACGTCAACAACAACTGGTACATATTCATGCGGCTGCATCAGATCCTGTGCTTACGGCTGCTGAGGATTTGCACCCAAGCTGAGCGGCAAATTGAAGAAGAGAACCGGGAAAGGGAGTGGGAGCGGGAAGTGCTAGGCATAAAACGAGACAAGAGTGACAGCCCTGCCATCCAGCTGCGACTAAAGGAGCCCAGTGAGCACACTTCTTGCATGGGTTTGTGGGGGAAGGGATGCTGGGGCAGGAATTATGGTGGTTGTGAAGTTTAAGCAGTCTCCTAGGGCTTTGGAGAATCTGCTAAAACTAAATCCATTGAAGCAGGGATGGCCTCTTGTGTACTTGTACAGCATCTAATGCAGTGGGCCTGAATACCTGTTGAATCCTCTAGTCACTACTGAAATTCCAAAAGAAGGAATATGTGTAGTAAGGACTTCATTAGAGCCACAGGTTGTTCACACAAGCTATAGCTGTAACGAAGTCATTGCTCTACATATGCTTAATGCTTTTTGAGGAGAGAACCTCCTGTTTTGGAGAGTTACTATAGAAGAGGCCTCAGAGGAGGTCAGCGCAGAGAACTGGTGACAAAATTGTCAGTAACTTTCTTTTAAAAGGAATCATTTTGAATATTTGACAGTTCTGTTCCTCCTTTGTAGATTGTTCTGGTTGTTCACAGGCTTGTCTGGTCAAACTAAGACTGAGGCCCTAGACATATGGCCCTATCATTCCTAGAAGTCAGAGTAGGCCTGTAGGAACAGCCCTTCCCAGGTGAGTTGGAATATGTTTCATCTTGCATGCTCTCTCCCTGTAGTGGATATTGATGTCGAGGATTACTACCCAGCTTTTCTGGACATGGTGCGGAATCTGCTAGATGGCAACATGGACTCATCTCAGTATGAGGACTCACTGCGTGAGATGTTCACTATTCATGCCTACATCGCCTTTACCATGGACAAGCTGATCCAAAGCATTGTTAGACAGGTGACCTGTATTATATATTCCTGGGGTACAAAGAGAGTGGGTGGGATTGGACTTTCCTATAAGAGAGGGCATTCTTCATGATCACAGAGAATTTTGAGAATGTTGTATCTACTTAGATGTTTTAAGCTAGATGAGGGACAGTGGGCATTTCCCCATTTAGCTCTTCAAGGGTTATAACAAAAAGGGTAAGTTACAGTGTATTTAAACAGATCAATATTTCAAGGTGTTTACAGGTATATCCTGCCCTTGGGTACCTGTGGTGCTTTATCTGTTCTCTTCAGTTTCTTCAAAGATGCATATATCATTCCTCTGAGCTTGCTTTGCCTTTTCAAAAGAAGTTGATACGCTGAATGTACAAACGAAATATTGCCATTTGTTTAAAAAAAACTTGGAAAGGCAATGCAAAACTTGTATAAAAATAGTTTTGATCTAAAAATGGCTGGTTAGGTCCTGGTTTGGTGAAAATTAAAGTAAAAAACAATTTATCAATGTCTGTTTTGACACAGAATGGATTGAAAAGGCAGCTAACGCTTGATTTTAAACTGGGACCTAATTAGTTAGCACTTGACTTTTTAATTCCTCCAACCAGCCACCTTCAGATGATTAGCAAGCCCTTCCTATTGGGTTACACGCTGCATAACTCTGTGCTCTGCACCTTTCCTTCATATCGGTTATATAAAATGACAACTTGTTAGATGATATTTATAGGGTAATTATTTCATAGTTTCATAGATGTTAGGGTCAGAAGGGACTTATTAGATCGAGTCTGACCCCCTGTTCTGGGCAGGAATGGGTACTGGGATCAGGTGACTCCAGCCAAGTGTCTGTCCAATCTCCTTTTAAACACCTCCAAGGAAGGGGATAGCACCACCTCCCTTGGAAGCTTATTCCATATTTTGACAACCCTCACTATAAAGAATTTTTTCCTGATGTCCAGTCTGAATTTGCTCTCTTCCAGTTTGTGGCCATTATTTCTAGTTACCCAACAGGCACCCTGGTAAACATTGTATCCCCTATTTCTTGCTGCTGTTCTCCCCCCGCCCCCCCAATGAGTTTGTAGGTGGCCATGAAATCACCTCTCGGCCTCCTCTTGTGGAGGCTGAAGAGATTCAGGTCTCCCAATTGGTCCACATAAGGTTTTTTCTGTAAGCCTTAACCAGATGACTGGCCCTCCTCTGAACCCACTCCAGGCCATCCATATCCCTCCTGAAGCGTGGCGCCCAAAACGGAAGGCAGTACTCCAGCTACAGCCTAACCAATGCCACATAAAGGGGAAGTATCACCTCCCTAGACCTGTTTGTGATGCACCTACTTATGCATGACAGGGTGCGGTTAGCTTTACTTGTTACCTCCTCATACTGGTAAGTCGTGTTCATTTTGGAGTCAACTATGACTCTGAGATCCCTTTCCACAGTTGTGCTACTTAGTGGTACCTTGCAGGCTGTAGGATTATTGATGATTCTTCCTCCCCAGGTGCAACACATGACACTTGTCCTTGTTAAACAGCATCCTATTCTGTTCAGCCATTCCCCAGCCTGTCCAAATCAGCCTGGATTCGCTCCCTGCCATCTAGTTTGTACCTCCCCCATAGCAACTTTCTAGTACTTATTTTAAAGGACACATTCCTAATAGCTGTAGTGATTACTACACAGTAGAAAAAGGTTAGTAAGTCTATAACTTTGTCCTGTTTTGTTGGATATTTTAGCTAAAAACTCTGAGCAAACAGTAGTCCAAAGTAGGAATTAAGTGTGTGCTTTCCTGTTATATATGCTGATGAACATGTGGAATCCTTCAGCCAGTACAGGATTGCATAGTGTGTAGGGTGGAAAATCTGCAAATGACTGTCACCGCATGTTTCAGGAGATCCAGCGTGGCTTCCCACATGTCATTTGTGACTCTAGAGTATTTACATATAAAAGTCTGCTTACAAAAATGCAGAAAAATGAAGTGATGAAAGTTCAGCTCTGTTTATTAGTTTCCTTTAATGTCAGGCTTTAAAACTTTTATGTATGGTATCAATTAAAAAATATTCTTAGTGTTCTATTTTCTTCTAAACCCTGACTGTGAAAGACAGGGCATCCAGACTATAAATTATGTGAGGCCTCCCCCACACCCGTGTGGGAGTTTGGTGGTAGGCAGTGTACCAAATCCAGAGGCATTTGTTGTCCGGTATTTTTAAAACTCTTTTCCCTAATAGTCTTCCATGTTTTTCATATTCACAGCTCCAGCACATAGTTAGTGATGAGATCTGTGTGCAGGTGACAGATCTTTACCTGTCTGAGAATAACAATGGAGCTACTGGAGGTCTGCTGACCACACAATCCTCTCGCACCCTTTTAGAGGCTACATACCAACGCAAAGCAGAGCAGCTTATGTCTGATGAGAACTGTTTCAAGGTAAGAATTACTATGACCTTCAGTGTCTTCACTGATTCATAGGGGAGGAATCCCTGATAGGTGTCATAAGAAAGGAGTGGTGATTACAATGTCCTCATAAGAAAGGAGCAAAGGATCCAAATATCCCAAAGACCTATGGACATTTGCCTTCTCTGAAGCTCTTGTAGAATGTTACAGGGAAATCTTTGTGGCCCATTATAGATTGTTACAACTTCAGAGAATCTCCTTAGAGAGGTACTAGTAACTGTTTTACACATGTAGTTAACTTGTGAAATTTATTGCCACAAGGTGGTAGAGGCAGATAGCAGCCAGCTTCAAAAAGGGACTAGATAGATTCATTGATAGCTGTGAATGGAACAGTTGCTGATGTTTCCTTTGGCATGTCTAAACCAGTAATGGTGGACACCAGGGAGGGTAACGGATAGAGGATAGATCACTCTAGATCTGTCTAGTACGTTGCTTTCCCGTTAGCAACCACTTATGCTTCTGACAGAGACGAGGATACTGGGCTAGATGGACCGTTGTTCTGACCCACTATGGCACTATTTATTCAATCCTTGGTAGGACCTGTGTTAATGCAAACAAATAGTGTAGAACTTGCACACAGAGACAGTATTAACACTTCCTATAGGATTTTTTTTTAGAACCAAGACCCTTAAAAGACAGATTGAGGACAAATATGGATCCTGAATAAAACAGAATTTTCCTTGTATTTCACGGTACCTCAGTCTCACACCGATGTATCATTTTTGCTATGATTTTAATCTTTTTCTGGGTCAGAAAAGCTTTCCAATTTTTTTCTCTACCTCACCCTTTGTAGCATGGAATCTCTGGCTATAATGTACTAACTATGCACTACATTTTTATTTGCTGACTGCACTAAATATATCTGACGCATCATTTTAAAAATCCATACTTCTCATTACTGTGAACTAGGAAATGGTCAGAGCCACCCTTAGCTAGTAAAATTAATTGATCAAGGCTTCTGTTATTTTGGACTATCTCTTGCTCTTACTGAGAGCTTCAAAATAAGCTAAGAGGTAAAGAATTAAAACTACAGGGCTTGATTGGATAGTAATATGCCTTCTAAAAGCTGTCTAACATGATGGTCTGCCTGTATAAGCTTCCTAATTTGAAACTAATGTTAATGGTTGAGCTGAGTGAATTTTTGTATTGAATTGCCAGTACCAAAATGAAGCAGCTTTCTTGCCTGCCTTTTATTGCAGCTATTAAGTTTTCCTTGTAAATCACTCTGTGTCATGGTGCTCTGGCTATAGCAGCTCTCTTTTGCTGGTATACATAGAAAATGTCTTTATCCTTATGTTCTTGTTTTTACCTGCTCTTAGATGGGCCCCTTAGCAAGCTGGAACTTCTCTGCTCATCAGATCTGTTTCTACATTTCTGTATTCTGGTTGTGTAACTCATGGCGAACATTCTCTTTGCCTCCCATCCTGCTAGAGCTTTGGTGTTATGTCGGATCATTACATGAAATTAATTTTTAATTTCTTTCTCTCTCTCTCATTCTGACTGGGAAGGAGGTTGTTTGAAGGTCTCTAAATTCCATTTGGTATTTTGCTTTTTAGCTCATGTTCATTCAGAGTAGAGGTCAAGTCCAGTTAACCATTGAGCTTCTGGACACAGAAGAAGAGAACTCGGATGACCCTGTGGAGGCGGAGGTAAGAGAGGCAGAGGTAAGAACAGATTCTTCAGAGTTTTGGCTGCTTCTGGAAATGCTTTTATACTGTACTCTGATTTATATGTATATTGGATATGTGAATAATTTGCTTACCTACATAATGCTGACTTTTTTTGTTTATTGCTTATATTGCAACAAATGAAACATCTGAATATGTTTAGTGCATAAACTGTGCTTGCTGCATAGGAACTCCTAAGCCCCACTAACTAGTTTGTGCTCCACTTTAACTGCATTGCTGGTGACATGGAAGTTTAACAAACAGTTAATTTCAAAGCTCTTCAAGTAACTTTGGACTGTCTAGACCTTGTCATTGTCAAGGCTGTTATTAGAGGCCTTGTAAGGCACTGGTGAGAAATAAGGTAATGTGCCTTAATGAAGTGCAGATAGTTCAATAAAAGTTATTATGGTTCATGAACGTTGTTTACATTGAATTTGGGTATATGCTTAGCCTTTGCAGTCCTGAAGTTGTATATCTAAATAGTGTACTGTATTGGGTGAGCTGTCAGATGTTCCAGATGCCATGGGCGTGTGACCTGCCTCTTGCCAAACAGAAGTGTCCTCTAAGACCAAGAACTCCAGACATTTGGGCTAAAAAGTACTTACTAGCTTATTTTTAAAATGGATAACTAAAATAGTAAATGTCTGTATTATGCCTTGCAGGGATGCTAAGTCGGGTGGGGGTGGAACACATGAAGTCTTCGAAGATTTGTAGCATAACCTTTTTCAGGTTTGTTTCAGTGCCTCAATTTAGAAGGTGTTAGCTAATTACATGTTCTGTCTCCCTCTTTCAGCGCTGGTCAGATTATGTAGAGCGGTACGTCAACTCTGATTCTACCTCCCCTGAGCTTCGGGAACACCTGGCACAGAAGCCAGTCTTCCTGCCGAGGTAAGTGAGCTAGCTATGGCTGTGAACCCTAATATGGGCCACAAGTCCCCATGACAGTAAAGGGAGGAGAAATCTTCCTTGATCAGCGATAAATATTTCAGTCTTTTGTGCGTTAGTACTACACCACTTTAGAATCCAATAGCCCTGGCAGTGCTGGGTAGAGGTATTGGCCTGCTGTTCATTTCAAAACCCTGCAAGTCCACCCTGGGCTCCTGCTCTCCAGTGACTTAGAGATGGCATAGTCTGCAAATAGCAGGGAGCTGAGAGGTGTTGGGGAATCACCAACCCTTTCTTGGCAGTCTTGCCTTGGCTTACAGTAGCCCTCCACTGGACCACAGAAGGTGCTGAGTCAGTGCATTTCATGTGCAGGGAGATGGCTATAAAGTAGCCTTGACAGACTTTCAGTTTCTGTAAGAAGGGGGACGAGCAGGCTGACTCGTAGGCACATACGCCTAAATAGTTGTGGCAGTTCCTCCCCAAGCTATAGTTTGTGTTATTTGAAGGGTGGGTGCAGAACTACTTTACCACCCCCAGATACATCCAGCCTAGTTGTAGAGGGAAAGCACTAATTCCAGGTGGGATTCTCTGGTTTACAGGAATCTGAGGCGGATCCGTAAGTGTCAGCGTGGTCGGGAGCAGCAGGAGAAGGAAGGGAAGGAGGGAAACAGTAAGAAGTCCATGGAGAATGTGGAAAGCTTGGACAAGCTGGAGTGTAAATTCAAACTGAACTCCTATAAGATGGTGTACGTGATCAAATCGGAGGATTACATGTACAGGAGGACCGCTCTGCTGCGTGCTCAGCAGGTAGGAAGAAGCCAAAAGAATGAGAAGAGCAGCCAGTGTTTTTTTTTTTTTCCCCCTGGAACTTTTGCTCTCAAAAGGCAGCTGGCAAGACTCAGATAAAGTGTCCACTGGGCTTTTGTTCTGTGCCGTGTAGCAGTCTGTCCCCATGAGGATTATACACTATTGGTTTAGTCTTCCTAGGGGGCTGTAAAGATTCTCTGAATATCTTTGAGATGTAACCCTTATGCTATTCTCCTATCTCTCAACACCCTCCTTTCTCCAGATAGATATAATTCATAGGGAAGTTGTTAGGGGCCTTAGCTTTCAGGTTCCTTGCTTAGGGGCACCTTCCATAGGTTACTTCCTTTTTTATTTTTTTATTTTTAGGGAGGGTTTGTTTTGTGACCACTTAATCACTAGTAAGAGCACATGATCTCTAGGGCTTCCCCAAAGAGGGAGCATACAGAGTGCAATGAATTCAAGTGCCTCTGTTCTGACTCAGCTCCCCCCAACCACATCCACTGTCTCATCCTCATAGTCACTGAGAGCAGGAGTCCTAGGGTTGCTGCCACATAAAAGTGCACTGCAAAGGTATATGCACACTGCTCCAACATGCTGGATTTGTGGCAAGGATAGATGAAGTGAGGTCACAATTACAGAACATCCAATGTGTGTGTTCCGGTCTCAGAAATTCATAGGCCAACAGAATAGCCAGACTATGGCAACATGTATAGGAGTTTCTAGGAATGACCCATTTTTAAATGAGAGTTGCACTTCCCAGTAATCCTTTATTAAATTACTCAGCAGGGCTGTGGGTTTTTTGTTCAGTCCAAAACTAAACTTTGGATGTGGGGTGTGAAGAGTTCAAACTTTTCAGCCCCTCATAAGCTATGAGAGGTTGACAGGAGGCTACTTCTCTTCTTCTCCTGGAATGTACTAAATTATAAATATTTGACTTCACCTTGCTTCTTCACTGAGTCTGTAACACATCAAAGGCTAAAGACAATTGGTTTAGTGTTCCAATTTTTTTAAAGTTAGATCTGGTTAAAATTGTTGATTTCCCATCACATTAGAATATTTATATCAGGGTAGATAAAATGGATAAGTTAATAATCCTTTTTTTTTTTACATTTAACTTTAAATGAAAACTGTATTAGAAGACGCATCTACTTAAAAATGTAATTTTAGTCCTAAACACAGGTTCTGTCAAAATGATGACAGCACTTAAAACATTAAGTAATATGTGTCGGCTGCAGAATTTTTAGAGTCTAACTACTGATGTGGTAGAAGTCCCTGGCTAAGCACCTGGAACCAGAATCTGTTGAAGTGCTGAACCAGCTTGTGTCAGCAGTACCCTTTTCTGCTGGAGCAGAAAGAATATTTCCTTCATTGTAATTTTTTCACCCAGTTCAATTCAATGACTAGCTCATTCAAAGCAGAGAAATCAGTTGGGAACTGAAAAAGCAGGAAGGCTTGTTTTCCTCTTCCAATCTATGAATAAAAATGAGGTGTGAAAGGATGAGATCTGAAGAACATGGTGACCAGGAACAATCGGTTCAGTTCACTAACTGCAGATAATACTTTCCTTGTTTAACAGATTGGTTCAAAATACGAAGCAAGTTTTGAGACACGTTTCTTATGTATCCAGTGTCTTTATGGTCATTTTGGTTGTCTGACAAACACTTTAAAATGCTGCTTTCATGCATAGTTATTACAATTCCATCCAAATTCTTTTCAAAACAGATTGGAAGTAAAAATAGTATCTAGTAAATAAGAAATGTCATTTGTTGTTTTCAGTATCATTAAAAAATGTGAGACTCAGAATGTATATGAAACAGCTTTATTTTATAAAAGTAGCATTTGAAGGTAGTTTTCTTTTTCCTAACCAGGATAAAATGTATACTAATTTTCAGTTCAAAGTTCTAACTAATCACAAAACCTACTAGCTATAATAGCTGCCAGACATTGAAAATTATTCTTTCTTAGGAAAATAACTTAAAAAAAAAAATACAGGTGAAAATTATGATTTAAATAAAGGTTCCCTGCTTGTTGATTTTTAAAATGAGTGACGTCCATCTTACTGATTCTAAATCAATCCATCCTGGTTTCTATAATTTTTTTTATCAACGTTCTTATTTTAAGGAAGACCACCGTTTTGCCTCATTTGACATTTATTAAACAGAAATTACATGAAAAGCTTAGCATTGGACATGGTTAGGGAAGTAGGATCTAAGTGCTCATATTAGAAAACTGACAACAAAAATAATCTTTAGAGTTAATTCTACCTAATATTTGGTATAATTTATTTTCCACTGTCTTTGTTCATAGATCTGAACCTTTAATTGGGTGGTCTAGCTATCCCAGAAAATATGTAGAAAATACCAAGTGGCAGAGTTGTGTAGCAGTTTTATAAACATTGTGGAATTTAGTCTTCCTGGCTTTAGCTTTCACCAGTGCTTGACTTTTTAGACCCAGATTAGGCTTTTTTCTCTTCCATTGATAAAGAGGGCTGTGTCTGGAAGCCATCAGCACTATCTTCTTTAACCACCAAGGAACAGTGTGTGCATTCCAAGTTTCCCCCAGAGAGAAAAGAGCTCCCTAAGTCCTTTAGCCCAGGAAGTTGCTGTAGTTCACTCTAAGCATGTAATGATCTGTAGCCTTTTCTTAATGTCTCTTTCAATTTCTTTAGTCCCATGAAAGAGTGAGCAAGCGGCTGCACCAGAGATTCCAGGCCTGGGTGGACAAATGGACCAAGGAACATGTGACCCGTGAAATGGCAGCTGAAACAAACAAGTGGCTAATGGGAGAAGGGTTGGAAGGCTTGGTGCCATGTACCACCACCTGTGATACAGAGACCCTGCACTTTGTGAGCATTAACAAGTACCGCGTCAAATACGGCACAATATTCAAGACACCATAAGCTCCCTGGGCTAGGGAAGATCACAGAGTGTGAGTGTGTGTGTGTGCGCGCATCAAGGAAATGAGGAAGATGCCTTTCTCCCTTCACTGTGTATCTCCGTAACATGGCTACTTGACTAGTGCGCAGCTGGTACAACCTGTCACCAGCAGGATTCTCTTTAGGAATGTGGATCCCTACAAACGTGCTGGAACTGTTACCCACAGGCCTTTGACTTCAGCATGCACTGTGGAGAGAAGGACCCTTCTTGGAACTGAGCAATCCTAGAGAAACACAACTAGCTTGTACACACCAGCAGTGTTGAGACCTGATTTCTCCAATGGCTTGAATGTCAAGGGAAGAAAACGGGATACCATCCATATCCTGATCGGATCAGTGCATTTAAGTTACATGCTCAGAAGTGTCATGAAACCCAGAGGTGCCTGTCGCAACTGGATTTTCCTGTTACGCTGCAGCAGGTTTGCTAGGATCTCACGCAGGGTCATCACCCCTGCAATCCAGCTGCCAAAAGCCACCTCATGGAGCTACCACTTGCCGCCTCCTTCACCTTCCCTCTACTCCTTCCCATGCTGGACTCCTGACTTAACCAGTTCAGATTGGTCTGTCCTTTCTAGTGCCAGTGGAACTGTTTTTGTACCTGCTTGTTTACTAGTCTCTCCTAGTGCCATGCACCAGCTGTTCACACACATGTATACACACACGAGAGAAACAACACAATTTTAACATGTTCCCCTTCCTTTTTTGTAAATAAATGTACATATTGTCAATTTTTTTTGTTTTTTATTAAAGAAAGTATGCTTGATGTGCTAGCATAACTGTACTAGCTTCTTGTGTACCATAGTACCAGGTGGCTTGAGACTTAGTACCTACAGACAGACCTATGAAGACATTTATTACACTTTTTACCAAAGGGAGTTATCATTGTAGTGCTTTTGTGTGAAAACTTTTTTCTTTTCTTTTTTTGTAAATAAAAATACATCTTTGTTCTTACTTGAGGAAGACAACTCGCTCACCCACAGCCTTGTTCCTGTTCTGAAAGGCACCATGCAGCATGCAGTTTGTGCGGGTAGGAGGGCATGAGAGAGGGAGATATTTGACCACTTTTATTATTGGCTTTACAATCTGAAGGGAAAAAGCAGAAGCAACATGTGTGGCTCGTGGATGATGTGACCAGGTAATAAGCAGCCTGTTAAGATATATAAATATATATTATATAACTTTTAATTTTTTAAATTTTTTTTCTGGTGGGTAATTTTTATCCACCTTGTCTTCCAGCTCCAAGGATCTTCACTTTTGGGAAGTGTTACTGAGCTACTTAGCTGGGATTGATTGTGCTTATGTATTTTTCCCTCTCAGTATTAGAGAAAAACATCCTAAGTACCAAACCAGTATTTGATAAAGCTGCTTTGTGTGTGAGTGTGCGTGTGTACGAGAGAAGGGCATATGGGTGGGCTTTTTGGTGCATTTCACTAGTGAAATCCTCAAATGGGATATATATTTTTTTAAGTATAGAAGTTTAGTGCTGGCAGATATTTAAACAGTGGACGAATCAGATTTTAAAAGAAGTCAGCATGGACTTTGTAAGCCACGACAGACACAGCTGCACTGTCTCGCCTCCTCGGAGAAAGTGTCCTTTCCTTGCACAAAGTGATGCTGCCAGGAGTTGTAGTGCCCAGACTGCTTCCACCCTCCCAGCTGCAGAGCCACAAAAGCAGCTTTGCACTTTTCAGAAGTCTACTTATTAAATCTGCACGGGGATTTTGAGACGGATGCTTGTCTCCTCTGGAAACTGAGTTCTTTCCTCGGGCAGAGAGATGGAGAGGAGCAGGGTGCAAAAGGTTTGGAGAAGGGGAATACCTCCAAATCTTGAAGCCTGTGGGGGAGCAGAAAGGCAAAAGTGCATGGCCTAGAGGGGTCACTAGTCATTGGCAGCCAATGTACGGAGAGTGGTTCCAGCCACGGTGATGAATGGAAGCCTCCTATGGAGAGAGGAAAAGAGAGTAAAGAGCCCACCAGGGAGTATTCAGAGTTTGCCAGCAATAAGTTACCTGTCCAGTTTCTCCTCCTTTCACTGTATTCAGATAGGAAGGGGGGTTCTCTTGTGTCCTCTTCCATTTCAGAGGTTTGACACATGCTCCTCACCCTACCTCCCCCACCCTTGGGTGTTTCTTTTCTATGTATGTTAAAGCTGATCTGGAAGTGGAAGTCTGGATGACTTTTGCCAGCTTGGAAGTAACAGCTGCTGCTGCTTTGTGGGTGTGTTGTCCCAAGAGTCTGTGCCTGCATGTCATTTGAGCGGAATGGGGTTAACATGGCGGGATTCCTGCTGTCAAAGGTGCCCAGGAGAAAAAACCAACCAACCAACCATGGGGAGTCATCATCCTCCTGCAGCAGGGTTTTCACAAATGGCTTTCATCCCTCCCGATGTCTGACATCCGAGCTCCAAGCTCCAATCCCAGCCTGTACAATAGCAAAGATTTCTTTTTATTTTAAATTGCTTTTTGTATTCTGTAATGTGATCCTTGGCCACCTATCCATGTGATGATTTCTATACAAATGTTGTAAACTTGACTGTAGTGCAGTATTTCCATTAAAATATCAGGGCTAATCATTGTGTACAGATTGTTCTTCCTTCCTGATCCTACACAATGAAATGTCAACACGCTCCTCAGGGAAAGGGGGCAAAGGGAAGAGACGGTTTGCAGAACTGCCTCTTTAGGACCAGCAGTTGAGAGAATTGGATGTACATTTGGAGTGCAGATGATCAGTGTCAGGCAATAGATGTTTTACTTGTTAGGATATTGTATCTGGATTCCCTGTGCTGATTTTTAAGCAATCTCCATCTTCTTTCTGGAAATTAAATGCTTTAATGTCACAGCACTTGCAACACTGTGGTGTCTAGAGACAGTGAGTTCTTATACTTTACCCTCCCACAGAGTTGTGGGGAATTCATAGTGAATTTTGGCTTTGACCCAACCAGGATGTCGTTAGTCATACAAGTTTCAAGCAGTACTCAAGCTGTTGAGGTGGGGGGAGCAGTATTGTTGTATCCTTGGTAGCTCTAGGAAATTGGGTAATACCATATAACCATCAGGAGGAAATGTCAACAAGAATTGTGATCTCAGGCTGTAAGTATTATAAGAGCATGCTATCCTAGTATATTGTACCATTAAAGCACTCCTAGTTCCTATTCCAGCAAAGCTGCACTTCGTACAAGTATAGCTAAACTACCTCAGTGAGCAAAGCCAGTTCTTCTAAACTATCTATAAGGGAATTCATCTGATAAATCTACATCTGTCAAGGAACTGCAGCCTTGACTGATAGTTATGTTGGAAGTGGTCTGTAGTGTAGACCTGGCCTTAATTTCCTGCAAGTAGCTTAGCTATTAAATAAGGAAGCTTTGGTTCCCTAGCTTGGTGCTCACACCTGCATCCAATGCTTCCAAATGTGGGTCTTTCACATAAACACTGAATATTTTTAGTCCAAATGGGAATGTATGATTCAGTAGTTTCTGGGACAGTTCTGTAGCTCTTACTCTTCATATATTGTGCTGTTTGAAGCCCAGCATAGTAAATACTATACTTGACTTATACACAAGGCTACCAAGAAAGCCCAGCATGTAGTGTACAAGAGTATTTTAATAAGCCTTTATTTTCATTAACAATGACTGGAGAAGAATGAATATGGCAATGAAGCTATTTAGTGGGTTATTTTAGAGGCTGATGGATTTTCTGGATGGCAACAGTGGGTGTCAGGCTTCCTTTGAAAGGTCTTGCTTCACCTCTTTTGTACTATGAATTTTACCTTTGCTTGCTGGCACCCAAAATCCTTGTCTATGGAAGCATGGTCTGCCCAGGGTTCCCTTCAATGGAGCCATTCATCCAACTCCAGTTACTGGGACTTGGAAGCTGTTGTAGAGTCTCCAGGCCTGCCTCTCCTGGGACAGTATCCTGACAGCGCATTGTTGCAAAGCTGGATCACTTGAATGTTTCCAAGACAGCTGGAATATCTGGTAAAAACTGACTTGTTCCAGTGACATTTGCCAAGGGCATTATTTATGGCCAAATCAGAAGCACTGCTAAGTTGAGCTCTCCTCAGGCAAATCTGTCTCCCCTGCAGTTAGTGATAGGCCAGCAAGGGTTAGTGACTTCCCACATTTCCTGGCACTTTCTTGCCTGTCCTTGTAACTGCCAAGAAGGCTGCCATCTATTGCAGGATGAAAACCTGGGTAAAGCATTTGCCTGTTCCATACCTTCTCCAAAGGTTCTGAAGAATTCACTGTTCTTAACTCCCAGGAAAAATGGGATTTGATATCTAGAACAGGTAAAGTATCTGGTAGCTTGCTCTCCGTTCACCTTGATATCCCTGGAGAGCTGTATGAGCATGGAGCAGGAGGCAGTCACCTTGCACTGTACCCACCAAAGAGCCCTCATGCACTCTGGTGATGAAAACAGTTGCATTGTGGGCTGCTGTAATATTTCTCACCCTCAATTTCTGGGATCCCCTCAAACTATCCAGTCTGGCCCATATGGAGTCATTTTTCCAGTGGTGTGGTAGAGAATCTGTGAAAAGTGCACGCTTTACAAGTGAGCAGCAATACCCGCTTCCCTTGTTTCCTGGTGGAAGGCACTTCCAAAACAAAGGCCAGTCCCTGGATTCTTCCAGATAGTGGATGTATGTGATGGTAGCAGGTCAGTGATCTCTTTGCAGCACAATTGCAAACACCAGTCTTCTCAACCAGCCACTAGATCATAGGTCAGGGTGAGAGCTGCCTTTCTGTTGCTTGTACATTATTGAAGGGCTACCTTCTAGATTTACATTCTCTAGGGCAGTGGATGTGAAGATGCTATGCTCCCATGCTCCATGAATTCCTCAGTATTGCTGCTGGAAGTCTGACATATTGGGCCATCTGCTGAAGAGCCCAATCGATAAGAGCTGTTACTTCTGTTCTTGAGGAATTCAGCAGTCTGAACAAGAGAAGTTTGTGCTTTGGAGTCCAATTGCTTCGGTGCATTTTTATACAAGAGATCGCTGAACAATGCTGTCCTCTTAATTTATAACAGCTCTCATCACTGCAGTATCCAAGTGCCTGATCCTGCCCAAATTGCATAATCTCATTAGCTGTTTTTACAGTAGTTATCTCTTGTGGTGCTTAATGTTGAGAAGGCAGAGCTCTTTCTTTCCAAAAGCTGAACTGGAAGGGTGATTATGTGGTGGGCAGTATTGTTTTGTGTCTGACTATGATGTGAATTACCCTGCTCTGTTGCTTTTACTGTGCTCATCCCATTCTGTTCCCTCCTTGTTGATACAGCCTGCCGCAGCAGGAAAATTCTGTCCAAGCAACTTCTCTATAGATCAAAACTCCTGGGCAGACTTTTCTAACTCCCATCAGAGCTGGGCAGACCAAGCCTAGCTGCTACTTGCCTTTTCTCTTCAGCCTTGGGTCCATGCAAGTGTACACAACAGCCTTCAGCGTACTTGAATCATGGCTCTGTGTGCTGGATCTAGCCCACACCCTGGCAGCCTGCACAGCCAGAAAAGTTGAGCACTGCTGGTCTATATGGTACAAATAAAGAACCTAAAGATATTTAGTGCTTGGTAGGGATGTAAATTAGTCGGGAAAAGCTGCATCGTGATGTTCAGATCTGTTGCAGTTTGCCTGGTGCCCCTCGCTTGCCCTGCTTGAGGGTGCGCGTTCAGGCAGCCGAGTCTCTCGGAATGGGGAGCGTGTGAATTTTGAATGAATTGGGGCCTGTTGTGACTGGAATATGTTGCTTTTTCTTTCAGAGCAGTTTGAGGATCCCCGTGCATTGGATCTGATCCGCTGAGAGCAGGTTTGTGCCTGGAGGCTTCGTTTCACCACACCCCAGGCTTCCCCTTGCCCGGGCAGCATTGTCATCCTGCCCGTGCTAAGCAGCCCCTTAGTCCATGGACCCCACAGGAGCCAGGCCTCGACTGCTTTCCTTTGGACGCGTTGCTGCCGGCAGAGCCCAGGTCTGCGGTGGAAGGCGGCTGCCACGGTGTCGTTGTGAAGGCAACGGCCGGAGTCCCCTGGGGCAAGGAACTCGCGCCCGGTCCGAGTCGGGATGGGGACTGCCGGGGCCTGGTGCGCCGTGAGGACCAGCAGAGGGCGGCGGACCGAGGCGGCTGCGCGCGCTCCCGGGGCGGAGGCGCGGCGCGGCGAGTCCGTGCGCCTGCGCGGTGCGGGCGGCCCGCGGCCATGGCTCGGCCCCTGGCGCCCTCGCACCGGCGCACGGCGCTGGAGCGGTCCGACAAGTTCGTGTCCGAGCGATACTTCACCGACTGCAACCTCCGCGGCAGGTGTGGCTGCCCCCGCCCCGTCCGGGAGCGAGCCCAAGTGCCCCCGGGCCGGGCTCCCGCCGCTGTCGGCTCGGGCGGGTCCCGTTGTCGGCGCGCTGCGGCCTCTCCCGCGGGCCCCGGGCTCCCCCCCGTGCACCTCGGCCCGCGGCCCCGCCGACCGCAGCAGGGACACGGGCCGGGCTCAGGGCTGGGGCCGGCGCGGCCGCCCTGCCGGGTGCGCAGGCGGCGGGTCGAGGCGGGGTTGCAGCGAGCGGGGCCTTACCGTCCCGCACAGAAAGCGGGGTGTGAGAGCGGGCTAAGTGCGAGGTGGCACGTGCCGCCGCCCCTGCCCCAGGGCGCAGATTGTATGGTATTCACTCCAGGATTCACGGAGTGCCGTCCAAGCCACGGTTACCTTCATCTGCGCAGGCTGCACCAGCTTTTCTGCTCCGCGGCCTGGAGAAGGGGTGCCAGCTCAGTCTGTGGACTGCATTTGGTCCATGGGTCTGATCTGGCTTGATCCCCAGCCCAGCCAGGACCCGATCCAGCCAGAAAGGGCTTGGAAATTTGGCAGTGGGGGAAGAAGTGGCAGTACTAATTGCCACTGCTTCCCTGTTGCCAGTTTTGGATGTGTGGAGAACTGCTTGTGCCAGATCTCACCCATGGGCTGGGAGTGAACTGCCCTTGGACTACCCTGGTGGGAACATGGCACAAGCATTGCTCCAGGAGGATATATGCAAAGAAAAATGTATTTTTGTATTAAAAAATCTCTTCAGTGCTATTTTGCTGGCAGTGACCACACCAGCCTTTGAAAGTTCATGTTTAGTTTTCAGAATTCAAATAAGCAAACCAGCTGTTGGGTTTAAAACTGCTGGACTGTGTGTCTCTGCCAGACTGAAATTTCCAGCTAACTATGCACAGCATCTCCTGTATTTAGTTCACGTGAATACCTTTAAGGACAGTCCCTGGTTTAACTTGTCAGAACCCCGCTGCATGGACTTGGGGATTTGCCGTTTGGTTGAGGGTTTTGTCTATTGCATGTGGCTTTTTGTGTGCCAGTGCAGTCACTCAGGGAGCTACAGAGCCTCCCGCTTTTTAATGCATGCAAGGAAGCTTAAACAAATACCTGTCAAACATAGCGAGAAACAAGGGTTTTCTGGTGATGCCTTTTATTGGTTCAACTGTATAGTTAGGAGATATGTAGACAAACTTTCAGGCACTGAGTGCCCTTGTTTCTGGCTAGCATCCATGATCTAATTGGTGTCTGAGTAGAAGACAAGCCAGTCAGCATAGGAGTCCCAGGACACAGCTGGACATATCAGATTCCTCAGTGTGGGCACAGGAAGCCAGGGTGGACAGTGGCCTCACTGAACACCCCATAGGTACAAACTGCTAGTTGGGGCTCTGCTCAGCTGGTGCAGGTCCCCTTTTCCCTTGTAACATGTGGCATGTACAGTTTAGGGTGAAGTGTTAGATTCATCCTGCTCACTGCAGTCTCACCTTCTTCGCCAGGCTTTATGCATTGCAGGGTGTTTATGTCCCAAAGCAGTCTTGGGGGGAACAGCAGGGCATCTGGCTCTACTACTATTGACAGAGATGCTTGTATGAATGCTTTTGAAGTGTCACAGCAGGCATCAATGGGGGAGAAACATGACATGGAAGAGCAGCATCTACTCTCAGGGGTGCATAACACATACAGATCATGGGAAAATAAGACTGGAAGAAACCTCACAAGGTCCAGCCCCTTATTCAAGGCAGAAGCATTCCTGTCGAAACGATCCCAGTCAAGTGTCTGTCTAAGCTGCTCTAAAAATGTCTAGAGATAGAAATTGTACAACTTCTCAAGGTGGCCTGTTCTAATGACTGACCACCTACAGAGAAAATGTCTCCTGATCTCCAGGCTACATTTTCCCTGCTGCTGCTTGGGGCCATTGCTCTTAGTCCTGTCACCTACAGCCACAGGGAAAAGCCTATCTCTGTCCTCTCTATAATCACCCTTCAGGTTTTTAATAATACTCAGAACATTGAACATAGGGTGTATCACATTCCAATGTCCTTGCAAAGGCATTTGTAAAGCTTTAGCAACTCTAGGGTAGAGACACACAACAGATTTACACCAGGGCAGAAATGAAGCTGCAACACAAAATACAGCCCAGCTCCTACAGAGGCGGTAGAATTTCCATCCCTGGGAATTTTTAAGAGCAGTTTAAACAAATCCTTGGATGAGATGACTCAGACAGAGATGTCCCTGCCTTGAGCAGGGGAGTTGGACTAGATGGCATCTTGAGGCCTCTTCCAGCCAGGCATTTCTGTGTTTCTGAGTCACGCTACTTGCAGGGAAAAAGTTACCCTAGAAATAGACTGGAATAGGGCTCTGGGTTATCAGGTCAGTTCCCTGCATTCACAGGCAATCTTTTATGCAGCAAGTCCTAAATATTGTCTACTATAGCCTCTCACACACCACAGCTTCAAAGCACCTCATGAAAACAAAGCCCCAGACACCCTACAGCCTGTCACAGGTAACATGGAGGGGAGACAAGGGATCTGCTTCAGCTCTGGTATTTCTGCTATACCAATAAGTAGACATGTCTGCCGTGGCAGGTACATATATAGCTAATTTTTCCCCCTGCCTTGGCACTTGTCATCTTCAGGTTGCTTTTTCAGTGGCAAAGATGTTGTTGCCAGCACAAGGTGCTTGAGGGAGGCAACAATGTTATTGGTTAATATGCTCAGATGGTCCTCAGAAAGTTAGGAGTAACTGCACACTGACACATGTCATGTAGGGCTGCAGCTTTAGTCGGCTTCACTCCTAGATGTTCAAGGCAAACAGCCTGGGACTGACTCCCAAGTTACCTAGTGAAATACTATTGTAATGGCACCTTCTGTGGGAATCTGCCATGGCAGAGCTGCTCATGGACCTGCTCCTGTATGAATTATACCAGTGCCAAAAGCAACTTTAGTTACACCAGTTGTTAATGCATCTTGTGTCAACACCCACTGCTGCTTACGTAGAAAGCATAGTTTGTGGGAACTGCAAAGTCTCAACCTCTTGGCACTTGATGGCGTGAGAATGTGTCAGGCAGAACAGATATACTGCTGTTGATGTGGCCCATGCTGAAATTATTGTCAGGCTAATGAGATTGAGGATCACTAATTTTTAAAAGACTGATTTGTTTGGGGTTTTTTTTCCTTAAACTGAGTATTTCTTCAGTCACAAACTAGGAAAAACTGTGTTGTGCCAGACTGGGTCTGAAGTCTGGAAGACAGATCCCCTGATGCCAGAATTTGGCTGCAAAGGTTCACAGATTTAATTTCCTTGCCTTGTCCCACAGGCTTTTTGGGGACACCTGCCCCCTGGTTTCTCTCTCCTGCTTCCAGACTCCTCAGCGAATCCCATATGATGAAGCTGTCCAACAGGAATTCAGACCTGCAGCAGTCGGGGATGCCTTTGGGCCCACGTGAGTACCAGCCTTTGGGGAGTCTGCCAGTGTGGGGAGATGGTATTTAAAATATGGTGGTCTCATAAAATTGACATGTCCCCTCTGGAGCAGTGTGTGTGATGATCAGGGTCCTGGTTTTCCCTGATTATATTGCAAATTCTCTGATTAAAAACCCAAAATCCATGATAAAAATGAAAGGCCCCCCCACAGGCTGGTGCCCCGCACTCCCCCCCACAGTCTCAACAGCCCTCCTGATGCCCTTCGCAGCAGCCCCCTAGACCCACAGATATGCAGACACAGACACTGACACCCACTCCAGCTGGTAAGTGTGTGTGGGAGGAAGGGGCGGGGGAAAGGGAAGGTGCTGGGGGAGTAGATCAAGAAGGGGGGGGAGTGTGCCCCTGTGCCCACTCCCAAGAGCAGGGTTGAGGGCAGGGGTGCCATTCTGTGGGCCACACACATGCTGGCCAGCCTGACAGGAAGTGTGCATACGGAGGCCGCCACCGCAACTCTGCCAGTGCGCCCTGCGCTACCATCCCACGGTCACCTGAATGGCTTTGTGGGCAAGTGGCGCAGGGTGTGGCAGCAGCAGTGTGGTGGCAATCACCATGTGCAAGCCACATATGTGCCATCTGGCTCGGGGGTGAAACGGGGCTTGCATTCAGTGGCATACCCCACAACCAGCTGCACAGCTCCGTGGTGGCGTCTGCATGCAGTGGGGGGCTTTGCGGGCAGGTACTGCCACCGCAGAGCTGTGCCCTTCACCCCTAGATCCTAGAGGTAAGTTGGGCTTGGGGGCTGTGGGGCAGGGCTGGGGAAGATAGTTGGGGGCTGAGGGAGTGAGGGTTGCTGCCAGCCCCAGGCAGCACATTACAGCTGGGAGCAGGGCCAGGGGGTGAGGGCAGGGGTGCCCCTCTGCGGGGGCCTTTGCAGGCAAGTGTGATGGTGCCCACCATATGTAGGCCGCACGCATGCCGCCTGGCCGGCTGCCCAAGGGAGTGGGAGATGGAGGCTGGCATGCAGCCGGAGCACAGCTCCATGGCTGACTCTGCAGCTGCGGCGAGGGTTGGGGGGCACAGGGGTGGGGTGGCTTGGGCTTGCACTTGCATGCAATGCTGCTGCTTACCTGGTGTGATGGCAGCTGCCTCCAAAACCTCCCGCTGCCGCCGCGGAGCTCTGCCCAGAGCTGTGCTGCCGGCCGCTGGGCAGCAGCAGCAGCGTGGTGGTGGCTGGGCGGCACACAACCATCACCACCACCACCCCACGCCACACCACTGCCTCCAGCCACACAGCTCCGACCATGGCTCCATGGCAGCAGCAGGAAGTTTTGGAGGCAGAGGAGGTCACCACTGGCATGGGTGGCCATTGCCGCTTGCCTGTGGGGCTGCCCATGCCAGCAGTGACAGCCGCTGTGTACAAAACCTCCTACTGCCATGGAGCCGTGCTTGGAGCTGTGCAGCCGGAGGTAGTGGCGCAGCGCGGGGTGGTGGTGGTTGGGTGGCACTCAGTCATTTCCAGTCCCACCAGCACACTGTGCACTGCATCGCTTACCCGCAAAGCCCCCCGCAGAGGGGCACCCCTGACCTCACCCCTTGGCCCTGCTCCCAGCTCTGATGTGCTGCCTGGGGCCAGCAGCACCCCTCGCTCCCTCGGTCCTCAACCATCTTCCCCAGCCCTGCCCCAAGCCCCATTTACCTCCATGCTCCTGGGGTGAAAGGCACGTGTGAGCCCTTGCCCTGCCTTGGCTGCCCCAGAGGCTCAGGCTCCCCCCTCCTCCCTCTCCCTCCTCCTCCAGGCAGGGCTAGGAGTTTCCTGCCCTTTTTGCAATTGGCTCTTGCAGGCTGGAGCTGTGCCAGCCTGCAAGAGCTCTTTGCAAAAGTGGAAAATCCAAAGATTTCTTTGCTAAAAAGAGAAAGACACGTTTTCTCTGATAAAAACAGGGAATCCATGGTTTCCTCCGTTTTTCTGTGGGAAATGGAAAACCCGGATCCCTGGTGATGATCAGTTTCTACTCCCAGGGTCCACAGCCAGCCATGAATGACTAGTAATGTCTGCAGTGGCAGGGTACATATATGGCTGATTTTCCCCTCCACCTTGTTACTTGGCATCTTAAGGTTGCTTGTGCTTGTATACATATTATTCCTCACAACCCCTTTAATCCTCCCCCCCATAAACAAAGACAAAAAAATGTGATTATCTTTGTTGAAGAGAAACTGAGGCACAGATAAATCAAGGCACTTGCTAGGCTTCCATATCAAGTCAGTGTCGGGGATGGGACTAAGCTGAAAGCCGGGGCTTCTGAAATCCCTGCCTGCTCTTCTGTGAATTCTTTCAGTTCCATGTTTAGGATGCAGCTGACTGCCTACAGTTTTGTCATTTTGGCCAACATACAAATCAGCTGAGGGCAGAGTGATCTCTCAGGGTGTTCCTGCTGACAGAGCCTGAAGAGTGTTGGTGGTGATAGGAACCTTGTGCTGGGAAGCTTGTGCTGCTGCTGTCCAAGTGCCCGTGCTCATTCTCTACAGAGCAGACTTGTGTCCAGAGCTCTTAGTGTGGTGCCTTTCCCTTGGGCTGTTGTTGTCAGTAAGAGGCAAGCCCTGGAGGAACTGTCTCCTGTGGATTTGCATGTCCTAAGCAGCTTTCCTGTGGATATCCCTAGAAGTTTTAACTGTAATGACACATCCCTTGCTTGCAGGTGCAGTGTTTAGTGCAGTGACATGGCTGTGTTCTCTCTCAGATGGTGGACCTGCTGGTTTAAAGTGGAGCTCAGCATCCCACGGGAGTGGGCAGGGAAGGAAGTGCATCTCCTCTGGGACAGTGACGGGGAGGCCATGGTGTGGAGGGACTCACAGCCAGTCCAGGTGAGAGGAGGTGAAGAGATCAGCCTGGGAGCTTTGCTCTGGGTACCTGCCAGGCCACTGCAGCAGCGTGAGCCACTTCCGTGACCTCTCTTGTGCCTCGGCCTTTTATAGCAGGGACTTCAGAATTCCCTACAGTTGAATCATACTGGGTTTTTCCTTTCTTCTGAATCAGCAGTGCCCAAGTCATCCAAACCTATTGCCTTAATGTAGCCTGCGGGGCTTGAATTTGGTAGCAGCAACATTGTTTGTTGTGGCTCCAGGAGCCACTACTCTTGCCACCAAGTTTCCAGCCCCACAGGCCAAGTAGCATGGCTCCCTGGGCCAAATCTTGGTCCCCACTACACCTTCCTCCTTTTTTTTTTTTTGAGTGGGACAGGGGTTAAAGTGACGTTCCCGCTCTTTGCCCACAGCATGTGGGCTGTCCTGGGGTTTTATTAAAGCTAAGAGCAGTGCCCAGGAAGAGCCAGTCCTTTCAAACACATGCCTTGTGGGTGATCAGTACTGCTGGGAGGAAGTGTCAAAAAAATAATGGCTTGGGCCCCTCTATCTTCCAGTAGGGCTTTGTAAATGCCCTCGGTGTGCAGCGCTCCATGGTGACCTGCCGCATGTCTGTATGGCCACATTGCAAGAATCCTTACATTACTGATTTTGCCCTGAGGCCCTCTGGCAGCTCCTCTCTCATGTGTATTGTCTCAGAGCCGTGACAACAATGTTCCAAGCTCAAATGTCCACCCTCCTACTTTTCCACACAGGGCTTGACTAGAGAAGGTGAGAAGACCAGCTACATCCTGACAGACAGCCTCATGGAGACAGACCCTCACAAGTGAGTATTCAGGGAAGCCTATGCCCAACTTACACTTCTACGGCCCCCCCCCCCGCTTGTGAGGAGCCTGAGGAGGGAAGTGTCCATGACTCCCTACAGCTTCATTTGCCAAATCACAAGGAGAGCCATGTTGCCACATTGTCACCCATGGTCTGGAGATGGCAGCTGGGTGGATAACAGGGGCAAGACTTATCCATCCTTGTGCATCAGGGCATAAGTTATTCACTTGCTGGGGTCTGGGTGAGGTTCTCCCTCCAGTCCACAACCCAGCACACAGTACTGTACAGTGAGAAAGGTATGGGATACCTTACTCAGAAGCACCCAAATTGGCCACCAGGAGAGGCAGCTGTTGGCCCTGCTCTGACAGGCCATTGGTCTAGTATCTACTTCTGAGGAGCCTTGTTTCCTAGTCACTCGCTGCCAGTGGAATGCGTCTGGTGCTCTCTGGCTCAGTGAGGGTAGAGGGACAGGATCCGTGGCCCCTTTGCTTCCTTTCTGTTCTCGTTTCTGCAGTCTGAACCTCTATATGGAGGTTGCCTGCAACGGCCTCTTTGGGGCTGGGAAGGGCACCATGATTGCACCTCCGGACCCTGACAAGAAATTCACTTTGAATAAAGTGGAGCTGGTCGTCTTCAATAGAGATGTCCATGAGCTGCTGGTAGACTTTGAGATACTGTTGGACATGGCCAAGGTACGTGCTCTTTTCCTCTGTCTCTGCTTTTGCACCTTCTTTACCTCCTTTCCTCCTCTGTCTTAAGACTTCCCCTTTGTTTCCCTTCCTCTCCCAGTGTTCCAGCCCTTTCCTCTTCCTCTGGAAGAGTAAGTATTGGCTATCGTTTCATAGCTTCATAGTTGGTAGGGTCAGAAGGGACCTGAGCAGATCATCAAGTCCGACCCCCTGCCATGGGCAGGAAAGGATGCTGGGGTCAAACGACCCGGCTAGGTGATTATCAAGCCTCCTTTTGAAGACCCCCAGGGTAGGAACAAGCACCACTTCCCTCGGAAGTTGGTTCCAGATCCTAGCCACCCTGGCTGTGAAGTAGTGCCTCCTGATGTCTAGCCTGAATCTACTCTCAGTCAACTTATGGCTGTTATTCCTACTTACTCCTGGTAGCGCTCAGGGGAACAGGGTCTCTCCCATTGTCTGCTGGCCCCCCTTGGTAACTTTATAGACGGCCACCGATCCCCTCTCAACCTTCTCTTGTGAAGGCTGAACAGGTTCAGGTCCCATAGCCTCTCCTCATAGGGTCTGCCCTGCTGTCCCCAGATCATGCGAGTGGCCCTCCTCTAGACCCTCTTGATCCTATCCACATCCCTCCTGAAGTGCGGTGCCCAGAACTGGACACAATACTCCAACTGCGGCCTGACCAGTGCTGCATAGAGGGGGAGGATCACCTCCTTGGACCTGCTCATGATGCATCTGTGGATGCATGACAAGGTGTGGTTGGCCCTACTGACTGCGTCCTCACATTGGCAGCCCATGTTCATCATGGAATCAGTAATGACTCCAAGGTCCTTTTCTGCCTCTGTGCTGACGAGAGGGGAGTTCCCCAGGCTATAGGTATGCTGCTGGTTCTTTCGTCCCAGGTGCAGTACCTTGTACTTGTCAGTATTGAAACCCATCTGCCCACCCTTGAAACCTCCAAGAGACGTGGTGCTGGCACCTACCCTGGGGGTCTTTAAGAGGCAGGTAGATGAACACCTTGCTGGGGTCGTTTGACCCCAGTACTCTTTCCTGCCATAGCAGGGGGTCGGACTTGATGATCTGCTCAGGTCCCTTCCGACCCTACCAGCTATGAAACGTGTCCAGGTCTAGCTGTATCCTGTCCCTCCCTTCTAACATACCCACTTCTTCCCACATCTTAGTGTCATCCGCGAACTTTAACAAGGTGATTTTCACTCCCTTGTCCAAGTCGCTGATGAAGATGTTGAACAGTGCGGACCTAAGGACTGAGCCCTGGGACACCCCACTGCCCACATCCCTCCTGGCAGAAAACGATCTGTCCACCACGGCTCTGGGTGTGGCCCTCCAACCATTTTGCTACCCATTGTTGCTTGAATTTACCTGGCAACATCTCCCATTGGGCCAGCCAGAGGCATAAAGGCCCCAGAAGCACAAGGGCCCTTTGCTGAGGGGAATATCCCTTTTGTGTCCGTGTAGAATTGGGAAGCGTATGCCACTGTGGGGGGTGGAGAGTGGACACAAGGCAGGAAGGGGCATCTCCATGGATGTCCTGCTCACATGTGCAGGGCGTTAGACCCAGTCTCTGTAAGGTGAGGTCTACTAGCCTCTCCAGTCTGGGAGGTGCTAAGCTCCTGGTTCAGCTCTCCTTGCTTCTCCCCTCCCTCAGCACCTTGGGGAGAAAAACCAGAGGAGCTTCCAGGCTCTATACACAGCCAACCAGATGGTGAACCTCTGTGACGTCACAGACCCATCCACCTTCCCTGCAGCTCACCAGCTCGCCTCCGCCTTCTTCAGCCAGAGGAATGGAGAGAGCCAGCACACAATCCATGCCATGGGCCATTGCCACATTGATTCGGGTAAGAGCATGGCCCGGCCATCATAGGCACCTGCTGAATGGCCTGAGATTTAGTAGTCCTGGCCCTTGGCTTTGGGAGAAACCCGGTTCAAAGCAGATAGTGGGCCAGGAGGCACTGAGTGTATGGTAGAAGTGATGGTCTTAGCCTCCAGGATAAGGATTATCTTTGTTATCCTCTGCAAAAGGTGTTTAGCCTTATCTGGCTTGATGAAGCATGAGTTAAAGGGCATTTTGATGGAGGAGCCTGTGATAGCCTGTTGTGCCTGGACCTTGCCTCACTTGGATTTCAGATTTCCAGCATGGATTGGGCCTTGCTGTTGTAGGGGAATAGAAGTGAAGAGCCCAGGACACCAGCACGTCTGAGCTGGACAAGAGTCTTGCTGGGGCTGGAGATGAGGAAAGACCTCTTGCCTCTGCACTTGTAACCATACTTGTTGCAATGCAGGTGCATTTAATAGCCATATTTTGTTGATGTCTTTTGTGCTCCTGTGTGCTTTGTTCTTGTTAAAGGCAGCATAGCTCAGGCAAGTCTCACTTCTGCCTTGGCGACCTGGGGAAGATAGCACAGAATGGCTTCTAGCAGGCAGCTTGGGGTGTGTGTATGTGTGTGACATCATAGTTTCATAGTAGGGTCAGAAGGGACCTGAGTAGATCAAGTCCGACCCCCTGCCATGAGAAGGAAAGAAAGCTGGGGGGGTCAAATGACCCTGGCTAGGTGATTATCTATCCTCCTTTTGAAGACCCCTAGGGTAGGACCGAGGACCACTTCCCTTGGAAGTTGGTTCCAGATCCTGGCTGCCCTGACTGTGAAGTAGTGTCTCCTGATATCTAGCTTGAATCTACTCTTCATCAACTTAGGGCCGTTATTCCTCGTTACTCCCGGTAGTGCTTGGGGGAGCAAGGACTGTCCCATTGTGTGCTGGTCCCCCTTGGTCGTTTTGTAGATGGCCACCAGATCCCCTCTCAGCCTTCTCTTGTGGAGGCTGAACAGCTTCAGGTCCTGTAGCCTCCCCTCATAGGGCCTGCCTTGCTGCCCCCAATCATGTGAATGGCCCTCCTCTGGACCCTCTCGATGCTGTCCGCATCCCCCCTGAAGTGTGACACCCAGAACTGGACACAATACTCCAACTGCGGCCTGACCAATGTTGCACTGAGTGGGAGGATCACCTCCCTGGACCTGTTCATGATGCACTGCCATTTGAGATACAAAGGCCACAAAGCTGCCCATGTTCCCATAGCCTGGCTGTGGCCGTATGAGGAGTCCATCCGGAAATGTGCTCGCAGCTGGGTGACTGTTGTCCGCTTGATGGAAAAGAACCCGGGCTTCACCTTTACCTGTTCCCAGGTGAGTTGCTATCTCCTGCTCACATGTGGACAATGAAACTCCCACGGGAAATACAGATGGGAATTGCTTAAGAGTCTGTGCCTGTTCTCTGGACAGAGCTGGTTGGGGCTGCTGCTGTGACCTCTACACAGGGCTCCTTCTCTTGTGTGGGGCCCAATGCACACTCAGTCACAGGAACTAGGTGCCCACGGCCTCCTGTATTTTAGCCAAGAGCCGTCTACCTGGTTGTACTTGCAGAGCTCTTTGATACCTGTTGAAAAATCCAGGCTTGCAGATGCCTGAAGCCAGAAGCTCAGCTGTGTGCTGTCTTCCCCAAGCCTGTGAGACCTGGAAGTAGCCTCCATCAGGTGACAGGGTGTGTCTTCTCCCCAGGCACAGCAGTTGGAGTGGGTGAGGAACTGGTACCCTGGGCTGTATGCTCAGATTCAGGACTTTGCCAGGAAAGGACAGTTCATACCTGTTGGAGGCACCTGGGTAGAAATGGTAAGAACATTGCAGCCCTGGCCCGTCACTTCATGAGCTTCCCTGCACAGGAGCAGGCCCAGGACACCCCAGGCTCCCCAGGAAAGGGAGTACCAGAATTCACTCAGTTCAGGGGGGCTGAAACACAGCAGTTACTGAGGTGTGTTGTTCAGTTCTGCTAGGGCCCATTTCCCCTCAAACCAACCCCGTTTCTCTCCTGATGAAGGCAGTTGCCAAGCTGTGCTGGCAGCAACTCTTCTATCCTTCCCTAGGCCCTCCTTTGTCTGGAGAGCACATCAAGTCCACATGTGGCTGCCCTGCCTCGGTTGGCAGCTGTCAGGCTTTGCTCTGTCCTGGGAGGGCTGCGGTGGGGGCTGTGGTTCACAGAGCGAGAGCAGAGGGCGCCCTCACTGTGCACAGTGTTCATCAGGCCTTTGGTTCCTCCACCCCAGGATGGGAACCTGCCCAATGGGGAGTCGATGGTGCGCCAGTTCCTGCAGGGCCAGCGGTTCTTCCAGGAGCAGTTTGGGAAGCTCTGCACAGAGGTATGCACTCCTTCTCGCTGCAGCCCTTGCATTCTTGCTCCATGTGGGCAGAGTGCTCTGTGCTTTCCTTTCTAGAGCTGGTATTCCCAGGGTCTTTGCTTCATTTCTGCGGGGTGAATTTCCTCAGGAAAGTCCAGCCAGCCTGGCTTCCTGGAGTCCCAGATCACCCTGAGAGGGGTACTCTCCAGCTCCTCAGTGTCCAGTTCATCTAGGACCCAGTACCCAGCAGTGTGTCCACGAGGTGCTGGGTTCCTGTGCTGGCCATGAGGATCCTCGTGATACTTGGCTTTGTTTGGCTTGTTTTTAATGTTGCTCAAAGCTGGGAGTGGGAGAGGGGAGTGTCATGCATTTGTCATGTATGTATCCCTGCCTGGGTATGCAGCCTGAGAGAGCTCTGGGCACGGGACTGTCTGTGTTTCTCTTCCTGCTCCCAGTTCTGGCTGCCAGACACCTTTGGATACTCTGCCCAGCTGCCCCAGTTGATGCGTGGCTGTGGAATATGGCGGTTCCTCACTCAGAAACTCAGCTGGAGCCTGGTGAACACCTTTCCAGTGAGTGGCTATGCTGGCATGGGAATGGGCATGGGTCTAGTAGGCTCTGCTCTGGTTCTTCATGCAGGCTGAACAGCTCCCTCAGCCCCCTAGGTGGAGCTGGGAACAGGCCTAGTTCATGGCTTGAGTGAAGTCACACTTTGCTGATCCCAGCACACTCAGCTGGTTCTTGGGTCCTTGGGGGAAGGTGGGAAGTAGCCCAGAGACCATATCTCAGTTTCTGACCTGTCAGTATGTGCTTCCTTCAGGCTTCCTGTTGCATACTCCAAAGCCAGCTTCTGAAGGGAGATGTGATTTGAGCACAGGCCTGGCAGACAAAAAGTCCTCTGGTTGTCAACCTCTGATTCCATCCTGTAACAGCTCCTCAGATGCCAGCGCAGTTGATCTTTGAGGCTCCTTGCACTACCCAACGTGTGGCAGGATGGGGAGCAGTGCAGCACACAAGAGAAGCAGTAGGGGCTGCAGGAGCAGTGGCATGGATATCACTGATGTAATCTGCCCCCATCTGCTGATTCCTTTGTTTGTTCTGCCTTTGGTAGTTGGTTTATATGCAGTCCTGTGTAGAACTGGGAATGTGTAAAGCACAACTGGCTGTTAGATCATTAGTCAATGGCACAAGATATCTGTCAGGTTAGGAATGCATGTGTATCCATGGGCTGTGTAATGGCCAGTCTGTTATAGTGTGTGGGTGTGCATGTGAGTGCAGGATCCCCCTGTGCATTGGGGCAAGTGTATGTTTATGTGCGTGTGAAATCCCCCATGCACTGGTGTGTTTGTATGTGTGTATTGGTGAGCAGGACAGAATCAGGAGTCTTGAAGCCCAGGACAAGGTGATCTTGGCTGTGGATGACCAGGTGTTGAACAGCTTCAAAAAATGAATGGTGGGCAGTCGTCTCCCTGTAGTATATTACTGCACTCGGTTCAGCCTAGCAGGGCTCCCCCTGGAGCCTCCAGGAGATACCACAGCTTCAGTTGGTTGATGTCTCTCTCTCTTCTAGCACCACACCTTTTTCTGGGAAGGCATTGATGGCTCCAGCGTTCTGGCCCATTTCCCACCTGGTGACTCGTATGGAATGCAAGGCTTCGTGGAAGAGGTGAGTGAAGCAACCTCTCAATTAGGTGGGCTCACCCCTGCCTCCCTGCCCCAGCACATCCAGCATGCAGAGAACTGCCAGTCACCCCACACCTGAGCTGCAGGAGGAAGTCCTGCTTGGAGAGGTTGTAACTCTGAAGAGCAGTCTGACTGTGTGTCCGTGATTTGGACTGCGATAATCAGCTACATTCTAGAGAGAAACATATAGGAGAGCGGAGGGTTGATGAGTCACTGAGGGATGGGTCCAGGGCCGACCCTAGGGGGAGCAAATCAGGGTGACTGCCCCAGGTCCCACACTTTGTGGAGCCAGGTGGAGCAGCGGCGGTGCGGAGCTGGGCAGAGTGGCGGCTCCATGTTCAGCCGCTCGCTACTCCCCCACCCCTGCCACCGACGATGGTGGTGGCAGCTTCTTTGGGTCTGAGGCCTATGGGATCAGATCAGGGTCAAGACCCACATGGGCTGATTTGCCCTGGGACCCCACACCCTGCTCGGGTCACATTTGGATGAGTTGTTGCATTTCCAGCTCCCCCTGCTAGATATAACCTGGTAGCCAGGCCTGAAAAGTGAACAACCATGGTGGGGAGCCCTCAGTGACACGTCTGATGGTGATGTCTGCAGAGGCTTCCTTGGTCTTGTGGTGCATGATGGCCCTGAGAGCCTGTGGCATGTATGTGTACAATCCCTTCCAGATGCTGAAGACTGTGAATAACAACAAAGACAAAGGCCGTGTGAACCACAGTGTTGCTCTCTTTGGCTTTGGAGATGGAGGAGGTGGCCCAACCCAGAAGATGCTGGACAGGATGAAGAGAATGAAGGACGTGGATGGGCTACCCAGGTGAGAGGAAAGTTCCCTACCCTGTTCAGGCTCAGTGGAATCATAGCTGGCTCTCGAGGATGCATCAGCTAACTTCTTTTGTCTTCACATGCAGAAAGATTGGGAAGGGGGTCTGCTGATGTTTCACAGCTGCTCACAGACTGCCTTCTTGTATCTCTCATCCAAAGGGTTCAGATGTCTACACCTGACCAGTTTTTTTCTGTCTTGGAGAGAGATGGGTCACAGCTGTACACCTGGATAGGAGAGCTGTTTCTGGAGCTGCATAATGGCACATACACCACCCAGGCTCAGGTAACCCCAGGGTTCACGTTAGACAGTAGGCAGACGAGGTTATTTGGGTAAATCTGATATCTTTTATTAGACCAACTGAATAGTTGGAAAAAATCTTCTGAGCAGGATTTTGGGTTTAAAAACCCTTCGTCAGGCTGAGGAAGCATCTGCAGTTGGTGTGAGCTCTTCCTGGGTGGAATGAATGGTAAATGGAATTCCATCCAGGAAGAGCACACTTGCGTTATCAACAATAAACAAGCACAACAAATCTAATTCTTTTCAGTATGTTACTGTGGAGCTAGGAAGCTCTTAGGGGACGGGGTTAAAAGTACTCCTGCCTGCTGTAGAAAACAGAAGGGTGAGAAAACTCTCTGAATACAGGACAATTCCCCTGTGAAGGGGCATCATCCTGATCTCCAATGAGCAGCTTCAACTTGTGTTCCAAGACAGGAGAGCACAGCTCTTTTGAAGAGTTCCACAGAACGTGTTTAAATGTATCCTGTCCATCACTGCATTTTGGGAAGAACCAGCTTCCAGAACAGAGCGCATGCCCAAGTGGCAGCAGTATTTGCTGCTGTAGTGGGAGGTGGTTGTGCGGAGAAGGTGCCCCCAGGCAAAAGATTGTCTTGTTGTCAACTGATACTAGTTATCTATGTTTCCATATGTAGTTCAGATGGCTGAACCTGCTTCTGAGGAATGATCATTCTAAAACCCATTTTATTTTTGCTTTGGAATCAGATAAAGAAAAGCAATCGGGAATGTGAGCGGATACTGCATGATGTTGAAGTCCTGAGCAGTTTGGCCTTGGCACAGAAAAGTGCTTTCCCATATCCTGCCACCAAACTGCAGCGTCTCTGGAGGTAAACAAGTTTATCTGAGTGCCATCACTAACTGGGTCAAGTTGCCCCAAAAATCATACCCATTTATAATACCTGATTGATATAACACTTTGACACTATGGTTTAGACAGGGATAATCCTGTCTTGACCAAAGGGTTGGACTGGATGACCTCCTGGCATCTCTTCTAGCCATATTCGTATCTTTTTATGATACTAAGAATTTATCCCAGGGAAAAGTAAACATGTCTCAGTGATTTCCCAGATCTGTGCTTTCTGCTCTCCCATACATTGGGAATCCTTTCAGAAGACCAGAGAATGATTGAATGAACTCATTGCTGGGAGAGCTCTTGGCCTGGGAGCCTACGGCACAATTCCTTGTTTCTTATAACCGTTGATCAAGGCCAAGCATCAGTCATATGGAGGTGAACCCCAATGCCCAAAAACAGGTGTGAGATCTTCCTAGCTAGATGGTATTTTCTCTCAGCAGTCTGTAGGGTGTGGCAAGACTCATCCTTCAGAAGAAGGTTGTTGTAGTCCATGCAGAGTGAATCTAACCCCGAGCTCCTGTTCCTTGGGGTTTAGGCTTCTGCTTCTGAATCAGTTCCATGATGTGTTGCCAGGCACCTGTATCCAGCTGGTAGCAGAGGATGCCATGACTTACTATGAAGGTGAGTGGAGAACACTGAGTTAGGGCCCAAACAGGTTGTAAGACATTCTACTGGGGGGGCTTCAGAGGTTTTGTACCTGCTTTTTGGTCCATTTGTAAACATTTGCCTGTAGTGCACCTTCTTTGCAGCTCATGGGGCATGCATAACTCCATTAGGAAGATGTGCTGTACGCATTGGTAATAACTAAGTCCCCTGTTTTCCTGCATTGAGTGTCCTGCTTCCTGTAGCAGCAGGTTGTATGAATAACATCCATTGTGCACTGAGGCATGCACTGGATATACAGCATTTGCAGATCCCCAAAGATTGCAGAGAAAATCAGGTCTGGTCACTGCAGATTGACAGCCAGGGTATGACAAATAGAAAGCCCCAGCAGGTGGAGGAGTCCCCACTGGTCTCAGGAGCCCTGTGACATCAGGAGTGACAACTCCTGTGGCTGAGCAGCAAGAAGGGGAGGACTGTTAGGAAGGCATGAAGAGTGGCTACCTGGGAAGATGGAGGAAGGTTAGGATCCAGGGGAGAGTAATTTAACTGAGGGGAATGACACCCAGCAATTAAAACACTGGCTGAAAGGGAGCAAGAACTAGTGCTAACTATAGGGGAACTACTAAATAGAGAGTTTGTACAGGGAATGGGACTGCTGGGTGCATGAACGACGTGTGCCCCTGAAGGCTCAGCGGGCACGATGGCCGCCCACAGACAGCCGCAGCGAGGGGAGGAGGTGGCAAGCAGCAACCACCTGCAGGTGTTGGTGGTGCTTCTGTCAGGGTGCAATTTCAGGGTGCACATGCCAATGGCTGGGTGAACGGGATGGATAAGGAATGTGGGGAACACTGAATGTCATTCCTTGGCTGCTTTGTGTGTCTGTGAAGGACCTAGCAAACTTTTCCTGCTTTACAAACCCTATCAATCTACTCTTCACTGAAGTGCCTTTTCTTCACCCAGAAATCCGTGCTATGGGTACTCTCCTCCTGAAGGAAGCTGTGCAGTCCTTGATTGGAAAACTTTTGCCAACTGGCTCGGAAACAGCCGAAAGCACTGTAATCATGAACACGTTGCCTTGGGAACGGACGGAAGTTATCTCCAGGACCAGACCAACCGGAGCAGACACCTTAGGTACCGCTGCACTGCCTGCCTAAAGACTTCTAGGTCATCCTTCATGGAGCAGTGATTCACACTACGTCTCTTCATGGATAGCAGTGGAGGGGAGATGGGACTGATACAGCTATGAAAGATGCATATCCCAGCAGGATATACAGCTGTCGCACCTGACGCACCTGCAACACCGGTGCACGTGTCAGCCTTCAGGGCTTCCAGGTTATGCATGACCAGGATTTCCCTTGATTTATAGAAAGAGATTCAATTTCCCTCAGCATGACATGTTAGCTATCTTCACATGGGGAGGGGAAAAGGATCCTATAGGTCCTGCATTCAGAGTAGTGGTTGGGTGGAGGTATTTAGTGTAGAAGGGGGCAATGAGGGAGAAGGCTCACATGGAGCTAGAGAGGATATCTCCACTGAAGGGAAACTGAGTGAACTTCTTTGCCTCTATTTCTTTTAGCCCTCGTGAAGGTCTGTAGCATGGGCTATTCTGTGGTGAAGGACTCGTTAACACCACCTCACCCTGTAAGGGTGGTTAAACAGGTGA
Source organism: Crocodylus siamensis (assembly GCF_052110815.1). NCBI lineage: Eukaryota > Metazoa > Chordata > Crocodylia > Crocodylidae > Crocodylus > Crocodylus siamensis. The sequence continues at coordinate 27,830,458 of NC_143409.1, read as the reverse complement.
GCTGCCCTGTGGGGTCCAACCTAGGGGGAGTTCCCTTCTGGATTAGGCCCTCTGACCTCCCCTGCCCCTGTGGCTTGTGTGGAGTCTGTGTTGTGCTGTCTTCTGATGTCTTTCCTTATTCACCAGTTGGATGGGTCCATTACCATGGAGAATGGGGTTATTGCAGCTCATCTGGACTCAATGGGACATGTGACATCGCTTCATTTAGTGAGCTCTGGGAGGTGCGTTATACTTTTCTTTGAACCAGTAGAATGTGGGATTTTCTGTCCCTTGGATGACCTCCAGAGGGTCCATCCATGCTGGACAGATTGTGAGATGAAGCCTGGTAGGGAGTCACTAGAAACTTCCCCTTCATCCCTGAGTTTCATTTTACCTCAGACCTCCTCTGGGACAGGAGTTCAGCCCCTCAGAGGAAGTTCTGGGTCACTTGTCTCACCAAGTCTACTCCTAGAAAACCTCCCCTGTGAGCCCCTAGCTCAGTGGCTTTTAACCTTCAAGAAATGCCAGCTATTAGTTGTCACTTGTTTTTTGACTACAGAAGAATAACAATCTTCTGTTGCAAAGGACTCAGAAAGACTACCGCAGGTCAGAATGTTTTTGATGCTGTGGCTTCCTAATTGAAATCTCCAGCTTTATCTTGTGAATCTTTTTGGCACTCCTAATAGTGCTAACATTGTGTTGTACCCTGTAGCATCCTTGACAGGATCTCACCTTTGTTGAGAGTCACTGCCCTAGCTGTACATACCTGTTGTAAGGGTGTTGGAGTCTCATTTCAGGACTGCTTTATCTTTCACAGTTTCTTGTTCAGTTACTGTTCATCTGCTGCTTTGTTTTAGAGAGTCAGTCCCTGAGGGCTCTTGTGCTAACCAGTTTGTGATATTTGATGACATTCCCTTGTACTGGGATGCCTGGGATGTGATGGATTATCATCTAGAAACCAGGTAGGTGAGCGGTGCCTTGTGAGCACAGGCACTTCTTTAGGACTTGGCAAGGATCTTTGCCTCTTGGGGTTGTAGCAAGGGGCCAGTTTCCCAGAGGTAGAACAGAACTGTCGCAGTGGGAAGCCATGTGCTTGTTCTTTCCAGGCTTCTGCGTAGTGTGCATCCCTGTAGCTTGGAGTGTTTCTATGCGTATCTCTGGTGAGAGCGCTACAATCTGCAGGTGTCTGCACTCTCCCCCTGTCTTGCATCTTGCAGGAGCCTTTCATCACCCTGGGTTCTTAGCTTTGTGTGTTAAAAACTTTTAGGAAGCCAGTCACGACCCTTGTGAAGCCACTGGAAATTATCTTGCCAGGGGGCCTGCGAGGAAGTGTCAGATTCTCTCTGCAGATCAGCGAGAAGAGCATCATCACCCAAGAGGTCATCCTGGACGCCATGTGCCCTTATCTTCGATTCCTGACCCAGGTTTGGAAAGGCCTGTAGAGGCCACATCCTTGTGACGCTGTCTGTGGTGGTGGGAGGGGAGAGAACCCGGGCATTCAGTAATACTGGTTTTGTACACGTAGCTTCATGGGGCAAACTTTACCCCTTGTATTGTGCTCTCAAGCAAGCAGGAAGGCTGTGCAGTCTGTAGAACCCAAGTGCAGTTGGCACCATGCCATAAACATCACTAAACAAATGGAGATGTGCCTGAAGGTGGTAAATGTCACAGATAGCCATGGCCAGGACCTCCTAGACCACCCAAGAGCCTGCCCCTGCCTGGCAGCAGCCAAGATAGTAAACTTCTATAATATACAGTCTTATCACCACTGCTGCCCCACCTGGGTGCCCATTCAGCCTCCATGTGCATTTACTCAGAGCATTAGGGTTGCAGTGGGATGGATTCTGATGTAGCCGGATTTTGCCCCAGGCGGAGCACAGCAGGGTACAGCTAGCATCTCCTGCCTGCCCTGCTGAGCCTGCTTTTGGCTGTTGCCTTGACTTTAGGTTGAGTGGAACGAGGCTCACAAGTTCTTGAAAGTGGAGTTCCCCGTGCAGGCTCGGAGCATGAATGCCACCTACGAGATCCAGTTTGGCCACCTGCAGAGGCCAACACACTGGAACACGTCTTGGGACTGGGCACGATTCGAGGTGAGGGGGGAGCAGCCCAGCTCCAAACTCTGGCCTGTAGATCAAAATAGCCCCGGTAGCTCTTCGCTCACCCATCCCTTCCCTCCACACTGCACATGCACTCTGAGAATTCCTCTGTCTGCTTGGAGCCTGGCTTCCTTAAGGGATATCTGCCTGGAACAGGTTCCCCTCATCTCGGGGGGGAGGCAGTTCTTTGTTAGGCAGGGTCCCCTAGTTCAGTGTTTCTCAAACCAGGGGTGGTGACCCAAAAGTGGGTTGCAAGAATATATGAAAGGGTCATGAACAAACTTTAAAAATGGATTCTCCTTTAAAGGAGAAAATTGTGGGAAACTGGTTTTTCCTTTGCAGGCTGGCAGAGTAACAACCCGCGAGGGCTACTTAGGGCCCTCCTTCCCCACACACCCACCCCCTGCCTCACACACTGGGGTCAGGGGGCAGTGGGTCAAGACTGAGGGGCACTGAGTTGGGACTGGCTATCGATGTTTACAAATGGGACCTGGTACAAAGAAGGTTGAGAACCACTGCCTTAGTTGACTGCAGCATGGTTTGAAGTCACCAACACCAGCATAGGTGACGTGTAAGGGGGGCATGGTGGGGCATATGCCCCCCCCCCGAGATTGGCTGCTGCCAAAGGTGCCACTGGCTTTTGCGGGCAGTTTCCTCCTGCACCTGCCCCCCACGCCACTGCCAAAGCAGCCGGTGGCAGCTGCAGGCAGCCCCTGCTCGCTCCCCCCGCCACTGACACCACTCACCAACAATGCCACTGCCAGCAGCAGGTGTGGGTGGTCTGTGCTCACTGACATATGCCGGGGGCTGTGGGCAGTCCCCACTCACGGTCATGGTACCCCCCCAGTCTCGGGAGGCACCAGTTGTTCACGCACACCAGGTTGTGGCTGTGGCTGGTATGCTGATAGGAGAGCACCTTCCCTTGGACTGTTTTCGAACAGCCTCAGAGACACTGAGCTTTCCTGCAACTGCTTACAACTGCCTGCCCTCTGGGGCTGTGGTTCCCCACTGGAGGGGAAGCTGCTGGGTCTTTCAAAGCCAGTTCAAGCTGTGCAAGAAGCAGTTGCAGCCCCAGCTGGGCTTCAGCTGCCAGGGAGTGTGGTGAGGGAGGATGAGAGCTTTGTCCTTCATGGCGACTGGATTGACGGCCACAGCCCTCCGTTGCCAGATCCCGGCTCTTCACAGTGGCTGGGATCCATTTGTCTCCAGAGATCTCTGCAGGCCAGCACCCACTCCCAGTCCTTGCATCCTTCATCATAGTTTCTGTAGCACCCAACTTGCTGCACAGGTGTGAAAGGGCCATCCTGGACACCAGCCCCCTAATACCTGACTGCTCATTCTATCCCCTCCCCCCGCCACAGGTGTGGAGCCACAAGTGGATGGATCTGTCAGAGCACGGCTTTGGGGTGGCGCTGCTGAATGACAGCAAATATGGTGCCTCGGTGCATGGGAACACCATGAGCCTATCGCTGTGAGTGGGGGAGAAGGGCGGGGGCTTTGCCTGGGCCTAGAGGCTACAGCTGCCTCCCACCTGTCCTGCTGGTTTAACTTGGAAGGCAGGAGGGCTGATGAGGGTTAACCCTTTCCTGCATCCCTGCAGCAGGTTTGAGTACCTGATGCTGCTCTAGGGGAGGTGGCACAAGATGGCAGCCTGTCACCAAACAGGCAAGGGCCTGGCTCGTGGGTTCTTTCTTCTCCTTTGGTACTTTGCACCTCAGGCTCAGTTGGCATTTGGTCTCAAGGCACAACAGAGCCTGAGCCCAAGCCCCTTCCTGTTTCTTAGCAGAGGGAGTTAGCTGTCTTGTAGTTTGAAATCGTCCCTTAATGGGTTATTGTTACAGAGCCTGGCACTGTGTTGAGAGTTCAAGGGGCCTTTGTCATTGGGAAGGTGGGGGGCCTGAGCATGAAGTGAGGAATGTGTGTGCTATTTTGTAGGAGAGCCAGAGGGAGGGGAAGGGAAGGGGCACTTGTATTTATCTGCTGCCACTTAGAGAATCCATGGCTATAATCCCCTTCATTCTCAGCCTGAGAGCACCTAAGTCCCCTGACACCACTGCAGATATGGGACACCATCAGTTCACTTATGCTGTGATGCCTCACCTGGGTGAGTTTTGGAGGGTGAACAGCTTGACTCTTTTCCCCCCTCCCGCTCTGGGAGTCTGCTTACTCCCTTAGGGTGGTGATGAGGCAAAGGTTCCCCTCTGTGCGTGGGGTAGAGGGATGCTGGGTGTGGAGGAAGTTCCTTTCCCCCTAGCATAGAAGGTACTGGCACTGTCTGCTCACTGCAGGGTGGCTCTTTTCTCTGTGTAGGCTCCTTCCAGGAGGCTGGTGTGATCCGTTATGCCTACTGCTTGAACTTTCCTCTCCACACAATGCCGGCTGATTCTGTGCAGTGTTCAGCCTGGAGCGCCTTCTGTGTGTCTTCCCCAGCTGTCGTGCTAGAAACCGTCAAACAGGCAAGTGCACCAAGGAGCGAAGCAAGGAGAGGACAGCCAGGCTCTCTAAGATGGATGTGAATACAGAGCTGTGCCAGCTCTTGTGCTGGGGTCAAGCCCAAGGAGAACACTTGGGACTGACCCACTGATGCCACTCTCAGTGTGACTCCATCGTATTCGTCCCCACTTTAATCTGCTCTAATGACTTTTATCCATTCCTCCTTTTGGCGCTCAGCCATTGCCCCCTTTTATTTCATATTCACTGGATGATATGGATGAAGAGCACTGCAAAGGGGATGCTTCAGTTCCACTGAGAATAGTCTGGGCTTGACCCCCTGTGCAGCCATCTTACTGATCTGCATGCTCTTCGTCCAGGCTGGTTCTTCCTGGTGGCACAATATCTCTCTTTCGTGGTTGCCCAGGGCACCAGCTTCAAAAAAGGGGCTGGAGAGAAGCTTTGGTGATACCTGACCTGTGGATGAAGCTCAGGGAATTATTTTGGGAAGCTGGAGAGATGCAAGTTTCACTCTGAAACTTTTTAGGCCTGATTTCAGAGCTGTGCAGCACCCATCTTTCTTTCCCAGTTCACTGTGGGACAAAGGGGCTGCTGCTTCTCTGGAAATCAGACCCCAGTGGCATTCTCATGTGAACAGGAGCCTAGGCAGGACAAGTGAAAACTACTGCTTTTGTTCTTGATAAGTAAGAACTTGAGGCATCTCTGCAGGGAGGAGCAGAAATCAGCCTCTGCTCCAAACCAAGTACCTCAGCCAGGTTTTGTGCATGACCTCCCTGCCCTCAGGTTGATGGCGTGTGGGTAAGCAGGTGTGGTCCCTCTCATTTAAATGGTGTGGCAAAGCTGCGGGGGCTTATTTGATGCCCTGATAGAAGGCACAGGGCTGCCTGCCTGTCACAACTCTTGAGGAGACCCTTCCTCTCTGTCCTTTCAGGCTGAGGACAGGCCAGGTGTCCTGGTGGCCCGACTGTATGAGTCTCACGGCAGCACTGTAGTTACCTGGCTCCAGACCTGCCTTCCTGTGAAGGAAGCAATCACGTAAGTAAGCAGGAGGTGGAGCTCAAAGAAATACAGAGCCAGATTCCCAAAGGTACCCATGCCCCTAACTGGCCATTGAAATCAGTAGGCGATATGTAGGCCTGAATACCTTTGTGAGTCTGGGCTTTCTCTTTCCTGTCTCTTCTCCTAGATGCGATCTCCTAGAACGGGCAGACCCAACCGGCCACCTGCTGCTGAAGGAGCTTGGTGTGGAGCTTTCCTTTACGCCATTCCAAGTCATCTCCGTGCTCTTAGTCTTGGGGTAGTGAGCTACACTAGTATCCTATCCCTGAGCCAATGCCACAGGCAGCCATCATTGGGTAGTTTCAGCAGCTCAGCTAATGGGCGCATGGACATCCCAAAGCACAGCTGCACAAAGAATCCCTTTTCCCAGAACATCATAGTAGGACACCACCATCTTAGTAGGACACGAGTGCCAAGTGTCAGTATCTTCTCAGGGGGTGTTTTCATAGTGATAGACAAAGGAGAGATATGGGTTGGGTGGGGAGACTATGACAAGTCTGGTGCTGGGCTAGCTGAGATCTCAGGGACCAGCCTCAGCACAGAATCCTGGTGCATGTGAGGGAGCGTCTCTAGAGTTCTCTCCCCGAGGATGTCCCCTCTGTTCCTGTCGCTCCCCCAAACCCAGCTTGTCCTTTGCTCCCTCCAGGGCACTTGCTTTCCAGTTCTTTCCCTGGTGATGACAAAGCACCTTCTCTTTCTGTAAAGCTGCCCAGCCAAGAGACTGCAAAGAAACAGCATTAAAGATGGATGAAGTTGTTGTGTTTGTTTACCTTTGAGCTCTTGCACTTGCAGTGGAGGAACACCCTGTCCCGCCCCCCCCCGGCGCAGCCTTCAGAGCATGAGGCAGACGCCAAGTGCCCATCTGCTCTCAGGTGATCTTCCTCCACAGCTTTATATCCACTTTATAAAGGGGGCACTAGTGTCATCCCTATGGTACAGGTGGGAGCTAAGGCACCAGGAAATCAAGTGATATACCCAAGTCCTCCAGTGGCCAAGCCAGGGAGGGAATCCTAATTCCCAGTCTAGTGCTCCTGCCACCACCAGAGGGAGCCATGGGCTGTCACTGGCAAATCATGCCAGGGAAAGGAGTCTAGGACAGAGCCAAGCCTGTTGTGGCCATAGCATGGGATGCCTATCCCTGGGACAAGCCCTGCAGCAGCAATATGGACCTATTTCTGTAAGAGCACGGCTCTGGGGAGAGGCCATTACCTGTTCCCATCGAACAAAGGAGATATCCTATCCCTTGCTGGGCTGAAGTGCCATGTTTTCTACAGCAACTTACTGTTTCTTGTGAACGGCATGGCCAGGGCACGTAGCACCTGGGAGGCTGCTAATGCCACCATGTGGAAGCAGACTTGGGAGGTTCCTTACAGCCTGTCACTTCTAATGCCACAGGTTCTTCTTGCAGTTCCTGGCCCTTGGCTGGCAGAGGCTGCAAGGGGCCAGCAAGGGACATGCCTAGGAGAAGGTGCCAGTAATTTCTGGATAGCACAAAGCCTTCTTCACTCTGTTCATCCCCAGAAATGCCTCCCCCCTCCTCTACACTGTTCAACCACAGGGCTCAGGTATGGGTGCAACCAATGCCCAGCTGTAGGCCCAAGTGTCCTTCCTCTGTGGAAAGCTGGCACATCTGGAGAAGCATAATACTAGCAGACTGTCCACAGCTTGGCCCAAAATCTCACTTGCTAAAACTGTCCCCTTGAACCACTATATTAGAATTTCCCGCAGCCACAGAAAAGCAGCCACACAGGGATGGTTGTCTGTATAAAGGTTTTATTGCTGCTATCACAGTCAAATAGTTAAAAGCACCAACAGTTGTTAGAAAAGAAAACTCCCATGTGCAAGGCAAACAGGTTAGTAGGCAGATGCTGAACCTTCATCTTCAGGTTATGGGCAGCCTGCATCTGGGGGCAGGGGTGATCCATGCCCTTGATTTTTAAAGGTATTCTGGGGGTCTAATACCTGTTGAAATCAGTGAGCACTAGGCACTTCTGTATCTTTAAAAACCTGGCCCTATATGTCTACATGTAGATCTGGTAGCAACCAGGCTTGAATGGGCCACAAAGTCTGCCTGCCCCCAGAAGGGAGCACTGCAGCACTGCCATAGCTGGTAATGCCCATGTGTGAGAGGAGCCAGCCCCTCTGCTTCAACCAGGCATGTTCCAGAAAGGGCAGGCTCTTGCCACCTTCTGAGTGAAAATGCTCTAGGTCTAAAACCTCAGAGCCCCTGGCGGAGCTGTGGGGGGCTGGAGATACAGCAGAGGAATTTTAAGTCAGCAAGTGCCTCTGAGTCCTGCTAGCTCAGGACAAATGCAATTCACTATCCCTTTCCTGGCAGCATGCAAGAGCATGAAGGTTGTGAAGCCCAGGTCCCCAGCAGGGGACACTAACCTGGGGCTGGCACTGCTCAGCCCACCCACAGGAGGCTGGAGAAAGCTCAGCCTTCCCCGCTCAGCACCCAGCCCACAGTGGCGCTAGCTCCCAACCTGCAGGTGCAAACAGGACCCGCTGCACCTCCAAAGGGGCTGGATACAAAATGAAATTGATAAAATCGCTTTGTCCTGGAACCACTGAGCAGCATCTAAAAAAGGCTAAAATCCTGTAAGCAGGCAGGAAGACAAACCAACAGCTCATTTCACAGAGCAAGGCTCACACCAGCAGCTCAGAGCTCGCATGGTGGGCTGCCCCTGAAAAAGGCACACTACAGCAGGTGCAGCTGTTCAGATCGCAGTTATCCAGCAGCTGTCCCAGCATGACCTTTTGCTCAGGGTGTTTGGCGGCAGCAGGCAAGCAAGTCCCCACGCCGGTTGCTACAAGCTGGAGAGGGGAATAACAGTGGTGACAGGCCCGTCAGTCCTTGCCTGCCTCTGTCTGGAGCCAGCAGCAGCCACTTCTGAAAGACAAGGGTGAGAAAGCCAGGCAGTGAAAGGGCAGGGTTGGTACCAAGGACAGGAAGGCACTTGGGCCAAGACACCCAACCCCTCATTGTGCTTGTTAACTGAAGGACTCCCCCAAATCACACCCTCAAACATTTGTTTTCCTCCTAAAGCCACTGAGCTCTCAAGGCCTGGCCAGCCCCCTCCTACAACACTGGGCTCCTTAGCTGAGGCTGGCTAACTCTTCTTGTCCCAGTCACACCTTGCCTCTTCCCAGCCAGTGATTTTACAATAAAGTAGCCGCATTCTGGTGCTTGGACTGTCTACGCAGCTGAACAGGGTCATGAGCTCATGTAAGAGACATCTCCTGCCTCTCCCTACCCTGAGGCTTTCTAGGCGATCCCTGCCTAGGGTCGACCAGGAGGTTACTTGGTGCTGTATATCCCTTCCACACACACACTCAAACTGGTCAGGGACTGAGCAGAGACTGAAACACAGACCCTGCTGGACCAAAATAATGGATGAAGCTTCTCCCTTCTCTTATTGGGAAGTAGGTAGAAAACACCAGCTCTTGCCCCAGACCTCTCCCCCAGGCTACCCCTACAGGCAGAGCAGGAACCTAACCTGTGCTTTTGTAAGCAGCTGCCCGCCTCCTGCTCCTCGTCTTCCTCTCAGCAGGAGCCTTGGTTTCAGGAGAATCTTGGCAGGCTGAGCCTTTCCGCCTCGACCTGGCATGTCGCTTCCTTGGTCCATTTGCTGGGCTGTTCTCAGCTCCCTGAATGAGCTCCTTCTTCCTGCCATGTTTCTTAGTTCCCTGAGGCTCCTCATGGCTGCTGCTGTCTTTGGAACGCCTCTTGGATGGTGGCTTTGTCTCCTGGGCAGATGACTGAAACATGCACTCACTTAGAGAGGAGACTTCAGCATTATTTGTATGTTTGAGTGTTTCAATAGGAAATCTGGAGGCTGCAGAAGTGAGGATGATGGCAAGTGGAGGCAGTGCTGCCATGGTACTAGGGCAGACAATGCACAGCCTTAGGGATCTACCTGAGGGAATTTGCTTCACTCATGGCCACAGTCATGTGTTGCCACAGATCCTGCAGGCAAAGCAGGTCCCAGCCTACATTGTAGGGCAAACTTTAGAACTTAATCAGTTAAACTGAGACTTAAACTCCCCAGAGTTTCCTGGCTAGAACACCTTGCTCCTCTGCTCAGGGCCAGGCCATCTCTCACATTTGGGATCAGGAGGCATTTCACCCCATGGTCAGATTGGCAAGAACAATGGAGATAGGACACTGACAGCCCTCATCCCCCTGCCTGATCTGTGATGAGTTAAAAGAGTATTTTGTGATGTTTTCAGTATTATGCCAACAGTTGCATGCAATTGTTGTTCCTGAAATTTTAAGAAGAGATTCACAAACCCCTGTTGAGGACAGTTTAGACAGGAATTGAGCAGGGAGCTGGACTAAAAGACCTCCTGAGGGCCCTTCTAGCCACACCTTTTTATGATTCTAACTGGGAGCACCAAGTTTTCCAATTTGGCCTCACTTCTCTAATGGTCTCCAGCCCATCAGTGCAACGCAGCCTGGCAGCAAGTGCCAAGTAAGCATCTGGTGATGTACAAGGCAGCAATAAAGAACCTCTGCTCTCATCACTGGTAGTCTGCAAGCTCCAGAGTGCAGAAGTCCACAGATGAAGTGTAAAATGGGGACTCTGGGATTGCCTGGGCAGCAAACACCTCTGGGAGTTGGGAGGACAGCTGTAGATATTGAGAGACTGAGAAACTTATGGCAGAGGTCTTGGGTACCTTTGAACTTGGAGCATCCAAGTCGGCTTTCCCCCGAGAGTGTTTCTTGCGGGACCTTTTTCCTGCATGAAAGAAGGGTGAGAACACAGGAGATGAGATAGGTTTTTCAGAGACTGAATCCCTGGGGACCTGCCAGGGGGAAGAACTCTCCCACCCTGAGATGGTCCTGAGAGACTGGTTTTGTGGACTTTTGACCTGGTCTACACATGAAATAAGCTAAGCAGAGTCAGATTCATTCAGGGAATGTGGAAGAGGCCCTCTTTTAGTCAGGAGGTCCCAAAATCTTGTGTGCACAGGAAACATCCATGGAAGAGAACCTCAGGAAGGCATGTTCACAGGCAAAATGCAACCTGGAACATGCATATAGGGAAGGGTAAAGGTGGCTCAAGGAACTCCTCTTCCACCCCAAGAGACTACATTTGCACAAAACACAATCACACTGCCTTCCCTGGAGGTCATCCTTAAGCTGAGCCTTGAGCCCAGTTCTCCAAAAGCAAAGCAAAACAGAAATTCAATAGCTGGCATGTCTCTGACCCTAGCAACCCCCTCTCCCTGCCGCCCATGGTGACAATAGTGCAGGCTGGAACATCTGATGCAGCTGGCCCAAAGGTCAATGGGAGCAGGACACTGAATGCTACCAAGTACACACAGAGTTCTCAGAAGCAGCCACAGCACAGACATCCTGCTATGGTGTCGCTGCACTCATCTGCAAGGACCTGACTTGGGTAGTGTACTGACATGGGCTGCTTCACATGTGACTGCCAACAATGATGTGCCAATGATGGTCACCCACCACCTCCTTTTGGACTGGCCCTTGCATCACACTGCCCTGGTGATGACTTGTATACCCTGCTGCACTGGGGCAGTGTGCTAGCGGCCAGACAAGTTCTGCTCATTCTCAACTCAATAATCCTGCAGTAGGTGAAGGCTTGCCCTGCCTCAGCCTAACTAGGGCCTATGAAGTATGAAGGAAGAAAGCTGCTTGCTCACCTTTTGGGGCCATTGGTCCAGGCTCTCCCTGCAAGGAAGAAATAGGGCTTATAAACAGTCTCCTAGAACACAGACCAGCATGCAACTGGTACCCACTCAGGTAACTGCGCTCAGCAGCGTGCCAGTTCTGGTACAAAGACCGCCAGCCCTGCCAGCAGTTCTGGGGCAGCAGGAGCTTGCTCAGAAGTGGGTCACGGTCTGAATGCTGCCCAGCATGGCTTCCATTCCTTTGGGTTCGCCACTCCTCCACCGAGGTCAGCTGGGGGGAAGTCTTAGAGGGATGAAGTTTGTCTCCTGGGCAGATATTCTACCCCCTAGTTGGGGATGCCTTTGAAGCTCCAGCCCTACACAGAGACCTGGCTCCAGGCCTAGCCCACGTCTTTGCAGGGCAGAGTGGGGTAGGGAAGATGATCTGCAGGCCTCCTCCCACTGCAAGGGTGCAAACACCAGTCAAATCAAGTCCCTCCTATGAACAGCCCATTGTTGTTGGCCACCTGAGGTCCTACCTGAAACCAGATGGTTCTGCCATTGCTGTCTCGCAATGACCTCATACCAGGCACACAGTAGCACCGCAGCCATTGCTGAAAGGCTGTAAAATCATCCGAGCTCTCTGGGTCATAGCCTTTTCCCCCTGGAGGGAAAGAAGGGGAGTGTCAGGGAGAGATCTTCCTGCCCCAGGAGTGGCTGGTGGACAGAGGAGACTGCCCATTGCTGTAGCAATACCTGCGGGAGGCTACAGTCAACTCTTCCCATAATCCCATCACATCCACAGCATGGGACTGCCTGGAGATGAGTTTTCCTTTAGCATCCCTCTCCATCACACCCAGTCTAGGAGCATCCCGCTTTGCCCCTGAGAGCTTTCAAGAGGGGGCATCTCTTTCTCCAGGCAGCTGCAGTCACTGATCGATCTCAGACACCAAGGGGTGGTTGGTGTCAGTCTGGACTCGGTCTCACTCACAGGCTTCCTCACCAAAGCCTGTCACTGCCTGCCTGCCCAACACTGGTCCAAGTGAGAGACTGCACACTCCTCATGGGGAGTCTGGGGGAATACAGGAGCACAGCCAGATGGGGAAGAGAGGCAGGCAAGGCAAGGCAAGGGTAGGGATGAGCACTGTGCTGGGGTCAGGGACACACCCCAGCTGAACAACTTCCTGTGGGTCGCACTTGCATCCAGATGAGGAGGGGTATCAGATCTAAACCTGATCTCCTCTCTAGCGAAGGAGATCTAACAGCCCATGGCAGAAGCTGCCCTTACCAATCAGTAGGATGTCCAGGCAATGGAAGTTACCACATAGGAATGTCCCCCATGGAGCCTACAGGGTAGGTACAGGATCATCCAAAAGGGGAATGGCCCTGCTTCCCTCCCAAAGGGGAGCCCCTCCTACCCCCAGGATAGCAAGATTGGCATTTTAGCTGCCCTGAGAATCTCTATATGGTGTCTCTGCCCCAGGCTCTGAAGGGCTTGGGCTACCCTAACCACACAGCTGGCTGCAGGAATGCCAGCCCAGCCAGGATCTCACTACACATCCCCTTCCCAGTGCAGGCCCCCTACCCCTACCCTAGGAGACGTAGTGTCCCAGGTTGCCTCCCTGGCCGGCGTCTCACCTAGGTGAAAGACCTCCATGGGCAATGAGTGACACAGCTCCAACAGGTCTGGGTTCTCCCGCTTCAGCTTCACTTTCTTGCTCAAGGTCAGGGCAGGGTCCTGCAGGGTTGGAAAAGAGCAGCCCCTGTGCCTGGTGCCCAGCCCAGCCCCCTCTGCACCCTCAGGCCCAACCTGCTCCTTGCAGAGTGCCGCACCCCCTTCTGCACTTGCTGACCCCCTCAGACAGCAAACACCTCTCCCCCTCCAAGCTATGGGCCTTCCCCACAAGGCAACTCAACAACCAAATCCTTTCTGCGGTCCCCTAACTTGCTCCTTGATGCTGTGCAACATCGGCTCCTCCAACCAGCTTTCCAGTCCCTCCACTAGCTAAATGGAGCCACCTCCCCAAGGCTGGGCCAAACACTATCCCTGTGTAAGCAGGGATAACTTCACAGGCTCCCACCCCACCTTCCACTGCAGGACTGGATTTATCTGCAGGTTGATGACCACCCACTGATGGGACACCCATGGCCCAGTGCCAGGTGTCTGCATGCTTAACTGCTGCTACAAAAACAGGAAGTGGGAGGAGCAGAGAGGCAGATGGCCCATGTCACACGCACACAGAATCAGGCTGGTTTTTTCTGACTTTTTAAATAGCCACTTCCCCTCCAGACACCACTCGTCACCCGATCAGAATAGGTTCAAAACACATCAGGTCTGGAGTCTCAGCTGCTGGCCTCCTCCTGATTGCTTGGTGTTTCAGTGTGCAGTGAACTAGGATCTTCCCAGGTTAAAGTGGCCAAGATAGGAAAGCCAATGGCAGAATGTGCTGCCCCTCAGCAGAGGCTAGTGCACAATCATGGCAGGGAGATTTTCACTGCAGTGAAAAGCCACGGTTTGCCTGGCTAGCAATTTGCAAATACAGCTCACGTGCATGGGCCCAGATGAGACACCCTGGTTAGTGAAAGGGAACAGATGGGGACCTGACATTCACAGAGCAGCCTTCACATCAATGAGCTTTGTAAAGCCCCTGCAGGTGTGTGGCATAAAAACACATGAAGGAGCACCCCTGAAGCACAGCAACAGGCTCATTCAGTGAGCCAGTCACTGAGCCACCAGTGCTGTACTGCAGGAGGTGCCTCATCCTGGCTGTACTAGCAGGAGCCAAGGCAGCCCGGCTGTGCACTGCTGGCAGGGAGAGGGCACTAAGTATTGAGGAGAGAACCTCCACCCCGCTCCGCCAACATTTTCCATGAGATATCAAGTGGGTCCTGACAGCACAGATCCTGGTGCCATTTCCCATCCTAAAAGAGCTCAACAGGTGATTTCTCTCTAAGATGGCAACCAATGACAATAAGAACCCAAAACCATGTGGCCGTCAATCAAAGGCAAGGGCATTTGAAGGCAAAAGCCACGGCTTTTAGTTGGGGGAACTGTAGAGGGTCTGAGTGACACACAACTGTTCTGCCCTGCCCTGCCCTGCCCTGTCTGCAGGGCTGTGATCCCCAGCTATAATGGGACAAGCTCTGACTCCCTCCAGGCCTGGATGCTGACCTGGGACTCTGCTGTGCCTGACACCCTCCCTGCTCACCTGCTCCCGATGCTGCAGAGCTTCCAGCACTGTCCGGGCCTTCTCAAAGGGAGGGATCCTTAACCTAGAAAATCCATCTGTTACACAAACAGGACGCACAGAGCCATGCTAACGCCTGCCACTGCAGTAGAGCCCCAGACCCTGAGCAGATGAGTGAGGTGAGATCTTCGATGTGGTGGGTGACCACACCGGCCTCTCAAGAGTTGGATTCTAGTCCGGGCTTGGCAGACAGCCAGATTTTGGTGCCTTTAAGCTGTGGCAACGTGGACTCCAACTGACTACAAAGCCCAAGGCTAAAAAACTCACTGCAAGTTAGAACTGAGGTGCCTGAGATATTTCCAGACACTTGAGACCAGCTGTGCTAGGAGTCAGACCTGGAGGGGAACAGGCAGAACTGAATGTGGGGCCTAGGGCTAGAATTACCATGCAAGTTATTGATAAGGGCCTTCATTTTAGCTAGTGAACCAAGTGGCCCATCAACTTGGGACCCTTACACGGTGCAGATCTCACAGCGTACAGCCAGGAATCATGAGGTCTTGCTATTAACTTATGCAGGTAATGGGGCCACCCATCTTAGGGCCTCACTGTCCTGAATGCATTTAACACAGGCACAGAGAGGCCAAATGACTTGCCCAAGGTCACGCAGGGAGTCTGTGGCGCAGGGCTGGACCCCCACATCTGCTTAGCATGAGGCAGCCTTCCTCTCCTGTGCCCTGCTGGCCACCGCCATCTCACCCACCTGTAAAGAATCTCAGCTCGGAGATAGTTGCCGATTCCATTGAAAAACTTCTGATTTAACAGGGCCTCACAAATAGGCTTGTCAAAGGCCTTGTCAGACAGGTTCTTCAGTACATTCTCCCTGGAATACAGCAGGATGCATTAGGCAAGCCTTGCACTGGGGGAGAAGGCGGGGGAAAGGCTGCCAAAAAACAATGGGAGTTTGTCTCATGTTGAATGGTAGCTTCATCGGGACACATGTCTGTAGAACCAGCAGGAAGAGGAAGCGATACTAAAGGATTGGGAGTGATGGGCCAGTGAGCACAAGTGAAATGTTATAGCAAGAATAAATGTAAAAGAGAACAACCTGCACAGAGCAGGAGGCAGCTTTATACATCAAGCAAGTTTAAGATATTAGAGGTTTGATCCGGTGCCAGAAGAGGCAGCAGTGACATCCTTCTTGCAGTGGGTGTACAAGGCACAAGGATGTCCTTCCATTTCTTCTGCAGGGCAGGGGTTGGGGACTTGTGTTTAGGAACATTGGAACTGGAAGAGGCCATCTAAGCCATCAAGTCCAGTCGCCTGCCTGCTGGCGACTCCTAAAGAGACCTAAAAATTATCTGCTTCCAACCCTCACACACAAGGCACAAAACCAGACATACCAGAATTATCCTACAAAATGCTGCTGATAAAAAGCAGAGGAGACAAGAGCATTTCTAGTACTGCAAGCTATTCAGACTCAGCTTTGTAACCAACTGGTTTACTGACACAGCAGTTACAAAGGCACTGAAAAAAGTCCCACAGGTGTCATTATGAAATGAGAGGGACCATTAAAGACTCGGAAGAGCAGGCTGGGGCAATAGTAATGGAAGCCTCAGCACCACAGTCTTCACATTAAAGGACACAGGGAGGAGGAACTAGGGTTCCTTGAAGATCCAGAGTTAAAAAGCCATCATTTATGGGAGGAGAGAAAGCATGTTTAGAGGTGGGTGCAGCAGGCAGAAAGGAGGAGGCGGGCACTGGGAATGCTGCCCAAAGGAAATACAAGAGGCATTCTGCTAACCCGTGGGGAGGAACAGCAGGGAGGAGGAACCAGCCCATTCATAAAAAAGGAAGGGGCTGAAACAGAAGAAGATTCAAAATGACCACTGGAGCCTTGATAACATCTGCCTTCAACAGGGTGGTAAGGAAATTAGCCAGCAGTGCCCCTTCCATCCCCTCCAACTCACTGACTATAGAAGGCGTTGTCAGGAAAAGGAAGATTTAGAAATAGGAAGAAAAAGACTGGGAGAGAGCAGGTGGAGTTGCCAAGCCTCAGACAATGTAACCCTATCCTGGGAAGTGTGCTAGCATATCATGGGGGGTAGACGTGCATGGGCAAAGGGAAAGGAAGAAGCTTAGAGAGTCAGCACCCTCCATTGCAAAGCTCTCTGACTTGGGGGTTGGATGAGATGACTCTTGAGGTCCCTCCCACCGTCATGATTTTACAGCGGACTGGTAAGATTTAAAATCAGCCTCTGAAACAAGATGTAGGTGCTACATCCACTCAGCTCAATGCCCTCCAACATGCAGGTTAAATGAGCTATGGAGTAGCTTTCATTGCTTCTTAAATGCAACACACAGTGAGAATTACCAGGGAAAGCTTAACTTTAAATACTAATCTCCAATAACAGTACCAAAGCCTGTCCCAGGTGGGGTGTCCCTGGGGTAGTCAAGTTAACACCTCTCCCCTGGGCAACCTCCAGCTTTTACAAGTAGATTAGAGACTCCCCAGCCTTCCTCGCACTGTGTGGTTCACCCCATGCTGAACGCGGCGGACCTGTCCGCTGCACACTGTGGAATAGATGACACTGGAGAGCCACCACTGTCATGCTCACTCTCTCAAACCGCTCTCTCGCACCCTTCAGATTTCTGTGCTGGCTGGACACTGGCTTACATAAGCAAATGCCACATGGGTAAAGCAGGCCTGCTCCCAACTAGATCTACGAGAATACAGAGGACCAAACAAACAGAGTAGTCTTGAATCCAAGAAAAAGTGTTTCCAGGCACTTATCTCCACGATAGGGGAGATGCTCCATGCGCTCCTACTGGCCCCCTCCCAGGACAGAAGAGTCTAGCAAAGGGGACCCAGGTCCCTGCCACCCCTTTCACTCTACACTCCCAGGCACTTTCTGAAGCAGAGATGAAAGGCCAGGGTGACTCACCTGAATTTCTCATACTCCAGCATAACGCAGGGGCCCCGGTCTGGCTGCCACGTCCCCTGCACCTCCCACCTGCCGAAGCGCCTGAAATCCACAAAGCAGAGGATGCGGCGCGGGCTCTCCCTGGTGTAGAAGCGCAGGTGGGCGTGCTTGGGCAGCTCGGTCTCTGGCACCAGCTTGAAGCTGCCCGACATCCCGAAACGGAAGACGACGTCCATGGGCTGGGGGGGGCTGTCCGGGTCCTGCCCGGCTGTGCTGCTCGCCTCAGCGAGGCACAGGCTCTCCTCCTCCTTGACTGGCAGCAGAGTCAGCTTCACCTCCTTGCCGCGGGGGGTGGCCGAGATCACGTACGTGCGGCTCTCGAACGGCACCTCTGGGTTCTTGCTCACCGCAGACTTCTCCACCTTCCCGGAGAAGAGCAGCCCGGCGCACACCGTGTTGATGTAGCGGCTGGCCAGGTGCAGCTCCGGACCCTCCGGCATCGTGGACACCTGCCTGAAGGAGGTCGGGCCGGGCGTCAGGAGCTTGCCCCGCTTTCTGCTCAGGATCCTACCTACTGCAGCCCGCTGCGGCCACCAGGTCCAGACCCCCCCAGGGCGGACACCCTTCGCCACCCCCGGCTTCCCCAGGGGCAGGCGCCGAGTGCCAGGGCCCGACAGGAGGTGCCCGCCCGCCCGCCGCGTGGGGCGCCCGCGCTGCCACCCAAGCCTGGCGCAGCGGGGGGAGGGAGCCCCGCAGGGGGGCGCGGCCGGGCGGCTGCTGCCCCCACGCCCGGCGCCGCCGGACGGCCGCGCAGCCCTCCCCGAGCCCGCGGGGCAAGCGCGCAGCTGCAGCGCCCGCCCCGCGCGAGGCCTGCCGGGTGCCCCAGGCCCCGCCCTCCCGGGAGCGGGCGAGCCCCGGCGGGGCACGCGTCCCCAGCCGCCTTGCGGGCGCCCGCAGCGCGGCCCCGCCCCGAGCGCAGGCAGGCAGGCGCCGCGGGACCGGGAGCGGGGCCGGGGCCGGGCAAGCGGGTCCCACACGGCCGTCCCCAGCCGGGCACGGGGGGACGAGAGGCAGCCAGCAGCGGCTGCCAGCCCCGGCTCTCCGGCCAGGGAGGGCCGGGCAAGGAGGTGAGCTGGCGGCGCTGCAGGGTGGGAGTAATTCATGCAGCTGGTGCCCGCCTGAAGGGAGCTGGTGCTACAGGAGCCCCACCGCTCCCTCCGGGGCTGTATTTCAGTAGGTGTCTCTTCTTCCTGAGCAGCGTTCAGACGGAGCAGAAGGGCACCAAGACAGCAGTGCAAAATGCTGGCCCTCTGCCAAGGCCCAGCCCATCACGATTTTATTGCAAAACAAGGGAGTATGATGTAAAGAACTGGCTCTGGTAAGAGGTCACCCAGGGCTGCACATGCTTCCTGATCCTTTACCCAGTACCTTCAGCTTCCTTGGCAAAGTGAAGGGCATGGTAGAGAATGGAAAGATGAGAGAGCTTTGAAGGGAGGCAGAAAGGGTAGAGATGAACTGTTTGTCATCAGAGAGAGAAGGGGAAGCAAGAATGGACTGGAGAGGCAGTAGTGATGAGCCAACAGCTGCAGGGTATGAGGGGGGTTTGTACAGCCCCTGCCTCTCAGATCGCCCTCAGAAGTCCCAGATGGTCACACAGACTTCAGGGGACAGGGAACTGGCTTAGCCAGTGTTACCTCACATGCCTCAAAGGAGACAGTAGCAGCCCTTGTCCTTGACCTGGAGTACTGAGTTAGTTCAGACAAGTGCACAAAAAGCCTTCCCTCGCAGCTCTTCAGGAAGAGAACCACCATGAAGGTCCAAGCCTGGGATTTCAGAGCTTTTAAGCTCTGAACCCAGTCTCCAGCCAGCAGGCACAAGCATAGTGTGGGTACTGCAAGGCTGCCCCTTCACAGTGTGGTAGGACTGCGGTGGCAACTCACTGGTGTTACCATAACCTGAAGCTGGCCTCAAGGTGGACACCACATTAGCCACTATGGAAGCAACTGATCTCTGTTAAGGATGTGGAGTATGGCTGGTGGAAGTACATGAGGAGCTGCCGTAGGAAGAGAGCTTGGCCTTGTGGGCAAAATGGAGATGATGGCTGGGTGCTAGTAGGGGTAGGGTAAGAAGGGCCATGAAGAATGTAATCAGCATTGAGAGCAACAATTTCCCATTTCAAAAGCCTGCTAAAGGAGGAAGAGAATCCAGGACCCTCCCTGTGCCCCCACCCATTTCTGCTCATGCAGTCTGGCTGAGGAGATGCAGGGGGTTCTCTCGGGTCAGTCGTCATCACAAGAGGCTTTACAAGCTGCTTCAGGATCAGCTGGGTTCTTCCATGCTCACTCATTCTCCCAGGTCATCCATGGAGAGTCTTCATCAGGGCTTGGGCCTGCTTCAGCTCTGAAAGCAGAAAAGCAAAGAGGTGATAGCAGTGGGGTGTCCAAGCACCCAGGTCTCAGCAGGGGAATCTGGAGGGACTTCTCAAAGCAAGGGAATAACTCACCAAATGTCTGCCCCAGCTACTATCACAGAGCAGGAAGGAATATGCCATGCAGCAAGGAAGCGCTTCTCTACTGCCTCAGCCACCTACTCACCTGCCAGCAGGACTTGGAACTTCTCTGCTGACACTGCCATGGCAATGGGCTCCGTCACTCCTCTGTCCCGGTCTCGTATGTTGAATTTCAGGTGCACGAGTGGCTCATTGACTTCCTGGAGTTCGCTGGAGCTGAGCGTGTAATCCACCCTCCAGGACACAGAGTCCAGCTGATTCACTGAGAACAGAGGCAAGCAGTTCCACAGGCTGCTCTGGCAATTCTCTGCCCAGCAAAGCCTGTCAAAAGTTGTCAGGGGGATTCTTCCACCCTAGAAAATGCAGCCTCCTCTAGTGTGGAACACAGCTATGGTCTTGGCAGCAAACAGCAAGACCACTGGATTTGGGAAAAAAAGATGGCAGCATCCAGCAGCAGTATCAGGGGAACTGAGGCCAGCAGAAGGTAGCTCTCCAATAAGTCAGATGGATGTAATGCAGCTAGCAAGCTGCTTGCTCCTACTTTCTACCTTGCTGCAAAGCTTCCCGTGGGTCCAAGCATTTAGGACACCAGCTCTAATCTCATTGTGGCAAAGAGAGAGAACACACAGCACTTCCAACACCCTCCATGCTGACTAAGAAGAAGATGCCCCTAAGTGGATCACCGACTCCATTTCCTGCTGCACTCTGTGATCTCATCCTATAAAAGTTAACTGGACCAACATGGGGCTGATGAGGTCTCAGCCCATAATGAGGAGGCAACATCGGGGTCTCTGGTCCAACACTTCTGTTGCTGAAATCCCAGCTACCCATATCAGGGAGCACGTGCTCCAGCCCTTAATAAACTGACCCTCCCTCAGGGAGTGCAAAGGAGCAGACCCTCCCCAGGGAGTTCCAGAGGCTGGAGCAATTCCTCTTGGGGTTTCACAAAGGGGCACAGGATGTCAATGTATCTCCCTCCTGAACAAGTGCACCAGCCCCATCACTCTTGGCCAAAAGCAGGCACACTCACATCTCAGGCTGCGTGTGCGGAGGCTGTCCTGCAGGGCACTCTGTTTCTCCTCATAGGAACGGCACAATCCCGTAGCATGTTCTACAAGGCAAGGAGGAGTTGGGGGTTGGGGAAATCGAGAAGACAGACGCCTGCTGAAGACCAGCTCAGCCCCCACATAGCCCAGCCCCAGCTACTCTGCTTAGCAGAGGGAATCCAGCAGGATGCCCATAACAGAGCAGCAGATGTTGATAAGGAACATATTAATCAGAAGGTGGCCCAGTTACTATTGCAAGGCCTCCTCACACTGGTTGACGCAGCTAACTCCATCTTCTCCTTGTTGGGGGACACCTCCTCCAACTGCAGTCATCCCAGAGGGGAATGGACTGGCTGCTCCAGCAGCACATGGGACACAACATGCAATGGAGGGACATGGTTATCCAGCAGGTGTGGGGGTAGGTTGCACAGGGGGAATACATCCAGCTGAACTTCCCAGCCTCCTCTACTTAATATTGCATCAGGCAGTAGAGGTTCTGCTACTGATCTCCAAGCCACCGCGCCCAAGATATGACTCCCCTACCTTTGGGCAGCCCCAGCTGCTGCAGCTCGCTGGACAAAGACTCGTTGTCTACGTTGTGCTTGGCTGCACTGGAGAGGATGAAGCTGAGCACTGCGATTGTGGCCTTCACATCCCCAGACTCTGAAGGGACAAGGAGCTGTCTTAGGGACTGTTTACACTGTGAGCTCGTCCATTCTGGGAAGCAGCTCTCAGATGTTAGCAAACATCTGCCTCACCAGTGCATCATTCAACATCCACGGACATGGCCATTTCATTTACACCAGACTAGAGAGGATATATGAACAGACATCTGAGCCAACGGTGAAAAGACACACAAGCAAAATGCACTGGGCACCTTGTCCATAATTAGCACATGAACCCATAACCACTAAGGATGTAATACAAGCCAACAGTAAAAACAGGTTAAAAAAAAAAAAAAAAAGAGATGAGACTGTAAACATACAGTACCCAAGGGACTGAAAACCAGACAGAGGCAGATACCTAATGTAACCCCAACTAGACATTTTGTATTCATTCTCCCATACCCCTTTCCTCTACACTACCCCAGTAATTTTGCCAGGTCCTCCAGACTGGAATAACAGATCCTCAGGTGTGTGGACAGGGCCTGACAAGTTGATTGCTCCTGTGATAATCACAAGCAGGCACAGGCCAATTCCTTTTTATACAAGGAATGACCTACATAACCCCACAGCCAGGACTGTCTTGGGAGTTAGAAGCAGCACTTCATCAGACTGATGATTGACAGCATCTTCCACCCAGGAGAAAAACAAGGGCACCGAGGAGATCCTAGACACCCTGGGCTTGCTCTCAAGGGAGAAGACTGCACAGTTTGTTTCTAATGCCTCTGCCCCAGGCCTTCAGTGCACCTCTCCATGATCCTGACAGAACCACTTCAGGAAAATGCACCTGACAAACCCTGGGGGCTCCTAAAAGCCAGAGGAGAAATGTGGTGCCTGTGGTGCATTTTAGTTTACAGACAGGCGATTCTGCCTTAAGCAGGAGGCTGAACTAGAAAACCTGCTGAGGGTCTTTTCTAGCTCTAAATTTTCTAGGTTCATTCCACAATGAACAAGGGGGCCGCTCAGAGGCAGCCAAAGCCAAGGTTTGCACCCAGGCAAGCTGCAGAACCCTCTTTGCTGTAAGCACAAAGGAACAACCCCAACAGGAAAAACCCAATCCACCCCAGTTTAAGAACAATGCTGCAGAAGGCTATGCCACAGATCCACAACAGCTCTGGGAAAGGGGGTGGGAGCCACTCACCAAATTTGGCATCTGACGTCAGCTTTAAGATCTTTTCATACTGCAAAAGAAAAGCAATACTCGGCTTCAGCAGTCCCCAGGAAACCCTGCTACCCACAGTGTTTATAACAACCTCTGGGCATTAACTGAGCAAATCCTAAACACCCTCCAAGTGAAATGAGGCAGGCAGTCCCACATTAAGGCCAATGCTGTCACAACAGTCCTTTGATTTTGAGAGTACTGAGAGTCAGGTGTGCACATGCAAACACAGGGCTAGGAGATCTCAAGTCAGCCCCCAAAATACAAGCAGCTACTAGATTTCTTCTAACTAGCCCCAGGCCATACAGGAAGTCAAAAAATGTCCTGGGACTAGAACTTCCAGTCTCCTCAGCTCCTGCTGCAACTCGCTACAAAATCAACAGACTCATGGTGCACATAACTGGTAGGATTCATCAATCCCACAGGGCACCAGGCACATGTCTGACTGCACACCTCCCCCGTGCAAACTCCGGATCAGTGGGCAGCTCCCTTCTGTGCCAGCAGCCAGGATTCTTGCTGGGGGATCTCAAGGGAACCCATGCTGGCAGCTACACACCACTCCTCTAGTGAGGACATGGAAAAAAAACCCAGGACATAACATGCCCTTAGGGTAGTAGATAATAAACCTTGCTCTAGCATTGCAGTACTTGGCCGTTATCCAGCCCTACTCACTGCTGGGTGGGGAAGGCATTAGCCTTATTTCTCAGTTAGGGACACAGGGGGTAAATGTTTTAAATGACTTGCTTGAGGTCACTCAGCTAGTTGGTGGCAGAGCTCTTGGTCCTCTAACACCCTCCCCACAAGACCTGACTGCCTACCCTAGGGATGGCTGCTGTATCTACCCTATACTCCCTCTTGCTGGGGACTGGGCTAGGCTGAGAGGAGATCTAGAACTCTAAAAGCAACTGGAAAGAAAGTTATTCGCTTACATCAATCCCCTCTCCTAGCAGGTCCTTCAGCACCTGGGCACAGATCAGCTTCAGCTTCACTGAGGACTTGAACAGAGAACAACAGAAGAGAACTTTACTCCTCAGGCCTCTCTTGGCAGAAGCATATAAGCACCCCCCCCCAAGTGTATGAGTACACATGTGCATGCACATACATACAGCCACATCAGGAACCCATTTAACAATGTTGTGCCCCACTGCCCCTTTTGCAATCTAAAACATGAAGTGCCCTGGATTTCTATAGGCAACAATCAGTCTAAAACAGTCCTAGGCAGCTCTTGTGTGGCATCAATTTCTCTCTCCAGCCCTCAGACAAAACCTGTTCAAAAGCCTCCTGTCTCTGACCTGTGGAAAGCCACTCTGGCCATAGGACACAGCCTGGGCTGTTTGCTCTTGTGACTGGGAGGGATCACAGCTTCCTTGCCCAGATACCCAGTGCTAAGACCCATCAAGTCAGTGTCCCCATGGCTTCCCCACCACTGTAGGTATAGCACTTCCCCACCACTGTACGTGCAACCTACTGGTTCACGGTACATGACTTTCTATCCCCCCCGCATTTTTTTAAGAGTAAAAATATGCTTTGATTGGTGGGCAACAGGCATAGCGTGAGAACTGGAAGAACCACAGAAATAAATATTAAAAAGAAAATGCCTTTTCCACTTAACAATTTTAGACAAGGTGCTGATCTCTGCTAGGACCCAGTCGGGACAGTCCAAGTCTCCACAGAACCGGAACCTCTAGAAGGAAAAGATTGTGTGGACATGAAATCTGTGTTACTGTTGGGACCCAGTAGAAGGTCAGCCAGTGCCAAAGTACCCCTTGAAGAGCACCTCAACTCTTCTCACCAGAGCAAGGAACCCCTCCCACTTCCCACCTTTAGCTGTGCCTTCTCCCCATTGCCCTAGAAGGGACAGCCCCATGATTTCTCTCCTCTCTAGATACTTTGCTAGTGTCCCCCACCAGGTGAGTTAGCTGCTAAGCTGCGGGAAGGGCTGGCATGCAGGAGTAGTAGAAGTAATTCTCTTCCCCAAAACCCCAGTCACCAGCTTTTCACTCTACAGAGAACTAGGCACAATCAGACATTTGCTGAGACAGTCGTCATTTGGAGTGTGCTACTGGGGCAGCAATGGAAAACGATGCTCACTCAGCCCTGGCACAATGAGCACAGCCCCAGGGGACTTTAAGGCAATAGCTGTAAGTGAGTTCATGCTGGAGTCCTACCTGGAGGAGGAGGAGGTGGGAAAGATTGAGAGCGGCAGACTATGTAAGGAAGGGACAGGGACAGGAGACTTACCCCTAGGGCTGCCAATTCTGACTGAAGCTATTCTGGGAGATTTCTTTTTCCAACATGATGTCCTATTGAAGTCTCCTGGATTGCTTTCAGTAGTCACCAGGAGACTGATGCTGATTCCAGGAGACTCCTAGGTAATCTGGGAGGGCTGGCAGCCCTACTTGCCTCCCTCTTTTCTATCTTTACCAGTTGGCTCAGGGCGCTTTGGTGGCTTTAACCAGCAAGCACCAGTAGGGAGCGCGGCCCGGGCGCAGGGAGCCCCTCGCACCTGCTGCAGCCGCGCAAGGCAGCCTAGGGCCCTGCGCCCCGCCGCCTCTGTGGATCTCTGCAGACGCGCTCGGGTTAGCGCCTCTGCACTTCACACAAGCTGGCGTCTCCCCCGGCCCCGCAGGGCAGAGGAAGGCAGCGGCGCGGCCACGTCCTTGGCGGCCTTAACCCCACGTCCCCTCAAGCCCAGGCTGGAGGCAGCCCCGGGGCCCACGCGCACCAGCAGCCCCCCGCCCCGCCCCAGCGCCCGCAGCCCACGCTCACCATCCTGCCCGCGGCCCGGCCGACACTGCCACCCAGCGCCGGTCAGCTGACCTCCGGCGGCCCGGCCCCGCCCCGCCCGCCCCGCCCCGCGCAGGCGCCGCGGCACCTGCCCGGCCGCCGGCCCGTGAGCCGTTAGGCTTCCCGTGCCTGTTTCGGGTTCCTGCGGGACAGGAAGCAATTCCTGCCGAAAACAAAAGCCGATAGTCTCATAGAAAGCCTGGTGTCCAGGCTTGTGGCAAAGGGATCTGAATGAGGCCTCTTAACAAGCAGCCTCCGGCTTTGCTACCAAGTAAAAGCAGCCGCTGAGGGGTAATTCTCTGGAGAGTGAGACAGCCGGCTTCTCCGCCCCCGGGTTCCGGCAGAAACGCCGACCCAGACACCGCGGCCTGTGTGCAGCCGGCCCACGCCGCGGCTCCTGGGAGGGGAGGGGAGTTGGGTCACGTGCTGCTAAAAGCGACCTCGGCCAGGCGGCAGGAGACTGGGAGCCCACGGGCGCCTTGAGGTCACGGGTGGGGGAGCCGGCGCCGGTCCCTAACATGGCCTATCATCATTTAGCCAAGAATGAGATGATAATCCTGGGGTATGATCCTTTCAGAGTCAATGGCAAAACTCCTTGTTTCATCTAGGGCAGGAGTTCATCTCTGGCATTGCCTATTCTTTTATGGGCCCAGGCTCCCCCGTGTCTTTTTTTGATACAAGCTCCGTGTGAGGGGTGGTGCATAAATCCTTGCTCCAATGGAAACGATCACAAAGCAGCCCAGTGCCCTAGCTGAGAACCCAGATGATCCAAGTTTTAGTTCAGTGCCCTAATCACTAGCCTCCACTCCCTCCCCAGCACCAGGCAGGCTGCTGGGGTGGTGTTTCTCATGGAAAAGTCTATTCATCTTCCCTTCCTCTGATCATCTCTCCTAGTTTGTCTTCCACCTGCTGCCAGTGCCAAGACAGACCCAAGAGCAGTGAAGTACATTTTTTAAAATATAGCCACGTGAACATCTGATAATGGGCAAGTTAAGGGAATAAGGGAGAGGGGAATATTAAGTTTCCACATGCTAGTATGACTACCTCTACCCCTCCACTAGCCTGTCAACAGCTGATCACTGTAATGGGCAGACTGAGTTATAGATGCAGGGGTGGAAAGGAGAGAAAACTGGGCTCAAAGTGACCCCAGCCAGGTAAGTGTTGAGCCTCCTCTTAAAGATCCCCAGGGTAGGAGTCATCACCACTTCTCTTGGTTATGCTTAGGCTCCTAAGATAACTTTTGGCCTTCTCAGAATTAAGCAGTTAAGTTGTATAGAGTGCCTTATAAGAAGAGGTACTGGGAAAAGGAGTGCTGTGATTTTTTTTTTTTTTTTTAAAAAAAGGGAAACTAAAGCCACAGTACCTGGTTAGCCCACTGTATCAAAAAATAGAGTAAGATTGGAGTACCTTATCTAAAAAGATGAGGTAAGAAATTTGAGGATTGGACAGTTTGAGACAAGATTGTCTACTACTTCTGTAATCGAGATGGTGTGCATTTTTGTTGCCAACCTTTGGGAGACCAAAGCACCCTTGGAATTCTTGTTCAAACAACAAGAAATCCAGAAAACAAGATATCCCACACACTCAGAGGATCTGAGGCCAGTACCACCCAAAGTCACTGTTGTAGTGTCCAAGGAACTACTTGCAAGGATAACTATCCTGTAATACAACCTTGCAATAATTCTAGGGGGTTACTTATCAAGCTTAAAAAAAAAAAAAAAAAAAAAGTTAAATACCAGATTGGATGAGGGGCCATGTCAGTCCTTGGGAGGCAGGGGGGGAAAAAAAAAAAAAGCACGCACAGCAGTGTCTTTAGTAAAAGGAATCCTGGGGCAACAGTGGCAAAGGCCCTTTAAAATAGTTCAAATTCTTAAAAAGGAACTGCAACTTCAGTTGTGATACTAATTCTACTGTACTTTGTACTTACTCAGACAGCAACTAAAGTATCCAGGATATAATTACTAGATGCCTCCTTTTTAAATGGCTTTTTTCCTTCCTTTTTAAAAATTGTTTATACCTTAGAACTCCCTAGACCAGGCCTGCTATTATGCTAGGCAAATAGTAACACCATAAAAAGAGTAGGTAGATTTAGAAAGCAAAAGTACAATGGCCAGAAGTATTCTGATGCTATTCAGGTCTTAAAATTAGTGCTTGCAGGTGAAAGAGGGTTTCTGGTGAAAGGTTTTTCCTTAAGCCAAATAGATAGCCTCCATAGGGAGGATGTACAAGTTGCATTACTGCTGCAAGGAGTATACATGAGCAGAAGGAGTTCACTACCTAAAATGCTGTAGGAAACTTAACTAACTCTTTCCTCACAACATAATAAGAACTTGTTATGATGCTAGCCATTTGTCCAGCAGGAAGGGAAACTGGAAGGTAAAGTGATAGCATGAAGACGCTGACTGTCTGTATAGTCGAGTAAGGACCCAAAAAAAAGGCAGGCAAGGCATCTTAGAAGACCATGCAAGTAATTCATTATCTTACCCCCAATCAGAGATGAGAGATATCAGCACATGCGCGCACCCCCCCCCCCTTTGTGACTCAGGCGCTCACTTAGCCATCCACCACTACATAGAACTTGCAAGCCATTTTATTTCTCCTCCCCATGATCCATTTTCAATTTGGACTAATCCGGCCTCATTTTTGTCCAAGTTCCTCCTTGATTGGGAAACCATAGTTCTTCCCTTGAGCTGCTGAAACATCAAAACACCCAGAGACACTCAAATTCTCTGGTCTGCAGAGATCTGGGATGAGGAGCTACCAAATGAGGGCACCAAGTCAGAACAGCCAAGTTACTATTCACCAAGCCAAATACTTCATAAATTCAGAGTGAAAAATTACCATGTGATCCGGGGGGAAGGCAACTGGAGAAGGCTGCCTGCTACAGTTTTTTTTTTTTTTTTTTTTTGCTGAGGCCAAAAAACACACCACACAACACCAGATTTGTCACCTGGCCCCTGGTTCCTCTTCCTATAAATCCCACACATTTGGTGCTTGCAGTTGACCAGGCCAGGTTAGTCCTAGCCACTGGGGCACAACACTGAGTTTGCAGATGTGGCTTGGGAGTGCTTGTCTCTTACCTCTCCAAGAACCTTTTCTGTTTTTAAATGAATGGCAGCTAAAAACTTGACATCGAGGAATCTTAAATGCCCCCACCCCCAATCATGCTTTCAGCTGTCACCAAGACAGCTTAGCTTAGAAAAAGATTCTTCTTTGGAGTGCAAGATACATCTTGCATGAATGCTTAGAGCTAAAGAGAGCAGAGACTTAAGCACAGTCAGGACACTAAGATGCACCAGCTATCCTGTGGACAAAATATATTCGTTGTTCTGTACCCCTCCCGCAGTTCCAAATGAAGAGCCTTGCCTCTTATTAGAAATTAGATGGGTCAGACTCAAGGTCTGAATTTATTTTACATTGTACAGTGTGTAAGAGGCACATGACACCTCTGGCATTGTATTAGCAGTGCTCTTTTGTATATGAAAATGAGTCCCAGAATAAAGAAGGCCAGAGTTACGGCAGCCGCTACCACAATCAACCCAGCCATCTCTTCTTTGCCTGTGAAAGAATGGGGGTGGTTAGAATAGGAACCAAACTATTTTTTCCAGCCATCTTCCAAAATCCCTAGTTATGGGCAAGTTTACTTCGGAGTCCTAGAGAGGTCATATCAGGAAAGGGGCTAGGGAGCACACACTAGGATAAAAGAGTGGAGCTATGTTAGTTGCTATTCTACAAGCAAAAGCTTCCTACCTAAGCACCTGCTGAATTGGGGGGGGGGGGGGAAAACAAGTGAGATGGATGAACCAAGTGGGTACTCCTCACTAGAGGCTAGTCTTAGGCCATTGATGGGTTAAGCCCAGCATCTGGGTGACCTTTTAAAAAAAGTCTGCTCCAAGTCCAGCCACATCTTTCCTAGACCCCCATCCCCAAGTGGCAGATCCATGTAGCAGGTCTTAAAAGACTGAAGGAATAAAGTCTTGTGAGGGGGCTTTCAAAAATCAGCCAGTGTGATGTGGTACTCTTGTGGTAGCTAATTTTGGAACACCTAACATCTATAGCAGACAGATAAATTGTATACCATTCTTTGCTGTTTTTTCTACTTCTATTTGATATTTGAAGAGATCCCTGGACTCTTGTGAGGCATCAAGGATGTATAGTGGCCCGAGCACAACGTCAGACTCTGCTTCCACCATGGAGGAGTTACCTGTGTTGAAAGTAAAAGGTAGTAGCAGCCATTTCAATCCCAGGAGGAAGAGGCTCAATGCAACTACTTTTGGGGTAAGTCAGACCTATTTTTCCCAGAAGAATTGCGGGGAAGGAAGGAACAGAAGAGGAAGAAAGTATTAAGGCCTACCAGGCTTGGAAGCCACATCTCTCCGGAAGTGCCTCACTGGCCATCTGGGAGGGTGAACTCTCCTAGACCACCCAAGCAACCCACAATTTCCAGTTTTACAGCAGCTGCAGATGTCCCTGGTGCCTTCCACTGGAGACCAGCTAGAACCAGGAGGAGGGTGGGAAAAAGAGGAAGATGACAATCCCTTATGGCAAGGGGCTCTTCCAGCCTGTGCTGCCCATCATGCCCCACCTATGGGTGTTCATCTCCCCAGCTACTTACAAGTTGCCCACTTTGTGGAAGGAACAGGCCTTGTTCAAGAAGTCTGGAACTTGGTCAGCTGGAGTGACCTTCAGATGGCAGGTAATATAGATCTGGGAGGGCAATGGAATAGAAAGGTTAGAGCCATCCCATAGGACACTCACCAACACCCTCCTTCACCTGGAGACCAGATTTGGGTCAGAAAACAGAGATCTTACCAGGTTCCTGGCATCTGCTGCAAACTTGAATGCATCAGTCACAAGCTGCAACATGTCCTGCCTGGGCCTAGGCGATATGAAGGCTGAGGTGGCATCATCTGATCTCCCATCCACAAGGCATCTAAAGATAGGCAGCTGTGTTAGCTTAAAGCCCAGCCAGAGTTGGGATCCTTGCCAAGCAGCAAACTGAGCTCTTACCCATTGAAGTCAATAATGGCATAGCGGGGGGAGGAGTTTTTGTCTGGGGTAAGGGTAGCCACACAGCTGTCCACAAAGAGCCTGAGAGCCATGTGGTTCTCAGCAGTGACCTCAGCTTGGATGTGCATGGGTTCTCCCAGGTGAAATCCATTGGAGGGTCTCTCAGCACTCCAGTCATCTGTAAGTGAAGCTCACAGTGAGCAGAGGAAATAAGCAGGCAGGGTTGGGCTTTCCTGAAACAGTCTGAAGAGATTACATGAGGCTAAAAAGAACAGGGAAGTGGAAGAAGATGCATGGAATCTAGTTGGGCTAGCATTAGCCTGAGTTAGTTATGCACCCCTCCCCCACTGACACCAATTTGTTTTGTATCTGATTCCAAGAGCTGTCCCATTCTGGGATCCAGGTTAGAGATCAATATATTGTCTACACAAGGCCCCTCTAATAGTAAGGAATTGCTTAATCAAGATCAGCCCAGCTGATCCACAAGTGAAATATGCCCCAATCCAGCAGAAACAACTCCACCCTTCCCCACCCCCAAGCAATCCAACTTGGGGGATACTCCTTTCAATCCCAGATCAGGCTCATTACATCCATGAGCATGTGGACAAGGCTCATAGTAGTACAGAAAGGATTTCTCTGTATTACCTCAGAGCACTTGCCCCATGCCATCCAGCGAGGCATCAGCCGAGGGCATTCCAAGGCATAAGAAAAAGCAAGTGACCTGGAACATTCAGGCCACTGCACCAGGAGAGATCTCTTCTGACCCCTGTGAGCAGCCTGCTGAAGCAAGAACTCAGCTTACATTAATACTTGCAGCTCTACAAGCCCTGCTCCCCAGTGCAAAGCAGCATCAAGGAGGGGTGGTAAACAGTATGGGGGAGGGGTTATATTTAGTCCTTGCCTCAAAATACATAATAAAATAATTCAGCCTGACCCTCTGCACACAACCCCAACAGGTTGCTTCCAGGCTGGTGTTAAGCAGCTCTTTAAAGAGAAGATGGATTTTAGATGAGACTGAACATGGAAACAGTCTGAGGACACAGCAATTTAGACTCACTGCTACAAGTGGCATCCTAGAGGCCAAATTGTCTAAAAGTTGACCTTCCAAGCATTGGAGGACTTAAAAAAGAAAAAAAAAAAAAAGACCCCACCTCAACCAAAACAAAACAAAAAAAAACAAACAAAAAAACACCCCACCAAGGTGAACACTCTTCTCTTGCCTCCAGTTATCAAGTGCTATATAAGCAAGGGCACAGCTGTCAAGTCATAGCAGTTTCTTCTTTGAAAGCAGAGTTCCTGAAGTCTTATGCCACACGTTCCCCACGCCCAGTCTCCCTTCTTTCAGTCTAAAAACTGTAAGCCTCAGCATACCCATCACCATTCCCAGACATTACCAGCAAAGATTCTGTCCTTAAATAGCTGAAATTAGGACAGGAAGTTCTTGGTGTCTTTTTCTAGAAAGAGGTCTTTTCATTGATCTCCTTATCATCCACTGCATCAAAGCTGGTTTTAATTTCTTCCATGAAGTAGTCATTACACTTCATGTAATGCAAAGCATTTTTAAAACAGTGTCATGCCACAAAACATGATATGTAGGAACACAGGTGCTTTACATCATTCACTTGTGCAGTCCCATCAAAAAGCTGGGGTTTTTTTGTTTTTTTTAAACGAGATTCATTTTCCATTATGTGCTACTTGTCTGGAGTTATTTTTCTATGCCAGCAAGTTCATTTGAAGGAGAATTAAAAAGTCTTTCTGAAGCTTGCAAAGGAAAACAGTAAGAGACAGGCTGCATAAAAGCCATTTGTATCTTGATTTTCATTTAGTGATAGGGAGTGGCAACAGAATAGAAGTCTCTGCAAGAAGTACTAGTAGCTCACTGCCCGAGAACTAGGGATATACATTTAGTAGCCCAATACAGTCTACAGGAGTTCTGAGTTTTTCTGTACTTCACCACTTCTTCACATGGAAGGTGATTTGAATAGTTAACACTTACTGGTTTAACATAGAAAAACCCCAAGCATCTCCATTTGCCCATTGCAGTCTCACCTACCATTCATCAGGCGCAAAGAGAAATGCAGTCTCTCCTCTGCAGACACAGTGGAGAAGAGAGGAGACCAAGTTGGCTTGACAGCTTTGCTGCTCACATTCTTCTTCCTGGAAGAGGACAGCTCCATTCATGATCCAGGTCTAGTTAGTAGTGAGCATATGCAGAAAGGGAACTGAGCACTCAGCTCACCTGGGATAGTGACATTCAATAGGAATCACAGCAGGATTGGTTCGCAAGATAACTGCATTGCCAGCAGGGCTGGGGGTATAGTTCAAGCTGGTCCTATAGATCAAGGAGTCTGGGGTCATCTGGGTAAGATCAGACATGGAAAGAGTTAAGGCATATCTGAATATCATCAACAGTTCTCCCTAGAAAGCACCAAAAGCCAGGTGACTCTGAAGTCTGACTGATACATGAAGCCCCTCACCCAGTCAGCTCCACTTCTGGGGCTCATTGAGGAAGAAAGCTCTTCAGTGACTTTTTACAGGGCTGGGACTGGAGATTAGGAATAGGACCCCAGAGGGAGTGAGGAGGAAGCCTATAGAGGAAACAAGATGTTACCAGGGCTCTAACCCAGGGGTCTCAAGGCAGACCTGGACTGGTCTTACCTGCAAGGAACTCCCACAGTCCTGGAGCCCTGCTGCAAAGGTCACTGTATTCTCCACTTCGTTAAGGGCCACATGCTGGCAGGCAGCTGAGCCCAGACTCAGGTCAGCAGCTTTGATCAGCCGCCCGGTCCCAAATAGATCCCTATGTACAGTTACCACCATCTGAGCTTCTTGACACTGCACTATGACAGGCTGCGGCAGGGGCACTGCCCTTATTTCTGAAGCATCAACCCAAGCCCAGGGGGAGGACTGGGAACTAGAAGCATCAGCTCTAGATGGGGGCCTCCAGATAGCCAAGTCACTCCTAGAAAAAGCCCAAGGGTTGTAGCAAACTCCCCCACTGAACACCCAGCACAAGACTACTAACTCCAGGCAACCTGAGGCCCTCATCCTTCTTGAGTACAGCAACCCCAGCTTGAGGGAAGCTATTGCTTGGGAACCTTTTATACCCTGGAATTGGAGCCAATCACACCTGTCCCCACTAATTACCACCTTTGCTTAGATTGCAGGCAGCTGAGACCAGTCTCACCCACTGTTCAGATCCCAGGGATGGGGGAGATAATGAATGGAAATTACTACCACCTGGGGTGTCAATTGATCTTTTGTGTTTAGGGAAATGCCTAATATGCTTCAGATAATTAAGAGGTAAAAGTCTTGGCGGGAATTAGGGCTATCAGTTGTCAGCCTTGATGTTGGTGCTGGAGAAGTATATGGTCCTGGGGTGATGCAGTGAATGGTACCAAAATGACAGTGCCTGGTTTGCTGATTAAACTCACATTCTTAAGAGACTATTAGCCTGATTCTTCTACTCTACAGGCAGGGCAGCTGAGCAAATGTTACTCTGTGCATTTCAGGAAGAGCTCAAGATGATAAAAACTTCTTACTGCATAGATACCATAAGAGAGCTGGAAGAGGACAGTAAGGGGGTGGGGCTGCTGGTTAGTGCTGAGCTGGAGGTGCTTTACCACTGGGAGACTGGAGCAGTGGAGGCCTCTTGCTGGAGAAAGCTTCTGTGCTGCCTGAGAAGCAGGCACTGCCAGTGTCCCTAAAAGCAGCCTCCCATCATAATACTCCTTGACACTTCTGAGGCCTCCTGCCCAGAGCTCAGTACCTTGGAGCTAGGATAAACTCTATGCAGCTCCTTAGCAATAAAGAGCATTGTCTTACTGGGGGTTTCTTGCCTGTGTTAATCTCATCCATGCTCCTGTGAGTAAAGAGGACACTCCCAATGTGGAGGGGACACATGCCAGACCTGAAGCGTTGTCTCTACCGGTCAGGCATTCTCTCTCAGGGTTGGAGATGAGCACATCCATTGCCTATGAAGACCTACCCTAGCTGTGGCTTCCCTCTGGTAGGACATGAGGTCCCAAGCATTCCCCACTGAATTGAAGACAGAATCACAGAAGATTATGAGCCCCAACAGGAAAAGATTCAGTGGGTGGATTGGAAAGGCAGAAGAGAGGAATTTCTCTTCAATGCTGAGGGCCAGCACTAAGTTTGTATAGTAAGTAGGACCCCCATCAGGACCTAGTCAGGGCTTAGTCTTTGTGCCAAACCTCTGTTTATGGATGAGTTTCACCCACACCTCATGGTTAACACATCTGTGTCTAAGCTAACCTGCCCCATATTCTCTACCTAGTTGAAGTGAGAGCTTGGCTTTTACCTGTCCTGCTGGCTGAGGGGTGCAAGGAGAAATCCAGTCTTTTTCCTCCTGCCCTCATGTGTCAGGGGAAGTTCTCCAGGGATGTCCACACTGTAGTCAGAGGCAGGGCTGCAGCTTAAGTAGACATACCCCTGCGGAGTTCAAGGAAGCAAACTTGGGGGATGATAAGCAATGTATCCAAATTTGCACAGCTATCATCTGCTAAGTATGCTGTGAAGTCTGTGCTACTAGATCTCTACAGCAGATAATTGTCCCCTGTCAGCTCCTGCACTATGTGGAAGTCCCCAAGATAGAGTTGGTGTCACTGGTTTGTGGACATTCCCCTTCCTATTGAATGATGCAGATGGGTGAATGGAAAGGATATGTCCAGATCCTGGCTGCATTCCCACTGCTTCTCGGTAGCATATAGGCCCCTTGGGACTACAGAGTAGTTTGAGGCAGCTCTAACAGACAAAATGACCGGGGTTGGCACAGAACATCCTTAGGATCTAAGAGTCACACATCACATATCTGTAGTCCCCCAGTGGATACTGTGTGCAGCTGAGAATTTAGCTCCAGGACTCCTGAATATCCATCTAATCTTCTCTCCCCTGGGCCAAGTGCTTTATGTTACTTCATATAATTTGCTTCCTTAGTCTCTTCAAATAACCATATTGTTTGCTATCCAGCCCTTGGACAAAGGTATTGAGGAAATGTGCAACCTGACACATCATGGATATGGGCAGGTGCATTGGACCTTGTGCTTCCATACTGATATGTGCACTGGTGATCTAATCCCCACTGACAGAGTGTGGGTGGGGAGTTTACTGTCAGCAGCTACCTTCCCAATAACAAGTCCATCTCTTTCTCTGCAAGCCTCACCTTGTCCATGTTAGACACTGTTAACCTGGAACCTCAGCCAGTTGGTTTGAAGAGGAAGGAGGTTCCCCATTGCAATAGAATTTGCCCATAGATACAAGCACAAGAAAGGACTAGGACAGGTAAGGATCAACTTTAAGCTTCTTGCAGGGCTTTCTGGACAGGACAGGTCAGGGCAGGAG
Organism: Crocodylus siamensis; assembly: GCF_052110815.1. Taxonomy (NCBI): domain Eukaryota; kingdom Metazoa; phylum Chordata; order Crocodylia; family Crocodylidae; genus Crocodylus; species Crocodylus siamensis. The sequence goes on along the minus strand of NC_143409.1, from coordinate 27,794,593 downwards.
GGATTTTTCTGGATGGATACTTTATTACCAGCTCATCTGTTAAAGAAAACTAGCATAGTGTGGTATGCAGGGAGGGTCCTAGTAAGATGGAAATTAGGGCATTAATAACACATAGTCTTACCATGTGTATGAGTATTCAAATCCAGTTGAATGATAAAGCCTTTCACAGATTGCAGCAGGCTAGTTTCTCAGATTTGCAATCCCAGTACATCCTGTGAATATGGGTCTGATGTGTTCTTAAAATACTTTTGCTTCTTTTTCTAACTGGGTTTTTTGCAGTGGCTCACCCTGAATAGTATTTAGCAAAGCTGTTTGTATTTCAATTGGTAGTGAGAGTGTATTGTACTGTAGTGGGGGTGTAGGTAGCAGGCATTGCCTATTCTGATGGTTGCAGCAGAAGGCTGTTAATTAACACTCCATTACTTACTGCATTAACACAGTGAATATGTAGGGTCCTATAGAAGTGTTAAATATTAATGTTAATATAGTGGGAAGGAATAAACATATGCCTGACTCATGACCAATAATGCACACTATGTAATATTAAAAGCTGTTGACACATTACTCTGATGTGTGCTGGGAATCCTTCATGCATATCTCACTCCAGTATCCTGTCTGACTTTCTGGGCCAAGCTCTGAGATGTGGCAGTGTAGCCAAGACCAAAGAATTTTGCCTTTAGAGGGACATGTTTCTTCACAGAGATTTGAAAAATGCATGCCAGCCCCCATTATTCATTTTATGCTGATATATTTCCTTGGGTATGAAAATGTTGGCATCTATAGATAAACAGATCCTGCACTGATCTAAATCTGAATATCTCCACTGATTTCAGTGGAGTAAGACCTATTCGTAGCAGGAGATGACCTGGTTATATCCAACTGCTATTAAATACATGAAGAATGAGATACTTCTTCCTAATAATATTAATATGGCCCTTATTACAGTTTAAGTGACTCTACTGAACAACATGGGGTTGACTGTGATTTCTATAACTGTCATGGACATAGCAGGCAAAGATACTGACAGTCCCTTTTAGTACATATGCCACATGTTCACGCATTTTCAGATTTTCTCTTACTATTTCACTCACCTCCAAGAATGGACCAGCCAGTTTGAAGCAAGTAACAACTGGGTCGAACCTTTGTCCAACATTCAGAATGAACCTGACTTGAACTAATTTTTATTTATTTTTATGAATTTGTGCACATCAAGATCATGAACTAGAAATGCACCAGCTCCTCTGAAAAAGGCTATTTGCAGAGGTATTGCTTGTAGGTTTTAAGAAGCACTGATAATCTCTTGCTAGGAATCCTTCCCTGCACACTTAGCAGCATGGAAGATATGGAGATTTCATTTGCTGCTATAGCTGTATCCAATTTAATCTTGTGTAAGCCAGTGAAGGCCAATCTTTTTGGCAGACAACCTTTTCCCAGACAATCCCCAAGTGCCACTTCAATCCCCTTCTACTGCCCAATCTGCTGTTCTGCTTTCTGGTTTCCTGACCCCTCCCCAGTCTGCTGTATGCCACATACAGAGTTTGCTCATACCACTCATACCCCTGGGTGGCCACCCCAGTATCAGTAATGTGATGAAATCAGATTGACCTGGTGACCATAACCAGTTCCTCTTCTGGTTCCTCTTAGGCAGCTGACAGTTCAGCATTGGCATAGAAAACTGAGACAAAAGAATGGTATGGAAAAAACTCAAAGTTTCTTTGTTGCTTATAGCAGGTAAGAAATTCTTCCATATAAACAATTATTTTGTTAGAAGTTCCATCAAAGGAACATAGGGCTGGCCAAACAGGATGAAACCAATGGCCCATCTAGTTCAAACTCTTGTCTTGGATAGTGCCTAGCACCAGAGGGCAGGGCAGGCCAGCATAAACTCCCTCATATACAGTGCAGCATATCTACACTGGGGCCTTGCACTGGCATAGCTACTTCAGTGAATGAACACAGCCTAACCATGGGTTAGTGCAGGACAGTGAGGACCTAAGCCTGAGGCATGAGTGGTATTTCAGTCTTGTGCTACACGATTCTGAGGGGTAGAGAAAAAGCACTCATTTACTGGGAGGTTCATCTGAAACGTGACTGATGTGTCCCACAATCCATGATCCCTACACACAGTGTTCTTTTCATTCTGATTCATGGTCATTGGATAGACTGCTCTCCTGAGCATTACTTCCTAATGCAGTTGCCACGGCTGGAGAAATTGAATCCAAGTGGAAAGTCCTGCAGAATCCTCATGGATTCACAGATGTTAGGGGCAATTTAAGGTTGAATTATGCTGCCTTGCAGGCACTTCTGATAATACTGCTGTATTTTAAATATGTCTTCATCGCCAGCTGATGCTGTTGAGAGCATAAAGAATTTCGCGCCTTCCAAAACCCACTGATCCCCAAATCCCATCTCATCCAAACCCACAGGGATATTTGAACTATGTTCTTCTTTTACTAGGCATTAGGCATTTCTACATGAGACATTTACTCTGGAGCTGTCTAATTAGCTCTACAGTAAAGTCTCCACATCTACACGTGCAGCCCTATTAGGTCACAGTGAGCGCATCTAGATGAGTTGCTGACTGTGCAGTAGCCAAATATTACTGCTCAGTAGAGTGTTACAGCACTAACAGTGCTAATACGCTACTATGCAATAATATTAGGCTACTGCACAGTAATGTCACTTAAAAGACGTTCACTGGTGCTACTGCACAGTAACTCCAGTTACTGTACATTTATTTAGTGCTTCATTATGCAAGTACAGTAAAAGTTATGTTGTTTGGCATCCATGAGGAATGGGGGTGTCAGTTAATCAAATATGCCGGTTATCCGAGAGTTATACTTGGCCATAGTGGCAGGATGGGCGAGATATTCAGCGATAAAGTCAGAACACAGCACAAGCACAACGCGATCACAATGGCGGGTGTTTACAATTGAGACTGCCACTAGTGGCACTGCTCAGCAGCGTCCTGAAGCTTCCATAAACAACAGATCTATGAGACGCGCACAGCAAGATGCCCCATGGCAACATGTATTGCTGTCTATGACAGATGCTGGTTAATAGAGTATTCTAGATGGTAAAGTGCCAGATAAGCACGCAGTAACCATTGCTTAGTAGCATCTCATGTAGATGCGCCCAGTAAACAAATAAATGCTGCCATAGGATAGTACTTCTATCCCGTGTTGGCATTATTTACTGTGTAGCAGTGCACATGTAGACGCTGATGGGGATGGCTGGGGCATGAGGGTGCTCCAGTATGAGGGCTGCCTGCTGGCTAAGCCCAGCACTGGAGCACCCTTGTGCCCCAGCCAGCCCCTCCACAGCATGTTGAGCCTGTTGGAGCAGACCTGGGCTGGCAGGGTGGCCCCCCAGGTCCCCTGCCAGCTGGAGCTGTTCTGACTTGGCTCAATGTGCTGTGGTCTTGGGCGCACGTGCAAATGTGGCACCTGGGAGCAATAAACGCTGGCATGATGTGTGCTGGAGTTTATTTCTTCACATTAATTGTAAGTGTAGATGCACCCATTGGCCACATCCAGATGAGCATGGACGTTTGGTTCTCAGGGGACAAGTAGCTGCGGCACACTTTGCACCACCACTACTCATCCCTGGGGAACGCCTGTGCTATGTGTGCTTTGATGCATGGCAAGTTACCCTGGGTGGGGTAGAGGAAGCTGGGGCCAGCACTGGGCTGGACCCAGCAGCCTGACCTGGGGTTCTGGGAGCCTCATGGGGCTGTAGCAGCAGTGATTCTGCCACATGGAGCCTGGCCAGCAGCTAGAACACGGCTCTGGGCAGCCTGACTCCACTCTTGAGTGGCATGCACTGACTGTGCATGTGCTGTTCCACTTCTTTTTCCTACAGATATTCAGGGATGAAAAAAGCCCACGGAAATAAAAAGCAGAGCAGCACATGCTTGGGCTGTATACCCTTGCAGTGTGGAGAACATCTAAATGCATGGTATGTGGCACTGCAGATGTGTTTATGGCGCCACATACCGCACAGCCGCAGTCGTCTGAACATGGCCATTGAGTCCACATTTGGCTACCTCTATTGGTGTCGACAGAGTTAACGCTGATTTACACCAATCTAAGTGACAGGAGAATCAAGACCCAAGGTACAAACTTGGCTCAGCTGGGCCAGGTTACACCCACCTGTAGGTCTGTCCCCAACACTTAAATTAGCCTCTCTTGCACTCAATATAATGGGGGAAAAAAGCAATAGCCAGGCAATAATTTGTTTAGATCATATTAAATCATAATTAAACTGCTTTGCATCTAATAGGCCTTGTAAGAGTTGTAGCTGCAGAACCAAATTCCTCTGTGATCATTGCAACAGGTAAAAATGGATCAACTACTTTTTTCATCTTAGGATGCTAAGACTTCCCAATCAGACAGGAATATATGGCTTTCTTAAAAGACGATGGATATAATTTATACATATCTTGTGATGTTTATATGTAGAGGCCACTGGGGAAGTTCCAGCTTTTTGCCTTTGTGCTGAGTGAGCCATATAAATACCGATTCATCTTTAATATCAGAAGAACCCACTGTTCTTATATATTATCATGACTGTTTTCCTCCTCAGGCCTGAAAGAATGCTTTGCATTTGTGAACTTGTCTAAATTTATCCCAGCTGTGCAGTTGGTCCAAGAAAAGATATCAACCAAAAAAAATCCTTTTCTCACAAAGTTAAAAAATATTTTCTGTATGCACAAGCTGGGATATTGGTGCCTATAGGAGTTTGGTGTCTAAACCTCAGTGAAATTTCTATTGTCCAACCACCCCTAGCTTCACTTGGCAAATCCTTGCAATAAGTCTTCCTAGTTCAATGAAGCACACATTACCAAATCTGAACAGGCAAAAAAATACAAAGGAATACTATTTTTCTAAAGCAAGTTACAGTAAATGTTGACAAGCAACAACTTAGGCCACTATATTTTTCACTGTGTTTTTTATGAGTTAAAGAATGGCCTGCATTACTTAATAGTGATATTATATCAGTAACAAATATGTTGACCTGATTATTATAGAATATTTCCATATCTGGCTTTTACAGATAAACTCACAAATACTTCTGGAACATTATCACCTAGTGACAGGTTATCAAGTACACTACTCACCACAGTGAAATCATCTTCAAACACTTCATTGTTATCATCAACTACAAATATCTCTAATGATACAAAATCACAGATAGGCTTGGAATCGACTTCTGTTACAGTAGGCTCAAATGCATCAATGCCACAAGAACCTACAACCATGATAATGTCTACAAATGGTTTTTCAATGAGTACATCATCCTTACAATCTGCTTTCAACACAACCCTGACTGCAGCCACAACAGGTATTGGAATTTCACCATCATTTCCAGCTGCAGATACAGCCTCTACATTATCTGTAAACAGCTCAGCATTTGGAACAGATACATCCTTCAGAGCTGTTTCTTCCACGGTAACTAGATCTGCCACAACAGACGTTGCGGCACACGTAACAGCCATGACATCTGGATCTCCTACTCCTGCAATAACATCTCATGATAAAAGTACAGCTGTTCCTAATGTGACAAATGGAAAAAATGAAACTATATCCGCTGCCCTGTCTGCTTCAAGTTTATTCAGTCCAGCAATTTCAGCACTCACTGGCATATTAGATTCTATTTTATCCTCGTCAGAAACCGCCCTATCTTCAACCAATGCAGCATCAGCGTCAAATGGGTCTTTATCCATTGCAGCCTTTTCAAAGTATGCTTCATGGGCATCCCGGGTTCCATCATTAGCTACTAAAATGTCTATGCATGGATCTGAAAATACAACTTCAGCTTCTCCAGAAAGTTCAGTTTCAGGGCCTTTAACTACTACCGCCACACCGTCACTGCAAGGTGCAAGTACATTTAGTACCAGAGCTGCATCCAGTATACTATCTGGAACAAATAGGCTTAGCAACACTCCATCAACAGATATGGATAGAGCATCTATATCTGTTCCTACATCTGGATCCACAGCATCTTTGAATATGATTTCTGAAGGATCTTCTTCAGGAGTGGGACCGGAAACCTTAAGAAGTTCAACATCTGCATCCATGACTATTGTAACATCAGAATCTTTAGTAAAAGTTACAAACACACATAATAGTGCACAAATTACTAGTGCAGACTCTCAAACAAGTGGAACACCAACCATTGTATCAACCTCAGCACTTGCTCCAAGCACTTCGAACACTACCACATCAGTAGTTGCTGAAGAATAGAACTCCTCAACATCTGGGTCATACATAAGAGTATCCACAATGTTTTCAAACAATTCGTCATCTGAAGCAAATACTGCTTTTGCTGGAGTGGTATCAGCAACACCACCATCTACACAAAATTTCACATCTGGAGTTTTTACTATTGGTTCAACATTATCGTTAGCTAGTACACTTAGATCTAATACCATAGACATCTCTATTATGACATCCAGAGGAACTGGCTCTTCACTGACTACAGCATCCTCAGAGTCTCTCCCTCCAAATATACTCCAAACTAGTACATCAGTAACACCTGGCATACTACATTCTCCTACTAGGTCATCATCCACAGTATCTTCAAACAACATAACACCTGACATAAACATGCATTCTGCTTCTAGTCCCACTCTTGAAGAATTAATAACTTCTTCAAGAAGTACAGACATGTCAGAACCCATGGATGAGTCATTTAACTCTGGATCCATGTCTTCTATATCCATAGCACCTTCAGCAAATGCAACATCCAAAGCAACAGTATTTCCTATGAGTGCCATACCTTCTGGAACCGGAGCCGCAATGCTGTCCTCTACAAGTTTATTGCATGGCTCTTCCACTTATGCTGTGATGTCATCATCACAACCCAAAATGAGAACTTTTGCTATTGCAGTCACTTCTAGTAGAAACTCCATAGCCACTGGCTCTTACACCAAGGCATCCTCACTGTCAGCTAGTACAACTTCCATTGGTTCTTCATTCATAACACAAGAACCCTCAGTCCCATCAACTATAGCCACAACTGATTTTCTTGGGGAAGCTACAAATACAGCAACATCCACAATTATTGCAACATCTTTATATCTTCCAGTTTCTTCAGTCTCCATATTCACCAGTCCCTTTGCCACTTCCGCTGCCAACAATTTTGGAAGTCTGCCTTCCAGTACCCCTCCAGCAAAGGTCACTTCACCTTCACTGGTTCCAGCTACTACTGAATCAGAAAGCATAATTCATGCATCTCAGCCCTTGAGCTTCAGAATTATTAGCAAGGACTTCATTGAGACACTCAGAGATCCTTTGTCACCTGAGTACAAAATACTAAGTAAAAAGATTGAAGACAATGTAAGTACTTGCCAATGAAGGTTAGGAGATCAGGTGGATCTAGAGCTGAGCTAATTATATACAGAATTGCAAGTACATAGAAATGCTTCCCTAGGATGAAAGTCTGTATGTTACAGGTGCTTTCAAAAACAAAGTTGTTCCCATCAACCCAGGTCTTCTCCAGTCCCCTGCAAAATCCCACAACCTAAATCCCTTTCCCAGGTCAGTGCCTGCCTTTTCACCCCTTGCCAAGAGAGTGTCACTGACCTATGTGATAAGTTACACCCGCTCTAACTTCTGCCCATCTTCCTTGCTGACGTCCAGATGTGCCCTCTCCCTCTGCCAGATTTTGGCCAAGTGGCTGAGTTGAGAAACAGTAAGCCAGGGGGCATGTGCTGAAAGGATATTAGTGCAAGGTTCCTCTTTGATATCTGGAAGTGCTGTGGAATAAGGACATGAGACTGTAGGTAGGAGCTAGCAGGTATCATCACAAAGATAAATCCCACTTGCCTATATAGCTCTGTGCTTCCCAAAATGTGGATTGCACCTCCCTGGGGGAGTGTGAAAGGTTCCTAGTGGAGGCAAGTGCAAATCACTGGCAATTGGCAGTCCTCCCCTCCGCCATTTCAGCCATTGCTATGCTCTAGTACGGGGGTAGGCAATTATTTTGGGCAGAGGGCTGCTTACTGAGTTTCGGCAAGCCATCGAGGGCTCCATAACAGGCAGCCCAGGGCAGATGAATGCTAATTTTTTAAATTTTTTAGGGGCCCTGTGGGCCAGATAGAATGGCCTGGCGGGCCACATCCGGCCCCTGGGCCGCATTTTGCCCACTCGTGCTCTAGTACTTCGGCTGCTGCCACCACCATCATCTCCTTCACTGAAGATCCCATCTCTCACCTGCTCTCCCCACTTCAGCCACCACTGCCACTTACTGTACTGCTGATTTCTCTGGCTGGCCGTTACTGCTGATTTCCCTGCTGCCAAGTGCTGCTGGTGAGGGGAATCAGTGACAAGAGGGGGCAAGGTGGCTGATGGTGGCTGAAGTAGGGGAAGCACAGGAGAAGTGGTAGTATGGAAAGCAGCAGTAACAGCTGATACATAGGGCGCAAGAGTGTCTTGCGACTTGTGACTTTCCCAAGGTACAGCACAAACACAAGGTCAAGGGAAAGCTGATTTAGCTGGCAGCATTATTTAAAGTCTTGAACACTTTGTGACATCATTTGAAAGATATTAGGAAACTTTTGTTAAAAATCCCCTCAGGCAATGGCTGGAGATCACAGATCTCCCTTCCACAAAATCACTGGCTTGTTTCTAAACCAAAGATCTTATCAGCAGTTTTGTTATTGTGGTCACTGAGAGCAGGATTGTAACTGTACTCTGGGCTTGCTCCTTGCAAACTGGTTTTTATTCATACTTGGCCTTTTTTGCTAAATTGTGACTGAATATGCCTATGAACAGTGAAGGTTAAAGGACACTTTTTTTTCTTTGCCTCCATAGCTTACACCCATCTACAAGAGCAAGTTCCATAACTGTGAGACAATGGTAGTGAATGCCTTCAGGTAAGCACTGAATATGTTCTGTGAAGAGCTCTCTGTTATAAGCTGGGGCAATGGCTGTGTGGAGATTAACCATAAAAATAATGAAACAAAAACAACCTCAGCTGTATACTTGACAGTACTTCAGTACTTTTTCTCTTTGTTATCAGTAGTTTTCTCGTAGCACCCAGAATTCCCATCTGAACCCTGCTGTACTAGAGAATGTGCTTGCACATGAAAGACAGTCTCCACTCCAAAAAGATTATGATTAAATAGAGAAATAAACTATTATCCCTTTGGGGAAATGAGAGAGAAAAATACATGAAAGAGTCCAACTCCTCTAAGAAAGGTTTATGAGGATTGTCAAGGTAGTTCAGTGTCATATTGAATGTAATAGTTTGAATGCTTGTAATAACTGCCCCTTAGCCAGTTTAGACAAAAGGCAAGGTTCGTCTTCTTATCTAGGCTCATTGCTTGTTTTTGCCTATGTGCTGAATGTCTTGGTTCTTGGATTTTATCTTTAGAGGCCTTTAACAACATTAACCTAAAAATGACGCTTAAGCAAACATTCTGAGAGATCAAAACCTAGGGGCTTTTGAAAGTGGGGTGGGAAGAGACGTCACTGCAGTGGTGTGGAAAATCTCCCAAAGACACTGAATAGTCAGTGGACAAATTCCGTTGCAGAAGACAAACAGAAAGCCCAGCAGAAATCTGTTAAGTAAAATCCGAGCCCAAACTTGGGAGTAGTGACAGGTTTGGGTAGGAGGGGCCCAAGACAGCAACTCACCCAGTAAAAACTGTAACCTACAGTCCCAATTTGGAGGTAACCTCACTTGCAGAACACCCGAGTGGGACCTCAGGAAGGGGACATGTTCCTATCACTGCTGAGACCAACCCTAAAACCATAAGTAAAGAATGAAAGCATATCTGGGGATTTGTTTTCTCAGAATTCTAGGGTTGTAAGTATACCATGAAAAATAACCTTTACTTGTAACTGTAGTTGTTTTTGTAATACTAATTCTTATAGCATTGTTTGGAAAGGATTTCTTAAAGCTAAGCAGTGTTATATGTGTAGCAAGGAATTTTAAAATAAAATTGTGTTGTATGAATTAAGTGTGCAATCATTGTGAAGTCATGCAATCAACAAAGTGCTCCTCCAGCCAGGTGCATCAAACGAATCAGTATATTGTGTTGGATCTTTCTCTATTCCATAACCCACTAGAGACATTTCGAATCATAGAACAATAGAAACTTAGGGCTGGAAGGGACCTCAGGAAGTCATCTAGTCCAACCCCCTGCTCAAAGTAGGATCATCTGCAACTAGAACATCACAGCCACAGCTTTGTCTAGCTGGGTCTTAAAAACCTCCAAGGATAGAGATCCCACAGCCTCTCTGGGTAATCTGTTCCAGTGCTTTACTACTTTCCTAGGGAGAAAAGTTTTCCGAATGCCTAACCTAAACTTCCCTTGTGACCGTTACTCCTTGTTCTATCATCATCCACCATGGAGAACAGTCTAGTTCCATCCTCTTTGGAACCACCCTTCAGGTTGTTGAAGGCAGGGTTTGAATTACACTTTGACTCTTGTGGAGGTCTGCAAAAAAAAAACTGGGTTGCCCATCATGATGCCCTAATAAAATCAGAGACCTCCCAGGTTATGATTTTCAAATCTTATATGGGGGGCTCTCATCTCTTATGGTGGGGGGGTCAGCTCCCTCAAGCTCTCCCATAATTTGAACCCTGGTTGAAGGCTGCTATCAAATCCCCCCTCAGTCTTCTCTTCTCTTCAGTCTCCAGACTAAATAAGCCCAGTTCCCTCAGCCTTTCCTCATAAGTCACATGCCCCAGCCCCAGAACCATATTTTTTGCTTTCCACTGGACTCTCCCCGATTTGTCCACATCCTTTCTGTAGTGGGTTACCCAAAACTGGATTTGGCCTCACCAGTGCCAAATCAAAGGGAAGAATCACTTCCCTCACTCAGTCTGTTGGCAATGCTGCTACTAATACACCCCAGTATGCCATTAGCCTTCTTGGCTAGGGACAGACAAAAAAGCCTGGGCTTGAATTGATTCAATCTTTGGAGGTTAGTCTAACCTGCAAAGCTTGAATCAATTTGGAGGTAGAGAGACATCACTTTTCATTCCAGAAATGCAAGCACATGCCTGCAGTGACTCAGGCTAGAAGCTGGGGGGTGCTAGAGCAAGCCCTCCCTTCCCTTCTACAAAGCTGAACTGAGAGGGGCATGGTTAGGCCCCTGCAGGATGCTGTGATTAGGGAGGGCTTTCTGCCTTTCCTCCCCCCACACCTTGCTGTTGATAACAGAGCAATGAGTTACACAGCAGGGAGTTACACAGGGAGTTGTTAGTATTTATCAGCCCATCAAACAAAACAAAAAACCAAAGCCTCTCTCATTCATTCAAGCTCTTGTAAAACAACTTTTTCTAAGGAAGGAACAGAGGGACATTACCAGGTACATGTTGATTTTTTCAAAAACCCCCTAAGCCGACACTGTCCTGCCCTATCTCCCACAGCATGGACTATAGCCAGCATGCGGTATGCTAGCTAATGCTGAGAGGTGTCTGTGTAAGGCAGAGGGGTGGGGGAAATCCCTGCTTGAGCAGAGGGTGGTGAGGGGGAGAGGGGAAACAGAAGGAAGCCAGGCAGACCCCGCTGTCCCTGCAGTCTCTGTCAGGTCTGCAGCCAGGGAGATGAGGGAAGGAGCCAGCCCTGCTGGGCTGGAGCAGAGAGCAGAACTCCACCCAGCAAATCATACTGGGATGCTGGGAGACTCTGGTTTAACTTAAACCAAGAAAGGGTCTGAGACAGACATTGCATTAACTGGTTTGACCAAAATCAGTTAAGTCTGGTACTACATTCAACCAGGTTTATCTCAGACTTGTTTCAGCCATTTTCAAAATGGTTTATGTGCAGTGAAGATTTGTTCTGTTACAGGCTTAAACCAGTTTTTGATCACTTAAACTGGTTTATGTGTAATGTCTGTCTCTAGCCCTTCACGACAAGGGCACATTGTTGGATCATATTCAGCTTATTGTCTGCTGTTACCCCTAGGACCTTTTCTGCAGAGCTGCTGCCCAGCCAGTCAGTCCCCGGCCTGTGCTGGTGCATGGCATTGTTCCATCCTAAGTGCAGGACTTTGTGCTTGTCCTTACTGAACCTCATGAGATTTCTCTTGGTCCAGTCCTCCAATTTGTCTAGGTTTCTCTGAATCCTAGCGCTACCTTGCAGCCCCAATGGAGTGGTAGGTTGAAACTAGGTAGCTGTTCAATAGCTGAGTGTTTCCAAAGATTCTAAACTCCACTTACTGATCTGGATGGTCTCAAATATTTCAAGTACCTGCTGCTAGTGTGGGGTTGTCTTTGTTGCAGGGAGATGCCGAAGTCCATCTGGGTTTGATTATTCCCCTCCACAGGAGTGCAAAGTCAAACAACAGGGCTGGAGTTGAAGATGTATGGGCTAATTATCTGACAATGAAACTTGTAATTATGCAGCTAAGTGGGGGTGGGGGTGGATCTGCATGCTTTAAAGGCACAAAGCTGATCAGTGATCACAGCAAGGGGCCTAAAAGGAACATTTCTCTAGATGCAGCCCTGTAAGACTGACAGCAAAATAGAGGTAAGGGAGAGAGTACTTGATATGGGGCACTTCATAAGGACTGGCAAGTACCAGGACCCTGAGCTTGACCCAGCCTGGGAAATCCTGTGTGGCAGCATATATAACCCATTCCTCCCATTGTTTTCCCTCCCCAGTCCTGGCTCTGTGATCGTCAATGCTACAGCTGTGTTTAAACACAACACAACTGTCCCATCATTATCTGATATGGTCCATGCTTTATACAGCAACTTGATGGACGCAGGGATGATGCTGGGGGATTGCTCCGTGAATGGTGACAGCATTCAGTCTAGGGGTAAGTCCTGGGATCTTTTTTCTGAAGTGGGAGATACCATGCATTGGTTACTGCTACCAGCCGGTCAGATGGTCAAAAGACATTGTCAGATGGTATATTGTCAAAAAGCATATTGCCCAGCTGCAACTGCAGCAAACCAAACAAGAAGGAGATGTGTGGGCAGCATTTTGCATAATGTTATCTGATCCTGATCTTGCATGTATATGAGTGTAAAACAGTAGCAAATCTGTTGAAGCCCAAGGAGTTGCACAGTTTTAAAAGCAGTAACAGTGAGAGGAGTGGGTATGTAGAGTCCAATGAAAGGAACAAAACGGAGTTGGAAGGACTCTGGGGTAGGGACACAGTGTGAGAGTATTTTAGTCTGCTTCCTAGACATGCCTCCAGGTCAAGGAAGGAGGAGAAGATGTAGAATTTGATTCTCTACCACTAGCCCTTTTCCATAGGCTGTTTTATCATTGTCGCCTGTTTGTTGCTGTGGATAAAGGCACATCAGTAAGGAAAATCAGGGCATATTGTAACAGAGCTCTGCACATGAAATCCATGTGATATTTCTTTCTCCACCTTGTAGGCTCCACTGTCAAAAGACTGGACCCCATGATAATCAATGTCAACTTCCAAATTAAAGGCATTTTCCTTCATCCATCTTAAACCTTAACTCCACTGATACTCTGAAGAATCAAATGGTGAAGTGGGTAAGTTTACCCCCTTATCAACCAAGAAGAAGCTGATTGGGAGAGGAGGAGGAATGAAGAGAGAGGGCAGGAAGGGACACAAGGTCCTCAGGCCAAGGAGGTAGATCGATTCGGCACCACTGCTTGCACTGAGTCAAATGATGCTGTTGCACGGATGCAACAGTTTTGACACTTGGCTCCAGGCATCTCATTTAGAATTTCTCTTCCTTTTCTTTCTCTACAAGTTTCCATGCGGGAAGAGGGTGGGTGACAATCTCTTTGAAGATATGTGTATTTGGTAACCATGTTGGTCTGAAACAAAAAGAAATGCAAAACTCTAGTCTAGAACTAAAAGGGTATCGTCCCTGAACCTTCATTAGACCAACTAAGAAATCACAAAATATTATCTTTTTCTGCAAGCTTTTGGGCACACGCACCCTTTCTTGGGCTCAGGGAAAATTAAAGATGGTAAAAAGTCCCCATGGGTAGAAAATAAACTTCATTTTTGGACAGAGGAAGCTGAAGGTAGAAGTCTGTTCATTTGGGTCTTCCATCTCAGACTTCCACCTTAAGCTTCCTCTGTGTGCGCTTAAAAGGGCGTGTGCTCAAAAGCTTGCCGAAAAGATATTTTCTTTGTGATTTCTTAGTTGGTCTGATAAAAGTATAATCTCTGAACTAAGAGTTTTAGAGTTTTGCATTTCTTTTCATGTTTTAAGAAGGAACTTGAAGAAAACCTGGTGCAGGTGGGTATATGGCAGCATGGAGAAGGAGCAGCAAGGAGGGAAAGACAGGGGTAATTAGCCAGGAGGCTTACACAGAGGAAAAAGGGGAACATGAGTAAGAGCTGGAACTTGGCTGGGCAGGATGTGACAGACAGGGAGAACAGCGCAGCGGTCCAGGTGGGAGATATCACATAGACAGCTTCATAACATCTTGTATTTGATTCCAGCTTCAGGGATCTCTGGGGAACTCACTGAACGGCACACTGGAAACAGTACCTAGAGTGATCTTCAGGTAGGCTTTTCAGATCACACCTCAGGCCCTATCTTCCCATGATCTTGGACTATACCACTCACAGTAAAGACAGGAAAGGCCTATGCCAAAGCTTGTTAACGGTAATATTAAGCAGGTTTGGGATCAGGCCCTAAAGGCAGAATGGGATGGACCGCCAACACTTAGCACTGGCTTAACTCTTGTTTCAGTAGAATTAGGGGAGACCATTGCCTTGAAGGGCAGCAGGTCTAAGTCCATGCTAGGGCTCTTGAAAATCCCACCCTCCATCTTCACCAAACCCAGGGAGGGAATCTTTTAGCTTCCACCCTACCTCTGTGGGGACGGTGCTCTCTGTCTCACTTCACTGAAACAACGTCTTCTCCCTAATATGCCAACTTAAATCTGAAGCGACACTGCTGACTTAAATGAAAAGGAATGGCATGCTTTGATGATGGAGAGAGTCATGAAGATAAACATTGGATTAGACATCATGGATGTGCAGCCCATTCTGTTTTTGCTGCCTTATGGTTAAGAAGGACTGATGTTAATCAAGGGGTGAGGGGGGGGTTAGAAAGCAGCAGCCCAACACAGGGCTTCCATTCCCTTGGACCTTAGCTGTTCAATATGTGTACATAGTGAGGACAGCCAGTTCACAGGAGATAACAGATTACTACTGTTACTGGCTAATTGAGCTATACCTTTTAGCTCCAGTATCAGAGGTCTATGTTATAGATCTGAAGAAGCTGAATCCAAACTCATGGGTGCCCCATCCTCCTGCTGCAGCACACATGCTGATGACAAGTAGCTGCTGGCAGGACTCACTCATAAGAGTTGTCTGAGATTCCTGAGGTCCCTACCGATTCTCACTATTCCATTGCAGTGAAAACAACCAATGGATTCAGATCCAGGCAGTCTTTGTGTTCAACAGCACCAGCTTGCTGAACCTCACCCAGGTGCTAGATCAGGCATGGCGAGACAAAGGGAAAGTGCAATACACCATCATGCCGCTCAGTCTTGAAGTCAATGGTGAGTGCCAAGACCAGGGGTCCTCCCAGGAAGGAACACACTGCTTAGAAAGAGGATGACTAGGGACACATTAACCAGCAGCTCCACAAGGGTTGGGGGCCTGGGAACTCTTGCAACTCTAATCTCTTATCTTAACCCACTTGGCTAATAGATCAGCTTGGAAACCTTCTTAGGAGATGTTTAGGGCTGGCTGGTTGGAACAACAAAGAAATGGTCATTCTCTCCTTGCATGGTTTCATATCCAACTGAAATCAAATGGAAATGGGGAGGCACTGAGAATGAGGAAGTTGAATTCTGTGGTCCAACCAAACTTCATTGAAGACAGCAACAGATATAAAGGCTGAGAGAAAAATCACTGTAGGGCATGTTTGTGGTTCTCTGATCTCACAGCCAGTTAGTCACTGGGCCCTTACCTACTTTAACATAAAGCAGTCTCAAGTTGCTGTTCTTTATGTGTAGTAGCTTAAGGCCTAAAGGGGCCATTCCAGCAGCTGTGGATTCATGGAGCTTAGAGAAATCCTTTTTTCTAACTGCACTCCTTGGGCTAGCTACTGGGTTATACAGGAAAAGGTTGTACAGGAGCTTCAATATCAACCCTACACATCTGGTGCTCCCAGATGCTGGAGGAATCTTCCGCTGGTGAGCAGAAATAGGTTTAGGCTTTCTTTATGCTATCCACATGGCATCTAGTATGGCAGGCACTGGATTTGGTTTAGCTTAGTTCATTTTTTTCAAACTTCAGGATGAATTTGGGTGAAGATGCATACTGGTGACTTGGTTCTTATTTTACTTTTGGAAACATGTCAGATACTAACCAGGTCACATGTTCCTTTGTTTAACTTAGAGGAAAAAGAGCACCAGAATCCTCCAGCACTGCATGCAAAGGCTGCTAGGGCTGAGGACAGAAGGGGAATGTTAGCTCTTTCTTGGGACAGCCATAAATCAGACTTGCTCATCAGACTGTGAAAACACATTCTAGTCTGACCTATAATTATGGTTAATCTCCTGATTTCCAGCCCCCCCCGGCCTTATTTCACAGGACAGAAAAAACTATTTGACCACTTTGCTGTAGCTTTAAAAATTCTGAACAGGACTTCTACCCCAGATCTGGAAGACAAATCTAGCAGTGATTATAGGACCCTGAGTAAGGCCATAGAGGATTCGGTAAGTAGATATCTCTGAACATATATAACACCTACCATCACAAGGAGGGATGATCCATAAAGCCTGGGCCTGGGATCTTCTACCAGATCAGCTCTAGGAGGAATTTCATTTTCTGGTAGCAGTGGAAAGTTATTACCTTATACCTGGCTAGTCACTTGAAGAGGAAACGACTTGCACTTTGCCAGTAGTTATACACACACAACCAATTTAGTTATTTATTGGTGCAGGTAGATGAGTTCTAATGGGGTTGGAAAAGTCCTAGTAGAACTGGAGAACAATATCAAGTTAAGGATAGAACATAGATTTTTCAGGGTATTGCCTACCACCCCCAAGAACCAGCATGGGATTTGCCTATACTATATATTACAGACAGCTTTGGGTAATCTAGTTTTAAAGTATGGGGCTGAGTCAGCACAACGGGGCCCCGATCTCACCTTATGGGTGATACCATAAAATGTTTAAGGCCAGGTTCTGCTCCACCTCTTAGAAACTTCAGTGTGAGTTTATTCCACTCTGCTCAAGTCCCTAGGGAAACATTCATACACCTATTTTGGAACATCCCATCATCTGACCCCTAAGCCAGACAAAAGCAGACTCTGCAGGGTGCCCACATGGATATCTGAGTCCACTTTGGTGCCTAACAGGGGAAACATGATCTGGCCCATGGTAATCTGAATGTAATTTAAAAGTTCAGTCTCTGAACTCCAGCTGAGATTATCCAAACTGATGTCACTGGTGAGTGGTCAGCCTCTTTCTTTACCATTCCCAGACCTACCCTGTGTTTTTTCCTACAGCTAAAGGAAATGTTTGCAAGCCAGAAGCTGGTAGAGCCTATTGCCGTTTTCAGTGAGTACAAACTTGTTTGTGTCACTCTCATCCCTAGTTTAAGAAAACCCCGACACAACATCTTGTGTCCATCTAGAAACCCACAGTCTGATTTTGTTTTTGTTAAAAGTCAAGTTATTGCTGATGAGCAATTCCAGACAGGTGCTGAGAATTGAAGTACTTTGTTCATGCAACAGGCCCCAGGTAGTAAGAAGAGATTCAGTAGTTCAAAATTGATTTCAAAAGCCTCTTCAGCCCAGGTTCAGCAGTGCTGCTCCTGTTCCCTAATGACAGTACAGATGCATTGTGGGATCCATCCCTGAGGTCTTGCCCAGAAGCCAGCACATTCGTATGTCTGCCTTTCAGCATGCACATCCTTTCTGAAAAATCCTCTATGCGAAGACCTTCAACTGCCCCACTGAAATAAGCCCTCTGCGGAGATGCGTGGACAAGAACTGGAAAATGGAGGCCTCTGATTAAATTAGTATTTGGTCATTAAAACCCCAAATCAGTGTCACATTAAGTCCTGCCAGCCCACCCTCTTGGTACCAATTTATTTTTGACTCTAGTGCTATGTAGCGTCGTACTGTATCAAAGGTGATCAGGAATTCTTTGTAACAGACTCAGAATGATTGAAAAAGGGTCTTAAGGTCTGCTGGATGCATCTGGGCATGCTAGCAGTCTGCATGGTACAGACCCCAGAGACACCGTCTTATGCAGCACTTGGGGTGGGTGCTTCAGGGCCCGTCTCTATCTCAGTTGTTGTAAGGCAGTAGCTGGGAAGATGAGGGATGCGCCTATCTAGAAGGCTTCCCTCCTGACTCCAGCTCCCACTGTGTGCACCAGAGACTAACAGTTAGGGCCACTCCTAAGCCCCACACACTGCCTAAGTGGCTCAGACCAGATCTGAGTGCTGTCTTTCAGCTCCCTTCTTGGAGTTACTCTGAGCCCTCTACAATGCCCCTTTGCTGGTCACCGGCACATCCCGTTGGGAGCCAGTGAGTGGATCTAACTTGCTGGCACAGAGCTGAGGTCAGGACATGCCTTAAGTGTTGGCTCATTCTTTTCCTTTCCCCACAGGAATAGATACAACTTCATTGTTGCCAACACAGATCTGTACTTTCCTCCAGGGATCATAAGTGAAACCTTGGTGAGACAACAAATAATAGAAAATCTGGACAAATTTCAAAGCAGGCATGTATGTGATGCTGGATCCGGACTCTATCAGGAATGGTTTGCGTTGGCTGAGAGACCAATGGCTGTCTGAAGGAGGAGACAGGGAGAAAATAAATGAGCCAAGGAGCTGAGATTAGGGTTGTGCAAATAAATAGTTTTGCTTGTGCTTGCTGACTGAATCACAAATAATGCTTCTGAGTAAAAAAGAATGTTTGGCTTTTGTGGGGAGGGCTATTATTTTATTTTATTTTTTACTTAAGATGCTGGAAAAATCAAGGTGTTTTGCTTTGAAAATATTGAAGCATTTTAACATTTTTATTTTGGAGAGAGTATTTTGTTGGCCAAAACTAGTCACCCACTTTAACACAAATTTGCAAATAGTTTTGATTGATTCAGATCTGCATTTTTCAGATGAATAAGGTATAAGACCAAGTAATTTTGCCCAGATCTGAGGCATAACTCTATAGAGGCAGAAAGCAGGGCAGATGTACAGACTAACTAAATCAGAGATTTAGTATCTCTGGCAGGATCCAGACATGTAGGTACGTGTGGTTTGTGGTGCCACAAACCACACACATTGCATGTTCAACCATGCTTGGCACTACTAATTTGCAGCACCAGGGCAAAATTTGCTACTGGCTAGCCCTGAGCTGAGGCACCCAGCACATGGAGCAGTGGCACAATATGTCCCACTGCAAGGCGCACAGGCAGGGGCATGCACTGCAGCACAAAGTAGCGGGACAAATTTGTGCTACTACTATTTGCGCTGCTGCAAATGCATACCCCTGCTCATGCGGACGTGGCCTCTGATTTAGTCCATAAGGTGCAAATCTACCCTGCCTGTATAGAGTTATGAGAGAGAGTCAGTCATGTTAGTGAAGTCAGGCAGAAGGCAGGGTAGAGTCTGGCCCCTATAGAAGTGGGCCATATAGAAGATGAGTGCCTCTCTAACCTGATTTGTTATAAATGGTTTATCTGTGCAGTTTTTTGCTTTTTGCAGTGAATGTGCACATCTACTTCACTATCCTCAGTGAATTCTACACTGCTGTCCCCACCAATACATCTTCATCCACACAGGGAGACTTGAAAGAGAAAGCTGTTAACTGGGTACATTCAGATAGACTCACGAACTACTTCAGTAACCTCAGTCTCATCCTACTGTGTCTTTCAGGCCACTCCCTCAAGGCATGGTTTGTAAGGTGGATGCACGCTTCCTTTCTCTATCACAGGATCTAACCTTTGCTAACCTTCACCTTTGCCAACTGAGCTCTCTCAACCCTCTCCAGACACCACATTCCCACCCAAGTCTGATAACTGAACAGTAATAGCTGTTACTACCCTTCTTGGCCCCAGAAAAGCTACCAAAAGCCAAGGGATCATAAGTTATTCAGAAGGGAAGCTTTGCTCTTCAATATCATAATGTGTAAATTGTCCTTCAGAATCAGAGATAGACAGGCCAGAACAAGGGCACTGAGACCAAGCTAGGAGGAAACACTTGCTGTGACTGTGGGGATCTTATATGGGAACTGGAGAAGCCTGGAGGAAGGGTCAGAGCATGACCAAAAAAAAAAAAAAATAGTTTCTGGATGGTGCATTTACCCTACCCACAGCCTGTATCTTTTTTTTCCAGCTGCCCAGCAGCCTATGCTCTATCTAGTCCTCCTCCAAGTGTTCTCTCTGCAGGTTTGCCATGCAAGTGGGCCAAGAGGAACCAACAGATTCTTTTTACCCCTTCTCTAGGCTACACCAGTCTTGTCCAGATCATATAAGCAAGATCTGAAGTAGGATGCTGATGTCTCCTTCAGGTATGTACAGTTTATCAATGACCCTATCAAATCCCAAGCTTGCTCCCCCTTTCCATGGATTCCACTAAGAAAAAGAAAAACAATCAACAGTTATTATGCTTTTCCACACTAACATAATGTTTTCCCCTTCCAAGTATGAGGAGAGACTGAAGTGGTTCAGGTCCAGATCCTCAAAGGTATTATGGACACAACTCTCACTGAGATCAGTGAAAGGTAAATGATTAAGTACATTTGAGGGATTTAGGCTTTAGCATGCATGAAAAATGACTTCTCAGTACCAGTCACTGAAGCTCACAAACCTGTTACTTCTCTGCCTTCCTAGTCCCTTCATATTGAGAATATTGGCAGTCATTCCACAAAATTAGGAATTACTCATGACATTTCAGACCCGAGCACTTGGGCTAGGAAAAATGTCCCTATATAAAGTAAGATTTAAATATGATAGGGGATTTTATCCAGGTGAGTTGACCAAGGTAGTGCCCTGACTGCAGGTGAGAGAATGAATCAACAATGACCATATCAGTATACTGACAATAAATGTATTGATACAGTTGAACTAATTCAAAGGTATTAAATAACATAGTGCCCATTGCATGCTTCACATGTGTGCAACATAAGTAACAGCACTGATACTGAGCCCGCTGCAGTGATGACACTGCATAAATGCAATGATATTGTATGATTTGATCCACAAGTACTCATAGATGCTTTTGCTAGTGAGAAAGCACTGGAGGGACTGATATTGGGTGCACTGTTGCTAGTGGTGGATTCTCTTGTATTCTGCTTGTCCCTTCTAAGTATTTGGATAGCAGTTACTGACTGCTGGTCCTCGCCCTGCTGAAGTAGCCGTCAGGATCTTGCGCAGGAGTAAAAAAGAACCTGTGTGCACTGATCAGTTTTTGCTGCTTCTTCACAGAAACGATGAGCAATGGGTTGGAGTGTCCATGATATACAAGTTACACAGCACCTCTGATGTGAGTAATAAGGATGCAGCAAAATTTCTGTCGGAAAAAGTTGATCCTCAGATTCTCAAATCCAGCATTACTGTAAATGGTGAGTCTGGGAGACATGGAGTTCCTCTGAGACATGCTAAGGAGAGGAAAGGCAATGGCAGTCTCGGTTCAGAGTGCAGTCATTTAATTACAGTACCAGTGGCTTATGGTACCCTGCAAGCAAGGGACTCACTTAACAAGTGAGCAAAGGTCCATCATGTGCCAATAAGAGAGGAAAAAAACCCTGTGAACTGTGATCAAGTTCAGACCTTTGTGGCAGTGGGGAGGCAGCATTGTATCAGAACCATAGCTCAAGGTTTCATCTAGCACTGTCTGTCTCCAATCAAGGCCACGTGCAGTTTCCCTGTTAACAGAGATTGGGGAGTAGGGACGGGCTGAGCCCTGGGCTGCCTCCTAGATTTGGAAGTAGAGTCTTGAAGAGTATCTGAGGGGGGTAGTCCACCTCGCTGACCTAGAATGGCTCCAGAACCAGGAGAACCCCATACAAAGGCAAGTCTAGTTTTGAATTTGTTTCTAAAACCCCCACAAAAATAGCACCTCCTTCTGATGCTCATAATACTATTGTGCATTTACAAAGCTCTTTGCAAATGCTGGCTTAGCCTTACAATAGTGGTATTGTTGTAGAAGAGCACAGTGTCTACTTGTGACCACATTGCTCCTCAGCTCATGAATGATTCCTATTAAGACTCCAGTCAGGTGCAAAAGGTCCTTCACAACTTTCGAGCAGGAGGCTTCCTGCACAACTGTCAAGTCACTAATAGGAAATCAAAACAACAGTTTACCTCAAGCCTGTTTCTCCTCAGGGAGGGTCGGCAAGTAGAAGCCTCTAGCCAGTTCCTGATCCCAGCTGGGCTTTTCTCACACAAAGATCTGGGGGTCTCTATTCCTTCCTAGCCAGCCCAAACAAACTAAGCTCTCCCCTTTCAGTTCTTCTCTCCAAGCCTGACACCAGTCATTGGGCAGGACTGATCAAGTTTGCAGCAGCTGGCCAAAGTTTTCTTGTACCTTTCAGGGCTTGCAGGGCTCATCACATTCTTACATACCCTTAAGGATACTGAGACATAGCGTAATCTCTAAGCTTCCACCAGGCAGATAGGACAGATCCTCCTTCCACTGGAAAGGATTCCCCTTCAAAAGCAGGGAGTGGGGGATTGGCTTTCACCCGTATCCCTGGTCTGTCCTCCAATGACCAGGCCACGGCCTCTGATCTCCACTTTCTTATAGTGGGCCTATTCAGTCTCACATATCACAATTAAAAAAACCCAAGGTTGCACTGAACAATTTTCCTTCCATTGTTCAGGTGAAAGAGCTGATCTGACCCTCTACAACTTCACCCTAAGGATCTTAAACCAGATGTTTTCAGAGTCACTGAATAATAAAATCAACAAGGACTTCCTGGATCTCCAAAAAGCAGTAACCCATGGGGTAGGGAGCACCATATCTGTGTTTTCTGTGGGGATTCCCATATTTAAAGTGCATGCACCTTAGCCAGACCATGAATTTGCTTTTTATTCCTTGTTTTTCAGCTGACAAAGATCCTTAACAAAACGGACCTGTTTGCAGAAGTGGTAGTGGAGCAGTTCACGTGAGTTGTCCTTCAGAATCAGACAGACAGGCCAGAACAAGGGTACTGAGATCTGGCTAGGAGAAAACACTTGCTGTGACTTGTAGAGATCTTATATAGGAATTAAAGAGGCCTGGAGGAGAGGTCAGAGCATGAGAAAAAATATTCTCTTCTACATTAGAGGACTGAACAGACATATAGAGACTTCAGTGTCACAATGGATCCTTTCATGGGGAGCAGAGAGCCTTGACAAAGCCATGAAAATGGTTGGATTTTTACATATAAGGCTTAATTTCATGTCAGGCTGCCAGTTCTACTGCCAAACTCTCAAATTTGTATATAGCAATTCACCTGCCCGTATGTACTTGTCTGCCAAAATGAGAGCTCAGCAATGGAGCTGAATCTGTCATAAGACCTGGTTCCCAGAATACAATAAAGTGAAATAACTCTGAAGAAGTAAAGATGCGTGGCTACTTAATATCTCCAGTTTCTTCACTTGTGATTTCAGCTTCTTGTGGTTTATTGCTCAGGAAGGAACCCCCTAGCATGATGAGTCAGGTTAATAGAAAAGCAGCCAGAGATGCCAAATCATTAAATAATACATAAATTATGGCCTGTTCAGCACTGTTTTTCTTATTAAGCTTTTTCCTTCATCTGTGCAGGCCAGGATCAGTTATTGCAACCATCACACCAACATATTTCCAACCATCCCCAACAGAATCCAGCATCTGGGACATGATATTCCATCACCAAAATATCTTGAAGGAGGAAGGCCTCACTGTAGATCCCAACTCTGTTCTAGGTAAAAACACAAAGGGAATGGAGGGGCTTGGGATTGGAAATGGGCTATGGAAATTTTCAGAGCTGGGTTACTGGTTCAAATCCATCCCAAGGTGGCAGTTTCTTAGTTGGCTGCTCTAGCCAGGGAGCAGGGAGACGAGGCTAGTAGTTGTCATAGGACTGTCATCTGCAAAAGAACTGTGGGGATAAATAGATCTCAACCTGTGAAGCCTCTACCACTGCCAGTTCTTATGTTTATTGCCTTGACTTAGCTCCCGACTCCCAGATTGGGGTCAACTCCCCCGCTCGAGGAGGGCTTCATACCACTGTTCTGCCTCCTATGGTAGATACTACCATCTGGGCAGGCAAGTGATGGCATGTACAACTTCCCAAGCCCTTAGGGTGTTAGCCCTTGAAGAACATGTATGTAGGCATTTGTGTAACTCAAGGTGGAAAAGCACACGTCCTTGTTCCTGTCTGGTAGCTGGCCCATTTAAGAGTGCATCAGTTTAACTGCCCGCTAATGGAGTTATTCCTTTAGCTTGTGTGGAAAAGACTCTACTTTTTAGAGCTAGTATCAGGTTAGAGAGTTAGCAACTCATAAGAGGTTAGTTATAGTTGTGTGCACATCACCAAAGCATGTGTTTTGCAAATCATGCTCTAAATGCCACTGTAGACCAAGCACTGTTTTGCAAGTAACTTGGCATACAATGAATTTGGCGCCTGCTGACTGCCTGGATACAACCCAGATTAACAGTGGCGTAGAAGAAAGAAAAAAGACCTGCTAAAAGGAGCAGTGAATATTTCATGCTTTCTTGTTTTAAACACAGGTGCTCCGTCATTGCCTACAGTACCACTGACAGGAAGTTTTCCAAGCTATGCCATTGCCATCATAGTACTCTGCATCTTGCTGATCATTGCTATTCCAATCGGGATTCTCTTGGTGAGTCATGGACTGCCATTTTGGTCAGCCAGCTGTTAACGCAGCCTGGTCATCCAGTCAGGATGTACAAACTCTTCCTCAAGCAGAACTAAAATGAGAGGCAGGCCTTGCATTCAGAAAGTAAAGACAAGTCCAAAGCCTCAAGTCAGACTTACTATCTCCCTTTTCCCCTTGTGGGCTAGCTTCTTAAAAATCTCTCCTAAATAAACTGACTTTCTAGATGAGTAAAACTAAACTCTCCAACCATTGAAGAGAAAAAAAGAAACAGACTTCACTCCTGAATCACTAGGGTTGTCTTCCTTAATGCTGACCTGGGAGAGAGCTTGCTCCACTCCAAATGTTGAAAGGGTCTGATCTTTTCAAACATAACCAAAAGACATCATTTAAAAAGAAGGATGAAGAGATTACATGGGTCTTCCCAACCCTCCTAGCATATGTCACTCCTTCATTTCCAAGCTAAGAAAACTGACAACTACAGGAGGTTTATCAGTAGAGAGGCCCCACAAACACCTTATGAAAGACAAGACAGTGCCCCTCAGTACAAGGTAAGTCCTCCTTGCCCTTGTACACGGCTCTTTGCTTGCTTGTTGTTTCTCTCCACTGGGGTAGTTTAAGGCTCCCAATTCCAACCTGCTGCGCAAAATTCTCTGGCAATGAATAAATGGAAGCCCAAGAATAAGGGGAAAATATAGCCATCAGCCTGCACACAATCCCATGTCCACTGTGGGTACATAATATGGGTTGAGCACACTCAGTGTTGCTGTCTAACGAGTTTTTGCTTCCCCCAAGAGGTGCCTGATACTTGGCAAGAGTTAGTACAAAAAGTGCCAGAATCTTTCTTGATTAATTGGCTTGGAATTTTGGCAGAGTCCATCCCATCACCCTTCCTGGGCCCTACAGCATATAAGAAGCCGAGCCCAAGCTCACACTGCAGCAGGGAAGGGGTCCCCTCATTGTTCCACCTGCACGGATGTGTCTGAGAGCAGTACAATGGTGCCTTTTCTTTCTCTGTTGCTCAAGGCACAGAGACAATGGGACCAGGAGCTAATTTCATGTGTTGATTTTTGCTGTTCAAACAGTGTAGATTAAATATTAAAGATCAAATTTTCACGGAGTGGCTCCAAAGTGCCCCATTCACTCCAGACAGATGCTCAGCAAATGTTATGATCTATTTTAGTAGTTACTAAAGAAGCAGCTGTTCACATTTACCAGGGTCTTGTTGAAACAGTTGGTTCTACATTGGGCTACAATCAATATGGGATGAAAGGGGTCATTACACAAGCCAAGCAGGCATTTAAATGCTAGAAGCTATTTAGATAGTCACAGATGGAAAGCAATGGGCCAAGTCCAAGCTGCATAAGTCAGGAAGGCTCTGTAGACAGCAGTGGACCTACATCTATATACATATGCTGAGAGTCTGGCTTCACACTACTTTAGACTCAGTGTCTTGCCAGCGAAGGTTTTTCCATGCTGACCAGCTATGTGTTTCTTCTCTGTGGACATAGCAGTTGAGCTCAGCCTTTCATATCAATTGGTTATTTTGGTGTCTACTCAAACTAGTGCATCACTTGCAGAAGTAGTGTCTTCCACAGCTGTTACACAGGTTATATCATGTCCACCCAGTTCTGAGGTTAACATTTGTATCACATGCCATAAACTACACACTGCATCTTGATGGAACTAGGGATGATCAATTTGGTTTGGCCAAACCAGAAGCCCAAAGCTTTTCTGTTGCTTGAAATTTGGTTAGAAAAAAAGCTAATCTATTTTTAAAGTTTTCTAGAGCTGCTATTGGATCAATTTCTGTCCAGCTGTCTGAGCTTGTGTGCAGTGTTCCCCATCAGCCTGTTTCACATTTGTTTTGGACTGTTTTATCCTCTGTAGTTCAATGACTTCAACTTTTTGCCAAAGAGGTCTGGTCACCTTTCAGCAGTGGATGACATCAAATTGCCAAGAGCTCTGGGATGTTTAGAAAACAGGTGTTCGCTGCTCAACATGTCCATTGTTATGTGGTTTCTATCTGAGCCTAATGCATAAATCACGTTTATCCCTGCAGATTCACTTGGATGAGCTCCCAAATTAACCTGTCCCCAGAAGCATGAGGTCATGAAAACAAGGTCAGATGCAGCAAGAAACAATGAACCACACAAACAAGACACACCAAGGAAAACCCTAGACATTATGAATACTACTGGCTGGATAAAAGCTCAGCTCAGCTGGATGGAGCCAGCCATCTTGCTCTCTGATTTACAACAGGGCAGAGCTTCACCATGGAATAGGAGACCTGAAAGTGTACATGAAAGGCGAGGCCAGGGGAAGGAAAGACATGCACTATGATAGACAGGGTACCCAACCATATTAAGAACATTAAGGCCCCTCCAGATATCCACAGCAGCAGAGCAGGTTGCTACTGAAACCCAGCCAGGCTTCCCCTAAACACATGTACACTTCTTTCACACCCAGGGAAACATGCATCCTCACTCCCCACCCCCACAATCGCATGCCTTTAGGGAGCCTCAGCCAGCACTCCCAGGGGTGCAGCCTGTTCCTGGCAGCACAGGTTTCCCAGCAGAGGATGGAAGCAAGGTAGAGATGAGGCACCATGACAGTGCCCAGGCCTCACCAAAGGCAGATGGCTCTCTCTTACCATCATGAGCCCCAGGCAGCTTTTACCAGGTGCTGATGGGCTGTTTGCACTGAACTTCCACCTCTCCTTTGCTATAAAGCTGTTGGTCTCACTGTTGCCGTCTTGCATACTGTATACATAGACTTGACCTTCTTCCTTTCCTCTCCTCCATTGCTTTACTAATATCAACTGTTATGCCATCCTATCACTCCTCACCCAGACCATGAGCTTTTCCTGCATAATGAAACACAAAGCATTGTGGGACTTAAAAGCTATGACCAATCTTCACCTCAACCCTATGCTGGGGGTGGCACCCCTTCTCCTTACCCCCTGGTTTATGTTTTATCTTTCTAGGGCATACATTTTTCAGAGCAGGGACAATCGATTTGAACTAAGTATAGTAGGACTTTTAGCTTTTCATAAGACTTCAGGCAAGGCTCTCCAGCTAATCTTTCCTGCTAGGACAGGCTAGTTTTGGGGGGGATGCTGGGACTAAGTCCCACCTATAATTTCAGCCGTGTTAGCACCCCTGTGTGATATGTACAATGTAGCTGTTATACAGCAGTCTGTAGTGGCAACTTCTGCTGCTGGAGGACATTTGGTGGGACCAGCATTTCTTCAGCCCCTGGGGGAATCTGGTGGTTGCAATGCTATGTAGGGGCCACTGAAAAACTCCCCGACAGCCCCTGGAGTGACAGCAGCACGGGATGCACATTTGTTATCCCTAGCCTGGGGGTAGGCTCAGAATAAACCCCCAGGCTAGGGACAGACATTACACATAAACCAATTTAAGTGATCAGAAACAGGTTTAAACCTGCAACAGAACATAAGTTCAGTGCACATAAACCAGTTTCAAAATGGCTGAAACTGGTTTAAAATAAACCTGGTTAAATGTAGTATCAGACTTAACTGATTTGGGTCAGGTCAGTTTATGCAATGTCTGTCCTAGACCCCTTCCTGGTTTAAGTTAAATCAGCAGCTCTGGGTGGGGCTGTCTGCTCCAGAGAGCAGAGCTGGCCAGCCTCCCTGCTACCTGACCAGAGCTCCGGCAGAGACTGGAGGTACAGCAAGGCCTGCCTGGCTTTCCCCTGCCTCCCCGCCCTTTGCTGCTCAAGCAGGGATCCCCCTCTCCCTTCCTCTCATTTCCTACACCATGGATGCTAGCCCCACTGACCCTAGGCATGTGGTATGCTAGCTAATGCTAAGATGTAGCTGTGCGTGTCTCCAATTTCACTGGGACAGGCAGACAGAACAATGTCTGCCCCCCCTCCCCCCTCTTAGCTCAGCACTGTAGAAGGGAGGGGAGGGATACTCTAGCACCCCCCAGCTTCTAGCCTGAGCCACTGCAGGCATATGCCTGCATTTCTTCAGTCCAGAGGGGATGTCTGGGTGGTTACAAACCAATTCAGTCTAACCTGGTTAGACTAACCAGCAAAGATTGAATCAATTCAGGCTCAGGATTTTTGAATGTCTATCCTTAGCCCCAGAGACCAGGCACACAGTCCCTTCTGCTACAGCCATGGAAAAACAAGACTGGGAGAGACATCCTGCCCCCCCCCACCCCAGGCAGTGTCCAGTCTTCTGCTACCAGAGGCAACACATTTAAAGGTACAGCCATTTTTCACCCCAGGAATCAACCACATAATCTTTAGTATGAAAAGCAAGAGCCATGGGCCCATGCCGCCAAGTCAGGCCTTCCTCAAGGACTTTGTTCCTGCTTCTTCAGGACCCCACAACAGGTGGGTGGAGCAAGATTATGACTGAGAGGGAGGGAAGGGAATGTCCTACCCCAGAGGCTGGGTTGAGTGCAAGGATTTTTTGAGTATAGAAGGGAGGGGTTTGAAAGAAAGCACTGGGAGTGGCGTCACACTTCATAGATTTCATAGACGTTAGGGCTGGAAGGGACCTCATGAGATCATCAGGTCCAACCCCCTGTCCAAAGGGCAGGAAGTCAGCTGGGGGGCAGATGACCCCAGCAAGATTAGTATCTAGGCCTTTCTCGAAGGTATCCAAAGTAGGTGCTTGCACCACTTCTGGGGGAGTCTGTTTCAGACTCTGGAGACTCACATGGTAAATGTTTTTTCTTACGTCCAGCAGTTTGTGACTGTTAGACCTCATCTTCCCTTGGCGTGCCCTGGTGAACAGACATTCTGCCAGATCCTGATGCACACCCCAATGTACTTATAGGCTGCCACCAAGTCCTCCCTGAACCGTCGCTTCTCCAGGCTGAAGAGTCCCATGCCTCTCAGCCTCTCCTCATAAGGCCTGTTCTCTTGGCCTCTCTTCATGCACGTGGCTCTCCTCAGGACTCCCTCAAGCTTCTCCATGTCTTTTCTAAAGTAGTCTTCCCAGAATGGCAGCAGCACTTTTGTTCTAATAACTGGCATGAAGCTTGAACACTTAAGAACTGAGGCCTGCACCCTCAGAAATATTTAAGCACCTTAATGCCCACTAATGGTTCATTAGAATAACTGTGTTGACCAAGCAGTTGGAGCTCTCACCTGCACTGACTTCCAGTTCTGGTAGTTGATCCTATTGGGAGAAGGTCCAGCTCAGGGGAAATGCTGCCAGATTACTGAGATAAGGATAGTTATTGACACAACAGTCTGGGCTAATCCAAAAAATAAGTGCAGTTAGAGGTATTCTCCTATGGGGGGAAAAAGGAATTTCCCATTGTACCCTGGGGACCAGAAATAAATCCCAGTGGTAACTTGTGAGGCTTTGAGTTCGCTGGGTAGGCAAAGCCAGAGCCATGCACACATGAATTCACTGAGGAGCCAGCTTCATAACACCAGAGAGTTAACTAGCTGTGTTTGCTGTTTTGATAAGAGTAATAGCCCATACTGGGAAAGGATTTATATTGTGATAAACCATTTTTACAGAGTGCAAATTGGATTTGCTAACTAACTCTTAATGCTAGGTCTTCCTCAGGTCAGTTATTACCCTGGACAGTCCCTCAGACCTGGATACTTTGGTATCCTTCACTTAAAACTGCAGCAATCTATAGTTAAGCACTGATCAGCCGAGTGGAATGATAAATCACTCCAGACCTACCGCATGCAGCACACCCATGCAGTCTTGTAAACTGTGACTGTAGACCAGTCTCGGCCCAGCAGCTCTAGCAAGAAATAACACAAGCCCAGAAGATTTCTTACTTCATTAACTACTGATCATGAGCAGCAATCAGTTCTTTAGGGCAGCAAATGCAGTTATCACATTTTGTTTCATTTCCTGAGAAATAAAGCTGCTCTTTTCCTCGGGCGCTCTCAGGAAAGGGACTCCTTGAAGTGTTTCGTGTGAAGGAGACTATTTCAAAATATCCAGAGCAATTACTTAAAAGCTTTTAAATCTCCATCAGGCTTAAAGAAGAGAAACATGCATATAACATTAGTTAGTTAAGAATCCAAGCTTTGGTCGCTTAAGGTCTCACAGTAAAGACTATAGATGTAACTTGTTAAAGACTAGACAGAGAAAAAAAAACAACTTTCTGGAATGAAAGCTCACCTGGCCACACAGCTAGTCACAGTCTCCAGTAACACTTCTGATCCTACCGTGTCTTCACTGGACTCAAGAGCTCCACAGCTCCTCAATCAGTTTAACATATCTTCACTCCAGGCCTTATGGGAAAGGACCATGCCCTGATCTCCACTGGCTATTTGCTAAATAGCTTTCAAAGTGACTTCAAGGCATACCCTGCTGGGTGTGGAGAGGGCCTTAAGAGCGTCTCTTGCTTACATGAGTAGTAATTTATTACCAATGCACAATCACGGCATCCTACAGACAGCTTCATGGAGGCAGGAAGCAACACAAGGGTTTGCTGTGCTGCATAGAAGAGGCTGAGATGGTGTCAGGGGACAGCCTTGCTGAGACAGCTTCACTCTTGTGTAATGTTTTATGACTTCAGTTCTGGCTCCCTACCCCTCCCTGAAGAGGCTGTTTCAGGTAGAAGAGAATGAAGCCAGCATAAATGCCCTTGCTCACAAACAAAGGTGTCAGAAACAAGTACCAGGCTAGTAATTACATGGCCACTCTCAGTGCTTTGGGATGGAGAGGTGTGCAATGCATCCCTGGGTGGTGCTGCCCTCAGCTCCGTTTCCCATCTGGTAGAATGACTCAGCTTGTGATTAGGGTAATATGTAACAATGCAAATTAAACTTTCCAGACTGATAGACTGACTATGGAAACAAACTCATACTTCCCCTCTTTCCTTCAAGAACTTTGTTTCTGGGGATTGGGTCATGCATGGGTTCACTTGCACATGAAGGACAAAGGCCACTCAAACTAGCACGCAGCCTCCTCGGTTGCTGGCCAGGCAGTCCTGGAGTGGAAGGTGACATGAGTGCCTTCCCCTTCATTTTTGCACTGCTGGGTTCACCTCCACAGGCGACAGCATAACTGAAAACAGGAACTCCGCTGCACTGGATAGAGGAGACTGCCTCTGCCTTTTAATGAGGTCCAAGGCAGTACATGTATGGGGTTGGAGGGGAGCTTCTAACTGGCAGTAGAGGGGCCACTGTGCTAAGAGGGAATCTTATGGGGGAAGAGGCTTCCCTTTGGGGAGGGGGGAAGGGGACCCACCACAATTATAATTAGAATGCAACATCAAAAGGTAAAACCTTAAAACCAAAAACAGAGTAATGACACAAAAACCACAACAGCAGGCCCCTGCTCTTTCCTCAGTAGAGGATGGGGCCTGGAACGTCTCAGTCAGGGCTTGCTTACCCTTATGCCCAAGGGGCAAGGTCTGACCCTATTTATGGAATAGATATCCCACATTCCTCCCATCTTTACTGTTATAAGTATCCCCTTTTTGCCCCCATTTAGGGCTTATCTAGTAAAGGGGGTGCATACGTAGGTGGTGTGGTAGAGGAAGGTATATCTGGGATAGGGGTGCAAAACTTTAGGCCATCCTATCCACAAAGGTGCTCTCTCACTCGGTCTCTGAGCACAGAGCAGAGGTCATCAGCTATGTTAGCCTGAAGTCAGGCAGAAGGTAGGGCAGGGTGGCACTGTAGAGATTAACTAGTTCACAGAGGCATGAGGGGAATGGATGAGCAGAAAGATCTTCTATGGAAAGGAAAGAGCCAAGGAAAAGGGACTCCACTAAGGAAGGGGATAAGTGGAATGATTAAATTATTTAACATGTTAAAACCTGGGCATACACTAGAGTAAACAGCTAGTCTGGTAATTAGTCAAGAAGTCAATGGGGGAAATGCTAAATTCCTTGGACATTGTTGACCTTAGAGCAACTGTCCTTAAACCAAGAGCTTAAAACCAACCTGAAAGCAAAATTGCAGAACAAGAAATCATTTAGATAGGATTACATTAACCTTGGATTCAACAGGGAGGAGGGATACTTATCCATTATCCAGAGTAGGTAACACCTGGAGGGACACCAGAGTCAACTGCCTTGCTCAAGTCAACACATCTAATGGTTCCATTTATTACCTCTCTGAACATCTCCTGCCCATGTCACTTTTTGTTCTGCATAGGTTCTTTGCTTTCTGGCAGTCCATTCTTAGCATCTGACAAAGCAGGTTGTTGCCTGAAAAGACCTCATTCCTCTGAGCCAGCTGGCATCTTAGTATGGAAACAAACTCAAATTCAGCAATTTTTCCCCAGTTTCCTGTAGGCAACATAAAAGGTAGAGATAGACACTACTCTGCTTCACCAGTGCTTGCCAATAGTCTTTGTGACTATTAAGGGTAAGGTTTGGGGCATAGCAACTACACTTTAGGTTTTAATGTATTCTGCAATCCCCTTAGGAGCCACAGACATTTTCATGCTGTAGTCTGCAGACCTCAACTACGGTAATAATTGGGAATATTGTAATAGAACAAGAAGTCTGATGTGTTGCCAACATATGGTACTGTGTGATTGTGATTAAATAAAATTTTAGCAATATGTAAGGCAAGGTCAGAACATGATAGCTTAAATGGCTTGGCATTTAAGCTATGTTGATATCAAGTAATAACAGCATTATATTAACAGTAATATAGTTAATATAATATGTGTGTAAACATTCATATAAAAGTTATCAAGCTATGAACTTTTTATATAGTACGTTAATAATAGCAGTGTGATTGATTAAATGACTGAAAAGTGTATAGAATATTTAAAGTGTACCTGTGTAAGCAAGAGGTTTGCTAAGGCACTGAATATGCAAGTTACCAGACAATGAACTGATTAACAAATGACTAAAGAACCAGTCTGTGACCAGGTACAGGAGGAAAAAACTAAGTGACAACATAAAAGAAAAATTCTGCATATCCTGCATTTTAGCCTAAACAACTTTCAAGGCTGACTTATGACAGGAGTGACCTTGAGCTGAAGTAACAAAAAAAGATAAGAAATGACATCTGGATAGAGAAGTATGGATAAAAAAAATTCCTTAACTTCAAACAAAGACTTAAAATCCTTATAAAAGTAGGATGCAGTAATGCTAGAGTAAAAAAGCCACACTGCAGACTTTGCTGGCGCACAGGTGCATCTGTTCACCCCTGCTCCCATTACCCACAATGAGCCTGGGATGGCCACCCACTGCTACTATTAAGCAAGTAAGCTGGTAACCGTACCATCTCCATAAAGTGTGTTTGTCTATGTAAATAATATGTGTATTTGTCTTTGTGCTCATCTCTGCGAAGTCTTTGTATGTTTTTGTTCTAGGTAATCAATAAATGTGGCACTTTGCACTCGACATGGCATGCAGTTGTTATACAAATCGCTAATTGCTTAAATTATAAGCAAGACCTTACCAGAAAGGATAAAGCAGTCAGCAAGATAGCAGCTTCCACAAGCAGGGAGAACTTGGGCTGGGAATAGCAGTTCAAGGCTGGGCTGCAAGTTAAACAAGGCTTGTGGGGTTTTCAGTAACAGTAGGAGGTGATGCTCTGCATCACTGCTACTTCTCTTCAGCATGAAGGCTGTTCCGGGCTCATCTTACTTCCATCAATAAAAGGTGGGAGTACAGCAGGGCACCTATGTTCATCCAACACTTTTAGTGCAAGTATTCTCTCACAAGAAGTTCCTACCTACCACATCTACTCAAGTCCAAGATAAATGATAACAAATTTGGGGTTTCCAGGTATAGAATACAAGTATTGGAAAGCTGTCTTGATTTCATGTTCCCCATCCCTACAGTAGGTAAAAGCATGCAACCACCTTGCCTTTGGCTCCACCCATTTCTTCCTTCAGCAGCCATCCTGTCTCTTCCAACAACCCACAGATATTCTTCTCCCCTCTGTCCCCCCCAACCCCATTTCTGCTTCCCCCCTGCCTTACTGTCAGATGCTCTTCAGGCTCCATTCCCTCCCCAAAGCACAGCACATGGAAGCATAACCCATGCAACAGTGTCAGCACTGCAAGTTGTCTGGGGAGGAGACAGTTTCCACATACTCCATGACCAAGAGGAAATCCAGCCCAAGCTGCATCTGACAGTAAGGTTGGAGGCAGAAGTCAAGACAAGGGGAGGCAGGCAGCTGTTGGGGGTCTGTCTCTGGCCCCAACCCAGGCTTGGGGCCAGGAATCAAAGCTACAGGAGCCATCGGTCCTCTGTTGTCCCCCCCAGCCTTATATGCAAGGGGCTCCCCCTTGCTACTCAGCATGCTTGAGGGTGGGGGAGGAGAAGAGAGAAGGGGACAACTCCCCAAAAAACTCATAACTTTAGATGTAAATATGGCACTCTTACTGTATGATCCAACATCCTTACATACACCTGTTGCAAGGATGCTGTTGTACACAAGAGACTTCAAAAAGCATAAGCCAAATGAATTTTATTTTCAACTGGTTCCAAGTAAAAGAGTAACATCCAATACAAAAAAAACACCACACAACACTTTAATTAGCTGCCACAAAACATTAAAAAAAAAAAAAAAAAAAGTACGTATTAAACTATTTTGTTGCCAAGTTGCTTGTGTGACCTCAGCTGGGTGGAAAGGGGGAAGAAAAAGCCATCTTCCAAGAAGTTTGGGGGTGGGGAAGAAAGGGTCCTATACTAGAAACTAGTGTTCTTGGATATGAACCAGCTCAACCCAACTGTTTTGCCCTCCTTCCTCTCATTCCTTGTTACAGGTAGGAAAATAGAAATAAAAATAAGAGGAAAAAAAATCACCCCTCAGATCTTTTAGGGAAAGGCAGTCTTCCCTAGAATCCAGTCATGCCGATATCATGTGCTTGCAGAGGAGACTTATGCTGGTATTTGTTAAAATGCAGTAGTACCATGTATGGCCCAGAAAACTACTTCCATGTTGGTACACACCAAGTAGACAGAGCACAGAAGCTAGTTCTTTAAGAGAGCTCCTCAGCAGCCCATGATACCGTTTGTAAGTTGAATAACCACCCTTACTGAACCTCAGATTCAAGTTAGATTCAGCTGTCTTGGTGCTCTTTCATGCTACATGAATCCCAGAGTGGAGGCTTGCCCAGGTGTAGTCAGCCAAGGAAACATGACCATCAGGTGGGGAAGAGGATGAGTATTAGTTTGTAGTGGGAACAACTACCACCTCGCACTGAGTGGATGACTTTTGCTGTAAGCCTTGACAGGCTTCTCCAAGCATGTGGACAAAACAACCAAAAAGACACAAAAAACCCATAGATATAAGATACAGACTTGGGGAAGTTGACAGTAACTTTCTGCCTCAGTTAAAGAGGAAGGTCACCAGCTGACATGAGGAAAGGGGAGACCTGTACATCAAAACAGAAACAGTAGTACCCCCAGCTGTAGAAGCCTTGTGATAACTGTTGGCTCCCATTTTTGAAGAGCCAAGTATGAAGGTCCTTTGAAACAGTCAGTCAATGCCCCACTGTAGCCAAGGATGAAACTATTGTTTGAGAGTCAATGAAGTTTATTTCACACTAAATGCCAGCAGAAGTTCTAGCAAGTGCTTTCTGTAGTCTAGCATAAGTGGTTACATCATTGTAAGAGACTCAACAACTTTCTCCTCATTGGAGGTGGACAGGAGTGCCAGTAGACTTAAAGTCCCTTATCACAGAGCAAAAGCTTTAGGAGCCTTCCTACTGGCAGCAACATCTGTTCCAAGGAGCAAGTTGACACTAACTACAAACACTACACAAAAAAAAGGAGGCGGCACAATTAAAAGTCACACCCATAATAAAAACAAAAACAAACAAAAAAACCACTCTGCTGTCCCATGACGGGAGAAGGAGGAGGAAAAAAATTTGCTTGTTCAGTGAGACTAGAATTGGCTGTGTGTCAAGAAACAGGTTCTCCATGGGACTGAACTCTTGATGACCGATCTCCTTGCTGTTCTGGAAAGGGGCACTTAGTCCTCCACCTCATACATTTTGTACATCCCCCACTGAGTGATCAAGCCTGTACTACTAGACTAGTGTTCCTCAGAAGCAAGGGGGAAGACAACCAAGACAGATTTCCCTTTGGTATGTTGGGGGAAGGGAGAAAGATTCCAGTTGCAGCTAGGTTTCACAGTTCTACAGTGCAGGCAGTATTTATTCATGGTGAAGATAGGCAATTGCTCTTTCATACATCCACAAATTAAAGCATCAAGGATAGTACCAAAAGTTGACCAAGTGAGAGGCTGCCTCCACTCAGATACTTTCCTGAGGAACAAGCGCTTTGAAGACTCCCAGAGCAGGCTGAAAGACTTGCATGCTGCATCTTCAGTCTCTGGTGCTTTGTTTTCCTAGGGCATATGAACGTCTGCCGTGACCCTGAAGTTCAGATAAGAGTTTAAGTCATCTCACCCATTTGGTCTGCCTGGGTTTATAGACACCCCCAGCTTCATTCTAGTTTGTGGGACAGCAAGAGGTCAATCCTGCTGTGGCTCTAGAAGGGGCAAGCCTCCTGTGGAAGCTTGCAGGAAACTGCCTCTAACAGAGATACTACATGCATTAGAACAATTGGTCCATGCCCTACCAAGCAGATATGCAAGTTTAAACACCGCCCCCAAACCAAAAACAAAACAAAACCCCAACACCACAAATACCCCTTAGTGCTTCAGGGGGAGGAAAAAAAAAAAAAATGGAGGAGGAGTGTGTTAGCATTACATAGCTCTAGATCTTGGCTTGATGTTGGGAATATTACAGGTCTTACCATTTTAAAAGGGGGAAAAAAAGACAGCACAAGGCAGGAGAGGTTAGTAGCTTCCAATAAGAGTACTAGATGAGTAGGTGAAGGCTAAGTAAGTGTTAGGATTTAAAAATTGCATCAGTGACTTTTCTTGCATCTCCAGTTACAAGGAGAATTTGGAAAGCCCAAAGTCTTGAGATGAGACATCCTAGTACACCCTTTTCTTGCCTAGCTCCTAGGATCCTGCCAGAAGGATATAGCTACAATCCAGAGTCCACTGCTATCAAACCTCCAAAAAAATCATAACTCTACAAACACTACACAGAAGCCCAAGGCATTTTTTGGGGACACCATCCCCTTCCCATGTTACTTGCCTCTGGAGTGGTAGAGGGGAATCCCGGGCGATCCATTTCAAAGGTCTGCATTCCTGCTTCAGGATCTCTCCTGCTTCCTATTTTGATCTGGTCATGCCAGCCAAACACTTTGGGCTTTAGACACTGTCAGAACAAGATGGCAGAGATCTTTCCCAGCATATTGGAGACCAGTGATGTATCATAGGTCTCTAGGACCCAATGCTTGCATTTGTGTCCCCTCTCCTCCCCCATCTTTCTCATAGTAATAAGGTCACAATCACGTGATAAGAAATCCGAAGGGCCTGGCCAGTGCCTCCCTCAGGCATGGCCCCTTCATTGGTCTGCTGCTGAAGACTGGAGTTCTAGTTACTGGAATAGGATCTGTGCCTGGGCAAAGTAGTTCCCACTCTGACCTATGCCCTTCTGTAGGCCCCCCAAGTTAATGGGGCAAGTTTCTAGACAAGTTTCCTGTTCACATTTCTATATGCAACCTTTGCACCAGAGCAGTTCACTGCCTGGCATTTGGGACTGCATGCATGTAGTCCATACACCCACTTTACTGCTGGATTAAGAGCCTATTTCTAAGAGTCTTCATTAAATATCAGCTCATTTTTATTCAAGTTGCTCAAGAATGTCATGAGCCAGAATCATTGGTTACCCCACTACAGTGGACCCTGTGACTTGTGCTACCAGGCATTATTGTACCACAGGTTCAGCTTGCAACTCAGAAGAGATGCAAGACGATATGTTCCATTGACATCTTACCAGAGAGAGGATGACAACTAGAACAACAAGTGTGCACACAATGATTGCCACTCCATATCCAGGAAAGCTTGGATACACAGGAGGTGGTTCCAGCTGGCTGTCTAGAATGAAGGGCCACAGTTAGACATAGCAGATCCAGATGGATTTTTTTTTGATCTCCCCTCAGTGGAGGCTCTTAGTTTGTTTAGCCACTTGTTAGAGGGCATTAAAGAATCTTTTCTTATGGGTACAGACTTTACTCTGTAGTTCCCTGCCTTCCTGGCTGTCATTCTTCACTCCACACCAAGCCTCATCCACAAGTACAGGATGCACAAAATCCAATAATGCCATTTTAGTAAGCCAAAGCTTCCAGCAGGATTTTATGCAGTGGTAGCTAGATCTGTGAAGCTTCAGAGAAAGCCCAAGTTAATCTTCCTCTGCCAAGACAAGAGTGATCATTCTTTTGCAACTGAATGTAGTAGTTAACCCTTTTGCCTCTGGAGAAGAGAGGAGTAATGGATTTTGTTCCTACCATTTAGTGCACCAACACAGGAAGCCTCACTACTGGAGGTTCATTTTAGAGTTTGGTTTTGTCTAGGGTAGACCCCAGTAGCCTTCTATATAGAGCTCTAGGGCAATCCTACCTGCCACAATAAAAGAATATGGATCCACCTGGAAGTGTGACCCAGCCAAGGCATCATTTGGACCAACTGAATCAACAAGAGTTTTAAGGACATCCATGCTGGAGGGAGCAGAGGGCTGGAATATCACCTCACCATGACACATCAGGGAGCCACTTCTGCAAGGAAGAGTAATAGCAGGTTTTCCAGTATTCAACAGACAATGGCAGTCACCCAGACGACATAGCCACAGATCTGGCTAAAGTTCTGGATTGCTCTTTTCAAGAAGAGCCAGTCAGACAGTGGCTATGAGACTCCCCAATGAAGGGGACTACATGGTAAAGCCTTTCCCACTCATATGCTGCTTCAGTAAGCAGCTGCCAACTGAAACCTCTTGGAGCAAAGGAGGAAGTGTTTCTCAAAACAGTCACTTTTCATGTGGGTAAAAGGAATCAGATCATGTCCCACATAACATGCTCACTAAAGGAGGTGAGAGTTTCCTACAGCCTGCAAGTCCCATGAGTCTCTCCCCCCCCCATAACCTAGGGAAGTGGAGCAGCAGAGCGCTTTTACTCACAGGACATCTCGAATCACCACTTGTAGGAGAGTGCTGTATGTCCTCAAAGCATGCATCAGCTAAAGAGAGATGAAATAACAATTAAGTCAATTTAGTCCTCCTTTGTAGGATTTACTTACCTGCCTGTGCAGTGAATGTTAACATCTAGTAAACTTCATAGTTTCCTTGGAGCCTCCATATGCATGCTATCAGACCAAACTTCAAGAGCGAACTAGTGGGCAAGCTAGGTTTGGGGAGTTATTGCAAGAACATGAATATCAGAAGCTACTAAGGCTTCCAGATGGATCAGTGTGGCAGCCCAGGAACAAAACTGAAGTACATTCTAGTTTCCTACTGAAGGAAAGGCCCCTTCAGGACCACATATGAGGAGTTCTGCAAAATGGCTCCAGTGAATAAGGGGTAACCACCATCCCAAGGAGTCTCACTTAATTTGAATATGGGCTTAACCATATCCCATGTCCATGAATGAAGTAGAGTCATAACATGCACTCAGATTCCACAAGCAGAATGCAAGAGAACTTCATACAACACTGCCAAGGCCTATTGAGAATTACTGTAAGTGTCCTGGAGGGGACATTTTCTAACTTCCTGCCTCCTGTCTTAGAAGTCCTCTAGGTTTTCTTCCCAGAGGATTGCACAGCAACACTTATCCAAAAGCTGGGCACACCTACCACATCAGCAAGGTCCCTAGTGAAATCCTGGTGTTCCACTGAAGAGTGGTCCACCAATTCCTCTTTCAGCATCTTGTTGGTGATCGTGAAAGAGATTGGGAAGACCTGCAAGCTGAGCCTTGAACCTGCAGTGGAAGGAAAAAAAAAAAAAAAAAAAAAAAAAAAGAGAGGGCTAGATGAGCATTTGCTTATTTGCCTCCTTCCTTTGGCTGCTATGGCCAAGATGGAAGACT
Source organism: Crocodylus siamensis (assembly GCF_052110815.1). Classification (NCBI taxonomy): domain Eukaryota; kingdom Metazoa; phylum Chordata; order Crocodylia; family Crocodylidae; genus Crocodylus; species Crocodylus siamensis. The sequence continues at coordinate 27,753,985 of NC_143409.1, read as the reverse complement.
ACTGACCTTCTACTGAGAGAGAGGTCAGGTCCACAGAGAGATTAGCAAGCCCAGTCAGTGCTTGCAGAACCTGGCCAACATCAGCATGGGCACGTGTGTCAATGTAGACTTCTCCTTTAACTTCCAAATCACCTCTGACATTCCTAAACAAGGAAAGGTGTTAGTAGAATACAGATGTAAAGAGTTTACTAGAGAGCGAGTGCTCTGAGGCTGAAGTGGTAGGTAGCAAGGTTATATTGCAACCACTCAAGCATGGTTTTACCTCCATGCAGAAAAGGGGGGGTGGGGGGAGGGGTGTGTGTGTGGAAATAGGGCTTCATAAAAAACACCAACTTCTGAACGAATACACCGAGACAGCTGAGCCAAGTCCGACTCCAGTCTAGCTACATGAAAATATTTCTACATTAAGTAAACAACCAGCTCCATTTTAGGATTGTAGTGAGGACAAAATTAAAACAAACTTGCTTTTTAGTGGTGGTTCCAGCACATGTCATGTCTAGTGCTGCTGCTCTGCCCTATGCAAACAGATGGGCCTTCAGCATACATTGCTGCAAAGTGTGTTGCATTTCCAGGTCACATCATTCCTTACTGAATACTTAAACTAGGAGGCCTTGGGTCTTCTCCCCTCCCAGCATGCCTCTTGAACTCATCACAACCCTGATTTGCAATGGCACCACTTTTTGGCTCCTGGTTATTTCAGGATTATATATTTCTTTGGACATGAACTGTAGTATCATGAGATCAGTACTTCTGCCCCTCCCAGCTCTTCCTCCTGGGAGACTGCACAAGGCTATGGAAGGCAGAATAGCTGTCAAAGTCAGAGCCCCATGACTGTCCTTCATGACAATAGTGTCTGAGGTGAACAGAAATTCTAGGTCAGGAGTGACCCCTCGTGGCTGGCCAAGTGTCTTGCCAGGTCCTCATATTCCAGGAGTCCCAACTCGGGTTTGGCTAAACAGTCTAGGGTCTGTACAAGGCCCTTGCACAACTTCAGCATTGCCAAGCTGTCCCATTAGCTCTCCCACCACTTGAGCGCAGCAAGAACTGAAGCAATGAGAAAAGCTTCTGCCCCTCTCCATACCTGAGTCTAACAAGGGAGAGATTCCTCACTTGATACAGAGCACCCAGAGACTGGATAACCTACAGGGAAGAGGTATAGTTTAGATGTAGCCCCAGCTTGAGTAGACTACACAAAATAGCTTTCACTGCCATCGTTTGCTTACTCTTCAGGCTGATGTATCTATTCCCCAAGCAGAAAATAGAGTCCCTCAGTCCTCAACATGCAGTTGAGCATCCATTCTACTGCACCATTTAAAGTAGAGCTACTTTATCTACAAATATATACAAAAACACTATCTTGAAGGCAGAAGATGTAATGGAAGCAGCTGTAGCAGCATTTGCTTTGCAGAACAGGCACATATTGTCCCCCATTTTACAAATTATGTAACAAGTCTTGTTACCAACTCCTTGAGAAGCCATGCTCTGGGGCTCATGCCTCAGGGGGCAGAGCCCTGTTCCTAGCACACAGGAGGCACATGTCTCTGCAATTTGGTCTATGTCTATTACTACCATACCTCATTTCTCAGTCTGTACAGAAAGCCTGTGCCATCCACATCAAATACTGCAGAGCCAAGTCTCAGAGCAACAAGCGAGATGGACAATCTCTCTGGTTCTAGGTTCTTCACACTGAAGCCTAAAGAGACATGGGTTTAAAGTAGACTGTTTAAACTCTATATTCATTCTTCTGGCACTGTCCAGCCAATTGGTTTGACAGCATCTCTGTAATAAACTTTCCCCCATTCAAATTAGTTTCTCAATACACTGGTTTCAAGTCCTGCCCCTCATTATAGCCTACGGGCGATGCTGTTCCATTTCATTGAAATGTCAAAACAGTAGTTTCAGAATGAAACATTGTCTCATTGAAACAAAATGGTGCTGTTCTGCACAGCCCTAATACCATCCAGGGTGAGGGGGGGGGGGATAGAGAGAACAGCAGCAACTATATCCCACCCAAATAACTAATGAGGTTGGGGTTCCCACTTCCAGAAGGTACCATTTTCATCTCTTCTTGACAAGTGACAGCCTTAGTGCCAAGCCCCTGGATACCTAGATTAAGATCAAGTATACCACTTAATGGAATGTGCAGGAGTCTGGCAGTGACTACTTGTCATCTAGACAGCAGTATCTGCTGATGCTGGGAGCTTCCATTTGGACTTGGGAAGATACCTGAATAGCATACCTGAATGTTGGACCCCTGCTAAACCAGATGGGGCAACTGACAACTGACGCCCAGGAAAAAGCCAACCTATTAAATAGGTACTTTGCGTCAGTCTTTCATCAGTCACACGGGATGCCCATGCCTGCTATGGGACAGGGAAATCTGGGTGAGGGGAATCCCCTACCCTCCATCAATGCTGACCTCGTGAAGGAACATCTTGAGAAGCTGGATACCTTCAAGTCAGCTGGCCCTGACAACCCGCACCCCAGGGTACTCAAGGAGCTGGCGAGCGTCATAGCCCAGCCCCTGGCACGGATCTTTGAAAACTCCTGGCGCTCTGGTGTAGTGCCCGAAGACTGGAAGACGGCCAATGTGGTGCCGATCTTCAAGAAAGGGAGGAGAGTGGATCCGGCCAATTACAGGCCCATTAGCCTGACTTCTATCCTGGGGAAGATCTTAGAAAAGTTTATTAAGGAGGCCATCCTTGAGGGACTGGCCCAAGCTAACATCCTAAGGGACAGCCAGCACAGGTTTGTTGCGGGTAGGTCTTGTTTGACCAATCTCATTTCCTTCTATGACCAGGTGACCTATCACCTGGACAAGGGAGAAGAGATTGATGTCATATATCTTGACTGCAAAAAAGCTTTTGATCTGGTATCCCATGATCACCTCTTGGCCAAACTGCCCAGTTGTGGCCTTGGCTCCACCACGATCCGCTGGCTGGGAAATTGGGTCCGTGGTCAGACCCAGAGGGTTGCGATTGATGGCAGTCACTCATCATGGTGCCCTGTGACCAGTGGGGTCCCTCAAGGCTCTGTCCTGGGACCCATACTGTTCAACATCTTCATTAACGATGTGGACATTGGAGTCAGGAGTGGACTGGCCAAGTTTGCCGATGACACCAAACTTTGGGGCAAAGCATCCACGCCAGAAGATAGGCGGGTGATCCAGGCTGACCTGGACATGCTCAGCAAATGGGCAGACGAGAACCTGATGGTGTTTAACACCGAAAAATGCAAGGTTCTCCACCTTGGGAGGAAAAACCTGCAGCACCCTTATAGGCTCGGCAGTGCTACGTTGGTTAGCACTACAGAAGAAAAAGACTTGGGGGTCATCATTGACCACAAGATGAATGAGCCTCCAATGCAATGCTGCGGTTAGTAAAGCCACCAAAATGCTGGCGTGCATCCATAGATGCTTCTCGAGCAAATCCCGGGACATCATTCTCCCCTTGTACTTGGCGAGGCCGCAGCTGGAGTACTGCGTCCAGTTTTGGGCTCCACAATTCAAAAAGGATGTGGAGAAGCTTGAGAGAGAGTCCAGAGGAGAGCCACGCACATGATCAGAGGTCAGGAAAACAGATCTTATGATGACAGGCTGAGAGCCACGGGCCTCTTTAGCCTGGAAAAGCGTAGGCTCAGGGGTGATCTGATGGCCACCTATAAGTTTATCAAGGGTGTCCACTAGGATCTGGGGGAACGTCTGTTCACCAGAGCACCCCGAGGGATGACAAGGTCGAACAGTCACAAACTCCTGCAAGACCATTTCAAGCTGGACATAAGGAAGAATTTCTTTACTGTCTGAGCCCTCAAGGTCTGGAACAGTCTGCCAGCAGAGGTGGTTCAAGCACCTACATTGAACACCTTCAAGAGTAAATTGGATGCTTATCTTGCTGGGATCCTATGACCCCAGCTGACTTCCTGCCCTTTGGGCAGGGGGCTGGACTCGATGATCTCCCGAGGTCCCTTCCAGCCCTAACGTCTATGAAATGAAATCATTCCTGTCTTGGCCTCACCTTCCTGGAATTGAATTGGCTAACATGAGGCTGGCACTTATGTCTCTTCTCAACCAGAAAAAATGGCTAACAACCTGGCTTGAGTAATGTATAATACAATTGTTCACCCCCTCCCCCCCCAAAAAAAAACAAAACAAAAACAAAAAAAAACAACCCCCAAACCCAAGCAATTGTAGGGTTTCTGGGAAACTGCACCTCAGGCTGCTGAGAAGCAAAAACTCATGACATAAGTGATAGAAGGCAGGTCAGTTCAAAGAGTACTGCCTTTTCTTCTGCTTTCCCATCCCTCCCCCAGAGCACTGGGTTTGGAAGGGATCTCAGGAAATGATCAGTGTCACTGGCCAGCTACACATGTCAATATGAAAGCAGCCTTCCCCCTCCCTCTCCTTACTTTGTTTCCCTGTAGGCAAGCCCAACTTGAGCTTTGAAACTCAATGTTCTGAGGCTGTTTTGAAGTCCTTCATTTCAATTTCACTGTTTCAAGCTCAAAAATGAGTTGAAACAGCCAAAGTTTTGCACAGCCCTAATAGGAAGACCTGGTAGCTGCCATAACTCAAGGCTTACCATTTGACTGAATAGACTGGACATCCACTCGCCAATCAAAAAAGGTATCCATTTCTTTCTCCACTCCTGTCAGCAAGGTACGGATAAGGTCAGAGTTTGAAGGAGCCGGGCCATCTTCCTGGAATAGAACCTCGCTCTTAACAACAACAGAGCCATTCCTATATGAGGACAGGGAGACAGAGGAGCACTTTCAGTAGATGCATGTCAACATCCCTCCCCAATATAAGCCAATTTTCCAATTCTATTTTGGAAGTTTGAGTATAAAAATCAAGAAATGCTTCAGTCTCTGGTTATCCAGATTTCCATCTGGAGACTGGTCAGGGTGCTAGGGCAGGGATACTCAGTCTTCCCAACACTGGGACAGTTTGGACCATGTTCTCTTCCTCACAGAGAAGAGTCTTCCGCAGAGAGCTGCCATGTCTGTCTTTAGAAGGTGGTGACAGGCCTCCGCTGTACTAGTGCAAGGTCAAGATCAAGTTATTACCATCGGATAAGGACATCTTTCCTCCCTCCCACCCCCCAATTCTGGATACTCAGGAGCATTCCAGGGAGCACCAGCTGACAGTCTAAGAACCCAGATCTTGCAAATTGCGATTGTCCACTTCTGTAGACGAGGAAGTGACAGCCTCCACCACTACAACGGCAAGCCATTTTAGAACCTAGCAGAATTATTTCTAGTTTTCATAACTGGCACTTATCCCTTTAGGTTGGGACTCTGTATTTGGCATCCAAATATGGTCAGCCAAGTGCTATATGCTTTATAATGTCACAGTCAGTTTTATTAGTCACCTAGATTAACATTATTGGAGGTGATCAATACTAGATTAGTGGGATTGCGTGCCTTCCCATTTCTACCCCCACCCCCAAACATAAGGCATATGCTGTGCATACTTACACAAACTTAAGAATGGTTGTTTGAAGAAAGTTCTTATAGGTGGAAAACATTTTGTTTAGCTGCAAAAGAAAGAAGGAAACTGGTTTCCCAGTGCCATTTCAGGGTGAATGGGGACACTTGCTGAAAGCAGGTGTCATGGAAAGCTTTTAGAAATCTAGGTTGTTGGCACAAGATACTCAGGAAGGGAGTTCAGTTGCACTAGAGTTTTGCCTATGCCACAAAACTTCAAAGCTGAGAAGAGGAGCATTTTAGTTTACTTCAAGAGGCAAGATTTTTCTCCTACTTAATACTTCATTAAAGTGGAAGGTGTTAGTGCATTAGAAGTGGTCATCTCCTTAGTCATGCACAAGACAGAAGGTTTTGCCTTGCTAGTTTGACTTCATACTCTATTTTAAATCAAATTGGTTATAAGCTCAAGCCACCTTTAAAGTTTATGGCAGACCAGGTCAGAGAGCTTTATTTCACTACATCCGACTGGCCACTCTGAACCCTAGCTTGTGCAAGCAAATCCAAGTAGCTGTTCAGTGGCATGAGAGAACAGTCTATTGCCTTTCGTCCAACAGACAGGCAGCTTTATAAAACAAAAAGTTCATCTTACTATAGTAAGGAAGATTACATTAAGAATACTCTCTCCCACCCATGATTAGCATTGCTAATACTGACCTCTTAAGAGGAAAGCAACAACAGGAACCAGCCAGACATGAGCTACAAGTAGCTGCCCAGTTCTGGTTTCTGCTACCTTATGAAGGTGGGGCAGGTTTTAGGAGCCATACTGAGCCACAAGGACTCACTGTTGGAGTCCTCAGCATTTTAGAGTCCACACTTACAGTTAGCATCACCTCTCTCTCCAGCTTCTTGTAGGTTCTAGAGGACTTGCTCTCCAGGAACTCTGTGTAAGTAATCCCCATGAGGCAGAATTGCAGAGGGAAAGCGCGTACAGCTGTTTTTTGTACAGAAGATGTAGGCTGGCTCCCTCCCTCAGTGGACCAACTCAGTGTTGGAGGATGCTTTTGCAGTACTGGTTGTTTGGATGTGGGACCAATTTCAGTTGCAACTGCCTGCTTGCTCATCTTGGTCGTCTCGTTCCATCTTGCAGCCATTGTTCTTTTTAAGATACGGGGCTCTCTTTTTGCTGTTGAAGGGGGTGGGGAAGTTGGAAGCAAGTGGGTGGACACAGCCAAGGTAGGATGAATTGCAGGCCATGCTGGTATGGTGGTCCTGTTGCAGAAGGTTTCCGTGCAGTTTGTCGATGAAGTTGGCTCTGAGGCTGTGGTAGGCAGTGTCGCAGGAAGCTGCATGCTGGGGCCAGTGTGCACTTTGACACCAGTTGAAGCTATTGTGGGTGACACTGGTAGAACACTGGAGGGACTAGGATAGGAAGCGACTGCCACAGGCTTGGCTTTAGAGAGAGTCTCGAATACGGGAGCTCTAGAGCTAGAGGACTGTGTCAAGCTTGTGCTAGTGAACAGTGCACCTGTAGGAACTGCTGCCCCAGCAGTTACACTTCTGACTGGCTGAGCCTTGGACTCCATGTGCATGGTTGTTGCTACTTCAGCAGTGAGGACTGGAGAGCTGATGGAGATTGACATACTTGGACTGACTGGCTTGGCAGGCACATCCATGACCTTGTGTTCTCTCAAAGTTGCCAGTGTGGGTTTCCATGTAGATGATGCAGCCGCATTAGTGACAGCTGCATTTAGATGTAGGTGATAAGCCTGTCTAGGTAGAGACTGAGCTAGGCCATCTGTGCTCTTAGATGGGAAGGCAGTCACAAGTGGGGCTTTTAGTACACTGGAGGCCATAGGGCTGGAAGTCCTGCTGAGCACAGTCACATTCTTCGTAACAGCCAGGAAGCCATCTGTAACCCTAGAGCCCACAGTCTGGGTAGCAGCATACCTGCTAGCCTTGGAGGGATCAGCAGCTGTAGAGCTCTGTGCAGGAGTAGTGGAAGTGCCTTGCAGCTCCTTTGCTTTGGGAGAGGTCAAAGCCATTGAGAGATGGCCAACAAGATGATGATCCCACTCAGGAGGGATCACACTAGACAGGTTAGTCAAGGCACCAACTGTGGTTGCAGGTCCCAGAATGGGTTCTGTTCTAGCAGCAGTGAAGTCTGTGAGCAGTATCCTCCCAGTGCTGCCCACAGTACCATCTTGGAGGAGAGGTGTATCAGTTGCAGTTACTGTAATGCTTGAAGCATGCCTGCTCATTTTTGATGGCAGTGGCACAGAGAAGAGCTCCTCTAGGGCATTAGGAAGCATCTTCACTGGCATAGATGGGATGCTGCTCACACCAAGCAGAGATGATGGCGAGCGGGAGGAGGTGGAGCCCTCTGGCACGGTTGGTGTTCTCAGTCCTGCTCCAAGTGCATAAGGTCTTTGCCTCAGTGGTGCTTGTGGTTCAGCAGAGCTGGAAGCCAAGTCAGTCGATGGTCCAAGTAGCTCTGTGGCAGCAGTTGGAAATGCAGTTACTGCCTTAACAGCTGGAGGCATCTGTTCTCTCTCAGAGAACATTGCGTCTCCAGCCAGCTCGCTGTAGGGAGTTGCACTAGTGGCATTTGCAGATGTGCTGGCTTCTGAGGTACCAGCAGATGGTCTGGAGTAGCAAGCAAAAAGGCTGGACTCTGCTTTTGTGTTTTTGCTGACAGGCAGCATGTGGTAGGGAGAATGGCTTGTAGTCTCTTTAGGCAGAGAGCCAACAGCAGGGCTTACAGCAGACACAGCACTTCTCTCATTTAAAACTGCAGTGTGCGTCAGAGTCCAAATGATGCCAGCCAGAGTCCTACTAGAACCAGATACTCCCACCTGAGCCCAAGTGGAAGGTACTACTGTTAAACTGTTAGAGGTGTGCACAGGAACTGGTCTAGGAGAGCCAGTTTGCACTCCAGCAGGGCCAAGATCCAACATCTGGCCCAATGAGGTAGTGAGATCAGAACTGGTACCCGTCAGCATAGCCATGTTGTCTTCAGTTTCATAAGCCAGGTGCTCCCCATCTGGACCCAGATCCAATACCTGGGCTGATAAGGCAGTGGAACCAGGGCCAGTGCCTAACCACATAGGAGTGTGGTCTTCCAGCTTGTAGTCCAGATGCTCCATAGGCAGATAGCTCTCTGTAGTGGGAGGCCCTGTACCAAGTTCTCTTGGGCCAGAGGGATGTTCAACTGTAACAGTGCTGAATTTGGGCATTTCAGCTGCATCTGGAGTGGAGGCTTCTGCAACAGCTCTGGTCAAATGAGGGGCACGGCTGACTGCTGCCTCAGCAGAAGGGAGAGGACTAGTTACTACTTGACCAATTCCAGGAAGGGTGGGTGGCTCAGGAGTCACTGCTAACAGAGAGCTTGGTATAATGTCAACAGGCATCTTGGAGCTTGGCAGGCTGGTAGTCAGAGTCAGGGCCCTTTTGTCATCTCCTGACAGAGTGGGAAGGAGGTCCATTTTTGCATCATGCAATAAGGGAGCCTCCACTGAGGCTTCTACTGAACTTGCATGGGGCAAATCAGCAAGAGTGGTTGCAAGCGGCAAAACAAGGACATCTGTTGGGATATTCAACTCCTCAGCCCATTCAGGTTGCATTGGCCACCTGGTTGTGGTTACCTTTGTCAGCCATGCCCTACTCAGTCTGGCTGTAGCAGCCTTCTCTTCACTGTCTGCTCCCTCAGTGGAGCCTTCCAATGCATTTAGCAGCATCACAGACCTAGGAGGTGGTAGTTCAGTGAAGTGGGTCAGGTCACCCATCTGCAGTGATGAAAGAGACATGGTGTCAGTGATCAGTTTAGCAGAGAGCAGTGTTGCCACAGGGGCTGTGGCTGGGGGTAGATTAGTGGACTGTGGGGTGCTAGCAGGAAGATGGGTTGTAGTCGTGGCCAGCTTATGAGCTAGTTCAGTTGGAAGTGGTTCCTGGTCAAGCACTACTACACTGTCGGCAGAATCCACAGTTCTTTCTTTTGCTGCAGGGGATGGGATCAGAGAACCTGGATGTGTTTCAGGGACAGAGTCAGACTGTGCCAAGTCTGTGGGGCCATGACTAGCCACACTACTTAAGTGGGTAGGGGAAGATGACCTTGGGTTGCCAACTGTTTCTCCAGGAAGAGAAGGAGAACTTGCTATCACAGTAGAGATGCCATCTAGGAAGTTTGTTTCTGTGGTCCAAGTATCTTGCATGGAAGCAGCAGCTGGGTTGGTTGGCACAGATGGACTTGTGATCAGTAACATCGAGTGGGAAGTTTCTTTTTTTGATCTAGATGGCTGCCACACCTCACCTACAGGTGAAGTTGGGATGATAGTTGAACTAGATTGAGTAGCTATCTGATCTAGGCCAGGGGTGGAAGCCACTATTGTAGCAGAGGACTGGCTTGCTTTAGATAGACCCCATTCCTCACTTGGAAGGCTTTCTATAGCCACTTCTTCCTTCAAGTGAGAGGCAGGACTCAAGTGAGCAGTAAGAGAGGCAGAATCCAGGGATGGTTTGAATAGCTCTGCAGTTGGAGTTGGACCTGTCATACTCATTTTTGAGTGAGAGGAACCAACATCTGCCAGAAGTGATGGTATTTGGGAGAATACAGCTGTTTTGGTCAGTAGCATGTGTGCTACCAGGGTCTTGTCTGCTGAAGCCGTCAACTTCCTAGAGGCACCTGTAGTAGCAGCAGGTGTACCAGAGTCTGTTCTCCTAGCATCAAGACCATTATCTTCTGGGAGGTATAGCTGACTTGTGGCCCTTACCACATGCACCTGTGAGCTTCTAGCTGTTGAAGAATCAGTTTGCTTTTCTGTAGTGCAATTTAACACATCTTGGTTAGGCTTCACTAGCGTGCCACTGGTCAGGTTCTGGAATGGGAGCAAGTCAGGCTGCAAGCGTGACAGCACTGGTATTGAGTCAGGGAAGGTCTGGTGAGGAACAGCTGAAGACCCTTCATCATGTGCAAGGATGGTAATGAAGAAGCAGGCAAGGATAGCCAAAATGGCTTGCCACCAACAACACCCTTTGTTAACAGTCACTGAGGGCAGAGTTACTCTCAGTGCTCCTTTTCTTCTTTTTCTTAAGTGAGCCATTGTAGTATCCTGCCCTGCAACATCTCTCTTTGGGGGTCCTGCCCCTTGGCTTATCATGGGAAATCTTGTGGAGCTTAGCTGTGAAACATTAAGAAACAGGAACAGTTTTAGTCTGCAGTTCTACCTACTTAGTGGATACCCATCCCCTTCAAACCCTCCCTGTGGGAAGCCTCAAGGGATCCACATGGGTATTACAGGCTGAAGGCCTATTTTACTAGAAAAAGTTTGGCAACAGCTGTTTTTAGTGAAACAAAGCCACTTGGTCCCAAGAAATGCTAACATTAGCCAGTGGTAACTGAGGCTTTATTATTCTATGCAGGGAGCTTCCCCAGGCAACCCTGCTCCTGAAAAAGAACACCACACAAAAACCCTACAGCTTCAGCTGTAGAGCTTTTGTACTTTGAGCTGGGTTTCAAGCCCAGTTCCTGGTCTTATGGAGGAGTGCTGGTCATCTCAGTCAGGCTACTACTGTTCAGTTCCAATGTCAGATAGACCAGTCTCCTTTAGGGTCTTCCCTCCCACCCCTTGAGGGATCAGGCACCCCTGGCAGTGGCAAAATAAAAGCCACACCACATCACAGAAGTACACACAGCTGACCCCAAATAGACTTCTTCTTGGTCTCCCACTGCCGTGGGTGGCCAGTCTTATTGAGGTGGCAACTGATACAAGACATAGTACTGCACTAATAACTTAAGTAGCATTAACTGTGGTCTCCAAGGCATTTAGAGCTTAGAGGTGTAATACAGCAGAGTGCAAATCTAAGTTATCCCATATCTGTTTGATTATCACCACTTAAGAGTGAAGAGAGGTATCAATACACATGCCTATTTTCTCCTTCTGACCTAGCTTGTTACTCAAAGCATTAGATCTCATGTTGGCCTCTTGAAGGCTCGGATCGAAAACATTTACTCTTCTATCTGGAGAGGAAGCACATGCTCACCATTTTACAGGTATTCTGACATGTCAGTCCCTCAAGGAAAAAAAAAAAAATTGAGGCCTCTTTCCAAGGCCATTTGACATCAAAGAGATTATTTAGCAAACTGCCCCAGATAAACTAGTATATGCCAGCTGACATCTTAGCTATAACCAATACATAGGCTCAAGAGGGGATTTGAAAAATTGCAGCTAATGAAGTGAGCACCCTGTACCACTAACCTATTCTCTAAAGGGCCACCATCAGAAGTGAGAGAAGCTCATGGAGGTGAGGGGTAGGGTTGCAGTGAGTGCAGATCAGCATTTGAAATCCAAGAAAGCCTAAAGTTATACTTCCAGCCGCAGGAGTTGCATCCTTACCCTGAGGGCAAGCCAACGGACAAGTTAGAGTTCACCTGCTTTTCCTTTACAGCAGGATAACAGCCACAGCCATGTTAGGTGCAAGAGTCATGTTTCACAGGAGACTTACTGTGCAAGTTTAGTCTGCAGCAAGGGTAAGGATAGTTACATTGGAGCTTTTACTAACTGCCTCCTTAATAGAGAGATCACTCCCCAGGAGTCATAGCCATTCCCAAGTGAAGAAAAAGAACTGTTTCTGAAGAAAGAAACAACAAGCAGCCCCAACTAGGCATAGATGAGGAAACAAAACAAAGAGAGACAACCCAAACAACCCCCCCCCCAAAAAAACCCAAAAAACAAAAACACAAGACAAAAAACAAAACAAAACAAAACAAAACAGGAGTGTTTGCAGCAATTTGTTTGCAGTGTGCAAGCAGGAATCAGAGTACTGGTAGTATTAACGGAGGACTGTCCCTCCCAGAATTGGATCCACCTGGCACAAGGCATGGGGCAGGAAGATAAACTCTTTTTAGTGCCCAACTGCTTGATTTCAGTTACTCAAACAGTAATTGCCCAGTTTAAGTTTTCCAAACAGATTTTAAATGCACAGAGCTTCTTTCCATGCCCTTCTATGTGCATCCACGCTACAGAGGTAATAGAGAGAGAGAGTACAAGCCTAGGAGAGTAGCCAAGGAGGTTTACCAACAAACTAGCACTCAAGTACAACTATACTCTAGGCTTCCATTTTTCCCACTACTACCTCCAGAAACAAGAAGCAACTAGCCAGTTCAGGGGACTGAATAAGGCAACACTAGATTGGAATTATTTTTCCCCCATGAAGGGGTCAGAGGACTAGCTAATAATTGTGCTCCCCTTGCACTGCATATCATTTTTTTGATAAACATAATGCAGAGAAGAAAGAACTGCCTTGTTGTACCATTAGGTCCACTTGATTCTCCCAGATCAGCATAAAGTTACACTTTTAGTAGATATTTCACAGCCAACTTCCCATCCTGATCCAGCTCTAGTAGTCTTTACAGGATAGCAATAATATTTTGGAGTCAGACCAAGTCACCAAAACATTGCCTAAAACATATCCTTGGCCTTACCTTTGAGCCACCACCCACACACACACAGAGAAAGGTACAAAGTAGCAAACTAGGAAGCTACGCTTTTATTCCTTTCCCCCTGTACTTCTGGAGGATGGGAGTATCTGTGTAGTCCCAGATGGCCACCTTCCTTATTAAGCCACTTTGCACCTCTCCAGGTGAAACCCCTCTCATGCAAAATGAGAGGGAAGGAGGAATCTAAGCGCTGTTCTCTAACTGTAGGAACCAGGATATTTGTGGTTGACTTTCTCTGGTTTTATTCTCCAGTATTTTGTGTTCCTCTAGAACCTTTCCTCCAAACATTGCACACTTGCAGAATGCCATATTTGTCAGAACAGGACTTCACAAGTTCCTGGGGCAGATCTCAGGTGTGGAGGGAAACAGCAGCTGGCTGGTCTGACAGAAGCATAGGAGGGAGTTAGAGCTACAAGGCAGCAGTGCTCTGAATTTGCTTATGGAGAAAGATAGACTCAAGATCAGAATTCAGTGCTGTGTGGAGCAAGGAAACACACAGGACAAGACAGCAAATGAAGCAGCTTAATGAGGTCTGGGTATGTGGCTCTGGGGTTAGCACTCTCTCCTGTGCTCTTGCTGCTGAGTCCCCAGTTCAAGCCCAGGCTACTTTTGTTGTGAGACCAAAGCATATACTTGTGAAGGTGTGAAAGACTGGAGAGCTAGAGTGACAAGGTAAAAGTCTTCCTGAGACATCAGACTGTCTCTACGCATAAAGGTTAATGGCTGTTCATTAGGGTCATATATCTGACTGACTCCTATTGGATGGGTGACTGCTTCACAGCACTATTGTTATTCTAGATGGCCCCATTTGGGACAATTTGAGCTGGAAGATTTGAGACTGGATGGATCATAAAGAGTGAGTCATCCCCTGCCCCCTCTCCCTCCCCCCTACTATATATACAATTTATTTATTTTAAAGGACAATTTTTAATGTCCCAAGTCTGCCAAATCAATTCCAAATCTGTGAGTCATTCAAGAGCCATGTGTGGCCCTACTATCGGCAAGCATCCTCTACCCCCACCTGACCCTTCCCCTACTGTATGCCTGGTTCTGTAGTTATCTCTATGTAGAGTAATGTTTACCTACAACACTGAGGTTTTTTATAAGACACATCTCCTTAATGTTTGCAAAATATTTTGAGTCATTTGATGGGAGGCACTATAGAAGGGAGGCTATTACTACAGCCACCACTTCTTCCCAGGTGATCATTTTTTCCTTATGTTTGAAATCAAACTGTGGCTTGTCTCTCTTTAACCGTTTGCTTTCCTGGTAGGAGCTCCAGGACCTAAGAAAGGTGATGTTTCAGACTACGAGCGTGGGGCAGGGCCCACTACAGGATCTGGATTCTGGACTGTCCTGTTCTGGCAAACACACACACAAACCTGCTGATTCAGCACTCGCGCTTCCTGTATGAAAGAAATGGTAACACTGGCTTGCTGGCCTCCAAGTCCAATAGTCAAAACTGCTGAGCTGATCGTTAATCTTTGCTGCCTGTCACACTTCTATCTACATACGCCATGTCTCATCCAGCCTCATCCCTGCCTTGGGTTTCCTGTTTTGCCCTTTGTCCCACATTTTACACACCCATGTCGTCCCTCAGCTTTCAGTTCTCAAATGCTGCTCCCCATCATGCCGTGTCCTCCTGCCCATTACTGCTATGACATGACAGCCAGTTAACTCTGCTGATGCCGCACTCCCTGCCCACCCCCGTACTTGCATGTGACTGGGGAGTTAGAGCAGGAAGAGCAAGGTAGCTGATCCAGCCCTGTGAGGAAATTGGTGGCCCATAGAGAGTTGCCAGGGGACCCCTGTTACCTGCCCACTAAAGCTGCTGGGTGGGTTGGTGCTGCTCAGCATGTCATGTGAGACTACATGTGCTTGCTTTAACTGGGATGTGTATGTATACAGGCAGAGGTTTTGCTAGTGCATTTAACACACATAGAGCGGTAATAGCTTTCTCTGGAGGGGTAACAGAATATCTTCAGAGAGAAAGGTCCACAGAAAGAGCTGAAGCCTGAAAATGGGGCTCTGGGTTGGGTGTAAGGTGGTTGTGTTGGATTTATACATGACTGCTTGGGTCTGGCTTCTAGGCTGTGCCCATATAAGTCAAAGGACTATGTCTGTGGCATAGCCTGAGTAGCCATTTCCTGAGAATATTTTCTGTGCCACCATGTTCAACCTCAGATACCGGCCTGCTGGAGAATAATGAGGCTACTGATTTATTTTTCACTCCAGCCCCAGGTGGGAGGTAGGGTGAAAATAGGGTCATTGGCCCTAATGGGCAATTAGTGGACTCCCTTCAAGAGAGACCCTGAGCTAATGGCTGGGTGTGGTAGGTCAAGACTGAGTTGCTTCAGCAGAGATGTGCAGGGGCTTGGGTCAGGAATAGCTGTGGGGCACAGATGAGAACTAGAAGCCCACAAAAAACACAGGGTTGGCAGAGCCCCTCAGACACCATGTAGGCCAGCCCCCTCCCCGGAGCAGGAGCATGCCTTAGCCATCCTGACATCAACCGTCCCTGGGGACATTAGCCAGACTGCAAACATCGGATTTGTCAGCCCTCTTGGGGTCCTGTTTGTTCCCACCCACTTCAGACAGCAAAACCAAAGGGAGGTTTTGGAGGCGAGTCACAGAGGGAGGGGAGCCGTGTCTCCTCTAAGCTGCGTGCGTGTGTGGCTGTGCACAAGTAAAAATCTTGCTGCGCATGAACTTGTTAAGGCTGCGCAGCCGCCCGGAGAGGGGCTGGGCGAAGGCGCCGGGGCCGGGGCGGGACACCTACCGCAGGTGAGCGCCTCACTCGCGCGGGGCGGCCACGGCTCCCCCCCGAGGCTCCGCGCCCCCGCATCGCCTCGGGGAGCGGGGCGGCGCCCGGCATCAGGGCTGGGGCATGCCGTTCCCCGGAGCCGGCGGAGCGCGCCAGCCCCGCCCCCGCTCTGCCGCAGCTCGGGGAGCAGCCGCTGCCCGCCCTGCGTGAGGCCCCACCGGCTCCGGGGAACCGTCCCCAGCCCTGACGCCATGTGCTGCTTGCTCCCCGAGGCGATGCGGGGCAGCGGAGCGGTTCCCCGGACCCGGCAGAGCCCACACTAGCCCCAGCCCCCATCCCCACCTCACCTCAGGGAGGACCAGCTGCCTACCTGCCATGCATGAGGAGTGAGGAGCTTACCTTAGGTAAGTGTCCCACGCCGGGCTGGCGCTCCTTTTCAGTAGTGTTGCTTGACTGTGTCCGGCCCATGGCTGGGCCACCGCACTCCACTGGCTGCTCTGGGCAGTAGTTAGCATGGAGAAGGGTGGTGGGCAAACCCTGCCCGCTCCCACCCGGGCACTTACTTTGGGATACTTACTGACAGACCGTGCCATGCCGAAAGGGGGAGGTGGGACCAAAGTGGCGCTACTCCTTGCAGGGAGGGGAGCCTCACCTCTATGAGTGCATGGAGGCTATTCCCACCTGGATTCCTTTAAAACCGTCAGAGCCAAAGGAAGGTCAGGTGGAGAAGATCTATTGCTCAGGAATACTATTAATATTCTGGAGTCATGGCTGTTTTCCTCACAAATGGAGCAGTTTCACCACCTTCCTCTGGACCTTGACCCCTCCAGTTGTAAAGAAACCTTGGCTGAAATATTTAGCTCAAGGTACATGGCTGAAGCTTTAAAGCTCTGGGGCCTGTTGAAGGATGTAGTAGGTGGGATAAATTAAACTGGAATAGACCTGCCAGCAGAAGGAGAAGTTGAGTCAAACATCCTGCATCAGCTGCTTTGCTGGCTGTGTTGTGGGCATGTTAACATTAACCCAAGATAAAATGTTAGCAAAATTCTGCTTGTGGGATATGGAGACATGTTACAATCTGGTACTATACTCCTACAGCATGCATAGATGTTGTCTAGAATACATGGGCACACACGCTAACCCAAAGAAAGAGGCTCTGTGTGCAGTAGTGGTCTCCACTGGCACCACCGTGATTCTGGATCCAGAGTGCAATCTCTGCAAGCAACGTGAGTGCCACGGAGGCACCCTCCTTTCACATCTAGCACAGGTTTAAAACACCATGCCTGGCAGCAGTGCACATGGGGAAAAGCTTACTCAACTAAAAGTATTCATTTCAGGTTGTGGCCAGTCAGGAACAGGGATAGCTTCAAGATGAGCTGAATGATTTGCCACATAATTTTATTACAGCTTCCATCGAGGCTCCTAGTCAAGGCATATTTCCATCAGACTGTGGCAGGCCATCCAGAAGTGTTTCATCCTCTTTCCTATATCACTATCACCTCATTTAAACCAGTCTTCTTTGTACTACAGAGGAAAATGGACTGGGGGGGGGGGGCAAGCTTCCATGACTGCTAAAGATATGCAAGAAGTCAGAGAAGCACAGTCTGCATGTACTCATAGCTTCCTTACAAACCTCTCTAACTTCAACAGCCATTACAAATGCATGATCATGGGAGAGAAATTTGCCTGCCTTGTGATGGCAACAGACTGAATGATCACTATTGATACCAGCAGGACTTGGGGAAATAGCCTCATTTACTTAACAGATACAATGAAGCAGGAGAACAAAGCAGATCTTGCATGTGTCCTGACATCAAGCTACTACTGTACAGACCTTGAGAGCTGTGGAACAAAAAACAGTAAGTCTGTAGCAAAGTCTTCTCCAGTCCTCACTGCAGAGGCTTGCTTTAGCAGTCCTGTCAGCACAGCTCTTACCTTTGCTTCTTCCAGCAGCTTGGAGATCAGAGAACACAGGGCTACTCCTTTTTTAGCAGTTGTGGAGAAATTTTGGTTTATACAGATCAGTGTGGACCGATACAGTGCCCATGGTTGGTGGGGTGTAGGCAGGGGAGAAGAGAGAAGGTGCAAATGCATGGTGCGCACATACTCACCAGACATGAAAACAAGCATTCAGGGAGTTAGATCAACTCCTCTAGCGAATACTCCAAGGGAGGGGATGCAGGAGAAAACCAAACCATTGTTCAGTTATGAGATGGATCTGGGCACAGATTCTGTGCAGCACATTCTGGGAGGTACAGCAGAAAACTGCACAGGGAGAAGGGTGGAGGTGGTACTTCACCCAGGTTACCTACAGACTGCCCTCCTGTCCCTTCTCTGAGCAATCCCTGCTTTGGAGGCTGCGAGGGGAGCACGCTATGGCCATGTGCACTTGCCCCATGCAGTTCCTCTGCTGACCGAATCTTCTCCTGGCTTCTGGCAGCACTCTTAATATCCGTCCTGCTGGTGGCTGAACATGGAATCTAGTATTGCATTCTCCTTTTCTCAGCTCTTTCCTAAGGACATGTTTGGCAGCTGTTGCTACTGACCCATAAGATGAAGATCAGGACAAAACCCAGACTGATTCTTCTCACCAGTTTTGTTTTTTTAAAGGAGTGGGACACACATATGTAAAACCCAATCCAGTGCTAAAGGGAGAACATGAGAGCACAGGCCTCCTCTTGCTTCCTTTGCACACAACAGCTGCAGCACCATTCTCAGTTCAGTAGAAAAAATGGTACAACTCCTGGGTAGCCTTGCTGCTTGCATGCACAGAGACATATGCAAGTGCAGTAGACAGACAATCAAATCCTGCTCATTTAATTAATCACAGGAGCAGCCCCACTGAAACGAGCAGGATTTGGCCTATGCACCATGCTCTAACTTATGGGCACCAATACAGACCCTCCTGAGACTTTGGAACTAGTCCCAGTCAGAGGTAGACCCCAAGCAAATCATTCCACCTGGGTGCTTCTGCTTCTCCTTCCTGCTGTGGCCCTGTGTGCGCCTTGCCTATTCACACCAAGATCTTTGGGGTAAGAATCCTTCCCCCCCCCCCCCCATGTGCACATCCAATGCCTTACACAATAGCACCAGCAATAGGTTGGGGGGGGGAAGTCCATAATGAAACAGTGAAATGGAGAATGCAAAATACAAACCTTTTAATACAAACACTTTAATGAGGGCAAGGTGCCTCTTCAAGTTGCAGTCTTACAAAATATTAAATAAAGTAAAGGACTTCTTCCTTTAGGACTTTGTACAAAAAAAGTTACAATATTATTAACAAACACTGGTTCTGAATCACTTTACAATCTACTCACAGATTCCACATGGCAAGAGAGTGCAAGGAGAACTGCACCAAGTCCCCCTCCTTCCTAGTCACTTGCAGGTTCAGTACATACTTTCACCAATAAACTTGTACTAAATGCAGCAGCAGTGACTGCCTCCAGTTGGAAAACACAGTCCATTGGTTTTAGGTTTTTTTCTTTAAAATAAATACTTCCTGTAGTGAAAACATCCTCTATCTTTACCAGTTCCTCTCTACCCTGATAGCTGGAAATACTTGTGCATATCAAGTCTTCCAAGGCATTCTGCTTATATTCATCCTTCTCCATCAGATAGGTGCCAGTCAGCTGGACAACTGGTAGGGCATGGCTGTTGTCAGTTCTTAGCCATTCATTTCAGCTTTTCAAGGGGAGAGACTTTACCATTGTGTGTGGAATCATGACTGTTCTTGGAATTGAAATGACTGCTGTTCTGAGGATGTATCTGAGGTCTGTCTCCTCACCCCTACCTCCATTTTCATGTAAGTAACATCACTACTCTTGATAGCCACCATTTCTTTGTCAAGTATAAAGGATCGTCACCAGCATAAGCATGTCATAAGTTCTCCTAAAGACACTGGGGAGTAGGCATCTAGGATCTGCATTGCAATCTGATTTAAAAAAGAAAAATCAATCTTTAAAATACCCCTTGAAGTGTCTTACAGACAATTCAAGAATGGAGCTCCTAACCGGTGACACTGTAAATATCTAGTGCTGGTCAAAAAGACTCAAGCTAGCTCAGGCACCAGAAACAGGTTAGACAGGTTAGCTCAATGCTCCCCCTGCAAGCCAATCCATCCCCACTTCTAAATAGCCTGGGTCAAGTGCTGGGCTAACACAGCTACACTGCATCTAGTAGTTGAGCTGACTTGCTTAGAGCTAGTTCTGGTATCCTAGCATGGCACTGCATTATGCCACATAGACATATTCCATATCTCACTCCACCTTGACTCAGCGAAGTAAAACAGGTGATGCCAGAAGTTTAAATAATAGTAATAATAAAACAGTATAAATTATACATGTTAAAAAACACCTGAAAGCAGCTCCTTATAAAGGTAAAAGTTATAACATTTTTAAAATGTCTTTGCTTTAAACAACAAAAATCAGTCCAGTAACTATGGAAATCATAGTGCCATTAACATCGTGTTCAGCTTCTGTAGCCCTTCAAGATAGAAAAACCAGGAGGGTTAAAACACCAAGCTATAGTCACTGAGCACAGCATATACTCAGAAGGAAAGACGAGTAGCGGGAATGTGGGAGATGTTTAAGGGAAGGAAACAACCCACAACACTGAACCCAAGATCTCCAGCTCCAATAAAAATAGAGCTGTTTCTACGAAGCTGATTGGACATAGACTGGTCAGTCTCAGCTGAAACAGGAAAAGCTCTGAAAGCTTAGCAGTGAAAAATGGACCAGCTACAATGCTCAGCAAATCAGGGTTATGGGATCTGAGGATTTCTTACAAGCATGGCCATGCCAGAACAGCTCTGAGGACCATATTGAGGTTCCATGAGTTGGATTTCCTGCAGGGCAGCTCCATCAGAAATGTTCATGGTTTAGGGTAGGGTTTCACAGCACATTAAACAGCTACAAAAAAACATGTAAAAATAAACCGCAGCTCCACTCCAATGGGGTGAAGAGGGTATAGGAAATAGCCACATTTGAATTAAGCATCAGATCCTGCCCCAGTAAGCCCATGACAACACTCTCATTGACCTCACAGGAATGGAATTCAGCCTTGTGCATCTATTATCAATTTAGCTTCCAGGATTTTGCCTCTACAATTAGTTCCAAGATGCACACCAGAAAGGTTTGGCTCTTAGGATGCATTCTTTATAGGAGATGCCACAATATCAGCCAGATGAAATGCTTTCTATCTGAAAATGAGAAGGAAAGAGAGAGAAAAAGATTATGCAAAGAGACAAGTGAGGTGCTCCCACAGAAGCCCATGGATGAGAAGGAGAAGCTGAAAGGTGTTTAATAGAAGGAGAGCATGCTGGAATTTCCCCTGCTGTGTTCCTGAGCTGTGCATGCTTGGTGTGGTGCTCTGTATACAGGCTGTGGGGGTTCTGCCTCTAGACGGCATGTCCATTTGAATACTGAAGGTGGCCTCAACGTGCGAGCCCAGCTTCTAGGAGGTTACTCTCTCCAGGAAGGGATGCCTGTGGTGATAAGGAAAGATGGTAGATCATGAGGAAGGCTCAGCCTGACAGAAGTCATTGTTCTGAACAGATCCAAAGAACAGAAAGTCCATCTCCTCCCACAAAACCACACACACACACGGACCTCCTATGGGTTCTTTTTCCTCCCGATTTTCTACTACAGTCACAAGGCACTGTGGTGCTTTGGTGTCCATTTGGGAGAAAAAAGGCACAAGGGTAATCTGAGAAGGAAGGAGTGAAGTCATTTGGTTACATGGCATTTCTCTCTTCCAGCATGCTTTAGTGATGCTGAGTATGATGAGACCCATGAAGGAGGTGGGACTCATGGTGGGGAAGACAAACAGCAGCCCTGGAGCTCTTTATCCTTCCCAAATTGTAGTTGCTCATGCTGCAAGTTGCCAGTGCCAGCCCAGGTCCACTTCACTCATCCACTTTCAGCCAGCCTTTCTTGTAGTCCTGCAGGATCTCCAGGTAGTATTGCCACTCTGGCTCGCTGTCATACTTCACCTCATACACAGTCTTCAGGGGGTCCTTGTGTTGCTTATGGACCCTCAGAACTACTCCCTGGTACCAGGCCTCCGTCTTGTCTTTCTCCTCATACAGGTGCCGAATTCGCTTGCCCACCAATTCTGGGTACCTGTGTGGTGAGGTAGGCATCTCTGCCTCATGCCTGCGAGGCCCAAGAGTCTTGCTCAGCAGGGAGCAGTCTCTCCTTGGAGCCTGCTTCGTGTGGCGGAGAGGATTCCTCTGCGATTGCTGAAGGACCCGCTGGAACTTGATCTGGACCACTGAATTCCGGAGATGGAGAACCCTTGAAGTACTCCTGGTCTTCCTGGCAGCTTTACTGGTTAGCTTAAGCTGAAAGGTCCTCCCTGGCTTGTGGCTCTGGAAGACTGACTTCTTGGCACCTGAAAGCAGTGAAAGTCTTTTGGGTGTTAAATCTGGAGAGCTGGCATCTTCTTGGGGGCACACACTCCCATCTTTGACCAAGGAGCAGCTTTCCTGAGGCTTCTCATCAAGTGGCCGGTTCTTCTTAGGTTCCAAGGCAGCAGCCTCACCCTGGGAAGAAGACCCCTGCTTGGAGGCAATCAGAAACTTTCCTTTCTTGCGCTTTCCCTTGAGCATGTGAGTGGACAGTTCAGGGGTTTTATTCGACACGGTTCCAGGGACTTCTTTTTTCTTTACAGAATCTGATGCTACTGCATTGCTTTCTGCTTTCAAAGTCTCCATGTCAGGTTCACCTAGGAGGGGAAGACAGTACATGGTCCATTAAGTTAGCACCCAGTGACCAATAACTCCTTAAGCAGTTAATTCAATGCATGGATTTTGCAATGGTAACACCTGCAAAACCTGAAGCCATGGAGACCGCACAGACTGTCAACCTCTGTCTATTAGCAGAGGCTCCATCTCCTTCCATGGGACTCGCATCCAGTGCCCTGAAAGAGAACTGGTAAGAGTCCCATCAAATCTAGCTCCAACACAGGTGGAGCACTACCCGCCGTATTCCTCTAGCGGCAGTGCCTGGAAGAAGAATATCATTACACCGATGAAGACAACAAGCAGATACTTAGCATGCTAGTTACCCTCAAAGACATTACTAGGAAGGGAGCTCTGCACCTAGTTACCAGCGGAAGCCCTGCTTTGTGTTTCAAATGATGCTGACAATGATGCTCTGATGATAAAAATGGGTTTCACTGGCTATTGGACCTTTCCCAAGGTAGGACTGGGCTATGTTTTCACTCTCCAGTTGCCCTTGGGCAACCTTGTTCAGGTAAAAATGTCAGGGTAACCTGCACAGCAAGGATGGTAACCCGTGTCTGCTTCACTCCTTCCCTATTCTGCTCAATGCTTCTGGGTCAACAGTATGAGGTAGTGATAGCTGTAATGTTCAGCTGGCTTCTGACACAGCTGGGGCTACGCATCACCCACCAAGGTGGGTGTGCGGCAGCCCCAGGGCCCTGGAGATCATCCTGGATGACGGTGCCATGGAGCTCAGCAACAGACTTTCTTCCTGTGCCAGGGTCAGTGTTGGGCACAGGGCCCCCTCCACCCACCCTATAACCATCCATCCAGCACAGGTGGCACAGTCGCCATCCTTGGAGGTGTTCAAGATGAGGCTGGGGAAGCTCCTTGTTGAGCTCCTTTGAGCCTAATAACTTCCTACCCATGGCAGGGGACTGGACTTGATGATCTTACAGGACCCTTCCAGTCCTTTGATTCTCTGATTCCAAGTAAGTTAAAAAGGGAATCTGCCATGATGGTTAATATCTTCTTAGTGTATCTTCAGAAGCTGCAATGCAGCGAATGACCAAACAGTATCCAATTATTTGTTTTGGTCAGGATTTTCAAAGGAAAATATGGGAACTGGCCTAACTCCATTAGGTTCCTTTAAAACTTGCCTATTTTACCTGGGATTTTTAAGACCACATTGAGAAAAGGAAAAAGGATTGAGTGATTTTGTCACAAGTTGCTTTTATTTTGCTAATGTACCATAAGATCTTTGATGGCTCACTCTTCTCCTGCACACAGGGATACATTACATGAAGTAGATGGGAACCTACTGTCCTGCACTGTGTTGTACAACTGATCCCAGTGCCACTCGGCCTCCATGTCCCATCAGGAATTAGTGTAGTCTCCCCAACTTCATGGTTTAAATTTTTCTTTTTTTAATATATAAACACACACAAAGAACAAATACCTACTTGGAGGCTTGCTGGACAGCCTGTGAACTTGGACCTGTAAGAAATAAAGTTATTGATAATCATCTGAAGAAGCAGCAAAAACACTAAGAGCTAATAGGAAAGGGTGACAAAGTAATTATTGTGGGATGACTGCAGAACAAAGGGAATTATGCTTTGTTTCACAGCATACAGCCTCAAGAGGATCACAAGGGACTCTTCTCCCCTGCACACACTCTTGCTAGGAGAGAACAGGGCTCCAAGTCCTCCCTGACACAATCTCAGTCCATTCCCATTGCAACTGATATGGAATTAAGGACTCAGTCCTTCAAAGGTCAGAGAATCCTCAGTTGCATATGGGACACACTGGTCTCTGACAGGATGAGACTCTGAAGCATGGCATTTCCAATGAAAGGAAAATGGGAACGGGAGCCCCACCCTGTGCTAGGGGAAGGGTTCAACAGGCCCTCCACATAGGTTATTTAAAGGTAAGAGATGCTTGCCCTTCAAGAAAACAGGTGCTGGCTTGGGTGCCAAGCATATGTAGACCACACCATCTACAGGGGCTAGTAAACCATCACCTTTTGGTCCTGAATGGCTTCAGAGGCAAATAAATCCATGTAGTTTTGGATCCCTCCTCCTAGGCAGATAACAATAGCTCATCTGAGGTCTACTTCAACCACGAGGCATCCAAAAGTATTTTTTGTACAATGAACTAGGGTGCTGCTCTGACTGCAGAGGCGAATGCACCAGTGATTCAACAGCTCGCACACAGCAGAACCCATTTGAGCAGTGTGCTAGCTGTGTGCGTTACCACTGCTTCCAAACTTCACTGTAGACAGATATCCCAGCTACTAAGGGAACAGAGAAAAGGGATCACTGAACTACATTCTAACCAGTGGTCTCCAACAATGCACTACTCCTCTACTGACAAGAACAAATGAGCACAAGTCTTCAATGGTATGTTTCTCTCTGTAGAAGCTAATGCCAAGCAAGAGCCCTGCTTTATACCCAAGCAAGAATCAAGGGCAACAGGAAAGGCAGCTACCCCAGTGGAATCTGGTAGCGACCAGAGGTGCACCGATATATCACTGCTATATTAGACCGGCACCGATAAAAAGGAAAATTAACATTAGTGGCTATTGGATTTATTTTGGCCAGTGTAGCTGATAATGTACCAATAAATATAATATACTTTCTGGTTGGGGGCCCTGGATGCTGCGTGCGTATGCACAGCCACACACATGCATGCAGCCAGGCAGCAAAGAGAGCAGCACCCTGCAGGCAAGTCTGTGGAAGGGAAGGAGTGGGTGGTGGAGGGAAGAGATGGAGGCCCGCATGGTAAGGGAGTGGGGCCGGGGGCGGGTGGAAAGCAGGATGGAGCCACGGGTGGCTCATCCACGGGATTAGTATCCTGGCACTTGAAAATGACAGCAGGGACCATTGAACTAAAACTCATTCAATGAGCTTTAGTTCAAGTGCCGCTACCACCATTTAAGTGCCGGGACACATCTAACCAGAGCCACATGCTAGCCACGCCATCCCCTGCCTGTCTAGCAGTAGGAGGCACAGCTTACCACTGCCATTGCTGCTGGATGGGCAGGGGATTGGCATGGCAGCATGTGGCCTACTGGGGCAAAGGCAGTAAGCCAAAGAGACCCGAGTCTACAGCAGGCAACCTACCTCTGCTCTCACCCCACTGGGCTCTGCTCCAGGTAAAGGCATCAAAGCATCCCATCACTTAAAAATGGTGGCTGGGATGTTTGAACTAGCTCAGGTGCCCCCACCACCATTTTAAAGTGCTGGGACACTGATACCTTGGACAAGCCACCTGTCACTGCCCTGCCCTGGCCCTCTCTCACCATGGGGCCCTTGATTCTGCCCCTCCCCCCCACCGTGCTACTTCCCCTTCACAGACTTACCTGCAGGGCACTGCTCTCAACACTGCCTAGCTGCATTCCTGCAAATCGATTATTGGATCAATATCAGCCTGGTGAATAATCAACTATCAGTATCAGCCAAGAAAATTTTTATTGGTGCACCCCTAGTAGTGACCAAAGCCTCAGTTCAGCAGAGCCCACAGTAGATTGCATATGTTTAGTTAAACGTGTACCTAACTTCTAAAGGAAAGAAAAATTGATGTAAGTTCACATGTGACTTATCTTGAAGTCTCTACTTGCCAGACTGGTTAACAAAGATAATCCCAAAAGCATGCAGAAGAAAAGCAACCACTGGAAATTCAACTGTATGCCTCCACAGGGATAGAAAACATCCCTTTAAAACTAAGGAGAATCCAGGAGTACAACTGGCCACTTAAGATAAAAAGTAACATTCAGGGAATACAGCCATCTGTGTGGCATAGACAAGCCAGGAGAATATCTCCCCCTTATACAACCTGCTCTGAGTAACTTGAGCAATTTGTTTGTCTCTTCTGTGTGCCCTGAGCTGAGATAAGATAGTCCTTCTATGATCTAAGGAGGAACATCTTGATGCAGCACAAAGCCCAAATCCCAAGAGTGGGGCAAGATAGGAATCTGCTTACAGCTGGGTCAGCTGAGGGCAGCTTCCAGTGAGAGCCAGGTATAAAGCTTGGACACACACTTCTGGATCTCAGGTAAAATGCTTTTACAGCTCAGGTAGATAGGATTAATGGGGAACTCCAAGCTATGCCTGGTTACCTTGCAGTACACCAAACAGCATTTGTGGATCTCTGTGGTCATGCACAGGGATCCACGTGCTTGGTCATCATTTTCTTTTTTACATAGATTCTGCAACAAAAAGTCTCTTTTCTACAGGAGTCACCCAAGCCCATGGTTTCCCACCATCCTGCCAGTGCTGTGTGGGGAGATGACCCTTCCAACAGCAAGAGCTGTGCACGGTTCTCCTGCAATATAGTAAAGACACAACAGAGCAAAGCCAGGCCCTCTCAGCCCTGCTGGCCAACTGCATGCATGCAATTCTATACCTCATACACCCAATTTTTTAGTTGACCTATCACAAAGACCCCTGTATGTCCTGCCCTTTCATCTCACGCCACATACCCTGGCCCTTTGTCTGTCCACCCATTTCATTATCAGCAGGATGTCGGGGCAGCTAGCAATAGCTATTTGCAACATGTAGGTTTGTAATCAGCAGGTAGAAGGGCAGAAGAAAGGTAGCACAGCTGCCTGAAGTTCCCCTAAGAGCCCCAGGAGGTGGTTAGAAGAAGCACCAACAGTGGAGTCCATGCACAGCACACAATACACCAAACAGGCTTGAGGGTAGATGTGATAAGGATTGCCAAATGCACAACCGTCACAAAGATGCCCAGCAAATGGCAGCCTTGATTAATGGAGTGAAACTACTGTGAGATCTGAATCTGGTCCGTGACCGTTCCACACCCATCTATCTTGTCTAGCAGCTGTGGGGCATACCTACCAACTGCTGCATGCCACCATCCATGATGGTCCCAATTCAGACTTTAATGGGCCCATTCAACTTCTTGAAAATACAGTTTTGAACCTCCAGCCCTATTTTAAAATTAAAGCCTGGGGTGTTGCTGGCAGTGGTGAGCAAAACTGAAAAACTACAAACACTTCCCAAACAATTCTGCTTAGAAAAACCTCAAGTGGGAACCCTAAATATCCCACTTGCAAGTGGAAATGAAACAAAATTAAAAGTTCCCATCTATTTGTTTCCCTGAACCTTTTAAGAGCCTACTATGTCAGATTTCCAAGACTTTCACATTGAGCTAACTCTGCTCCTACTGAAGTCAATGGAAGCTAATGCAGGGTGCTTGTGAAACCCCCCCCACAATATAATCTGCTACTTCATAGGATTCCCTTTCCCTTCTTCCCTCCTCAGTTCCTTGCCTCTCATTGCTATCCTCTGCATTCATGTTTTAAACATATTCATAAATATTTTTACTAATCACGTCTCCAAAACTGAAACAATAGGAAAGTGGAAGCATAAGAAAAGAGGACAGAGGAACAAGATCAAGCAAGAACTGTGGCCATTTTATATCCAACTTCTGTAGCCTCTCTAGTCATCAGAAATGACAGGGAAATCTGGGGGAATCCTCTCCAGAGCCAAGAAGAAAGTTTGCTTAGTTACAGAGTGCTCTGCCCTCCCTGCTGGATGCATTACATACCCCACTGCATAGAAGGGAACCTGGTAACAGAGAGCCTGGGATGAACCATCATTCACTGACATCACTTCAGGGAGACTTATATTCTCAGCATGAATTTCAGCACCACCACCATGCCAGACCACAACCTCTGTTACCAAGAAGTTAGGCAATATACCCTTATGTTAGCATCTGGGAAAATCCCACAGCCCAACAGGAATTGGTCTATACTGGAATCTGCACAGCAAGATATTCTGCAAGTACTGCACACCGGAAACTGCTTAATTAGAGTGGCATTTGGTCTACTATAGGCTGAGAAAAAGATTTTCAAAAGCACCCAGTGATCCTGGGTGCTGCAGTTTCAGAGTACCTACCTTGAGCCACCTCAAAGGGGTCTGACTCTCTCAAAGTGCTGATCACAGGCTGCCTGAAGCTCAGTCCCCTTCAGGGAATGCCAAGGAAGGCATCACAAAATAGAAGCACGCAAATCACCGGTTGCTTTTGTGGGCCTTGGTCTATAATTTTACAGAATTGCTGCCCCAGCGAGGCCGACTTCAACAGAAAGAGATTATTATCCCTTGAGTCAGTCACCACATACTGCTTCCAGGTTTTCCCCCAGTTCCAAATTATCTGTACATCAGCAGCAATTGCCTCCGTTCTACTCAACCTGCATCTCTTGCCCAACACATCCAGGAAGTGTCACCACGTGGGAACCACCAGTTCAATCCTTTCCACAGAACTGTATTGGGATGTTACAAATATTAGTTGCAACAGTGACAAAT
This sequence comes from Crocodylus siamensis, assembly GCF_052110815.1. Taxonomy (NCBI): domain Eukaryota; kingdom Metazoa; phylum Chordata; order Crocodylia; family Crocodylidae; genus Crocodylus; species Crocodylus siamensis. Next base: position 27,725,261 of record NC_143409.1, on the reverse strand, counting down.
GAGTCAGATAGGGCCAGAGAGGAAGGCAGGATTCTTGGAAAGGAGGCAATTCTATTCACCAACAATTTTATTCAGTTATCTGTCTGGATAGGAAAATGGACACAGGCTTTTGATATTTTTCATTAAGAATTCCTCATCTGACTGCCCATGTTCCTTGGCGTGCATCAGACCTTCAAGTATGCCGTGAATACTTGCTTCTGGATATGTGTAACTGACCCCTTCCTTTGAGAGCTAGTCATATATAGAAGTGTCCCATGGGCAGCAAAAATCTAAAGAGGAAAAGGCTTCTTGGAGGTTTAACACCACTTACCAAGCTGCTGCTTGACACAGTCATGCCAGTGGAGAGTCAGAAGATCAGGATAGATGTCAGGCAGCTGTTTCAGGGCCAGCAGCTTTAGCATCCTGGAAGTACAGCACTTCAGCTCCAAGTCCCTCAAAAGCTTCTCTTCCGAGAGGGTGGTGGGACGGAGCTCCACCTTGTGCTCCTGCAGCACTTGGTCAACAGATAGTCCCAAGAGCTTAGGGAATAGCTTCTCCTTCACCACATGGATGGGAATGAAGATGGCACCTGCTCGGACCACGTGTGGAAAGGGGCACTTGCGAGTAAACATGAAGGTCTCTAGCTGAGACAACAGTTTGCTGAGGAGCATGGAGGCATCCTTGAAATCCAGCCAGATCTCCTTGCTTTTGGTGGGTTTCTGGGCTTCCAGTATCTGGGACCCATTCTTGTGTTTGGGAGGCGATTTTGGCCTCCCTTTCAGCTCATCTGGCTCGGCCCTCTTCAGCCATTCTTTCAGGAGCTCTGGGGGTGCTCCGCACACAGAGTATGAGATGACGTTGCAGAGAGACACGTGCAATGAGATGAAATACTGGCTGGAAGAAGTCTGCTGGGCAGCGGATTCATAGGTGCTGGGCAGTGAGACGTTGGCCTCTCCTAGCACAGGGGATACCTCTGGTGCGCTGGGGGGCAGGGCCTCTGAAATGTCTGGTAGTTTCAAATTAAGGCACGTGATTTGCAACTGCTGGGTGTTGGCCTGAATTGCTGCTTTGGGGCTTGGCTGCATGGGGGCACTGGTGAGAGGAATCATTGTGGGGTAGCTTTGCTGCATGGACGGGCTGCTGGGCTGGACCGAGGGCACTGTCCCCGCAGGGAGAGATTTCAGGATTTTGAACTTTTTGAACATGAAAGCTGCCGAACTATGGAAGTTGCTTTTATCCCTAGAGCCATTTCCTGCTTGCAGGGGTAAGGCCTGTGTCTTAGACCCCTCACACATCTCCTTCTTCAGGGATGCCTCTCTCTCTTGTTCACCCTCTTCTCTTTTTGGCATCCCCTCTGTCTGACCAGCATGCCTCCCAGCATCATCAGACTTTGCTAGCTTTTTTTTCAAGCTAAGGTCTAGCGCTACCTCATTGTGGGTGACCTCCCTGTTTCCACTGGCAGCTGGGGCACTTTGCCTGCCACTCCGAGGCTCAGGGTCACTCTTCATGGACAGGCTGTGTAGGAGCTGCTTTGGCTCAGAGCTTCTTTTGTAACAATCCCTTTCCTTCACCCCCATTTTACCATGTTTACTTGCCCTGCTCTCTGCTTCCTTCTCAGCAGGTAACAACTTGGTTTTCTCTGACAAATTCTTGATAGCAGATGGCTCTGAGACAGGCTTAGCAGAGTCTCCACTTCCCAGGTTGTTAACAGTGTTTCTGATGGATGGGCCTTCCCTTTGTTGATTTTTGGAGCAGGGGCTCTCTCCTGGCCCTTCCAGGTAGTCTCGATAAGGTGCCAGACTGAAGACATTGTTGATAACTGGCATGGGTGGAGAAGGAGGAGAACCACTAGCATTTCTCAGGCCTTTCTGCCTTTCCTCAGAAGAGGCAATCTGAGGGGAAGCTACGAGCCCCTCTGTGAAGTCTCTGACTTTGGAGGATTCTCCTTTACTCTGGTGGTGGTGTGGGACTGGACTATCAGCAATGACAATGGGAGCTCCTGGCTCAGCTTCACGAGTCCATGTGCTCCTTGGCTTGGTTTCTCTGCAGGTTAAACTGGACCGTCTCTTGTCAGGGTGTGATGGCTCCAGCCCATTCAGGCTGGGCTTTTGTGCTGGGCAGAGGCCCAACCCATAGCCCATCTCTCCTTTAGGCAGTGCTTCTGTGAGCCTGTTTAGAGAGTGCACTGCTTGGAAAGCACTGTGCTGGCTAGCCATCTGCTTGCTTCTAGGGCTCTCCTTCACCAGTTGAGTCCCATGAAAAGTAGGCACCGTATCATCCACATGTTGATCATGGTGAGCATGTGAGCTGCCCAAGGAGGTGTTGTACAAAGCCAGGTCAGGAGAGGCAAAAGGAAAGGAGGGGCTCTGTGGCAGGAAGTCCACTTTGCAGCTTGTGTTCTTCTGCAGTTCAGGCTCTCGGGAAGAAGCACTGGGTTTTGAAGTGGGAGGAGCTGTTGGAACTGAACTGGCTGCTCTGTAGACATAGCTCTCCAGGGGGCCAGGATAGTAGCTTCGGGGCAGCTGTTGTCTAAGGTAACTACTAGGAAATGCCCGAGGATCCCCACTACCCAGAAAACCAAATCCTTTATAGCTGCCTGAAGATGGCAAGGTCGACAGGGAGCCGTTCTGCTTCTCAGCATGAGGGCCCTCCTGATGATATAACAGTGTTTGCTTCTGCAAGGGTAGAGGGTAATGGGAGAGGGGGTAGCAAGGGGATGGCCTCTCTTGATAGACTGATACTGGGGAATGGACTCCAGGGCTGGTTGTGGAAGGATACATCTTAGACCATGCATTTTGGGTTAAGTTGCTGCCCACCATCTCTGTGCAATTTTTCTGGTTATGCACAGCAGGGTAGTTTGCTTCAAGAAAGGAGGTGCTTTTAGGTGCTCTGTACTTCTCAAATGCTGCAGAATAAGGTGAGAAGCCTACTGTGGATGCTAGTGTCTCTTTTGCAGGAACCCCTGCGCTTGGATGTGGTGGCAGGAAGTTGGGCTCAGGGTGATGGGTCTTCTTGTGCACGGCCACTCCACAGTGCTGGTCACTGAGGTGGGGGTGGTGTCCTGAGGAGACTGGGGCTGGTAAAGTCCATTCCATTTCCATTGACCTCTTCTGCAAGCTTTCCATGCGTGAGCCTAAGGACACAGAAGTCCTGGGATCCACATAGCAAATGGGGGTTCTGTATACTGGCTTGGGCACTGCCAGGGTGGCACAGCCTGTAGGTGCCTGAGCAACTGCTTTGTTCATGACCATAGGTTGTGGCAGGGGGAAAGCATGGCCCTGAGCTTGCTGGAGCAGGTCCTGGTGCCCCACATGGTTTGCCCACTTTTCCCGAGCCATCAAGAGGTCTCGGACCATACTGTCCTTGCCCTTCTCAGCACCTGAGCTCGGTAAACACTCCCCCATGCTCTCAGGCTCCCGTCTGTAGAGAAGGCAGTTCATTACAGCTCCATCTGTCCGGAGGTGCTGGTTTACAGCATTGCCTGCATACTGCATGTACGCTGCTGCTGAGCTCCAGCGGGTTAGAGGCTCTGTCCCATCATGGTTTTGCAGTGGGTATGCAAAGTAGGACCCCTTGTAAGTTAAATGGTTTTCAGAGCCAGGACTCAGCAAGGGGCTGGATTTACACAAGCCTCCGGAGAGGACACGATTTGGCTCCGTCTCCAGCCGAGGTAGCTTGTTGTAAATCATGGGGTCCAGGGACTCTAAGTGTCGTTTTCCAGCCATTTATATGTCACTCTCTGCCTCTTGTCCTGGATGCACAGGGAAGGATTTGTGTTGTCTTTCCTGGAAGGGAGAAAAGAAAAAAGAAAACATTAGTGATCTAAGGACATCACATTAATATTTTGCCAAGTAAACCTAACTGTGAAGATGATCAATGGTAGCAGATGGAGAGAGGTGTTGAGAGATTGTATGGATGAAACTGGTAGACCAGGTTCATATGGAATACACATTCCTGCTCCCAACACCATGGGATCATGCCAATGAGAGGTTACATTGATGAAGGATCTTCACAAGCTGAGATTTCCCCATATGGAATTAAGAGGATGGGAGCTGCTTACTTACAAAACTGTTTTGGTGAGAATTCAACTAAGACGACTTTGTTTACAATTATAACCATTGCTACTGTCATAGTCATGCAACATAATAATTATAGCATTTAGAACTCAAAGGCCATTGCCCACTAATGAGAGCTGTTGCTCACTGGCACGAGAAAGTGTGAGGGTCTTTTGTAATAATAATGTAAGGTAAGGTAAGGTAATAGTTTTGGCATGAACTCATGGGCAATGCCATTTTTGGATGATATAAAAGATATTACACAATATCACAGTCTTAACACAAGCAACAACCTTAATGAACCCCAGCTAGGGAAAGTGACTTTACTATCAGTATGAAAACCTTTAATGTCAGCCTTTGGTAAAAGCCGGTCAGACCTCAAAATGCCTACACAGTATTGCCAACCCCCACTTTCAAAAAATCAGGATGCAAAACTTTGAGGTTTGTAAAGGTAGTATATTCGAGGGTTGTCTTCTACTTTTTGAATCTTTAGAGATTGCATTTTCAAATTTCTCTCTGCAATCATGAAGGCTAGATTTTTTTTAATGCAAGTCCATGAGATCCCATTACTCCAGCAGTTGGAGCTTTAAGAAAGACATCAGTTACTGAATGACCTTGGATATAAAAACCACAAGATTTAGCAATGGGGGACAATTCAGCCAAAATTCACTCTGAAGTCTGAAAGTAAATATTTGAATGGTCTCTTTTAATGATTTAAATGTTTAATCATATAATCATATGCAGGTCAATTTTTTCTAACCTGTCAGCATTGTTATTCATGTTCCACAAAAAATGTAATAAAGTTTACAACATTTAAAATGCAAAAGTGAAACCCCAGGGAATTTTTAATTAACCTTTATTTTACTATGCTTCTTTTGAAGAAACTTTGGCAACAAATCATGAATGACTTAAAATGGCAAATCTCAAATTGTTTTGTGCTTGCGACTTGAGAGATAAAAATACCATTATATTTTATATATACCTTGCCTCACTCTTTTGATGATCAGCATTTCACTTGTTCTAACAGCATCCTTCTTTGACGTCAAGGGGTTGATGTTTTGTTTTGACAATACACTTGATTTGAGGTGTATTACACTTTAAATAAGGTATATTCCACTTTAAATAAACTTGGACATCAGAACCAGTCTAGCCATGGGAGTGTAAACCTCCTAATGAGTTAACTTACCCTGCCAAAAAGCAGAGTACCTGAGCGGGTTCATTTAAACCTAGCTTGGGTACCTCTCCACTACACTGTAGTCCATGGTGTGGGCATCCCCTCAAATGCTCTTGTTATTCCTGTTTGGGGGAGCTGTTCCCTTTCCAGAGCATGAAGTGTTACAGGTGTTACAATAATATCATTCCAGCAGATGGCACTGTAGCACTGTCAAAGCAAGGGCTGCATGCTAAAAGTTTGGAAAGCCTGCTTAGTTTCAGTGTCAGGGTGATGGATTTCTTTGGTCTGTTATCTGGAATCCAACATTCTTCGTAGCAAAATCTAGTGCAGAAATGGGACCAGGCCTAGGAGGGATCTGAAGTAAAAGGAAGTAGAGATAAAGATAAAAGCCTTGTCTGCATAGGAGAAATTGGCCAGATAGCTATTGTAATATCAAATCATTTTTCTTCTGGAATAAATTAGTCTGCTTTGTGAGTAGAGTAATTATTCTGAAATAAACCCATGTTTCAGAGCGACCACATGGAAGGAGATTCAAGAATAGCTATGGAGATCAGTTATTCTACCCCAGTTCTTCCAGTCCATTTCCACTGTGTAGAAAAGCCCACATATGCATATATACACTTATATAAAAGGCAGACTAGGAAAGGTTAAAAAAAGAAACAAAAAAAAAATGTTTGCAGTGCTTATGATGCAAAATAAGTTATTTAAATATCCTACTTCTCAAACTCTCTTTATACATCATGAAGAAGTAGCAATTTTAAGGCCAGCATGATTTCCTAGTCTTAACTTGTATAAACGCAGGCCAGAGAATTTCACCCAGCTCTTTCTGCCTCACACCCAAACATCTGCATTTGAGTTGGTGCCATTTTGTTTACAGAACATCCAAGCTTTGTTTAAAGGCTTTGAATCCAATTTTTGCTCACTGCATTTTTTTTTCTCTTCCCCAAAGGAAATTCAATTTTTAATATTCTGAAGGGCTCCTTCAGTTAAAATCCAACAGGTAGTTTATTCGCCAGCTGTCCCATCTCAGCGTAATGGGCACTGCATTCTGCACCCAGAGTGATTGGCAGAGAACTGAAACAACTCTTTATTAACCAACTATTTAACTTAAGGGCTAAAAAAGTCAGTTTCCTGTTACTAAAAGACATTTATTCTCACCCTGCCCCTAATGGTTTAAAACTCATACAGTATTCTCAAACTGACACTTTTGTTGTCTCCAAGTGATACATTTCTCTCTCAGTTTTGCTTTTCCCCCCCACATACTATAATTTCAGCAACTTCTCCTTTTTCTTAGAGAAACTGTTTCCCCCAAGTCACTGTCCTTATCAGAGCTTGCAAGGCATGGCGGAAAAACTCCTTAATTGTTAACTTCCTTCCTCACATCTCAAAATCACAATATTTCCGCCTTTACAAATCAAGTACAAACTAACACAGCTAACGGTGGATCTTCTAGCACTCGAAGTCCTCAAACCATGAATGGATGCTTTTCTGAGACAGATACTTAGTCAAACACATGTATGTAGGCTAAATACAGAAGCAACAGTGAGATTCAAAAGGAAGGTCCATCTAAACATAGCAGTCTGTTGACTAGCATGGTGTAGGCACACCAGTTTCTTGGCCAAAGACAAGGGAGCGAGGTCCCCAACATCACAACTCCCCAGCTTGCATCTAAGCATTTAATGTTACAGAAGGGCTGACTAGGGGTGACCTCTGGCACAAGCGCAGAGCAACACTTGAGCTGATGCTGGTGCAGTCATAGAGAGACACTTCATCCACTCTTCTCTCACACCCCACATACAGGAGGTTAGATTTCAGGATCCAGCGGTTCCATTTGAACTCAAACTCCCCAAACAAAGCTTTCTCTGCCAGCTACCCAAGACCTTTTTGAGAAGGCTACACAATTAGCATTGTGGTTTGTGTCCTACAACAGAAACTCTTGTAAGATGCTGGATCTCCCTAAAGAAAAAAAGGGGGGTTTTCTTTTTTGTATATCATTAGAATTAGAGGATAAAATTGGTTTATTCATTTTAAAAGGGCAGAGCACAACTGGGAATAGGTAACTGTATACCAAGAGAATTTCTCCCCTCCCCCAAAGCAAAAAGGAAAGCAGAGTTTTATTGGGGCAAATCCATCCTCGGCTTTTCTTCACTGATGATGGGGACTCAAGTGGCCAATTATCTCAGTTGGGAGGCTGTTGAGTATTCACCCTGCCACTGCTCTTGATTGCTATTCCCCACACATCCTGGAGCTGGACACATTTACAGATAAATGCTAAGAGGAGTGCAGGAGAGGGAAGAAAACTGTGCTCTCAGTGCAGAGGCAGCAGGAACTGTCACAGCAGGAGTTGGGGCTGTGCTGTTTAATTTCTTCCTTTCTCTAGGAAGCTGTACACAGCACTTATTTCCTTATGAGAAGAATAAAGCGATTGTTAGGTAGGGTCCAAACTATGACGTGCCCGTGTGGGCTACATCTATATCAAATTATGAACTCTAAGCTGTGTTATGCATTTACCATACTACTACACTTGCCCAAAGCAAACCTAGTGAGCTGCATTCCTACAGCTCTGCTCAAGAGAGGTGCTTGACACCTCCTTGAAGGACTGGATCAGTGTCCACACTAGGTCAGCTGACAGCCCATAGGTTGAGTTACACCAGCAGCCTGAACCAGAGGTTTTGCTGACAAAAGCTATGTAGGTCATGAGGGATTGGTCAACAGAACTTTGTAGGGTAGGCTTTCCTGGGGCTGGCAGACTTGAGGTGCATCTGCTTTGAGGGCAGCATCTGAGTGAGAGCAACTATGCTGCAGAGGCTGGACTGGCAGCAGATGAGCTGCTGTCACTCAAGTTGCAGATGTACCTCCATTACTAGCATTACCAGCTCCAGGCTCAGAAGCACTCAAGGCCTCACTCAAGCCAACAGGTCAGCTAGCTTCAGCAGACAGCAACATCCTGAGGGATAGCCAGCATGGGTTTGTTGAGGGTAGGTCTTGTTTGACCAGTCTTATTTCCTTTTATGACCAGGTGACCTATTATCTGGACAAGGGAGAGGAGATTGATGTTATATCTTGACTTCAAAAAAGCCTTCAATCTGGTATCCATGATTACCTCTTGGCAAAACTGGCCAACTGTGGCCTTGGGTCCACCACAATCCACTGGCTGGGGAATTGGCTCCATGGTCAGACCCAGAGGGTGGTGGTTGATAGAAGTCACTCATCATGGTGTCCTGTGACCAGTGGGGTCCCTCAAGGCTCTGTCCTTGGACCCATACTGTTCAACATCTTCATCAACAATGTGGACATTGGAGTCAGAAGTGGACTGGCCAAGTTCACCGATGACACCAAACTCTGGGATAAAGCATCCATACCCGAGGACAGGAGGGCGATCCAGGCTGATCTGGACAGGCTCAGCAAATGGGCAGACGAGACCCTGATGGTGTTTAAACACCAAAAAAACCGCAAGGTTCTCCACCTTGGGAGGAAAAACCTGCAGCATCCTTATAGGCTTGGCAGTGTTACACTGGCTAGCACTACGGATGAAAGGGACTTGGGGGTCATGATTGACCACAGGATGACTATGAGCCTGCAATGCAATGCTGTGGCTAGTAAAGCAACCAAAATGCTGGCTTGCATTCACAGATGCTTCTCAAACAAATCCTGGGAGGTCATTCTCCCATTGTACTTGGCCTCAGTGAGGCCGCAGCTGGAGTACTGTGTACAGTTTTGGGCTCCACAATTCAAAAAGGATGTGGAGAAGCTTGAGAGAGTGCAGAGAAGATCCACGCCCATGATCAGACATCAGGAAAACAGACCTTACGATGATAGGCTGATAGCTATGGGGCTCTTTAGCCTGGAAAAGCGCAGGCTCAGGGGTGATCTGATGGCCACCTATAAGTTTATCGGGGTGACCACCAGGATCTGGGGGAACAATTGTTCACCAGAGCGCCCCAAGGGATGATGAGGTCGAATGGTTATAAACTCCCGCAAGACCGTTTCAGGCTGGACATAATGAAGAATTTCTTTACTGTCCGAGCCCCCAATGTCTGGAATAGCCTGCTGCCTGAAGTGGTTCAAGCACATACATTGAACACCTTACAAATTAGTCAGAGGGGACCAGCAGGCACTGGGGAAGTCCCTGTTCCCCCGTGCACTACCAGGAGTGACCAGGAATAATGGTCACAAGCTGGCAGAGGGTAGGTTTAGGCTAGGTATCAGGAGGTGCTACTTCACAGTCAGGGCAGCTAGGATCTGGAACCAACTTCCAAGAGAAGTGGTGCTAGCTCCTACCCTGGGGGTCTTTAAGAGGAGGCTAGACAAACACCTTGCTGGGGTCGTTTGACCCCAGTACTCTTTGCTACCATGGTAGGCGGTCGGACTCGATGATTTGCTCAGGTCCCTTCCGACCCTAGAAACTATGAAACTATAAGAGAAATTTGGATGTTTATCTTGCTGGGATCCCATGACCCCAGCTGACTTCCTGCCCCTGGGGCAGGGGGCTGGACTTGATCTTCTGAGGTCCCTTCCAGCCCTAATGTCTATGAAATCTATGAAAAGCACCCCTTAAGTTAGATTCCTATGGGTAGATGAAAGTCAGGCTGGAAAACACTTGACGATGTTAACGATGCACTGAAAACAGCCGACACAGAGAAACTACTGGGCATACAGACATCTAAATGTTCATCACAGCTGGATGGTGGTACTGCATGCCCAAGAAAAGGTATCACTCAAGAGACTGAAGCCCCCAAGAGTGACCTATAGGCCCAGAGCTGGAAACACTGACTAGACGGCCCATGTTCCAAGTCAGCTGATTGAGAGGGCTAGATCCACATACACCAGACTGGTGACCATACAGACAGATAATGGAGTTGGCGGTAATACTCCCATCAGTCCTCCAAGAAAGCTTCAGCTAGCACAGTCCTGGACCCTGCAGTGACAAGTGGCTTCTGTGCCCACTTGTGCGGCTCAAGTCAAACACAACCTTTGCTCATGAGGCAACTGCCAGAGAGTCACGTCCCTTTCCGATACACTTGTTTACCTGACCGTTGCCCTCCGCTGCTATCCCCAGAAGCTGGGGCTTGGGTGAGGCACCATAAAAAGGAGGTTCCTTAGCAGGTTCCTTTTAACTCTTGGTGTGCAACCTAAAAGCCCTGTAATGATGCCAGGTGTTTGTGGTGTCAAAGTCCTCTACAAAGAAATCCCCAACTGGCATGTGCATTGAAACATCTCTCTTACATCCACTCCCCCAATACACTCTTAAGTCACTTAAAGGTGATACATGGCTAACACCACAGGTGTCAGTGTGATATGTAGTAATATGCTTTGTGCTCTGGTCAGGACCTCCAAGGTTTCTGCAAGCTCCCAATTTGCTTCACAATACCCTTTTTATCAGGACCGTGGGGAAACTGAGCCATGGAGCAATTCCATGTAATTTGCCTAAAGGTCACAGTTGAGTTACCTGCAGAGCAGAGATTAGAATTTGCCAGTCAGAAAGCAGCCCTTCCCTCAGCTACTAGACACTACACTTCCTCATGGGTTGGGTGAGCCAAATCAGAAGTGCGTCACATACTTTATGGCCTCCTGTCTAGCACTGGGTGTCATCTTCATGCCCTACAATGTTTAAGATGGGCTAACACTTCAAAATTCAAACTCCAATCCAAACTTAACTGATGCAAAGTTAGTGTCACTGAAAGGCAGCATGTAGTGAGGAAGAGAGACCAAAGGAACCAAAAGGAGATTTTTAGCAGGCTGTTTCATTGCCACATTCTCCATCTTGCAAATAGCATAAAGTCTGATCAGACACCTAGCAGAGAGCAACTTTTAGGAGATGTTTCAAGAGCAGCACAGTTCAAATAGATCTTTGTTATCATGGCTAGTCAAGAGCCAGCGCAGTAGTTTCCATTGTCATTCTCCTTCTTTGTTTTCACCTTCTGAGCATGACAATGAGAAGAGTGGCACCTGGGATTAGAAAGCCTTTCTACAAGGCTTATGCCACACCCCACAGCGCTCTGACAATTCCAACCCAAACAAACCGAACTTGTGCAATCCACCCTGGCATCACCGTGATACCAGGGAACCGAGTTACAGCACAATTCCCATTTGTAGTTTAACTAGGGTCATTGCCTCATGGCCAAGTATCACTGAAATCATAACAAGGGGTTGGGACAGTAAGATCCTGGCTGCACAACAAGAAGTCAGCATTAGAGCTAGGACCCCCAGCCCTGTCATAATTTTAGCAGACAGATCCTAATTCATATGAGTAGCCCACACAAAGAAGTCAGACAAGCTCTTGCAGTCAACTTGGAGAAGCCTATAGCAGCTACAAGAACGGAAATATTCTTGTCCTACCCATTCTCTTTAATGGGATAGGATGAACTTCAAAGCTAAACAAGCGGTCAAGTGTATTTAAAGTGACTGTATTAAGCAGAGCCAATTTCTTACTGGGTAGGGAGAGGTTAAGTGCATAATCCTGCAGTGTAAATGTTATTGACTTAAGTGCACAAAGGATCTTCTCTTCCTAATTCCCCGTGTGTGTTTTCAATGGATAATTCTCATTTTAGACTGAATGATCAGGGCTTTTTCCATTTGATTACACTGTAACTCTAAAGCTATTCCTTCAAGCATAGCAAACTTGGCAATTGCTAGCAGTCACTGGACTATCAGGATCTAACTTTTTATTATAAACTATATTCTTGATGTGAGAGATTTCTTTTGCCCCTTGAGGAAGTTAAAAGGAGAAGAGGGAAAAAGCAGGGCTTTCTGTTCTCATCATTAGTGCTGTCCCAAGCCGCTCAATTCACCAATTCCATGGCCCAGATGTGTGAATTGCATTGTGGGTAAATACTTTTCATTTAACTATAACTGCCAAATACATGGCCCATTACTATCTATGGCTGAATCTGGGACAAGTGGCACTAACCACAGATTCCAATGTATGTTATTTATAAAGTGTTCCAGGATGAAAAGCTGTAATAAGCACCAAGTCTTGTTAAAACCAGCTTGGGTATACATTTAAGTCCTATCCAAACACTTTGGAGATGTAGGACAACTGGCTCCTCTCTCCCCTGCCCCCATTTCCTTTCATAGTTCAGGTATCCCCTCTGGGATTACTCCTTTAGGACTAGATCCTGCCTTAACCATGCAAGTCAATAGGACAAACTGGACAGGATTGGGGTGCTAAGGGTTGCAGGACAGATAAGCACCAGGTTAAGCATGGCTCTTTATGATTCATATTCTATAAAGACAAAGGTGACTGACTTGTCACCCAGCCTTGTGCACGTAGGAAGCGGGGGCAGGGGAAATGCCTGAATGAATTTCAACACGTGCAAAGTCCTCTGTGAGCAATTTTGAAACTTCTTGCAAATAATGGCTGGGGAAAGAAGTGGGCAGATTAAACCAAATCGATTTATTCCTGTTTTCAGATGGGTTTTTCCCAGAAGCAGTAGTTGCAGAAGGGGGAGGGGCAGGCAGAGAAAGGGCAAAACTCTAAAAAAACAAGGAAATGCATGTGACCAAGGGGCAGGGGTTAGACCAGTCCTCAGTAGTGAAAAAAAAGTTTGCTGGTCACAGCCTGCTGGACCTGACGTATTTCTCAAATTTAAAAGGGCTTCATGAGATTCCCAGCCCATTCCCTTCTACCTCTCCCAGAGCAAGGGGACTCCAATGAGAGCCTGTTCTCAAGATGCCCAGCCTAGCTGCTTTGTCCAGCCCTAGGACTTTTAATAAGTTTATTTGCGCTTTGACAACTCTGAACAAGGACAACTGTGTCTGTTATCATTTCAGCCCTTGGGGGCCAGCCAGTCACACGGTCTCTGCACAGTGCAACTGCCTTGCATTTCCTCCACATGATCAGATACCCTACAACTCATTAACAATAAAGCAATAATAAGTGGGAGTCTCTCACTTCAGCCTCCTCTTTTCAGCATGTGATAGTTAAGAAATAACTGCCACCTCCCCAGCCAATCCCAAAGAGACAGGTATCAATAAACCCAGAAATCTTTGTAGTTATTATGCCCATGCATGTACCAGTTGTCTGGAACGAAGGGCAAGAAACTTCTAGCACATGAGGTGTAAGTAGCCCTAGCTTCCACATGAAGCAGCTGCTCTCAGCTCTCCCGAGGTCCACGGTAGTTATCTGTGGCAGAATGCATTTCAAATTTTTGTCAAAGGCAATCTCTTTTTTTGGACTCTGTAGTTGGAATAGAGTTAAAGAAGACTTCTTGTATTCAAAAGCCTGTCTAAGTTTGTCCAGCTCTATCCCAACAACATAGTTGCTCCTTATGAGCTGCTACAACAAACACTGCAAAGAGCTGCCTTCAAAGCTGCTGGACCTTGTGGAACTTCATCCGGATGGGCACGAGGGCCTCGGGGCCTCCTCCCCTCCAAGGGCAGCCTCCAAAAGGGAGGACAGGAGGCAGAGGCCACATGAGGCACTAGGGGCCAGAACTCCAACCTCTGAACATCTGTAACCGTTTCTCGCAGTCCCGCACAGGCTGTTCAGAACATAAGCACTGCCTCTCATGCCTAGAAGCTGCATCAACTCAAGATTGGGAGGCTTCTTATATTAGGAGTCTCAGAACTGGAATACCATACAACCTGAAAATACGTAGCGGGGGGGGGGGGGAGGTGTTAAGTAGAGGTACTGGTCTGAGCCCACTGGCAGCAGGGATTATGTATAACCCAGATTTATGACATAACCGAAGTAGGCAACTGGAAGATCCAACCCTGGATTCCTCAACCCATGTCCAACTGGATCCAATCTGGAAATGTAAACTGTTTGAAAGCATTCTCAGAGTTTCTCTCTGATAATAAGCTACTGTCCTGCTGCAATACTAGCTTAATGATCTCGGAGACTTTGAGTCCCTAGCAAAGGAAGTCACCTCCGCAGTCACAGCGGTGAGGTCTCTGGTGGGCTCCAATTGAGGGCCTGGCTCTGAAAGCCCCACTGGGAGCAGAGCTCAGCAGTCACATCCCGCTCAGTCGCCTTCCGCAGCTTTTTCTCTAAAAGCAGAATTTCAGCTTTTGAGCTGTCAGAGCAAAACTGAGTCTTCCCCTCAACCAAATGAGTTTCTCTCTCAGTTGCTTTTTAAGATGATGTGTTCTCAGGCATAACAATGTCCCCCACCCCACCTACTTACAGACAGCTATCATTTTTATTGAAATTAGGATAACTATTTCCAAGAGAACTTGGGCAATGCAACTAGCAAAGAACACCCTTTCTTTAAGTGCGTGGCTGGTCCCATTAGTAGGAGCAGATGAGTTTGATCTGCTTCCAGCTCGGGTGCCATCTGAATCTTTATAGCTATACAGACCTGAACACTTCAGCACAGACCTGGTTTGGAATCTCAGTTTGATATAAAGGTATAACAAACACAGCAAATGCATCCTAGACCTGGGGACCTCTTACAAACAGAAAAAACCAGCCCACTAAGTACTGGTCTGACTTGAATTGCTGCAGATCTAATCTATGTTAAAATCCATCAGTCATGACAGCAGCAGAGGCAGCAATACAGCTAGAAGCACATGCCTGCACATCATGGTCAGGCTATGAATTCAACAGATGCATTCACACAGATGGTATTTCCTAAGTTCTGCCCATTGAGCACATTTGTATACAGAAGTGCTATAGTTACCAGAAAAATAAACTGGATGGGCCAAACTGCCCACAGATGTGTTCATGCAATGCCTGCTGGTTTCAACGGGAGTCCAGCAGGCTCGGAAAGCAGCGCTGAGCCCTATATACACCCTGTACATAAATCACATGATGGTAAAAGGCTGGAACCAAAGCCTGGAGCCCGTTATTGCCGTAATCATCCAACAAGAAACAGATGATGTGCAGGAATGAACGACCCCCGTGAAGCCCAAGAAGTGCGTGGGGGGCGCCTACTACACCAGAGGAAGCTGCAGCAGGTTGACGGGGCAGCCCTTCCCCGGGGTTACGTTACCGTTTGCGGACAGAGCTATTCCCGCTGCCGGAGTCCAAGCTGCGCCGGCTTGAGCACTTCTCCGGGGCGACACCGCCGCAAACCCGCCGCCTCCGATCCTCCTCCCCGAGGCCGGCTCGGAGCCGCGGTCCTTTCAGGAGACAATTCCGCCCCTCGGCGGGGCTCGCCTCATCCCGGGGAAAGGGAGAGCAAGGGGGCGCTGGGGGACAAAGACCCCCCCGGGTCTGAAGCGGGGCGTGGAGGAGGCGGCGGCGGAGGAAGGCGCTCGCCTGCCGAGCGCGCTTCTGGCGCGGGCTCCAGTCCGCCCAGGCGGAGCGGGCGGGTCCCAGCCTCGCCTGTGCCGGGCCGGGCCGGGCCCCGCGGCCGCGGCGCTCTCCATGCCCGGGCGGACAGCGGGCGGCGGCGCCCCGGGCTGCTCCGGCAGGCTCCTGGCGGCGGCGGCCGGACTCACCTGGCGCCGCGGTCCGCAGCTCTCCGCCCGCGGGCGCATCCTCCGGCGCCGGGCGGGGCCCGGGCAGAGGCGGGAGCGGCGGGGAAGGGCCCGGCGAGCGTGTGTCCGGTCGCAGCCGCGGGGCGGCCGAGCTCGGCTCCCGCTCCGGGGCGAGACGCACTCGAGGAGCTGGAGCCGCCGCCGCTGCTGCGGGCGCCGGCGCGAGCGGAGCGGAGCTGCGCGCAGTGCCGGGCGGGCGGGCGGGCGGGGCGCGGGCCGGGATTAAGGGGCCGGCGGAGGGGCGGGCCGAGGCGCCGGCGAGGGCCGGGCCTCTGGGCCGCTGTGAGCGCGCGGGGCCGCCCGCCGGCCCGGGCTCCTCCTCGCTGCTCTCTCGGGCCCTGCAGCTCCGGCCACCTGGAGCCGCCCCGCCCGGCCCCGGCCCGGCTCGGCAGTCAGCAGCCACGTGCGGCCCCCGCCCCGCCCCGCCCCAGCTCAGGTGTGGAGGCCTCCAAGGCCCAGCTGCAGCCTTGGGAGGCGAGCAGGGGAGGCCGAGGAGTTTTGCACCCTATAGACTAACCACGTGCGTGTACACACTCACTCACTATATAGACCTATATACACACACGTTGATATACTGCACATGATGTATTACGCACGCGTACCTACATAAACAGCGCATGTAGCACGCTTTCGTGAGCTCACGTCAGCAGGCGCAGCCTCGGGCACAGCCCTGGGGTGACGCGGTGAAGAGTCACCTCCCTACAACGTGTCTGCAGAAGAGCAGCTTCCTCTGCGGGCCACTGAGCGTCCGGGCAGCTTGGACTTGGGCCAGGATCACTCTGGGATTGCTTTTCCTTTGTAAGAAGGGACCCTAGTTACCACAGCTCTTACTGCTCTTTTCTGTCTGGGCCCATGGCCAAAAGGGTCTCCACATACGGGCAGGGTGGGGGCTGACTAGCCATGCTCCTCTGCAACCCACTTCTGAGAATGCAGGTTTATGTTCAAAATTCAAAACCCCTCTGGTTGAAGAAAAGCCAAACCACAACTTCCAGAATAAATTGCAAATTATTCCTTGCTCACTGGGTTGACTCTGGAACCTATGGATGACTCTTTTCTGGTTTACCTGCAGATATGTCCTGCTGCTCTAAGGGATGTAAGCAAGCCTGTTGATTTTGGAAAGAGCTCAGTTAGAACAAACACAAGCTCTGAGTCTAGATAATCCAAAAATCAGTTTGGTGGGGGTGTGATTTTGCACTGCAGTATGGTTTTGCGATAAGTACACAAATGCAATAACCCACATATCAAAATTCTCTCCTTCTTGTGAACTGAGCTGTAAACTGGAAAGTGATAACACAATAGAGGTCAAGGTCATTCTTCCTTTCCCATATGACACACAAGTATTTATATTTCTAGAATCCTCTGACACATGGCAACCCTTTTGTCTTTAGCCAGCAAGAGGTACTTGTTGCGTCACTGTGATACATTTCCTGATGTTTCATCAATTCACAATGATGTCTTGTTCTCACCTAATGGTGCAACAACCCCTTGTGAGGCCAAAAGGCCATTGTATTTGCAATGCTGGGCAATTCAAAATAAATGGGACTTTTTCACTGACCTAAGTGGCAGACTCAGGTAATCTATGGCTGTCCTGTACATTTCCTGGCAAACAATAGTTTAAATCTTCACTAGAAGGGAGCTCAGCAGGATCTCCCACCAACACATTTTAAAAGCAGTACAGCATGCTACTATGTCTTGAGGGATCTGTGAAAGATTACTATGATTAATCAAAAGTATGTGAATACACATACTTACAATTCAGAGGGGTCTGCACCTCTGTACAAACATTTTTAGGGGTCCGCAAATGAAAAAAAGGTTGAAAACCACAGGCTTAGAACAAGAGCCTCCTTTGCAAGAATTGCTGAGCACCAGATGCTCATATTGAAATGCAGGGGACTTTGGATGCTCATCTGTACTGCTGCAAACCAGCCATTACTATCAACAATCTGAATGTTACATAAAGAAATTCAGAGGCCTTTGAAAGGCAGGCCAAAGATCTGATTCCCCACTACTTTGCCCCTCATGTGATTATTTACCCCCATGTGAAGCTTGCATAGATTCCCAGTCTGATTCAGCATCTGTTTCCACCCACTTAACAAAAGTCATAAGGTTGAAGAGGAGCAGGCCCTAGGTACCTCTACAGGCATACTCTTCAGCCTTTATCCAGAAACTTACATGTTTGAAGGACAGCACAAATATTACCTAATAATTAAGCCTCTTATATTCCAATAAATACTATTTTCTCAGTTAAACAGAAGGAGAAACTAAGTGACTTGCTTAAGGCCACATGGTTAGCAAGTAGCAGAGGAAGAAGTAGGCCACAGCCACTTCCAGCTTCCATTTGCATGCTAATTCCATGAGGCAGGTTGTGTCTTTGTCATGACAAATAACACCACAGAACAAGACAGTTGCAAAGACATTTCATTATGGCCCATATGGGGGAAGATGCTTCTATATCCCCAAGGGTCTTGCACCTCCATGTCAGAAACCTTCCACTTTAAAAACATTCCAGCTACAAATAGTTCAGGTTTGGAGTCGTATCAAGGGAACTCCCAACTGGCTGCTTTTCCTCATTCACAGCCTCCTGGTCTCTCCTCATTCCTATACTGCAAAAACAAAGATACAGGCCAGAGAGCAAAGAAGGCAAAACACAAGGATGTGGGGAGACCAGTGGGTGTGGTGTACCTTGATTTTAGCAAGGCTTTTGATACGATCTCCCACAACATTCTCACAGGCAACCTAAGGAAGTGTGGGCTGGATGAATGGATTGTAAGGAGGATAGGAAAGTGGCTGGAGCATTAGGCTCAGAGAATAAGAATCAATGGCTCCATGTCTAGTTGGCATCCGGTATCATGTGGAGTGCCCCAGGGGCTGGTCGGTCCTGCAGCTGGTTTTGTTTAATGTCTTTATTAACAATCTGGAAGATGGCATGGAGCGTACCCTCAGCAAGTATGCAGATGACACCAAGCTGGGGTGGGGGGGTGGTAGTAGATATGCTGGAAGGTAGGACTGGGATTCAGAGTGACCTAGACAAATTGGAGGATTGGGCCTAAAGGAATCTCATGAGGTTCAGTAAGGACAAGCACACAGTCCTGCACTTAGGACAAAACAATCCCATGCACCAGCATGGCCTGGGGGCTGACTGGCTGGGCAGCAGCTCTGCAGAAAAGGCCTTGGGGGTTACAGTGGACAATAAGCTGAATATGAGCCAGCAGTGTGCCCTTGTTGCCAAGAAGGCATACTGGGCTGCATTGATAGGTGTGTTGCCAGCAGGTCAAGGGAAGTGATTATTTCCCTTTATTCAGCACTGATTAGGCCACATCTGGAGTATGTTGCCGCATAACCCTCCCGCCCCCAATACAGAAAGGATGTGGACAAATTGGAGGGAGTCCAGCAGAAGGTGACAAAAATGGTGAGGGGGCTGAGGCACATGACTTACGAGGACAGGCTGAGGGAACTGGGCTTATTTAGCCTAGAGAAGAGGAGACTGAGAGGGGATTTAACAGCAGCCTTCAACTCTCTGAAGCGAGGTTTGAAAGGGGATGGAACTGGACTGTTCTCAGTGGTGGCAGATGGCAGAACAAGGAGCAGTGGTCTCAAGTTGCAGCAAAGGAAGTTTAGGTTAGATATTAGGAAGAACTTTCTCACTAGGAGGATAGTAAAACACTGGAACAGGTTACCCAGAGAAGTGGTGGAAGCTCCATCCTTGGAGGTTTTCAAAACTTGCTTAGACAAAGCTTTGCCTGGGATGATCTACTTGGGGATAGTTCTGCTTTGAGCAGGGGGTTGGACTAGATGACCTCCTGATGTCCCTTCCAATCCTAATTTTCTACGATTCTTTGATTTTTAAAGTGATATGCAGCCATGCACTTGTGTTTTATCATGGCTATAGACTGCTTTCTGTGGCCAGATCAGGTGAAAATTGTCACTTGTCTGCACCCTTAATGCCAGTATAAGTCTATCTGAAGTCACACTCAGTTAAAACCAATGAGTTGGAAACTGATAAGATTACTTGTACCTCCTGTATAGTAAGAATTTACTGAAGTTTAATTTTGTGTCTATAGATTGCCCAAAATTTTACTTGCAGGCAGTGTGGCTGAACTATGATCCAAATCAGAGATACTTTATACATCATTTAAGCTCATTTACTTATTTATTTAAGTTTATTTTGTGGGAAAGTACTCTATTTGCTATGATCCAAGCTTGTAGTTCAGCATAAACTTCCAGACAGTCAAACAATCTATTGCCAACCAAATCTTTCTAAAACATTCACCTGGTATAGAAGAGTCACTCTGCATTCTCAGAAGCTTTTTCTGAATCTAGATAAGTGATGTCAGCTTCCTAGGGCATTGCTTTAGGTGCAGTTGCTAATAACTGTTACCCTCATGTTCAAATGTTTAGACAGTTTTTAAGTGAGGAGCCTAATTTCTCTATTGGAAGTCATCCTAATACCATTGTTATAGTCACTTTTCATGTTTTTTGCCTCTGGGTACCATCCACAGAAAACTTGTCTGTGAAGTATATTGTATGTATCCAGTTATATATAGGTATTCTAATTATTCACCTGCTATCCCTTTCATAAAGATAATTAAGTCTTTCTTACTTAAATCTTTCTGCTTTACCCTTTGTAATTTTTATATTGGGCAGATTATTTTTATCCTTACAGTATTTTACTTCTGAAAGTATCATTTAACCCTATAAAAAACTGCCAAGAATGGCACACACACACTTTTTCCCATACATTTGTCATCTGACACATAGGAAAGCATCTCTATGCTATTCTGTTGTGGCTCTTATACCACATTGTGAGGGAGTGGGGCCTAGGAGCGGCCGTGAACTCCCTAGCACCCCCTACCGTCACGTTCGGGTGGACTAGGCACCCTCGAATCCTCGCCTGCCACGACTTTGCTGTTTAATAGGTTAAATGGGAGGCTGCCTTTGTTCCCCTAGTGAACGGTATGCGTGTTCTTGTCCCTACTTCAAATGGGGCGCCTCTGTGCACCACTCCCTTAAGGGGTATGCGTGCCTCCAAACCTCCCCTTTAGCACCGCCCAAGCCTCACAGCTGTTCCGTGGGATGTTGTACAGTCCCCTGCCCCTCAGGTGCTCTCTCCCTGGCACCCTGGGCTCGTCGCCGCCACCCCGTTCCCGGCACCCCTGGGCCTGGCTCGTCGCCGCCGCCCTAGCTTCTACTATTCACTCCAATGTCCTGCTACTGGTAAATATCGAATTGGGCTCAGGCGGCCAGAGCCTTGCCTGGCCTCCCCGACCCTACTAGGTCTTTGCCAATCAGAGCCTGCCCCCCCGTGGGGCCTGGGCCGCGCCTCTCGCCCCCTGCCCCGTGGGGCCTGGGCCGCGCCTCTCGCGGCTGGGGCTACAACCCCCGCTCAGCGAGCGCCCTCCCGGCACTCCTTATGCTGTGCCCGCCATGGCACTGTGCCCCTAATGGGCACCAGGAACCCCCAAGCTGCTGGGGAAGCTCCCGTGAGGCCTCCTCACTCCCCTACAGCTTCACCCAGTCCTCCGGAGTAACTATAACCAAGACGCCAGCCACCTGGCTTCAACATAAAACACAGAGCCTCCTGCTCATAACATAAACACTGAGCCCCCCCAGGACCTCCAACCCTACCTCTCATCAAGGTGCTCTCCTCCCCGGCATCATCGCAGCCAGTCAGCACCACAATGCTGCCACTACCCATTCAGGCCACTCAACTCAACTCAGCTCAGCTGCAGAGCTCCTGCTCCTGCAGCTGCCAGAAGGGAACTGCTAGTAAGGCTACGGCCTGGGCTGTTTATAAAGGCCCGGCCCTGCCCCCTTCTGGCCACCTGACCCGCCTGGTTGCCCGGGCAACCGGCACCTGAGCTGCCCGGTTGATTGGCAGCTCAGTTCCTTTTGCTTCCAAGGCACAGGACACCTTGGTGCTCCTGTGACACACATCCACTACTCCGATATCTGTGGGCCACATGTGGTATCTTTCCTTCCCTTTCTCTGAAGGCTTATAAAAATGAACGTACACCCTTTGGCCATCATCTTTCAGTTGTGACCCACACTGGGGCTGTTGCCCTCACCTGGTGTCCCAATGAAGTTAGCAGGCTCTACATGGGCTCCGCAGTCTATCTGTGTGGATCACATTACAGGATCCAGGGTTTTATTAGTTATGCTTAGAGATGGGTCAAAGCCACAACATTTGAACACAGATACAGGCATAAACTTCCTCAGGGTTCAGGGTCATTTGGAACTAAGAACTCAATATAGGGCCACTGCTATTCGTAATCCCCTTCTCCTCCCCTCAGCCACCCTCCCCCAATTAAATACCCTGCATTAGCCATGCACATTCATTTCACATACGTCCAGAAAAAATAATTGGGCTGCCTGACTAAAAGGAAGGTGAGCTCCCAATTCTGTTTTCTAAAGAAATTACTAGTAGGAACCTAATCCTGCCTGGTTCCAGTGCAAGCTGAGGGACACTCATCATTTCACATAAAATACTCAACATGTTCTCTTACGCTCTTACAGTTAGCAGGACAGTGCAGTGCAGGTACTTGTTCTATTTAAATTTGGTGTATTTCCATTTAAATAGTACCAAGATACATCATTCTTAAATCAAAATAGAAGTGCCCACTTAAAGGGCTGTATTTTTAGTAAATAACTTTAAAGCCACCTCTTAAGTAACACAGCAGCTCTGAATGTATCTTGTATTGGTAGCTAAGTGGTTTTAAGACCCTGGCTGGTACTTTTTTGCTTATGCATCTTTTTTCTTTTCTAATTTTGCTCTAAGTATAGATTGTTTTTGCTCTTGCTCACTCTAATTTTGTTTCCCTTAGTACTTCCGGTGTGATTCATCTTTTTAGTAAGTTCACCAAGAACGGGCTAAGTGGCTACAAAGCCAGTTGCTGCTGCACCAGATCAGCCACATCTCACTCATATGGGTACAAGGCAGAAGTCAGGGTAGGGATAAACCTTATGGCCTGAGTCAGAGATTTTTGATTTGACAGGTGCAAGAATCTGCTGGGAACTAGCAACAAATTGGAAGCTAAAAGGATAAGAAATAGTCTGTAACAAAGGGAAATACACTGGAAATAACTGCCCCCATGATCAGAGATGGAGGGTTGTTCTGTACCCTTGTGCCACCTAAACCTCCGGACTGAAAACAACTAGTATGCAATAAAAGTAGGGTTGCGTCTATAATATACAACTAGGCCAAGATTAATCAGGTTAACTCTACCTTGTCACAAGGTCCTGTTTATGACACCCTCCAACTATTGCAGTAACCCAATTTGCTCTTCTCCATGTAGAAAGCTAGCTTTTGATCTGTTGCAGGTAGAGTTAAGTGAACAGTAGCTGCTCAAATATGAGTTTCTAGCCCTTTCCCTGCTGCCCTGCAAAAATGCAGACAGTGAAATAGTTGCATTCTCCTCACTAGATACTTTGTTTTCACATTCTCCTCACTACATAGCTTGTTTTCATTTTCCATGCCTCATCCCAAAGCCAAGTGGGCTGGGCCTGTCTGTATTCATGGATTTTTGCGTGAGAGTTGGTTTGATTGCAGAAATGGTCCATCAAAGGCTGTTCCTCAAAGGCACTCTATCTGGGTCTTCAGCCCTTGGAATCAATCCCTTTGTCTTTCCCCTCTTTTCAAGAGCTCTTTCTCTTCTGAGACACCATGGGCAGGTCCAGGGTTCATATTACACTTTGACTCTTGGGGGGGAGGGTCTGCAAAAAAAATGGCACTGCCCATCACAATGCCATAATAACATTGGAAATCCCCCAAGTTATGATCTTCAAATCTCACAGAGGGGCTCTCATCTCTTATGGGGATGGGGCTTAACCCCCCCAACTCCCTTGTAATTCAAACCCTGGGTCCCCCAAGTCAGTCCACATACAGAGTGTTACTCCACAGTAAGGAGTCTACACTTGCATAGCTAATTGGGAGTAAATTTGATATCTTCATGATGCAGGTATCAAATTTATACCCAAGTCAGCCTGAAGTCACTGTATTTACTGCACAGTAAAGGTGTGCACATGTAGATGTATACCCTTACTATGCAGTAATTTTCAGTTACTGAGCAGTAACCTACATTACTGTGCAGTAAATGTGCATGTGTAGACATGCCCTGCATGTCCTTCTTCAAGGTTATGTCCTTGCAAGAAAAGTGGGGACTTTGTTATTTGATAAAGCTTCTTCTGTGTTAGCTACCGCACTGTAAAATCCTTGATGGAGATAAAGTAGTGTAGTTTCTATTGCAAAGTAGATAGGGCACGATCAGTACTGCTGCCAACACCCCCTCAGATTGATCCTGCCTATTTACCTTGCAGTAAAACTAGGGTGCCTGCTTTCTACCAGGGTTTTACAGCAGGATTGCTAATGCATGATAGTTACCTCATAGTAAAAACACATCTAATTCAGCACTGAAGATAAAGCCCATCAGCATTAACAGATGTTTTGCATGAATGGAGCTGCATCAGTAGGTACATAATGTGGTTTCCAGCAGTGTGATTTACTCCAGTTGGACCCCACTGTAGACCTGCTTTGCAGCACTGCAGTGCATCTATATGGCATTGACAGATGCAAATTCCCCTCCTGTAAGCAAGCCCTCAGCTTCTTATAGCATGATTTGTCACCAGGGGAAAAGAAACAGCAAAGGGACATGAGGGCTGCCTGTATTAGTCAAATTTTGGACGTGTGGTTTCTAATTTTCTTTTTGAGGCTTCTCAGTCACTGCAATGATGGCTTCTATCGTCAGGTTCATCACTTGGTTGACTCTCTGTGGTTTGCTGTGTTTAGGCTTTTCTGTGAGCGCTCAGGAAGCAGGCTGGCTTCAGATTTCTGCTGTGTGGCCTCCATTCCTGCTGAACGGCCATCTCAGCTTTGCCTCCCCTATACTGGTGGCTTTGCTGATTTGTTTAGTCCTGACCAAAGCTAACAGTCCTGGACAGACAGCACGTATGACTTGGAGGAAGATACTGGTAAGCTGTTGCAATAGTGAAGTGATCACTGATAGTTTCTGTTGTGTCTTACTGTGTTTTCCTGGCACTGCCCCTTTAAGGCCAAAGCCCTCCTGGTCAGCACTGCAAGGTTCAGTTTGCTTGTGGCAGTCTTGCAGCACTGGGGACTCTGTTGTCTCTGTCCTTAAGGCTTTCTTGGTTCCTCTCTCTCCACAGGACTGGACTGGGTCAAGTCAGAGGCAGAGCAGGTATAAGTTCTGCATACTTAGACTGAGGGCAACTGTTAAGATCCACCCTGGAGCTGATTCCAGAGAGTTATAATAATAACTAATTGTTAGTTCAACCCAGCAGTGTCCACAGTGATGTTGCTGAACTCACAACTTATCATCTGGCGATGAGGATGGGATCCTTTGCTGAGAACACCTCACTAGATTGTGGGACAACGTTCTGAGGCAAGGCTGTGTTTTGTGGTTGGAAGGAAGATTTTCTTCTTCTTTTCTCTCTATTAGGGCTGATGTTAGTTAAAATGGCTACATTGGGGCATATAGCAGAATTCAGTGTGAGCCAGCTGACTTCTTGGGACTTTTATGTGGAAAGGCTATTCTATTACCTGGAAAACCCAGAACAGAAGCATGCAATCCTCCCGACAGTCTGTGGTGCCAAAACATTGTTCGTTCCCTCACAGCCCCTGCCTTACCAAACACTAAGTTTTATGCTGAACTAATTGCCCTGCTAAAGGCACATTTTTGCCCAGGGCCATCTGTTACCCTGCAGAGGTTTCATTTTTTTAAGTGGGACCAAAAGGCCAATGAAGGCATAGCAGATTACCTGGCTGAGCTCTGTCACCTTGCAGAATTTGGTGAGTTCGGTGAACTCCTGGATGGCCTGCTTCGTGACCATCTTACCTTTGGGGTTCAAGACATTGGTGACTGGTGCCGCCTCAGTTGGGGGGGGCATGTGGCCCCCCAGCGACCAGTCATTGGCCAGGAGGACCTCAGGCAAGCTCACTGACCAATCACTGAGGCCACTTCCAGAACTGGCTGCAGCTGCTTCTGGGAGTGCAGCAGTGCTCCACTCCTTGTCTGGCACTTGCAGGGGGGGCACCGGCATTCCTGCCTGCCCACCCTGCCCATCGCCTAAGTGGTGAGTGTGGCTAGTCAAGGGGTGCACCCCTACCCCTGTGCACCCCCTATGTGTCACCACTAGTTCAAGATGAAGCAATTCAACATCATCTGCTCTCTGAACCAAATCTGACCTCAGCCACTGCACAAGAAAAAGCCCTGGCAGCTGAAGCAGCATCCCATAATGTGAGAGAAATTTGCCAGGTGTTCTCTGGCAAAGTCCACTTACTCCAAAAAGATCAAGAATCAGATCATCACCAGCAAATTCAGTGGATTATACCCTCACCAACAGCCCCATGTAAGCCAATTAATCCACAGATATGTTTGAGTTGTGGTGGCCAACATAGATGAAGGGAGTGCAGGTTTAGGAATGAGGAGTGCCATGCCTGCAAGAAGAAGAGCCACATAGAGAGGGTTTGGCGCTCAAAAGCCAGTTCTGGGAGACAAAAAGACTGGCAAATGTATTCACTTTCAAACTACTCACAGATTAGAGTCTTCCCCGGAATGTGAGGTACAAAAACTGTATTTGATTTAAAATGTTGGTGTTGTTGAAACTCAAGGTTCTGAGATGATTGCAACTATAGTAATAAATGGAAAGAAGTGCAAAATGGAAGTGGACTCAGGTTCAGGAGTATACTTCATAGATGAAAACACATTCTTCCAGTTGTCTCAGCACCCTCTCCCCAAGTTACCGAAACCTGGATGTCGCCTGCATGACTACAACGGACAGATTGTGGAAATTTTGGGTAGCTGCAGTGTAGATGTCCAGTATGGATCTGTAACTAAGGGTTCCTGCAAAAGTCTTCTGGGAGAAATTGGTTCTTACTAGTGGGAATCAGTATTCAAAGTGTACACAGTCTCTGCACAGAAAGTCTGAAAAGTCTTGCAAGGGAGTTTCCCCAGGTATTCTCCGAGGAATTAGGAACTTACTCAGATCCACTTGTGACGTTCCGAATGGATCCTGCGACGGCCCCTATCTGTGTGAAGGCTCGAATGTTCCTTTCATTCTGTGGCCAAAAATTGGTGCAGAATTAGATTGGCTTATCGTGCCAGAGGTCCTCGAGCCAATCGTACATACAAGCTGGGCCACGCCAATTGTTCTTGTTTTAAAACCTAACAGCAGTGTTCACATCTGTGGGGATTACAAGTGCACTGTTAATAAAACACTTAAGCAGGACCCGCACCCAGCGCCTCCCATTAACCTGTTACTGTCTGTTCTTGCAGGAGAAGGTTTTTGCCAAACCTGACCTCGCTCAAGCCTATCCACAGTTGATAGTGAATGACAAGGCCGATGAGGCCCAAACAATAATTACACACCAGGAGGCATTCTGCGTCAAGCACCTCCAGTTTGGAACTTCTGTGGCACCAGGAATTTTCCGGCGGTTAACAGAGAAAATGCTAGCAGGAATTCCCAGAATTGTTCCATACTTCGATGATGTGCTGATCATAGGGCCATCTAGAGAGAAACTCACTGACAGATACAGAAAAGTTTTACAGAGATTTGATAAAGCAAGCATCAGACTAATAAGAGAAAAATGTCAACTGGGAGTTTCCAGTATCAACTTTCTGGGGTATCAAATTGATGCTCCTGGCATCCACCCTGTTGAAGACAAGGTAAAAGCAATACATGATACCCAGGGGACATAATACCAAAATGCAGACAGAATCTTCAAGCATTCTTAGGACATCTCAATTTTTATCACATCTTCTTGAAAGACAAAGCTACCATAGCAGAGCCCCTTCATTGCTTACTGGGTAAAGGAGCTCAGTGGAAGTGGACTTGACAGCACAACAAAGCCTTCCAGGGCATCAAGAAGTTGCTGACATCAGACTCTGTCCTTGTTCGCTGTGATGAGCAGAAGCCACTGTCCATTACTTGTGATGCCTTGCCATTTGGTGTCGGCGCTGTCCTCAGTCACACATTGCCTGATGACAACAGATGCACCTGTTGCTTTTTACTCAAGAACAATGACTTCAATCGAGAGGAATTATGCACAGATTAATAAAGAAGCACTGGCAATCATTGCATGAGTTAAAAATGTTCACAATTATGTTTATGGTCACAAATTCGAAATCCAAATGAACCACAAACCACTTAGAATTTTTACTATGGACAAACCAACTCCTCCTATTTAGTCTCCCTGAATGCAATGCTGGAGCGTCATGCTAAATTCATATGACTATACACTCGTGTACAAATCTGGGAAAACGATTGCAAATCCTGATGCATTGAGCCGCCTACACTACAAATACCTGATTGTGCTACTCCTCCGCCAGCGGAAGTCCTCATGCTGGAATCCATGCCAGACGCCCCTCTTCAGGCTGATCAGATAGCAAAAGACCCTATCCTTGCCCGAGTCCTCAACTGGGTGTGGAGGGGCTGGCCTGCAGGCAAATTGGCTGAGGAATTCAGGCCATTTTCATCAAATCAGCATGAGGTGTCTGCCCACAAGGGCTGCCTCTTGTGGGGAAATTGTGTTGTAATTTCAGAAGCAGATGCTAAATCATACTGAAAACACTGCACGCAGCACACTCAAGCACTGTGAGGATGAAAGCGCTGGCTAGAGGTTATGTATGGCGGCCAGGTATGGACAATGATAGAGAAAGGGTTGTGAGGGAATGCAGCATTTGTTAAGGGACCCGTCATAATCCACCGAAGGCAGCAGTATTCCCTTGGGAGATGACAAAGGAACCCTGGTAACACATTCCCATTGATTTTGCTGGCCCTTTTCAAGGTAAGAACTTCTTAATTGTTGTTGACTCATACTCAAAATGGCTTAAAGTGATTATTGTCTCAACTCTTATATCAACTGCTATTATAACAGCTCTCCATCAGCTGTCTGCAACCCATGGGGTGCCTGACACTATCGTTTCTGATAATGGCAGTGCATTCACCTCAGCAGAGTTCCAAGATTTTGCCAGCCACAACCTCATTTGAACTGTTACCATTACACCTCACAGGCCACAGGCCAATGGGCAAGCTAAGTGAATGGTGCAAACTACAAAAGATGCACCGAAAAGGATTGCTGTAGGAGACTGGCCTACCAGACTGGCCAGATTTCTGTTTGCTCAACATGTAATTCCTTGCCTGACAATGGGGTCCATCCCATAAGAGCTTCTTATGGGTCGTCACCTTAAGACATGCCTTGACTGTGTTAACCCAGACCTTGTGAGAGACATGCAGTTTAGGAAAGAAAAGGAGTTGGACTCCGCATTGGCATCTGCTATCTTATATCTTTTCATTCCACAAAAGACTGTTTGCTTGGAACTACAGGACAGCCCCACCGTGGGTTCAAGCTAAAATGTAAGCGCCACAGGACCTGTATCATATACAGTTCAGACTGACTATGGACATGTCTGGAGACATCCTGTGGACCAGCTGTGTGGGCGTTCTCCTACTGATAACCCTACACCTGAGCAATCTCTAAGCACCAATCCACTGCTGACAGACATGGATTCACTGGGGAAGTGCCTTCCTGTTTCCACCAATGCAAACCCTTTTCCATCACAGTCAGAAGGAAGCATCACTGTTGAGTCTCCAGATAGGCTGACAGGGCCATCATCTGCTGAACCCTTCACTCTGTCCAGGACTGTGGGAAGACCACAGCAGAAGCAGAGTCCTCCCAAATGGTTGGCTGACTACTCTGTCTAGGAGCAAGGGGTGCTGTTTCTTATTGTGTTTTCCTTGCACTGCCCCTTTAAGGCCAAAGCCCTCCTGGTCAGCAGTGTAGGGTTCAGTTTGCTTGTAGCAGTCTTGCAGCTCTGGGGACTCCATTGTCTCTGTCCTTAAGGAGCCAGGGGCTTTCTTGGTTCCTCTCTCTCCACAGGACTGGACTGGGTCAAGTCGGAGGCAGAGCAGGTATAAGTTCTGCATACGTAGACTGAGGGCAACTGTTAAGATCCACCCTGGAGCTGATTCCAGAGAGTTATATTAATACATAACTGTTAGTTCAACACAAGAGTGTCCAGAGTGTTGTTGCTGAACTTACAACATATTAGTTTAATTGATCTGGAGTCTGGGTGGAGAATTTGTATTTACAACTTCCTCACACCAGCTTCTCCCTCTTGGCTCTAGGAAACATTATCTATTCAGTGCTATATACAGCAGACACAATACATGCAGTTCCTGTCCCTATGTGGCTTACACTTCAAGCAATACTGACCACCTATAGACAAGATGCACAGAAAACCTGAAAACAAAGCATACGTTATACCTACATACATTCCCAGGTACACACTCACAACTGGACAGGAAGGGTGGGAAGTAGTTTGTTAAGGCATGGGACAGGAATCAGGGGATCTTCGTTCTCCCGCAGCCTGTCTGTGTGACCTGAGGTTGGTCATAGTTGTTTAGTTTCTTTGTGCCTCCATCCTTATCTTCCTCTCTCCTCCCCTCCAACTTGTCTGCTTAGATTGTAATTTAGTTTGGGTGGGGCTGTTTTTAACTGTGTATCTACAGTGCCCAGCACAGTTGGCTTCCCCTTATGTTTGGCTTCTCAAGGGAGTATTTCTACTACTGCTAATTCCTAATAGGAATTCAGTAGGAAAATGAAATTATAGCAACGGTTCAGCGCTAAAGATGGAATGGTGGAAGACCTGCAGATATTGGGACGGTATGGGTTCAAAAGCTGGGAAAGTGAGCATTCAATCACAAATCACTGGCTGTCCTAGTAACAGGCTGAAAACACAACGAAAGGCAAAACATTCAACCCCTGGCCAGCTCTGGCTCTTAACTCTCCTCCCCTGAACCCTGCCAAAAAATTAGTCACCTCAAAATCCATTGAGCCAAACGTTCTCAAATGCCTGGAACTAGATCAAAGCCATGTGACTGAGGCCTGTCTGCCTCTATTTCTTAGACACACATTTTGGTTTTGCTCCTGTCCTTCACAAGCATGTCTCCCACCACAAATGGTTCTGACCGTCCCCATTTGTTGGCTGTGCCAGCAGAAAGGTCAAGCACAAGAAGGGCTATGGTCACTGGGCTCCTTTCAACTCCCTTGAAGCAGGGCCTGCATGTCACTGTTGTAACATGGGGGAAGCTGGAGGAAGGCTCCAGTGATCTCTCCATCCTGGTGATGCTTCAAATGGACACTCAGAAATCCAAGCAAAGTCAAAAGCTGCCAGCTCTTCTATGCTATCCATTTGCCTTGAAAACTAGTTAATGCTGGAGGTCTTTCTCTGGAAAGTAAAATTTCCATTTTTTGTCCTTTCTTCCTGAACAGAGAAGGCAGGGACATTTTGAATGGCAGCCATCAGTCACAGAGCTGGTAGAAGCTAGTGGATCTAGGAAATAAGACTAATTGAAAACATATTTAAATGCCTCTGTGATGAGGGGAGACATCATTGCATCAACCAAATAGGATGGCAAGGCCATACTAGAACCCTGAGGGGTTTCTGGAGATAGCAGGGGATAGGACTCTGACATGAGAGCTGTTGCAGGAATCTCTGGGTATGGAAAAAGAGCTAGCAAGAAGGAACAGAAGCAGAGTGCAAGAAACTGGTGTTGGACCCCAGGTGGAAGCGATGTGACAAGTACTTTCTTTTGGGCAGATACTGACTAAAATCACAACCATATCCTGTTATTTGTTCCTATGGTGTTCAGGGAAATTAGACTTTGTGTACATTCTCTGAAAAAACAATTACTCCAAAGGCAGACGGGGTTCTTCGGGGTAGATGCTAAATCTGTTATTAGACCAAATAAATTTAGCTGGTCTAATAACAGATTGAAGAATAAATGTTTTCGCTCGATCTGAGCCTTCAAGAGGCCGAGAAACGATCTACATCTACCCAAAGAACCGTGTCTGCCTATGTCCTGAGAGCAGCATGTCTACAATGAACAACCCTAATTACTCCAAAAAGCACACCTGACATCTTAGCAGTTTCTCCTCCTTAAGAGATACAATGTGCTGGCAATACTAGCTAAACACTCAGACTATGGGGCAAATGACAAGACCCAATCCTGGAAACATATGACGTCTCCAACTCTCAGCGTCTCAGCACAAAACTTGTGATGACTGATATTCTTACATCCCCAGCTTCTGAAGTCATGGAATTGCAGGAGGTCCTTGGGCCTGGTTGAAATAGAAAATACTCTGTTTTTTGTGGAGGGAAGCATGAAAATGTGACCCAAGAGTATGCAACATGCTTTAAAATAAGTAACAAAATGAACCTTGCATTTTAAAGATAAAATCTTATAATTTTAAGCAAGATTCATGAGAGGTTTTTTGTAGAAGGCTGATTCTGGATATCTGTAGGATTGGTAATGGGTTACACAGCTTCCCTTCACTGCTAAAAGCAATGGGAGAGTGCTCCATCTTCTCTTTTATTTCTGTGGAAAGAGCTTCCTGTCCTGTTTCCTTCTGCTCAGAGGGTTGGGAGGCATGGTGTTTGTTTGCTTCTTTGCATTAAGTGCAAAATTCGGCAGAGACCTTTAGGGTCACTAAAAATCTGCAGGAGGCCTTGTACTCGGCAGAAGGCCCAGAGATTCTGCGGGCACAAACACCTACAGCCCTTAGAGTCTGTTTATACAGGGAGTGGCAGATGATGCACACAGTTCCTGGCATGATCAAAGGCCACACTTGCACTTCCCTGCTGCCTTGATAACACCCTGTTAGGGACCTCCAAGGCCTGGAGAGCATCCCTTAGGGGATTCTCCCCCCCACCCCACCCCTTCTTGCTGCTGTTAGCAGTCTTTGCTAGTGCACTTAATGAGGGATTCTTTCTTCCATCAAGGAGTACTGACATACTCTCAAGTACAAACACACAGAGCGTACAGAGTAAAAGGCAGTTGGCAGCTGTGGAAGGCTGATGTACTGTTCATAAGCCATTACCTCTCAGGAGCTCACCTTGATCTGCACGTTACTCCCATGCCCAGATTTGAGTGGGATGAAGGGGAAAGGTTACTGTCATTGCCATGTGCTCCTGCCCTGTATCACAGAAAAGTGTAATTGAATTAACGAGCTGCTTCCTGCCTCCTGTATTTGTTTCAAAATTCTCAGTTTAAGTGGCCACTCTAATGCATGCTGTCATGAACACAGTTTCTCATCTGTTGCCCCACACCCCAGCCACTCTGACCCCCACTGACCCCTTGTGAGAAAGCCTCCCAGGCACCCTGGCAGCTCATCAGAAACACAGAGACTCTTGCATCATCCTCTGCTCTCCTTCCCTTTTCATTATGTGTCCCCACTGTTGTTTGTGAAAGGCTGGGAAGGAAGGGCACAGACAGCAGGAGTGACTTGTGCTGGCTTGTTGGCAACATCAAAGCACCATGGCGGTAGAGAGTGACCCTCATATAGAGAGAGGATTTGCTGGGACTTTCCTGTCACATCTGTGACCAAAGCAGTTTCTTGGCAGTGACTTTGTGCTTTATGGAAGTATCCAAGCAACATCATCAGTGAGTGCTCTGAGATTTGAGGCTTAAAGTGAAGAGGGCTCAGTGATGGAGTCACCCAAGAGGCTCAATGTGAACAGAACTGTCCAGTGGAGAAGCAGGCCCCAGCCTCTGTGCAGGACTGGGTGGGGACTCCCGTCAGTCCTCTCACAGGAGGCATCTTGCAGAATGGTGCAGGGTGTCAGGTTTATATGGTCTGATCCATCCACAGTCTATCAGGAGAGGGGAGCAGCCCACATCTTTTGTACACAGGAAAATCCTGAGTATATCAGACCCTGAGCAAATCTCTCCTCCTTCATCCCACAAATCATTGGGTGCCTGTAGATGTGCCAGGAGCCTGCTCCAATGCAGTGTAATTACAGTGCAGCAGAGTAGACATGACTGAGTCTTCTGGAGCATGCTAATTAGCATGCTCCAGGTAGGACTGTGCGAAGCTTCGGGTGTCGATTCGATTCGGAGATTTGGCAGCTGAATCTCCAAATCTGAATCAAATTGAATCAGGAGACCAATTACAAGGTCCAGATCTATTTGAAGCTCTCCAAATCAATTCAGAAAAGATTCAGAGAGCTTTGGAGATACGGGCAGTCCCTGCTTGCTGCCGCGGGAAGCTGGATCCAGACTCCATGCTGGTAAGTAGGGGGCGAGGGAGGGAGGCTGGAAGAGGGGGAAGGGTTCCACGGGGTGCCAAGCCCCATCCCCTGCCTGCTCCCCAGCCCCCCTACCCCCTGCCCGCTCTCCCAGCCCCTGCCATGGCTGCCCTGCCTGCCCCAGCTCCAGACTCTTTATAAAAAAAGCCCTGACTCACCAGTTGCTGCAGCAGCCTCAGGGTTTCTGGGGGCTCATGACAGAGCCCCCCACGCAGCATGGGGCAGTGGGGATCACCCCTCACCTGGCAGCAGCCAGTGAGTGCCAGGGTTTTTTTTCCCAAAGAGCCGAGAGCTGGGGCCGGGCAGGGCAGCCATGGACAGGACTGGGAGAAGGGCGGGGGATGGGGCTGATTTGGAGATTCATTTAATTTGGTAGCACCCGAATCTTTGAATCAAATTCAGCTGAATCAATTCGGGACAGTGATTCGAATCACCAGATCGAATCACTGTCTCCTGAATTGGCTGAATCTGAAGCAAGTATTAGCTGCATAACACAGGCCTAGCTCCAGCAGCCTCTGTGTCTCATGTATCAGTGTCCCTGTGCTTCAGAATGGTGGCAGGGGTGCTTTAACTTAAAATTGTCAAACAAGCTTTAGTTAAAGTGCCCCACTGCCATTTTGAAGCTTGGGGGCACTGATACACGAAATGGTGTAGGCACTTTAATTAGAGTGGCTCTCAGAGCCAGTCTAATGAAAGCACGCACCCCTCCTCCTCACCCCCGGAGCATGTGGAAGAACATCCATCATGCCTGAAATACAGGACAAGCAGCATATGCATACTAAGGTACGGTCCTGGGACTTAGGTCCAACATCAACCCTGTTGTAACTCGCTGAAGTTCAGCAGGATTGACCTCAGCCCACCTATACCAGGTATGAAACCTGGACATTCAGTGGCTGGGTGGCATTTCAAGAGCATCAGTAACTGGTAATTAAAACAATGGTGTGCAGAGGCCCCTGGAGGGTGTGTGGAGTGTCTGGAGGGTAGGGGAGCTGCCTCATGCTGATTCCCTAAAGGGCTGCACTAATTGGCTTTTGCATCTCTGATAATGATGTAAACTCACCAGGCACTGATATCACAGAGGAAGATGCAAGCATGTGAGAGAGGAGAAAGGGTGAAATCAAATGACAAAGAGGGGAAATATGTGATTCAAAGCCAGAGTTTGTAAATCTTTCTTGCCATTCAGAAAGACTGTTTGGTTTATGCCACATTCATGCCCACACTCATTGTTATTGACCTGTGGGTGTTCACCTAACCAGGCTTTTGTTTGCACGAATGTTTGTTTGGGCAATGGCTGTTCTTTGTACAATCACCCTTTGTACAATTTTTGCATGTCAACAAGGAAATTTGCTATGCTTTACCAGTTATTCCCCAGTCCAAAAACTTTCAGTCATCCAGCAAGGAAGCCAATGTATATTGGCTCCAAGGACTATCATGTGCCACAAAACCACACATAGCAATAACTCAGAGTCCAAAATTCACAGTCAGTCCATTTTCTCCCCCCCCAAATCCACTTTCCCTTCCTGACGTGATCTTGATTGTTAGGAGCTTTTTCACAAACTGCTCACTTAAGCACCTTCATAGCTACATCCTGTGGTCTCTTATTGTCAGCTTATAATGCCTATTAAGCACCTGGCTATAAAGTTCTGGTGAAAATAGGGCATGGTAGTTTTACCACAAGGTCAATCACAGATGTGGAGGACAGTGTTGAT
Organism: Crocodylus siamensis; assembly: GCF_052110815.1. Lineage (NCBI taxonomy): Eukaryota > Metazoa > Chordata > Crocodylia > Crocodylidae > Crocodylus > Crocodylus siamensis. Next base: position 27,689,818 of record NC_143409.1, on the reverse strand, counting down.
TACTACCTTGCAGTAAACACCACAGATAGCTTGTTTTCAAAAGGCTTTTACAGCAAGATAAAACACACATAATAGTGATTGTTATTCTTTTTGGCAATGGAGACAGAGCATCATTTACTTCATTGGGCCACGTGATGCCAATGTAGTTATAATATTCGAGACTAGAAAGATCCATTAAATTACCTAGTCAAACCTCCCCCATAACTCAGGTTAGAGAATTTCATCCAGCTACTCCTACATCCGGTCAAATGTGAGGTACTGGCCTCCCAGAAAGGCTTTTCAGACTTGATATGAATGCAAGAGAAGGATTTGCAGACACTAAAAGCAGTGTTTCCTAAACTTTTGATACCTGGAACACTTTTTTCTGGATTAAATTTGGCAGCATGCTTCATTCTTACACCCAAAAAGGGGAGGAGGGAAAGGTGGCAGTGTTGGCATGAATGCAGTGTGCAAAGGTCCAGTCCCAGCTCAGCTCCCCAGTGGCTGGAAGCTACATGCATCCCAGAACCAGGGAGCAGGGGCTGGAGAAGTGGTGGTGACATGGGTGTGGGGAAAGCCCTCCTCAGGGCAGGCTGGACTGAGGCAGCAGGGAACCATTCTGCTCTGCACCCCGGGACTGGGGGGAGAGGGTTGTAAACAAACTCTGCACTGCCCTGGGAAGCCATGGGTCATAGGCATGGCTGAGGTGGAGAGTAGGACACAGGTACACGTGTGTGAAGGCTCCTGGGAGCAGGGACAGGCAGGGGCAGGGGCAGAGGCCAGGTGAGAGGACTCCCAGCTGCCTGCAATTGGCTGGACCTAGGAAGGGAAGGAAGAGGCAGGGGGGGACCCACACCACCCTACCAGCTGTGGGGCATGACATGCATGCAGAGCAGGGTGCAGCAGAGCATGGCGCTGAGTGCCCAGGTGTGCAGTGCAGCCATGTCCCCAGGGTTCAGGCAGGGCATGGCAGTGTGCAGATATCCAATTCTGGTGCCACCATTCTTCTCACCCCCAGCTCTGTCACATGTGCAGCTTCCAGCCACCAAGGAGCTGCACTAGGACCAGACATCTGCAAACTATCCCTCAGGCACATGTCTGCTCTGCACTCTGCTGAGCCCTGCTTCTCACACACACTGTGCCCCCCAGCTTAAATTGATGGTCTAAAGATTCAACCCCACTGCTGGACTTTATGGCAAAGACTGAAAGAGGGAACAGCAAGAAAGCTAGTTGCTTGGATGGAGAATGTGGAATTCAGTTTCTCTCACTCCCAAACACAAAGTCATTGGCAACTGCCAAATAATCTTTAGAGAAGGCTTGGCTACAACAAGAGCTGTTTGCATAATGTGGTCAAGTCTGTGAACATATTTGCAAATGAATATCTGCCCTCGCTCAGCTGGACTAGGTTATGCCGTCACAGGCATTCAGCAACCAATGACTATTCATTCAGTCTTGGCAAATCCTGATGATTGTAAGAGCTAGGCTGTGCTGTTGGCCTCTCACAAGGGATGGAGTGCAGTTGCATCTTTCTAGCAAGATCTCAAGGAATTGGAAAGGGGCTTTAACATTTCCCTTCTCCACCATTTTTTTTTTTTACTAGCCCTCACACTATTATTCAGAGCCATTCTGACTCCTTGCTCCTCTAACAAATGGCTCCAAAATGAGGCGAAAGGAAATTATCAAATCATAGAAAATAAGGGTTGGAAAGGACCTCGCTAGGTCATCTAGTCTAACTCCCTGCTCAAAGCAGGACCATCCCCAACAAGAGCATCCCAGCCAAGGCTTTGTCTATCCAGGTCTTAAAAAACCTCTAAGGATGGAGAATCTACCTCTCTGGGTAGCCTGTTCAGTGCTTCACTACCTTCCCACATCATGAGAAGGTTTTTCCTAATATATAACCTAAACTTCACTTGCTGCAACTTGAGACCATTGCTCCTTGTTCTGTCATCTTCCACCACTGAGAACAGTTTAGCCCCATTCCTCTTTGGAACAACCTCTTCTGGTAGTTGAAGGCTGCTATTAAATCCCCCCGTCTTCTTTTCTCCAGACTAAAGAAGCGCAGTTCCCTCAGCCTCTCCTCAGAAGTCATGTGCTCCAGCCCCTGAACCATTTTTGTTGCTCTCCACTGGATTATCTCCAATTTGTCCACATCCTTTCTGTAGTGGGAAGCCAAAAACGGGATGCAGAACTCCAGATGGGGCCACACCAGTGCCAAATAGAGGGGAATAATCACTTCCCCTGACCTACTGGCAACGCTCCTAGCAATGCAGCCTAGGATGCCGTTAGCCTTCTTAGCAACAAGGGCACACTGCTGGCTCACATTCAGCTTCTTGTCTACTGTAAGCCCCAGGTCCCTTTTTAGGCTGCAACCCCAAAAAGGAGGCAGGTCACTTTTTATCCACATTTGGCCACTATTTCTGTTCACATGAGCACCAGTGATCTGGTTAGTGTTTACACTTACATTCTTATCAGACTGCAGCCTACAATGTTTCCTGGAGGTTTGGGGGGCATTGGAGGACCCTTCACACCTATCAGAGTTGCTGTTTCAAACTGATGCTTGGACTCATTTTAGTCTGAAAATTTTCTTGGCAGCCCAGAAGGCCCGTGGCCCTCAGCTGATGTAACTGTAGGGGAGCTGGCTCTTATCATCCTTCTAACTGTAAACCCCGATTCTTGCAAACAGGTCTGAGGCAGTTTAGAAATAATCCATAGTGATGCTGCTGTTTATGCAGAGGAATCATCTTCCCCAATCTTGGAGGCAGAGCAAGAGCCTAAATGAAATATACGTATTTACCAACTGTTCACTTGAACATGATGGAACAGTTATATCTCATAACACTTAGTGTAATTCAGTGCCACGGACCAAATTCTTCATTGATATAAATGCACAGTCTCCAATGGAGTTACATCAATGGAAATTTTGACTCAGTAACTGCAGAACGCGTGAGTATTTCACTGTGTAAGAATGTGGTCACTCATGGGATGACCTGTACTGATAACACTTGCCCCACTGAGCCATTCACAATGCATGGAGGAGATTTATTTCTCTTCTGGACAGGATTATTTTAGTGGATGATTTTTTCCAGGCTTGTTAGCGACTCCAGTCTGGATGCCTCTGAGAGTTGGGCCTTGGAGAGATGCTTTCAGGCAGACAATGTCCTTGATGAGGCACTAATTATCAAGTTAATTGGAGTAAGAGAGATATACAGATGGTCTTAATTTATAGTTTGTGCACTCCCCAAGCTCAGTTTGTCCAGGGGAAGGGGCTGTCTTGCATCATTTTACAGCACTAATGAAAACATGTCAAAATGAGGAAAGAAAAGGTGGCTGGAAAGGAGTAGGGAACAGAATGGAGAAAGGCAGGGAAAAACTGTAGAGAGCCTGGGAAAGAAAGAAGAGAAAGGTGTTCCTAGGAGAGGAGCCAGAGTTGGGGAAAAGTCTCATCAGCTTTCCATTACTGGAGTCATGGTGGTGGAGGAAGGTGCTTAATGAACTCCCACTGGCGCCATTATCCAGGGGTCAGGCAGAGGTTTCCTCTGAGTTCATGCCTGGTTACTGAGCAGAGCTCTCAAGAGCTTGCTGTCAGGCATTGCTGGGGTGGTTCTGACCCAAAGTCAGTTTAAAGGTACAGCTCTTACTGACCCCTTATCAGAACTATTAGTCAACCAAGGAGAGGTCACCATAGTGCCCTATCTCACGGTGGAGGATTCACCTCTGTAGCCAGGTCACTCTCACTCTTTCAAATCCCTTGCCCTCCTGCCTCAGGAGTCTGTCATTTAAAGGATGAATGAGGATGACAATGCCCCCTGGCCCCTTGCATCCAGGCATGAAAGCCCTGCTTCTCCTTGTGTGTCTCAGAGAAGTTACAAAGGATCATAAAGTTATGTCATCCCTGCCTGTGGGGTTGACCCTGGGGACCTGACACTGTTACCTGATGCCTCCATGGGGAGGGCAGGTAATGTCATACCCAGTGCCTTTGCCTCACAGGCTCCTGCCTCATGTGTCTCTTGTATGCCAAGTGCACCTGGTTTGTTTGGTTGTTTGTGATTTATTCACCTCATGTGCAGTCAGTGCAGGTGCCAGCTGGGACTGCTGGCAATGTTGCTGCCTATTACTCCAACTTTCTCACTGCTTGGCTGAGCGGACCAAGGTGTGCCTGCACCCACAGTCACATAGCAAGGGAGTACCTTGGCCATGCATCTGAAGTGGGGGGCCCTCCTCATTCCCACCCCTCTCAGTACATCTGCTTTCTCTTACCCTGGTAAGTTTTTAGGGAGCATCTCCACAACTGGGCTAGACTTCATTTGCCCTGGCTTACAGAGGTAAGATGGTGGCTGACTCCAGCATCATTTTTCCAGGTTTATATCAGTGTAACACCAAGTTCAGGGGTCAGATCCACTGGGATAACATCAACTTCAAAGGGGCCTCGATGATTTACACCAGATGAGGTAAAGCCACCCTTGTTCTCAGTTATACTGATGTTAATGGAGTTTTACTCCAACTTTATTTCAGTTCACCAGATTTCTGTCATTATGACAGAGCACAGCTTTGGACTCGGTATTCTTAGCGTGCTGTGGATGCTAAAGATAGCTGCTGGTGATTCAGGTTCACAGCAAAAACCCACCAGAGGCTGCAAGGCAGTTATCATTGTTTTCACCGGGCTTTGGATTGGAACCACGTTTTAGAAGTTTATCTACTGACTGTGGAACGGTGCAGTCTTCTTATAACTTTGGAGTCTTCTGCTGCTGTCCATAAACCTACTAAGAGTAAAATATGTTTTAGGTACATAACTCCAATATAGTGCCACCACAACACTGCAAGCATGTACTGCATTACTTGTGATGGCAAAGGGTTTCATAGACTACAGAGTGGTTAACAATGCCAGATGCAATAGTTTCTGCCTGTGGTTGAAGGTGGTGGGATAAGGAGAGCCTAGGGTGCAATAAGCTTTGTGGACAGGATGCATTGAACATGGTTGACTGGGATGAGAATCAAGGAGCAGGAGCCACAGTTCAAAATCTACTAAGATGATTCAGAGCAACAATACAGGCAGAGTTGTCAAGCTCTTATATACTTGTTGGTAGAGCAGACTCTAACAAGAGAAAGAAGCCAGGCACCTGCCTGGTAGGTTGACAATCTCCCAGGGATGAGGCAATCCTGTTGAAATGCCAGCCCCCTGGAGGCAGAAGCTATTCCAGCTTGTTAAATCAAGCAAAGAGCAGCCATGCCCTACACCAGCAGCCCAGAGACCAGACAACACAAGGCTGAGAGCTTGTGATGGATTTCAGAGGTAGAGGTCTGCTTTTTCTCAGCAACTGACTTGGAAAAAAAACTGTTTTAGCAAGGCAGGGGTAAGGAGGCATCACTTACAAGCCATGATAAATCATTACTCAATCAGAGCAAAGACTTGTTTTCCACTTTAAAGGCAACTTCCAGCAGCAAACAAAATGTACTACCTTTTTGTTCTCTATGATACATTAAAAAAGCCCCAAACCCCCCAAATGTTTTCTCTAAATGGTTTGCTTGACTTCTCCTTGGGAACATAAAGAAGACGGTGAGTTTCCTGATCTCCTGGAAAGGGCTGGGATGTTCTCTCTTTAATAACATTGGGTGCAGACAGAAGTGACAATTTTCACTTGATCTGGGCACAGAAAGCACCCTACAGCCATGACCAAACAGAACTGCACAGCTGCAGACCACTTTAAAAGGGCCTGATTCCATGAAAATCTGAAGCCTCGTTGCATGAGGGTGCAGATCAACACACCCCAAAATGGAGCACCCCTATCCATCCACCCCAGCCTCCAGTGTGGGCTGTGGAACCCCAGGAACAAGCGCCCTCTGCTTCCTTTCCCCCTCCTATTCTGAAAACAGCATCTGGGCTGGGAGGGAAGAATTGCTGTTGAGACCAGGATATGACTGGTAGCAAGGAGCTGGAATCCCCAACTCCCAGACCCAACAGCGACCTTCTGCTGGGTCTGAGGGATTGCAACTCATAGTGCTTCCTGCAAAGCACTATGAGTTGCAATGGGAGCTGCTTTTCTGTCTGAGCCCATCTATTCTCCAAACTGCTCATGGGATGCTTGAGTTTGATTAGCATTTACCAGAACCAGAGAACAAAGAGGAGATGAAACTGCAGAGCTCACTGTCATGACACCGCCTTCCATTGTTGGAAGATAAACTGCTTTCTCAAATGTTTGGAGGATTCTTAAACTCCCCAGAAAGTTTGGTTTGGTGACAGCTGCTTCTTATCCTCTGCCCTCCCTCTCATTGCTACCACACCTCTGCACAGGAAAAAACTAAGATCTTGCTAAGTCTATTTCTGGTGATTTTATTTGAACCAAATGTTTAGGGCTGTCATGTAACCCGTCCTGTGCTAGGGGAAACCGAGGCATAAGTAGGTCCGTGAGCTCTTATTTCAGATTTCAGGCAATTCACAAGACCAGCAATAGACCCCAGGGGTGAGCAAAGAATTTGCAACCCAGAGGGCAGAGGAAGCAAAAATGGCTTTAAGCCACTTCTCCGCCCTCCTACCCCTGGACTGGTCTCAAAGCCCTTGGCATAATTTAGATTCCCTCCTCCCATCCCATTTTTTCCACCCCAGGAATCTGTGTAAGATGCTTACCCTCTTACACAGCCCTTCCAGGATCCAGAGCTCTCACAGCTTCACCAGCTCTTTTACCTACTCTAAAGGAGCTAAGGCAGAAGGGGAGGATTTCTCCACAAACCTCTTAATAGTTACATTGTAAAGCATAGGGAAATGTGCTAGAGGAATGAGATGCTTCTTACTGCAGTCACCAGTCTGTTGAGGATACCCAGTTTTGTGCTCCCTTCCAGCACACCTGGACAGTCCAGCTTTGCTGCTTTCTCCGTGCTCTGACTGTGATGGAGCAAGTTTATCACTTCCATGACTACCAGTGCTTGTATTGTTGTTCGGGGACATCGTGACAAAGAGCAGGTAATAAGACAAAAACATCACTTATTTTTGTTTCATTATTATTTGATGAGACACCACCTGTCTTCTCCATGGAGGGCACACCACTGGTCCAAAGACCATTTAGAGGGAAGTCAGAAACAACTTCTGACCATTAGACTTGGTCATGTAGAGGGAATTTAGAAGTGTCCTTGCTGCTTTGTGTGCTAGAGTCTTTGGGCCATGTTTTATTCTACCTATTAGATGCGCAAGTGGACTTAGGCCCCTAAATGTGAATCTATTCCACCCTGCTCAAGTCCCTGAAAACAGTCAATGCAGGTGGGTCCTCCTCCTTGCTGTTCTCTTGTGACTCACTCACAAGGGTCAGATGATGGCACGTTACAGGAGCATTCATGGATTTTCATGGACTTGAACAAGGTGGAATAAAATCACACTGAAGGGTCTGATTCCACTTAGATACCTGATAGGTGAAAAGAGGGCCTGTCCCCATATCTTCTACCCAGGAATAATGAGAACAATTAGAAAAAGAACAGATCTGGCAAAGCAGTCAGGAGTCATGATCAAAGGCCAAATGGGGGAACTATGTCACTCAAAAAGCACACAGTACCTAAAACTAGTAAAAAGAAAGTTACATTTTGTGGGGAAATTGTGACACCTGCTCCCTCATTTTCATTCAAATCTCCAATGATTTTTTTTTTCTATTTTCCTAATAATCATTTTTGGATTTCACTTAAAAGAGAAAAAAAATTGATCTTTGATCAAAAATCACACCCTGAGCAGCTCCCTGAAGCCTGTGGTAAATTCTGTCACTAGCATTTTTTAAATGAAGATGGACAGTTTTCTAAAATACACACTCTAGTTCAAAACTGAGTCAGGGGAGTCCTCCAGACCACAATGATCTCATCCATGAAACTGTATGTCATCACTTTGAATCAAATGTTAATTGAGTTGTTACCGTGCAGAAACTAGCCTATGGCCTCTCTGAGATGCTGGCCTCAGTCTGGTTCCATATGCACAACAATGTCCATCACACTGTCATCAGAGGCAGCCAACAGGAAGGCCAGTCTCCAGGCTCAATCTTTGTGCCTTTGGAGATGCTCTGTCTAGTACAGACCTGAGCTACACAAAGACTGCAGGGAGGCACTGAACTGCCAGCTACTTTGCCTGTTGTGCATAGATTTCAGACACTCACACAATGCCGCCTCACCCCAGTTCCAGTAACTCATCAATATTCTTTTAATTCAATTCATATTCAGCTTGTGGAACTCAGAGCCACAAGAAAGTATCCAGGCTTGACCTCACCAGGATTGCAGAAAAAGCTCATGCTTGTATAGACGAGGAGAATATTTCCTGTGAAGTTGGAGCAGACAGAAGGTTCATGAGGAATATAAAATATTCAAGACATCAGCTAGTTGTTCCCTGCTAAGAGTTCTGAAGTAATGTCCTCTGCAGAAGGTTGTGCCTCAACTATAACTCACAAAAATCCTTGTACTTTACTCTGAAACAGTCTGGACCAGTATCCGGTCTCTGATTGGGACCAAAGGATACCAGGGTAAGCTACCATGACAGTTTTTATTCAGACCTTGCCACTTCTTCTCATCCCACTTGCATACAAATGTGGCCCAGTGCAACAGTAAAGCTGTTCTCACCCTGCCTCACTGCAGCTTAGATACGTTCAGAGGTTTTAGTCTGTGAAATCCTCCAAGACAGCCACCATTAAAAACACACTGACCACATCAGCATTACTAGAGGAACTTCATTTTGCTGATTTTTAAGCAAAGAGTTTAAGATATTAAGAAAGTCTGAGAAGTCTAGAACCGAGTAAAACTGAGCGAGTTATTGCTTCTGCATTCGTATCAACTAACACAACAATTATTTTGCTATACAACTCTAGTGGCTATAAGACACGTGTAACTTCTTACTGTAAGGTAGCTAAGCAGAGTCAACATTACCCACTATTTGTGAGTGGCTTTGCCTATTTACCTTGCAATAAATGACAGTGCCTTGCCTCTGCTAGGATTTTGCAATAGGATTGTTTATTAGTTAACCTGCCATAAAAAACTCCCTTTCCCCCCTTCCTTTAGCAGAAAAGACAAAGCCACAGTTTGGCAGTTAGGAATGGTCATGAATTAAGACTGACAGCTCTGCATTTTAACCAAAAGGAAAGACGAGCTACTTCCTGGAACATGGTTGGCAGGAGACTGAAGCACACAAGCAAGCTAAGGAGCAGTTGCCAAGTGGTTTACTTGCAAAATTGTTTGACACAGGATGGTGAAAGACTAACAATGGTGTAACAATGGCTCCAAAGGCAGCCTCCAATACAGGGTCAGAGTCTGCAGATTTTAAGTTTCAGGCCCTGTCTATGTTAGAAGCCTAGCATTGGCGCAACTGAATCAGCTTGGAAAAATGTGGCAACCTAGCTGCATCAGTGCACCCCTTCATATAGCTTTAACTGATATTGAAACCATTTAGATGAATGCTATTTAAACAGATTTTAAAACCACTTTATTATCCTACTGCAAACTGTCTAGTACAGACAAGGCCTTACCTTGACTTAGCAGCTTTAGTGGAGTAGCAAACTACTGCATTCCCCTCAATGGGAGTAAGGGCTCTGAGGCTTACTAGTCAGGCTTATGCAGACTGTACTTTCAAGACAGCTTAAATGCATGGCCTTGTGACTAGCTAGTGTACCTAACCACTGGCATTATGCACACAAGTTGTGTAAATGAATATACAAGTGGCCAAATAAAAGGCAGATGTAGCTATTGTTGTAGAAGTGAACTGCACTATGATTGCTTCTCACTTACTCATGCTCAGTAATTTTGTTAACAACCCAAATACCAGGTAAGCCATCCCTGAATGTACAATATGAGCAAACATTCTTCTATTTGTCCTGTCTCCTTCTCACAAGAATAAATCTATGCTTGTCTTGCCCATACCAGATCTGACAGGGCACTCAGCCAACTGCGAATAAATACATTTCATTATCCCTGTTTGCCAGATGGGGAAACAGAGAATAGATGAGCCTTTTCATAGATTGCTTAATGAGCCCTTCAGCTATAAGCATCTCTTCTGAATTTCACCTCTTTATGCATGCATTGAGCCCAATAACTTGTGGTTGACTGAAGCAGAACTTCCAGAATACATCCAGCCTGGCCCACCACTTCCTGAGGCAGTCTGTTTCAATGCCTAAATACACACGTTATTTGTCTGGCTCTAACTTTCAGCCACTGTTCCCTACCCATGGTCTCGCAGCAGGTCAACAGCAGAGCTTGGAATGGAACCCAGGATTCCTGCCTCCCAGCCTGTGCACTGAACATAACAGCACCTTTCCCCTATCTCTCTCTTTCTTCCAGTTTCCTCCTCTTTACCTGGTCCCAATTCCTCCACCAGCCTTTTTCATCTTTCCATTTCTTCAAATCCTTTGTGCCATCGAACCTCCTACTAGTGAAACATGTCATCTCTCAGCACCAAGACCAGTTATCTACTGCTTCTCACTAAGTGCGATTACACGTCATCCTACAGCAACATAGTGAACATTGCCATATGGTGTGCTATGGTGCCATAGTGATCACATAGGTCTACACGTGATCACTAGCTATGTCACTGTAGCGGGGAAATTTAAGTGTGCATTGCCAATCTAGCACAGTACAGGCGGTTACTAAAGCACGGTGCAGTAACCAGGTTGCCATATGGCAATGTGTAGACATGCCCACTGAAAGCATTCTCTAGATAGAAACTGGGAGGAAGAACTGCTGCCTGCCGTTTGAGCAGGTCTGAGTGAGAGACAGGGCAAATGTGTGACAGCCACTTGGCAGACAGGTAATTACAAGACTAGTTCCTCCACCAGAGTGATATGCCAGCCTTGACCTCTGTGCAAGGCTCTCATTACTATGAGCATTTTGTTTGCTAGGCACAGTGTGGTCAGGAAGGGAATCTGGACCATTAATTGTTATGAGCTGCACTCCATCTCTGTGCACATCCCTTGTGCACATATTAGTGCCAGAGAGAAGAAGGCTGTTACCAAGTCTACAGTGCGCTATATCCAAGATGCCCACCCATATGTACCTGATCTGAGATTAGGGAATCATTTAGGCTGTGTTACTAATACAGCCTCTAATAAACTGGGTTAGCCTGATCTGCATTTTCCAGTGGCTTGAGAGTGTCCCTGCCAGGGAAGACCAGGGTTTCAAGGAATAGTTTTACAACCAAAGAGAGAGGCTGAGAAGCACCAGTGCTCTAGTGTGGTAAGGGACTGGGGACTACAGAACACCTTGTGTCCACACAGCACATGAAGTGAAGCAATAGGGGAAGGTGGATGGTGTAGGTGGATCTCTGCCAATGCGAAGTTGGGAAGAAACAAGGCAGCAAAAGGATCTGTGTTCAATTCCTCATTTTGTCAAAGCCTCCCTGCATGGCCTTGGGTATATCACTTCTCTCCATGCCTCAGCTTCCTATCTGTACAGTGGGAACAATACTATTTCCTTACTCCTCCTTTTTGATTCTTTGCATTGTAAGCACCTTCAGGACAGAGGTCATGTTACACCACATCTGTACATCTCCAATGCAGCTCTCTTAGAAGTGCAGTGCTAGTGAACTGCTGTGCTTGTGAGAATCCATCAAGAATAGGTGCCATGAAAAGCTGAACTGTGGTGTGCTGCTTCACCAGGACAGTGGGTCACCCCACACATCCCATGCTCCAGTGATTAGAGCAACCAAATGTAGCTTGCTCACAAGATTTGACTCCAGAATCCTACATGTTTCCCCAAGTTTAAGGGAAGAGTTTCAGTGAAGATAATAAGGCAACTAAAGTATCCAAGGAGTTTCTGGGTATGCAGGACAAGACCTTCTATGAGACAGGCATAACCGCATAGCAGCTGCACTGAGCCAAGCAAACTGATGTCAAGGGGAATACATTTTGCAAATATCTGAACAGTCAAGTGTAAATGGAGTTTCTTTCTTTGTTAGGCTAGGAACCTCCTACACATCCATGGCAGAGCTTCTGCAGACAGCACATAAGCATGCTCCCTGTACAGTGAAAGAATATACGGGACACTCCGCACAGAGTGTATCGACTGTTGATTTCCTTATGAATCCCTGGAAGTCCTGTTACTAAAAGTGTGAGGGAAGAAATGATGGAAGCAGTTCAGCAGCCACCAGCAGAAGAGTGTGAGGTAGGGATGTGCAGGGAACTTAATATTGGAGGTGACCTGGCTGTATGAGAGACCCCTGGAAGGACCGTAGCTCAGGCTGGCTGAGAAAGACAGAGTTGGTGCCTACTAGGCATTTGGGTGACCTCATGGCTCAACATGGCCATGTACCTCAAGCAACAAAGCATTTAGGTCATGCTTACAGGATAGGGGACAATCAAGAGGCAGCAGTGACTCTGAGACAGGAGTGGGGTCACATAGATAATCAGCTGAACATGAGCTTATTCTGGATTGGACTACTGGACCCAACCCTATGAGACAACAAGTTCCCAGTTTGAAGCTGTAAGGCCATGCAAGTTGATGTATTCTTTGATTGCATCAGGCTAAAAACAGACATTGCATTTGATCCCACATAAACCATTTTATCCTGGAACAAAGTGCAATTGCTCAGGTGTCCATGTCCATAGTCCAGGGATAAATTCTGAAAAGGATAAGCAGTTCTAATAGTTTATCCTGGGATATCACAAAGTGTGTCTGAGCAGTTATCCTGGGATTGCAGCACTGAATCAATGGCAGAAAAGAGGCAGTGTGCTCACTCAACCCTGATTGGAAGGACAATGTATGTACATCTCAGTCCTGGGATATTTCTGTTCTGGGACAAACACAGGCAGAAATTGTCCAGGGATAAATGCAACATCCATTTCTAACCTGAGATTATTGACATTCCTGAGCAGGGGGAGGGAAGTTACCTCTCTTTGGCAATGGTGCCAATGCTCCTGGAATGCTGTGTTCAGTTCTACAGTCCATAGCTCAAGAAAGATGTCGCTCAAACTGGAAAGGGTCCAAAAAATAAATAAATTGAAGGATGGGGAAATGTACCTTATAGTGAGAAACTCCAGAAGAGGACTTTTGAAGAGGAGGACAAGAGGCCTGTAAGCACTTATATAGGGAGCAGAAATTTAATAGAGTTTCTGCAGTCTAGCAGGCAAATCTGTAACAAGATGCAGTGGTACAAGCTGATGTTAGACAAGTTTAGACTAGAAATAAAGTGCAAACTTCAAACAGTGAATGGAATTAACCACAGGAGTAACTCACCAAGTGTGGAAGAGGAATCTCCGCTGCTGACAATTTTAAAGCTATATTAGCTTTTTTTGTTGTAAAAAACAGATACTGTAGTTCAAATGAGTAATTCATGAGAGTCCCACAGCCCACATTACTTAAGGGGTCAGATGAGAAGACAATAAGGTCCCTTTTGTGCTTGTAGTCTATCACAGCAGTGCTCAATCCTCTGGCCCTGCAGGCCAGGTGTGTGGCATAGGACTGGTACACTGGCCAGACTGACCCTGTATGCCAGGCTTGGTCACTGTACTGCCTCATTCAGCCCCATACCTCCATGTGCCACCCTACTTAGCCCTGGGATGCTCCATGCCATTTCACCTGGCCTCTGATCCCTTGTACCATGCCAATCAGCCTTGTGCTGCCCAGATCAGCTCTGTGCCCTCCCATCATTTCCCCACTGCCAAATTTTTGGACCCATGGGGACAGCAGCAAGCTGGATGACAGAGCTCTGTGGGCTGGATCTGGCCAGTGGACTGGGAACCTCTGGTGCATGACACTGTGTGAGTGTCTTGGCATTGGAACATATTGTCAGGTAGTGCCATTTGGGGCAAGCTAGTTGGTGCTTTTCTGCAACCATCCATGCTGTCTGACAGCCTACCCCAACAGGCAAAGCACAGCCCGAAGAGGCTGATATCTAAGTCATGGCTGTTCCTTTCTTTCTACCCTTGCCAAGAGGCTCTGCCCTCCCCTGTATGGAGCTGAAGTAGGCACAAGAGTGATTACAAACCCTGATCCTAAGTATCATGAATTGAAGTCTAGGGTTGCAGTTCAGATCCATCCTAAACCCGACCATGAAATTGTCACCCCCCTTGATGTCTCTCGCTGGCAGGGGGACCCATGTTAAAGAAGATCCTCTTTGAAGCGACTCTGGTGGTGCTTGAAGTTTTGATAATTGGCCCAGCTGTAGCAGTGGGTAAAATTCCAAACTGCTCTGTAAATCAGACTGGTATCCTACCTGTTCTGCAGTGTTGATGCAGGCTAAAGCATTTAAGCAGAGATAGCCCTCCACTGCATTCCTACAGTTCACTGGGAAGGAATCTTGGAGGGGTGAAGCTTACTACAGCCATAAAAATGATGGCAAGTACTTCCCAGAAGTCCTAGAAACACTCTTGGCAGAGCACAGTGTACAGGCAGACATGGTAATTCAGTCAGGGCTTTGCAGCCTGGCTGCTCACATCCAGGCCAGGCTAACCTAGGTGCCAGTCATGTAAATTTACTCTGCAGTGAAAATAAGGTAGTGATGCTGGAAGTGCAATTGTCTACTGAAGCACGAAGTGAAGCTCACCAAAGCCTTAGCCGTGATTGGCTGAAATAACACATTGGGGAACTGCAAGGGCAAGGTATGAATGAGCTTAACTTCAGCACTGCCAGTTCCCTTATCTCATGGTACCTCTGATGAAGTAGGCTGTTGCCTAATAAAGCTTATTGCTCTTGAACAAGTCAGTCTCTAAAGTGCCACCTTGGTCTTTTGCCTGACCTCAGACTAAGATGGCCAACTACTACACTCTGGGCATCTATACACTTGCTCTGGGGTGGAGGGATGAGTGCTTTAATTAGAGTGGCTCTGAGAGCTACTCTAATTAAAGCGCCAAGGGTGTCATGCATATTCAGCATCCTGTGCTTCAAAGTGGTGGCGAGGTGCTTTAAATAAAGCTCATTCAATGAGCTTTGACAGAGCTGGGCCAGACAGACAACTGGGGAGGGCCAATGGTTCAGGAAGGGCCCAGCTTCCTGGGAACTGGGAGTGGGTATGTATTCCAATGTAGGACAGCATAGAGCAGTGGTCTCCAAAGTGGTGTGTGTGCACCCCAGGGGGTGCGCAAGACGATCCATTGGGGTGTGGGAAGAAAATATTAGAACTTCTATTTATATTTATATAAATATACATATTTTGGGGGTGCGTGCTCAAAAATTTTTTATTGATGGGGTGCACGATCAAAAAAGTTTGGAGACCACTGGCATAGAGCACAAGCTGCTGCAACACAAAGCCTGTTTTTCCCTTTCTCCTCTGCTTGGAGCATGCTCAGAGGAACTCTTGCTCTCCATTTGACCTCATCCAGAGATATACAGGAAGATACATAAGCATAGTTTCCATTGCTCACACCCTTCTTCCTACTCCAGCCTGCTGGCCAGCACAACTCAGCAGTTTGAGGCTGAGGTGCACATTGGACCTTTAGTCCTGCACCGAGTGAGGGGGCCCAACAAATATGCTGTGTCATGTTATGGTCCCAAATGTGCTTGATCTGCCTCTCCACGTTGACAGAACAGACAAGAATAGTTCCAAAATGGAGGAGCATTACATCGTTATCAGGCCACCCCAGAAGCTGCTGTGCCTGGCTGGATAGCAGCTGCTGTACCTGGCATGACCCTTTGTCCCCAACTTTTAGGCAAATAGTTTCCTGGAAAACCAGAACAGAGAGATATACTCATGCTTTAACCAACACCAGAGACTTCAAGGGAAAACCCATGAGGCACTGCTATGCCTTGGAAGTAGAGGCATTTCCTTTCTGACCCAACCTTGGTACTGAAGCACAAGAACTAGAAACCCTCACTAGAATGTGTCTTCATTAGTGTGAGTACAGTTGCTCTTTGGATTAATTCTATCAGCTGGCCTATCATTTGTAACTCTTAAAATGAATTGACTCAATGATCAGGTATCATCAGAGAGGCATCCTTGTCCCCAAAGAGTTGAGAAATTGAGCTTCATCATTACTATGTATGCCACAATAAAATAGGATTATTTTGTCTGGTCTCAATTGTGGCTCATGAAAGTAAGTCAGTCAATGACTGAAGTTCTTAGAGGGGAATAGGCAGACAAGGTTCTTTGCGTGAATCTGATATCTTTTATTAGACCAACTTAAATAGTTGGAAAACAGTTATAACAATTAGAGGGGAATACGCACTCCAGAAAGGATAAGCTAGGTTCTTTGTTTAAAAGTGTTGGGTTCAACCACAGGAAAAGCAAAGCAGCAGTTACTAAATGGAGGTAGCTGAGGCAAAGGTTTAGAAGGAGATCAAGGCAAGAAAATGTTTGCTGGGCTTGTGAACAGCCTGAAGATGTCATTCTACAGAGATGACCTGATTTAGAAAGTCCATAGTAAGACACCCATCTGTGGCAGGCCCTCAACTTCTCCAAACCCCACTGAAACCACCAGGAGCCTTTCCAGATTGCTGAGGAGAGAGACAATCATTGTCGGGTTTGGAAGTGGATCATTTCCCTTCGGGGCTAACAAACTGATGGCTACTTCTAAGTCTGAGCTGGTACAAACTACAAGCTGCTTCTTGACCTTGACCATTATGGACCTTTATTCAGCCTCTGCACTTTAAAGAGTATTTGTCTTCAAGGCAGGCTTATAGGACCCAGGGCAGTGTTAGGGGCTCCTGTAGCTTGTTTAGGAAGTGGGACAGGAGAAAGAGCAGCAGTACCAGCAAGATTTCAAGTTGGTGATCTCATGAAGGGCTTCTCTTTCCAAATTCAGCATTGAAGATGAGACTTGGCACTCACCAGAGCAAGGTCATCAGTAAACAGGCCCAGCGAGATGGGGACTAGGCATGGAAAAACATTCTCCTGTTGGGATTTGGAGGGTTTATTTTGAGTTTGGCTCAACTTTTTGGTTAAGCCCTAGAAAAAATGAGTTTTCTTCAGCTAGGGGAAGTCACCCAAGCACTAAGAGCTGAGGATCTGGTCCAGGATGCCAAAGAGAAGCCCAAAATATTTCCTAAGGGAAGAAAAAAATCTACATAACAAGAAAGCCACGTTGCAATTAATGGACTTCCCCGCATCTTGGCCAGGGGAGAGGGTTGCTGTTGCACTTGTGACTGTTTATTCCCACAAGGAATAAAGAAATATGGAAATATGTGGGGGTTTTAATCACATTTTCATTGCAAGTAGTACTGTAAGAACTGAAAATTCAGGCTAAAACATTCTTCAAATTTCAGCAATTCTGGGTTCAACCACCTGCTCCTGACAATTAAACATCTACCACAGCATGCCATGGGTACATGGAGCATTTTTCACAATAGTATTAATTCAATTCACACTTGATAAAGGAAGGACAGATCATATATGACAGGTGTCACACCGTAGGAGCTCAGATCCTGTGGTGACGGGTAGAGATGTAATAAGTAGTTTTTGTACCCTGGGCAGCAGCTGTGGCTAAGGCTATGGCAGTCTCTGCCATTCTTGTGCCTCCTCAGAATTGGCACCCAGGGCTGGTATACTGCTTGCCCACTCCTAATTGCAGTACTGGTGATAGGTACAGTTCATGAGCTGGACTAAACCTTGTTGTGTAATAGCAGAGCTAGCAACTTTCTGAATATTTGGGAGGATATCACCAGATCTCCTCCCCAATTTGTGGCATGCCACACACAGGCTGCCCATGCCACTTGTGACACCTGTGCAGCAGGTTGCCCCCTCCCCAACTATAATGGATCCATAGTCACACAAGTCTTTGCAGGGTTGAACAGGTCTTGAACTCAGTCATCAAGCAGCCTGTTCCAGTATGAAGGGTTCTTCATGGCTTGTCTCTGCTCTGGCTTCCTGTCCCAATGCCTCATCAGGCTGACAGAGAGGATCTTTGTAGAACTCTGAAAGGCTCATTAGCTTTTCACAATTTATTTTACTTCCTTCCATTCATCATCCCTCCTTTTCCCTGGACCACATGCTCCCTACAAATAATGATCTTGCTTTAACAATTGGCCATGCTATACTAGAACTTCTTTCTGGAGTGGGAGGAGGGAGCAGTCATGATCAGAACGGTGTTACAGAACAGTGTCTTATCACACGGTCGGATCCTCAGCCGGAACAGCGCTAAGAGACTTCCTGATTTACCTCATGGAGAATAGCAGTATTGTTTTCCTTTTCAGCACACTAGGGCTCATCAACACACAGTTTGACTACAGTCATGCTGAACCACAGTTGCCCTTGTGACAGAAATGGGGGCCTTTCTTTAATGACTGTTTTACACTAGAAAAGCCTGATGCACGAGTATAAGCGATGAGAAGAATCAGGCTCCCAGGAGCATTCATCTTTTCCCTTTTCTCTTCTACACCCTGGTGTACATCTGTCCCACTTTTTGAAAAGCTTATCATGTTTATGCAGCAGAAAATACAGCATTTGGTGGTTGCAGTTCTTCCTTTTTGATAAAGCCTTGTCCCCTCTTGTGAGTACACCAGAAACCACTCGCAACCACAGGCCACTCAATCATGGAGAGCAGGCCCCTGTGGCACACCCAGCCACCCCTCCCAAGTATGCACATCTTTGTCCAGGCACCAACAAATTCTGCATAAATATGAACAGCAATAGTGCCCACATGCACTGCCCCCTGGTTACTAGCCAGAATGATCAGGTGCTCAGCTGTCTGTCCAAGGTCCTGAGGCTGCTGCAGTCAGTAGAGCTCCGCATAGTTTAAGTGGTAAAATGTGATGACTGAGTTCAAGCCTCCTCAAGCCTGCAAAAACTTGCATGACCATGGATCCATTATAGAGGGGGCAACTTGTTGCACAGGTGCCACAAGTGGCACGGGCAGCCTGTGCATGTGGCATGCCACAGATCAGGGAGGGGACATACAGCACAGTGCTAAATAGGGCAAGGAGCAAAAAGCAGACCATCAGATCAGGCAGGGAGCAGAAAGCAGAGCAGCAGATTAATTAGGGAGTACAAGGGGAAGAAAGCAGAGAAGTAGATCAGGTAGGGGAAAAGGACAGGAGCAGCACATGTGGGGGGGAGGGGTACAGAGCTAATTTGTGGCGTGCCTGCCAAAAAGGCTCTTAAACTCACAGCCAGCAAGCAACAGTCTTGTATCACTTGTTTGGCAACTCTCCTGTACCTTTACCTTTACTCCTCTTTGGGTGCACCTACCTAAGATGGCTACTGCGGAGTAGACTAATTAGTTCTGCAGTAAATGTCTCGGCATCTACACGTGTGGCCCTATTAGGCCACAGGAAACTAATAAACTTCACAGCAGGGTAGTGTTTGTAAATACAAGTACAATCCTGCTGTGGATTTTTTTACTCCACAGCACCACATGTGTAGATTCTGATTCAGCTGGCTAAGGCACAAGAGTGCTTCAGTGTGGCAGCTGCCTGCTGGCTAGCTTCACACTGCAGCACCCTCATGCCCCAGTCAGCCCCTTTGCAGCACACTGAGCCAGGTCGGAGCAGCCATGGGCTGCAAAGCTAACCCCCTCAGCCTCTTGAGTACTCACACCAGGGAGTTGTCCCAAAATCTCTCCAAAAACTTCCTGGATTGCCTGCACACTGCTGTATTGTCCTCCCAGCAAATGTCAGGGTGATTGAAGACCTGTGATTAGGAAACTTTGGCTAGCTGTTTGAGGAAAGCCTCCTCCACCACTTCCTCCTGGTCTGGTGGTCTATAGCAGACACCCACCACATCACTGTTGTTGCTCTCTCCTCTGACCCTAACCCAGAGACTTTCAACAGGCCTATCTCTAGTTTCATGCTGGAGCTCTGAGCAATCATATACTTTTTTGCCTCAGTCTTCACAGGTAAAGTCAGCTCCTAGACTACTGCACTTGGCAGCACAATTCAGGGAGGAGGTGATCAGCCCTCAGTGGTGAAAGAACAGGTTAGGAACTATTTAGAAAAGCTGGATATATACAAGTCCATAGGGCCAGATGGGATGCACCTGAGGGTGCTGAGGGAGTTGGCTGATATGATAACAGAGCTGCTGGCCATCTTCTTTGAAAACTCATGGCATGATTGGAAAAGGGCAAATATAGTGCCCATATTTAAGAAAGGAAAACAGGAGGATCCAGGGAACTACAGACCGGTCAGCCTCATCTCAGTCCCTGGAAAAAACATGAATCAGATCCTCAAAGAATCCATTTCTAAGCACTTGGAGAAGAAGAAGGGGATTAGGAACAATCAGCATGGATTCACCAAGGTCAGGTTATGCCTAACCAACCTAATTGCCTTCTATGATCAGATGAGTGGCTCTGTGGATGTGGAGACAGCAGTGGATGTGGCATACCTTGATTTTAGCAAGGCTTTTGATAGCCTCCCACAACACTCACACAAGCAAGCTAAGGAAATGCAAACTGGATGAATGGACTGTAAGGTGGACAGAAAACTGGTTGGAGCATTAAGCTCAGAGGGTGGAAATCAATGACTGGATGTCTAGTTGGCAGCCAGTATCAAGTAGACTGCCCCAGGAGTCCGTCCTGGGGATGGTTTTGTTCATTACCTTCATCAGTGACCTGGAAGATGGCATAGAATGTACACTCCACAAATTTACAGATGACACCAAGGTTGGGGAGTAGTAGATATGCTGGAGGGCAGGGCTAGGATTCAGAGTGGCCTTGACAAATTGGAAGATTGGGCTTAAAGGAATCTCATGAGGTTCAGCAAGGTCAAGTGCAAAGTCCTGAACTTGGGACAGAACAATCCCATGCACCAGTACAGGCTGGGGCCTGCCTGGTTGGGCAGCAGCTCTACAGAAAAGGATCTGGAGGTTACAGTGGACAATAAGTGGAATCTGAGCCAATAGTGTCCCCTTGTTCCCAAGAAGGCTAATTAAATGGTAGGTGTGTTGCCAGCAGGTCAAAGGAGGTGATTATTCTCCTCTATGCAGCACTGGTGAGACCACATCTGGAGTGCTGCATAGGCGATGCTTGGGGGGGGTATGTGCCACCCCCCAAGATTGGCCCTCACCAGGTAGGGAGTGGGCAATGCTAGTCATTGTCCCCCTCTCCCAGAAGCACCTGGTGATCAGCCGCTGGGGGAACCCCCCACCCCACGGAGCAATGGGCCACTGGTGCCCCTGCAGAGTCAGGAGGCACCAGTTGTCCATGGAGTGCTGTGTTCAGTTTTGGGCCCCCTGCTACAGAAAGGAGGTGGACAAATTGGAGAGAGTCTAGGGGAGGGCAAGAAAAATGATGAGGGGGCTGGGGGACATGACGTATGAGAAGAGGCTGAGGGAACTGGGCTTATTTAGTCTAGAGAGGAGAAGACTGAGAGGGGATTTAATAGCAGCCTTCAACTCCTGAAGGGGGGTTCAGACGAGGATGGAGCTGGACTGTCATGTGCCACCACTGAGAACAGAACAAGGAGCAATGGTCTCAAGTTGCAGCAAGGGAGGTTTAGGTTAGATATTAGGAAGAGTTTTCTCACTAGGAGAGTAGTAAAGCACTGGAACAGGTTGCCTAGTGATGTGGTGGAGTCTCCAGCCTTGGAGGTTTTTAAGACCTGTCTAGTTGGGGATGGTCCTGCTTTGAGCAGGGGGTTCGACTAGATGACTTCCTAAGGTCCTTGCCAATCCTAATTTTCTATGATTCTATGATTTTAAGGAACAACATCTGAGACTTTTTATTCTTCTCTAATTTTCTGAATTTTTTCTGGATGTTTTTCATAAGAACCATCACATCTTGAATTTCCAGTATTTGAAAGACTCCTTGGAGCACATCAGAGATGGTTTGGGAGCCCTCAAGTTTCCATTTGGAGAAGCTGAGGATGGAAAACTCTTCATAGAGAGAGCTCTTTTCTTAAATGGTTGTCAGATGTTCACATTAAATAAAATATCATGGCGTTCCAAAGACAAAAAGCAAATATTATACTGTGATGTACCAACAGGAGAGTTGTATACACAAAATGAAGAAATTCTTCCTCTCAGTTCATATAAGGCCTTATCTAGAATATTTCACCTAGTTTTGAGCATCATGCCTGAAGAAAGACAGGGGCCATTAAAATCCAGAAGGAAGCAATAGAAATTATTGTAAGTCTAGAGAATGTGACCTACCTATAAGGGAAGGCTGACAGAACATGTTTGTTTAGTCTAGAGAAGACTGAGGGGAGGTAAGATAACAGTCTTCAAATACTTAATAGATTGCTGGAACAAGGAAGGTAATAAATCCCATCATCCACTGCGGATAGAACAAGTAATAATAGGTTTAAATTGGAGCCTGCGAGGTTTAGGTTAGTGATTGAGAGGATAGTTAAGCACTGCAACAAGTTAGGAGCGGGGCTGTAGAATCTCCATCAGAAGAAATTTTTAGGATGCTGTGAAAGCAGAAGGGAGGGGAGAGCCCAGAGACTTGAGTGGCAGCAGCTGCTGAAGTGGTAGGAGGAGCGGTGCCTGGATCAGGAGACTAGCAAGTTAACCCCTCAGGAGCTGGATGCAGGCCAAGGGCTGCCAGTTGCACAGCACTGCCTCAATCATCACTTTGTTATTGCTTCATTTATTCTGAGCTGCCTAGAAGGGGTTTTACTGAAGCCACAGCCTGGACCCATTGTCTCACAACCAGAAGAGAAGGGCTAGTGCTACAGCGACATCATGGACATCAGAGAATATGATGAACACAAGATGCCAGCGTGCAGCTCATGATGGAATGTGAATGAAACCGTGCTGGGTTGTTCCGAGATCCTGCGCCAAACTGGAGCACAGAAGCAGATACAGAGGGTATGGGAATCCAGTAGGGTTATTTTCAGGCAAGATGCATCCTTTCTCACTCCACATTAGCCACTGGTTTGTACTGGCATGACTTATTTCAGAACTGAAATTGCTAGGCTAGTGCAAAGCCTGCTGTGGACGTAGTGGTTTATCAGGATTTATTTATGTGCCAGAATGATACACAAGCCAGTCATAGACCATAGAGAGAAAACAATGCCTACCCCAAAAAGCTTTGAAGTGTAGCTGTGACTGTGGGCTTGCCAGTCCAGACTACAGACTTGCAGTGCAGTCCTCAGGCATGCCATGCTTTTCCACATGGGCTTCTTTCTAAACCAGAAGCTATGTAGCTACATCCCTGCAGCATTTCAGAAAAGCTGGTTTGTACTGCTGAGTGAAGGATGCATTACTCCTCCTCCATGCCAACTGACCTGCCCATGGCACCATATAGTTGTAGCTATATGGCTTCCAGTTCAGGACATAACTTATGAGGACCCAAGCTGTGTGTTCAAGGGTGGTGCTTTCTAATGGAGTACCTTTGCAATGTCAGTGTGACAGAAAGGGTGTGTACACGTATCTCTGTGTGTCATCCAAACAGGGATTTTTATCCCGTTATCTGGATTAGCTTTTGTGGCCCCTTTGTTCTTATTGATGAAGTGAGTTGGGGCTCACAAAAGCTTATGCCATATATTTTCAATTTAGTTTGTCTGTAAGGTGTAATTCTACCCTGCTTTCTATCTGACTTCAGACTAACACCACTATCTTCTTCTCTCTGCTCATGGATGTTACCACACTAACTCAAATGAAATGGCTTGTAATCAACCTACACAAGAAACTTGCTCGGGTATGCACAGACATCTTCTTTCTGACCAGATGCCAGCAAATGAATATTATACCCAAGGGACACCAGGTGACCAATCCACTCTGTTCTACATACCACACAGGCTATTTTGACAAGCTGTACTTCACTTTCACCAGGAAATTCAGTGTTCGATACAGCAAATAGGAACAGAGCAACACCAGACTTGCAGAACTTACAGAATTCAGAACCACCCAGACATAACAGCCAAGGAAAATGTCTTTGCATCTAGCCATGAAGCTTATCACAAACCCCTTAACTCCTTAAAGAATATGAAGGAAGAAAAACTTTCCAAATATGAATGCTCCAACAACAGGCCTACAATGGCCACAACACCACCACATTGCATCAGAAACCAGCTGGCTGCCGCAGCTACCGTCACACCACCAGCTTGCATTCTAAACACACCGCTAGATCCAACGTCTCCAGCCAAGCGCTCTGTTACAACTGTGTCTGCTCTGATCCCACCAACCGGGATGCATACTGGAAGGATCTGGAGCAGGGATTCTGACAATTACAATATGATCCCCGAACTGTAGCCACTCAAATCAACATATGAGTGGCTACATTTTGTCTGTTTATGCTCTTTCACAGCATCTGGTAAAGTGATCTCAGGCTCACAGAAACTTGTAATATACATCTATGATTTAGTTAGTCTATAAAGCACAAATCTACCCTGCCTTCTGTCTGATGTAGGCCTCACTGGAGCATTGATCAATCTGTGTACTGCTCACATAAAGGTTTTGCTAACGCATTGACAAGAGTAGGTCTGCCAGCAAACCTGACTGGTGCATGAACTCCTCACATAAACAAAACTTAGCATGTGGGCCAGATGGGCACTCCTGCAAGAAGATGGGAGGGAGAGATGGCTGTACAAGTCATAGGATAGTCCAATACCAGGATGACAAGACTAGAACAGGATGTAAAACAAGCCCATGGTACAGGACAGTTTGAGACATTCAAGATACAGAAGGAATGCAATACATAATTTGTTTCGATCATTATGGGAACTTTGTAGTAGCCTAGGGGAGCCTGCATGGTGCTGTGCTGCCTACTGGGGCTGTGCAGAGCAGGTTATATTTGATTCAACAGCCATGTTGAATATTAAACTGGGTCCCGCTTCGATTTGAAGCTTTGTCAAATATTCGAGTTGCTTCGACTTCCCCATAGGCTGTAATGGGGAAGGTCAAAGCAGGCTATAACTTTGGCATTTCTGGTCTGATCTTGATGAAACTTGCAGGACTGGTAGCTCCCGAGGAGCCCACAGAGCCTGCCAACTTTCAACAAGATAGGTTCAGGGGGTGCAGAGAAACAGCACCACAAATTCTTGAGATAAAACCTCCTGTGACTTCTGTGTGGAAAGCCACAGGGAGCTCAAAACTGCAGGCCTGCTCGCCCTGAGGGGCCCACAAAGCCTGCCAACTTTCACAGTGACAGGTGCAGGGGTTTGGGAGAAACTGCGCTTTAGGCTGCTGACAGGCAAAACTCGTGACACAGGAGGAGCGAGGAGGGCGGCGTTCCTCCGTCTGCGCCTGGCGCGTGGGGAGCCCGACAGCAGGAGGTTCACCTTGAGGAGCACCAGCTGCTCCACCCAACCAGGACCCAGGCAGGTGCGGTGGGGTGTCACAACATCCGCAGCCATGCTGAACACCCTCTCGCTTGGCACGCTGGTCGGTGGACAGGACAGGTATTCCCAGGCAACTGTGACCAGATCCGGCTGCATCGGGCTGCGGGTTGCCCAACAGGCCAAGGGGTCGCAGTCCAGGGGCTTGACAGGCTCGGCAAGATAGGCAGACACCACGGTGTGAGGGCTGTCTGCCTGATCCTGGGGTCGGGACCCCATAATATTTGCCATGGCCTTAGCTCATATCGGCAGCGCCTGTGGTGGAGGGGAAGACTGGCTCGTGGATGGCAGGCTGGGTTCAGGCAGTGGATCCCCCTGTCCCTCTGCCTCCGCCACTTTCTTAATAAGTACCTCCCTCCAGTGACTCAGTGTCTTGCTGCCACATATGGTGCCCTTCACCCATGGGTCACAGATGGCAGCCAGCATATGCACTGTGTTGGACCCCAAGGGTTCGAGCCTTTTCCTAAGGCCTTCCTTCAGCTGCCTCACCAGTGCCTGCACATCTGGTGCCAGCGGCCTGCCCCAGTCAGGAACATCGGCCCCCAGGAAGCTCTCCATTTGGCTGCGGAGCTCCTTCACTATGGGGACCACCTGGCTGAGGGAGGCATCAGCAGCACTGAGGGTCTCAGTGGCCTCAAGGAAGGGCTTGAGGACCAGCAAGATCTGGGAGATGGCATCCCACCCAGCTTTGGTCAGGGGGCTGCTGATCCCAACCTCCCCAAGCAAGGCCAGCTCATGGATGGCCTTCTGTTGCTCCACCGGCCTCTCAAGCATCAGGTATGTGGAGTCCCACCAAGTCTCCACATCCTGGATGATTCTGGGCTGCAGGACATTTAGCTCTGCTTGTTTGTCTCGCAGCATCTTGCCCCCCTTGATGCTCCGGTGGAAGTAGCCTGCCACATTCCTGCATCTGGAAACGAGCCTGCTGGTGTTGCTGGTGCCATCACTGGCAGCCCTGTCCCCCTCCAAGGCATCCCTCACAATCAGATGTAAATTGTGTGCCACACAGTGAATACCAGCAAAGTTGGCATCACAGACTGCCTTGACCACGCTGGCCCCATTGTCGATGACCATGAAGCCGTGGGTGAGCTCAGGCTGCCTAACGCCCAGCCACCCCCTGCACCATGCAGTTCATGGCCCCCCTTATCTCTGCTGCTGTGTGGGACTCATCCATCACCTTGGCATGAAGGAGAGCCCACCAATGGCCTGACTGGCCACACCAGTGCCCTGTGAGGGAGAGGTACGCATGATCTCCACCCTGGCTGCTCCAGATGTCCGAGGTGAAGTGTACGGTCACCTGCAGACCTGCCTTGTGCAGCTCCTCCCTCAAGTGCTCCCTGCATGCTTCGTATAGGGAGGGCACCACCGTCCTGCTGAAGGTGGTGCACGTGGGCACCTGGTAGGATGGATCCAGCAGTGCCAGGAGCTGCCTGAGCCCTGGCCACTCAACAAAAGTGAAGGGCTGGCCATCCAGAGCGAGCATCTCCCCAGTGGTCTGGGTGACCTTGCTCACATTTGCAACTGGTCCCTTTTGCCCCCAGTGTTCCAGGGTGCCCTGCCTCTGCTGGGGGGGGGGGGGGGGGCGGGGGCCGTGGAGCGAGCAGGGGCAATTTCTGTGGCAAAGGGGTGATACCTGCGGAGATGATTCAGCATCCCCAAGGTGGTCATGCACTTTGTTCCCTTGCCCCGGCTGAGTTTGGCTCAGCAGTGCATGCAGATAGCAAACACAGGATCATCTGCCAGCTCATAAGGATCCCAGACCATGCTAGTACTAGGCCTTTCCCTCTGGCGTGCGGGTGCATCTGTGGATGCTGCTGAACTCTCTCCCTCTTCAGCAGCCAGAGGCACAGCAAGAGAAAGAGCGGACTCAGCTGAGCTGCTTGCCTTCACCTGTACAGAGGCACCTTCTGAAGTGCCTTCTGGGAAAGACCTCGTGGCTTGAAAGGAAAAAACCCGAGGGGTGTTGAGTACAAACTTGACTGATTCCTCCTCCTTCCCCAGAACTTCCCTTGTCAGGGCACTGAGATGCAGATCCAGCGCCAGCTCTTCTTCTGGCACTGAAGGCTCAGCATAGGCAGTGACACAGGGGTGGAGCACGCTGCTGTGCTGGTTGCAGTTATTGTGGGAGAGGTTGTGGCTGCTGTGTCTGGACATGAGAGAGTCTCAGGCACAGGCAGTGGCTCTGGTGGCACTGCTGCTCTCCTCTCTTTACTGCTTGTAGCAGCCTCATCCCTTGTAGTGGGAGGAAAGAGGCTGCATCTGAGTTTGGTGGGGGGAGAAACTGCAGCTCTCCCGCTTGCAACCCCCCTTGCTCCCCTTCGTGTAGGCTGGCCAGTGTGGCCACCTGCCTTTCCACCCTGCTTCATAATGTGTTCCTTCGTATGTAAACTGGAACCTCTAAGTGTGCTGTGCGCCGTGGATCAGATTTCTGGATGTTATGTAAATGTGTTTGTGTGTGTAGATAATATATTGAGAAGCATTGGTGTCGTGGGAAGAATGAATGATGTATACAAAAGACTATATATAAACTAAATTCCTATATATAGAATAGATCCTAGGCTACTACTAGCCCTATCCAATATAAGTGTAAACTAATATGAAAAGTAGTTATAAAAGCACCAAGTTCTCAGAAATCCCTGTTGCTAGCATTGCAAGCAGGGAATCCGTTGAAGATCAGGGCTTCCAGCCGTCATGGGCTGATGCAGAGGTGCTGGAGAACACCAGCAGCTCAGAAACTGACCCCACGGCAGAAAGCAGGGAGCTGAAAAACTGCTGCCTTTTATGCCTTTTCTCTGGCCCACCCCCAGAGCACTGGGATTGGAAGGGACCTCAGAGAACGCTGACAGGTCACTGGCCAGCCACACGTCAGTCATGAAAGCACTCCTTCCCTTTCTCCCCCTCCCTCCCCTTACTTTCCTTCCCCTCCCCCCCCGGGAATCCAGTATAGGCAATATTCGACCCACGCTGTTAATATTCGACTTCCGGTATGTGATTCGACAGCTATTCGACCAGCTGCTATTCAACTCAACTTTCACTTTTCAAGGTTGAACATGTCAAATATTTGTCGAATCGAATATTAAGTCAAAGCTTTGCACAGCCCTACTGACTACCTTGTAGGCCTGTGCGAACCGGCTAGTATTCACTTCAGATTCGGCCAATTTGGGGGACAGTGATTCGATTCAGTGATTCGAATCACTGGCCCAAACTGATTTGGCCGAATATGATTCAGAGATTCGGCTGCTGCCAAATCAGCCAAATCTCTGAATTGAACAGGCCCCATTCCCTGCATGCTCTTCCAGTCCTGCCTGCCCCAACTCCCAGCTCTTTGACTGACAAAAGCCCCTATTCACCAGCTGCTGCCAGGTGTGGGGGGGGCAATCCCCACTGCCCTCCACTGTCCCATGCTGCATGGAGGGCTCTGCATGAGCCCCCAGAAGCCCCGAGGGTGCTGCAGCAGCTGGTGAGTTTGGGGAGGGGTTGCTTTTTTAAAGGGCTGGGACCTGGGGCGGGCAGGGCAGCCATGGTGGGGCCGGGACAGCAGGCAGGTGTCTGGGGGTTCATGGTATAGCCCCCATGTGGTGTGGGGCAGTGGGGGGCAGTGGGGATCTCCCCCTCAACTGGCAGTACTCAGTGAGTAGGGGCTATTTTTTAAACAACTGGGGGCTGGGCTGGGTGGGGCAGCCATGGTGGGGGGGGCTGGGAGAGCGGGTGGGGGTTAGCGGGGCTGAGGGAGCAGGCACAGGATGGGGCCTGTCAGGGGTCCTCACATGGTCCCCTCCCCCCTTCTCTCCAGCCCCCCACCCCCACCCCCTACTTACCCACATGGAGTCTGGGTCCAGCTCCCTGGTGCAGCCAGCAGGGACTGCCCAAACTGCCAAAGCTCTCCAAATCATTTCATAGTGACTAGGCCAGGAAGGGAGACCCCATATGACTTGGCTATGAGTTTTGAGTGCTATGCACACAGAAGGGCCTGAGGAGATCCCACAAACATTTACGTTTTCGTGCCTTTCCCACCTGTCTTGCGTGCTCTAAACAGGTTCAGTACAAGCTCCTTAATCTTCAGAGAGAAAGCTGTGAGGGATAAGAGTGCATGAGGGGAATGGTTAGCATCTCTACACCTCTACTGCAACATCTGTGCAGATGTCAACACATCCAAACCCAGCATGAGAAGCTCACTCTTTTGTGGCTGGCCAGATCCTCATCTGACATAAGCCAAAGTTGGTTGACTGAAGTCAACAGAGCCAGGCTCATTTAGTGAGCCTGCACAAAGATCTGGCCCACTGAGTTTTGTACCAACAAAGTTGCATATTCTTCTTCCCAAAGCCCAAAAGCCCGCTGAGGATACATGGGAAATAACTAATTTCCACTTATTATCTCCACACATCTAGAGATGCTTTTCCTGAAACACTATTGTGTGATTATACACTTTAATAAAGCAAAAGGACCAAATGTCCTACACCTTTCCCCTGCATACATATGCACCAAGTGTAGTCCTTCTGGGGAGGGGCTGGTTAAAAGTACAATGAGGTGTTAGGGGGATGGGGGATGGGGGAAGTCACTGTTACAGTAAGTGGGATGGAAAGTTGAAAACAAAAGATCATTACATTCCAGAGAAGCTTGGGTGTGGTGGGGGCTGTACGGGAAATAGGGCAGTAGGGATGTGCTTGTGAACCACCTGTTCTGTTGGGAGAGACAAGTAGAATACCCCAAAGTTGGAAAGGGGGAGAGAAAGGGGTTGTCCTAAAATGTGAGACTCAGAATCTGCCAGAAAGTAAAGAATTCAGCCCTTATCTCCAGCATCCTGTGAAACAGGAAGGGCAGCTATGAGGGCAAAGGGACCAGAAAGCAGCAATAACCCCTTCCCCCAGCCCCAGAAGACATTCCAGGGATAATGCATCAGTGGTGGAAATTAGGGCAGCTCCGGGTCTTCCCAGTGGCAGGGCAGTCAGTGAGCCCTAGGCTGGGCAGCAGGAGATGAGAGCAAAAGTGTACATTCAGTATCTTTGAGTGGCTCTGCTTTCTCTGCTTTAAGCAAGGGATTACCTTTCAGCAGTGGGCTGCTATTGCAAGGGGTGGAAAGGAGGCCTTTCACTGGTTCTTTTTAGGCTGGAGAAAAAAGGTGGTTATGTTTTATACTGCCTATATATCCTTGGGCACAGTGTGGCTAAACATACAAGCAGAAACAAAGCCTGTACCTGTTCATATTGCATCTACATATGCTCTGAAAATGAAAGCACCCAAGATATTATGGTTCTTGTGTAAACATCAGTCCTTCCGTACTGGGAGGCTTTTCCTCTTGCCCACCAGCATGAAGAAAGTCAGAGGCATGCCAGTTGACACCTTCCACCCCAATCATGGCTACATGTCACTGTTGTGAGAATATGATTTGGGAAGCAATTTGCAAACTGAAGATGTTACATAATGATAAAACACATTCTTCTGCCAAATGAGGAAATTGCAAGCTTTGTTGATCAAGGCTGTAATCAAGCTCACTTATAAAAGTGCATAATTTAAGACTCTCAAATGAGTCATCTCCACCCAGCCCTGCCAAGGCTGATGACCAGGCCACAGCCAAACAGAAGGGGGAGGAATGCCACTATGCCTCCAAGGCATGGGACACCAAGATCATCTTAAAGCACCCTCCTGAGGCTGGGTGGGTGTGAATGCCAGAGCAGTGGAATCCTCTTGAGGGGAAATGGGCCACTCTGAAGTGGGACACACCTGACAAAGTGAACTTGGGCTCACAATAGCTTATGCTATACAGCTCTGATCTAGTGAGTCCACAAGGTGCACTATAAAGTGCCTTCTGGTTTGAAGTGTCACCAAAATCCTATAGGGTTGGGAGCAGAGCTAGGCTGAGGTTTGTCAGGGAAAGAACAGCATAGGCCTCTTGCACTGTGGAGCAGGCCAAAATTCTTTCCTGGACAACTATGTGGTGTTACAGCTAGTCTACAACAATGACACCCCTTTAGGGTGGATATCATAGAGGACATCCTGGTTTTCTGCTACTCTGTCCTCTGTTGATATGGAACCTGACACCTTTATGTCCTTTATTTTTCTCATAGACACATAAAGGAGTTGGGTTTCATATCAATAGAAGACAACCAGACTGTCCTCTATGATGGCCACCCTACACACCATACATCAGCCAGAGTGACAAGAGAATCTGTTGGGAGTTCATGGTAAAGAGCAAATGGTGCAGGGACATTCTGAATCAATTCATTTCAGCTGTGCTTACTCTCGCCAAACACTTGTTTTACCCAGTTTTAGGGGCCCTGTGGAATAACACATAGTAAAAGCACTGTCCCCCCCTAAAAGAACTTTCCGACCCACCAGACTCAACCCTTGGCCTCTCTGCTTTCAGGCAGACCCACACTTGCCTTAATCCCCATCCAGAGGCTCCTGCTGACAAGCCAACCTAACAGTCTGGTCTCAAGCCTACCCTGCAAGCCAGCCACACCATTTTCATAAGCCACCTCACACTCTTCAGTCCTGTTGAGCTGTGCTCCCTCCTTACCACATTTCCAACCTGATACCTCACACAGGTGTAGAAAGCAGGGCTGACTGGGGTCACTGCAGCTCATTAACCCTTAGTATGGCTGTCAGCTCCTCTATCACACAGCTTTTGCATTCAGATATTTGCAGGAAACAAATTTTCAATACCTCCTTGGTGAACTTTCACATCAGTCACCTGATAGGAGGAGCCATACTCAACGCACCTGGAAGCCAAAACAATAGCAGGTGACCTACATGAGCATCTTCCAGTAAGCACCACAGCTCAGATTAGGAACCATGAGTCAAGGTTAGAAAAATGAGCAGAAATAAATTTGGCAAATATGATAGAATACTGGGGGAAAGGCAATTTCTACTTTGCATATACAGAATAAGCAGGGTCACTGAACAACCTGGTTGTTCTGGATGATTTGTAGAGTAGTTCTAAGGGATGGAATCAAAATCCATCTGGTTAAGGTTCCCTCATTCATGTGTATCTGTAGGATGCATGTGCCAAGTTACAGTAGTTACAGGGCAGTTATAGTATTGCCAACTCAGAAATGACAGAGAACTTCCAAAATTATGAACTTGGCTCAGGCATGGAGCAGTTATAAGAAATGGCAACATTAAGGCCTTACAGCTTTTAACGTAGCAGCATTTTCAGCAGTAGAGTGGGAAAAGAGCATCAGGGTGTGTTTATATCATGTCCCAGGTGCATCTGGGGAGGGATGGTCCTGAGAATTCCCCAGGTCACACTCACCTGTGCCACCCCTGGAAATACGTTGGTTGAAGTCACTCCATGCGATCTCTCCCTGGTCACCCTCAGGATCTTAGGCCCTGATGTGCTTCAGTGCAGGTGCATGGAACATCTCCCAGAGTAGCTTCACCAATGCATTTCCAGGTTGGTGTGTGCCAGTGAGAGCAGGTGGCTGTGGCATGCTTCAGTAAGTCCTGGCACAGACATGCTGTGTACATGGCATAGATCCACTTGTGCACACACATGTAGTATATAATCCCTCAGGCTAGTGCATGCTTGGCACACCTACTGAGCTGCAGGGGCTGGTGAGTGCCCAGACAGCTGTGACTCCACGAGGGACTGTGGGCATCCCTGTCACCTCTATGGCTTTGCAGGGCATGAGAATTCTAGCTGACTCCTTGCAGCTGGTGAGTTGGGCACCAGCGAAGAACGTGACAGTGGTCTCTATATTCTGGTACCTCTGCCACCCTGCTCTGCCTTCTGCCTACAATGAAATTAATGCAGCAAGTGGCCTTGTTAAGGGAAAGCACAAGAGACTACAGAAAAATAATCCAAACAGCTTCCAAGCCATCCCTGGAGAGAGCCTTTTACGGAGCCCTATATCCTTCTCCTGACAAATAAGGAACAGCGAGGCTGGGACTGTGCTGATGGCTGCTAATGAGAACCATGATGTAACTCTAGCTCAGGCTTGCACGAGAACAGCCCGAGGAAGTTGCAGCCTCGCTATAGGACTTGTTTACCTTCTCTTGGCTTGTGGTTACACTGGACCAACTTCAGCAGTTTACACGCCCTCCTCTTTACCACCTCTCACCCCAGCTGTTTACCACCTCTCATTGACTAAAAGGCCAAAATAGTCAGCCTCTCAATGCACGGGTCCCTTCTACCCACACAGCAGTGACTAGGGGCTGCTTGTCTTATTTTAAACTAGCCAGTTAACAGCCCTGACTCCTGGAATCCAGCAATTTGGCTGCTGTGCAAATACATAGTCCCTTCCATAAAAGGCTAGACATGCACTGGATGATAAATACAGAGGGGCAAGTGGATGCCAAGAAACTGCCTATGGCTGAAGGTGCTGTATGAAAGCTGATGGCCTCATTACTGTGACACTGCAGCTTCTGTTGGTTAAGACCGACACTAAGTTCATCTCTACACTTGAATTTTGAGATGGGAATGGGATGCAGGGAATGCCTGGGCAGGGCACCAGGTGCTGATGTTGCAAGGGGCGTGTTTTTTGGGTGGTGTGGGGGTGGGATCTGTTTTTTCATTTTATTGTAGACCCTGGTTGCCGCCTGAGGTGAGTCATGGAGGGATTAGCTGGAGGGGTCAAAGCAACGACAACAAAGGTTTATCGGGAGTGGAAGCAGATCTTGTCAGTCCCTATACTGGATGCCTTTAGGACCAGCTTTAATCAGTGTCTAGGGAATGATGACAGTGCAGGAGCACCTGCTGCTGAGAACTTGGCCGGAGAGAAGGGCAAGCCTGAACAAGCTTCCCTACCCAAGGCCTGAACTTGGCAGGACTGCTCCATGCTTTTGACTCAGAAAACACACTTGCGTTGCAAGGAGAGGAAATATGGAGAATCTTGATTACTCCAGAAGAGTAGCAGGGAACATGCCAGCTCCAATTTGAAACCAAGTTGCCAGGCAAGTCTGCACAGAATACATGGCTCGGCAGCAATGAGAGAGCACCTTCCTTTTGTGAACTGTAAACAAACCCTCTGCTTCCCCGACTTCCCCCCGGCCAAGGGAAAAGGACCCCTGAAGCCTGGCTTTTCTGAAGAGAAGGCAAATCCTTCTGCCTGAGTCATGCATGTCTCTCATGTCTGAGCACATGGATTTACATAACAGCCCCAAAACTGAGTGAGGAGACTGGAGAAATTGCTGTTTCAGATCCACAAAATGAACTCTGCTCCCAGCCAGGTGCTCACACAGGGGTGCTGTTAGGTCCTGGAGTCAGAGGGTTACAGGGGAATGCCAGCTTTCCTTTACATGTCCTGGATGCAAAGGGAAAGTTGAAAAGTCACCTTTGACCTTGCCTGAGTCTGCAAACAGCCTGAAACAATCTCACCAGAATGGACTGCTACTTTGGCTTTAATTCTGCACATAGCTGACACTCCAGGAGGCCCATGGCATGGAAATGTGGCCTCTGTATGGAGGTTGAACCCTTAGGGGTCAATGTGGGGATATGCACGAAGTCTTGGAATTGCTTTCTGTGGGCTCCACATGCTCAGTATGATGCAGAAGGCAGTTTGCCTCAAACAGTCTCTCAGCTGTACCCCGCACAGGAATTGTTAGTAGATTTTATGAGCCCTGGGCTCACTTCCATCATGTTGATTGGCAGATTTTGCCATTCAGGAATTCCCTGCTGCATGGAGGCATCTGCAGATGGCATCCAGGCACCATGCTACCCATCCCTGCAGTGCCTAGCATAGGGGCTTGGTGAAGGGGAAGCAGCTGTGGAGCAGGGAAGAGAGAACACATAGGTCATCTCTTTCCTTCAGCAATTCCTGGCTAGCCCAGAATTAAGGAGTCCCCAAAAGTGGCATAAAGTTACTCGTGTTGCCACCCTACTCAGTCCTATGCAGTGCAGACTATACTGCCTCCATAGCCCTGTTTCTACAATGCACAGAACTGTCACGTACACATTGCTCTACAGCAGGCTTGTCCAACATATGGCTTGCCAAGCCATTTTCTGAGGCCCACGGTGCTGTGATGGGAAATTAAAGTAAACACTGTTTACTTCTGTTCCCACCCCTTGTCCCTCCCCCAGCCCCTCAGCAGCTTCCTAATGGAGGGGGAGGGGTGTTGTCCTTTGGCTGGCCCACTGGGTGATAAAAAGTTCATGATCTGGCCTCACATTCAAAAAGGCTGGAAACCCCTGCTCTACAGTATAAGTCTAAAGCACTAGGCTGCTGTACAAGCTAACTCACTGCTGCTATTAGGGATGTTGGGACCCTATGCGGCTTAACAGGTTTTCTTCTCTTCCACTTGACTTTCCACCTGAAGGTCCCAAGGCTCTTTGTCTTTGAAGTCTTCTGAGGGGCTGGCCAGTGGTCTGCATCCACTGTTTCCCCAAGCTGGGTCTCCTCCATGTCAGGTTGTCACTGTTTTTCCTGTAGAGCTGGTGTGTCAGGTGTGGCTGGTGGAGCCTGATCCACCAGCTTGCAGTGCTGCCTCTGGGTCCTGGAGTGGACTCATATGCTGCATACTACAATACATGTGGGATAGACCCTGTGTGCTTCATGCTATGTGCAGAGCTGGGGCAGACTTGCACGCAGCGTATATGGTTGGTTTAGGACTTGTGCTTGATATGTGCCTGCTAAGGTCAGGCGCTGCACACAGTGCTTGGGCTGAGCAGGGCTGGGGTGCCTGCTACATGCAGTATTTGTGCCAGGCTGGCTCTGCATGCTTGATCTGGCATGTAGGCCCAGTCTGTGGGCCCAATCCAGCCCATGGATCAGCCCTGTGGAACAGAGGAGTTTGACACCCCTGCTCTAGGGATATGCTTGATAGTTTTGGGTGGCATCTTCTACCATAGGGAATCTTCTGTGAGAGGGAAGGGCCTGTGCACCTTCCCAACCCACAAGAAAGCCTTCAAGAGGTGGCAGGGGGGGAGGGGGGAGGGGGAAGGGTTCCCTAACCCACCATCTGTGGGACCCAGGTGCCACCTCACCAAGTGCTGCTGCAACCAATGAGTCACAGAGCTGGAGACACCCTAGAAGCTCTTGCATGTAGGCCCTGAGCCAACCCTACTGACGTCAGCAGGAGTTGTTCTATTCACTTCCAAGGCTTAAGTAGCAGGACTCAGGAGTCCTGAAGGGAGCAGGTTTTGGGGGTAGAAATGGGAGACCACCAGTCTGAGCCAAATGCTTCCTGATACCCAAGAACCAGAACCAGTCAGCTCCTCCAGTGTTGTAGTTCCTTTACCAGTGAGACCATG
Organism: Crocodylus siamensis; assembly: GCF_052110815.1. NCBI lineage: Eukaryota > Metazoa > Chordata > Crocodylia > Crocodylidae > Crocodylus > Crocodylus siamensis. Next base: position 27,653,565 of record NC_143409.1, on the reverse strand, counting down.
GCAGAGCAGTCAGTACGGGGCTGTATAGAATGATCACAGAGGTGATCCTCCTTTTCAACCTGTTTTACACCCATACAGTTTGGCTCCATTGCCATTAACACACCCTTTTCAGTACCATCCCAAGGTGATCTATGACCAGACCTCATGCTCAGCAATGCTTCAGTTCCCTTGTGCTGGCTTTAAGTTTTTGTTGCCATGAGCAGAACACCAGCTGAATCTGACCATTCAGTTCCATTCCCCACATTAAAAGTGAGCAGTAAAGAGTTAGGTTCTTGCGTGTTGTACGGTAGGGAGATGATATCTGGTATGACAACATGAAGCACTTGCTGGGAGATGAGATGCGACATCACATGAGGCAGTAACTGGAGCTGTAGGCTTCCCTCCAGAACTTCACCTTCTGGGTGGCTCACTTTTAACTCACATCAGTGACCCTGGTTTCTGCAGTGCACAAGAAAGAAATATGGAGCAACTGGAAAACCACCAAAGTAGTGGAAAGACTATTATTCTTATCAGCTCACATGGGTCAGGCACTATCTCCTCCAGCCTACAAGAATGCAGCTAGATTGTTGGGGTGGGGAACAGGAAGGAGAAACTTCACTATTTACTCACAGTTTCAGGATGAATAACCAACATTGTCTCCCTTGATTTAATGGCGTTATTTAAGAGTGAGACACTGCTGGACATTGCCTTTAATCTATGCACCTGAAAGAATAACTCCACCCACTCCCTGCCCATTTTTAGAGGCACTGAGCAAACTGAGTGACAGCATAAGTGTGGATCTACTCTTTCTCTGCAGATGAATTTAATCCCCCTGGAAGTTCCTGGACACTTGGACATGTTGGTTTCTCTTTGAGCTAATGCTGTAAGATCTCACCCCCAGTCCCTGAGTCAGCAAGGGTACGAGTCTGACAGAAAAGCAAAGGGAAGCCCCGGGGTTGTCACGGCACTGCACACCTGGGGGTGTACAGCTAGTGTGGTCCTCTGTGCTTTGTCTGGCTTATCTCATCTTAGCCTATGGAATTTGCTACGTATGTCTGTGTGTCTTTGCAGTGGGCCAGGCAGGATCTCCTCTGAGAGGACAGGGCATGGCATGGCCTACTCTATGTTGTAGGCATGATAATTTCCTCAGGCTCTGCAGTAAGGTCTCAGATCAGACATGCTGTAGGCACAGCACTACCACTGTAGTGCTGAGATACCACTATGGCTGGCAGTTAGAGAGATAGGTAACTGCTTCAGGGTGCAAGGTCATTATTAGGTATCTAGTAAGCAAAGAGTTAATAGAATTTTTCTGGTCCATTCCCTTTACAGAGTTGCAGGTGGGAAAGCCCTAAGGAGAGTACCTGGGGGGAGCTCCAGGGGAGATGCTGTGAGGCAGGCTGTGCTCCAGGCCTGGGGCAGGAAGCCAGGCTCAAGAGTGTTCTCCATGTGCGTTGGCTTAACGACATTTGTTTGGATGCAGCATGATAAGGATTTGCTGCTGATAGCAGACCCTAGTGATAGCTCTTGTGACTTCTACTGTATCTTCCCATCAGTTTAGAACAGTGCCTTAACGGTTTAGTTCCTTCTTGGTTCCCCTTTGCTTTGGAAAGTAGGAAACAGTTGCTGACCTTCACTAACAGCAAAGTACAATTCCTCTTGTACCAGTTTTGCTACACTGCCCATCATTAACGGGGGGAAGGAGGCAAAACCAGGTCTCTACCCATGCCTTGCCTATCGATGCCCAGGGAAAACCAGGTTTTCTACCTCCTAGACTACTGGAAATGAAACATCATGTCCTGCTTCATTCAAAAGGCAAATGATTTATTTTAAGTCTCAGCTATGACCTGTGATTCTGGCATCATGATTGTATCAATTAGTAACATACCAGCTGGTACTATACGGTAGGAGGAAAGGCAAGGAGATCATGTTAATCCCTGTAGTCATCATACTCTGTTTACAGCTATCAGATTTTATTCAAATCAGTGACAGCATATTTAATTGCTCTTTAACATTACCATTATTTAATTTTCCCTAACCAAGTGTTTTTTTTAATATGGATAAATTGTGCCAGGGAATCATGGTCAGTTGTACAGTCCCTTATCTCAACTACACTGAAGACCAGTAGTTGAGGAAACAGCCACATGATGCTACATGGGAATGGACCTGTGTGTCGTGGATTCCCAAAGTATCCATCAAACAGATCCTGACTCAACTTTCTGAAACAAATGCTTTTGGGAAAATCTGCAAAGCAGAAAGGATTGTGGTGAAAAAGAGACAGGCTTTCACTGCTCCAGCAGAAGTGTTGCCTACTGCTGACACAGGACTATATTTCATGTGCTGCAAACATAGCCTAAATTACATTTACTTAAAGGGATTATGAATCTGAAGAAGAGTATGACACAAACAAAACTCATACAAATTAAGAAGGGAATGTTCAGATCACCTAGCCAGGCCTCCTGCCTAACACAGGCTAAAAAAACCTCACTTAGTAATGCCTGCACAAAGTCCATAACTTCTTCTAGAGCAGAAATTCTCATCAGCATTTCAGAAACCCACTTCACAATGGAAGCGTGAGACAAATACTGTTTGCAGCATAACACCACACTTCCAAATTAAAAACTACAGTTACACTCTAGAAAAGGGGAAGAAGCCAGGATGCCTGGGAAAGACATGTCATGAGCACACCAAAGATCTATATTCAGATCTTGGCTCTGCTAGATTTCCTGGATCATTTGAGGCAGGCCACTTCATTTTTCTGTGTTTCAGAGGAATAATAATACTCCTTTTGTCTGTCTGGTCTCTTGACTCTTAGCTGTTCTGAGCAGTTACTAAGTTATTTATCTATGTGTCCAGCATGCAGCATGGCAGGGCCACAGTCTCAGGGCGAATGGGTAGGCACTGCTGTGTTACAACCAGTAATACTTGTCTAGACTCTATCACAGCCAGCTACAGAATTAAGGACCCAGGCAAAGACAAAACATCACAGCTGTCTTGTGAACACCGACAAACCTATCATTAAGACTTTCACAACATTTATAGAAAAAAAAAATCAGTAAAAATAGACGAGTATTACCTGCCTTTGTCCTTCTTGGAATCTTTATCAAGGAGTGCTGAAGGGAATGGTGGAACAGTTCTTACTGTGAAAATGTTCAGTGGCTACATTTGTTGCACTTAACATTGCCCTAGGACTGCTTTCCTTTCACCACTTGCCAGCTGTGCTTCTAGTAACAGCCCAGTGAAGGTTCAGACTGTACCATTCTTCCCTCCCATTGTTGCTCTGTGCTGACTGAGATTTGCTTACTGAAGACTCATTTTGCCCTGACACACGTTTCCAGGTGATAGAGGATCATCTTAAAAGTGGCAAAGACAAATGGCCAATAGTAGGCTTGTACGAAGTGACTAGTATTCGCTTCGGATTCGGCCGATTCGGGGGACAGCGATTCCATTTGGCGATTCAAATCACTGTCCCAAATCAATTAGGCTGAATATGATTTGGAAATTTGGTGTCTGCTGAATCTCTGAATCACCCAGGCCCATCCCACACCTGCTCTCCCAGCCCAGCCATGGCTGCCCTGCCCCGCCCAGCTCCCGGCACTTGAAAAAACTGCCCCAACTCACCGGGTCCTGCTGGGTAGGGGAGGCGATCCCCGCTGCCCCAATTGCCCCATGCTGTGTGGGGGACTCTGCACAAGCCCCCTGACCTCCCCTGCTATCCTAGCTGCCCTGCCCGCTCCAGCCCATCCCTTTAAGGAACCCCCTCCCCAAAACCCCAACTCATTGGTTGCTGCCCGGCAGGGGGCGATCCCTGTGGCCCCATACTGTGTGGGGGACTCTTCGATGAGCCCCCTGAAACCTCAAGGCCACTGCAGGAGCTGGTGAGTGCAGCAGAGGGGGGGATTGCATTTTTTTTTTCTTAAAGGGCCAGAGCTAGGGCAGGCAAGGCAGCTGTGAGGGGCAGGGTTGGTGGAGTGGGGGGGGGGAGTTTGTGGCAGAGCCCCCCCATGTGGCATGGGGAGCAGCAGGGATTGCTCCCCGACCAGCAGCACCTGGTGAGTCAGAGCTTTTTTTTAAAGTACTGGGAGCTGGGCTGGGGGGGGCAGCCATGGGAGGCTGGGGAAGTGGGTGGGGGTTAGTGGGCTGGGGGAGCAGGCAGGGGATGGGGCCTGGCTGGGGTCCCCGCATTGTCCCATTCCCCCTCCCCTGCCCCCTACTTACCTGCTCCAAGTCCGGTTCCAGCTCCATGCTGCAGCAGGCGGGAACTGCCTGAATCATCGAAGCTCTCCGAATCTCCGAATTTTCCAAAGATTCGGAGAGCTTTGAATTGATTTGGACCTGCTTATTGGTCCCCTGATTCAATTCAGATTTGGAGATTCAGCCACTGAATTGGCCAGAATCTCCTCTGAATCAAATTACTCCCTGGAGCATCACACAGCCCTAGCCAATAGAATCTGGCCAGATCCCAAGTCAGGGCTTTTAAGGTTGTCTAAAATTCCTCTTATAATTCTGGTTGACTGTCATATTGTTCAAGCTTTGCTCTGAACTGCAGCATCATGTTTCTAGCTTGAATTGCTGTACAGGAAACCCTTGGTATTTGTGGGTTCAGCATTCGTGGTTTCAAATATTCGCAAATGCCGAGCCAGCATTTTAAATACACTTTAAACACTTACTGGAGCTTCTTGGGAGCTCCGTACTTGGTGCCGCTGGGCTCCCGTTGCCACGCTCCCGCCATTGCCGCTGCCGCTGTCCCCACCCCCGAGCTGCCAGGGGGCACCGTGTTCATGAACGCAGACTGCATTCATAAACACAGTGCCCTATTCGTTGATTTCGCCATTCACAGGGATCACAGGAACATATCCCCTACTAATGGCGAGGGTCACCTGTATCATGTTGCTGGGTGTTGTAATACAGGCCCCCCTCCCAGACATAGCTACATTTCATCGGCAAGGGTAACACTGATGTTAGACTTCAGACTGTATGCAACATTGATTGAGCTCTGCATGGTCTTTCCACAAAATGCAGGCTGGCTCCTGCACCATTTCAGCCAATACCATTGCTCTATTTTGGCTTATTCCTCTGTTTCTACATGTTTGGGTTTCATTTGGAGGAAGCAAGCCACTAGGTATAACAGATTGCCCTTACACTGGGCAGTGCACACACGTGCAACCCACCACCCACACCCCTCCCCCCCATTCCAGCTAATGTGGAAGCCCATCCCCTCTAATGCAAACATCAGCTCAACAGCTTGGCAGCCACCTCTGCTTTCACAATGCGTGGGCCGAGGGTTCACTGGAACAAGTTCCTGTCTATCAACCTTGTTCTGTATAAATGGAGACAGCCAAGAAGCAGCAGCTGCATTTCACAGTTCAACGGTGCTGCCAAAACACAGGGCAGACTGTTCCTCATCAAACAGGTCTGTGTGCCTATGTTTTGGTGCACTGAGGAATGAACAAATTCCTGCTTTTTTATTCACTGGGCAGTGAACAGACTAAGCACCTTTTTGTGGTAGCAAGGCCTGATCAAAGGGGTTGGCAAATGTGGCTCATAAAAAGGCCTGAATGCAGAGGGTAGATCACTTGGCTGCTGGAGATGCCAAGTGATCCATTTACAAGGCTATAAGAGCATGAGTTAAACTTCATTAGCCAGAGAATTCAACCAGACATTTTACAAGGGTTGTAATGCATTCCAGGGCATGCTGTGGTGGCATTTATTGACCCATAGCTCAGAGTGGTGTTGTTTTGTTACAACACACCCACGCCATGTATGATAGGATCAAGACTGATTTTTCTTACATATGCCACATTTTACCCACTCCTACTAATCCACTCTATCTCATTGGTAATACTGTATGAAAAGCAGTTAGCCATCGGCTAGGTATCTGTAGCACAGGTAAGTGCAGGCAGCTTTAGCACTCAGAGTAGTAGAGATTTGAGGCCTGTGGCAAGAAGGCTGGGTTGCAAACTCAGGCCTGCAGTGGCAAAAGATTGCCAACCCCTGATTTAGTAAATCATGGCTGCTTACAGATATTAAACACCCCCCCTGCCCCAAATGACGCTTTACTTTAAACGCTGCATGCTCCCGCACTGAGCCCAGCACATGCCCAGAAGAGGCATCACGTTAGCTGGACCCAGCTTGCCCAATTTCAGTATATATTGTGTGCTTAAGTGGGACTTTTTTGGCACTTTTATCTACTACCTGACGGAATCAGTAATTAGATAAAAGCACCAAAAAGCTCTGCTGGAGCGCCTGATGTATACAGATGCTGAAGGGCCAGTTGAACTAATGGACTGCTTCTTCTGGTAAAGCATGTTTTTTGTTTTGTTTTAACATCTGTAAGCAGCCTAAGGTACTACATTCAGTAAATACATTTTTTTCATAGAACTATGTTTTTCTAAACAGTACCCAGGGAACCCCACCCTTTTCAGCTAAGGAATGAAGTTGACTGGAAAACCTTTTCTAATTGTGTGCATTGAGGATGTAAAGCTGAAAAAGACTAGGTTTTCCCACTAATGCATCTTCCCTAGAATTTACCTTTTCACAAGAGAAGCATGTTAGCTGCATGTGAAAGTTATTTGTTTTGTATTTTCATATTTGAATATTTATCCAGGGTAAATACAAACTGAAACTTAGCTGATGTGTTTAATTAAATAAAAAAAAAAAAGAGAATAACTCAATATGCACATTGAGTTGCTATCCGAGAGCTTCTCAGTGGGTTTTTGTAATCATAAAATATAAAATCTTCTCCTGTGATTTATTTCATGTGTATGATTAAGCCATTCTGCTTCTGACTTGAAAGCCTATGGGGTAAAAGGTTAAAGATGTGGTACTTTCTTATACAATAGGCTTTCTTAGCTTGGAAGAGGGAGAAAGATACAGTGCTCTAGACATTACTGACTAAGAATTTGGGAGGATTAGTGCACATGCATCTTAATTTCTAATAAATACTGTTGTGAATTGTTTTGATTAATCCAGAATGACATACAATTAGAAGTGGTACTGCTCAAGGTTTATATTTGTTGTCATTAAAGCCTAATTGCAGATTTCTTTTCCAGTTTGCTGAATAAGTAGGTTCATTTTGAAGTATGCTCAGGCATCATATATGAAACCATCAGCATGAAGCCTCTATGGGTAGCTGGTGTGGGGGTTAACCTGTTGATATTGGGAAGGAGCCTATTGATAGGGAAAGAGAACAGCAGGTGGAATGAAACAATCCTATTGTTTTTCAGCTAATGAGTTTCCAAAGCACAGGGCATCTTTTCTGCAGCAGTCTATTTGAGGTAATAGTGGCCATGTCTACACATGTGCTTAACTGTGGAGTAGACTACAGGCAGTCCTTGACTTATGACTTTTCAAGTTATGACAAACAGGACTTAAGACAAGTATAAATTGGCACCCTGTTTCAACCTTCGATGTGGGTTTGCACTTTACAGTGCTGGATACAGCTGCGTCCAGCTGGTAAGTCTGGTGTGGTGGAAGGGGAGGGGGAAGAGAAGGGGCGTGGGGGCCAGGGGACAGATCAAGGCTCCCCACGGTGAGGGAGGGGCTGGGGCAAGTTGCTCATCTGGCGGCTCCTGCCACTTGTTTAGGAGGGCATGGCAGGGGCCATGTGCCCCTGGATCAGGGCAGGGAGGTTGGGGTGGGTGGGGCTGGGACTGTGCTGGGCTGCACTCCAGGTAGGCAGTGGGGCCCATGCGGGTGCTATGCCCCGCCCCCCCGCCTCTGCTCTGGTGCCTAGCCCACTCCGCTCTGCCCCCCTGCCCTGATCTAGGAGGCACATGCCAACCCATGCCCTGCCGCTGCTCCCACAGCTGGGGAAGGGTGGGTCCAAGAGGTGGGGCGGCATCTGCCACTGCATGCCACTCGTCTGGAGGCAGCACAGTGGCCCTGGCCTGTGCCCACCCCTCTGGATAAGCAGTGCTGCTGCTCCTAGCACAGCTGGTGCAGCCCCAGCCCTGCCCACCCCGTGCAGATCCAGGGGTGCACCCCACTATGCCCTCCCCAGCGAGCAACTTTTCCAGCCCGGACCTGCTCCACCCTGGCTCAAATTGCTGCTGTCCCAGGCACATGTATAGATGCTGTGCCCAGGAGTAGCTTATTCTGGCTCAAACTGCTCCAGAGTTTATTGCTTTGCATTAATTACACGTGTAGATGCACCCAGTATTAGCTCTTACCTATTGATGGAATTCTTTCATAGTCTTTGAAAATTTGTCACTAGATCTATAAGAATCTTCCAATATTTCTTCTGTGCTTCTGATTTTTCTTGTGTAATATTACTAGGGAGTAATATTGTACTTGGTGTTCAGAGGCGTGCAACTAGCACCTGCCTTATAATTTCTGTGGAGCCTTAAAAAGGGTTTTTTCCATGGGTAGGAAGTGCACCTACTTTTTGCCAAAAGCTTTTACTCTGGAGAGCTGCCCAGTAGTTGCAGGGGAGCTGTTGTATTGTGCAGTTTTTCAAATAGGAATAAGGGTGTCTGGTATACCCACCATTTGCAAGCTGCACAGATTGCTTAACTGTCAGCAGACATGATTCAGGTACTTTACATGTTATTACCAAAGTCCTCCATAACATTAAAACTGGTTCTGTGATCAACTTCATCTATTCCTGGATAGTCTCTACAGTTGGTCAGTTATCTGTGGTATCCTCAGGTTTAATGAGAGGTCAAGACTCTCCTGGCTGGGTCTTGGCATCTCACCAATGTTTCTCGTTCAGGACATGCTACAAGCCCTATTTATTTTAGTTAGATTACTTGGGGAGGGGAGGAAGGGATGGTTCTTGTTTTATTTACATCTCCTTTCTTTCCATTCTTGGTGTTGGTGGGGTCCAGTCCCTTTTATTGGTGGGTAGCTTTGTTGGATTTGTCTGAAGTGCTGTGTATTTGGACAGGGTGGCTTTTCTCTGTGGTTTTAATGCATATAGACTACCCCACCTCTCCAAGAAGCAGGTACACACACATGCACAGTTTCAAAAGCTTATTTCAGAAAATGTAACTTTTACTATCAGATAAAAACATGAAGGTATACATTTGTTCTGTTTTACAAGAACAGGTTCAGTTTAAAAGCAAACAGTTACAGGCAGTAGTATAACTTAGCGTACTTATATTCACAGTCATAAATAAACACTCCATTTTTTAAATAAATTTTTACCTTGCTGTGGTAAAATTGCATGTGGTTTTTTGCACTAGATAAGCCCTCTGTAATAAAAATCAAACAATACAGTAAGTTAAATAGTATATACATATAAAGTAAAAATAATCAATATATACCAAAAAGAGGTTGGTATATATTTTAAAACAAAGTCACCATTAAAAAGTGTTTTCATAAAGTTAATCCCATTATCTCCAAATACACATATACCAAACTGTTTTTAAAATAAAAGTTACCATTTAAAAAAAAGTTTTATACTCTACAAGTCTGAAAGAGGCCCTATTCTTTAAAAAGACCTTACAAAATTAAACCCCACATCCACAGCCCAAACTGAGTGTTAACAGACAGAGACCAGGCTCCACAGGTATGGAATAGCACATGCTCCCAACACACACACAGTCACAAAGTCTGATGTTTTGCACCATATAAGAGGAACGGGGCGGGGCTTCTGGTTTCAAGATGGCAGCTAGTTCCAAGATGGTGGCAGGGGCATGTGAAGTTGATGGGATGTGTACCCTATATATACTACTACCATGTCATCTGGCCCACATGGTTTCCTATGGGTCAGGAAATTTGACACGAGGAAGTGGTGCCACCGCTACCCCACATGCCCTATATGGACAGATCAGGCCTGATTCTTGTTCCAAAGAATCATTTATGACTGTACTTCAATGGGACAGAAAAAGCCAGATGTTTCTGAAAGTTGGGAAAGTTTTAGGCATTGGAGATGAGTAAGTGGTTGGGAAAAGGTATGCTATACATGGTGAGGGGGTTGTGATGACTGTGAAACTGAAGTGGAGCTGGGTCTACTCATAAAAATTAAACTACAAAATATTAATGACAAATGCATAGTGCAAAGGGATGTAAGTTTGCAGCTTGGCTTTTCTGAAAAGAAATAATGAGGTGTCACTTGTAGCTTATCTTATTATACCTGTCCTGATTTTAAGCAGGCTCCTATGTGTCTGGTATTTGCTGCGTTAAATGTCTATCCTTGATTAATTACTATGGTAAATATTTCTTTATAATTAACCCATGTTTATGTGCAGCAGGAGACATTTTCCATATGGGGCTTGATAGTTGTCTCCTTCTGATTAACTCGTGTTTTGCCTCAATGGTTCCCTTGATCTTCCAAGGACAACTCTTCAAAAATGCTTTGTGTTTCTCCCAGTTGTTAATCAATTTCCTGATATGTTCCAAATCAGTAGAGACTGATACTCAGTAACAAGAGGTTAAGGTAATTCAGTCAAAATTGGGACTTTCCAATAACAAATAACGAATAGTTGAAAACAGGATCTTCCTGTTTGTTATTGCTTGGGGCTTTTTTTTTCTTTTACTCAACTACAAAAATGCTTTGAAAACGTTGAGCTAAAGGGTATAAAAAAAGGAATGAAGCAGCTAACAGGGCATGCTTCAAGAGTGAGAAATCATTCAAGACAAGAACTGCTACTGAGTTCAGCTGATCTTCCAGTGACGGATCCACACCTTGAGAATCTGAAAAGACCAAGACTGCCTCTTTGCCTGTACTGGTAAGATACTGTAGCTTTTACAGCTAAATATACTGGACTTTGCTTTAGGCTTATTGAATAGTGAATAGTTAAGTAAATAAAGCCTTTTTTGTCATTTGTCAAATAAGTTGTCATGTCAATCCTTTAATTCACTAGTCCCAAATCCTATTAGCTCTTAACAGGTTGACAAAACTCATTCTGGTGCCCAGATTGTGTGGCATGTCTATTAAGATAGGAAATATACTGCCCTTGAGGTGAGACCTGCAAGATGAGTTTTCAAACTCACCAGTCTCTTTGGCACCAAAGATTATTGTAGAGTATGCCTTATCTTGTGACCATCTGCATTTCTTGGGTAAGTAGCTAAGTAGACAGGACACTAGACTGGGATTCAAGACACCTATGTCTGCTACTAGCTTGTTGAGTAACTCTGAGCAAGTTACTTCCTTGTTCTGAGATGCAGTAAAATAGGGACAAAGTTATCAACCTCTTTTGTAATATGTCTTGAGCTCTACTGATGAAGAGAACCAGGAAACATTATCATGATGGAAGTGTCAGGTACTGACATAACATTCATTTCTATTTGTACTGATGAAAGTATACATTTTGTGCTCTTCCATCATCAAAGTCACTTAGCTAGAGATGCTCCGGGAGAATGTAGGTGGTCATACTTTTTACTCTTGTTTTGGAGTAAAAGCTGCGTGAACAGATAATCCAGGCTAGGGTGTCACCTTGATTTCTAATGGCAGGTAGTTCAACAGTCGTGGGCCCCCTATCAAGGGGTCCATACACATGTATTAAGTTGACTTAAAATAAGGTGACTTAACTAAGTTGACTTAAGCTAAGCCACATCAGAGCATACACACGTATAGCTCCTTGACATGGTGCCAGCCATACTGTAAATTAAGTTGACTTAGCTAATGCAACTCAAGATAATACAACTCAGAGGTGTATTATCTTGTGCCACATTTAAGTGTACTCTGCCTCATATATGTGTGTATGCTCTGACAGTTAAGTTGACTTAAAAATTACGTTGGCTTAACTGTGAGAAAGTATGCGTGTACATACCCAAGAATACAAAGTTTCCTTCTTGAGAGATTTGTCTTCAGGGCTTTCAGTTGCATGGCGTTAGTTATAACTGCTGTAGAATGGTATGCAGGGAGAAATGGTCTCAGAAATAGCTGATGGTTTCTGGTGAGGACTTTCCTCATTCACTTCATTGACCTCAGCAAGCATCTTCATTTCATCTCCTGGTGTATAGTCTGGACTGGCTGTTTCAGGTCAAACTTGTTTTCCTTGTCTCTGGGAGTGTTGCTTTGGATTCAGATTCCACCGATTTGGAGGACAGTGATTCGATTTGGTGGTTTGGTGGGGGGCAGTGTCTTGGATATCCTGGATTTGCTTATGGTCACCCTATTTAAAAATACTCTGACACATACAGCAGAAAGAGGAGGGGAAGCGGGGGAGGGAGAAGCAACCAGCTAAGCCCAAGGGCATGGGAAATACCCATGGTAGAAAATAGGCATAGCTACACCTAGATCATCCTGAGCCAGTGGCTGCCCGACCTCTTCTTGAACACCTCCAGTTATGGGGAGTCCACAACTTCCCTAGGCAGTCTATTCCACTGCCTTACTATTTTAAGAGTGAAGAAGTTTTTTCCAGATATCTAATCTAAACTTATTTTGCTGCAACTTCAAGCCATTGGTCCATGTCCTCCTCCCTGTGGCAAAAAAGAGCAGGTGCTTTCCTTCTTTTTTATGGTGTTCCTTCAAGTATTTGAGGACTGCTATCATGTCCTCTGTTAAGCACCTTTTCCACAAGATGAATGTACCTAACAACTTCAGCTTCTCCTTGTATGACTTGCCTTCCAAATGCTTGATCATCTTCATTGCCCACCTCTGGACCCTCTCTAACTTCTCCTAATTCTTTTTAAAGTGTGGAGCCTAGACCTGCACACAGTACTCCAGTTGAGGCTTAATCAGTGCGAAGTGGAGAGACACTATCACTTCCAACATCTTGCACTTAATGTTTCTATTGATGTAGTCCAAAACTGCATCCACCTTTTGGGCAGCTGTATCTTACCTGCAAGTCTACCAAGTCATTTTCCACTGAGCTGGTATCAAGCCAGGTATCCTCTATTTTGTATTTGTATTTTTGATTATTCCTACCAAGATGTAGCACCTTGAATTTGTCCACATTGAATTTCATCCTGTTAGCTTTAGCCCAACTTTCCAGTCTGTCAAGATCCTTCTGAATTGTGCTCACATCCTGCAATATGTCTGCAACCCTTCCCAGTTTTATGTCATTCACAAACTTGCTTAAGAAGCTCTCTGTGACAGCACCCAAATCGTTAATGAACATGTTGATCAGCACTGAGCCCAGAACAGACCCCTATGGGACTCCACTTGAAATCTTCTGCCATTCTGACATGGACCTATTAATAATTACCCTTTGCTTGTGGCTATTGAGCCAGTTATCTGTCCACTTTGTAGTAGTTTTATGCAGCTCATATTTCTCCAATTTGATGAGAAGGTCTCATGGGACCTTGTCCAAAGCCTTGCTAAGTCCAGCTACACTATATCCACAGCATTCCCTTCATCTACACAAGTAGTCATTGGTGACGCGTCGGAGGTGCATGCGGGTGCATGTGCACCCCCTGAGATGGGTTGTGCAACCCCTGGAAGCACCAGCTGCAAAACTGGAAGGTTTTGCTGCTGGTGGTTACACGCTCAGCGATTGGCTACAGGGGATCCCTCTCCCCTCCAATCTGTGATTGGCTGTGGGGTACCACCTACCCATTGGCGATCTGGTGCCCCCCCCCCCCAGACTTGGGAGGCACCAGCTGCCCATTCAAGTAGTTACTTTGTCAAAGAAGGAAATCAAATTTGTTTGACACAATTTGTTCTCATAAATCCATGCTGGCTCTGTGCAATCAGCCTTTCCTTCTTCAGATGCTTGCAAATGGTCTTCCTTAGGATATGCTCCACTGACTTCCCAGGTATTAAGGTGAGTCTAACTGGTCTGTAGTTCCCTAGGTCCTCCTCCTTGTCTTTTTTTTTTTTTAAAGAGGGACACTACATTGGCCCTTTTCCATCCCTCTGGTTGCTAGCCTGTCTCCCATGACTTCATGAAGATCATTGCCAAGGGCTCCAAGTTCCTTTCCTCCAGTTTCTTCCAGATCTTGGGGTGAAGCTCATCTTCTGTCTCTGCTGAATTGAATTCATTCAGGTTTAATAAAAACTCTCTGACTGTCTCTTCTGTTATCTCCTCCTTCAGTGTACCCCCTTCCTTATCCAGATAATCCCTATTAGGTGTCTGGCAGCTTAATTTTTTGTGAAGACTGAGGCAAAGTAACTGGTGAGTAGTTCTGTCTTCTCTGCATCTTTGGTTAGGAGTTCCCCCTGCCTTGTTAACAGAGGACCCACAGCTTCCTTGGTCCTTCTTTTCTGTCCAACATATTTATAGAACCTCTTCTTTTTATCCTTAACCTTTTTTGCCATATGTAGCTCATTCTTTATCTTTGCCTTTGTGATTTTGTCCCTGAAGGTTCCTGCTATTTCCTGGTATACATCCTTGGTGACCTGACCATTCTTCCATTGCCTGTATGCTTTCCTTTTGCATTTGAGGCGTTTTAGAAGTGCAGTCACGTTGGTCTCTTGCCAGTCTTCATGTGCTTCCATTGTGTCAGGACAGTTTCTTGTTGGGCTTCCAATACTGTATCCCTTAGACGATCCCAGCCCTCCTGCATGCCTTTATCCTTCAATCTGTCCTCCCATGACACCATGACTATTAGCTCCTGTAGAAGTAATTGGCTTACTTGACTAGAAAAACAGACCAGACGTGCTGATACTGCTTAATTCAAATGTTCTGAGATAAGAAATCCGCATTCCTGCATTCCTTGGGTTATCTTGATATCTTCCCCTATGCATAGATAGTTTAAGTAAACTTTCTAAGTTTCTAGTAATTTACTATTGTTTTGTTTCTCCAAGGTATATTTTTTTATCTTTTTCTCTGTCTTTAGTATAAATACACTTGTAAACTTAGATAGTCTGAGAAAATCCTTTGAAACAGACAAGTGGGTGATTCCCCTTGCTGTATGGAATTCTTCCTGTGATCACAGTATAGCCTTAAACAAAGAAAAGCTGGCTCTGTCAGTTCTGATTCAACCACAACGTGAAGTTTGATTTCTTCCACAATTTGGTGCCGTGACTCAGATAGAGACTCCCGGAGTGATCAGTTGGGACACAGACATCTCTTCACTGAAGCCCTGGCGCCAAACCAAGGTAAGAGACCTTTTGAAATCTCTACTGGGGCTTTTCAGTGAGAGGCTGTCTCTGTGTCTTCCTGATTCACTACTTGAGGCTCACTCTATCCGAACTTTTGCTGCCAGAACTGTCAGACCCACTGTGTAAGTATTAACTGTGAGTAGAAAGAGTCAAGGTTAAGAGTCAAGGTTAAGAGTCAAGACTCTGTGTTGCTGTTGTCAGTGAAAGTATTTCCCTGTATGAATTGAGTTAAGTTCTGTAAAGAACTGTGAGGTCTCTCTGAGGCCAGAAGTAGAAACCTTGTGCAGCCGCCCTGAAGACATCAGATTTGTTCTGTGTGCTCTTCGAAAGCAAGGGTGCAAGGTGGAAACTCTTAGAGTGTGAATGTTTTTCCATGATAAGCGTTGACCAAGGCTGAGACTAAAGAAATGCTCTTAAACCTTGTGCCTTAATGCAGAAATTCCCTTGTGTGAACTGAGAGTATGAATTGAGAAATATGAGCCACTGACCAGGTCTGAGACTAAGGTTGGGTTCAGCCACCCCAAGGCTGTCTGGAAGGGCAGTTTTGAATGCAAGGGGGCCCAACTGGAACCTCGTGACCCAGTGGACAGGTTTACCCTTTCCCCACCCTCATAAATGAGCCGTGAGTAACTGCATTGTGTGCTGTTATTGCAGTGGAGTCTTGTCTTTGGACATTAACCACAGCATCTCTATGCCACTAGCAAATCTCACAACCTGACCGGATACCCTGAATAAGCCATTCCTGTATGAAAGACCTGTGTGAATTGAGTTTAAAGATATGGGGAGCAGAGTGTCTAAAGACATACCAGCTCCGCCAAAAGGGACTCCAGCATTGTACATGTACACACACTATGGCCATAAAAGTTGTAAGTTTCTAGACAAATGGAATTGGTATACCAGAGATGATTTTAGCTGGCAGTTTCCCCTGGAGGGAACATTTGATTTAAATAAAATTGTTCATCTCCACAGAGACCTTGAGTTAAGAGGTAGTAATATACCACAGACTCAGTGGGACACATTTTTTGATTGGTATGAAGAAGCTTTCAAAAGACATCAAGAATCTCAAGTTCAGAGTCTTAAGGACTCCCAAGAGAAACTAAAATTGCAGATAAAAGAATTAAAGCAGAGAAGTGCACCAAAAGGGCCCCCCCCATCAATAGTACCATCAGCACCAAAACAACTTTATCCACAGATAACTGAGAATGAATCTGCAGAAGATGTAACTGATTTTCTTAATGTGCCACCCCCATATCAGTTCCAGGCACAATCTGAACCTGAAGAAGTCCAAAGTAACCAAACAGACTCTTCCGGCAGGATTAGCCCACCTCACCAGGAAACTATCACTCAACAGCCATCACCTGCCCCCAGGGCATGCCCACGCCCACCAAAGACATGGCGTCTGTCTCCTGAAATCTCAACTCCCTTCTCTTGTTTAAGGTCTTGTTTATGGTCCAGCCCCTTTAAAATCTAAGAAGGCTCAGCTTATGCCTTTACGCCAACTTCCAGGGCAAGGTCCAAATGGGGAAACTACAATCACAGTCCCTGTCCCTGGGACCCCAGGAGATCTCCTAAACCTTGTTAAACAATTTCCCAACATCAGAGAGGAGCCCCAGAAATTTAAAGATGAATTGGAAACTGTAATCCATTGTTGTGATCCAACATGGGCAGATTTGAACCAATTAATGAGAAGTGTTCTGCCCTCTGAGGTCCGCAACCACCTCATCGCACAGGCTACTTGGCCTACTCAAGACCCCGGAATTGGCGATCACTTAGCAGATGCCCGAAGACACCTCCTTGAGGCTGTGCTTAAAATTTGCCCCAGGAAAACTGACTGGGCCAAAATACATAACTGTAAACAAAATAAAGGAGAATCCCCAGCAGACTACATGGACCGCTTGAAACTAGTATTTGAAAGACATTCTGGTATTGAAAATGCAGCTGAAACTGCCCCAGAAGCAGTGGCTTCTGCTTTTGTCCATGGACTTCTTTCTAAAGTCCAGGAACAGTTGTGCACAATTGCTGTAGGTTGGCAGACTAAGCCACTTGCAGAACTAGTCACCATTGCAAATCATTGTACAACCTGCCAGGAAAAGAAAAAGGAATCCACGGAAACTAAGCTAATGTCATTGCAATTACAGACTTTAGACAGGGGCAGAAGCCGAGGTTTCCATCAAAGACAGTTCAGAGGCAGGGGACGTGGTCGTGGGATGAGACGAGGAGGATTTCAGTCCCAAAATAATGGCAGTTGTCATTATTGTGGCCAAGCAGGACACTGGAAGGCTCAATGTCCCCACCGGCCTGGCTAGCCGGGGATGACGTTTAAACCTCCACCACCTCCTCTCACTTAATTCTCTGTCCCGAATCAGGGAGCCTCCTGTTAGGCCAGCCTGAGGAATAGTAACATCATCACAGCCCTGCTTCTCCCACTTAATCAAGATGATCCCTTTGTTTCCTGCATGATAAATGGCATCTCTACAAAATGTTTAGTAGACATGGGTGCAAGCCGCTCTACTCTTCGAGCTGAAGAATTTTCCACAATTCCCCTCTCCTCTGCTGTTGTAAATGCTGTGGGAATTTCAAATCAAATAGTTCCTCATCCTGTTTCCCAACCATTACATGTTTCTCTTGGTCCTGTTTCTGATCAACATGCCTTTCTCCTTAGTCCTTGTTCTCCTGTTAACTTGTTAGGCAGAGATTTGCTTTGTAAACTCGGCTGTACTATCTATTGTTCTCCTAACGATGTTTATTTAGATGTCCCGTGTGATAACGAGATAGCAGTACTTGCTGCTTTATCTAGCTCACCTCCTGAACCTGAGTTCCCTGATCTTTCTGTGTTGCAAGAAGAAATCATAAAAGCTGTCCCTCCATTTCTCTGGTCCCAGCATGCTAATGAAGCAGGACAAATCCATACTGCCCAGCTTGTAAAAATTAGATTAAACCCAGCTAAGCCTTTACCCAAAGTTGCTCAATACCCATTACGTCCAGAAGCTGAAGAAGGGATACGCCCTGTTATAATTGCCCTTTTAAAGCAAGGTATCATTGTCCCAACTAAGAGCCCTTGTAATACGCCTATTCTTCCTGTAAAAAAACCTGGAAAGAATACCTATCACTTTGTACAAGACCTCCGTGTGGTAAATTCTACAGTTTTACCTACTTTTCCTGTTGTATCAAATCCAGCTACTATCTTGGCCTGTATTCCCCCTAAAGCTTGTTATTTTACTGTTGTTGACTTGTGTTCTGCATTTTTTTCTATTCCAATACACCCTGATAGCCAGTTTCTCTTTGCATTTACCTATCAAGGACTTCGGTATACCTGGACGCGATTGCCCCAGGGTTATACTGAATCCCCTTCTCTCTTTTCTCAAATTTTGAAAAAAGATTTAGATGACATAATATTTAAAGAAAATTCTGTGCTTGTGCAATATGTTGATGATTTGCTCTTGGCATCTACCTCCCTTGAAGCCTGTAAACCTGATTCCTTAACTCTCCTCACCTCTCTTGCCCTAAAAGGCCATAAGGCATCAAAAGAAAAGCTACAACTGTGTCTTTCTCGTGTCCACTATTTAGGTCATGAGATTTCTGCTGGAGAATGACTGCTTTCCTCTTCCAGAATAGAAGGTATTCTTAAAATCCCTAGACCAACTACTGTGTCCCAAATGCGTACCTTCCTAGGCATGGCTGGCTACTGCCGCCAGCGGATACTTGGCTATGCCTCTATAGTCAAGCCGTTGTTAAGTCTGACTCTTGTTAATACCCCTGAGCCTTTACCCTGGACTTCAGAAATCGAAGCCGCTTTTTCCTCTATTAAACAAGCTCTGTTGCAAGCTCCTGCCCTAGGTCTTCCCGATTATACTAAACCTTTTATTCTTTTTTGTCATGAAAAGGACGGATTTGCACTTGCAATACTTACTCAGACACATGGAGACAAGCACCGTCCCATTGCTCATTATAGCTCTGCTCTTGACCCTGTTGCAGCTGCGTTTCCCCCATGTCTCCGTGCTGTAGCTGCAGCCGCTGTCGCTGTTGAACTTTCCTCCACCCTTGTATTAGGTTCTCCCCTTACTGTTGCTGTCTCACATGCTGTAGCAGCCCTTTTACTAAAAACAAAAACTTAGATTAACTAAGTATGGAATGCTAATGGCTTCTCTCTGCTGGAAATATCACCCTAACTAGGTGCCCGGTTTTAAACCCTGCTTCTCTGTTACCTACCCCTGCAGATGGTGAACCCCACGATTGCATTTTTGTTACTGCGCACCTAACAATGCCCCGCACTGATCTAAAGGACACCCCCTTGCAAAACCCAGATCTAGTATTCTATGTTGATGGATCATGTCAAAGAAACTCAAAAGGTTCCCTTGTTGCAGGATATGCAGTATGTTCCGAATATGATGTTATAGAAAGCCATCACTTACCTAATGTGTATTCAGCTCAAGTTGCCGAGCTTGTGGCCCTCACCAGGGCTTGCACCCTAGCCTCTGGTGCCTCTGTTAATATTTATACTGATTCTCGCTATGCTTTTGGTATTGTACACGATTTTGGTCAACTTTGGAAACAAAGGGGCTTCCTCACTTTGGAAGGTGCCAAGATTAGTAATGGTCCATACGTAAATGCCTTGTTGAATGCTTTACAATTACCTTCTGCTGTTGCTATTATTAAATGCCAAGCTCACCAGAACCCTTATAATGATGTTACATGTGGGAATGCTCTGGCAGATTCCACTGCCAAAGCTGCAGCTATTTCCACTCCTAAGGCTATGCCTGTGTTTTTGTCTATTCCAACTGACCAGTCTCTATTGGCAAGTCTTCACGACGTTGCCTTCCTCCAAGATCAGGCTCCAGAACCAGAGAAGCATACTTGGAGACTGGCCATCTGTGGCGCTCCCCAGACGGCCACCTGGTTGCCCCAGTGGTCCTTCTTCCTCATCTTGCTTGCGTACACCATGGCATGGCACATGTGAGCAAAGGGGGGATGACAGAAGCTGTTAAGCTTGATTGGTTTGCTCCAACTTTTCCATCTGTGGCTCAACAGTACTGCCATACCTGTCCTATTTGCCAAGCCCATAATGTGGGAAAGCCTGTAAAAACAAAGAAGGCAGCAAATCCCCCACCTTGGGGACCATTTGTAAATTTACAATTAGATTTTATTCAAATGCAGAAATGTTGTTCTTATGAATATGTTCTTGTTATTGTATGTATGTTTTCTGGATGGGTAGAAGCCTACCTATGTGCAAAAGCTGACACCATAACTGTAAGCAAAAAGCTGCTCAGAGACTTTATTCCAAGGTTTGGTATTCCTTTATCCCTAAACTCTGATAGAGGAACTCATTTTACTGGACAGATAATGAAAGAAGTCTGCAAAGTCCTGCAGATCCAACAGAACTTTCATTGCCCATGCCATCCGCAGGCCTCGGGTCAAGTAGAATGCCAAAATGGCATTCTGAAAAATAAACTGGCCAAAATTTGCGCTGAGACTCACCTAAAATGGCCAGATGCACTTCCCATAGCCCTTATGAGTATGAGATCTACTGCCAACCGAAAGACTGGGCTTAGCCCACATGAAATTCTAATGGAAAGACCCATGAGGCTCCCTGCCTCGCCACCTGTTGCTTCCCACTTTTGCGATATACATTCACTTGATGATACCATTCTAGACTATTGTAAAGCACTAATGAAGTGTGTTAAGGCTTTTCATTCACAGGTACAGGCAGCTCTCCCCAAAGAACCAGGTGAGCCGTGCCACTCTATCCTGCCCGGAGATTGGGTCCATGTAAAAGTCCATCAACGAAAGTCATCACTGGAACCTCGCTGGAAAGGCCCATTCCAGGTACTCCTGACCACCAACACTGCAATAAAGTGTCAAGGACTCCAGACATGGATCCGTGCTTCACACAGTAAGAAAACATCAGCCCCATTAGACCTAGAGTCTCCTCCATATCAACCTTGTAATCGGCCTCCACAGACTGGTAGTGAGCCTAGTGCCTGCCAGCAGGAGAGCTCAAGACCAGTAGTGAGCCAAGCGCCTACTGGCGAAGAGGATTTGCCACTACAGAGCGAAGAGGATGTGCCCCAACGACACCACTATGCCCTTCGGGACAGGAAAAAGGCCTCTACCTAGTTCCTGGTTCCCGAGGTGGAGTCGGTTAGTCGTGATTTGGATAGTTCTCGGTATTTCTTTTTGGGCCATCTTATATGAACTTGACTCATCAGTTATAAGAAACTCTGTAAACCAAACTACACTTCTGCACTGACAAAGAAGATCACTTCATGAAAATGTGTTCTTGTCTTTAGTTAATCAAACTGGAATAGATTTAAATGTCTCTCTTTGTTGGATATGTAGTCACGTCCCTATCTATTCTACTGGGGGAATACCCATGATACCGGTACCCTTGAATGCAACTCAGATGTTAGCCCCTTACTATTCAAATTTTCATGGGAACGAAACCTGGCAGAATGTAAGCTGCAACCGGTGTGAATATGTACGATTAGCTTACGGCACCCCTGGAAAGTTCTGTTGGACCTGTAATGGATCTCATGTTGCAGTAGGAGTCAGTAAGTGTGAGGTAGAATTTAAAATAAATGGTGCTTGGTTTTCTAATAATTCCTGGATATCTAACTACTCCCCTGCAGGTCAATTTTCAGGCTATTATTCGCAGTGGATGATGTCCCCATGCTGTAATACAGGTCGATATACTGCATTAGCTGGTCACTATTTTGGTTGTATTTTGGATAATACAATGTTGCATAAGCCATGCTGCTAAGCCAATGAAGAATAGACCATCAACCAGAAATGAGGTATATAATTTGTATGTTGAAATAGCAGAAAGTAAAGAGAAAGAAAAACTAGAAGTTGAAAGGCTAATGGCTATAAATATCTAACTTGTTGAAAAAAAAAATTAGGGAATGTAGAAGTAATTGGCTTACTTGACTAGAAAAACAGACAAAGACCAGACATGCTGATACTGCTGAATTCAAATGTTCTGAAATAAGGAATCCGCATTCCTTGGGTTATCTTGACATCTTGCCCTATGCACAGTTTAAGTAAACTTTCTAAGTTTCTGTGTAATTTACTATTGTTTTGTTTCTCCAAGGTGTATTTTTTTATCTCTTTCTCTGTCTTTAGTATAAATACGCTTGTAAACTTAGAAAGTCTGAGAAAATCCTTTGAAATGGACAAGTGGGTGATTCCTCTTGCTGTATGGAATTCTCCCTGTGATCACAGTATAGCCTTAAATAAAGAAAAGCTGGCTCTGTCAGTTCTGATTCAACCACAATGCGAAGTTTGATTTCTTCCACACTCCTTGAGTTGGATTAAACCTGTCTTTTTGAAATCTATTGTCTTCATTTTGCAGACCTCAAGCTTTCGCTGTCTCAGGATCTGGAATTCTATGGTATTGTGATCACTTCCTCCCAAGTTACCCATCACTTTCACATCCTCCACCAGTTCTTCCTTGTTGGTCAGTGCAAGACCAAGATATATGATCCCCTAATTGTATCCTCCACTTCCTGGAAGAGAAAATTGTCCTGCATGCAAGTTAGGAACTAGGTTCACATAATCTTCAAACATAAATTAATCTGCAATCAGCCAGTCCAGCGAGGTAAATATAACATTATCCCCATTTTATACATGGGGAAGCAGACCCAGAGAGTTTATGAATTGATCCAAGACTGTGGGAGATTTAATGCATAAACCTGGAATAGACTAAACCTGATTCCTTCTGCCAGGTACTAATCTCAAACTGGCTCCAGGGATGCTGGTTCCATAAACAAAGATAGAATTGGGATCCCCCTGAAAGGCAATCTAAAATCCTTTGCCTTTCTCATGATGAGTCTCCTCCTTGAGTGTTCCTGCCACATTCCATGCCCCACTAGACTGCTTTCTCCTCTGGTTTCTTACAACTGATCATCTATTGGCCCCAAAAAGTAACTGACCTTGGCTTTCACATCACCGCTACAGTCCCCATGAGATGTGGCATGCATATTGCCTATACCCAACACTGAAGCCAGAATGGCCAAGAGTCTGGTTCCCTTGAGAATGGAGTGCATTTATGCCAGCTACATTTTTTTCTGTAAATGAAGATCTGAGAAGCATCTACCAGGAAATAATGCTACTGTAAATGTTACTGCTCTGTGATGCATGACAGAGACAAATCAAAACATATTCTAGCTTCCATGAAGTTTCCCCTAAGGCAAAGCCCTCTTGGTCATAGGTGCCTTAGTAATATAATTCAGTATCAGAACAGAGGGAGCAGAATTGAAACAGTAGAAAATACCCTGGCCATAAAACTGTGGAGATGTCTAACTGTAAATTTGGAACCTTCTCTGTCTACTCTTGAGGATATCTGAAGGCTCTAAATAGAGCTTAAAAATCTGAGCTAGGTTCTCAAGTGAAGCAAACTTACTTCGTTCCATTGGCTTCAATGGAGCTCCACTGATAAGCATCAGTTGACAATGTACCCCTGTATCTTTGTAAACACCTTTCTAAAGAAACACTGGTTTTCCAAATAGAAGCTGTAATGATTTTTAGCACAAGAGACATGTTCCCTCACTATAAATTAGCAGCAATACCACCTGGACACACTGGGCCTGAGGTATTTCTCAGATTCTGCTAGCGGCAGCCAGAATAACCCAGGTGGAAACCTCTTTGGCCTGGTGATAGAAGAGCCCTCTTGGTTTTCTGATGGCTGGAAGGGTGCATAAATGGGCACATAAGAACATAAGAACTGCCAGTTAGTGGGTCAGACCACAGGTCCGTCTTGCCAGTATCCTGCGTCATACAGTGGCAGAGGACTAGGAACGCTGAAAGGGAGAGTGAACAGGGTATGACAAGGGTTTTTTCCCCCACTGTTCGCTCTCTCTTGCAGCCTCCAGCATTTAAGGTCTAGGGAGTCTGTAGCAGGGCACTAGGGTGCCTGCTACTGAAGATAGGAAATGGCTTAGCTGCCAGTTAGTAAGGCAGCAGGTGTTAGCTGTTGGAGCTGAGTAGATCGCCAGGGGGCGAGGACTGGCCTTCATAAAGAAGGGAAGGCGGAGGCCAGACACAGTTCCCTTCTGGCCACTGCAGGAGTAGGAGCAGGAGCAGGAGCAGGAGCAGGAGCAGGAGCAGGAGCAGGAGCGCGAGCGCTTATGCTGGCAGTTTGACCGTTGCAATGATGCGAGGGGAGGGAGAGAACCCCTGAGAAAGGTATTGGAGAGAGCCAACATAGTTTGTGGAGTTGTGATTATTACACCGGAGGACCGGGCGAGGCTGTAGGGGTGGAGGAGGCCTCAGCAGGAGCTCCCCAGTAAGGTGGGGGAGTCCCTGGCACCAAGGAGGGTGCTGTGTGGGGGGTTGTCCTGACCCCAGCCCATTGGGGAAACTTTGGGAAGAGCCTGGCAGAGGTGGAAGCCCAGTAGGTGGGCCTAAGCAGTGGGGGGTCCCGACCCCAGCCCAGCGTGGGCATTACCAGGACAGGCCCCAATTGGAAGCTCCAATTGGGAAGAGCCCCAGTGGGGCACAGGCCCAAGCTGGGCATAGAAGGCGTGAGGGCGGGCAGCGAGCGCGTGAGGCGCGAGTGGGGCGCTGCCTGCGGGACACGAAGCTCCGAGAGGGGAGTAAGCCTGTTGGGGTTCCGGACTGGGCGAGAAGGGGCACAATCAGAGAGAGAGCTGCCCGGGGGGGGCGTGTGTATTGAGTTGGCCCCGGGAGAAGACCAGCACTGGGACTCAGAGGAAATCCTGGTGTAGTAAGACCGGCCCCGTGCCAAGAAGGGTAGGAAGGCAGCCTCCTTCACTGAACGAACAAGATCAAAGACGTGGCGGGCGAGATGGAGGATGTATTAGGCCCAGACTTGGCACGGTAGACAAGGACACTAGGGGAGGTCATGGCATCCCTAGGGGCCGTCCTGCCACAGAGTCCTAATTCAGAGGCTGTATCTCTAACTCTCATGCTTAGTAGCTTCTGATGCCCTTTTCCTCCAAGAATTTGTCCAATCCCTTGTTGAATATGGCTAAACTGTCAGTTTCCACAACATCTGGTGGCAATGAGTTCCACGCTTGAATTAGAAGCTGTGTGGAAAAAGAATATCCTTTTGTTAATTTTAAACTTACTACCTACTGATTTTATTTTGTGACCCTATTTCCTGTATTGTGAGAGAGGGATTTATTATTTACTGTATCTACTTTCTCTTCATCATTTAATATTTTGTAAACTCTTATCACCACCCTCCTCTCTGCCCTGCTGCAAGCATCTCTTTTCAAAACTGAATGGGCCTAGCCTCTTTAGAGCCAGTTGGTGAAGGAATGAGGCCAGGATACCCACCCTGGAGCCTTCTGTGGAAACCTGACTGGAATCTCACCAGGGCTACACCATGAAGCTAGATCTCAGTGGCTCTAGGTCAGTTGTGCCTATTTTACAGGTCAAAGGGATGGGATTTTAGCAGCTAGTAGGCTTGTAAATCCAGTCTGGTTTTGCTTCCTTTTTGGCTCACTCACTAACTACGTGCAGCAGAGTTTCTGCTGTATGAACTTTGCTAATAATTCTACAGTCTAGGTCACTCCCTCAGCTATGTTGGCTATTTGGGACTAAAAGGAATAAGAAGGTATGTTAGTACAGCAGCAATGGGCAGCTATCCATCTGAACATGGAATGGTGGAATAAAAAGGCACCATATTTGCAGGTCCACTTATAACTTCCCTGCCTTACAGGTAGATTCCCCCATGGGAGGTGAAACAGTGGGGTTGAACCAAGCCCACTGAATAAGCTATATCTCCTGCTCACTTTGCATGGCAGTATCCCAAAGCCTCTTCCAGACCATAGGTAATAAGGAGCACAACTGTCTGCTGAATTATGGAAAGAAGCTTGTTGGCTTGAGTAAGAGCATGGGTGTTCAACAGCATTTTCTTTACATTCTTTGAACTAGAAAATTAGCCCCTTTGGCTTAAGACTTTAAGCCTAGCACAAACCTATGAACATCATGGGTCCTTTGTATCCTGTTGCCAAGTTGTCAGCAAAATCTCTGTTTTTGTAAATAATCCAAGGGAAAGCCAGCCGGAAGGCTTCAGAGCATTTCTTTCAACACCTGCCATTGTTCAGCTGCATTACATCAGCGGGAAACTTTTCTACCTAGCAACTGCTAGGGTGTGGCTGCCGGAGGGATCTACTTAACAAGAACATGAAAGGACTGCAGGAGACGCTATCTTTAGCCTCCGTTATCTTTAGTTGCATCAGATTTTAACTTGCTTAACCTATAATATTGTAAAGGGATTACTATCAAAGTTCGCTTGATACCAAATTGGACGAATTGCCACGTCAATCCTTAGGGTGCTGCTGCCTGCAGAAAGTGGTAGGCCAGAGCTGCAGAGAGTTTGGCACTCTGACCTAGGGCCAGGAACATGTGAGTCACAAGGTCTCCAGTGGATGGGGAGCCATGGATGAGGGGTGGAGGCCTGGACCACTTGTACCCACATGACAGAGGGGTCACTGAGACCACTTGGAAGCCAGGATGGATGAGGCCAGGCTTGGGATGGATTAGGGGCTTGAGTTGGGGGAAAGACTTCAGATGTCTGTAGAGGCACCTTACGAGCAGAGGAGGGCTCCAGGAGAGGGCTTGAGGGTCCTTGGTCCTGAGTAAGATCTGAAACTTCACCCTGCTGGGGTTGGATGGTGTGGTGGGACTGCCAGTGGTGGGGCAGCCCCCAGGAAATGCCATACCTGTGCCTCCCCAGTGTAAGGCAAGGATGGGGTACTGCAAAACATCAGCCCCCACTAACTTGTGGGTGACCCCGTAGAGAGGAAAGGCTAAGGGAGCACACCTTGGCAGAAAAGCAAGGGGCCTGGGTATGACTATGGGGCCAGGAGGGCCCAGATACCCGAGGCACAGAGGAGAGCCTCAGCAGGGAAGCTAGGCCATAGGAAATAGGCCTTCAGCCTGGCTTACCAGCTTAGGCCCAAGTGAGCCTAGGCCAGGCTTCGAGAAGTCTGAGCAGGACAGGACCAGACCTGGAAAGAAGACCTAAAAGCCATGAAATCAAGGCCAAGGCAGGAGACAGACATAAGCTGTATAGCCGGGCTAGTAAAAAAGGGAACTACAGGATTAGCGAAGACCTTCAAGGCCAGGAGAGCCCAGAGGCCCAGAGAGAGAGATGAGGGGCCAGGGCCTAGTAAGCAGGGTCTGAGGTCAAGAGGGGCCAGAGTGTAAGTTTGTGGCCCAGAGATGAGGGACAGAGAGGCCCAGAGAGGGGCAAGGAGCCCAATGAGGGGCCAGTGGCCCTTTGAGTGGAAAAAGTCTCAATGAGGAGCCTGTGACCTGAGAGAGAGAGGCTCAGTGAGGAGCCTGAAGGCAAAGTGGAGGACAGGCCCAGGGAAAAGCCTGAGACCCAATTATGAGTGAGCCCGCTAACCGGCCAGGGCCAAGGTCCATTGAGGGACCTGGGGCCCAAGATATGAAACTGTGGTCCAGCGAGGGACCAAGGTGTCCAAGTGAGGGACCAGGGGAGTAAGGTGATTTGGGATGCCATCTGTGAGGCTTGGAACACAGTGTAGGGGTGGAATGGAGCCATATATTTGTCCCAAGGCATTTGGGCCATAAATGAGTAGCCTCCTGCTCTATATCTATTAAAGTTACATCAAGGCATGGCGGGTGAGAGCAGAGCAGACTGCCCTAAACAGGGGTGGGCTGAGTACATCTGGCCTTGAGCGGGGCGACCCTGTCACACCTTGTTACAAGGATATGAAAAAAGGAAGTTTGCAGCATGCTGTCCTGAAAGTCACTTTGTGTGAAGAGTTCTCTGACCAAATTCTTAGAGAAGAAATCTCCAAGGAGAAATGAAAAAATAAAGTGCATATGAACACAGGCATAGCTCTCAGCAGCATAAACACCTAACCATGGCCTTCACAAACAGTGATGAGGATTAAAAAAAAAACAACCCAAAAACTTCAAACAAGGAATAAACAGCTCTGCAAGTTTAAACCTGTGAGCTTAAATCTTGCAACAAGTCTAGAAGAGAACAACAAATAGCCTGTTTTTGCTACAGGAAAGACAAGTATATTGAAGCATACCCCACCCAGAGAAGGAAGATATAGTTCTTTATAAGCCAAAAGAACAAAATAAGCAAAGCATTCAATGTGTCATATACCATGGCTTTATTAAGTTTTCTCTTTGGGATGATTCAGAATTATCTGGGTTGGATCCCCAAGCTGATATATAAATGCAGCAGAGTGTCTGGTAGGCAGGTGATAGAGAATGAAGAACTCATAAACCATATTTTTAATCTATTAGACAGTGAGTGAATTACTCCAGGATCAATAAGATAAAAACCTGTTCCTCCACTAGTATGCAAATGAAAGATAACTTCAATGACTCCATTATATAGGAACAATAAAGCAATTGATTCCATTTAAATACAAAAAGAAGAAGCCTGAAAGCAATTGCAGGCTAAATAAGACTTTCTTAATAATGTATGGAATGGGTCAGTAACCACTAGAGAGAATGGATGGGCCCTTATTGAAGGCATTTGATCCAGACCCAGGAAATTTGGATTTTATACCTTATTCTGACACAGACTTCTTGGGTGAAATGAGACAGATCATTTTGTTCCCAGATCACCAGAGATTGTAGCAGATTGTCCAGCTCTTGAGGTCTTCAGAAGCCTTTCTGGAGTACATGCTTTAGTCAAATGCTTGTTATTGTGCTCTATACATGGGGGACTAGGTGAAATGTAATGGTCTGTGTAATATTAGATGATCTGGACCTTAAATTCTATGAAGCTATGCAAATCGATATGTAAACCTTCTCAGTGGCAAAGGAGTCTAAATCCTACAGTCATCTTTTGATCGATGACGGGTGAAAGTGTTTGCAGGATTAAGGGTTTACAGACACAACTTGAATCTTTACTCAGAAAAGGTTCCTAGCCAATGGAAGATGTTGCCATAATAAAGACAGGAAAAACCCAGTGAGGGCTTCAGGTTTTAGCCCAGTGACTATATATCTGATTTAGTTTTCTTTCATGTAACTTTAATTCTGCCACTGATTTAAATAAGGTAGAACTATGCACAGAAAGAAGGAGACAGTAGTGGTTCTTCATCAATAGTGGTGAGGAAGTGATCTCCCAGTATGTGGGAGATTTGGTTCTAATCCCCCTTTTGCCCAAGGAAAGTTAAAACTGTGTTTCCTACCTCATGCAACAGTAACCTGACCACCAGGCAACAGGGAAATTCTGGGGAAAGCATGCCTCACTCTTTCCTGTCAATACAGCTCCAACCTGTTGTTCAACAGGCTTATCTTGTTGACTTAACCCTGACATGTCAGTATCATAGAGCATAAATGAAATGTAAGGAGTATTATGGTCAGTGCATTCTACTGCACAGCCCAGAGAAAATGGCCCCTTGCAGGGTCTGCCTCAGTGATAAAGATTTTATAAAACCAGTCCTTTCTCAAGTCCAGTAGATCAGCCAGTTCAAATAAACATGACTACTTCTAGGTAATCACCATCATGCAACCACACCTTAAAAAAATCTATTTGCCTTCTAAAGATGAGCAGCATGTGAGATCTACAAACTGAAAACAGCTTCAAAGCTCCCGCTTCCAACAATGAAGGGCAGACCCAGGTGCTGAATTCCCATAAAAGTAAAAAAGTCTATCTTGGCAAATATAGGAAACCTATTAATCACCACTAAATCCCCTCCTTCCCACACAACAATTTATTTTTCCTTCCAGGCATTGAAAATGAATGAAGTGCATGGCTCTCCTTGTCATGACACTCTGGACTGAGGCCCAAGTATTTGGGCTGTAGGACATTCTGAAACCTGAGAAAAACACAAAGCCCTCAGTAGTTAACTGGTTTCAAATCCCAAATGAATCATGCTATCACTGTTGTATCATAGGACCTCACTAGCTGATTCCTGATTTTCCTAATTAGCTTAGGGCTCAAGGGCCGTGTCCCCACAAGTGGGAACATGCGCTCTGCGGTGCTTCAAAGGCTTTTGAGGTGCCACAAAATGCACACAGTGCACATGAACAGGTTCTTGTGGAGGCAAAATTAGGAAATCCTGGTACCTAAAAAATGCACATAGAAAAGAAGTGGGGTGGCAGCATGTGCCTCATGAACCTGGAGCTTAGCTGGCCAGTGCCAAACTCTGGCTGCCATCCAGGTTCCATGCACCTGGGTTGCTGCCAAAGCATCCCTGAGAGGCCCCCAGGATGCTAGGAAAGGCCGCTAGGACCCTAGCCCAGATCCTGGTCCCAGCCTCCCCTACCCCACCTGGGGCAATTTGCTATGTGCCAGTGTGTGTGCAGGGATGTTCCCTGGGCACAATTAGCACTGGCATAACTATATGCTGCCGCTAGTTGTCCCCAGGGAAATGTATGTGGGATCTCATCTCATCTCATCCCAAACCTTTCATCAAGATCCCTTTGAAAAAAACAATATGTTAAATTGCCTGTCTTTGCTTTATCTACCATTATATAGAAATCTAACTGGCCAAAGATTAAGATAAATTTCAGTAAGCTTTCATTGAACATTTCAAAGCTATTGACACAAGACAATGGAACACCTTGATGTTCACCCATTGTTGCTACTCTTAATCTGGTATCAAATCAAAGATGCCAGCACAGAAAACTAGGAAAGAAAAGGTGTCTTCTCTGAGGAAGTGATGTTGTAGTCATGATGGTCCAGGAATTATGTAAGAAGCAAAAATTTTTGTGGGTGATACCTTTTACTGGACCACCTGCATAGTTTGGACAGACTTAGGGCTCTGACAGATGTGCAGCTCCCTGTTCTAATTCATGGCACTTCATAGAAAGTGCCATGAGTTAGAGTGACCCCTCTGACCCAACAGATGTTCACTGTTTGGTGGGGAGAGCTGGGGGGGGGGGAGGGGGAGGAGGGAAATTGAGCTCGATTTTGAAAGCAAATCCAGAGAAGAAAGGCTGCCTGCTTGTAGTCTCTTTCCCTTGGCCCTGCCCCTCCCCTCCCCTCCTCCCTGCAACTTCCAAGCTGTCTGGAAGATAGGAGGGGGGAGAAGGGAGGGGAGGGAGCTCTGGGCTGGGCTTTGCTCAGTCTGACCTGGAGGGGGAAGGGGTTTAGGAGGCATGAGTGCATGGAAGCTACACCCTGATTGTGGAGATAGAGAATAGGAGGTATTTAGAAAGGAATTCTTAACCACTTAAGACTTTGGCACCTCCCAGTCCTCTCAGGCATTCACCACATCCTTACATTCCAGGCTGGAGACCATCATCAAGCATTCCTTTGTTTGGGAGCTCTTCTGCCATCCTCAGACAGCCCACACCAACAATACTCCAATCCTAGGACAACACCACTAGCCACTGGGCCATCCTACCTGCATGAAATGGCTATACATTGCCATAGTTGGAGATTTTTTTTGCCAGAGATTGTACTATGCACTGGAAAGCAGCAAGACTGGCAGATCCTTGCTAGTCTCAGGCCATCCAACATCTTGACAGATGAAAGGAGATGTGACAAAGTCAGTCAGATAGTGGTGCTTAGCAGTGGTGTGGCAGAAGAGCCTGCATGAACAGCAAACCTTCCCACAATGGCTACAGGTCCACTCGCCAGATAGAGGTTGAAGCACACTCTGCTTCCTGGCTTACCTGTGGACCTCATGTAGGTTCTCTGATGGCTCTCCATGATGAGTGCACCGGCCTTGACCCAGCTGCCAGCTCATTCACATTGACCCTATCTGTGGCTCTTTAAAAAAAAAACAAAACCTCAGTATTACAGATTTTTAACAGCCCTCAGAAACTTTAATTGGTCTGAGATGTTATCTATATTTGCTGTCACCCAAGAGCATATTGTAGGCCTAATTGAAGAGCTCTGCATTCATGAAGAGGACCAGCATACTGATGCCACCAGGTCCACATTTAATCCGAGTTTGGAGCATAAAACAACTGTCCTATCTCCCTCTGCCATTCACAGTCACATGTTGGGCATATCTACATATGCATTTATGCCTGCTTAAATTTAAATTTACTGTGCAATAAGTTACTGCACAGTAAACAGAGATAGGCTGGCATCTACACATGCAGGCATTAAAGTGCATTAATGCTGTGTGGACTGACTTAGGACTAAAGTTAGTCCCAAGACACTAAAGTAAGTCCCAAATTAATCCACACACACAGTGTTACTGTGCAGTAAGGTGTCTACACGTGCGTTGCTGTCCAGTAACTAATGAGGCATAAATTGGATATCTGAATGATGCAGGTATCAAATTTACTCTCAAGTTGGTGTAAGTTACCATATTTACTGTGCAATACAGGCATGCACACGTAGATGCGCACCCATACTATGCAATAATTTTGATTATGGTGCAGTAAATGTGCACGTGTAGATGCACCCACCAAGATGCAACATCATGGCATACATCTTGCAGGGCCTTTTTCTTCCTCTTACTGACTTTCCTGTACTGTAAGGTGTGCTACAGCTCCAGGTTCATGCATGCCACTACTCAGCATTGCCTCCTTCATGCTGAGGAAGGAATTTCAATGTTGCATATAACCTAGTCATTATGGGTTCCAACAGGTGTTGCTTCCTTATGAAGAATACATGCCCTGTCCACCAGCAGTTAAAGACTGCTACCTCAAGTGAGCATATCCTTTGCTAATTATTATGTATCCACTGACTCTCACTAGGTAGAATGCTGGCAACCAGTCACAGTCAGAACCACTAATGATCATTCAGGAGCTGGACCTGGTCTTGTTCTGAATAGCCGATGGCTGCATATGATTGCCAAAACAACCTACTTTATTGACTCTTAAATAGAGCTAAATGGTAACTGAGTGTCCATAAGAGTCTTTGTTCAAAAAGCCCTGATTTGTGGCACACCCAGAGCCTCAGGTGTGCTACAAACCAATCTCAGTGACCTTGGATGAGGCCAAGCAGATTTCCAAGACTTTGATATGGGCAATGACACTTAAATCTGAGAGACTCCCCTGGGAGCCTTGCAGGGGGAGGCAAGCATTGTGTTGTTACTCCACCTTGTATTACATAAGCAGAAGCATCCTGAGAAGTTAACCCAAGAGGGAAGCACAGTGGCAAAAGGAAAGCAATAATCAGGTCTTAATGGAAAGAGGTTCAGAAAAGATGTTATCCTCAAACACTATGCCTGCTTTATAATTATCCCCAACAGGAACCGGTTCCCTTAGATAGGCTGTGGATGTTGTCAGGCCTGAGTGATTTGTGAAGCTGGGATGGAAGCTATAGTGGGAGAGGTTAGATAAAAAACCCTGCCTTGGATGATTGGTGATGACACTGGGAGGCTGGCACATGAAAGGGAAACAGCAAGAGGGAACAAGGAAAAGGAAAAAGGAGTGGGAAGAAGAGGTAGACATGCCACAATTCCTGGGGGTGAGAACTGTTTCACTCTCCCTGACTTCAGTGAAGGGCTGAACTTGGCATAAAGAAGAATATGTTCCTCTGTAGAGACAGGAAGAGATTGAAAGGGCAGAGAGAGAGAGAGAGAGAGAGAGGAGAAATAGACAGAACAGGCTGAAGGGGAGAGATATGGAAGAAAAGATAAAACTAGAATAACAAAAGGAGAGAACAGAAACAAACAGAAAGCAGGCAA
This sequence comes from Crocodylus siamensis, assembly GCF_052110815.1. Classification (NCBI taxonomy): domain Eukaryota; kingdom Metazoa; phylum Chordata; order Crocodylia; family Crocodylidae; genus Crocodylus; species Crocodylus siamensis. The sequence continues at coordinate 27,620,097 of NC_143409.1, read as the reverse complement.
AGCTAGGGAGGGGCAGCCCAGATAAAGAGATGGCAAGAGAAAAAAAAAAAGGATAACAAGAGAAAGGGCAGCAATGGCTGACCACCCTGCAGTGATGAGTTACAAAGCTCCTTTGTCCATAATCAGGAAATGCCCTGGGGTGCTGGCAGCAAAGGAGACCAGCAAGTTCTAAGAGACTACCTGATCCTGTTGGCTTATAGGATAGGCATGTCTTTGATCAAAGGGCTGTCTCAGTAAGGTCTCTAAAGGGCATGTCTACACATGCTTTTATGTGCACCTAAACTCAGTGTGCATTTGCCTACTGCGCATTAAGACGATTTACGCACGCATCTACACGTGCATGCACTAAGGTGCATTAACACAGTGCATGGACCGATTTGGGACTAAAATAATTATCTCCAGACCTGTGGTTCTCAACCTTCTTAGGCTCAAGGTACCCTTCAGAAAATAGGGGACCGGACTTGATGATCTTACAGATCCCTTCTGGTTCATTGACTCTATGACTCTCTATGCTCTTGACTTTATGACTCTACACAGTGTTAATGTGCCTTAGCACTTTTACATGTGCATTAAGGCGCTTTAGCTATTCATGCCTAAATTTGATACCTGATTTTCCAGGTATCAAATTTCAGCACGAATAGGCTAAAACAGCCATTTTAAAGGGGTTTTAAGGGCGTACACATGTACACCCATGCTTTTAATGCACCTTAAAAAAGGCTAATACACCTTAAATCAGCATGTGTAGATGTGCCCTAAAGGGAAATAGAAGACATTAAAATCCCTCCACCTCAGCAGCTGACTATTCCCAAAGCCACAGGATGTCAGAGATGCCAACTGGTGCTTTCCGAGACCCCTGCTGGATCTGCTTTTAATTGCACTGAAAAATCTGACCTTGAGAAAAGGTTGCAAAATGACCCTGGTGCTGTTCCTTGTTGCTAATAAAGCTACAAGGTCCTTAGGCTCAGGGGGTCTCCAAGATTCACTTGGTTCCTTCTGTTATAGGATAGGAGATTCATGTATCCCTGCTCTTTGTGAAAGTGCCTACAGCCAGGAGGTCATGAGCTAGAGGGCCTTGAGGGTCAGCTGCTCCTCTCCTCTTCCCATCTTTCCTCACCCCATTTGCCAGCTTTGTCCTTCAACTGTGTCTGATCAGTCACAAAAATTGTAAGCACCTTGCAACAGGGAATGTCTTTCTGTTTTGTGTTTCTACATGGCCTAGCGTTATGAGTCCCATGTTGCAGTTTAATCAAATAACAAATAATAATCTGTCACTGGAAGTGTTTATGCAGTGGTTAGATGAACACTTGTCAAGGGTGGGGTAGATGAGGCTGATCCTGTCTTGAGCTGAGGGAGACCTAAGAGTGAAATTCAGACCACTGGGGAAAGCTATTACCTAGTTCATGTATCCTTAAGTCTCTCAGTTGTCAGCATAACTGGGTGGGGTGAAACAGGCATCAGCCCTGGGTGCCAACTTATAGGAGGGGCAACAAAATTGTCTCCTACTGCCATGGAGTCTACACCTCAGCAGCAAGAGCCACCCCATAGTATTGCTCTGGCAGCAACAGCAGCCACTGCACAGACACCAGGGCGTTGTTGCGTTAAGAGCAAAAGGCAGGGTGGGAAAAGCATGTGGCACAGTCAGTGGCAGCAGTGGCAACAGTGCAGCTGGGGTGGGACTGTTTGGGAGTTCCTGGCATGGGTAAGACTACTGTGCTCTCTCCTCTTGGAACTCCATGCATGTCCCTAGCCCTCAACCCTCCTGCAGGGTTTGCCCACAGTGCAAACCCTGTTTGTCATGTTTCTGCTCTCAGTTCTCAAAATGGGATGGAGGGCTTGTGTATGCACAGAAGTTATTTCAGAGCAAGGAAGGCCAGTGGCTGTCCCAGAATATACAGGAGTTATTACTGATGAATGATTTCTTCTACAATAACCATCCTGGTCAACAATCCCTGTAGACAAATCCTTATTAGTGCATATACGAGTTGCTGGACCTGTACATGAGGATGGCTGTTGCCATACAGAAGGAATATTACAGTTGTTATTAAAACATGGAACTGGGAGATCTGAGTTCTATTCCTAGCTCTGCTACTTGTGCAGCACTGATCAGGGTGCTAAACTCCAATGTGCCCTGCTTTGCTCATCTGCAAAGCAGGCAGCCATGCTGCCTGTTCCTTGGAGATGAAGCATTCATTCAGCTCTCTCAGCATTCTGAGATCTTTCAGCTCCCTGTGACCTCATGGCACAATGGTAGCAGTTTGACTCCAGATGAGAAGCTTGAATATTCAGATCACACTGGGACCAGGGATTTCATCTCACCTGTGAATGCAAGGAAGTGGACTTGATGGCTGCTCCAGTGCTAATGTCTTGTAAGATCATAGAATCGTAAAATCAAAGGACCAGAAGGGACCAGTAAGATCATCAAGCCCAGTCCCCTGCCACAGGCAGGAGGATATTGGGCTCAAACGAGTTCAACGAGGTGCTTGTCCAGCCTCCTCTTGAACACCTCCAAGGATGGTGACTGCACCACCACTGCTGGGAGTGTGTTTCAGATTCTAGATACCCTTATAGAAAAGTTTTTCCTAATGTCCAAGCTAAATTCTTCCTCAGTTAGCTTGTGCCCATTTGTCCTTGTCCTCCCTGGGGGTGCCTTTCTGAGGAGTTGCTCCCCTAGATCTTGGTGTTCACTCTTGACATACTTGTAGGCAGCTATCAAGTCACCTCTCAGTCTTCTCTTGCTCACGCTGAAAAACCCAGTTCCTGGAGTCTCTCCTCATAGGGCCTATCCTCCAGGCCCCTAGTCATAAGGGTGGCCCTTCTCTGTACCCTTTTGGGCTTATCCACATCCTTCTTGAAGTGCGATGCCCAGAACTGGACACACTACTCCAGCTGTGGCCTCACCAATGCTGAATACAGGGGGAGGAGCACCTCTCTGGATCTGTTTGCAATACATTGGCTGATACAGGCCAGAGTTCTATTTGCCCTGCTGGCAACTTCATTGCACTGTTGGCTCATATTCATCTTCTGGTCAATTGGCACCCCCAGGTCCTTTTCATATACAGTGCCAGCCAGTGGACCACCATCCATCATTTAGTTGTGGTAACGGTTCTTCCTACCCAGATGAAGGACCTGGCACTTTTCCCTATTGAATTTCATCTGATTACATTCAGCCCATAGGACCAGTCTGTGAAGGTCATCCTGGATCCTTACTCTATCTTCAGATGTGCCCGCATTTCCCCATAGTATGGTGTCATTTGCAAACTTCATCACTGCACTTTCCAACCCCTCATCCAAATCACTGATAAAGATGTTAAAGAGCACAGTCCCAAGCACTGATCCCTGGGGGACACCACTGAAGATGGCCCTTCAGGATAAGGTCGTCCCATCCATTACAACTCTCTGGGATCGGCCTCTGAACCAATTACCAACACACTTCACTGTAGACTGGTCTAGGCCTGTATCCTCTAGCTTAACTGAAAGGATCTTATAGGAAACAGTATCAAAGGCCTTGATGAAGTCTAGGTAAATTATATCAACCTCATGTCTCTTGTCCAGCTGGTTAGTTACCTGGTCATAAAAGTTTGTTAGGCATGACTTATTCTTGACAAAGCTGTGTTGGTTGCTTCTTAATACCTCACCAGTTACAAGCTTGTGGTTGATGGCCTCCTTGACAATTTTTTTGAAGATTTTCCCCAGGACTGAGGTTAAACTGACCGGTCTGTAGTTTGCAGGGTCGTCCCTCTTCAATTTCTTAAATATGGGTATCACGTTAGCCCTCTTCCAGTCATTTGAGACCACTCCCAAGTTTCAAGACTCTTCAAATAGCTTTGCCAGAGGCCCTGCTATGAGCTCAGCCAGTTCTTTCAGGACTCTCAGATGTAGGTCATCTGGCCCAGGAGACTTGGGCATGTCCAAATGATCTAAGAGTACCCTCACCTGTTCGGGACTGATTTCATGTGGACTGTTGTCTTCCCCATATTCCCTGGGCCTCTGGATAGGTGAACAACTCCTGTCTGATTTCAGGAACACTGATGTGAAGTAAGTATTTAGGAGCTCTGCCTTTTCATGGCAATCAACTGTGGGCTGATCCGCCCCCAGAATTCAGTAGGGATCCCACAGTGAAGCTTGATTTTTTTTTGTTCCTTATGTACCTATAGAAAGACTTTTTGTTGTCCTTTATTTTGGTTGCCAACCGGATCTCCATGCCTGCCTTAGCTTTCCATGTCTCATACCTGCAGCCCCTGGCTATATTATTGTACTCCTCTCTGGATGCTGAACTGTTTTTCCACTGCTTATATGTTTCTTTTTTCTTTTTCAAAAGTTCTCTGATATCCATGTTAAGCCAAGCAGGTCTCTTGGCCCCTTTCTCAATTCTTAACCACGTGGGGATGGCCTCTTTTTGAGTAGTGAGAATTGCTCCCTTAAAAAAACTCCACTGATCCTGAACTCCCAAATGGTCCAGTTGCTGTTAGTGGAGGGCTTTTCTAACTAGACTCCTGAGTTTACTAAAGTCTGCCCTTCTGAAGTCTAGGACTCTGTTCTACTGGCTGAATACCCAGTCTTTCGGTGGATGGTGAACTTAATCAGGCTGTGGTCACTGTTGCCCAGAGTACCTCCAATCTTCAGGTTGCCTACCATGTCCTCCCCTTTGGTCAGCACTAGGTCCAGAATGGTTTTACCCTTAGCTGGCCCTTGCACAGCCTGTGTCAAGAACAGGTCATCGATAACTGCCAGGAAGTTGGTTGATCTGTTGGAGCTGGCTGAATGGTCTTCCCAGCAGATGTCAGGGTAGTTGAAGTCACACATGACAATCAGATCTTTAGTGCTGGCTGCCTCAGTCAGTTCCCTGGAGAATGTCTGATCACTCTTTTCTTGCTGGTAGGGAGGCCTATAGTATACTCCTACCATCAGGTCCCCCTCTCCTGAGCCCCCTTATATCTTGACCCAGAGGGTCTCAAGGGACCTCTCCCCACAATCAAACAAGACCTAGAGGGCCACACCTCCTCCCTTCTTCCCAACCTGATCCTTCCTATAGATTCTATAGTCCTCAATGTCCACTGCCCAATCATATGCATCATCCCACTAGGTCTCTGTCAGCCCAATGAAGTCAAATTCCTTGTCTGCCAGAAGGAGTGCCAGTTCATCCTGTTTGTTGCCCCTACTTCTGGCATTCCCATAAAGACACCTGAGTTCACCCCTAGTAGCTTCAGGTTTTCTGTCCTATTTCAAGTGCCTCAGGGCATTGGTGCTTGTCTAGATGTCCCTTATTTGAAAGTCCTTCCTTAGGTCATCTTAGCCAGAGGATTTGAGTACAGCAGTGGAATCTACCCTCTGTCCCCCGGACATGCCTAGTTTAAAGCCCTCTTCAACAAGTTGGTGATTCTTGTAGAGAAGAGCTTCTTCCTGCTGCCCATGAGGTGAATACCATCACTAGCATGTAGATCAGTACCACTGAACTGCATGCCAAGGTTGAGGAATCCTAGAAAGAATCTGAACCTACTGTCTGAGCAACGGAAGTGTGAGTCACCCCTGCTCTTGACTCCATCAGGTTAACTGTGAACTCTCTACAATGTTTTATAAATCCTTGGCATATAATCTGGTCTTTTAGCCCCAAATGCACAGTCTAACTTATACTACTATAAGGCTAATTGTCTTCTGAATTATGATTTGATTTACATTATCACTCAGAGACCGCAACTTGCATCAAAGCAGGGCCCAGTGAGGCTATACACATACTTCCTAAGAGACAGGCTCTGCTCTAAGGAGCTTAGAGTCTATATTTTCCTGATTTTGTTCAAGTGATATACAGAGGCCACAAAGGGAGATTAAGTGACTTGCCTGAGGCCACAAAGGGAGTCTGTAGCAAAGGCTGGAATTGATTCTAGCCCTATGTCTTAATAACAAGGCCAGCCTGCATTCATAAAGAGCTCGTAAATGCAATAACCCCAAGAGGCAGCTGTGGGAGGGTCTAACTCATGCTGAACATAATTTCCATTAAAGCAAGATCTCTTTACTAAGGACTTCAAAGCAGTTTCTAAAAACCTCATTAATTAAGCCTCATAGTATTGGGCCTTTTGAGATAGTCTGGTGTTAATTACTGACATCAATTGTAATAATTACTGTAGCAGCACAGCCACATCATAAAAAAAGGTAAATGGTGAAATCAAGTTATGCAGTAAATCATTGGTAGAAGAAAGCAAGGCCCTTCCCTTACAGGCCCACTGATCTGTAGGTAATTGTGACAGGGTGCCTGAAACACCCTCCCATGGGAATGCCAGAGAGAAACAAAGAAGGCAAACTTACCCTGAGAGGCAGGAGAAACAACGGCGAGCCCAGATGGAAAAAGCGCCTCATCTTGAACAATTAAAGGAACCAGGTGAGGCCGTGGCAGATCAAAGACTGCTGCGGCAAGGTAAGCCCTGGCTAGGTGGCATGAGAACACTGGAGGAGACTATCCCAGGCACTCTACACCCCAGCACGAAGTGAACTAGAACAGATGTTAGCTCGGAGAATCATCGAGGCATCCCAGAGCCCCTGGAGGAGCCCCCTGGTGGTGGTGCTGATGGGGCTATCAGACTCTGTGTTGACTTTTGCAAGGTAAATAGTATCTCCTCCTTTGATGCCTTTCCAATGCCTAACATAGAGAAGATGCTGGAGAAGATAGGGCAGGCCGAGTTTATGTCAACCCTGGATCTAATGAAGGGGGACTGGCAAATTCCCATGGCACCAGTTTACTCAGATGGGGCCTGTTGTACCAGTTTACTCAGATGCCTTTTGGTCTGCACGGGGCAGCTGCTTCTTTCCAGAGGCTGATGGACAGAATCCTGGCAGTACACCAAGAGTATGCTGCAGCCTATATTGATGATATAGTTGTCTTTTCAGGAACCTGGGACCAACATGTGAGACGTGCAGAATGTCCTAAAAGAGTTGAGATGCAATGGGTTGACAGCCAACCCCAGGAAGTGTGCCCTGGGACAATCAGAAACTAAGTATTTGGGGTTTAAAGTAGAGCAGGGAAGAATAAAACCCCTCACAGACAAAGTGGAAGTGATACAGTCCTACAGGTTACCCCAAACAAAAAAACGATTGAGGTCTTTCCTTGGGTTGGTGAACTATTACCGATGGTTCATACCCTGGTTCTCTGAAATAGCAGTTCCTCTTACAGGCCGTTACAGCACCGAAAAGGGGGCTGCATACAGCGGACCCCAGGAGCTATTTTCCAAGGTAAAGGAAGGAGGCCTATGTAACACCCCAGTGTTGTTTACACCTGATTTCATGCAAACATTTTGGTTGCACACCAATGTCTTTGTTGTGGCACTCAGGGCTGTGCTGTCACAAGTCCAAGGAGAAGAAAGGCCTCTACAGCTTTCGCCAGTAAAGTTATCCAAAGCACTGTATTCCACTATTGAAAGAGAGTGCCTGGCAATAAAATGGGGGATTGAGCTGTTTAGATATTTGTACAGGGGAAAGTTTCTTCTCATTACAGGTCATGCACCACTCCAGTGGCTCCAGACCTCAAAGACTGAAAACCCTGGATTAATGAGATGGGTCTTGGCCCTGCAGCCTTTTTTCTTTTCCATAGAGCACCAGCTGGGATGACTGAACATCACGGCTGATTTCCTACCTGATTGACAGACAGCAACCAACCACTGGCAATGACAACGGATGAAGGGAACGGATCCGGACAAAAGATGATGACTAAGAGGCCCCGAGGGGACCTTCCACTAGGAGTGGAGGTGTGTGCAGGGTGCTTGGAAACACCCTGCCATGGGAACGCCAGGGAGGAAACAACGAAGGTGAACTAACCCTGAGAGGCAGGAGAAACTGTGGGGAGCCTGGATGGGAAAAACGCCACATCTTGAACAATTAAAGAAATCAGCTGGGGCCATGGCAGATCAAAGGCTGCCATGGCAAACCCAGCTGCCGGGGTTTGAGCCCGGGAAAAGGAAAGTGGCACTATCAAGGAGCGGAAAAGAAAATCATGCTGAAGACAGAATGAGGGAACAGCTGGGTCAGGCAGGCAGCGAATGGGAGGCTGCCATGGTGAACTCAGCTGAGCAAAAGGAAGATGTAAGGGACGCCGAGAGGGCATTCAGGGGTCGGATGGAGAGAGGGAAAGATGAAGAGAGGAAAAGGAGACTGGTGAGAAGAAAGGAGAGAACTGACCCCAGAGCTCAAGAGAGAGCCCTGGTCCCCAACTTACCTGGCAGAGCCAGCAAAGAGTTTGCTTGGATGGGGAGAACCAGCACAGCAGTGGAGGAAGCTGCTTGGTCAGTGAGTCCAGTCCTGGAGGTTGAAGGTAATCACTCCGGGAACCTAAAAGAAGATGAAGATACAGATGAGATTACTCCCTAGGAGGGAGCAAGTCCATCCTGGCCCTGAAGGTAAGGGTGGGATCAGAAGTAAGGATTTTTGATTTTTTAAATACTTTATTCAGGGGTTCAGGGGTACAACAATGGTGGCCGCTTGCAAGCGAAAGCACCAACAACTTACTACCAACCCAGAACCGAAATCGGACAAGTCTCTTTGTCCTCGGATCCAGAACCCAAATTGGGCAAGGGAATTCATGCCCACCCAAGTATTACAAAGAGATCCGAGCCACAGCCCGTCCGCAAAAGTGCGTCCCACGCACCCCAAATCCCGGGCCAAAAGAAAAACCCCCGGGCCAACCAAATCACCCACACATCACACCGTGACAGACACCTTCGCTGCATTTCACGTCGTGTCTCACATGCTACGCGGTCGGCGTGCCGGCCACACAGTCCTAACCAATTCAGACCCTGCTCCATCCGCTCATACACGTCCCAAAGCCTTCAACTTCCACCCAAAAGAGAGCAAAAAGGCAGCCTGGCGAGGGCCCAGGACGCAGCAGAGCTGGAAGTCGCAGTTCAACCCGATCAGAAGTAAGGAACAGCTGATCACCTTCACCATCCTCTGTAAAGCTGGCAAGTCAGTCAGCAATATGGACTTCTTGACTTCAGAAAAGCCAATTTTGACAAGCTCAGGAGGCTTGTCAGTGAGGCCCTAAGGGAGCACGACCCCAGGGAGAGGGGAGTTCAAGAACAGTGGTTGCTCCTCAAGGGAGTGATCCTCAGCGCACAAGCTAAGTGTATTCCATCTCAGAAGAAAGGCAGCAAGAAGGCACAGCGGCCCCCCTGGCTCTCCAGGGACCTAGCAGACCTCCTAAGGCTAAAAAGAAAAGCCTACAAAGGATGGAGGATGGGATTCACATCCAAGGAGGATTATTCTGCACTGGTCTGGTTCTGCAGGGAGCAAACCAGGAAAGCCAAGGCTGCAACTGAACTCCAACTAGCTTTGAGCATCAAGGACAATAAAAAGTCCTTTTTCAGATATGAGGGGAGCCGGAGAAAAAAAAAGCAAGGGCAATGTTGGACCCCTGCTAAACCAGATGGGGCAACTGACAACTGACGCCCAGGAAAAAAGCCAACCTATTAAATGGGTACTTTGCGTCAGTCTTTCATCATCCCATGGGACGCCCATGCCTGCTATGGGACAGGGAGGTCCAGGTGAGGGAGATCCCCTGCCCTCCATCAATGCTGATCTCGTGAAGGAACACCTTGAGAAGCTGGATATCTTCAAGTCAGCCGGCCCTGACAATCTACACCCCAGGGTACTCAAGGAGCTGGCGAGCGTCATAGCCCAGCCCCTGGCACGGATCTTTGAAAACTCCTGGTGCTCTGGTGTAGTGCCCGAAGACTGGAAGAAGGCCAATGTGGTGCCGATCTTCAAGAAAGGGAGGAAAGTGGATCCAGCTAACTATAGGCCCATCAGCCTGACTTCTATCCTGGAGAAGATCTTAGAAAAGTTTATTAAAGAGGCCATCCTTAATGGACTGGCTGATGCCAACATCCTAAGGGATAGCCAGCACGGGTTTGTTGTGGGTAGGTCTTGCTTGACCAATCTCATTTCCTTCTATGACTAGCTGACCTATCACATGGACAAGGGAGAAGAGATTGATGTCATATATCTTGACTTCAAAAAAGCCTTCGATCTGGTATCCCACGATCACCTCTTGGCAAAACTGGCCAATTGTGGCCTTGGGTCCACCATGATCTGCTGGCTGGGAAACTGGCTCCGTGGTCGGACCCAGAGGGTAGTATTTGGTGGCAGTCACTCATCATGGTGTCCTGTGACCAGTGGAGTCCCCCCGGGCTGTGTCCTTGGACCCATATCGTTCAACATCTTCATTAATGATGCGAACATTGGAGTCAGGAGCGGACTGGCCAAGTTCGCCAATGACACCAAACTTTGGGGCAAAGCATCCACGCCAGAAGACAGGCGGGTGATCCAGGCTGACCTGGACAGGCTCAGCAAATGGACAGATGAGAACCTGATGGTGTTTAACACCAAAAAATGTAAGGTTATCCACCTTGGGAAGAAAAACCTGCAGCATCCTTATAGGCTCGGCAGTGGTATGCTGGCTAGCACTATGCCAGAAAGAAACTTGGGGGTCATGATTGACCACAAGATGAACATGAGCCTGCAGTGCGATGCTGCGGCTACTAAAGCGACCAAAACGCTGGCTTGCATTCATAGATACTTCTCAAGCAAATCCCGGGACGTCATTCTCCCCTTGTACTCAGCCTTGGTGAGGCCACAACTGGAGTACTGCATCGAGTTTTGGGCTTCACAATTCAAAAAGGATGTGGAGAAGCTGGAGAGAGTCCAGAGAAAGGTCACGCGCATGATCAGAGGTCAGGAAAACAGACCTTACGATGACAGGCTGAGAACCATAGGGCTCTTTAGCCTGGAAAAGCGCAGGCTCAGAAGTGATCTGATGGCCACCTGTAAGTTTATCAGGGGTGACCACCAGGATCTGGGGGAACGTTTGTTCACCAGAGTGCCCCAAGGGATGATGAGGTCGAACGGTCATAAACTACGGAGAGACCATTTCAGGCTGGACATAAGGAAGAATTTTTTTTTACTGTCCAAGCCCCCAAGGTCCGGAACAGCCTGCCATCGGAGGTGGTTCAAGCACCTACATTGAACACCTTCAAGAGCAAATTGGATGCTTATCTTGCTGGGAATCTATGACCCCAGCTGACTTCCTGCCCTTTGGGTGGGAGGCTGGATTTGATGATCTTCCAAGGTCCCTTCCAGCCCAAATGTCTATGAAATCTATGAAGCTGTCTTGGGACCTGTGCAGGGAAGAATGGGGCAATCAGCCAAACTAAGAGAAAGACTTTGGTTAGGGGTTCTTAAGACTGAAATCGGAGCATTGGCATCAGAGGTGAGTAACAACACACCTGTAACATCAGCTGTGGTTAGGGCACGGGATGGGGATGGTGGAGCCCTGCGAAGATCAGCCAGTGTCTTGAGACTATAACAAGCCCCTTTGTCTCCCAAGGGTGTTTTGACATCTATCTCCCATAACATCAAAGGCATGGCAGGAAATTTTCCAAAGGACGAGACACTACTATCTGAACAGGGAGACAATGCAGTTCCAGGCAGTACCCATCAACCTCCTACAGTAATCATCGATCCTCTGGATCATGGTGTACGCAAAAGAGATCTAGTCAGATGCCTGATGAACTTGTTTGTGGCTGACAAGTCCAATTCAAGAGTGAATCAGCTTGTTTCTGCCTTCACAGATCCATGTGTTGACTGTGTTGGAGTCTAAATCTACAGTGTGCTTTCTTCTGTTTTGCTTTGCTTCCATTCTCTAGATCAAAGCCACTTTATGTTGAGTTGCATCCAGTGCCAGCTGTTTTCACCATATTGGATGGGATTCTGCATGCTCCTCCCCACTTTCTATGCTGATATTGAATGACTTCATAAAATTTTTGCACACATCATGGTACGACCATAGAGGGCAACCATACTTTCTACAGTCATCTCAAATCTCACAACACAAAATATTACTGGGGATAAGGTCTCCTCCCATTCTCTTGACATAGCCAATCTATTGCAACCTGCTGTTCTTGATAGCGGTTTCTAAGTGTAACAATTCTGTGCTCTCCAGTAAGTTTGTGTTTGGTATTTTGTCTTCCCGCATTATTTTCAGGATCTTATGCAGACATCTCATGTGGAAGCTATGCAGTCTCTTGATGTGCCTACCGTATGTAGTCTGTGTTTCTGAACCATAAAGCAGGGATGACAGCACACAAGTCTCAAAGAGTCTCATCTGCACCTTAGCTGATAGCTTGCTGTTATTTCATGCACATTTCTGTAGTCTGACATTCTTAGCTACTTTTCTGATTCTGTTAGTTCTGTCTGAAGGGCAAATTCCTGCTGATCGTAGAACCCAAGTGGCAAAAACTGTCCACCAAGAAATTTATCTTCCAGAGTGCTGTCAGGTGTTGGTTCTTCTACCCCTTGGTACATGATCATAGTCCTCTTGAGACTAATTGCCATCCTGAAGCTCTTGCACGACTCAGAAAATCTGCCCAAGAGATTTTGCAGGGAAGAGTCACTGTGGGCAACCAAAGCCACGTCATCTACAAACAGGAAGTCTCTCAGTACCAGTTCTTTCACCTTGGTTTTCCTTTAAACCTTGCCATGTGGAACAAGCCTCAATCTAGTCTTGTTCGAAAATAAATGCCATCACTACTGTCCTTGAATGCATGAAGAAGCAGGAATGAAAACTAGACGTTAAAAACCATGGGGCCTAATCTAATCTAGGGCTACCATCCATCCAGGTTTTCCTGGACATGTCCTCATTGTGGGTCATCCCATCTCCAACCCAGTGGCTTTTTAAAATATCAACAAATGTCCATGATTTTGCTCTGCTCAGCATCGAAGTTCTTCTTGGCACTTCACAGCTTGCCCTGGCAAGGAGTTGCTTGGGTTTGGGAGGAGCGAGGAGAGATTGATTGGAGCTAGGAGCACCACATGCATCTGCACATGTACACACACATGCATGTGACTAATATGCAGCCAGGCAGGGTGATGGGAACAGCCCTGGCAGCTGGATGCCAGTAAGTCTGGGGGTCAGGGCTGACTGTCCAGAGTGTGTGTGTGTGTGTGTGTGTGTGTGTGTGTGTGTGTCAGGGGCGTGTGAAGGGGATGAGTATGTGTTTGTGTGGGTGGGGGGAGTGGCGTCTGCCAATGCTGGGGGAAGCGGTCAAGTTGCTGGGGCTGCAGCAGGGTGGGGGAGATGCCTGGTCCTCCATTGAGGGAAGGGGGCAGAGGGGCCCTTCGGGGGCAGCAGGGAGCTGCATGGCCAACCCAATGGTACCACAGACAGTGCCTGTGGTCACAGGGGCACAGTAGCCAGGAATCACTGCATGTCTGTGTGGAGCAGGGGGATGCAGGTCAAGAGTAAGGGCCACTGGTAGGGCTTGAGATCTGTGGCTTGGGAGTGAGGGGCACCAGAAGGGGTGGGGGACTGTGGGTCTGGAGTACCATGGGGCAGCAGATCAGGAGTGAGGGGCACCAGCATGGCCTGGGGGGCGGGGTCCTATGAGTCAGGAGTGAGGGGCAGCAGTGGCAGGGCTGGGGGTGGAGCTGTGGCTTGGGAGTGATGGACAGGGCACAGGCATATTGCTGAACCCTGGAAAATTATATTACCTCCCCCCAGCAGGTGTCTGGAAATATGGTAACCCTAAAATCTAATCCAATCACTTGAAAATGGGGTACCTGATATACAGCTGAAGCACTGTAAGAGGCAACACATTTCCTCTTGTTTATCCAATCTAGGGACTCGAATGCCTCTATAATTATTTTCCCCTCTATTTTTATAAAATAGCAGTTGGATTGAGTCTTCCCACCTTGGCATCCAGGGGGGTGGGGGGTTGGGGGGGAATGGGAGATGGGACTAAGGATCTGTGGAACTTTGCCCAAACCATTAAAGCTTGAAGTAGTTTCATTGTTTGTCATCAGACAGGCTTCCCATCCAGGTTATGAATCCTTGGCCATGTGGCATTCAAAAAACCAGTGCTGGTGTCACAAAGCCATCGGTGAACTTCAAAAAGGGCTTTCTGAACCGTGGCCTCTTTACATTGCATGAGAGGTAATTATTCTGAGGCCAGTGAAGGAATCTATGTATATTAAGCAGGAGATGAGTAAGTATATGCAGCTGGGCCTTAGCAACATTTGAAAGAACTGCAGGTAGAACCGCCAAGGCCTGAAGAAGCTAGTGAGCCCTATGTCCACAGCGATGGGCACAAGCTCAAAGCTGAAGAAGTTAATTACAATGATTTAAAGGAACAGTGTTTAATTGGATACTGGGAATGTGGGCCATTCTCAGGGCGGAACCACATTCCTTCATTTATCTTACTGCTTTTTTATGCCATCTTTATGCCAGTTCATTCATCCCTCCATCACTGGCCTTTTCTTTGGTCTCTCTGCTGTTCTGCAAGACTTCTATCTCCTGCACACTCTACACTGAGGCAGAAGGTAGCTATGGAATTGAGAGGGGCTTAAGGTCTCTGTTGGAGATACTCTCCGTGTAGGGAATAAACTGAAAACCCCTCCCCATGCCAATAACTGACAAAGACTTTTAATGCCTTTGACTTTCCCCATCCCAGCAACTGTACACCACATACTCAAACCACTGTGTTGATATGTAACCACCTTACAGCTCTGTACTGATGCAGTTACCATGTGCAGGGTCTTATCTTTCTTCCGTGGCATTGGAATTCCTTAATCCTTAGACCCAAGGCTGCACGACGAACGACATGTCCTGGATTGCATCAGCATATGCCAACTCTGTACCATGTAGCTGCCATAAATAGGATCTTACATTTTCTTCAATCTCTAGAAAGTTATGTAAATAACTATCCTTTTTAATATTTGCTAATAAAGTTTTAAATCTGCTAGAGGAACCATTCTGACCATCTGATGGATTCTATTTGAAGAGATACTGGCTGACCTGCTTACTCTGCCTCTCCTCCCCAACCAGGTAGATCTGAATGGTGATCTTCAGGGATCCTGGTTTTTCCTGATAAAAAATTGCAAATTCTCTGATAAAAACACCCAAATCTGTGATTAAAATTAAAGGTCCCACCCAACCCCCAAGCCCTGCTGGTGCCCCTCACTCCCTACCCACAGCCCTCTGGCCCTGCTCATGCCTCTCACTCCCCCTGCCACAGTCTTGCTGGTGACTCTCAGCCCCCACCCACAGCCCCTGCTCCCACAGCCCTGCCAGAGGGGGCCCCCAGGGCTATAGACTCAGGTCCGCAGCCCCCTGCCCCTGCTTCCCCCTGCTGCCTGCTATGGGTTAGGACGAGGGTTGGCTCCCCACCACTGCGCCTGGGGGTTAGCGGGGACCCGTGCCCCACAGATCTGTACATGGGGTAGGTGCAGGCTGCAGCCTTAGGCTTCCACCCTGCTTCCCTCCCCTAGGGCCTCCGCAGCCCAGCGGACATGACCCAGCATGGCAGGGAACAACAGAGCCATGTGGGGATCTCCTTGCCATTGTGAGCTCTGTGTTGCCCTGGTGACATTCCCCCTGCGCATGCTGCTGCTCTCCCTGCAGCCCCGCATGCAGGAGGCGCATCACCAGGGCCGTGTGGAGCAAGCAGTGGAGAACAGCTTCTCTGTGCAGCTCTGCTGTTCCCTGTCATGCTGGGTTGTGCCTGCTGAGCTGTGGAGGCCCCAGGGGAAGGAAGCAGGATGGAGCCCGAACCTGAGCCTGCCCTGCATACAGATCTGGAGGGCGCAAGTCCCCCTGCCCCTCGGGAGTGCATGCAGCAGCATGGAGCTGGCCCTCCTCCTCCCCCAGATGAGTGGCCCCAACCTGCTCCCTGCTGGGGCACTCCAGCTGCGCATTGCAGTCCTGGACCCCAGACCCCAAGCTCTGTCTAGCTGGGCAGCAGCCCCAGCTAGCCTCCCTCCCTCCCTCCCTACATGGGCCTCAATCCCCCTCCCCCCCACTTACCTGCAGGAGCTGCTCTCCTGCCTGGGGCCATGTGCCCCCTGCCTGTACGCCCTCCTCCTACTCCCTCCCAGCTCCCTGCAGGCTGGAACTCTGCCAGCCTGCAGGGAGCTCATTGCAAAACTGTAAAATCCATGGGTTTCTCCGGTAAAATGAGAAATCCGTGTTTGCCTCCGGTAAAAGGTAAAATTTGCAGTTTACTCCATTTTCCATGGGAAATGGAAAACCTGGCTCTCTGGGGATCTCACACCAGGTAGATAGTCATATTCAGAACCTTTTATACACCAACAGAAGCACAGAAACTTTATTATCACACACTTGTATAGACATCACGGTTAAACTGTACAGACATTTTCACAAGCCTGAACAGCCCACCGTCATCCGTACTGAAGGGACAAACTTCATTATGATGTATACTGTAATGGGCGCCATTTGTTAGCCAAGAGGAGCAAATAATTTCTAATGCCTATTTCATTGGTTCTCACACAGTGATCTGCCTCCTGCTTTCTTCAGTGAGCAGCTGGTTTGGCACGACTGGTTGTCGTTCCTCTTACAGCCAATGTTCCCTCTAAGGAGCAGCGTCCTGGAGCTGGCAGAGCCTCACTTCGGGCAGACAGCGGCTCCTCCCTGAGGTGAGGAAAGGCAAGGATGGAGGCTGGCGTGGGCTCTGCTGGCTCTGGGGAAGTGCTACACTCCCCGGCCCTGATGCGGGGGAGCAGAGCACTTCCCCAGAGACAGCAGAGCCCGTGCCAAGCTCCCACCCCCGCCTCGCCTGGGAGCTGACTTTCAGCTCCTCTCCTCGTGCGCGGTCTTGAAAAGGCTGTGCACAGCCACACTTTGAGTTGTGCGTGGCCGCACACACACGCACCTTAGAGGGAACCTTGCTTACAGCACGGCCCAGAATCAAGTTAGGACATCAGGAGATTCTCATCCAGAGCAAGGTGAACATGAAGGAAGACAGCTGCAGAAGAAAGAGCCCAGTGTGACCAATACTTTTGGCATGGGACCAGACCACTTGGCAGGGATTGAGGCATTGTGATGTTTTTCCTCTTCACTGCTTTGACCACAAAAATATAGTAGAAGGAGAGAAATCCCAGATGTAAGAGGCTGTTATAAGCAAGACTCTTGAGAGGGCTCCCTCAGTGTCCGGCCTACCCCCTGCTCCCACTGAAGGACAGTCATACTCCCATGAGTGGCAAGGGGAGCAGAGAGAGACCAATGCAGAAAACTGAAGAATGTTTGTGTTCTCCAACATCAACCTAACTGTGACTCTACAGTAGATGCTACTTCCTCAGGGTAATGGTCCCTGTAGCACGGCACTCAGGTGCCTGCTACTTGAAGAGCCAGAATAACTACTCAGGTGCCGGTTGCTAGGGCAACTAGAGGGAACCAGTGACCCACATCTGCTAGCAGTCAGCTGACTGGAAGGGGCAGGGCCTGGCTCCCATTTAAACCCCAGGACTGAGCCCAGGCAGGCAGTTCCCTGTTGGCAGCCAAAGGGAGTAGGAGCTCTGCCGGAGCAAGTAAAAGGAAGAGGCCTGAGCTACACGAGCTGCTCCAGAGACTGGTGAGGGATAGAATAACCCTGGGGGCTTGAATAAGATTTTAGCCAGATGGTTTAAAGTTATGTTATAGCCCAGGGGCTTGTGTTTTGTTTGCTGTTATACTGGAGGTTTGGGTGAGGCTATTAGGGGCTGGAGGAGGCTTCATAGGGGACTCTCGGCAGCATGGGAACCCCAGCCCCAGAGACAGGGGGCAGCGAGGCACGATCTTAAAAGCCAGGGAGCTCTGGTGCATCTGCGGTGCAGCTTTATTTTGGGGATTTTTTTGTGGCCTGGGAGGCTGAAGGCTCAGGGTTGTCCCCTGGTTTTGGGCTTGTAGCCCTCTGGGTGTTGGGTTGGCGCCCGGGCCTCTGGACCAGGCTCCAGATTGGAGCAGGAAAAGGGGCCCTGGGCCTCAAGACAATGGAAAAGGCTACAGCCTTGGAGTCGAACCCTGTTTAGTGGGTTTAGATGGGGAGGCCTAGCTAGAGAAAATCAGGGGTCAGTTCCACATAGGGGAAAGGCCCCAACATACCCAATACAACAGGCAGCCTCCCACTTGCAAGAACATCATCCTAATTTCCATCAAGACGTGGCAGGCGAGTATAGGGTGGGACATAAGAACTCCAAAGAAGGCTCCAAGGGTACCCCACGCAAGGTGCGGAGTACTAGGAAGATAGCGCTGGGAAGGGCAACCTGTTACAGTCCCATAAGGGTCAAGGCCTGATTTCATGAAGTATCAAGTGTTTCCCGGAAGGTGCCAAGTGCTTTCATCTTCCTTCTGGTGTTGTGTGAGATGTGGACCCTCAGTGCATGCTAAGAACAACGGCTTGTTTTCCTTACTGAACTGTGAACTGTCTGTCCATTCACTCGGTGCACAATCCTAGGATTGGAAGGGACCTCAAAGCTCATCTAGCACAGTCCCCTGCATAGCTATCCCAGAGAGATGCTAGTCCAGCCTCCATAATGTAACAGCTGTTCCCACTCTTGCCGAATTAAACTGCTTAGCTTGGAGCTAACAGCTAATGGATTCACCTCCAACACACAAGGTCAGGGGGCCTGGGGCCATGGTGGCCTTTAGCTTGAAGTAGGGCCTTTTGGCTGGTTGTGGGGACAGAGCAGCATTCAATTTCAAGCTATGTCCCTGTGTGACTTTGGGCAAGTCATGCATCTCTCTGTAATGTGTAAAAAGCTCTTGTCTAACTTCTGGCTCATCTGTATGATCTGATAAGTGTTCTCAGTGGGAACTGAGGGTGCTCAGTGCCACACACATTGGGGTATCAACATCACCTGGGGTCCTGGGTCAGATCTGGACTGTGGGGCTCTTTTTGGGCCAAATCCATCCCATGGCATGAGGTGTGCTTCAATAGCCATCGCAGTAGCAGTGGCAGCGAGGGGTCCAGTGGCAGTGATGGTTCTGGTGAGAGGCCCTGGATCCAGCCTGTGGGCTATATACTTGATACCCCTGCCATAAACTGCTAGGGCACTGAGAATTAGCATCTGGAAACAAAGATCATAGTAGCAGGTGCTCTTGTGTGTTCTCTCTCTCACAGACACAGAACTTTCAATTTCCCTATCTTTAGCTAGGAATAACAAAGTGATGAATGGGGCGGGGGGCAGTAAGTGTGGCATGTGCATGGAACTTTGAGGCTTTAAAGTGATGTGTGGCAAGATCTTCAGAAATAAGAGCATAACAAGCTTGACACTGAGAAAGCCATGTTCAAAAGCACCAAACACCTCCCCTTTCTGCTAATTTCAATGAGAATCACAGTTACTCAGCACTTTTCAGATTCAGGTCACCTATGCAGAAGCCTACATAGGGACTTAGGAGCCCAACCCTGTAATTTCCTGTTTTTGACTATTGTAGCTGGTAAGTGTTAAATATTAGTGAAGAGCTGGTGGGGAGTCTCTGCCGGTTTAATGGCATGTCTCTACATGGATGGAACTTTCATACACCACATCTGATCAATTTTGGAACGTCAGCAAAACTTCTATGTACCGATGGGCAGAATTCCATTGATTTGAATGAAAATGAGGGGGGAAAATGAAAGGGGAGAATTTGGTGCACAGAAACCCACTGGGATCAGATATATAGAGCTGACAGGTTCAGCCACTAATGCAATCGCCTAGAGATAAAAAACCCAGTTGATAGGACCCAGTAACACCTTCCAAAACTATAACATCCTTCCCTCAGCTTTGCCCACAGCTTAGAAATTACACAGAAAATAATCCTGTGGAAAAATGGGAGGGGAATAACATCCTGGAAGTGGGGCACCCACAGCCTCTTGCATGGGGGAAAGATTAAATTGGAATCCTTGGTGAGGGGACATGGTAAGAGGGAAGGAGAAGTGGGGAAGGGGGAATGGAAAAGCTGGCAACCCTGGCATGAGGGCAGAGGTGGGGCATAAGGAACTCTAGGCCTAGGAAGAATGAAGAGATCACACTGAACTCTGGACAGGGCTGGGATGAATGGAGGACCCTGACATAGGACAGAAGAGGAAAATGGGGAGAAAAGAGGGTATTTGTGAGGTGGAACAGAAATAGAGGGAAGGAAGAGTATAAGCAAGAGGGGAAATGAGGGGAATGAGGCACCTGTCATAGGGGAAAAGAATGGAATGAGGAGCCCACAGAGCAGGGAAGGGGACCTTGAAGGGAATTAACCAGGCAGAAAGAGACAGGATAGCATGGGTTGTGTTGGATGCACTCAGCCTACAGAAGCGATGAAGTATGTGACCTGCTGGTATTCTTAACATGCATCTGAGGGCAGCAGGGGAGTTTCCTCAATGTAGGTGTATAGCAAAAAACAAAACAAAACCTTCCTGAAACACTGCTTGCCTCATATCTGAAGAAATAAACAAATACAAGTTAAAATGCAAATGCATGTTCAGCTCTCTGCAGGAAACACACAAGGGAGGAGAGGAAACCCCTCCCCCCACATTCTTACATTGCCAGATGCCAAGAAACGAGAGTAACTGATTCCAGTAGTATATCTTGGTTCCTGAGGCAACAAAACCCCACCTGTTGAGCAAGACTTCAGATGGAGTGACAGCTAGAAGGTGGAGATCTATTTGAGTGCCCTTATCTTGGTATCTAGTAAGACTGCTTAATTTGCATATGTCTTCTTTTTGTATTTCCAATGAAAACAAAGCTGGCAGCCTACGTACACGTACATGAATTTTCACACCTAGGCAAGGCATTGTTGAACTGGAGCCTGATTACTTTGCTTCAGAAGCTTGGCGGCTATGGCAAGCAACTGCAGGGTTTGGAGTTTAAGGCTTTTCATACAAACTTGGCTGTTAACTCTGGTGTCCTGTGGAAAATTCCAGCTCGAGAAAAATGTACTTTGGTTTTCTAAATTCTCCCTGCTCTCATGAGTCCTCGAACTGACCTTAAAAGTCTGTGCTTGTGGGGAGAAGGCTGGCCTACCGGCTAAAGCATTTGCTTGGGGAGTCATGAGACCTACACTCAGTTCTTGGTTGCACCTCAGATTTCCTTCATGATCGTGGGCAAAGTACCTTACGGTCAGATTTTCAAGAATCTTCCAAGTCTAGCAGGTCCCCTTAGATCAGTTGGGGGATGAAGACTTCTGAAAAAGTATCTACAGTTTGCAATTTGATTCAGAGAAGATTCGGCCTGATTCAGAAGCCGGATCTCCAAATCCAAACCAAAGTACTAGAATCTTAAAACTTTCCGAAATGATTCAGAGCCTCCAAATCAATTCAGAAAAGATTCGGAAGAGATTCAGCAATTCAGAGATTCAGAAGGCAGTTTTTATGGAGAAACAGAAACTTAAAAGAGGGAGGGGGAGTGGGGGCGGGGCGGGGCAGGACTGACATCTCTAGCTGGCCAGTGACCGTGACTTCTCTCTGACTGCTCTTACAGTCACAGTGTCTGGGGGAGGAACATAGAAACAGCATAAAAGCTTCTGTCTGCAGGCTTGCTGTGCCTTTTGTGAGCTGGTTCTGAGTAAACAGCAGCATCAGAAGGGTACTGGACTGCCTGGCTTGCTTCCCAGTCAGTCAGTAGCCTGCTCGTTTTTGTTTTTAAAAAGGATAAAATAGGATATAGCTTAGCTTAGCTTAGAATCTCTCTACTTAATATTTATCCAATTAATTTCTTTCAATTTATATTTGGGGTTTTTTTTGGGTTTTTTTTTTTTGCAATACTTTAAAAAAAGAAAGCTCAGTGTTTTCCCCAGAAGTGTGATCCATCACTGTGCAGGGAAGCACACATTACACACACTTGTGCACACACACAGAAGTCAGATATTCATAGAAGAAGAAGAGATTCAGAATCAGATAATATATAATTATTAGTTATTAATATTATTATAGTTAGTTTACATACAGACTAAAGACAACACAGAAGTCAGCTAGAGATTCAGACTGAGACTAATGCACACAGCACAGAACTCCAGGTCCTAGAAGAAGGAGATATATTATTTTATGTACATATTACAACACAGAAGAACAAGAAGTACAGTAGTAGTCACACATTCACATTAATAGCACAACACAGAAGAAGGCACCATATATAGTTATTAATAATCAAAGCAGAGTCCAGTTCACGTAACACAGAGGAAATAAAACATACAATAGAGTTGCACTTCACATTCATAATTCATAGTAAATAAATACATCAAAGCAGAGAAGACAGAAAGACAGCACACATTTTTTACATAGTTCTTAATAATTATTACTGAATCAAACAAAGAAGAGTCCAGTGAATGCATACAACACAGAGGAAATAAAATACACAACACAAAAGGAGTCTCTCTCTCACACACACACACACACCCCCCACACCCCTTTTGCACCACAAGAAAGATTGATATGAAGCATGCTGGAAAGGCAGGGGAGTGAGAGGGGGTAGGGAGGGAGCTAGAGCTGCAAGTCCTCCCCCAAACATAGATGCATCCTCTTCCCAAGCAGCCATGAGACTTCTGCTGCCAGTGGAAGCAAGGAGGTGGGAGCAGTTCCTGTACATGATGTCCCTGCACCTGCACCACCTCACCTAACTTGAGAAATAGGCACCAGCAGCAGAATCACTGTCTTTTCCACCCCAATGTCATCTTCCAGCTTTAGCCTCCCACTGCCAGAGGAGAAGCTGGAGCTGGAACCAAGGGACCTAAGCGCCCTTTCTCAAGCAATTCTGGGGACTGAGGCAGAATCAGAGTTTGTGCTCCACACCTCTCAAAGCTCCCCTAGATCCAGGTCTCCCTCTATGGAAAGCAGCACCATGGAGGAGGTTGAGGTTGTGGAGATTCAGGCAAGTGGCTCAGCTGAGGCAGCTCCTCCTGCTGTTGTGGCTCAGACTGCTGAGGAGTGGGATAAGGCAGCATCCCCACCCTCAACCCATAAGCGGGCGAGTAGCATAGCGTGGGAGCATTTTAAGCTAGCAGGTGATCCCAGGTTTGCTATCTGCCAGCACTGTCGAAGGCAGATCAGCTTGGGCAAGGAGGTGAAACACTTCACCATCACGGCAATGCTGCTGCATCTCAGGATGCAGCACCTGCTTGCCCTTCTTCCTGCTCAGCCTGGCACCAGTGCAAGCATACCCAAAGGGAAGTCCCCCACTCGCTCCAAAGCCCCTGTCCTTCCAAAGCAGAGGCAGGCCACCCTGGAACAGTGAGAGAAAGGTGGACAGAAAGGGGGGTGAGTTGCAAAGGCAAGTGAGGTCACCCAGATCATTGGGGAGATGCTTGCTCTGGATAGGAGCCCTTCTCCCTAGTTGAACGGTCAGGGTTCAGGCGGCTCATGGTGCTCGTGACCCCATTTTACCAAGTGCCCACAAGCACCATCTTTAGCAGGATGGTGGTGCCCTCCCTATATGAGGCATGCAGGGAGTACTTGAGGGAGGAGCTGCACAAGGCAGGGCCGAAGGTAACCTTGCAGTTTACCTCTGATAACTGAAGCAGCTGGGGTGGGGATCATGCCTACCTCTCCCTCACAGGGCACTGGTGAGATCAGTCAGGTCATCGGTGGGCTCCAAGCCGAGGTTCTGGATGAGTCCCACGTAACACGGGAGATCATGGTAGCCATGAACTGCATGGCGCAGAGGTGGCTTGTTGGGCAGGCTGAGCTTATCCACAGGTTCATAGTCGCCGACAACGGGGCCAATATGGTTAAGGCTGTGATGCCAAATTTGTGGGCATCTGCTGTGTAGCACACAAGTTCCACCTCAGTCAGAGACACCTTGGAAGGGAACAGAGCTGATGGTGATGGCGCTGCTACCACTACCACTTTGAGGCAGCTGATTTTAAAATGCAGGATGGTCATGGGCTACTTCCACCACATCAAGGGGAGCAAGATGCTGCAGGAGAAACAGGCAGAGCTGAGCATCCCGCAGCACAAAATCATGCAGGATGTGGAGACTCAGTGAAACTCTACATACCTTATGCTAGAAAGGCTGGTGGAGCAACAGAAGGCCATCCATGAGATGGACTTGCTTTGGGAGATTGGGATCAGCAGCCCCCAAACAGAGCTGAGTGGGGTCCCATCTACCAGATCTTGGCAGTCCTCAAGCCCTTCCTCGAGGCCACCAAGACCCTCAGCATTGGTGATGTCCTCCTCAGCCAGGTGATCCCTGTAGTGAGGGAACTGGAAAACCAAATGGAGAAGTTCCAGGGGATCGATGTTCCTGGCTGGGGAAGGCCACAGTCACCAAACGTGCAGGCACTGGTGAGGCGGCTGAAGGAGGGCATCAGGAGATGGCTGGATCCCCTGTGGTCCACATGCTCGTGGACATAGGTGACCCGAGGGTGAAGGGGAGCATGTGCACTGGCAGCACCGAAACCCTCGATCACTGGACTCAGGTGCTGGTCAACAAAGTCAGGGAGGCAGAAAAACAGAGGTGAGGGGATGTGGAAGAAGGGGATCCACTTTCCCATGCCAACACTCCCAGTACCACCACCAGCACCAGCACCCTCCTCCATGCCAGCCACTGCCAATGTGGGCCAACGGTATTGCTTCAATGCTGGGGTCCAAATGCATCAGACCCCAGCCTTGGGCAGGTAGTGCTGAGGCTTCTGTGGCTACCTATCTCGCCAAGGATGTGGAGCCTCTGGACTATGACCCCTTGGCCTACTGGGTAAGCTGCAGCCAGATGTGGCAGGATCTGCCCACAGTTGCCTAGCAACCTGTCTTGTCCACCAACCAGTATTCCAAGTGAGAGGGTGTTTAGCATTGCTGGGGATGTTGTGACACCCCACCGCACCTGCTTGGATCCTGGTTTGGTGGAGCAGCTGGTGTTCTTGAAAGTGAACTTCCCTCTGCTGGGGTTCCTCAAGCTCTACCTGTAGATGGACTGAGTGCCACCTTCTTCACTCCATCTGCACCAATTTCTTTTTTCCATTTTTAAAAAAAACAGGTAATGTCCCACTCTCAGCTGGAGGGGGCACTCACTGCATCACCAGCCAGAAGGGGAAGAACATGTCTCTGCTGAGCTCACTCCCCTGCCAGAATGAACTTGGAAATATGGACTAAGGCTATGGGGAAGGAGGCGGCCCCAGGTCCTGGGCAAGACCACTAAAACTGCACCCTGCCAGGGTAGGGAGGTCTGGTGGGACTGCTGGCAGTGCAGCAACCCTGTAAATGCCAGGACCAACAATCCCCTGGTGGAAGGCGGGTAGGAGGCACCATAACCTCCAGCTAATGTAGGCACACATAGTCTTGGTTGGGGAAAGCCCAGACCTGTCATGTCTTTGGCAGGCCCGAGACTTGTTAGTTGCAGTGGAATTGTGAGGCTCCAGTTGAGCTCAGCTTAGCTGTCTGGGATGCCAGCTTTTGCATTGAAAAGCCCTTTGTCAAGCTTAGGAAGCCCAAGCAGATGCGGCTGTGAAAAGTGGTTTATAAATTGTTCCCTCTTAGGATCTGGCCTGAGAGAGACTGGAGGCAGAGTTTTTTTTTTGGTGAGGAATGTGCCCCACAGGTAGTTGCGTATTGTTATCTTTGATAGATTCTGGTGTACAGTTTGTGCGGGTACTGGAGATAGTTGGCAGGTTTTGTGTTTTGAGCTGTAGGAAGTTGGCTTGAGTTCTGGTGATGAGGTTAGGTGCTTGTTTGAATTTACAAACCACTTTGAACTACAAACCAGGCCTATGAACTTCACTTCTTCAGCCTCCTAGGTACAGAAACTCATGGACTCAATATAGACAGTGGATTCTGACACACTGCAACCTGCCAGACATCTGACTCCCCAGGTACCTCTGCATTTCTGCATGAGCTGTTACATCCCCCTTCCCCGCCCCAACTCCAGCCCTCACCCCCTGATGCCTACATTTCCATTTTCACTGACTGGCTTTCTTGCCTGCATTGCATGCCAGGCCAGCCTCTAGCTTCTTTACTATTCCTTCCATCCAGGACCAGGAGACACACCAACTGCAAGTGCTTTCTCAGTCTGACAAAGGGTTTTTCAACCTGAAAGCTTCCTAAGATATATTTCTCTAACTATTCCATTTTTTTTCCATAATAAACATATAAACATAAAAACGCACGATAAGCCAACACAACATTTTTACTTCTTGCTTTCAATTCCTTTATAAAAAGAAAAGCTCTGAGACAGTTTGGCTAGGCTACCAGAGAGCCTGCTGGTCCAGCTGTGCTAGTGCTGCTCACTCATTAAGTTATTTTATACCTGCTGCCATTTACAGTGGTGGACTGAGATAAGGCTATAAGGGAGGAGGAAGCCTCACTGGGGCACACTGCCATGTTGTGCAGAGGCCCCAGCACCAGGAAGGGTGCACCTGAACACAAATACACACACACACACACACACAGACACACATCAGAGTCTCACAGTGAGGGCGCACTGAACAGACATGCACTAGTGATCCTACTTGAGAGGAAAGAAGGGCCTGACAGTTCAGTTTGGCTACCTTAGATGCTGCTGGTGCTACTGGTGCTGACTGCTGAGTAACTAAGTTATTTTTACCTGCTGCTATTTACAGTGGTGGACCGGACTGAGGCTGTAGGGGAGGAGGAGACCTCACTGGGGAATACTGCCATGTTGAGGCCCCAGTGCCAGGAAGGGCACACCTGAACACACGCACAGTGTCACCCGCCCATGTCACGAGTTTTGCCTGCCTGCGGCAAGAGGTGCAGGGCCCCAGAACCCAGACTCCCCCTGCACCTATCTCCTTGACAGCTGGCAGGCTTCACGGCCACAGCAGGGCCTGGCAGGCCTTCAGTAGATTTTTCACTGTGCGCCTGTGTCCTGTGACAGACACAGCTGGCAGGCTTCATGGCTGCAGCAGGGCCTACCAGCCAGGCCTGCAGTAGTTTTCACCCCCCTGTGCCCCAAGACAGACAGCTGCACAAGCACCCATGTTATGAGTTTTGCCTGTTAGCAGCCAGAGGTGCAGGGCCCCAGAGCCCATACTCCCCCTGCACCTATCTCTTTGACAGCTGGCAGGCTTCATGGCTGCAGCAGGGCCTAGAAGGCCTGCAGTTTTCACCCCCCTATGGCTTGTCACACACAAGTGACATGAGTTTTGCTTTCACGACCTTGAGGTGCAGTTTCCCTGAAACCCCTGCACCTATTATCTTGAAACTTGGCAAGCTTCATGCCTGCAGAAGGAGCTACCATTCCTCCAAGGTTCATCCAAATCAGGCCAGAAATGACAAAGTTATAGATATTTCATTGATTCCCCATTATACTCTTTAAGTGAAAGATCCACAATCTGTCATTTTACTACACAGACAAGCCTGGACAATCCTTTGGGGTTTCTCTAAAATAGGGCCTGCACAATTAATGGAAGTGGGACGTGGTGGTAGAGTAATGAAGGAACCTTTCCAGAACTCCAGAGGCATAAGTTCAGGCTCAGCTTTGGACTCGTGCCAAAACTGTCCCAGTTGGCCCAGCTGAGAAGCCTAAAGCAGCTGAACATGATGCTAGACCAGGACTGGCCAATTACTTAGGCCCCGGGCCACAGAGAATTTATGAGAGTTCACTGAACTACCGTGGGTTGGGTCAGCATCCCTCTTGCCACCCCATACAACAGGTCACCAAAACTCGCTGTGTGGGATGAGGCTGTAGGCGGGCTGGGAATGGTTTAAGAACAGCACAGGAGGGCGATGCTGGGATCATGGGGCAGGATTGCAGGGTGATTAGAGTGTTGTGCCAGGGCTAGGGCAGAGCCACAATCTGCTGCCCACACACACCTGCAACAGACACGAGTTCTGTGGG
Organism: Crocodylus siamensis; assembly: GCF_052110815.1. Classification (NCBI taxonomy): domain Eukaryota; kingdom Metazoa; phylum Chordata; order Crocodylia; family Crocodylidae; genus Crocodylus; species Crocodylus siamensis. Next base: position 27,592,536 of record NC_143409.1, on the reverse strand, counting down.
CAGACGCATGTGGGGAGCAGGTTGCAGTTGTGCCCTGTCCTCAGCCCCAGCACCATGCTTTCACTGCCCCAAAATCCTGACCCCCATTGCTGGGGCTGCTGAGAAATGGGGTCCAGCCACTGTGCCACCCCAGCTCCGCTGCATGCCCAGGGGTGGCGGGACCAGCCACACTTGCTATGGCCCTGGCTTACCTCTGTGCTTGGGCTGGGTGGGACTGAAGGACCTGCTGCGGGCTGGACAAAATCCCTTGGCAGGTTGAATTCGGCCCACAAGCCACATTTTACCCACCCCTTGCTAGACACCACTGCCTTCTAGGTCAGTGATTACAGAAGTCGGTGTGCCTTAACCACACTAGCTAGCCCAATGGACTGCTACACTCAGGGGGACCTTTGACCTTGGCCTGACCATTGATGAAAACTTCTTGACCTAAATGCAGTGCAGCATGTGAAAAACAGTTAAAACAAGGGGAGAGCAAGCAAGCTAAGAATAAAGAAACCAACAACGTTAAATGGCTGTAAGTCATTTTCACAAAGTTTGAGTGAGAAAAATATGAACTAGGTTGTTACTGAAGTCTGAGCAGTTCAGACAACTGTTTGTTTCAGCTAGTTAAGCAATACACATTTGTTTCCAGTTGTTGTCAGTTGTTTACAGTGAGCAAAGATTGAGAAATCAACTGACTGCACAAAATTTGAAAACATACAGGGATGAAAAAATACATTCCTCAAGTGACACCCACCAGCTTCACCCAAACACATATGGATGTGACTGGATTCAAAATCATTAACATGAAAGCAAGAAGGAAGTTTGCCAAGGACTTGCAAACAATGACCAAGTGACAAAGAGCCTTTGACTCCATGATCTTAGAGGGCTAATACAAGGACTCTGGAGATGCAGTGGTATTTCAGTGGTCCATAGGCCTCATAATGGTCCTCCGTACAGAGGCAAGCTTCATCTAGGAGGCAAAAGACAGGACTCTGGAAAGTTTTCAGTTGACCTATCTGCTTTGTAAACAGTCATTCTTATCCTCCTCCTTTTAAGTTACTTATGTGAATATCAGGGTTAATTTGAGATGTTATCCTTTGTTTATCTTAATCCAGGATATGGCTTAGATACTGCCTTGCAAATACATCACATCCATCAAAGAAACATTACACACCATTTCCGTTCTGCCCATCTCTGACAATTGACCAAGCAGAAGATTAAGATCCTCTAGCACTTGATCAAAATGAGAGGGGGTGAATGTTGTGTTGGTCATCAACATCCCTCTTAGCAAAACAAGTTCCAAGGTCCAAGGCTGCAGGTAACCAACATTAAGCATGTTCTACCTTTTGTCTACAGACCATGCTCATCACCCTGCTATCCCTGCCACACTGGTCACCACTGTTATTCTTGTATCCAGCAATCTAGCATGAAAGCATTTGTGAAACCACCACCTATAGTTTTGTTATGTGCCCATAACCACAGCACTTAGGTGCCAACACAGACCCACAAAACCAATTCTAGCCCTATCTAAAACATTTATCAGACTTACAGCTGAGTCATACAGATGGGTCTGAAACACATACCTGCTGCCACTGTTGGGGTAAAACATTTATTTAAATATCCATTCTTAGGGCAATTTGCTGATTCTGCATTTGATGGTTTGAAACAATTTTAAAACTATGCAATAGTTTTTGTATCTATGCAATGGTCATGTGGAAAAAAAAAACCCTTTTAGCTTAACAAAAAATCTTCTGGGATTCTTCTTCTAGCTTAGCAAAAACCTTTGCACAGCTTAATTCCAATATGGTTCATGCAGATTATACCTGATGAAGGCCTAGGTATAACCTGTTCCAGTAAAGGCCTTATATTGATAATTGTCTTCTGGAGGATCCAGAAGAGATCACCTCCTTTCAAAGGAGAACCCATTGTCCCGAACTATTGGTCCTACTATGCCTGCATTGCTTTTGTATCATAGACTGACCTAGTAGTCTGTTATCCATCAGATAACAATTGACATGGACAGTTGGAGGGGGAAGCTTGATCTGTACTTGATAGATAAAGCTTCAGAGGTTCTTACTGGTATAAAATGCTTGAGTCATGCAAATAAATGCGGAAACCACAGGGGTCTGGGCAGTTTGTAACCTATTTCACACAAAACAATGAAGCCACAGATATCAGGGAAGGATAAGCACTATTTGACCATCTGGATTCCCATCTTTTCCACACTGGAAGGATTGCATCAGTCTCTAGAGGAAAAGTCTACTTCCAGAGCTCCAGGATGGAGCTTCCAGCAGGAATTAATGAGTTCACATGGGGTCTGATGAGTGGGATATGCTCACGGAAGCAATAGCTCTTACACAGGGCATATCAGACTTCCTGTTGGCTCTCTGCCCATAGCTGCAGGCATCTTAAGATCAGTCAAAGGCAACTCTTTGAAACAGCTACAGCTTTTGCAGCACCACAGCCACCTAAGCCTAGCTCATGCTAAATTCTGTTACTGTGTCTGAACAGGATAGTTAGCAGTTGCTTTAGACAACCCAGTGCTTTAGATGTCTACACTGAGCTTAAAAAAAAAATCAGTAGGCTCATGTTAGCTAACACTACTGTTGGCAACATGGCCAAACCATAGACTAGGTTTTAGTCCATTGCTGGAGATCATAGCTGTGCTGCCTAGGTATGTTTGGGAATGGCAACATGAAAGCTATCCTGCCATGCCTCCTGCCAGCACCTAAATGGCATGCTCCTCTGAGGAAGCAAGGCTACATCCCCCTGGGCAACCTTCATAATGGACCTTGTTATTCTGTAAAGCATTTCAGTATGTTCAAAAATGAACAGCAGAAGCTGAGAACAAAGGTTTCCCTGGAACACCGGTCACGCTTGGAATTTGTATGTCTAGGATTTTAAAAGGCTCTACAAGCCTGTAAAGCAAACATTACCAAAGAGTCACAGAGTCATGTAAACAAACACCTAATTACAAGATGAAATAAATCTTACAGGTACATAACCTTTCTATTTAAACACAGTCCCAGCTGGATCCCTTCCAAGGCATCTGACCCAGTAGGGCTTGTGATCCTATTGCTTTGTTGTGCAATCAAATGCTTTCTTGGACTGGAGTTTGTTTTCTGGGGGTATTTTTTTTCCTTTTATTTATTTCTTTTTAATTGAATGTTGTTCTGGTGAATGATGCTAGTCTGGAGTCCTCCAGGCCTGGAGTCCTTTGTGCACAGGGCACTTATGACACAGCCAGCAGCACCATGCTATTTACTTATATCAAAGCATACCTCCCCCAAAATACACAACATGCAGGAGCCCTGGATTAGAGCCAGGAGCTCTGGGTTCTATTTCCAGTTCTGTCACAGGCCCTAAAAGTCACTTCCCTCCTTGTGCTTTAGTTAACCCATCTGTAAAAGAGGATTGTATTGATACTGCCTTTGTTGTAACGTGCTTTTACATGTGCTGATGGAAAAATGTTTCATGATTCAATGACAGAACAAGGGGCAATGGTCTCAAGTTGCAGCAAGGGAAGTTTAGGTTATATATTAGGAAGAATTTTCTCACTAGGAGGGTAGTAAAACTCTGGAACAGGTTACCCAGAAATGAGGTGGAAGCTCCATCCTTGGAGGTTTTCAAAACCTGGCTAGACAAAGCTTTGGCTGGGATGATCTAATTGGGGATGGTCCTGCTTTGAGCAGGGGGAGTTGGACTAGATGACCTCCTGAGGTCCCTTCCAACTCTAACTTCCTATAATTCTATGATTATTTCAGACCCAGATAATAATCACGATGGGTGACAAAGGCTCAAAATTTCCCTAATGTTAATGGAGGTTCGTATTTGGGGTTTTATAAATAATTTAACACTCTTCCCCAACACCTTCAACCACATGGTCAGTCCCAAGCCAAGTCCAGAATAAAATCATGATTTTGCAGGGGGAAGGGGTAGGAATTGCACCTTTCATGAAAAAGTGAAAATCTGTTTGGAAATATGGTATAGGTGAACTCCAAAAATCTCAAAAACTAGGAGGTCTTTGAGTTAATTTTGGAGGCTTGGTTCATGGCTTCTAACTGCCTGGAGCATCATGAATCATGCTAGGTGCCACTCTGACATAACACAAGCTACAGTTTACCAGCATGGTCACAAGAGAGGGGGACATTTGGCTTTCTTAAGATCAGAATCAGGCTGCTGCTCCATTACAATACACATGTAAGAGTTAACAGGATATTCCTGGTCTGTTGTCTGCCATAGTCACGAGTGGTAGGACAACCTCAGCTGAGGCACAGATGTAAATCATCACATAAACTTGGGAAATATAGTTTCCTAGGGGCTTGTGGGTGCTCAGGAGCTGCAAGCAGGAAGCTGGAAGAGAAATTAGTTGGCTGGGCCAAGACTGAGGCCTAAGAACAGAACAGTAACTCCTGGACTGTGAGGGGATTATGACTGAAGAGTTAGGAACAGAAAGCAGACATTCACCTTATCTCATAATCTTCAAGACAGGACTTATGAGACCCAACTAACGAGATTCAATTAGGTGACTGATGATAATTTTAACCAGTTCACAAGACAGTTATCCATTACTTATCCAAAAGGAGGGATAGAGCAGTTCCATACATTTTTACACCACTGTATTTATACTTTGTTGTTGATAACATATAGGATACTCTCTTGCATTACCTCAGACTTCATGCATTTTTCCATTTATCTTGCCCTGTACACATTCCAAAATGTAGCAAATGACAAAGACATACACACATCTTCCCCTTATCTCGTTCTGTACAGTCTTCACTACCAAGGTCATAAATTCTGTTTTTAGGTATGTCCTGCAATTAGTACAGAGGTTATGACAGTTCAACTACTAATAAATTTCCACGGTAGACTTAGTGTGAATGCAAAACCTTCTGGGATTCTATGTTTATACAACTAAGCATAAGTACACAGAAGTTTTTTATACTTACAACTATATGAATATTTGAATACTTGTCCTAAAGTGTTATTAATGCAGGGATATATAGGCATTGGAATGATGTATTATACACACACAACAGGGTTATAGAGATACACACAATACCTTGGTAAAGAAGGTAGTGGGGTAAGGCTGACTAATGTGTTATATATAAAGTAGAGTCAATACAGTTGGCAATGTAATCATAGGTGGAATGGAAGCTGGAGGGGGAGGGGAGCTACACCCACCTTTTCAAATGGCTGCCAAGAGCATGTGATATGCTGATGCAGTCATGATAGTGCTCTGCCCACTTCCAGCTCAGATTTGGAAGCTAGAGGACTGGCAGGGAAACTGGTGTTCATTTTTTCCCTTCCTTGATCCACCAAGTGAATCCACTAAACAATAAAAATCTACTCCAACAGTTAGTTATGAGATACCATCTTTTTAGGAGTTTTACACCAGCCCCAGGAGGGCACTCCCTACACCAAGCTATTTCTCTCATCCCCCAATCAACCATCCCATCTGATATGAAAGTTGGCTTTGTTCCTCAGCCAGACTGGGCACCCACCTTCCATCACTGCTGCTGCAATGAGGCATGGAAGCCAGGTAGGAGAGCCAGACACCTTGAAGAACCTTCATGAGGGCTCCTGGAAGGGGAAGCAAAGTAGGTGGATGGTTATTGGGTGGGTGGTTATGGGAGGAGTCAGATTTGGGGTACTGAGTGGGGGAGGACAGGATTGATGCAGTACTTCTACTATTATTTTGCCAAAGGAGTATTACACACATTACTCATGGAGGTAATATCTCAGAGGCATCTCTGATTCTAGTCTCATCACTTTCTGATCAGCAAGTTTCATTTTGAGCCACAGTTACTCTGAGCTGAAAGTCAAAATGAAAATTAAGAATTTTTTTCTTGCTGCTCTATGGGTGACCTACCAAGTCAGTAAATTCAGTGGGGACCAGAAGCTTTCTCATAAGCCCAACTGCTAAAAGTGTCATTATGAAATAAAGAAAACCACAAAAGTCAGCCTTGAGAAATCAATGCCAGCCCAGAGATGGCAGATAGTTGCCCTAGGTTCAATGACAGTCCCATGGTGCCTTGTAAGAGTACGCTGTAGCTTTCATGTCATTTGACTCTGTGCCTGAAATGAGCCCTGGGCTGCTCTTCTCTGGCACTGTTTGTAAAGGAACATCTCAGACTTCATAATGTCCAGCACTGTGTCCCCAAACCTTTGCCTATTTCTGCCATTGCCTCAGATTTCCTTCTTTTGAGGAATTCATTGGTAGCTGTAGCCATGAATGGTTTCCCTATCTAGTTTACAGCACCTCAAATGAAGGGTGATTTTATTTACAATCTGACAGAAAGAGAAGGGGGAAAAATAAAATGAAAAGTGAAGTAGAACTAAACGAACCTAGTCAAATAGTATGGAAAGCATGGATAGGCTGACACCAAGTTCAGGTTACAGGATTCTGAAATGTAGCTCAAAACACAGCACAACCACCTTCTTTTTCCCCCAGAGCCTATAACCAGTCCACTATCAACGGAGATGGAGCACGCATCCCAGAATGTCTATGCCCCATATCTATAGCCCATGGCTTTTCACAGTTCAAATACATGTTCTCCATTACCAGTAGGCTTTATATTCCCTTTCCTACCAAATCAAGATGGTTGTTTCCATTGTGGCCAGTCTGCAAGTCCATAAGAGAAAACACACTTCCTATTCAAAAAAGCAGTTTCAAGTAACTCATGTTTCCTTCTGTTCTTTGCCCACATGACCAGAGCGCTTAACTCACATTCTCCACACACATTTCCCAAAAGTCTCCTTTGAAACATGCTTTTGAACTCCAGTGAATGCAGACAACATCACACACAACATCTCAATCTCAAATATTGTCCAAGTCAGATATCTGATACTGGTCTTCGTGAACATATTAATTGAGCACCACCCTGCACATTTTCCCATATTATATAGAGTCTGCTACATTTATTTTCTTTTTATAGCAATAAAAAGTGATTCAGACAATAGAATATAGACCAGAAATTATTTATGTAACAAAACATGGAGGCAAATTCTGCTCTCACTAACAGCAGTGCAAATCTGGAGAAATTCTATTGACTTCAGAGAAGTCACTCCAGACTTACACAGATGTAGGCAAAAGCAGCATTTGGCACATCATGCGTATTTCTTACACTAAATGAGTTTATGAAGCATGCAAGCAGATCCGTCTCTTGCAGATCTATTAGGGGTACAGTCTGAAACTTGGTTCTCATGACTGCTACTGTACACTGGGCAGGGGTTTTCTTTGAGCTTTACACACTGATGCCTGAGTCCTTTTCCTGAGTAGTTCCGGTGAATTTAGAAGTCAGCATGTATGAGTAACTCAGATCATTCTTCCTAACATGCATTCCCAGCACTGGCTGATACAGTATTTAATTTACCATGTTATTGTCCATCCACCCAGGGAGGATAAGTAATAATTACATTGGGATCAGGAAGGTACAGATGTGCAGCTTATCTTGGGGTAGCTCATGTAGAAGATAAACTGCACATCTATATTGGTATAACTGATAGTGTGAGTGTTTTACCCCAGATTCTTTCTGGGAAAATCTTCCACTGGATTGGGCGAAATTACCCTGGCTTAGAATTCTGTATTTTATTCCCTCCCCATGTTCTCCCTCTTTATTCTTTGTAGCAGCACATTGCTGATTACACCAGTGAAAACATCTGGTCCATTACATTCCTTGACAAAGGTGTTTGCCTATCCAACCTGTTGGGTGCTTGTCTGACCTGAATTTTCAGGCTTTGGGGGTTCAACCACTGCACAGGAGGTACTTTCTTACCACTGCTATGACTGAACAGTGCTCAGCACACAGAAGTCCCATTACAACTGAAGCCCCAGGGTGCTCCTCTAATATAAGTACCATAACTACAACCTCAGCTCTTTTTAGAGGCTGCAGATTTCACTTCTGAACCAACAGTCACACCTGACTTAGCCATGACTCTGCCCTGGAATCAGTGGGGAGGGAGGGTGAGAAGGTAATAAGCCCAGCATGGTATGATCAATCTTGTTTTCTAGGGTCAAGTTGTTGTGTTAACAGTAAGTCAATAAATAATTCACTACTGCATTGTTACTATCTCTGCCATCTCCATGGATTGTCAACACAGTGGCATGGACTTTGACCTTGGCTTCAGGGCAAAGAAACCAAAATTACTCCTAAGTCACCAGCCAAGTTACATTCAGACCATACGTAGCACTCAAATGGAACCATTCTGTGCCAACATGCTATGCTCTCAGTTCAGTGATGTATACCAACCCAGGTTTTAAGGTTAACTAACTGTGCAACCAGTGGAAAGGCCATTTTCCAAGAGTCACTGTACCAAGTTTGTGAAGTATTCTGCTACAACAGACAGACAGACAGATATACCACCAAGGTCACCCTGTCATCATCAAACCAGATAAGCAGGGTCAAATTTGCACAAGTTGACTGGAAGACCTGCCAGGAACCAGAAGAGTCAAGAAGTGATATTCATGACTTCATAAGGATCATTCCTCCCTTTGAGTCAGCACTCTGTCAAAGCCCCAGTGTGGCATCAAAGGAATGCAACTTGAAATGCTCTCTTTTGATGGAGATCTGAAATGCTCATTGTGATCAGTCAGGAATCCCATGGCAGTTTCCTCAGTAAGAGTGCTAAACTCACTGCCATGGCCAAATTCCAGCTTGGGTAACTGTTCTCTCTCTGTAAGCCCCTCCCATATTGTGGTTTCACTTTGATGCTGTCCCCTTCACATCCCATCCTAAGCTGTGGTGTAACCCTGCTGTGGGCTGTTAAATTAATGCCTTCTCAGTCCCCAAAACCAAAATGAACCCTAATACAAGGGCAGATTATTTCACATTTTCCCACTTTCAAGCTTTGACAGCTTTGTTACGTTACCTATTAGAGACAGAAGACTGGGTGAGATGGGCCTGAAGTCTTAGCCACTTACGAAACAAGCTGCTGGTTTCACTCAAGAGCTAGTAGACACCTTCTTCTATCACAGATAGCACTACTTGGCTGTCTTAATGGCTGAACTAGCAGAGAGGCTCTGCACTTAAAGGATCATGGAAAATGAACTCCTCTCAGACCCCTGCACTGGGTCCCTCTCGGTCAGGGATGAGGCATTTTGCAAGGATACAACAATGCCCCCATTACCGCTGCACATGCTACATTAACCCTGGGAATAGATGGAGGGCTTTATTCTCTAGGCCCTAGGGCGATCAACCTGGCCCCTTTTCCAAACTGCTAAAGTCACTTTAGCACAGAAAAGAAGATCAAGGAGAGAGAGACTCCAGTGAGAGCACAAGGGGGAGGGGCTGGGTTCACTGCTGGCACACATAAATAGAGGAACGTCTTATCCAATGTATACGCTAATGATAAGGACTCGAACAAGACTCTCTTTGTCTTCCATGGGAAATCTTAGCTAATGGCCTTGTCATATCAAGAATCATTCAATTCCATCTACTCTTTATTTCTGTAGTTCTCTTTATGACTTACCAAGCTCAGAGACAAACAGACTGGAGCCAACACAGCTGAAACCTCATTGACCCTTCCTTTGCTGTTTAAAAATAAATAAATAAATATACATTTCTATAGCTGCCTTTGCCTGTGGCTTGCTGAGCTGGCTGCTGTAGAAAGGGTTAAGAGATGATGAAATATCAAGAGCTAGTTATTTTCCCTTCTGATGAAGCGACCTGAGGAAGGAACTCTTTTGGGAGAACAATGGTGTGTTCCATAAGGGTGGGTGACTTGCCAGCTCTCCAGATCTAATTGTCACCATGTTCCTGCCAGGCAGGTCTGTAATTATAGGGCTGACACATGCCCAGGTTGCAAATAACTCCCTGAAACAGCTGGGAACAAACATTCATTAATTTTCCAACCTTTCAACAGCACCTAGTGGCTTCATGGTGTGTAGAGAGTAAGGTAGGATAAAGGGTGATGTGAAGGCACCAACCTTGTGGCCTCTGGATGAAGCCATGGGATTGTTATTCCCATGGATACAGAGCAGCTGATGTAAGTGGTGGACTCAGGAAGAGCAGAGTCTGAAATAAGAAGAGCAGAAATTGGGGGGAGGGGCAGAGGGCAGAAGGGCCATTTGACCCCCCCCCCCCCCAAGACTTACTTTACCTGCTGCAGCAGTGGGAGGGCAATAAATTCAAGGAAAACTTTCAATAATTAGATTTTATACCTGGAAAATTATAAAAAATATATACATTTTCCAAATACAGAAGCTAATTATTGGGGGGTCATCTTATGTTCAACTAAATGGTAATTTACTTCCCTTACTCAGAGGGTGGCTCCTCCTATTATCAAGGCTGGGGAATGCTGAAGAGTAAGATGGGAGAAAGAGAAGAAATCCTGAATTGCTTCTGCCCAGGCTGTATCCTGTAGGCATGGCTATGAGTATAACAACCTTATCTCAGCATTAACAGCCTGAACCCAGTTCCCACTGATGACAATGAAAACACCCCTAATGATTTCCACTAGTGTTAGATCAGATCTCTTGTCAGAATTAACCTGTGTTGTATAATCCGAGCCCTGGAACAGATTCATTTTTTGCTACTATAATGACTTCAGTGTGGTAACTCCAAGCAAAGATTTAACCCCATATTCTAGAATAGGTAGAGTCTATTCGACCCTCCCCCGCTTCCATTAGGTGGACATTTCCTTCCCCATACATTTTTGAACCTCCACTTCCCTACATGCACCCCAAGGCCTCAATCATACAAGTTATGGAGGCACCACAGTTGTCACTGCAATCTTAACAATGGAGTATTTGTTTTTAAAGCAAAAGTTAAGGCCAAATTCTAGGTAGCACAAATGCTGGAACTCCAGAGAAGTCAGTGGAGCTGTACCTATTTGTGCTAGCAGAGAATTTTCCTTCCTGTCTGCTTATTATGGAGGGATGATGAAGTGTATCTTTCCTACACTTACTGTACTTACTACGTGACCACACACTGATTGTTTTGGAGAGTAGACAAGTGAAACTGTTAATTAAAAATTATAATTCATGAACTAAATAAACATGTGAAGACATTATCTTGGCAGGTGTAGCCTTGCTATCTCTAGTAAATTAATTCTTGACATTTGAGAAGCTTTAACTGTAAGTAAACGATGTTTTCCATTTGCTGGAAATATAGAAATCAAACACTACACACAGTGCTCTCCACTCCCATCCTATGCTTACAGAGATCACGGGAAATCTGCATTAGTTTTTAAATTTCAAGTAGATTTGCAATAACACCACCTTACAGATCCAGCATTTCAGCTGTGATCTTCCCTGGTTTTGCCAAAGGGTTCCATTAAAATACTTTCTTGGGTATGGCCTGGGAGCTCTCTCAGCCTTTAGCAGACTGGTTGAAGTGTTAAAGATTAAACACACACCTTTGATGCACTTGAAGTACTAACCCAAAAGCAAACAAGGATTTTAAGCAGTCAGGCTAAAAGCCCCTGTAGCTCTTTTTTACCTAGTCCCTACTGCAGGGATAGGCAATGTTTTTTGGCTGGAGTGCTGAAAAAAACATAATGTCTACTTTGGAAGATGCCAGAGTGCCGACATGCCGGAGCCCGGAGCAACTGTTTGCAGTCTTCCGCTGCAGCCGGCCCACGAAGCCCAGTCTGCTTGCACCAAGACTTGGAGCCTCCCAGTCTCCTGCTAGGAGCAGCCTGGGCTGCATGGCTGGCTGCATGCAGCTGCTTAGAGCCCAGGCTGGTGGTGATGTGCACAGTAAAATGGCCCTGCGTGCCATGCTCAGCACGCGTGCCGAGGGTTACTGATCCCTGCCCTCACACTTCCCTGCCCTGGCATCCATCTTTGTGTTAAAATCTTATGCATACTTCAATTACTATGGAGTTGGGAGGGAGGAATCTTAATTTAAAGGAGAAAAGGCTAAAATAGGGCAACAGAAATGTTTCAGGACTTTTTCAGAGGTGACAATAGCAAAATAATCATCAAAAATATATAAATTAAGAGGGACCTCCCATATTATTTCTTTTGTTTACAGAACACCATAAAGAAGAAATTGCAAGTTGTAAATGTAGAAGCCCTCAGAGCAACACACAGTGACCTCATTCTCAGTTATACCAGCACCACTTCCAACCACTCAGGCCCCTTACACGAGACATAACAGCCCCCTGAAAGTTCTGATATCACAGGGTATACAAATAAGCAGTGGTTTATTTGGAGGGATATTGTTCTCTCTCTTGCACACACACACACAGGCACACACACATTCACACAGACCCGGGGGGGGTGCAGTTGCACCCCCTCTTGCTTCCTGTTCCACCCAAACTTTAAAGCTTGGGAGGAACAGCAGCATTTCTATTCAGCCAGTGTATATATGTATATATTGCCAATCCTTTGCAGTTGAGGATGATCATCTCCCAAGATTGCTTTATCTGTGAACCCAAAGATGGTCAATGAGGCCGATCTGGGATGGACAGACTCTGTTGCAACTCAGACATGTATTTCCGTGCAGTGTGAGTGGCTCTGTGTTCTTGATTTCATCCGCGACATGCTGTTTCTGCTGCTCCCACTTTTCCATTTCTTGTTGTTGTCTTAAGGTTTCAAAGTACTGAGATCCTTTCAATAGACTATTCCTCAATCTGGGGTGGTCCTGGGTGATAGTGTCCCATAAGTTGATGTTGATGTAACATTTTTTCAAGTTGGCCTTGAGGATGTCATTGAAGCACTTTCTCAGTCCTCCTCTTGAGTGTAAGCCTTGACTGAGCTGATGGAGTCAATTGACTTCATGGCTCGTTATCAACTACCTGATTCTTGCTAATCTCTCTCTACTACACAGGTATTAATGACCCTCTTTTTCTTTTTATTGGTCTTGATATTCTACTATTCATACTACCTTTTCTTAAGTAATTTTGCTGTCTGTCAGCTATTCTTCTATTTTACAGCCCTGAAGACTTTCTGGCTCTAGGTAAACACCTTAACTCAGGTGCAGTAATATTAAGTCAGGTGTAGAAATGACTGACACTAAATTCTAATATAGTAAAAGCATTAGTCTGTCTGCCTCTCTGTAACGCTCTGGGCCAACTGTGCATGCGCCGCTGAGAGGGTGTGTGCTGATTGGCTGCAAGGGCCTGGAGCGTTAGGGACAGAGGAAGCAAGGACGTGAGGGAGCCACCATGCTGCCACCCCCCCAACAATAGCCCACAGGGAGGGGGAGGGGGAGACGGCAGGAAAGAGGGGAAAAAGGAAGACAGGGAGGGGAGAGGGAAGATTTCCAGTGGCAGCGCCCTACCCCCTGCTGCCCCGCCACCACTCTCCCCCCGCCACATTTGCCACACTCCTGCCCTTTCTTGCCACTGCTGCCACCTGGCCCCAACAACAGCCATGGGAGAGGGGGAGGAGAGGGGAAGAGGAGGCAGGGAGGAGGGAATGTTGCCTGCTGCTGGGTGTCGGCGGCTGCTGCCACATGCAGACACCCCTCACCCCGTTCCTGCTAGCTGGCGGCAGCACGGGATGGAGCAGCAGGGGGTGGGAGGGGAGGGGGTGCACAGCGTTGGATGCGGGGGGTGGGGGGACACAGGGTGGGGGAGCTGATGGAGCTGGATGCGGGTGGTGGCAGGGGATGGGGTGGGGGGCACACGCGGCTGGACACAGGGGGCAGGGGGGCATATGGAGATGGATGTGAGGGTGTGGGGGGATGGATGTGGGGAGGGGTGCACAGGGCCAGAGGCAGGGGGTGGAAGGGGATGGGGGGGAGCTCCTGGGGCCAGAGGTGGAGCAGCAGCACCACGGGGTGCTGGGTGGTGGTGCTGTGGCCCCACCTGCACCTCCCCCCATCATTCATGACAGGCAATCTGCTTGTAAGAACAAAAACAGCCATTTATTGGGTGAGACCACAGGTCCATTTTGCCCAGTATCCTGTGTCACACATTGGCAGAGAGTTTTTGCTGAAAAGCAGCATGACTTGGATATAAGCAGGGTCTTTTCCACTGTTCCTCTCACTTGCAGCCTGAAGCATTCGAAGTCTAGGCTGGCAGTTCTGATTCAGAAGCTGTACCCCTAATTCCCATGCTAGGCCCCTATCATTTTGATAAATTAAGCCCTAGGTCTCTATTATATTAGTAAAGCTTCTACTTTCTTTTTAACTGGAGAAAAATGTGTTGTGTTATGTATGATGATGATGTACTAAACCACCTGCAGCCCCCTTTTCAAAATCCTAAATCCACCCATGCACAAGCGGGCACACAGAGATACATCTCCCCCCTCCAGTAAGGTAACTACCATCACATTTGGGTTCTATTAACGCTGAATGATAAGATATACTTGTTCTTATCATTTAATTATTTTATATAAAATATAGCATTCAGTATAAACTGCATTTTAGTTGTCTGACCTAATCAACAAATAATCTAGACCTAAAGATTAGGGCTTGTATCACTTTTCAGTGATGAAGTCCCTCTCAAAGGTAACTCCCATAACCTAACTATCAGGCAGGTAACAAATTGCAGAATCATCCACTAATTTAAGAAACTTTTCTGTGGAACTGAATGTGTATCGGGCAGTGGTTGAGTGCGTATCAGAGGTGTTAAAATAGGTATCAGGTGGATAGATCATCATCAGAGACAGGAAACTTTTCAGAGAACTGACTACAAAAGTAATGAGGGAGCCAGATGACTTGGGGAGACGTTTTGTAGGGAGAAAGTAGAAGACATTTGGAATCTAAAGGAAGCAGGGAACCCAGCCAAGAAAGTCGGAGGATCTCCCCAGAAATTAGATTGCTAGAGGCTTATAAAAGGGAGAGCCCCAGGAAGCCATTTCTGGTTACAAGGCAGCAGTGAGGCAGTTTTATTTTATTTCTGTATAGCTGTCTTTAAACCTTTTTTCTATGTTTTTCTGCCCTATGCAGTAAATCTCTTTGGCCTTTTATCTCAGTTTGCCTTCTGAGATGAATGATTTGGGGGAGGCTGGAGCAGCCCATATTCAATTCCTGTGGGGATGGCACATCTATGTTTGCAAGCCCAAGCTACCCTAAGGGTTTGCTGGGTTCTTTTCCACTAAGCTGCAAGGTCCAGTCAGGATATTGGTGAGACTGACTTGCCAGGGGGAAAGGAGTCTCCCATGAGCAAGATCCAGCCAGAGCCCTGAGGATATACAGCAGGATAGTAAGGAGATGTCCTAAAGTCCTGGGATCACCCAAAGATGAGACTAGTGCTTGCTACAACTGCTCATGCAGTAGGCCTCTCTGATGGGAGCGGATATACAGATATGACAGCAACTTTTCTACAAGTCCTTGATATGGCAAGTGCATGGACAATACGCATAATACTGTGGGAAGTCTCACTTTCACAGAGCCACCAGGAAACAAAGCATAAACTAGGGTGGCCCTGAAGGTAGCTCTAATTTAATCAGGGGTGCAGGCAGCAACTCACCCAGCTCCATAATGGCACTATGTCCCTACTACAAATGCAAGGACAGAGTAACTGAGAATTGAATCCATTCCCCTGCAGGGCAAGGATCAAGCTTAGAAAAGCACAGGACAGATCATTCTCCTTTTAAAGTGCAATGACGCATCTGCTCCCAGAATAGCAAAAGACAGGAGATTGGTACAAAACAAATTAGTAGCCAAAAATGCAGTAAAGCAGAGGACAAGCAAAGACATGAACAACAAGGTAGGTTGCTACAAATATTCCTACAGGGCCACAAAACGTAAGGCCTAAAGCCTTCATTGTCAGAGCAACACCCCCTGCTCACACAGCCTTTACCAACCACGGTGGTTGACCTCCCCAGCCAGAACCTGACCCCTTTGCCTTCAGCACCAGGTGAAGAACACTCAAGTGAAACATGGGCTTAACTCTGTCCTGCCCATAAAAGAGACGGCTGCTGCTCTTCTGGGATTAGTAACCAAACTCTGCCCTTTAGTAAGAAGGGATTTTGTCAGACAGAGGCCATACAGGAGGCAGGGAAGGAAAACTTGTCCCACACACCATCATGGACAGAGGAGAGATCCTCCTGGAAAGAGAACTGCTTTTGTCAACTAAAGGAAGCAGCTAGTGTGATTAAATAACCAAATGACATACACTTTGGAACCTTATGTACTTCCAGTGGATAATACTTGTAACCTAGATACCTCAATAGGACATGTGCAGGCTGAGTACTTTGGTCCAGACTAGCCTCAGAAGCATGGAAAGTCTTTTGCTTTGGCAGTTGAATTCAGCTTCTTTAAAAGCAGAGGTTATTTTGCCTCCCAATAGCTTCAAGTCACTGATTTTCACGGTCATTCCTCAACTTCACAAAGAAGAGCCCAAAAACTAAATCAACCACTGGAGTATAGCCAGATCCATCCCAGAGCAAGAGGAGAACATTCAGTGCTGAACATCATAGTATGTACAGTACAATACATTCAAACCAACCACTCTGTACATCTCTTTTTGCAATAAGGTCTTGGACTTGGCCCCAAAAGATGTTATGGAATATATACTACTGAGGAGAATTTCACAGCCAATGGCCTTGACAGCAGAGTCTTCTTCTAGCCCCAAAGCCCTAAGATGGGTGAGTTAGTGGGTCCATTCTTGCCAAGTTTAAGGGCTGAACAAGTTCAGATTTGATGCTAAGACACTCTCCCTGCTCCCCATAGCTCATCTCCAGAAGTTGGCTGCACAGAAGTTGGCTGTTTGGAGACTTGATAGTCAGAGGAACAGAAAATAAAGACATTGGCATCAATTACCCCACCCAGTGTAGGAAGGAATTTATAGCTAAGGCTGGTGGAAAGGGCTAGAGCCAAGAAAACCTGTCCAGACAGGGAAGTGAAAGAAACAAAAATAGCACTCCTACTGTTTCACATCAGTGCTTTTAGTAATCACAGCTGTTTTCACTTCTCCCTAACCCATCCTAGTGTTCCTCTGGGGTTCAGTTTTTGTTCCTCTTTGCTTCCCGTTCCCTATTTCAAGGCCCAGGCTTCAAACCACTTCAGTTTTTACTTCCAGCTTCTAACCACAGGGATCCTGCCAATTCCCATGTGCTGCAGTGGCTAATGTTTAAACCTGCAGAGTATCTACAGGAATGATTATCAGCTAGGGTACTGTGACACCCTGGGGTGTTTCAAGATCCTTTCAAGGGTGCTATAGGGTGCCACAAAACGTTAGCACTCATACGTGTGCAAACACGTTTCATAAGATAAACCCAGAGATTTCAAATAGGAATCCATAGTGTCAAAGACATTGTGACCTCCTGTGGTCTGAGTTCTTTGCAACGTAAGGATTGCTGTACTATTTTTCTGTAGTCAAAAAACAAAATGAGGGGTGCCTTGAGTCTAAACGGTTGTGAACCACTGATCTGGAGAGCTAGTAAATCCCAGAGCAAGCATCCCCTACTGTGGTTTATTGGTATTGGCCCACTGAACATAAGACTGCAATAAATAAACCCAGCCAACTGCTCCAGAGGAAGACAAAACTCACGTGGTATTCCCGTCACTGCAACCTAGAAAAAAAATTCTTGCCTGTCCATAAAACGAAGTAGAGAACTGTGGTGGAAGATGAAGATAGGAAGGAATAACTACCACAGAAAAGAAGTCAAAGTTCCACCTAAACCTAGATGGCCCATCAAGCTAGTGTGGTTAAAACTACTGTAATCAACATAAGGGCATAGACAGATTCATAGATTGTAAGGGCTGGAAGGGACCTTGCAAAATCATAGGGTCCAGCCCCTCTGCACTAGGCAGGAAAGACAAGTGGGGTCATCAAATCCAGTCTCCTCTTGAAGATTTCTAGGGTAGGTGATTGCACCACCTCTGGAAGGAGCTTATTCCACAGTCCGGACACTCCAATTGTGAAGAAGTTTTTCCTGGTGTTAAGCCAGAAATGGTCTTCCAGGAGTTTGTGGCCATTACTCCTGGTTTTTCTCAAGGGAGCCTTGGTAAAAACAGTTGTTCACCAAGCCCCTGATATATTCCCCTGATGTAGTGGGAAGCTGCTACCAAGTCCCCTCTCAGCCTTCTCTTTTTTTAGGTTGAAGAGTCCCAGGTCCCTCAGCCTTTCCTTGTATGACTTGCCTTGCGAGTCTCTGATTATCTGGGTGGCTCTTCTCTGGACTCTCTCAAGCTTTACCATGTCTTTGTTGAAGTGCAGGGCCCAGAACTGGATGCAGTATTCCAGCTGCAGTCTCACCACTGCTGAGTAAACTGGAAGAATAATTTCCTTGGTTTTGCTTGAGATGCATTGCTTGATGCATGCCAGAGTATTGTTTGCCCTGCTGGCTACAGCATTGCACTGACAGCTCATATTCATACAATGATCTATTGTCACACCTAGGTCCTTTTCAGTTGTGGTGCCTGTAACTATATTGGGGATTGCTCATCCCCAAATGGAGCACTTTACACTTCTCACTTCATCTGGTTCTGATCCACCCAACTTGCCAGCCTGTCTAGGTCTGATTGTATCTGCAGCCTATCTTCAAGTGTGACCACGCTTCCCCAT
This sequence comes from Crocodylus siamensis, assembly GCF_052110815.1. Taxonomy (NCBI): domain Eukaryota; kingdom Metazoa; phylum Chordata; order Crocodylia; family Crocodylidae; genus Crocodylus; species Crocodylus siamensis. The sequence continues at coordinate 27,574,146 of NC_143409.1, read as the reverse complement.
AACTTGGTGTCATCCACGAACTTGGCCAGCGAGCTCTTTACCTCCACATCTAAATCACTGATAAAGATGTTGAAAGACCTGAACCAAGCACTGACCCCTGAGGGACACCACTGGCCACTTCTTGCCAGGATGACACAGATCTGTTCTTTAGAACTCTCCCACCCTGCCGCCAGCTTCCTACCCACTTAACTGTTGAACAGTTAAACCTGCAATCCTCCAATTTTCCTATAAGAACATCATGGAATACCAGATCAAAGGCCTTTTGGAAGTCTAGGTATACAATGATAACCTCCTCTCTCTTATCCAGGTGGCGAGTTACCTGAGTGTAGGAGAAGATGAGATTGGTAAGACAAAATCTGCCTGTGATGAAGCTATGCTGGCTACAATTCAGAATCCTACCTACTGCAGTCCTATCTCACACAGACTCCTTAATGAATTTTTCCAAGATTTTTGCTGGGATTGAAGTTAGGCTAATTGGCCAATAGTTGTCTGGGTCCTCTCTCCTCCCCTTCTTGAAGATGGGCACAACACTGGCCCTTTTCCAGTCCTTAGGGACCTCCCGGGAGTGCCATGAGTTTTGGAAGAGTTTTGCCAGGGGTTCCACAATGACCTCAGTCAGCTCTTTCAGCACTCTTGGATGAAGTTCATCTGGTCCTGCTGACTTACAGATGTCTAATTTTTTTAACTGATCACACATCAGTTCGATGTCAATAGCAGGAAGGTGGTCATTCCCACCATGCCCACTCTTTACCTTATCTAGCATGATTTTCCCCATGGCCCCCTTGGAGAAGCAAAGTAGTTATTCAGGAGTTCAGTTTTACCCTGAGTGCTGGTAACGAGATGCCCTGAGTTGTTGAGCAATGGCCCCACACTCCCATTTGTTTTTCTTCTGTTTTCTACATACCCAAAGAAAGACTTCTTATTGTCCTTGATTTCAGTTGCTAATTTAACTTCATGATGTGGCTGTCACAACATCCAGCAGCTTGAATAACAAGGCTTTGATTGTTAGCTGGTTGGGGTCAGGCTTTAGTCTGAGGTCAAAGGATGACTGGAACTCATGCCTATAGAATAGATCCATATGGGGTGCAGACACAAGTGACAATTGTCACCCAAAATAGCCCCAGAAAGCCGTTTAGAGCTGTGACCAAACACAAGTGCAGAGCTACAGACCACTTTAAAAGGGCCCACTCCCATGAAAATTATACGAGGGTTCAGGGGAATATGCTTCAAAACAGAGTGCATTCTATAACTTGTGTCTGCGGACCTCCCAGGCTGTTGCTGGTTTTAGAATGGGAGGGGGAAAAGGGAGTGGAAGGAATTTGGTCTGGAATTTTTTCAGCTGGCGCTGGAGGGTGGGATGGGTGAAAGGAAGCTGGCTGGGGATCCCCAAGAGCCAGCTCCCTCTGCTCCCTTTCTCCACTCCCATTCTGAAAACAGATGGAGTCTGGAAGGGAAGAGTGACATTGCTGTGGAGACCAGGCTGCAGGCTTACAGCAAGCAGCTGAAATCCCCAACTCCCAGACATAACAGCGAACTTCTGTTGGGTCTGAGGGATCATTACAAATAACAGCGCTTCCTGCCAAGCACTATGAGTTGCAACAGGGAGCTGCTCTTATGTCTGCACTGGGTAACACACATTAACTGCTCTGCCAATGCACAGCAGCAACACTAGAAGGTCATGTTACAATCCCTTTGCTACCCTGATAGTCTAGGGGTGCACGAAGGAGCAGAATCTTCTAGCATCTCCACAACAACTACTCCGGGCCAGATTCATTAAATCAGATGCTATGAAGATTTTCTAAATTTCAGAATCAGAATACTGGCACCACCAACAACCAGTGAATGAGAGATTCAGATGGCACAGGAGGCTTTAAAGGCCATTTGATGATCTGTAATACATTATGTTAACTTTTGATCACTAACAATCATCCATAACCAGATGAGAGCACAGAGCTGCACAGAACTGTGAGCTCCACATGCAAGTCCAGAAAAGCTCTGCAGGGCTAGGGACAGACATTATGCATAAACCAGTTTAAATGATCAGAAACTGGTTTAAATCTGTAACAGAACAGAAGTTCAGTGCACATAAACCAGTTTGAGAATGGCTGAAACCGGTTTGAGATAAACCTGGTTGAATGTAGTATCAGACTTAACTGATTTGGCTCCAAACAGTTTATGCGAGTCTGTCCCTTGCTGGTTTAAATTAAATTAGACTCCCCCTGTATCTGGGCATGCTCTCTGTGCTGGGCAGGGTTCTCTGCTCCACAACAAGGCTGGCCCCTCCCCTCTGCTCCAGCAGTCTCTGCAGCCATCTGCCTGGCTTCTGCTCCCTCACTTCCCTCCCCACTCTCTGCTAAGCAGGCATTCCCCTGCCCCGCACAGACACCTCTCAGCATTACCTAGCAGACCACATGCTGGATACCACCAAGCTGTGGCAGATGGGACAAAGGCAGAATCAATAGATAGCTGATAATTGCCCTCTGTTTTTTTCTTAATGAGATGATAAACACTCCCTGCTGGGCTGTTCAGGGTTGGGGGGAACCCCTCCTTAATCACAGCATCCTGCTGGGGTCTGCCCACACCCCAGTCAGCTCAGCACTGTCAAAGGGAAGGGAGGGCTGCTCTAGTATCCCCCAGCTTTTTGCCTGAGCCACTGGAGGCATGTGCCTGCACTTCTGGGATGTCTGTCTGGTTACAAAACTGCTGCACTGGCAGCAAGGGGTGGGTGGATGCAAGCAGCAACTGCCTGCAGGAGCTGGCAGTGGTTTTGGGGGTGGCCAATCTCAAGGGGGGCATGTTCCCCGCTCTGCACACCCTCCCTATGCATCGCATATGCTGTGAAGATTGAATCAATTCAGGCTCAGGCTTTTTGAATATCTGTCCCTAGCCCAGAAGTCCCCTTCCTTGGATCTCCTGAGCCTATTTTAATGAATTACTTTAATGAATTACACCCAAGTTAAGGGGTGTTCTTTTGGTGTTTTGGTCATTATACCTGGTAGCTATATTTAAGGGCTGAAGAGAGCCCCATGGGCTGAATGACACAGCTTCACAGACCAGACACTGAGTACCACTGAACTGGATGATTACCTGAGGTCCCTTCCAGCTCTGCTTTCCTACAATTTCTAAGTAATGGTCATCTCACCCTTTCACCATTTTTACTTCATGTTAGTTCCCAGGCACCTGGATGTCATACAGTGGATGACTCAGAAAGAACCTCCACTTTAAAAAGCCACTCAATTTGCTGCTGAGAACCTAAAGCTTTAGTGAACTCCCCACTTCTCCCACAGACACTTATTAGCCCTTCAAAGGGAGAGGAAGTGACTGAAACAGAAAACACATAAGAACATATAAAGCCACTATAAGGAACTTAACCAGCAAGGTCAGTTTCTCTACTGATCTGACAGCACTTTCACAATGGCTGGTGTCAGCTTTTCTGGCTACCAACTGCCTAAGCAGTATCAGAAGCAAACCATGTGATTTGGCTATGACTGAACCAGTGCCTGACAAAATCCAGAGGACAAAACAATGACTTCAGAACAAAGCAACTACTTTGTTCTGCTTTAGTTCATTTTAGTGCCTGTAAATGCAAATGATTAAGAACAAATATTGACTCTCAGTGAAGTAACTGAAAGAGTTCATTGACCAGAGGTGTAAAGATTGGACCTGTTGCTAAGAATTTAGTGACTGCCTAGGAGAGCTATAAATTAGGACACCTACCAAAATATAATGCTGGTAAGCCAGATCTTGAGGCCCCACCCTTATTCATGTAATGCCAGTCAGGAGAGGGCAGTCAGCAGCTGATCTAAACCAGGAGCAGGCAAAATATGGCCTGTGGGCTGCAACCGGCCTGCAACGCCATTCTATCCAGCCCCTGGATAAAAAAAAAATGGCAGAAACCAAGGGCAGTAGGACCCAGGGGAAGCCCGGCAGGCTCCCACAACAACAGGGCCTGCCTGGCCCTACCCCCAGGAGGGGCTTCTGGCCTGGGACCACATGGCTGCCCCACACCAGAACCTCAGGTAAGGCAGGGGGAAAGGGCAGGGGAGGACCCAGGACAGGGACAGGGAAAGAGCCCAGGCCAAAGTGGCTCGGGGAACAGCTGAGCGCGGCGGGGGGGAGGAGGGAAGCAGCCCCTCAGCTGTCCTGTGGCCAGTGCCCCATGCTGCAGCTGCTCACAGCCCATGCAGGGCTGCCTGTGCCTGCTCAGGACACCCCTTCAGGTGGCTAGCAGATGCAGCAGGGAGCGGTGGCCACAGGGTGGGCAAGGGGCCACTTTTCCCCTGTGCTCAGCTTTTCCCCATGCTCCTTCCCCACCCCATGGCTGCTGCTCCCTGCCGCAGCCACTCGCAGCCCCTGCGGGGCTGTCCGGAGCAGGCACAGGCAGCCCTAGGCGGGCTGCGAGCGGCTGCAGTGCCAGCCACAGGGCGGGCAAGGGATCACTTTTCCCCCCTGCACTCAGCACCACCTTGTAACCCAGCCCCACTGCCAGCTCTGGGCTTGCCTGTCAGGGCTGTGCATGGTGGCAGCAGCTGCAGCCCCTCCACTTGCCACACCAGGCAGTGTTTGCCACTGCCGCCTGTGGGCTGCCCAGTGCGCAAGCTCTGGGTGGGCAGCAGCAGCCAATACTGCCCGGTGTGGCAAACCAGAGAGCCACAGCTGCCGTTGCCAATGAGTAAGCCTGGAACTGGTGTGGAACCCAGGCTGGCAGCAGAGCTGGGTTACAAGCTGGTGCTGAGTGTGGGGAAAAGCAGCCCTTCGCTTGCCCCATGGCCAGCACCCCACGCTGTAACCACTTGCAGCCCGCATGGGGCTGCCTGTGCCTGCTCCAGACAGCCCTGCGTGGGCTGTGAGCACCTGCAGAAGGGAGTGCCAGCCGTGGGGTGGGCGAAGGGCCGCTTCTCCCTGCACTCAGCACCAGCTTCTTCCTTGCCGGCAAGCAGGGGGTCAGGGCTGTGCGCTGCCCCCCACCTGTACCATGGGGCTGGGGGGCACTGGGAGTGAGCGGGCTCAGGAGCCAGTAGGAGCGCAGGGCCCGCACCAGTGTCCCAGAGCCATTGCAGGTGGGGCCCAGAGCAGGGTGGCAGGAGCACAGGGTCCCAGCTGGCAGGGGCTCTATGGAGCTGGGCCAGCTCCTCCCTCTCCCTGCTGGTGCAGCCCAGCCCGGCTCAACAGACCCCTGCCAGCCTGTGCCCTGCTTTGGGCTCCACTGATGCTGGCTCCGGGACATTGGTCCCAAGATGGTGACCAGGGGGTGGGGCACTTGTCAAGGGGCGGGACTACCCATGCAGCCCTCAACAGCCTGCAAAACTGGGTAAGGGGTCCTCTGCATGAAATAATTGCCTACCCCTGATCTAAACCATGCCAGGCCAGAGGCCCCAAGATGTCATTTAGAATACCTTTAGGGCTGCTGTAAAAAGTACCAATGGACAGATCCAGCAGCCAGGGTTCAGAGGGATGCAACAGCATCCTATTTCTGTCACCTATGCAGGCCACAGAGAGGATTGTGGAGTTGGAGCCATCAGGCAATGAGCAAGACATCCGTGGATTCTTTCAGACCGCAGAAACCCTCAAAAGAGATCAGCCATAATGTCACAGCTCCTTTGAGCTGGCACCCCCATGCAAAATGACTGAAGAAGATGACAAGAGTGGACTCATTGCATTTTGCTACATACATTCCTGCAATATTTTCAGTGGTAAGGTCTAAATCTGAGCCCATGATTGTGTGCTGATGTAAAAAGCCCAAACTTGCATATGCAAATAATGTTTTTCTGATCAATTTGCATAGCAAAACATCTTCCTGCTGATAAGTGTGTCCAGCAAGACAAGGGTTTTTGCTTGCAACAGCTATGAACCTTCACATTTTGACAGCAGCTTGAGGTCTCTATGAAAATATGCCATTCAAACTTCCTTTTTCCTTCCAATTAAAAAAAATAGAAGCAAAAATGGTAAATAAACTCTTACTTTAAAGATAAAGAAGGCTGAACTTCAGAAAAAAAATATTCCCCTTAAGATGAGACAAATGGAAAGCGTAAATTTGCATAGGATGCACAGTTGACTCATTAATGGTAAATAATAATTTTCAGTCAGCTGGAAAGCAATTACAATTGGTGTAGCAAAGAACACTGGATTGAGACTCAGGTGATGGGGTGGAGGGGGTTACTTTCAACACTGCTGCTGCCTGCTGGGGGCCATTTCAATTCACCTTTCTGGACCTCATTTTCCCCATCAGCATAGTGGGAATAATTCTGCTTACCTCCTTTAAAAAAAATCGACATCTACGTACAGAAAGCACATATATGAATCCTGAAAACATACTGTTTGATGGGTTAACAACAGCACTGGTCTCTAGCACTTCAAATTTGGTAAAAGCAAACAACTGCAATGACCTGACCTGACACATGACTGTCTTCAGTCAATCACAGGTCACAATTGTCTTGTTACACAGTCATGGCACAGGAATTACCTCATTTTCCTGAGCTCCTTTCCCACAAAAGAAATCAAACCAATGTGTTTGTCTGCAGCCACGTACTATCAATCATCCATAAACAGGTGAGAGCACAGAGCTGCACAGAACTCCACATGCAAGTCCAGAAAAGCTCTGCAGGGCTAGGGACAGACATTATTCATAAACCAGTTTAAGTGATCAGAAATTGGTTTAAACTTGTAACAGAACAGAAGTTCAGTGCACATAAACCAGTTTGAGAATGGCTGAAACTGGTTTGAGATAAACCTGGCTGAAGGCAGTATCGGACTTAACCGATTGGCTCCAACCGGTTAATGCAATGTCTGTCCCAGACCCCTTGCTTTGCCTCTTTATCCTTTTCTGGGATGGAACGCAGACAACAATTATTATTCCCAGTGTCCCTTTACAACAGCTGTAACCCAAGAGAAACACGGTGCAAATTTGGGACAATGCTGGAGTAGGATGTTGTTGGGGAAAGCAACACTAAAGTCTTTATTTATAGACAGCAGCATCAGATTGTTAGTGACATGAGGAGCAGCATTGTCTCGGTGCAAGCCTGTATTGCGAATAGGTGCTGTTTCTCTGGTTAGCATCAGGAAAGATATTTTCCAGATGCTGTGCTCCAACAATTCCAGTCAAATCATAGGAAACATCCTACTGGATCATGTAAGTTCAGTATCCTGCCTGCATCAAGATACCAGAACTCCACAGTAGGGTGTATGGGATAACCCTCCTCAATGAAGAAATCATCCTGATCCCCAACAGCCAGAGATTGACTTAAATTCTAATGCACATGGTTCTCTCTCCTTTCCAAATCCCTCTCTGTGTTTTAGAGGTCGAACTTTGTTCTGGTCCCTTTAAAAGATCCAGTTTCTTGGTGAAACTTCTTGACCTCAACAATATCCTGTGGCAGCTGGTCCCACCATGCTATTACACATTGTGTGAAAGCATATTTCCTTTTCTGAGCATCAGATGTGCCCCCTTTCAATTTCAATGAAGTCAACAGGAGCTGTGGTTGCTTAGCAGTTGTGAAAATCGTGCCTCACCCTCTCTGGGGAAGTTAGCTCACACTGAGTGAGGGTGTGGACTTAGTGCATGTAGGTGCTCTGCAATAATTCCCCTCCTGTCCACATGAAGGCCAGCCATACCTGCACAGGAAACTTACCATGTCTTGGCAATAGCATCCTCAAGCACACTGTGCCCCAGGTGGGAAACTTTTTAAAAATGAGCATAGCCATCTCTGACTGGCTCTTCAGGAAAACTAATGGGCTTTGGAGTGGGCTAACTGGCGTTATCATTCAGCAGTGAAAATAAACCAGCCTAAAAGACCATGTAGAATTAGTTACATTATTTCCAGTTTAGGGGAGTGGTACAGCCTGCTTGGGGGTGCTGCTTTCTAGCCTGTTAGGTTGATCGAGGAGACGAGACCTCTGAGTGCCTTTGTGCGAGGTAATTTATTTCACTTCTAAAAGGCAGTAATCTTCCTCAAGCTTAGCATATACTAAAGGCCAGACCTTCTTTACTTAGCAGGTACAATCCTATCCCATCTTACTCAAGTCCCTGAATGCTAGCCTGCATTTGGAACACATTCATTTAAGACCAAGTCACAAAAAGCAGTGAATGATCAGGATGCACAACCTTTTGAATTAACAGTTTTCAGGGGCTTGAGCAGGGTATGCTGGAATTGCATGTATGTGCCTAAATTCACTAATGTACCTAATAGGTGGAAGAGAATCTGCCCCCAAGAGTGGCCACAAGAGTGAGGTTAGGGTTGAGTAGCCAGTGCCCTGTTAATTCACACCTTACTAACTTCCCATGTAGACAAGCCCTCTATTTCTGACCTGTAGCAGGGGAACCCGAGTATTCACATGCTGCATGCCATACATGGGAAACAACCTACTAACATTGGTGTAAACACTGCATGCTGCTTTTAATAAAAGGCTCTGTACACAATGCACCTTCCTAATGGCTTTCTCCAAGGTGTTGGGGACTGTAATTGCCCCCTTCCAGCAGATATTCAAGCAGGGAGTCAGAGTCAAGAATGTCTTGATTCTGCCTGCTTGTTAGTCAGCTTGTGATCCCATAGCTACCTACTAGCAGAAAGTTCTCCATCAGTGCAGCAAGCACGCCAACATTTACACTGTCAGGGATGAGTTAAGTCCCACTAAACTCATGAATACAGTGCACTGAACAACTTTTTTAGATAACAACAGGCTTTACACACAATTGACCTAGGCCAGATTGAGACCCAGGTGGAGGGGCAAAGTGACTGTTAAGGCAAAAAAAGCCGTGCTTTGATCTACCCAATTCCTAGGAGCTGGAGCCTACAGACCATTTTAATTTGTAGCCTCAGGAGGGAAAGGAAAATGCAACAGTGCAAGCCTTGAGACTGCTCTCCAATGCACTGGGCCAACCATGTAAATACGTTGCTGATAGTCTGTGGAACAGGAAAAGACTCCATGGTGACCCAGCAGCCATCTCTACCTGGTCTCCTTCTTTGATCCTTGGGTGATACTTGCTGAACCCTGTCACCTCTTATAAAAGGCTTAGAATAAATGGCAGCAAATTTGCAAGGCCAATTTGCAAATGATTTGCATACGGCATTGACACTGGCAAACAAGGCTGATGCCTGCCTCCAAGCCTTGGACTGCATTTTCCCTACAGAGCTTACAATATCCTCCACCTACCTGACTGCTGTAAAGCTCAGCCTATGGGCTGCAGGGTTAAAGCAGTCAAACAGGAAGCAGTGAAATCTCCCTAGTCCCCCCCACCTTTTTCTGGGAGGTGCATTTATATTTGTTCCTTGTCTACATTATTGGGCATGCAGCACCATGAAGGTACATGGCATTTTTCAGATCACAGGAAGGAAGAGCCAGGGTAACAGGCTACCTGGTGCCTAAAGACTGCCCTTTATTTGCTGAGTGTGGAACAAATTGCAAGCATTCTTTAACCACAAAGGGGCTATATTCAGTGTGAGGACTTCTTTCTTCTTACATACAGATACTTTTTCCTCCTAGCATCAGCCCACCTTCCTGGCTTTCCTGGAGTCAGACCAACATTCTCTGTGACCCCAGGCTCCCCACACACTTCTCCCATGCAGCAAGGACCAGCTGCTGCTGCCTCTTGCCCTTTCTTCACTGCCACATCCTGGCCAAAAGGTGAAAGTGAGACTGGGCGGTAGGGAGAGGCCAGCTACAGAAGATATGCAGGAATTCTGACCTCACTGCATATCCCAGGGGCCATATCCCTTTCCTCCTCCATGACACAGCATCCTGTACAGCCTATCCCAAAGATTACTAGGCCCAAACTGTTTTTGTAGTTTCCCAAGAGGCACATAGATGGCATGCTGCTGTGTCAAGATGGAGCCTATGATCTTTGGGGGGTGAAACTTTTCAAGGATCAGAAGCATTAGAGATGGAAGGGAGCATGAGGAACATACTGACATCTCCACGGAGCAGTGTCACAGTCTCACTGACAGAGGATGAACCATATATTTTGGCAGCCTTGAAAAAAATTTTACTGGCTCAGGGCAAGCATACACATTCCCAACCAATGAGCGGCTCACAACGAAGCTAAATGTGAATCCATAAACTAGGCCTTGGCAAATACCTTATTCAGCAGATAGTCAAGATTCTGGGGTTTCAACAAGCAATTGATATGAAGTATCTCAATATAGCAAACTGCTGAAGTCCTTAGTCCTAATCAGGCACTCATTACATCCCTCCTTTGTCCATATGAGAAAAGAGAAGCGAGTACCTGCTCCCTGCAGTTCTTGCCTCCGCTCTGCAAAGAGAAAGCTGCAGCTTCTAGCAGGTTTCTGGTGAGTATACTGTTTGTGTGCCCAGTAGGGCTGTGCGAAACAGCACCGTTCTGTTTTGACTTACATTTCGATGGAACAGCGTTTCGTTTTGAATTTTGTTTCGATTTGAAACTGCTGTTCCATTTTGTTTCGTTGAAACAGTTTTGCTGTTTCAACGTTTTGCCCATAGGCTATAACGGGGAAGCTCAAAACAGCCTATAACATTTTCATTTCTGGCCTGCTTTGGACGAAACTTGCAAGAATGGTGCCTCGCCTGAGGGCATGAAGCCTGCCAAGTTTCAAGGAGATAGGTGCAGGGGTTTGGTGGATTGCACCTCAAGCTGCAGACAAGCAAAACTTGTGACACGGGTGACACTGTGTGCGTGTTAATGCGCAGCATGGTGAAAGCTGCAGGCCTGCTAGCCCCTGCTGAGGCCATGAAGCCTGCCAGCTGTCAAGGAGGTAGGTGCAGGGGGAGTCTGGGTTTTGGGGCCCTGCACCTCTAGCTGCTGACAGTCAAACCTTGTGACATGGGTGGGTGCCACTGTGTGTGTGTTAAGTTTCGCCCTCACTCAGCTGACACCAAGGCAGAAGGCAGGACAGTTCAAACAATGCTGCCTTTTATGTGGTTTTTCCATCCCTCCCCGAGAGCACTGGGATTGGAAGAGACCTCAGGAAAAGATGACAGTCACTGGCTAGCTACACAGTCAATAATGAGAGCACTCCTTCCCCACACTTCCCCCTCCCTGTCCTTACTTTAGTTTCTGTTTTCCTGCAGGTGAGCCCAGCTTGAGCTTCAAAACTTGAAATGTTTAGAAAATTTTGAAACATTTAGACTTGCCTCATCTTGTTTCGAGTCTGTTTCAATGCTCTCTGTTTCATTTTGTTGTTTCGAGCTCAAAACGAGTCGACACAGCACTTAAACGAAACTGCCAGCGAAATTTTGCACAGCCCGAATGCCGAGCAGTCAGCACTAAGAGTTCCAAATCCTGAGCTTCTTCTGACAACAACTTCACTTTCAATAACCAACACTTCCATGGGCCTGTACAGTTATGGGCACCAAAATGGCCCCACAATATGCCAACCATTCAATGGGCCACCTGGAAGAAGAATTCCTCAAGGACTGCATCATCAAACCCTTGCTATACTTAAGATATATCAATGACATCTTCATCATTTGGACTGAAAACCTGCAATCTCTGATTGATTTCCATCAGAAATTCAACAATCATCACCCCTCCATTTCTCTTGAATGTTCTAGCACCAACATTTCTTTGTTAGACACTATGATCATTATCCAGAATGGTAAAATACAGACCACCAAATACAAGAACTCCACAGACCAACATACATATCTGCCAAGAACCAGCAATCACCCTGAACACACCAAGAAAGCTGTAATATACAGCCAGGCCCTCCCATACCACTGAATTTGCACACCCATGATCGTCACCTCACAAATCTCAAAAAGGGTTTCACTCAACAAGAACACTCCTCCACAGAGATAGATCACACTTTTGAAAGAGCCATTTGAGTACCACACAAAGATTTGCTGGAGTACAGAAAGAAACCCCCCATGAACAGCATACCGCTAGTTATTACATATCATCCCTCCCTGGAACCTATATGGAAAACCTTCAAACAATTGCAACTCATACTAGAAGAAGACCCAATTATAAAAAAGAGATTTTCTCAGCACCACCCATCCTATCCTTTAAACAAGCACCGAACCTTGCCAACCTTATCACCAGAAGCAAACTTCCTATGGCTCAAAGCATACCGAATGGATCCAGACCATGCCATGACAAGAAATGTAAAACCTGCCAATGCATCTCCACCACACCCACAATTACTACACTCCACAACAGAGCCATCAGCATTCCTAGATCTTATATCTGCCCCTCCAGAAATGTAATATATCTCACCCAGTGCACCAAATGCCCTGATGGAAAATACATAGGAGAGACCAAACAACAACTGCGTACCAGAATGAAGGCACACTGAAAATCTATCAGACAGGAATACCCAATTACCTGTGGGGGCACATTTCTCACAAGAAAACCACTCTCTCCCCTCTCAGTTCTAACCCTCAAAGGGAATTTGCAAAACATCTTTCACAGATGAGCCTACAACCTTCATTTCATCAACCTCCTGGATACAAAAAATCATGGACTAAATATAGACATTGGATTTATGACACATTATAACCTGATACCCCAGGAAGAAGATAGACCAACTGCAGATGCTTCCTCAGCCCGATGAAGGGTGTTTGCACCCAAAAGCTTGCAAAGAAGACTTTTTCCAGCTATTTTAGTTGGTTTAATAAAAGATATCAGATTTACCCGAAGAATTTTGTCTGCCTATTTCCTAAACTGTTAGACCTATGGGATGGTGTCACTAATTACAAACTGGTTAAACCACATTTTCCATTGGTTTAAATTACCAGAGGTTCAAAATATTCAAAGCAAGCCATGCCAATTTATTTCAGCTGAAGATCTAGCCTTTTAGGATGTCCAGTTTGTATCCTTCTCATTGATAATATTTCCATTTAAACTCTGGAGACTTAATTAGGCAGGATTTCATTTCCAGATTCGTGAAAGGAGGGGGAAAAGCACTATACCTATGGCCTTACGGTATGGAAGAAGAACAAATGATTTGGAGTTAGAAGGGAGGGAATTTACCTCAGAGCAATCAACACACAGTAACTGTTTTGTGTCTGTTCCTCTCTCACAAGTGTAAATTAAACTGAGGTAATTTATCTCTGAGTGAAACTGGGCTAAATAGTTTGGTGTTCACCTAAAAACATCCAGCGATGGAGGTTCCCCAACCTTTCCAGGTAATCTGTTCCAGTGCTTAACTACTCTCTTAATCAGAACACTTTTCCTGATATCCAAACTAGGTACATCTGCCTTAACATTTGTTAAATCTGGATCCCTCAAGGCTGACACCTAGTATTACCCAAATACCATTCACAGTCAATTCAGACTTCCATGAATTGTAACAAGACTTCAGGTAACACTGCGGTCCTGTCAGGGAACCCAGGTACAGTCCAGCTGTCCGCAATACTGCTTACAGCATAGTTCCACTAGGATGGGACTTTAACCATGTCCTCAAATCACCTAAAAAAATTATGCCAACAGGTTCCCCTCCACCCCCATTCCCACTCCAAGGCATAGTTACAACCTGAAGTCCAAACAAACTGAACTTCTTCTTGACTAACTGTTGCAGGCCTGCTGTTAAAGTCATACAAACAAGGATGAAGCAGGAGTGAAAACTAGCTTATTTCCTGAAGTGACCCGATATCCTAGGTGCTGCTCACTTTCTCCATGTCTGTGATTTATCATAATTGACATAGATACCATAGCTGAATTTAAGGATTATATTATCTGCTGAATGCAATTCAGTAAAGCCCTTACCAAGAAAGAAGCTTCACAGGATACAGTTTTGGAAACCAACATACTTACAGTCTATTTTGACCTATCTGTTATGATTCCATGATTCTTTATCCAGCACTAAATAGTGGATGCTCCTTGTATAAATCTAGCTTGGAGAACACACCTGCAAAGTGATATACAATGTAATCCTAATCAGGTGTTATGGATTATTCATTTATCTTAATTACTGATTTCAGACACCACATGACCACATAGTCTCTCCTGACTCTTGGTGAATTTTGGGAAATGTCTTGGAAATGTTTAAGGAATTAGACCACTGAATATCTCAAATATAGGCAGTTTCACTAAGGCGTGAGGTTCCTTTTTACCCTGCTTTCAACTGCTGAAATGATATATGATGGTTGTCTTGTGTCACTAGAATATGAAGATCTATCTGAGGATTCTTGAATTTTTCTGTGCCTCGAACACCAGGTCACATGTGGCTCTGGACCGGGCATTTGAGGGTGTTCATCTCACTGTCCCTGATGGTTCATCGGGTAGGTGTTTGCCTCTGGTGTGGTCTTCCCCAGTCTCGCCTGCCATGACTTTGGATATTATTTCAGTGGAAGGTCTGACCACTGGAGGTCCCTGGACGGTGGGGCGCCTATCCAGCAGTCTTCTGCGAGGCTCCACCTCCCCTGTACCTTGCCCTTACACCCAGCCTCGATGGGTCACATCTGTTCTCCTGGCCAAGCTCCCGACCGTTTAGCCTCTAATTATTTTGGCCGGGGTGGTCCTCCCTGCCAACGCAAACAGGCTGGGGTACCCTACCCGGGTTGCTAGGCTGCTGCCTTTTCCCTAAGTCTAACAACCGACCCTGAGGCTTAAATGGAAAACGAGCTCCATAAGCTCTGACCCTCAACCCCTCCACCTGTGGGAAACACAAAATATCAAAAGAAAAATCACTGGTACGATCTGAAAGGCCCAACTGCCCCTTGACCGGGCTCCCTCTGCCCAGTTACCAACTGCCTGCCTGCCACACCACTCTGGGTCGTTACCAGACCCTATGTGTGACCGGGGTGACCAGCGGAGCTCCCCACAATTCTTTTCCCTTGTTGCCCAACCTTTCATCTCTTTGGACCACCTGTGGCCCTCCAGTGGATGCGGGATCCCTTGTCACTTGCTGGATTGGTGCTACGCCTCCAAAAGCCATGTTCTGCAGCCCTTCATGCTGCCTTTGTCACTCGTCCCTTACCTGGTGCGCCTTCGCATCTCTTGATGCCCTCGACAGTCCCACCTGGGCAGGTGGCGGGAATTGCACTGGCCTCTCCAGCCCTCCTGCTCCAGTCACTGGTGTTGGGGCCTTTCTGTACTTCTCTGCCCTTCTCCCTGGGCTCCCGGTCCTGAGGAGCCACCTCCGGCTCATGGCTCCTCCCGCTGCAGCCAGCGGTACTGGGCTTACCACCAGAGGACGCAGCTTCCAGCTCCTTTTGCTCCTGCAGGAGCTGTGGAGAGGCACCTCCTGTTGGTGTCCCTGCTGGTGCTGATCTGCCCCCCTGCTCATTGCTGGCGGCCCATTTCATCTCCGCTGGCCGGCGATCGCGGCTCGTGTCACCGGCTGGCCACAGCTGTATAAAGACGCAGCTGATGAGCCGCGTGGGTCCCTCCTCATGTTCCTGCTTCACCGTGGGTCCCACTGCAGGTAAGTATCTTCCTTTACTATTACTTTTCTTTTTTTCCTTCCCCTCTGAGGGTTCCTGACCCCGGGGGTCCCCCCATGTATTTTGGTGTCCTTCCTTCAACTTTTCCCTGTGACATTTCCCATATCTTGAAATAATGAGGCATACTATTTAATTTGGCCATTTACCTATTCTATAGCATGTAAATCTTGTGTCTGCTCAACAGGTTCACTGCAAGTTACTTTTTCTATTAGGTTGGGATTGTGGGTGGTTTCTGATCCTATCAGTTGCCTCATTCTTCTTCTTAGCATGAAAAGGTACAGTGAGAGAAGTTTCAGGCTCTTAGTCATCATAAATGAACCCCGTTATGAGACAAGATTTTCACTACTAGGGACCATGGTTGACTGGTGCCTCCCAAGTCTGGAGGGGCACCAGCAGGGCAGAACTAGGGGCAGTCCCCCAGCAGCCAGCTGGTGGCCGGCAGAGGCAATTTCAATTTCTCCATGCCTCCCTACCCGCTGAAGTGCTTGCTGTCGGGGAGGATGCGTCTCTCCCCCACCACCCCGTGCCACCCCTACACGTGGCCTACGCAAGGGACCATGATTTTGAGATTTGATGTGGAACTTCAGACTTCAGCCTTTAAGTGTGTATAATCAATTAGCCTGATAAACATGCCAGAATCTCTTGGTCATGCACCACGTGTTTGTGTTGCCTTTACAGATGTAGGAACTTTCAAGGCGACCAACTCAACACCACAAATTAATCACCTCTATCTTGCAATTCCTCAGGACCGTAATTCCACTTCCACATATGATACACAACTTTGGTCAGATTCCAAGGGTCAGATTCTGATTCCCCTTTATTCACTCTGGACTCTCATCCTGCTAGTAATTAGTAAAGAGAAAGTGCTATCCCCTATAAGTAAGGTAATCAGAATCTGGTCCTGAGGAACTTATCAATCATCTCCTTGGCTGGTTTCTTAGTCTTGAATACTATTCAATTCAGACACTGAAGTGAGGTAGTTTCTCTTGACATATCTAGCCCATATGACCTACTCCAGGGCAAGAGTACTGCTGTGACTCATGTTTCAATTCTGAAGCATATTTTTCTCTCATTAGGGGCTTGTTAGCACAGGGAAATGACTAAAAGAGTTACTGTGGTCACTTTCTCTACAATGGTGACCTAAGCAACATGTTCCCCATTTTCTCTCTGGACTGGGACTTGGGAATCATGAAGAACACCTGCACACCATTCATGCCAGATTCACGGCCTTGTAAAGAGGTAGAGAGACTTTCATGCTTGAGACTGGAAGAAGGCCAATGTGGGGCCGATCTTCAAGAAAGGGAGGAAAGTGGATCCGGCTAACTATAGGCCCATCAGCCTGACTTCTATCTCAGGGAAGATCTTAGAAAAGTTTATTAAAGAGGCCACCCTTAATGGATTGGCTGATGCCAACATCCTGAGGAATAGCCAGCACGGGTTTCTTGCGGGTAGGTCTTGCTTGACCAATCTCATTTCCTTCTACGACCAAGTAACCTATCACCTGGACAAGGGAGAAGAGATTGATGTCATATATCTTGACTTCAAAAAAGCCTTTGATCTGGTATCCCATGATACTGGGCTAAACTGGCCAATTGTGGTCTTGGGTCCACCACAATCCGCTGGTTGGGAACTGGCTCCATGGTCAGACCCAGAGGGTAGTAACTGACGGAGGTCAATCGTCATGGTGCCCTGTGACCAGTGGGGTCCCCCAAGGCTCTGTCCTTGGACTCATATTGTTCAATTAATGTTGTGGACATTGGAATCATTGGAGTCAGGAGCGGACTGGCCAAGTTCGCCAATGACACCAAACTTTGGGGCAAAGCATCCACGCCAGAAGACAGGTGGGTGATCCAGGCTGACCTGGACAGGTTCAGCAAATGGGCAAATGAGAACCTGATAGTGTTTAACACTGAAAAATGCAAGGTTCTCCACCTTGGGAAAAAAAACCTGCAGCATCCTTATAGGCTCGGCAGTGCTATGCTGGCTAGCACTATGCAAGAAAGAGACTTGGGGGTCATGATTGACCACAAGATGAACATGAGCCTGCAATGTGATAATGTAGCTAGTAAAGCGACCAAAACGCAATGTGATACTGTGGCTAGTAAAGCGACCAAAACGCTGGCTTGCATCCATAGATGCTTCTCAAGCAAATCCCAGGACGTCATTCTCCCCTTGTACTCAGCCTTGGTGAGGCCGCAGCTGGAGTACTGCGTCCAGTTTTGGGCTCCACAATTCAAAAAGGATGTGGAGAAGCTTGAGAGAGTCCAGAGAAGAGCCACGTGCATGATCAGAGGTCAGGAAAGCAGACTTTACGATAACAGACTAAGAGCCATGGGGCTCTTTAGCCTGGAAAAGCACAGGCTCAGGGGTGATCTGATGGCCACCTATAAGTTTATCGGGGTGACCACCAGTATCTTGGGGAATGTTGGTTCACCAGAGCGCCCCAAAGGATGACAAGGTCAAATGGTCATAAACTACTACAAGACCGTTTCAGGCTAGACATAAGGAAGAATTTCTTTACTGTCCAAGCCCCCACGGTCTGGAACAGCCTGGCATCGGAGGTGGTTCAGGCACCTACATTGAACACCTTCAAGAGCAAATTGGACACTTATCTTGCTGGGATCCTATGACCCCAGCTGACTTTCTGCCCTTTGGGTGGGGGGCTGGACTCGATGATCTTCTGAGGTCCCTTCCAGCCCTAATGTCTATGAAATCTATGAAAACCCAACAGACTGCAGAGATCATTTTAGAGTGAAACATGCTATGACTGACCTTTATGTCTTAGTCACTGCATCTAGCAGGTTCTTCTCCATTTCATGTGACCTGCTGGCAGCTTCCAGAAGTATCACTGATGGTACCTGTATCACCTCTTCACTTGAGACTTCTCTAAGTAAATGGGGTCTATCTACATTTGATCCCCAGCATCGCAAGTTACTGGCAGTGTGGACTGAGGAAGTTAAGGATGGCATCTCATTTGGTTTTCCTTCATGCATAAACAAAAGTTAAAATTCTTGTATTATGGTCAAGAGCATGACTATGTAGGCATTTTTGGACAGTGATCTTGGGGAGTTCTGAACTCCCCTCACCCCTTTTTGCTGTGCTGGGTGTGTCACTTCATTTCTCCTCCCACATACTCTGATCCCAGAAGCAGTTCAGTCTGAATCACAATGAGAGAAATGGATTGTGAGGGACAGTTTCAAGGGAGCTAAGATGCATAGGCCAATGATCATACCCAATGCTAATGTGACCCTAAGAAAGAACGATGGTCATAAGCCATGCCTCAGTTTCTCTAATCCCTAGTGAACTGGCCAAGTGATCCTTGTCTCAGGAATGGGCATTTATACAATTTAGGTTCAGATTTCTGTATACAACTCCCCCCACAAAAAAAAGAGGTCCCTTCCAGCCCTAATGTCTATGAAATCTATGAAAAACAAAACAAAACAAAAAAAACCATAGAGGAGGGAGGCTAGAACTTGCCTCAAACCCTGGGGACAGATTCTGAGGACCCTGAGACCTCAGCCACCCAGCAGCATGTTTGTGTATTCTCTGCTGTATGTAGCTGCTCTTGTTAATATTGCCTGACTGATAACACGCCAATAAACCAGAGTATAGTTTGAAGTAACTTGCTTTGGCTTCTCTTGTACTTCTCTGGATAAAAGTAAAAGCCCCCAGAGACAACCTGGGTGTAACAGTGAGTGGTTCCTCACAGTTCATAAAAGGTTTATATCTGGCATATCTTGGTCTAGCAGTTTTGATTCCTGATTTCAGAGGAGCCAAGTTCCTTCCTGTAAGAGGCAAGCAGCTGACACACATTATGATTTGGCTCTTCTTTTGCTATCTGTGAGGAAGCAGTACCTCATTCACCACTGAATTTTAACACCGAGGTTTATGTTTCTGATTGGAATCTAGAATACAACCAGAGGTCAGGGTGACCCGGCTGCCATAAATTCAGTGCTGCCCCCCTTAATCCTCCAGGCTGAAGTCTAATGACAATAAGTGGCATTTACCCTCTGTAGCAGCATACACAGGTCTCAAAAAAGGCCACGTCTATACATGATGCTTTAATGCGCATTAGCTGCACATGCACACTCTTAATGCACATTAAAAATGGTGAATTCAAACTATTAGCGCCTAAATTTGATACCCGCAAATGCAGGTATCAAATTTAGGCGCAAATAGTTAAAACGCATTAAAATGCATTAATGCTGGGTGTGTGGACTGACTCAGAACTAACTTTACTCCAAAGTCAGTCCCAAGTCAGTCCACACACAGAATTAATGCACTTAAACACCTGCATATGTCAATGTCTGTCTAAACCCATTTAATGCACATTAAGCTAATGCCCATTAAATTTAGGCATACTTAAACGCATGTGTAGGCACACCCAAAGTGGATGGAAATAGGCACCTCAGAATATTCACCAAAGCCGTTTTCTGGAGAGGATAGAAATAGTACAAAAATTAGCCATGCTTCCAGCACCTGGTACTGGGACAAAGGGCATCTCTGAAGTGCACTGCCCTTCAGATGGTCTTTGTTTCCCAGAGGAAATAGACCCATGAGAAAAGAACCATTTCTTCCCCTGTGGTAATTGGTTCTTCAGGAAGTTTTTCCTCCATGTGGATCCCATTTCAGATGCATATGGACTATGCATGTGTGAGACTACATTATTTTGATTGGTTGTGTCTATTGGGGCTTAAGCTCCATGTCTCCTCAAGCACCCACACAATAGCATAAAAGATGGCAACTACAGATAGCCCTTTTAGTTCTCTCACAGTTTAAGCCCATGTTAGGAACAAGAGGATGTTTCATAGAAGAACCATGGTTACTGCAAAGTAAGTAACCATTCAAGGATACCTTAGTGTGGGTCCCAGTGTAATGACTGACAGCAGCTTTTTTCCATGGATGACAGCAAGAGAAGTATCACCTGTGTTAAGCAGGGATTGTAGAACTGCTCTCCCAGACTTGGCATCTGCTCTGACAGCTGGTTCCAAAGTCCAGGGCTTGACAGTCAGTGGGTTGCTTCACCTTGCAAGTCTTAGATATTAGCACACTTCTGAAGCAGGCAGAGGACACTGCCTGAGTCCTGGTGAAGTGAGCCTTGATATTTGGCAGGAGAGATGCACCCACTAATTGGTAACATAGTGAGATATACAGCATTATCCACTATGGAAGTCTTTGAGAAATGGACTGGCCTGACATTTGGAGGGGCTGACCACAGCCAAAAACGAATGAGGAAACAACTTAAAAGGTTCCATCAATCTAGTAAAATAAGGCTCTGGAAATAGCCAGTGTATTCAGTTTCTCTCCTGAGGAAACATGGGGTGTGTACAAAGACAGGATTCCATCCACATCAATGGCTGACTACCTGAGGCCCCTGGAGAATGTGGATGGGGTAAGGATTTCATATCACCTTGTCTTATGAAATGCTGGAGAGAGAGAGGCTCAGCCATAAGTGTTTGGAGCTTACCCACACACTGGGTGAAGAGACTGCAACTAGGAAGACTGCCTTTAGAGCTAAGTGAAGTAAGGGATAATTTAAACAGGGCTCAAGAGGAGGCTTCCTGAATTTCAAGAAGGTGATGCCGAGGTTCCCAGGAAGGAGCAGGTTCTCTGACTAGCAGAAAACAGGCCCTAGAAGAACTTCTGTTATGTTCAGCGAGCACAGCTGTATAGAGGGGTGGCAAGCCAAAATCATTACAAAGTGGACTTCAGGGAAGCTAAATGAAAGCCTGGAAAGCATCAGATGCACCAAACATTTGAGGATCAAAACTGCAAAGGACCCAGGACATGCTATACTGAGATTTTGTTCCCTCCTGATGATAAGATGCTTTTGGGTGATGGTGTCCTCTCCTGCACTCTATCAGGATCTCTTGGACTGGTCTAAAGCAGTCCCCTGTCCATGGTACTTAAGACTGTCAACATCTAGATTGCCAGATGTCTGGTCTGGACAGAACATCTGACCCAGGTGTAGTGAGGCTAGGTCTGGATAATCTGGGAGCTGAATGAACAACTGCCACATGTCTGCAAGACCTGCACTACCTCAAATAGTAAGAACCTTACGAAAGGCTGTGGCTTTGTCCCTTGGGATTTTGGAAATCACCTGGGAGACAGGGAATGTGTGGAAAGGCATAAAGCAGGCCTTAGTTTTACTTCAGAAGGAAATCTGGAAACAACACCAGGCTCATGCCCCCTTAGGAAAAATGCACTGATGTCCTGAGCCCATTTGTTAATTGTGATGGTTGCCCAGACCCTTGTAGAAAAGAGAAGGTGATTCCAGAACATGGGTTCACATTTCAGACCGACTGGCTCTCCATGTTTCTGTCAGACCTACTCTTTAAGGAAGCCAAGTCAACCAAGGCAGCACCCCCTGGAATAGCTCAGCTTCTTCCAGACATCTTTTGCCTCTTTTGGAGCTGTGATAATAAGCAAAATATCAGAGTTTGGAAGACTTCTGTGTGAACAGACTCAATATCTGGGGTTGTGTCCTTCCTTAGTTGCTGGTGATGGGTGCTGGAGCCCTTACAACATACAAGGAAGGAGAGTCCATTTTTGATGTTAGCTCTCAGTTGTTACTTGCTCCTGGGGGCTGGGCTAATGATGCCTTCAGGGAATGGGATCTCCTCTACTTTCTGAAAAGCACAGAAGGGGGATGAACTAAATAACAGCCCCGGGAAGACAATATGGACCAAATGGTACTAGTCTGGTAATAGCCTGTATTGTCTCTGAAGATCCTAAGGGTTGCATGTTGGAAGCTCTTTTGGCAGCAGGAGGAAACTGAAAGAGGACTATGGCTTCTTCATCCCTTAGGCCCTTCCCTAGGAACATAAGGAAGCACAGGGTGTACAAGCCGCCTGTAATAGGACAGTCTGCTCCTTTAAAGAGAAACAGTCAGCCCTGTTAAGAAAGCCCAGCTGTGGAGCATTTGAGTAGGCAGGAAGTGTCCCACTGAGAGCTTTTAAAGCTCCCTGAAAAGCAAGCAAGCTGTGAAAGGAACAGTTTTCTACAAGGAAGGGCTCCCTTACAGTGTCCAGGAAAGGACAGAAAGATTTTGTTTACGTAAAGACTAAAATTTACTTTGAAGAACTGGGTGAGGAGTCCATAATGGAGTTTTCCTGAAAAAGCAAGCAGGCTAAAGGACTCATTTACACAGCCTCAATACATGCTGCTTTTTAACAAATCCTGTCCCACAGATTTGATGCATGTGCACACCTACACTTTGATGCACATGGAGATATACTTGAAGAAAAGAAAGTACAGCAGCTCAGAGGCAGTTGACACTTGGAGTGGGATAAATCCCTGAAAGGATGGTTAACCTCTTTCAGGAAGGGTAGACATAGGATAAGCTATGCTGTCTCACAAATAAGCCCCTATGTATTCTTCCGAGTATGAGAATGAAGGCGACAGTGCTTTCCTTTCTCATTGACAGTAAGGCCCACAGGAAGTAAACAGGGAGTAAAGGTAATGTATGCCCTCTTTCAACCCTTTCTGCCCTGCCAGTGTAAGTGAAAGAGTGGTCTTATGACCTTATTGTGTTTGAAGCCAAGAACACAGGAAGACACACACTGTACAGTACATGTTTTGCAGGCAAAACAATCTGTCAACTCCCACCACTGGGTATCTGCACCAGATTTCTTTCATTAAGCACTATTTCTTCATCCCCTTTCTCCTTGGAATGAGTGGGAAGATTTCTCTGTAGGGAAAGTTACTTCTACCTTGGCAAAAGCTCAGTAGAATTATTTTTTACTTAGAGGAAAAGAAACACCACCACTGCTTTCTCTCCCTCTCGGGTTTACATTATCATTGCAATCAGCACTTGAGGGCATGAATTATTTTATTTTTCTTTGTTTCCCCATAATCACACTCCTTAACAGGTTGACAGACATACCCAGGGAGTGTTATTATACTACAATGCATGCCCCGTCATGCTTAACTGCTCCGATGAACCAGAGAAATGTGTTGGAAAAGAACCATTCAAAGACCAGCTCTAGGCTCCTTCCACCAGTGCAGGACTTGTGCTTTGCAGTACATTTTACAATGATTTTACATGCCTCAAGGAATGGCCCCTTCCACAGGGAAAAGCCTCTCCCTTTCTTTGCTGTATCCTGTGGCAGCATCAGGTTGTTCAGTGGTTTTTGCTGCCTGTATCTTATTTCCTGTCGTTTTTTGAAGGTGAACAACAAGGAAAGAATGAACAGGGAGTTAAACCAGATCTATGGGTTGGAGGTCCCTGTAGGGCGCATTCAGTGCAAAAATAAAGCCCTTGGTCCTGAAAAAGACTTAAGACCAGATTTAGGTAAGCAGGAACATAGTTTAGCCTTTTCCTGAACTGGAGCCTTAAGATTACACTTCATCTTTCAGCACTTAAGTAGCCGTATTATCTTTAATAGTTAAGTATGTGATTAAGTGTTTTTCTGGATCAGGGTTAGGGTTACGAAGTTTTTATTCCCCTTCTTTCCTCACACCTACACATGGTGATGTCCTCTTAGGGCTCATTGAGGGCAATAGGACATTGACCATTAACTTCAGCAGAGCCAGGATGTCATCTTTAGTATTATTTAGTTCATTAAAGTCATTCCAAAATGCCTCGTTGTGTGCTCAAATACCATGGATTGTAACAGATGCCCATAGTACCTGATATCTGTCATGTTGCATTGTTTCGATCTCTTCACTGAACCAGGAACCACTGAGATGATTTTAGAAATGTTATAAAACTAGTTCTGATATATACTGCATGTTTTCCACAGAATGATTGTTGGGAACTTTCATGCAGCACACAATTAACCTGCAGAACTCATCACTGAGACCAAATACTTAGCAAGATTTAAAAAAAATGGACTGGATATTAGGGGTGTGTGAACCCGGCCATATTTGATTTGGAATCAGATTTGGATTCAGGGGACCGCCGATTTGATTTAGATCACTGTCCTGATTCAATTTGGCCGAATCCGAATCTGAAGATTTGATTCTGATTCAGAGAATCAGTGATTCGGCCATAGACACAGCTTTAAATGTTTTTGCTACGTACCTTGAGGTAGCGGGTGCAGTTTGTGAATGCTGCAATGCTGGGGTGGATGGAGTGTCCCACAGTAGTGCAGGGGGGTCCCCAGCGTGCTCAGCAGTGAACCTGGAAGTGGACCAGAAGCATTTCCAGTCCACTTACAGATCCTCCACTGAGCGCGCGGGGAAACCCCTTCCCCCGCTCCCTGCCCCAAGGCCTTCCTGTCTCCATGATTGGCCACAGAGGGACCCTGGGTGCCTCCTCAGACCCAGGAGACACCAGTCGCTGAGCCGGGGGGCGGGAGGGTCCTCTGCACGCTCTGCAGCGGACCTGGAAGTTTACTGGAAGTGCTTCTGGTCCACTTTCAGGTCTGCTGCCAAGTGTGCTGGGGACCTCCTCCCGGCACCCCCCGCCCATGGGACACTCCATCCGCCCCACCACCTCAGCATTCATGAACCACCTGGTACCTTGAGTTATGCAGAAAAAACATATAAAGCTACTTGCTACTGGGGATGACCTAACTGGTAACCTAGTGATCGATGGGAAGCTGGGTGATAGCGACTATGAGCTGATCACCTTCACCATCTGCTGTAAAGCTGGCAAGTCGGAAGTCCTTGACTTCAAGAAAGCTGACTTCGACAAGCTCAGGAGGCTTGTCAGTGAGGCCCTAAGGGACTATGACCCCAGGGAGAGTGGAGTTCAGGAACAGTAGTTGCTCCTCAAGGGAGTGATCCTCAGTGCACAAGCTAAGTCTGTTCCATCTCAGAGGAAAGGCAGCAAGAGGGCACAGCAGCCCCCTCGGCTCTCCAGGGATCTAGCAGACCTCCTGAGGCTAAAAGGAAAGGCCTACAAAGGATGGAGGATGGGATTCACATCCAAGGAGGATTATTCTGCACTGGTCCGGCCCTGAAGGGAGCAAACCAGGAAAAGCAAGGCTGCAACTGAACTCCAACTAGCTTCGAGCATCAAGGACAATAAAAAGTCCTTTTTCAGATATGTGGGGAGCTGGAGGAAAAGCAAGGGCAACATTGGACACCTGCTGAACTGGATGGGACAACTGACGCCCAGGAAAAAGCCAACTTATTAAATGGGTACTTTGCGCAAGTCTTTCATCAGTCCTATGGAATGCCCATGCCAGCCACGGGACAGGGAGGTCCAGGTGAAGGAAGATCCCCTGCCCTCCATCAATGCTGACCTCGTGAAGGAACACCTTGAGAGGCTAGATACCTTCAAGTCAGCTGGCCCTGACAATCTACACCCCAGGGTACTCAAGGAGCTGGTAAGCATCATAGCCCAGCCCCTGGCACAGATCTTTGAAAACTCCTGGTGCTCTGGTGTAGTGCCCGAAGACTGGAAGAAGGCCAACGTGGTGCCGATCTTCAAGAAAGGGAGGAAAGTGGATCCGGCTAACTATAGGCCCATCAGCCTGACTTCTATCTCAGGGAAGATCTTTGAAAAGTTTATTAAAGAGGCCACCCTTAATGGATTGGCTGATGCCAACATCCTGAGGAATAGCCAGCACGGGTTTCTTGCGGGTAGGTCTTGCTTGACCAATCTCATTTCCTTCTACGACCAAGTAACCTATCACCTGGACAAGGGAGAAGAGATTGATGTCATATATCTTGACTTCAAAAAAGCCTTTGATCTGGTATCCCATGATACTGAACTAAACTGGCCAATTGTGGCCTTGGGTCCACCACAATCCGCTGGTTGGGAACTGGCTCCATGGTCAGACCCAGAGGGTAGTAACTGACGGAGGTCAATCGTCATGGTGCCCTGTGACCAGTGGGGTCCCCCAAGGCTCTGTCCTTGGACTCATATTGTTCAATTAATGTTGTGGACATTGGAATCATTGGAGTCAGGAGCGGACTGGCCAAGTTCGCCAATGACACCAAACTTTGGGGCAAAGCATCCACGCCAGAAGACAGGTGGGTGATCCAGGCTGACCTGGACAGGTTCAGCAAATGGGCAAACGAGAACCTGATAGTGTTTAACACTGAAAAATGCAAGGTTCTCCACCTTGGGAAAAAAAACCTGCAGCATCCTTATAGGCTCGGCAGTGCTATGCTGGCTAGCACTATGCAAGAAAGAGACTTGGGGGTCATGATTGACCACAAGATGAACATGAGCCTGCAATGTGATAATGTAGCTAGTAAAGCGACCAAAACGCAATGTGATACTGTGGCTAGTAAAGCGACCAAAACGCTGGCTTGCATCCATAGATGCTTCTCAAGCAAATCCCAGGACGTCATTCTCCCCTTGTACTCGGCCTTGGTGAGGCTGCAGCTGGAGTACTATGTCCAGTTCTGGGCTCCTCAATTCAAAAAGGATGTGGAGAAGCTTGAGAGAGTCCAGAGAAGAGCCACGTGCATGAGCCACTGCAGAGGTCAGGAAAACAGACCTTACAATGACAGGCTGAGAGCCAGGGGGCTTTTTAGCCTGGAAAAGCACAGGCTCAGGGGGAACAGTTGTTAACCAGAGCGCCTCAAGGGATGATGAGGTCGAATGGTTATAAACTACTGAGAGACCGTTTCAGGCTGGACATAAGGAAGACTTTCTTTACTGTCTGAGCCCCCAAGGTCTGAAACAGCCTGGCATCGGAGTTGGTTCAAGCACCTACACTGAACACCTTCAAGAGCAAATTGGACACTTATCTTGCTGGGATCCTATGACCCCAGTTGACTTCCTGGCCTTTGGGCAGGGGGCTGGACTCGATGATCTTCCGAGGTCCCTTCCAGCCCTAACGTCTATGAAATCTATGAAAGCTGTGTCTGTGTCTGAATCATCGAATCTCTCCGTATTGATCTGGAAGGTTCCGATTTGATTCAGGGAGATTAAAGGTCTCCTTATTCATTTCGGATTTGGAGAGTCAGCTGCCGAATTGAATCAGCAACTGAACCTTCGCATAGCCCTACTGGATATTTAGTAGTTAGTAATGGCTATAGCACGTCATACTTCAGGGCTTAAACTAATCTTCTACTATTAATATCAGAATGAAATGTGGCATAGATTATGCCACATCTGTCTACAGTGAGGTTATCCACTCCTGAAACATCTGGCGTTGACCATTGAGACAGACAGGATCTTGCCTAGATTAACCATCTGCCTGACATATCTTATGTTCCTAACCATTATAAAAATTCTTGATACTTCCCCATTGCTCTCTTTTTTTCTGGGTATTTCTAACACATGGATTTTCACTACAGCTGAGTGTTCTTGGTGTCTGGGTACAATACAACTGGTTTTCTTGCTCAGCAGTTCACCTTTCATGTGTCCAACCTATATCCCATCTTCCTATTTTTCTTGCAGGTTACTTTTCACATGGTGTCTCTGAATAGTCCCTTTTTAGAAAATATTGACTCCTTGTTCTTGCAACCAACATTTTATGGCATTTCACACTAGTGTTTCTTAGCACTCTCCAGCCTAAATCCATTTTGGTGAATACTAATAATTCCCGTCCCATGACATCTTGCTCATTAGGTAGTTTCAGCATCAAGAATTTGCTTTGCTATAAATTAATGCAACACACTGTTTTGATCTGTCAGCCCATTCTTTACAGCTATGAATCTGAATAGTTTGTGGCCACTAGCCAAGTTTCCTTGTTCCAGTTTCATATGCAATCAGTTCTTTCCTAACTGTAAGTAAAGAACAAAGGATGACAACTTCCCTGTTTAGTTTCTTTACTTTCTGAATCACAAAGATGCTCTCTTTGTAACATATAAACCCAGATGATGATGCACTTTTAATTATTTCCCTTAACTCGGAAACCCAGGAATGCAAAGTAGGTTTGAATGCTCTTAAGAATCGATCAAGTGCTTCTTCATTACCAGTCTCTGTATACCTGAGTTGCTTTCATGTCAACAATCCCATAGTCTCTGAGCACTTCACAATCTCTAATGCATTTATTCTTACCCTATCCCTAGGAAGTAAGGAAGTGCTATTATCACATTTTTAGCAATGAGAAATTGAGGCAAAGAGAGAAAGAATGACTTATCATTTCCATGGTGCAGCACAGACTTGAATACAAGTCTGCTGAGCCCAAGTTTAGCATCTCTACTATGAAATCATCCTCCATCCCCAGTTCTAGATGTATAGCAGATCACCATTGTAATCCTTTACATGACACAGACACACATATACCCACACACACCAGAATACTCTTAGTTAAAACCCTGACCAACTGTTTGTAGGATCAAGACTTCAATCAGAGTACTTATACAGGCCTAGGTCCCCCCCACCTCCCCGCTTAATAGGCCCAGCTGTGGCAGGGGTAAACAGTTCTATTCGCTTCTACCAGCAAAGATGTCTTCAGACTGAATTGAACTCAGGTCTCGGTATAGAACATTAATCCAGAGAAGCACATCCCTGAGGAGTTCAAATTCCTAATTAAACTTGATTACTGGTATTTCTGGCAAAAATTAAAAACAAAACAAAACTATCCACCAAGGTTGCTGACAAGGGTGAGATCACTGCACCTGCAAATTTTAATTGCAAGCTCATCACTGCAAAACAGAGATATCTTTGTAACTGGTGCCAAATAGTCTGCAGAAAGCTTTCCAGTCTCAAGGCCCAAGGACTTTCCTTATCAAAGGATTCTGCAGCTAAACTGGCTTTTTATCTATAATGGCACTGGAGACTGAAGAGACCAGGAAAGGGCCTGGGAAAGAAAGGATGATGCATTTGGAAAGTAAAACCACAAGGGGGCCACCAGATTAGATAATATCAAAGTGTGCAGTACAGGATAGGTTAAGAACAATTTGAACAGATCATTTTATGCACAGAAGAAGCTTAGTGAAGTACAAGGCACCCCTGTTAGTACTGGTGACTTAACAACCTCTAATGAGGTCACAAAGTGTAATTAAGACTTCAGGTTTTAGCAACTATTTAATGCAAGAGGCCAGAAAGGAAGCAGACTACTAGGTAATGCAGACTCCCCTACACTTCGATGAGTGAAGGACAAGCCATACAGCAAACCCAGCAGAGATGAGAACAGATCTGAAAACCAGAAGCACTCACAATTGCAAGGCACAGAAAGGTCTTAACCTGGAGAGGAGGAAACACAGCACTGATGCTTGAGAAGGCAAGCACTCAAAGGATCCACTCTGTACCACCTTGCTGCAGGACTTCTGACAACTGACTCTCCCAAGCAACACCTGAAGGGGAGAAATATAATTAGTCTTTTGTGCATGAGCTGGCTGCTTCAGCTGAGTTTGGTTAATAGTTGATTTGAGCTGCTACATCAGAAAGGGTGTGGACTGCACAATATCACTGCTATAGAGTAATTCATCCCCATAGTGAGCCCATCTACTTGAGATGCTTAATGCCCTGTAGCCTAATAACACTGCAGTAGTGTGTCTCAGCATGGACAGTACTTATACGCTACTGTGCAGTAGGGCTGTGCAAAGCTTTGGTCCCCAATTCGATTCGGTGAAGATTTGGCCCAACTTGCTGGCCGAATCTCTGAATCTGAAGTGAATCAGAGAACCCTTTAATCTCTCCATATTGAATCAGAACCATCCGAATCATTTTAGAGCAATTCGGACATAGACAGCTTTAAATGATTTTTTTTTACATACCTCTAGGTAGCAGGCAGCTCGAGTGCTGCGATGCTGGGGCGCATGCAGCATCCTGCAGAAGTGTGGGGGGCTCCCCAGCACGCTCGGCAGCAGACCAGGAAGTGGACCAGAAGCACTTTTGGTCCACTTCCTGGTCTGCTGGGGAGCACCTGGGGGGCCCCCCAGCTCAGTGACTGGTGTCTCCTGGGTCTGGTGAGGCACTCAGGGTCCCTCCACAGCCAATCACCGGTCCTGGGGGGCCCCCCCAGTGCACTCCCTGGCAGACCTGGAAGTGGACCAGAAGTACCTCTGGTCCACTTCCAGGTTCACTGCTGAGCACGCTGGGGCCCCCCTGCACTCCTGTGGGATACTCCATGTGCCTCAGCCATCGCAGCGTTCATGAGCCACGGCTGGTACCTCGAGGTATACAGAAAAAACATTTAAAGCTGTGTCTATGTCCGAATCAGTATCAAATCTTCAGATTTAGATTCGGATGAATTGAATTAGGGACGGTGATCTGAATCAAATCACTGTCCCCTATTTGAGCTGAACCCAAATTGAATAGGGCCTGTTTTGTACACCCCTACTGAACAGGCAGCTGACACAGCTGCCTCCAGCTGGTAAGTCTGTTGGGGTTGGAGGAGGGAAGGGGTGGTGGGGGAGAGAGGGATTGGGGCTGGAACAAGCTGTGCAGCTGGGGTGGGGCACTGCATTACTGGGGGGGGGGGGAGAGTGTGGGATGCGGGTACGGCAGCGCTAGGAGTGGGGGCTCTGCCTTGCTGCCACTTGCCCAGATGGGGCGGGGGTGGGACGCAGGCGTAGCTCGCTCCAAGTGGAAGGGAACAAGTGGCAGCAGGGCATAGCCCCTGCTCCCAGCACTGCCACACCTGCATTCTGCATCCTCTGTACCAGCTGGCAAACAGTGGCAGGGCAGAGCCCCTGCTCCCAGCACTGATGTGGGTGTGGCAGTGCTGGGAGTGGGGGCTATGACCTGCTGCTGCCCAAAGCAAGCCATGCCTGCATCGCACCCTGCCCCCTCCATGCGCCAGTTGGGCAAGCGGCAGCAGGCCAGAGCCCCTGTGGCTCCCCCCACTGGGGCAGAGGCAGTCACAGCCAGAGGAGCTGTGGGAGAAGCCCCCATGGCTGCCCTGCTCGGCCTCGTCCCCACTTAGCCCAGCCTCCCAGCACTTTGAAAAAAACAAACAAAAAAAAGCCCCACACTCACTGGCTCTGGCAGCAGTGATTGGGGCCTCTGAGGGCTCGTGGCGGGGCCCCCCCATGCAACACTAGGCAGCAGGGATCACCCCCCCCACTTGGCACCCACACAGCAGCTGTCGCATCACACAGGTACAGCATGGCTGGGCAGGGCACCACATGCTGTCTGGGAGCTAGGGCAGCTCCAGCAGTGCTCAGCTCCAGTGACCCTAGCTCCCAGACAGCATGCCGCATCCTGCTGAGCTGTGCTGCACCTGTGCCATGGGGCAGCTGCCACGCACATGCCAGGTGGGGGGGAGGGGCAATCCCTGCTACCTCCCACTGCTCTGCGCTGCGTGTGGGGGCTCTGCCATGAGCTCCCAGAAGCCCTGATCACTGCTGCTGCATCCAGTGAGTGCAGGGTTTTTTGTTTTTTTTTAAAGGGCCGGGGGGCTGGGCTGGGGTCAGGCAGCCATGGGGGTTTCTCCCATAGCTCCCCCTGCCTGGGCAGAGGCAGGCATAGCTGGAGGAGCCTCAGGGGAACTTGCAGCTGCCCAGCTGTACCTGCCTCTCTCCAGCCATCCAAATCTCCAATTCTGATTTGACTGAATCAAACAGGGACAGGATTCAAATCACCAAATCGGCCAAATCTGAGTAGAATACTTCCCTATTCACACAGGCCTACCATCAGTCTGTTTCACAAGACAGCAGAATTATGCCAAGTGAGACATCGGCTCTGAACATAATTGTCACTTTAAAGACAAAGGCACTGGAAAACTATACCAGGCAGAAGAACCCAGGGTATTTACAAGAACTAATTGGAGACGCTTCCAGAATCTTGGTGGAGCATTTGGCTTTTGTTAATGGTAAAAACTGTGATGGTCACTATTATACCTGTTCACAGGTAGCCTAACCTTCTGCTGGGGGAGTTACGGTCCATCTATGATGTCATAAGCAAGAGGAATCTAACAAAATTGAAGCATCTTGTCTCAGCAAATCCATAGTGCAGACATATTGCTCTCGTTTCAAGCAACATCTACAATGGTAAACAAGGCAAATGCTCATGAATGTTTTGAGGCTGGGACATATGGTTCTCATCCCAACTCTACAACTGACCTGGTGAGTGACCTCCAGGAAGTCACTTCATTTTTCTGTGCATGTTTCCCCTCCTGTCCTTTGTCTAGCCCATCTAAATAGATGGTAAGCACTTTGCAGCAGGGATTGTACTGTTTGTGCAGTGCCTCCTACAAAGGGCTTCTAGGCAGTAGTGAAATATGAAACAACAGCTACACTGGAAAGCCTAAGTCTAGTTTTGTACTGAAGCTTCCCACTCCCAGGGCCTTGGGCACTGGCAAGGTTTCTGCTGAGTCTTCAGGAATAGGGCATAGGCTTTTCAGCTGCACCGAGTCCCTGCTGGCAAGAGAAGTAGCAAAGCCAAGGATTATTAGACTGTTGTTCCTTTGGCCTGTGCAGCTAGCTAAGCAGGGTCATTTCAACAAGGATTGGAAATCAGTGATATGAGTCCATGTGTTCTTGGTGTGATCTTATTTACAAAAATGCATTCATTCTTGTTTCTCTGAACACAGTCAAAACAAATGTGAGCAAGTAGTTTCTTTGTTCAGAAATCTGGAGTCTGCCATGCCTGTGAGCTCAGTGCCCAAGCAGCCCTGTTCCTCTGTTTCCTTTGAGGGTCACTCTCACACTTCTGTTATTGTGCTCTCACAGTTTGCAGCCTATATCTTAACCCCTGCATTTGCACCTAGGAAACTATTAATTTATGCAGGGTGGCTCTTGGGTTATCTATTCTCATTGTCTATAACTGTACAAAGGAAAAATATTGTGCCTTACATAGGGCCCAAATGGGTGCTTGACACAGGTGTTTGTTCTGTGGAGATCTATGAGTGTCCCTGAGCGGCCATAAACTGTTTACAGCATTACAGTACTGCTGTTGACATTACGGAAGCCCTTTGGAAAACAGGGTCCCAGTTGTGCTTGGAAAGTATCTGACAAGCCACACGCTCCTTCTCTAAGAATAAAGGGAGAGGGAGTGTTTCCATCTGAAGCAAAAGGACAGACCAGCCTTCAGAAGAGGAAAGGGACTGAATGACCCAAGAAATGCTACATAGAGGTGTCTCTTATTCCATAGTAGTATGCATTTCTTAAAATCACTGGTCTTGAAAAACTCTGCGTGTGAAGTGACCTCATCGAGGCTTCAGAGGTATTAGACGGGTGCTAGCTAACTGGTGGAGTTCACACTTTTTTGTTGCTAGGATCATATGGCTGCAACCCATTTCCTGCTTGGTAGGGTTAACCATGAAGCCACACCTTGGTTCACGCTGTGCAATCTATCTTTGAAACAGAAAAAGATTAGGAGACAAGTCCCAGTTTCAATTCTGTTGAGTTATATATAACACTGCAGCTGGAGGTAAGACTGCAGCCTAGGTAGAGGTACCCCAGTGGCCTTAATTTTGCTAGGGCAAGTGTGAACTGCAATAATCCCACTTTTAGGATTATGCTTTACACCTGGCTATAGTGGCTGGATGTTCCAGTTTCTCAATAGCCAGTATAATTAATACAGCTAAAGAACTGGTTAGTTACACTTGCATTTATCAGACAAGCACATATTTTAGCTGTAACACTAATGAACAGGAGCCATTTCAAATGTTACCTGTAATGCCTAACCATCAGTACTAGCTCCTCATATCCTGAGTCTCTGTGAAGGTTAGGAAAAGCCTCGGTACATCCCCCTGGGTTCTTATAGGTCCCTCCACTGCTTGCTGTGGTTCCTGCTGAATTCTGCAGCCACTCTTATGAAAAAAAAAAAGCATGTTGCTTCCTGTTGCAAAGAGCTTTCGAAGATGCAAACCGCATTGCTTCCCCTGTTCCTTTGCCTTGCAGAGGTGTCCCAGCCAAACAGCTGCACAAGGTGTGAACCTCGCTGCACGCTACCCTGTTTGCATCAGTCAGGTGTTAACTCTGCAGCCTACGTGCACAAGCTCCAAGGCACTTCTCACAAGTTACTGTGGGAACCAAAGCCCTAAGAAAGAGGAGGGGGTAGGAGCAATTGGGGGATGACAATCTTCACTGGTAACTGTACCAGGTACCCCGGCTGATGCACAGATTAACGCTCAATCCCTATCTAACCCGCAAAGGGAGAAAAGGATTTGTGCTTTTTGTTGTTGTTGTTGATTCATGTTATAATGAAAGGAAGTTTGAATAACAGGGTTTTATTCTTGACTTTTTTTACCTTAGTTGATCCAGAATTATTACCCCCTGTATTACTTGTAATTTCGATGGACTCTCCCTGGAGGGCTTAAGCCCAGTGATTCTCAGCCAGTGTGCTGTAGCACTCTGGGGTACCTCGAGATCCTTTCAAGGATGCTACAGGGTGCCATACAATGTTAGCACTGTTAGGTGAGCAAACATGATTCACAAGAAACAAAGATTTCAAGCAGAAATCCATTGTACTGAAACCATTCAGACTTGTTTGGTCTTTCTGAATTCTTTGTGACAGAAGAATTGCTCTATTATCTTTCTGTAGTAAAAAAAATGAGTGAAAGCTAAAGACCTGGCATTTTCTGAGGCATACCTCAAGTCTAAATAGGTTGAGAACTACTGTCTGAAACCCTGTCAAGAGTAGGATTTAGAGGTTGTTACCTAACCAGTGTTAATTGCCTAGTGCAGACAAAGCAATGGACCTGTGGCCTTGTCTTTATTGCAAGATGGAGTACAGACTTAAATTCAAAACTGGCACCTTTCTTCAGCTGATAACATGACTACATGGTTAGCTCTACCTGAGTGCAACAGATCCTCCAAAGCCTTCCTATACTTCCCTTCCATATGCCTAGAAAGACCAGAGTAGTTCTCCCACAATTCACTGGGAAAGATTTCATAGATTATTTTACTGAAGCATGAAAAACCTGGGATGAGGCTCCAGAGGTATCAGCATTATGTGTGAATGAATACAGTGCCAGAACAGAATCAGAAACTCAGGTATAATTTTACAACATAGTTTCTCTCTCAAGCTAGGCTAATTTAAGAGAAGTAACGTTAGGATACATAACTTGGGTCCACTCTACAGTGAAGATACCCTTTAACACCTACTAAACTGACCAAGTTCCTAGGCTTTCCCTCCACCAGTATAACTACCCTGTCAAAGCCTCATGGAATTAACATGTTTTCAGTAGGCTAATTAGCTGATAATTAATTTGTTCCAAATCATAGTCTAAATTATGCTCTTAGCATGGAACCAGGGTTTTCTTAGCTTTAAACTAGGACCCCCAATCTTTAACAAAGAGAACTTTAGTTTCAGGCATGAATTAAACAACTGCTCAAAAATAATTCTTAACAAAGGAGCGTTAACAAAAATATTGTCAATTAACCAGGGTTATCTTACATGCTGTCTATGATGTCATAATTGTACTAATCCCCGTGCACATAGATATTTCAGGAAACACAGGATAGACTGAATCAGAATTTATAAATGTCAGCAAAAAATAAATGACATAAAAAACAGCAATTTGAAAAATCACAGCAAATGTTTCAGCCCCAGTGTCTTCATATACTTGGCAGAAGAGAATAAAAGGGACAGACATCTAATTTACTTCACTCATTTAACTCTTACAAGTGACTTTCTGAGAGATCCATCAATTGCTGTCTAACATACAGTATGTTACCTTTCTCTGATCTGAGTTGTTAGCCAAAAAGTTTTGGCTAGGAAGAGAACTTGAGGACAGAGATCGTGTTCTCTGATGCAATCCTCTTTGCTTACAAAAACTGTACAAAGGCCTCTTTGCCTGAACATAGCAGGAAACAGTTCGTTTGCTCACAGCTCTGGGGCCCTTTCTAGCCAGCACTCCACCCAAAAGCTTTCCCTCAGAGCCGGGCTGCCAATGTTTCTGTGGCTGGCTGCTTGCGGGGTTTCCTTTCTGCCTACTCCTTCTGCTGCTCTTGCTATTTTTGCCTCTCTTCTAACCATAACAAAATGATACCCAATATCCATATGTACCTTGCCTGTGTTTTTATTTTGGTCAGTTTATTATGTGTTGGGAAGAAGCTGTTGTTTCAGCTAGATGGTTCATAAAGGAACTTAACTGTTGTTTATAGTTATCCAAATGAAGTGTGGCTTTACTCCATCAGTTTTAAGAGGCTTAACTTGACCCATAATATCATGTTCTGTATGTAATAAACAGCTACCTTTAAAAAGCATTTATTAAAGCTACCAAGCAACAATTACACAAAGGATCATGCACTGGCACACTGATGTCTAATTTTGTAACAGCCATAAGACAGGGCGGGATTTTATCACTTAGAAATAAATGTCAGCCTGAATTGTTTTAGGCATTTCTTCTTTACATATTGCTAATCATCCCACTGTCTGCTCGTGTTTTCCCCTTCCTCCCTCCCCTGTGCTGTGCATTAAGCTCTACTTTAATGTATAATTAATTCCTTTGATTTGAGGATTTGCAAGTGCTTTACAAGCATTAACTAATTAGTCCTCTCAACAAATACCCTCTTAAAGTAATTTTGTAATCTGTCATTTTTGATGAGGAAATTGAAGCAGCGAGAGGGTAAGTGACTTATTGTATGGGATTGGAAGTCAGTAATTGAAACCAGAAGTCCTGACTCCTACTGTAACCATTAGACACTTTTTCTTTAAAGGATGCTGACACCTAATGCATTTTCTATAGAGTAAATTGTCCTTACTCAACAATAAGAGGTAAATTTGGCTCTCAGAAAGTGAGTAACTGTGTATCAGTATAAATGACTACGGTATGTGTTCACTTCCTTAGTGGGTTCACTGCAACTAGTCTTTTGTTCAATGCAAACTGGCTTTCTGCCACCTAGTGGCCACACATTGCAATAAACCTGATACAGACAGCCAGCTAGGGGGAGTAAAAAGTGGGGTAAAATACTCTGTAGCAATCATGTGTCATATCTGCACCCAAAGATCCT
This sequence comes from Crocodylus siamensis, assembly GCF_052110815.1. Classification (NCBI taxonomy): domain Eukaryota; kingdom Metazoa; phylum Chordata; order Crocodylia; family Crocodylidae; genus Crocodylus; species Crocodylus siamensis. The sequence goes on along the minus strand of NC_143409.1, from coordinate 27,537,087 downwards.
GTAATGCATGGTGAAGACCTGATCCAAGTCTTCCCAGGTGATGTCAGTGAGCTTTGGCTCTGATCCTATGTCAGTATCATAAAAGCTTTATAACAATCTAACAGTATAAAGACATGTTTCATAAACATAAGCATCGCTCTACAGTCATTCACCAGCATGAGAAAACACTGCCAGCCTTATGCTACTGCTGGTGGCAGGAGACAGGATTAGAAGCCATCTGACCACCCCTTTGCCAGCAAAATTCCTACTGCTACAATGGAGCACGCTACCAGGATATTCCTGCTACTTGTAAGGCTGCAATGCTCCCTCCTGCCCTTATCCCCAGCAGCTCTGGACTCCGCAGGGTCTGATCCTCAGGAAAGAAGTGAATGTGGGAAAGTTCAGAAGTTTTAGCGTGGAATCGATAAGGAAACCACACATTTGGAGATAACCTTTCCCTCAGGCTACACCATGTGAAGGTTGCTCCGAATGCAGGAAACACACTCTATGCTGACAGCCTTAGATTTGACTGACATTAGTTAAAAATAAACTCAAACTCTAGGATCTGTAAACAAACTCCATGGAGTGTACAAGGAAGGGCACTAACCATACCCCCTCCCCAGGTCATTCCCAACTCCCTCAGGTGACAGGTTCATGTTTCATAGGAGCAGGTTGAACTGTAGGGCCCCGACTAACATCACCCCAGGTGTTAGCGTCAGGATTTCCCAACTTCCTTGTACCATGCAGTTAATTTTCCATCTGAAGAGGGGTGTCAAAGTTAAGTGCAACTTTAGTTTCCCCCAAACAGCTATCCCATACTTTCCACAATGGCCAAATGTGTTGATCCCAAGCTCTGGTGCACCCACAGGGTGATGCCAAGAGTTCACTTTGGTTTCCATTTGGTGTTTAAATCCTTAGCCATCAATAGATACCAAATGGCAAAGACGCATTCAGGGCCATGAATTCTCTCTCTTTCGGTCACATATTTTCCTCCAGTGGCATTAAACATACATTCAAATAAATTTAGAGATTGCAAATCAGGCACTAAGATCAGATCCAAAGAAAAAGACAAACAGCTCCTTGGATGTACATTAGGAAGTGTCTCACTATATGCCAGTACAGAAATATAAAATTCTTTAAGACGATGACTCTTAACAAAAAGGGAAGGTGGGAGCAGCTGCTGTAGAAGGTTTTCAACAACAGTGCCCTTCTTTTAGTTCTTAAAAGATCTCTTCCAGAAAGAAGCTGGGACCATTCCCATCAATTGCGATTTTATACCAGGCCTTCTCTGACTCCTATGTGAAGATGCTAAGCCTGGAGCAGATGGGAGAATCTTTATCCAGTGTCTTTAAAATTATTCTATAGAAAATAACCCAGGACTACTGGCTTTGTACTATATAACTTCCTTTGTTTATGAAAACCCATATATATACATGGATGGCACAGGGCTCTAGCACACTCTTATATATATACTTGGCTTCAGTTCCAGAAGGTCCTGATACCAATGCATCAGGTTTTGGAACCACAGCTGGGGGCACCAAGATACATACAAACACTCATTCTCTCAGCTGAAGGCAGCGCTTTGAAAGTTCATGCCATCCCATGTGAGCTCTTGCTGGTTTCACACTGAAAAAGCTATCAAGGAGGAGGAAGATATGCAACTGACATCAAGGGATCATCTCTGTGTTGGCAACTCCCTCTCTGAAAAGATCATCTTCACCTTCTCCACAATGGTCCACACTTCTGCCATGGCACCTCGACCTGGAGAGCAAAATTACACATACAGTGAAACCCTGGTACCAAGGACACTGCACAACTGTAACACCTAATGAAATCCAGCACCACAGCAATAGAGTGGGCCAATGCATTTTCCAAGAAGTTTTTTGTAGTGAGTTGCATCAAAAGCACTGGCAGAGCACTGCAAGGTCAAGTTCCATTGTCAAGTCCAACAGGCCAGTCACTACCTTAAACCGTGGGCATCAGGAATGGCTCAAGATTCCTAAAATGGCCTCATTATCACAAAGCAACTGTGTTCCTTCCCACATCCTGAGTAATTTCTATGGAATAACATGAAAAATACTGCCTCACTGGTCCTACAGAGTATGTATGCCCTTACCCAAAGGAAGGATGTTGTGAGAATAATACATTAAAATGGGAGGCATTCAGGAACTACAGCAATAAGTACCTTTGATAGCTAGATGAAGGAAAAGATGAGAAAAGGAAGGCATAGTGATCCAAACAGCTTTTTGCCTTCTCCCAAAATGCCTTTGGTTTTAGCTTCTCTGGGTTGTTCCCATTTAGAGTAATCACAGATATGCAAGACACCTGATGTAATACACTGTAAGAATTCCAGTGGAAATGCTATTGTCCAGTATGTTTTAACCAAGCTGGAAGTGATTTAAATGTATTTAGCCAACCATAAACACTTATTGGAACTCGATTCCAAAAAATGCTTTTGTTTTGTAGAGGTGAATTGTATTCCTGAAAGATCAGGAGCAGTGGAAGCAGTCCCTAGTGAGGAAGCATAAAGACAGTTTCTGAACATCTTATTTTCCTCATAAACTGTGCTTGTTATTGACAGTTGTAAAAATATTACTATACCTATGCTTGCTTAAACAAATTATATTTATAAACATTGCATTACAGGAGCTGATTTCCTATTATGAATAGAACTGGATTAAATTTTTCAGCTGCAATTATTTTAGCAAAAATAACCAATTTTCAGGTACTAAAACTTTCTGCGAATTCATGCTGGTTTTGCCTACCTGTTCCTATCAGAAAAAAAATTAAAAAGTTGATGCATTTCAGTGTGAAACAACTCATTTAGAAAGTATACTGCTATTACATCAAAAATGCTTGAAAATAAAATGAAACATTTTTGTTTCAGGTCAAAAGAAATCCTTCATTTGCTTGCAATGAATTTTTATTCAACTCCTCAATATGCCAAAATTTTAAATATTTTTCATTGAGGGTTGAGCTAAAATAGATTTTCTGTTCTTGGAAGAACAAAACAAAATTGTTATTCACACAAGTCTAATTAAGGATAACTCAAAAGTATTTAAAATACACACAAAACAAGCTTTCTTCCTCCATTGATACAACTGGCTCCACTGCTATAGTATATGAGCATCTCAGTCTTCAGTGCAGTTAGCCTAATGCACAGACACTGTGCAATAGGAATTTGATTCACATTTTACAGATTGGGAATTTGAGTCCTAGTTAGACTAGCCCCAGGGCACAAGGGAAGGCTGTGGGAACTCAAGCTAAGGAAGTACGGGCAGGATGAATGGACTTCAAGGTGGATAGAAAACTGGCTGGAGCATTGGGTTAAGAGGGTAGTAATCGATGGCTCAGTGTCTAGTTGGCAGCTGGTATCAAGTGGAGTGCCCCAGGGATTGGTCCTCAGCCCAGTTTTGTTCAATGTCTTCATCACAACCTGGAAGATGGCATAGAGTGTACGCTCAGCAAGTTTACAGATGACATCAAGCTGGGGGGAGTAGTAGATATGTTGGAGGGTAGAGCTAGAATTCAGAATGACCTTGACAAATTGGAGGATTGGGCCAAAAGGAATCTCATGAGGTTCAACAAGGATAAATGGAGAGTCCTTAGGATGGAACAATCCCATGCAATTAGCTGGGGACTGCCTAGCTGGGCAGCAGCTCTGCAGAAAAGGACCTGGGGGTTACAGTGGACAATAAACTGACCATGAGCCAGCAGTGTGCCCTTGTTGCAAAGGCTAACAGCATACTCGGCTGCACTGGTAGGGGTGTTGCCAGCGGGTCTAGGGAAGTGATTAGTCCCCTCTGTTCAGCACTGGTGAAGCCACATCTGGAGTTCTGTGTCTAGTTTTGAGCCCCCCACTACAGAAAGGATGTGGACAAAATGGAGAGTCCAGAGGAGGGCAACAAAAATGGTTAGGGGCCTGGAGTACATTGCTTCTAAGGACAGGCTGAGGGAACTGGTGTTATTTAGTCTAGAGAAGAAGACTGAGAGGGGATTTAATAGCAGCCTTCAACTACCTGAACGGGGGTTCAAAAGAGAATGGAGCTAGACTGTTCTCAGTGGTGCAGATAACAGATCAAGGAGCAACAGACTCAAGTTGCAGGAAGGGAAGTTTAGGTTAGATATTAGGAATAATTTTCTCCTAGGAGGATGTAAAGCACTGCAACAGGTTATCAGAGAGGCTGCAGAATCTCCATCTTTGGAGGTTTTTAAGACCTGGCTAGCTTTGCCTGGGATGATCTAGTTGGGGATGCTCCTGTTTTAAGCAAGAGACTGGACTAGATGACCTCCTGAGGTCCCTTCCAAGCCTAATTTTCTATGATTCTTTGAACTCAGCAGAACATGGAACAGAATCCTGGCTGAACCATAGAACCATTCTTCTTGTCCATCCTCCTATCCTACACTATGAGCGTGGTTATGTGCTGGAACAGGCAACCTAGAGAGGTTGTGGGATGTCCATTGCCAGGAATTTTTAACTGGTTAGAAGGTTAGAACAATGTTTGTGTTGGATGGTTTAGACAGGAGCAATTCTGCTTTGAGTAAGAGGTTGGATTAGATGACCTCTTGAAGTCCCTTTTGGCCTTTCTTTTCTATGAATCTATGGGCAATGGTTAGTAACATTTACTTTTCGTATATTAGGCGGATTTGAGTTTAGGAGGCTACGCCAACTTCTTGACCAGTAATCCTGACTCCTGGTTCTGGTTCAGACTCTTTATCACTGAGAAATATCTACATGGATTTTAAAAATTGGTAAAATATTGTTAAGTATTTCTTCCTGGTTTCTATCAGAACTTCTTTCCAATACGTTTTACTAAACTTTGGCAATGGCACTTCTTTACATAATGCAGCACTCTTAAGTTCATAGGGCAAGAAGGTTTTCTCACCCTGAGAGTATCAACTACACCATGAACTTCATGGGAGAAAAAGCAGCTAAGGACTGACCTTCATCCCCACATACCAGCTTCTTTACCACACAAGGGATCTCTGTGTAGCCAAAGCCCTTCAGTCGCTCTATCTGCTCAGCTGTGATAGGATGTTCCCACATCGCTGTGTTCATCGCAGGGCAGAACAGCAAAGGTTTGGTCATGTCCCATGCACGGATGACACAGGTCTGCAAAAAGAAGCCAGGACTTTAAATGCTGGTGTCTTTGCTGCCTTCCCTAGTTTTCTCTCTTCACCGTATTGCTGGATTAACCCCTTTCCAAGGCTCACCTTCATTTGGGCTGTGGTGCTCAAATCTAGCCTAGTCACACTGGCAATGTGTTGGCAGCCTCCATGGATTTGCATTAGATGAAGTGAGACTGCAACAGCTTCAACTCTAATAGGAAAAGACTGGCTGGAGAGCTGCAGAGAGAACGGGTCCCAGATGAATCCATCTGAAGCCAAGGGAGCAGCTCGATCACTATGCACATGAAACATCTGCCTGTGTGGGCTACCTCTTCACAGTAAATGTAAAGGTGGCCACAGACCATGTTACAGAACTCCGCGGACTGCATTTCAGCTACACCCACCATAGAGTGTAATATCAAGAAAAGGCAAGTGAGTCATTTTGCCGAAGTCAGGGCTGTTCAGTTCCTTAGAGGCCAGGGGACCATGTGCCCTGTGGGTCATACCAGCAGGAATCGTGTGTTGTGGGCTCCAAGAGACACTACCAGTGCAGGCCACAGGGCCCCACAGCACACCTCTGATTCACTGACCGCACAAGTGCTCCCTGCTGCACTCGACATGTGAGTGCTTCCCTACTTCTACCTGCTGCACTCTCTGTGCCAGTGTAAAGAGCCAGGGGACTGAGATGGATCAAGGGCAATGGACTCCTCCACTGCACCACACCCTGCTAGGACCCCATGCATGAGTTTCCCTGGCACCATGGGCTGTGCTGTGCTGCTCCACCCTGCCCTCTGGGGCAAGGCAGAAAGAAGCCAGACGGAGACAAAGATTAGAGCTTCTGACCATTACTACTGCAGCCAGAGCAATGGGGTAAGTGACAGTTGGGCGGCATGCGGCCCATGGGCTACCAGTTAGGTAGCCCTTGCCTAAGGGGAGCATTACCTGGATGTGTAACTCTTGTCAATGAATGAAGTATCGCATCTTTTACTAATATAACTAGCGCAGAGTATGATAAATATATCTGGCCTGTTAGAAAACACGTCAAGTATCAGGTAGCTGCTCTGTACTACAAGGAAACCTACAGCAATACACAATTTGGAAATTACTGAACATTAATCCAGTCTGAAAGAGATAGCTGATGGTCATTTCCAAACATGCTTGTCAAAATAGGGCTCAGCCAGTTCTATGTCTGGCTTTCAGAGCTGACAGAATGTAATGAGACTCAAGCTGGTCAAGTTTGCTATAGCATCCTTCCAGGTATTTACACTTGAAATAGGATCTCTGTTGGAGTTGCATCTTGCTCAGTCAACTTCCTGCCTGTTGTTTTGTGCTGTGCACCATGCATTTTTGCCAGAACAATTAAGGTTTTATCTGCTTAACTTGGATTCCCAGCTATCAATATTTTGTCTTATTCCTCTATAATGTCCCACAAAAAGACTAACAGTTGTGGAAATGTAACCGCTCTTTGCCTCTAATGCACAGGGAGATCTTCATGGGCTTTACACTGTTACTAGTGTTTATGTTTCTATAGTAACATAACCAGACTCCACAAACACTGAACAAGAAACCAACCTGGGCCAGCTCCTACTCCACCAATTAAGTGCCTGAGTGCACTTCGATGCCTAAGTGCAATTCTATCCCACACTACTCAAGTCCTTAATAGTAAATACTGAAGATGGACGAACTCCCTTTCCCTCTCTCTGCTGTTCTGTGACTTGCTCTTATGGCTAAGATGAAGGCATGTTACAAAAGTAGGAAAACAGATGGATTTTCAGGGACTTGAGCAGGGTGAAATAGGATTGTACTTGAGTGCTTAGGTCTACTTAAGTGCCTAGGAAGGAGTCTGGCTCTCCTGTCCTTCCTAAGGCTTCCTGTTGCTCTGAAATAGCTGGAAATATTTTACCTCCTCACTTAGGTGAAAACCACCCCTGCAGCTTTATTTTAATCATTTATGGTGGCTTTGTTTTTTCTTAACAGTGGAGCTCAGCCAGTGAGAGCTTGGAAATGCTTCTCACGTTTCTTTAGACGTATACCTGATTTCACCCACTCTCCACTCATTACAGGGATTTGACGGAATGGTTTGCATTACTGGCTACACATGCAGATCTCTATGCTCTTCAAAGAGTCCTAAAAAACGTGCGACTCTTCCTATTTAATGACAACCTGTCCCTGGTCCCCAGGCACTTGGGTACACAGGAGTTCCTGATCAGCCTGTCTTTACCACATGAAGAAGATGACTCCCTTTTTCCACCCTCTCTGACCAGTCTCTTTTCCACACCTTCAGCTTAATCTACTCTAAGTAGCAGAAAAACAACATTGCACAAAACCCTCTGTGGCTGAAACTGGGAGGTAAATACATGTGCAAGTGTGCTGATTTGGATGTCTGTGTTATGCATTTAGGTAAAGAAGGGAGGGCTGGCAGGAAGTAAACAAACTTATCTGATCTCATGGGTGTCTTTCCAGGCTGTGTCTAAAATGACAAGAGGAAGGGCAAACTGACAAAAGAATGTATGTGCATGCAGGGAAGGGGGAGTGTAAAGGGCATGGAGAGGATGTAGATGTAAGGGAGGCTGGGGGGTTGGAAATCAGCCAACAGAACAAAGAGGAGGGGTACAAGATTGTAAGATGGGCCAGAGGGATGTGCATTGGAGAGTAAAAGTGTCTGGAAAGAGACTGACATGAAGCCATGGGAAGAGAGAGAAGCATATAGAGAGGGCAAAAGTAATCAGTTTATTATTACTTCTTATTAGGGCTGTGCAAAATGGTACCGTTCCATTTTGACTTGCATTTCAATGTCTTGACGGAACAGCATTTTGTTTTGAATTTTGTTTCGATTCGAAACTGTTGTTCCATTTTGTTTCTTCGAAACAATTTCGTTGTTTCACCCATAGGCTACAACGGGGAAGCTCGAAACAGCCTATAACTTTGTCATTTCTAGCCTGATTTGAATGAACCTTGCAGGAATGGTAGCACCTTCCGAGGGCATGAGCTTGCCAAGTTTCAAGGTGATAGGTGCAGGGGTTTCAGGGAAACTGCACCACAAAGTCTTGAAAGCAAAAAACTCATGTCACGTGTATGTGTTAAGCCAGAGTGGGTTCAAAACTGCAGGCACGCTAGCCACTGCTGAGGCCACAAATCCTGCCATGTTTCAAGGAGATAGGTGCAGGGTTTTGGGGAAAAACTGCACCTCAAGTTGCGGACAAGCAAAACTTGTGACATGGGTGACACTGTGTGCATGTTAAGGTGCAGCAGAGTGAAAACTGCAGGCTTGCTAGCCCCTGCTGAGGACACAAAGCCTGCCAGCTGTGAAGGAGGTAGGTGCAGGTGGAGTCTGGGTTCTGGGGCCCTGCACCTCTAGATGCTGACAGTCAAAACTCATGACATGGGTGTGTGACGCTGTGTGTGTGTGTTAAGGTGCGCCCTCACTCAACTGACACCAAGGGAGAAAGCAGGGCAGTCCAAATAATGCTGCTTTTTATGCAGTTTTTCCAGCCCTCCCCCAGAGTACTGGGATTGGAAGAGACCTCAGGAAAGGATGACAGTCACTGGCCAGCTACACAGTCAATAATGAGAGCACTCCTTCCCCACCCCGCTTCCTTCCCCTTCCTTTAGTTTCAGTTTCCCTGCAGGCAAGCCCAGCCTGAGCTTCAAAACTTGAAACGTTTTAAAAATTTCATAATGTTTTGACTTGCCTCGTTTCATTTTGAGGCTGTTTCGAAACTCTGTTTCGTTTCGATTTTGCTGTTTCAAGCTTGAAACGAGTCAAAACAGCGTCGAAACAGAACTGTCGGCAAAATTTTGCACAGCCCTACTTATTATGGAAATTGTGATCGCAACTAGGAGTTCCACTGCCAGGGGTCTTAACAGGCAGCACAGCCTGGGCTAATTGTCTAGTTGGCCACACATGCCTGGGGCTTTGAAGCCCTAACCCAGCTAATGACCCCAGCTGGTCACTGTCTGCGCCTCCTGACTGGCTGCTTGTACAACAGCTTTCCCATTTAACTGTGGCAGCAGGCTCCAGGCCCCCCCCAAATTTTTTGCTGAAGGTCTGCCCTTGCAAGCCTTTGTGATCTAATACTCCTAGTTTCCTGACTCAGCTTGCTCTATTCCTGGACTCTGGCTTCTGGATTTTCCCTTGGATTTGCTAATTCAGTCTCTGACTCCTGAACTTCAACTTGGCTTGTGATTTGGACCCTGCCCCTGAATCTCCCCTAGATCTGGTAACTTTGTATCTATTTCTCAAGTCCAAACTGACCTGTGTTTCTGACTGACCATCCTACGGTGGCCTAACCACTAGGTCAGATTACCTACAACTTGGTCCATCACATCCACTGTGCTAGGTGCCATACAAATGCAGAGCCAGTCCCTTCCCCATGACGGTAAGGAAAGCACATCGGGGAGAAACTGGGAAGCAGGGGCAGAACAGATGTCTGTAGCCTGGACTCAGTACGATGAGAGGCCCAGTCACAGGCGCACTTACCAGTAAGTTGTCACAGATGCCATTTGCTATCTTCGCCAGTGTATTTGCATCCAGAGGAGCCACCAGCATCAGGTCAGCCCAGCGCCTCAGGTCAATGTGGAGGACTGGGTCTGAGCGGTCTTTCCACAGCTGCGAGTAACAGAGATGGATGGATCACTGAGCCCTCTAACTACACACAATACAACAATGGGCACCATATGGCTCCTCATGCTTAATAGAGCTGGGTGAAATTTTTCAGGTACAACTATTTTAGCAATAATAACCAATCTGCAGGCACTAAACCAAGAAGAAAACTGGTGCCAGTAGAAAGAGGCACACACATATGGAGCAAAGCCTAATAATGCTGGAGAAAAGAGAGCACAGTGCTACTACCCTGAATGTCACACACCTACTACTGTTCTCTTTCAACAGATGCTATTATATTAAAGGCAGCACTGAGGAATCCCAATCAAGGAGCAAGGCTTCACCATGCTAGGTGAAAGGAAGTCCTCTTTCCCCAGCTGGGACAAAGGGAGCTTACTTTGTCAGACAAGGCCCCTGGAATTGAGAGATAGGATGCCTGTCTTTTCTCAAGGGAACTGCTTTACTGGAAAGCTAAACATACATTTAACTATTATTCACATCAGTCAATGGAAATACAAAAAACATCCTCATGCCTGGGAGGATGGGTGTAGGCTGGTCCAAAGGATCTCTGAGTTCTTATTAGTTGTTTAATTTTCCCAATAACTTGGGTCAATTATTCCCCAATGCTCCCCATGTTTACAACCATAGATGTACAATAATTAATAATACGCATTTATCTACACTTTGATTGGATATACTCGAATCTCTTTGTTTCACTGAAACTTTTGGAACTGGACTGAACCAGTTCTCTTCTTGATGTAGAAGATGCCAATTAGTTGGGATTTATGTTTCTGTGACAGTTATACTTCTGGAAGGAAGGATTCCTTAATCGCCTTCCTTCACCAGGATGGAATGTTAAGTGCCACCAGTTTGCTTTGGTTATTTATGGTTTTCACTGATAAGGCTGCCCTAAGAAACCTAACATAAATAAATCTATTAACACTAAGCTGTATCTAATACATTTGGTTGCATCAATTATTCCTACATTTATGGATAAGCTATGATACAATGTGCTTGGACTATCTAATTTAAAGCCTTGTGCTCTGTTTAATCTGATTCAGTTCAGCAGGACATGTTAACTGCTTGCTTTCTTTTGCTGACCAAGCTTACTGACTGAAAAGGTTCATGTTGTGGTCACTCAGAAACAGGCTTTTGGGGCTTTCTGCTTTAGCCACACTTCTGCAGCTTAACCCAGAATTTATATTACTTACACATTTAAAGCAACAACATATAGCTCCTATCTTTATATAATGGATGATGCACACAAAATGGAGGCACTTATGTCAAGGCCTCAAATGTGTTCCTTGCACTAGGTGCTGTACAGACAAGTAACAAATAATCTTGCCTCTATTGCTCTCAGATCTGTATGTCAGACCACTATAGTTCCCATAGCACAGAAAAGGGCATTTGTTGCAGAGCACTCCTAAAGCTCACACATTCAGAACAAAATTCTCTCAGAATAAGAAATATCCACCCAAATGAAATAGCAGAAGCTCCATTATAATAATTTCCAATGTGCCTCAACGACGTAGGAGACTAAATTCCCTTTCTGAATATGAACTAAAGTCATCTTCATTACAGGGCTGCTGTTACCACAGCTGTGCCCCATGGAGATGCAGCATAGTAACAGAAGGGTTTTTTCTGCCTGCTTAGCTATGCCACTTCCTAGCTTGTAGAAGCCTTCTTCTGTCAGCAGAGCTACATCCACTCAGATGACTTTGCTGCCACAGCTTTGTTGGCTGGAAGGCATGATATCTCTCCATACCTGTAAACCTTTGTAGAGTAGATCAAATTATTGACTTCAAAGCCTATTCATATGCAACAAGCCATAGAGTCAGGGGCATTTTAGAAGTGGGATTTTGGCAGGTTAGAAAACATTAGCCTTATGATTGCAACATGGGGAACAAGCCTGCCCAGTTTTCTGTAGGATCACCAGATGGAGTCAAGTCAGCCTCTCTCAGCTCTGACTTCTCTAGGTGATCATTCTAGTTTGCATAGAAGTTTCATGCTGCCAGGGGAATTCTCCGATTTTGGAGCTAGAGCACATGAGCTGGTAAATGTCAGGAGTAGAAGTGAACAAGATCAGGTGCCTTAAACCCTAAAGGACACACACAACCACAGGCCAATAAGAAGTGTGCCTCAGGGCCACAGACTGCTCACACTATGAGTCACCCAAAGCCACAACAGAGGCAGCATCCAGAATAGATTGTTTTCCCCACCACCTTTCCAGGGCAGGGCCCTTTCACTTGTAAAAGAAAAAAAAAAAGATGAAAACTCAAGTTTTCTTCTAAAATAGTACTTTTTTGTTTAACTGGAGCCAGGCCTAACACAAGCAGGCTCTATTCGCAGGCATCCTGACCTGCAACATCCATTTTCCCAGTTTGGCCAATGTCCTGCTCTGACCATTCCAAGGTTGGGTCCCCTGCCCTCAGCCCTGTCAATATGCCTCAGAGTCTTGAACTATGGCACTTCAAGGAGGCCGTGCCTGGCCTCTGCCCATGCACCTCACTGAAAGGCCTGGAAAGCTTTTGGGTCACTTTCACTGGAATGCAATGCATACTGGTGGGTGCTTATGTGAGAAAGGGTGGGTCTCCCTGCACTCACTCGGGGCAGGAGACCTGCAAAGCTGTGAAAACGCAGACACAGAAGATGGAACGTGTGTTTATATCATGATCCCCATTGTACTTACAGTATTTCAAAGTAGACATCAAACAGCAGTTATTCCACATGCAGCAATGGTTCTGTAAGATCCATGTTTGTGTGGTATGCTTACTCTTTCAGGAAGTGGTACTGCTTATCACACTTTAACTCCTAAGACAGGAGCAGCAGAGCCACAATTGGTTTGGGGGCGGGCTAGTTGGAACTAGCACTCAACAAGGCTAAACAGCCCATCTGGAGCTCTGTATGGGCATGGCAATGCTGCTCATGGTTTAGGAGGTAGCTTGTGAAAAGCAGTACAAAGCTCTTGAGTACCCCACTGCCTGGCAGGGAAAGATTGCCATGTATGCCCTTGCAGCCTTGAACCACAGAAGGCAGGCAAGAAAGCAAGGGAGCATTAGCAGGTGTGAGCACAGCCAGACTATCCCCTACTTTGACGCAGAAGTACTTCAGGAGAGCTAACTCATGTTGGAAAATTCAGCAGAGATAAGCCAAAGAGATATGAGTTAACTGTCTCTTTCAAAGGACTGTGCTTCTGGAAAACACCCCTCTCCCCTGCTGCTGCACTGCACCAGCACTGCTATGGTAAAAGCCCTGATCCTGGAATGGGACTTCAGTTCACAACTCACTATTTGACTTGACTCTTCTCTACTGACTTCCATCTGAAGATCTCAGATTACTATGCAAATGACAATAAACAATGGGCTCTCTTCCCTTTCCACGAGATGCTAACAAATAGCAAAGAATAACTCATTCATACAGGACAAACTCCTGTTCCACACCGCCAGAAAAAACAAATTGTTTGCAGGACTGACAATTTCAATCTGCTTGGAGTAACTGGGCTTCGTGATAGGATCTGTGCTTAAGAAAAAAAGACTCTTCAAGTGCTAGAAGTCTCCAGTTAGGAATCATAATTAGCAGTAAAATGACAAGAGGAAAACAAATGGGAGGGACCCATCTCACATAGCAAAGCCATAAAGAAGTGAATAAGGTAAGACTTTGCAACAAGACTGGGCACAGACAGACCTTTTCCTAAGGCCCATGCATTGCAGCTGGGGAGGAAGAACCTATATTACACCTATGCAATGAACAGTCAGCTGGGGAAATCCACTGATGTTGGAGTTTACAGAGTCAAATACTGGGGCTGGATTTTGAGGAGAAATGGATAATTCTGCAATTATTCATAATGTCTGCAAGCAAGGATTAACAATAATGGTAATTAAGCAGAAGCTGTTTAAATTGGGTGAGGCACACCAAGCACATGCCTGCACCCATTGCTCTGCAGTGGCTTTTAGCCATTTCTGGCTTCTATTCAGAAAGGTAGAAACAGCCATTGAGTCCTGACTGGTCAGAGAATTCTCACTTGATGGCCTGTTCCAAGACTACAGAGACAGCATATGATTCTCTGGCTCAGTTTATACTGTAGTTCAGTGGTCAACAACCAGTGGATCTTGATCCACCGGTAGATCTAGGAGCCTCCTGGAGTTGATCTGAGGCTGGGGTGGGGTGCCAAGTGCCCACATGCATGCACACGTGCACCCTAGCCCAGCAGGTCAGTCCATGGGGGAGGGAAGGCATCGGGGTTAGATCAAGGCCAACACAGTGAGGGGCAGTGCCACAGAGGCAGGAGCAGCGGTACATTGAGTGGGGCCCTGGCTGGGTAGGACTTACCTGCTGGGGTGGCATGCCCCCAAATAATTTTTTCTCCCTCTGACTCCATCTGTCCCCCCCTTCCCTCCCCACAGATTTGCCTGCTGGGCAAGGGCAGGGAGAGGAGGAAGGGAGGTGGCAGTGGCGCACACTACATCTTGGGTTGCTTTTAAATGCCAAAGGTGATCTCCTACTTAAAGAGGATGGAGACCACTGTCGTAGTTGGAACCACAGACTTTGGGAGTCCCATTACAAGTGGAAGCATGTAGTATCCTCGATCAATGCCACAGAACTGTGCCCTGGCAGAATGGAACCTGGAGCACACACATTCTCAGACTACTGGGATGCTCTTGCTTTTTTTTAGTTCATGGAGGTGAATTGCCTGGGGACAATTAGGAATGGCTGTTTGATGATCCATAAAAGTGAAAATGCAGAGATCTTTGGTGTATTTATTTGGTTTACTGTTTGTTTAAAGTGTGAGGTTTGTTCTAACAGGGTAATGGCTTGCAGGTTTCTGTTTGTGGTACTGGCCACAACTTCTGTAATCTACAACATACTGGGTGTGTGTCTATGTCAAATTGAGAAAACCACATTGCGTCTTCCATCCCATTTTTGATTGTAACTTTCACTGTCACTTTCATTTTGGACTGCAACTTTCATTGTGAAGTAGAGCATCTATTTGTAGGAAACCAAAACAGGAATCAAAGGGCTAGACATTTTTAAATCTGTAGGTCCAGGTGCCCTCCCCACCCAAGGGTGTTGAGGGAGCTCGCAGGGGTCATCACGGAGCCCTTGGCCCAGCTGTATGAGCATTCGTGGTCATCTGGCCAGGTGCCACGGGACTGGAAATGGGCTAATGTGGTCCCAATTTTCAAGAAAGAGAGGAGGGAGGACCCAGGTAACTGTAGGCCTGTAAGCCTCATCTTGGTGCTCGGGAAGATCTTGGAGAGAATCAACAAGGAGCACATCTGTGGGGGGCCAGCACGGGAGATGATGCTCAGGGGCAATCAGCACGGGAGATGATGCTCAGGGGCAATCAGCATGGGTTCATCAAAGGCAGGTCCTGCCTGACCAACCTGGTTGCCTTTTATGACCAGGTGACTAAATCCTTGGATGACAGTGTCACTGTGGACGTAGTCTTTCTAGACTTTAAGAAGGCCTTTGACACTGTGTTTCACCCCATCCTCATCAATAAATTAAGCAACTGTGACATTGATGGGTAAAAAATTGGCAGACGGGGTGCACCTGGAGAGTAGTGGTGGACGGGTTGTACTCAACCTGGCGAGATGTGAGCAATGGGGTACCCCACGGCTCAGTCCTCGGGTCCGCACTATTTAACATCTTCATCAGCGACTTGGACAAGGGGGTGGAAAGCACGCTGTCCAAGTTTGCTGATGACACCAAGATGTGGGGCGAGGTGGACACACTTGAAGGGAGAGAGAGGGTGTAAATAGATTTAGACAGACTACAAAAGTGGCAGATGAGGATAGGATGGGGTTCAACGTAGACAAATGCAGGGTGCTACACCTTGGGAGAAGGAATCCACAGCATACATACAGGCTGGGGAGTTCCCCTCTTGAAAGCAGAGGCAGAACAGGATCTTGGAGTCATTATTGACTCCAAGATGAACATAAGCTGCCAATGCCAGACCGCAGCCAGTAAGGCCAGCTATACCTTGTCATGCATCCAAAGATGCATCTCAAGCTGGTCCAGAGAGGTGATACTCTCCCTCTATGCGACTTTGGTCAGGCTGCAGTTGGAGTACTGTGTCCAGTACTGGGTGCCGCACTTCAAAAGGGATGTGGCCAGCCTGGAGAGGGTTCAGAGGAGAGCCACCCACTTAGTGAGAGGGCAGCGGGACAAGCCCTATGAGGAGAGATTGAGGGACCTGAACCTGTTTAGCCTCAGCAAGAGGAGGCTGAGGGGGGACCTGGTGGCTGCCTACAAACTCATCAGGGGAGATCAACAGCAAGTAGGTAGAGCCCTTTTCTCCCCAGCACCACCTGGGGTGACGGGGAAACAATGGCAATAAGCTGATGGAGAACAGGTTTAGGTTAGAGATCAGAAGGCAATTTTTTACAGTTAGGGTAGCCAAAATCTGGAACCAACTTCCCAGGGAAGTGGTCCTTGCCCCTACCTGGGGAAATTCAAGAGGAGGTTGGATGATCACCTGTCTGGGGTCTTGTGAACCCAGAATTCATTCCTGCCTGTGGCAGGGGGTCAGGCTAGATGATCTGTTCAGGTCCCTCCTGACCCTAGCTACTATGAAACTATGAAAGGATCAGAGTATTCAAAAGGAATTGCTGTGTGGAGCTGTATCCATTGCAATAGGCTGGTAGAGAGAAGGCAAGAAAAAAGGCTGCCCATCTATGAATGCCTATCAAATGCAAATTAACAGAAGGGCTGAGATCAGACTTGAAGTTGTGTCTCAGGACAAAGTGTTCTTTTCCCAAAGATCTGTATCTATCTAGTGCCATTTAAGGGTAAAGTTGGGACATTTGTTTGCTAACTCTGTGTTCTTTGCCCTTTTATCTTGTTGCTCTTGACAGGGTTAACTGAGAAACCAGAGCTAGATGGATCTGGAGAACATGTTTGTGCAACTAAGGCATCAAGAGAGTCCAGGCCCACATTCCAGGGTACAGGTTGGCAAGACTGCACTATACAGGAAAGGTATCAGACATGGGCACCATACCTTGGAATGTGCCTAAGTGACAGAGAGCAAGGGACACTGCCCACTCAACCAACTATGAGTAGTTTAGGAACCCTAGAATCCAATGGCTGGATCCCCTCACAATAAGCTGGTGTCTTTTCCAAGAGGTGACTGGGTTAGGTTGCAGCACCACCTACTAATAACACTCTTTTCCTTCCATGATTTGTTTCTCTTGTCTATTTAGACTGTAAACTCTAACACCAAGGACTGCCTCTTACATTGTGTTTGTATAGCACTGCACAATACAGATCTGATATTGGCCAGGACCTCTAAGCATCTGTGTAATAAAAATAAAAACCACCATCATCCATGGAGAGCAATATTTTAGTTGTGTGTTTTTAATTACTTTGGGCTTGGATTCAAAGACTCTAAGTGAATAAAATCAATTTGCCAGGCTCATACTTCAGGAAAAATTGATCATTTGCATAGGATCATCAAACAATTATTTTGTCTCACATGCAGGATCTGCATGAATGACTAAGCAGATTACTGAGGGATAGGGTTTGCCTTGATCTGAACTATCAGCAGCTACTAGCCATGTCTGGAAAAAGGATCCACACATTCATGAACAAACTGCTTGATCTGAAATGGCGACTCCTATATAAAACATGGAGCTAGCAAAGAAATTCCTCAGCAACTATTGACAGCAGACTGAGGTGAGAAAAGGAGAGATACTGACCTGCCATTCATCAGCATCACTGTAGAGAGTTACAGGAATCTCTTGGGGGTTGTAAAAATGCTTTGCCCTCTCTGTAGTGACCACCTGCACTTCCACCTAAAGAGAAGAGGGCAGATAGATAATTACAGCTTAATGTAAAAGCCAGGATTAGATATTGAGTAAAAGCAGGAGGACATGGGTGGCAAAGCATTTGGGATCCAGCTCCGATATGAAGAAAACTTACCTCTGCTGCTCACATCTGCATTTACTCCTTCCACACACTGAGGAAAAGATGAGGCTCAAGCAAGTGCTGACACTCACTCCAGTTCCTCAGAGGAGTAGACAGGTGTTTAGTCATTTGGTCCCTTGTGTATATAAACCACTGCATAACAGTGGTTGGACCAGTGAAGATGACTAAAGTTAGTTATGTAGATGGAAGAGAGCCGTGATTCCGAGCAGAAAACCTTCAAGATGACGAAAAATGAAGCTCCATAAAAGGTGCTATTTGATCATGAGATATGTATGGAGAAGGTGTGTGAGATGGCCTGGCTCTGGAAGCACCCCTAGACCATGGCACCAAGGGCTGCAGGTTGGAAGAAATCACAGCATGTACCTATTGGGGCATATGTACAGGTAGCACAATGGCAGTGCTTTGTGGAGATACTCAAGTTAGCTAACCTAGCCTGACTTCCGGAAGAAGCATGACCACATCAGTGTGGCACCCTGCCAAAATCTAATTTACCCTGCTGAGTGCAGCATTGCACTGACATGGCTAACCTGCTTCTGATGCTCAAGCAGGCTCATTTAGTGCTAACTCAGGAACCTCTATTCAGCACAGCATTGTTCTGTGTAACTCAATCTTTGTTTCCTAGGGCTACTGCTGATTGGCAAGAATTTTATTTAGCTGACTGTATCTAATTGAACCTCCTGCATATGAGATTGAATTGCATTCAGCAGCCTATCAGCCTTGGTGTAACTGCATGGTTTTATCTACAAGGAGATAAACTGTACCACTTTTCCCCTAACATCTGATGCATATCCACACATATTTCCAGCAGTCACGATGCAGGTATAGGCATTTTTATTACCATGTCATCTACTCCAAGCCAGGAATGATGGTGGTGGCCAGTGGAAACCAGTACTTCTCACCATAGCTTCTACCTGAGGAGATGCAGCCATGAGAGAATTTGAAGAATGTTCATAGCAATATACTTCTTCATGGAATTTAGAAGATTTACGCACTGTGAAAGAAACTGTGTGCACTCCTGTTGTTCGCATAGGCTGATGCAACTTCCGAGCCTCACGGTGGTATCTCTTATAACCAGGGTTGCAGTGAGGAAACAGGTTTACCAATCTCAACACCACCATCTGTTTTACAGCCAGGCTCTTCCTAACAGACTAAGATCTTCATTGTTATCTCCATCCTTGCTAATGAAAATAACCAAAAGAGTGGAAAACTCTAGCTCTAAAATGTCAGCGTTTTTTGGTAATTTTTTCCTGTTAACTGCAGAATCTAATCTCCACACAGGAAGATTTACTAGCATCACTACACCGGTATAATTATGTCACTGTTAATATATTCATGTGGCTACCATGTAGACCTTCCTCCTCCACACAGGAAGATTTACTAGCATCACTACACCGGTATAATTATGTCACTGTAGATGTTAATCTGTCCAGCACACCTCAATTACTATTAACAGTACTGAAACTGAGTTATTTTTTCAAGGCTGCTGTTAAAGTATGGCCCTCTAAATAACAAGGCAACTAGGTTTAATATAGAATGGAAAAGCTCTGAATAACAGGCTTTGAGCAAGAATGTAAGGAGCATTAATCAAGTGCCAAAAACTGAGAGCATGATGTTCTTGAACTAAGTAGAGGCAGGTTTAAATTGGAATAAACAGTGCCTTTAAATAATGAAGTCAAAGGGATACAGCAAATAGCTAGTTCCATTTGTACTAGTTAAGTGACTGCCCATAATGCCCACAGGTATCTTAAGTAGCTTATACAGTACAGTATATTCCTGTCCTTCCTTCTTCCCTGGACATATTTTTCACAAGAGGACCTTACCCTAGGTATCCTGCATCATCAGGCTCTTTCCAAACATTTTTGCTCATTTTCAGAGCGCTTATGTGAAATTTCATACAAGTTTTTAGCCTTTTCCATCATTTCCCTCTTAACCTCACATTGTCAATAATTAGTTTCTAACCCAACAGTAGCAGCAAAGGTGTTAACTCCACTACCAACTATTACATTTCTTCAATGAGATGTGAAACTCAAAGTCTACAGGTTATTATATAAAGGTCACCTGATACAGAATTTGCAATCTATAGGACAGATCTCCACTTTAAAATGTTACTAGTATTACTATAGCCAGGTCTACACTAGAAAACGTTGCCAGTAAGTCTATGATTATTATACTAGCTTTCTATATTGGCAAAAATGCTAGTGTAGTGACACTTTTGCTTTGCACCTCATTTAGTTCATGGAACTGGTACAACTTGTGTTCTGCTGGTATAAACTGTGCCTACATTCAGAGTGTTTGCTAATAAAACTATACTCACAAGCTCTTTTAAATGTGAACAACGCTTAGGTGGATAGGGATGTCATTTTTTTTGCAATACAGCTATATTGTTAAGGGCCTAGTGAAGAGGCATTTAAATCGGTATAACAGTACCTTGTATCCACTTAGTTTATTTCTATTCATGAGCCAGAATAAGGTATACTGGTACCAGAATTTTCTTATGATGTAAGTTGGCATATCTACATGAGATGTTTACTGTAGAGCTGACTCATTAGCTCTGCAGTAAAAGTCTCAGCGTCTACAAGTGTGCCCCCATCAGGGCGCAGGAAATTAGGGTAAATACAAGTGCTGCCTTATTGCAGAGTTTTTACATGTGAGGCAACACACATGTAGAAGCTATCTGGGGCACAAGGGTGCTTCAGTACAGGCTGCCATGCTGAAGCACCCTCATGTCCCAGCCAGTCCCACCACAACACCCTGAACCCCTGCCAGTCAGGGCTGCTCTGACTGGGTTCCATGTGCTGTGCATGAATTGCCCTGGAATTAATTAATCCCAGGAGCATGTTCAAACAGCAGAGTGCATGGGAGCAAAAAACTCCCAAGCGATAAACTCTGGAGTTTATTCATGTTGTAGAAACAAATTGATCCAGGCCTCTAACTTGACTAAGAAAAAGACAGTGAAGAAAAAAAAAATTGAAAAAGATGCTGATGCTGTATGTTTAAGAATATTCTAAGATAAGAATAACCCTTCTGCTTTATTATGTCTTTTACAGTTCTTTGGGAACAAATGTTTCTCCCTTTCCTAAAATCAACAAGATGATAACAGTTCTCAAAACAAAATGTGTTGCTGAGCAAGCAACTGTTATGTGTGACAACTGAATGATCTACCTCTTACTGTCATTCAAAGTTGCTTTGTTTAAATCATGCGTCTGTTCTCACAGTCTTAGGTATAAAAAGGTACGTGAACTTGTAGAAGGGAGGAGTTCTGTTTAGAACCCTCCCTGTGATTGCTTGTATGAGCTCCAATAAACTCAGACTGGGTCTGTTAATTCTATACCAAAACACAACACGAAGTTTGATTTCTTCCACAACGTGCACTACTTGCACACGTAGACATGCCCACTGGGTCCACATTAGAAGTATTTTGCTGCTTTGATACTGGTACAGTTAAATTGTCTAGTGTTTCTAAAGGCTTGTTTACAAGCACTTTGCTGGAATTAAGGTATATTAAATCAAAGACCAGCCTAACCTTCTGCATAACACCAGCCACAAAATTTCACCTAGCAAGTCTTGTATCTACCCCAGTATGAACAAGAGCATATCCTTCTGAAGGACAGCTTATCTTGATTTATAGATTCCAAGTGATAGAGACTTCACCATGTCCCTAGATAACCTGTTCTAATGATTAATTATTCTTGCTGTTACACATGTTTCTGCTGGGATGGGCTCATTACTTACCTGTTCTGAACAGGTCTTTCATGTCCTTCCCTCTTAGGCTGGAAAGAAATCAGTATTCCCATTGTTGCTTTCCCCTGAGTATTTTTCCTTTCTGTTTATCTGTTACAGTCTCTGGGCATGTCTAGGTTTAAAGAGGTTTGCTGGCATAGTTATATTGACAAACTCTTCTAATAAAGATGTAGCTTAGCCTGGCAAGGGAGTCCTCCTGTTTAAACCAGTTTCCTGAACAGAATAAGCTGTACAGGTAAAAGGAATGTGTTGCCAGTATCACTGTGTCTACATATTGGTATCTGTTGGCTTTCCCATGTCAGTTAACTATACAACTTTCTCATACTCCTAACCAATATAGTTGTGCCAGAAAAATAAAACGTGTATACTGAGCCTCTATGATAGCTGCAATAAGCACGTGGCTCTTTTGCTAAAGTGCTACCATAAGCTGACATAGCTGTCACCTAATAGAGAGGAGTGTGATGGAGTCATGTGGTATGTTCTTCATGCTTGAAGGCTCAGTGAATACCCAGAGGTGTGTAGAGTGGCAATCTGCATACAGAGCTAATTCTGGCTTACATGTTGTTTCACTGTCTCCCCCAGCTGATGCTCTGCCTCTGAGCTTATCTGTCGGTGACAGCAACGATTTGGTGTACACAAGCAATGTATGAACATGTCGGTAACCACCAGACCTCCCCAACAGCCGCACTATTCCTTTCTACTTCAGCAGACCTTATGGTACTGATAACCTTAAACATGTTAACTGATACAGTGTTCAACTTCCAAGGTTCTTGGAAGATCTAAGTCAGTGCCTAGGAGAGGTGTTAATTTCTGCATTCATCTGAAGGGGGTTCTAAATCTGAAACGTAACAAATCTACATCTGTAACTATTCCCCTGCTCATGCTTTCAAAAGAAACTTTGTCCTAACATGTTTATCCTACAGTCCCAGACCTCCAATCACATTTCCTTGGGTACCAAATACTTCGCTTACTCCCTAAACAGTTTCCACTGACAACTTCTTGAAGATAATTTTACAATGTCAATACAAAAATCTTCAGACAGCTGAAAACAGAGGATGCGATTCAGGACCACTGATGTCACTGAAAGACTCTTATTGACTTCAGAAGCCCTAAAATTGTGTAGACAGTACAAATAAATAGAACTTATTATCAAGAAAAATGCAGGGACTCCTGAGTTATCTGGATCTTCATTATTTCATTCACTGAAAACCCCATTTTATTTTAAGAGAAGCTGATACAAAACTTCTCAGCTTCTGCACTGAAGCATCATGAGGTTGTTGGTTGTAGCTGTGTTGGTCTAAGGACACAGGTAGACAAGGTTCTTTAGGTAGATTTGATCTTTTATTAGACCAACTAAATAGTTGGAAAAATTGTTATTCACAAGCTTTCGGGCACAAACATCCTTCTTCAGGCATTCTCTGTTGCTCTCTCTCTATATATATGCAGACTCTCTATATGCTTAAGAAGGGCATTGTGCCTGCAAGCTTGCAAAGAACAATTTTTCCAACTATTTAGTTGGTCTAATAAAAGATATCACATTTACCCAAAGAACCTTGTCTGCCTTGAAGCATCATAGAATTACACTAAAATGAAGCTGGAAGAAACCTCAAGCTGTCATCTAGTCCAACCTCCTGCTCAAGGTAGGATTCCTTTTAAGTCATCCCACACAAATGTCTGTGCAGCCTGCAGCCTTCCCGAAAGTTTACCTTAGAATTTAAAACCAGGTTTCTGTAAAATGTATTTATTTATCAAATATTCATGCAAAAGGGATATACTTTGATCAAGGCCCCACAGAGCATAAAATTCTCTTTCTTCCTTTTACTTTCACAGTTGAGGTGCTCCACATACCAACAGGGGATGGGAGCAACAGGGCAGGGAGCACAGTATTATGGCGTCTGGGATCCACATCTCCTAGAGATGGAAACCCAGGTGACTAGGAATAAGTGTACAAGTGTGTACAGAAGTTGCTTTTTTCACTATTTAAAATGTTTTATTGCCATGACTTAACAGAACTGCATGGCATTACAGCACTTTAAATTAACCCTTGTTATATGAGCTATTAAATTTGAAGTGCTATATTATATAGCACTTTAGCAACCTACAGGGCTTTAAATAACTTCTGGACACTGGTCAAATTTCTGACCAGTGGAGAAGCATCAGGAAGCTGTGGAACACCCCCTGTCTCCCAGCCTTGAAAGTGCAGGGAGGCTTAGAGGTCCCCTTCCCCACCAAACACTGTACTTCTGTCATGATTAAGAGTGTTGTAAATTTACAGTGCTATAAAAATGGTCTAATTTACGGCACTGTAAAATGTGAACAGAGCACTTCTGTACACACCGAAGGATTGAGGGAACCAGGTGATCCCTGTACACTCTACATTCCAAGCATGCAGAAATGCATAAAGGTTGGAACTATTCAGATCTGACCTCTTCCTATCTCTGCATCATTTGTCATTGGTCCTCTCTAGGCTACTCTGGAATCTTGAGATACATTCAGAAATTACTGGAGCTAGAAAGATTAACTAGGATCCATTCCTGCCTTCCACACTGCCAGTTGAATTTTGTATACAACAGCTAGCAAGGATGGAAAACCAAATACCTGAAGAGCTCTCTACACCTTCACCAACTTTTCTAGATTTGCTATTACCACCAATTGATTAGTTTCATAGTGGCATTTAAAATATTAAACCCTGTTTCTGAATCTCATTGGAAGCTGGGAGTCTGAAGTTAAGGATAATACTTAATGCAAAGGGTATTAAAAAGGCCAACCAGCAATCCAGGCAGTAGAAAGGGATTATTTATGTGGCCTGTATTTAAAGAGCACAATTTCTCTCTCATTCTCCCCATCCCTCCATGTTCTGCAAGGAATTGGCTTGTTTCCAGAATGTAAGGCCTCCCTGAATAGTCTTTTAACTTTAATCTAAAGTAATGACTATTATCCTTCCCCCTCTTGTTTCTGGCATCAAAGTCTCTTCATTTCTGGCCAAGACTAGCATCTGCTGGGTAAATGTGTTACTGCAGGCACTAAGACGTGTGCATGTAGATGCCCCTATTTTGTATTTTCTACCATCTCCTCTTGTTTGCCATTAGTTTCTACCTTTGAAATTGCATGCGTCAATGACTTGGCATATGTAGACTGTAAGATCTGAACTACTGACCTGAGGTTTTAGGGAGCATGTAGCACCTATTCTCTCCACAGATCTCAAAGCCAAATCTGTTTAACTGACACCATAGGGCATTTATACACATACTTTTGTGTCCTGCAACACATCGCAGATCTGCCGCTTCGATGCAGACTCGATTGAGTCTGTTCTACATGTCAGTTGAGACAAACTATGCTATGCCGTGCGCAGCTGTATTAGCAGCAAAATGCGCATCAGCGCACAAAAATTGGCAGTTTTGGGCTTTTGAACCAAAGCACCTCCGATGTGTTTTAGTTCAAAAGTGCGTCACCACCATTTTTTCAGCAATGACATACATTTCACCACTTAGACAACTGTAAACATCACAGCACCAAGTGCTTGTCAAAGTGAGTGGCACGGTGGCACTCGCATGTATAAAAATGCCCATAGTTTTTACGCCAGTTAGCTGTGCAAAGCCTACAAAAGGCCTGTCTTTCCACAGAGTTAATGCAGATTAGTTGAATAATAACTTTCAAATAGATTGAGCTAACCAGGAGTGGTGCACTTTTTTCCCCAGAATAAAAGTATCCACACCCACAGTTATTCAGGAATAGCTTCCGCACTTTAAATTAGAAGAGACAGTAAAATGCCCAGACTTTAGGGCTGTTTCCAGAGTCAGCTTTTCACTGCTAACTGACCCATCTATTCTGTACCAAGAAAAAAGAAACAGGCAGCAAGATAACATCATTTTTATAGCGTGCTAATGACCTGCAATAAGGCTTGCTTACCCCTGGAACCTCCAGCAATCCTGAGACAAGAAGTGGCAACTTCAGGGCAGCCACACTTCCGGTAACTCCCACCAGAACATGAAATTTCTTTGCTGATGTGGACAAGTTGTTTTGTAAGGGGGGCTGCGGTTCTGAAAGGGTTACAGGCTCCATCATGCATCCTGGCAACAGTCAATATCTATACAAAGAGAGAAACAAAGTTTACCAACTTTATTTCAAACTTGGCTGCATTTATCCAGCAGACGTGCAGAGAAATAACCTACTTGCTTCCTTTCCAAGAACACAAACACTGTGGCCATAGTACACTCCAGAGTCCAATTATAAATCCATCACCTAACCATCTAGGTTTTTGTATTGTACAGGGGAAAAGTCAACAGAAAGTTCCATGCCAAGGCAGATGTCAGTGCATTTAAAGTTTACGTCATGGCTAACTGAAATGAACATGTCTACACCGTAACTGAACAAGCCCTTGCGGTGCACCTAGACATACCTGGAATTCTAATAGCAGCATAGTCACAGCGCCATAACTGTACAAGGCCACCCAAGCCCCAAAGCACTCCCTCAGACAAGTAACCTGACCTGATGTCTTTGCTGCAAAGTGTTCACTGCTACTGTTATCTGAGCTTGCTAAATTAAAGCTGGCTTGAGTATGTCTATCCCTGTTTTATTTACATGTTGGTGGCATGGAGATATAGCCCCAAAGCCCTTTAAAAATATTGGGTCTCATAGCTCAAGGCATTTAGTGCACATGTATCAGGAGTTACTTGTGATCAAGGTGTATGTGTGTGACAACTGCCATCCTGACAAACACCTGACAATGAACCAAGCCCAATGACAAGAGCTGCTATAGCTTGAACTAAACAGGCAGACTCTATAGCAACTAAGTGGATGTAACAAACTCTAAGACTGTGGATTGGGCATAGTGAATGTACTCATCAGTGGGTTATGTTTGCAAAATGAAAATCTGCAGTCAGGAGCCCTTCACATTGAAAACAATTGTGGTTTAGCCAATATCTAGAATAACCCAATTGCAGAATTGAGATAGCAGAAGTGATTCCAGATCATCAAATGGTAAAATCACTGGTCTTGAGGGAACATTTTAAAATACTGAGTAAGCCCCTATTATTGTTAATGAACAGAGGCGTCATAAGGGATTCTTCCAGTGCTATGAAGGGATACAAAATGATCAACATTACTGAAAAGTGGGTGGATTCTAGCAGATCCTAAATATAATTATTCAATTTCAGGATCAGTCTTGAGATGCAAGGCATTGAGCACTTTGTTACATGCACAAAATCCTTTTCAGCACTTGTTGGACTTTAAGTGTGTATACCCTGTGGTTCCCATGGTTTGGAGGTGGTGGTGTAGAAGCCATACAGGATGTTTGCTGCTAAATAATGACGATAAGATTTTAATAGCAATTTTGTCTAAGAGCCTAGAAAAAACTGCCTAAAAACATGCATGAAGACATCATGGCTTTGTTCTGGGAAGGTCAAAAGTGACAATATAAAGAGGTCATATTTCATATGACTGAGAGCATGCTTCTCCCACCCAATGTAGAAAAGGCAGGTGACTCAGGCAAGTTTGAAGAGATGAGTGCAGGTTCCTTCCTTCCAGCCACTCCTCTTCTCCCCACTCACTGCAGCACAGGCACTTCCCTGCCAGCTGCTTCTCCTCCCCACCAGCTCCTCTTCAAGCAGATAATCACTATAAGTAAATTAGTTTTTGAAGTGGTGTGTGCTCAACTCATAAAACTTATTGAGGGGTGCCTCGAGCCTAAAAATGGCTGAGAATCACTAGTAAAAGATTAGCACAGTTCTTTTGATGGGCAGTCATGGGGATATTGTCAAGAGAGTGCTAAAGAGGCAAAATACAGAATTAACTGAATTATTAACTATAATTAACTAAACAAATCTTGAAGAAAATTATAAAAAAAATTATAAAAAAGTGTAATAACAAATATTCTATACAGGATGACATTTAATTTTCAAGACCTATATAATAAACTGAGAAAAACGAATATCTACAGTTTACATACTGGTATCACAAGTACAAGCTGTAATGTAGATAATATAAAACTTGCATAAGAAACATCAAAGACTGGGGATTTCTGGTTCTAATACAAAGCTAATGGAAGCCTTTCCATCGACTTAAGGGGTTTGGACAGAATTCTTTAGGCCAGGGACTGGTAAAATGCAGCCCACCAGGCCATTCTATCTGGCCCATGGGGCCCCTAAAAAATTTAAAAAATTAATATTTATCTGTCCCTGGCTGCCTGTCATGCGGCCCTCGATGGCTTGCAAAACTCAGTAAGCAGCCCTCTGCCCGAAATCATTGCCCACCCCTGCTTTAGGTAAACACTTTGAAATGTAGAATGGTGCAACACTGTGTTTGGAAATATATACAAGATTTGCTATACATGTTTGGCATCTTTAATCCAAATCCTTAAAATATATTAACAATTCAAAAGTTATCAAAGATATGTTAAACATCTATGATCAGGGGATTTGGTAACGACAACTCTATTTAAGGCTGCCTAATGCTTTTTATTATCCTGCTCTCAAGAGAATTTTGCCAGAGTTTAAACATTTGGGCTGAAATGTCTGGGTTTTTCTTCTTATGTTTTAATGTAAAAAATTTCAGTTTTTGCACGTGCTCAGAACAGTTCAGAGAGTCTTGCTACTAAAATCTCTGAAGAGCCTCTCTGCATTTACTATGCTACCTGGTTTCACAGAGCTAGACCTTCTGACAGAACTCTCTCATTTGCCCTAGGAGAGATTATGGTAAGCTGAGCGCCAGAAGAAACCAAGAGTTGGGATCTCAGTTTTTCCACTGAAATAATTCTGTGTTCCTCACAGCTCTGATGACTGAGCAAGGCCTCGTTCCTCTCTGCTAGAAGGCAGGTGAAGCAGGCCACACTGTCATAGCTGGACAACTTGCACAAGTTCACTTATGCCAGACTTAGAGAATGCTTTCTCTATAGCGGTTGGCTGAAGTCTCATGCACTGAGCCACGCCATCTTTTAGAACAAAGCTGCCATGTCTACATGCTCAGAGAACAAAATTAGATCTCCTTTCATCTCTAAAAACAACCTTGGCAGTCTACATTTCACTACCATTTTGATAACAACTGTGAAACTCACTGACAAACTGTCATATCTCCCCATCTCCAGTGGAAAAAGGTCCACACAGAAGATAAGTTACTTATAGCAGCAAGAAACCATTATCTAATTCAAGTGGCAAATGTCTGACTAGAAATGATGGGATTTCCCTATAGAGACATCTACTTAAATTGAGATTTCACAGTTTTCGCAGAAACAGTGAAAAAGGGTGATCTCCGCAAAAAAATGGCATTGGTGGCCATTTCCCAGGAAATCAATTAGAAAAAAAATTGATAAAAAGAAAATGCTGGCTTCCCAGAGGAAACCACTGGTCCTTGATGCTGCTGCCACCCACCTGGGAGGGGAAGGTACCAGCTGGTAGAACAGCACAAAGGGCAGCTGCCTGCTCCTGCCTCTCTGCCAATCAGTGCCGAGGGGTAGGGCCTCTTGGACAATTAGCACAAAGGGGCAGGGCTATCATGAAACAACCCTGAAATCAACTCTTCAGGCTGTGACCAAGCCATGAAAATTGTTCTCTCACCATGAATTAGGTAAGTCCCTAATTAGATACAAAAGTAATTTTAACATTTATTAAATATTATAAAGTCAAGCGAGATTAGAGTAGGAAGAGACACATCTCTCAACACATATCTCTGTGCAAAATGTGCATGCACATGCTCCTTTTTACAAGGGTGTCAGGGTAATGTCAGTAGCCTGGTGACTTGGCCATGCAACATCTTAACAAGTCAGCTGGACTGCACCCGTACAGCCTGGATCTAGAAAATGGAACTTGTATATGGTCCTCAGAGTCAGTGCTGCCTAACCCTGTCCAGTTGTAATCACTGATATGTGCCCTGGGTAGGCACGTGCTCTGGAACACAGGCATCCAGAGTCCCACCTGCAACATGAATCAATCAGCACAGGGAGGTCAATGTTTTTGGCAGGTGTGTCACAAATGAGAACTGCACCCTCCTGAAAGCCACTTGGATCCTTTTCCTCTGCTACTTCTCCTGCTTCATTTTCTGTTTCCTGCTCAATCTGCTGTCATATTGTCTGCCCCCTCCCTGATCTGCCACATCCCCCACAGAGAGGCTGCCTGTACCACTTGGGGCACATGATACAGGCTGGTCACCCCCTCCCTGAGTGAGCTATAAATCAAACCAGATGATGAAGAGCTTTCACTTTCTGTCAGACCACAATATGACCCTGATCCAGGAACCCACACACAGCTCCAACCACCTCAACAGGGCTCCAGTGACAAAAGGGATCTGTTCAAACTCAGCTCCCTGCACACCAGGACCCAGGTTTCTACAGAAAACACATCAGGCCTTCGGCAGCGTTCAAGACCACAGCATTACTAGGCAACGGCAGTTTTTAACAGCAGGAATGTTTTCAAAGGCAAGCACAGAGACTTCAAAGAGGAAGGAGAACTGGGTGCAAACACTTTGCCCTTTTAAGTCATTTTTATTTGGGGTCAGCAGCTCTCAAGGGAAGCACAAATCACTCCTGCCTGCCCTCTTCTTCTCTGCGGGGTTATCAACCTACCAGACACAGAACAGCAGCACCAGCCAGAGCCGGCGGAAGCCGCCCCCGAGCTCCTGTGCTGAGGGAGGCAACACCTTCCACCACAGCGGGGCCAACTTGCCGTCAGGCGGTCCAACCCCGCCACGCGCTGCCACAACACCCCAGCAACCCAGCTCACCCCTCGCTGTCTCCCCGCCCCGCCGGAAGTGCGCGCTGCTCCGGAAGCGGGCGAGCAGGCCCCGCCCACACGCACCCCTGCGGGGCACGTGCGCCGGTGGTCCCTCGCGACCGCGCTCCGCGGGCTGCCGGGCGCTCGCTAGGGGTGCAGCTGCCGCCCGCCCCCCGCGTTTGCACGGACCTAGTTCGGCTCGACAGCGAGCGCGTTGCTTCAAAGCGGCGCTGATGGATTGCGGCTGGAGCCTCCATTAGTGATCCCAATACAAGAAAACAGTCTTTCCTCGTGTTTGTTTCCTCTAGGGTCGGGGTTTTTTTTGTGTGTTTTTTTTTAAGAAAGATGCGTAGAGAGGGTCGCCAACCCTCCAGGATTGCCCTAGGGTCTCTAGGAGTTAGGTATAAATATCCAGGAGACTACTAAAACTCACCCAGGAGATAAATAATAGGGCATTCATTAAAATAACTATTAAACGTTGAATCTAATTTATAGAATAGTCCGGTGGGTTTTTAAAATATAATAGTAATGTGCATTTCCTTTCCTGACGTAAAGTCATTTATGTCATTATGTCATGTAATGAAACCTGGAATAGATTCAGAGTTGGCAACTCTGCTGGTAGATAAATCAAGCAGATAACATACAGCATCAGGCCTGTGCTGACCCATGGTGAAACATGCTAGGGCAGAGACCTTCCTTGGCTGCCTGCAAACAGCTCAGGCTAGGGCATGGCTGGGTGGTTATTTTAGCTGGCAGGCCACTTAGGCTAGGGACAGAAATTAGACACAAACCAGCAGGCTGCTCCCATCTGCCTTCTACCCACTTGGGAGCTGGAGCCCAGTGCTGGCACTGGCACAGGCTGCAGCTTCCCCCCTCCCCACCTGGCTGAGCGTACAGTGCCCAGCATGTTCCCACAGCCACCAACATGGCTTCCCTGCACTACCTGGTGCACAGAGCAGAGCAGCAGAAGGCAGGGGGAATGGAGCAGTACCTGGGTGGCTGAAGCCACAAACTGGGTACAATCAATTAGCAGACTGCATCTGGCCCATAGGCCACTTACTGCCCATTCCTGTGCTATGGGTTGCAGTACAGCATCCTTTCCTTTTTGTCATAGAGCTAGAATAAAAAAGTTCAGTGCAGATGTCTTTAAAAAAAAAGACCCAAAAACATATCTTTCCTTATCTTCCAAGGAGATGAGACCACTTCAGCCAAGGGTTAACTGTTGTCAGATGTTATCACTCAAAATCACAGTTTGCCTCCCCCAACAAAATTAAGCTATGCATGATGGAAGAGTCCAGCCAAAGTTTCAAGTGAGGGAAATCACATGTCCATGAGCTTTGAAAGATGCTGGGTTGTACTTTAATTTGAAAATTTTAGTCCACCCCTCTGATTCAGGACTGGGGTTGAATAGAAAAAAGTGAAAGGGGCCAGAAAATTGTTCTGAGAGGAGCTGGCCAGGTTTCAGTGGCACACAAGTCACAAGCCTAGTTCAGCATCAAACATTTATCTGACTCAAAGCCAAACATTCCCCTCCCCAGTCTCTCTTTACTTTAAATACAGAGCCAGATCCTCGTCCAGCACCCAAAGAACTTTTGCTCAGAATGTTAAAACATGTATTCTCATATCATTATGGAGATCCACTCCCCTTTTACTAACTGCCTGGCCCATTATATTTATATTTTGTCCTTACATCACAGAATTGATGCTGCACTTTGGTTTTAGCTTGGAATATCTGCTTACAGACAGCATCACCCTCAATCATTTTGGTCAGCTGGAACACCAAACTAGCTCATTTCAAGTTCTGCCTGGACAGAATTTGTTAAAAAAAAGTTTCTATTTTGTAGCCCAAGGCAGCACCTAATAAAACTGAAGTTAGCTCACTAGGTAACTAATCAGGCTCTTTCCAGTGAAATACTGCAGAAGTCCTTCAACACTGGTCTCTGATCATAAGAATGCTGGACTCTGAAAGGTGCTATACCTCAATCTATAAAGGTGCAAGCAGAGCAAAAATATTAATGAGCAACTCCTTTAAAAAAAAAAAAAGTGTACAGTGTGCAGCAATTGTAAGTCTGCATAAAAATCTTCAACAAAGATTCCATTTACATTTACGTTTCAACAGGACTTTTAAGGCAGCAGGAAATTTGCTGATGGGAGGTCAGTCAAGAAAAATGGGGTGAGGGAAGGAAGTTGCAAGAAGATGAGAGCACCAGTCATAAAAGTAAGCTTCCAAAGAACCAGTCTATGCTGCAGACTGATCCAGCTTTTATTAGGTCTACACAAAAGGCAAATAGATTGCTCCCAGTAGCAGATAAGTAGACAACATAGGTTAACCAAGGGAAGAGAATTAAAAAGGGGGAAATCTGTTCCATATAATACAGAATTTAGAACAAGGGCACACCTCTGGCAAGAGAAGGTGGTTCCCATGAGAAGCAGAAATAGCATATATAGCTTAGTATGTAATAAAAGGTTGGCCACAGACACCTAGAAGGTATAGACAAACAGACCATGCACACAGAAGCTGTATTTTTTTCCTCAGCAGTTTAGTAGATATAATTTAAAAGGAACATTTTCCCTCTACATAGTGTGATTTCTTGAACAATATATTTATAGGTACAAAACACTCCCAACTGTCTTCACATCAAAGAATCTAAAAGCTAATGTTAGCAAGGCAACAAGAAGCCTGTGCCCATAAGAATGGAAGTTGGGCCTCTTATGCATCTAGCCAACTCCAGTACTGTGATGCATGTAAAACAAACTCAGGACAGAGCAGGGAATCGCTAGACAGGAAGAAGGTAGAAAACCAGTGTTACAGATGTAAACAGAATTTTACTGTGTGAATTTATGGTCAAAACCCCATTCTAACTCCCCTCCAGTACTTATATTGGCATTCAACTGCCACTGGAAGTGCTGACTCCACCAATGGAGATATCAGGTCAGATTCTAATTTTTCTGCAAGATGAAACCTGTAAAAAAATCTGCTGATTTTAGGAGTGACTTCCAGTGTGGGTCACTGCTAAGGGCTTTGTACCACTTGGCTAGCAGTCACAGATTACAGTAATTAAAACCAGGTACTACATCCTGCACTGCTTGTCAGCTATGGCAGGCATGCAGATGAATTCAGTTAAATTTCACTGACAGTCTGCCATATTCACACATTTTGGAAATATAAATGGAGGGGAGGACTCCATTGCTACAGCCGTGTCCATTACACCTTGTTTTTAATAAGGTTACATTTCTTACTGTAAATGCAAAAAGAAGCTGAAATCACTGTTAATTTGTAATTTCTCAGCCAACAGATTAACAGACCATAAAAGTTTGGCATAGTAAATTTTTTTACTTATGTTTGGCTACCTATAGTAATCTGCACCCCAGATTTAAAACCCCATCTTAAATACATAATAGATTCAAAGAATGTTTACTTTCTTTTTTTTTAAAGTTTTATACATTATATACATAAACACATTTTTATTGTAACTGCATTTTGCAGTCTTGTCAAAAGACAGATGGTTGCTGCAGAATGACTGAAATTGTACTTTTAAAAAACAGTTAACTTCCTTATTCTTGGTTGGCTTTGCTGGAAAAAAAAAGATTAATTTGTATTTGGTGGATTTTTGCATATATGTTTTATATACAGGCATCATTAGGCAACTACAGGGATTGGCAGGGCTACTAGAAAAGTAACAAGCTATGGAATGTCAAGTTGCTAGAGGGCTACTTTTTGCCTGTCATTAGTTTAAGACTTGAGGGCATTTAGCAGGGGCAGGAAAAGAAATCTGAACAAAAAGTGTTCAGATTAGATTAGCTTTACGCTGCTTTCAGTTTACAATTTGGAAAAAAATCTGGCCTCTATTTAAAGTGCATTCAGAATCTGAAAAGTGTCTAGAAGTCCTGCTTATTTTTCCTATTCCTTCCCAATGAGATGTTGGCTCCATTTAGGGAGTCAAAATACTTCATTGCCAGGGCTGTGCACTCCACCTGGGATCCAAAATCTCTGCATCTTGCACCATAAGAAGTGCAGACCAATGTTAGCTGCCTACTGCACTGAAGACATACAAGACATCTGAATACAGCTTGCTCTCCCACAACTGTGTGGGTTTTTCCAAGGCTAAAAGGAATAAAAAGACTTTTTTGACCAGTAAGGTTCGAATCTGCAAGGAAGCCTACAGGAATTAAGACTCAAATCCCCCTGGCATTCAGGGGAAGTTGGGCACCCTTTTCTTTAGGCAGACTCTTAAGACAGCAGATGACTCTCACGTCAAATCTTGCTTACTTTACCCACACACAATCCCACTGCAGCAACGGGACTAGTAGCAAGCACATGTGACTGTATATAAAGCCAGCAAGCTATGGTCCTTCTGTTACCAAAGACAACATATCTGTTGAGAACCAATGTGTCAATTTTATAGTCACTTTTCCAGCCATAAACACCTTTAAAATGTAGGGCTCAGAAGGTGGGATTCAGAATGTGGCTTTTGGAATGTGCCAAAGTTTCACATTAAAGGGAAGGTCCACCACAGTGCAAACAGGGCGGCTTCCCACACTGCCCTGAGGCTCTCACTGTACAGTCACACACTAATACTGTCTTCCTAACAATACAATACATCAAAGAGTAAATGATTCTGTTTACAATGTCATGTGTTCAGAGAAACTGTAGGCTCCGAAGCCAGGAGGGATATGACTAGATGTCTCCTGACTACCAGAGTATAACAGCACAGTTTTTGAGTGCTAAAAATCAGCCAGTCACCTGCAATAGGAAAAAAAGAAAGGAGAATTCCTGGTAGTGGATGGGCTGATACTTCCCCTTGCTAGAGGCAGCCCACAACTGGCCACACATTAGCAAATAAAAAAAAGTGAAGATTCCCCATGTTTTCAGGGATCTTCAGTTCAGCTCTTGATATTTTGGTGAGGGATTTTTTTTTGGCTGATGTAGTTATAACATACACCTATCACCATAGTTATTTAAAAAAAAAAAAAATCACCACCATACACTATTTCACAGGGAAACACAAACACACAGCTACTATCACACAGCACAAGTGTCCTGCAGGGCAACTCACAGCTTCTTCAAAATGAAAACCTCAAAAGAAACAAGAATTAAGAAGAAAAAAAAAAAGACAACAAAGAGAAAAATCTGGTTACAGAGTGGGGTGGGGAGGAGGGAGGAAATCAATTATCTTATACTCCTGCTTGCCTGACTCAGCCTCACTCTCCCTCCCCTGCCCTTCCTGCTCAGGACAGTCTTCTCACATCTCATTGGAATAGGTGTAGTTTGGGGTGGCAGAATATTGCGATTCATGCTGCATCACAGCCCCCTGTGCAGCACCAACTGCTGCATTCTGAGCTGCCTGTTGTACGTGCGGGTTCTTCCAGGCTCCTGTGGTCCACTCCTCCTGGGCTTTGCTGAAACTCCCTCCACTCCCCCGGTAAAATTTATGCACCTGTGTTGAGAGCAGGAGATCGAGAAAAAAAAAGGAGAGGATGTACAAGCTGACAACTGGGAGATCACTTTTGTAATTTTTTGGATAACCCTGATTCGCCTAACCTGCAGAACCCAATGCAAAGTGTCTCAATCCCGAAAGCACCTCCAGCTCCCACTGACAGCTACAAGTATACTCTCCCCACATGATTCAGGCCTAAATCTGGAAGGCCCTAGGGATAGCCCTGAAGAATGGGATGCTGGGACTGTTAGTACAACAGTAACTGCAGTGGCTCGACCCTCAAATGCATTCCCTTTCAAGAATGAAAGCAGTCTGTGCTCCACCTTCATTTCATTGTTGCTCTTTCTACCTCAACTGCTAACAAAAGAAGCAGTTTTACCCATTGGCATAGTAGCTTGTGATGCAGGTACCTATTCCCTGGACTGAAAGGAATCTTCTGGTCTTATCCCCTGTGTTTGCAGGTGATTATTAACCAAAGGAATCCCCAAAACTGCTGCTTTGAACCCTCCATCAGAACCACCACTCATTTCATCAGCAGTCACCAAAAGGTTAGGTACTTTAATTACTGCCCATTCAGGCCAGAGCAGAACCAGTTAAGTCTCTCCCACTAAGGCTATTCCACAGGCTAATAAGGGAGATTAGAAAATGAATGGGGTATGAGTAAAAATAAGGTTGTCTGCAGTCTAATCTTATGATTCCAGAATTGGCCCCACACCCCAGAAAATACACATTTGTGTTTCTGAGGGAAATGGAAGCAGTAATTAAGACCAACGCATCCATATATAGGTGGAGGAAATGGGTAAAAGAGGGGGGAGGGGGAAGCTGTAAAGAGTCAACAGTTCCTAGCACTAAAGCACACAGTACATCAAAGAACCAGTCACAGGGACTGGACCCCTCAGTGGGCATGAGCAGGGGTTCCCAACCTTTTTAGATCACGGATTGGCAAACCATGGACCGGAAGTGACCACAAACTGGTCCGTGGACCAGAAGTAACTGTGGACCGCAAACTGAGGACTGGTAAACTGCAGTCTGGAAGTGACCAGCATACTGCAGAGCAGCAGCCAACCCTTTTTTTATACAGTATAAAAAAAGGGTTGGCTGCTGCTCCACAGTATGCCACCAATTCCAGACTTCCAGTCCAGCAGTCAACCCTTTGTGGCCCAGTATCAGGCTGCGCCCTGGGGGCTGGGAACCTCTGGGCATGAGGACTAGAAAAACAAGAATATGGCTAAATTTGGGCTCTTAGAGAGACTTAAGGGATTTTATTTCTGGTTTTTACTCAGCTTAACATTTCTTTCCTTAAATGTTAAGCATCAAAACATATCTAGGGTTTTGTTTGTTTGTTTTAAGTCTTAGAAGCCCAGAGCTTGCCTCTTGTCAAACCAAAGGGAATTCAAGTACCAAGGTTTCCAGATCTCATAGCCATGGATTTGGTGGAGGCTACATCTCACAAAAACAGCACTTCCAACCCTAAATGCAAGTGACACCAGACACAGAACTGCTCCTAGCAAAGGCAAAGAAAGGATGTCAAGTACTGAAAAACACCAGGAGTAGTGAACATCCTAGCTGGATCCCTTGGCCAGAAACACACCCAGAAACCACCCCAACATTTGATCTCTAATCCAGAAATCATACCATACTGAGTGCGATGAAGGAAAAGACTGCCACAAGTGTAAACATGATGGTGGGGATAAGCATCACCACAGCTGCACCCACATTGGTCCCAAAGAAGGATATCGCAGCAATCCAACCACTGCAAGGAGACCATAAAAAGGGCTTTGGTTAAATGACTTGAGCAATGCAGGCAACAGATTCAGTTGATTGGGGGGCTTCTGCATTGGGTTTGTAGTTTGTGAGCTACAAATCTACTCTGAATTGATGGTCCTTTTTCAAACCTTTCAGTCACCTGGAACCCCCTAAGTAACAAATCCCACCCTTTCTCTAGGTGAAAAAATTCCACAAATCAGTTAAAAGTGGCAATGTTTGTTTGATATGCAAGTAGCTCAACAAGCACCCACAGGACCACTACAGTGCTGCACCATCTCTCTACATTCTTCTCCACACTCTCAACTCCACCCAGCTGCTGTCCTGAATTACCCAAGCCACTGTACTTTAAAAGGATTTCTTTCCCTCCCTTGCTTCCCCCTTAATGTTTTGCTTCATCAGGCATCAGAGTCAGAACAGCTGTAGTTAACTTAGCACCTGAACTGGAACCTCCCCCCCAAACAAAAACAGCTTGATACAACAGAGTCTCCTCTCCTTACCAGACTCCCCAGCCAGGGATTCCTATTGCCTGGATAATGCTGATCACCAGATGAGCCATGAAGGTGAAAAAGAAAGCCATGTAGCTGAAGGAGCTGTCTGTCCTACAAGAGAAAGAGCTGACAGTCATCCTCCCCACCACTCTGAACCTCTCATTCACCACTATTCCAGGTGCACTCCAAGGGCAAGTGAGGAAGCTCTTCATTTGAACCTCTAAGGTCTTTGCCACCAGCTCAGCTAAATAATGCCTTTTTTCTGCATGAGAGATTTTTTTGTTTTGGTAAAGTGTGGTGAATCAGAATAGGAAACTGACAGTCCAGTGCAAATAGCTGCCCACAAAAAATAGTCAAGATAGTGTTTCTTTGCAAAAGGAAGGAAAAAAAAAAAAGGAAGCTGTGAGGTGCTGAAGTTAGGTGGATGTAGCAGTTGAGAGACAGGGCAAAAGTCAGATGATGGGGCCTAGATAGCAATAAGAATTTCACAGCTCTCATTTAGACATGTGAAGTAGCCTATAACTAGTCACAGGGCAGAGTCTCTTCAACACTCTCTATCTACTTAGAAGGCCCTATTGCATGAACACCTCACAGGAAATGGATTACATCCTCAACATCCCTGTGAGGAGAGGAAGTGATACCTCCATTTTGCTGATGGGAAGCTGAGGTATTGGGAGTAGAGTAATTGACTGCCCCCAAATCATGTGGGAAGTCTATGACAGAGTAGGGAACTGAACCCAGGAAGACCAGTGCCCTCTTTACCATGCCAGCCTTCTACCCCCATCCTACCCATGGGGTATATGGAAGTATTCGCTGAGCTGGAGAATAAAAGGTAGAACACCACAAAGCACTGCAATGAAGGAACTGCTCTGATCTGCCTTTATAATCAATGCTAACACCTGCTAGCCACCCCCAAAAGGTTTATAGGGCAAAAGAAAACCACCACCAGAAGCTTTGAAGATTCGAAGTTCTGGAGCAAAAGCCTAAACCATTTTAGCTGGATAGGAACAGAGCTGGGATGTTTCTACTCATTACACACTACTTGTGAATCACTTCAAGCTGCAACACACCAGAACACGGCATCTCAAGTCTCCTGTTAATGTATACTTCTAGGTCTCTCATGACTCACTCTCAGGGAGGGAGTGGAATATGCTTTATACGGGGGTGGGGGCGGGGGTATGGAGACCTGTGATCTTAAATCCTGATATTTGGAAGCTAAGGAATAACAGTGAAAGGTTGGGTGGGAAGGGCGGAATTCCCAAACACATAGGTGGTGACCCAATCGGAGCACTGATTATTTGTGAGGAGAAAGGCAGCAAGAAGCCAAGATCAGCTGTGATCACTTACTTGAAGGCTTTGTATATAGGTCTAAACCAGCAGACATAGGAGCAGGGTGTAAAGAGAATGAGCCAGAGAATTGCCAGTCCAAAATTAACAGCTCCACCGCCTCCAATCAGCCATGCGAGGCAGCCAATCAGATTCACTGCCAAGGTGATGCTGTTCACTGCAAACATATACACACAGACACACAGAGGAAGCAAAGTAGCACATACACTGAAAGAAAGTATGCTGTGACTGGAGAACCCTTTCAGGTGATTGCTATCACAGGGTGCAGAAACCCTTACACAGACAGGACCTCCTTAATGCAAAAGTCAGAGTTTTGTCCCCAGTTTAATTGCCTGTCTTCCCCTCTTCAATGTTCCCTCTGACAGTAGCTCCAAAGAAGCTGGGACATGGAGGCATCAACAAGTCATGGTCCAAGTAGGGCTACCCTGCATGCTTTACCCTATAACAAGACATGCGAAACCCTGAACTCTAGGAGTGGGAAAACTGAAGTAAAATCAAAATATTCTCTTTCCACCTTATTATGGAAGAGGGAGAATGGAACTAAGCCCCTCACCAGCGTCCAGCAAATATATTCTCCACTGAGGTGTTCCAAGACACCAAGGTTTTTTCCCCCCTGGTGACCAACCTGTATAAGATGTTTAATACTAATTGTCACAAGTTTTTGAACTGCATTAGTGTGATAAATTTGAGGGGTGTGTGTGTGTGTGTGTGTGTGTGTGTGTGTGTGTGTGTGTGTGTGTGTGTGTGTGTGTGAGTATATATATTATATATACACGCACGCACACATTTTTCTATTCTGCTCCTTTGAGGTTAAGCAATGAAAAGGTTAGAGCAGTGAAGGGCAGCCTAGCAGACTAGAGAATCTCATCAGTACTCTTATGCCTGAGTACTTAAGAACCGCTTTTTATTCCAACATCCTCTTTCC
This sequence comes from Crocodylus siamensis, assembly GCF_052110815.1. NCBI lineage: Eukaryota > Metazoa > Chordata > Crocodylia > Crocodylidae > Crocodylus > Crocodylus siamensis. The sequence goes on along the minus strand of NC_143409.1, from coordinate 27,497,062 downwards.
AAGCTGTATAATGAAGCAGTCACTCAGGATGCTCTGTTGTATGAGAGACAGGTGTTCAGGCAACCAAGTGAACCAATATAGTGCATTACAATCACACAGCAGTCCCAGAGGTTCTACTAGGACTCCTTATTAATACTGTGCCTTTTTTTTTTTTTTTTGGAGCTCCTTCCAGCAGTATCTTCTTTCCAAGGTACAGGCTCACCTGAAGCATCTCTTTGGATAGTGAGTTAATAGAAACAAATCTCAGTGAATCTACAGATATGGCGTTTGTGCTGATAATCTTTGGGGATCAAGGGCCAAAAGGAATCAATTAAAAACACAAGAACAGCCAAATCAAGGGAGAGGCATCAAAATAGCCATACATCTCCTTCCTATCACCTGGACAAATACACCTATGGGAATTATTTTTTAGGCTGAACACACAAACAGGCTCTCTGAGCAAAGGAAGGGAAAATTATCCTATTTCTAGTTCCTAATACAACATAGTGCAAGCTGAAAATTGGGACCAGGCTGGGTCAGTGAGCATAGTGGGCAGCTCCCTGAAAGAGCTAGATCCATGAGTGAGAAGCACAAACACACAGTCTCTTGGAGCCGATTCAGCTGCTTCTAACCTTCACCTCAAGCACAAACCTGTCCTCAGGCAAAGTTACTTCAGTGTCATTCCTTTTAGCTTTCAACCTTCAACAAAACCACCTAACAAAGGAACAAAGGTCATCTGAAAGGCAAGTGGTGCCAGCTCACTTGCTCTGTCCATGCCAAGAAAGTCATGTCTGGTGCCTGGGGATGGAAATGTTCGTGAACAAATCCACTTTCCTCCACCTTATACTGGATGCTCAAAGCTTCTACATAAAAATTCTATAGATACGAAAGGCTTAGTCTATCTGTCTGTGTTTCCGTCTGTCTGCCTCTAACACTCTTGGGGGGCATGGCTCCAGCCATGGGGTGAACTGCCCATCAAGAACAACGGCAGGGATGGAGTACCACCATGATGGAAGGGACAGGGGGACAGGGAGTGAGGCCAGCGCTGCTGGCCTCCCCACCACAGCCCTGCTCCTTGGAGGCAGCAGTGGCACAGTGGTGGCAGCATGACACTGGCCTCATCCCCCACCAGCCCATGCTCCATCCCTGCCATCATTCTTGACGGGCAATTTGCTAGTAAGTAAATAAGCTCTGTTCCAGCTCACTCAGCTGTCAGCTCAGAAGTACTGCTTCAGTAACAGAAATCTTTTTCCATCTGTCCCCCAACTAAAGAGGGCAGTCTTTTTTCACCATGGCTGTGGTGTCTACATAGAAGTTTTTCATATAGTAACAGTTCAGGTGAACAGTCAATAGCAGCCCTGAAGACTTCCCCATGGTGTCCTACCACCGCACTGTCACCACAACCTGGAGACAGATCTGGGCAGAAAGTTAGCAGGGCCAACAAGGAGGCTATTATTGCCAGTGGCAGCAATGGTTTCTATATCCACGTCCAGTGCACTCCAGGCTTGGCCATTCACTGGGACACATGGAAGTGCACCCTGAGAGGACCTGTATGTCTGGTTTAACACAGTTAAAAGCTGGGAAGGAGCCCTCCAGAAGCTAAGGAAGGCGAGACCCTAATGCCCAGAGATTAGAACCTGAACTCAAATTTGGCAATTTGAGCCTCTGTTTTGCCCAAATCAGCAAAGGCCAGAGTTTCTCATCCAGCTAGAAAGCAAACATCACATGGATAGGTACTTATTTAGAGGTACTCTCTTGTAAAGTTACATAACCATGCAGTCTTGCCACCCCAAGTGCCCTTGGTTCAGGAAGCCTGGAACAAAGAGATGGCAAGCTCTATGCCAAGCCACAGAAGGAAAGCAAAAGAACACAGAGGAAGAACCAGAGAGGGTGTAAACCTCAGCCTTTCCTCCTTGGAAAACATCCTGCCACTGCCTGCTTTAGCAGCATAGAAAATAAACAAGTGATGGGACCAATTGGCACTTGAGATCTCTTCCTTCATGTAGGGTTCACTTCCTGTTTATCTTCTATTAGCTTTGAGAACAGCACATCTTTTACACAGATGAGAGAGGCAGGTAAGACCTGACTATGAGGAAACCCCCAGACTGCTACACTATGGAGGGCAGGGTACTGTGGAGGTTACACCCCGCCTGCATCAAGTAGGCTTCCTGCTACATCAATGAGGCCCTCTAGATACTAATTTAAAGTGGTACTTCTGCCTCAGAGGCAGCTATGAGTCCAGCTCAGCCATGCAGCTCTGTCGAGTTTTCAGACCAGGATGTATGGGGAGGGTGGCAGAGATAGAAAACAGCTCCATGGCAACACCATCAGCTGGTCTCAGATTCTTGACTAGGAGGGCCCTAACTGAAATTGGGATGAACCAAGTGAGAGAGGAAGAGGGGAACCCTTTTATGAGATCATGGCTGGGATATAAAGGCAGGGAAGAGAGAGCCTTAATTCAGATACTGCTGTAATGTAAAAATAGGAAGAGTGTTGATGGGGTCTTGCAGCTCCCACATGATGAGCTCTCCAGCAGAGTGAATAAAACAAAGAGAATCAAGGCAGTAAACATTTCAGCTACAGGAAACTGTTTTGCTGATTTGCTTCCTTAAAAAGCAAGCTCTGGTAGGGAACAGAGGGTCTAAACAGTCCTTAGCTTGTGAAGCACAGTCACCAAGGGGGTTGGGAGAGAGGACACCCTAAAAAAGAATTGTACATTTGGCTGCAGCAGAGGTAAAGCTAGAGACAGGTTAAAGCCTGGAAAGATGGAATCCTGCTCCGTATTTACTGCATAAACCCAGTCCCAAACCTAGAAAAGTTGATGTCTCAGTCAAATACTGGGGTCACTGGTAGTTTAAACCACTCCATAAATAGACAAGAGACAAAAAATAGCCCCTGGATTGGAAGGCAGAATGAGGTTTCCCCACCCTGTGCTGCTCTGCCTTTTACATCAGCAGCTTCTGGAGAGGCAGCATTCAGAGGGATTGCCATGACCCACCCAGTGCCTCTCCCTTCTACAGATACAAGGTACTTGACCCAGTAACTCACGCATCCAGAGGTAGTAAAGACGCTTGACCATGCTGCGGTGCTGTGGGGGGATCTCGGCATCGAAATCCTGATAGAAACATGGCTTCAACGGGATGAACTTGGGGAGGGGAGGAAAATTGTTCACTTTTTCTGCAAGAAGAGATTTCAAATATTGATTAATGGACAGGCCTAATACAAGGCCAGGTTCCTCCTAACTGATCAGATATAATTTGTGCGAGTACATCTGCTCTTGAAGTGGCACTGAAAGTAGTACAGCCGTATTTTGTGCCTGTGTTTCATGGATCTTCTGCACAATTTTTAATAAAAAACACAAAACCAAACATGCCCCCCCCCCACACACACACCTTCTCACTTCAGCCCAGGCTACAGGCCACATCTGTGACTCTACATCAGAGTAACTCATCTGCAAGGGACAGCATATTTATTACATGCAGGAAAGCACCAAGCCCCTTCATGAAAAAAAACATCCAAGAGCTCTTGAGGAGAGATTCATCCTTACCTGCCATGGTCTCTCTCAGCTTCTAGTCCAGAGAGAAACTAGGCAGAAGGCAGGGCAGGGCAGCACCAGAGAACAACTCAGAATTGCCAGAACTGGAAGGAAACAAGAGATAGGAGTGACATTAAGGGAGCAGATAGAGGGAACAAAAAGAAATAGTCCTCCCCCCATATTCAAGCATCTACTGGCATTGATGCTGTTACTGGAAAGGAACATGTCCTATACCATAGTACATCATCACAGCCTTCCCCTCCCCCCCAACCAAATCACAAGCAAATTCTTGTAGCTTTTTGGTGTTTTCCCAGTTCCCAGCGTATATCCTTCCCAAGTTCAGAATCAAATCCAGCCCTCTCCAACCTTTTTCAAGCAGCCGGGTATATTCCATCATTCTCTGAAATGATTTGCAGACAGAGATCCTAACTACTTCCAATCTCCTTTGGCGGGGAGGGGGGGGGGGGCATGACACGGAAATCACCTCTGGTAAAACAAACACTCCTCAGATGCCCAAAATAACTCACCTTCAAGGACAGTGCTATAATAAGGCATGGTTATATTTCTCTGTATGCCTTCTACCAGGCACACACCCCTGCAGCATTTATACACAGACTTGTAATCACAACACCTGGTGACATCAGTACAGAGTAAGCCCACTAGCTCCAAAGGCCTAAAGCATGTGCAGCAGTTAAAGTGCTGGCTGGAGTCTGATGACCAAAAGAAGATTCAGCAATATGGGACAGGGATAGGCTTAGTCTTAGCTCCTACTCAAGTGACCTACATCTATACTGCAGTCTATTTCAAGGAGAGGAGATCAGGCTGGAGTGCACGAGAGAGGCATGCCTGAAACACTGACCCAACTGCGCTGTAATCTACAGAAGAGAACACGCTGCTCAGCAAGGAGCAAAGGAAGGGCTTGATAAAAACAGCTAGCTCTGTTGTGTGGCATGTAGCTATACTGCAGACCCATGTTTGCATTTTCCTAAAGAAGAGTCAAACCCAACCCCAAACAGATTGAAACCTTGATCTGGATCCAATGTGGCACACAGCCCTATCTGTCAGCCTTTCCTAGCAACTCAAGGAAACTCCACGCATAATTTAAAAGCAATGATGTCCAACTGGTGGCCCATGGGCCACATGTGGCTCATGATTGGTTATTCTGTGGCGACAGCAGGAACAACTGCCAACAGCTGCTACCCGAGGCTCTGGGCTTCCCCTCACTCTGTACTGATGTCACTGTACCATGCTGTGCCAGAAGCAAAAGCCAGAGTAAGCCCACTAGCTCCAAAGGCCTAAAGCATGTGCACCAATTAAAGTGCTGGCTGGAGTCTGATGAGCAAAAGAAGATTCAGCAATGTGAGACAGGGGTAGGCTTAGTCTTATGTTCCTACTCAAGTGACCTACATCTATACTGAGCCATCAAGTCTGCAGTACCAGCGAAACCAATGGCACGAGACACTGGTGAGGTATAGCAGCAGAGCCCATGTCCAGGGGGCAGGGGCATCTGCATGGGACAGCCATGGAGGAAGGATGGAAAGTGCCCATGTGTTTGGTGCAGAGACAGAGGAGAAGGGTTGCTTGTGGGTCTGGTACAACAGTAGGTCTCATATTGAGATCCTGAGTCAGTAAACTTGGGTCAATTGAGCAGCTGATGTGAAAGAAAGCTTGAGTCACTGTGAATGCAGTGACTTAAATGCATAAGTCTAGGGACTGAGATGGCTTCACTTGCCCAAACCATGCAATTCAAAGTAGCAATCTTTCAGGAAGTCAAAGGGCATTTTAGAACAGTAGGACTACACAGGTATCTAGAAATTTTTAGAAATCAGTATTGCCGCTGTGAATTGCATTTAGGCAAGACAGCATTTACTGGAGCAGTGATGTAATACGATCTTTGTGGCCAACACTGTCAGATAGCGGGTAGCCACATACAGTTTGGGTTTTGTTGATAACTACAGCGCTGTGCATTAACTTCATCCTGGCAGCACCCCAGGTCAAACGGTCCAGCTCCCACAGCCTCCTCATATATACATTAAGAAAAGTATATAAAAGAAAAATATACAGAACCCTACTGAAGCCTGCCTAGGAGCCATCAAGGCTTAAGGAGATCACACCCTAGGGACAGGAAAAACACTAAAAAATAGTACTGTTGTTTACTCCATCTGGAGGTTTTGAACAGGTAACCCAGTTCTTATGATTGATGTTGCCAAAGGCTACTGGCAGGCCTATAAGAGTTAGACCTGTATCTACTCCAGGGGCAGGCAATTATTTCAGCTGGAGAGCTACTTAAGTTTTGGCGAGCTGTCGAGGACGGCAAGAATAGCTCCATTCCTTGACAGGTACCCTTCCCCCTCGTTGCCCTCTTGGAACCAGAAGTCCTGCCCCGCAACCCAACCTTTGCCACTAGAAGTCCCTCCCCCTTGCCCCTGGAAGTACTCCTTTTGGGAAGGGAGTTTGCCACCCTGGAACCAGGAAAAAAAAAATTATACACTAAAAATCAAGTATCCACAATAACATACTTTATTTAAAAAAATATATATATTTTTCTCCTGATTTGTGTGCATTCGCATAGTGCATATAGAGGTGATTGTACAATAGCTAAAAACCAAGTCCTATTCTTATATATTGCATGGGGGTATAGGGCTTGTGGGGGTTTATGGGTACGTGTGTGCGCGCGCACGCACGCACGTGTGGGGTATGCGAGAAAGCGTGGGGGAGAGTTTGTGGTTATAGTGAGGTATACATGGGAGCCCCCTCACATGCACCCCCACCCCACAACAGCCTGGAGCCCACATGCCCTGCGGCACTGCCCTACTGCCACCAACAGTGCGCAGCCCTAGCCTGCCCTGGATTTAATACTGACAATATTGCCCACCCTGAACAACCTGTGCCTCAGATTTGTGCATCAAAAATGAAGAGCAATATGGAATGCATTTAGGAAACAAGGGCCAGAAATAGAAGCATTTGACATCAAGGGCCACATCCAGATAAACACAGACATTTTTTTTCCCAGGGGAATGCCTGTACCATGCGCACTCTAGTGCATAGCAGGTTACCTCAGATGGGGTAGGAGAGGCTGGGGCCAGCTACTGTGCTGGCCCCAGTAGCCCCACCTGGGGTTCTGGGGGCCTTCCAGGACTGCAGCTGCGACAGGAAACCTGGCCACCAGTCAGAGCATGGTTCTGGCCAGCCAGGCTCCGCGTTGGGCAGCACATGTTGCTGCCACGTGCGCCACCCCGCTTTTTTTTTTTTGGTGTGGGTTTTTTTTTTTTTTTTACCCCGGGATGGGTCTGCAGCACCACATACAGGCAACCCACACTTAACACTCCCTGAAAAACTGAGCATTAAGCAAAACCAAAAGTATATGGCAACCCAAGATGGCGGCTGCAATTGTTTTTAATGACTCAAGATGGTGCACATTATAACAAAACTTGCTGAGCACCAAGTGAAATCAGGTATCAATTTAAAACGAGCATTATAGCAAAACAGTGTTAAGCAGGGGTTGCCTGTACTGCACATCTGAGCTCATCTGGACATGGCTCAGGAGGGTAAATGGAAAGGTTGGAGACTGGAGATACATGCAGTGGCTGGGCATTTTTGCCAAGATATGCAGGGGAGACTTTGCTATGTGCCCAATTTGGAAGACATCAAACAGCTGAGCACATTTGTCATCAGTAAGATCTGGGATTGCTCAGCAACTCTTAAAATCAGCCCCCAAGATGGCTCAAATGGAGCACCCAATCACTGAAGAACAAAGGATTAACATGCACATGTTTGCAAGATTACAGCCAAATTAAAGACATTACAAAAATCTTTAATGATCAAATACAACTTTTGGGCCTAATCTATCAGTGCTACTTTAATGGAGACGAAGCCAGCCATTGAAGCAGCCACTCAAACCAGGTCTATTATCCTTTCACTTGAATGCCCAGGATAACCATGAAAGTACCACTCAGCTTGATTAACTGGTCAATTACTTCATCAAAGCTTATTGCTTCTGGTGGAGATGTGTGATGTATTCTTTACTTTCCACTGTTTATATTACTAGTCATCAGGTGAAACCCTGGTCCTAACAGAATCACAAGGTGCATTGCCATTGATTTCATTGGAAACATCTGGCCTCTTAAAAAGAGAAAGAATAGACACTCTTTATGCAAAAAAAAATCACCTACTTCTGCCTGCAGATCAACTGCATGTGCCCTCCACATTCCTGGTGTCAAGGCCATGATTTTTTCCTATATAGCTGGTTAAGGCCATGATTTTTTCCTGTATAGCTGATGCCCTAAATAAAAAAGAGCATCCTGCCTGGATCATTAATATTTCTCTGACATGACTAATACAAAACAAAAAAACAACAGAACACCAGCTTACGTAGGGTCTTACTAGGGCTTGGTTTTTATACAGTGTCATTTTTAGCCATTTCTCCCAGCTGAGGAAACAAATGTAAGCAAGCAGAAGACAGTGAGCAAAAAGCACCAAGGGAAAAGGAGAATACCACTCTCCGCACACCCACCCCTTTACACACGGGTTATAGGATCCATTTTTCACAGGAATACTCAGCTCCTCTCTCTCCTGCAGGAACAAAGTGTAAATCACTGGGCTCCAACCCTGGCTCCCACATGCCACAGGCACAGACAGCCCCAGTGTGCTCCCACTGCAGGGAGCCCATTCACTCGCCTACCACTTTGGGCAGGAATTCTCCCTTGCATATTCATCACAGCTGGGGCCAAGGGCCGGTACTCCAGCAGCCACGAGCACTGTCTGTCACCCAAGCTTTGAACACATCTCCTTAGAAAGAGAGGGATCCTGAACAAGAACTGTTCTTCTGAACCCACCGCACTTGCGTCGGAGAGGCAGGATCTCAGCTGGCACCCATCTCCCCTGGGCGAACACAGGCCACACAGGGCCGGCCTAAGGCGCCGGCCAGCAGTGCTGGGCACGGCCGTGTCACTGGGGGGAGCAACCAGGCCTCCCCGAGGACACCCCTGCATGCACACGCGCATACACTCCGGGAGGGAGCAGTCCCCCGTGCACACGCAGGGCCCCGGCAGGCTCCCCTCACACGCACCGCCGCGGGCCGGGAGGCCTGTGGCGGCCGCCGCAAGGCCCCAGGTGGGACTCACCTCCCGGCGGCGCAAAGGCCCGAAGGCCCCGTGGCTCCCACTCGGCTCCGCGCCCGGCACCTCCTGCTGCAACGGCCACCGCTCTCGCGAGACTCTGCACTTGCCTGCCCCCGCTATGGGCGGTGCCCGCGCTCTCGCGAGAGGCGGAGCCGCCGGCCGCTGGCCGTGGTGCTGCGGCCGGGGCGGCGCGAAGCAGAGCCGCTGTCCACCCGGTAGCGGAGCTCCCGCCGCCCCCAGGGCACGTGCCTGCCCCTGGCCCTCGCGCCCCAAGCAGGGGCCGCCGGCTCCGCTTGTCCATCGGCACAAAGGCTTCCAAGGACTTGGGAGCAACGTGACCGTAGACATAGCACCCATCGCTCACAGTCGAACACCCACCTTGCGCTGTGAGGCCTGGCATCGTCCTTTCGGCCTGACTTAGCACTGCCGGTGACACCCTGGGAGCAGGGACGGTGCATGCACCACCATTCCTGGCGGGCCCTGCCTGGTGGCTTTTATGCGAGGAGTTGTCTGGACGCAGAGAAGAACAGATGGAACCGGAGGGCATTTGATAATCCCCCCTCGCCCCCGCACACACGCCTGATAGGGACGCCTGCCATCCCAAGTGCTGCAATGCACAATTTGACTCATTTCCAACACAGTTAAAAATCCTTGGCTGAGAGAAAAAAATAGTAGGCTTGACAAATAACACACCCAGAATGAGAGACTGTGCAAACATGGTACTTCCTGCCTTATTGCTAGTTTATCATCTGGATGCAATAAAGGAAAATGTACTGAAGAAGTGCTTATGCTCTGCAAAGGCTATTGGTAAAATAATAGGCTGCATGGGTGTTATGTTTCCACTGTCACAGGCCAGGGTGCATGCTATTTACCATTTTACATAAGCTAGGTCAGATGAGGTCAGTACTTCACTGAGAAACAGCCTACGAAAAGGCAGGGTGATGGTAATGCAGTCAGCAGCCTTTTCCTTCTGAATTAATACCAAAGCTGTGCCTGTGTCTAACTCTAGAAACTACAGCTCTGTTAATTTTGCAACATTTGCAATGAAAGGTAGCAATTAAGACCTCACTTCTCACAGTCATTAAAGATCCCATGGGAGTTCTTGCAAGAGCAGAGTGTTAGCCTCTGTCCTTGCCAGCTCCTAACCTAGCCTCTGCTATGATCATCATCTACTTATTTATTGTATAGGAACCTGTTGTTCAAGTCACTGAACATACATATAATGTAAAGTTGGTCCCTGCTCAAAGGAGTTTATAATCTAGATGCAGGATGCAAGGCAATGGGAGGATACAATGCACAGAACAGGAGGAGCACAAAGTAACACTGACCTAAGTAGCTTCTTCTGAGCAGAGGATTCTTCTCCATTTTAAAGTCCAAGGCTGGTCTTGGGTACACTGATATAAATATGGAGTAAACTTGACTGTCTTCAGTGAAGCTACTCTGGATTTCCAGTACTGTGAGGAGTATGCTCCTACTTCACCTACTAAGGACAAAAAAAATAAACTTTAGCCAAACACAGCTCTTCTTATGCCCAGTTCTGTCCCCACTGGCACAGAAGCAACCAGACCTCCCTGGTTTGTAAAAGAAGCTGTTGTGCAGTTGTTGGGGAGGTAGCTACTGCTGGCCAAGCAACAGTTGGAAACCAAGGGAGTTGGTTGGGCATTTGCAGGAAGTTCTCAATGTGTAGGAGCTACTCAATAAATCTAGAGGACAAGATGAATATATATCAGAGTAAGAGATCATACAGAGGTTCATGTGTATGTAGGAAAAGGAGAATGGCACTCTGGGATAGGCACTTGTCTGAGGTGGTTAGGAATAGTGTGTTCTATAATTGTACAGGAGGTTGAACTAGGTAATACTTGAGGTCCTTTCCAACCATTAGATCCTATGATTCCTGACTAGGACCCTAGATTTTAATTTGGGATTGCCCCCAGTTGGAGAAAACTTGCTAGAAGGCATCACTTCAGAGACATGACCATTACTGCAGTGCAATTAGGAATATTTCAGCAGACTTTGATACTTAGTGAGAACAGGGCTAGGTTCATTGACAGAATATGTGAGATTTCACATTGCAGGTCCTGCAACAACTCCTCTAGAATGGGAGGGGAGGAAAAGCTTATTGGGTTTTCTTCCCTCCAAGGGACCTGGAGTCTCTAGTTGTGTATGCTTATCCTTGGAGTTTATGGAATAAAGCAGTAGTCATAGCATGAAATTCTAGCCCTGTTGAAATATTTGGGCTATTGACTACTGACTATAATGGGACTAGCATATCACTCATTGTTGCCTATTTCATCTTTGGTTGATTAACAGGTTATATTGCTGTAAATGGAAGAAGGATTTTCTTTCCTTTAAGTAGACCAAACTTGGAAAAAGAGATTAATGTCTTAAATTATTTGCAAGCTACAAAAATGGCAACAAAAGTCTTAAAAATAGACAGCATCCTCCCCTGTGTATCTACAGCTCAGTTTTAAAAAGAAGTATCTTGTTCATCTCAGGAACAACCCTCATGAGTTTAGCTCAGCATCATCTTTTCTTTCCTCCTTTTGCAATGAAAGCTTTTTTCCTAAAATTGAATTAGCCTAGTGAAGTTGGTAAATAAAATATTATTACACATATACTATCCATTTAGGTCAGATCATACAGCACTGATCAATTCAGTTTAATTACCCTTCCTTATATCACTGACAGCTCTACAGATCATGAATCTACAAAGAAAGTTGCCTTGCTCTCACTGCTTGTCTTACTGAAATTAGAAGGGACTGTTTCATTTTTTTAATGCCCCCTCTTCAAATCTGAGATCCAAGATTCTTGGACAGCCCAGAAATGTTTAAATCCTATAAGCTGATTTACAAAATATTATCAATTTGGATCAGGGTTGTCATAGGCGCTGTGAGTGTATCAGCCGTTAGGCTGCTGGGTTTGGGATTGAGGAAGCAAGTCGGGAGTAAAGTAAAGGCAAATTTACTTATATCTTAGCATACAACAGTTAACAGAAATGTTAATGCAACAAACAAATAGTACAATAATAAAGAGCTAATAGTAAATAATAAAAACAGATAGACAAAATGACAAAGAGTTCCCACATGGGGTTGGCAACTTATCGGCAGTCCCTCTATGCCAGGTGCACGCCAAGTTGTTCCAGCGAAGTCAGGCATCCCCGATCAACGCTGTCTGAGGGGTCACCAGGAAGGTCCCTTGGTCAGGATCTGGTCCTTGCTCACACTGGGAGTACAGTGATGGTCCTTCTGTCCCGTCCTTCAAAATGGTTACTTGACATGAGCATTCCTTTATGCATTATTTTATGCTAATCTGTTGGCTTTAGAGCCACTCACAATCTTGCCCTGTAGCCGTTACCCTATGGGATTAAAAGGTGTTAGAAATTATCATGAAAGGTTACCACCCGAACTCGGGTTCACCCAGTAAGCAAATTACACCACATTACTTTGAGGTTTGAAATTAGCATTACTCTGTGCAAGCTTAATCCCTTGGTTTCTTATTCCTTGGAATGTGCTAAATAGGTGGTCAGATCTTGTTATGGCTGACCTTTAAAAAAACTGTTAGATCAGCTAATCTTGCAGTTTTGCTTATTTTTGGGGCCCAGTCATTCCCATGATCAGTGCAAACAGATTCAACACTTTGGTTAAATTGCGACAGACAAATTCCACTTGTGGGTTGCAAACTTGCAAGCTTTGCATTAGCTAATCTTAACTGCTAGACAATTTCCTGGATGTCTCCAAGAGCATATATTTATTGCTTATGATAGTAACCCTTCTGGTTCTGGCCACTACACAGGGTGAGCTACACTTGTCCACACACTCTTTGTGGCTTTAACTTTCTACCCTATATTTTTCTTAAGTTCCCATAGGTAAATTATGGACATCCCAGAGCACTGGAGGTTGAGAAGGATTCAAACAACATAAACCTGAGTCAAACCATTACTGCGGTGTGACACATCCCTGTCTCCATGGTGGATTTGAGACACACTAGGACTGTACTGCAGGCTATCTGCAGAAGCCCCACCCCACTCCAAAGCCACATGAAATGGGCTTGGAAGTCTCCACGTGGTTTCAAGCAGACAAGTGTGTACCTTCTCATGACACCCTCATAGTTGGAACTAATTGGCATCCCTGCTATCAGTCAAACAGAGCATCTAACACATCTGAGAGGCCTGTAGGAGAAATTTCCTCCTCAGTCTTTCAGGACAGAGACTGGCAAATGCATTGATGAAGGGGAAAGATGAACTTGACAGTGTTGTACCCATTCTGTGTATACACAGAGACCTTCAACATCCAGTGCTGTTCATTAGTAGCATACGGTGTTTTTTTTAGTAAATTGAAAGTAACTGCTCCAGAGTCAGGAGTGTATATCTGCTAAGGCTCATATATAATCAACAGAGAGACAGATGGATTCAATACTCACAGCACTTTGCAGCTAGAGAGAAAGAACATGATAGCAAAATGTCTGTTTCAATGCTCTTCACTCGTGTCAGCCAATGCTATGCAAATAGAAACAAATAATAATACATATTCATATTTTTTTTCTATATCAGTTATTAACTTAATGAGGTTTCACCTCCTTTATACCTCCTCATACTCTTTTCCACACTGGTATGCTCTGAATCCCATCTCTTCCTAGCAAGAACTCCTGCCATCTGGCACATGTAAAGAGCAGCAAAGTACAGGATGAGGGGAAAAATAAAGAATTAATTAATATTTTATATTCACTTTCATTCAGAGAACCTAAAATAGGACCATTTGCATTATTTTGTGGTGAAAGTGGCTATGAAGTATTATTCCCATTCAACAGATGGACAGAGAAAATTACTGAATTGCCCAAAGTCAGCTGATCTGAGAGCCAAGTCATCTGCAATGGCCATCAGACTTTAAAGCTAATCTCTTTAACAGATTCTTTGCTTCCATTTTCTGAGCAGGGACAGGGACATCCCCCCCACTGGGAATCCGGACAGACTCAGGGGAGGCGCAGCCAGGCCCAGGGTTAGTGAGGACCTAGTCAGGGAACTTCTGGAGGGACTAGACATGCTCAAATCAGGGGTCCTGACGATCTCCACCCCAGATTGCTGAGGGAATTGGTAGAAGTCATTGTGGGACCCCTGGCACAGCTTTACAAGCGCTCGTGGTGTTCTGGTGAGGTGCCAGAGGACTGGAAAAGGGCCAATGTGGTTCCCATTTTCAAAAAAGGGAGGAAGGAGGACCCAGGAAGCTATAGGCCCATTAATCTTACCTTGGTCCTGGGAAAGCTCTTTGAGAAAATTATCCAGGAGCACATCTCCAAGGGACCATCAGGGGAGATTATGCTTAGGGGCAATCAACATGGTTCACTAGGAGCAGGTTCTGTCAGACCAACCTGGTTGCCTTCTACGACCAGGTCACAAAAGCCTTGGATGCAGGTGTTGTGGTGGACGTAGTCTTCCTGGACTTTAGGAAGGCCTTCGACACTGTCTCTCGCCCCATCCTCATTAAAATATTAGGCAACTGTGGTGTTGATGCCTACACAGTCAGATGGGTTGCAAATTGGCTGGAGGGCTGTACTCAGAGAGTGGTGGTGGATGGGTCATTTTCGACCTGAAGGGAAGTGGGCAGTGGGGTCCCCCAGGGCTCAGTCCTCGGGCCTTCACTGTTCAATATCTTCATTGGTGACTTGGACAAGAGGGTGAAAAGTACCTTGTTGAAGTTTGCAGATGACACTAAGATATGGGGAGAAGTGAGCACACTAGAAGGACAGGCTACAACTAGATCTGGACAGGTTACAGAGGCGGGTGGATGAGAATAGGATGGGTTTCACCACTGACAAGTGCAAGGTGCTGCACCTCGGGAGGAAGAACCAGCAGCATACCTACAGGCTGGAGAACTCCCTTCTTGTCAGCACAGAGGCAGAAAAGGATCTTGGAGTCACTATTGATTCCAAGATGAACATGGGCCACCAATGTGGGGACACAGGAAGGCTAAATGCACCTTGTCATACATCCATAGATGCATCACGAGCAGGTCCAAGGAGATGATCCTCCCCCTCTATGCAAGATTGGTCAGGCCACAGTTGTAGTGCTGCATCCAGTTCTGGGCGCTGCACTTCAGGAGGGATGTGGATAGCATTGAGATAGTCCAGAGGACTCGCATGATTGGGGGCAGCAGGGCAGGCCCTATGAGGAGAGGGTATGGGACCTGAACCTGTACAGCTTCCACAAAAGAAGGCTAAGAGGGGATCTGGTGGCCGCCTATAAACTTGCCAAGGGGGACCAGCAGGCAATGGGAGAGTCCCTGCTCCCCTGAGCACTCCTGGGAGTAAGGAAGAACGAAGTTGACCAAGAGTAGATTCAGGCTAGACATCAAGAGGCACTACTTCACAGTCAGGGAAGCTAGGAGATGGAACCAACTTCTAAAGGAAGTGGTGCTTGCCCCTACCCTGGGGGTCTTCAAAAGGAGGTTAGATAGACACCTTGCTGGGGTCATTTGACCCCAGCATTCTTTCCTGCCCATGGCAGGGGGTCGGACTTGATGATCTGCTCAGGTCCCTTCTGACCCTGCCAACTATTAAACAATGAAACTATGAAATATTCAAATTCTGAAGTCCTGCTCCAAACCCCTTCAAAGTCAGTGGGAGACCCATAGATTTGCATTAGGTAATGCAGAAGGGAAAACAGAGACAGAAAGAGTTTTAAAAACCCAACAACAACAAACCAAACCAAGGTCTTTTTTTAAATCTTAAATCTATTGAAAAGCAGGATGCCCTTCCTGACTATACTAGCAAACTGGTCAGTGCATGCAGTGTCGTAATAGTGGCCTCAAGGTGGTGCTCTGACACTTCCTGTACATCACACTTGCTCAACATACCTGTTTCTCCACCCTGAATGCAAGTTAGAATAAGTTCTGTCTGAAGTGATGGGTGTTTGCATTAATTGCAGTCCAGGTAGTGAGACAGAGCTCACCTGTCAGAGGAAGGCCAAGGTACAAATGGTTGCCAGCATCATTGCCAGGGAAGGATGTAGCCAGTAGTAGTGTGGAAAGTGCCTCCTCCTCAGTTCAGAATATCCTCTGAGGGATCCACTATTTAGACCGTGTACCTAGAAAACAGCTCCTTCACCCTCTCTTCTCCTTCTCTTGTCCTGTCTCTTCCTCTCCATCTTTCTCTGCTACTCATTCTGTCCTTACCTCTCTGCTTCCTTCCCACCGTCTTGTCCATCTGCTTCTATTCTATATGCTAATCGTTTCTCCAGAACTCCAGTTAGATTTTAATACAACTGTTCTTGCAATGTTATTCCTTCTAAATTTCCATCTGTTCACATATTTGACAGAAAATGACGCTCTGAAAACAGATGGACATTAATGCAGACCACCTGTGGCCAAAAATAGCACTCCTATCCATTTTAGGCAAATTCTTTATCTACCTCCTGTGAATTTAGTGCTTGATCAACAGCCTGAAAACCTTGGATCTAATACACTATGGGTGAAAGGTATGCCTGCTTTTTGCAATGCTTTGTTGTTGGGCATCCAAACTGGTCTCAATGGGTGAAGGGCAGGGACTGAACATTCATGGAGACTAAACAGTGTTCACAAGCCTAGAAGTGATACCCACAAAGCAAAGACACGTGGTATGCCCACACTTGGGAAGCTTGCTGTGCTGTTAGTGATGTGTAGAGCTTCAGTCTCCAGGACACTCAGTCCAGCACTTCTTATCAGAGTACTGTTACTGTAGCAGGCTGCTGGCTTGTAGAGGCTGGTACCAGGCTGTGCACATCAGGCTGTGGCAGTGATTGCAGATCTGCCCAGAAGGACCTGATCAGCTGATAGGAATATGAAGCTAGTACAAAGGGAAGTCAAAAAGCTCCCAGGCAAAGGAGTTAGGGAGAGAGATCTGAGAACTGGGAATGGGAGAGAGTTACCAAGCTAGCAGCTGCAACACAGGGCTAGGGTATGCTCTCAGGGTCTGGGAAAAAAGAGAGAGAAAGAGAGATAGGGTGACTATACTGGACAATGTGAAATCAAGGACACTGCCCTACCCTCCTCCAAGCTGCGGAAGTCAATGGCCCATAATGACCCATTGCTCTTTACTTCACAGGTATTAACAATCACAGGTAAAGTAGCAATTAGTGTTAATGGTCAGTCCACTAATCAAGATAACTTATTTTAGGGCCATTTTACTGCCTGCTAGGACTTCCTATTTCATAGCCTCTGATGCTCTGCCTCTGTACCCCACACCCAGGAATGGAATGCTCATCGCAATTTTCACCCAGCTGTCCCAGCCACATATGGTTACGCTACGGAGTGGGCAAGAGACAGGGAGTTGCCAGGTTAGTGGCTGCAATACAGGGTCAGGGCACTTTCTCAAGGTCTGGAAAGAGGCCCAGGGGCTGTGAGGCTGGAAGCAGCAGCATTACACCAGGGAACTCGCTCTGGAGGCTGATGTGAGAGGCCTGGTTTGGTGTTCCTATTCTATATGCTAAACTTCTCTCAGAACCTCCCTGAGAAAAGGAGGCAAAGAAGGAAGACGGAGGGGCTGAGAGCAGCTGAGAGCCAGAGTCATGTCTCAGGGTCTGAGAGAAGGCCCAGGACTGTGAGATAACTCTGGATGGACTATGTTTATGTCTGCTTATGGATTTGAGGGTTTCTGTTCTGGTGTTTTCCGAGAGGCAAGTGTGCCTAGGAAAATAAAGAACTGAGTTAAGCTTTAAAGGCTGTCTGTGCTGAGCAGTCCCCAGCCCACTACTATTACATACCACCTCAGTGCTCAGCAAATCTCTGTTTTCACCATAAACCTGCACTTTTCAGCCTTTCCATGTATTTCTCAGACATCTACTTGATGCCTTGTCATCATCTTACACCAATGGTGCTCAAACTTTTGGTTCTGTGGGCTGTGTGAGTGGCATGGAGCCTCGCCTCCCAGTGCTGGACTTGGCTCTGGAAGCCACAGCAATTAACAGTACCACCACTCCCCCACTTCCAAATTTCCAGAGCTGGGAGGAGCCCCATGGACCAGACTTGGCCCACAGGCTGAAGGTTGAGCACTACTGATCTTATAGTGAGAATGGCCAAAATGGGATTTTTTTATGTGTTCTCCCAAACTTCCACCCTGTTCTTATCTTCCCCCATTATACTTCTCATCATTCACTATACTGACTCCTTTCTCTCTCTTAGCCCACACAGCCAGGCCATAACTCTGTCTTCCCCCTTCTTCCGTCTCAGCATTTACAACTTTTGCCAGAACTGCTATCACCATTGCCAAATCTCCTATCTGAGCACTTACTACTGGTATTTCTGAATCCTCGAATTATTGCAATAGCCTCATCACCTTCCAGACAGACACAGACATATGCACATGTTCTTTCGCTACACGCCAAGTGGAGTCACTGGACTCTTTGTTCTTGCCATTTGATTTGATCACATCAGCTTTTTGTTTGAGTCCCTTGGAAATCTCCATCCTCATCTGCAATTACATGAATTTTTATTACCACCTCTGCCACCCACTACTACCCCTCCCTTTTATAAGCTTAGCTTTGGCCTCCACCCACTGTGCTGCCAGTCTGTAGCCTTGCTTGCTTATGGCTTAGGCAGAAATGACCCCGACTTGAGCAGGAGGTTTGATTAGATAACCTTCTGATGCCTCCTCTAGCTCTGTTTATCTATGAATCTATCAGCTCCTCAGAAAATCACCTCTGTGTTTTCTTCAGTTTACCCTCAAGGCCTTACACTTCTGCATGCCGTCTATACTGAATCAAGCTGACATATATATATGTTGGCTAAATCATATATATATATAGAGAGAGAGAGAATCAAGCTTTACACACACTCACATATACAATTTTGCTTACCGTTTAGTTCCATCCCTTAATTTCTGTTTATTTGTCTGCCCCTAAATTCCTCCCTTATGAAATGAAGTCTTTTTTAAGTATATAGAAATCCCCTAGTAGATAAGGGGTACCAGGCTCATTTTAGTAGCAATGAAAGCCAGCTCAGAAGAACCAAAGCAGAAGGATGTGATTAATTTTAATTCTAGCTTCTTTGGATTTTTATTTCTGTCATATTGATGCTGTAACTTTGCTAACAATCCCTAGAGGCCTGTTAACCCATTGGTACACCACAAAATAAAAAACTAACCACACACACACGCACACACAATACGTAAAATAAAATTTCCATGGCAGGATGTTTACAGCATCACAAGGCCAGTTGCAAAGTTACTAGAATGCTACTGCCTTGCAGGGAAGCAAAGGGCTGGGTGTGGCAGTGACTTGGCCATGTCTCTTGACAACAAATTGTGTCTGCTTGAAAGAATGCTTGCTGAAGCGTCCTGTGACAGCTAAACCAGCATTCAGAGGGTTAAATCTGGTTTTCTGCTGCTTATCTCTGTATTGCAGAATGCTTATAGCTAGAAGAAAGAGTGTAAAAGGAAGCCGTTGTGGTTAAGCATTTCTGTATTTTGTTAATGCATTTTGCCATAGCTTAAAGCCAGCTTCATTAGCGATGGCACAGCTAAAATCAATCATATAAGGAAAATGCAAAGGCTTGTACTGCTATTGTTTAGTCATATAAGGAAAGTTTGTAGTATAGAACTATAATTGGCTGCAAGCCAACAGCTAGTTAAAAAATCTATAAATTTGCTGGCGCATCTGGAAATTGGCAGAAGGAAAATGCAGTGTGGTAAAGGAAGCTATCATTGCAAAAGAGAAGCTGCAGACCTGAATTTGGTGGGGTGGTGGGTCCTGAGAACTCTGAAGACTGAATACCAGGGTCCTTCCCAGTACCCCTTTTGACAGTGTAGATTGGGGATGCCTGACTTCACTGGATTTCAAGAAGCTTGTTGTATACCAGGCATAAAAGGGGGCTGCCGATAAGTTGCCGATTCGGAGATTTACTGTCTGTCTCTGTTGTGTTGTTAAGCTTTGTGTAATTACGTGTTTGTTAGATCAATAAACCTTTCTTACCTTTTTATCCCTACCACTTTCTCAACCCACTGCAGGCAGCTGGGACAGCTGGGTCTGACTGAACACTCAGTGTGGGGCCCACACCAGCAGATTGATAATTTGGATTCT
Source organism: Crocodylus siamensis (assembly GCF_052110815.1). Taxonomy (NCBI): domain Eukaryota; kingdom Metazoa; phylum Chordata; order Crocodylia; family Crocodylidae; genus Crocodylus; species Crocodylus siamensis. The sequence continues at coordinate 27,477,384 of NC_143409.1, read as the reverse complement.
TAGTCTACACTTTGATGGATTTATGTGCAGGTCTTTAATCCAGAAGAAATATATTGTAGATTAGATGGTGTCTGGCATATTGACAAAGTGATGGATGGAAAAATGAGATGGGACTGATTGTCTGTTTGCTGTCTGTCAGAATAGCATCCAAATGCAGGGCATGTGTTCTCACTAGTGCTGCACTAGTCTGGATAGAGCCACAGGGTGGTACATAGCCAGGGTAGGAGCAGCACAGACATGCCTCTGCTCCTGTTGCTCCCTATTATGCCCTATTTGGGTTCCAACTTGACGCATACAGTTCCCACTTTTTCACTCTGCATCCTTCCCGATTATGAATATGGTCTTTGCTCCTTCAGGTCCCTGCCTACCAGTCTGCAGTACTTCATTAGAGCTATTCCCTCCCCTGTTTCTTATGGAAACATAACATGGGAAGGGGAATTGGAGAGCCATGATAAGCTGTGTCCCCCTAACCACTCAGGGCTCTGGGAACCTGAGGTCCCTGGGATTTCATCCTATATTGCTATGCACTATGACAGGGGGGAGGGATTGGAAAAGAAGAGGCTCTGTCCTTATTTAGATTCCACACAACATGGCCTCCAGTATGTGGGATGGACAACATCAGCTGGGGGTGAAGGAATGGCAGCGGGGGGTGAAGGAATGGCAGTGAACCTGGGTATGGGAGGGTTCTTTCCTCTTCTACCTCACATCATCCCAGCTGATCAGCCTTGGGATATGGGATTTAATCCCAACGCCAGTGGAAACAGCAAAGGCTTGCCTCTCTACCTAAAAGGTGTTTGCTTGGTATTTGGTACTCCTTTGATAGGGAATAATGTACAATTGGCTGCCTGTGCATTTCAGATCATAGGAAAATAGGCTGGATGGGACATCATTTACTTAGTTTACTTAGTGCAGCCTCCCTGCTCAAGGCAGGATCATCCTTGACTAAATGACATGGCTCAGAGCAATCCCAGCAGGGTCATGAGATGCTACAGGGCTTTGGGAGCAGGGCTTAAGGGGTATAGGTGGTGTTTTCCTTGATCCTTCCAGTTTCAGGCTATGGGAGGAGGAGGGAGAGGAGGATTGAGGTAGTCAACCAAAGACTGCAGCGCTGGTGTCATCATGAAGGCTTTGGCTTCCATGATCACAATCCGCCCTTTGGTGAGAGAGGCAGTGGTCTGCTAGGAAGAGACAGCCTCCACCTCATTGTGGTGGGAAGGAGGCTCTTCTCAGTCAGACTGGCTGACCTGCTTGACCGGACTTTAAACTTAGCCTGCCAGGGGATGGGAGGGACTACCGCCACAGCAAGCCCACTGGGCAACTTTTCCAAATCTAGCAGGCTAAGGCACCTAAGGGAACTTACCCCTACCCCAGCCCCAGAACAATTTGTAGGGTAGGCAAGGACCCCCAATGGGACACTTACGTATCTGTACACCAATGCCAGGAGCTTGGGGAACAAACAGAAGGAATTGGTCCTCCTACTAAACAAGAATGACTATGATCTGATAGGGATAACGGAGACCTGGTGGGACTCTACCTATGACTGGGCCACAGGTATAGATGGCTATATCTTGTACAGGAGAGATCATGTGGACAAAAGGGGTGAGGGGGTAGCTCTCTATGTCAAGCCAATATTGGCACCTAGGGGGGATGACTGGAGACTCTCTGGGTTAAAATCCATGGTGAACATGGCACAGGGGACACAATGGTGGGAGTCTACTACAGACCTCCTAGCCAGGATCAAGAGCTTGACCAGGAATTCACCAGGAAACTGGCTGAGGCTGCACACTCCTGGTGCATGGTTGTCATGGGAGACTTCAACTACCCAGGCATCTCATGGGAAGAGCACACGGCCAAATCCAAATGGTCACAAAGCTTCCTCATGTGCGTGGATGAGCTCTATCTGACTCAAGAAGTCTATGGAACAACAAGAGGCAAAGCGCTGCTTGACCTGGTACTGGCAATGGGGGATGACTTAATCAGCAACCTAATGATCGAAGGGAAGCTGGGAGACAGCAACCACGAGCTGATCACCTTCACCATCCACCGTAAAGCTGGCCAGTCAGTCAGCAATGCAGAGGTCCTTGACTTCAGAAAAGCTGACTTTGACAAGCTCAGGAGGCTTGTTGGTGAGGCCCTAAGGGACCATGACCCAAAGGGGAGGGGAATTCAGGATGAGTGGTTGCTCCTCAAGGGAGCAATCCTGGGAGCACAAGCAATGTCTATTCCATCTCAGAGGAAAGGCAGCAAAAGGGCACAGCAGCCCCCTTGGGACTGCAGGGAACTAGTGGACCTCCTGCATCTAAAAAGAAAGACTTATAAAGGGTGGAAGGTTGGATCCACCTCAAAGGAGGAGTATTCTGCACTGGTCTGGACCTGTAGGGAGCGAACCAGGAAAGCCAAAGCTGCAACTGAACTCCATCTGGCTACACATATCAAGGACAATAAAGAGTCCTTTTTTAGATATGTGGGGAGCTGGAGGAAAAGCAAGGGTAACGTTGGAGTGCTGCTAAACCATATGGGACAACTGACAACTGATGCCCAGGAAAAAGCCAACCTGCTTAATGGGCATTTTGCATTGGTTTTTCACCAGCCCCAAGGGACAGCCCTGCTCAGTACAGTACGGGATGGCCAGGGCGAGGGAGAAATGTTACCCTTCATCAATGAAGACCACAGGAAGGAACATCTTGAGAGGCTGGATACCTTCAAGTCAGCTGGCCCAGACAGTTTACACCCTAGGGTACTAAAGAAGCTGGCAAGCATCATAGCTCAGTTACTAGCACAGATCTTCGAGAACTCATGGTGCTTAGGCGAAGTGCCCAGCGATTGGGAAAAAGCCAATGTGGTGCCTATCTTCAAGAAAGGGAGGAAAGTAAATCCAGAGAACTACAGGCCCATCAGCCTGACCTCTATCCTGGGGAAGATCTTGAAAAAAATTATCAAAGAGACCATTCTTGACAAACTGGCTGATGGCAACACCCTGAGGGATAGCCAGCATGGGTTTGTTGTGGGTAGGTCTTGCCTGACCAATCTCATCTCCTTCTATGACCGAGTGACATATCACCTGGACAAGGGAAAAGAGATTGACATCATATACTTTGATTTTAAAAAAGCCTTTGATCTGGTATCCCATGATCATCTCATAGAAAAACTGGCCAACTGTGGCCTTGGTTACATCATAGTCCGCTGGCTGGAGAATTGGCTGTGAGGTCGGACCCAGAGTGTGGTAACAGATGGAAGTAAATCATCGTGGTGAGCCGTGACCAGTGGGGTCCCCCAAGGTTTCGTCCTTGGGCCTATACTCTTTAACATCTTCATTAATGATGTGGACACTGGTATCAGAAACGAACTGGCCAAGTTCTCCAATGACACCAAACTTTGGGGTAAAGTGTCCACACCTGAGGACAGGAGGGTGATCCAGGCCGACCTTGACAGGCTCAGTAAATGGGCAGATGAAATGGCATTCAACACTGAAAAATGCAAGGTACTCCACCTTGGGAAGAAAAACCCGCAGTAGGCTTATAGGCTTGGCACTGCTATGCTTGCTAGCATCCCAACCGAAAAGGACTTGGGGGTCATGATTGACCACAAGATGTATATGAGCCACCAATGTGATGCTGCATCTGGTAAAGTGAGCAAAACTCTAGCTTGAATCCATAGATGCTTCTCAAGCAAATCCCAGGATGTCATCCTCTTACTGTACTTGGCCTTGGTGAGGCCGCAGCTGGAGTACTGCATCCAATTTTGGGCTCCACAATTTAAAAAGGATGTGGAAAAGCTTGAGAGAGTTCAGAAGAGAGCCACATGCATGATCAGAAGGCAGGAAAACAGACCTTATGATGAGAGGCTGAGAACTATGGAATTCTTCAGCCTGGAAAGGCTCAGGGGGGACCTGGTGGCTGCCTGTAAGTATGTAAGGGGCATACATTAGGATCTGAGGGAATGCCTGTTCACCAGAGCGCCCCAAGGGATGACAAGGTCAAATGGTCACAAACTCCTCCAAGACTGTTTCAGGCTGGACATAAGGAAGAACTTCTTTACTGTCCCTAAGGCCTGGAACAGACTGCCACCAGAGGTGGTGCAAGCACCTACTCTGGACTCCTTTAAGAAACATCTGGATGTCTATCTTGCTGGAATCCTTTGACCCCAGCTGACATCCTTGCCCTTGGGACAGTGGGCTGGACTTAATGATATTCTGAGGTCCCTTCCAACCCAAATGTCTATGAAATCTATTAAATAAATCATCCCAGTCAAGTGTCTGGCCAGCCTACTGTGTGGTCAGGCTCTGGCCTCCCAGGAGGCCCAGGCAGTGCAGGTCTCATGTCACCTATGGTGCCTTCTCTGCTGGTGGATCGAGGTGGTGAAGATGTCTCTCTGTGTGAGCCTGAAGGTGGGTGGGGCTTCAGGCATGTTAGGCCTCAGACTCAGTTCACCTTCCAAAGCGGGGGGCCCCAGGCTGGGGTGGAGCTCTGATGGACACTACCCACCACAGTCTGAGTTGGAGTCAGAATCTTCTGGTACTATGGTGGGTGGAGGGTCAGGTGCAGGTGTATCCTCCTGGCAAGAGAGTTGGGGCCGGTCTGTGGAGGTTGTTGAGTCGGTGGGCAAGGCCCCACTAGTTCCCCTATAGGCAGCAGGAGGTTTCTGTGTATGACTCGCTTTTGTCCAGGCCCAGCCTCTGGGGCAGTCTCATCTGTCGAACTACGGTGTAGGGCTCAGCCCTCCACCGGTCCACAATATTATGTCTGCCAGCCAATCCAAGATTGTGTAAAAGCATCCAGTCCCCTGGCCAGTCCCTGCTCCCATACATGAGCATCATAGTTGTCCTTGTGGCACTATTGACTCCTCCCCGCGGCATCAGCTGCCAGTTGGTATGCTCTCCTCAACCAGTTCCACAGCTGTTGAGCATACTGCCCATGGGTTAAGTGCTGCTTGTAGGCCTTCTCCACCCCAAAACACAAGTCTATGGGCAATCGGGGTTATTGTCTAAACATCAATAGATAGGGCTGACCCCAATGGCATCGTTATGAGTAGCATTGTATGCATGTAGCAGGTAAGCCAGATATTGGCTCCAGGCAGCCTTCTGCTCATGTCTTAAGGTGCCGAGCATATTCAGGAGTGTTCTATTGAATCACTCTGGTTGTGGGTCCCCCTGCGGGTGGTAAGGGGTAGTTCAGGACTTTCAAATCCCCACAATGGCAAACACCTCTCTTAGTAGTTTGCTTTCAAAATCTTGGCCTTGGTCCGAGTGTATTCATGTGGGCAGCCCAAACACCAAAAAGTACTTTTCCCAAAGCACCTTTGCCACTGTCCAAGCAGTCTGGTCACAGGTGGAGAAGGCTTGTGCGTATTGGGTAAAGTGATCAGTCACCACAAGTATGTTGCCCTTTTGATTTCCTTCCCCTTCTATGGATAAAAAATCCATGCACACCAGCTCCAATAACTGCGAGCTCTGTATGGTGTGCAAGTACACTGTTCGAGTTGGCAGGGTCTTCCTCTTTATGCATCTCTCACAGCTGAGACATTTATCCTTCATGTCTTGTCATCTGGGGCCAGAAGAAACATTCTCTAGCTAGAGCCTGGGTGCACTCCATACCCAGATGACCAAAGTCATCATGCAGGGCCCTGAGTGTGAGCACTTGTTGCTCCTCGGGAAGGATCAGTTGCATCAGTGTCCTTCCCTCTGGGTCTTGTACTTCACGGTGCCGAACCCCATCAGTGAGCCACAGCCTTTCCCAGTCTCTCATCAGGAGATGGGCCACAGGGGTGACTTGCACAATGGGAGGAGGGTACTCAGTGCTCTTTTGTCAGGCCCACAACACGTCCCTCATATCAGGGTCTTGCTCCTGGGCCTGGCGCCATTGGGCTGCTGTCATTTGGGGAAGAACAGCAGGGGTCAGGGTTGTATACTGCATCTACACCTGTGAGATCCCATCGTGTGGTATTCCTAGGGTCTCAGCCTCACAGACAGCGTTCAGTCCCTCAGCCACAGGGTCCCACACAGGCAAATCACAGAGGGCCTGGACTGTCTCTGGAAGCAGCATGTCCCAGTCAGTTTCGGACACCAGTCTTGAGAGGGCATTGGCGTCAATATTCCACCACCCTGCCCTGTAGTGCAGGTTAAATTAATAGTCCACCAGAGCAGCCACCCACCGATGCACTGGTCAGTATGTAAGTCAAGGGATTGTTATCTGTCCATACTTGGAACATGGTTCCACACAAGTAATCCCTGAATTTCTCAGTGACAGCCCACTTAAGAGCCAGGAACTCAAGCTTGTGTGCTGGGTATCGGGTCTCGCTAGGTGTCAGATTTCGACTGACATAAGCTACTGGGCATCACCATTCTTCATGGAGTTGATACAGGACAGCCCCCAGTCCTGATAGACTGGCATCTGTGTGCAGAATGAATGGGCGATTTGAGTCAGGTGCTTCCATAAGGCACTAGATGATTTCATGGAATGCATCTTCACACTGAGAGTCCAACCATAACCCGAAAGGCTCTGTAGGGCCGTGCACCTTCTGAACCCTTTGGGCCAGGTCCTAGGCCCCCCGCTTCTTAGAAGACTGCCCTATTTGGTACCCTCAGGTGAGTTGGTTCAGGGGCCTAGTGATGGCTGCATAGTCCATAGATTCATAGATGTTAGGGTCGGAAGGGACCTCAATAGATCATCGAGTCCAACCCCCTGCATAGACAGGAAAGTGCTGAGTTCAGATGACCCCAGCCAGATGCCCACCCAACCTCCTCTTGAAGACCCTTAGGGTAGGGGAGAGCACTACCTCCCTTGGGAGCCCATTCCAGACTTTGGCCACTCTAACCGTGAAGAAGTTCCTCCTAATGTCCAGTCTAAATCTGCTCTCTGCTAGCTTATGGCCATTATTTCTTGTGACCCCCAGAGGTGCCTTGGTGAGTAGAGCCTCACCAATTCCCTTCTGTGCCCCCATGATGAATTTATAGGCAGCCACAAGGTCGCCTCTCAACCTTCTCTTGCGGAGACTGAAGAGGTCCAGGTGCCTTAGTCTCTCCTTGTAGGGCTTGGCCTGCAAGTCCTTAACAATACAAGTGGCCTTCATCTGGACCCTCTCCAGGTTATCCACATTCCTCTTGAAGTGTGGCACCCAAAACTGCATGCAGTATTCCAACTGTGGTCTGACCAGCGCCCAACAGAGGGGAAGTATCACCTCCTTGGTTGTTTGTTATGTGTCTGCTGATGCATGATAAAGTGCAGTTAGCTTTTCTGATGACTTCGTCCCACTGACGACTCATGTTCATCTTGGAGCCCACTAAGACTCCAAGATCCCTTTCCATTTCCATGCTACCAAGCAGGTAATTTCCTAGGCAGTAGGTGTGCTGGACATTTTTCCTCCCTAGGTACAGCACTTTGCATTTCTCCTTGGTAAGTCCAGTACAAACCTCCTGTAAAACCCCACAAACCCTAGAAATCTTTTAAGTTCCCTGTAGTTGGAAGGACACACCCAAGTGGTCATGGCCTTGACCTTTTCTGGGTCAGTGCTAACTCCATTTTGGGATACAACATGTCCCACATATTTGACAGAAGCCTGGGAGAATTTGCTCTTGTCAAGCGCCAACTTAAACCCAGCAGCTTCAAGACAGTCTAGCCTGCAGAGAAGCCTTTTGTCATGCTCCTCAAGGGTTTTCCCAAACACTATGAGGTCATCCAAGTACACCAGCACCCAGGTTAGATACGTATCTCCGGCCACTTTCTCCATTAAGTTCTGAAATGTGGCTGGGGCTCCTGAGATGCCTTGTGGCATGTACTCAAACTGGAAAACCCCCAGTGGGCAGATAAATGTGGTTTTCTCTTTATCTGCCTATCTCAATACACTCTTGGGCCAAGTTCCTGTATTGCCCACATTTATAAAAGTTCCCCAGCATCTTAGTCCAAACTTTGGTCTTGGCTCGGGTTGGGGCAAAGGATCAAGGCCAGGGCTGCCTCCTAGAAGAAGCCCTGGAGACCGCAGCCACCCACACTGGCTGGGCGGATGCTTCTCCAACCTCTGGGGGGCCCCTCTTTGTGTGGGGTCACTGTCATTGTCCAATTAACAGGTCCCTGATGTGAGGAGATCTCCTCCCAGACCCACATGGCATCCAGGAGGTGAAGGATCTTTTCTTCCTCCCTCATTTCTTTCACTAATTGGCTGAACCCAGGAGGGTTGGTTTTCTGACCAGCCAGATTCAGATCCCTAATAAAGACCAGGCTGTATCAGGCCCCTATTTGGAGTGTGCCAGAGCCTCACACAATCCACCTCGCTTGGGCTAATGGCCCCTTGAGCAACCACTCTTTGCAACACCTGGTCCAAGCGTAACAAATACAAGGACACGGCCTCGCCTTTGTGCTGGAACATGCTAAGCAGTTTGTAGTTTGCTCCCCCGCCCTGGGACAGCCATCCAAACACATCCTGTAGGGTCTGAAGGCACTGCTGTGTGGTGATACCAGGATTCTGGAGCTTAGTGATCTGGATGATTCCAAAGGTGGGCTCCCTTAGTATGTCAAGAAGATGCCACCACTTCTCTTCGTCCGGTATCTGCCATGTCATCAGAGTTTCCTGTATGTAGGCAGTCCAGGCCTCAAACGCTTCCTCTCCCACAGGGAATGGGAGATTTCCTGAGAAGCTCCTCAGTCTTTTATATGCAGCTTGGTCATTTGAAGAATTTACCACTTTCCTGATGACCTACTGCAAAGCCAAAATCCATTCAGAGGTAACACCGGGGGAAGCTGTAGCCTCTTCTTGCTCAGAGGATCCTTGCCCATCCTCCCCCCCAGATTGTTGAGGACTAGCAGGATCTGACATGATTACATTTCTGCCTGTCTACAGAGACACACACAGCACCTTACAATATCAAGTTACCTGCTAACAAATCCTGGACGAGCCCCCAAAATGTAGCCCAGGTATACTTGGGTATATACTCCCCTTCTCCAGTTGAAGAGAATTGTTAGCTGGCAGGTGTGCTGTGGGGGAACTGCAGACCACTCCGTCTCCCTCTGTCCTGATAGAACCAGCCAGGACAGTCAGGGGACTTAACTATACACAAATTTATTTACATTAACTTTTCACAAGGAAAAGGAACATGGATATAAACATATGTAATACGTTTATATATAATATATATGTTATATATATATATATATATATAAATGCTATAAAACCTTACACTAGTGCTCCAGATACAGGTGTCACAGGTAAGTATCTGATCTGAAACAGATAAACCCCGAAATAAAAAAAGATAGCTAACAGATAAACTATAGATAAGTATGGGTGAACAATAAATAAGCCACAAATAAATACAAGTAAACAATAGGTGAAATAATAGGAAAAGGGGGTTTCAGCAGAGTGCTAGGACTCTACTCATCTACTAATCGACAAACATGAGAGTTCACAAAATATCACACCACTTACAGTGCAAGAACCTCAAAGATAAACTTAATCCCAAGGGGAAACCCTAATGCCCTTGGTCTTTTTCCCAAACCCTTCAAGGAAGTGGTAACTTTAGGGGGGACCCTCCCAGGGGGACCTCCACTTTCAGGAGCTATTAACTAACCAGGAGGGATTCCCCCTCCCCTGTGGGAATCCTTTTTTCCCTGCAATTCACTGCTCCCAAGCCTGGAGGGTGGCCCTCATCCTCCGTGCCAAACTGCTTTCTTGCCTGTGGTGGGCTTAGTGGGGGTCACTGTCCCCTGGAACGGGGCTTCACTATACAGGGCTTCTGGAGACTCTGGCTCAGTCCTGTCTGCTGGCTCAGTAGCCTGAGCCCTGTCTGGCTCCCTGGACAAAACCTTTTGCTATGGGCTGGAGGCCTGGACCACCTTGTGCAGCACCAGGCTTGGTTTGCTCCCGGATCCTCCGTGCAGCGCCTCCTGCACCGAGCTCCCAGCCTCGTTCCAGGGGTTGAGAACCTGAGCCGACCAAGTGCTCCAAGGATCCTTGTCCATGTACAAGGCCGTGCACTGTGTCTCTGGCCACACACCAGAGGTTGCAGACCCAAGTCGCCTCACGCAGCTCCCAGGGTCTGGATGCCATGTGCCATGCTGCGCACTGAGAGCCTACCCGCTGTAGCTGTCTGCTGTTCCCTGCCAATGGAAGTCTTCAGGGGCACTTCTGAGCTACTGCTTTGCCCTGCTGAGCAGCTCTCCTCAGTTCTTCTAAGCCTCGCTCTTCTCTTTTCTCTGTCTCGGATGTGTCTCCCCCATGCTAGGTACACAGCTCCTTTTATACTCTTCAGGGCTCCACCCCTGATGCCTTCCAGACCTGACAGTATTGCAGTCTTCAATCAAGTCCAGGAAGGAGCTCCTTTCCCCCTCCCCCCAGGAAAGGGGCATGACTTAACTCCTCTTGCTGCCTCCTGATTGGTGGATGGGCTCCACCAATCAAAACAGTGCAAAATCTCAAGCCTGGGACTCAAACCAAACTCTGAAATGCAAGCCTGCTACATATATATATATATATACACAGAGAGAGAGAGAGAGAGAGAGAGAGAGAGAGAGAGATTTTTACAAAAAACCCCAAAACAAAACAAAACAAAACAAAAAACCAAATAAGAAACTGGAGGAAGGAAATGAGTTTTACAACAGCTCAGCCAAGAAAATCTACCAGCACCTGAACAAGACACTCCAGGGTGAATCCATTTGGCACCCGTGTCAATTAAATTCATTATGTATTAGCAGGATGAAGGGGCTTCCTCCAAAATCTTCTCAATCCTTCCCAGTGAGCTGGTCAACTGGAGGTCCTATGACTGGCCTAGGTCCTTCTCTTTTTTTGACTGGGTGTGGGGAAGGCTGTGTCTTATACATGGGGGAAGAGCATTGCTTAGGCCTTTCCATCCTGATGGATGATCATGTCAAACCTGCTGTGTTTTTATCCCTTCTGCCTCCCCCTCCACTTTCCCAGAGGGGTTCAGACGAGCAAGGTTAATGAAGCAGCTATTTTAACTGAACCTGAAAGAAACTGATCCTTACCCTGGGCTTTCTGCAGTCAGCTGGACATGGAGTGCCACAGAACCTTAAAGGCAGCACAGTCCCAGAAGTAAGTCCCTCATCCCAGATGGTTTCTAAACCTTTTTGCTGCTCACATCCTCTGCATGTATTAAGCAGTTTAACTTCATGCAAAATTAACAAGTAAATTATTACTACATGGAGTTTCTTTCTTTAAAGAGAAGGAAACACACGTTTATTTATTCACTTTGACATTCTTTCAGACAAACGAGGAGCCCAACTAGTCTAGACAAGCCTTGTCACCTCAGGGTGACACTGGATCACTGCCACACACTGCCAGTCAGCTACATGAGCACAGCCTCTGTGAAGCCGGCAGGACACATGCACATGGAAGCACAAGGTCAGATCCTGCAAAGTACTGAGTCCTTGTTGAAAAATGTGTGTATTCCCAGCTCCCTCTGGACTCAAAAGGAGTTGAGGACACTTACTTAGCATCTCTCAGGAGCTACTGAAGTGTTCAGGATTAGGCCATAGAGCCTAGCCCAGTGGATCAGAGCAGTGGAGCATCCTGCTTCCAACACTGACTGAAGCCTGTTGCAGAGGAAAACAAACAATGATAGCCATGTTAGTCTGAAGTCAAGCAGAAGCAAGGTAGGGTGGCACCTGACTAACTGGTTCAGAGAGGCATGGGCATTTGAATGCAACAACCTGCTTCATCATCATGAAAGAATGAAAGAACTGGCCAAGAGAAGGGGCTTTATAAAGAAGGGAAGGGACAAGTGAAGGGAACACTGCTAAAAGAAGGAAAGAGATGGTGGATTGGATGAACTGAAATGAACAAGGCAGTTAACACCTTGAGGGACACTGGAGTTAACAGTGAGCTCAGGGAATGGAATAAGAATCCATGGTCCCGGCTGAGACTCTGCTTCATGTAGTCCTTTCTGTGGATTATTTCTGTTCCCTAAATTCACATTCAAATTGGCTTTTAAAGTTCTGATGTTTAAAGACAGCTGGCCAGTTGTTGTGTTTGCAGTAAAAGCAAAGAAAGTTCCTTTAGAGTATGTCTGAATTGCATGGCTCTGTACGCCTTGAATTTACCCCTGTCCCTATCATGGGAATTACCTGGAGCTCCTCCAGTTAAAGCACTGAGACTTGATAGTGAGCAACATAATCACCTGCTTTTATTAACTATGTCTACCCTGTGGGCATCCACAGGGCACTAAGCACCCAAAGTCCTGTTACCAGAAAACATTGAGCTCAGTGTAAGGCCCAGGATCAATTTCCTTGGCACTGCTCTCTAATTCGGTTGTTTCAAAGTCCTGGTGAGGATAATAGCAGGGATTCCCCCAGAACATTACAGCTATGACCTAACAAGGCAGGCTACAACATTCCATCACAGGACATGTTATCCATTCCCACAGGGAGGATGCAGCAGCAATCAAACTACAGAGTTCAGCTTGATAACCCATCTGCATGCTGCAACATGATGACTGGCTGAGACTTGAGAAGGGGTGATGTGACGCAGAGATCGAAAGCAGCAGGGAGAGTTTCCTTGTATCATATGTTCTGACTTTCCGAATTACTCCAGCACAAGGTCACCTGGGATGAAAGGAAATATCAGGAGTGCATGTGGAGGACATACTCTCAGGTTACTCCACCCTGTGCTATGTTATGGATATATTTCCTTTTTTTCCCCATCTTCTGTCCCTAGTCTTCCTGATCCCTTAATCACTAGGTTTGCCTGCACCTTGTGTTGGGAGGTCGGTGTTCACAGGCCAAACAAACGGAGCCAAGCCAAGTTGGTAAGTCAGCAAGCAGCAGTCTTGGCTCGGAGTTTTTGGCCCGGTATTGGGTAATGGTGCACTACAGGCTGTGGGAAGAGCTGGGCACTTTGTCTGGGACACTCCTGTAGGCACTGACTTTTCTTGTGCTCATTAGGGAGATCAAGGCATTGTTTGTGAGTGTTGGGGTATTGGCTGCTGTAACCAGATATGGTCATCAGAAGTCACATTCAATAGCTTCACATGGATACTGCACCATACTCCACCTCCTTCACACATACAAGCTCTTTCTTGGTGTTGCCAGGTGCCATTAAATAACAGCCCGTGGGGGAGCAGGTTATCTCCCAACACACAGAAACCATGAGGTGCTCATTAGGGCTGTGCGAAGTTTCAGGTGGTCGTTCAATTCAGAGGAGATTCAGCCGGATTCAGTGGCCAAATCTCCGAATCCGAATTGAATCAGGGGACCAATTTAAAGGTCTGAATCAATTCAAAGCTATCTGACACTTTGGAAAAGATTCGGAGAGCTTTGATGATTCGGGCAGTCCCCGGTGGCTGCAGCAAGGAGCTGCAGCTGACTCCAAGCCTGTAAGCACCAGAGGTGAGGGTGGGGGGGCTGGGAGAGGGGGGAGGGGACTGTGGGGGGGACCCTGCTCCCCCAGCCCCCCCATGGCTGCCCCTGCCCGCCCCAGCTCGGTATTTAAAAAAAAAGCCCCAGTGCTCACTGGGTGCTACCAGGCAGGGGGGCAATCCCCACTGCCCCACACTGCATGGAGGGCTCTGCATGATTCCCCCGCCCTCCTTCCTGCTCCCCCAGCCTCCACACAGGTGCCCTGCCTGGCCCAGCTCTGGCCCTTTAAGAAAAAAACAAACAAGAAAAGCCCCAGGACTCACTGCTCCTGCAGCCTCGGGCTTCTGGGGCTCATGCAGACCCTCCCATGTGTTTCTGGGCAATAGGGGGCAGCAGGTATTGCCCCCTGCTGGCAGGAGCAGTAAGTCTGGGCATTTTTTTGGTTTGTTTTTTTTTAAAGGGCCAGAGCTGACCCAGGTGGTGCAACGGGGATTGCCTCCCCTCCCCCCCGCCAGGCAGCACCTGCTGGGTCGGGGCGGTTTTTTTTAAGAAGTGGGGGAGCTGGGGCGGGTAGGCAGCCATTGCTGGGCTGGGAGAGGGGCGGGGGATGGGCCTGGCCTGGCTGATTTGGAGATTCAGAGATTCAGTAGCAAGCAGCTGAATCTCTGAATCAGATTCGGCCGAATCGAATCAGGACACTGATTCAAATCACCGAATCCTATCACTGTCCCCCGAATTGGCTGAGTCCAAATCCAAAGTGAATACTAGCTGCTTCGTACAGGCCTAGTGCTTATGGGTCCTTCCTACTGTCTCCCTTCTTCCTTATCCAGTTCCAACTATATCCTCAAGCCTATTGTTTGCCTCCTTGCCTCATGCCCTCTTCTCTAGTGACCCCCTGCCACCCCCTACCCGCTTTGCTGCTGCCTCACACTTCCCTGCTCTGATATCCTCTCTTGGACTGTAGTGCTGGCTCAATGGCTGTACTCAGTTGCTGGACCTCCCTCTTTCTCTCTCAGAACTCCCTCCACGCAATCAACACCTCACCTCATTTCCCTAATTCACTTCTACGTACCGTCATCCAGTCTCACAGTCCTCCTCTGACCTCCACACCTCCTATATCCATACCATAGCTCCCTCTTTTTCATTCGACCCCTGCTGTCCTTTTATCTTCAACGCTGATCTCTTTCAACTGCTAGACTCTGTTTCCAGGCGGCCTCTCCTCATTCTGGCTCTGCCCACACCTCTCACCTTGCCAGCCCTTGGTATTCCTCTCCTTTCTCCTTCCCTCTTTGTGCCTTCTTCCACACTGCCTTATTCATCTGGAATCCTTCCCTTCTGCCACCCCCTGCCCCAACCCCACCACTGACTCTCAGGCACTGAACTCTCACTGGGGGTCATTAGTCTCCCATGGCCCCTTGGTATGGCAAGCCCCTCTCCCCTTTCTGATCTCCCCTCCAAACACGCTTCCTTCATGAAGCTTACTGGCATCAATCTACCATCCATGTCATGCTATCACAATTCCCAGTGCCCTGCTATCTGGGAGATCTACCTTCTGCTGAACTAGAACCTTTTCATAGAATCAGTGAGTAGTGAGACTTAATTATCCCTATCCAAACCATCCTATACACATCCATTGTCTAACCTCCTAGCAAACTACACAGTCAACACGCAAGATTTAAAGCACTAACCTGTCACAGGTAAAGTAGCGGGAGCATGGCGGCCAATGTCCTGATGCTGTAAATTTTATTAAAATATGCTCAAGGGGCCCAGATACCTGCATGATGTGCCTTGATTAAGTGACAGAAGCTATACAGTCTCCAAGCCCTGTATAACACTGTGTACCCCTCCATTCAAAACAGTAAGGTTAAGCAGGGGAATTCCCTGCTAATCCCAGGAGAAAATGCCTTTTTGTAGGAATTAATGCAATAAAAAAAAGCTACAATAGGTTGATGGATGTGGAGAAATCTGTGGAGAAATGATATTGCAGCAAGTTAAAAACAGACTTATGCATCATAAGAACATAAGAACTGTCATTTATTGGGTCAGACCACAGGCCTATCTTGTCCAGTATCCTGTGTCACACAGTAGCAGAGGTGGGATGCTGAAAGGGAGAGTGAAGAGGCTATGACCAGGGTTTTTTCCCCCACTTTTCATTCTGTCTTGCAGCCTCCAGCATTTAAGGTCTAGGAAGGTCTAATTCAGAGGCTGTTTCCCTAACTTTCATGTTCAATAGCTGCTGATGCCCCTTTTCTCCAAGGATTTGTCCAATTCCTTTCTGAATCCAGCTAAACTGTCAGCTTCTATTACATCTGGTGGCAATGAATTCCACGCTTGAATTAGAAGCTGTGTGAAAAAGAACATCCTTTTGTTAATTTTAGACTTATTACTTGCTAGTTTCATTTTGTGACCCCTAGTTCTAGTATTGTGAGAGACAGTAAATAATAAATCCTGATTTACATTCCCTTCACCATTTAGTATTCTGTAAACTCCCCCCTCAACATCTCTTTTCTAAGCTGGATAGGCCTAGCCTCTTTAGACTCTCCTCATATGGAAGCCCCTTTCATACCACAAATAATTCCTCTCTGTCCCTTCTCTAGTTCTTCTATTACCTTCTGAAGTGTAGGAAACAGAACTGGGCACAGGATTCAAGACGTGGGTGCACCATGGATTTATAAAGGGGCATGATGATGTTATCAGTTTTGTTTATAGTTACCTTCTTAACAATCCCTAACATTTTATTTGCCTTTTTAATAGCTGCTGAGCGCTAAGATGATGTTTTTAGTGAACAATGACTCCCAGATCTCTCTTCTGTGTAGTAACAGCTAATGTGGAACCCATTATAGTATATGTATAGTTTTGATTATTTTTGCCCAGGTGCACCACTTTAACACTAGTCTACATTGAATTTCATCTGTCATTTAGTTGCCCATTCACTCTATCGTGCCAGAACCTTCTGTAATTCCTCACAGTGCACCTTGATCTTTACCACTTCTGAATAATTTTGTGTCATCTGGTAATTTGGCCAGCTAGCTAATTACCCCCTTTTCCAGATAATTTATAAATATGTTAAACAGTACTGGTCCCAACACAGATCCCTTGGGAATCCCATTGTTTACTTCTTTCCATCCTGAAAACTGACCATGTGTACTCACTCTTTGCTTTCTATCTTAAAGCCAATTTCTAATCCACAAATGGGCATTCCCTGTAATTCCATGACTACCTAATTTTGTTAAGAGCCTCTGATGGAGGACCTTGCCAAAGGCTTTTTGGAAATCCAAATATATTATGTCAGCTGGATCAGCAGGATCCACCTGTTTATTGACATCCTCAAAGAACTCTAGTAGGCCTGTGGGGCCTGACTTCCTGCTATCAAAGCCATGCTGATTCTTTCCCAGCAAGTCGTATTCTACTCATCCACATGCTGAAAAAGTCTTTTTGTTATTATTGTTTCTACCAGATTTCCAAGAATAGAAGTTAGGCTTACTGGCCTGTAGTCCTCTCTAGAGCCTTTTTTTAAATATTAAAGACACATTGGCAACCCTCCAGTCCTCTGGTACCAAAGCTGTTATCAGTGATAGGTTACATACTACAGTTAAGAGCTCAGCAATTTCCAATCTGAGTTCCTTTGGGACCCAAAAGTGAATGCCATCTGGTCCTGGTGATTTGCTTTTGTTTAGTTCATCAAATTCCTCTAAAACCTCATCTACTGAAACCTCAGTTTGGGCTAGCTTCACTGATTTGTCCCTAGAGAGGAGTGGATCTGGTGAAGGAATCTTCTTAACATCTTCCACAGTGAAAACAGATGAAAAGAAAATGCATTTAATTTCTCAGCACTGGCCCTGTCATCCTTTAACATCCCTTTTACACACTGATCATCCAAAGGCCCAACTGAGTCCCTGCCAGGTATTTGGCTTTTAATGTACTTAAAGAATTTTTATTGTCACCTTTTATGTCTCTAGCTGATTTCTCCTCAAATCCTTTTTTAGCTTGTCTTATTACAGTTTTTCATTTGATTTAGAGGCATTTATGTTCTTGTTTATTTTCCTCATTAGGATTTATCTTCCACATTTTAAAAGAAGGGTTTTTTCTGTTTGCTGCCTGTGCAACTCTGCCATTAAACCAAGCTGATTTTATTTTGGTCCATTTTCCATTTTTTGTTTTGTGACATACATTTTCCCCGTACCTCCAATATGGCATTTTAAGCAGGTCCCATGCTGTTTGCATTTTCTTCACCTCCTTAGGGGCTGTTTTTAACTTCTCTTTCACTATCTTCCTCATTTTGGTGTAGTCTTTCTTTTTGAAGTTAAAGGCTACTGTGGTAGATTTTTTTTGTCTCCCCTCCTACATGGATGTCAAACCCAGTTGCATTGTGGTCATCAGCTGCTTCAGAGTAACTGTCTGTCTGTGTGCATCTCCCTGTGACAAGTGAAAGCTAACCCAGGAAAACTTAGCCTCATTTCATCCACTTAGGTAGTTTACCCTAGGTCATCTTTGGCTTAGCATAGGGCAGGACCAAGCAACTAGTTACCACACATGAGCAAGCCTGTAGTCAGTCTGCATTCCTATTAATTCACTGCAATTTGACTGTTTGTCCACATGGATGGATGGGTGGATGGATGGATGAGTGCATGTGGAAAGCATTATTGGTTTGCTTTCCTACCCTTATATTCTCTCTCTCTCATTCTCCATTTTAATTACTTTTTCTCAATTTTCTCTCCCTTGATCTTTCCTCTCCCCTTTCCTGAGGTGTCTGTAATGAAGCGCTTTTCATTTTCCTTCCCTCACCATAGGTTTGTCTTTCCCTTTCTCCTTTCCATGCTCTCCCTGCTGCCTCCACAACCCCCACCTTTGCCTGAGCCTCATCTGCCTCCCATCTCCCACTCGCCGTTCTTTATGCATGAGCTCATTTCAGCTATTCCTTAGCATGGAATAAACGATCCACTCTGTTGTCCTCCAACAAATAAGCTGACAGGGTAATGAATGGCTTTGGATGGTAATTAGCGATGGAGTTGCTAATAATGAAATTCATTTACATTTTAAGCACTGCAGAGGGAGAGCAAATAAGCAAGAGAGAGAGGGAAAGCAGGACCCTGTCATTAATACCCCCTGTCCTCCCCCCCCCCACCCCCACACGCATCCTTTGCCTTGCAGGGAGCTCCCTACCAATCAATTTTAGTGATGCGTAAACTGTTTAACATGATTGCACCTCATCTTCCCCATTTAGGAGGCTGTAATAAGCAGAGTTTGTTAAGCAGCAATTAGATGGTAAATGCTGCCTTGGATTCAAATACCCAATCAGTACAGTCCTGTAGAGAAGGGAGCCATAGAAACACGCCAGGATTCCAGGATGAGCCCAACCTCTAGAGAAGAGGAGACCTCTACGGCCGAGTTTTGCTGTAGACCATCAAGGCCTTTGATTAGAGGCTGCACTTAGTGTTATGTCAGGCAGTCTTTGAGATAAAGAGTCAGAGACAAGGACAAATCTGGAGCAAACACTACTCCCCTTGATTCCATGGGTATGCGAGCATCCCTGGAGATCTGATCCATATTGGTGGGACGGGGACATATAGTCTACTCCTGGGAGGGCTTGCTTCTGCCACTATCCAGAGCTCTGGATGCAGCCTGGCTGCTGTGCTCCTCCTGGAGAGATGGGGAGAATGCACTCCTCTGTGCTCAGCCAGTTTCATTGACTGATCCAGAAAGCTTCAGACAAGGATGCAACCCTTCTTCCAAGCGTTGCAAACTGTCATTGTTCCCAGGCCATGTGGTGGGATGTAATCTGGCTCCCATAGAAATAGGTGGGACCAGATGCTTAGCTGGTGAAAACTGGTGTTGCTCTGTTGCCTTCAGTGGATCTATTGTCATCAACACCAGTTGGAGATCTGTCCGACAGCACCAAAGAGCCGTCAGGAAATCTCTGAAGCATGCTGTCTGCCCCCAGTCTTTGTACCAGCTAGGACACAGCTCAGTTCTCCAGACTCTTGAACGACACAGAGCATTGTCTGAAGCAATGTGCATTTCAGGAGCTTTTTAATGCCTTAGCAAGATTTTTCATTTTCTGTGCCTGCCATAAAGTTTATGTGTTAAGTTAATGAGAGCTGCCTCTGCTTTCTCAGCCCTTTATTCTGCGTTGGTATACTCCATGAATGGTTGCCAAATTCCTTCACATTTATTTTCCTAGTCTTTTAGCCTGAAGATGAATCTTTTAAAGGAAGCAATTTCTGTGAGAGGCTTAATCCATTCCTGCCCTACTCAGAAAGATACAGAGCCCTTTTGCCTTATTCCACCATCATTCATCAGATACAAGGGGGAAAAACAACATTGTTTTTCACAGTATGAATGAAGAATTCAGACTGAAAATAAGTAACTATCTATGTAGGTTTGCTACAGTGCAGCACTGGGCTGGTACTCAGGAGATGTGGGTTCAGTTCCTGGCCTGATCACAGGCTCTCAGCATGTTTGTGGGCAAAGTATTTGATGTCTCTGTACTAGCCCAATTGAGCTCTACAGCAGGAGTAGGATTTAGATGCATACTTGTTTAGAAACACAGCTCTGTAGGCAGGAGAGGACAAGGATTGTTACTGTGACATGCAAAGCTTTGCAGATCTACGAGCCATCTTACCATGCAGATCTCAAACACATTCATATAGGTAGACTAGACTCATGACCTCCATTTTCCAGATGAAGAATCAAAGGAACAGAGAGCAGGTTACTGGCAAACCAGAGGGTAGAATCCAGGCCTCCTGATTCCCAGTGTCCTATCCACTAGACCAGAGTTAGGGGGCAAAACTTTTGGCAGACATGATATGCATTAGCCTTATACCCTTCCAGAGTGCTACTCCAACCCCCTTCTCCTGCCCCATCTGCTGCTCTGCTTTCCTGCCCTATCTGCCACTGTGCTGCTTGTCATTTCCCTGATCTGCTGCATGCCACAGAGAACCTGCCTATGCTACTTTGGTACGTGTATCACAGGTTGGCCACCCTTGCACTAGATCATGCTACCAGGACATTCCCCATGTTCCCATGTCCAGGAACAGCAGTCACAAACCATTCCTGTCCCACCATACAGCACTGAGAAGGATTGTTCCTTCTTCCTGTGTGGAGAGACCCCAGTCCTCATGTGCAAGTTCCAGAGTTTGGTCTTAATATTTTCATGGATCAATGAAACTGCAGGAAGAACTGTAGAACTTCAGGAAGGTTGTCCAAAGGGCACTACTACATCCAGGTTTTCCATAGATATCTAGTAAATATGGGCTGGTTCTTACTGTAGATTGCAGCCACCTGAAAGTTAATGGCTGGGCTTTGTCCAAACTCCTCCTGATGTGACACCAGATAGAATTTTTTAGCTCAGCACAGACTGAAAAGAATCCATGGGCCTCAAGCAGTTGGGCACACTCAATGGCAAATCCATACCTGGACATCTTTTCACCTCACAACTCTTTCCTAAGAGCCTGGGTGTTCAGCTCTGCCTTCCAGGAGCAAGGATTGAGAACTTGCTAAGTCTGTGCTGTGGGGAAGGGAAAGGGGTTAAATAGGGAGTGAACTTAGGGGACTGGAGCCTTTTCTTTAGCCATGGAATGGCACAGCGCAAGCAACATCAGTGCAAGTGTCAGCTAAGACCTGGAGGACTGAGAAGGGGCTCCAATGGGAGGTGAGTCCCCATTACCCATGCAGGGCTGGGGGGTTCCTTCTGAGTCTGATGTGCAAGCCAACTAATTGCTATCAAGATCCTTGTAATGCTTTCAGAGCCCTTCATGGACATGTCCCCATGAGTGTGCATGTGCAGCTTGCGGTGCCCCAAAGCTGTCTAAAGTGCTGCAAACTGCAGATGGTGCACATGCACCCATGTGCCGTGGGTGCTAATTTGCAGCACAGAGTTTTTCTTTAACATGGAGAGATCCCAGTGTTAAAAAAACCCTGCCACTAAAAAAAAGCGGTGTGGCGCATTTGGCAACAATGTGTGCCACCAGAAACTGGAGCCTGGCCAACCAGAGCCACACTGGCTGCTGGCCAGGATCTGAGCAGCTGGCTCAGTGCCACTGCTGCCCTGAGAGGCCACAAGGATCCCAAGTAAGACTGCTGGGGCCAGCACAGGGTAGCATTAGGGTAATGCTTAGGGTAATGCTTAGCTAGCATTAGCGTAACTTCAGCCAGCTCAATGGAGATAAAATGAGCAATTTACACTTCTCCAGCATCCCAGGTTGCCCTGCTCCCAGGTCTTCCCACAAGCAGGGACAAAACCCAGATGCCCCTGTTTACCAGCCCTCTAGTGGCTGTGCAGGCAAGAAATAGTGTTAACCCTTAATGTGTAACTGCTCATAGCATGTTCTAACTGTAACATCACTTACTATTCCACAGATGTAGTATGCTCTAAGTGTACCATGTAACTTCACCATAAGTGTTTGCAGTAGTTGCCAGACTAGTTAAGGAAAACAGTTCAAATATTGTCCTTTACAATTAGATCAGTGGTGAAGGTATCTCTCCACTGAGACTTTGCCCAAAGCACTGAAGAGCCAATGCCAGCTGGGGTAAGCTGCAGGGGAATCTATGCTTCATCACTTGATGGCTGTAACCCAGGCATTGGGCTAGGTTTCCTAACACCTGGTGCTGCATGTGACTTTCAATAGGAAATGGGCCAGTACACACACACACACACGTGCCAGGCAACCTCCTTTGTTGGGGCTTTATTTAATCATGGCAGGGTATTGATCCTGACCTTGACTTGGAGCACTGAGATAGCTGGTCCTGGGCTGGATCTGGCTGGCTAATTAACCAACTGCACAGCCAGACTAATTACTCACCTCACTGGGTGGCCAGGGCCCTCTGTTCTGCTCATACAGGGAGAAAATTGTGATTTATTGGAGACCTCAGTTACACCTCGTTCCTTGCCTGGCTTTGACAAAAACTTGGTTCCACACTGCACTGGGCCCATCCTCCGCATGCAGGAGTGAATGATGCGTCACACTGAAGCATTCAGATGGTTGAAGAAAGCAGCAGACCCCTAAATGTAATTATCATATGATGCCACATTACCCCTTGCGTCATCCCTTGCACCAACCTGTCAGATGTAGAGGAGCATTTAGTTGGATTTAAAAAAGCATTAAAATATTTCAGGCACCTGAACCCCATTTATTTGAGTGGTTATTAAGCCTACTAAATGCCTATTAACATTTTTGGGTGATGAAACCCATATGTGAATCTGGCCCTTGGTCCAAGGCTTTTATGTTGAGATGGGAAGGAGGTTTTGATCTCAGCTTGAATGTTTTGTGAGACCAAAATCTTCATCATTTGATGATGATCATGTTAGGTTTTATGAGCCACAAAGAGCAACCTTGCACTTTCAGTCCAAATGATTTTTACTGTCAATGGAAGGAAACAACAGGAGAAGAGAGAATAAACATAAAATCTCTGTGCCTTGCTGCATGTCACACTGTGGCCACAGAAACATGACGTTGGAGCTGGATCACAGCTGCTCCTTCAGGGAGACTCCTCTTGACTTAACAACAGAGCTCCCTCCAAGAAGAGCTCAAGGAAATTTTCTGAGACAGGTGACTCATCTTCCCATCTAGGCAGAGCAGAAGCAGCCCTCTGGCCTTGCCAGTGCACCTGAACTAGAGTTGGCAAGAGTAGGCCTTTGTGATAAATAGTCTGTAATGTACACAAGGCTTCTGAAGAGAGGACGTGGAGTGTGCACTGAGCAGTTGGGAGGGAGGAACCCTAGGAGCAGTTGGCCCTGGCCTAGCCAGAGTTATCCAGGTCTAGTCACCACGGCATCTTCTAGAGGAGATTCTGTGGAGAAGACTCTCCCTTGAAATGGTTCCCTAGATAGGCCCAGCAGCTATGAAGACTTTAGAGCTGTTTCCCTCCTAGCCTCCCTCCCTTTCCAGCAGTCTCTCTCTCCTAAACAATCATCTATCTTTGTCTCTGCGTGATTATAAATGAGGCGATAATTCACTCTGAACACTCAGGGAGGGTTAATTTGCTGAGGGGGAGATTTACTGCCCTGCACCAGAGGGAAAGAGAAACAAGGGAAAGGCTCTGATGGAGTGACAGAGAAAAGGAGGAATGTGAAAGAGGAAAGATAAATGGGCAGAAAGTGAGTGAAAAGATGAATGCCCGGCATCCTCAGCTTGCATTTCATGTGCTAAACTCACTCCATCCCCTGTTTACAATAATCCAGGCTGGGACTGACAGCCCACATTGGAGTGGAGGATGGGGAGAAATTGGAAGAGGAGAAAAATGATATAGGAAGGAAGTAAAGAGAAGGGTAAAATAGGAAAATGAAGGGAAAGTTAAAAGGGAGACAGAGGAGAAGGGGGTAGCTTGAAGGAAGAGGTAAAGGATAAGGGAAGGGCAAAGCAGCAAGGGGAAGTCTGTGGCCCAGCCTATCAGTCATGTGGGTGCCAGTAGCTGCAGCCGGTGCTGGCTGGAGGCCTTGTGTCACCACCAATTGGATATTGATCCTCACCTGCCTGGTGAAGCCACTGTTCTTCCTTCTTTATGACACTTATTGAGTTTCTTTACTCCATCTTTTATGCAGCAGAGTGAGAACGCTCACCAGGCATCCAGCCTTCTGGCCTTAATTGCTAGTTGATGAGAAAGCCACTATGACTGAATCATCACATCAGAGGCAATGCCTGCCCATCTCGTTGTGTTCCTCTGCTCCTGGGATCACGCATACTGCCCAGCTGATGGACTGGGATTGGGACCCAGTATCACCCTGTGCAGGGATGGGGCACCCTGGATTCAGGCACCATCCCGTCCCAGCAGAGGAAGGGTAACTTGACCAGAAAGCTCCCCTGCCCCTCAGGAGCCTTTATCCAGTCACACATGGGTTCATTTTTCTCCCCTGGTACACTTCAGCCATCACATGGAAGCACTGTCCTCCCCTAGAGGGGTAAGGACACGAGGACAAGAAAGGTTTTTCCTCTGGTCTAATGCTAGACCCTACATCATGACCATTAACCTCTCTCCTTCCCCCTCCTCTGAATGGGAGAAGAGTTTAATTTCCATGTTCATTCCTCTTCTCTTCACATTGCCTCAGTGTTTCTGAATGTCTAGGTTGCCACTAATGGGTTGAATGAGGCTTAGGGTGGGGCCAGTCCCTCCCCTTCCAGTCCTGCTGCTGAAGAGGGGGCCTGGGAACCATAGAGGCCTCAAATGTGCTTGAGACTAACCTGAGGTTTGAAGGCTGAGGCTCACAGGAGATTCCCCACTAGGGACTGAGGGATTCTCCTGTCCTCTGTTGGGAGTAGTGGTAGCAGCGGGCCTGTTTCCAGTCCGATAGATCAATGGACTCTCTTCTTTCCCCTTAGGAGTGGTAGTAGAAGGCCACCTCAGCTGCATTAAAGGCCACAGAAGAGGATGCTCCTCTCTGTCTGGGAAGGCAGGATGGCAGCAGGGGCACTCTGGCACTGTCTCCAGCTGCTGGGGTCCTTCTGCCCAGGGCTAGGCTGGGCTGGGCTGCTGCCTTCTTTTCTTCCTTCCACACTTAGTCTGCTTGCCAGGGAGAAGTTCTCAGGGGCCCCAGAGCAGTGGGTCTTGGCAAAGCTGAAGTGAAGCAATCTGGAGCCTTCAGCACATAGCAACATGTGGCTCCTCTCTAGCCACTCTGCCCTCCCACATGCCCCACCCCTCACCCCTCACCCCTCACTGTGTCTGGTGATGAAGGAAGAAATGCTTTTCCTAGACCCAGTGGGCTTTGAAGTGTGTGGGATCTAGGAGCTGGGTCCACTCAACAACAGGCCCAACACATCCATCCAGAGAGGGTCCCGGGGTCCCCTGCACAAGGAGTCTCCCTAGTGACTCAGGAGAACAGGGGATCTATGATTCTGGACACACTATATATCACCATCCTATATACTGTTTTTCTACTAATATAAATGATCCCAGGCTCTGCAGCAGACAGATAACCTCCTATCTCAGGGTAAGGGGTACAGAAGTTGATGCTTTTACAGTTCCTGACCACTAGGTGGCAGGGGAACGCAGTTTGCCTAATAGCAAGCAGCTACCCCAGGATTGCTCTGGACCCACAGTGTAACTTACCCCAGTATGGTTTAAACTCTGATGTTTCCCCCAGGGTAATTCTACAAGGGCTTCAAGTCAGGCATTCCAGTGTAGGGCTGAATGCTGTGTGTCCGCTCCTTCCTGACACCCATGTACATGGGCTGATTGTACCCATGCAAATGGCCATGTGTCCAAGCCCTGAAGGACACTACAATGAATACAACAATAAATCAGCCTGCACACATCAGCTTAATGAAGGGCCCTGCTCTGCCTGCAGTGAGCTTGGTCCCCTGGTGGGGATGCTTAGTGTCAGAGCTAACCCAGCCAGTCATGGAAAGGCAGGAGCAAGCAGCTGCCGGTACTTTGCTGACATTTGCATTTAGCAGTTAATGTCCTTGAGCTGGTGAAATCACCCAGGAGAAGGGGCCAGTTTCTCTTTAAGGGGGCAGGACTCTGGAAGCATCATGAAGAAAGAGTAGCTTTCCTTCCCCCCCTCTAGCCCCCCTTCCACTCTCCCCACCCTCCAGCTTCTCTTGGACTAGGGAAAAGTCAGACTCTCCTACCAGCCAGGGAAGTAGGGCTGGGGGGATGAAGCAGAGAGCTCTGTGCTGGGATGGCAGGCTGAGCAGGGGCGTGGGGTGAGGGAGGAGGAAAGCGGGGGAGGAGGAGAAGAGGGAGGATCCACTAATTACACAAAACAGCTCTGGGGGCTGCTGAAGTCCAGAATGAAGCACAGAGCAGCAGAAAGGAGTGCTGCAGTGGGAGCGGAGGAGCCCAGGCATTGCTAAGTGCAGGCACTGTGAGAGATTCCCACCCGGGGAGGATTCTGCAGCTCTGTCTCTTCTGGGGACTGACTGTCCAGCACAGCCACCACAGGGGACTGGTCAGGCTTCGCCCAAAGTCCTTCTTCACCTGCCCAGCAAGAGGGGTGAGTAGCCAGTCAGCAGAAGTGGGATCATGGGGGAGCAGGACTAAACTTGCCCCTCTGCTTGCTGACCCACAGCTGAGGGAGTCTGGAACTCCCCTGGGAGTCTTTGGAATGGACATTTTGGTTTAGGTTCCTGACCTTGCTCATTTTCTCCCTGGGGAAGGATGGCTGCTGAAGGGGCAGAATCCAAGCCCATGCCTCCTGTCACCCAGTCCAGGATGGAGAACTTCAAGAAGGTGAAGACATCAGAGGAAGACAGCCCACTGCCCTTCACTGGCCTGGCCCCTGATGTGGTGGAAATGAAGGTGAAGGAGGGCAGCAAGATCCGAAACTTGATGGGGTTTGCCATGTCCAGGATGGAGCTGAAGGGCACTCGGCAGATTGTCTTCAGTGGCTGTGGCCGGGCAGTCACCAAGACCATTACTTGTGTGGAGATCATGAAAAGGAAGCTGGGCGGTCTCCACCAGGTCACCAAGGTGCGCTACAAGACCCTGGTGGAAGTCTGGGAAAACAAGGACCCTCTGCCCGATGGCCAAGTGGAGACCCTGACTGTCCATAAGAATGTGCCCTCCATCTGCATCCTGCTCTCCAAGGACCCCCTGGATCCCAGTGAAATGGGCTACCAACCCCCAGAGCCCAGGGAAGTGCTCTGGCCAGAAGAGGAGGAGATAGAGGATGAAATATCCACTTCCTCCTCAAAGGGCATGAAGAGACCTTTGACATCTCCACAGGAGGAACTGAATAACAAGAAGTTGCAGGTACAGGTACCAGAGAGTCAAAAGGGCTCAGGGATGATGGACTACATGCTGGACTACCCTCATTGACTGCCCCACCTCCCCCTCTGAGAAATAACCTAAGCCATACATAGTTTCTATAGAAATGAGATTCTATATTGAAGACACTCTAGATTTTTAGATGCTTTGTAATCAATAAAGGGACAATGAAGTCAGCAACTAGCTTGGTCATGAGTACTGGTGGTCTTGGCTGTCCCTATGCATGCCTTCTTTCATAGACATGGCTAATCTTTCCCCCTTCCCTTCCCACACACACGCCTCTGCCTCTTTGGTAGTATCAGGAGGAGGGTGAGCCATTTCCAAGCTGCAGGGAGTGTGGTGTGGACAGAGATACCCCTCCAGTGGAGAGGCAGCAAGATACAGGGGACAGCTCCTGGGCATAATGGGGTGGGTACAACACCTTGCACTGAGCCTCAGGTACCAGGTAAAGACTAAGTATCCTGCTTCAAGGAAAGTGCAAATTAAAAAGGACAAAGGAGTATGATGGGGTGGGAAAGTAAAGGGGTGGCATGTGTGACTACTGATTAGAAAAGGTTAAACCTGCCAGCCACTGGTTAAAGTCCAAGTGGCAGATTAACAGATGTGGAAATAGGACAAGAGTCCCGTATGGGAAGCTGGAGTGTGTGTGCATGCGCATGCATGCACCCATCCATCCTTCTATACCTTCATGCATCCATCTCCCCCACCTTCTGCTCTCTCTCAGAGAAATGGAAATTAAATGGAAATTAAATATGAGGTAAATGAGCCTCTAATATTCGTACAGGACACGGAGATGTGATTTTATTGGGGTGGGGGTGTTCTGAGGGAGGGGGTTATTGTTCTACCTGACTCTGCTCATTGCACTGTCAATAGTCTTCCACTATAACATCTGCTCCTTTGAAGTGGCTCCTGGTGCATCCAAATAGGAACAGGGAAATCCACAATGCCTTAACTTTTTTCTTGCCTCAGGCAATACCTGTGCATTGTGCTCACAGGACTGCCATGAGGATTTAAAACTATTCTCTATCCTCTTTCTCTGTTTCCCACCCACCCACAGCCTCCTCCTTGCTAACTACTGCCCTTTCTGAAAAGGCTGAAGTTTCCCCAGCCTTCCAAAAGTCCCACTCTGTGGTGATGCCTTCTGCATATGTGCATATAGTGATCTCCTGCCCTGATGCTAGTGCAGGGGTAGTATTTCTGATACCTGGTTTATAGACCCAAGCTCACTTTTTTTGTTTCATTACTGTATTTATTCCTCTCTTGGGAACAAGGCCAGTGGGAAGAAGGGGCAGTGGAATCGTTTGTATTGATGACTGTCAAGCTGATATAGATATGGTGGCATCTTCTTTAGCTACAGGGTGGGTCTCCATCTGTACAGAGAAAGCTCAAGCCAAGGGAGCTCATACACATCAGTTGATTGAAGATATGTGTTGTCAGAGCCACTGGCCCTGCCTCTGCCACCAAAAGAACAATCAGGGAAGGAAATCAGTTTGACTGACTTATTTCTAACCACAAATGGAATGAATCGGTTTGAGCTTAGGTTAATTGGTGTCAAAGACTGTAGCCTACATATGCAGGTTGTCTTGATGGTAGCCCAGAAAGGCTTTGAAAAGGCAGGGATGTGACCCAGAGACCAATCTCTTACTCAAAGTCAGAGGAAGTCCCATCTTCATGGCCTTTGAGTCTGTATGTAGAGTCTTCAGTGTAGGACCCAGTCAACCCTGAGCCTGCATGGTGAGACTCAGCTGAGGGCACTGAGAACTTTACAGGTTTGGACTCTAACATCAGGAAATGTGGTCAGTCCCTGTGAGGGTAGAATCCATTGTTAGAGCAGTGTAGGACACTGCAGTGAGCAGATAAAGAGACTGAGTGAGTTCCAGGATGGGAAAGGGTGAAGAATAGTAAGAGGACACCCAAGTCTGCTGCTAATTTGGGTTTGGTTGTTTTTCTGAGACCAACTTGGTGAGCTAAAAGTGAGAGGGCAGCCTGCTACAGGAAGAACAAAGATGTTTCTTTAATTTTCTGGTGGGCATAGGGTATAAAAAATCTGCTAGTCACAACTCCTCCACGCACTGTGGCTAGAAGTCATCAGCTCCACATTGAGATGTCTGTGACATCAGGAAAGATGGTTAGCTTGAAGCTTGTTGGAGTAACACCTTCATTATCAGAGTCGCTTCAATTACACACGGAGAGGAGCTGTCAGCTTTATTAATGGCAGGCTCAGCAACTCATGGCTCAGCAATTCATTTTGAATAAAACACACAAACAAGCAGATGGGTTGTTTTCTCTCTCTGCCATTTATTGAGTACCAAGCTCTTCACTTTTCATAAGCTGTGAGCCACAGGGCAATAACACAGCTGAAAATGCTGTGTTTTTTCTCTCTCTGGTGTGTACTTTGCAGTAATTGTTTTATTTCATACTCTGATTTGATTCTATCTTGGACTCTGCTCTTAAATAGCTAAGGAAGAGCTGTCCTCATCACACTCCTTTCTTGGAAATCTCATAGGCAAGGCACTCTATAAAGTCTGAATGCTAGCCATATGTTTATGTTGTGAAGGTCTTTTGCTGATTTGATTCCCTGTTGATCAATGAGGAGAGGCAGATAGCTCAAGTATTAGAGAGCAGGCTAGGAGATGTGGAAGTCCATGATTCAAAGTCTACTGATGATCCAGGTCAGGAAATATTATGGTTGCATAAAACAGTCTTGTCTGAACCCAGTAGGATAGTCTAGTGGCTAGAGTTGGGCTCTACTCCCATCTTGGCTATTGACCTGCTGGGTAATCATGGGCTAATCACTTTGCCACACTGTTCCTCTATTTCCTTTCCCAACCATCTGTTTAGATTGTAAGACAGTGGTCTCCAACCTTTTTAAGTAGGAGATCACTGTTGGCATTTAAAAGCAACCCAGGATCTACTGTGTGCTGCCACCACTGCCTGTCCCCCCCCCCCACTCCACCCACAGGTAAGTCTGTGGGGAGGGAAGGAGAAGGGCAGATCGAGGCAGAGAAAGAAAAAATGATATGAGGGCACACCTCCCCAGCAGGTAAGTCCCACCTGGCCGGGGCCCCACTCAACCTACCCCTGCTTCTGCAGCACTGTCCCTCACCACAGGGGCCTCAGCATAGCCCCCAACCCTTCCCTCCCCCATGAACTGTCCTGCTGGGCTGGGGCACATGCACACATGCAGGCACTCAGCCCCCGACCCCAGCCTTGAACTGACTCCGAGAAACTCCAAGATCTACTGCAAGAGGCTCTGAGATCTACTGGTGGATTGAGATTCACTGGTTGGTGACCACTGTTGTAAGGTCTTTGGGGTAGGGATAGCCTCTTGCTGTACAGCCCCTGACATAGAGGGATCATGGCTGGAAGCAATAACAACATCTGTGAAGGATCCATTTACACTCTTACAATGAGTGTATAGTTTTTCTAACCACAAGTGGAATAAATTGGTTGGGTCATTGGTTACATTGGTTAATTGGTGTTAGGGACACATGGATTATATACTTTTTCAGTAGAACTATGTCTGATTTACACCAACAGGAGGGAGGAGCTGAGCCCACTGTATTTTCATCAGGTTCTTGGGCCAAATTCTTTGGAGAAAACTCAGCAGAGGACACTGGAGTGTGCCCCTCAAGGCTTGCCCAGTTACATCCAGGGGGAATTTTGTCCCTTGTCTTTATTCAGACTGATGACACTGGAGCACATGGTGCTCTCACATGTACTTTACACCCCAGTTATTTTATTGGTGTCAATGGAATCAGGCCTGATTTACATCATTGTAAATGAGAGCAGA
Source organism: Crocodylus siamensis (assembly GCF_052110815.1). Lineage (NCBI taxonomy): Eukaryota > Metazoa > Chordata > Crocodylia > Crocodylidae > Crocodylus > Crocodylus siamensis. The sequence goes on along the minus strand of NC_143409.1, from coordinate 27,446,586 downwards.
ATTTGGCCCTTTTTCATAAACATACATGATCCCCTGCCACTATAAAGAAAGAAACTGGGGAAAGTGATCTTGCAGCTTGGGAAACTGAGGAGAGCCCTTTGGCTCTGTATTAGGTAGGCGAGAGAGATGGGTTAGATATGATCCCTCCATGCTATCTCTGTAGCAATCATTGCTAAGGCATCTAAGCACATTAGAGACTTAGCAAGTCAGTCAAGTGATCCAATCCTCTCCCTTTCACCTTTGCAAAGGAAATAAGCATGGGGCTGCAATCTTTACAAGAAAGGTTAAAAGAAAATGCGCTGGTCTTCCTCCCCTCTCTGTTTATAAATACATGTATGATCTTCCTTGGAAGTTTCTGTGAAAAATGAAAAACTAGTAATAGAGATGGAGAGAGATTATTTAGAGAGTTTTTGTTTTGATTTAACTATCTGATTATAATGCCTAATGCACAGTTTGGAGAAAAAGTGTTTTTGTTACAGTGTTCACACTCATCAGTTGCAGCAGCATTTCTCAATCTGTGGGTCACAAAAATATTTCAAAGGGTCTCAAGCTGCAGCAGGGCAGAGGGACAATGGGAAGGTGCCTGTCCCTTCCAGTGGAGGAAGGGGACAGGGGAGAGTTGAGTGGCTGTGCTGATGGCACCGGTCAATGCTCATATTCACAGGGGCAGGGTGGCTAGGAGATGCTGCTCAGGGGGCAAGAGGGATCATGACCAGGCTGTCTGGTGCAGTGCAGCAGCACCAGCCCAGGGTAGGGGGGTGCCACAGGCTTCTCCGCCTCCTCCCTCCAGCCTGTACTGGGGTTGGATTTGTTGGACAGGGGAAACGTCACCTCTGTGTGTATGTGTATTTTTTATATTTATTCTTTGCATGTCTGCTCCTTCCAGAATTCTGGGCTCTGCTGGTCACTTGGAAAGGCCAGGAAGAAACTTTTCCCACTTTAATGCATGATTTGTTTGTTGAGTTTTTTCTCCCCTCCCTCTGAAGCACTAGATATTGACTATGGCTGGCATGAGAGATGAGATGAACTGTGCTCTGCTTGTAAAGTACGGTACTAAGAAACCTTACAGGAGTTTGACTGGTGGGTCTTGCTCATTCACTTCAGGGTCAAATCACTTGTCATTTGGCATGAACAACTGGTGCCTCCCGAGATTAGGGAGGCACCAGTTGTAGGCGGTAGCGGTGGCGGTGAGTGGGGACTGCCCGCAGATGCTGGTGGTGGTGTCAGCAGCTGGGGGGGAGAGGTGGTGAGCGGCGAGCGGGGACTGCCCACAGACACCAGTGACAGTGTCAGCAGTGAGGAGGAGGCCATTGGTGAGCGGCGACCGCCTACAGAAGCCAGCAGCGGCTTCAGTGGTGGCCAGTCCTGGGGTGGACACATGCCCCTGTGCCCCTCCTACGTGTCGCCTATGGCATTTGGTGTCAGGAAGCAATTTCCATCCCAAGTCAGACTGAAGGGGATTTGCCTTCCTTTCCATGGGCATGGCTCACTTCCTTTCACTGTCTGAGTACATTTTATGAGTTTGATCAGGCATTAGTGATGCTTCTCCTTCTTTGCTTTTCCTCTGTGACCACTGTGGGCTCTTC